>NC_090929.1:1491833697-1494333697 GCF_040938575.1 Ambystoma mexicanum | reverse complement strand
CAACGGTGAACGGTTTGCCATACAGGAATACGTGGAAGTGCTTGCACGCCCAAACGACAGCGGGGCCCTCTTTCTCTGCTTGTGAATACTGTTGTTCCGTTTCTGTCAGACTCTTGTTGGCATATGACACAATTTTCCTTGGAGCATGGTCACTGCCTGAGTGTTCAGCCAAGATGGCGCTGAGGCCGACCAGGCTTGTGTCCACCCATACCTCTATGTGCAGGTTGGGGTCAAAGTACGACATTCACATTGATGCCACTTTCTCCTTCCTGATCCTGTCAAAGGCTTCTTGATGGGTGTGTGTCCATGTAAACCTGTGGTCTTTCTTTGTTAGGGTACGTAGTGGGGTGCTGGTGGATGCAAAGGTCCAGGAGGGAGCATGTGCAATGGCTTGCCAGCCCTAGGAATGAGCTAACCTGGGCCACGTTCAACAGGCGTGGGGCTTCAGTCAAGGCCTTGATTTTGTCTGGATCTGGCTCTATGCCCTTGTCGGAAAAGATGTGTCTGAAGAATGTAAGCGTTGATTTATTGAATGCACATTGCTCTTATTTATTTTTTATTTTATTGGATATTTGTAAGGTGTCTATACAACAATGGTGTTTCAAGGCGCCACAAGACAAAAAGGGGGGGGGGGGCAAGGGAGAAAGATAACAATAATGGGCCTACTAGGCCTTGTGACATTCGAATCGTGCAAGTGCAGGAAACAAGACGTGCGAGTGGGGGGGAAGTACTAGTATGCACGAATGCGAAATGCTAGGGTGGGAAGAGAAGTGAAGGAATTGCATGGGGTGGAGGGGGTGAGGGTCCACATGCTATGCTATGTGCGAGGAGGGGTGTGGACTGGGCGGGAGGGCTGGTGTCCGGTAGAAGTCAGAGGGAACCAGACAGCCAGTGTTAGCAGGGGATGGGGAGAGGGAAGGAAGAAGAGAAAAGGAGGGTCTTGAGGAACTTCCGGAACTTAAGAAGACCCGGGTCAAGCCTGAGAGGGGCAGGGAGACCATTCCAGAGGGAGGCTTCTGCAGAGGAGAGTGATCTAACCCCCAGTTTCTGCTTAGAGAAGTGTCTGATTTGTAGAGAGTTGGAGCTAGAAGACCGAAGGGCTCGAGCAGAGAGGTATTTAGGGAGAGCCAGTTGAATGTAGCAGGATCCCAGGCCCCAGAAAGCCTTGTGGATGATGCAGAGGGTATTGAACTTGATCCTAGCAGCAACCGGCACCAGTGGAGAGATTATAGGGCTGAAGAGCCATGGTCCCTAGGCATGAGGCCAAGGATAGGTGTCACAGCTACGACGACCATCGAGGGTAGAGGGCAGGAGCCCCCCTCCTCTGATGCTGCCACGGACACCAGGCTGCACCAAGCAAGCCAGCACAGACCGGCGCTACACGGCCTGCCTGACCGTGTCCCAATCCTGTGCCTGACCTGCCCATGCCGGGCGCAACGCGGCACCACAGCGAGGCTGAGCCTCGATCTGGCCCTTATTTTGCATTGGGCTTCCGCCGGCAGGCGGATGAGCCGGCGGCCTGCATGAAGGCCGTATAAAGGCCCTGTTTGCGCCCAGGATCCCCCTTCCTACGACGACCACCGAGGGTAGAGGGCAGGAGCCCCCCTCCTCTGATGCTGCCACGGACACCAGGCTGCACCAAGCAAGCCAGCACAGACCGGCGCTACACGGCCTGCCTGACCGTGTCCCAATCCTGTGCCTGACCTGCCCATGCCGGGCGCGATGCGGCACCACAGCGAGGCTGAGCCTCAATCTGGCCCTTATTTTGCATTGGGCTTCCGCCGGCAGGCGGATGAGCCGGCGGCCTGCATGAAGGCCGTATAAAGGCCCTGTTTGCGCCCAGGATCCCCCTTCCTACGACGACCACCAAGGGTAGAGGGCAGGAGCCCCCCTCCTCTGATGCTGCCACGGACACCAGGCTGCACCAAGCAAGCCAGCACAGACCGGCGCTACACAGCCTGCCTGACCGTGTCCCAATCCTGTGCCTGACCTGCCCATGCCGGGCGCGACGCAGCACCACAGCGAGGCTGAGCCTCGCTCTGGCACTTATTTTGCATTGGGCTTCCGCCGGCAGGCGGATGAGCCGGCGGCCTGCATGAAGGCCGTATAAAGGCCCTGTTTGCGCCTGTTAGCGGCCTGGAGCGGTATTGAGCGGCCCCAGAAAACACGTACAGACAGATCTTAAATCGCATCAGGAACTCAAACCGCCCGTTCTCCGCATGCCCTCGCTGCTTTTACCATCCAGTCTCGGAGCATGAATCTGCAAACACCTGCAAATAAGGCTCACAGTACGAAGGTAAACTTAAAAGCAAAATTTCAATAGTATCCTTGCATGAACTGCCTGATTTTCCCTGCATCTCCGCCCTAGACTAATTTCACTACTTCCATAGTACACCCCACCCATCGGCTGACGCACTGCATTTCTGCTATTGTGATTTCTCTAAGTGATCTGCTCTTCCATAGCATCACATATTGTGCCCCATGGTCAGGTCCAGTCTCCCTTTGACCTTTGCTGAACCCTGTGTTGTGCCCTATGGTCACCACTCGACCACATTTAACCTTTGCTGAGCCCTGTGTTGTGCCCCATGGTCGCCACTCAACCACATTTAACCTTTGCTGAGCCCTGTGTTGTGCCCCATGGTCGCCATTCGACCACATTTAACCTTGCTGAGCCCTGTGTTGTGCCCCATGGTCGCCATTCGACCACATTTAACCTTTGCTGAGCCCTGTGTTGTGCCCTATGGTCGCCATTCGACTACATTTAACCTATGCTGAGCCCTGTGTTGTGCCCTGTGGTCGCCATTCGACCACATTTAACCTATGCTGAGCCTTGTGTTGGACCTTGTTGCGCCCTAGGTATGCTTTACTAGTGAATGCCTCACCTAACCTACATATGCCTTGTTAGTGAATGTCTCACCTAGCCCAGTTGTGCCTTGCTACCGAATTGCCCATTTGTGCCTTGTCAGTGAACGCCCCACCCTGCTGCCTATAGTCCTAAGCACCCACGTGCACATATCTGGACTCACTAAAAATGCTGCATCCATTATTACACTACAGCATTATAGCTGCTACTCTAAGATTTATCACCATGACCCAAGAACACCTTACGGCATCTCCTGCCTCGATATTAGACCCGGCCCTACATACGTTGCCCAACACAGCGACTAATAACCCTACCAACTCTCCACCAAACAACATTAGTACCAGAGGCGAAACCTTCACCTCCCTCCCACCCACCTTACTAGACAGAAATCTTAAACTTCGCGCAAGACTCACACAACTTTATGAACCACCCAGAAGAACCCTACCATCAACCAACCTAAAAACAAATTACCCACATAAACCACACCAGACGGCAACAACAAATGTCACTACAATCAAAACACAAAAGTTCAAGACCTCAGATACCAACTTAACTACCCTTAGCCTAACAAACATGCCCAAAGAGACGCTCGTACTCAAAGGAGCACTCCTTAATGCGAGATCCCTTGTCGCCCATGCCCTTGACATAGCCGACCTCATCACAGAACACAATCTGGACTTCGTGGCAGTAACCGAGACCTGGCTACATAACGCAGCTGGACCATCGCTAATGCTAGCCATTCCAGAAGGCCACACTATAACAAGACAAGATAGGGATGGCACACGAGGTGGTGGAATTGCCATCATCTCCAAATTGAGCCTCTCTCTCAGAACATCCCCTCCTCAAATCCTACAATCCTGTGAAAATATCTCGGTTAAATTCCAGATAAATAACATACAAACCCTCACCATCCACCTAATTTATAGACCCCAGGTCCTCACGGTACCTTCGACGAGGACTTGCATAGCCTGATTACCAACAACCTTAAACCTACCTCCCAGCTTCTACTATTAGGAGATTTTAACCTTGGCTTAAATGACCCTATGGACAAACAAGCCTTAGACATAGCCAATAACATCAATGCATCAGGCCTGTTTCAGAAAGTCAACAGACCCACTCACGCCAAAGGGAGAACACTAGACTGGATAGCAGATTACAACTGCACAGCCTCTATCACTTCCATCTCTCCCCAATCATGGACAGATCACTCTCTCGTAACCTTTAACCTATCTACAGCCAGACCTTCTCCGACGGTCCAATTGTTAGCACCGCCTTGTCTAACCAGAAACAAAAAGAGTATTACAGCGGAAAAAGTCATCCCCGCCATCCTACCCACGTTAAACGCTCTATCTGACAATCTAGACCCTAGTACTCTAGTTGAAGAATATAACAAGATTATGCTCAACACATTGGACAAAATCGCCCCGCTCAAACTCAGAAAAAGCAAACCTAAAGCGCACCTTAACAAATGGTCACTCCCCAATTGAGAGACTTACGACTCCTAAAAAGACAAAGTGAAAATTCCTGGAGACTATGTCCCTCTATCGAAAACAAAGCAAAACTATCCTCCATCTCCTCTCACTTTAAAAAAGAAGTAAACCTTGCCAAAAAGAATTCCTATGATGAACGTATCACCAACTCTAATTCTAGCATGAGAGAACTCTTCACCATACTGAAGGAATTAGAGTCACCAATAGCCACATCAGTCTTACTTACCAAGGATAAGACTTGGTGCACAGATATTCAAAATGCGCTAGCAAATAAAATTAATACACTTCAAACCAAAATACAACAAAAAAAGATATGTTCAACCTTCAGCACTCCCCTAATACCTCTACACATAGTATCCCACCAGAGGCAAACGACAAATTTCACTTCTCCAAAACATCCCCACTAGAAGTAGAAAAAATCATTCTTTCACTCAAACCATCTAACTGCAAGGGTGATACTTGCCCAGCACAGTTAATAAAAGACGCTGCCAGAGACCTCTCACCATTTATTTCTAAATTAATCAATGCCTCCTTCACATCAGGCACTATCCCAGCCAATTTAAAACATTCCTGGGTGCTCCCACTTCTCAAAAAACAGACCTTAGACCCACTTATCCCAACCAACTACCGCCCCATTACCACTGTGCCATTCCTCCTCAAAATATTGGACAAAGCTGCCTATATTCAGATACAAAAACACCTTGACTTGTATAAGCTCCTAGGAGCAAGACAATCTGGTTTCCGTCCACTTCACGGAACGGAAACCGCCTTAATTGATTTAAAGACGCAGGTCGACGAGCTGAGGGATGGTGGAGGAACAGCACTCTTGCTCCTACTTGATCTCTCAGCAGCATTCGACTTGGTCGATCACAAGGTACTCTGCAAACACCTGGACTCTGCTGCCCATTTCTCTCCTGAGGCCATCAAATGGCTAGAATCCTTCCTCAGCGAAAGAACAATGAGAGTTTTTTCCCCATCGGCCGCAGCTGACCCTACCCCTATATTATGTGGCGTTCCCCAGGGTTCCTGTGTCTCGCCTACCCTGTACAATATCTTCACCAAACCCTTGTTCGATGATCTAGACCTTCTGGGTATCACCTACACTAACTATGCAGATGATACACAGATTCTCCTCCCGCTTTCTGGGGATCATAGGAAGGACTCGGAATTGGTGAACAGGGTATATCTCGTCGTTCAAGCATTGATGGCTACACATGGCTTGTGCTTGAATGACGACAAGACGGAGCTGATAATCCTGGGAACACATATGAACACCAAAAAATTAGGTCAGGAATTCTCCTTCAATATTGATGGAAATCCTGTCACGGTCTCCAAGGAAGTAAAAACCCTCGGTTTCTACTTGGATTCCACACTATCATTCGACAAACAACTAAAATCCTTGGCCTCCACCACCGCATACACCTGCAAACTGATAAGAGCAGGCAAGCCTTTCCTCTCCAATGACAGTTGCATGATCCTGGCTAGAGCACTTATCCTCTCCAGGATCGACTACTGTAATGCCCTTTACAGTGGCGCCAACAAATCTACCATTCAGAAACTTCAAACGCTCCAAAACAATGCTTTGCGAGCAGCGCTTGGCATAAAGAAAAGAACACACATCTCCACCATTAGACGTCAACACAAATGGCTATCTACAAACCACAAAATTCAATTAAAAATGATATCCTTGACACATAAAGCTCTTAACAACGCCGCCCCAAGCTACCTTACGAACAAAATACAAAAAAAACCTCCATCAGACCTATCAGAGCTACCAATACTAACTGTCTGGTAGTACCGAGATTTAAACTTACCACGGTTGGTGGGAATAGTTTCCCTGTGAAGGCGGCCAAAACCTGGAATCTACTACCCAACAATCTAAGAGCAGATCAGCCGTACCCACTATTTAGAAGGAATGTTATCCAATATCTTATCTCCAACGACTACTAGATATAGGTTTATAACATTCCCAGACCTGACACTTGTCCTCTGACACTTGTCCTCTGTCTCACCATATGTTATGCGTACCATCCCCTATGTAACTCATCGATCTGCACGATGATGGTCCTGCACATTTGTATAATATTACTGTATCCTGTATAATCTGTATAACTTGTATAATATCTATATTATCCATTACTGTATCTTGTATAATATGTATAACTTTTACTGTATCCTGTATAATCTGTAACAATGTAAGTTTTGCATTATCCTACCTGCTGCGCCCTTCTACCTATGGGTCTGGAGCGCATTAGAAATAAAATAAACAAACAAACAAACAGTTCTATTCTGGATTAGTTGAATGGGGCAAAGGGAGGATGAAGGAGGATTGAGGAAGAGGCAGTTGCAGTAGCCCAGCCTCAAGAGGACGAGAGCTCTGGAGACACTGAATTTCTGGGGGAAGGTGAGGAAAGGGAGAATGCCTCAGAGGAGGTTCAGCTGACAGTGGGCCTTCTTGGCAAGGTTCACGATGTGAGGAGAAGGAGAGAGAGGAGTCAAAGGTGACACCAAGGTTTTTTACATCACTAGAGGATGAGGGGAGGGGACCCATAGAGGGCAGCTAGAGGGTAGGAGGGAAGGAGGGAGCGGGGTCCCAATGAGAAGGATCTCAGTCTTACTGGCATTAAGGCAGAGATTATTGGCAGTCCACCATGCCTGAATAGCAGACAGTCAGGGATGAGAGAGGAGGAAGAGGGTGCAGTAGACAGAAGCTTGAAGGAGAGCTGTGCGCAGTCTGCATAATACTGGAAGTGAGGAGAAAAGGAGGAGATTCGGTGGGCCATAGGTGCAAGGTCTACCTTGGCGAGTGGATAGAGCCTTGAGGGACGCTGCAGCTGGAGAGTGAGACAGGGGAGAGAAAAGGGCCCAGTTGAACCTAGAAAGGACGGTCAGAGAGGAACGAGGTCAACCAGTCAAGTGCCATGCCCGTGATGCCATGGTTGTCACAGAACCGATTTGTCAGGGTGGTATGATTGACCGTGTTGAAGGCAGAGGAAAGATCCGGAAGGATAAGAACAGACAAAGAGTTGGAATCGAGATTTGAGAGCAAGTCTTCACGGGTATTCAGTAGAGCAGTTTCTGTGCCTCTGGCTGCTCTGAAGCTAAACTGGTGGTCGTGGAGACAACTAACAGATTCAGTGTGATGGATCAGTTGGGAGATGACCAGTTCCTCCAGGAGTTTGCCCAGGAGATAATGGAAATAGGGCAGCAGTTAGCAGGGCAGGAGGGGTCGGAAGAGCGCTTTTTAAGGAGAGGATGAACAAGGGAGTGCTTGAGGGGTAGTGGAAAGGAGCTAGTGGCAAAGGAGTGATTACAAAAATTGTCCAAGGCTGGCACAAGGGAGGCATTGTTGTCCTTGATCGTTCTGGAGGAGCAGGGGAGCACCTGTTTGGAGGAGATTTTCTTGGTTAAGAAGTGAGAGGCCAGTGAAGTACAGAGGGTCATGGATGGCAGGGAATAAGTGGAGACTACAGAAGGTTTGGGAAGTTCCATGCAGATTTTAAACAGTTTGCCTGTGTTGTTAGTGGCCCCAGATATTCAGCTTGGATATGGGCCCTCTTCTTCGAGCAGATGGAGAGCCAGTCTGTCAGAGGATGTGCATGATGCCCGCCACTTCCACTCAGCAACTCTGCACTTGCATTTCAGAGACATAGGAAAAAACCCTTGATGCCTACCACACCCGACTCCGGCTACTAGCGTTATCATGTGAGTTTGATGAAATGGAAAAGGAGATTAGGCACTAAATAATAAATGGCATGAACTCAGAAAAAGTGCGAAGGATAGTCTTGTGCGAGAAGGGAATCTCTCTAGCAAAATACTGGATTATGGATGCCAGAGGGAACGATCGCATGCCAGAGCAGCCCTAATGGGTTCCACGCTGCAGAAACTACTACTTACCCCACCAACCACAGTGGCACTCATATCTAATTTCCCCGCAGCGAGAGATGATAACAACGAACCCCATGCAGCCTCACAATGGCAACCCAGGATACCTGGACCAACCGAATGTGGATGCTGTGGAGGTGAACGTCATCGGAAAAACTACCCAGCACAAGGCACCACATGTGGCGCATGCAGTCGTCGAGATCACTATGCACGAGTATGTCGGTCATCCGCACCATCGCAACAAGCTCAATCGCAACCGCCAAAACTGCACACCAAGAAAAAAAAGTATGCGAACACACAATAAGTGGTGACAAAGACAATTCCTCCACTGATGAGTCTGGGGATGAGCATGACAGAGGAGCGGCAGCAGTCGAATCGGGATGCTTAAGGAAGAAAGGCAAGAATCACCTTGTCTCAGCTCTTGCACAAAGCAACAGAACAGTAAAGAAGAAGCAAGAAGAAAAGACCCAAGTGCTTCATACATGTACAAGGTCAGGAAACGGTGATGACAATTGACATTGGAGCATCCGTAAAAATGTGATGCCGGTCAAAACATTCAAGCGGATGACACCACAGCCGGAACTAAAAAGCATGGACACACTACTGTTCGTACACAGCTGTAAAACGCCACTACCTGTCGTGGGACAATTCCGGACCACACAAAGCGAGGGGAAAAGGAAATCCGATTCAAGATATACGGTGTGAATTTTGGCATTGAGTGTTTACTCACTTGTGAGTCGGGAGAGGAACTAGGACTGATAAAGTTCATCTGCGCCATCTCAGACTCTATGGACATCAGTGAGCCCCTTGCCAAACACCGTGGCCTCATCCAAGGAAACAGGTGCCTGAAAGGCAAAACGATCAGGTTACACATTGACCCTACTGTACAACCCAGAGCAGTGCGACACCACAGGACAACATTCCACATACGAGAGCTGGTCGCCAAAGAACTCTGGTCCAATAGTTGGATTAACCACCTTCACCACTAAATATCCAATATAAACTATTTAGCATGTGGCCCTTGAATACGAGCCTGCTCGCCTGCCTCATGCTCGCCCTAAAGACCGCAGCACTTCCTTACAAGTCACCCCAACCACCCATCAATATGTATTCGATTATCAGTAACACCAAGACCTGTGACACACAGTCACTATTACCCACCAGCCTCCCCCGCCCCACCTCTGACAGGAACTTAGGACTTAGAGCCAGGTTATCCAAAATCTACGAGCCCCTCACCCGCTCTATGCCCACCCCACTCAGAACTATGAGTGCTCAGCCTAGCTCTCCTGCTTTCAAACCGAAATCATCCCAGAACCCCAACCTCACACCCAAAACCACAACCACTATCACTACCACCACAAGCCCCCAAATCAAGGGAGCTTTGATCAACGCTAGATCGCTAGTAGCTCACGCAACAGAAATCGCAGACTTGATCCTCAAAGAAGACCTTGACTTCCTAGCCGTTACAGAGACCTAGTTACACCCGGCAGCTGGCCCAATGCTTATGCTTGCCATCCCAGATAATTTCACTACCTTGAGACATGACTGACCCAACTCTAGAGGAGGGGGCATTGCTATTATACACAAATGTAACCTCACTATGAGAAGTGTAACCACTATAAACCTCCCCTCGTGTGAATCACTCTCTGTTAAAGTCCCTCTTACCGCAACCCAAACCCTCAACATACACCTGATATATCGTCCCCCAGGCCCAATAGGCACATTTGACGAGGATATCAATACTATATTATCAGGTAACCTTAAAAGTTCTACCCAAGCACACACCCTTGGAGACTTCAACTTGGGATATAATAACCCAGGAGACCAAAGTGCCATCTCCATACTCAGTACCCTCTCCGACCTAGGATTCACCCAAAGATGCATGGAACCCACACACGCCAAAGGTAGAATACTCGATTGGGTGGCTGACCACAATTGTCTAGCGAATATCACCGACATCTCACCATTAGCCTGGACTGACCACTACTTGGTATCATTCACACTCTCTACTAACCGACCCCTACCCCCACCCACCAGTAGGGCCCCACCGACACTCACGAGAAATAAAAAGAGCATTACCATGGAAAGACTCATCCCTAACCTACTTCCCACACTAAACACACTTCCTGACAACTTGGACCCGGAGACCCTGGTCGATGAATATAATAAAATCATGTCCATTTCACTGGATTTAATCGCTCCCCTCAAACTCAGATCAAGTAAACCCAAAACACATCTGAACAAATGGTATACACCATTCCTCAAAAATCTCAGACAGCAAAAAATAAATTGTGAAGCCACTTGGAAAAAATACCCTTCAGCACCGAACAAACTCAAACTAACTAAACTAGCAACTCTCTACAAAAAAGAAATCTATCTTGCCAAACAATCTTCCTTTGACTCCCGTATAGACCAAGCAAAATCTAACATAAAGGAACTTTTCGTCATCCTGAAAGAAGTAGAAACTCCTATTACACCTCTGGATACCTGTATCAAAGATAAAAACTGGTACTCAGAAATTCAAAAGGCCTTAGCTAACAAGATCACCACTATACAAAATAAAATTTCCTGCAAAAAAGCTTCCCTGAATGACACTCCCACACCCAAATCACCTGAGAAGCCCACTTCAAGGGAAAATACTCGCTTTAAATTCTCTAAAGTCACTATACTCGAAGTTTGAAAAAATCATTCTGTCACTAAAACCCTACAACTGTCAGGTCGATCTGTGCCCTGCACAGCTCATCAAAGACGCTGCCCGTGACCTCTCCCCTTTTATCACAAGATTAATCAACGCCTCCTTCTCCACTGGCTCCATCCCCACTAACCTAAAACAATCTTGGGTGTTGCCACTACTAAAACAACCTACACTCGACCCAGCCATACCCACAAACTATAGGCCTATAACAATTGTGCCCTTTCTTCTAAAAATATTGGATATGGTCGCATACGTGCAAATCCAGAAGTATCTGGAAGAACACCACCTACTTGGAACCAGGCAATCGGGCTTCCGTCCCCAACACGGGACCGAGACTGCCCTCATCGACCTTAAAGCCCAGATTGACAAGCTCAGAGATAATGGCCAAGCTGCCCTACTCCTCTTGCTAGACCTCTCCGCAGCATTCGACCTAGTCGACCACTCCGTCTTATGCACCCACTTACATACTTCAGCCCATTTCTCTGCTGAGGCCATTACATGGATTCAATCTTTTCTCAACGGCAGAACTATGAGGGTCTTTTCACCCACAGCTGCAGCAGACCCCATTCCCATCACCTGTGGCGTACCACAGGGCTCCTGCGTCTCTCCCACCTTGTACAATATATTTACCAAGCCCCTTTTCGATGATTTGGATCATCTCGGTATCACCTACACCAACTACGCGGACGATACCCAGATCCTCCTTCCGCTTTCTGGAGATTATGGAAAGGATTTGGCCTAGGTGAATAGAGTGTACATCATCATCCAGGCATGGATGGCCACACATGGACTATGCCTGAATGATGATAAAACTGAACTTATAATTTTAGGCACTCCCACCAGTTTGAAGAAACTGGGTTCTGACTACTGCTCCTTTATGATTGATGGCAACTGCATTAAGGTGGGACAAGAGGTCAAAACCCTAGGCTTCTACCTGGACTCCACAGACAGGTGAAATCCTTAGCCTCTTCATCAGCGTACACATGCAAATTGATCCAAGCAGCCAAACACTTCCTATCTGACTCTAGCTGCCTGACACTTGCCAGAGCCCTCATACTATCCCGTTTGGACTACTGCAACGCTCTCTATCTCGGGTCCACCAAAGCCATTACCAGCAAACTTCAAACCCTCCAGAATAACGCCCTCAGGGCTGCACTGGGCATATCTAGAAGAGAGCATATTACAGTATATAATCAACAGAGCAACTGGCTCACTGTCAATGACAAAATTCTCCTAAAGACTGCCTCACTAACGCACAAATCCCTCAATAATGCCGCCCCTATCTATCTTATCGACAGATTCCATAGACAGACTTCACTAAGACCAACAAGAACATTATATAAAGACTGCCTATCGGTCCACAACTTTAAACGCTCTACCATAGGGGGCAATAGCTTCCCAGTCAAAGCAGCTAAGCTTTGGACATCCCTTCCACCACCCATCAGAATGGACCCACACTATCAGAACTTCCGAGCTAAGGTCATCTCATGGCTGAAAACATAAACCCCTATCACAGCCTCTGCCTAACCCATCAGACTCCTTGGTACTGTACCTAATGATGCCCTCTTATACATATGTATATATTTGTGATGCTATTACTTGTTGTATAATGTGTTTTTTGCTGTAACCAAGCTTCGCAATCTCTTGTAAATGCTGCGCACTGTTACCCGAGGGTATGACTGCGCATTACAAATAATAAACAAACAAACAAACAAACTGGAGAAGGCCGACATCATAGAACCAGTGGCCAGCCCAACACCATGGGTGTCCCCCATGGTAGTTACAAAAAAGCTGAAACAACCGGGGAAGGTGTGAATCATTGACATGCGCTTGCCCAACGCAGCCATGAGAAGAGAGCGGCACATCACCCCAACCCTGGATGAAATTGTGACGGACCTCACAGGGTCCCGTTTCTTTTCTAAGCTGGACCTCAACGCTGGATATCACCAGTTCAAGTTACACCGGGACTCCAGATACATTAAAACATTTTTGACAGACCTGGGTCTGAGACGGTATAAAATACTGAGTTTTGGAATATCGTCTGCAGCGGAGGTATTCCAACAAGCAATTCAGGAGGTCATACAAGGATACCAGGAGTACTAAACGTCAGCAATGACATCCTTGTGCATGCCACTAACAAAGAGGAACACCTACACAGACACAAAATGGTACTCAACAGGTTGGAATCGGCTGGACTCACCATCCACAAAGAGAAGTGTGAGTTCCTGAAGGAAGAAATCACTTTCTTTGGATATGTGTTCGACTGCCAGGGCGTATCTGCGGACCCACTCAAGGTTGCGGATATAAAATGAGCCTCTCCTCCCAGCACACCGAAAGAGGAACACAGTTTCCAAGGCATGGCCACCTACTGTGGCAGATTCATTCCGAACCTAGCAACCATGTTGGAACCACTGAGAGAGCTGACCAAGGCCAACATCAAGTGGGACTGGAATAACAGATGTCAAGACGCATTTGAACAAATCAAGGCATCACTGTCAGTAGACACCAGAATGGCATATTACAACGCTTCTCTGCAAACCGAGATATACGTGGATGCCAGCCCGGTCGGGTTGGGAGCCATCCTGGTTCAACTGATGCACACGGGAGAGACCAAGCCAATCACGTACGCTTCCAGGGCCGTGACACCAATGGAACAGTGCTATTCGCACATAGAAAAAGAGACAATCGCAGTCTTCTGGGGTTGCAGACATTTCCACTTGTACCTTTATGGGCGAAAGTTCAAGGCATACACAGACCACAAGCCTTTGCTCCCAATATTCACAGGCTTATCAGCACACCCACCTGCTAGAATTGGGAAATGGCTGCTGCACCTCCAACAGTATGATTACGAGCTGGAGTCCCAAGCGGAGACAGAAAAACAAGCAGATTTCCTGTCCAGACACCCAAGAGCAGCCACACCTGGTGAAGTGGATGAGTCAAGGGAAACTGAAGAACACATCTGCCAAATTGTGAACCCAATGAAACCCAAAGCCATCAACATCACCAACATCATAGAGGCGACCCAAGCTGAACTATGTTGTGAAATCATAAAAAATGCCATAATGGCACGAGAGTGGAAATTATTCCTCTGTAATGTACACAACCACATGGCAGCCGCCAGGGACTTCCTCACCGGGACATTCCCAATTTGCCAGGAACTTTCAGTTACAGATGAAGGCCACCAGGGGATAGTCAGAGCCAAAGCCAGAATACGGCACAGGATATGTTTTCCCCAGATAGACACCAAAGTAGAGAGCATCATCGCCGCCTGCCACCTATGCCAAACGACTGGAGCGCCACCAAAACCGGAACCAATACAGTTAGCGAAACGAGGCACATCACGATGGGAAGCGATCAACACCAATTTCTGCACGCTGCAGGAACACTAGTGGCCATCGATGATTACTCACAATATCCTGAGGTGGAGATCATACCGTCGACAGCAGTGGACACAGTGATTCCCTCTCTGGAAAAGATGTTGGCCACACACAGGATAACCAAATATGTCAAGAGTGATAATGGGCCACCGTTCCAAGGGAAAGAACTGACAAAATACATGGACGACCTACACATCCACCACCACCACATAACCCCACAGTGGCCACAAGCAATGGAGATGCAGAGCTGTTTATGAGAACCCTCAACAATGTGCTATGGATATCCAAAGCCCAGAACAGCCCATGGCGAGTTGATCTGTACAGGTATTTACGAAATTACCGGGTAACCCCACACAGTTCAACTGACACACACCCAGCCGATCTTATGTACGGGACACTCATTAACTCATTAATACTGCACCACCACAGCAGGGCGGTGAAGGTACTAGACACAGAGCGCACTCATGCCAAGCGAGTAGCCACCAAGGAACATATGAGCACCAAGAGGCATGTGAAAGAATCAAGACATAAAGGTGGGGGACCAAGTGCTGGTGTTGAAGAATGCAACAAAATCCAAGCTATCGGCCCGGTACGATCTCACACCCTGGAGAGTAATCTGGCGAGAAGGCCCCATGATAACTGCTAGACGGAGCCACAAAACTGTCAGGAGAAATGCATCATGGTTCAAGTGAGTTCTGAAGAACCTATGGCCTGAAGACCAGGAACAGCCCCGCGAGGAGAGTGATGACACACCACAGACCCTGAGGAACACTCGAGAATACAAAGGGCCCGAGGACCTGTCCCGGGAGACCAGTCGGATGACAGGAGACGATTCCTAACCCGGAGGAGGAATCTGAAGAGACAGAGATTGCAGAGACAATGCCCCGCCCGCGCTGCAGCGGGTAAGTTGAAAAACTATTGGACCCATTACAAGTTTGGCGGTAGTTTTGCCGGTAAAACTGGCAGACTGTCACCAAACTTGCAATTTTTTCCGGGACACGCGAATGGGCAATTAGCGGGTCATTACGGACCGCCAGACCCAGTAATTGCCCATTCGCGGGCGCCGGAATAAAATGCTCCCCATTGCCGTTTGAGCCTCATGGAGCTCAATGGGAATGGGGAGGTTGGATGCACCGGCACCACTGAGAATGGTGCCGGTGCATCCGACATGCTGTGCTCGCGGGTGCCGGTCTGCCCGCCAGGTCAGACCTGGTGAGCAGAAAGGCACCCGCGAGCACAACTTGTAGTTTGTCGGTCCGGTAGCAACGATTCCGGTAGCTTACCGGCACTGTTATTACAGGACCGGCAAACTTGTAATGAGGCCCTATGTATGTTAACATGGACGTAGTGCATGTCTGGGACTAGTATATACACACAGGTCATGTTTTGTTTTGGTTGGGAAAAAGGAGGAATGTTATATTTGCGTCACGTTACCGCGCACGGCGGAACGTGACGCACATGTGAAATAAAGTTCTGGGGCAGCCGGAAGTGCTATCCACGCTATTGCAGAGGCGGATCCGAGTCATCTCACAATGCCTGTCTAGCGGTCACCCGCGCCGTGACCTCTGCACCCTCCTGAGTGCTTTGCTATATCGGCGTGCCAGGCAGCAAGCTCGATAAATCCTTTGTCGCCAATGTTCTATATTGGTCGGTGGCACCCCATACATGTGTGCGCCGCACATAAAACACAACCACATGGGTGTCTGATTTGGCTTTTACTGCCAGTTATTCTTTAACACCCCTCCCTCACCCATGATGGCCACATGACCATGATGGTTTCCCGTGCCGCCTCATTGTGTGTACACATGACGATCCCTGACACGACGTCACACGCGCAGTGTGCCTAGGCCAGAGGATGACGATGTGAAGGGGTGTAAGCGTAGCAGTGTGGGTTTCCAGGAGGGTGCAAGCAGTTATGGTGGCATAGGTGCCGAGTAAAAGGGGACAGAGAGGACACTTGCCCCCATTCTCCATGAAAGGTGCTATAACAAATGACAGAATGAATGAATGAATGAATGAATGAATGAATGAATGAATGAATGAATGAATGAATGAACGAACGAACAACAGGGGCAGGAGTGGTATTTTGCTAGCGTGTAGTATATTCTGCAACCATAAACCAAGAAAAGAAATCAGGATTCACTGACGTGCTTGGAGCTGGCAGGGCTTCGGGCTCCTCTCCTGCTGGACTCAGGCTTTGTGACGTGTTGGCAAGCAAGTGCTGCTTACTTCAAAGTGGGAAGGCCACTGCATTGTGTTATCAGCCCTGATTGCGGGTACGTGGGGGACAGGCCAACACTGTTTATGGGGCCTTGGGAGAAGTAGGGATTTCAAATGCAGAATGCTGCCCAAAGAGAGCTCAACTGATTTGACGAGTTGTTATATTGTTAGACCTGCAAGTGAACACCATGGCTTTTTTCCTCCCAATTGCGGCTGCCTACTGTGTTGTAAAATGTGGCTTTTGGGCCTAGGGATGAATACGCCTCCCTCGCTTCTCTCACTGTGGGAATTTCTTATCAAAATGTGGTCCTGACGCCCCACCACAGCAAAAATGTTGAATAAAGCCCACCTTTCTGGCCACCTGATTGGTTGGCTCCCCTCCGTGCAAGACCCTAGAAACCACCTTGGGGGGTGCATCCAAGAAGACCTTCTGACAGCCTAAGGCAATCCTGACCCTGCTGGTCATGTCAGCAGCATATTACACTGTAGTGCACGTGATGGCATACCATAGATACAAGGGCCAGCTCTGTATCGGGATTTCAGGCATATGTGGCCAGGGTGTATTTTAAGGAAGGGCAAGATGAGCACGTTCACATCGCCGCCCTTAGTGTTTGTAAAAGGTGTTGCCAGTTTTTGCCCCCATAACTTTCAGTGGCAACATCTGTGCAGGCATCGTTATGTTGTTACATCTGGTGCGGATTGATTGAAGGCAGTCTCGAACAACAGTGCAACTCAGAGCTGTGTTTATTCCCCCTGGTATTGACACAGCTGGGGCAAAGATAGCACTCATTGCTGAAACAGATGGCGGGGGGATCTACTTTATGGACTGGTTTGCAGAAGCCTGGCTCGACTCTCCCTTCTTTTGCTAGTCGACGCCTGCATAAGCCTTAACAGTTTTTTTTTAATGCCACTTGGGTCTCCTGGCTATACAATGCTTGAACACCCAATACTTTATTCAAGTGTGGGAATAACCCCTGAATTTACCAGACAGCTACCTTGCCACATGCCACCAGGAGCACGTCCATATGGTCCTCGCTATTTGGCAAATGGCCCTTTCCGAGGGTGGCTGTATGAAAAATACAGTTGGCTAAAAATATGGGCTTGGAAATAGTTGCTTCTGATAGCATGGGGCCAGTTGCAAACTCTGTATATATGAACACATGCTTTTATTCAGGGCAGGCTACCAAATGACACATACTGAGCAAGGTCAAATACAATTGTCACGAAAGGTGCATGGTATTTTAAATATTTGGGGGCCGATTCATTGAAATGTTTGCACGGCTAAAGTGATTTAGCACTGCTGAAAAGTTGCACTGCCGACACAATCCCTGAGTCATGGAACTCTGCAAAGTGTATTTTTGCAGTACAAAGTTAATTTTGTAATGCAAAAATTACTTTGCACTGCAAAAATACACTTTGCACAGTTCCATAAATCAGGGTTTGTGTCGGCAGTGCGCAGTCACTTTGAGCCGCGTAATACATTCCACTAATCGGCCCTTAGTTGTGTGGCATTCCTGTTGTCGTTTAGCAAGTTATCTTAAGTTATTGTGTGATAGTGAATATTATCCCAGCTGTAAATGCTGATGTTTAAACTGCTTCAGGGTGCTTTGCTAGGAGGATGTCACTGCTGAGCTAGCATGTGCCAGTTAACCATGGTCCCACAAACTCGCTGATGCCAGACTTCCGAATCCTACATGCCCTGTCTGTTTACAGTAAGATAGCTTTTGCAGGGCAGAGATTTCCATTTGGCTGATACTGGGGCATAGCTCCCATTGCTATTGCTACCAGCTTCCCCTGTGTGTGGATGTGCTAGACCTACAGCTTTCAATTTAAATGTGTAGGATATGGGAAGCAGACACATGGCCTCCACGTCAGGGACATTGTTACTCAGTGGCGGCCACGGAGAAGGAGGACGCGGACACAGGAATTGTGGAAATGTCTTTATTTCAACTCTCCGCGAAAGTAACTGGCGCTCGCGCGCCTTACCCATAATCCCCTTTTCCCCGGCCTTACGCCGTAACTGGCTCCGCCCCCACAACGGTGGGGGCAACACTCCTTTAACCCTTGGGGTGCTCGGTAACATCACCCCCGAACAATATATTCAAACATCAAATCAACATTCTTCAACAAGTCTCATAGGTTTCCTTACGATTCTCCGTGGCCTCTCCTCTTGGTCACCTGCCTCTTGCGGTTCCGTGGTTCTCGCTTCTCCGCTTGTCTCCCCCGGATCTCCTCCTGGCGGGATCCACAGGTCGTCCCGCGGTTCTCGTGGTTCTGGAGCGGTCGACCGCTGGAAAGGCTCTGTTCCTTCTCGTCTGGTGTAGTGCCTGAATTGTTGACAGTTCCTGGTGACAGATCTGCTTTGATCCTCGGCCGTCACCATCGTGCCTTTCACGGTGGTTACTCTCATGGGGCTTGGAGCAAACCGCGGATCTGTCTTTCTGGGAGTTGGTTGCTGGACAAGTACTTCGTCCCCAATGTGGAAATCTGGTATTACCGCGTGGCGGCGAGCGTCTGTCTCTCGTCTTGCTCTCTCCTTGGCTTCCGCGTCCCTTCGGAGTACGTCTGTGTCAGGCAGCTCCTCATCCGATGGGTTGCACGGTATACGGGTTCGCACTTTGTATCGAAACATTAGCTCGGCAGGTGTCTTGTTGGTGGCTTCGTGCGGAGTGTTTCTATAGTCCCGTAGAAGTCGGCACAGTGCCTGGTGTGGATCGACTGCTTCTATTCTGGCTCTTTGTCTTGTCTTCTTGATCGACGCCATGAAGCGTTCCGCCATCCCATTCGCTTGTGGGTGCCGAGGAGTTATCTTCATGTGTGCAAATCCTAGGTGTTCTGCTAGGGTTCCAAACTCGTGTCCACTGAACGGGGGCCCGTTGTCGGACTTGACTGTTTTGGGGATCCCCCACTCGCTGAACACTTCCTCTATTGCCGCTGCTACTTGAGGGAATGCGCTGGTGGTGACTGTTTTGACGATCGGGAAGCGTGAGTGTTCGTCTATCATGAGCAGGAGGTAGTCACCCTCCTCCGTGGGCCCGTAGAAGTCCATGGCTACACGCTCCCACGGCCGTTCAGGTATCTGTGTGTGTTGGAGCGGGGGTGGATGTTCCGCAGGAGCCGTGCACTGACAGGCATGACAGTTTTTTACCCATTCCTCTACCGCTGCGTCTAGAAACAGGAACCAGATATGGCACCTCAGCTGTCTTTTGGTGTTCTCCGCTCCTCTGTGTCCCTCATGTGCCGTGCTGACTACTTCGTTCCTGAGCGTGGCGGGGATGACGATTCTGCAGCCTCTGAGGAGGATGTCGTTGTCCTTGACGGCCAGTTCACCATGTATCCTGGCCAGTCTTTCGATTTCCTGTTTGCACACCCCTAGGTGCGCCAGCATTGCCCTGTGGTGATCTCTCCATTTGTTGGTCAGTGTGAGGCTGATGGCGAGAGCAATGGTGGGGTCGGCCGCTGATGCAGCTGCAACTCTCTCCAGGGATAGTGCCGGTGGTAGCGAGTTGGATGCAATGTATTGTACGTAGGCGATGTCTCCTTCGCGGGTTAGTGGAGCCCCGAATGGGTGTCGTGATAGGTAGTCCGCGGGGTTGAGGTCACCCCCGGGTCGGTGCACAATGTCATAGTCGTATTCCTGTAAAAGGATTCCCCACCGCTCGATTCTAGGGGGCATCTTGGTATACGGGTTGCCAAAGAGCGATAGCAAGGCCTGGTGGTCCGTAATCAGTGTAAACTTTTTTCCGATAATGAAGTCGTGGAAATGTTCGCACGCCCAGACGGCGGCTAGACTCTCTTTTTCCGCCTGGGAGTAAGCCAGTTCAGGGGTGGAGAGGGCTCTGCTTGCATAGGCGACCACGTGTCTCGGGTGGACGTCCGCCCCGCTGGTCTGGGCTAGGATGGCACCAAGGCCCACCGGGCTAGCGTCCACCACTATTTCAGTGTGCCACGAAGGATTGAAGTACGCCAGGCGATGTGCTTCCATCAGGGCACGTTTGATGTTGGAAAATGCCTGGTGGCACGCAGGGGTCCATTCGAAAATTGTATCTTTCTGAAGGAGCTTCCGCAGAGGGTCGGTAAGGGACGCATAGTGAGGTATGTACCTCGCACAGTAACCAGCCATGCCGAGGAACGAGCGAACATCTGCAGCCTGCCGCGGTTCATCCAAGTTGGTGATGGTGTCAACCTTGTCGGGATCCGGCAACATTCCTTCGCTGGAGAAGATGTGTCCGAAAAATTTCAGTTTTGTCTTGCTGAAACGGCACTTGGCGATGTTGAGAGTGAGGCCCGCTTCCTGGAGTGCTGCACACACGGCGAGTAGAGCCTTGTCATGGGCCTCCTTAGATGATCCAAAAACGAGGATGTCGTCACTGTAGTTTAGTGTGCCCCTGATGGGTCGGATCACCTGTCGGATGGCCTCCGCGGCTGATGAGATTCCAAAGTTCAACCGCCGGTACCTGTAGAGACCGTCGTGGGTCGCAAACGTCGTGATGGGCCTGGACTCCGGATGTAACTCTAGTTGATGGTATCCTTGGTTGAGGTCGAGTTTGGAGAACATCCGAGCGTTGTTCAATTGCACAATCATGTCCTCGATGCATGGGCCCGGATGTCTCTCACGCTGGATGGCAGTGTTAGCCACCCTCATGTCCACACATAGACGGATCTTCCCTCCTTCTTTGGGTACGACCACGAGCGGGGAGACCCATGGTGTCGGGCCTGTGGCTGGTTCAATGATTCCATCAGCCAGCAGCTGTTGAAGAGCGTCTGACACAGCCGTTTACAGGTGAAATCCTACTCTCCGAGGATGTTGTGGTACTGGCCTCACTGATGTGTCGACGTGGAGCCGGATGGGAGGGGCCTTGAGTTTGCCTAACCCTGTGCAGAGGTTGGGGAATTGTCTCGTGATGTCAGACTGTGTGACCAGGTTCTGCGGCTGGTGGCATGCGATGGAGCCAACTGTGTTTCTCTTGATTGTGCTCTCGGAGGTCGCTGTGATGGAGTCTCCCGGCCTCACGTGTATTTTAATCAAGCCCAGGCGGGATGCCGTGTGATAGCTGAGTAGGCATCGGCTTCTGGCGAGTGACCGGATAATGTGTATTGTTGTGTCGACTTTCCGGCCATTTAGGAGAAGGCGTTGTGTGAAACATCCTACCGTCGGTAGGGGGGTGGTAGCTCCCCACTGAAATATTCTTGAGCGAGAGTGTTCGAGTGCTGGTGGGTCCGGTAGTGCGGCATAGTCCTGCTCGCCCATAATGTTGACGGTCGCGCCGGAATCAATCATGAACTGGAATTGTCTGTTTCCCATTTTGATGGGGATTTTTGGGGCTTCTCTGGCCTCTTCAGTGTCAAGTACGAGGTTGACAAACTCGTCATGGTCGCAGAGGTCATATGGCATGTCATATGCGGCTCCATGCTCCTCCTGGAAGAAAGTCTCGGGCCCATATTCCTCTGGTGGATGATCATATTCGTCCGTGAAGTATCTTGTTCGGTCGGCTTGCTCCGGCTGTAGTGGATATCCTGGAGTTTGGTATTCGTCGATGGCCCGGACGTATCTCCTTTGCCCCTGGCCTTGTTGATAGTATCTGGGTTGAAAGTATCGTGGGGGTGGTGGACGGAAAACCGGCCTGGCAGGCGCTTGGGGTCTCGCAGGGGGAAATGGTATGCCTTCCCGGCATACCAAGTGAAAATGTCCTTCTCTTCCGCAGTTCGTGCATCGCTGTGATAGAGCCGGACATGAGCCTGCATGCGGAAAAGACATCCCACAACGATAACATTGTCTCTGTTGGCGGGGAGTTTGGATGGATTGAGTTCTGTATGACTGCGGCCCTCGGTCACCTGGGCGAGCTGGTTGGATAGTTGCGACCACTTCCGCTGCGTCCTGCTTGGTGTTGCTCGGGTTTCCCATGGATGTGGCTTGGGCATCAACCCTTTCATGTATGCGGGCGAGTTCGCTCACTTCCTGGATGGTGACGGGTTTAACCCTTGGGGTGCTCGGTAACAGACATCATTTCACCAAAATGCCAGGGGTAGCGGAAGTGACATCACATGACCCTTGACCTCTGATGACATCACAGGAAGTGATGTAATTTGGCCCCACCCCGAAGTGACATCATGATGAAGCGATGGAACACAATCTTTTACCCCTTGACAAAACAGGAAGCAACCTCACACAGCATTGTTCCTAAGTACACTACGAATCTCTGTAACGTGATCATTATTTCATACAAGAATGCATCACCATATGTATCAGCAGAAACAAAATGCTATAACTTCAGCTTGTGAAAAGCAAAATACCTAGGGCCTCATTACAAGATTCGCGGTAAAAACCAAACTTTACCGGCCTGGAGGTAATAACACGTCCGGGTAGCATTGACGCTGCTAACAACGGTCGATTACGAGAATGCGTGCACGCGCGTAGCGGCATGCCGGTATCGTCTGTACCGGCATGGCGTAAATGACCCCAAAACCCCCGTTAGCGGCATCATGGAAAGCGCTGACACCTCCTCCGCTGTCGTCCACCCATAAATAAAGGGCCCGGCAATACCGGAACCGGAAGTAAGGTCATCGCGCCAGAACGGGAAATGGCACGGCGGCCATCTTAAAAAACACAATCCATTGCAATCCTCGAGATACAGGACCTGGAGCATCACACCACCAGCTACACCTGCACCCACACCTCCAGCACTATGCCAAAGGCCGTAAAAAAAGGTGCATCCTGCCAGAGGAAGGAGAGATTTTCAGAGGATGAATTAAACATGCTGGCCGACGCACTGGCAGAGAATGCAGACGTGGTCTTTGCCTCAGACCTCAAGACAGCTGCACAGCTGAAGAAGAAAGAGGTATGGGAGCTAGTGGCCCAGAAGGTCAGTGCGGTTGGCACCACCCCCGCACCGTAAAAAATGCTGCGATGACCTTCGCCTCTGTGTGCGCAATATCTTGTCAGCTAATCACAGCCTGGGTCTGACTACTGGCTGCGGGTCGAACTCAACAGTAAAACATACCCTATGGGAAGAGACTTGTGCCAGCATCATTGGAATGGAGTCCATAGAGGGAGTGGGAGATATGGAATGTGGAGCGTCGTCATCGGCAGATGAAGGTGAGTGTCCAAACAAAACACTGTAATGCAAAGTATGATGATGGTCCACCAATGTGACTGTGACATGAGCCAATGCATGGGCCATCACACACACATGGACACATCCCTGTCTAGATGCTGTCCCCAGCACCGTCACATTCACATGCAGGCAGCATGCCAATGCCATACCTGAGACACACCCCACAAACAGGGAAACGGCATGTGTCACACTTCACGCAGTCCACAACACACAGGCATGTCATACAGCATACACTACCTCACACATGTGTGAACCAGACGTATGCCTGAATAACCCCACAATATGGCAAGCAACCTGTATGCCACAACTGTAAGGCAGCAAGCCATCAAATGTGTACAACTGCACTAATACCATTGTATGCATGATGCATGTACAACCATCACTGATGCCGTCCCTCTTTCGGTCCCCCACATGCCCTGATACCGACAGCGATGCACAAGACTCTGCTGCACAGGCCACCACTCCATCGAAGAGGGCCAGGGCCAGGGAAGACAGCAACAGTCCTTCCACGTCAAAGGGCACAGGCAAGGAACATCAGCCACCGAGGACAAAGGCAACACAGGATGGCAAGGAACAGGTGCGTCAGAGGACAGCCACTATAACAACAGTGCCAACACCCGTGGAATCTACTGCAGTTGAGCCAGTGGCAGATGGGATCCTGTCTGCTGCTAACAGCTCGGTAGGGGAGGCAGCTGCCACAGCGCCCCAGAGTGGGGATGAAGAACAATCCCAAGGGGAGGTATATGTCCCTGAGGAGGAAAACCGCTCAATGGAAGTTGGTGGCGCACCCAGCCCCGCCCAAAAGCCTCAGTACACCCCAATAAGCTCACCCAATGGCACCACGAACGTCCCGTCTGGAGGAGAGACAGAACCAGAGGCCTGGAGCCCCACAGAGGACCCACCTGAATTGGGCCCCTTGCTAGACGGACCATCCACCTCCACAGGGGTCCGGGACGGGGAGTTGAGAATGGCACAAATGGAGGGGCGGCAGCAGGAGCTGACCAGGCTTGTAAAACAATATGTCTCAGATGGTGACCTGACAAGGAAGGAGGCCCGAGAGAACACTGCGGCCATGAAAGGGGCCCTTGAGAGTACCACCTTACGCATCTGTGAGGAGCTGTCAGCAGTGAGGCAGGTCCTTGCCAGGATTGCGGATGCCTTGGAGGCTCAGCACCCTGCCCTGACAGTGGAGCATGCAGCCACAGGGCCATCGTCCAGCTCCACACAGACGAGCCCCCTGCGCAGGTCTGTGCGCACCATGCAGCACCCTGAGATGCCGCCCCCAGAGTCTGACAGAGGACAGAAGTAGCAGGGTCAGCCTGCATGTGCAGACTTATGCAGACTCAAGTAGCATATCAGTGCACATCATGTGTGGTGGGAGTGGGAGGGGGGACGGGGTGTGTGGGGGAGTTGTGAGGGGAAGGGGAGGGGGGAAGCGGAGGGGGAAGGGGGTGTGTGGGGGAGTTGTGGGAGGAGGGGTGGGGGAGGGGGGAGGGTGTGTGTGGGGGAGTTGTGGGGGGAGGGGGAGGTGGGAGGGGGTGTGTGTGAGGTGGAGTGTCAGAGCACGTATTACTTATTTCCTGTTTAATATACCCGTTGTGTACCAAAAAATCACATGACTGGACATTCCTTATTGTGTATGGGTGCTTTATTGGTTTACAGTGCATAATGTCCATGTACCCCCACACCCAGTGCCCTGAGTTCCACATTCATGGCAACCTCTGCATCCATGTGTCTTAGAAATATTGGCCTATGACAGACTGGCGCACAGCACGTCCCTCCTGTGCATCGCCACCTGGATGATGTGCAATCGCATCCTCTTCATCTTCTTCATCATCACCTGGTGGTTGCTGATCAATGTCAGGGGGCAGAGGCACGTTCCGTCGGATGCACATGTTGTGCAGCATGACACATGACATGATGATCTTGCCCACCTTCTCTTGGCCATACAGGAGTGTCCCACCCGACCTGCTGAGGCAGCGAAAACGTGCCTTCAACAGGCCAAAGGTCTGCTCGATCACCACATGGGTACGGGTATGGGCACAATTGTAGTCCTCTTCGTGCCTGTTCTGTGGGTTCCGGACAGGTGTGAGGAGCCATGGCTTCAAGGGATAGCCACCATCACCTGCATGGGTACAAAATAAGGTATGTGTAAGTCAATTCCTAAAATGACACCTGTACTTATCACACATGCCTGCAGATATTTGTTGTTCACATGCACATGTCCCTGGATGTATGCACACATTTTAACTTGCCACAATGTGTGCTGTCCCATGGTCTACAGGTGTGGGTTGCATCATCCAGATGATGCAGGATGTCCACTCCCTTGCTGGTGTTCATGCACTGTGGATGCATGCCGCTGTGTCTGGTATCATTAATGTGATGTGTAGTGATTAGTATGATTTCTTTTTACTAGCAGCATTGGCACAAGTCTCATCATGATTTCTCATTCAGCACTTATTATACCCATGGTCACATGCAGCGCTACCATGGTGGTGGCCCAGTGACAAGCAGTGTATTCCCTTGGTGGGATTGATTAGTGTGCAATCATGGATGCATGTCCTGTGTTTTGTTTTGCTGCGGTCATTTACATTGTGCATACTCACAGCATGTTGGTGGATTGTGTTACAGAGGGTGAGGTCTGATTATGTGCAGTGGACGTGTTGTGGGATGTGGGCTGGTTGCAAGTCAGGCATATTGTCATTGGTGTGCAGCTTCCATCATTACTATGGGGTCTGGGTGTCATGTTGTGATATGCCATGCATCTGCCCCACTGTGTGCTGGTAGGTGCTTGTGGCCAGGAAGTGGAGCACAGACACTACCTTCAGTAGAGGGGGGATGGCGGTGCATATTTCAATCAGGCTGACAATGTCGTGTATAATGTCCACAATGGTGGTGATGGTGTCCCGGTCCAGGCGGTACAGGTTGTGGATCTGTTCAGGGGTTAGGTTGAATGGACTGGCTCTGATGCGAGGGATTGGAGGCTGCCTGCGTGGTACCATTGGCTGCACTGGTGGGACTTGCTGGGTCTGTCTCACCCTCATTCTCCTCCTGGGTCTCCTCTGTGATGCCTGTTGTTGTTGTTGCTGGTGTAGCAATGCAAGCATGTCCTCCAGCCCCACTATCGCAACTGCAAGAGGGATAATTTTGGTGTGGAAAGGGGTGTGGTGTGTGGGTGTGCTCCTTTTGTGCTGGGCCAGACTCCATTGCCTCCACCTCTGCTGATTGTGTGCACCTGTGGCAGTTGGAAACACTGCACATTGCTGTTAAAAGATAATTTGCTATGCCGGTGATGCCGCCATCCCGGTATCCCTTATTACCGCCTTCGTGAAGCCGATAGTTGCATGTCCGCATGACTTGTGATGTCCTCTGGTTAGCGCCATCCCGGAATGGCCTTCCCGAAGGGCCGCGTGCCAGCGCGCATGCCGGTATGGGGGTGCATGGTCTCAGCTGAGGCACTGATATCAGGTTGTCGACCCGTAATAGGCCAGAGCGGTATGCAGTGCCAGTATTCCCTTACCAGCATCGTTTTTCCATTTCCGCGAATCTCGTAATGAGGCCTGTAGTCCGAAATGGATGCTTATTCTACCCTAAATGCTTTAATTTAAATGCTGTATTTTGTCTGCATTGTGAATTTGAGGTGTTAAGAACAGACTAATTCAGTGACTCACCCCCTGAAGTGTACCTGAAATAAACCTTTAATGAGTCTAACAATTATTGTATAGAATTCCAGAAAGACAAATTATTTGTTATTCCTATTCTTTCTTATTTAGGGTCACTGCTCAAAGTGTTACACTTGTGGAACCCCCTGTTTTATTTTAAAGAAGCCTATTCAAGAAAGAATCCACTCTAGAAACAAAGAGCCACATGGCATTGGCCACAGCCCAGGAGCTTCAATTTGTAAAAAAAAAAAGAAAAAGAAAACAAAAAATGTATTTTTTTTTTTTAGGGGTTTCAAGGGAGACCACAGGGGTAACAAGGGAGACCTCAGGCGTCGCAAGTGTGACCCCTGGGGACCCTTAAATGACATCCCTGCTATTGTACCAAAATAACGGGGACGAACACTGCGAGTCACAAAACATGGATTTTCTTTTACTCGAATTTTATCACAGTACTTCAAAAAAAATAAGTGAGGGGATGTTGGGTGGTGCTGTGGGCTGGGGGGTCCCCCCTGCATTTTTGTCAATGAACTGCGACAAAATACGAATAAAAAAAGTTGATGTTCGCTTCAAAATTCTCGTTATTTTAATGCAGATCCCTCCATGTCAGGCTTGATATGGCTTCTGGGACCCTGGCCCACCAGCAGGGTTTGACCTTAGTCGTTCTAGACTTTGTGTGGCTATCTGAGATATATTTTGGAAGAAGGCTCCTAGTGTAGCCATAACCCTTCAATTTCCATGATTGTATGTGAAGACCGGAGGCGAGCATTATGAACACAAATTTCTTTAGTTTTTTTTGTAAACAGCTAGCAACAAAACTTCCATTTAAACATATGGGACTACCCATCCCCACAAGTCCCTAGTGTACTTGTAGTTTTGTGTTTCTCCAAAATAACCAATCCTGGCCCAGCATAGTATCCATGACATGTCCTGTCCATAACTCCTCCTTTTTCTTTGCTGCTCTTACGCAAGAAAAGTACCGTTTTGCAGTGACTCTCATAAGTTTTCACTGTAGCGTGCATTGATCGTTAGGCTATCTAGCGAATGATTGGCAGCAGTGATTGAATGTGAATAAGCCAAGCACGACGAGTATGCACAAGCATATATTAGTACACACACGTACTTTGTGCTAAGGAGACGGAATAGTGCCTCCGGGGCTGGCATTTCTCTGCCTGCAGCCAAAGTACAGGAAGGAGGAAGATAGTGCGCCGGCCATTAGCTCATGATCGCTCATTACATGTGATCAGCTGGGGAACAATAAGCGACACCCAGGGACCACACCGGAACCGTGGGCAATGATGCTCGCTTTCGGGTGACGGGTGCGGCTCCCCGGGGGCGCTCTTGGACAACGAGGAAAGGACCTTTTTCCTTTCCCTTTTCCCTCGGCACGCAAAGTGCACGCAACTACAGGAAGTGCAGTTGCCCAACCAGATCCAGACATTTGAGGAAAGGACATAGGATTCTGCTTTGCGCACATGAGCAATAGTAATTGACACGATTAAAACACGGAAAGTCGTTCAGTAGGAGCTAGAACAAGCACCAGGGAGTAGTGAAGATTGCTCAATAGAATGGCACACATGGTGCCAGACAGCTCCCCTACAGAATACAGTGAGGAAGAACTGGAAGTAGATCAGGATCTGTCCCTGTGTTTCAAGAAGGTACTGGGGGACTCGCTGGCCATAGCCGTGTAGAGAAGAAGCCAAGTACCCCCACCTCAACCACGTCACTCATATTGCCTATATGTTGGGATCCAGAGTGTGAGACACGTGCAGTACCACTAAGAATTCTGATACTAAAGAGACTCATGGAAGCAAGGTTCCCATTGAGAAAACCATACTTGCATAGGAGAAAATATGATGGCCATTTGAATGAAATCCCGGAAGAAGCAGAGCAAGTGAATGGCCATGATGAATGATGACGTCATGCAGAGTCGAGCTGATGTACATATAGGAGATGCAGAGGCAGGAGAATGCAGATAGTCTATAAGGCATCAATAAAGTATCAAGGATAAGTGACATCTTGGACCAAGGTGAAGAAGCTAATGCCACAGAACTGACAAAGATATCATGCAAATTTACACGTGTAAAGATGCAAAGAAACGCAAGTAAAGTATTCTTGAGGCTGGCTCTATAGTGAATAGATTGCGGCAAGCGCGAATGTATATATATATGCATAAGTTAGTAAAGGATGGATGTTTCCACTACTTGTTATAGCAGAGATGGGCTAAGAAAGGAAGGCCTATTTTCCAGTGTGTGGCAGTTAAAAATACAATCGAATTGAAAGTGAATCTCAGAAAGGCAAGGCTGGATGAACCACGAAGCCAAGCCAAGAGGTCAAGGTTTTATCAGGCTGGAGTGAGCTGACATTGGATACAAATCGTGTGAAAGAACAAAACTCCTGTTCAGAAGGTATGAACAAAACAAGGAAGACGTCAGAGTCTGTTAGAAAATAGTATTTTTAATACATGAGAGGCTCGAAATCATGGTCTTCAGTCACGTGGAAGGATGAAGT
Source organism: Ambystoma mexicanum (assembly GCF_040938575.1). Lineage (NCBI taxonomy): Eukaryota > Metazoa > Chordata > Amphibia > Caudata > Ambystomatidae > Ambystoma > Ambystoma mexicanum. Next base: position 1,494,303,882 of record NC_090929.1, on the reverse strand, counting down.
TTGACGAACAGGACTATTGCACATACGCACGATGGCAGAGCGTGCCTTCACTCCCATGAATTCTCCAGAGCAAAGAACACTCCCAAGGACAAGTTCAAAGTCTTAATTGGCAACAGACCACTGAGGTGATGATAGATGCATATGCTAATTGGTGGGAAGCTCTGTTCAAGATGAGCTCACCAGCACCTGGAAGTCCAGTCTGCGTGCTGCTAGACGTAGGTGGAAAAGTACTGACGAAGGTTAGAGTGCCAGCCAATTATGCGGACCATGTAATTAAGGGACCTATAGTTTGTGTAGCCAATGGGACGTCCTGTATTTAGTGATAACCATAGTGGCCATTTTGAAGGGAGGGCTTAGTTGCCCCACCTGATGTTAAGAAACCAATTACTTTCACTCACTGTCCCATACTATTATAGAACGTATACTTAGATATTCCCTTAGATCCTATCACTTTCTTCAATAGGTTTTTGTAGTTTGCCACGGAGGATGACGTTACTAATATGCAGGCTGATGTCATCAATGACGATTTTTGGCTATAAAAGAATGCTTTTTCCTAAGATGCATTGAGAGAAAATGCTCTGAGACGTTCGTTGATGTCCGTTGTACTCCCTGTTTTAGATAATCAATATTAAACATTTATCCTTTTTGCCAACTACCTGAGTCGTTTTTATTATTGATGTATGAATAAAGTCTGCATCCCCACCCATCTGAAAGATATTGCTACTCATCTTAAAGAGGTGGAGATCACCCAGGTCAGCTGTGTCACAAGGAATTCAGCCCATTGAGGAACACCTACAAGCATTCGAATCTCTCATAGTGAAAAATAGCATGGCTCCTATTAAAAAAAAAAAGAGAGCTCAGTCCAGGCGAAAGTACCTCAGCATCACACTCCAGAGAAAGAGGAGTGTCCAGGGGGGATTTAAAGGCCCGGAAGACCACCTCATCTTCTACCCTCCCGGGCCATCAGATTGGGTCCCACAGCTGTCTCAAGAGGAAGCCGACCCATTCAACAAGCTAAGTTCCGCTTTTCTTGGGAAATTGGCAGTGACAGTCCTCTTAACCCTGAAAAACACAGGGGACTCCAATGGGGGCGAGACTACTTCACAGGAGGAGGAGGATGACGAGAGCTACCAAGATGATGGTAGAATAGTGGACTTCCCTAAAACCGGCATAGCACCAAAGGTGTCAGACGTAGGAGACGACATGGGTGACATGTTTGACCCTGATATGGCCCAATACATAGCACAATGCATTAGGAAGCCCTCAGAGAAGGTAGTACACTTCGGAATGAGAGCCTAGTGCCCGAGGCAGATTTTCCCTGTAAGATAATGGACACACCAGAGCTGGACGTGAAAATGGTTACATTTGTGACAAAAGCGACTAAAAACATCAGACGAGGGGTGGATCGGGCCTGTAAGAATTGTCAGGACAAATTCCTTGTCATGGCCGGACAACTGGCTAAGATTATGAACCTGGCGCAGAGGGTCAGGGATACGGGCAAGCCCATGCATGCGGCTACGCTAGCGAGCTGGGCACAGAGGGCAGTATGCTTGCTGGGTAATGCCAGCAGCGCCGTGGTGGCATGTCGGCAGAAAAACGACACAGTCTGCTCCTTAAAATTGACAGCAAACTGGGAGACCTGGCTAATTACGAAGCAGTTGAGGCAGCACAAGGTCTACTATTTGGGGAAGCTTTTACTAAGCAGATGTCCCGGTTTGTAGGGACTTAGACAGCACTAGAGAAATCTCAAATGTCTATCAGAAAAATATTCCCAGAACGTGTTTCCGCAGGGACCTTTCTTTTCGTCCAGAGGCAGATGACTCCGTGGGTGGAGAGGTTGTGGCAGATACAGGCAGCCGAATGCTGTCAGCGGTAAGTGTGCAAAGCGAGAGCTAACCCAATGTGGGAGGAAGGACGAAAAGGTGTATAGGCAAATGGCAGGAGCTATCATACGATGCTTGGGTCTTGCAGACCGTTGCTGGCTTCAAGCTGGAGTTTGTGCATCCTCCGCAGCAAAAACAGCTCCCAGCGAAGCTCAGAATGGCGAAAGAGGAAGAGATCCTCCTAGACAGGGAATTAGATGCCCTAGCAGAGAAAGGAGTGATAGAGCGATGCTTAGAGGAGCGTGCATGTTTCTACAGCAATATGTTCCTGGTGCACAGGAAAGGGAAAGTGAGGCCAGTGATAAATCTGAAGGAGCTAAACAGCTGGCTGGTCTTTCAACATTTCAAGATGGATGGCATTAACTCCCTCAGGGACATCTTGCGCAAAACAGACTGGACGGTGAGACTAGACTTGAATGATGCGTACCTCGCCATCTCAGTAGCGGCACAGTGCAGGGACCTCCTCTAATTTTTGTGGAGAGGCCAGAGCTGGCGGTTCGCTTTCCTGGCCTTCGGACTAGCCTCGGCCCAATGGGCTTTTACCAAAATGATGCGGCCAGTGGCAGAAGCCGTCAGGGATATAGGGACCAGGATCATTGTCTATCTAGACGACATCCTGATCATGGCACAGGACAGGTCGATGCTGGCAACATAGATTAGGTGGGCATGCTCCCTTTTGACCTCATTAGTTTTAGTGAACAGGATTCTTGTGGTTTGTTACAGACGCTAGGAAGGCCACACTAGAGCTGCTCATGCAGAAGATGAGAGCAATAAAAAAGGAGCTGAGAGCAGCGCTGAAGACCCATATCTCACATTGGAGTCTAGCCAGGATAGTGGGTCTCCTGGCTTCTTCGATTCAGGTGATATTTCCCATGCCTCTGCTTTACAGAGCCCTGTAACGACTTAAGATCAGACACTTACAGGGAGGGGTCCGGTACCATCAGATGGTTCCTCTAGACGAAGACGGGAGAGTAGAACTGAAATGGTGGCTGCAGAATATGGAAGCCTGGAATGGCAGAGCCATATTCCGGGACGTGCCAGAGCTAGTAATAGAATCAGATGCCAGCAGGAACGGCTGAAGCGCAAGATGCATAAGTCTGCAAACAGGGAGAAAATGGTCCCAACAAGATTTACAAATGCACATAAACTGTTTGGAGCTCTTGGGGGGCTCGTTCGCGTGGGAGGGCTTTCATCAAAGAACGAGTGAGCTGTGCATCCTGATGAAGATGGACAACATATCAGCGGTAAGGTACATAAACAAGCTAGGGGGAACCTGGTCAAAAATGCTTGTGGAGCTAGCAAAATACTTCTGGCACTACTGCCTGGAGAAGAGGATAGCGATAACAGTGGAGTATCTGCCAGGGAAGCAGAATATAATCGCAGATTGGAACTCTAGATACCTAGAGGATGCGAGCGACTGGAGGTTGCACAGGCCAGTATTCTTACAATTACAGGAGATGTGCGGGCAGATGGACCTAGACCTTTTACGCCTCTAGGTTGAACAGGCAGAGACAAAAGTATTTCAGTCAGAGGCTAGATCCAGGAGCGTTAGGGATATATGCATCCCTCCACAGTTGGACTGGGGAGCTGCACTATGCCTTTCCCCCATTCATCATGCTTATGAGAGCCCTAGCGAAGGAGCACAGGGAACGAGCAGAGCTGGTGATCGTTTGCCTTTTGTGGAAATTACTAGCATGGTTTCCTATTCTGATGGAACTTTCTTTGGATTTTCTGAGAGTGATTCTGTCTCATCCAGACCTGCTGACTAACCTGAGAGGTCAAACGCATCTGCTGGTACTAGCGGAGACTGCGGGTGCTAGCGTGCAGAGCTTCAGGCAGAGTTGGTCCTTGCCTGGCCTTTCGGCAATCGCTGCAGACTGTATCAGAGATTCCTGGGCGCCTTCCACCCTTAGGAGCTATTACACCGCATGGACCAAATGGGAAGAGTGATGGACAGTGCAGCGTATTCATCCTGTTTTTGCACCTTTAGTGCATGTCCTCAACTTCTTAGCGAGCTTAGCACAAAAGGGCAAAGCTTACCATACCATAGGCGTATATAGGTCAGCTGTTTCCGCAGCTCATGAAAAATGTGACCGGCAGCCATAGGAGAGCACCCAGCAGTAGTCAGGATCTTACGAGGGATCGCAGTGCGGAAACCACCTACAGCCCAATATTCAGTGCTTTGGGACGTAGAGGTGGTATTCTGCCTGTTTAAAGAGTGGCTGGTGAATTAACTCTTATCTATACACCTTCTCTTTGTTACTGTGCCTAGTGTCGTGTAGGAGAATCTCTGACGTGAAAGTACTAGAAGTCAGCAGAAAAGTCTTTTACCCAGAAGGAGTGGCTTTTCATATCGCTAAAAGGGCTACAAGCAGGTCCTCAATTGTCTCATATCTATATTTTCCTGGGGAACCCAAGTTGTGTGTAGCCAAGTGCATTATGGCCTACGAAGAGACTACCAGAGAGGTGCGATCATGAAGGGTGGACAAACTATTAAAAGCGCAAAGGAAACCTTTTCATGGAGTAGCCTCTGCCACCATTGCTTTGTGAGTTAGAGAAGTGATGCACACGACAGGCGTAGATTTAGAATTATTTGGAGCGCATTCAACGAGCAAGGCGATGGCATCCAAGGCATTTGTGACAAGCACATTTCTACAAGACATTATGAAGTCAGTAGATTGATCATCAAAAGAGACATTCAGGAATTTCAAGCCTATATCATCTGTGGCAGCGGTTGTGTTAGACAGCTTTGAACAAGCATAATGCTTTCCTCCGGTCTTGATATAGAATGAAGATTACCCAGGCTTATAGCACCAGGTAGTCTTCATTCTAATAAACACACAGAGGCAAGCTTTATCCCACCCTGAATACGCAGGTGGGGGATCTTGCTGGTGCTAATATGTATAAAGAACTATGTAATGTGATACGGTTATATTGATATGTCAAGGGCATATGGCTCGAAGTAGGTAAATGTTATTAGTAGCTATGGTGCCTAACCTGCGTATTCCCTTCCGATTGGTGATCTTTTGCTTGACTCTTAGGTGAGGATCATAAGAACAGCTGAGAGTGGTCAGTGGTCGTAAAGGAGGACAATCCAGGAGTTGGAGAATAGGCCAAGGTGGAACAAGGGCCGTGCTCGGGCGGAGGATCATGATGGGTCCCTACTGGTTTGCAAAGTTAAACTGTTTGTTGGATCATCAAAGAAAGAGAAGGAGTTATGGACAGGCCATGACATCGATACTGTGCTGGGCCACGATTGGTTATTTTGGAGAGGCACAAAACTACAAGAACACTAGGGATTTCTGGGGATGGGTAGTCAGATGTTTTGTTGTTAGTTTAAAAAAGAAAAAGGAAATTTGATTTCAAGAGAGGCTGCTGTGAAGAGTGGCAATAAAGAGTAAATCATAATGCCCATCTTCGTGTCTTTAATAGAATCAAGACTACTTGGCGCGATAAGCCTGTGTAATCTTCATTGCTATTATGTGAAGCCAGAGGTCGAAGGGGGTGGGTTGTCGTTGACATGTTGGTTGAAGTTCAAGATTAACCATTTCCAACATGTGATTGCGAATGTTCCGGAAAGCTGAGGGTTCCATTAAGAGTTCTCGTGTTTTCCAATTACCTACGTGAGAAAGTAATTCAGTCCTGTTTTTTCTTGGAATTCTGGGATTTGTTGTTTTCGGCTTTTTCCTTTTAAATTCAGGACTAAGAATTAAAGGATCCTAAGAACAAAATCAGGACTGAATGGCTTTCTCAAGCATGAAATTGGGAAACTTGTTCTGTATATCCCCACTAGATGAGCCCCACCCAAAAAAGAGCTAGATGCGTTCAGGTGATCTCACACCATGCAGGCAAAGACAGGTCATATGAGCCTGAAGGCACGCCAGCCATTCTGGGATATTTAAAACTGTGGGGTTTAAGCAAGTTTGATGTCTTTACGCTAGTCTTCAACAGTACTAATGTATTTCTTTTCTTTAGTAAGTGTATTCTTGGTTAAAAATTAACCTTATATACTCATCAACACTTATTATTCAAACTTTACATATAAAAAGAAAAATACAGTTTTCATTCCATATAATCATTCTCATGCTACCCTTAAACCATTATCTATTTCCCTCAATAGCCTTTTGAATAAAAACAAACCTATACTTTTAATCTATATTGAATAAAAAGCCAAAATTTAACTACAGCAAGAATTGAGCCAATTTGTTTCCCAGAGATACAGCGAAACGGGAATCGCCCAAAATGTCACCCTCACAATTGCGATGGCTGAAATGCCCGATTTTATTTTTTTTAAACCCCCCTTTTTTTTACCAGACTTATTTTCATTTTTAAGTTCCAAACAAGTAGTTTACCAATCAACTGAATATCACAAACTCAATTCTCTGTAACTTTTCATATCGTAGCAATTTTAGTTGAGGTTGTGTGCGCGTGAATTCTCAAAGTCTAACCATAATCATAACATTGATAACATTTACCCCACCTTCTCCGCCCCCCACAACTGGAATGGTTCCGAGATCAGCGTCGATTGTTGCTTTTGTCCGTAGTATGTTCGTATTTCTAGATACCCGGATGCCTTGGTTTTGTTCATAGTGCCAGTCTTTACTTCACCCTTCCACGAAATTCAGTCCAGGATTGCTCTCATTAGCCGTGGCCTGAAGTACCATGCTTCCCTGTCTTTAACAACGTCTATGAATGGGTCCCATATTGCCAGGAGTTTCTGATGTTTCCCTCCTCGCAGGGATCCCACTTTTTCCATTGCTAGAATGGACCATATTTGGACCCACCAGCATGCTGTCACTGGGCCTTCTGGATTTTTCCAGCATTGAGCCAGGGTCATCCTAGCTGCCATTAATAGTTGTGTAACAAGGGCAGCGTTATTTCCTGTCCCTGCATATACTCATTCTACGACAGTTCCCAGTAGAAGTACCTTTGGATCCCATGGGAGTTGTCTCCCTGTAATTTCTTTTATATGTCCCAGTACTTCTTTCCAATACGTCACAGCCTTGGGACAGGACCGCCACATGTGGTACAAGTCTCCCCTGTACCTGCATTGTCTCCAGCAGTTGGAGGGGTATGAGGGATTCATTTTGTGGAGCCTGTGTGGGGTTAGGTACCACCTGGTGCATATCGTGTATGCCGTCTCTCTGACGGCTGTACATTGGGATGTCTTTTGTGCTCTTTTCCATATTTGTACACATTCCTCCTCTGTAATGGGGGTGCCTAAGTCCCGCTCCCACAAGTCTTTGTATGGGATGTTGTCCTCTACTTGTGCCTTATCTAGTAATCTGTACATTTTTGCTAGGGCTTTCGAGGGTACCCCTTCCTGGAGGGTGAGCTCCAGACCCACAGGGACTCTAGTGGCTGCCTTCATTACCTCTTTCTGAGAGATCCAGTGCCTTATTTGTATGTATGCATATCTCTCTTTTTCCCCAATTCCACATTTTTGCTTATGGTCTTCAAATACTAAGGGAGTTCCCTCTTGAAAGAAGTGTCCCAGATGGATCGGCTGTGCTTGTCCCCAGTTTTCCCAGAACCCGCCCTGTATGCCAGGGTGAAATCTAGGTTGTGCGCCATTGGGGTAAAGGGTCCCAGACCTGGGGTAATGTGACGCTTCTTGAGCGCTTTATCCCATACCCTCAGGGCCACTAGGGTAGCTTCCAGGAGCTGTACTTTTGCCCCCTGGCCCCGTTCGTAGTGCATGTAGTGTTCTTAGTGGAATGTTTGTCAGTCCCTGCTCTATTCCCATCCACCCAGTTAGTGTTCCCACCCATCCATTTCAGCATTGGTGCTATTTGGGTTGCGAGGATGTATCTTTCAAAGTCTGGGTTTGTGTCGCTTCTTTGTTCCGTCGGGGTTCCTCCTCTTCGATTTGTAGCAGGGACATTCCTTCATCACAGGTGGAAATCCTCTGGTGCCTGCCTTCCCACATGAACTGTAGGCCAAAGGGGTAAACCCATCTGTAAGTGATCCCTTTGTCTTTTAATGCCCTTGTGATTGGCTGCAGTAGTCTCCTTTTGTATAACGTGGAGCATGCCAGATCTTGGAACAGTTGGATCTGGTTTCCGTTAATAGTGATGGTTTGTGGTTTTTGTGCTGTTTGCAATATCTCCTGCTTCATTGAGTATGAGGTCATTGCTATCAGGACATCTCTTGGCCTGGTTCTGGGTTCATTTCTCTTGGGCCCCACTCTGTATATTCGGTCCATATGTATGTATTCTGGTGGGGTGCCATTGAGCATGCTACTGAAGCAGTGTTCAATTGTGTCCTTGAAGTCCTTATCCCCTATAGTTTCGTCCAGGCCTTTAACTCTTATATTAGACCTCTGCATCTGTTTTCGAGGGCTTCTGTTTGCAGTTCTAGATTATGAGTTGCTCTAGCAATCTGCTCAAGGAGGATACTATTCTGTTTCGCTTCTTCTGCAGTCTCCGAGAGTCCCCGTTCTGTGGTGTGCATTCTTTCCCCTAGTTCCGAGACGTCCTTCTTCACCTCCTGCAAGGAGGATCGTAGTTCCTCCTTTATTCTGCTCAGTTGATCGAGAAGGGATTCCATCCTCCTAGTTTCCATGCTTTTTAGGCATTCTAGTAATTCTTCCTTATTTAGTGTCATGTTGTGTAACAAGGGCAGCGTTATTTCCTGTCTCTGCATATACTCGAGGGCCCTCTTCCTGCTCCTACCTGCAAGGCAAAAAACCTTGGGGTTATCTTCGACTCCACACTCTCCTTCTCTCCTCATATATCTGACGTCTCTAAGAAGTCACACTACCAGCTGCACCTCCTCAGAGGTATTCTTCCCTTCCTCTCCTTCCCCCAGAAGCTCGCTGTCTCCCGAGCCCTGGTTCTCTCAAAGCTGGACTACTGTAACAGCCTCTATCTTAATCTGCCTGCCTCCACACTCCGCCCTCTGCAACTCATCCAGAACTCATCCAGAACAGAACTGCGAGACTTGTCCTTGGCCTCAAGCCCAGGGACTGTATCTCTCCAGGACTGAAATCTCTACACTGGCTCCCAGTGGCTGCGAGGATAAAGTTCAAAACCCTCTGCTTTGTCCACAAGGCCTTCTGGGGCCTGGGGCCCAAATACCTTCAACTCCCTCAGGGTCAGCCGCTTCTCGAAGCAACGAGCTGGGGGTAGATCTCTCTCCGCGGCAGGGGCCTCCCTCTGGAACAGCCTTCCTGCCCCCCTGAAACTTGAGGAGAACCATCTCCGGTTCCGGAAGCACCTCAAAACCTTCCTCTTTGCTTCTGCTTTCTCTCTCCCTCTCCCCTGCTAATTCTTCGCTGAAACTGCACTGAATCTGCAACTGGGCCACTCTCACCGACCTCAGTCCTGGGCCCAGCCACTCTCCACTTGCACTGCCTCCCTGGCAACCCCTGCACTGCGGGACTGTCTATGTATCCCTACAGCCCCCCCTTCCCAGCACTTGTTCTGCACTTACCTTGCACTTGCCACCAGCTGGCCCTTTTATTTATTATTCTATTTACCTTGTACTGCACTTCCCCCCTCCCCTTCCCCATGCACCTCTCCCTTCCCCCTACCCCTGCACTTGCGCGATCTGAATGACACCTGGCCTAGTAGGATCGTTGTCTGTCTTCCCCTTGTTCCCCCCTCCCTGCCTCGTCGCGCCTTGAAACACTTGTGTATAGGCGCGTTACAAATGCCTTATCATATCATATCATATCATGTTCGTAGTCTCTTCTGTGTCCTCTCTGCAATTCGGTTCTTCTGTATTACCCTTCTGTTGGCCACTTTCCCTGTGTTGTTTCCAGCAGAGTTCAAGTTGTCCGCCCCTTGACCTAGCTGTAGATTTGGTTCTTGCCGCACTGGCCTTGGCTTTTGCCTCTGGCATCTGTGTCCCAGGCCCGTTCAATGGGTTTCCAGATGTCCTGACTGAGTGTCTATGGGTACCTGGGGGGAGATTGTGAACCTTTATTCTCGGAGACCTCCAAGTGTGGTTGATGTGTGAGGCTCAATCAGCAGTTCTGTGAGGTCTTGTTGCTTGCGGGGCGCTTAAGGATTGTCAGTAGGCTGGGAGGCCCCAGTCCAGGATGTTCCAGTCATTTATCCAGGATACTGTGTGGTTTCAGTGCAGCAGTATATATTTCCCCTCTATGAGAAGGTTACGTTGCCTGTCCGAACACCAAGAGGGTTTTGCAGTTCAGGGCCGATGGATCGGATATATAGCACCCGGTTTCTAGGTCCGTATGACATGCTAATTCGGGGCTCTTAACGACCTTGCTTCTGAGGTGGGCCCCCTCAGGGTTCGTTATAGGGCCTGTCTGTGCCCTCAGTGCATCCGTGGGGGTCCCTTTGCTGCAGTCTCTAATTGTTCTCCATGGAGATGGTTCTTTTGCTTTTTAGCCCGCCGCTCCTAAACACCAACTTGGAGGAGGGCTTCTGCACCCTCTTACCCCAGTACCTCTATTTCAGTCGTCCGGATCCTCCAGCCGAGTTGGGGCAACGGGGGCTTCAGGGCCTCTTTGTTTCCTACTTCGGGTCAGGTGTTTTGAGTCCTGGTTCCGAGCAGTTTGGCGGGCGGTGAACCGAACCTTTAGCGCTGGAGTGCAGTCTCTTTGCAGCTTCGGTTAGTGTCCCTGATGGTTGCCGCACCTCCCGGTCGTCGCTGCGGGTCCAGATTGGGCTTCCAGATTGATGGGCGGAGGCATCGGCTTCGATTCGCAGGGCTGGTGCGGCACTGAGGCTGGATGTTCCCCCCCATCAGGTGCCGTTTCAGTCGCTGGAGTGGTTTCTCCCTTGGTTGTTCACTCTCAGGGCCAAGGTCTAAACAGTTTCGGATTTGCCCGAATTTGGCGTTTCTTCTGAACCGGAGCAGGACTGTGAAGTCTCCTGGCTGGGCGCTCCCTTTTGGAATGATTTCAGGGTTTTTTAGGCATTTGTATGCAATTTTGGGGCTCTTATCAACCTCGCTTCTCAGACGGGCCCCCTCGGGGTTCGTTTTAGGGCTTGTCTGCGCCCTCAGTGTGTCTGTGGGGGTCCCTTTGTGCAGTCTCTATTTGTTCTCCAGGGGGATGGTGCTTTTGCTTTTTAGCCCCCTCGCTCCCCAACACCGACTTGCAGGAGGGCTTCTACACCCTCGTACCACAGTACCTCTATTTCGGGTCATCCGAATCCTCCAGCTGAGTCGGGGCAGCGGGGCCTTCAGGGCCTCTATGTTTCCTACTTCGGGTCGCATGTTTTGAGTCCTGGTTCCCAGCAATTTGGCGTGCTGTTAACGGGACCTTTAGCGCTGGAGTGCAGACTCTCTCCAGCTTCGGTTAGTGTCCCTGGTGGTTGCTCCACCTCCCGGTCCTCGCTGGGGTCCAGATCAGGCTTCCAGCTTGATGGGCGGAGGCATCGGCTTCGATTCGCAAGGCTGGTGCGGTACTGCGGCTGGACATTTCAGGGCCAAGGTCTACGCAGTTTTGGGTTCACCCGAATTTGCCGTTTCTTCCAAACCGGAGCAGGACTGTGAAGTCTCCTGGCTGGGCGCTCCCTTTTGGAATGATTTCAGGGTTTTTTAGGCGTTTGTATGCAATTTTGGGGCTCTTATCAACCTCGCTTCTCAGACGGGCCCCCTCGGGGTTCGTTTTAGGGCTTGTCTGCGCCCTCAGTGTGTCTGTGGGGGTCCCTTTGTGCAGTCTCTATTTGTTCTCCAGGGGGATGGTGCTTTTGCTTTTTAGCCCCCTCGCTCCCCAACACCGACTTGCAGGAGGGCTTCTACACCCTCGTACCACAGTACCTCTATTTCGGGTCATCCGAATCCTCCAGCTGAGTCGGGGCAGCGGGGCCTTCAGGGCCTCTATGTTTCCTACTTCGGGTCGCATGTTTTGAGTCCTGGTTCCCAGCAATTTGGCGTGCTGTTAACGGGACCTTTAGCGCTGGAGTGCAGACTCTCTCCAGCTTCGGTTAGTGTCCCTGGTGGTTGCTCCACCTCCCGGTCCTCGCTGGGGTCCAGATCAGGCTTCCAGCTTGATGGGCGGAGGCATCGGCTTCGATTCGCAAGGCTGGTGCGGTACTGCGGCTGGACATTTCAGGGCCAAGGTCTACGCAGTTTTGGGTTCACCCGAATTTGCCGTTTCTTCCAAACCGGAGCAGGACTGTGAAGTCTCCTGGCTGGGCGCTCCCTTTTGGAATGATTTTGGGGGTTTTTAGGCGTTTGTATTCTATTTTATTCACCTTTTGTTGCGCTGCCTGGGCGGAGCTCGGGGTCGCGCGATTCCACTAGGCGGCGGCTTTCTTGAACCTTTAAACACCCCCTTTACACCACATGTATATGTGGGGGGGTATGGGATATTATATTAATATGGCGGTGCTGTGGTGGGGTCCCCCCCACACATATCTATGTGGTATAAAGGGGGTTTAATGAAAAATTAAAAAAAAGGCATTTTCGGCCGTCGCAATTGTGTGTGGGCGCAGTGATCACATAGATCACAGTGAAACCACCACGTCTCGTCCCCAAAAATATTCATTATCTACAAACCTCTTAAAAATTGTCTTTCTCATCTTGGTAATCATGGCCCTAGGGGTTGGTAGCTGGGGTCACTGACCAATCATTAGGTCCGCACACTGTCACAATTAGTAAGTAGCAATTTTCAGGGATAGTCCAGGCCTGACACCTGACATCGCCTTGTCCAATCAACTAACCTCTATATGGGCTCCTATAGGGGAACTACCACTGAATAGCCAACCCAGAGTGGAGTTAGGTTTTCTGGAGAAGGCCCTGAGTGTGACAAAGTTGTGACGCAATTCATCACCAAAATTGGTGTGCGAGCCAAACGTCATTGAGATGTGCCTGGACTCACCCCCGTGCCTTTGATCCCTGTGGTTTGTTGGCTGTAATAAACCCCAGTTGAACTTGCTAATTGTCTGGACCTTGCGTTCTTTTCGGATGGGAAGGAGTTAGGCCTTCCATGGGTTCAGCATCCGCAAACTCCTAGCAAACCACTCTGCTGGCCTGGGAGTTCCCTCCTAACAAGTTGGTAGCAGAGCTGATGGTTTGTGGCATCAGCCCGGCCAGAAGCTGCCTTCTTCGCAGCTGTACCTGAGGGGCTGCAGGACCTCCGTGGGTATTGTGAGACAACCTGAAAAGCGCTAACAGGAGAACGGTCATCGGGAGCCGTTTTGTGAATTAACCAGCCCACAATTGGCGGGGAGTCCAAGGCAGGCCAGAAGCGCGAGGGAGCGGGTAACGGGGAGCCAGCGGCCAAGCAGTGTCAACGAATGTGGAACGTAAGTGGTGCTCCAAAAAATCTGCAACGGAGGGGGGTCTCACATGTGCGGGAGGAGGAAGGTATTGATTGTAATATATAGTAGTGAATAGTACTCAGTGAATAACGGTAACACGTGCATGATAATAGGGACTGGAGCAGAGGTAGAAGTCCCTTTTCTATGTCCAGGGAACATTCAGTCTTCGAGGTAAAAGGTTCCTGTGATTAACCAGGACTATAGACTTGATAGGCTAGGACTATAGAAGTATGTAAATAAAGTATCCCTATGAGTTGGGCGTTTTAGTTCGGAGAATAGATGACGGTATCCCTGTAGGGGGTAGCTATTCCAAATTGCGGAAGGAGCACTATCTGGTTAAGTCTCCTGGAGAGAGCTGTTTCACATGTTTGGCGACACAACAGGTGCAGTTAGTCACGAGAAATAAAAGCATACTCTGCCGTGGAGAGGCGGGAAGACAGTTGTAAGGTTTTGTGGGGTTATTTGTGGGACAGCGCAGCTAGGCTAGAACGTGAGGACAGGGAACGGAGAAGAGCAATAGAATTAGAAGTGGAACAGCGGGAGTGGAGAAGGGATAAAGAACTGGAGATGCTAGAGAAGGTGCAGAAGGATGGAGTGGAAAGGGAACGGTGGGAGAAGAAGAGGGTAGAGTGGGAAAAGAAGGGATAAGAGGAGAAAGAGGCAGAAATGGAAGCATGTAGGAAGAAGATATTACAGCAGGAAACACGCAAGTATGAGGAGAGAAGACTGAAGCTATTGCGATTGGAAAGGATGGTAAGGGAACGGGAATGAGAGGATGAGGATGCCTGGGTGATAAAGCGGGTAAGCGAACACATCACACTAGAATTGGATAGGAAAAGACGAGATGAGGAGAGGCAAAGGGAACAAGACAGCATAAATATGCCTAAGGAAGGTTCAGCAGGAAATGGCGCAGCACACCTAGGGGTACAGGAAAGGGAGAACAAATATAAATTGACAGACATTGATCTCAATGAAGAACACAACTCCAGCCCAATCACGTGAAAACTGAATCTTTCAGAGGGGTTCTGTCGCAACATGGACAAAGGGTCTGACAATGAAGACAAACACAGTGATGATGAGAGAGGGGGGACCAGCAAACTGTATCTCACAAAGTCGGGCGGGTGAAGGAACATCATGAGAGTGTAGGTTACTGAACCACAGGGAGGGAGGACAGCCCACAGAAAAGCAAACGCAACACACTACAAACGGGGATGGTGACACCATACCATACCTTAACAGAATTAGAGACCTCCCATGGCGCAGGAGAGACGAGGCCAGATTAGCCCAATCCAGAGGACGACTGTCTAGACCACATGACCTAATACAACAGAAACAACAGAAACCTACATTAGAACCAATAGACATATGCACAGATATTGAGGACGAAAGTGGGCCTATCCAGACAATATGGGTGGACACCAGAAGAACAAGCAACATACTTGCAGATGCCCCTAGAGAGAGAAGGGACAAGACCACAGTATGTGCCTTGGACGCACACAGACAAGGAAAACGTTAAATACAGACTGCCCTCACTAAGTGCAGGGGCTGGTAAATGGATATATGAAATGGAGAAGCTAACAGCAGGACAAAGGCTAGCAGTGGGTGCCATCAAGGGACTGCTGGTCTCCATATTGGTACAGCTGACGACATTTGGAAGTGGGCGGGGTTCCCACAAGTGACCATACAAAATACAGCCCATGACGGGTTACCATTCGTTAACTGTAGAGCCACAGTATGGCAAGCATTGCAGACACAATACCCAGACACGTCAGACATAGGAGCTATTATATCACGCAAGATGCGTGATGATGAGGATGCTGTTAATTACATCCAAGAGATTCAAGAGTTTTGGCACCTTGAAACTCGAGAGCTGCGGGACAAAACAATAGCAATATTTTATCACATATTGGTGCCGGGACTACCAGAGCCGGTGCACAAACATTTGAAGAAACTGGTGGGAAGGCAAGCAAAAGCCTGGCCAGGGATACAGCTCACCATAGTACATCATTGTAGGCTGTGGGCTGTGGCAGGAGAAAGCCAAACAGAAGGCAGAAGAGAGAAAGACAGATGAGGTGAAGTTAGTGCAAAAGAAATTTTCAAAATATGCACTGGAAGGGGCACTAATAACAAGCCCCACACCACAGACACAAGCATCGACAACACAGCCACAATTCCAGCCACAGATACCGTACCACCCCATTCAGCAATATGCACCACCCATGGGAGGGGGGTACATGGGAAGGGGTGGTTATCAGCAGAATTATTGAGGGAGGGGACATTTTCAAAGGGGCTGGGGTTTCAGACCACAATCACACCAACCCCGAGGGGGTTTACGGGGGTATAACCAACAAGTTCCACAAGCACCAGGAGAATTAGGGGAGGTTTCAAGGAACAGAGCCACCCCAGTGCTGGACCTGTGGGCAGCTCGGACACATCTCTTGTGCATGCAGGAATAGGGGTGTGCAACAAGGGTGAGGAGACCAGGGGCAGCAGTGCTACCAAGGAGGGCAGGATGTCGTTTACCCCGAAGACCTGCAGCAGCAAGGACAGTCGCAGAACACTGACCAACATATACCACATCCAGTGCAGACACAGCCTCAGGCTTCACCCATAACAACACCCATGACAGCACCCCAACAAGCAGCACCACAAAGGACAGCACCACTACCCCAAGCAGCACAACAGCTAACACAAATGCAGGACTGTCACTCCCCAGAACCCAGTGACACAATGGCAACAGTACTGGTCCGAAGAGTGGGAGGGGTCAGCACAGTGGGAAAGAACCCTTACACAGGGAACAGATTATCATTGTACCCTCAATAGGACAGCCCACAGACAAACTTGTTGTGTCCCATCCTGTCAGTCACACCCAATCCTGGGGAGGAACCTCGCATAAGTGTGGCGATAGGTGACAAAATATTTCCTGTCTTGTTGACACTGGGGCGGCTAGGTCATGTATTTGGGAAGGGACATTTGCATTGTCAGGTGATGCCATGAACACTCAGGGATTCTCTGGGGCTCAAGAAGTAGTTCCTTTTACTAATAACATCTCCCTATCTATAGGAGATTGCGACTTATATTTACCCTTGCTTTACTCCAAACAAGCACCTGTGAATATATTGGGATGCAACATAATGAATAGACTAAACATGAAAATCTCATTCACAGACAAGGGCATAGTATGCTCCACACCAGGGATACACATGCTTGCTTTAAGGCAAATTGTTCAAGCATATTGTGGGAACACAGTAAAGAGGGGGGTGCCTTTCAGACCCTGAGATGTTACAGTACGGGACAGACGTGGTCCTTACATGGATGCCAGGGATAGCAGGCAATGTATGGAGAATGCCAGGCGAGTACATGTTCAGACCAGAGATACCATTGGATGAGAAGGAGGGAACAATTGTGTCTATAGACATTGAGGCAGTGTGGCAAGGGAAGGTTGGATTGCAGTCCACACACCTGATGACCAAGAGAGGGCAATAATTGCAGTAGCAGAGGGATGCAGGCTGACACATGTAACAGATAAGGAGTTGTTTTCAGAGGAAAGAGAAGAGACAGAGATGATGTTGGAGATGAGTGTGCGGTTTTGGCGACACATCACATACAGAGAGGTTGCGCAGAAAATGGCAATGGCACTAGAAGCTCTGCCACCATTCTGGGAAGAGGACTTGGCCAAAGTACCCAACAGCTTATGGACCACATGTCCCTATGATGTAGGGTGCATAAAAAGCATAGGGGGTGAAGATCAAATTAAAACCTGGAGCGATACTGCCATGGGTGAAGCAATACCACCTAACCAAAGAAGCAGATGAGGGCATTTATGAAACTATCAATGCCCTCATTGAGAGGGGCAAACTGGTACCATCAGAATCTCTGTGCAACACCGCAATGTACCCTGTATACAAGGCAAATGGGGGTCATGGTGTTTTATACAAGATTTATTCCCTCTTAATCACATTGTGGAGGCAGAGTATCCAGTAGCAGCCAACCTTGCAACAATTCTGTGTGGCATTCTGGCGGAAGTCACCTGCTTCACTGTGATCGATCTCAAAAATGCATTCTTCTCAGTACTACTACACCCAGACTCACAATATTTGACAAGCTTTATGTACCGCAACCAGATGTGGAAACACACTAGACTACCACAAGGGTACTGTGAGTCACCATCTATCTTTAACAGAGTAATCCAGGTGGATTTGGGGAACATCCAGACGGAAAGCACAGTCTTACAGAATGTAGATGATATCCTCATTTGCAGCAAGACAGAAGAAGAATGCAGGATAGACTCAGTACGCATGCTCACAGTACTCGCAGACAAAGGGTACAAGGTAGACAAGGCCAAACTCCAGTACTGTCAAAAGGAAGTACTGTACATTGGACAGCTTATATCCAAAGACGGTAGGCACATTGCCCCAAAGAGAGCCCAGACAATACACAACACACCACAACCTAAAACAGTGAGGGAGCTGCAGCAGTTCCTCTGCCTGTGCAACTATTGCAGAGCATGGGGTTTTGACTACAGCACATACACAGGTCCACTTCTAACTGCCTTAAGGAAGCACAGAGAGGAGCAAAACCACTAGTTTGGGCACGAGAAATGACTGATGCATTCACTGAGGTGAAGGAAACAATATGCATGGCACCAGGGATAGGGACCAAAGACTATAAAACAGAATTCTTCTTGTTTTCACACACCATCAGTGTAGTAATGAAAGCAGTACTGACACAGAAAACAAGTATTGGCCATAAGCCAATTGCTTACTACAGTGGACAACTTGACCCAGTAATGAAAGGACACTATCCGTGCGAACAATCATTAGCTGCCTCAGCCTTCACAGTGGAATGGGCTTCAACAATAACCATGAAGTTTACAACCACCTTTCTTTTGTGGAACACACCCTGTTTGCGAAAGTGCACAAGCCAAAGAGCACCTTGACAACACAGGGAGCATCAGGTTATGAGATAATACTGTCAAAAGCAGAATTGAAGATAATAAGATGCAAAACTGTTAATCCAGCCTTATTCATGGCAGACATCTACCAACCAGGAGATTGGGCTCATGACTGTACCAAAAACATAGAGCAATGCACTGAGACACGCTAGGTGGAGGAAGATGCACTTGAGGGGGAGAGGTACTGTACATTGATGGGTCTTCAACTATCGACCAAAGTGATGGTATCAGAAGGACTGGGACTGCTGTAGTAAGATTGAAAGAGGACTTGACAAGTGAGGTAGCGGCAGGTGTTCGGTTACCACCTCATTACTCAGCCCAAGCAGCAGAACTAGTGGCACTAATACTGGCTCTACAGCACAGTGTAGAAAAGAGAGCGACAATCTACTCCGACAGTGCCTATGTCACTTTGACAGTACATTCAGGATTGGCCAGGTGGCTAAGGAGAGAGTTCAGGAGAGCTGATGGGACTCTAAGGCAGCATTACCTATTTTTGGGAGAACTGATGGAAGCAATAACATACCCACAGAAGTTAGCCTTAGTGAAGTGCCAAGCATATACTAAAGGGGAGGACGCTATCTCCAGGGGAAATTAAGCAGCAGACTATGAGGCAAAGTGTGCATCATATTTTGGTGCGATGTGGGAATTAAAGGAGAGGAAAAATGGATGCCGTCCTGGCTGGCACTGTCAAAGAAAGAGAGAGACTAAGAAAGAAGATAGCAGAATCTGACATATTCCCACCTGCAATGAAGGTAGAGAATCCATGCAACCCAAAGAAGTACGCAGGGAAATGGGTATGGTGCAAACCCAAAGGTGGGTGCGTCTACATATACTGGTCATTCAAAGATCACATAAACTACTATGGACACCTGGCAGGGATAACAAAGGTGTGGCGTGGTGTGGCGTTTAGTAGATGACAGAAGAGATTGTGGTGGTTTGGTTGACAAGTCGACCAGAGGGGGGACTGAAGAGGGAAGATGTCCTTTCCAGGTCCGGGTTCCGGTCCCGCGAGGGAACCTCGCAATAGGGCAGAATGGGTTTAACTGGCGCCGTTAAACCCATTCCGCCTGCCTCGTAATGAGGCCCATAGTTGCATATCACAGACACATAGTTCCACATAGCACCCTGAACAGATGCATTCTGAGTTGGGTATTGATTTTATCCCAGGCCTGGGGGCTCACGGCTCAGCCAATCACAAATCATGGCCTTAGGGGTGGGTAGCTGGGGTCACTGACCAATCATTTTGTCCCCACACTGTACCAATTAGTAAGTAGCAATTTTCGGGGATGGTCCAGGCCTGACACCTGACATCGCCTTTTCCAATCCACTAACCTCTATATGGGCTCCTATAGGGGAACTACCATTCAATAGCCAACCCAGAGTGGAATTAGGTTTTCTGGAGAAGGGCCCAGAGTGTGACGAAGTTGTGACGCAATTTATCACCAAAACTGGCCTGAGAGCCAGAAGTCGTTGAGATGTGCCTGGACTCACCTCTGTGCATTTGATCCCTGCAGTTTGTTGGCTGTAATAAACCCCAGTTGAACTTGCAAATTGTCTGGATCTTGCATTCTTTTGGGATGGGAAGGAGTTAGGCCTTCCATGAAGTTGGCATCAGCAAACTCCTAGCAAACCACTCTGCTTGCCTGGTAGTTCCCTCCTAACAATAGGATGGCCTCGGTGGGTGGTCCCATCGCTAAATGAATTCAGGCAGGCCGCCACACTATACCACTATCTCATGCCAGGGTACTTACCCTCTACTGCCATCTTAATTAATATCCATATATATATTTAACGTCCTACCCCTACTTAACTTTTAAACCTGCATAACCGGCCCCCCTAATACTTAACTCAACTCTACACTTCCCCATTACCCTGCATAGCAGTAATTAAATATATACACATAACTATACATACATATATATATTTACATAAACATTTAACACACATAAAACAAAATGCCACAATGGGGCAACTGCTGCAGACAGTCGCCCCCTTCACAGTACCTTCCATGGGTCTGTGTAACGCTCACCTGATTCCCGTAGAGGCGCCGGTCTTGACTGGGCGTATACCGTATCTTCAAAGGTGATGTGTAACACACGGCTGGCTCTTTGGGCTGGACCTCTGTGCACTGTATGTCTGACTCGAAGGGTAAGATGTCTGCAGATAGAAAATATGGGATTAAGGAACTGGGTTATTGAATGTCTCTCTCTTCTTCCCTTTCTCTTCTCCTGTAGAACCCCAAAGGTTAACGCTCTCACCTTAGGTAAGTGAACGCTGTGCTCTCCATCTGCCTCGGGGCAGGGTGCTGTAACCAGTTTCTTCACTGGATAAGGGGAGCAGGCCTCTTGACTTCAGAGGACTGCTGTCCGTCGTTTACTGCACGAACGGTAAGTTTCGAGTAATTCTAATGTCTTTAAAGTCTTTAGTAATGATGTCTCTTGTTTTGCAGGGTTCCGGCGATGGCGGATGACGGGCTGAAGTGAGTTGAAGATGGAGCCTGTGTGATGAATAGAAGCGCCTGGAAGCACGTAAGTAAGCGCTTGTTGCCTGCTTCACGATGCGCTCTAACTGTCTTTTTATTTTGCAGGTACAAGTTCGGAGCGGCTGCAGGGTGCCGGAATACCCACTGGGTTAGATGTGGAAAGGAGCAATGGCACGTGAGTTTTAAAGTTCCCCAATGTCTTTAAACGCACCTTGTTTTGTCTTTCAGATGCGGGATGCAGCGCCGAAGGCCTCCGGATCGTGCGAAGAGTTGGTAAGCTTTTGTCTTTCAGATGCCGGAATGCAGTGTGAAGACCTCCGGAGCGCACGAAGAGTAGGTAAGCCTTTGTCTTTCAGATGCCGGAATGCAGTGCGAGGCGTTGGTGACAGCCGATGGACCAGGTAAGTGAAGAGCTGTCACTGAAGACCGTAATGCTAACCTGTTCTTTCTTGTCTTTATAGGTGTTGCTGAAGACTGGATTCAGGATGGTAAGCCTTTTTCCTTAGGCCCAGGATCAGATGCAGAAGACACGATGAGCGTTCTGCTGCAGAGGATGCAGAATAACGCAAAGCAAGATTCATCCATCGGGTGTGGTTTAAATAGCCTCCTGTAGTGCTTAGGTGTCTCCTTCCACAGCCACGCCTAGGTAAGAAAAGAGTTCCTGCTTTCCAGAAGAGTTCCAGTGTTCTGAATCTAGGGAGTGGCTCCTGCCCCACCCAACAGGAAAAGTAGTTCCAAACAGAAGAGGATCAGAGGCTCAACTGGCAGGCAAGTAAGCAGCATGGTCTGCTGCAGGTAAGTCCACCCAAGCATTATGAGCCCGGCGCTTCCAGCGCTGGGACTGGGCATATTTATGAGCCTGGTGCCACTGGCGCCAGGACTGGGTCCAAAAGGTCCCAATTGGGACTGGTTGGCACTCGGAACCTGGGTTATGGATCTGCTTCCAAGGGAGTTGGGAAAACCCTGACCTTTTGGAAGCAGAGATCATGACAGTACCCCCCCTCAAGGCCCCTCCCAAACCGGGCTTCTCCGGGGGTTTTGGCTTGTCAGGAAATGTTCGGTGAAATCTTTTGATTAGACGAGGAGCGTGGACATATTCAGCAGGTTCCCAGGATCTCTCTTGGGGGCCGTAGCCTTTCCAGTCAATTAGGTAAAATAGTTTAGATTTGGAGATCTTGGAGTCCAGAATGCTTTTGACTTCAAACTCGAGTTCTCCATCAACTAGGATAGGTTTTGGAGATTTAGTTAGTCGGGTTTGAGGTTGCACGGGTTTTAATAGAGAGACGTGGAAGACCGGATGTATCTTCATGTGCGGGGGCAAGTCCAACTTGACCGCTACTGGGTTTACTATGGTAGTGATGGAATAGGGACCAAGGTATCTTGGGTTGAATGTGCGTGGCCCTTTTAGAGGTAGATATTTGGTGGATAACCAAACTTGATCCCCTACTTGATATTGAGGGGCTTCCTTCCGATGTTGATCTGCTCCTTTCTTGTATTGTTCTTTAGCCCTTTGAAGGTGAGAAACAGCTTCCTTAAAGGCTTGGGTGATTGTAGAATGCAGGTAGCCTACTGCTGGTGTTTCAAGATCTTGGAGGGGATCCAACTCCGAGGTTCGAGGGTGACTGCCGTACAAAAGAAAAAACGGGGTTTTCCCAGTTCCCGAATGGACAGAGTTATTGTAGGCATATTCGGCTATCCAAAGGATGTCTTTCCAAGTTTTTTCAGTTTGTTGCAGCATGCAGCGTAAATACTGTTCCAGAGTTTGATTGGTCCTCTCGGTTTGTCCGTCGGTCTGAGGGTGGTGACTGGTCGATAGTCTCACATCAATTTGAGCCGACCGACAGCAACTTCGCCAAAAATGAGAAATAAATTGACTACCTCGATCCGAAATTAGAACCGAAGGAAAACCGTGCAGTCGGACGATGTTTTCGAGAAATTCTCGGGCCAGAGTTGCTGCTGTTGGCAAGCCTTTGAGCGGAATGAAATGCGCCATCTTGGAGAATAAGTCCACGATTACTAGAATCGTATTGTATCCAGAGCATGGAGGTAGATCGGTGATGAAGTCCATAGAAAGCGTATGCCAAGGGCGAGGTGGGATGTCAATAGGGCGTAAGAGGCCTGCTGGTCTTTCCTTTTGACTCTTGTTTTGGGCGCATACTCCACAGGACATTATAAAGTCTCTGATATCTTTTTTCCAAGACGGCCACCAGAAGTAGCGCTTGATCTTTTCTGAGGTCTTGGCCATACCGGGATGTCCTTCCATTAAAGAATCGTGATAACAAGAGATTACTTTTTTCTGTAAATCTGTGCTGGGTAGGTATAATCGTTCTTGGATATACAATAAGTTGTCCTTTACTGCAAAGTCCTTTCCCTGCAGATGCCAATTCTGTATGTCTGCTGGAGTTACAAGTTGCCTGGCTTTATCCTTAACTTCCTCTATGGATTCTGTGGCGATTACACCCAGAATTCTTTGTTCGGGAATGATTGGTACAGGTTTAGGGTTGATCAAGTGTTCTTCCACTCCCATCCGAGAAAGGGCATCAGCTTTACCGTTCTTTGTACCAGGTCGATAGGTAATTATGAAGTCAAACTCGGCAAAGAATAATGCCCAACGGAGTTGTCTAGAGGATTGGGCTTTTGCGGTTTTCAAATATTGCAGGTTTCGGTGATCCGTAATCACAGTAACGGTGTGTCGGGCCCCCAGCAGATAATGCCGCCAAGCCTTAAAGGCAGACTTGATAGCCAGAAGTTCCTTGTCAGTAATCGTGTAATTGATTTCAGGAGGCGAGAATTTGCGGGACCAAAATGCCACGGGATGCAACTGATTGGTTACCGGGTCCTTTTGTGATAGAACTGCCCCCATGGCAAGGCTTGAAGCATCAGTTTCCACGATGTAGGGGAGTTCGGGGCGAGGGTGTTTTAAGATTGGTGCAGAGATAAATTTAGTCTTCAAATCCTGGAAAGCTTGTTCCGCCTCGGTAGACCATTCAAAACTTTTGTTTTTCTTTAACAAGGCAGTGATGGGCTGGACTATTCGAGAGAATTCGGGGATAAACCTGCGGTAAAAGTTAGCGAAGCCTAACATGCTTTGCACACCTTTTACGGAGGATGGTGATGGCCATTTGAGAACTGCATCGACCTTCTTTGAATCCATACGCACTCCGCCAGGTGATAATATGAATCCCAAGAATTCAACTTCAGTCACGTTGAAAACACATTTTTCCAACTTAGCGAAAAGTTTGTGTTGACGCAATCTTTCGAGGACCATTTTCACGTGTTTCCGATGTTCAGATTCCGATGAAGAATAAACGAGGATGTCGTCAATGTAAACAACAACACACACATCTATGAGCTCTCTGAGGACATCGTTCATAAAATATTGAAAGGCGGCCGGGGCATTGCAAAGTCCGAAGGGCATGACCTGATATTCAAATAGCCCATACTTGGTGCGGAAGGCCGTCTTCCATTCATCGCCCTCTTTTACTCGTACCAAGTGGTAAGCTCCTCTAAGATCCAGCTT
This sequence comes from Ambystoma mexicanum, assembly GCF_040938575.1. Classification (NCBI taxonomy): domain Eukaryota; kingdom Metazoa; phylum Chordata; class Amphibia; order Caudata; family Ambystomatidae; genus Ambystoma; species Ambystoma mexicanum. Next base: position 1,494,279,803 of record NC_090929.1, on the reverse strand, counting down.
TGTATATATGCATGCTTTTCTGACTTGGTCCAGGAGTTCAGGGATCAAAGGTAACGGATATCTATTCTTAACGGTGATCTGGTTCAGGGAGCGATAATCTATACAAGTTCTAAGGTCTCCTTCCTTTTTTGGAACGAAGAACAAAGCTGAAGAAGCAGGGGACTTGGAAGGACGAATAAACCCATTTGCCAGGTATTGATCCAGGTATTGTCGAAGGTGAAGGGTCTCAGGTTCGGTGAGGGCCTAAATTCTACTACAAGGAGGAGTAGATCCAGGTATCAGGTCTATCTGGCAGTCATAAGACCTATGAGGAGGTAGAGAGTTAGCCTGATCCTTCCGGAAAACATCTTGGTATTCTAGGTATTCGGGAGGTAACTGGGGAGTCTCTGAAGAAATTGCTGCCAGTGCAACACCAGGTGGAGGGTGACAAGTAGAGACACATTCTGGAAACTGGACCGTTCTTGCTCGCCAATCGATCAGAGGATTGTGTTTCTCTAACCAAGGTATTCCTAGAATAATCTGAAACTGAGGGGCCTTGATCACATCGAACACGATCTTCTCATGGTGTCCATCTTGACTTACTAGCGTCACCTCTTGAGTGGTATGCGTTACTGGCCCGGAGGCTATCTCCGTACCATCCACCGTAGTAATGACGTCCTTTACAGCCTTGGGACAAAGAGTTAGATTCATCCTCAAAACCCACATAATTGCCGATGGCACCGCTGTCGACGTAAGCTTCAATTGCATGTAATCGATCCGGATTATCAGGGCTAATGAGGACCATAGGTATCACGAAATGCGAGGTCACGGAACTGGTTTTCACGCTCGGCAAGAGGACCTCTATTCTTGTCGGGCGAGGTCTTTTCCCTGCTCAGAGTTTGTAACTTTGGTAACTGCAGCTCCTACTGCCTTCTTGGCAGGTTTCACCGGACAGTCTCGAAGAAAGTGCCCTGAGTTTCCGCAATAGAGGCATAATTGCAACTGTTTTCTCCTTTCCCGCTCCTTTTGTGTTAGAGGACCTTTTAGGCCCCCTATTTGCATGGGTTCCCCGGAGTCTACTCCTTTGGAAGGAGTTGGCGGTTTGGAAAATACTCGAGCATCAAACTTGGAACGATCGGCCTTCCTGTTCTGCAGTCTGTGATCTATTTGAACGACTAAGTCTATATAGTCCGAACAATCTTGTGGGGGATTCACTACTTGGGCTAACACATCTTTGAGCTCTCCACGTAGACCTCTATAAAACAGCGTAATCCTTTTGTCCTCAGGCCATTGAGTTTCCACTATCAGTCTGTTGAAAGACGCAATATAAGCCAAAAGGTCTTGATTACCTTGTCGCAACGAAAGAAGCTCATTGTCCAAGGCCTGCCCCTGTGAATGTCTTGCGAACAGTTTTTCCATACTGAGCTGAAAAGCTTGAAAATCATGGAGGACCGGATCATCTTGATTTACTAGAGGGATCGACCAGTCTGCCACATTGCCACTAAGGTACGAAAGCACGAAAGCTACTTTAGCTTGATCAGTTGGAAAGGCTGCTGGCCGGCATAAGAAATGCAACCGGCACTGATTGATAAATACTGCAAACCTCTTTGGGTCACCAGAAAATCGTTCGGGCGGAGCCAGAGGTACATTCCCAGGTAGGTTGATCTGCACTGGATTCATAGAGGATGTAGAAGGAAGATTTCCCCCAGATGCGGGTAACGGGGTCTGTCCGGCTTGTGACTGTAGCAATTGTCTAGCGAGATCATCTGTTCGCTCCTTGGAAATAATCAGTTCCCTTCTTAGAGCGTTCGTTTCCTGACGGGCTGCATGCACTTCTGCCCTTAGTTCCCCAAGTAACTGGGCTAGCTGGTCGGTATCCGAGGTTTCCATAGCGCCTGGACGGGAGTTTTGTGGTAGGCTTTGCGTTCTGTAACGCTCACCTGATTCCCGTAGAGGCGCCGGTCTTGACTGGGCGTATACCGTATCTTCAAAGGTGATGTGTAACACACGGCTGGCTCTTTGGGCTGGACCTCTGTGCACTGTATGTCTGACTCGAAGGGTAAGATGTCTGCAGATAGAAAATATGGGATTAAGGAACTGGGTTATTGAATGTCTCTCTCTTCTTCCCTTTCTCTTCTCCTGTAGAACCCCAAAGGTTAACGCTCTCACCTTAGGTAAGTGAACGCTGTGCTCTCCGTCTGCCTCGGGGCAGGGTGCTGTAACTAGTTTCTTCACTGGATAAGGGGAGCAGGCCTCTTGACTTCAGAGGACTGCTGTCCGTCGTTTACTGCACGAACGGTAAGTTTCGAGTAATTCTAATGTCTTTAAAGTCTTTAGTAATGATGTCTCTTGTTTTGCAGGGTTCCGGCGATGGCGGATGACGGGCTGAAGTGAGTTGAAGATGGAGCCCGTGTGATGAATAGAAGCGCCTGGAAGCACGTAAGTAAGCGCTTGTTGCCTGCTTCACGATGCGCTCTAACTGTCTTTTTATTTTGCAGGTACAAGTTCGGAGCAGCTGCAGGGTGCCGGAATACCCATTGGGTTAGATGTGGAAAGGAGCAATGGCACGTGAGTATTAAAGTTCCCCAATGTCTTTAAACGCACCTTGTTTTGTCTTTCAGATGCGGGATGCAGCGCCGAAGGCCTCCGGAGCGTGCGAAGAGTTGGTAAGCTTTTGTCTTTCAGATGCCGGAATGCAGTGTGAAGACCTCCGGAGCGCACGAAGAGTAGGTAAGCCTTTGTCTTTCAGATGCCGGAATGCAGTGCGAGGCGTTGGTGACAGCCGATGGACCAGGTAAGTGAAGAGCTGTCACTGAAGACCGTAATGCTAACCTGTTCTTTCTTGTCTTTATAGGTGTTGCTGAAGACTGGATTCAGGATGGTAAGCCTTTTTCCTTAGGCCCAGGATCAGATGCAGAAGACACGATGAGCGTTCTGCTGCAGAGGATGCAGAATAACGCAAAGCAAGATTCATCCATCGGGTGTGGTTTAAATAGCCTCCTGTAGTGCTTAGGTGTCTCCTTCCACAGCCACGCCTAGGTAAGAAAAGAGTTCCTGCTTTCCAGAAGAGTTCCAGTGTTCTGAATCTAGGGAGTGGCTCCTGCCCCACCCAACAGGAAAAGTAGTTCCAAACAGAAGAGGATCAGAGGCTCAACTGGCAGGCAAGTAAGCAGCATGGTCTGCTGCAGGTAAGTCCACCCAAGCATTATGAGCCCGGCGCTTCCAGCGCTGGGACTGGGCATATTTATGAGCCTGGTGCCACTGGCGCCAGGACTGGGTCCAAAAGGTCCCAATTGGGACTGGTTGGCACTCGGAACCTGGGTTATGGATCTGCTTCCAAGGGAGTTGGGAAAACCCTGACCTTTTGGAAGCAGAGATCATGACAGTCTGTCCCTTGGTGACTCAGTAAGGATGAATTCAGAGCTGATTGCAGAGCTGGCTGTGTGCCAGCGGTAAAGCTGGTTGGATGCATGGCTGGCTGGTTGCTGTGCTGGCTGGGGCTTGTCCTCTGAGAATACATGATGGGGCCTGGCTCATCTTCTTTCTTCAGGGTGGCTCTGACCACCACATTGGGCCACCCACACTCATCGGATTGCCCACAGCATAGTGGTTACATAAAAGCACGCATATTTTCAGTAGGTTTATACGATTTATCTGCTGTGTTAAGTTTTAAGTTTTCTGATCAAGATAATTTGCTGAATAGTCAATAATTTGGGTATTGTTACTGTTCAGGTTGTGCCATTTTGGGAAAACAAGGACCCATACAGTAATATGGACTGATGCCAACATCTGAACCATCTGCGCCGATTGACAAGTGCAGGTGAGTCAGATCATGACTGGTGATGAGTCAGTGCTGAAATGAATTATATTATGAATTAACGAGAGGGGTGACACAGAATTGAGAGTGTTTTTAATTGTTTTGTAGGGACCTGGGATCACCCTACCTTAAAAAGGCAGCACATAAAAGGTCTGCTGTCGGTTCGTCCTGAAGAAGGTTGCTATATGAAGAAGACCCGAATAGTGGTTATGGGAACAACCGAAAGACGTGTAGACATTTGGAATCTGTGAGATTAACATCTACACAGATGGGTTGATTGCACAACAGACCTGAACCCAGAAAAACTATAACAGATAAACTGTCATATCTAACCAAAGAGGGTTAGAGAAAGAAGATTGGAAGTATGAATGGAATGGAGAATGAGAATGAATGAGTGGCTGTATATTTTGATAGGCGAGCTTTGTTTCTCTTAGAATTAATTTGAATTAACCTGGATGCAACACAGGCTATTTGATAAAATTGTTAAACATGTGTTTGAAAAATGTTGTAGAATGTATTTTGGTATTGTTTAAACAAAAATGTGTATGACACAATAAAACTGATTTCATTGACTGAATTAAGTGAATCATTGGTCGATATTTTTTAAAATACTGTATATTAGTACAAGAGGTCACCCCTCTCTTCGATTGGTCCAATATATAGTGTTTCACTGTTTACAGCCTGAGGGACCAGTTGCAAAATAAGGCATCCCCATTGTTTTTTTGTTTTGTTTGCCTTCTTGAGATAGTGACATATTCCAGACCTCAGAATTCCAATACCATGCCCCATCGTTGTATTGATGCACCCATTCCAGATATCACAGGGCTTTCAGTGCAACTATGCCTTGACTCATAGGGCCGGGAGAATAGCTCAGGGGAAAATTGCTCACCTTGGGAACAAGACAATGCAGTTCAACACAGGTGCAATCCCCAGTCCCGTGCCTAGAAGTTGGAAGAGTCTGGCATTAAGCGCAACCTAATTGACCAATAATAATTGGGGTATTGATGCCTCTATTACAGCCATCAGAGCAGTTTTGCCTCATTGTGGTATTAATGCACCCATTCCAGACCACAGATGGCTTTTGGTGTTGCTCTATCATGCCTCGTTTGGGTATTAATGCACCCAGTTCAGCGCACATCGCAGTTTTGGGGCACCTGTAGCTCGCTGCATTTGTGTGTTGCTCTAACCATTCTAGACCTGGAGGGTTTGTGGTGCACCAGTACCTATTCTAATCGGGGTATAGACTAATTCCATACCTCAGAGCAGTTTCTGAGTATTTATAACTTGTCTCGTTGGGGTACTGATGCGCCCGTTCCAGACCTCAGAGGGCTTTTGGTGCACTTATACCTTGCCTTATTGGGGCACTAATGCGCTCTTTCTAGACCGCAGAGTAGTTTTAGTGCACATATACCATGACTCATTGAGGTATTGATGCATCCATTTCAGAACTCAGTGCAGTTTTGAGGCAACTGTAACTTGTCTCATTGTGGTACTGATGCACCTATTCTACGCCTCAAACGGCTTTTGGTATTCCTGCACCATGCCTCATTGCAGTACTGATACACCCATTCCAGAGCTCAGGTATTGGCGCACATATGCCTTCCCTCATTGGAGTATTCACGCACCATTCCACACCTAAGAGCAGTTCACAAGCATCTATAGCTTACCTTGTTGGGGTATTGATGCACACTTTTCAGGGTTCTTTTTACTGTGAAAAAGGTGCGGGAGCTCCTCTATCGAGAACAAACATGGCTCAAATATCCTGTTCTATGCAATGTCTTCCTCTTAAGAAGGTCTACAACCACGTTTTAGCTCACTGCACCATTCACAGAGGAGAAATAAATGTACAAAAGGTGTGGCAGCCCCTCTACTGAGATGGATCATGGCCCAAATAGACTGTTCTATGGAGTTTCCTCCAATCAGGAGGGTCTACAACCACGTTTTAGCACACTGCACCCTTCACTGAGGAGAAATATCCATTTGCATATCAGTCTGGTCCCACCCACAAGAGCAGTCCAGCACCGAAATGCTAGGCAAATGTCCTCTGAACAAGAGTACCCTCATCAACCACAAACACGTGGTTCGGCCTGGTTGGACCACATCAGTGAGGTGAAACAGGGCCTCTCTAAAACGTAGTGAGCAAGCGGTCCATGTCTGGATTACCCTTAGTAATTTAGGGTAAAACCCCAAGTGTTACAACATTGAAAAGGAGTGTGGGGGCCCCTCTACTGAGAACGAACATGGGTCAAATACCCAGTTCTATGGAATTTCTTCCTTTCAGGAGGGTCTACAACCATGTTTTAGCTCATTGCACCCTTCACAAAGGAGAAATATATGCGTGTGTGTAAGTGCATCTGTGTGCATTTCTGTGTGTGTGTGTGTTTGTGTGTGTATTTGGCTATGGCATGTTTCGCTTTCTGTCTGCACTCTGCTATATTGTCTTTGCTCTGCCCTACTTTGAAATTCTACGCTCGCTTCGGTTTGGTATGCTACACTGTGCTGTTATGCTACGCCATGTCATGTTTTTAAACTGCTGGAACACGGTGTGTAATGTCTGTAATGATTTTCTTCTGCTGGGATAAATATGTTTAATTCCCAAAACTAAATACATGTTAACTTGAATCTACATGTGTTGCTTGTTCTGACTTGCATGTTTGGGTACTTATTCACCCCTTCTTTTTAAAAACTTTTTGGGGACATGATGCTGTTTCCTTTTATTGTAGCTGGTTAGGTCATATAATGCCAGGGTAGGTTATGTGATGTTTCAATATGTAATTTTGCATTGTCTTATGTTTAAGCGCCTTGAAGCAACCATAAAGCGGCAGTTAGCATTCCTCTAAACATGCAACACACAAAAGAACATGGAATGCAAGGTAGACCTGAAATCTAATCTGCAAACCAGACTCTAGACCCCTGTTGCGACTTAAGGTTTGTATGCACACCCACTATTTACTGGACACTGTAACTGCAGCCCAGGTTGAGAAGGCTATTCAAAGTCTGGATTATGCAGATTAATTCCCATAAATCCCCGCTCAGCCTAAGAGGATCCCTACCTCGCTCACTGCTGCAACCATTCCCATAAAGATCCTAGCAGGTCTTAGTACCCTCCAGGAAACCCAATCCAGGGCCTTTGCTAAATGGGCAGCCGTGGCTGAAGTGCTGCCCTTGTTTAAATGTGCCCAGATTTCCTTCTAACTTTCCTGTCTATGGAACCTGGCAGCTCGGGGCCTAGGAAGAGCAAGTACAAAGGCTTTGCCATCTGTGTTGTTTTTGGGCAGTGTTTGAACATGCTCAGGTACACCTTGTCACTGTGGAATGCACACAAGTCTAACTAGTATTGAGTCAAAGGCAGTCTTTGTGTCCTTAGGGACTTTGCAAAAACACCCAAGCCAAGCATAGGGGGTTTGTGAGAGAGACTACTGTGATAGTGACTTAGTCACATATATAATCCCTGTTGAACCCAGGACATTAATGAGGAAACTAAAGAAAAGGTTGTTCTGCTCGCTTTTCAGGGATTTGCAAAAATGGCAATTTGACATTTCTAATATAAAATCCCTCCCAAATGTTGCTATTCAAATAATTTCCCGGTGAACAAGGTGCCTGTGTCCCACTTTCTCTTGACTGCGAGTCCGTCTTGGGGCGCATCCACTTCTGTTTCATGCCCATTCTCTCCACTTTAGATGGCTGTTGGGCTGGTTTAGGGGCCCTGCTGATCGTTGGGTGCACTGGTTTTCAGCTTTGTGGGCGTGGACTGCTTCCCACCCTGCCCCTCAGTCCTGTGAGGTAGCCATGCAGTAGCAAAAAGCACTGTACGGAGGTTGGCGTAGCCTTATGCTAACAAAGCATAGTAACGTGACATGAAAGAAGGGTGCCAGTCTGTCACTGCATGCTAGTACCCTCATTCGCGTGGTGCATACCATCGGAGCCATGTGTTATTCTTTCTTGTGAAGCTTTCTGTGCATGCATGATTACCCCACGTGCTGATACATTCATCTGAGTAGATTTGGAATATGTTAAAGGTAAATCTTTGGCACAGGCAGACATAGGAAGACCATAATTGCGCATGTAATTTGCATGTTACTGTGCATGTGTTCTGCATGTAAATTATAGCTGAACCCCTAACCTTCGACAGTTTGGGGTTTATACACTGATTTATACTGGCCCACCTTCCTCCCTTTTCAGTGTAGGTGTCATATAGTCGGATATAGCAATCCACAGCAAACCTCAACACACTCTACACTTCAGCTTTTACAGCATCACTTCACTAGTCATCTCTGCTAATCATTGAACAGTTGCTTAAGTTACAATGTACTTACTATTTGCAAAGCAGTCCTCCTTATCTAAAGCCTGTTCAAGCTATGGTCTTCCGAAGGGCCATTCTATCTGCAGCACTTCAAAGCCATAACAAATGGAGGAGGCACAATACAAGTATCAAGTAGCCTCATATACAGAAGGACATGCATCGGGCCCTTCTCTCCCCACCTACCCTGTTTGGTCGCACATCCATCCCCACAATTCTTGCAGTCAAATGAACGCATTCGGCATAGGATTTGCAGGCTATATTTCATCTGTATTTTAGGGGCGGTATTAGCCTTCTGTCATGGCCTACTTCCGAGTAAGCCACAATCCTATCTCACCTTGAACTAAATGAAAGTCTAGCATGACATGACTTGGAAAACATTCTCGATTAATAATCTTTCTGACATCAGAGTGCCAGGCCTTTCCCAGTGTGACCACTCCATTCCCTTACTTGCTGTCACCAACAACATTTACCTTTATGCACAGTCTATCCTTTGGCTCTGCCACTCATGGTTTAGTCTTGGCAGTCACAGTATTAAGATTCTGGAGTTTGACCTGGGCTACACAGTATAGAGACGCCCAAGCAAATAAGCAGCCACAAATCCAGCATTGGCCGAGCACACTCTCAAGCTCCTCATGCATCCAGCATTACAGTGTGTACTGAACGTGCAGTTCCCCAAATCTGCATTAAAAACACAACCCAATTGTCACACTACGTTTGGGCTTATCTGTCTCCCTCCTTTTGCAGAATCATTGTCTACCTAACATCTCTGACTTGCACCCATGCTGCCGCAACATGTCCGTCCTCCATTACACCCCTTCCTTCCTCTCTGGGTTTATAGCATCCATTTCCTGCTTTCTCATCCTCTTATCTTCCACCCACTCATTTCCTTTCACGCAGCAGACCCAGGTCTGGATGCCCCTGGCTGGGGAGAGTATGCCACTCCACGGACTAGCTTGGGTGCTGTCAGACTACAGTGGTGGTGATTTGCTGCAGTATAAAAGCCTATTAACATACTATAAGGTTCGACACAGTACAAAAGGTGGCTAACATAACCTATCACATTTCACTTCATTGCATTGCATCCTATTGCATTCTGTTCCTTGAAAGAATCTTCGGGGCAACCCAGGTAGCTGGTCCATTGAGAGGGTGTCTTAAGTGCATTGCTCCTTCTCAGGGCCCTAGGATGCGGACACAGTGAGGTGGTGCTCTAAATCCTCTTTGTTTGATACAGCTTTATTAATTTATTTCTCTTTCAGGGGCTTTGCAACACACTGCAGTGCCTCAAACTGCTAGGAAGCTAAGGCAAGGCAGCATGTTAGCGCTGGAAATGACACAAAGCAAATACGAAATAAGAAAAAAGAAACTCCATTTATGGAAGCCAACAGTTGCGTAAAATAGTGAGCCATGACTCACTTGCAAAAAAAGCCCCAAATGCTCCTTCCTCTGGCCAGAAGAGAGATAACATGTCTTAATGAAAAGAGGAATGGCACTTCTCAATAAAAGGAAAACAGCCATGTTCCCTGGGGCAGAAGGAAGGAAGGGTGCGAGGGGTGGAGTCCTCTTTCCTTTGAGCCCAGGAACTTGGCCTACAAAAGAGCATTCCATTCACATCATGAAAGCAGGCAACCCTGCAGCAGCGGCAGCAGACTTCAAGACCAGGCACTGAGAGTCTGGAGCAGATGGTAGGGGTGGGGATGTGTGAGCGTGCATGTGTGCCTGTATGCATCTGTGTGCATGTGTGTGTGCGCATGCAAGCACTCCAATATCTGTAATATGTTAGTAGGGAAACACTAATTTTGCTGAGCTGTTTCTTGTGGGCTGCATCATTATTTGTTTGGAATGTTTAGCAATGTGTCTCCAGTATGCTATGTTCTCAATGTACTGCCCTGCTTTAAAATGCTATGCTTACTTTGGTACGCTACACTGTGTTATGTTATGTTATGCTATGCTTTGCCATGGGTTCAAGATGGAATCCGAGTGATTTGCCCGCGGCTGAAAGTACTGCGGGCAAATCGTTTGCACGAGAAAGGTGCGAACTACCAAAAGTTTGCACCTTTCTCATGCGAACACACATACATTCTCCCCCACACACAGCACACCCACAACACACCCCCCACCCACACCCTCAGCACACCCCCACCCATACCCCCAACATAAGCAAACCCCACTTACCTTCATCTTCACGCTGGTTCCTGCAGCGCCAGTTCCCTTTCGCTTCCGTGATCGGGGACCGGCGCTGCAGGGTCCTTGTCTTTTCTTTTTTTTTTTTAAACAGAAGGCTGCGGGGGTGCCCTCCGCAACCCCCACTCACTATACCATGAAGTATAGTGAGCGGGGCGATGCGGGGGACACCCCTGCGGCCACCGTTTATTTTTTCAATGCTACCACCAAAGGTTCGAACTTTTGGTGTTCGAACCTTTGGTGGTAGCATTTTTAGAACTTTTGGTCAATGAGACCATTTTTTTTTTAGATAATTTCAACCTAAACCTTCAAGATGTAGTATTATGTTTACAATGTTTTATTCTGCTGGGATCATTGTGTTTTGTTCCCAAAATTAAATGCACAATTAACTGGAATCTACTTAGTGCTGCATTTACATTCACCCCTTCTTTTTGTAACTATTTTGGAGGGCATGGTGCCGATTTCCTTTTATACTAGCTGATTAGGTCATGTTATTCCAGGTTATGTTATGTGATATTTCATTATGTCATTTTGCTTTAAATATCTCATTTTTAAGCACTTTGAAGCAGCGATAAGGCGGGAGGTAGCACATCCCAGAACACACAAAACAAAAAAATCATAGGAATGTAAGGTAAACCTGCCAATCTAATCTGGTAATCAGACTCTACATCCCTGTTATGACCAGTTTGGGACAGCTATCTATTCAAAGGCTGGATTATGCAGATTAACTCCCATCAACGCCCAGGCTGGATCATGCGGATTAACTCCCATAAACACCCAACCTCCGTCTAGGTTTTACTTCCTCACACACCCTATAACATTTCCATAAACGTCCTTGAAGGCCTCAAGAACCTTCAGGAGGACAGTCCAAGTCTTTTTCACACAGGGCAGCTGTGGTGGAAATCCTACCCTCATTTAAATAATGGGCCAATATCTCTTTCCAGCTTTTCCATCTAAAGAACCTGGCTGCTCATATCTCTTTGGGGCCTTCTGGGAGCAAGAGGCCTTCACTCTCTGTGGTTTCTTGGGCAGGGTTTCAACATGTTCTGGCTCTCCATGACACTGTGTAAGGCTTAAAAGTCTGATCACTGCTGAGCCAAAGACAACCTTTGTGTCCTTAAGCATTTTACACAAACACACACGCCTTGGGGGTTCCGGGAAAGACTACTGAGGTGGTTACCATGACATAAACGAGGAAACTAAGAAATATTTGTTTTGCTCCCTTTTCAGGGATTTGCAAACATGACAAATTTGCATTTCTGACATAACCGCTCCAAAATGATGTTGTTAAAGGGAGTTCCCGTGTGTACAATGAGGCTGTCTCACAATTTCTCTTGCCTAGGGGCACATTTGCTTTTGTTTGACACCCATTCTCTCCCCTTTGGTTCCACAGTCTTAAATGTGGATACCTACTCACCTTTCCTGACTTACACTTCATGCTGCTCATTGGAGGTGGCTGCCTAGGTTTTACAACTCCCCCCATTGGAACAATCCAATTTCTACACCTTCACAATACTGATTCTATGTTAGTTCCTATTGCAACCGCTATCTGGAGCAAAGTAGGACCTGGTGTGCTACAAAATAAAGTACATATAAATGCAGGTTTATCAACTTCAGATGCAGGAAAGGCTGAGGAACCACCCCCCCCCGTCCCTCCCCCTGCTGATCATTGCACACACTGGTATTCAGCTTTGTTGTCATGGATCACGGAGGCTTACCTCTCCGCTACTCAGTCCTGTGAGCTGGCATAACGATGGCATAAAGGGCTGTTCAGAGCATAGCAGCGCCTTATGGCAACAGTCAAAGTATAGAAACATAACATCAAAGAAGGGTGCCACTGCATGCTGGTTATCAAGGTGCTCTGGGGCTGCATGTCTGATAGGAAGACAAACTCTGTGGGTCCATGTTGGAGTCCAACAGAGTCCCAGAGGTGAATTGGAAGTGCATGGATCCGGTACAGTGCCTATAGCACAAAGGTGGTACGTGGAAGAGGCCTGCCCCTGCCTCCTTGCACCATGGAATGGTACCCTGGGATTTACATGGGGCAGGAACCGTGCTAGGGACTAGCCCGTTGCCGGGGATACCACAGATGGTATGGCTTCAAGAAGCTGGGGTTCGAGGAGACGCCAAAGAGGTCCAGTAAAAGCTGAGAGCAGCAACAGGAATGGACTAAAGGAACGAGGCAGGAGGCAAAGGCAAGATGCTTAAAGAATGGAGAATGCAGGGCAAGACGGGAACCAGGCAGAAGAACAGAGGCCAAGCAGTGCAGAAGAAGAGGGAACTCCTGAGCAGAACGGGCAGAAAGCAAGAAATCGCACGAGAGCGCTGAGACGCGCTCAGCGCAGAGTCTAATGACCTAATGTAGGCCTGAGGCAGAATGAGGCTCGGGGAACCACTGAACAGCACTCATGGCCTCCCTGGCATGCGCGCTGATTGCAAAATGGCAGCGGCCATATGAGCGGGTGCCAACGTCACGAACGGCCGTTGGGGGTGAAGGAGAACCCAACCAAGACAGCATTCACTCCTCAAAGGCGGGTGCCCTAGCGGCAATAGTACCCTCACTCAAGTGGTGCATATGATGGGGGCAATGCCTTCTTGCTCATGGCGTTTCCCCTTCCTCATACATGGCAGGTTACCTAACTTTACGTGCATGATGACCCAAGTGCTAGTCCATTTGTCTGAGTAGATCTGGAGTGTGTGAAAGGTAAGGCTCAGGCATAAACCAGCACAGGAAGACCATCATTGTGCATGTCATTTGCATGTGGTTGCATTCTGTTCATTGTGCATGCGTTCTGCATGCAAATTATAGCACAGCCCTCCTCAACGGTAGACAGTTGACCTTCGGGTTTATACAGTGACGTATACTAGACCCTTTTCATCACGCAGCGCTGCACACATAGTATGACATAGCAATCCACACTGCATGTCAACACTCTTTCAGTCTTCGGCTTCTGCAATGTGCCTTCACTAGTCATCTCTGCTAATTATTAAACAGTTGCTGTAATTACAATTGCACTATTTGCACACAAAGCAACACTCCTTTTCTCGTGTCTACTCAGGCTACTGTGTGCCGAAGGGCCATTCAATCTACAATGCTCCAAAGCCATAGCAAATGGCAGGAGGCGTTATACAAATATCAAGGAACATAGCACAGCATGTGGTGAAAATGGCAACAATGAATGAATGAATGAATGCAGATAGAGAGATCGCATGGCATGGATAGCAGCCACTGTAGATCGTTGCGGTTCCGTTTCAAAAGGGTTCAAGGGTCCAGGAATTGCAGATTGAGAGCCTGGCACAGGGTTGGGGGGAAGAGAGAGGGGGGGAGAGAACTAGAGAGCGTGAGTGAAAGCTGGGTGGTGAGCTTATAATGAGTCTACGAGCAGGAGTTGAGGAGGAGCACTCATGGAGTAAGTGAGGAAAACACTAGCAGGAGCACAGGGTGTTGGGAGAGCTTGAAAACTGAATGGAGCATATTGAAGAAGGAAGGTCTAAAACCGGTGGAAGGGCACAAAGAAAAAGGGGATCTGGTAACAAAAGGAACATGGAGAAAAGGAGAACTAGGGTTGAACTGGGAATCGAAAGTGGCCATGGAAATATGTTTCTAAAGTGACCCCATGATCCCACTGTTCAAGTTAATACAGTGAGCAAGACCAACCCTTCTAAGTAGGGTTTTCAGGGGTACACCCCCAAGAAAATCTGGAAAAATTGGGTCCAAATGTTGAATTTCAAAGAGCATGTGTCCCTATTTAAAGGTCAAATAGTAGGTAAACTTGACATACACCTGACACATAAGATGTGTCAAGGGAGGAATAACCTACTGGACATTTTATGCCAAACTCCTTGGCTGAGAAAGATGTGGGGGAGGAGAAGAGATACAAGGAAGTGGTAGTGTGGTTGGGAGGGAGGGGAAGAGGAGCAGAAAACCAATGTACCAACACAAAAGTGGTCCAGTGTACGCAAGTTACCGGGAACATTCCAGAGCTCTTGGTATACCAGCCCATCACCGAGAAGAACGTAGAAAATGTAACACAATGTACTTTTCAATATCGTTCAATGTATGATATGATATGATATGATATTTTATTTCTATCGCGCTCATACACAGGTGTTTCAGAGCACGACAAGGCTAGGGGGGAACAGGGGAGAACAAAAAACGATCTTACTAGGCCCAATGACATTGAGAACGTGCAAGTGCATCGGAGAGGGGGTGGGGGGAAGTGTATGGAGGGGTGGGAGAAATTGGAAAGTGCAGAGCAAAAGAGAAACTGGATAAATAGTAATAAAATAAATAAATAATAAAATCAGCACAAAGTGGTAGTGCAGCTAAATTTCAAGTGCTAGGTTTAAGGCACTAAGGATAAGGTGGGTCTGATAAGTGCAGGAGGTAAAAAAGGGGGGGGCTGTATGGGTACAGATACAAACCCCAGTGCATGGTGCCAAGAGAGAACAGATCAGCAGGGGAGAGGAGGGAGGGGAGGCGAAGGCAGAAGGAAAGAGGAAGGTCTTGAGGTGCTTCCGGAACCTGAGATGGTTTTCCTCATGTTTTAGAGTGGCAGGGAGGCTGTTGCAGAGGGAGGCCCCTGCTGAGGAAAGAGATCTACCCCCAGCTTGTTTCTTAGAAAAACGACTGACCCTGAGGGAGTTAGAGGAGGAGGAGCGAAGAGCTCGAGAGGGGAGGTATTTATGGAGGGATAGCTGAAGATATTTTGGACTATGTGTATTTTATAATAAAAATGCAAAAAGTTTGAGCAATGGAAGGGTTTAAATAAGGAGCAAGTCATGCTTGCCGTATTTCTTTTCTTTAGTTTGGGTAATTAGGTGACACTTGGCATATGGGGAGGGGTACCCACCTTGTAGGTGTTGTTTGGTTTATTTGCCCACCTATTCCTGCCCCTCCCTGCCAAAAACCTCCTCATGGAAACTCTTTGAGCTTCCTTTATTCAAGCCTTACCATCAAAGTTTCTCCTATCTTTTCCAACTGCTTCTCCATTGACTAGCCTTCCCTTCTCACTAAGTCTGGTAGGAAGAAGTTCAAAAAGGATATCTTGGTCTCTAACCCAGATCTTCCTATTGCCGACACCTACTCCAATGCCTCCGCCAGACAGACCCTCACCGACATCCTCTTTGTCGTTCCTTCGCCAGATCTATGGACTCCTCATATGGTCTCTGTGCTCTGCCCTATCTCCTCCTCTCCCATTAATGGTGGCACTCGCTGGGAAGTTCTCATGGCTTCCTTCGACTCCTCTAAAGTCTTCATTAATGTCTACCTAAATGGCACTGTCATGGTCCAAGGCCCTCAGGCAATCTCCTCCTCTTTGATAGGCGCTTCCCTCGCCTCATCAATTTCTTCTCATCTCCTGCTGCCCCCTCCTGTCCCCCCTTGGCTACCTTGCGCTCTCTGTCCTCCTCCTCCTCCTCTGCCCCTCCTAGGGCTCTTTCTCCTCCGCAGGGCGTACCTCTGATCTGTACCCCTCCCCGGAAGGTCTTTAAGTCTGGAAACCTTCTTCATATTGCCACTCTCAACTCTCACTCTGCTGTCAAACACTCCTCTGACATCTGCCACCTCCTTGAAGAACTAGACCTTGATGTCCTTGGTTTTACTGAGACATGGTTCAAGGCCAGCTCTGTCACGAGCTTTGACACTCTCCTCTCTGATGGCTACAAGATCCTCTCAGCACCCAGATCCTCCCGGTCCGGTGGGGGGGTAGCCCTGATCTTTCCTGAGTGGATTCCTACCTCTATCATTCCCACTCAGACCTACTCCTCTTTTGAATGCCTTGTCTGTAGGCTTTCTCTCTCGCCTACCCATTCTCTTACTGTGGTTACCATCTAGTGACCTCCTGGTCAAATCACCTAATTTCTCTCTGAGTGATCCAACCTCTCCTCCTCCCTCCTGGCCTCTACCACTCAACTCCTCCTCGGTGACCTCAATATACATTTACACTCTCCTTGCTCCTCCTCTGTATTCTTCCGTGACCTCTGCGACTCCCTCTCCCTGTCCTTCCTCCCCTCTGGCCCGACTCACTCTGCAGGGCACACACTCAATGTCTTGATCTCCTCTGACCTCTCCCTCTCCATCCCTCTGACCACTCCTCTCTCTTGGAGCGATCACTCCCTCCTCTCCTCTCATCTCTCCCTCTCTTCCCCCCAAGCCAAGCCTACCCCAACACTGCTACCTACCTTCTCAGACATCTGGCCCATGAAGCGTGTGTCAGTTGAGGCTTTTGCCGCCACTTTCTCCCCCCCCTCCACCTTTGGCTGTCTCACATCCTGACACAGCCCTGTCTCTGCTCTACTCTTCAATTTCTGATACCCTTCATGCTCTTGCCCCAGTCATGAGGATTCGTTTGAAGTCCAAAGCCAAGTGCAATTCCTGGTATGACTCTGACCTAGCTACACTTAAACTTAAGTGTAGGGCGGCTGAGAGGAAATGGAGGACTTCCTGTTCATCCTCTGACAAACTGGCCTGTCGCCTGCTACAAAGGCAATACCGACTCTTTGTCCTCACCAAGAAGAGAGTCCACATCCAAGCTTGTGTCTCTGCGGCATCTAACAACTCATCCGAACTCTTTAAAATCTGCAAGGAGCTGGCCAACCCTGCTGCACTCTCTACCCCTCCTGTTGCTTCCCAGGCTCTTTGCAATGCCCTTGCCTCTCACTTCATTTAAAAAACCCAGGACATCCTGTCCACCCTCTCCGCCCACACCCCTCCTCTCACCTCTCCATCTGTGCTTGCTGACCCTCCTTTAGCCACCCCCACCATCCTTCTCGTTCTTTCCTCTTTTCTCCTCTCACGAGGTCGCTAGACAAGTCTGATCTATGAAAGCCTCGTCAAAGCAGGTTCATCCCTGTTCCTCTAAAACCATCAAGGACCACATTGACACCCTCGCTCCACCCCTTGCTGATTTTTGCAACCACTCCTTTGCCTCGGGATTCTTCCCCTCCCCTCTGAAGCACTCCTTTGTGCATCCTCTTCTCAAGAAACCCACAGCTGATCCTTCTTGTCCATCTAACTATCGCCCAATTTCCATTACTCTCTTTCTGGGCAAACTCCTGGAAAAGTTGGCCATCTCTCAGCTTAACCTTAATTCCAATTCTGTTGGCGGTCTCCATGACCACCAGTCTGGCTTCAGAGCTGCCAGAAGCACGGAAACTGCTCTCCTGAACATCCATGAAGATCTGCTCTCCAACCTTGACTCTAACATTCCCTCTGTCCTCATCCTCTTCGATCTCTCTTCTGCCTTCGACAGGGTCAGCCATAACATCCTGCTGAACCGTCTCCGTGAAAACCTGGGTATCACTGATCAGGCTCTGGCCAGGCTGACCTCTTTCCTCTCAGACTGACCCCCCCAGGTCCAACTTGGGTCTTTCCTTTCATCTATCTTCCTCTCTACCTGTGGTGTTCCCCAGGAGTCTAACCTCTCGCCCTGGCTTTTCAACCAATACCTGGCAACTCTCGCCCACTGCATTGCCACTTTCTTCTCAAATTTCCAGTGCTACGCTGACGACACTCAACGCATTTTCAGGCTGCCCTCTGCCACCTCCTCTCCCTCTCTCATCTCTGATTGCCTAACTGCCATTCAAGATTGGTGTTCCGCCAATGATCTTTGTCTGAATGCCAGCAAGATGGAGGTCCTCCTCATCAGCACACCTTCACCGTCCTTTCCCCTCACTCTCTGACCAGCCTCCCTTGGCCCTCCTCCTAACCCCCACCTGCAAGGCTAAGAACCTCGGGCCATCTTTGATTCCACCCTTTCCTTCTCCATCCATACCTCTGAGGTCTCTAAAAAGTCACATTTCCTACTGAACCTCCTCAGAGGTACTCTGCCTTTCCTCTCCTTCCCCTAGAAGCTCATGGTATCCCAAGCTCTGGTTCTCTCTAGGTTGGACTATTGTAACAGACTCTTTCTAAATCTACCTGCCTCTACTCTCCGCCCTCTGCAACTAATCCAGAACAGGACTGCAAGACTTGTCCTTGGCCTTGAGCCCTGGGATAGTATCTCTCCAGCCTTGAAATCTCTCCATTGGCTCCCAGTGGATGCAAGGATTAAATTAAAAACCCTCTGCATTGTTAACAAGGCTTTCTGGGGCCTGGGTCCATAATACCTTCAGCTATACCTCCGCAAATACCTCCCCTCTCGAGCTCTTCACTCCTATACCTCCAATTCCCTCAGAGTCAGACGTTTTTCAAAGAAATGAGCTGGGGGTAGATCTCTGTCTTCAGCTGGGGCCTCCCTCTGGAACAGCCTCCCTGCCACTCTAAAACTTGAGGAGAACCATCTCTGGTTCCGGAAGCACCCCGAGACCTTCCTCTTTTCTTCTGCCTTCTCTCCCCCTCTCCCCTGCTGATCTGTTCTCTCTTGGCACCGTGCACCTGGCCACCCTCTGTCCTCCGGGCCCAGGTACCTGCTCACCCAGCCACCCTCCCGCACTGCCTCCGGGCCACCCCTTGCACTGGGGTCTGTATCTGTACCCTTACAGCCCACCCTTTTCTTCCTGCACTTATCAGACCTACCCTGTCTGCTGCCTTAAACCTAGCACTTGCAAATTGCTGGCTGCACTACCACTGTTTGTTGCCTTTATTATTTAGTTATTGTTATTTATCTGTTTCTCCTCTGCTTCGCACTTTCCACTTCTCCCCCCTTCCATGCACTTTTCCCCTCCCCCTCTGCCATGCACTATTGTGTTCTCAATGTCACTGGGCCTAGTAAGATGCTGTTTTGTTCTCCCCTGATCCCCTCCCTTGCCTTGTCGCGCTCTGAAACACTTCTGTATGAGCGCGATAGAAATCAAAAATAAAAGATATCAATACTCAAAGTGCCTGCTAGGGTTTCTTCAAAGAAAGTCTTCTGAGAGTTTATTACTTAATTGCAGCTGTAAACTCTCTACTGATGTAAAATAAAAATGTCATAACCAGGTCTGCCTTCAGCCACTCCATTTATAAGCACTGTGCATGTCCTTCACTGAAGTACTGTTAAAAAAAAAGCATTGGCAAAGCCAACAGCTTTGGCTTGTGTATAGGTATTAGGCATATGCCAGGCACTGCTATTACATGCCCAGGTACTCGCACCATTTTGCACCTGCTACTATCATTGCCCAGTTAATACCACTATGGCAGTGCCTGGCAGGGGCCCTTCCCATGCCTACACAAAAGCACAAACTATTGGCATTGTCAATGCTTGTTTTCTTTCTGACGGGCATTTGTGAAGTTGGAAAATTTTCTTTAAAAACCCCTGACACTTTCCGGGCCTCAGAGGGTTTTTGATGCACATGCAGTATACCAGGGGAAGAGGAAAGCTAAAGCAGGGATGGAGATAAGATGGCTGACTTTTTTTAATGTATTCCACACCATTGGTCTGTTGCTGCCACCATTTGTCTGCTGCAGATTTATGGCATACAAAAACATTAAATTAGTTTCGCTATTAGGTGGCGCTGTGCCACCAATAATCCAAAACTATTGCATTAGAGAACAGATAGGGGAAAATGGCATACAAGGAGGGACACACAGCTTGTAGGTGTTGTTTGGTTATTTGCCCACCCATTGATTGCCCATGGCCCTGCTAATCCCTATGGTCATTCCCACCCATTTCCTGCCCCTCCTGCCCAAAAACATTCCTCATGGGAACTCTTTGAGCTCTGAGAGTGGATGCCTTAATTGGAGCTGTAAACACGCTATTGGTGTAATAAAAATGTGTAAACCAACTCCATTTATGAGCACTATTCATGTTCTTCACTGAAGACCTGTTAAAAACAAGCATTGTTTCGGCTTGTGTATAAGTTTCAGGCATTTGTCAGGCAATACTATTAGGTGCCTAGCTACTCCCACCATTTTGCACTTGCTACAATCAATGGCCAGTTAATATCACTTCTGCAGTGCCTAGCAAGTGCCTTTCCCATGCCTGCGCAAAAGCCCAAACTGTTGCCATTGTCAATGCTTGTTTTTTCAACGTGAGCTGCACAGGAGCAAAAGCTGCACACAACACACAAAAGCTACAAGTGACCTGTTCTCCCGGGCAAGGTGATGTGGAAGTGTCACTTATGAAAAGATCCCTTGTCACTGAGATCTACTCATTTCCGGTCACTGGAAGCAATATCGCGTTACCTGCGTCACACCGACGAGAAAAGCCTCGCTGTGGCACAGTTACAATGCGTATTTCCTTTAAAAGAGTGTAATGACAATCTTTGAGAAATAGGATCTCGGCCATGTTTTGGTTGGGCCTGGTGATCGACAAGGTTGCTAAGCAAAGGATTTTGCGAGCACAGCCTCTTAAGGAGTTATTTCCAGTATCCCACATCACACTTTGTCTACTGTTACACGTGGGCGGGGTTGACTCATCCTTCCCATGATGGTGCCATGAGAATCAGTTTCCTCTTGGATTTGAAAGCAGCTAGCAGAGCTGTTCAGAGGATATTATGGTATGTCCCGGGACACCTGTGCTTTCAAATTGGAAATATGGGCTGGTATGTATACCTCCCGAAGGCAGTGAAAGGGTTAATATGCTTTTCAAATCATTATTTTATGTTATACTGTGGACGAACCTGAGTATAAACATGCCAATAGTGTCTTACACTTACACAACAACTGCATAGAGAGCTCTCAAGTTCCCCACTATGATAGGTGAGTAAGCCATCCAATCACTCTTTGTTCTTGGGATTCTGGAATTGGCAGTTCTACATTTAAAACGCAAAAGACGGAGCTACCAGTACCAGAATTCCAAGAAAAAACCGGACTGGAGGGCTTTCTCATGGAATCGGGTAAATTGAGAGCTCTCTCATAGCTGTGAAACAGCTGTGTTTCGCACTTATTCTTAGTTTGTTTCCTCATTGTAAATGTGGGCCTACAAATTCCAGCATACTAGCGGGACGTCATTTCACCAAAATGCCTGGAGTAGCGGAAGTGACTTCACATGACCTTTGACCCCCAATGACATCACAGGAAGTGATATAATTTGACCCCACCCACAGGTGACATCACAGGAAGTGGTGGCAAACGACCTTCAGATTTTTGTAGATGCATCTAGCACCCGTGTTTCCAGGTGCTCTTATTTCAGCCAGATATAAGAACCGAGGCACAGAGGGAGGCATGATTTGTCCACGATTACTCATTTGCGGAATGCCATTTTCCAGATTCGACGTGCAGTCTAAATGTAAAACATACATAATGCAGTGTTGCGAACAGGGTAACAGAAATCGGTTATGCAGGCTACAGCTAGTTTATGAAACATCTATAGATCAATGGACACAGAAGCACGTGTTATATGTGGCGTTGCTGTGTTAAACAAGCCAAAAAACACTGATCTGGGGATGCATGCGCTGCTGTTTAACCAGGAGAAAAATGCTGCACGAGCAAGGCCTAAAAATGTAATCAGTGACCAGGATGTAGTATCAACAAAATTCCCTGGTTATAAATGTATATATGATTCAGCTACCACTACGACAGAACAAACCTATTAGACTGGTCTGCGTGCACACAAGGGAGCGCACCTGATAATGTTATCTTTGCTGGAGTATAGTAGCTGGGAATGTTTTTTTCAAAATACCCAAGACACCCCCATAGTTTTTATTATCTAAGCGTAATGCTGGGTGCTGGAGGACATTTTAAAAAACACCATTTAATGCAATATCATTGTTGCACACATAAATTCATAGCACCAGAGTTATTTAAAATTGAACACACCCACGAGTTGCTTCTCACCCGGGGACTCACTGGCAGACTACAAGGCACACACTGCACACTACCCCTTTGTCAGACCCAGTGGTGCCCAATGGAGTAGCACAACATTTGGCAGCTCCCCTGTGAGCCATGCTGTGGGGGCCCCCCCAAGCTCTTTAGGAAAGCACAGGGCACGCCACACCCCAGGTAGGTCCGGACCACCACGTGTGCGGAATGCCCATGATGATTATGCCGCTGCAGAGGCATGCACTACTGCAAGAAAAAGAAGTAAATATGCTTTTCAATCAAAGCTTAAATCTTAAACGTAGCATAGAGAGAAGGGGGCGGTGCCTGGTCCACAAATATACCAGCCACCAGTTGTGGTGAGTTGTGTTTTTGGAGTGTGTAAATATTTTCCACAAGTATGTGATTGCGACTGAACATAGCGAGGGAGCCTGAACTAACGAAAATGAGTTGGGGGATGGGGGGCGGAGGGATTCTTCTCTCTCCCCAGAGTAAATGTTTTGAATAATGGGTTAAAATGGTGCATTACAAAGCACACTTTCTGGGAAAATTTAGGTAAAAGGCCAACAATGTGGGTAAAAGGCCAACAATTGGTTTTGTAGGGTGTGGGGTTAGTGAAAAAAAAAACAATAGATGCGAGTCACAAAAGGTGCAAAGGGCATTTCCCAATGCATTGTCATGTCGGTCCCTGCAATATATGCAAGTATAAAAAACATTTGTATGCTGGCTGTGCCCATACATTTCCATGCTGGCTCCACCAACATATGCTAGTATTCCCATATAAGACCATACTTATGTTTGGTTTAAGACTTTTTTTATAGTATTATTACTGGCACTGGGCGCAAAACTGGCTCTGCCAATATATGTCAGTACTCCTATGTAAGTACATACTCCCATTGGTTTGCCCATTAAAAGTGACATGTAACAATAGGAAAACATGTCCAAACTAGTTCCAATGAAAGCCAGTCTAGACCCATAAGAACATTTATCTTGCTTGATTCATCATAGATGGTCAGTTAATAAAAAGTCATGCCACAGTGAAGAATATACAGACCGCTACGCCAAAACATCAGTCTAGCGAGGTAACACTACTTATCATGCAGGCTTTTTTAAAGATGACGCGTAAGAAATGTCATGCCACAGTAAGCAATGGCTAGACTGACTGCACCAAAATGCCAGTCTAGCTAGGGAATGTCATCATGCATTTGCCTTTGCCCAAAAATAGCAGTACAACATGCAAAGTCAGTAAAGGATGTGGCAAAAAATGATCCAGTGATCGCCAGTGTCCCAGGGCCTTACTCACACATGCATCCCCTTTCACACACCTGGTCACTCACACTCTCTTCTCGCACTCGTTCACACTGGATTCAACACACAGGCACACACTAAACCCAATCCAGAACATTCAAACAAACACTACCACATGTATGCTCATTCACCCACCAGTCACTCACACCTTCTTTTACATACATTCTCTACACAGGCACACACCCACCCACCCAGAACATTAAAAAACATTCATACTGATTCACCCACTAGTCACTTAATTATACACCTTTCGTACCTCCACCCATTGCATTTTCTACACAGGCACCGCACACACCCACTCACCCACCCAGAACATTAAAAAACACACCATCACATTCATACTCATTCACGCACACACACATTCTCTTACATCAATTCATTGCATTCTCTAGACAGGCACACACCCATCCACTCATTGCAATCTCTACACAGGCACACACCCACCGGCCCAGAACATTCAAAAACACACATCACTTCTCATTCACCCACCATTCACATACATACATCTGACAAACACTTCACACATGCAAAATGCACATCATGTTACAACAAAAAAAGCTTTCCTACCTTTTTTTTGCAGTTTCGGTCCCTCCTTCTAGGCCCCCTCGGCTCCATCGTGCTGCTCACACACAGGAACTGGGAAGCTGCAAGTGCTTCCTGGTTCCTGTATGTGAGCTGCAAGAAACCAGCAAGGGATAAGCAGTGCACCAAGCCCTTGCGGCGTGAAGCCCAGCTGCGGAGTAAAGGGCAGTGAACTTTATGACTCCTGTGCAGTTTTGCTGCTGTGTCTCTGGTCTAGAAACGGTTGGAGCCTGCTTTGCTTATCTTTACCACGTGTTAGTGCCATAACACGCATTGTGCATGCGTGCGTCGAGCGCACTATCTATTGAACTTGGAACAGGTGCCTTTTCCATGAAGGCCATCGGAGGTGGAAGCCACGCCCCCTGAAAACCAGGAAGTGATACGCAGTGCCCCAAGCCCTTGCGGCTTGAAGCCCGCCCGCAGAGTAATGGGTGGTGCACTTTTGGACTCCTGTGCTGTTTTGCTGCTGTTTGGCTCTGGAGGCTGTGGAGACAAGGGGGCACAGGAGCACCCAGTCTCTATCATCGGATACTCCATTACAGGGGAGTGGATCCACACCACTTATGGTAAGCACACCAGATTCGTCTGGTGTTCTTAAGGCGCCGAAGGAAGGACAGAGCAGACATACTGTGCAGTAACTTTCATTGTTGAATTGGAGGTGTGTGACGGGATGCGGATTAAGAGGGTGGTTTCTAAATACAAGCAGCAGAATCTATTAGCACCAGAGAGTTGCAAAGAGGCCTCAGTGAAAACTCGGGAGACTGTTGGAGAATTTTTGCTCCTTTTGATCCCATGGGTAGTACCTCTCACGCGAAACTACACGTGTGCCACTGAGCTGCTGCAGCCGCCCCAAAAAAACATATAATAAATCCGGCGATTTCAGCCGTACTCATTGTGCAGTGCTGTGATAATCACGTGGATAACCTTCGTAGTAGCACTGTTAGTGACTGCATTTTGGCTTCCGACCTGAAGTTGCGCAGTAGTCTGTTTACAGATAAGGAGAGGGAGATGGAAGGAGATGGTTCCTACCTGCAAAAACTAGAGCAGGTGGGATCCACCTCCACCCAAGTGGTTGCTCAGACCGCATGTCTCAACAACCAATCAATAACTCATGCCCAAATCCATTCTGAGGCAAAAATTACCACACTGAAGGGCAGAGAAGGTGAACAAAATCATCAAACTACACTCTTCCAACAATGGCAACGATGCCTGGAGTATACACTAACAACTAAAAAGATCCATCAAAAGATTAAAACCCACTTTGGGAGGAAAAGACGCAAAAGCTACAACGATGCAGAGAGAGACTCTGTTATCCTATGGCCTGTGCCACAAACTTTGCAAATTCCATCCTCTAGCTCTGAAATACATTCTTCCACTGCTAATCTGGACATTGCCATGGATGCAGCATGCTTGGCAAGAGGCAGAGAATCTCCACCTCCCCTAACAAGAAATGCAAGAGAATGTAACTCTGCCAAGCCTGTCTATAGAAAAATCTGAGCCAAGTACAGATACGCTGATGGCTCTGAATTTTGTTCTGAACTCTTTAGTCTCGGTTTGTGAATTACTGAAAACAGAAGTTCATTCACAAGCGGGAACACTCCTGGAAATGACAAATGAAGTAGCATCTAGTAGATCTAAGTCTAGAAGTAGTCAAACAGAGTCTTGACATTTCCTCAATTCAGTCTATGCTAAACAATCGGAAGAAAATAGACGAGGAAAATAATAAACTGTTGGGAGAAATGACACAATATTTGAAAGAAAACATCCCATTACAAATTTCAAATGGAAAAGACAAAGCTACCCAAATTCTTCTCTTCAATGGTACACCTCTCTCAGAATCAGTGCTGGAGGAATTTCGGTGTTTGACAAGTGTAGCAGATGGGGAATTGGAAAATTCTGTGGCAACAGTGCAAACAAAAACCGCATCACAAACAGAAAAGCAGGCTGAGGCGGAGCCTGATTGGCGCCTGGCCTACTGCCAAAGGGCAAGAAGCAGAAGGAACATGAGAAAGCGCCAAGCAGGAAGGAAAAGATCAAAAACGATCCGATCAATTCTCAAGAAGAACAAGAAAAACGTGAAAAGTAAAGATGCATTAAATGCTATCACAATAGACAATCCTGCTCACCAACAGGAAACAATAACTCCTAAGCATGGAGATGATGTGCAACTGAAGGCAGTTGGACCTAGAGACAAGACCATTTACCCAGGAAAAAATGAAGACCCAGACAAAATAAGAACCAAGGGAACAATGAAAAATGGTGGGAAAAAAAATCCAAAAGCACTGTGCAAGCCATTATGGATGAGACTGTCAAAATAACGATTATAAGCATTGGTTCTCAAACAGGTCTAAGTCCAAAACAATGCAGCATCACAGGATGACCAGGACGAGAATAATACAGGAAGATTGTTAAAAGACACCAGAGCGCCAATCCCTTACCTGCAATTTGCCAAAAATCCAACCTAGTGAAAAAGGTCAAATGGTAACCTATCTTTCTACAGAAAAGCTCCCTCCTGAAGCAAGAGACTGCATCCTCAAGTGAGCTATTTCCAGCCCAAACTCAAAAAAATCTCAAGCTGGCCCCAATTTTCTTACCAGCTGAAAGAAGAAATGCGGTGGAATGCTCGGCAGCACAAACATCTTTACCAGCTGCCGTGGCTCAAGACTCATCCCAGACAAAATCTTTAATAGCTGATCGTATGTACAGTGGGAATGGGAAATCCGCGGCACTTACTATCCAATGCAATCATGAAAAACACAGGTCAGTGCTTCAGGTAGAAGCTCAAGCAAACAAGCTACAAAGACAAGAAAACTACAAGGACTATGCTATCCCAAGAGCATGGCTTAGACTCTGCAAAAAGGTGAAACAACACAAGTCATTAAGCCGCTCTGTGATCTTGGGAATAATTAAGAAAGTAAAAAATCTATATCTGTTTTCATCAGAGGATATTGAAAGTGTAACATTCCCCTTAGCACAAGATCGCAACTTAGTGGAAGTAGTATTTATGTCATCTAGCGCAAGAAATGCTATCCTGAATGATGCAGGGGAATTGGAGATACATGGTTTGGAAATCTCAATTAGCGAGTCCAAAGGGGACCCAGAAGATTGCGGGGGATCGTAGAGTCTACCATAAAAAGTCCAATAAAGGAAAGAGTGGAACAGGACCTTGGAAAAGAAGAGCACAGAAAATCAATAGATGAGCAGAATTTGCAGAGAAATGCATTATCCCTTTTGCCAGAGATCCAGCAAAAGTGGTGCAGGATGCAGCGCAAATGCTGAAATTAAACCAGAAGCTCTGCAAATTTTCTATTTCACCATTAATTAGATACTATTTGGCAAAAATAGTACCAGTCATTCTTTATAGCTTGGAGGCTAAGCCTCGACTTTGGTCCACCAATTGGGATATATTTGAAGGTCGGCTATGGAAGAGAGTACTAGGTCTCCCTGCCTGCATGCCCCGTTGGAGTCTTAGATATGAGCTCGGCCTAACATCCCTGGGTTGCATGGCGAGAAGAAATTAGGTTGCCTTTTAAAATATCTTATGAAGTCCCCAGGCAGTTCATTACGCAATAACTTCCTAAGAATCAGATTAAATCTGGTCCACTTTGGGGAAGTACTGGCAAGGCATAAGCAGGGAGACAGAGCAAAGCAACTATGCAAAATGTTCGTTAATCCAGCAAAGCAAATGCTCAGACACCTGCTTTTGTATTGTGAAGGGACACGGAGCCCACGCTTAGCACACTTCAAGTGTTTTGTGCAGCACGAAGAAAGTATTGTCTCAGACTTCTTCTGGGATAGGATAGTCTCGGGATGCAATACCACATTAACAGCAGCGGTGATATGTGTGCTAAAAACCTGTGATATCATTTTTTAGAAAACTACACGGCCTTAATGTTAGTAAAGGAAGAGAATCCAAAAACAAATGTTGGTAAATGTAGTAACATCAATTATCAAGTGAAAGGAATCAGCTATTGTGTTCTTTCTTTTTTTCTTGTTTGACTGTTATGTACTGGTGCAAAATTTTGATGTAATAACTCTACATGTTTTCATAATTTTGTAAAGACTTGCGAGTCATAAACAAATAAAAAACATGTGCCACATGTCACGGTCAGCTTCAACTGCTACTAAGTGCTTCCCCGGCCCAGCCGTCAGCCTGATGGGTGAGGACTGTGCTGTGGACCCACCAGACCTGGTGTGGCGGGTTCCCCTGTGCCGCGGGAGGGACCGCTACACCAAGAGCACCCGTTTTCTTTGGCCCAAGCAAAAAAAGTTTTAAAAAAAATGTTTTAAGGTTGGGTTCGCAAGGGAGTCCCAGGGGTTGCAACTGTGGCCCCTAGGGGTCGTAGTTGCGACAGCTGGTTACCCCCAAATGACGTTCCTTCATACCAGTAGCCTAAAGCTGATGCCATGGGGCCACTAAGCAGCTATGTAAGCGCTTTAGCATATTTGAAGGATGCAGATTGCCATGGGGTTAGAGAATGATGATGTGCAGCACCTCGCAAAGCCTCTGTATTTTCAGTGCAGTCCCATTCATCCATCTGTACATTTCCAAGTTTGAAAATCATGCCCCTCTGTGAAGCGGCATACACAGGGGTGGACTGGGTACCTAAAGTGGCCACTTGTTACACTGCCTGAAAAAATTTAGTCAGTGAGCCCGAACCCTCTTGCTAGAGTTTGGAGACAGGAGATACTGCCCATGAGAAAACTAGAAAAAAATTCGTCCAAATAGCGAATTATAAAGAAAATGTGTTCATTCATAGGGATTAAAAAGTACTATTTTGGTAATTCTCTATGAGAAGTGGGATAGAGCAGAGTTTGAGAGGCATCTGTGTGTGATGGACAGAATTTTGAAGTCAATCCGTTCTTGCATGGTTAGCCAGTGTGCAGATCATCTGTGGGCTGATACATGGTCCCGTTTTGCAAGGTTCATAGCGACACA
Source organism: Ambystoma mexicanum (assembly GCF_040938575.1). Classification (NCBI taxonomy): domain Eukaryota; kingdom Metazoa; phylum Chordata; class Amphibia; order Caudata; family Ambystomatidae; genus Ambystoma; species Ambystoma mexicanum. Next base: position 1,494,251,014 of record NC_090929.1, on the reverse strand, counting down.
AATTACATTGTTTTGAATTGTCTGGAGTTTAATGGGTAGGAAATGCACCACACTTAGATGTATTGTTGTGGGTAGGAAATGTATCACACTTAGATGGATTGTTGGGGGTAGGAAAGTTGTTGCGTGTAACCAACCATACTAAAAACTCAACATTCTGCATACCCTCAAACTCTGAACTAAACACAACCACACCTCTACCGCACCACAAACCGCATGCACTTAATGACACCCAACACGAAACCATATCATACACAATCATACCACAACACCACATGACGGCTACCAACCAAAACAAGCCTACACTCAGTGACCAGTTTCTCCCAACTGAAGCTGCCAACAGCACATCAAAGCTCTGTTGCTCTTCTCCCTCTCGATCCCACTAACATACCCCCAACGCGCCTTCCATTGCAGATCCACCAGGGCGCCAAGAGACCATGCAAGTGGCAAGAGTGCGCGATACAAGACCAATTAACATAATATAACAAGAAAACAAACACACACACCCATATTTGTTAAGACTGAAGAAATAGAAGAAGACATTTGAACCAAGTCAATCATGCAACAGCACCACCCAGTAGTGGAAGTTCACCTCCTGTTCAGAGCCAAATGAGCAAAGCATTATGGGTATGCAAATTAGCCCAACTGCTAGCCTTCAGCTCCCAAATATTGCCTTTGTCCTACAGGGTAGTGCTATTTTATACATAGCTTCTTCAACCCCAGGCAGATTGGTCCCAAGGCTGTAGACAACTGCATACCAGATAGCTTTATAACAAACTCTTTACTGCAAAGTGGTGGTGGTGGGGGGGGGCAGTCAGCCAGCAGCAGCAGCAGTTTTATTTTGCTGATTTTGCACTCAGGACAGCCTAGTCAACAAATAACACCACTATTATATATTGCTTTTTATTTTACTTAATAAACAGACTATTGTTTAGTATTTGTCTTAATAAACAAGCTACTTTCATGTATCCTATTTTCAGAACATCCTTGATTATTTCCAGAGGTTGCCTTATTCTATATCAAGACCGGAGGGGAGCATTATGCTTCACTTTCTTTAATTCCGCTCATCAGCAGCTTTTCAAAACGTCAAACTTTCTTTTTTTCATGAAACAAAGTAAGCACTCAAGGGACTACACATTTTCATAAGTCCCTTGGGTCTTCAATTATTCCAGTGGTTTTTAGGGATGGTTTTTTGTCTTATACATGGTTTCCGTTCTTTAGGTATAATGTAAATAAATCTTTTTCTCTCTACATTGATATCTTAGGATGTCATTCAAGCAATATATGTACTTAATAAAAGTAGTAATGCATTTCCCCAATTTTTCGAGCTGAAAGGCATTGAATGAATTTGTATGAAGGCATTTCTTCGTTGTCCAAACGCTTTAGGGTAACTTCCCCTTTAATTTGGGTCATTGCAAGGCACTGAGCCAGGTTGCCGCAGCAACGGGTGCTAACGTTGCCGTGACAACTATGATACTATTTAGATTTTTCAAAATGGCGCCGGCAACATCTAACATTCGAGCAGCCGACGCGAGAGACTACAGAGCAGAACAGTGAGTTTCTTTTTACCTTAAATCACTCGCGCATGCGAGGAGTGCTTTATAATGAGCACGGTTTCTTCGTGAGAATGCAGTGCGACTAAGCGGCACGCGTTCGTATTGTAATGAAATACTCGCGAAGGCGAGATTCATCTTCAATATATGTTTGTGCATGAATTAGATATAACGGCATAGTGTGATTTTAAATTTTTAACACCTGTGAAGGCGAGGTCTATTTTTTGGTAAAGGATACGAGTATACCATGGAATGTAACTTTATACTTTGGTAGTCATACACTCGCGAGGTCGGTTTTTGTTGTGATAGAAAGGCGCAATGCAGGTTGGAAAATTCATGAAAGCGCAACTAGATGTTGCTATGTAAGAACCTATAATGGCCTTCTCACAATCCCACTAATACAGGTCATGTTTAATTTTTGTGTTTACAGAATATCGACCTTGGGATTTGTCCCTATAACTGTTTCAGACAATGTTCGTACGGACCTTTCTGCTACTGGGTAAGCCCCAGGCATGTACTTTATTTGAAATACAGCATTATACTCAGTGATTCGTCTTTGTAGTAACTGGAACTAATGGGCTTTTCTTTTTGTTTTTTCCATTTCCCCTTTTTCTCGTTTTTTGAACAATTGTATTTTGTTTTTCTTATGATTATTAATTGAACACGATATGATTATGGTTGATATGATGACTTTGTTTTTGAATATTCTCAACCCACTCAATCCTCCCTTTCACCAACCCCTGTTTCTCTGTCGAATGACAATGTGCTATATGTTTTGTAACAAATTAATGTATATACAATGTGTGCAATTGAATCACACATTTGCCTATTATATTATGTGTTTTATGAACAAAAAATTTTGGTTTTAATAATGAATGTAGCCCTGATTTGATAAAGGCTCGTGGGAGCCGAAATGCGTAATCGAGTAGAGGGCTCGCACATTAGATTGTGCAAACAGATTGTGCCATTAAACAATCCAACTCCACACTGGTGCTGAGTCTTGGAGTTTTTTCATGTTTTCTGTTATTTGTGTGGACGGTATGGGCTTAGTATCCGTCCAAATCCAGTGACCTGCGACTATTTGGATGACAACAATATCCTAACTAATGCTTTTTCAATAATCAATTTACATAAGGGATTGGAAGGAGTCGCCTGCTGGAGCAACTTCAAACCAAATAAGCCCCATTTGTTTATTATAAATAGCAGCTTGCTCAGTTCAAGCTCACTGCAAGTTCTCTAACATTGTACCCTATACATACCTCATGGAATCTAGGAGCACTTCCCCAGAGTGGAGTGAGGAGGAGTGAATTGATAATATCCCTGATACAGACAGAGACTTGTCCCTGAGTTTTAAAAAGTTACTAGGTGACTACCTCGTTAAGGCAGTCTCTCAAGAAGTGAAGCCTATTTATGACCGGATGGAGGTTCTCGGGTCTATTTTAGCCACTAAGGGTACAGGAATGGAGGGAGTGCACAGGAAAAGGGGGGTGGCCAGCCCTGGTGAGGGTACATCTGCCGGACACCCCAAGTCTGGGGTTGATCAAGCAGGGTGTAAGAAAGCTCGGAAGAGGACACCCTCTGTAACCAGCCCCCCCACCAAGCCTTAGGGAAGGGGATAACAAAGGGCTCCGTGAGGTGGTGGATGCATAGAGTAAATTAAAGGATGCCTTTTTGAAAAAAATGACAGTAACACACCTCTCAACTCCTACCCCAGGGGCGATTAATAGAGGGGATGTTGACGGAGTTTACTCGCTGGATGGTGATGACGAGGATGATGAAGAGATTATTGTGGACGCACATCCCAGTGAGAGGGTTCCGCAGAAGCAGGCCATCCCAGAACAAGCGATGAAGAAGACAACACAGTTGATATGTTTGACCCAGAAGCCATCAGGCACCCCAAGTCAACAGAATGGGTGCCTTCACCCAAAGTAGCTTTGTATATTGCACAGCGCACAAGGAAGCCACTAGAACGTGTGGCGTGGTTCCACATGAGGGCGTAATGTCCAAGGCCTGACCTGCCAGGCAAAGACACGGACATTCCCAAGGTTGGATACCAAAATGGTGACCTTTGTCACGAAAATGTCTAGACACATAAGAAAGGTGTGGATCAAGCATAGAAGGGATGCCAGGACAAGGTCCTGGATTTAGCAGGGTCATTAGCAAAAATGACGGACCTAGCTGAACAGGCCAAAGATCCGGGAGAACCCGTGGATGCACAAACCCTCGCCAATTGGGTGCAGTGCACAGTTAGCCTTCTGGGTAACGCTAACTGCATGCTCTCTTCGGAGAGAAGGAGGAGTCTTCTGTTAAAGATAGACAGTAAACTCAGTGATTTAGCCTCTTACGAAGCAGGCGAGGTAGCACAGGGTATTCTATTCGGATACGCCTTTGCAAGAGAAATGTCTCGGTTTGTCTGGACTTATACACCCGTGGAAAAGGTGCAATCTTCAATAAGGAAGATCTTCCCGGGGACCGGTTGACATTGAGGCCGATTGCCTGGTCGTTTCGGCATGCAAAGAAGGCCTCAAGGTCCCCAAGCATAAATATTGGGAATCTAGGCAGCACAACGCCTTTTCCCCTTTAAGGAGCCACCACTTCAGAGGTCGCAGTCGCAGAGGGAGAGGCACCTACAGACAGCAGAGTGTCTCAGGCGGTAAATACACAATGCGAGCACCTTCCAGCAGTAGGGGGCAGGACAACGTTTTTTTAAATAATTTACAGAGATACCCACTCAGAGACAGTACCCCATCCCATTCATATGGCGCAGGGGGGAGGTGACTCTATTGTAAGCAGAGTTGCACAACCTGGCGAACAAGGGAGCGATAGAGCACAGTACATTGAAAGTACCAGAGTTTTACAGCAATATGTTTCTGGTGTACCAGAAAGGAAAGTCGAGACCAGTGATACATTTGTAAGAATTAGATGGATGGCTGGTTTACAGACATTTCAAGATGGATGGGATTCATTTCCTCCAGGATATTCTCTGACAGGGGGATTGGTTAGCGAGGTTGGATTTGAAGGATGCTCACCTCACAGTCCCAATAGCGACGGAGCACTGGAAATTCCTACGCTTGCGCTTCAATGGGGAGAGTTGGCAATTCAAGTGCCTACCTTTCGACCTAGCTTCAGCACCTTGGGCATTCACCAAAGTGATGAGGCAGGTAGCACCAGCCATCGGAGACAGGGAAATCCATGCATCGTATATCTGGACGACATTCTGATTCTAGCACAGGACAGCACGGCGCTCCAGGAGCAGGTGAACTGAGTATACGCTTTGATGGCCTCCCTGGGATTTCTTATTTCTTATCAATCTAGAGAAATCAGAGCTAAAGCCCAGGCAGAGGTTGGAATTCTTAGGTTTTGTGAGAGATACCAAGAAAGCATGCCTCGAGCCGACATCTCAGAAGATGAAGGGAATCAGGAAGGAGCTGAGATCAGTGCCCATGAAGCAGAGTATTTTGCTTCGCAATCTAGCCAGAGTAGTGGGTCTTCTAGCATCGCTGACACAGGTGATTTTCCTCGGGCCCCTGCATTACAGGGCTTTGCAAAGGTCAAAGATAAAGCATATTCAAGGGGGTGTAGCTCATCACCAACCAGTCCCATTAGACGAGGAAGCCCGAGCAGAGCTGACATGGTGGCTACAGCATATAGAAGTTTGGAATGGCTGAGCTATTTTCAGCGATGTTCCAGAGCTAGTGATAGTCAGATGGGAGCAGAGCCGGTTGAGGCACCAGGTGTGGAGACCTAGAAACAGGGGGCAAGTGGTCTGAAGAAGAGTTAAAGATGCACATAAATTGTATGGAGTTGCTAGCGGTCAGAGACCGGGTCAATTGTCAATTGCAGCGTGCTGCTAAAGATGGACAATATCTCGGCAGCCTGGTACATAAATCGGCTAGGGGGCACGAAGTCCAAGATGTTGACCCAATTAGCAAAGGACTTTTGGCACCACCGCCTAGAGAGGAACATAGAAGTGACAGCAGAGTACCTGGCATGAGAGCAGAACAAGGTGGCGGACTAGAACTCACGCTACTTGGTGGATTAAAGTGACTGGAGGTTGCATCCAGCAGTCTTTACGAAACAGCGGGATATATGGGGGCCTTTCGACATCAATCTTTTCGCCTACAGATTGAACACACAGACTCCCAGGTATTTCAGTTGGAGACTGGATCCGGGACTGGACAGGAGCAGTCCACTATGAGTTTCCGCCATTCATCATGCTGACAAGAGTTTTAGCGAAGATTCAGAGGGAATCAGCAGAAGTAGTCGTGGTAGTGCCGTTGTGAAAGTCCCAAGCTTTGTTTCCAGTAGCGATGGAATTTTCCTCTGATTTTCCGAGACTGATTACGTGCAGGCCAGAATTACTGCAGGACTCAGTAGGTCAGACACACCCATTAGTCGACTCGGGGAGTCTGCAATTGTTAGCGTGCAGGGTTTCAGACAGAGATGTGAATTGCCATGAATTTTGCAGTTCGCTGCTGAATTCATCAGAGATTCATGGACTTCTTTTACACTTTGGAGCTACAGCACCGCATGGCACAGATCGGACAATTGGTGCAGTCAACAGGGGTTTCATCCTTTTTCGGCTCGTGTAGTTCAGGTTCTCAATTTTCAATCGGACCTGTCGTGGGGAGGGGTGTGCGTTCAGGACCTTCTGGCTTTATAGATCAGCCATATCAGCCGGGCACGAGAAAGTAGATGGTCTGCCGGTAGGGGAACACCCAGCAGTGGTACGTCTTTTGTAAAGTGTGAAATTACACAACTCCCCGACATCCAAATACGCAGTGATCTGCAATGTGGAGGAAGTGTTTCGGTCGTTTCTGGGTTGGCCGGACAACAGTCAGTTGCCTATCTCGAAGTTATCAGGGAAACTAGTAATGTTGCTCTGTCTAGTAGGCCTGTAGGAGGCTGTAGGACAAGAAGGCGGAGTTAGACAGAAAGATTTTCTATCCAGAGGGTGTAGCATTCAGCATAGCCAAGCACACAAAGAATGCATCCAAAGTGACATCATATCCTTATTTTCCATATAACCCTAAGCTCTGTATAGCACAGTGTATCAAAGATTATGAGAAGTCGACACCAAGCGTTAGGCTGGCAGGGGTGACCCAGTTGCTAATAGCGCGTAGGAAGCCCTAGCATGCGGTTGCTTCAGCCACTATAGCTAGATGCGTCTGAGAGATCATGCAGCTGTCAGGTATTGATTTGAGCGTGTTCCGTGTGCATTCAGCTAAAGGCGCAGTGACATCCAGGGCCTTTGCAGCAAGAGTGTCTTTCCAGGATATTATGAAATCAGCTGACCAGTCGTCAGATACGTTTAAGATATTTTATTTTAAGCCTGTGTCAGAGATTGCTGCAACAGTCATAAATTCTTGGAACAAGCATAATGCTCGCCTCCGGTCTTAACATAGAATGAAGATTACCCAAACGCACAGCTCAGGGGAGTCTTGATTCTTTTAAAGACACAGAGGCAAGCATTATTCCCACCCTTGATATGGTGGGTGGTGTAATGTTTATTGATATAACACATGTGGATGTATTGGAAGTTTGTTTCCGTTTCCCGACCCCAATGGTGTGAATTTGTCCTTGCCTTGTAGGGGATGACCAGAAAAGGTCATGAGAGTTCAATTGGACCCGGATGAAGAGCGTCTGGATTTTGTTCTGGAGTGTATGCGGTGGAAGCTCTGGTGTTGGAAGAGCAGTGGTTTGGTTCAGGTTTTGGTTGGAGTTGCCGTTGTATGCAGCTTTGAGTGTCTTCTCAAGTGTTGGACGTTTGTTCGTAGTCAAAAGAAAGAGGAAGGGACCCAGGCAGGATGTGGGTCAGAGGAGAACCTGAGCCATCATTGGTGGACTTTTGTGCTTTCAGGACTACAGTGAACAAGGGACATATGGGGATTTGTAATCCCTTGAGTGTTTGCTTCATGAAAACACAAATTAAAGTTTTAAGGTTTTAAGTTTTGAAAAGCTGCTGACGAGCCGAATTAACGAAAGTTAAACATAATGCTTGCCTCTATATCTTTAATAGAATCAAGACTCCCCTGAGCTGTAAGCCTGGGTAATCTTCATTCTCGAGCAAAAAGGCATCAATTTGCAAAAATCAGCTAGCTTTCTGTTCATGTGTTACTTAGGGGTTAGCTCTTGCTTGTATAGTAGCAGCGTATGAATAACTCAAATAGCCGAATACAGGTAACTGTTTTGGGCCATACAATTGTTCCATGCCAGTATTGCAATTCCCATTTCCACTCAAACCTCTAAAAAATACAAATCCCGAAATCCTGCCTCAGAAACCTCCATGGACAGGATTTCTCCATCTAAGGGAGCTCCTGTAGGAGCCCCTGCGGGCAGCTGGCTTCCTCCTTGCACCCGCCCTTGCCAGATGCATATAATGGGAGGGTCCAGGATTGCACAGTGTGAGGCAGCGTCTGCACCTCCAATCTCCCATCTAGAAGAAACAAGCAGAAATGAGTGTATGCCAGCCTCTGTCTTGTAGGCTAAATTCTGTTTCTCTTTTTCACGTCGTGTGTGCACCATGCAGCAATGTACCCACGCAAAAGAGCCACCTGGTGCAGGTGCCCACTGGGAAACCTCCAGGCGTCCCTGTAGGCCAGGCCACTGCTGGGCATACATCCCGCCATGAGGGGAGTGGATGGGGGAGCAGATGGACGCAGTAGCAGGCTTGTTGGATGGGTGAATGCGTTTGCAGTCCTAATCTTGCTCTCAAATCATCCGATATCGGGTGTTAATAGCAGCTCCTTGCCCGGATTGATTATGTGCATTCTAGTGCTGGTAGGGCCACTTTTCTCATTATGAATACAGGACTACAAGTCCCAGAATGCAAAGGTCACATAAGTGGATGAACTACTGACACCTGGCGGGGGATTATCTGCGACATATGTAACTCAGGAGTCCTATGAATTGTATGTGTCCTGGCATTGATATGTTGCTTGTAACTGCTGGGAGAAGGGGCAATGGTGCGGTCAAGATTCCCACTACAAGGGGCTGTAGAGTTGTGGGGAGAGTGAGTCACTTTCCAACTGAGTATGCGAATGGCAACCCAGTCCTAGGGCCCTTTCAGAGGCCTCTGCCCAGGAAATTCCCTAAGCCTGGTGCTATGAGTCACTGCTTCGTCTTTCTTCTTTACAGCCATAAAAAGGAAACTGCGCCCTAAAGAGAGTCCTGAAGCAGTCATAGGCGCTGTCAGCGAGTGATTCAGAGCCAGTTTACAAGGAAGGGCTGTTGGGTCCCCTGATAACACATTCCTCGGCAGCATCTGCAGCCGGAGGCGTCAGGCCCCGACCCAGTCAGCTGCTATTAATGCCCCCTGGGGTTTGTGCCCCAGGTGAATCACCATCTGACCCTAGAACTCTAGCCACAAAGCACATGGGGCCTCCCTCATACTTCCCCACCCACCGCTCTGGAGTGTTCAATGACTTGAGTGCGGAATTAAGCAGGGGAGAAGGGTGTGGCTGGGTTTGTAAAAGATCCGGGGCTACACTACTATCAGGACTGTCGGGCTTGGGGCTAGCTAGCCTTTTGGCTGGCGCACCTGAGCTTCTATCTGGGGTTACAACCAAAAGACAAGGGGCTTTTTAAACTATGTCAAAAGTCCATTTGTGCTGTGGGCCACAATAAAATAAATAATTAAAATAAAAGATAAGGGGCTATAGCGCTCCCCCCCCCCCCCCCAGCGACGCCTCTCCTTCCTGTCCACAGCAAGGGTTGGGAGGTCAGTGCTTGATCAGCTGGTGCACAAACACCGGGGGGACTTCGTTGGTACCATTCCCACATCAGGGCGCAGTATAGACATATTACTCAAAGTGCTCGAGGGTCCAACTTTGAAGAAGGCGGAAACTGCATCTCTGCCTTGTGTCCCCGTGACGTGTGTAGCTCCTTCAGCCGGTCTTAAGGTTTTAGCTAACATCGCGGGAGCCTTCTCGCCCTTGTAGTTTTATTGGTTCTATTTATAACAGTGGGTCTACAAGTCTTCGCACGCAGAGTGCTGTATGCCGACGTCCACAGCAGCTGTGGATATGTGGTGGTCAGCAACTGAATGCAGTCCTTGTAGTGTTTCGGTCACTTCTATCCCCTCCTCACACGCTCACAGGCAGGCCCAGCAGGGCCGGTGATTAATGCAGGCAACACTTCATCCAGAGCTCTCAAGTTGTCCCAGATCGCACACAAGTGAATCCAGTCCTGGATTTATTCTTTGCAAGGTGGTATTTATGGTTGTGTGTTTATTGCATTTCAAAAGCAGGGCTGCAAATACTAGAAGGCACAGAAAAAACAGGACTGCGTTACGTGTTCATGCACGATCTCCATACATGCCAGCATGCCCCATTCCAGCCGGGAGATGCTAAACTGGTCTCGTTTTTAACTTTGCCTCTGGGACTAGTAGTTGCTACTTTCCCCATTATAAGCCCAGGACTACAGGTCACAGAATGGAAAGTTAAAACCAGGACTGAACTAGCATCTACTGACTGGACAGGACATCATGGCATGTATGGATCTCAGTTTATCTCCTAATGCAGGGTGGGCGTGCCCTAAGCCCTTTCTGCTCAGGGCGACATTAAACATATGGACTGTTTTCTCCCTGATTTACCACCCCCAGCTTTCTCCTCCTTCTTGCCACCTTTCCCACTCAAACCCTCTTCACCTTGCTGGCAACCTTGCCAATCTTGCTCCTCTTTACTTTCCTATGATTCTTTGAAGTAGCTTCATGTTCTTATTATATGGTAGTTATATTAGCAACGCAATCTATTTAATAATATACCCTTATAACTGAGGAAGCGGTCATTATCGCAGGATAATGAGCCAGTGGAGTGTCCAGACTCTTCTGACTTGGGTGGCCCAAGTGGGGAACTGACTTATGCAGGGGTGGCATGAAGTACGAGCGCGCGCACACATAATGATCATAGTTTAGGCTAAAGGGGTGGCACATGGGGTGGCCAATCAGATTCCAGGGGAAGCACATGCCACCCCAGGCCACTCCCTGGAAATACCGCTGAAAGACCCGCCACCAGGTTATGCCCGCGGCAAAGCAGAGGGCGATAAGTTGTGAAAGTGCCCACATGCCAAGCAATACTGATCCCTCCAGAGGTCTACAAGGCTATTAGTACACGGTGGTAGTAGCAATGCATGTTTTGGAGTTTTGGTGTTGAAGTGAAGAGGGTACTTACTAAAGTAGCGGGCAAAGTAAATAGTTGAGTTAGTAAATAAATTTGGTTTTTATTTTGTAGTATTTAAATAACATAGTCATTTTCATAAATTAAGCGTTTTATTGCAACTTTGAACTGGAACAGGTTTAACAAATGTAGTAGGTGTCACGTAAAAGTTTCTTTGTATCAAAGGGAAAGCCTTTTCCAATGTTTTATCTGTCTCTTTCGTGTGTTAAATATTATGTGTTGCATGTTGCAGAAAACAAACGTCCGCCCAGAGAGGAAATAATTCTTGCTCAGAAATTGAGTTCTGAAGACAGAAGGTTCAGAATGCAGTCAATACCAGTAGATATTGACTGTACTCTAAAAATTCTGATTGGTTGAGATGGGTGATTTTTCCTTTCCCTTTCTTAAATGCTTGCCTTATAGCAATATAGCGCTTTGATTCGGGTGATTGTTAAGCAACTTAAAAAACATTTCTATGTTTTTTAAAATTATATTGGTATTTATTTTTCTTAGCGATCACCGTTCTTTACAGAGTACAAAACCGAGATCCGAGCAATCTTTTTACCAGGTGCCTTCCAATAGTGGGGTATTTTGCTTTGATTACTTCCCGGCAATCTCCATTATATCAAGTCCTACTCCTTATTACAATTCAGATATTAGTATGCACTGCTACGAGGAAGAATGGATGTGAGGATAACGCAGAGATTACTTGCTGGTAATATTAATTGCACCTAGTACCACTGTTCCTTGTCACAGTCCAGACATTAGTATGTGCTGGGACAAGCAGGAGTGAGCACTGAGGTAATGCTCAGAGTACTTGCCAGTAATATTCATTACACCATCTCCTGCTGATCCTCGTCACAGGCCAGACATTAGCATGTACTGTGAAGAGAGCGATATGAATGTGGCCCTCGTTGCGCCAGTCCCTCCCTAATCTTGATGTGACAGAAATGAAAGTTCCTGGCCCCCTCCTCCCCACTGTACCGCAGATGCGAGAAACACTATTCACTCAGACAACCATGTAGAACCTATCCTGATGACATAGTAGAGGAGATAAACCTGCAACCAATGGAGCAAGTGGACTGACTGTGACCATGCAGAGAGCCAGTGGCGTCATGACTAAAACCACAGGGACATAGATGCATTAGACATGAAGCACATATGCATCCCTGCATGAAGCTACGCAGACACATTAGTTAAACTGCTTTAAGACACGAAGAACATACTTTTGACCCACTTAAAGAGACGATGTATACTCTTTTTGCTATGCCGAAATGCAAGTCGCATAAGAATACATATGCCTGCTTGCCTGACGCCGAACACAACTAACATGAGTAGCCATAAAAATCACAATGAAAGATTCAGCCACATTGAAGTGAATGGAAAGCACTGAGAATGTTCGAGAATGCAGGGAGAGGCTCGACTCGCTGAATTCACAGGAATGCGCAGACCAGACTGTTCTTGCAGCCAGTGAACTTATTTCAGCCAGTGCCGATAAGGAGGGAGAGTTTCACATCGGCGCCAGGAAGCACAAACAAAGGCAGACATAAGAAACAGTCTTCTTAGATTAGGTGAGCAATACATTTTACTGGAAGGACAGAGACACGCCACAGTATTGTAAATATTGAGCAGGAAAATCAAGCCAGTGGTCCCTACACTCGTGATCAGAGACTTGAGGACAAAACCTATTAATTCGAGCCAGACACAGGCCATCATTCCCAGAACAGACGATACAAAAGTAATACTAGGTTGAACGCTAAATATTATGGGCCTCATTACACGGAAGGCGGTAAGGGTTAACGGTCACCGGTAATGGTACCGGTGACCGTTAACCCTTACCGCCTTATTACGAGGTCCCTTTGCGGGTAGGTACTTTAACGCCTGCTTTTTGCAGGCGTTAAAAACCAACCCGCAAAGGGACCTCGGTGCTAATTACGGCACCGCAAATTTGCGGTACCTTAATTAGCACCTTCCCCATTCCCATTATGCCCTATAGGGCAAAAATGGGAATTGGGGAAGGGCAATGGTGGAAGGGGGAATTACCGCCCCGCAAACCTTGGAATAGGGCGGTAATTCCCCTTTCCACCAAGGCGGTGCCAGTATTTTACTGGCATGAACCATAGCGCCATGGTTCACCGCCTACCGTGTAATGAGGCCCTATGTCTCGAGGCCAAGAGGATCAGAGATGGTTACCTTATTGGTACAGACAGCACCATTGGGGTTTTTCTCATCACCTTGAATTGTTGCTCATGGGCTGGTAAGCATCCAAAGAACCAAGGCTGAGAAGACCCTCACTGACCAATACCTGCTTGCCGTTCGCACCAGTTCACACTTTGTTGCACTGTCCAATTATAATGCACTAACCTGACATGCCTTTATTTGCAGAATTTAGGAGGTGGTTGCAGGTCAAGCTACCAGATAATGTGTAGCCAATGAAAACACTAACCCCATATGTAGTTTACCTCGCTAACCAACCCCAGTCTACCTTAGGTTTTTGTGACATGGCGTGTCATCTCTGATGTCATCAACTGTTAAAAATTGTTGACAAGCCTATAATCGGTTCAGAGTGCATTGAAAATGTTCAGATGTTCATGACTGTCCCTGTTTGTGAGATCGCTTAATAAACAGTGGTTTTTGTCATATTTTAGACTGTTCTGTTTCTTGGGCGTGGGGATTTCCCATGAACCAGACCTCTTGTTTATAGAATGGGGAATAGCACACCCCGCCACTTGGTTTGCCAATACCCCCGGCAAATACTGTTTTTCCTGCCGCAAGCCTGAAGGGATGTGTCACGACATGTGACGACCGGATTGTTAATCACGCGTGAACTGAGACGGTTGTCAGGAGCCCCATTGGTGAAATCCCTGCCCGCTACCCGTGGGACACCCAGCAGACCAGAAGGTGGAGTGGCAGATAGTGGGAGTGATGGTGTCCGAGGACTTCGCCAAATCCACATAGTGTAAGTATGAGTCCAGCAATCTCACACATTCAGTCAGGAGGGAATTGTTGGGTAGAAGTGCATGGGAAATGTGTTGTTTTTATTGTTATTTTTGAGAGTATCCCTATTTCCAAGCTTTAGCGAGGTTATGGATGAAGAAAGTATCCCTGTTTCCAAATGTTAGCAAGGGTACAGATGATGAGAGTATCCGTGTTCCTAGGTGTTAGCTGAGGTTACAGAAGGTGGCAACTTGTTGAATATTACAGAAAATACAAAAGAAGAAAAAAAACAAAGAAGAAAAGGTTATCCTATGCTACCGTATGGAAGAAGGGCCATGCCCCTGAGTGGGCACTTAAAGAGATGTATCCCCTGTGAGTGAAGTAGGAAGACGGTTGTAGGGTATTTATTGGGGTATTTTTAAATATTGTGGTGGTATGAGAGTACACTGATATGTTTTGTATCCATAGTGGTTGGTAACTTCACAAGGAGGTTGTGGATAGGAAATAACTCGTTAGCAGTAGGTTGTTGGCCTGCAGTGGGGCACAGAGATGTTGGTGGTGAAAAGGTGAAAAGGCGTTGTATTGTAGCGGTGCAAGCTGATGGTTGAAGAGTGAAGAGCTGGCTAGCCCAAGAGTTTGAGGTTGTGAAACAAAAGGATTTTACTATTGGGTTGGGCTCTGAGAGCACATGGAGGTTTGGACTGGCCTTTAATGGTGGAAGTTAAAATGTGGGTGGTGTGTGGCACACGCCCCCGGTGGTGAAGGTGAAGCCAGAGAGGCTGGTGGAAAAGATAAGACATTGTTGGAACATACAAAAATTCTGCTTTGAGGTCACGTAAGTATCAGCAGTCAGAAGGTGACGTGTCATCATGGAGGACGCTCCCCTTAGACATTTGTGCAAGTCCCTCCTGTGATATAAGGACAAGATATGCAAGTATAGCGCGAATGGACTCACAATACAGAGGGCCAAATGACAAGGCAGATCCATCCAAGAGAGAGGGTATCCGTAAAAATGACTGAATGCCAAAAAAATGAGGTAGAAATGACAGAGTTTTTTTGATCGATTTGGTAGGGATTTTTGCATATTTTAAGTAAATAATAGGTAGGGGTGGGATAAGGGTATTAGTTACGGTAAGGAGGGTTCGGGGAGGAGGTTCACAGGGCCTCCCCCCGCATTATCCAAAAAGAAAAGTGCCAAAAGTAAAAAGTAATTTTTGGGTTTTTTCGATCAAACAAAATTGGGTAATTTCTCCTTTTTGTTTTTTTTTTATTTTTGGTTATTTCATGGACAACCAAGAGAGAGTGTATGCTTAGCCAGCTTGATGTGGGGGTAAAGCACCCACGGCTCCTCCTCCTCAGATGACTAGCCCACCAACAGGAGGCCAGGGATTTTACCCCTTGAAGGAATTAAAAGCAGCGCCAGGTTATACCAATCCCGTGTATGCACCTCCAGCGTACAGTAGTGAAGACACACTTGGTGGAGCTAAACTGGTGAATCAGAAAGGGGGGACCATGACTGATAAGTGCACAGAGCGCAGCGAGCAGCAGGCAATGTTTAAGGGGGGGGCAAGGAAGTGACCCAAAGATGTAAGATGGATGAAGATATGGCAGTCCCACCGAATGAGTGGGTACTTGGACAAATATTGCTTAAACTAGATGCAAGTGGAGGACATCATGAGTATTTCCAGATTTTCAGCCAAACATGGGGAAGGAGGAATATGGAGGAGGATTAGGAGACTATTGAAGCAGCAGAGATAGCGCTGTAGCCCTTAAGGCAAGCAGAACAACATAACTTGAGAGTAGACCAACCCTACATACACCTTGATATGATATGATATGATATTTTATTTGTATCGCGCTCGTACACAAGTGTTTCAGAGCGCGACTAGGCAAGGGAGGGGAACAAGGGAGAACACAGCACAACATAAAAACGATCTTTCTAGGCCCAGTGACATTGAGAACGCGCAAGTGCATGGGAAAGTGAAAAGGGAAAAAGTGCATGGAAGGGGGAGAGTGGAAAGTGCAGAAGCCAAGGAGCGCAGATAAATAAAATAAATAGAAAATTGAGGCAAACTGTGGTAGTGCAGTCAGCAAGTGGCAAGTGCTGTGGTTAAGGCAGCAGACTGGGTAAGTCTGAATAAGTGCAGAAAAAGAAGAAAAAAATGGGGGGGGGCTGTATGGGTACAGATACAGTCCCCAGTGCAAGGGGTGGTCAGGAGGCAGTGCAGGAAGGTGGCAGGTTGAGCAGGTACCTGGGCCCAGGGGACAGAGGGTGGCCAGGTGCACAGTGCCAAGAGAGCAGATCAGCAGGGGAGAAGGGGAGCGAAGGCAGAAGCAAAGAGAAAGGTTTTGAGGTGCTTCTGGAACCGGAGATGGTTCTCCCCAAGTTTTAGAGTGGCAGGGAGGCTGTTCCAGAGGGAGGCCCCAGTCGAAGATAGAGATCTACCCCCAGCTCGTTTCTTTGAAAAACGACTGACCCTGAGGGAGTTAGAGGTAGAGGAGCGAAGAGCTCGAGAGGGGAGGTATTTGCGGAGGGATAGCTGAAGGTATTTTGGACCCGGGCCCCAGAAAGCCTTGTGGACAATGCAGAGGGTTTTGAATTTAATCCTTGCATCCACTGGGATCCAATGGAGAGATTTCAAAGCTGGAGAGATACGATTCCAGGGCTTGAGGCCAAGGACAAGTCTCGCAGTCCTGTTCTGGATAAGTTGTAGAGGGCGGAGCGTAGAGGCAGGTAGATTTAGAAAGAGGCTGTTACAATAGTCCAAGCTAGAGAGAACCAGAGCTTGGGATACCATGAGCTTCTCGGGGAAGGAGAGGAAAGGCAGAATACCTCTGAGGAGGTGCAGTCGGAAGTTTGACTTTTTAGAGACATCAGAGATATGGGCCGAGAAGGAAAGTGTGGAGACAAAGATGACACCAAGGTTCTTAGCCTCGCAGGTAGGGGTAGGAGGAGGGCCAAGGGAGGCCGGCCAGAGAGTGAGGGAAAAGGATCGAGATGGTGTGCCGATGAGGAGGATTTCCGTCTTGCTGGCATTCAGACAAAGATCATTGGCGGCACACCAATTTTGAATGGCAGTTGGGCAGTCAGAGATGAGAGACGGAGAGGAGGTGGCAGAGGGCAGCCGGAAAATGAGTTGAGTGTCAGCGTAGCACTGGAAATTTGAGCAGAAAATGGCAATGAAGTGAGCGAGAGTTGCCAGGCATTTTGGTTGAAAAGCCAGGTTGAGAGGTTAGACCCCTGGGGATGCCCACAGGTGGAGAGGAAGCTAGATGATAGGAAAGACCCCAGTTGGACCTGGGAGGGTCGATCAGAGAGGAAAGAGGTCAGCCAGGCCAGAGCCTGATCAGTGATACCCAGATTATCACGGAGACAGTTGAGCAGGATGGTGTGGTTGACCGTGTCGAAGGCAGAAGAGAGATCAAGAAGGATGAGGACAGAGGGAATATTAGAATCAAGGTTGAAGAGCAGATCTTCACGGATATTGAGGAGAGCAGTTTCTGTGCTTCTGGCCTCTCTGAAGCCAGACTGGTGGTCATGGAGACAACCAACAGAATCTGAATGAAGGTTAAGCTGGGAAATGGCCAGCTTTTCCAGGAGTTTGCCCAGAAAGGGGGTAATGGAAATTGGGCGATAGTTTGCCGGACAGGAAGGATCATCTGTGGGTTTCTTGAGAAGAGGATGCACAAGGGAATGCTTCAGAGGGGAGGGGAAGGATACTGAGGCAAACGAGTGGTTGCAAAAATCAGCAAGAGCAGGAGCGAGGGTGTCAATGTGGTCCTTGATGGTTTTGGAGGAACAGGGATGAACCTGTTTTGATGAGGCTTTCATAGATCGGACTTGTCTAGCGACCTCATCAGGGGAGAAAATAGGAAAGGAAGAGAAGGATGGTGGGGCGTGCTTAAAGGGGGGGACTCCAAGCACAGAGTGAGAGGGAATAGGAGGGGGAGGGAAGACGAGGGTGGACAGGATGTCCTGGGTTTTAGAGATAAAGTGCGAGGCAAGGGCATTGCAGAGA
This sequence comes from Ambystoma mexicanum, assembly GCF_040938575.1. Lineage (NCBI taxonomy): Eukaryota > Metazoa > Chordata > Amphibia > Caudata > Ambystomatidae > Ambystoma > Ambystoma mexicanum. The sequence goes on along the minus strand of NC_090929.1, from coordinate 1,494,233,353 downwards.
GCCTGGGAGGCAAGAGGAGGGGAGGAGACTGCTGCACGGTTGTCAAGCTCCTTGCAGATTTTAAAGAGTTCGGCCGAGTTGTTGGTTGCCGCAGAGACACAGGCTTGAATGTGGGCTCTCTTCTTAGTGCGGACAGAGAGTAGGTATTACCTTTGGAGCAGGCGACAGGCCAGTTTGTCAGAGGGTGAGCAAGAAGACCTCCATTTCCTCTCAGCCGCCCTACACTTACGTTTAAGTGTAGCTAGGTCTGAATCATACCAGGAATTGCACTTGGCTTTGGACTTCAAGCGGATCCTCATGACAGGGGCAAGAGCATCAAGAGTATCAGAGATGTAAGAGTAGAGAAGGGACAGGGTTGTGTCGGGGTGTGAGTCAGCCAGGGGAGGAGGAGGGGGAGAGAATGTGGCAGCGAAAGCCTCAGCTGACACACGCTTCATAGGTCGGATGTCTGAGAAGGTAAGTGGAAGTGTTGGGGTGTGGTTGGCTTGGGGAGAAGAGAGTGAGAGATGGGAGGAGAGAAGGCAGTGGTCACTCCAGGAGAGAGGAGTGGTCAGGGGAATAGAGAGGGGGAGGCCAGGGTAGATCAAGACATCAAGTGTGTGTCCTGCAGAGTGCGTCGGGCCAGAGGGGAGGATAGAGAGGGAGAGGGTATTGCAGAGGTTGCAAAAGAGCAGCGATGAGGGACAGTGAGAATCGAGGTGAATGTTGAGGTCACCAAGGAGGAGGAGTTGAGTGGTTGAGGCCAGGAGGGAGGAGGAGAGGTCGACCCACTCAGAGAGAAAAGAGGTGATTTGCCCGGGGGGGGCCGGTAACGAGTAGCAACAGTAAGAGAGTGGCTAGGAGAGAGTGAGAGCCTGCAGACAAGGCATTAAAAAGAGGAGTAAATCTGAATGGGAATGATAGTGGCAGGAATCCACTCAGGAAAGATCAGGGCTACACCCCCTCCAGGTCGAGTGGATCTGGGTGCGGAGAGGATCTTGTAGCCCTCATGGAGTAGAGTGTCAAAGCTTGTGACAGAGCTAGCCGTGAACCATGTCTCCGTAACACCGAGGACATCAAGGTCCAGTCCTTAGAAAGAACTTTATCAAACACATCATCTCTAATGACCCCTAGTCACCCTATCATCTGTGTTGCCCTTGCCCGCCTGCTCCATTTACATCAACTGCACACAACCCGCATTCCTAGAATTTTATTTGAACTATGTTACATTGCCTGTAATTTTATGTGTAAGCTATTCTGCTATTCTGTGTTTCTGCGCACTATATTGTAACCTGCACAAATGTGTAACTTTGTTAGCCTTGCATCATCTTACTGCTGCGCCCTGTTACCTACGGGTTTGGTGCGCATTAGAAGTGAATAAACAAACAAACAAACAAACAAACAAACAGAAGTTTAGTGGGATCCCTGCCAAGAGAGGGAAGCGACCTATTGGACAGAGCAGTGAAGGAACGACTGAGAAAAGTATGCTAAGACAACTCAGTTTATTGGACGAAGGAGACAAATAGAGTGATGACGGTTTAGGGACAATGAAGTCAGACAAGGAACAAGTGGAATGCCATGATGAATAAGGGCGAAGGTCGCGCTGATCCTCCAAGGGAGAGAGCCCTTGTGCGGAATACATAATGGGATTAAGAGGAGGATATAGAAACAGGGAAGCCAGAACCAAGCAACCAAAGAGCGGATCACATAGCACAGACAAGTTTACGCACTACGCACAAAGGCTGAGGGTGTTACCAGGATGGAAGAGAGCTAGCATGACTGTAGCATTCACAATAACGAAAGACGTAAGTAAACCAGAGAGAAGTCTGGGGCTGGCACAATTTTTGCTGCTAGAAAAGGGTGTAGGACAACCACAACATATACCATGGCAACAAATGGACAAGGATAATTTGAGATGTAAATTGCCCTCGTTGACTGCAGGGGCAGGAACATTGATGTATAAGTTAGAAAGATTGGCAGCAGGGACAACATTAGCAGTGGGCAACATGAAGAGTTTCCTCAACGCCATTCTTGGGGTGGTAGCTGACGATGTTTGGAAACAAGCAGGGTATACTGGAGTGACGGCACAAAACACAGCACATGATGGAGTGCCTTTTAACAACTGTAGGGCAGCCGTATGGCAGGCCTTGAAAGTACAATACCCAGATACATAAGTGTGATTATGGCACACAAAATGTGTGAGGGCGAAGACCTGATTCAACATATACAGGAGATACAAGAACGCTGGCGTCTTGAGACTCGTGAACCATGTGACAAAACTGTGGGTCTGTTTTACCATATACAAAGTCAGGGGCTACCAGGTAAGTACAAAAGCAATTGAAGAAATTAGTGGGGATGGAGGCGAAGCCGTGGTCAGAAATTCAATTGACTATAGTAAATTATTGACGACTAATGCAAGAGAATGCGAGTAAGAAACGTGAGGAAAGGAAACAAGAAGAATCGAAGTTAGTTCCTAAAACACTATCAAAGTATTCAGTGGAAGGGGCAAAGTTGACAAGTGGAATGGGAGTGGTTACCTAAAATACACAGAACCAGCAGCAAATGGCAGGGGGAGGTTTTGGAGGAAAGGGTGATGCTAACTATTGGTCACAGGGAAGGGGAGCAGTGACCAGGGGGAGAGCAGCGGGAAACCATGCGCAGCAAGGATCTGAATGATTCAATGGGGGATAACCGGGGCCCGTGGGACCCCCACCACAATATTGGACATTCCAGAAGTCTGGCCACATAGCCCAGGTGTGTAGAGGAAGGGAAAGAATGCAACAGAATTGACAAAACCCAAGAGGGGGGATTACACATCAACCAGTATATACCACAGAGCAACCCGACTATTATGCCCAAGATTACACTTAGACACAGATTTATGTGCCGCAAAAGGCACCAGCACAACACACACTGGTGCAGCCACAACAACCCATGATGCAAACACTGCAAGCACAGGTACACATACAGCAACTGCAGGTAGCACCATGAGCACCGACACAGCAGAACACTGTAGACATGAGGAATTGGGATACCACAGTACAGACTCCTGCACCAAGGCTAGGGAACATGGCCATAGTTGGAGGGAATCCTTTCACAGGGACAGGGATGAGCATATCCCCACAATAGAATAGCCCACAGACTGACTTGATGTGTTCACTCCTATCTGTAACACCCGACCCGAATAAGGAACCACAGGTGGGGGTAACCATAGGTGACAAGACTTTTTCTTTTCTCGTAGACACCTAAGCTTCCAAGTCCTGTGTTAGGGAGGGGAGATACCCCATGACAGGCATTGCCATGACTGCTCAAGTTTTTTCTGGGGCCACAGATATGGTTCCATTCACTGACAAATTGCCATTTTCAGTTTAAAAGCACAACCTTACTATGCCACTATTATATTCCTGCCAGACATCAGTTACCATAATGAGAAGGGACATGATGAGTAAAGTTAATATGACCATCTCCTTTACCGATCAGGGAATAGTGTGCTCTACCCCAGGGATTCACTATGTGAATGCACGAGAATGTATTCTAGCATTCTGCAGCCAGAGAGGAGGGTCCGTAGATCATGAGGTATTCCAGTATGGGGTGGACGTAATGCTAGCATGGCTCCCAGGAATACAGGGCAAACTACTTTGCTTGCCCAACAAGATTTTGTTCAGACCAAAAATTCCCCTGGATGAGGAAGAAGGACGTGTGATCCCACTAGAATTGGAAAAGTATTAGCAAGGGATGAGAGAATAGTCATTCACGGGACTGATGATGCAGGAAAAGTTTGGAGAGCAGTAATCGCAGTAGGCGAAGGGCACAGACTGATGACTTGACAGCCAAAGAACTGTTTCGGGATGACTATTCAGACACTGAGACAACTTTTTTCATGAGCATTACTTATTGGGTGAGGATTAAGTACAGGGAAGTCCCACAAAGTATGTCCCTGATGTAAAAGACACTATCCTTTCTTGAGGAAGGCCTAGAACAGCTGCGAGGCATATTTTGGACCAACAGCCCACAGGGACATAATTTCACCAAAATGCCAGGGGTAGCGGAAGTGACATTACATGACCCTTGACCTCTGATGACATCACAGGAAGTGATGTAATCTAACCCCACCCCGAAGTGACATCACAGGAAGCGATTGAACACACAGAGCATTGTTTCTAAGTACACTATGAAAAATATGGTTACAATATCAATGTAACGTGGTATGGATTGATATGCACCACTTACTTCACACCCGTCAGTATTAAACGAAGAAACTGGATGGTATCGGCTGATTGCAGGTGACTCTGCTAGATGGACCAGGATTGCAGGCAAATTTATGGTCGTAGCCTTGAAAAGAGCTAATTCAGCAGACATTAGCCTGCATCCCGTAAATTGTTCCTGAGAAATCTTTTGCCCATAAGTGGTGTCCTAAGTAGTTTTACAAACGGCACAAAAATAGGAGAATGTAGAACTGTTAACATTGTAAAAACCTATACGGTTAAACACAATAAAAAAAATATATATATACATTTCATACAAGAATGGATCAACATATGTATCGGCAGAAAAACACATGCTATAACTGCAATTTACATAGTCCGAAATGGATGCTTGTTTTACTCTAAATGCTTTTTGGAGGATTTTGTCTGCATTGTGAATTTGAGGTGTTTAAGAACAGACTCAATAAGGGTGCCTGAAATAAACGTTTAATGAGTCTAGCAATTATTGTTTAGAATTCCAGAAAGTCAAATAATGTGGTATTCCTATTCTTTCTTATTTAGGGTCACTACTCAAAGTGTTACACTTGTGGAACCCCCTGTTTTTTAAAGAAGCCTGAACAAGAAAGCCAGCCACACTAGAAACAAAGAGGCACATGGCATTGGCCATAGCCCGGGAGCTTCAATTTGAGAAAAAACAAAACTAGCAAGGGAGACTTCAGGGACCGGCACCCATAATTCTGGACCGCCACACTTGTACTGAGGCCCACTGTATTTTCTTACACACATCAACCATTGTGCCTGTATGAACTGAGTTTGTACAAGTGTTTTTCTACTTGCACAATACAAATGAATAGCACTTTTGAATTTACAGGGACACAGATCAGATGTTGCCTGCAAAACTTTGTTTATGCTTTCCTTATCTACATTTTAAGCAGCTATCCCATACTGAAAAGAAGTAAAGTGCTTATTATCGCCTTGATTAGTAACCCTAAAGTTCAGATCATTTTTGAGAGACTCTTTGCTGCCATATTAGTACGATACTTCCACAGGAGAGTTTGGCCACCTATATTAATAATGATACAGAAGGTTTTGAATTTTGGTAAGCATCTATTTTGAGCTCATGGGAAACACCAAGAGTGTACATACCTGCAACGCATGGACATTGCTGCGAGAGCTATTGTATTGGTATTCTTTGCATTCTGCAGTCTCTACCTCTTTACCCTCTTTGCTCTACAGAGAGCTACGTTGCTTTACACACACACTGAAGCATATGCCAACACAACCCCATTCCATTGACAACCAACACTGTAACTGAGCTGGTCACCAGTGCTGCCCAAGAAGCAAAATTGTTCAAGTTAAGCGCTAACACTAATTTTGAGCATGTAATCATTTATATGACCAAATGGGCTCGCATCCCCAATAACATGTGGTATTTATTTTTTATTTATTTAACATTTGTATGGCGCCTATACAGCAGAAAGTGTTTCCAGGTGCCACAAGACAAAAGAGGGGGTGTGGGGGAACATAGGAGAAAACAGTAACAGTCCTACTAGGCCTTGTGACAATCGGATTGTGCAAGAGCGGTATCAAGAAGTGCTGGGGGGAGGGGGCAGGTCAGGGAACGGATGGGCCAGTGAGAGGGAGAAGGGGAAAGTGCTGGAGGGAGGGGGCCCAGGCAGCTGTGCAAGTGCCGAAGGGTGCCCATGTGGGCTAGTGCCAGGGAGGCAAGGGGTAGGATTAAATTGCAAGGGCAAGGGATTACCAGCACATGACCAAGGTGGGGAGAGAAACCTCAAGTGTGAGCTGCTACATGTGCTGTTTCATCTACTACGCAATGAGTGCCTCCAAGACATTCATAGCAACAGAAATTCCAGCAGCCAGAGCACAGTACCTTATGCACTAGGGGCTGTGCATTACAAGGGGCCGGTTTCATGTGAAATGAGCCACACAGCGGTGGATGTTACAAAAGATGTCCCTATATGAGTACAGCTATATAAAGACTCAAGCAATGATAGAAGACTATTGGAGCTCATATAACATATATTGGATGGCCCAAACTGAGAGGAAGCTAGAGTAGTAACACAAAAGGAATTTCAATGCCCCAAAACAGGGAAACAGGAAATAAGGGGAATGCCGAGGTGCTGAGAGAGACCTCAACTGTTGATGTATGGACATGAATTCACAGGAGAAGAATGGGAAGAAGGAATGGTAGGATGTAAAGCACAAGCGGTCCTGACAGCTTCAGTGGAAATGGTACAGAAGGAGAACGATGAATGTCTCAGGAATGTACGGCAAGTGCTACACTGCTCACGTGGGTCAAAAAAGAATCAGGCCCACTGCCAATAATATCACTCGAGAATGCTTCACTGGGTTTCCAGAATGATGGTCCAGTAAAGGTTGGGGTAAACAGAGAATGCAAATGAACATCGAAAATACCAGGTATGAAGGTCGGCACAGCAGTAATAATGGACCACTATTGGGCCTGTGGTTCCAAGGCATACATGCAGCTACCACCAAACCGGGGAGTGATATGCTCTCTGGTCCAGCTGAGGTCTTGGTAGTGCCTCAGTAAGACATGAAGGTAGATGGATTCCCCAAGATGGATACACAAAAAAGGAAAATAAGATGAGTGGAATCGACTAGAGTGAAGAGAGGGAATTACATTTAGAGCAAGATGGAATACGCCCTGGATGCTACACCACAGGAGCATAGACAGTTCAGCAGGACTGAAATGTTCTTTGCTTTGATTGTTACCAGGGTACAAGCAAACGTGAATGCCAAGTGGCTCCAGATTACCAGATGGGAGCTGTTGCAGACAATAAATTCAACGGTTAAAGGGTTCAACGCAATAAAAGAAGAACTCAGAGCTGTGAGACTCATGATTTTTCAAAATAGATACACCTTAGATCTCCTTCCAGCTATGGAGGGCGGCGTGTGCAAAAAGATCAGCCCGTACTGCTGTACATTCGCATCCACACATGATGAAGATAATGGGACCCTTACAGAGGCCATAATGCAGCTGTCAGGCCTACATGCCAAGATGGAAGAAATAAACTCAGCAGGGGATGATGATGATTGGCTGGTGTGCATCTTTTCCTGGATTCCGTCATGGATGGCCAATGGACTGAGGGGGGATTCAAGAGAGAGAGATGAATGTGGCCCTTGTTGCACCGGTCCCGCCCTCATCTCAACGTCAACAAAATTAAAGGTGTACATCATTCCTGGCACCCTCCTTCCCATCAACACTGTACCGCAGAAGGGAGAAACGCTGTGCACTTCGACCGCCATATAGATCCTATCCTGATGACGTAGTAGACGAGATAAACCTGCAACCAATGGAGCAAGTGGACTGACTGTGACCATGCAGAGAGACAGTTACGCCACAACTAAAACCACGACAACAATGCATTAGACATGAAGCACATATGCAGACACATAAGTTAAACTGCTTTTAGACACGAAGAACATGCTTTTGACCACTGAGAGGACATATACTCTTTTTTCTATGCCAAGATTCGAGTCGCATAAGAATACATATAACTGGTTTTCTGATGCTGGACGCAACTAACATGAGTAGCCATAAAAATGACAATGAATGGAAGATGCAGCCACATTGAAGTGAATGGAAAGCACTGAGACATTTCTAGAAAGCAGGGAGAGGCACGACTCGCTGAATTGCTGAACAAGACTGTTCATGCAGCCGGTGTACATATTTCATCCAAGGCCGATAAGGGAGGGAGAGATTCACATTAGAGCGCCAGGGGACCACTCCGGTGGTGATAGTGTGCGGTACAAATGTCCTTTAACATTAACATTAACATCAGTACCTGGAAGCACAGACAAAGGCAGACATAAGAAACAGTCTTCTTAGATTAGGAGAGAAACCAATTTTACTGGAAGGATAGACACACACCACATTAGCTAAAACTCCTCATAAATAATTAGCAGGAAAATCAAGCCAGTGGTCTCTACACATGTGATCAGGGACTTATTCGAGCCAGGCGGAGGCCACCGTTCCCAGGACAGACGATACAAACATAATACTAGGTTGAAAGCTAAATGTTCTGTCCCAAGGCCTAGAGGATCAGAGAAGGTAACCTTATTGGTACAGACAGCACCTTTGGGGGCTGTTCTCACCACCTTGAACCATGGGCTGATAACAGTCCAAAGTACCAAGGATGAGAAGACCCTCACTGACCAATCCCTGATTGCGGTTTGCACCAGTTCACACTTTTTTCCACTGTCCAATTATAATTTACTAACCTGGCATGCCTTTATTTGCAGCATTTAGGAGGTGAGCAGCCAATGAAAACACTAACCCCATATGGATCCCATATGTAGTTTACCTTGCTGACCAACCCCAGTCAACCAGAGGTTTTTGTGACATGGATGTCTCTGACATCCTCAACATTTAAAAATTGTTGACAAGCCTGTAATCGGTTGAGAGTGCATTAGAAATCTTGAGATGTCCATGACTGTCCCTGTTTATGATATCTCTTAATAAAGAGTGTTTTATATCATATTTTTGGACTCTTCCGTTTCTTGGGCGTGGGGATTTCCCCTGAACCTTAGCTCTGGTTTATGGAATGGGGAATAACCCACCCCTCCACTTTAACTGGGATGAGGAAGAGTCAGCGTGGAGGTAATGCTCAGAGCACTTACTGGTAATATTCACTACACATAGTCCCACTGTACCTCGTCACAGTCCAGACATTAGCATGTACTGGGATGAGGAAGAGTGAGCATGGAGGTAAGGCTCGGAGCACTTACTGGTAATGTTCATTACACCTAGTCCCACAGTTCCTCGTCACAGTCCACACATTAGCATGTACTGGGATGAGGAAGAGTGAGCGTGGAGATAATGCTACCAGTACCTACTGGTAATATTCATTACACCTAGTCCGACTTTTCCTCGTCACAGTCCAGCCATTAGAATGCACTGGGATGATGAAGAATGGGCATGGAGGTAATACTCGGAGTATTTACTGGTAATATTCATTACACATAGTCTGACTGTTCCTCATCCCAATCCATACCAATGTAAGGATTGGGAGAGGAAGAGTGGATACGGGGGCAATGATGTGAGTGCACCATAAACCAGGTGGTGAGGAAAGAGTGGGAACATGCAAAGGGGACACACCTTTAACAATAATATCTATAAATAACAATTGCTGACGTGTCTAGATCTTAAGAATATATACAGAAGCATACAGCAGTTGGAAGTCATATACAGTAAGGGATGTGCAGCATAATTATACAGCTGCTTGCAGTAGTTATCAGCAGGCATAGGCATCATGAAATGTGCAGATATATGCAATATTAGCAGTCAATTGCAATAGTGATAGGAAAGAGTGGTCATGGGTCAAGGTGTTCTTTCACTGTAAAATCCAGCATCTCCTTCAGGACATAAAATGTCAGGATTGGCATGTGGATACGAAACTGGATATCTTTGCGCTAGTGATAACTCAATGAATTGACATATAAAAGCTAAATGAGGTAAGCGCTGGCTGCAATCACTCAAATCCCGCCAACCAATCCACCCTGATTGGTATAGATAAGACAAGATAACGGGGTATGGGATGGCGATGATCAGCCCAGTCTGGGATTAACCTGATCACGAATGTCCGGTGCTCGATTGATCGAGCTATATACTTTGATTAGCCAATACGGCTTCTACTTGTGCTATCTGACTGGCCACCTAATTTCTGTGCAGTGCAGTGCACGTTATACAATCAAGCAATAGGATGCTTCAGAATTAGTAATCAAAATTGTCTTTGCCTTGAAAACGACCAGCGTGTCGAAACACGTGTCGGCTGTACATGATTAAATGAGAAAATATTCAAATGAAACTGTTCCACTTGTAATCCTTCAGGACATAGGAGGTGTTTTATAGGGGAATATTGAAGCCCTGGATATTGGTACAGTTTTTTGTATTTCATTGGGTTTGGTGGCACTTCAGTATATAAAAACACCCCTAAACAGACACCCTCTAATAAACCATGACTTCCTGTTCAGTTTCATTTTAAGACCCAATCCTGCTGATTAGCCTCAGACATCAGTTACCATGTTCCTTTGCCTACTCCAATACCAAGAAAATGGGAACTATACTGTTTTAATGTTAAATACAAATATGAGTTTTTTGTAAATAATTTTGACCCAACGTCAATCTGTAATTGTCTAACGTTTATGGTGTGAGTGTAGCAGGGTTGTGAAAGCTGAACTTTAAAATGAGGTTCATTCTGGCATCACCGCATGTTGTATTTAAAGAGATGCAAGCATAGATGAGACTGGAGGTAGGTTTCATGCAAGGCTGGGGTTTATTCTCTAAAGCAGTATCTTCATCTCCAGATGTCCAGATGTTAATAGTCTGCATCTGCCAGTGTATCCTATCTGGCCCTCTTATAGGTCTACCTGAACTCCTGGGGATTTTCCTTTGACTGCTTCTCTAGGGGGCTCCATCTGTGAGGTCACTGGCCTCCTGATCACGGTTCCACGCAGGCTACTTGATAATACAGGGTATAATGTGGTACTAAAGTGTCTGTCCAACCTGTGACAGTTTTCGAATTCCTTTCCCAGGAGATTATTAATAGTTGTCAGTAAAAGGTTCATATCTCCTTGGCGGAAATGACTGTTGACCAATGGTCAACAAATGGTCCCCTATGGATCTAGCTGCTGTAGATGGGAATCTGGACGTTGAAAACGGAGATAATCCGAATGGTGAAACGATTGGGGCCAAGAGGCTCAATACGACACCAATAAACAGTTCCCAAACCAAATAGTTGGCTGGAATGTTCTCTGTTTCGTACCAGTTCAGTGGAGGTCCAAAAATCCACAAGCCAGCAAATGGATCCAAAATAAACCAGTTGCGACTTGCCAATTGGGATTTCCAGCTGGGATATTAGGGGTGCTTCTTGAATGGCGTTCCTATTGCTCCCAGGTCTTGATTGGACATGCGCATTATAAGACATTTCTCTGTAGTACTCATTATGCAAGACACTCGTGACACCAGCAAAGCCAGTGTCAATATTATGGGGCTATGGGGACTTTGAACTGTGGATTAAAAGTGAGCATAACTCCCTCTTTGAATGAATGGACATGAAGCACATTTTCGTGGCACTTTTGTGAACGAACCATTGTGTGATCATTTGGTTCGAGAGAGGTAACTTATGGGCAATGTGGAAGAGGTCTGATCTGGTGGCTAAACTGGTGTCCCTGGATCTTAGAGACTTGTGTTCTAGTCCCAACATCAACCTTAAACTAAACATCACAAATCGTGTCATTCTGGTCACCTAACTACATCTTTCTGTTAAATTAGAGACTGTGATAAAGTGAAATGGCCAAAATGTCCGCCTGAGGTTTTTTCCCCACTTTTCCATCAGGTAGATGGAGTAACGGCTCCTCAGAGTTTCATGAACTAGTTTGCTCAGAGGAAGGAGAGAATGTTGGGGGAGCAGGAAGTAGACACCAGTGTGTGAAACTGTCAAAAGCGACAAAGGAGATCAAATGGAGGGAATGACACAGAGCCAAGCTTCTGGAACCTGAAAGCAGAGTAGCAGTCAGAGAGGAGAGCCGCTGGTGAGAAATTTTGCAGATGGAATGGCACAGAGCAGAGCTACTGGAGCCTGAAAGCAGAGTAATAGCAGGAAAGGAGAGCCGATGGTGAGAATCTTTGCAGAGGGAATGGCACAGAGCGGAGCTGCTGGAGCCAGCAAGAAGAGTAGTAGCCTACTCAGAGAGCCGCTGGTGAGAAACATTTCTAAGGGAATGGAAAGAGCCAAGCTGCTGGGGCATGAAAGCAGAGTAGTAGCCTGAGAGGAGAGCCACTGGTGGGAAATTTTGTAGAGGGAATGGCGCAGAGCAGAGGTACTGGAGCCTGAAGGCAGAATATTAGCCTGAGAGGAGAGCCGCTGGTCTGACACTTTGCATAGGGAATGGCACAGAGCAGAGCTACTGGAGCCAGAAAGCAGAGTAGTAGCCTGAAAGGAGAGCCGCTGGTGAGAAATTTTGCAGAGGGAATGGCACAGAGCCGAGCTACTGGAGCCTGGAAGCAGAGTAGTTGCCTGACAGGAGAGCCGCTGGTGAGTATCTTTGCAGAGGGAATGACACAGAGCTGAGCTGCTGGAGTCGGCAAGAAGAGTAGTAGCCTGATCGGAGAGCCGCGGGTGAGAAACTTTGCAGAGGGAATGGCACAGAGCCAAGCTGCTGGGTCCTGAAAGCAGAGTAGTAGCCTGAGAGGAGAGCCGCTGGTGGGAAACATTGCAGAAGGAATGGCACAGAGCCCAGCTGCTGGGGCCTGAAAGCAAAGTAATAGCATGAGAGGAGAGCCACTGGTGAGAAACTTTGCAGAGGGAAAGGCACAGAGCCAAGCCGCTGGGGCCTGAAAGCAGAGTAGTAGCCTGAGAGGAGAGCCGCTGGTTGGAAACTTTGAAGAGGGAATGGCACAGAGCCAAGCTGCTGGGGTCTGAAAGCAGAGTAGTAGCCTGAGAGGAGAGCCGCTGGTGGGAAACTTTGCAGAGGGAATGGCACAGAGCCAAGCTGCTGGGGCCTGAAGGCAGAGTAGTAGCCTGAGATGAGAGCCACTGGTGAGAAACCTTGCAGAGGGAATGGCACAGAGCCAAGCTGTTGGAGCATGAAAGCAGAATATTAGCCAGGGAGGAGAGCTGGTGGTGAGAAACCTTGCAGACGGAATCGCACAGAGCAGAGCTACTGGAGCCTGAGAGCAGAGTAGTAGCAGGCAAGGAGAGCCGATGGTGAGCATCTTTGCAGAGGGAATGGCACAGATAGCAGCTGCTGGAGCTGGCAAGCAGAGTAGTAGCCTGATCGGAGAGTCGCTGGTGAGAAACTTTGCGAAGGGAATGGCACAGAGACAAGCTGCTGTGGCATGAAAGCAGAGTAGTAGCATGAGAGGAGAGCCGCTGGGGGGAAACATCGTACAGGGAATGGCACAGAGCAGAGCTACTGGAGCCTGAAAGCAGAGTAGTAGCCTGAGAGGAGAGCCGCAGGTGAGAAACTTTGAAGAGGGAATGGCACAGAGTCGAGCTACTGGAGCCTCAAAGCAGAGTAGTAGCCCGAGAGGAGAGCCACTGGTGGGAAACATTGCAGAGGGAATGCACAGAGCTGAGCTGCTGGAGCCTGAAAGCAGAGTAGTTACCTGATAGGAGAGCCGCTGGTGAGCATCTTTGCAGAGGGAATGGCACAGAGCTGAGCTGCTGGAGCTGGCAAGCAGAGTAGTAGCCGGATAGGAGAGCCGCTGGTGAGAAACGTTGCAGAGGGAATGGCACAGAGCCAAGCTGCTTGGGCCTGAAAGCAGAATAGTAGCCTGAGAGGAGAGCCGCTGGTGAGAAACCTTGCAGAGGGAATGGCACAGAGCCAAGCTGCTGGGGCCTGAAAGCAGAGTAGTAGCCTGAGAGGAGAGACTCACTGGTGGGATGGGAAACTTTTCAGAGGGAATCGCACAGAGCCACGCTGCTGGGGCCTGCAAGCAGAGTAGTAGCCTGAGATGAGAGCTACTGGTGAGAAACTTTGCAGAGGGAATAGCACAGAGCAAAGCTGCTGGGGCTTGAAAGCAGAGTAGTAACCTGAGAGGAGAGCCGCTTGTGGGAAACTTTGCAGAGGTAATCGCACAGAGCTGAGCTGCTGGAGCCTGAAAGCAGAGTAGTAGCCTGAGAGAAGAGCCACTGGTGAGCATCTTTGCAGAGGGAATGGCACAGAGCTGAGCTGTTGGAGCCTGAAAGCAGAATATTAGCCTTAGAGGAGAGCCACTGTTGGGACACTTCGCAGAGGGAATGGCACAGAGCTGAGCTGTTGGAGCCTGAAAGCAGAATATTAGCCTGAGAGGAGAGCCACTGGTGGGAAACTTTGAAGAGGGAATGGCCTGGGCTGTCACAAGATGTAGTGAGGCCTGGGGCAAAACCTTTGGTGATGCCCCCTTAGGATTTTCTGCACTGGGGCAGTGGCAGCACCTCCTCAAACAGGACTCAATAAATCTCCCCTTGAGTTTGTGTGGAGGAACCCACATATTGTGTATTACTACAACTGCCAATCAACTACAGCAAAGTTAGTTTTCTCTACTGAAGAAAGGTTTATGCCAGACTAACATTTGTCTCATATGCATTCATATACATAGGATGGCATGACAGCATGTTGGGCATGATGCCAGAATTAAGGAGCACCCTGCCACTGCGTGAGCATTAAAACACACAGCATACACAGTGGCAGATAGATGACGTACCGTGGAGGCTGATACATTTCTGAACTGAAGAGTCTTAAATGTTTGGGCCAATTATGCAGGATCGACAGAGCACAATGAGGGAGCCCAAACCAAACAAGGGTTGCTTGAGGGTGTTTCTCAATCCCAGGACCATTTCTGAAACATTGGGTTAAAATGATGCATTTTACAGCACTTTCCTTGTAAAATTGGGTTTGCAATTGGGTTTGTATGGAAGCACATGGAAAACCAAATAGTTGCAAGTGACCAACCATGCACAGGAACATTTTCCAATACATGTCGTACCGCTTTTGCACACAACATGCTAGTATAAAAATATATTCATGCTGGTTGTTCCCATGTATGTCCATGCAGGCTGCACCAATAAATGCCATTATTACCATGGGCAGACTCCCAGCCAGTAAAAATGCCATGCCACAGAAAGTATGTCCAGGTTGACTGAGCACCATAAGTGTTATTACTGGCTAGATTGGCCTAAATTGAATATGGGCCAATTTAGCCAAGTAGTATGTTTGCCTTACCCTTGATGCATAGTCCTGTGCATCAAGGGTAAAGCAAAACAAGTATTGGCAATGCTAACAGTTTGGGCTTTTATGTAGGCATAGGAAAGGCACTGCTGTATTAGTATTACCTGGCCATTGATGGTAGCAGGTGCAAACTAATTTGAGTACCTGAGTATCTAATAGCAGTGCCTGGCAAATGCCTACTACTTTTGCACAAGCCAAAACTGTTGGATTTGCCTATGTTTGTTTTTAACAGGACTTCAGTGAAAGACATTCAGGGTGCAACACCATTGAGCAGATCAGGCTCTAGCCCCCTCACAAAATGATTGGCTTTGTTGACTCGACCTGGCTGCACGGGCGGGGCCAACACTTGACTAGGGAGGACTGAAGCCCTCCCACTTTGAGGCAGAAGGCCTCTTTCGGTGTGTTGCCAGCTCATATCACTCGTTTAGGAGCGGCAGCAGCATCAAACATGCAGAGCACAAAAGCCTATCCATGCGATATCAACAGACTAACTTTGATTAAGTCTTAACTTCTGGTCTCAGCTTTTAGATGGCCCACCTCTCCAGAGATTAGCATAGCATCATGAAAGTAAACAGCCTCTGAATTAGGGTGAAAGGTACGACTACTGGCCAAAGGGAAGGTGGAATAGCCATTCAGCTTCCCAGCTGGGCTTAGGGAATTGGGAGGGAAGTGGGAGCAGGGCTTGTTAAAGATGTGTCAGGGCTGGTTGGGGCCCATTTCTTTGTGGTGTTTGGGGTCTCCCCTGGCCATACAAACTGGAAAAATAGTCCAAGGCACATGTGGAGCACTTAAATAAATAATGAAGTCAAAATAATGCAGCGAAGCGGTTAAAAGCTGCAGATTTTCAGTTGGTGTCTGTGTCATAAGACTGTCACCATGGGGGCAGCTGCGCAGGGTCCCATTTCAACTGAAAGCAGTGAAAGACCCAGACTCCATCCCTTGGTCGGGAGACTGACAGCGCAATGGGTTTATTGGCCCCACATTGACCCCACTCACTACCTGATTTCAAAACAGTCATTCACCCCCTGCCGGGCTGACCAACAAAGTCACGGCCAGACGAAACACGGCAAAGACATTAAACAGTGCCTGGGGTTCATTGTTAACAAATGCTCTGCAATTAAAACTTTTCACGTTTATCACCTGCATTCATGTGCATACATGTTTAGGTAATGGCAGATGAGATGTTGGGTTGGCACGTGCATGCCAGGGGAGTGATTACAAGGGAAGTGGTGACATGAGAAATCTCATTCTCACAGCAGTCTTTAAGTGTGACATTTCAGATATTAAGGAGAGAGTTAGTTGCTTCTAACATTGAAGCTTCACCAGAATAGTCTCGCATGTTAGATGTCCCCACACAAGTAAGTTTGCCCCTCCCTCACAGCCACTGAAGTTAGCACCTCTCCCAACATTTGAAGTGCTAGTCCCACCCACCAAACCTTTTTGGCCCCCCAACATTTTAGCCTATGTGCACCTCTGATGCCATGACCCGACCCCTTAATTAAGTGGCCTGCATTAGGGGTGGGCTCGCACACAAATTCACATTCAACACTTTCACCCATGCATTCATCCACCAGTCACACAATTTACATGCACGCATACATAAAACCCAAAACAGCATTGACACAAACATAAACATCAACATGCACGCATGCATTCATACACATATGCATACTCATTTAATTTAAATACACATATATAAACATTCAATTTAAAATAAAAAAACACTTACCTTACTTCTATGCACCTTTCAAAAGCACCCGGGCAGCCACGGCACTACGACACATAGACATGCTGCCTGACAGAGGAGTCCTCTCTTGTCATTCAGCATGTCTACGTTGTCAGCTGAATAATGGGAGGCAGCAGAGCTCACTTCTGCGCCCTGCTATCTCCCATTATTTTGCTGTTGTTGCAGAGCCAAACGGCTTTGTAACAAACAGGAAACTCATTGCTGGGGCAGCGGGCAAACAGCACAGTCCCCCGTGTGAATAATGGACACGGGTGGACTGTGCTGCCTTGTAATCAGCACAGGGTGCCGTGAGCCCCCCCCACACGTACGAGGCCTGGGGCAGTTTGCCCCTCCTGCCCCCCCTCGTGACAACCCTGGGAATGGCACGGAGCCGAGCTGCTGGAGCCTGACAGCAGATTAATAGTCTGAGAGGAGACCCGCTGGTAATTGCAATTGGTTATTTATAACATGCTTAATACCCAGAGTTTTCGAAGCGTGGACCTGGGGATCGAACCTGTCTTGCTTCCAAGGCGAGTGCATTGCCACTGAGCTATCCTCCTGAGACTGCATCGAGTGTACAAGAGACGATCGGCCCTCAGACAGCCTTACAGAATGTACACTTGCACTGGAGCGCTGAGTGAAATCTGATGAGGGCAGGGTGATGTCAAGAAGCAGATATACGAAGACATACTGAAACGATATGAAAATACTTAAAAGTGATAATGTAACTGAAGCAATAAGAGAAATATGTACGAAATGATAGAGTAATCATATATGCAAAGAAGACAAAGTAATTTGGTGACCAATAAGTGTAAATAGGCAGTAACACAAGATAGATGAGACATATAGAAGCTTGCTATAGAGGAAAATATAACGTGGCTGGACGGCCATAATGGGAAGATGGACACCGGCTCGTGTTAAGATCCAACCCAGCTACCTCAGAGACAGACCAGTGTTGCCGAGTCAGGAGATGTTGGAGAAACAGTTTCTTGTGCAAAATGAAGGGCAGTGTTTGTTCGCCTGGGATCACGGATGCTATTGTAAGGAATAATTGCAAGGCACAAGGGA
This sequence comes from Ambystoma mexicanum, assembly GCF_040938575.1. Lineage (NCBI taxonomy): Eukaryota > Metazoa > Chordata > Amphibia > Caudata > Ambystomatidae > Ambystoma > Ambystoma mexicanum. The sequence continues at coordinate 1,494,215,620 of NC_090929.1, read as the reverse complement.
AGGTGGACGGATAAGCCATGTACGTAAGACATATTTCTCTTGGATTAAAGAAGAGGAAACATGTGCAAGGGCCAATTGCTGGACAATTAAAAGGGGATAAAGTCTATGCAAGATGGAGTGAGCAAGTCTCTAGAGGTCAAGAGGAGCAAGAACACTCGTTATAATTAAATCAAGTAGTAGTAAATAAGAAGTTGAAATGGACTAATTTGTAGTCTCCTCACACGTGATTCAGAAGTCAAAAGCAAGGGCTATTCGTTGAGCTTCGGGTGAAGATAGTGATGTGCTTAAACTCTCTTAAATGTCCCAGAAAAGAGAGCAGGCTGCAAAGTCAACTACAGACCGGAAACTTTGGCTTATGGCCGGACTGATGAGAGATCATGAATTAATTAGGAAAGTGGGAATAATTTGACCTGACCAAGCACCTGTGTTTCGTTTTGCTCACATGCTTCTAACAAGCCGAAAGTCCAAAGTGGGTGAGAATCCCAACCAATCAGAGGGTCTATGGGATAACCGCCTATACAATGTTGCATAGACCAATCTGCTGCCATTTTCTCTGCTATAATCAGTATTATGGGTATTTAGAGGTAGGTTGAGGCGTGCCTTACAGATAAGAGGCAGCCAATGATGTACTAACCCCTATGTATACTATAGGTACATATGTTCCCCTAACCAATCCCTCCCTTCGATAGGTTTTACAGTTTGCCATGTAGGATGACATCATAGATTATGCATATTGGGGTATAAAACCTCTGTATAATCAAGTTTGTGTGGGAGTGTGCGAGCATCAGTATGATGTCTGCCAGTTTGCCCTGCTTTATTGAACTAAGAATAAAGTGGTATTTTGCCACATTCTTTGAGTCTGTTCGGTTATTTGTTCTGAGATCTTTATTGGTAAACCCATCTAGTACAAGAGACGCTTCAAGGTCCTAGAGCACAGACACTTTGCAGAGGGAGTGGCATAGAGCTGAGCTGCTGGTGCCTGAACGCAGTCTATTAGCCTGAGAGGAGAGCCACAGGTGAGAAACCTTGCAGAGGGAATGGCACAGAGCCAACATGCAGGAGCTTGAAAGCAGAGTAGTAGCTTTAGAGTAGTGCCGCTGGTGAAAAGCTTTGCAGAGGGAATAGCACAGAGCCAAGCTGCTGGAGCCTGCAAGCAGAGTAGTAGCCTGAGATGAGAGCCGCTGGGGAGAAATGTTGCAGAGGTAATGACACAGAGCCACGCTGCTGGAGCCTGAAAGCAGAGTAGTTGCCTCTGGTGGGAAACTTTGCAGAGGAAAGGGGACAAAGCGGGGCTGCTGGAAATCTAGAGCTGTGGAGCAGCATGGGCAGAGAGCTGTGGGTGAGAAACCTCACAGAAGGAGCACTGCAGAGCTGAATTCAATTAATACTACACACTCAGATAGTTTGAGCAGGAGCCCCAGGGTGTGGATGAGGAACCACAGCTGCATGCCCTCCAAACCTGAAAGAGGTGAAGCCTGCAAACAAGCCCGCCATAAGAGCATAAGTTGGGATCCTGTAAGGCAAGACACTCCAAACAATGAAAAAGAACCCCTCTAAGAAAAAAGGCTTGGTGTACTCTTTGCAAGGAAAACAAGGTTTATTTTGTATGCAAAAAGGAAAAAGGTGGCAGAAGGTCCCGTAGAACTGCCACAGAGCTCTCTGTTAGTTCAAAGCAAGCACAAGGTTTTAAGAGAGGACAGCATATCTCGTGATGTAAACAATATACAGTGTTAACCCTCCACCCTCATTGGCTACCACCTATATATATAATTGAATGAATTTTAGATCTCCTTTTACTTTCAGCTATCTAATTTTATGTTTTCTTTCTTAGTTTTATATGTAGGGTGAACAATTTTATTGCTATGTTATCTAGGAACTTCATTTTAAACCCGTAGCTATATTCTATTTTAGTGATTTTTAAAGTGTTCCTCCTTTTAAAATGCACATTAGACCAGTTACGATTATTGCTCAGGCATGATTGATTTTCTAATTAGGGGTTTATCCTTTGTCGCAGTCTTGTATTTCAATTGTATTATCATTCGTATAGTTGTGTATATATAATTTGTTGTTCCTACATCCAGGCTATGAATGCACTAAGCACTTTACTTATCCTTGTATAGGATTTCTATGCTGCTATATTGCTATTTGCACATTACCCGTTGGGGTTAGTTATTGCGATTTTGCACATGCACTTGCACTTTATGCATCCCTATATGCGATTTATGCAAAAAGCAGCCCGTGATGCATCATGGCACTTGCAATTTCATCACATAGCCTATCAACAATATGATGTATGATAATCTCGAATATGTCACTAGCTACATAGACACACAGCTTTTCGCAATTCATTTATGAATTGCAGGAATAATATTTTACAAATTATCCAGGATTGCGACTAGTGAACCGTATGTAATACATTGGTTTCTTGTCTGCGTGTTTTTTGACATTAGACAAACGTGTTTTAGATTAATAAATAAACACGATACATGCAGCACTACGCATGCATATAGACCTAACTTAATACACACTTAAAATCACACATTCACTTAAAAAAATAATACATCTATAAACGTAACATGTGCAATAGAAGGACACTTACTGAAGTTTAAAATGTGGTGTTTACATGTTGAGAAAAGCGATATATCGGCAGCCAATTGAATCTGCCTAACAAATGTATTGCATGCAATTCAATGTTTTTTAAGGTAACCCACTGTGGGTTTAAACACTTTTAAACATGGCGGATTTTGTGGGAAAAAAATGGCTACCATTGTTCTGGACAATCTATCCATGTATACCATAGAGAATATACGGGTTTAAATGGACTTCTTTTGTTTCTACACCCTCATCGTGATCAAGCGGCTAGCTTTGCCGCGAAACGCGTCGTTGTCCGCATTTTTCTCTTGTCCATGGCATTTTATTAAAGAACATTTTGGACGTTTGGATGACTGCTGGTCTTTTTGCTACTCTGGGTCCAGTGTGGAATCACCACGTGGGTTTGTTTTCTGGAGTGCACTCCGACAGCCTTATACTGTGGTACAAGGTTATTCTACATATATATATATACATCGAGTCCACTATAGTCCCTTTACCGATTGGCCACATCCTAATCTACCCCCTTACACTTGAAAATGACCATCCCTCTTTGATAGGGTCATGTGGTGTGCACCTGGGTGTTACCATGAGCTCAGTGGATAACTCCAAGGTCAAATTGGCTCCTTAGAACAATGGTACGCTTCTCTTGATGCCAGACACGTGGGCTCCCCCACCTTACCTCCCAGTCATTGAACTACATTTATCGGATCACCTCCTGCTCCTTGTATCACAAATCATGGGGTGTTTCACTCTTGGCTCCCCCCTTATCAGCTACTACTCCCTGGAGCTTTGTCTGGGCCTTTCAAGGACTATACTAATCAACCGAATTCAGATGGATTTAGGTATTCTGTTTTATGGGCATCTGGCAGTTCAAATGGGATGGCCATTCTCTTGGGGGAGTGCTAGTGCCCTAAATCTAGACTGGGCATTTTGGTAGCTCAAGACATCGACCCCAGCTCCCATGGGTTTGCCCTTCAGCATGGTGCAGCTCTGCCTGTGCTCGGCCATTCACATTCCTTTCTGGTTTTGCAGGCCTCCAGCTTGATACAATTACAGTTTTAACTGTTCGGCATGAAGGCCTCTATGCTCGGTTTCACTGCTGGGGCTTGGGATGGGAAGGTGATTCAAACTCTTTATCGCAGCACACCGCCACATACAACAGCGCCTGCAAAATCCTAGGCCTCACTTCCAGTATGGCAGTACTGCAGTATTTCTCACGTCATCATCACTATACACTATATTTGTACTACTGTACTACAATATCACTTGTGCCCTCTACCTTGTCCTGCCTATATTTCCATGACTGCTACAAAAAAACTATATTTATTATTCCCACTTTGCGCATTGTACCCCATGCAGCTGTGCAGGCTCACTTTCGAGTGCTCTAATAGACTTTCCTGAGCCTGAATCAATTGGGTCGGCATGGGGGCTGAACGTGTTTCCCAACAATCCCAGCAAAGACAATCTTTATAGCCATGGTTCATAAACCAGTACAAATGCTGAGAACAGGTAAGGTGCCTGGTAGAAATTGTGGCTCTGCCACTCCCCAATGAGGTTTAAGTCTGCAGAGAATCAAGAATCAGTGTATGGTACACTGCCAGTCCATGTACCCTGATTGATAGGAGGTGTTGTTTTGGCAATTCCCATTGAGTGGTGAAGCCAAAAAGAATCAAGAACAAGTATGGTGGGCTGCTGCTCCAAGTGCAAAATCTGGTGGGATGCTGGTTCGGGGCCCCAATCAATGACTGGTGAGACCAAAAAGAACCAAGCTCAGGAGGGCAGGGTGCCCTGCCGGGTGGGAGTTGTGATTCTAAAACTCCCTGTGGAGTGCAAAGTCCCAAAGAGAGGTAATAAATACATCGATAAGCCCAACTCGATTGCCTGAGTAGGAAAACCTACTCAACCAATCCTCGCCCCAAAGGAGAACTGGAGGTTAGGAAAAGGCAGAGCAGAGTTTGAAGGACAATTAAAGTGGACCTAAGCAACCAGAGACTTATGCCAATGAGTTATTGTGAAATACGAGTAACAAGAGTATTTCTTTCATTTCAACATTTCCTTTTGGTGATGTGCCTATTAGGAGCAACTCACCACAATATGTAAAAGCGGCATATACTGAAGATTGCACTACCCCCAGTCGATGTTTCTAACACATGCTGGTGTCTGTAAGTCTGATTCCAACTGAATGCCACACATAAGTGCTGCACCTCATGTTCCAGGTGCTCCTGGTGCAATGAATATTCTCAGATGAAGCATTTTACTGCTTCTTGGAGCTAAGTTTGTTATTTAGGATCTACTGGTGAAAGACATAAAAACAACATGCCAAACGCATGTACTAGCATGTCTATCCTGCTAAAGAAAACATAATGCAAGATATTCAGTCTTATATGTTTGCTATAAAAATATGTGTTGAATTCTTGTAATTAGGCATATGGATTCAGAATCTGCTTAAATTCTGGCCAGTAAAACCATGTTTATTTTAATTGCCTATTGGGGAATATCTGAAAAGGGGGTTTCCTGAGTATCGTACAGTGTGCTCATACCAATGTCACTATTGTGTGGACTTTATCTTTCCAAAATGATAGTAACCTTAATTTTATACAATTATATTATTGCCTCATTGTATTCCTGGGGATCAACTGATCCTCAGCTCACAATAATATCTAATGCCTGGCCAACCGTTTCATACAACTTTGATTCTTCAGAACCTAATTTTGAGGTAAATTAGATATCTCAAATGCAAACAACAATTTATTTATGGAATACAAATGGTTTCGTTTTCGAAAATAAAAAAATATGAATAAAGAGGGACAGGGTGAAGTGAACATAAAAAAGAACTCAAAAGAAAGGGCATTTTTTATCATTAAGTTAAAAATTGTGTTTGCCTAAAGGTGATTAGATCTTCTGATCTTAAATTATATAGGACAATAGATTATTCTTTATTGTCTTTACCTTGTAAGGTCTACGATCTGGGTTCCTATGGTCTTCTTGCAGTGGATCAATGAACACTTCTGATTAGTTTGATATCCTCAAATAGGACGTGGGTTGTATAAGTATATGTGTTACCGTGACTTGTAGAACAAGGTAGCTAGAGTTTGCCACTCTCTTCCTCTGTTCAACCATTATAATATTCAATTGTCAATTTGCTAAAAAAAAACCTGCCCTGCGATTTAATTAGAATTCATAATTGTGACCACAAATTATAGAGAATGTCCATCAAATAATGAGATCCATGATTAGTCCTAACTAATATGGTAATACATTTTCATTTCTATCCTAAGTGGTACATACTACCCATGGTCTTATATACCTAAATTGTGTATGTCACTTTGGGACTCCATGGTATGATCGCAAGGGCAACCCAATATGGAAGAAATGGTGTTTGGTTGAGAAATCAGCACCATTTTGAATGTTGTTTTAATACGACACAAGTGTCCATGTGGTGGATGCCATATTAACTTCCATGAATATATCCTGGTTTTCGTTGTTAGCCACCATTTTAGTGGCTTGATGAACCTAATGAGCAACTATGCATTACTCATAGTATCCTTAATCTTTTCTTTGATTCTTTATGAATATTGTGTTCATGTTTGAGGTAAATCAAACAGGTATCGCAGCAGTAATGCTTGGGTATATTATCCTATCAAGGCAGGAGGTGTAAGCTGCCATTTTATTGTAACATATTGCTGTCAAGGAGTATCATTGGTTACTGATATGTCTTCTATATGCAAAAATAGCTTCACCATCTTACATCAAGTTGTTAAATTATGATCTTTGGTTGCAAACCAAATATATATATGACATATATTGTAGTTTGATAATGGGTTATCATGGATTGATGGCTACCATGAAGAGAAACATATGCTATCTGTTTTATAAAAAGAAACTAAATGTAGAGTTTCTTATATTATTGTGAATGAGACCATGATTATAATTCCTGATATTTTGCTGGCATCAAACCACTTGTGGTAACAACTCTCAAGTTCCAGTGGGGAAATGTTTTTTAGTTTGGAAAACTAAGGAAAAGCATGATTAGTATATTCACAGTATTCTTTGTTACAGATAGTCACTAAGTATTTATGTGCGTTCACTTTCAAACTCCTAAAAAGATTCAGAGGGAATTCCTGTAGATCTTCGTATTCGCTGCAATACATTCCTGTTTATTCCAGCCGTGACATCAATCCATAAGAGAGAAGCCATCCAAGTAGAACCTACTTTTCATTTGTTAAAGCTGACACAAAGAGCCAGGATATGGACTCTGCTTACAGGGGCCCAACATTTCACTTGGTCTCCATCACACCAAAGAATTGAGATGGCTTCCACAAGTTCTGGAGAGGTCTGAAGAAGCATCACTTCCATATAGCATGCAGTCTGTAGCCCTCCCATCTCCACCATGAAATGCTCCTCAAGCATAGTATTAGTTAACTGGCCAGTCAGATGCCTAAGACTTTCTCCTTCCGTATCATCCTGGGAGGGAAGACTACAATGTCTATGGATTCAGCACACAAAGGATGACAGATCTCTGCAGGTACTACGGCGTGTTTAGCACTTGCTTACATCGGGGGGGGGGTTGATGGCACTTTACTTTTCATGATGACTGCATTCCCTTGAAGCTCCAAGAGCCACAGCAGCGCCACATTGCTAACTGCGTGCCGACTGTGCACCTTAGCGGACCGAATTGAAAATAATTGTGTGGGAGAGACTGAGCACTGAAAGTGACAACTGTGCTGCTTATCTCGGGCACCTGTCCAGGTCTGACCTTCAAACAATATGCAATCTTAATGAAAACATGTTCTGCTAATGTCCTTGAAGCTCACTGATACATTTAGCATTCAAAAGGAGGAATATTTCCACTATTGGCGTCATCGCCCTTTCGTTCCCGTGTGGAGATGCCACATTACCTCTCAGTACCAAGGTTCAACCTAAAAACTACGGGAGTATCCAGTTTCCCAGTTCAAGCAGCCAAATGCTGGAACTCCTTGCCTCTCTCCTACAGACTAGAAGCAGCTTTCCCTGCCTTCAAAACTGGTGTAAAAACCTGGCTTAACGACAAGCCTATCCGATGAAATGGCCATCCTCTGACGCTATATTTTTGCTCCTCGAGGTTGTCCCTCCTAGGATCTACTAATTTGCATGTTTTCACACGCAATGTTGGTCACCAGACCCAACTGTAAGCACTGGTCTCCCCAACTGTTGTTCTCACTTGTAATGTTTGTCGTCAGACCTATCTGTAACCATTGGTCTTCTCAACTCTGTCTTGCTTATTTTTCCTGCAACATTTAAGTTTTCCAGCGTCCAGTTACCTGAGGGTTCGGAGCGTGATACAAATAATAAACAAATACAAATACACAAGAGTGAATGCCTCCTGCCTCTCCAAAGACTTGTAATCAATATGGGAGAATGGACATTGAATCAACATGCAGCTCTGAGGGTTAACCAAACTCTCTCCAACAGCACCTCTACTGCCTCTGTGGCCGTGGGGCTCCCAGAAAAAGAGGGAGAGTCTCTGGGGCCTGATTGCAGAGTTATGGGGACCAATCTGTGAAAGTAATAATGGCATCATGCTGGGTCCATTATCAGCTTGTGCATGGATTATTATGAGAAGGACTACATGAAGTACCATTGTGGCAACATTTGTAATGCTTGCATTGCAACTCAGAACACGATCTTTGGTCCACATGCATGCTGTCCGCGTTTTCCTGGCGTCCTCACACCACATGAAAGGAAGCTTCTAGAATTACCACTGGGCTCAAATCTATTATAATATGATATTTATAACGCGCTTAATACCCAGGTGTTTCTAAGCACGGACCCGGTGATCGAACCTATTTTGCTCTGTGTTGTCTTGCTTCCAAGGCTCCTCCCGAGACTATTACCTCTAGTAAGAAGCCAGCTAATTTAACCTTAGTTCATTTCTGGCAGGCACAGATAGCCACACGAGGAGGGGGAAATATATTATGTACTCTGGGAAGCGTGAGTAGAGGCGAGCAATGCATTGCAGGCACTTTCTGGGCCGTTCTGAATGATTGCATTGCCAGCAATTCCTATTTAGCTCAATATTGCCTATCAGCTCTGCAGTGTGTTTTTAATCCTCTTGTTTGGCAGCTAGTCCGCAAATAATTTCATAACCAATTCTTATACGCAACAGTGAGCAATAAATAAACTCAGGCCATGGTTTCATGAACAATGTTGCTTTTGCTCTGTTTGGGTTATGGAACTCTAGCAACCGGCAGGTAGGTAGCTGATATAGCACTGGGAGGTATTTATGGGTAGACTGCATGCATGTTCCTTATTTTGAGTTTTTCTTATCACTCTCTATATCTCTCCCCACTCTTTGATAACATGCATGCATATCAGTCTTATTTCATTTGCTCTTATAAGGGAATTACGTATGCCTACCTTTGATTTAGACATGTATATGATTTCAGTGTTCAATTAAATATTTGGAAAGAAAGAACATTTGCTATTTACATCTTAATATTTGTTACACTTTGCCAGGATATGATATCAATGAATTTCTTTGGTTTCTTGAAAGGCCACACCATGAACTGCCAGGTGAGGGTTGTGAACTGTTTGTCAGTTCATTTTCAGCGTTTCTCATTTCTCACCTTACAGTGTCAGTCAGCATGGCTGTGGCTTTGCACCAGGCCTCTCACGAGGGCTATGATGGTTTAGGGTTTTTCTACTTGGTCTTCTTTCCCTATTGTCAGGGCCGCTCTGTCATGAACTCAATATCCCAAGGTGCATAGGTACTCCTATAGATGAAGCTAGGTTGCTTGCTGTCATAGGGAATCGCTCTATGCCTGCTTTCCGTAATGTCTGGGTCGCTTTGGCATGGTCTCAATGAGCCACTTTGCAGCAGTAAACCTGTGGAAGCGGCTTGGGCTCTTGGCGTCTAGTCACTGGGCTTCTCACTTGGACGCTCAGTATGCAGTAATCCCCCACTTGGCTTGCTGTTAGTATGTTCTGAGTACTTTTGATAGGGACCCAATGGGCCTGATTCACAGACGTGTTTTATAATGGTTCAATTCCATTGAAAAACACTCTGTGAATCAGGCCCCATGCATCATCATGCAGCAGTACTCGTGTGCAAGTGACTTATGCACTTGTATTCTCAGGGCCCAATCAGGGCCAGTTTAAGCATTTTTCTTGCCCTGGGCATGGGCATCTTTGGGGCCCCCCTCCACCAAACCAAAGGAATTAAGTGATCAAGACTATCTGGTGGCACCCTCCCCCACTGTGATCATAACCTATAGGTTGATATGCTGCCACACATAATTCAAAATAAGCATGTTTACTCCCCTTACGTGCCCTTACCCTCTCAATTCTAGCTCTAATCAGAATGATAAACAAGTAGCATTTGATGGCCAACATTAGCAATCTACGAAGAGGTTACTTCTCTTCTAGTATAGAAACAGGATACTTTTTATCATTAGCATCCGGGAAGGTATGCAGCCTGTGGTATTAATGCAGGGCTGTATGTAAAAGGTACATGGAACCCAGAACAGGCAGAGAACTCACATTAGCTGCCTCAGATAATGCAATGGATAGAGTAGACCAATTGTACGGAAGGAAACATCTACACATAGCATAGCATGGATAGTGAATGCAGATTAGAAGCTACCGGGAAGGTGTCTCTGTCCAGACAGACTGAAATTAGAAGGTTTTCAAATAGCGTTGCCATTAGAGATCAAGGGAACAAGTGCCTGTGGTGTGCAGTATATCAATGCTCACTATTATAGTGGAAGCACCACTATAGCCAGTGAACCTATGAGTGAGGCTTTTATGAAGATCATACCCTGAGAAGGAAATGACTTTGAAGGGCTGACAATTTTAAAAGGTTTAGGGGCTGGCAATTCTGAGAGGGTAAGAAATACAAGATTAAATGAGATGCCCAGGATCACACATTGCTTAAAGGGCAAAGCAGGGATTTGTGCCAACTCTGCAATTTCTGCATTTGAATACTTTCTTTTCCAGCTCTTACCATGTACTAAAACAATCTCATTTTATAAAACTGACTTGCAAAGTACACAAATCACATTTCCAAATCTGACCATTTTTAAAACCAAAATATTACAGAAGGGTGTTTACGCAAAATGGGAATGATTCTAGCATCATTCTCTCTATCATCAAAGGAAGTACATAAGTACCAGCATACCTATCAATGTGATTTAACAGATTGAATCTAGGTATGTCTTTTGTACTTTTAAGCTTTAAATACTTCCAAAACAATGGCTTGTGAAATTGTCATTCATAAACTTGCAGAAAAACTGTTCCAATTTCTAGACCTTCACCATACGAATGATATGTTAGTTTTTACAGCAACCCCTATCTGATGCAGGAACATTGCTGATAGTAGCACCTATTATGCTGCAAAACCAAATACATATGCCGGTAGGTTTATAAATTTCAGACATACGAAAGGTTCAGCCAGCCTTGCTGGAATGTGCGCTTCTAATCTTTCATATGAACACATATCTCTGCAATGAGGGATTAACACACTGAGCTAACTTCTGAACCATTGTGGACCTCAATTTATCAATATGGATTTCAACTTTGGCTATTGCACATGATCAACATAATTCACACTGGAAGGAAAGAATACTACCGAGTTGTGCCGTATGGAACACACAAACTATGTATTCCACAGTGAACACAGAAAGAATTACATGATTAATTGATCAGGGCAGAATGTACTTGTCAAAACAGACAGGTAATGGGTTTAGTGCCTCAGCAGCATGCCATAAAATCTCCTTGAGTGTGCTATTTAAGGCTGGTGAACAATGGAATCGTACTTTAAATCCGGCAGCCTTGTGGCGGCCCCCTCCAAGGTGGGGGCCCTGGGCAAGTGCCCCTTTTGCCCTCCCATAAAAACATCTCTGGGCCCGATTCATAACTTGGCGCAGTGAACGTGCTAAAGAGCACGATTCACTGCGCCAAATGAGGACGCCCAGGCTCCACCAGTATTCTCAAGTGGGCCTGGGCGTCCTCGTAGTGGACGACAGTGCACTTTCAGGATTGCGCATGTTTTAGTTATAACGGGCGCAATCCTGAAATCTCGGCAGGATTTTTGTAATGTAATTTTGTAAAAATGCTGCCAAGAACACAGGTGTATATGAACACTTTACTGTACACCAAAGTAAGCAGCTTCAATGTTGAAGCTGCTTACTTTGGTGTATAGGAAAGTATTCATATACACCCGTATAAATTAAAGTGGTCATTCATTTTCACCAAAGTAAGCATCTTCAACGTTGCAGACTACAACGTTGAAGCTGCTTGCTTTGGTGTAAATGAAAGTGTTCATATACACCCATGTGTTGTATATGAACACTTTCATATACACCAAAGTAAGCAGCTTTAACGTTGCCGAGTGCGATGTTGAAGCTGCTTGCTTTGGTGTATATGAAAGTGTTCATATACACTAGTGTATATGAACACTTTCATATACACCAAACAAGGCTTCTTGTGGCACTCCTCCAGTATAACGGCACCAAAATGGTACCGTATATGTGAGCGATTTTAGCACACATATAAAACTGGAGAAGTGCCACAGGTATACCCTTCTAAAAAGCAGGTAACGAATGTGGCGGTTGCTAGGTTGGTTTCCAACCCATCCTAGCAACCGCCACATGTATTCTGAAAGTGGCACATTCAGGGGTCAAGTCCTAAAAATTAAAGTGGGGGACTCATCAACAAACGAATGAGATGTGACGTCGCCAGAAATTATCAAATCAAGGTGAAATATGCACATTTTATTAAATTGGCTTTGCATAACCACCCACATTGCACAGGACGAATGGCATTTGCCTTTCGTAAAATCAACACACACACAAAACCAAGAGAGGATTTTCGAAAACATTAAAAGGTCTGCCTGTTTTAAACTCCAGCCAATACAAATGTTTTCCCTGGGACTTGCAGTAACGAAATGGGACTTTTCACCTTTAGTTGTTTGTTATTCTTCATCAGGTTAACATAGTTCAGTGGTGAAGTGTCCGGCCTACAATCCCGACGACTCTCTTTGATCCCTGAGGTCAGCTTTAATTCTGAATAAAGTGGGGGGACTCCGTCCCTCGCATGTACCCTCAACTTGAGCTCTGGGCACATTCCTACCGACTTCGGAAGAATGTGCCACCTTCAGAATAGGTCTTAAATACTGAAAAGGTCGTTAACACTTTTAACTACCTTTTCGGTACTTAAGACCAGGTTGAGAATCGGTTCCTCACTGTCTTCTCACCGGGTCTCTTAATATTCAGCGCTTCCTTACTTTTCCTGCTTTATTTCTGGTCAGGAAAACTCTGGGCTGGACTCAATATCCCAACATGCAACGGTACTCCTAAAAATGTAGTATGCATGCTTAGCATCACAGCAGGCTTCTTACCAACACTCTCAAAAGGCATAATTTCCTCACTTATGTATTTAATGAGAATTACAGGGAAACAATGCTTTTTACAGCAAAAAAAATGCTTACAAAACCTTTTCACATTATTTATAGAGTGGAGTACCAGTGTCCTTAACAATGGGTGAGATGATGTTGATATGAAACCAGATGATGCAGGAGAGGTAGAAACAGGGACAAGGACAGCAGAGCATGATATAGGAACGGGACAGTAGAGGAAGTGGCATGTTTTCGGATGAAGGGATGAAGGGATGAGGGAGGAGTGCCATGGGGTTGTCCTTGGCCTCGTACCCTTATGCTCAGGGCCACTTTGCCTTTGACTTACTCTTGCAACATGCAACAGTATTCCTATGGATGTGGCTTTGGTGCTGAGCTTCTCGCTGGCTATTGCAATCCACTTCCCCACAACTCCAGTGAGCTATCCCTCTTCTCTCTGCACAGTGGATATAATGTCTCTAAGTGTGAACCACCTCACTGCCAGCTCCTTCAAATACGGAGGGCACAGGGTTGTCACGGCTGAGCTATCAGGCAGCGGCTGTGAGCCAATGCTGCTGGATCCTGTTTCTCAAGTGCAACCAATTTCGCGCCAAGGTCTCGGTCTCGTGGCGGACCTACCATTGCGTCCTTATATTCCACAGCATTTTCTGCAGCTCTCTGGCCACCTCGAGCAGTTGCACAGTGCCTCCTTTACATACACTTGTTGCCGGCTGTTTTCTGACTTCCGGCTACTCCTCATTTGCTCAAAGCCTCCCGCTCCCTCTTACACTCCTCTCTCTATCTTTCAGTATGGATTGTAAAGAGCATAAAGGAAATGTTCAACTTATTCTGGTCATGTTTCTGATACAAGAAGAGACCTTTCTTTCACATTTTGTGGACGTACTTCACTACAGTAATTAACAAGTCTACTCAATTTGCGACTTTACTCCAGAATTATTTTTCTTTCTCCTTTCCTTATGTACCCAGTCTCTCCTTTCTTTATCCAGGTGCACATTAATCTGTTTCTCTAATGGCAGAGAAACAAATTGAGACATGAGGAACAAATAGACCAAACGACTTCTACAAGTGCAGTGTTTGTGTTGCTTGCCAATGTTCTCTGAACAGGATATTGGACTTCTCTTTCAATTAACCCAGAACAAATCAAATGAATGAGTTCATCAATTTTAATAGCACATGTTGTCGTATGCTTAATTATCTGCCTTTGTACAAAAAAAATTAATTGGAAGTTCAATTCAACTTTTAAAAAAAACAGACTTATGAAATATGCAAGACCAATTATTAGGGGTGGCCTTTGATCTATCTTGGCTACTCACTAGAGTTCCTGACACGAGAAACAGATTTAAACTTTTTACGATACATTGGAATCAAACAACTACAGATGTCTTCCAGAAAAAGAAAACTGTTTCAGGAACCCAAACCCTGCTGGATCGATCTTCTAAGTGTAACCACTTGTGGTCTAAATGTGGACAGAGAACTAGTTATTTTTCCAAAAGACTCATATGTTATTTGAATGAAATGTATGTGTATTAATTTCATGGCTGAACATAGTGCATTATATTGATTACTATAATAAATGAACGTTTTTTTAATATTATGCTCCATGCCAGACTCCAGCCTCAGAGCCTAAGCACAAGACTGGGGCTTGGACCCCTGCTACTCGGCCACCGTCTTGTTTCCAAGATGAATGCGTTGCCTCTGAACTATCCTTCTGCCCCATTTTAGTTTGTGTCTTTACTAACTGATTGGCTTTCATCAATTCGCTGTGATTACACCACTTTAATATGGCACCTCTTGTGTTAAATTTGGCTTTCGCTGTACTCAGTGTCCAACAGGCTGGCGCTGTTCCACCTACTTTGGCCAAATATGATGTGCTGTCTTTCATTCCCCAGTCCATGTTTTTCTGTTTTGCATTAAGGTGACACATAAACTTGAGTCCATCTGAATTTACATTTTACTTTGCCACCCTGCAAGGAAACACATAACATTTCACAGAGTGCACAGCACACTGAAGTGCACATAAGTGGTGCCAGTCTCATCCGTGAACTGTCCACTCTGGGGAAGTTTATACCATTGGTAGTTTAGCTTATAGTGACATATTGCCCTAAAGAAATGGTGGCATTTTGTCATGGATGTGGTTAACTTTACTAGTAATCAACTTTTTTACTTCATTTCTTCAAAAACGTTCTATTTTGCTTTAGGATTTCAAAATCAAAGGATTTGCTTAAAAAAAAAGCACCCGATTGCCTTATTTCCTGGTTTGCTAAACCTCAGTAAACGGGATTTCCTTTGCTAACCACACTCTAATACATGTTAGTCTAGGCCGTGAGTTGGTTAGCAAAAAAAACACGCAAGGCAAATGGGGGGTGGGCGCTTCTTTGTTTTGACAGTGAGAATATCCTTTTAGAAGGTATGGTCGCCTTCTGAAAATGGGAATGCAGTCACCTTTAAATGTGTTTGAAGAGATTTGGAGTACTTATGGTTAAGTAGGCCAATTTAATAAAAAAAACATTATTCATGTCATATATATATATATATATAATCTTTATGGAAAAATATATTAAGCTTTATGAAAAATTACATTCTGTCATGATTCTGGACTTGCGGAAATTAAATAATGTACCCACTCCATGGGGATTCTCCATGTGGGTTCAGCACCAGACTCTTTTAAATCTGGAAACCCTATTTTGTTCGCCAAGACTGGTAAAGACTGGCAATAGCACGGGAATGCAATGCAACGTTCAATATTCAAATAAGATTTAATTATGGTTGTGAATGGCATTTTTTGACGAACTCCAATCATCATAAAGTGCTGGTGTCGGTCAAGGGGACAGCGGAAGCGAGCCTCATACCATGAACGCTGCTACCGTCAATGACTGCTGAGTCCGATGGAACATGAGAGAGAGAGAGAGAGAGAGAGAGAGAGAGAGAGAGAGAGAGAGAGAGAGAGAGAGAGAGAGAGAGAGAGAGAGAGAGAGAGAAGAGAGAGAGAGAGAGAGAGAGAGAGAGAGAGAGAGAGAGAGAGAGAGAGAGAGAGAGAGAGAGAGAGAGAGAGAGGAGAGAGAGAGAGAGAGAGAGAGAGAGAGAGAGAGAGAGAGAGAGGGAGAGAGAGAGAGAGAGAGAGAGAGAGAGAGAGAGAGAGAGAGAGAGAGAGAGAGAGAGAGAGAGAGAAGAGAGAGAGAGAGCACACACACCACACCTGCCCAGGTTGAGAATTTATTACATTGTAACAAACCTCTACAAGGGAGATTTCTTCCTAACATCAAGAAAGTGATGTCCCATACTATTCAATGCACACAAAATATATTTGGGCGGAAGAAAATGTGAGGAAGAAATTGCACAGTCCATGCACACAAAGCATGTCGGCAAATGGCCTTCTAATAATATCATGTGTAAAGTTAAAGAATGGATCGTCTAACTATCTACGAATGATTAATGAATCGGATGTTTTTTTGGGGTGTGGCATGTGTTCATTTAAATAAGGAGCAGTGGGGTCCACATTAGAAGGGTTGCTACCTCACACACCTCGCCCCCTAACACCAGACCTGCATGCTGCAGCGCACTTTAATCACCAGGACCACACAATTTGACCAAGGCCCTGATTCATGGAATATATTGCGTGGAAAATTGAGACTTTGCATGCCATTCTGCGTGCAAAACCCTGTTTGCCGATTCATGCAATCGACTGTGCAGGACTTTTCCGGGACTTGCATGGAGTTTGCGCTGGGCCGGCAAGTCTCTGCCAGTGGTCGTGCGATTTGCGCGAGACTCCAAGCAGAGTGTGGGCCGGGCCTACGCAGCAACCCAAATAGGGGGCAGAACATGCAGAATGAGGAATAACATATGAAAATGTGGGCGTGCTGGGGCGATTCACAGCTAAGCAATCGACGCCCATTCCAATATATATATATATTACTGTATTCATGGATTTCAAGGCGCAACATCGCGTCGCGAAAAAGCACACGAAAACCCTGCGATCCATCCACCACATGACAGCAGGCGTAAACTTCAATGCACATAGGAACCAATGTGTATAAAGCACGCAATACACACCAAACCAGCGTCTAGAGCCATGATCAACCCAGCAATAGTTGGAGCTATCGTGCAGGTCACCGCAGGAGGAGGAGGATGCCGGGGTCCCGAATCTTCACAACATGCACCACGCTGTTTGAGATGCTGGATGACCAAGGATATGCTAGGTACAGGTTTCTCCCCCATATAATCCTAGACCTCATCTGGGAGTGGGATGATGGCTTTGCATCACCCACCCTCTGCTCCCAGGCCCTTACCTCATAGAAACAGTGCTGACGGCACTACATTTCATTGTAACTGGGTCCTTCCAGCGAGCCAATGCAATAGTTGGTGGGATATAATAATAATAATAATAATAATAATAATAATAATAATAATAATAATAATAATAATAATAATTAGGCATTTATATAGCGCTACGAACCCTCAGGTATCTGAGCACTGCTTATTATTACCCACGGTGTGTGGGGCATTGCATGACCGTTCACTGGAATATCGCAGGCCACCCAATCCCGCTTTCTACACCAATTGTTGTTATGCATAACAGCATGTGCATGTGTGCGCAGGCACCTATATATGCCCCAAAACCGGCGGAAAGGCAGACAGTGAACCAGAAATTGTATGCAGTAGCACACTTTCCCTGTGTACTAGGTGCAATTGGCTCCACACATGTTGCGCTACACCCCCCCTCCCCGAATGACAGAGCACATATACTGGAATTGGAAACACTGGCACTCCAGTAATGTGCAGGTAGTGTGTGAGGCCAACGGAATCATCATGGAAGTGTATGCCAATTTCCCGGGCACCACACACGATAGCTACATCTTCCACCAGTCACCACTGGACCGAGCCCTGGCATCGGGAAACATTGCAATACATGGCTCATCAGTGAGTATGAAGGTCATGCACATGCATGCATGTGACACACTGAACAAAAGACCCTGACAATAAATGACAATGACAACCAGGTACACATTTACAGGGGGCCGTGCCTACCTGCTGTCAACATTCATGATGACACCAATCTGGAATCCCACAACACCAGCTGAGGTGAGATACAATACAGCACATGTAGCAACTAGGGCCATAGTGGAGCGCACTTTCGCAGTGCTGAAGTCACTGTTCTGCTCCCTTGACCACTCTGATGGGGCGTTGCTATATGCACCAGCAGTATGGAAAATCATCATGGCTGCACGTGTACTGCACAATGTTGCCACACAGTGTGGTGTACCAGTGGAAATGCGGGTGGGACACACACAACCCTTGCCCATGGTCGGCCAAAGGGCACATGGAGAGGCTGCACGCACCCAAATGGTGCAATCATACTTCACATAAATACCTGCCCCTGTGGAGCACGCACACTGAAGCTACATCCAAGTGCCATTCAATGATGAATTTGGGTCTATCCTCTGTGCCCACAACAACATCCTGAGAATGTGCCTCTGGGAGGGCCAAATTGTATGCGTCCATTGGACATAAAATAACATTCACAGAGCCTCAGAAAAGACTTGTAAGTGGGAGTATACCACTACCACTTTGCAAAGTTCAAAAATGATTCTGGAGGCAGAACAAATGGAAGAATTAGAAATTGGATATTTTCCCTATTTTTCTGTTTATGGGGGATCAGTTTTCGAACAGGAAAAAAGTAGAACCACAAGAAGGAGTGGAAAACTGATTACCACCTCTCCGCCCATATCACAATCACTGGTGAAAGATGTCTTATAATTTTCTGTTTTTTTAATCAGAAATAATCTCTGCCACGAGACATAAAGTGAACATTTTAAATTGAAAAAATAGACTATTGATTAATTTTACCACATAAAAATTGTTTCTTATACCGCAAAACACATTGTGATGCAAGTTAACAATTACTAAAAAACATTTAATAGCCGAATAAATTGCACAGTTGAAAAACAACAACCATGGGATGAAACAAATAGATCCATAGGGTAAAAACGTTTTTTTTGTTATATTTCACTATTGTCAGTATTTTGAACACATATCTGATGGTGCTTTCTTAGGCAGTATTGAACATTTTCATTTTAACATACCATAACATAACATAACATAACATAAACCATTTTTTGCAGAAGTCTAATCTTACATTTTTGGACCAGACAAACACAACTTGTTCTATTTCGGTCTTAAAGACAGTCAACATTTTTCGGCCACAATATTGTTGAGGCACTATCTCTAGTGTCCTTTTCAGATGGTACTAATGGCCTTCTTCAGGACTGGGGCATTTCCTTTGTCATTGCACAGTGTCAGCCATAAATTCTATTCTAGAATCCCTTTCAGTGTACTCAGACTGGTTTCTATACCATTTTGTCAAAACCATGCATTCTTTTGTCAAAGACACAAAGGAGCATGATAATAATATTACAAAATCAACCTATGGATAAAGAAGACCTTTTAGTGACACGGGTTGCCACTGCTCTATACACAAGCATTCCGCAATTGGTGTGTATCAAAGTATATATCTGTAGTTGTATATGCTCCACGGGATTGATGTGTTCAAAATACTGACAACAGCGAAATATAACAAAAAAAAACCTTTCATCCCATTGATTGATTTTTTTCATCCCATGGTTGTTGTTTTTCAACTGTGTAATTTATTTGGCTGTTAATTGTTTTTATAGTAATTGTTAACTTGCATCACAATGTGTTGTGCGGTATAAGAAACTATTTTTTATGTGGTAACAGTAATCAATATACTCTATTTTTTCAATATAAAATTTTCACTTTATGTCTCGTGGCCGAGATCATTTCTGATAAAAAAACAGAAAATTATAAAAACATCTTTCACCAGTGATTGTGATATGGGTGGAGAGGTGGGTAATCAGTTTTCCACTCCTTCTTGGTGGCAGAACAAATGTACAAATGTGAAAAATACATAAACAAGTAAAAAATGGTGCAACAGAAAAATGTATCAACTTGGCAACATACAATTCGTAACACCTAGTCATTCATGACCATCAAAAGCAACATGTTCACTAATTCCAACCAGCTACTCAAAATATTATTGCACACCATGTCACTGTGAGCGTGAAAGCAGGGGCACAAGATTTCACATACATACTGTGAATAGGGAGACCTTGCACTCTATCTCAAAATTACCACTGAGTATGAGCCTATTTGTAAGTGAGCAAAAGTAGTTGATACACCCCAAGGGCCACATTCACAGAAGCGTCAAATAATGGCACAATCACATAGGAAAACGCTCTGTGAATCATGCCCCTAATCTGTATGGCTGTGCACAAATCACCAACACAGTCATACCAACTTGAACCAACAGTGTCCATGTAGTACACCCAAAAGCACACACCACAACTGTTGTGCACGTAGACATCAAACTGCACACATGAGACGTAGGAAGGCATAGTACAAAATGGATGCAAAAAACAAAGACATGTGAGGACCGCCCTGGACCCACAATGCGTGTTACACAACAATAAACAGGTTGAGTGGCCAACCCATTCGCTGACAACTATGCTCACAACACACAGTCACATCAAAGCAGTCATGTATATCCAGAAACATCCAAGTGCACTGCAAGAGAAATGCACATCTCACTGTATCCCTTCTGAGCCTGCACCAGATGGAAGTCCCCCTCTGTCGGCCTGGAAAGCACCAAACCCTGGTGCTGTATCCTGTACACGCATACAGCAGCAACATCCCCTTCAAACGCAGCAACCATCTTTCCATGCAGAATGCCTCTGTAGAGAAATACAACACAATGTGAGGGCAGGCAACACATCCATGCACTCAAACCTACAGCAACATGTGCCCCACTATGTGACATGCAACAAATGCAAACAATAACTCACCAGCCACCCATCACCATGTGTCCCGGCACCCATGCAGCTAGATCCACCAACCTCACGCAAATGCAACATGAACACCCCACTCAGTGACAACTAACCCACTCACAACACCTAAACTGCCTTCCCCCCCAATGCCATAGATGGGACATTCTCAACACTCTGATCTAGCCACAGTCGATATGACACTGAGAGGACTCCCCAGAAAGAGACTACAGAGAGGATGGAAACCCAGGATAATCTTGGAAGCACTTCCAATGCCGTGATATGGCATCCCCTGATTAACGTGGCACTGGGGCAGTGCAATATACACTGGTAGGGGAGCCGATGATGCAATGTCCAAGACTATGTGAATGAAAAATATCACCAATTGCACAGAAGAAAAGATCTGGCAGAAGGCCGCACTTCACAGAGACAGCTGTCATACTTGAAGGCAGGGCACCAAGGCAACTGGCATGAAACAGACAAGCACACATGAGAAAGGAATGAGAAACACAGGCCAAGGACACTGTCACACGAAAGGGGGACAGGAAAGAGGAAGGAAAGGCAGACTTCACCGGGATTGGATTGAATTGGGTCCAATGCGCTCTGAACTGAAGGGAGCATTTAGATGCAACCAGCACATGTATAAAATCTGTTGGTGCAGCATGCACGGTACATGTTCACCATAGCAAACAACAACCCCTGGCCAATGAAGTGTGCCAGGTATCTGTGGTGAACATGGCATCGCACAAATGGCCAACAATGCTGTTCTGTGTGTGTAATTGTCTTGAGACAGCACCCCCAGAAGGGTAAGAAGGACTAAGATTGGACTTCCTGCATGGGTAGATAGGACCATTACAAAACCACTGAATGGGATGCCATGTGGCAGGCAAGACACATGTAAAAGCTGCAAGGAAACACTCCCCATCACCATGTGTCACATGCAGCCATGTAACTCGATCCACTCACCTCAATACAAGTAAAAGAGAAACAGCCCCACACAGTGCCAGACACCCTGCCGCCAAACACAACACAAGTGCTACCGTGAGTGCCCTTCACTTACCCTCACAGGGTACCCACCTGGCTTGCATCCACTGCATCCCAGCTGAAAAATACAACTTGAAATCGCAAAGACATGCATTGCATCAACATAAAGATGCTGGACATCCATGACAAACCCTGCATGACACAAGAAAATAGGCATGGACCACCCAGTGCTGAATGACGACAGAGTGCAAGAGGGAGACAGGACACAGAGTGACGATTACCTAGCAGTGGAGTGGAGAGAGAGAGCGAGAGAGAGGGATAGATGAAAAGCACTACAAGCAGACCTTCCAGGATATTGCAGCATGAAAGGGCACATTTTGCGGCATAAAATGGCAAATATTGAGGCACAAACCTTTATTTATTGCGGCTTTTTGCAGGACATTTTGTATTAACTGGAGGGTGTAAGATTTCCACATTGTAGGAAAGAGGCAGAGTGCAAGACTACAAGAGAGTCAGGGTGTCATTATTATGTATCTTTTGTATTAATTTAATAGGACGAGTCCCAGATGTCGTTGGCTTGGCAGAACAATTTTTGTTTTGGCTACATTTTTGGTTTAATGTGCATGCCTATTTAATAGTATTAACTAAATTGATCATTATCAGTTGTAATGCTGAAACTATTCCCCTTCCATGTTCTCCAATCCCCAAAACACCCGCACACACCTCTCGCACCAACACATCTCACACGTCTCACCAATTTCCCATCACAACTTGCAATCCTGAACCTCTCACTCCATCATACAAATCCTTACGTGCTATGTCACACTGTCAAGTCACAATGTGCACTCCCTTGCCCCTGCCAAACTCAAAATCATACCCCCAAATCACACCTTACACTCTACAATTCCTCTGCAGTCTACAGACCTTCATTCTTTTGTGCTTCTTCTGTATCTTGCATTCGTTCTCCCATTCTATCACACTCTTCATTCATCCTTTTTCCCAATCTGCAGCTCACTGCCTCTTTCTGGCCAACTGCTTTCTGGCTCACTGCTCCCCCTGACCACATGCCCCCTCTACTTTCTGTACCTCCACTCGCTCTCAGATTTCTGGCCCACCATATCACTGCTTCCTCTGCTGTCTTGTGCACCGCCTCCTCCTCTGAACCACTTCTCTCCCTCTGCTTTCTTGCCTATCATGTCACATCTCACCCATCACTCTCCCTCTCTCTCCTTTCCCTCTCATAGTGTGACCATTTTTTTAAAAAGTAGATTTTGACCATGATCCTCAAAAAATGGGGCATTTAAAAATAGAGCAGAGGATATGCTATTTTTAAATAACCCATTTTTGGAAATGAGTAGGTCACCTTATTCTCAAAGGTGATCTGCTTTTTTCCACGGGGCTGAGCTGTAGTGCAAATTGTGCAATGGCCAGCTGCCTTGAATAGGGTTGTGGTTTGTTTGACCGAAGTGTAATTATTTGCGGCGGAATTGACCGTAGTCAATTTTGCTGCAAATAGATTTGCTCTTCAGCCAAACAACCCAAAATGTATTTTTTTAATGGTAGTTTTTGCATTCGTTTTTGCAAAAACAGCAGTTTTTGTGCAAAAAAGCCGTTTTTGCGGCATTTTGCGCAAAAGAGCTGTTTTCGCAGCATTTTGCTGGATCGCAAAATCGCTATAACCAGGAAGGTCTGTGCACGGAGGCGACTAACTGGAGGAGAGATGAAAATTGATATGTCTGATGTCACAGTAGGTGAGGGCATAGAGACGTTGACCAAGAGAGGAAGACATACACATGAACACCTTTGCAAGAAGCAGCCTGGTCATAGAGCCTGGAAGGGACATGGACATCGGTGGACAAGTACTAAATGTAGTGGTCCATGAAAGCCAAAAGTGGGTGACAGAGAAGGTGAGAGTGGCAAAGAAAGGGCACATGTGAAAGGTCAGTCAGCAGCTCTACATCAGACAAACCACTGCCAACACCCACCATGGCAAAATGGCTCTTTTGCAGAAAAAGACCCATGTATGCTACATCCCCACAAAGAAGTGCCTACAACCACATACCCATACCCTAGACCAACCAACATTCCCCCTGTTAGACACCACTGCAAATGGACCTCAGGACAACATGCAGCCGTTCACTCACCCACCAACAGACCACACACCCTGAGTGAGATCGTCCCAGTAAGTGTGCATGGATTCCCAGGTGCACTCGCAACTCATGCGGGGAAAACAGATGAAGACAATCTGTGGGAAGTGGACGATGAAACACATGCCTGGGCCCACAATATGCACACACAATGTACACTCACTGCCAGTGCCGGATGAGATGAACAAGGAATGCAAACCAAAAAACATGCAACACACCCTGTTGTGCATAACCTACAGAAGAAAACAATGATTGGGTCACACAGAAGCAGTCTGTCAGGACTACAAATGAGAATATCTGTACAACCCTACATGCAGCAAGTGGGACAAACCTGTCCTGTGGCGTCAATGCACACAAATACCCAGAACTGTGTCACCAGAGGCTATGTAATGAAGCTGTGCAGCTGAGGATGAGCAGACCTGACAATGCACATGGGTGGTACATGTGGAACAGTGGCAGGGCAGGTCATGTAAGTGGACAAGGGAGTGGAGTGGGAAGTGGTACAGGTCAAAGAGTAGTGTGCACAGGGAGTACACCTGCAGGGCTCGATAGGAAACATGAGGCAAGGGGGAGTAGAAGGGTGGCAGTAAGGAGATATCAACACGGTCAGTGAGGCAAGTGTTGGAGAATCAAAATACACAGAGTGCAGATGCACGGAGAATGCATGCCGTCAATTATTATGAACATCCACAATGTTGGAAATTCTGCCAAAGGCTAAAGTGTGACAAGTGCTGCCCAATCACTTCCAGTAATTGCGTCAATTCTAAAAGGGCATCCACCAAAACAATGCACCCACAACTATGAGATACAGTGCACATGCTTACCTGCCTACAGAGCTGGCATGATGCGATTCCCTCATCGCCTCCACCGGAACTGTACCTCCAAATTCGTGAAAGGAGGGTCAGTGCCTGGCAGAGGGCATGGGGACTAGGGATGTGAAAGGGTCCAAGGCGACCTTCCATGGAATGTAGTCACTAGATAAATCAAGATCACTGCAAGAACATGGCACATTGCATTTCACAGCCATAGTTGACAACCATGCATACAGCATATATGTGGCAAGATACCCTCAACCCATTGTTACCTGCATATGCCATCCTGTCGACTTCAAGGCATCCTTGGCAGTTGACATCACTGTGCATGGCTGCATGTCCACAACTTCACCCATCATGCCTTTGAGAGGGCAACAGCACATCTCAAGGCAAAAAAAGTAAGAACAAAGAAAAAGAGTCTACCTTGGAAAGGGCAAAATAAACATGCTAACATCCTGGCCAGGAGTATTTAAAACAAGAAAAAAGTGCTCATGAAAAAATCAAAGAGCCAAAATAATAAATATAAAGACCACACTGGCCATGCCGACAAAAAAAACAAAAAAATTCCATCCTGGAGGGGGAGAGTGCATGTCAATATCCACATGAGTGGAAGGCACACCTAATGTATGGTGAGACACAGCTCAAATATGCATCATGAAAAGGCATCCCATAGGAGCAGGTGATAAATGGAACATGCAACTCAGCATGATATGATGTGATACCTCAACGTTGATCGCATGTACCTGTCTAGCAGTGCAGAGTGGCACGCCACAAGAATGTAGAACACAACAGTACATGTAGGTGTCTCATTTCTTGCCCATGAAACAGGAGAGTACCTTGTGGGTGATGTGTACTGTCATGCAGACATGTGCCACACATGTTCGCCACACGGGATGCTCCCAGAATGATGGCCATGTGACATGAGTCTGAACGTCGGCAAAAATGCATCACCTAGGGATGACATACAACTGCAGCCAGATGTGCCACTACACAAATATGGTGGGTCATGTATGAAAGGCAAGACATACATGCACAATGAGGGCCACTCACCAGACGTGTCCTCATAGTTCTCCAGGCCTCCTATGCCTTACACCTGCTCAGGGAGGATGAATTGGCATGTGACCTCTTCATGCTGTTTCAGCTGCTCCTCCTCTGGTGGCCCTCATCCAGTGGCCATTGCCAAATCCAGGTTGGCACTGAGCTTGTGCTTCATTGTACGTGTGAGATCATTCCACTGCTTCTGAACCTGTTCAGCATTGCACATCTCCACACTTAAGGCGTTGATCTGGTCTGTGACACGCTGCCAATATACCATCCGTTGTGCAGGTGTATGGGTACTGGCACATCTCCCGATAGTGATTGGTCAGGTAGTCTATGAGGATCTGGAGCTCCTCATCAGTGAAGCTCCTCTTCCTCTGTGGGCCAGCATCCTGTGCCGTGTCTTGGGGTGGAGCATCTTCCTACTGTGCAGGGTGTCCCTTCTTGGCCTGAGGGGCATGAGGTGTTGGTGCTGCCCCTGTTTGGCTGGGACCACGTTGGTGTCCAGGTTGAAGGCCAACTGTGAACTGGGGCCTGCCATGTCCTCCTGGGGCTGAAGCAGATGTCCACACACCACGTCCCTGACCCTCTGAGGCTGGGGCAGATGTGTCCTCACCACGTCCCAGGCCCCATCTGCTCCCTTTCCCTCTTGAGGCATTTCTACTCATATCATAGGTTTAAGGGATGAATGGAAGGCGCATTGAGTTATTGTCCTGGGCAATATGAGGAAGGGAACAGTCTACGTGATGTGCGATGTAGATGTGAGGTCCAGCAAGGCTCCAATGTACCCCAAAATCAAAACAATACAGTACGCGATACGCAGTGGCACCCAGAGACTCAGAAATTGCATATGTGATACCCAGAAAGCTTCAGAAAAAAACAAAAGCGGTACCCGATACCCAAAAAGCTTCCGATAAAGAAAACAGTGGTATACAATACGCAGTGGCACCCCCAAACACAAAAAGTGCATACGCGACACAACGCAGAGGGCTGTCAACTTCAGCTCCTAGGAAGTTGGCATCCTGGTGGATAAGGTCCTGCAGAATTAGGATACCCTCTTCGACACAGTGAAGCAACTCGGCAAGGAAGGACGTAAGCAGATCTGGGGGGGACATAACTGCTGCCATCAACACAGAGGGGGTGGCAGTCTGCTGCACCAAGACTGTCCATAAGTGCTGGGAGGACCTCAAATCCATGACCCACACCAAGGCCATGTGCACCCTGAAGGCCGGTGCAACCATGCAGGTGCACCATGCGGGGAGATGCAGGTTCTCCACTAACAACATGTAGGTCCTGGTGAGGTTCTACCCGGAGCTGCATACCAAGGTCTGCGATTGGAGACAACGTCTGGAGTCTGCTGGTAAGTAGGCATGTGGTGCAGTGCTGTACGGTGCATGGGTGTTGTGCAGGTGCCTGCATGTTTGTAGGTAAAGCCTTATGTTTGCAGCATGTGTGTTTCAGACATAAACAGCGACATGCAGGACCCAGCCAATGCTCCCCATGTGTGAGATTTGATACCTGTTGACATGCGCTGGTATTTGCAGTGTGTGTTGTTGTACAGTTGGGCAAACCATGCACATGCAATGTCATTTGTAGCTTAGACTTGCTTTGATGGCAAGGGTGCCAGATAACGATGTGGTGCCCATGTCATGTGCATGCATGATGGACATGATGTTTTGCCGACAATTGCAATGTTGGCTATGTAGTCTCTACATCTGGAGGAGACACGTGCATTGGGATGGTTGGCATAGTCAACTTGTGGCATTGCGTATTTGGGGACTTTGGTGTGATCTGTCATGGCGCTGCTTGTGTACTCAGAGTTGATGTGTGCGCATGCCTGGTATATGCGCTTGGGCCTATGGCCTACTCACGCGTGCCTCTGCAATTTATTCATGTATGTGTTACATGCGCACAGGTCGGGTTGTGATGGAAGCATGTTGTTTGATATGATTGTGTGGAGAGATGCCCAAGCAAGTGTTGCCATGACCATGCTGTGAGTGTTGCAATCATGGCATGGGTATTATAGCTCAATGGCAATGCGCTCGTCTTGAAAGCAAGACGACTGTTGGGAATGGGGCAGCCCCGTCATCCCCCCAAGGTGCTTTAAAGTAAGGCGAGATGCATTTGAGGCACTGTGATGAGCCGCGGGGTAGGGGAGAACAGTGAGGGGGTACCTCCCCGTCCAACAAGACCCAGTGTTAATATAACCAATTATAGTTTAACTACATGGTGTGTCCCAAGGCTCGGGTGGTTTTCTTGCGTTAATATTACTAATCCTAGGTAGAAGGGAAAGCCTGTGCGGTAAATGCGGCATTGCTTGCACTAGGCTCAAATCCATGAGACCATAGAAATCTCTAGTCATGCCTGAGCTCCCATGAGTACAGTTCGCACCCCCACCCGCCACACCATCTATTCAATGTTCCAAAAGTGTTGCAAAGATGTGTTTTTCACCCAATATGAATGTGCCCTACAAGGCCGAAATCAGGGACCGGCACCTGGTGTGCATGTTATCTCACACTAGCCAAAGCTTGACCTGGCCCATTCCTGGGTGACCACGAGTTATAGCCCATATAACTGACTAAACACTTAAGATCCCTGAATTCTATGGCAACAGGTGCCCTTTAACCACCAACCGTAAAGTAACAAGTCCTGAAATGTTCAAAGAGGATGGGCAGGGCAAATCTTCGAAGCGACAATCATTTGATTTCTTTTGCGAGGTGCTGGGAGGGATAAATTATTGTTCAAAATGAGTGGGGAGACCTTGAAGCCGGATGGCGTGGAGGGAGTGAGTGAAATGTGTGTGTGAAAGTTACAGTGACCCCGAACCTCCTGTGAGTCTGTAAGGCCTGCCAAGTGCACAGTATGACTGATAAAACAAGCTGTATAGTAGGAGTATAATTAATTTCTTTTCTGACCTTCGACGTGAGAAGAAGATGAGCCTGCAGCACCTACGTGATAGAAGACGGACGGACTGGGCTGGGACCAATAAACTGCAATCCCTTATGGATAAAGATGGTACCTGTATAAGGTCCATCCAATCAGCCGCGGGGGTGTTTACTTTATGTATTGTGTCATCTATGACAATGTTTTCCTTTATAAGATTCTGCTTGTACTACTTTTCGGCAGAACGTTCTTAGCAGCAGAGTCCTTTGGTTTTGCTCTCAACTGCATGTGTGATTAAACTTGTTATCCTTACAGTATCGACTTGGGTCTTTCTTCCCTAGCGGGTTGTATTCTCTCTGGTGTGAGTGTTCAGGGGTGTGCCTTCAATTGGTGACCCCGACATGATCCCAGCGCACCCCGTGCTTGCAGAGGCTTTTAGGCGGTTTCTCCAGAAGGAGGCGCAACCACCTACAGTGACCAGTCCCGAAAAACACGTGTTTCGAGTGGTTTAGCAGGAGCCATTTTAAGAAAAGTCCTCTCTGCGAGTAGACTCTTGTAAGAAATAACAAGTAGGTCATCGATGTGACATGGATGAGGTTAGGGTTATTTGTTGGTAAAATTAGTATTATGAATTGAGTGTTTCAGAAAAGTTTTATAAGGTAAAGTATTATAAGGTAAAGGAATATAAGGTAAGGCATTATAAGGTAAGGCAAAGGTAAGGCAGGGATCCCCCTCCTTGGAAGGGGAGGGAAGATGGTACCATAAGGCAGTATAGTATTTAAAGGAGGTTTATGGAAATAAAAGGTAGTAGTCTTTTATAAGTAGCAGGCCTGGAACAAGTAGTGGTTGTTAGTTTTAGCATGTTATTTTAATTTATGATGGTTGTGTTTTTTAGGTGAAAAACAGGCCCTAGAAGGGGTGGTAATTGTGTGCATCGCGGTGTGGTGTGATGCTTCCTGATTTTCTGGAGCGGTGGGTGTGCATATGGAAGGGTAAGAGAGAAGGGTGAGGGTTGATTTTCTTTGTTTTCGTTTTTGTATTCACAAGCAAGTTGCAGCGTGTGTGGCGCATTAGAAGGATTTTGCAGGGTCAGTAAGACATAGATGTCACTAGCATGGGGGATGAACACCAATAGAGCACATGTACAAGACCCTGCCACTGTATCGTGACAGGTTGGAGAAATATCATAAGCAGTGGCCACGGCAGGGCTCACACAACAAGCGTATTTTGGAACACTCAAAGACGCAGAAGATCAAGGAAATGGAGTAGAGGTGCAAAGACAGAAAGATGGGAAGGGACGAAAGGGAGAAGGAAATTACGGGGCACGAGTGGAGGTTAGGGGATTATATCCCTTGGCAACATATCCTGCCGAAGGGTACACTAATCCAAGCTATGTACTCGCTGCAATAGGAACCCCTTCTTCTGCGATAGGGTTTCCAGCAGCATCAGTAACAGCACAGGCTATCACTCCCCCACCTACATATACCTACATGCCTGAAGTACTGGCAACAGCGGGTTACAGGTCTAGGGTGTTTGAGGACAGGTTGACAGGATTACTTAACAGAACTGAAAAGGATACAGACATCCCCAGGAACAGTGAGGGACATAAGTGTATCGAGAGAAGGGTCGGGAGAGTGGATGTCAGGGGAAATGCTACTTAAGATGGATACTGAAGGTATAAGACATGTAGGTGTTGAGAAAGAAAGGAGCATGGGTGGGTGGATTATCCTGGGAGAGTAGAATACAGAGCTGGGAGAGAATGTGGAGGAAAGGAATGCTGATACGTTTACTGATGATCAGAGTGAAGGGGAAGGGAGGGGTGAAGATGCAGCTGAGAATACCCCCAAAAGAGGAGCTTTATGGGTGGGGGCAGGTTGAGGAATAGGGCCAGCCTTGGTCATGAAAAGTGGAATCATGTGGAAGGGTGTGGGAAGGAGGGCAAATATGCAGATGCCCTACATACATAAGGGGGAATGTAGGACACAGTATGTGCCCTAGCCCCAAATTGATAAGAATAATTTAATTAAAGGATAGTTCCGGGACTTTTTTTTTATTGTCCCTACGGTTCGGCCATGTGTTTTTAAGCATAACTCGGTAGATCGTAGAAAACTTTCCTATGGACCTTACCCGACTTTTCGTCCATTATCGCACTCGAAATCAGCCGCCATTTTCTGATAATCCTCTCATTTCCCCCCATCGACCTGGCTCACCTGCTTTTGTGGCACTAAATCAAATCCCCCGCCCCTGAAACAGACTTTATCAAAACATTCATATTCCCCGCCTCTATCCGTGACGTGACTGTGCTGCGTAGGCAAACGCGCCCAGGCGTCTTCTACGCGACTCCACACAGAAGCCGGAAATCAACACAGATCAGCTCACAACACAGCGCGCCACAATTCGGAATATGAAACTGTACTTTTAAATCAAACCGCAAGATTGTAAATTTGGTAAAGTACATTTATTTGACATCAAATGTTTAGAGAATATTCAGCGATTTTCATTTTTATTTGCTCACGTTCCAAAAAGTTCGTTTTGAGGCACGCGATGTTCCTTTGCTGTACACAGGGTCTTAGATCATCTCACAATACAGCGCCACAATTCGGAATATGAAACTGTGGTTTAAAAGCAAACTGCAAGATTGTACATTTGGCAAAGTACATTTATTGGACATCAAATGTTTAGAGAATATTCAGCGATTTGCATTTTTCTTTGCTCTCGATCCAAAATAGTTCGTCTTGAGGCAAGCGATGTTCGTGTGCAGTACACAGGGTGTTGGTTTACGATAAAATAAGCTCTTCGGTCGCACTGATAATCGCATGGCTGTTCCAACAACGAGGCACTAGGCCACCACAACGGTATGTATGTTGCATCTAGCCATTAGTACCGCGTAAGGGCATACTTGTACTTGGCGATCGTCCCATAAAATGGTCAGGGTGGTAACGTTGTTCACGCGGAGAAGCAACTGGCGGTTGAAAAACCCATCTGCCGGTGTCTGGTACTCGTGACACACACAATAATGAGTGATGTACCTGTTTTAAAAACATAAAAAATGAAATTAGTCTCACCATCAGATCTTTATTAAAATTATTCATTTTATATATCAGGTCGGGAAATTATTTCTGCAACGCGCCTATACACAAGTGTTTCAAGGCGTGGCGAGGCAGGGAGTGGGAGGGAAACAAGGAGAAGACAGACAACGATCCTACTAGGCCAGGTGTCATTCAGATCGCGCAAGTGCAGGGGTAGGGGGAAGGTAAAAGTGCAAGGGGAAGGGGAGGGGGGAAGTGGAGTACAAGGTAAGTAGCATAAAATAATAAATACATAGGGCCAGCTGGTGGCGAGTGCAAGGTAAGTGCAGGACAAGTGCTGGGAAGGGGGGGCTGTAGGATACTGAGACAGTCCCCCAGTGCAGGGGTTGACAGGGAGGCAGTGCAGGTGGAGAGTGGAAGGGCCCAGGACTGAGGTCGCAGACAGTGGACCAGTTGTAGCAGGGGAGAGGGAGAGAGAAAGCAGAAGCAAAGAGAAAGAAAAAGAAAGAGAAAGAAAGCAGAAGCAATGCCCCATTGAACGAACAAGTACAACTTAACCCGTCTTTAAAGCTACTGTATAGTAATTAAATTGCGGTATAAACTCATCTAAAGAGTTACTTACATTATATTTGCATTTTCCATTGTGTTGGATAGACACATTGCATGTACACTGAGCAATCACTTTTATTTACACAATACATAGCTACACATATTCAATGGGCCTGCGACATGAGGAGACTCGAGAGCAAAGTCACAGGTGACACCCGGGAGGTTTGCACTACTGCACGGTGAAGGGAGGGGCAAGGGTGGAGAGACACATTGCATGTACACTGAGCAATCACTTTTATTTACACAATACATAGCTACACATATTCAATGGGCCTGCGACATGAGGAGACTCGAGAGAACAGACAATCAAATTACAATCATTTAAACCGTGATGTGTATTTCTCAATGAGCTCTTCTTTAGGTGGACATGGAACAGAGGCAATGTTGGGTGGCAATGCAGTTGTCCCCTGCACAGGTTTGTTCACAACTCCATGTATGTGCCTATCTATGACATCCACAATAAGTCTCTCAATAAACTCATATTGCATATCCTCAAACACTGGTTTGATCACCCATTGTTTACTTCTTTTAGTGAAGGCCTTATTGTAGCGAAGCATCCCTAAAGTTCCGGTCGTCCTACTTTGTTGACGGCCAACATTATGGTTATGTGCCAAGACCGCTAGAAGAGTCCGATTTATCATGCCCTCCATGCCAAAATGCAATCGTTTTGGCCTGTACTTTAGGCCCATATTGTGGAACACCTCCAAATCTCCTGTGTGGCAGAATTCCGTGAGTCCCCTCAAATCTCTGGTTATAGTTTTATCAAATACAATCTTTTCAATGGCTTTGTGAGTGGGTGATGAAGGAATCAACCACTTCTTCTTCCGTGCCTCCTCTGTGGACAAATGGCCATGTTCACAATTGTGGAAATGTTGGTTTGTGTTCCAACGGTGAACGTTGGTACAGTGTAGCATTACTGACCGCCATTTTTCCAGTAGAATTTCCAACGACCCTCCACATGTTTTTGAGCTCCACCAAAGATGGTTGCTGATTCACTTGGACCACTGTGAAATACCTTGCATATCTTTTTTTTTACCTGCAGCCAACATTTTTTTATTGATTGTTTTTGCAAGATGCCAAACGTCAAATTGGTGATTTATATTTTTGTACTGTTCTCTCATTGTCTTGGCAATTGAAACGTGTCTGTCCGTGGCTATCAGTTCGATCACCATTCCCCGCGATTGTAGTTCTTGCAATGATGCTACAAAGCCAACTTTCTCCATGGCCACTGAGGATGTACTTTGTGACACCTGCACGACCACCGAACTCACAATTTTCTTACTTTCCATGTCCTGAAAGTGGTAGGTGCAGTACTTGGCTGAAAATCCTGGGCTGTCGCACTGTCCATCACCGGCTAGCCTGAACCGTTTGCCCGCGAATGTACTATCAATAGACATTTTTTCCATTCTCCAAGCTTCGCTAATGGCTGGAAATAGATAATCGGTTTGGTATTTGTAGAACTGAGTTTTCGCAATGAAATGGTTTCCCACAAACTGAAAGAAAGACTCTAACTTTTTAAAACTTGAACCACTAAAAAGTGCAGCCGCTGCACAAAGTAGATTGCCTGCTGGCAGTTGCCCCAGCATGGGTTGTGCAGACCATGAGAAAGGATGATATTTTGTACAGGTGGCATGTATTTTAAGGTGAGTGCCTCGAATTGCACGAGTCACATTAATCAATGGCTCCCCACATACTTCCCCACCAACCGAATGCCCACATTTCATCCGAATAATAATATCAATCAAACAACTATCGAATACAATGAATTTGGCCTCTTTCCTTATACTGTCACTCTGCATCCCAGCTGGTTCGGCCTGTAACGTTGAGGACATGTCACTCACATGAAAGGTAGAATCTCTGATATCGTCTTCCGCTATGTTCAGTGATATTGATGGTGTTTCATTGTCGTCCACTTCATTCTCTTCCATTGCAACATCTGTTCCTTCTCCGGCGATGGGTGAATAAAACAATTTCTTCAACTTTCTCGCGGTCTTAGTTTTTGCGGGTGTGGATTCTGTGAATTGATCTCCGACTGCATCCGAACTACCAGGAGGACATTCACTATCAATGGCTGGTGGTGGTATAGCTCCGTTGTCAATCACTTGATATTCTTCCCATTGGCACGATGCATCTCCAGTCTCAAGTCCCTGCCAAAAGGTTTGACAAGCAACATCTCTCGTTCGCTTCACTGTCTGTGTAGATCTAGTTCGTACACCCACTCGCAACTAGAGGACAGATTGGAAAAGGGATGTTCAGTTTAAACACAACTTACAGTATTGAACTAATAACAGTGAAAAACAACATAATATAGTGACCAGGACACTAACCTTCTTTTGCTTTCTTTTCTTTGAAACTTTCTTGCCTCGAACTTCAACATCAGGACGCTGTTGCTCCGACTCGTGTGTGCATGTCTCCACTTCCTCTTGCGCTGCAACGACTATATTTTCATGATAAGCACATCCATCACGCACTGACGCTCCATCGACTCCCTGAAACATAGGACTTTCATTAGTATGTATAATAATATCGAAAACACAAAATGTACTTGGGGACCAATACCCACGTACATCTCAATAGCAAAACACGAATGATGGCTTTGTGTAGAACATTCAAATGACAATTATTCACGCATTGTTGATCTAGTTAGATGGAACTGTCAAGATCCATACCTCGGGCTCCTCATAGACTTCCATTGATGATATTATTGAAGATGATGCTTCAGTAACTCCCTGAAACACAGTAATTGCATTAGTATGGTTTTCTATTTTGTTAAAAAGAACATAAACTTTGTGCTGGCGTCAACGGCTCATCTAAATAGACCTGCACAAATGATCAGTTGTCTAAAATAAATAATGGATATGTAAATATGATTCGATTTGCTCGATCGTTGGAAGTGTCACCACCCAGAGATCTGCATCAACTACTAGGGGTGATGTTCTTGTAGAAGAAGCTCCGTCATCTCCCTGAAACATAGTACTTGCGTTAATAAAGAAGGAAGTATAGCGGATGTAATCACGTCATATGATCTCGCTTGATCGAACTGTCAGTATCCATACCTCGAAATGCATAAGAACATCAAGGGACGATGTAACTGCGGTGCACACTTCTGCAAGCTGTTGCGCCGACCCGTAACTGCATGCTCCCCCTTCTTCTTGGACTAATGCTCCATCGACTCCCTGAAACATAGGACTTTCATTAGTAATGAACACAATATTGAAAAAAGAAGACACATAGGAGGGCGACGACAGAAGGACATATCAATGGCTAAAAACGAAAGAAACATTGTGTGTAACAATCACGCTACAAGAATGCAAGATCTGATGATCTCCATCGATGGAACTGTGCGGAAACGTACCTCGAGCATCTGAGTGACATCAACGGTTGTCGTCAATACGTTGGACTCCTCAGCATCTCCCTGAAAGACAGTACTTGCATTATTTTGGATAACAATAATTATAACTGAAAACAAAGACTAGAGGACGAGTACAAGGGTGTACCATTAGGTAAAATAATTACACGATCAATTAAAACTATTGATTTACATGCCTAAAAGAAGTCAGTGGCAGAATAGCCAAGTAAGATTACCCGATAGGCGCTTGAAGTGGCTGATGACTGCAATAACGACACGGATGGAGAATCTTCCGCCTTCATATTGAGTGGATACATAAATGGGGAAATTATTGTTAGATAATGCTACACACTACCGCAAGGCCGAGAGATAAATACGTAAACTTGACTCACCAGTGGAGGGATGTGGACGAATAGAGTGGGAATAGCGGTTGAGAGCAATTTTCGCCTTGCTCGCGGTGTGTTCTTCTTTATTAGCATTGATGTGGAGTACATGTCTGAGCTAAAGTGCCTGCTGCAGATGCGGTATCGATCACCCCTCTTGTCCGCAAAGACTTCTAGGACTCTACTTTCAAGCTCAGACGGTGGATATCCGCAATATCGGACCCATTCTCTTATCTGATCTATTGTCTTAGGGAAAACATGCATTATAGTACCTTCCGATTTATTATGGGTCTTCGAAGGGCAACCGCCAATGGAACAAGCAGGCATTGTGGAAAGTTCTGAAAAGTAAAGATCAACAATTCTCTATGAATACCAATGTGTTAAAAAATTAAATGACACATAAAAGGTTCAATGCAAGGTTCGTTTTGGTTCTTGGAACTATACACGTTATTCACATGCGGATAAGTATTTGAATAACTTTAAAAAAATAGAAAAATAATTTGACTAAACTCAGAACATGTGACTAGTTACTTGCATGTACTGTCTTGAACGAAAAGAAATTGGACGCAAAATGATTATGGTACATGGCCTTACCTTGACGAACAAACAGTTAGATGCAGGGATCAGAGTAGTTTCTTGTCGTAGAACAGGGAGCAGTTCACAGGTTGCAAACTGACGAGTTTCCTCGAAGTGGTCACGGAAGTTCACAGAGACGAAGAGCAGATAACCAGCACCTTCACGGGTTGACTAGCAAAGCGCAAAGAAGTTCACATTAGAAATATGAAGTGGGTTATAAATAATTCGAAACAGGGGTGTGTTTGTGAATGAATGACGTGTATATGTCGTGGCATTATGCGGTTTGCAGGGGGCCGCCCAGCGTGAGGGGGGATGCTTGGCAGGAGACACGGGGTCTGGAGGTAGACATGGGAACAACAACCCATGCTCTATAGACCACTTTGAAGTGTACTTGTTCTTTGGCACCTCTTGGCCTTTATCGCTCCCTGACAGCTCCACTTGGCAGCACAAGTACCCCGGTGCGAACTGCCTTTGATAGGGCGGGGGGTGGATTGGGGCGGTGGTCGTGCAGACAAGACACAGGAAGACTCGTGAATGGAGACACACTTATGTGGATTACAGGGGGCCGCCCAGCGTGAGGGGGGATGCTTGGCAGGAGACACGGGGTCTGGAGGTAGACATGGGAACAACAACCCATGCTCTATAGACCACTTTGAAGTGTACTTGTTCTTTGGCACCTCTTGGCCTTTATCGCTCCCTGACAGCTCCACTTGGCAGCACAAGTACCCCGGTGCGAACTGCCTTTGATAGGGCGGGGGGTGGATTGGGGCGGTGGTCGTGCAGACAAGACACAGGAAGACTCGTGAATGGAGACACACTTATGTGGATTGCAGGGGGCCGCCCAGCGTGAGGGGGGATGCTTGGCAGGAGACACGGGGTCTGGAGGTAGACATGGGAACAACAACCCATGCTCTATAGACCACTTTGAAGTGTACTTGTTCTTTGGCACCTCTTGGCCTTTATCGCTCCCTGACAGCTCCACTTGGCAGCACAAGTACCCCGGTGCGAACTGCCTTTGATAGGGCGGGGGGGGGGGTGGATTAGGGCGGTGGTCGTGCAGACAAGACTCGTTTGCCGCAGGGCCTCACCAAGGATCTAGTACATGGAAGGCAGGGGGGTGAGTTTATAAATACCTCACCCTCCCAGGAGAATATATGGGTGCAGTTCACCCTGGAGACCCTGGATGCCTAGGCAGTTAGTCAGCAGCAGGCTGGCCTGTGGTGGCAAGGCGGCACGGGCCAGAGGGGGTCATCTCTGTACCCGGTGCCAAAAAGGATGATTTATTATGATCAACCATATTGATTATTTACCTATAACCATGTTTTGTATCAATAAAATCCAACGGCCTTCCTTTTATTGCCAACGCTTGAACAAAGTGGTGTGGTAAGTATTTTTGGGGGAGGAGGCAAGGCCTGGAGGCTTGATGCCAACCCGCAAAATAACATATGTATGTCTGCTGCATATGGGTTCAACGGTTATGTGGATTGAAGGTGGGCGGCCAGCGTGAGGGAGGATGCTGGCCGGAGACATGTGGTGTGACAAGACAAGGCACAGGAAGACTATTCAATGGAGACACACTAGATTCATTTAAAAAATCAAAACAACCATTGTTAAAATATATGTTGGGTTTTATTTTAGATCTTAATTTCAATTGAACATAAATAATAAACATTACACATTGTAAAGTTCCGGTTGCAGCACATCCAGGGAAAATCCGCGGTATTGTCCACTGTCGCTGGGGGAAATGTTGTCTAATGGCAAGTACCGCACAGGCAGGTATTACTCTCCGAACGCGGTGTCCGAGCCTCCCGTGAAGCCACCAAGTGAAGCAACGATAGGCCACCAGCCTGTACCACCTGTGAAAACGAAAGATGCAAACTGTATTAAAATGACAAAACTTTCTTATCACTGTCGATTCAGGTAAAAAATGTCATTCTGCTTTGAAAAAAATTCTATCTAGAAAATGCACAATATGGAACCAATTTACATGCATTCGAATGATATGTAGATGTAATTTTATATGTGGGAGACGACCATGAAATAGTAGTGGCATCACTGACATCACAACCAGAGTATACTTACTCGTTACTCGGATTACGCGGACGAACAGTGCCGCGAAGTTCGTGCATAAGCACCATCATCATCCTCAACACGGTCCGTGAGAGGCAGGCTTCCCTGAACTCTGGCAGCTCGGTGATGCATTGCGGACTTGGCTCGCCTTCCGAAATGTAGGCCAAGCACCCGGAATTTTCACAGCAGCAGCAGTTCTCCTCCTCAGTTGGCATTAGCTCGCACCGATTGCACGTGCACCAGGTGGAGACGCCGTCCATGCGACATGGTCCAGGCTCTTCATCCGTTGACTGGTCCTCCCAACTGCCGTCCGAATCCCCATCGTTTTGCCTTTCCAGTAGTTCTTCCTCGGTGTACTCGGGCTCGTACATATACGGCATTATTGTAGCCATTGTGTGGTAAAGAAAGTAAAATAATTTACAGAGATGGTACAGGTGTTCACAAGGCCTAGAAGCGGCGAAGGTAGCTGACCAGAGCACAGAAACGAGTCACAGAATACTCAAAGTAACACAGAGAGAGTAATGGAATCGAAAATCTGCTGCTGTGTGTTGTGAAATGGTGTGTTTATACTTATAGAGGAAAGAGGCGTCCTGCCATTTCCATGGCGACACTTCATTAGCTGAGGCGCAGCGATTGTTGACACGAAACGTGCTTTGGCGTTGGGAAATGGGCGGTACGCGTCTGCTGATGTCAGGCTCAGGGGCGGGGGATTTGATTTAGTGCCACAAAAGCAGATGAGCCAGGTCGATGGGGGGAAATGATAGGATTATCAGAAAATGGCGGCTGATTTCGAGTGCGATAATGGACGAAAAGTCGGGTAAGGTCCATAGGAAAGTTTTCTACGATCTACCGAGTTATGCTTAAAAACACATGGCCGAACCGTAGGGACAATAAAAAAAAAGTCCCGGAACTATCCTTTAAGGCACTGCTGCAGCTCACAGCAGGGGTGAGCAAGTAGATAAACAAATTATTTAAAAAAAACAGCAGGGGTGCCCTTGGCAATAGGGTATATTAAGAGCCTCGTGGTTACCATAATTGGGAAACAGGCTGGGGACATGTGGGTTAAGGCCGGATTCCCGGGAGTAACCCTGGGGGATGATGCACATGATGGAGCACCATTTAATGCAATTAGGCTGATAGTATGGGATGCACTACATAGGGACTTCCTAGATACTCCAGAATTCAAGTCTTTGATGCAGTATACCATGGGTAATAATGAGGACAGAGCTAGATGTATTCTTGAAATGCAAGAGAAGCGGAGAGCTGAAACAAGAGGGCCATAGTATCAATCAATAGCATTCTTCTATTTTATTGTAAAGAGGGGTTTGCCAAAGGAATTGCAGAAGGCGCTGGATAAGATCATGGGTACTGCGGC
Source organism: Ambystoma mexicanum (assembly GCF_040938575.1). Classification (NCBI taxonomy): domain Eukaryota; kingdom Metazoa; phylum Chordata; class Amphibia; order Caudata; family Ambystomatidae; genus Ambystoma; species Ambystoma mexicanum. The sequence continues at coordinate 1,494,175,548 of NC_090929.1, read as the reverse complement.
GAAGGGAGGGCCGGACATACAGAGTACATCATTGAAAAAAGATTAAGGAGCGGGAGATGGAAGCAGTGCAAAGGTGTCAGGGGGATGAAGCAAAATTGGTGGCAAACAAATTGGCAGAGGTAGCAATTCAGGGGCCTCTGTCAATGCCAGTACAGGTAGAAGGTACAGAGAGCACCCAGCAATTTGTGAGTGGTACTATTGTGGTGCTCTGTGCCAAAGGAGGACAGGGACTGTGGGGCGGGGGACAACAGTACCCCAGCCAACAGTGGCAGAAAGGGGGGCTGCAGCGAGGAAGAGGGGGATTTCGAGGAGCAGGAGGAGGAGGGTTTGGACCCAGAGGAGGTGGGTTTGGACAGTCTCAATGTTGGAATTGTTTAATGTGGGGGCATTTCGCAAGGGAATGCAGGAGCAGGTTTGCAGTGGGGTGTAATGATGGCCACAGCAACAGGGCCATGGGCCCCAAGGATACCAAGAACTAGGGTAACAGCAACAGGGTTAAGGGTACCAGAATCAGGAGTATCCACAGGGGCAATACCAAACTTATAATCAGCAGCCCCAAGCACCGGACACACAAGCGTGGTACCTGCTGCCACAACAGCAGGACGGTGCTGCCCCAGTAAACAGGGAGCAAGGTGGGGCTGCCGCTCCCTTTGGGGGAGCATCAGTAGTAGTAGGTAGCCCCTGCTCGTTCCCCAGAAAGGACATGTATCCTGATTAGGACAGCCCACAGAGAGCACTCGCGTGTCCGGTCTTGTCGACGACTACCCACCCTGAAGGGTAACCTTTGGTGGGGGCAGAGATAGGAAATAAGCAATTCATATTTATAGTGGACTCTGATGCAACTAAATCATGTATCACGGAAGGAAACTTTCCAGTAGCAGGAAAATATCTTGACGCACAGGGATTCTCCGGGGCTAGTTCCAAATTTCGATACACTGAGGAGTTGGACGTAAAGGTGGGAGGGAAGATAGTACAGGTTCCCTTATTATATTCCGAGAGTTCCCCAGTTAATTTACTGGGTAGGGACCTGCTCAGTAAATTAAATATGACTATATATTTTACAGATCATGGTGTAGTCTGTTCAACACCTGGGATGTGCACCGTGAGGGCAATGTTGATAATACATACAATGACAAGGGAGTTGGTAGTCTGCGGGATTCCCACAGATTGTGTATCTGTGGTATTACAGTGCTTGTGAAGGCGGTGCCCCAATTTGCCAAGCAGTGTTGGCGAGTGCCCACTGATTTTATTTTCCGCTCAACTGTGCCACCCGAGGTGGTGGGAGGAACAATATTATCGCTGGACCTACAGGGGTTGTTGGTTTCAGACCAGAAGGTTCTCCTAATGGGAATGGATAAGGATGGGTGTGAGTGCTGCACAGTCCTCTGTGTAGATCCAACAGTGCAGCCAAAGGAAATGACGGATGAGGAACTGTTTGGGAATAACAACAAAGAGGGGAAAATAATACTACAGATTTGCATCCCGTGTGACATAATGATACAGTTACGAAGAGTGCAGTGTCCCTTAATGGCAGTATTAACTCCATCCCCATTTTTGATGCAGATTTACAGCATGTGCCTTCACAGTTGTGGACTACAAGTCCACAAGTTGTAGGATTATTGAAAGATGTAACACCTGTGCGTATAACATTAAAGCCAGGTGCGGTGCTGCCCAGGGTGAAACAATATCCACTATCAAGAGAGGCGCAGGAGGGCACTAGAAAAACAATACAGGCCTTACTGAACCAGGGTATTATCGTGCCATCTACATCCCTGTGTAACACATCAATATATATCTGTTAATAAATCAACGGGGGCAATTGGAGAATGATCCCGGACTTGCACCACCCTAAATGATGTGCTGCAAAAAGAGTTTCCAGTAGTTCCGAATCCTGCGATTATTTTTTGCAGCATCCCCAAAGAAGATTTTACTGTAGTGGATTTGAAAAATGCATTCTTCTCGATTCCATTCCATTCCATACGGAGTCTAGGTAGCTCACTGCATTTACACAGGGCCAGGTGCGGTTAGTACACACTAGATCACCGCAGGGGTACTGTGAGAGCCTGAGCATATTTAACAGAATACTGCATGCCTCTCTAGACATATTCAGGTGCCTAGCATAATTATTCAGTACGTGGATGATCTCCTAGTGTGTGGTGACAGTGAACAGCACTGCTGAAGGGACTCCATTGCACTCCTATAGTTGGTACGAGGTCAATAAGACCAAATTACAATATTGCCAGCAGGAAGTGATCTATTTGGGGCAGTTCATATCAGCGAATGGGAAGAGGATACTACCCGACACGCCAGCGTCAGTACCCGCCACTCCCAAACCCGCCTCAGTTAATGAGATGCAGAAGTTTCTGGGCTTATGTAATTATTGTAGGACCTGGAGACTACTTCTACAGGCCCTTAGGGAAGCACAAAAGACAAAGGACCACAAGTTACATTGGATGGCTGAAATGATCAGACAGTTTGATGACTTAAAGGAAGTTCGGCACCAGTACTGGCCACCCTGGATTATATACAGGAATTGTTTTGTTTTCACATTCTGATGGTCAACTTATAACAGCAGTCCTGATGCAAAAAACCACTATGGGCCACAAGCCATTGACCTACTATAGTGGCACTCTGGATGCGGTGATATAAGGGCAGTTCATGTGCGAACAAGCCTTAGCAGCTGCTTCCTTTGCTATAGAGAAATCACTGGAATCGTAATGGGGTGATCAGTAATGTTGTATGTAAAACATTCTTTGCTAGTCTAGAAAGGTCCAAATCTACCCTGACTACGCAAAGGTTGTCGCCATATGAGATCATCATCTCTATAACCCATATTCACGTGGTTAGGTGTAAGATGGCGAATCCTGCCACCTTTTTAACAGACATGCCTACTACAGAGGACCTGACGGTTAAAGACTGTGCCACATATGTGGTGGAGGAGGACGACATCCCCAAAGCAAGGGACTGTGCATTGACAGAGGGTGAGATACTTTTCTTTGGGTCATCCATAATTGATCATGGGGGTGGGCAGAGACGGACAGGGGCAGCAGTGGTACGACTTGAGGAAGGGGAGTACAAGACAGTGGTCATGAAAAGGTTGCCTACGCATTATTCTGCACAACCGGCAGAACTTGTGGTGCTCATCGAAGCACTGAGCGTGTCACAAGGGTGCCATGTCACAATATATTCTGACTCGGCATATGTTACAACAACAGTACACACCAGTCTCTTCCGCTGGAAGAAGAGGAGGTTTCAGAGGACGGATAAATCCCCAGTGCTGCCTGCGGCACTGCTAGACATGCTGATAGAAGCGTTATCGCAGCCATCTGTTGTGGCGGCCGTTAAGTGCGCCGCCCATGCTCACGGGACAGATGAAATATTGAGGGTGAACACAGCTGCCAATGCAACACCAAAAATGGCTGCGTATCTGCCAAATGAAATACCCACTGAGTATGTTGTGACTGCCCCGCCAGCAAACAAGCATCCAGTGCTTTACACAGCCTTGCCCATCTCCCAGATTATCGAACTACAAAGAAGGGCACCTGAGGCGGAGAAGAAGTTTTTGGCACGGAGAGGGTGTAAGCAATCTACGACAGATCTGTTATGGAGGCAGGAGAGCTCTGGGAAGACAGTAATGCCCCAGGAGCTGCTAGCAGTAGTGTTTGAACAATTACACTACCTGTCTCACAGTTTGAAACAACACATAGCAGCAGATATACCAGAGGACTGGTTCATAACAAACATCCAGGAAAGCATTACAGAAATGGTCATACATTGCACCACATCTGAAAGTTTTAGTACACTATGAACATTACGTGGCACCTTGTCCTGCCCTTCTGGGCCGTTCAGTGAATTACACATAGACTATGCTGAAATGGGTGAGTGTTGGAATGGATCCAGCTACCTCATTGTGGTGGCCTGTCCTTTCTCAAGGTGGGTGGAAGCAGGGCCATGTGCGCACCCGGATGCCAATTGTGCTGCAAGGTTTCTAGTGCGGGATGTTTTCCCTCGCTGGGGTGTGTGCGAGGTTTTAGGGTCAGATAATGGCACACATTTCTTCAATGTGTTATTCCAACACGTTACAGCACTACTTGGCATCAAGCATCAGATGCGTTCAATTTTATCATCCACAGGCCAGTGGTGTTTTGAAGAGAATAAATGGCCACCTCAAGAGCAAGTTTTCCAAATTGTGTACCACTTTCGAGAAAAACTGGGTGCACTGTTTTCCCCTAGCCCTTTTCAGTTTACGTACGCAGCCAAGCAAAGATCACCATCTGTCACTTCACGAGGTGGTCACTGGCTTCTGATGCACATAGGGCTGCAGCAGTGTTAGGAGAGGAATTCAAAGAATATTTGACAACACTAACTCGGGCCATTAAATGTGCCTCCCGACAGATAGCACCTCCCAGGATTGTGACGACAGAGATGCCAGATGCTGAGCATACTACAGTGATAGAGCCTGAGCCCATAACGACTTGACCACTGCTGCCTGGGGACTATATCTATGTTCACAGTTTTGTATGTAGATGGAATAACCCTCTGTTCCATCGACCGTATGAGGTGGTGTTTTGTACTCCCCTTGTAGTTAAAGTAAAAGAATTACACTACTGGGTCCACCTCTCTGACGTTCGTAGGGAACCTCCAGAGAGCATAGTGGTGCATCAGTTATCTTAAAACAAGGGGTAACAGTACTTGTACCCTGATTATCTCACCGGCCTGTCCAGGGGCAATACTGGTGTGGTGGCATGCCCAAGAGGCAGGCCAAAGCTCATCTGCTAACTCTGGATTTTCCTTTTTTCTGGAGTGCTTTTTATTTCTCTCTCTCTCTCTCTCTCTCTCTCTCTCTCTCTAACTTCTCTGTCTCTTTCTCTCTTTTAGCTTTTCTCTCTCTCCCTCTCGTTTCTTATTCCCTTGTGTATAGAGTACGTCTTGTACGTTTTTCCATTTTCATTGTCTTGTGTGTCTGTGCTTCTATTACAGGAAAAAAGAAGATGAACGCAACTAATGTACTTAGTTCGTTAAGTAGGGACCCGAGGCATGGACACATGAATGAGAGAGTGTGTACATATATCTATTATTGTGGATCAGTAATTGCTGGAGGATTCTGTGGAATATTGCAAGTGCTACTGGGGGTGTATTGGGAGGGTATTATAGGGGGAGGTCCTGGGAAGGGGGGAATGGGGAAATAGTATTGTATATTATCCAAATGGAACTATACATATAAATATTAATATGAGCGGATTTACATATATCAGTACTATTGTGAACACTAATAACAATAATAGAAATGAATGTAAGGACTCTAATATGCAGGTTACGTCAGTGGAGGAAGCAGAGAATAGGTTCTTTACAAGTAGGGGATTGTCTACCACTATGAAACGGTATAATGTTATTTCTGACAGTACTGCTAAAGCATCCATCATTGAGAATGTATATAGAAGAATTAAATGAGAGGTATGACAACAGTATGACACATATCATGGGCTGGGTTTTGATGCGATTGAGGATATTCATCACCCTGAGTTCACTAATTCATGGGACTCTGATATGAGTGGTGTGGGGAGAAATGCTGTGAATGGGAACTGTGATATGTGTTCACTCATTCCACACACATCAAGGGCTCCCAAGGTGTTAATACCAGAAGCAGTCCCAATTATACAGGCACAATGCCCGGTTCATCTTGCGCTATGCAGAATAAAAGGACCGTTCCAGGCACATTTTGTGCAACTGCAAATGGTGGGCCCAGATTTTGTAAAATGTACCAAAGACCCAAAAAACATCAAGTGTGTGGAGCTACCCTATCTGATAGTGAAGGCGCGGACAAATGTCAATAACAAATGGCAGTACATCACACTACCTTGCTTGGCAGAGGGAATATTAACATATAGCAAGGAAAGGATAGCACGAGTGCTTAACTTTTGCATGCAAATCTGGACAGTGCATATCACAAAGCTTACATGGATTGCAACAATGGAAAAGCACTGCAAGTGCACAAGAAAGAAGAATATAGATTTGATTTCCACAGCCAAGGGAAAGTCTTTGTCAGCACAAATTAACACTATAATAAAACTCTTTTGATCACAGGCATGAAGAAAGGAACGGTGGCGCTGATGGATTATTACTAGGTCTACGGCTGACAAGCTTATTTGCACCTCCTGCCATCATGGAGGGGCTATTTTTTGCTGGCCACATTGCACTCTGTGCTATTAGTAATCCCAGAAGAACACCTGAAGGGGGGAGTGCTACCTGCACAGGGGCCAGGTTTCCCCACAGTGGAAAATAAAGATAAGAGCTTGATACCCACACAAAAGACCCACATCTGGCTAGGAAAAGGTCAGTTTCAACAACCGCAGAGGATGAAAAGATCGAATTACATATCTAAAGACCCTTCCACATTGCTTGCTGAAATACCAGAAGAATACAGGCCTTTCAGTTCAGCAGAATCCTTCTTCGCCTCTTTACTCTTGCTGGGAGTATAGGCTGTAGCCAATGCCAAATGGTTGCAAATAGTGAGGTGGGAACTGGTCCGTCTCATGAACAACACAGAGAATAGGTTCAACGTGATCAAGGTCGAGTTGCGGGTGTTGAGACTTATGGCAATGCAAAATCATGTGTTAACAGTGATGGAGGGTGGTGTTTGCAAAATATTTGACAATTCCTGCTGTACATTTGTGCCTCTGTAGGACACGTAGAATGCATCATGATCCCACATCATGGCAGCTGTCCATGGCCTGGGTGTTCGCATGAAGGAGGAGGGAGGAATTCAGGACAGTGATTGGCTGGCTATGACATTTAACTGGGCCTTGTTGTGGCTAGGAGCGATCGTGAAGATGTCAATGCCCACCATTGTGTTCATCCTGGTCCTTTTCTGCACTTGTCAGCTGGTTCTTTGATGCTGTGCCCCTGTGGAAACTGCAACAAATCTACCTTTGGCCTAGCCCTGCGTGGGCGACCATGTTGTCAATCCAGACAAATCTCCTAGGGGGGGTGTGTATCACTATGCCCCCCTTGCTCTTGTATCTCAGGGCCTTTGTGCAGTGTGTTACTCCTAGATTACTCCTAAATTACTCCTATGAACACACTAACATAAGACACAAAGAAAACACATGAATCGATTCAACAATAGAAACACTTTTATTCATGGTTACATGTCTCTCTAAGCTAAAATGCCTCTCTGTCTGTCTGTCAGCATTTCTATGTGAGCAGTGCCTAAAGGTCTGTGATGCATGTCTTGTACTTTTCAATCACTGCCTGTTCTGGTCAATCACTGCATGTTCTTGTCATCGTGACATTTGCCATCATATCTATACCATATCTTCTTCTGTCTGTGAAGCACCCTACTAGCTCCTCATATTTCTCCATTCAAATCCCTCTCTATCCTTCTGCATGTCTCTGCGTGCAAAAGCACTCCCTCCATGGTGCTGCCTGCCCCCACCTTTTCTCTGTCTGCTGTCTGCGAATACACAGGGCCTCCAAGATGCTGATAAGCCAGGCCGTCTCATTTGTTTCTACACTGGTAAAGTTACGACCTTCTTGCCAAGAACCTGTTGACATTCCATGTACCAGTGTAACTCAAAACTCTCCGCGGAACGAACAGCTTCTGAATGGCTTCAGAGCCAGCTAAATGCATTCTCTATAGTGCTTAGCACATTCACTCACTCAAACCAAGCGCTATATAATGTGGACTCATTGCATATTCTAAGTGCACACTCATGCGTGTCTCTCTACATGCATACATAATACATAACAACATATCTCTACATGTGTCTACATGTCTCTCTACATGGCACTTCAAATATAACAGGCCTCATTCTATAGCAAATTGCAAATGCATACAAAGTGGCAGAATAATGTGGATATTCTAATGTCACTACTTCATGTCACTACTAATCAGTACTAATCAGAATGAATGATGGATCACTAGATCCCTAAATGGGTAATGATTCTCTAATGATAACAAACCAGGCTTCTCCATACTATCAGATTTTACAATCTCTCCTCTTCTCATTATATAATCATTAGTAACGATTTGTCAAAACATGTCTCAACATGGCATGCTAAAACCAAGCAGAATTACAAAGGGAAAAAATATTCTATCTCATAATGCAAAAAAACCCAAACAATGCAAGCATTTCACTCTATCAGTGGCAAGCTAACATTTCAAATGCATAGCTGCAAATGTGTCAATATTCAGAATAGCATATTCAAGTTTCTAATAAAATCTCTAATGTCAAATCATAGCAAAAAGTCAAGTCAAAAGTGTAAAGCCAAAAGTGTGAAAGTGTGTCTACAAGCAGATTATTCGAAACGAAAATGCAATGCATAGAATCAATGCATGTGTACTGTGGACATCGGGTGTATTCAATTTCAGTGTGTCAAGCACAAAATGACAATAACACTTTCTCAGGTGTCAAGGTGTCAAAAGCATTCATTTCAGATGTATGCATTTCCAGTGTATTGGTCATGCAGGCCAATTCAGTTACATTTCCAGTCCAAGTTATTCCAGATTCTCACTGCATGTCAGTCTGCGATCAAATCAGCATGTGTGTCCTCACATCTGTGCAAAATTCCAAGTCAGTACAAATCCAGTTCTAATGCAAATCTCTCAGCTAAGGAATGTCAACAAAGCGTGTCAACAAAGCGAGTGTTCACAAATGGGCCACAAACGTGTTCAACGAGCGTGTGTTCAGCAAACATGCGTATGGGCATCAAAGCATAGCCCCAAGCAAAAAGTAGTTCCAGCTGCAAACAGAGCTCAAGTGTGTGTCCTGCAAACGGACAATTTCAGCGACAGATTTCAGATCCTCACTGCTGCAAGCTCTTCTCACAATAAGTGACAGATCTTTTCTTCAGAGCAATCCCTGCTCACTCCTGCAAGTTTCCTTCGATGATGCCTCAACTTTCCCTATTCCAAAGCTCTCCCTAGTTTATCCTCTTTTGATACCGATGTATAATTCACATGGCACTCATTCAGAGTGTTACAAAACAATGCAGATGGCAACTCTCTTTTGGCAATTCCATGCAATTTCACATAGGCCCTTCACATAGGCCAAAACTCCAGATTCAAATTCTCTCCTTCCTTGCCAGGTCATGCTGTTGCCAGTTGTTGCCAGTTGTTGCTATGCCATGTCATGCCAGTATTCCAGTTAATGCCATGCAATGCTAGTCCCTGCTCTTCTCATGAGGGACCAGCCAACGGTGGATGCAAGTGCAGATTTCAAAGCACAATGGTGTCAGATCAATGCTCTCTCTCTCTCACTCCCCCAAGAGACAAATAATTCACTGCTTTTCAAACGTGGTTAGCACCAGGAATTCAAATGCTTTCAGAGCGCGTCTTCCTGCTCATTCTCTTTTCTCTCTTCTCCTCAGGCCCAAACTTGTGTCTGGTTCTGGTTCACAGGGTAAGGCATTCCAAATGGATTCTCTTTTTACTGCAGATTACAAAACAGCCCACAAAACGATTTCTCTCCTTTTGCTGAACATCTTTCACTCTCTTTCTCTCTCTTGGCACAGAATGCTGCAAGGTGTATTCTCTCTACAGTCAATCACAATCTTCACTTTCCATGGCATCAGTTGTCATGCCAGGAAATCAGGTAGCAAGCAGGTCTTCTGAGTACCTTCTCAGAGCACAGCCATTTACAAAGCTACACACTAAGGCCTCAAACCGGTCGGTCGGCATTCCCGAGAAGTGCTGCTGAAAAACATAGGTGTCAGTTACCAATGCCTCATCACAAGGTCTGGTCAATCTGGTCTGGTCAATCTTTCAGTCTGTCATGCTGCTGGTTCAATCATGGTCTGGTCAATTCATGCAATGAAATCTGGTCAGTCATCAAGGCGATCTGCAAGGTCTCACTGTCTGCAAATCTCAGTCTGGTCAAGGTGTCTCTCCAGATGCCATGCAAAGAAAACAAAAGTGCAAGTATCAGTTTTCTCATCAGTTTCAGATGTATTCAAGGCCAAAACCAAAACAGCATTCTCACTGTATGCTTCAGTGCAGATAGCTAGTTCTAAACTCCCCATGTCTCTCAAAAGACATCATGCTAGCTTCTCAGTGTCTGCAATATCAGTTCTAGTGTATTAGTGTGCCAGTGCATCTGTCTAACCATGCCTGTCTCTCCAATCTGCTTAATGCATTACTCCCGCCTGCATCTCGATCCTTCTCAAAACAAAACAGGACAGCCCACTTCACATAACCGAAAAAATGCACATTCAAATGCTGCACAACTGCATTCTTCCCATTCAATTGCACTCCATGTCCTGCAAAACATGCTCTCTGTGTCATTTTCATGTGTTCTAGCCACAGACTCTCCTTTCAACATAATGTATTCACACTGAATCACTAAATGTTGACAAAACAAATCAATTTCATTCAAATGGACACTGCTTCCCACATGTGTAATGCAATTCAGATTCAATAAACATTCCTTCCCTTCTCTGCTTACTCCTTCTTCAAATAAACAGTCTGCTAATCCCGCGTGATGTTTCTGCATAACGTAAACAACCCTTCTCTCTATGCACTCAGACCGCAAACTTTAAAAAATTCAAAGAATGCAATATCTTAGAACATCCAATTTTAGCACGATTCACTCCATTCACGTTCTCCTTCAATGCTATCCAAGTTTCTATGTCATTAGACAAAATAATACTTTGACTCCGTAACGCAGGCAAAGTACTGTTGTTACCAATCCTGCCAAAAATGCCATTACAAATGCCATTACTATTCAAATCAAAGATTTTCACATAACTGCTTCCATGCACATAACTGCTTCCATGCAAAGGTGTTTCCAATGATACAGTTTCATAATGCAAATCTTCATAGGCAAACCCTCTATGCATTCTTCACATGTCTGTCAAAAATGCACTCTCAATTTCCTCTTCATAGCAAACATCTTTTTCAATTTGTTCAATTTGTTGCTCTGCTGTTGCTGCAATCATTGGTGCACTAGCAGTGGAACAAACTGCTGTCTGGGTCACACTATTTCTGTCATTATTCTGAGGTAACTCTTTCTCCCCACGAACAATATTCAAATTGTCTCTATGCACTTCCCCGTGCTTCACCCCTATCAGGTTTTCTCTAGGAACTCTGTTCCCACCCATCACTGCTGTTGTTAAAGGTTCTTTCAATGGGTAATTCAATGCTGCTGGGACATCTTACCAGTTATCAATTACATGTCTGAGACGATATATTATTGCTCGCAAGTCACTAGTATATGGTGTCATTTCTGTTCCTGCTACTTCACTATTCACTTTCAGTTCTTCAATCATTATGGTTGGTGCCGGCGAAACTTCCCAGGCATCAAGCATATTTCTAAGCCGATTTCTTATTGCTTTCAAGTCACTAAAAAATGAGCTCATTCTGCAGTAATAATTATTTCAACCCTTGGGATTTTATTCAACCAAATCTCACAACACTTAAGTGAGTTTCAAAAAAACAAGTTTCAAGACTTCTCTAAACATGCAGATACAGTTGTCGACTTGCCAAAAATGTGCACAAATTCCAACCAATAGGAATCCAAAACAAAGGTCAGATTTCCCCAAAAAGTGTCAGTCTCCGCAGAGTTCCAAACAAACAACCACAAGCATCTTCAAGAAAAAACTGTTTCCCTAGCTTGGCCAAATGGATGTACATTCATTCCCAAATATTGGCAGTCATGAAACGCTTCTCTGGAGCAATTCCAATTCAAATTCCGGATTCAAAGTCACAGTCAGACAATTGCATTCCCCTTCCTGCGGTGAACAAAATTGTGGTCGAAGCATGCTCTAATTCATAACATCTCCAAGACACACAAAACACAAACATAAAAAAATCTATACCCACGAACTAACAGAAAACACAGCTGCACACGATGTTCAAACTTCTACTTGAGCTCATCGATGAGTGGATCCAAAAAAGCCAGCGGCAAAACTCTGCAGACTAAACCCTCTGTTCCATGTTATCAATCAGCATCAGTGAAGTCCCACGTTACGGGTGCTATGCCCCACGTTGGGTGTCATTTTGTGGAAACTGCAACAAATCTACCTTTGGTGTAGCCCCACGTGGGCGACCATGTTGTCAATCCAGACAAATCTCCTAGGGGGTGTGGATCACTATGCCCCCCCCTGCTCTTGTATCTCACGGCCTTTGTGCACTGTGTTACTCCTAGATTACTCCTAAATTACTCCTATGGACACACTAACATAAGACACAAAGAAAACACATGAATCGATTCAACAGTAGAAACACTTTTATTCATACATAGCAATGCATGATGCAAACACTACTATAATGCAAATCTCAAATGTGCACCTTTTATGCTTTTGGTGCAAATCTACCAAGCAATGCAATAACTGTAAGACTTACAGGCTTCTAATGCAAGCAATCTAATAGCAACTCCATTCCACACCATACTTCACACTCTCTCTCTAAGACAAACCCTGTCTGATTACCCCATATATCATGTCAGCCAAAGCTCTGTGTGAGTGTCTGTTCTCATTCCCCATGCACATGCCTTATTCAGCAATACTCCACTTTTGCTCTGTGTTGCTCTGTCTCTCCTCTCCAGCTAACTCTGCAACCAGCCAGTCAGTCAAGGCCAGGCCTCTCTCTGCCAGATCCCTTCCAGATCGATCTCATCAGCTCTCATCAGAATGTTTCGCCATCTGCATATCAGCCAAAGCCGCTTCCCAAAGTACATCCAATCACTCCCAAATACCTCTCCAAGTCATCTCTCGATCACTCAGAGTGTCAGTGTGTCATCTCGAACTACCAACTCCCTCTCTATCTCAGAGAGCAGACCAGCAGAGAGCAGCCACTCAAATCTCAGCACCTCACCTCTCATTATACTGTTCAATCACGTATTTACATATCCATGGTTACATGTCTCTCTAAGCTAAAATGCCTCTCTATCTGTCTGTCAGCATTTCTAAATGTGAGCAGTGCCTAAAGGTCTGTGATGCATGTCTTGTACTTTTCAATCACTGCGTGTTCTTGTCATCGTGACATTTGTCATCATATCTATACCATATCTTCTTCTGTCTGCGAAGCATCCTACCATCTCCTCATATTTCTCCATTCAAATCCCTCTCTGTCCTTCTGCATGTCTCTGCCTGCAGAAGCACTCCCTCCATGGTGCTGCCTGCGCCGCCCTTTTCTCTGTCTGCTGTCTGCGAACACAGGGCCTCCAAGACGCTGATAAGCCAGGCCGTCTCATTCATTTCTACTCGGGAAAAGTTACGACCTTCCCGCCAAGAAACTGTTGACATTCCATGTACCAGTGTAACTCAAAACAATCTCTCAGAGGAACGAACAGCTTCTGAATGGCTTCAGAGCCAGCTAAATGCATTCTCTATAGTGCTTAGCACATTCACTCACTCAAACCAAGCGCTATATAATGTGGACTCATTGCATATTCTAAGTGCACACTCATGTGTATCTCTCTACATGCATACATAATGCATAACAACATATCTCTACATGTGTCTACATGTCTCTACAAATATAACATGTGTCTCTACATGGCACTTCAAATATAACAGGCCTAATTCTATAGCAAATTGCAAATGCATACAAATTGGCAGAATAATGTGAATAGTCTAATGTCACTACTTCATGTCACTACTAATCAGTACTAATCAGAATTAATGATGGATAACTAGATCCCTAAATGGGTAATGATTCTCTAATGATAACAAACCAGGCTTCTCCATACTATCAGGTTTTACACAAAAATGATGGCATCAATTGGGGTTCCAAAAGCACCTTGTGAATCAAAAAATATTGAATTACAAACTGATGTCCCACAGGGTGGCCCAAAGTATGAAATGTTCCCGATTCCATATGGAGATGAAGTTGATCCTCTATACAACACTATCATTTCCCCACCCCCTGATCCAGAAAAGGACACAGAGGTTTGGGTGGACCTGGTGGGGGAGGTGGGGATGCATTTATATCCCTTGTTCACCTGAAGAGTACATTCATAGCAGTGAGAGTTTGCAATCAGTGTGTAGGTCTTGTGTACCAGTAAAGAGAACTCTGCTATATGTGGATGCAGAAACTGGGGAGCGGGAGTGCAGAAGCATTCCAGAATTCGTTACTTTAGAAGTAACGAAAGGGGGAAGCCCCGTTCTGCCATAGGCGCTTTAAAGTAAGGTGAGATGCATTTGAGGCACTGTGATTAGCTAGGGGGAGGGGGAACAGTGAGAGGGACGCATCCCCATCCAGCAGGACCCTATGTTAATATAACCAATTATAGTTTAACTACCTGGAGGGGCTCAAGGCGCGGGCAGCATCGCTATTTTGCATAAACATTAGAAATCATAGGTAGAAGAGAAGGCCGGCACAGTAAATGCGGCATTGCATGCACTAGGCTCAAATCCATGAGGCCACAGAAATCTCCAGTCATGCCCCAGCTCCCATGAGGACAGGTCGCACTCCCACCCACCTCACCGTCTATTCATTGTTTCAAATGTGTTGCAAAGATGTGTTCTTTACCCAAGAGGAATTTTCCCTACAAGGCCGCGATCAGAAACCAGCACCTGGTGTGCATGTTATCTCACACTGGCCAAAGCATGACCCAGCCCATTGCCGGATGAGCACGAGTTATAGCCCATGGAACTGATTAAACCCTAACATCCCCAAATTCCAATGCATCAGGTGCCCTTTGACCACCAACCCAAAGTAACGAGTCCTGAAATGTTCAAAGTGGATGGACAGGGCATATTGTTGAAGTGACCATCGTGTGATTTGTATTGTGAGGTGCTGGGAGGGATAAATTATAGTTCAAAACGAGGGTGGAGACCTTGGAGCTGGATGGCGCAGAGGGAGTGAGAGTGTGTGAAAGCTAGAATGTCTCAGAACCTTCTGTGTATCTGTCCTTAGGCCTGCCAAGTGCACAGTATGAGTGATAAAACAAGACGTATGGTAGGAGTATAATTCATTTGTTTTCTGACCTTCGACATGAGAAGATGAGCCCCACAGCCCCACGTGATGGAAGACAGACGGACTGAACTGGGACCAATAAACTGCCATCCCCTATTGATAAAGGTGGTACCTGTATACGATCCATCCAATCAGCTGCGCAGTTTTTTACTGTATGTTTTGCGTCATCTATGACAAAGTTTTCCTTTACAAGATTCTGCTTATACTATTTTTTGGCAGAACTTTTTTAGCAGCAGAGTTCTTTGCGGTTGCTCTCATCTGCCTGTGAGATTAAACTTGTTATCCTTACAAGATCAACTTGGAACTTTCTTCCCTGGCGGATCGTATTCTCTTTGGTGTGAGTGTTCAGGGGCATGCCTTCACGATGCACAGCAACGCAGGTTTGAATCCCAGGTCTACACTTAGAAACCCCTTCGGTATTAAGCATGTTATAAATAACCAATGATTATTATAATTATCACTACTGGTGGACAGGACTCCACTGTGTGTCTTGCCAACAATGTATCCACGGTGGTGGCCCAGCCCATCTGTGCTTCCATGCATTACGTGTATGGCCATCCTACCAGTTTACTCCCTGCCCACCCATGTGCCCTTGTGGCATGTCTCCCATGTATATGCATCAGGTTGCAGTTGGGTCACATTGTCTTTCCCATTGTGTCATGTAATTTCTCTTGGCATGTATCTGCGCAGTACCCACATTGTGCTGCATTTACATGTGGATGTGTCATGACTGTGGTTATCATTGAGGCTCTGTGGAGGTGCCTGTTCAAAATCGTGTCCCTAGGCCATAGGATGGAGCAGAGGACGCCATCCAGGATACCTCCACCCAGACCAGCATTCCCTTGCCAGCTCAGGTGCTGCCCCCTGCTGGCCGGCCTGAAGAGGCAGACTGCAGTCATACGTGATGATGGGTAGGCTACTCGTGGTATGCTTACCCATCATCACAATGAGCTGTACCGCCTATTGGCCTTGCTGGCAGCAGGTCTGTTCCCTGGTGGGCTCCATGGTCTGTTCACTGCTGCGACCGCCTCCTCGGCTTCCTCCTCTGTGCACCAGTCATACCCTGGGGTGCCTTCCAGGCCACATACCAGCATGGCCCCCTGTTCACCATTCCCACCCCCAAGGCCTGTCTGGTGGAGCTAACAACCCCGCTTGAGATGGGAGCCCCAAGTACGTTGGCTGAGGTGGTCACTTCCTTCCCAGTTTTTTTAGTGTATAGTTTTATTGAATATAGGTTTTATATGGTTACATTCCACGCTTCATGCAGTTCATTTATGTGTCTGCACCTTTGATTGTTGACATTTCACCCAGTGCATCTCTCCATTACAGGTCACGTGTATTGTCGTGTGCCTGTAATGTTTTTGCAGTGATGTTTGCGGGTGGAGGGATGCACATGTGCCTGTCATGTGGGGGTGAGGCCATCAGACAACTGGAGGCTGCACTGGATATTTTCATTTTCCTTTAAATGTGTAGCATCGCTGTGTGATCAGCGTCAGTTTGTCAGCGTGGTTGGGGAGGAGGGTTATGGTGTGAGATGATATACATCTGGGTATGGTTGCAGTGATGTGTGGATGTGTTTTGTATTTTTTGGTTCACTCCGATTGTGGATGGAATAACACCTGTTCATGTGTGTTTGCACACTTTCACATTGTTTTAATTTCAGGGCCAGTATTGTTCATGTGTCCCCTTTGCACATGCTTGGGATTGTGAATGTGCCCACACTCTATTCACTGTAGTGTGTATTTAGCACTGTGGGGGCTGCTGTGGGCGGTGGGCTCACTGTGTATGGGTGGCCTGGTCATGTCACTTGCACATTTTATTTCATTGCTTTGTCACTCCCATATCATGCTCACACATTGCCTGCTCTCATGTCTTGCTCCACCTCTGCCACTGGAATGCAGTTGAGTCCCATGCTTGCTCTTTCTGTGTGGTAGCACACATTTCCTGTCTCAGTGGGTCGTGCACTCTCTGACTGCCCTCCCATCACCCATGCACAGCCCTGTCATGTTGTGGTCCCTGACAGGGACTTTGCCACCCCTTCCACCCGGGTCACTTATTTTCAGGCTGTAACATGCCTGGTCATTATTTTTAGATCTTGCCGATGTTTGATTCGGTTTACTTCTGTCCTCAGCACACATTCAATTGCTGTGCTTTGATGCCTTTGCAATGACCCATGGCCAATATGCACATGCCACTTTGCATTGCATCAACTTGTGACACGTCGATGGGGTGGCCACGGTGTTGTTGGTGCAACATAGTGCTGTCTGGTTGGGGTGCTGCAGATTCAGGTGTGCCAGGGAGTGACAGAGTATGCTCCGGTCCTGGATTGATCTTCAGTGCTTCCTGTTGATGGCGTTGGCGGTGACATGTTGATGGTCTGCTTCATGGTGGAGGCAGACCACAGAGGTTCAGGTGAGTTGCAGCCATGCATTGGACTGGTTGTGTGGGAGACTATCAGGGTTCTGCCTGGGGTAGTGTCGGAGGTGAGTCCGGTGTGGGGAGGGGGTGTACTGTCAGCGTGCTGCCTGGGGGTACTGTTAGAGGTGAGGGTGCTGTGGGAGGGAGGTGTACTGTCGGGGTGCTGCCTGGGGTAGTGTCAGAGGTGAGGGTGGCTGGTGGGAGGAGTCTGAATTTAAGGGGGCTGCCTGGGGTGCTGTTAGAGGTGAGGGCAGTGTGGGGAGGGGGGTACTGTCAGGGTGCTGCCTGGGGTAGTGTCAAAGGTGAGGCGGGGCTGGTGGGTGTTGTCTGGACTTGAGGGTGCTGCCTGGAGTAGTGTCAGAGGTGAGGGGGGCTGCTGGGTGGTGTCTGTACTTGAGTGGGCTGCCTTGGGTAGTGTCAGAGGTGAGAGTGGTGTGGGGAGGGGGGTGTACTTTCAGGGTGCTGCCTGGGGTAGTACCGGATGTGAGGGGCGCTGGTGGGTGGTATCTAGACTTGAGGGGAATGCCTTGTGTAGTGGCAGAGGTGGTGGCTGTTTGGTGAGGGTGTGTACTGTCATGGCGCTGCCTGGGGGTAGTGTCTGAGGTGAGGGCAGTGTGGGGAGGGGGGTGTACTGTCAGGGTGCTGCCTGGGGTAGTGGCGGATTTGAGGGGGGCTGGTGGGTGGTGTCTGGACTTGAGTGGACTGCCTGGGATAGTGTCGGAGGTGGTGGCTGTTTGGTGAGGGTGTGTGCTGTCATGGTGCTGCCTGGGGGTAGTGTCGGAGGTGACTGGTGTGGGGAGAGGGGTGTACTGTCAGGGTGCTGCCTGGGGGTAGTGTCAGAGGTGAGGGGGGCTGGTGTCTGGACTTGAGGGGGCTGCCAGGGGTAGTGTCTGTGGTAAGCGGGGCTGGTGGGTGATATCTAGACTTGAGGGGTTGATGTGCAGTAGGGGTATATGCCGGCAGTTTGGGTGCCTTGGGAGTAGGGGGGAGGTCTCACAGTTTTGCAGGGGGTGCAGACTAGACTTACGGGGGAGCTCCTGCGTTTTTGTAGGGACGTCGCCTTGACTTATGAGGAATCTCCTGCATTTCTGCAGGGGTGCAACCTTGACTCATAAGGGAGCTCCTGTGTTTTCACAGGGTTGCTGGCTTGACTTACGAGGGAGCTTGCGCTGTATCGCTGGGGTGCTGGATGGTAGGTGGACACAGAGGTGTGCACTTAGGTTGGGATATGGCTTTGTTTTTGGATTGCATTGTGGCATGTTGTGGGCATGCCTCGCACAGCTTGGTGTTCTTTGCGGGTCAGGTTGTGATGCGCTTTGGAATCCATGAATACGCAGAGCATGCAGAAGATCTTATGCGCGTAGGGTCGTGCAGAGCCGTTCTTGGGGTGCAGGCTTTGTGGGATTTATGGGCACTTTTCCATCAATCGGGCCCCATATTTCTCCATTCCTAAAACAATTACATTAGTTGCCCATTTCAGGCAGGGTACTGTTCAATACAACGTGCATCACATCTAACGCTGTGAACACTTCAATGCTAGCCTTCCTTGCTGCAAAACTCTCCAATTCTGGCGGCCTAGAAGCCATATCATCTCCAGACTTGAGACCATGTTACCCCACAAAGAGAAAACAAGAAAACAGGCCTTCTCATGCTCTGCCCCAGCCAACTAGAACAACTTCCCAGTTTCAATTAGAAAAGCTCTGACACCCCTTCAGTTCAGGAAAGTGCTAAAGACTTTGAGGAATGCCTAGGAGACATCCCAAATCCTCGCTCACATCACGGAAGCATGGCTTGTGCTGCAGACCCGAGCCCCCATGCCAGACCTTAAATGCATAATCCTTTTGCAACCCTTCTTTCAGGTCCAGCATTAGGTCGGGGACGCCAGGGCCACAGCCTGGGGCACCATAACCCCACCCCACCACGCCAGCTCGAGGGGATTTTTTCAGGGGCTCCCCAAGCTGGCGTGGTGGGAGAAGGCAGAGAAGGCACCCTATTGAAATTAAAAGCGTCCGCTCTTGTGCATGCGCCGGGCATTCCAGCGCAGGAGCAGGTGCATTTAATAACAATAGCGGGGAGTAAAATAAATAATTGCCGACCCCCTGTTCCCCTCTGCGGGCCTTGACCAGGAGTACGGGGTGGGGCTACATTTTTGTTTCACTGCCAAATGTTGTGTTGTGGCGCTCCCATGTGTGTTGCCCTTTTAATGGGCTGTGTCCCTCCCATGTGTATTGTTTAAGATGGGCCATGACTGTGTGATGGCCCAAGCTAATCAAAGGAGCCCCTGCAGTCATGTGCATTGGAACGGCTGTAGACTCCCAAACAGTGGTCGAAGTGTAGAAAAAGAAGTAGTGAAACTATGTTCCCTACTGGCCTTCGCCTACTCCCCACAAACCCCATCACCACGCCCCCTCCCACACACAATACACGCCCCCAAACACATGCTGTGCTGTTTAAGGAAACGTGCAGTGCGTTGCAGTGAAAGTGCAAGTTTAAACTTCTTCCTACACTTTGTTTTTAAAACAAAACCATTCCGGAACGGTTTCTTTTTAAAATAAAAGTATAGGAACGGTAAAACTTGATTAAAAAAAGTATAGGAGCACCGCTCACACCCGCTCCTGCTCACTTCGACCACTGCTCCCAAAGAGGAAAACCTGAGTCTGCCTCTCATTTAGGCCTGCAGGCTCACACCCTGTTAGCAGGCCATGTTACCATGGAGCCCTCTCGCCAGCAAGGTGGAAAGGGTCTGCATGTGCTGAGTGGGGTGTGACCTGCACTGGACAAAGACCAGATGTTCCCTGGCAACCCCCTGAGGCACTGGGCCTCCATGGTGCTGGTGTCCCGTAGCACCCACAGGGTTCCGGCTTGGTGCCAAATGCCGGCCCCCACAACACTGGCGAAGAGCAGAAGAACCACACAAGGTGCCCCATCCTCTGCTCTCCCATCATTTTCACAGATCAGTGAGAATGAGCAAAGAAAAGGAGGGAGGGTTGGGGCCGGCCGCAGACGCTGTGTCGCCCAATGGAAGAGAATGCACCACCCAGCGTCATGAAGAAGGAGGAGGAGGCATCGACCTTGGAAGAAAAGGAGGTGCAGATGCACTTCCCGGCACCCTGCCAGTGGATCCCCCCTGGCCTTTGCCATCTCCGAAGAGGGTGCTTAAAAGGCCAGGGTGGGGGTCTGTCCGCAGCCACCCCACCTACCCATATCATCTGCCTAGGTGAGAAAGTGAGCTTTCCCCCGCTGGGGAAGGAGGCATGGCCTCCGCTGCAACTGTAATGGTCTCCTGCAAGAGGGGAGGCGAGACTGTGGGCCCTGCAGCACGGGAGGGAGAAAATGCCCGGCTTCACCACCAGAGCTACAAATGAAAATAAGGAGAGGAGCAGGAGTGAGGGCCCCTGTCATCACCAAGGCTGTTACTTTAATTGACAGAACACCTTTGCACAAGCACATCGCCTTGTTAAGGCGCGAACAGCTGGTGCTCAAGAAACCAATGTTGCCATTAAATCGCTGCGGAGCTGCAAAGTGTCATCCCTAGTCAAAAAGGAAGATCATCCTGGAATCATTCTGGAGTCATCCGATGACTCCATTCTAGAGTCATCCTTGGATAGTTCAGGAAGATCATCCTGAAGTATGTGTGTGGGCTGAAATATTTAATGAGATGATGACTCTAGAGTCATCACAGAAACTACTCCAAGATGAGTTTGGATTACTTCCAGTGATGATCTTGGATTACTCCAGGATGACTCCATTACAACTTCAGGATGAGTGGGGATTACTCCCGGATGACTTCGGATTACTCTAGGATGACTCCATGACAACTTCAGGATGACTCCATGACAACTTCAGGATGAGTTGGGATTACTCCCAGATGACTTCGGATTACTCTAGGATGACTCCATGACAACTTCAGGATGACTCCATGACAACTTCAGGATGAGTTGGTATTACTCCCGGATGACTTCGGATTACTCTAGGATGACTCCATGACAACTTCAGGATGATTCCATGACAACTTCAGGATGACTTCATGACAAATTCAGGATGGGTGAGGATTACTCCAGGTTTTGGATTGTGAATGATTATTGCAAATAACTCCGGGATGAGTTTAAATGATTTCAAGATGCTTCCAAAAGATTTAGGAAAAGGGGTTGGATTACCCCAGGATGTATCCCTTTTGAGTACGATTGTTGGCATTACTTTAGAATGACACCAGTTAGACTTACGTATAGTGTACTGGAAAACTCCTAGGGACTTCTATGCTATAGCACCCAAATGTTGTCAGCTAAGTTCGCTGATTTAGTGTACAAAACTACAAATCCCCCCATGTCACGAACCAACCTGTAAACTCCCTCATTTCGTTTCTCATCTCTAGCTAACATGTCCTCACACCCAATAAACTCCCACAATTACAAAGCGCTGCACTAAAATACACAATCTTCAAATAAACCCAAGCAATGGCTTCCTTTTGGTTTAATGCACCCGAAATATGTTAATTAGAAGTCCTTCCTGGTAGAAGCAATGCAATCCCAAAACAATCCTATAAAAATCCAAAAGCAATGCAAACCCAAGACAATCCTATAAACATCCCAAAGCGATGTTAACTATAACCCTGAAAAGAAACCCTCCTGCAGGCATTACACTCATTGGGTCTTAGTCGTCATTTGGGTAAAATGATATGACAGTCGAACAAGGCTAATGGGATATTATCTATTTTAAAAAAAGAACTAACACCTGATTTTTATTCAATTGCATTTATTAAAAGAGGCACAATGAGGTTCAACCTGAAAATGGGCACATATACACAAGCATGACTGTAGCAATCCCAGAACTGGGTACTTTACAATTAGTGCACATGCATGGATTTAAAAAAAAAATGATACCAGCCAGGGAGTCAAACCCGGATAAGCCCAGTAAGCAAGAAGTCAGGTACGGACCAAGCTCACAGAGCAATTGTGAAGCAGGTACCCAGACTCAGCACAGCTTTCAAGGAAGTTAGGTGGGGAGCCAGAACCAGCCAATGAGACAAATTGAGACCCACAGCAAGTGTGAAGGAGGGACCCAGAACCAGTGCAGGGAGCCAGATGGGTACCCAGACAGAGCCCAGCAAGTAAGAAGTTTGTTAGGGACACAGAACAAGCCAGTGAGTCAAATGGGGAACCAGAGCAAGCTGGGGAGCAAGGGATTCGGATGTGGACCTAGGGTGAGTCCAGGGATCAGGGGAGTCAGATGGTGACCCAGAACCAGCCCATGGAGCCAGGGCGGGGGCACAGACCCAGACCAGAGAGCTGGGGGGCATGTCCCATCCCAAGGAGGAAAACAGAGGTGGGGACACAATCCAGAGATTAAAGGAGAGGGTGATGCATACCCATCCCAGGGATCAAGCAAGTGTTGGGGCGGCCCTTGATTAGCCTTGTGAGCAGAGGAGAGGGAAGATGCAGACCCAGCCCAGGAAGCTAAAGGAAGTGATACCGGACCGGCCCACGGAGCAAGTGAGTCAGAGAGGAGAGGGCACAAAACCATGCGAGGTAGCAAGAGGTGGAGGGGACCCAGCCACAACGCAGGGAGCAAGAGGGCCGGGGGGGCCCAGACAAGTACAGGCAGCAAGGGAGTTCTCCTGAACCAGCCCAGGTAGTATTTTATAATACAATAACTAAATGATTAGAAAAATAAGATGAATTTTGCATTCTGTAAATAGTGACTAGACTTGCGTAGAAAAAGACAAGTCAGGTGCCTTCTGCTTCAGACAGGAGATCCCAATTGTGTTCGGCAGTGCTTTTCGGTATTCAACAGCAGAGAGTTCTGCAAAGCCCATTTCTGTTGCTTTAACGGATACATTCTGAAATGCAAAAAGGAATAATTCTGTAGAAATTGTTTGAAAAGAGCTGGAAAAAGACATCTTACCAACAGGTATATCTTGAAAGGAGGTAATTAACAAACATTGTTTGTTTGTTTGTTTTATTTCTAATGCGCTCCAGACCCATAGGTAGAAGGGCTCAGCAGGTAGGATAATGCGAAGCTTACATCGTTACAGATTATACAGGATACAGTAAAAGTTATACATATTATACAAGATACAGTAATTGATATTATAGATATTATACAAGTTATACATATTATATGTTATGTTATGTTATGTTATTTTGCACTTATATAGCGCCTTATATACCATTGGTATGGTCTGAAGGCGCTGGTAGGTTGAACGCCCTTGGGAACCGAAGTTCTTGTCAGTAGAGGGAGGAGAGAGGATCCAAAAGGTGCGAGTGCGCATCGGGTATGTGTGCAGCTGGTGCGAAAATTCCTGTGGAAGCTGCTTCATAGCGGTAGGTGTGGTGGCTGAGAGGTCAGGATTATGTGTTCGAATCTGGCAGGAATTATCCAGACCGAGAGTGGCAGCGTAAGGCCTGAGGAGAACGCCTGGCTGGAGGTGCGAGACCAGCAGTGATTACAATAGAGTGATGTGGAGTGAGCGGCGTCAGATGTTGATATGAGAACAGTTATACCGAATGGTGTCATAGTATCTCTGTGTTCTAGTTGGGTGGTGGTGTAAGGAGAGAGTAAGCGTGGGGTGTGATATGAGGTATGATCTTTTAAATGATCCATGCATTCTAGGTATAAAATCTGTGAAGATCTGCTCACCAACCTTGACACTAACATTCCCTCTGTCCTCATCCTCCTCGATCTCTCTTCTGCCTTCGACACGGTCAACCATACCATCCTGCTCAACCGTCTCCGTGAAAACTTGGGTATCACTGATCAGGCTCCTGCCTGGCTGACCTCTTTCCTCTCAGATCGACCCTCCCAAGTCCAACTTGGGTCCTTCCTTTCATCTATCTTCCTCTCTACCTGTGGTGTTCCCCAGGGGTCTAACCTCTCGCCCTAGCTTTTCAACCAATACCTGGCAACTCTCGCCCGCTGCATTTCCATTTTCTGCTCAAATTTCCAGTGCTACGCTGACGACACTCAACTCATTTTCAGGCTGCCCTCTGCCACCTCGTCTCCCTCTCTCATCTCTGATTGCCTAACTGCCATTCAAGATTGGTGTGCCGCCAATGATCTTTGTCTGAATGCCAGCAAGACGGAGATCCTCCTCATCGGCACACCTTCACCATCCTTTCTCCTCATTCTCTGGCCGGCCTCCCTTGGCCCTCCTCCTACCCCCACCCCCACCTGCGAGGCTAAGAACCTCAGGGTCATCTTTGACTCCACCATTTCCTTCTCTGCCCACATCTCTGAGGTCTCTAAAAAGTCAAATTTCCGAGTGCACCTCCTCAGAGGTACTCTGCTTTCCTCTCCTTCCCCCAGAAGCTCATGGTATCTCAAGCTCTGGTTCTCTCTAGCTTGGACTATTGTAACAGCCTCTTTCTAAATCTACCTGCCTCTACTCTCCACCCTCTGCAACTAATCCAGAACAGGACTGCGAGACTGGTCCTTGGCCTCACAAGATACAGTAATAGTATACAAATGTGCAGGACCATCATCGTGCAGGTCGATGAGTTACATAGAAGATGATACGCATAACATATCGTGAGACAGAGGAGAGGGACCAGTGTCAGGTCTGGGAATACTATAAACCTATATCTAGTGGTCGTTGGAGATAAGATATTGGATAGCATTCCTTCTGAATAGTGGGTACGGCTGATCTGCTCTTAGATTGTTGGGTAATAGATTCCAGGTTTTAGCCGCCTTCACAGGGAAACTATTCCCACCGACCGTGGTTAGTTTAAATCTAGGTACTACCAGACAGTTAGTGTTGGTAGCTCTAATAGGTCTGATGGAGGGTTTTTTTGTATTTTGTTCGTGAGGTAGCTTGGGGCGGGGTTGTTAAGAGCTTTATGTGTCAAGGAGATCATTTTTAATTGAATTTTGTGGTTTATAGATAGCCATTTGTGTTGACGTCTAATGGTGGAAATGTGTGCTCTTTTATTTATGCTAAGCGCTGCTCGCAGATCATTGTTTTGGAGCGTTTGAAGTTTCTGGATGGTAGATTTGTTGGCGCCACTGTAAAGGGCATTACAGTAGTCGATCCTGGAGAGGATAAGTGCTCTAGCCAAGATCATGCAACTGTCATTAGAGAGGAAAGGCTTGCCTGCTCTTATCAGTTTGCAGGTGTAGGCGGTGGTGGAGGCCAAGGATTTTAGTTGTTTGTCGAATGATAGTGTGGAATCCAAGTAGAAACCGAGGGTTTTTACTTCCTTGGAGACCCTGATAGGATTCCATCAATGTTGAAGGAGGAGAATTCCTGACCTAATTTTTTGGTGTTCATATGTGTTCCCAGGATTATCAACTCCGTCTTGTCGTCATTCAAGCACAGGCCATGTGTGGCCATCCATGCTTGAACAACGAGATATACCCTGTTCACCAATTCCGAGTCCTTCCTATGAGCCCCAGAAAGCGGGAGGAGAATCTGTGTATCATCTGCATAGTTAGTGTAGGTGATACCCAGAAGGTCCAGATCATCGAACAAGGGTTTGGTGAAGATATTGTATAGGGTAGGCGAGACACAGGAACCCTGGGGAACGCCACATAATATAGGGGTAGGGTCAGCTGCGGCCGAAGGGGAAAAAACTCTTTGTTCTTTCGCTGAGGAAAGATTCTAGCCACTTGATGGCCTCAGGAGAGAAATGGGCAGCAGAGTCCAGGTGTTTGCAGAGTACCTTGTGATCGACCAAGTCGAATGCTGCTGAGAGATCAAGTAGGAGCAAGAGTGCTGTTCCTCCTCCATCCCTCAGCTCGTCGACCTGCGTTTTTAAATCAATTAAGGCGGTTTCCGTTCCATGAAGTGGACGGAAACCAGATTGTCTTGCTCCTAGGAGCTTATACAAGTCAAGGTGTTTTTGTATATGAATATAGGCGGCTTTGTCCAATATTTTGAGGAGGAATGGCACAGTGGTAATGGGGCGGTAGTTGGTTGGGATAAGTGGGTCTAAGGTTGAGAAGTGGGAGCACCCAGGAATGTTTTAAATTGGCTGGGATAGTGCCTGATGTGAAGGAGGCATTGATTAATTTAGAAATAAATGGTGAGAGGTCTCTGGCAGCGTCTTTTATTAACTGTGCTGGGCAAGTATCGCCCTTGCAGTTAGATGGTTTGAGTGAAAGAATGATTTTTTCTACTTCTAGTGGGGATGTTTTAGAGAAGTGAAATTTGTTGTTTGCCTCTGGTGGGATACTATGCGTAGAGGTATTAGGGGAGTGCTGAAGGTTGAGCATATCTTTTTTTTGTTGTATTTTGGTTTGAAGTGTATTGATTTTATTTGCTAGCGCATTTTGAATATCTGTGCACCAAGTCTTATCCTTGGTAACTAAGTCTGGTGTGGCTATTGGTGACTCTAATTCCTTCAGTATGGCGAAGAGTTCTCTCATGCTAGAATTAGAGTTAGTGATACGTTCATCATAGGAGTTCTTTTTGGCAAGGTTCACTTCTTTTTTAAAGTGAGAGGAGATAGAGGATAGTTTTGCTTTATTTTCGATAGAGGGACATAGTCTCCAGGAATATTCACTTTTCTTTTTAGGAGTCGTAAATCTCTCAATTGGGGAGTGAACCATTTGTTAAGGTGCGCTTTAGGTTTGCTTTTTCTAAGTTTGAGCGGGGTGATTTTGTCCAGTGTGTTGAGCATAATCTTGTTATATTCTTCAACTAGAGTACTAGGGTCTAGATTGTCAGATAGAGCGTTTAACGTGGGTAGGATGGCGGGGATGACTTTTTCCGCTGTAATACTTTTTTTGTTTCTGGTTAGACAAGGAGGTGCTAACAATGAGACCGTCGGAGAGGGTCTGGCTGTAGATAGGTTAAAGGTTACGAGAGAGTGATCTGTCCATGATTGGGGAGAGATGGAAGTGATAGAGGCTGTGCAGTTGTAATCTGCTATCCAGTCTAGTGTTCTCCCTTTGGAGTGAGTGGGTCTGTTGACTTTCTGAGACAGGCCTGATGCATTGATGGTATTGGCTATGTCTGAGGCTTGTTTGTCCATACGGTCATTAAAGCCAAGGTTAAAATCTCCTAATAATAGAAGCTGGGAGGTAGGTTTAAGGTTGTTGGTGATTAGGCTATGCAAGTCCTCGTCGAAGGTACCGAGAGGACCTGGGGGTCTATAAATTAAGTGGATGGTGAGGGTTTGTATTTTATTTATCTGGAATTTAACCAAGATATTTTCACAGGATTGTAGGATTTGAGGAGGGGATGTTCTGAGAGAGAGGCTCAATTTGGAGATGATGACAATTCCACCACCTCATGTGCCATCCCTATCTTGTCTTGTTATGGTGTAGCCTTCTGGAATGGCTAGCATTAGCGATGGTCCAGCTGCGTTATGTAGCCCGGTCTCGGTTACTGCCAGGAAGTCCAGATTGTGTTCTGTAATGAGGTCGGCTATGTCAAGGGCATGGGCGACAAGGGATCTCGCATTAAGGAGTGCTCCTTTGAGTACTAGCGTCTCTTTAGGCATATTTGCTTGGCTAGGGGTAGTTAAGTTGGTATCTGAGGTCTTGAACTTTTGTGTTTTGATTGTAGTGACATTTGTTGTTACCGTCTGGTGTGGTTTATGTGGGTAATTTGTTTTTAGGTTGGTTGATGGTAAGGTTCTTCTAGGTGGTTCATATAGTTGTGTGAGTCTTGCGCGAAGTTTAAGATTTCAGTCTGGTAAGGTGCTTGGGGGGGAGGTGAAGGTTTCACCTCTGGTACTAATATTATTTGGTGGGGAGTTGGTAGGGTTATTAGTCACTATGTTGGGCAACGTATGTAGAGTCGGGTCTGATATCGACGCAGGAGACGCCGTAAGGTGTTCTTGGGTCATGGTGATAAAACTTAGAGTAACAGCTATAATGCTGTAGTGCAATAATGGATGCAGCATTTTTAGTGAATCCAGATATGTGCACGTGGGTGCTTAGGACTATAGGCAGGGTGGGGCGTTCACTAACAAGGCACAAATGGGTATTCAGTGGCAAGGTGCATATGGGCATTCAGTAGCGAGGCACGTATAGGCGTTCGCTAACAAGGCACAAATGGATATTCAGTGGCAAGGTGCATATGGGCGTTCAGTAGCGAGGCACATATAGGCTAGGTGAGGCATTCACCAGTAAGGCACAAATGGGCTAGGTGAGGTATTCACTAACAAGGCACAAATGGGTAATTCAGTAGAGGGGCACATCTAGGCTAGGTGAGGCATTCACTAGCAAGGCACAAATGGGTAATTCAGTGGCAGGGCAGATCTAGGCTAGGTGAGGCATTCACTAACAAGGCATATATAGGCTGGGTGAGGCATTCACTAGCAGGCACAAATGGGCAATTCAGTGGCAGGGCACATCTAGCCAAGGTGAGGCATTCACTAACAAGGCACATATAGGCTAGGTGAGGCATTCACTAATAAAGCACATCTAAGGCGCAACAGGGTGCAACACAAGGCTCAGCATAGGTTAAATGTTGTCTAATGGTGACCATAGGGCACAACACAGGGCTCAGCATACAGCCCTAGGTTAAATGTGGTCTAATGGCGACCATAGGGCACAACACAGGGCTCAGCATAGGTTAAATGTGGTCTAATGGCGACCATGGGGCACAACACGGGGCTCAGCATAGGTTAAATGTGGTCTAATGGTGACCATGGGGCACAACACAGGGCTCAGCATAGGTTAAATGTGGTCTAATGGCGACCATGGGGCACAACACAAGGCTCAGCATAGGTTAAATGTGGTCTAATGGCGACCATGGGGCACAACACAGGGCTCAGCATAGGTTAAATGTGGTCTAATGGCGACCATGGGGCACAACACAGGGCTCAGCATAGGTTAAATGTGGTCTAATGGCGACCATGGGGCACAACACAAGGCTCAGCATAGGTTAAATGTGGTCTAATGGCCACCATGGGGCACAACACAAGGCTCATCATAGGTTAAATGTGGTCTAATGGCGACCATGGTGCACAACACAAGGCTCAGCATAGGTTAAATGTGGTCTAATGGGGCACAATATGTGATACTATGGAGGAGCAGATTACTTAGAGATATCACAATAGCAGAAATGCGGTACGGCAGCCGATGGGTGAGATGTACTATGGAAGTTGTGAAATCAGTCTTGGGCGGGGATGCTAGGACAATCAGGCAGCTTATGCAGGGATAATATTGAACGTTTGCTTATAGGTTTACCTTCATGCTTTGAGCTTTATTTGCAGATGTTTGCAGATGCATGCTCCGAGACTGGATGATAGAAGCGGCGAGGGCATGCGGAGAAGGGGCGGTTTGAGCTCCTGATGCGATTCTAGTTCTGCCTATAGGAGTTTTCTGGGGATGCTCAATACCGCTCCAGGCCGTGAACAGGCGCAAACAGGGCCTTTATACGGCCTTCATGCAGGCCGCCGGCTCATCCGCCTGCCGGCGGATGCTGAATGCAAAATAAGGGCCATATCGAGGCTCAGCCTCGCTGTGGTGCCGCGTCGCGCCCGGCATGGGCAGGTCAGGCACAGGATTGGGACACGGTCAGGCAGGCCGTGTAATGCCGGTCTGGGCTTGCTTGGGGATGCTTTGCTGAAGAAGTGCCTGGCACAGAGATGCCTGGATGAAAGGAAGTGCAGTAGACAATTAGCAGTGTACAAGCTCCAAATAAATATATTTAACATGTGTGTTCTGAATGGCATTTATGTACCTTTTATAGCTTCTTGTCGATGACAATCTAATGTTAATCTTTCCTTTTCTGCCATTTTGCTACATTCATGGTCCCGCGGTTTTTTCAGCAGATAGCAGGCCAAGTTGCTCGTCTGTCTTTTTTTGCCGTCATCACAATCTGCCTTGGTTCACCATGAAGTCTGTAACGAGAAGAATGTTCCTCTGTGCATATAAGAAAAGAAAAAATGATTAGATTTCTCAAACCTGAAAAACTATATAAAGATCTGGAAATTGTTCAGATTTCAATATTTAATAAAGCCACGCCCACAAGTATATGCTCTCTTTTTGGTGGTCTGTTTATCGTGTTTCCTTACTGCTTTTCTGCCTAACTGGTTATTTATTCACATAGTATCGCACTTTGGTGAAACAGCTTTGTAAGCACAATACATATAATTATAGATCTGTAGGCTTAGGCATATAGTCGATTGCAAACTTTACAAGAGTATCGACCCCAAGATGTCTTTACAGGAAAGCCGGAGGTAGAGGGGAGAGATGAGGCAGGAGAAGACTACGATTTCACTGGCATATTGACTGAGAAAATAAAGCATTACTTTTAATAGGGGTGTCAACCAACTTGCTTTTTACTGAAGGGGTGCTTACTTCTGATGCTGTTGCCGGACCAGGATCAGGCACTCTGTGGTTCCGGTCCCCCTCTTTCTCCACTGAAGAGCCAGTTCCAGGCAGTGTCCGATGGCCAGCTTCCGATGCAAGTCCATTCTATCCCAGTGCACTGAGATAGTAGCACAAACATTAATATTACACATGACCAGTGACCAAATTCCCTTCTACCCCAATGGCCCGCACCCGCCTTCTCCCTGAACTGCCCCATCCCTCTTCTTCCCAAACTACCTACCCTTCTGCCCCTACCATTCTTACACCACCATACATACAATATCTCCCAAACAACGCACACACTATCTTCTACCCACACTCACATTCTCAACCGCACAACCTCTCCTACCCACCCAGCTAATCGATCACTCCCTCTATGCAGTTGAAGGGGCCAAAAATTACAATATAAAACTCCGAAATAAAATAACCAAGAAAAAATAAAAACACACATTGAAAGAAATCATAATTTGAGATACCATTCTTAAAAAAGGTAGCATATTTGCATTGGAGTAGCACACTACTTCCTCCCAAGCCTTCACTCTTGTTTTCTTTATCCATCCTGGCCTCGAGAATTCGTAAACACCAAGAAGATAAATCCACGCCGGCAGCTTTTACCAACAACACTGTTTGCATCTGCTAGGAGAAAAAAGACAATGGGGGTCATTACGGTATTGCTGGTCTGGAAACAACAGTACTGGTAAGCTTGCCGATACCGTTGTTTCCAGACCAGCATATGTCGCACTTAGATGGAATCCTCAACCTAGCCTGCGTCGCATCTAGATAGAATTGTGATTGTTAGCATGTGCACACTTAGAGGGAATTCCTAACCTTAGCATGCGCCACATCTAGATAGAATTGCAAATCTTAGCATATGCTGCACTTAGATGGACTCCTCAACCTAGTCTGCGTCGCATCTAGACAGACATATAATTCAATGATTGTTATACGACTCTCCTGCAAAGCCTGGACCAAGCGTGCAATCATGAATCAATAACCAACCCACTAACAATTTCACTCCTCTGCATACGCCTCTCAAACTCAAACCAAACACAACCACAAGCCTTAAACGCAGCAAGCCGCACAAACTTCACTACACTGCAACAACAAAACAAACTGCACATAGACTTCCACAACAGCACATGACGACTTCTGACCGTGAAACACCCCAAGCTCAGCCAACGGACCCACCGGGCTGAGGCTGCCAACAGCACATCACTGCTATCTTGCACTTTTCCAGCTCATTCCCACTAACTCACCCCCTCTCCCTTTTTGTTCAGAGCCGCCAGAGCGCCAGGGGACCACCTCGGTGGTGATAGTGCACGGTACAAATATCCTTTAACATTAACTATTCACTCACACCCAAAATGTGGCCTTCAAACCACACAATGACCAAAATGCCAATGGCCTCCCCAAAGTAACAATGACGTGGGTCCATTTGGCACCAGACACTAATGAGCATCAAGCAACTCACTGGTGCATACCCTGAAAACAAGTCACTGCACGTTGTTGAACACGCATATGCTTACTGGCATGCAGTTTCTCCAATCTGTCTGGCAGCACGATTTTACCAATAACATTGTTCCCCTCCCCATTCTATCACCACCCCACCCAAATTTCACCAGCCACCAGTGGGCTCAAATCTCAGTACTGCTGACTCAGCCACTTTTCTTTCTGAAGTTGATGAAAGGAGTACCATTTAGTTCTGTTTAAAACCGGGTGGTGTTACACAGTCCAGTAATACATCAAAGATGAATATTGCTAAGGCCCTCTGATATTAATGTGCTGCAAACAATGCTATGTATGCGTTTGCTTTTTATTTGACTTTTCAGGTGGATGTACAGAAGAAGGGTAAAGGAAACCAAGAGAGCACCCATATGTGCTGTATTATTCTCATTAAACGTAGTGTCCTCCTGTACAGATGATCTCTATTGAAACAAAGCTCAATGACATTTACAGACGAGGAGTTGTGTGTAGCAGACGCCCAAACTAGTAAGAGCCAGAGGAGAATAGAAAATGATCTGGAGCAATAATCATCCTACTGGGTGTCAGGCTTCACCCAGTAGGCAAGAGCTAGAACGCTATAAACAAGGAGGGTGTCCAGTCAAATGGTCGACAGACAAATGGTCAAAAGACAAATGGTTGACACAATTAGGTCGACAGGACAAATGGTCGAATTTTGTTTTTACTTATATATATATTTTTTAGGTTTTCGTTTAGGTAAAAAAAGGGGGTTAAGGGGGGACCCCACCCACAAAAAAAGTGAAAAAACAAAAAAAACAAAATTCAACCATTTGTCCTGTCGACCATTTATTTTCGACCAAATGACCTACAACCAACAAGGAGCAGTACACAGCAATCTAACTTCCACATGAGATGCACACTTTACTTTGTAAGGCACCAGTTGGCCCCGGGAGCCAAAGGTAGCACCTGCTAAGCTTTGTGAAACACCAAAACAGAATAGATAGCTGGGTGGATTGTGTGCCTGCTACAGGGTTTCATATGCAATCTGCATGTCACACGTTCCAAATCTGAGATTCAATAGACTTTTCTCAATGTTTTTTTTAAAGAAAACACCCCTTGCAGAAGCGACAGGAGGCAGGTCGCGTTGCATGCTGTATTGGGTGATTTTTAATTGTTACTTGCTAAGAGCAGTCATGGTAGAGGTGAGTGACGTCGCTTCTAGAGTGTTTCTTGTAGGGAAATGAGCTTGTTCCGTCAGCCCATTGTACTGCGGCGAGTTCGTGTTCAGTGCCTTCATTTTCATTATTTTTGGGGCTATATATCGGACCACCCCGCTTCTGAGCGCGCATGGACGGCTAGTTAAATGCAGACCCGTTTCAGAATGCTGACCTATATCGCCCATGATGGCCACCCTTTATGCAGAATCACATGCCAGATGTGGGAAAGAACCTATGCCAGTACTAATGTAGATGGTATGTTACTGTGAAGCACTGCAAAAGAGCGTATATTTGCCCCCTAGCACTTCACTGCAATAGAGACTGTACGTTAAAAGCACAGATTGTAAACACTAATGAGCTTAAACAATTTGTATCATTTGTTTACCGCAACAAGACACAGGCTTGGTGAACCATGGTACCTATAGTTTCGTG
Organism: Ambystoma mexicanum; assembly: GCF_040938575.1. NCBI lineage: Eukaryota > Metazoa > Chordata > Amphibia > Caudata > Ambystomatidae > Ambystoma > Ambystoma mexicanum. Next base: position 1,494,141,840 of record NC_090929.1, on the reverse strand, counting down.
TTTCACAGCATAACTCAAGGCCTACAAGTTCCATAATGCAAAGCGACATTGGCTAAAAAAAAAAAAAAGAAAAAAAACAGGCTGTCTTAATTTCTAGCTGTTACGAAAAAATACGGCTGCGAGCATACGTAATTAAGTGGCTCCTGTGACCTATGCTGGCATGTCCATTCGTATTTGGACCGTACATTAAATCCGCCACTAAGCAGATCAGATGCCAGATGTTATTTTTGCAGCTCCTCCAAACCGGTTACTGTCTGTAACCCCTCCAGCAAGGGAGTCGCCAGGCCCCCACCACCCAGAAGTATCAGAGGGGTCACAGCTCAGCTCATTTGTCATTTCGCAGTATGCATGAAGCGGCAGCAGTCGCGAGTTACCGATCAGCTCAGGCAGGTCAACTCCCAGTTTAAGATCGTTGCCACGGCAACTGCAAGCAATCTACGACCTTCTTGTGCGCCGCGCATACACACAAAAGCGCGCCCGGAATGGTTGACTTAATTCAGCACGAACGCTGAAATGGTGGCAAACGCGGCGCTCGAGTGCTGTGAAGGGGGGAAATCAACTCATGCCACATCATCAGAGCAATGACAGTCGCCATATGTTAGAACTAATAATCAGACGGTTACTGCTGGTTACTCTGCTGCAGCACGTGTGCGGACCGATTGCGCATGGCGTGGCGGTCTCCGGCTACCCCTCACGCACATTTAAGAACAAAGCGCGTGGCCCATAAAAAAATAAAGCTGCATGCGCTTACCTTTATCAGCTCCATCTCGATCTCCAAACAGTACAGCAAGTCCGATTCCCCGATCCCCTCACCCGCCCCCCAAAGCAGGCATGTGAGCAGAGAGGAACGACTGTGTTGCAGCATGGGGATGGAAAGCTGGTACATGATGCACATAAAGGAAAGACTGCGATGAGAAAGCCAAGCAGGTCCAAGATAGGCAGAGAGGAAAGACTAGATTGGAAGGAAAACCAATGTATAGCCCAAATGAAGTTAAGTATAGCCCATTTATTTTTTATAACTGCTTGGAAAAACTGTATTCTTGAAATATACATACTTGCCAACGTTCTGTGACCAAAAACATGTCGATTTTTCAAGTTTCAAAAATATTATTTAGCATAACAATGACATCATAGGAAATTACAAAACCTACATTTTTGGCACCACTGGAGCATTTGAAAATGCGCAACCCATCAAACAGCACAACATGCAAAGAAGCTCGAATGTTTAAAATGTATAATTGTAGTAATGGTAAGTTAACACCAAATTCAATTACCTAACTACAAAGAAGGTCATCACACAGAGCTGGAAGGCAACGTTTGCCACTGCTCTGCAGCAGCAGCCCGGGCAATACATATTTATTCCTGCAGTGCAGGGTGAACACTGAATGACATGGAGACTGATACCCACCTCGGTCTGATAGGCAGATGCTGTGTGATGGTGGTACGCTCTGCCACTTGCCTCCACTGGTGGTTCACCTAAGGCCTGTCCCGCCCAGAGTGCAGGGCAGAGTCATGTAGTGGTCAGGTCAGTGGATTGATCTGGGCCCATCACTCAAATGTATTGCTTAGCCGCCCACCACACAAACAAATTGCCTTAGTGTCACATAAATTACCTGCCACTGTAAAAAGCAGTAGGATCTGTCACTCAAATCTATACACAGGAAAGTGTTTCAAAACCCTCAAGGAGGGTAGGAACAAAGGTGAATAACAACTGTCGGCCATGGCCCTTGCAATTCTGAGACGATAATAGTCTGCACAGGCAGAGCAAGAGATTAGAGGCAAGCTGCAAGGAGTTTTCACATATCCATCCCCCTGCATCGTAGCACCTCCACAATTTCGCAATTGCTGCCTATATTTTAGTTTACATGTTTTACTTGTTTACAGTCAAAAGAAACGTGGTCCGTGTGCAAAAGAACAACTGGTAGGCATATTATTTATTTACTGCTTGGTTTACTTACATCTGCTTAAGAAATGTTAATTATTTAAGAGTACCATCCATAGTATTTATTGTTTGGGGGTAGAGACAGTATGCTATTCAGGCTGCCTTTGGCCACCTCCTCTCCTTCTCTCATCACCTAACTGCCATTCAAGATGGGTGTGATCGTACCTCTCCAGCTCTGAAATCTCTCCATTAGCTCCCAGTGGATGCAAGGATTAAATTCAAAATCCTTGACATTGTCCACAAGGCTTTCTGGTGCTGGGTCCAAAATACCTTGAGCTATCCCTCCTCAAATACCTCCCCTCTCAAGCTCTTCGCTCCTCTACCTCTAACGCCCCCAGGATCAGTCGTTTTTCAAAGAAACGAGCTGGTGGTACATCTCTGTCTTCGGCTGGTGCCTCCCTCTGGAACAGCCTCCCTACCACTCAGAAATTTGAGGAGAACCATCTCTGCTTCCGGAAGCACCTCAAGACCTTCCTCTTTGCTTCTGCCCTTCGCCCCCCCTCTCCCCTGCTGATCAGTTCTCTCTCTGCACCGTGCACCTGGCCTATCCTCTGTCTTCCGGGCATAGGTACTTGCTCACCCTCCCACACTGCCTACAGACTACCCCTCGCACTGGGGTCTGTATCTGTACCCATACAGCCGCCCCCCCTTTTTTCTTCCTGCACTTATCAGACATTATCCTGTCTGCTGCCTTAAACCTGGCACTTGCTACTCGCTGGCTGCACTACCATGGTTTGTTGTCTTTATTTATTTGTTTATTTATTATTATTTATCTGTTTTTCTCATTTGCTCTGCACTTTCCACTCCCCCCTCCCATGCACATTTCCCCTCCCCCTCTCCCATGCACTTGCGCGTTCTCAATGTCACCGGGACTAGTAAGGTTGTTGCTTTGTTCTCCCCTGTTACCCTCCCCTGTCTGGTCGCGCTCTGAAACACTTGTGCTCAAGCGCGATATAAAAAAAATATCAATATAAATATCAGTGCTTTGCTGCCAATGATCTGCATGTCACATGTATGGGTCATATCATTAAAGTTCAATTACATTTCCTTTCATATAAACAGAACAACATTCATAGATGTCAACCAGTGCTGTATCCTATAGAAAGGGAAACCAGCTTGCATTGGGAATTGCAGTTTGCTTTTTACAGTTCGAAGTGGATTCAGCAATATATAATGTTGCCTTGATCGAGAATTTCAAAATGATTCAAAGCATTGGACAGTTGTGGACTGTAGAAAAGGGTGACTTGGTTGATGCTGTGCCAATAAGTGCCATAACTAATGCCTGCAACCTGGTGCAAGTAGAGAGTGAAACATATATCATAGCTCCGCCAAATCGATATTACCTAGATTAAGTGCAAAAATGTTTTTCTTGGCGTAAATGTATTGGTAATTGCGTGTTCTTTTTGAAAATGCATTCGAATTGCAGGCAATGATATATGGAACAACGATTGAACGTCTAGTATTTGATATCGTTCAGTTAAAACACTGTTCAGCTTATGTTTGAGTTCCGGGGAAAAGGAGCTAATGGCGTAATAGAGGAAGGAACGGTTCTGGGGAGATGACCAATGCGTTTTTGATTTGAACCCATTGGGTGCTACTTCTAGTATCATACTCTCATTTAAGAAAGAGAAATCTCACCCTTAGCTCCGACATGCACCAAAAACGTGATAGCAGTAATCTTCATTACTCTTAGTCGTACTCTTCCTCGTTACAGTATGTACCTTTGCTGCTTGAATGTGCACTCGCGAGGAATTATATATTCCCCAAGCTTTTATCTAAGCCCCCTCCCCCCGCCTCCCATCCCTGGGCAGTATAACCACCCAACCTACAGGAAGACTACATTTTTAATTGTCTCAGCCGAGCCACAGGATGCATACATGCCAACATTCTGACACGCTGGGAGCCGGGAGGTAGATTTCTACAGAGAAATCGGGAGACAACAATTCCCCCATAGGAATGCATTGGGGAAATAATTATTTTTGGCGGGAGAATGTGAAAAATAGCACTATTTTTCACTTAAAAATAGAGTCTCCCGCCTAAATCAGGAGGGTTGCCCTTACCTGCACCCGCCACCCTTCTCCCCAAACTGCCCCACACACCTTCTCCCTTCAAATGCCCGACCACTTCTCCAACTGCCACATCCTCTGCTCCCTATCTGCCCCCATCCTGTTCTCCCCATTTTGCACAAATGCCCGAAACCGCCCCACCCCTTCAACTGCCCCCAGGCCCTTCGGCCTCAATTGCTCCCCACCCCTTCTCCATAAAATTCCCCCTTTTCCTTTAACTGCCCACTTCTCCCATCGGACTCATACACCCTTCTATCACACACCACGTCTCTCCCAACTACCCCCATCCCCCTTCACTGCAGTTACTCCATTATTTCAATCCTCCCTCACGTTCTGTTCCTCGGCTATATCAGTTCGCCAGGCCTCAGAACAGGCCCGTGAGAGCCTTCCTTCTCTGCCTGCCTGACTGAGCTACTCAGCTGGCTTGGATGCCTTTTCCCGCGTCTCCCCTCCATGTTTGTGGCGTGATCCGCCATTGCGTCCAGAGAGACGAGATCCGACCCAGTCCCCAGTGTAGGTTGCAAACCCTCACGCTGACATAAACAAGGGTGCCCTCAAACGTGTGCACTCCCACCTACCTTTTGTGCTATTTATCCACTTTTATTTTGGTTCCCAGCACGAGCACGACCACCATATATTCTTCCGCCGCCATTGCTGCTTACAGCAGCTGTGCCCCTGCAGGTCCGAGAAAATAAAAAAAGCTGCACGCCCCTCCAAGACAAGCCCAAAACAAGCCTACTCCCAACAAAATAAGCAGATAGAAAGAGCGCCCACTTAAAATGCCATGGTTAGGTCTCAAAAGTAACACATTTAACAGAATAGCATAACTATACATAGAACACAGTGTTTTAAAATAAAAATATTTTACTATAATCTGCTGCTCACCCAGCATATATAACCACACTCTCCAAAGAGACACTTTTTTAAAAAAAAAAACACCCTTTGTTTTAAGCAGCACAGTTAAATGAAATTCTCTTTATTAACTAGCTGCACGCATGGACGTCATTTAGGGGTCGCAACTGCGACCCCTGAGGTCTCTCTTGCTACCCCTGTAGTCTCCCTTGGTACCCCTAAAAAATAAAAATCGATTTTTTTTTTGATTTTTTTAAACAGACTCATGGGCTGTGGCCAGCAGCAGGTGGCTCTGTTTCTGGAGTGGCTGGTATTCTGATAGCTATAACTGGTAAAATAGCTCTGTGGGTTGAGTGCTGGCTGCTGCAAAGTGTGTGCGATCTGCAGATTCGACTCCCAGCAAGGTCAACGCAGCCTTTCATCCTGCTGAGGTTGATAAATGAGTACCAACACAGGTTGGGTGATATTGTACGTATATTTGTTCTATATGAAGCACTTAAACATAAGTGCTATATAATAACACATCATTATCGTTTGGCCTTGGGCATCTCCTTGCAATTACAGTGATTTGTCAATATGTGCCTATATACACTGATATTAACGATACATATGGTGATCCATTCTTGTATGAAATGTATATCACTTTACAGTGATAGCGTAACCCATAATTTTCATAGTGTACTTAGAAACAATGCTATGTGATGCCACTTCCTGTTTTATCGAGTGGTGAAAGGTCATGTTCCATCGCTTCCTGTGATGTCACTTCTGGGTGGGGTCCAATTATATCACTTCCTGTGATGTCATCAGATGTTAAGGGTCATGTGATGTCCTACCCCTGGCATTTTGGTGAAATGACGTCCCTGGCTGCACACCTCTATCAAACAATGACTAAAAGTAGGTGATATTATTATCACTGAATACATTTTGTTGTGTGTCTTGAAAGCACATTTACAAACCCAATGGAGATTAAGCTCATATTATTTTGCCTTTGGGTACTTGCAGCTTTCCAGTTAAAACGGGGAGTCTCTGCGACCCTGTACGCGCTGCGCTGGGTTAGCCCATGGACACAGAAGGCGATATTTAAACACCTGTTCAGAAGTAACTTAGGGTCGACTGTGCGATCTGCAACACTATGACGAAAACCTTTAGAGCGATCCTAGACAATGGGGATTCCGGGATGTGAACTATAGCACTAGCTCCATCATTCTGAGCTAGGATAACCTGACTCGGGCAGGCAGACCCGCAGGATTACTGGGAGAATTCCCTGCCCTTTCTTCCATTTATCACTCCAGCATGCTGTGAGGAACCGTAGCCTCCACCCCAACATGCTTGTGAGATCAAAGGAACCACCTTCTAGGCCGAGGTTCATTCGTATTAAGGAATGAAAATGACAATGAATCATAAAAGCAAAAAGAATACGCGTCCGGTGTATGCAGGAAGAAATTGATAGCTGGCACAGAAGCACAGCGTATTCCACAATTGCTTTGTATGCAGCATACAGAAACCGATTACACCCGCAGCCCGCGATGAACAGTTACATCGCATACACTGAGGAGCACTTAATATTAGTCACACTTGCACACAGGGGCTGCATGGATGATGGCGGCCATCGCTCGAAATTATCAAAAACACTTCTGTTTGTGGGGAGAGGGGGTGTAATGCTTACCAGACAAACACGAAACAGGCACAACGAGATGTTGCTGCAAAATTCCAAAATAGAAAGAACAAATCAAGCGCACCAGCAGCTAAATATACCTGCCGCTGCACGGCATGGAGTCCTTCTTCCTCCATGATTGTCTTCATCAGCTTCGTCATCACGTAGGCATCCTATGTGAAAAATCGCCCCTACGTCATGACGCCTTAAAGGCATTTCAGAAAGTGTTGGCAAACTTTTAAACAAACACACAATGCTCTCGGGTCTCATATGGACTTTATTTATGTGCTATTACCAATGAAAGCAACATAAGGCCTTCTTTTAGCAGAAGCTCAGTTTCAGTGTCCAGGCAGCATATCAGGTGAGTGCATCGATCCAGCTCTGTGAATTCTATATGCATTTTGTGCGCCATTGAAAAACTCTCTATGCATGCAGCAACTTGACCAGCATGGCAGCTGCGTTTGATTTTTTTGGGGGGCTTCCATGTGTGTGCAATGTTTTTTTTTATGCTGGGTCTCAAGCTTTCCCTTATTGCCACATTGGGCATTTTGAGGGTGCTCGGGCCTGCTTGGATGGCAAAGGTTTCTCTCCCATGGAGTGCATGCTTATGTTTAGGCCTCATGGCTTCCATTTTCACCCAACATAGTCTCAAGCTTTACCCTTGCCACATTGGGGATTTTGAGGGTGCTGGGTGCCTGCTTTTGACTGGATGGCAAAGGATTCTCACCCAGGAGGTGCATGATATGTTTAGGCCTCATGACTTCCATTTGGGATGGGTTCTATAGTTTGTCTGGCCATTCACAACTTGTTTAACCCCTTCTTCCATTAAGTGCTGCTAGTATTTTTACGGTGCGTTTCCCTTACTTGTTCCCTAGCGCCAAATATGTGTTGGGGACATTTGTGACCAGTCACTTTTTACTGCAAGAAAACTATTTCTGTGCCATGTATGCTTTTTAAGTGTGATTCCTGGTCAATGGTTTAGCACTTTTACATTGGGTGTTGCAGTTTAAATGACAATCAGTATTAGTCTGCAAATCATCCAAAAACTCTGTGATGCTCTGAAGTAATCAGTAAGCCATCCCCAAATCATCAAGACATGTTTCATGGCGATGCTCTTCAAGTAATCGGTAGGTCATCCCAGAATCATTCCCAAAACATCAGGGACAAACATGTTTTGGCTCTTCAAGTAATCAGCAGGTCATCCCAGAATCATCTGGGGCAAACCTGTTGATGCTCCTGAAGTAATCGGCAGGTCATCCCAGAATCATCCCAAATCATCATGGTGATGCTCTTGAAGTAATCGGCAAGTCATCCTAAAGTCATCAGGAACAAAGAGTTTTCTAAAATAGGGATGATGCTGGAATCATCCGCAAGTCATCTAAGCTCATCCCCAAATCATCACCCATCATTCTGAGACATTTGCTGATGACTTTAACAGCCTGAGGACTTCTGATGATGTGGAAATGACTTCTAATGTAGTTCGATGATCATCGGATGACTCCAGGATGGCCTCTTAAGTCATCCTTTTAGACCTGGGATTGCCTGGGAATCTGAACATGATGCTGGTGCAGTCTCGGAGCAATCTCACTATCCAGCGAACTGCAGGCCTATGCCTGGATCTTCATAATCCTCATAAAGGAGTTAGTAATATGATGGACAGCACATTGACGGTCTGGCCTGTCCCGAAGCAAACGTCACCAGTAAACATCCAGACATGCAAGCAAAAGAATGCAGAAAAAAATAGGGGAGATCTTGGGATCCCAACGCTGCCCCTCAAGGCAGGATCGTCTCCAGATGCCCTACACTGAGGCATCTATGCACTGCACCAGCGGGGTTAATGATAAAGTTAGCAGGAGACATAACCTCTCTGAGAGCTGCACTGGAGGAAACGGGTTTCAGAGGCCAGGAGCGAGAGCTAGAGGCTTTCCATTATGCAGCACAAGTGGCACTGATGCTGGCGCAAGAAAGAGGGTGTACTCTGCCACAGGAGACTCAAAGAGAAAAAAAGATAAGAACAGCACTGAGAGTAGCCTGCTGCGTTGTAACCGACGTGAGAGGTTATGAAACGGCACAAGGAAGGCAGCAGGCTAAGCCCACACTCCCGCCTGGGGGAGAGAACGAAGCAGCAAGTGGCTCTGACACCCTGCCATGAGTGTCACCTGATCGGGCCCACCATCCATGGCCCAGGCCGAGGTGGCCCCAGGTGCGATTCCTGCCAGTCCCGAGCTAGGACGTCACCTGCCCAACTGTCCTGCATAGAAGAGAGACTGGCTAGGACTGCTGCTCCATTCACAGCAGTGACTCCTGCCTGGGGGAGGGAAAGGAATGGGCCAGACACCCCGTCACCTGTGTCTGACCAACCAGCGTCAGGCAGCCACCAAGAGGAAGCGCAATGGGCAAGTGAGGGTTGCAACTCTGCAAGAGTGCTTTTGCGCCCTCATGTGCCACAGCAGTAAAGTGACACTCCGGCCAGCGGGAGCATGACCAAGGAAAAGATGGGTGCGTAACATGCTGTCACCCCATGCCCCTCCAATGTCAGATGGCGCAGCCAAGACACCCTGCTAACTGCGTCTCGCTGCCTGCCCTAACATCATGGGACTAAACTGATGTGGCAGTTGGTACCCCCAGGTGCGGATTTGCCTGTTTGTGAACTATACCATCAACGGACCTGGACCCATGGTAATGGATATCCTGAACGGACACTGAACCAAAGTGAACTGGTCTCCCGCAACCCTGCAAGTGCTCGAAAGAGACTTCAGTAATGTGTCTAGATGCTGTGAGCCTGCATGTAAATTATGTGCTTAAAGTCGTCCCAGTTTAATGGATGTGAAGCTGTGCTCTCGTAGTTTGTAGGCATGCTCTAAATGGGGCCAGCAGCTAGCGCTAGCGATGGTGTCACTCAGTGGTGGAAGTCCCACTTACCCCAGGTTAATAAGAGGTCTTTTGAATGGTTCCGAGACAGCTGCCCAGAAGCATGGAAGGTGATTGCCCCGTGCATGGCAAAGAGTTACAGGACATGTTGGGAAAAGTTCATGACATTTCAGAGGGACGTGTTGCCAGAGGGTCAGGAAGAGCAATCAGTACGGGCCTTTGTGAGCTGGTGCTGGAGGATGGGGAAAACCAGAGCCTGGATGACGTATCATTTGGCAGCTATAGCTCATTATGCCAAACTACGGGGTGAAGAGAACCCCACCAAGGAACATTACATCACATTGGCCATGAGAGGATGGGCCAAGCAGACAGTACTGAAGCCCGATGAGAGGCGGCCCATCGACGTAATAAAACTGCATGGTTTAATTAAATGCCTGAAAACAGTATGCAGCTGCGAAACACAGAGGGTGCCATTAACAGCGGCCTTCACAGTGGCATTCTTTGGGGCCCTCAGGGTGAGCGAGCTAGTGCCCGAGAACAAAGGGGGCAAAGGGAATGGCTATTTGCGGTAAAGGGATGTGCAGGCAAGCAGCACTCAGGTGGTCACTTACGTGCAGAGGTCAAAAACCGACCAAAAGATGAAGGGGGTGGCACTGACACTGCAGGCCATCCAAATGAATCTGGTATGCCCGGTGGCTGCCTTGGCCAACTTTCTTCAGCAACGACCACCGTCGGAAGCAGGGGCACCATTGCTTCTGCACAGGGACGGGTCTGCCCTGAGCCGCTTTCAGTTCCAAAAGGTGATGGAATGGGCATTGGCTAAAATGGGGTTAACGGAGGGCCAGTTCGGGACTCACTCGTTCAGGATAGGGACAGCCACTTCCGCAGCAGCCGGGGGCTTAGGAGCGGAGGACATCAAGAAGTTAGGGAGAGGGTCTTTAGGGTGTTTTAAAAGGTATATCAGACCAGAGAAAATGTAATGTAACATGCCATCTTATCTCCTTCTCATTACCAGCGTCATAAAGAAGGAAGAAGCGCTCCGTTTGGGTAGTGGGGCACTCGTTTATTTCAAGGGCCAGGGTGAGCTGGACACCGCGGCAGGAAGAGCTGACGGCCGGCGAGTTCCGGATCTGGTGGCATGGGGTGCCAGGGATTAAATGGGCGCAGCTGCAGGGGCTGCTGCAGAAATTGCTGGGTAAGCAGCAGAGGCCAGATGTGCTGGTCATTCACTTGGGGGGGAACGATTTGACCAACTTAGGGAGGGGGGTCTTGTTGAGGGACATGATGTTCTCATTGCAGGAGATGTCGGCACAGCTGGGTGAAACGGAGATCGTGTAGTCGGAGGTGATTCCCAGGGCGGAATGGAGGGGTGCCGAGAACCACACAGCAGTTGAAAAATCAAGAAAGAAGTTGAATTGTGCCATGGCAAAGTTCTGCAAGGGCAGAGGCTTCCAACACATCAGACATGGCCTGATCAACTTAAAAACCCCTGAGCATTTTTTGAAAGATGGTGTGCATCTGTCAGCAATGGGAATGGAACTCTTCTACTGGAATATATGTACTAAGCTATTGGAGCTGTAAAAAGGAGCAGGAGAAAGGGGGAGCCACGGTGGGCGGTAACCCACTTGGTGGCGTGGTGGTGTTTGGGCGACCAAGCACTAAAGACAGACTCCGAATGAGCCAGGAGGCAGCCGGAAGGGTCTTCGCTCTTCTCGGACCAGCACCTCTTGGGAGCCTAACGGCAGGGGCGTCTGGTGGTAACAATGAGAGGCTCAGCCTCCCCCAAAAGAAACGGCGCTCTCCCCACCCACGGACACCGGCAGGAGCAGGGTAGGCTCAATCACAAAGGGTTGGGAGAGTTGGGCCTACTATGAACTCTAAACAAAGGAATAGGGGGAAAGCAGGTGATTTTGGACACGGAGCAAGTGCCACACTTACAGACTGGATTTCACGAAATGTGTGCAGTGATTCTTTTTGTTGTGGAAATAAAACTGCGGCCAGGTTTGCCATTTTGAAACTACTGTCTCATTCCAATTAATTTTCTTGAAAGAAAACAAGGTGCAGCGGAGGAATGAGCAAATGATGGCTGATTGGCTAAGGGTACAAATGGACAAATGCAGGGGTTATGGAGAACTCCCACCTGGGAAGCGCGGTGCTGGCACAACCCAACGGCTGCAGTGAGGCGTCTGCAGACCCCACTGAGTGCTGCAAAGATAAAATGCGCACAGCTCCTGTGAAGAGCCCGGGGTCAACCGGCGGTGACAGAGGTGCAGCGCTCCATGCTGGAGCAATGAAGCAGATGTGATGGCCCTCTGGAGAACCCGGTCCAATGTGGCGGTGAATAGGAAAGTGCTCTGTGTTGGAAGTTGGAAAGAAAATGGAAGCACCAAGGGCAGGAAACAAGCTCCCGATGAAACACCAATCCCGCCGGCTGACCAGAATGAGCAAGTTCTCCAGGCAGCCCAGCCAGTGATGGAGTGCCCCTGTCATCACAAAGGCTGTTACTTTAATTGACAGAACACCTTTGCACAAGCACATCGCCTTGTTAAGGCACGAACAGCTGGTGCTCAAGAAACCAATGTTACCGTTACATCTCTGCTGAGCTGCAAAGTGTCATTGCCTTGGAATCTGAACATGATGTTGGTGCAGCCTCGGAGCAATCTCACTATCCAGCGAACTGCAGGCCTATGCCTGGATCTTCATAAAGGAGTAAGTAATATGATGGACAGCACATTGACGGTCTGGCCTGTCCGGAAGCAAACATCATCCCTGCACTATCTGGTGATCATGCATCGGATGTTAGAATGTGTCACAATGGGGGGAAAAGAACAGGCGTCTCAAAACGCCAGGAAGTGCTGCCAGGGCAACCAAAGGAACTTTACCAGCAGCTGCATGGCTCCCACATGAACTGCTTCCAACACACCGCAAGCACCAGTAAACATCCAGACATGCAAGCAAAAGAATGCAGAAGAAATAGGGGAGGTCTTGAGATCCTAACGCTGCCCCTCAAGGCAGGATCGTCTCCAGATGCCCTACACTGAGGCATCTTTGCACTGCACCAGCGGGGTTAATGATAAAGTTAGCAGGAGACATAACCTCTCTGAGAGCTGCACTGGAGGAAACGGGTTTCAGAGGCCAGGAGCGAGAACTGGAGGCTTTCCATTATGCAGCACAAGTGGCACCGATGCCGGCGCGAGAAAGAGGGTGTGCCCTGCTTCAGGAGACTCAAAGAGAAAAAAAAGATAAGAACAGCACTGAGAGTAGCCTGCTGCGTTGTAACCGACGTGAGAGGTTATGAAACGGCACAAGGAAGGCAGCAAGCTAAGCCCACACTCCCGCCTGGGGGAGAGAACGAAGCAGCAAGTGGCTCTGACACCCTGCCATGAGTGTCACCTGATCGGGCCCACCATCCATGGCCCAGGCCGAGGTGGCCCCAGGTGCGATTCCTGCCAGCCCCGAGCTAGGACGTCACCTGCCCAACTGTCCTGCATAGAAGAGAGACTGGCTAGGACTGCTGCTCCATTCACAGCAGTGACTCCTGCCTGGGGGAGGGAAAGGAACGTCCTAGACACCCCGTCACCTGTGTCTGACCAACCAGTGTCAGGCAGCCCTGACACCCGCCACCAAGAGGAGGCGCGATGGGCAGGTGAGGGTTGCAACTCTGCGAGAGTGCTTTTGCGCCCTCATGTGCCACAGCAGGAAAGTGACACTCCGGCCAGCGGGAGCATGACCAAGGAAAAGATGGGTACGTAACATGCTGTCACCCCATGCCCCTACAACGTCAGATGGCGCAGCCAAGACGCCCTGCTAACTGCGTCTCGCTGCCTGCCCTAACATCATGGGACTAAACTGATGTGGCCGTTGGTACCCCCAGGTGGAGATTTGCCTGTTTGTGAACTATACCATCAAAGGACCTGGACCCATGGTAATGGATATCCTGAACGGACACTGAACCAAAGTGAACAGGTCTCCCGCAACCCTGCAAGTGCTCGAAAGAGACTTCAGCAAAAATATGTCTAGATGCTGTGAGCCTGCATGTAAATTATGTGCTTAAAGTGGTCCCAGTTTAATGGATGTGAAGCTGTGCTCCCGTAGTTTGTAGGCATGCTCTAAATGGGGCCAGCAGCTAGCGCTAGCGATGGTGTCACTCAGTGGTGGAAGTCCCACTCACCCCAGGTTAATAAGGGGTCTTTTGAATGGTGGTAGAACTATTAACATTAGCACCAGCGGTTTGTCAACCCAGACTGTAACCTGCTGATTATATTTAGAGTGTGTTGATGCGTGTCAAGTGTCTGCAACTACCTCAGTCCCTATGTGTGTATCAGTGGCATGTCCCACTAGTTGTCTACCCTGTGATTCCCAAGTAGTATACGTATTGTCGTTCTGTATTGGGGGAGGGAATCATTTATGTTCCAGCAACAATTGTTTGTTATGAAAAAGGAGGAGTTTTGTGTTGTGCCTTTTAATATGCTGTGTCGTTCCCATGAGTATTGCCCTTTTAAGATGGGCCATGACTTTATCATGTCCCAAGCTCATAAAAGAAGCCCCTGCAGGCACGTGCATTGGAACGGCTGCAGACTCCCAAAAAGCAACGCCTGAGTCCATCTCTCATTTAGGTCTGCAAGCCCACACCGTGTGAGCATAGGCCTGAAGGCCATGTTGCCGTGGGGCCCTCTCGCCAGCAAGGGTCCGCATGTGCTGGGTGGGGTCCACCCTGCTCACTCCTCCCCCCCCCCCCACTCTGACTAAGACTGCATGTTCCCTGGCAACCCCGTGAGGCACTGGGCCTCCATGGTGCTGGTGTCCCATAGCACCGACAGGGGGCCGGCTCGGTGCCGATGGCCGGCCCCCACAACACCGGGGAGGCTGCCACCGCTAAGGCAGGCCCTGCCTTCTTTCATCATTGTACAGCGCTCCGCTGCTCCGCTGCTCTCCAGCGCTAGGTGAGTGCTGCATAAGACCACACGCATGCCTACATACACATATACATGATGAACCGATGCATCTTTGCTGTGTGCAGATTGCCCTGATCGGGTAGTGCTCCTTTGTCACACACTGTTGCATGGTAGGCATTTTGTCAACAATAGATGCGTACACGTCATGCGTACAAGCTAGAAATACGCGGACCTGTGGCAATATTGGGAAACCTTTAGAAACTGCTTTTATTTTGCCTAGAGAACAGGATTCATTCATAGAAGGGTATAAACAGTTTGCTCTTTGGAGAAATGGATACACAACTTCCTCCTAAAATGTACAGGATCTGTTTCTAGTCTGTCTAATAAATGCGCGTGATCTGTGTTTATGATTATTGTCGATATCTGTCTTTTTATCTGAGTTGAGTTTCCGCTCTTTGGAAAACCCCCTCGATCCCATAGAGCTTCCGTTAATGAAGTGACGGTACGGGGGCGTGTCATGGCACCCACGTCATCAAATATGGATGCTGTCATTGCAGTTTAATAGGCTAGGAATGGCAAGGGGAAAGGCACATGCCAAGAAACAAAAGGAATGCACCATGAGAAAATGAAAGAAAAACTAAAGTCAACACAGCTGAATCCAAACCATCCCTTCTATACAGAAACAAAAAGTGGCAATATAAATGAGAACATCCCCCATCATGGCCAAATGCACATACCCATTCTAAATCCTACTCCGTGATCTCCAACACTCTGGACTTCGGTTCACAAAGGGCGTTCCCACTACTAGCGCTTGCAGACTAAAATAATGGTAAAAGGCGCTATATAAATGACAACTGCAATACAATACATGTTCATTCTGAAGCAAGGTATGACATAATGCATCTTCTTCATTCAAAAGTGATGGATGGAAAACTTTGAATTAATCACAACCGCTGGCATTGCTGTAGGCAACTTCCACCCTGGTATTCTTTTAGGCATTGCTGTAGCCAACTTCCACCCTGGTATTCTTTTAACCATTCTGCACCATTACAGAAGTGGCATCAGCCATAAGCAAATCAGCCGTGGTCCTCCTGCCAGTGGGAGAAGTCAGGCATACATTACAAGGCCACGTCCCCTCTGCGTGGGAATAAAAGCAACCCCAGGTGGGAGTCTGACATTGTTGTGCATCATCAGTGAGGTGCCACGTGATTCCCAAGGCATTGCTCAGGGGCACCCACTAAAACACCCAAACGGCACATCACTCACGCACCAATTCATAAGCACAAATAGCCTCCATGACCAAACGACACAATCACTGGGCGCCGCCCATGTGGAAACAAGCACCCAGTGTACAAAACAAAGCACACCCAGAAAGCACTCATGCACAGGCTCCAGTTACTCCAGAATCTACACGCATCGACAGGTGAGCACAACCCTTGTCTTATCCCTCTCTTCCTCCCTAACCAACCCACCCCACCCCACCTTACCTTACAGAGCCACAACAGCGCCTGCAGACTATGGAAAAGGCACAGGTGCGTAGTCATACATTCATTTAACATAACATAGTATATAATTCAAGGGATTATATGGAATTTTAACACTTTAAAATATCTAAAGGAATCAATTAACTAACAATCCTAATTAACTGATGGACTTGTAATTTTATTGTGATTTAAGATTTCTTTTACTTACTATTGCTTTATTTGTGACCATAAAGAAATGGTTTGCTGATAGTTGACTGACATTTGTACCCTTCGCCAATCAAGCAATAGTATGACGAGCCCTGGGCAATACTTGTGATTAAGAGCCTGGAAGTGCAATGTACATGCCTGAGCAAATCGAGGGTGCATAAGGAGGCTAATGCTCGAAATCAAAAGTATTGCCCACGCACTTAAGGCAATGTGAATTTTAGCAAATAGTCACAGGACTGGCTTCAAGTGGAACGACGAAAGAATGAGGGCCAAAAAGAAAATTGGGACAAGGGACCATCAAAACATGGCTACGAAGCAACAAATAGTTGGTGGCCTGCAAGAAGAGTCATTATGTTTGTTTTCATGGCATGGGGCTGGCGATGAGGTGAGTATGGAAAAGTTAGCGCAGTGATGGAGAGGATAAGCAGAAAGTAGAGACGAGTTAGGTGGGGAGCAACCGGTATGGGTAAGGAGAGGGGACACTGGGGGAAGGGTGATCAGGTTCCAGCATGGCACAGGGAATCTTAAGAGAGAGCTGGATCCATGGCTAACCCAGAGAGCATTCAAAACAAAATGACGCCAAAACATGTCTGGGGATGCTTGGGCAGGCTGAAGAACGATGGTCTGGAAGATTGCCAGAGATATGCCAGAGGTTAAGATTACTTCTAAACCTTGCAGCCATCAACTCTTTTGTGTTGCTTTTGTCACACTCAGTGGAACGGGTATGCCCAGAAGTGAGTCCCAAACCTCCTTGGCCGAGGGACCCAAGCTAATCCTCACTGATGATGCCGAAACACGTACTGGGATGCTTGTGGTCTCGTACAGAAGGGATGTGACCTAGCAGTTTGGGCTGGATTGCCCCTTTTATGGTGGGACCAAGCATGATTTGCATATGGTCTTTCAACTTCCTGTTATGGGTTGGCAGTCTGAAGAACAATGGTCTGGAAGGTTGCCAGAGATATGCCAGAGGTTAAGATTAATTCTAAACCTTCCAGCAATCATCTCTTTTATTTTGCTGTAGTCACCCCAAGTGGGACGGTATGCCCAGACGTGGGTCCTGAGCCTGCTGGGCCTAGAGACCCAAGAAACTCCTCACTGATGATGCAGAAAAATGTCTGGGGATGCTTGTGGGTTTGTGCAGAAGGAATGTGACCTAGCAGTTCGGGCTAGACCGCCCCTTTTGGGTGGCACCATGCCTGGTTTGCATATGAGTTTTCCCCTTTCTGTAATGGCCTGCCAGGCTAAAGAACGATGGTCTGGAAGGTTGCCCAGAGCTATGCCATAGGTTAGATTAATTCTAAACCTTCCAACCATCACCTCTTTTATTTTGCTGTAGTCACGCCAAGAGGGACAGGTGGGCTCTGAGCCTGTTGGGCCTAGAGACCCAAGCTACTCCTCACTGATGATGCCGAAACATATTTGGGGATGCTTGTGGTATCGTGCAGAAGGGATGTGACCTAGCAGTTTGGGCTGGACTGTCCCTTTTGGGGTGGGACCATGTGTGATTTGCATATAATTTTTCCCCTTTCTGTAATGGCTAGGCAGGCAAAGAACGATGGTCTAGAAGGTTGCCCAGAGCTATGCCAGAGGTTAAGATTAATTCTAAACCTTACAACATCACCTCTTTTGTGTTGCTTTTGTCACCCTGAGTGGGATGGGTATGCCCATATGTAGCCCAAGCTCCTCCTCACTGATGATGCCGAAACATGTCTGGAGCTGCTTGTGGTCTCGTTCTGAAGGGATGTGACCTAGCAGTTTGGGCTGGAATGCCCCTTTTGGGAGGGGAAAAAAACTGATTTGCATATGGTCTTTCAACTTCCTGTAATGGCTTAACAGGCTAAAGACCGATGGTCTGGAAGGTTGCCAGAGATATGCCAGAGGTTAAGATTAATTCTAAACCTTCCTACCATCATCTCTTTTATTTTGCTGTATTCACCTCGAGTGGGATGGGAATGCCCAGACATGCGTCCTGAGCCTGCTGGGCCCAGAGATCCAAGCTACTCCTCACTGATGATGTCCATTGAGGCCGAAAAATGTCTGGGGATGCTTGTGGTTTTGTGCAGAAGGGATGTGACCTAGCAGTTTGGGCTGGACCGCCACTTTTGGGGTGGAACCATGCCTGATTTGCATATGGTTTTCCCCTTTCTGTAATGGCTTGTCAGGCTAAAGAACAATGCTCTGGAAGGTTGCCCAGAGCTATGCCAGAGGTTAAGATTAATTCTAAACCTTCCAATATCACCTCTTTTGTGTTGCTTTTGTCACCCTGAGTGGGGCGGGTATGCCCAGATGTGGGTCCCAAGCCTACTGGGCTTAGAGACCCAAGCTACTCCTCACTGATGATGCTGAAACATGTCTGTAGCTGCTTGTGGTCTTGTTCAGAAGGGATGTGACCTAGCAGTTTGTGCGGAATGCCCCTTTTGGAGTCGGAAAAGCCTGATTTGCATATGGTCTTTCAACTTCCTGTAATAGCTTGGCAGGCTAAAGAACAATGGTCTGGAAGGTTGCCAGAGATATGCCAGAGGTTAAGATTAATTCTAAACCTTCCAGCCATCACCTCTATTGTGTTGCCTTTGCCTCCCTGAGTGAGAAGGGTATACCCAGATGCGGGTCTCGAGCCTGCTGGGCCTAGAGACCCAAGCTACTCCTCACTGAAGGTGCTCAATGAGGCTGAAACATGTCTGGGGATGCTTGTGGTCTCGTGCAGAAGGCATGTGACCTAGCAGTTCTGGCTGGACTGCCCCTTTTGGGGTGGGACCAAGCCTGATTTTCATATGGTCTTTCCACTTTCTGTAATGGCTTGGCAAGCTGACGAACGATGATGTGGAAGGTTGCCCAGAGTTATGTCAGAGGTTAAAATTAATTCTAAACCTTCCAACCATCACCACTTTTATTTTTCTGTAGTCACCTTGTGTGGGACGGGTATGCCCAGACGTGCGTCCTGAGCCTACTGGGCCCAGAGCACCAAGCTACTCCTCACTGATGATGCTGAAACATGTCTGGGGATGCTTGTGGTTTCATGCAGTATAGATGTAACCTAGCAGTTCGGGCTGGACTGCCCCTTTTGGGGTGGTACCATGCCTGATTTGCATATGTTTTTCCCCTTTCTGTAATGGCTTGGCAGGCTGAAGAACAATGGTCTGCAAGGTTGCTCAGAGCTATGCCAGAGGTTAAGATTAATTCTAAACCTTCCAACCATCACCTCTGTTATTTTGCTGTGGTTACGCCGAGTGTGACAGGTATGCCCAGACTGGGTCCTGAGCCATTTGGGACTAAAGACGCAAGCTACTCCACACTGATGACGCCAAAACATATTTGGGGATGCTTGTGGTCTCGTGCAGAAGGGATGTGACCTAGCAGTTCGGCTGGACTGTCCCTTTTGGGGTGGGACCATGCCTGATTTGCATATGGTTTTTCCCCTTTCTGTAATGGCTTGGCAGGCAAAGAAGGATGGTCTGCAAGGTTTCCCAGAGCTATGCCAGAGGTTAAGATTAATTCGAAACCTTCCAGCAATCACCTCTTTTGTGTTGCTTTTGTGCCCCTGAGTGGGACGGTTATGCCCAGACGCGGGTCCCGAGTCTGCTGGGTCTAGAGACCCAAGCTACTCCTCACTGATGATGCCCAATGAGGCTGAAACATGTCTAGGGATGCTTGAGGTCTTGTGCAGAAGGGATGTGGCCTAGCAGTTCTGGCTGGACTGCCCCTTTTGGGGTGGGACGAAGTCTGATTTTCATATGGTCTTTCCCCTTTCTGTAATGGCTTGGCAGGCTGAAGAACGATGGTCTGGAAGGTTGCCCAGAGCTATTCCAGAGGTTAAGATTAATTCTAAACCTTCCAACTTTCATCTCTTTTATTTTGCTGTAGTTACCCCGAGTGGGACGGGTATGCCCAGATGTGGGTCCTGAGCCTGCTGGGCTTAGAGACCCAAGCTACTCCTCACTGATGATGCTGAAACATGTCTGGGGATTGTGGTCTTGTGCAGAAGGGATGTGGCCTAGCTCTTTGGACCGAAATGCCCCTTTTGGGGTGTGACAAAGCCTGATTTACACATGGTGTTTCAACTTCCTGTATTGACTTGGCAGACTGAAGAACAATGGTCTGGAAGGTTGCCAGAGATATGCCAGAGGATAAGATTAATTCTAAACCTTCCAGCAATAACCTCTTTTGTGTTGTTTTTGTGTCCCTGAGTGGTACGGGTATGCCCAGACGCAGGTTCCAAGCCTAGAGACCCAAGCTACTCTTCACTGATGATGCCAATGAGGCCAAAACATGTCTGGGGATGCTTGTGGCCTTGAGCAGAAGGGATGTGACCTAGCAGTTGTTAGGAAAGATTTCATAATTGTATATAATTTTCCCTCCATGCGGCAACCCCCAAACGTTTTGCTGTTGTTTTACACCCTAATCTAGACTTTGCCAGAGAAGCGCAGCCTTCCGTCGCACTCCTCTGGGCTTTCGCTCAATTCTTATGGGGAAACTGACATGCCCTTAAGACAGTCAGTACTGGGAGACTTTGTTTCCCTTAGTCCTTTCCTCATGTTGCAGCTTTTGTGCAACATGAAACAAGAGTGCACCGTAACTTACATTACCGCGCTTTTGGGTCTCTAGTCATTCCAAAGGCCCTAGAAACTCACGCTGGACTTATTATGAACTGTGCAAGTGTGTCACGGATGGGACTGTTGGCAGCTATCGTTTCTCTTGTGTTTTGAACCCTTTTTTGCCATGATATCCGCGCTTACCGCGTTTGGCACAAATGAGTGGCCTGGCTCCAAAATGGCCATGCCACGAGGTTCTTTGTCCTGTCCGCTGACCGTCTTGCCCCTTCACCTTCGCCCAGGTCGAGCCAACCTGGGGCAGTCCTTATTGGTCATGCACTTTCCCACGAAACCCCAAAGCTTTTGCAGGCTTCTGCATGCACTGTGTGTGCCTCCAGGATGTGGGCTGGGATGTCTGGTCCCAATACACATCCTGGGTGCCAGAGAGTCTGGAGTGTCCTGAATGCCTGGGACCACTGTGGTCCGTGATAGGTCCACGTATGGTGTGAGTGTTTGTGAGCAGATCTCCCATTGGGTCCTCTCCGTTTTTGCGCGAAGGGAACTTTGGATAAGAGGAGGCTGAAAACACCACTACCATGTCCATCTCCTGAGTTCCCACCGAACAAGGGATAATGAGCCAAGTATCGTGCAAAAAGAAGCTGAGTCGAGGAACCGCTGGTGACCCGCTGAAGGTTTAGCACCCTGAACTGCTGTCGTCCTACGAGACCCCTCTGCATCTGATCGTCCTAGAAGGTCTGCGAAGGTGCTTGGACCCATTGGAATAGTGGAATCAACTATTCCCGGCACCTTCATCAAACCCTGCAAGTAAGCCTCTTCCGAAGTGTCCCTGGGCCAACCAGTGGGCTGACCAGCTTACGCAGGACGCTTTGCTCTGTCACCGCCGCCGTTTCGGGGAAGCCCTCGAAACTTGGTTTACTGCTTGCTCTGCATCCACGGCACCTTCACACGGAATTTCGTACACTTGGCATTCCCAGGTCTGAAGTGAGACGAGTGCGCCCGGACCAGAGTAAACGTGGTTGCTGTGTTGCCCTGCTGTGGTAACAACCTGTGCACGTCCGCTGCATTTGGGACACCCTCGACCCTGCATCCTGCTACGCAGAATCTACACGGTGTCAAGACGTCCTGATCATCGCAGCGGAATCTGCCAGCAACGTGAACTCAACTGGAGAAGTCTGTCTGAGAGGTCTGGCTGCATCGGGGACCAGTGAGTAGTCCATACCCCAACTGGTGGCCCCTCGCACAGGAGCCTCTTTCTTTTCTACCGCTGTTACAAAATAGCGACTCTATCCCGCACTCTCACCCTGCCTCTGCCCACAAGTGGAGGCCTTGCTTGAGTGGTGGGGACTTGTTCTGCATCGCTTCATTCACCTTCCTGAACTGCCTGATATCCTTGAAGAGGCCCTCTTTTGTCCATTGGCACCAGCGCGTGCAGGTACTTTTGAGCATAAGGCTCTTCTCTTCGTAGGGCTCGGACTTCCTCCTAGTTAGGTGTATTTCAGATGTCGAACTGGGTCTAATGAAAACTTGCACTGCCTGTTTTCCTCCCCATCTAGGTGGTCTACATATTACGTGCTCCTAACTTCTTAGACCCCTCGGTCTTGTATTTATATTGCATTGATTGTGATGTGTTGGTTTACTTTAGTATTATTGTGATTCTTTGCAATGGTCGATGTTACAAAGGCCTTGTAATAAATGTGTCTATATTTTTAATATAACACCTGTCTGAAGCAATTTGTAAGTATCCTTGCTTTGTGTGCTCATTGAGGTCTTTCCGTCACCCTCACCCCTCTTGAGACTTAGGGCCTCATTATACAGAAGGCGGTAAGGGTTAACGGTCACCGGTAAGAGTACCGGTGACCGTTAAGCCTTACCGCCTTACAACGAGGTCCCTTTGTGGGACCCGACCTTAACGGCTGGTGTAGACCAGTCGTTAAAGTTGGGACCCGCAAAGGGACCTTGGTGCTAATTACGGTACCACAATTTGCGGTACCGTAATTAGCTCCTTCCCCATTCCCATTATGCCCTATGGGGCAAAAATGGGAATGGGGAAGGGGCATGGAGAAAGGGGGAATTACCGCCCCACCAACCTTGGAATGGGGTGGTAATTCCCCTTTCCTCCATGGTGGTACCGGTATGGTACCGGCGGCAACCATGGTGCTAATAGCACCATGGTTTGCCGCCTGCCGTGTAATGAGGCCCTTAGTCTTGACTGCCGCCATTGCTACCCTGATTGGTCTGGCTTGTCCAGAGGTTACCCTGTTCCAAGAAACTAGGCTGGTCTTCTGAACCTCTGCCCCTCCAGGTCCGAGTTCAGAAATCCATCTTAACAGCAGTTCAGGCTGGACTGCCCCTTTTGGGGTGGGGCCATGCCTGATTTGCATATGGTTTTTCCCCTTTCTGTAATGGCTTGGCAGGCAAAGAACAATGGTGTGGAAGGTTGCCCAGAGCTATGCCAGCGGTTACGATTCATTCTAAACCTTTCAACATCACCTCTTTTGTGTTGCTTTTATCACCCTGAGTGGGACGGGTATGCCCAGATGTGGGTCCCAAGACTACTGGGCTTAGAGACCCAAGCTACTCCTCACTGATGATGCCGAAACATGTCTGGAGCTGCTTGTGGTCTCGTAAAGAAGGGATGTGACCTAGCACTTTGGGCCGAAATGCCCCTTTTGGGGTGGGATCAAGCCTGATTTCCATATGGTCTTTCAAATTCCTGTAAGGACTTGGCAGGCTGAAGAATGATGGTCTAGAAGTGTGTCAGAGATATGCCAGAGGTTAAGAGTAATTCTAAACCTTCCTGCAATAACTTCTTTTCTGTTGGTTTTGAGTCCCTGAGTGGGACGGGTATGCCCGGATGCAGGTTCCGAGCGTAGAGACCCAAGCTACTCCTCACTGATGATGCCAATGAGGCCAAAACATGTCTGGGGATGCTTGTGGTCTCGTGCAGAAGGGATGTGACCTAGCAGTTCAGGCTGGACTGCCCCTTTTGTGGTGGGACCAAGCCTGATTTGCATATGGTCTTTCAACTTCCTGTAATGGCTTGGCAAGCAAATAACGATGGTCTGGAAGGTTGCCAGAGATATGCCAGAGGTTAAGATTAATCATAAACCTTCCAGCCATCACCTCTTTTGTGTTGCTTTTGTAACCCAGAGATTATTGCCTGGAAGCACTGGTTCCTTATTGCCTTTCATGATTCCATCTTTCCCTCCAGGGTGCTGATATTAGAATGGACACCGGTCTTATGAATATAATTCACCCCCACTCGCTGAACAGAGCCTACTGTTTATATCTTTTAAGAGACTTCATATTTTAATTGTATTAATAAACAGGGATCGAACTTCCTATAATCGTGTACTGTATTATTATTAATTTCTGACTCTATGAGTGGTTCATTTTCTCAATATTAAACCTCAGTAGGCATAAATGACTTGCACATATTTACTCTGGAATAGAACCAATTGGGAACACCACATTTCTAAACATTTGCGTTCAAAGGTAATGAGGATTCACTTAACTCCTCTAATAAAAGCACTATTCTCTTGACTAGGCCCCCATTCGGCTTCTCTGGGGTACAGCACGTTCCTGAGACTGATCAGGAGAAGCTGCTTTTGGTGCACCAAGCAGCCATCCCGGTATCCTTCAATGTCGTCTACCCTTTGCTTTGCACTTTAATATCCTTCTCACAAAGTCAATCCTTGACTGATCTGTTTTAGATGGCCTTATTTTATGTTATTGTTTAAAGTGTGGACCTAGCTCCAGAGCAGCAGAGCACTGTACAAGGTGTGGGTTGCCAGTGTTTGGGCTGGTCTCTTTTAAGAGTGGCACAGTGCTTTGAGTTGCAGTCAGTGCGTCAGACTGGGCATCTATTCGGATTATTCCTTGGTCAGGTGTTGTTGGAACAGCCACGTTGCCTTACTTTGACAACCCTGGAATTCAGACGTGAGGGATCACGGCGGATGTGGCTCACTCTCCCCCTTTCAACTCCAGCTGCCACACTCCACAAGAACGCCCCAGCATACCTTGAGACCATCAGGTGTACTTTCACAGCATTGAAAGTGCTAATTGCCTGGAGGGGACAGCCGACTTGTGCACTCATGCGCACTGCAGTCCCCTTCTTGCAATTAATGTTGCTTGAGAAGCGCAAAAAATACATGCAAATACAGGCAGTGCCAGGTTCACATTCATTAATTGCGCTTCAGAGTACAAAGAAAGGCAAATTCCTCCCATCAAATAAGCATGGTGTGAGGCATTTACAATGGATTCCTCAAGAGCTCAATGGATTCCTATAGAGCTCAATGGATTCCTATAGAGCTGTCTGATAATAGGAACTCAACGTATTCACACCAGTCTGAAAATTATGATGAGGTGTGAGTACATTTATGTTAGCAGGCAGAGTGGATTGGGGTGTAAACGTTGATTCCGTGCCCTAGCTCCACCTGCCAAAAACGGGCAAACCCTGCGGAGTGTTAAATAAAGATTAAAACTGTCTGCCTTTCTTATGGGGATGGTTTTTACACTTCATTTAACAAACCGCGGGATTGAAAAATTGCTCACTGAGTATACATACACCTCACAGATTGTTACTTTCATCACCTTAATATGGACTACACACAGACACATGCTCTTACTCTATTGGTCCCTTCTTTATCTTCCTTTCCCGTGTTTCTTCTTCTACTCCTTCTCCCATTGCCCCCCTCTTCCTAAACCCTCTGCATTTGACTGCAGTCTCCTGTCTGGAAATGACAGGCATGGCCCCCACTACCTATAGTCTATATGGTTATATAAGTCTTAGCACATGGAGGCCACCATGGTGGTAGCAGGTGAAGGACAAATGGCAATGTAATTGCCACAGTTCTGGTTCTCAATACTTTTGCAGTTCACCTTAACTACAATTGCCGCTCAGTAACGATTTTAATGTTCACACCTCTGTCAGTTTCTCTTGATTAGATTTCCCAAGAGGCAACAGTTCACGTTTGCAACCGCTTTAGATTTTCCTTTACTTTGAAAAACCATGTCATTCCCACCTTTAGGGATGATTTGCTCCTTGTAAATCTCCTCTTCACCACGTGGTTTAGGGCATTTACGCATGCAACAGCAGACAACAATGTGAGAGCCCGTATACTGAGGGGGAACACAGCTTTAATAACCTGTTCTATGGAAAGTGCCAAGGAGGAGGTTCTACAATCACATTTTAGCCCACTTTGCCTTAGCAGAAGAGAAATATCTGTTATCAGTTCGGTCCCCCAAAGGCTAAAGTGGTGTTCATCCTGTGTTTGGGAGGGCAATTCAGACGTGGGCCCCTTGCTCTCTGTGCCCAGGGAAACAAAGCTTCAACCCACTCATGAGGCCCAACAAGTCACACATAGCTGTCTGGGGTTGCTGGTGGCACTCTTGTTCAGAGGAGAATTTCCTAGAATTTCGGTGCCGGATCTTTTTTGTGGGTGGGACCAGACAGATATGCAAATGTATATTTCGCCTCAGCGAAAGGTACAGTGAGCTAAAACGGAATTGTAGACCCTCCCAATTAGGCACCTTCCCACAGAACAGACGATTAGGTGCCCACAGAACAAGCTGCTTGAGCCGTGTTCGTACCCAAAAGAGAAGCTCTCACATTTTAGTCAACACTTGCAACAGTGTTTCTCTCCTTGGATCCCTCTTTGTTACTAGAGTTAATATTCTCACAGGCCTTCACACTTGCAACAGTTTCACTCCATATGACCAACACTTTAATCAGAGAGCTTTCTCTTCACCAGGGCATTCACATTTGCAACAGTATTTCTCCTTGTAACTTTCTTCCTGACTGCGGTCCTTGCTTGCAACAGGGTTTCTCCTTGTAACTCTCTCCCTGACCAGGGTTCTTACTTGCCACAGTGTTTCTCCTTGTAGCTCTCTCCCTGACTAGGGTCCTTACTTGCCACTGTGCTTCTCCTTGTAACTCTCTCCCTGGCTAGGGTCCTTATTTGCCACAGTTTCTCCTTATAACTATCTTCCTAATTAGGGTGCTTGCTTGCAACAGTGTTTTTACTTGTAACTCTCTCCCTCACCAGGGTCCTTACTTGCAACAGTGTTTTCCTTGTAACTCTCTCCCTGACTAGGGTCCTTACACTGTATCTCCTTGTAAATCTCTCCCCGACCAGGGTCCGTATTTGCAACAGTGTTTCTAACTAGAGTTATTATTTTCACTTGAAGTAGTCACACTTGCAACAGTGTTTCTCTCCGTGTATCCCTCCTCTTCACTAGGTGATTTTGCATTCATCAGGTCATTCACACTTGCAACAGTGTGTCTCCATCCTCGTTATCCCTATGTTTATTACTTACAACAGTATTTAGAGTGCTTATGGCCCTTCCTTTTCAGTTGTGACAGAGTGAGGGGCTTGACTCTGTCTGGGGGCAATGGAAACCCCTCTCAAAGTGGGGCAAGGAAGTTGGAGGGCCCAGGCGCTACTCCCTATGTGCCGGGAATGTCATTAATCGTAGCACTGTAGCCAATGTCACCTCCCAACCCTTTGTCTGGCCAATGTTCTCTTTTTTTCTTTTCAGAACCACTGGGAGCAACTAAGAAAATCTGGACCGGAACCAAACAAAATTAAAACCTGAAACGCTGCAACTAATACTGACCGCGAATCAATACCACAAGCAGAAAGCATTCAGCACCCCAAAAAAGCAAAGTACTCACCGTGGCACAAACTGTCAGGCGCACTGCATGCCAGAAAAAGTGCAGAAACTGGTACAAAAACCGTGCTGGAAAAGGGAGAGGGGCATAGCCTTTGTTTGAACGCTTTTCATTTGTCTAAACCAGCTCCTGGAAGCAATCCACGCAGATTGGCTTACATACTCAGACGAGTGCTTGATCCAATGGAGGGGGAGTTTAGAATCAGGAAGTTAACAGTATAAAATGGGATTGAAAGGAAGGAAGAGTGTGTGTTGTAGGGATGAGATCAGGAGGTGGGCCTAGAGACCAGGCCAAGGACAGACAGACGAACAGAGGAGTAGAGTGCTAAGGAGCTGGTGGCAGAATTGGAGCAGAGTGCATGTGAAGTATTTGTGAGGGAGAGTGGTATCAGTTTTTGAGAATGAAGCAGTGAGTGAGCGTTTGTAAGAGTGGGGGTAACAGTGAGAGGAGAGGGGGAAACCGAAGAAGGGGAGTGGGAGTAGCCGGAACAGTGGGAGAGAGTGGCTGCTGGGAGAGAGCAAGGAATGTAGAGAGGGGTCTGGCAGAGTGGGTGGGAGGAGAAGGGTGTAGGAGAGACGTGTGGGGGTGGGAATAGTGAGAGTGAGGGTATTAGGGAAGTTGGGAGGGTGAGGGAGATTAGTACATGAGAGTGAGCAGGGCACCATATCCCTGGGTGTTGGTGAGTGAGGAGGGCTCTATACCCCTGGGTATGGGTTAGTGAGGATTGCACTATACCCCTGGGCGTGGGTTAGTGAGGAGAATACTATATCCCTGGGTATGGGTTAGTGAGAAGGGCACTATATCCCTGGGTATGGGTTAGTAAGGAGGGCACTATATCCCTGGGTATGGGTTAGTGAGGATGGCACTATACCCCTGGGTGTGGGTTAGTGAGGAGGGCACTATATCCCTTGGTGTGGGTTAGTGAGGAGGGCACTATACTCATGGGTTTGGGTTAGTGTGGATGGCACTATATCCCTGGGTATGGGTTAGTGATGATGGCACTATACCCCTGGGTGTGGGTTAGTGAGGATGGCATTATAAGCCTGGGTGTGTGTTAGTGAGGATGGCACTATATCCCTGGGTATGGGTTAGTGAGGAGGGCACTATATCCCTGGGTATCGGTTAGCGAGGAGGGCACTATACCCCTGGGTGTGGGTGAGTGAGGATGGCACTATATCCCTGGCTCTGGGTTAGTGAGGAGGGCACTATATCCTTGGGTCTGGGTTAGTGAGGAAGGCACCTTACGACTGGGTCTGGGTTATTGAGGATGACACTATATTCCTGGGTATGGGTAAGTGAGGAGGGCACTATATCCCTGGGTGTTGGTTAGTGAGGAGGGCACCATATCTCTGGGTGTTGGTTAGTGAGGATGGCACTATATCTCTGGGTATGGGTTAGTAAGGAGGAGGGCACTATATCCCTGGGTATGGGTTAGTGAAGAGGACACTATATCCCTGGGTATGGGTTAGTGAAGAGGGCACTATATCCCTAGGTGTGACAGGATGTGCAGGACACCATATCCTGAGCAGAGGAAGGAAGGATGAGAGTAGTGGAGCAAGGAGAGAGAGAGAGAGTAAATGAGCAAGATGGGGTGCAAGGAGAAGAACTAGGAGATCATAGAGTGAGAGTGTGGAACAGCAGAGGGACAAGAGCGATGGATGCGAGGTGAGAGGGAGAGAGAGATTGAGAAAGGAGAGATGATGTTGGGGTACCACAGAAAGGTGAAGGCAGAGGGGTAATAAGATCAAGGGAAAGGAGAGAGAAACGGGTGAGTGTGAGAAAGGAGCAGTGGGCCGGCAATTAGCACAAGGAAACCATCACTTCTGTTGAAAACAATGCAGATAGGAGCACTTAGAAGAACCCAGAGGTAGCTAGATAGATAAAGCTTAGGTCTTTAGGCCCTCGCCTAAGCAAGCATTAGATAGTAGATGTTACCCATCACTAGTTGGGGAACCTAGGATTTAGGGACTCATTGGCTAGGGAGGTCACAGCCGAGTCAAGTGAGGGATAACCCATAGTGTAACTCTGACCCTCCCTTTCATGCACGCTGCGACATATTGAACAATCTATACATCGTTCTCTTAACAGCTCATCGTAAGCTGTTTTCTGCTAATAAAAACCCCTCTGCGGTTTATTTAGGCCATCTGTGACATGTGGCCTTGTGGGATCATCCATGCCCAGCTAGTACAGAGAGGCCACCCTCTCCACAGGAAGATGTTGAAGGTAATTCATATCACCAGGACCACAAGGCTGCCGGCCAGAGCTACACCAGTGGGTTGTGACCTGTACAGAGCTGGGGGGATGAGGGTCCCTCCAAGAAGCAAGGGGCAAGTCAAGACAGGGCTCTACATAGAGTTTACAGCGAGCACATAGGGAAGAATTGCCCCGAGGTCCGCTCTGGCACACAAGCACTCGCTACACGTGGGAGCCAAATCCATTGGTGCGGACTATCAAGGGGAAGCGAAGATCGTCCTTTTCAACCTGGGGAACCACACCCATGTAATCATAGTGGACCAACCCATTGCCTGAATATTGTGGGGGAAGATCCTGGTCCTGGAGATACTGGAGATTGAGAAGAGGCAGAGAGGGCCATGGCAAGGTTCTGTGACATTGGGGTTCTTGGACCCACCCTTGCAGGACATTATTGTGAGAACCAAAGCCCCAAGAGACAGACAACCTTAGCCGGTGTTCCTTGGGCCCGCCTCATTGGAATCCACATAGGCCCATTGGACGGTCCCCTTCCTAGAGAAGGCCAGAAGAACATTAATATTAGAGGTAAAGAGCCGAACCTTGAAGTCCCCACACTTTTGAGAAAACAGGGTAGCAACATGGAGTGCGCCATCAGGCTGGCTGTGAAGGAGGACTGCAAGGACATACTCAGGATGATCAGGGAGTTGGCAGAATATGAAAAAGCTTCGGAACACATAAAAATAACAGAAGAAATGCTGAGGGAGGATGGCTTCATAGATAATTCATTCTACAAATGCCTGGTTGCTCAGCTACCCCCACGGACATACGAGCAAAGAAGATTTCAGCCTTGTTGGCCATGCCTTGTTTGTCTTTAGCTACAGCAGCTGGAAGGGTTGCATGGTCTACCTGGAGGATATCTACATGATGCCAGAATTCACTGGTGAGAGCCCTACAATCAGCCCTACAACTAAGAAGCCAGCATTCTTCCGGCAGGCGGAGCCGGCCTGTGCAAAAGGCCGGTGTTTAAGGCTGCAAGTCCCAATCTCTGCCGGTCTTCACTGGGCAAGTCGAATCCCCTACTTGAGGCATACCCAAAGCTTCTATATACTCACAAGGAAAGCCTGGCCACCACCGTTTTGGTTGCACCATGGCTATCCTTTGTTTCGCTGCACCACCTTGGATTGTAAATGCTCTTTATTTAAAAAAAAAAAAGTATTGTTATGGTTAAATAGAGAAAAACATGAACCTTTCAATTTATGACGTTACAATTAAGAATTCACTATAGTACAAAACATTTTTACATTTATACAAAAATACATTAATTTTCTTTTTAAAACCATGTTGCAATTATTGCAATATAAAAAGAAACAAGAGATCATTTTAAATTATGTCTAGCGATACATTTTTTTTGATAATAGCAATTCTCACTGTTGTTCGTCGGGTATAGAATATTCCATGCCATAATAATTCTGGTGTTAAAATCAAAGTGCATTTAAAAATATGAGGTTCGCTTGTGTGCGGGCATAGGATATACTGTCCAAAAATGTTTTCAAGTTTCTGGTTGTTCCGTTATTTTGCAGAACCTGCATACATTATCGGATTTCGAAATAAATTTTCAGTTTGCCAATACATCTTTTGTTCGCCAGAGATTAAATGAGAATCGTAAAAATGCATTTCTGTAAACAAGAGATGGAAATTTCACTAGATAGGATTAAGAAACATGATACTTTTTGAGAGTATATGGATTATTTTTTTTAATTTATATATGTCAAACACAATTGTCGCGTGTTAATCCAGTCGTGTTGGCAGAGTTTTTCTTTGGCGCGTGTTGGGTTTTTCAGCAGAAGTTCAGATGATGTGTCTGCCACTTCCATGATGCTCATAGTTACTTGCCTCCATGTTGCTATAAAGCAATGAGTGGAGGAGGTCAGATCAGTAGATAGAACATGTGATAGGGATCCTGAATTGGCTGATAGTAGGCGCTTCCTACATAGAGAGCACAATTTCCAGGCATAAGAGCTATAAAGAAAAATTAAACCTAATTTGTGCCCGATTATGCACATGGGTTGAGTTGGAGGCAAGGAAAGAACACGCTTCCAAAACATCCCTTCTAGTTAGAGACAGAATGATTTTGGTCTCTGCACCATACAGGACTGCCGGCACTACTTTCTGATTGTAGAAGGTTAACACTGGTACACAAGAACATTTTCCATATTTAGCATGGATTATGCGGGCTTGTGCAATAGCTGTTGTCAATTTTCTCCTAATATCTGTAATATATGGAAAATCAGAGCTGTGGTCATCTATGTTTATGCCCAAGTAGCGATATTCATGGACTACTTGGAGTCTTGTTCCATGCAGAGACCATCTATAGGAACACTTCTCATTCGGTCTCTTGCAGCAACGTAGTACTTTTATTTTGTCTAGATTGACTGATAAAAGATTTTTTTGGGCATATTCTCCTAAGGTGGTTAGGAGATTTTGCAGTCCCTTTGGGGTCTTCGACAACAGAACCAAGTCATGCTCTCTATTTATGCTCACCCCACCCACCTGGCGAACAATTTACATTTCACAACGTCCTCTTTGCCTCCGCCGAGCCTAGCAATGCTACGCTCTACCCGCAAACTTACCGGGCCGCCACAAAGTTGACTTTGCAGCTACCAGAAAAAAAAATCTTTATACTCCAAACCTTGCTGCATTTACCCATGCAGTTGTAGCCCCAGTCATGCTGGCTGTGGATCTCCTAGCAAGCGCTGCTTTCTTGACCTACCTCACTGTGAGTTCCTATTATATCACCCCTGAACTACGAGAGCACCTGACACCGCTCATTACTCCCTATGACTGCTGGAGGTGTCACGTAATCCCAACTGTGCATCAATGCGTCCCTGGCAGGGTTTTTTTTTTGTTCCTCCCATTCATTTGTCAACTTTGATCCTATGACTTAAGCTATCCATGCTGCTTTTGCAATTTACCTGCAACCCACCGATCATGACTTCTCAGCACAGAGCTGCTATTGTAACCTGCTACCTATCAATTAAAATCTGTGCAGACTTGCGCTGCAAATGTAACTTACTGCTACCTACCGATTCTGGCCTGTGCAGCTTTGCGCTGCGAATGTAGCTTACTGCTACCGACCGATTATGGCCTGTGCAGCTTTGCGCTGCGAATGTATCTTACTTTATGGCATGTGCAGCTTTGCGCTGCGAATGTAACTTACTGCTACCTACCGATTATGGCCTGTGCAGCCTTGCTCTGCGAATGAAATTTACTGCTACCTACCAATTATGACCTGTGTAACCTTGCACCACGAATGTAACTTACTGGGCCTCATTACGACCCTGGCGGAGTGGGTTTACGCCAGCGTTATTCGCGGCGGACCCGTCCGCCCTACTACGAGTTTCCGTAGCGCCATGGAGCGTTTTCCGCCTGGTTTTTCCGGGCGGAGAAATCCATGGCGCTACGGGACCTTGTCGTTAATTACGCCACCGTATTTTGAGGTGGCGTAATTAACGCCTTCCCCACTCCCATTATACCCTATGGGGCAAAAATGGGAATGGGGAAGGGTAAAATGGGGGATGGGGATTTACCGCCCCGCCAAGGTCGGAATGGGGCGGAAAATCCGCCAACCCCCATGGCGCTATCGGCAGCTTTCCGCCGTGCTCCATGGTGCATTTTGCACCGCGATTTCCGCCAGGGTCGTAATGAGGGCCACTGACTACCTACCAATTATGACCTGTGCAGCCTTGCGCTGCAAATGTAACTTACCTGCAGCCTACCCACTGCATCCTGTAACACCATATCCATTGTAACCAGTGCCTAGATGCTAGGGTGGTGTGCGCTGCTATAAATGCAAAAATAAAATAAAATAAAATAAATAGACAATCTGATAAAGGTTCTGGTGGAGGGCCAATCAGCACCATGAGATCCGGGTGATCCAGAGAAGAGCCATACCCCAAGGACAAGACCACCCAGGGGTAATTCCCAAGGTCAGCCAGGATTCAGGAAGCAGGAAAACTGCCATTAGGGCAGATCTAATAACCCAGGAGGAAGTCATTCCTGGACCCCTGTCCCAAACAATGTGTGTGCATGGGGATGCCAACTTGTATCCCTAACCAAAGGTGGGAGTCCAGGTATTGGGGAAAAAGCTCTCAGTCTCTATGATAGTAATGCTGGGGCTGCCGGGAGAGGTTCTTCTTGAAACAGACTTCCCTGGTTCTCCTCACAGTCTGGAATTGGTTCAGAGTGTGCAAGGAGAGGAATTTCCAACCTTCCCAAATTGTTCCCGGTAAGGTAGAGAATCCAAGGAGGAGGAGGCCTTGGAAGAAATGATGGATGTATGTGACTGGGTCAGAGGCATTAACCCTTTCAGTGGGGAATGGGGGCCGCCCCATAGGTCCCACTGAGAAAGGACAAGGGGGTCTGCAATTGGCATAAGGAAACCATCATGTCAGTTGAAACCACTGGGGATAGGAACACTTCAAAGACACCAGGAGGGAGCCAGATAGCTACGGATATGGCCTTTAGGCACTGGTGTAACAGGGGCCCCCGCAGCCCCCGTGGTGCGGGGGGCCCCGCTAGCACATGTCCTGGGAGGGGGCCCCACTTGGAGAAAAAAATGGAAAAAAAATATTTTTTCAAAATCTTTTTTTTTTAATTTCTTTTTGAAATCACTTTGCCTGCATAAAGAAAGTATTTCTGTAACAGAAATAATGGGGGTCATTACGACCCAGGCGCTAATTGCGCCAACATTACCACCATGGTGTAAACTACGTTTACACCATGGTGGATGGCGGATTTACCGTCCCATTCCAAGGTGAGTGGGGCAGTAAATCCCCATTTCCCATTTTCCCTTCCCCATTCCCATTTTTGTCCCATAGGGCATAATGGGAGTGGGGAAGGCGCTAATTACGCCACCGTAAATTACGGTGGCGTAATTAGCATCATGGCAGGTTAGCGCCATGAATTTTAACGGCTGCTAAAAGCAGCCGTTAAAATCAGAATCAGGCGTTAAGGGTTAACGACGGCGTTAACCCTTAACGCCTGGGTCGTAATGAGGCCCAATGTCTTTATGAAAACGGAGTAACTACAAAAAGAAACGTTCTTTTTTAAGTCCGAAGGCTCCCCCTACCCCATGACATGGAAGACCCCAGGCTGAAGACCTCCATGTCATGTGGTGGGGGAGCCCTATGACTACAAAAAGAAATAGTTTATTTTTGAAGTCACTCTGCCTTCATAAAGAAATGATTTCAGTTATGGTTCAGTCCTTAACAGAAATCATTTCTTTATGAAGGCAGAGTGATTTCAAAAGAAACAATCCGCCTCATTACAAGTTTGGCAGTAGCCTTGCCGGTAAAACCGGCATGCTGCCGCCCAACTTGCGCTTTTTTCCAGCACCCGCAAATGGGCAATTACCAGGTCATTACGGCTCCACCGGACCCGATAATTGCCCATTCACAGGCGCCAGGAAAAAATGCTCCCCATTCCCATTTGATCCCCATATTCCAATGAGAATGGGGAGCTTGGATGCACCGGCACCATTCAGAATGCTGCCGGTGCATCCAACATGCTCGGCTCGCGGGTGCCGGTACACCCGCAAAGTCAGACCTGGCGGGTGGGAAGGCACCCGCGAGCAGAACTCGTAGTATGCCGGTCTGGTAACAACAGTACCGGCAAGCTTACTGGTACTGTTGTTACCGGACCGACAAACTTATACTGAGGCTCAATTTCTTTTTTAAGTAATAGTGTTCCCCTCAACCCCATAACGTGTGCATGTGTCAGTGTATTGGGAAAGAGTGTACACTTAAATGGGGAGGTGGCTGCCTGTGTGAGTGTATAGTGAAAGGGTGCACACAAATGTATGGGTAACTGGGTGTGTGTGTGTGTGCGTGTACAGTGAAAGGGTGCACACTTATGCACACTTAAATGTATGGGTGGCTATCTGGGTGTGCCTGCAGGGTGAAAGGGTGCACACTTATATGTATGAATGGCTGCCTGGGTGTGCCTGTATGGTGAAAGAGTGCACCCTTAAATGTAAGGATGGCTGGGTGTGCATGCATGCATATGGTGAATGGTGTTTGTGCTTGTGTTCAGGGGCGCAACAAAACCTACATTTCGGGGGGCTGATCCTTCGAATGTTGTGAGAGGCGCTAACTTTACGAGTGGTTGGGGAGGCAAACTTATTTGTGTGGGGGCATCTAACTTCTTTACGCATATTAATGAGACTATTCTAGTGCAGCTTCAATGTTACATGCAGTTAACTCTATACTTTAAATGTGAAAGCACCCTCTTATGAACTGTTGTTTTTCCCTTTCTACACTTCCCTTTCTACACTTCCCTGGCATGAAAGTACTAAGCCCACATCAAAATTTCAATTGCCTAAAAAATTTGGCATTTGAATACAGGTACTAACAGTGAAATGCTTTACGTTAGTAAGTGATGGGCCCTTGTTAACAGCGAAACCCAGGTGCCGTTTAACATCTGTCTCCTGTTCTGTCCGGCAACTTCTCTGAAAGTCGGCCAGGTTGAGTCAACATAGCCCAACATTTCTGGGGGTGAGTGCTGCCGCCCAGTCAACTGAATTTTGTTAAGCCGCTACTTGTGTTTAATGCCTTAATTACTTATTGGTAATCATCATTACTCCTAGCCCTATTCTTCCTTGTCCCTGTACTTGTGTATGAGGCAGTACTTGTGTATGATACACAAGCACTGTGATGAGGTAGGGGTAAATGGAGGTAATCCCTGATTTAGCTACCGGTATCTTCATTACTCCTAATGCCACGCTTCCTCATCCCAGTACTTACCTATGAGGCAAGGAGCCTCACACATAAATTCTGGGACAAGGAAGAGGGACACGATGGTAATTCTGGGCCAAGCAGCTGATTTTGGCATTTGGGGTAGGGCATAAGGGTAGGGCATAAGAAGAAGAGGGGATCTGTGGGCGCTGGGTTTGTGCGATAAATCATAATGGTTGTCTATGTCCAGGCTAAGCAGGCATGATATGTGATATTAGTGGTTAGAGAGGCATTTTGGTGCAGCCAGTCTAGTTATTCCTCAGTTTGGTATGACTTTTCTGTTTACTGCACAGTCCTGCTAAGTGAAATTACCTGGCTAGATTGGCATTTGGGTGCTGCCAGTCTAGCTATTTCTTACTGCAGCATTGTATATTTGTTGGAGCATCTGTGATAAAATGATATGATATAAGTCTATTATAACACGCATGTACACAAGTGTTTCTTGGCGCGACAAGCAATGGAGTGAAGATAGAGGGTGGAAAAGACAAATGATCTTACTAGGTCTTATGTCATTCAAATCGTGCAAGTGTGAGAATGAGAAATGCAAGGGGAAAGGGAGGGGGGAAGTGCAAGAAAGAAGGGAGGGGAAAACAGGGCTGCAAGGCTCCTAGTAAGTGCAGCCAGGACAGTGCGGCTCCGGGTAGTGCAAGGATAACAAGGGACTGTAGGGTTACAGTCCCTAAGTGCGTGGTAGGCTGGAGGCAGTGCAAGGGTGACTGATCAAGAAAGAGCCTGGACTCAGTGAGACTCGCCAAGCAACCAGTCAGTACAGCAGACAGGTAGGTCAGCAGGGGAGGGAGAGAGCAAAAGCAGAGGAGAAGAGGAAAGTTTTGAGCTGCTTCCAGAACATCAGGTGGTCCGCTAATGTTTGAGAGGGGCAGGGAGGCCATTCCAGAGGGAGGCATTTGCAGAGGAGAGAGATCTACCCCCACTCTCTGCCTAAAGAAGCATCTAGCCCTTAGAGAGTTGGAGGTAGCCGGGGGAAGGGCTAGAAAAAAATGGTATTTTGGAAGAGAGCGTTGGATGTAGTGTGGGCCCGACCCCAGAAAGCCGTGTGGACAATGCAAAGGGTCTTGAACTTGATTCTTGCAACCACCGGGAGCCAGTGTAGAGATTTCAGGGCTGTAGAGATATGATCCCTGGGCTTGTGGCCAAGGATAAGTCTTGCTGTCCTGTTCTGGATTAGTTGCAGAGGGCGGAGAGTAGAGGAAGGCAGCTTGAGAAAGAGGCTGTTGCAGTTGTCCAGTCTAGAGAGAAACAGGGCTCTGGACACAGTGAGCTTCTGGGGGAAAGTGAGAAAGGGAAGAGTCCTTTTGAGGAGGAGCAGCTGGTAGGTAGTGAGACTTCTTGGTAACGTCTGAGATGAGAGGAGAGAAAGAGAGAGTGGAGTCGATGATGACAAAAGGTTTTTTGCCTTGCAGGATGGCGAAGGAAGAGGGCCCAAGGTGGGCGGCCAGAGTGAGAGAGGGAACGCAGGGGCAATGAGAAGGATCACCATCTTAATGGCACTAAGGTAGAAATTGTTGGAGGTGCACCAATCCTGAATCACGGATAGACAGTCAGGAATGAGCAAGAGATGAAAGGAGCCTGAAGGAAAGCTGAGTGCCATCCGCTTAACACTGAAAGTTAGAGGAGAAGGTAGAGATCAGGTGGGCCAAAGGGGCCAAGTAGAGGTTGAAAAACCAGGGTGAGAGGATAGAGCCCTGGGGAATGCCACAGGTAGAGAGAGAGGTGGCAGAGAGAAAGGGACCAAGTTGGACCTGGGAGGGGCAGTCCAAGAGGAAGGAGGTCAGCCACTCCAGGGCCTGATCCTTGATATCCAGGTTCTCACATAGCGGATTGATCAGGATGGCGTGGGTGACTGTGTCGAAAGTAGAGGGAAGATCAAGAAGGATTAGGACAGAAGCAAGGCTGGAATCAAGGTTAGAGAGCAGATCTTCACGGGTGTTCCGGAGAGAAGTTTCTGTGCCTCTGGCAGCTCTGAAGCCAGACTGATGCTCATGGAGACAACCAACAGATTCAATGTGTAGAGTAAGCTGGGAGATGGCCAGCTTTTTTCCAGGAAAGGGGTGATGGAGATTGGGCGATAGTTTGATGGACAGGTAGGATCGGCAGACGGCTTCTTGAGGAGTGGGTGCACAAGGGAGTGTTTAATGGGAGAGGGGAACGTTCCAGTGATGAAAGACTGATTACAGAAATCGGCCAAGGTGCAGCAAGGGTGTCAATATGGTCCTTCATGGTTCTGGAGGAGCAGGGGAGCAGCTGTTTGGATGACACTTTCATGGATCAGACTTGTCTAAAAACCTTGTCAGGTATTGTCAGAGAGAAAGAGGAGAAAGGAGGAGGAGAGGTAGAGATGGCCAAAGGGAGGCCGAGAGAGGAAGAGGGAGAGGAAGAGGAGATAGTTGACAGGATGTCCTGAGTTTTAGCACAGAAGTGAGAGGCCAGAGCCATGCAGATGGCCTGGGAGGGAACAGGAGAAATGGAGACCGCAACAGGATTGACCAGTTCCGTGCAGATTTTAAAGAGTTTGGCCGTGTTGTTAGAGGCATCAGAGATCCGGGTGTCAATGTGTTCTCTCTTCTTGATGAGTGTTATTGCTTCGACTGGCATTTTTGTGCAATCAGTCTAGGTATGTCTAAATGTGGCCTGGCATGCTTTACTGTAGTGTTAGGACGTGTCTACACTGGTCTACATTGTGCAGCCAGTGGGACCTGTTTTCAATGTGGCATGACATTTTTAATAGCAAAGCATTCATGTTCCTGTGCACTGTTGGTGACTAGCGTGTATTGGATTGGTGTTACCCTACAAAACAATTGCAAACACTCTGGCTTTTTAGCCAATTATTCTCAAAGTATGCTGTATATTGGATTAAAACACATATTTATATCTTTCTCCTAGTACAGTGTGCGGCATACCGCTTCAGCAGCATGTTCATGCGTATTGTGCAAGCGTGATAATCTAGGCCTGCCCAGTGTGTAGCACGAACCGTCATTTGTTGCTAAGTTGCGGGGGGCCCCCTCAGAATGGCTCGCAGGGGGGCCCCCACATCATTTTGTGTTACGCCTCTGCCTTTAAGCCCTCACCTAAGCTAGCATTAGATAGAAGGTGTTACCCATCAGTGGTTGGGGAACCTGGAATAGAGAGGTCAAAGCCCACAGAAGACGAAAGAGGGATGCCCAATATTGTACCCCCTAACCCCCTTTCCAGACTGATGCAATATATTGAACAATCGATTCATACAGGCAACTCCTCAAAGCTGTTATTGCAAATAAAAACCCTTGAACTAACACCCAATTTCTGTGGGTTATTAAGGCCATCTGTGACACTGTATATCATGCCAGAAAGCCGTCCTCTCTTGACACTCGCGCCTAGAAACACTTGTGTACAGGCGCGTTAGAAATTACTTATCATATCGTATCACTCCTCCCTCATCTCTTGGAGTGCCCAAAAATCTCATACTAACAGGGTCTTCACCTGTACTGTTTCTCCCCATGTCATCTGCTCAGCAGACTAGTTGGATCAGGGTTTCCTTGTTTTTTCCATCCTGTTCCCTTCTCTGTGTCTGGACTGGGACATTTGCCCTTTGAGCTTGGTGCCGTAATTCCAGCTCCATTGTTCTCTGAAATGTCTCATATGCTCCTGGTAAAGCCCACTCCGTGAGCACTGCCTGCCACACTGCTGGTCTTTCATGACTGGCCTCCAGTCCCCGGCAGCACACACAAGGCAGCTCAGTGACTTCAACCACTTGCGTTTTATCAGACATTCATGTACTGGACCTCCTTGAGGACTCTAGTATCTGAATCCAGGCATCGTCTCTGTGGTGCTGCCCCCTTAAGGGACGCGCACGCGGCGGCGTGACGTTGGACGCCGCTGCGTGCATTATAAATAAAGGGGGCATTCTCAGCCGCGGCAGTGCGACCGGGAAGCCCGAGGAGAGCAGACGTGTCCTTGTCTGTCTGTGGGTGCTTGGGGGCTTACGGGCATCGCTTCTGGGGGTCACCACAGACTCCCAACCGTGGCGACGAGGTCGGTGTAATGCCTGGGCCCGGCGGTGAAAGTTCCTTCAATTTTTCTTCCTGAAACGGAGATCGTTGGAGCTTTTCGTTTCACACCGTAGGCCGTGCAGAGACCATGCGGCAGGCGGCCATTTTGAATTTCGGGCATTGGACACTCGCAGAGCTCCGGTTGGGTCTGTGAGAGGCATCCATGCCCAATTTTTGAAAAAACTGATTGCAGGCAGATAAACCTGAGCATTCATGCCCAGATTTTGGATTTTCTGTGATTTCTGGGCCTACTACATCGAGTGAAGGCGAGGAGAAGGGGTGAGATGCCCATTCCTGCTTATCCCTTAAACCTCCCTGGCTCAATTTATGGGACATCTGTGCTAGAGCACAGCACTGCTGCAGCTGAGGATTTCCATCTTCATCATCCTCTTCAACATCATAATTTGCTGCTGTGTCTGCAATTCATCATCATCATCACCCCCAGGTTTGGACTTGTGTTGCCTGTGTGTGCCTGGACTGGTGGCAATTGAAACCCCCAGAGGGGACTGAACTGTGGTGCTGGGAGTGATTTGCTGCCCCCAAAATTCACGCTGGGGGTGCCTGTCCACTCTAATCCATGAATGTGCCTGCTGACCGCGACGGTGGGCAGCCCGCGGACCTGCAGCAACCCCAATCACAGCCATGACTTCAAGGGCAGCCTCAGGCTCAGCAACTGCCTCAGGCTCCACCAGTTGTACAACCGGTTGTGCAGCAACCCCCTCCAGTCATGACGCAAGTGCGCGCCCCGGGGGCGCTGCAACCTATCCCAGAGTTCGATGCCTCAGGCCCACCATCCAGCCTGGTGACCAGGTGGAAAAGGTGGGTGGACCGTCTAGACATGTATTTCAGGGCTACGATGGAAACGGATGATGACAGCAAGCTTGCCACGATGCCGTATGCGGCTGGACCTGCGGTGCAGGAAATCTTTGAGTCCCTCCAAACAGCAGACGGCACCTATGCGGCTGCGAAGACTGCACTTCAGGCTCACTTTCTGCCCCTCGCCAACGCTGACTATGAGAGGTTTGTGATGTTGTCAGCAAGGCAGAAGGAGCAGGAGACCTTGGACACCTTTTATGGCAGCCTCAGATGCCTGTCCCTCGCATGTGCATGGGGTGATGCGGAGGACATGATCCAGACTATGCTCATTCAGGCGTGTTCGTCAGGTAAACTGAGACAGCAGGTGTTGAGGGAACCAGCTACCACGCTTGCTCGTATCCTAGAGTTAGGACATTGCCATGAAGTGTCCGAGGCCCGGGTGTCCAGAATGGAGGCTGGCTCGCACCCGGCGAGGACGGAGGAGGCATGTGCCATCTGGCGGGGTGGCAGAGTTGTCAGAAGACCTGAATCCGGCCTCCGCGACAGGAGCGGGAGAGTTAGTGAGTCGTGCCAGAAGTTTGGGTATGACTTACCCCACCCTGCTGAGGGCCCTGCGGCGGGAACAACTTGTGGAAGGTGTGGTCTCGCGGATCATTATTCCCGTGTGTGCAAGGCAGCCCTGCCGGTGATGGTGCCCAGAGGCCTGCTTCGGTCCGGGTTCCTTCGTCAAAATCGCCCCCCCGAACGTGGCCCGGGTCGACCAGGGCGAGGAGGGTGCCCCAGCGGAAGAGGAAGAGGAGGAGAACATTTTCTTCGTGTCGAGTGTGGGGGTCCTCAAGTCGAAGAATAGACGCCAACTGAGGTGTGTGGTGGAGGTAAACAAGTCACCGGTCCCAGTACTCGCAGACACGGGTGCCTCGGTCAACGTGATGGCCCGTGGACATTATGATGCGATGGGCAC
Source organism: Ambystoma mexicanum (assembly GCF_040938575.1). Lineage (NCBI taxonomy): Eukaryota > Metazoa > Chordata > Amphibia > Caudata > Ambystomatidae > Ambystoma > Ambystoma mexicanum. Next base: position 1,494,099,842 of record NC_090929.1, on the reverse strand, counting down.
ACCTCCCAAGTTGGTCAGCCCGACAGCCTGTATCTTTGCTTTTGGGGGTTCAGAACCCATCCCATTGGACGGTGCTTTTGTAGCAAAAGTGGAACATGATGGCTCGCAGATCACCGCCCGTTTCTATGTAACGCCGGTGAGCACAAATACCCTCCTGAGTTGTGCTGCAGCAGAGGCCCTCGGCATTGTCAGTTTTGCCTACTCGGTATATCTCGAGGACATCAATGATCTTCTGGACAAATATTCCGCTCTGTTCCACGGAATTGGACGAATGGCTGGTGACCCGGTGAGGCTGCACATCGATGAATCTGTGCAGCCCATTGCCCTGAAACATCGGAGGGTGCCTTTTCATCTCCGGAGCAGGTAGACAAAGAACTCGACAATCTCGTAAACTTAGAGATCATCGAGAAGGTGGAGGGTCGGACCCCGTGGGTGTCACCGAATGTCATGGCAAGGAAGCCTTAGCAACCGGACTTCGTCCGCAAATGTGTCAACATGAGGCTACCCAATAAGGCCATCAAGCGGGAGAGACATCTTACCCCAACCATCGACGACATCATTGCGGAGGTGCAAGGTGCTCGGTTTTTCGCAAAACTGTATCTCCGGGCCGGCTACCATCAGGTCGTCCTGCACCCGGAGTCAAGATATATACCCACGTTCACCACCCACTGCGGACTCTACCGCTACAAGAGACTCAGTTTTGGTGTGCCGTCGGCAGCGGAGGTGTTTCAGAACATCATCCGTGGGGCCCTCGCTGACTTGGATGGCATCTTAAACATTAGTGATGACATCCTAGTGTTCGCCAGAACTGAGGTGGACCACCTGCGCAAACTGGCCAAGACCTTTGAAAGACTACAATCACTGGGCCTCACGCTCCACAGGGAGAAGTGTGAGTTTATGCACCCGACCATTGAATTCTTTGGATTCATTTTCAAGGAAGGAGGTGTGTCGACAGATCCAAGAAAGGTACAGGATATTAAGAAGGCCCAACCACCCGAGTCGGTGTCTGATGTGAGGAGTTTCCATGGCATGGTAACTTATTGTGGACGATTCATTCAGAATCTTGCGTCAAGATCTGAGCCTCCGAAGGCCCTCACAAAGAAGGAAACAACGTGTCATGGGGGCCCCCTCGAGCAGGCGGCGTTCGAGGATATCAAGAGCGCACTCACGGCTGAGGGCACCATGGCATTCTTCGACCCCACCCTGCCGTCAGAAATCATTGTGGACGCTAACCCTTGGCTTAGGGACCGTGCTGACACAAGTCAGTCGGGATGGTGGTGTCCTCCCAGTGGCTTATGCCAGCAAAGCGCTGTCTGACACCGAGGAGCGGTACTCACAAATTGAAAGTGAGGCTCTGGCAGTACTGTGGGGTTGCAGGCACTTCAGGCTCTACGTCCTGGGCCGCCCAGTGACTGTTGTGACAGACCACAAACCCCTGCTTCCCATACTGGCGGGGTCCTCGTCCAAACCACCGGCGAGGATGAACGATGGATGCTTGCCCTCCTGGAGTATGGGGTTACCCTTGTGTACCAGCCAGGGGCGAACAATGCAGCAGACTATCTGTTCAGGCATCCCGGTGTGAACGGCGGGGAGGAGCAGGACACATGTGTCGAGGAAGCGGATGACCAAGTTCGCATGGTGTTGGAGGCGGCCACCCCCAACGCTGTGCCCCTTGAAGATCTGGAGGCAGCGGCAGCGGGAGATGAGTGCTTCCAAATTTTGAAACGCGCCATGCAACAGGGTTCGTGGAAGACGGTGCTGGAGTCCCTGACGGGGCGCACTCAAGAAGCCAAGGTTGTGCTGGAGCAACTGTGGAAGGTGAGGGAGGAGTTGTCGGTCTCGGCTTCCGGCCTTCTGCTAAGGGGTGACCGGATAGTTGTGTCCCAATCAAAAGTCGAGGAGGTGATCACTCTGGCCCACCATGGACACCAAGGCGCCGCGAAGACCAAGGCCCGGCTACGCCTCAAGGTGTGGTTTCCAGAGCTGGAGCGGAAGGTCGATGATTTTGTTGCTGCCTGCTTCTGGTGTCAGGCGGCGTCCCCTCTACAGAGAGAACCGGCGATTGAAGCAATGCCCCGGGGGCGCGGGAAATGGTGCATGCAGACTTTGGATCCACCACGCTGGGCACCCACTTTCTGGTAGTCGTGGACGAGTATTCTCGATACCCGGAGGTCGAGTTCATAGACTCAGTGGCTTTTGAGCATGTGGTGGTAGCCATCGAAAAAGTGTTTGCTGCCCATGGGTTTCCCCACACTCTGTGCTCCGACAATGGGGTGCCGTTCCAAAGCGAGCGTTTCTCGGAGTTGATGGAGGGGTACGGGGTCCGACATAGGAAGATCACCCCACTCTGGCTGTGGGCCAATGGTGAGGCGGAGAGGCTGATGAGGACATTAAACAAGACCTTCCAGATAGCGCAAGGCCAGGGACAGTGCCTGCAGAGGGCCCTTTACCAGTTTTTGCGAGTGTATCGCACTACCCCCCATGCATCCAGGGGAGTGGCGCCGGCTGAGGCCCTGTTCAAACGGTGCCCCCGGGCTGCTGCCTGAGGTGGGGGAGAAGGAGCCCGGGGTGATTGATGATCAGCAGGTGGAGGTGGATCGCCGGCTGTGAACAGAGCAGGAGAACGCCAGGGGAGCACTCCGCCCGCAACGACTGGAGCCTGGAGATGAGGTGCTTATCAGGAATAGACATTCCCATGGAAAGCTCTCTCTCCCCTACGAACCTGAGCCACTTGATGTGGTGGCTGTCAAGGGGTCCATGGTGACGGCCTCGGACGGGAGGGTGGCCGTCACCCGGAATGTGAGCTCCTTCAAGAAGCTGGGGGATCCCAGAACTGAGCTTCCTCTCGAACCAGACCCAATGGAAATGCCGAACGACAGCGAAGGCCAACACTCCGTGACCGTGTCCCCCGCTCGGGGAGTGCCATCGGATGGACTGCCCGTGCCCGAGGTAAGTGGGAGGTACCCCCAGAGGTCTGGTGAGGGAAACCTGCTTACCTCAGTGATTATGTGTTGGGACATGTCTCATAACTGGCCCGTGGGCATATAGTGTTAATTTTTTTTATTATTTTTTATTTTTATTTGAAATACACTACAGTTTATGCACAAGGCACAACTTTTGTTTTAAAACAAGAGTTTCATCATACATACATATATAACAAGTAGAGGCAAGTCCTATTTCCTACATTCACTCTCTCGTTGCTTCACACCAGGAACTGCCCAGCTCAAAGATTCAGTAAGAATTACAGATTTACTAATGATGTTCTGCATTAAACAACCACTGCCAAAATCATATCCAGATAGTTTACGAGTGCACAGACGAGTCTGGTATTATGTCCAGAAATACACCTTATCCACCACTCATCCATGTTGTTATCTATAGGGGCAAACTTTCCAAGACGTAAAGAGCGATGATTTGCTAGCTGGATGCATTCAGTGGTCAGGTGTCTTAAGGTTTCAGTGTATTCTCCACAAAAGCGGCAGAGGTTATCTTTTATGGATTTATCATTCCTTTGCCAGAGTATTTCTTTTGTTTTTAGAATGTTTAGCCGCAACCTGAGAAACTGGTCACAATGATGCCGTGATGGACAAAGCAAAAGATAGCATGATTGCTCGTTCAATTTTTTTGCGTCACATTTCATAGATTTTATTGATTCCATTTTTTGATGATTTTCTTGATTCACCATCCATGCCCAATGATCAAATTTCTTTTTAGCACATTGCGGGCGATTTATGATCTCTCGATTGCTTATGTCTGCAGCTTCCAAGAATGACAATAGCTTACTAAACCACAAGTTCAGTAGATTGTTATCATTGGGGTCATACTTGTTGGCAAAGATTTGGTAGGCTGGTGCTGGAGCCTTCAAGGCCATCTTGCGCATTGACATGATAGATTTCCATACCACTCTACTATGTATTCAGTTTAAAGATAGTTCATGACGCAATATCATTATTGATGTTGATTGTGGCAGCTTTAATACATAATGCCAAAAGAGGCCTTCTAGCATTTGCCAGATTTCTTCACCTATATTCCACCCTGCCTTGGCGCCGTACGTTATGACTGGCACTGCTTTTTGAAGATAAAATCTTAAGACCGGTTCCAGCGAAAACTTTCCATATTGCCTATTAATTTTCGCAGCTTGTCATGCGAGCATTAGCGTTTTTGCTTTTAATTCTTTGACCCAATGCTGTTCACAAATAGAGTTGTTAAATTCAATGCCCAAGTATCTTATCGAGTCGACAGAGGCGATTTGGATGTCTGCAACTTTCCATCTAAAGGCTTTATCTTTCCTTGATTTCAGGTTTCCCACCGATATGATTTTTGTTTTCGCTGTGTTTATTATCAGCTCGTTCGCTATCATATAGTCCTGCAGACTTGTAATAAGGCGCTGAAGACCTATTTGTGTTCTATCAGTCAGCACCAGGTCATCCGCATATATGATGCACTTGATTGGTGTTTGATTGATCATTGGCGAAAAACAGTGTACCTGCTCAGGATGGTTTGGGAGATCGGCCAAGAATAATTTGAAGAGTTCCGCCACAAGCGGACAGCCTTGTTTAACGCCTTTGTGGGACCAGATTGTATTGGATAACAGCCCGCTGTTATTTAGTCTTACTCTCATGGATGTTTGATGATGAAGGGCCATTATAGGATCAAGAATAGAATTCGGACATCCCCTTTTTGCCAATTTTGACCAAAGCAGGCCACGATTTACACTATCAAAAGCCTGCTTCATATCTACAAAGGCAAAATGAATTTTCCTATTTGCTTTTTGCGATTGAAGTTTCCGGATGTTCAGAATTAACAGGTTTGCATCCACCCTAACACTTTTCGTAAAGCCAGTTTAGCCTATGTCAGCAATCTGTGAGATCTTAGCCCTATTTGCAAGTTTTTGTCTTAAGTTTGGGCCAAAAACTTTGCCAATCGTGTCCAACAGGGCAATTGGGCGATAGTTGTTCGGATCATCCCAATTGCCCCTCTTATGGATTGGTACGACTATCGCAGTAGTCTACGAGACAGGCAATTTTTTTAACGCTGCAATTTTGGAAAACAAGTTTCCAACGAACAGTGCCCACTCGCTTGGGTGTTTTTTAAGGGCAACATGGGAAATTAAATCTGGTCCAGCTGCACGAGAGTTTTTCAGTGTTTTTATGGCGCCAATAATCTCGTCATGCGACATCACCACGTCCCATTGGATGTCCTCAATAGTGGGCAGTTGAACAGATGCAATATGCGACTTTTGAAATACCATCGAGAACTGAGTGTCCCATGCCTCTCCTGAAATTGTGTTTGTTAACATAGGAGTGCATTTTGAAAGTTCCATGTTCAGAATCTGCCAGATTTCACGTGTGTTCCTCGTCAGAAGTAGATTCAGCATTGTCTCAGCTCGATCTTGCTCGATAACAGTGGCATGTGATTTTGCCCAATTTCTATACAGAGCTCGTCTTACTTTCACTGCATCTGAAATTTCTGATCTTGACCGACATTTTTTTATTTTTCTTATATCTTTTCTTAATATCCTTTTTGCTCTGTGAACAGCCTTGCTGTAGCGATGTAGATGTAACTGCCCTTGATTCATGGGATTCATTAGTGTTAATTAAGGGGATCCAGGGTGGTTGTGAATAAAGGGGTGTGTGGGGATTTGACGTTTTGGTTGAACTGTTAGTTGTTGGTGTTATAAACTAGTGAAGTATTGTTGTTTGTCCTCATGGAAAAGGAGGAGTGTGGTGCTGCCCCCTTAAGGGACGCGCACGCGGTGGCATGACGTTGCACGCCGCCGCGTGCATTATAAATAAAGGGGGCATTCCCGGCTGCGGCGGTGCGACCAGGAAGCCCGAGCAGACATGTCCGTGTCTGTCTGTGGGTGCTTGGGGGCTTACAGGCGTCGCTTCTGGGGCTCACCACGGACTCCCAACAGTCTACTCGGGAATAGCTGGGCAATGCCGACAGGGTTCTTTCCACCATACTCCATCTCTTTGTGTCCCTTTCCACTGTCTGAGGTTCTGAAGTGCTGGTCATCTAATGACTAACCAAGAAGACAGACTCGGAAGGGCATGCTGTTTTCTCCAACTCATCACACTAGTTATGTGACCAGCCTTCTTGATTATAATTCTTATAATTCAAAGATTGACTACCATATGGCAAGTCAGAGACTACAAAGTGGACTAAACATTGAATTGACTAAACAGATATTCGAAAAGAGTCTATTTAGAAAGGAAACAGTTAAATAAGAACAAAATATGAAAAAAATGCAAAATAATTTAAAAAAAGATCGTATTACCTTCTTACTCCTTTGTGCAGCTAGGAGTTTATTGTTCTTGCGGGTTCCCCTTTAACCTGAGTTAGCCATTGAGAGGGCAGCATCGAATACAACAATACATGGCATTCATTTTATTCTATCAGAAGCAAGATAAGCTGCTGAAGAATGCAAACACAAAGGCAGAAGCTCCCTGTAAGAGGCCAGAAATAATAGTGTGCAGCAGAATCGGGAATTAACTGCGCGCAGGTGGCGAGAGATATGCGGCGAGAGCGCGTCACCCGCTGCATTGTGTGGCTTTCAAACGTGGCCTGGCCCCTGAGCGAAGCCGGGCCTGCCTGCCACACATATTAATGACGACTTCAAACTGAACAGTCGTTAGGCGTTTGAACGACATGTGTTATTATACTGCTGTGTATGTGAAGCAAGTAGCTCCAGGGACCGGATTGGTGAAATGTAGTGCTTCCGTATTTCCAAGCACCAAAGGGAGGCTGCCACACTCTGTCGCTGGGGGGATGGGGAATTCGCACGCGGCACTATAAAGCCAGTAAGACAAAGATTCCAAATTCAGCAGAGCTGACTTCACCCACAAAATGTCAAAACATAAATAGGTTTTAGTGGAGGGAGAGGAGGGTGCCAGGAGGATGGAGACTCCAAGAGGCACAGTTGAGAGAAGACTGTTTGAATTGAAGCTGGCTGGGAAAGGTGGTTGGCCTAGACGAGCAGTGGAACGATTATATTTATAGCATGTAGTTCCAAGTACCCCAGTATCGGTGTAATATCCGCAGCCATACCTGGCTTTTCAGGAAACAATACTTTCAATGCTGGGACTTGTAGTCACATATTGATAATGGAAACATTGAACAGATATATATATATATTTTCTTTTTACACCAGGGGCTCAATTATAGTGCCAGTTAAAGAGCTCCATGCTGCGTGATGACTCTTTACTCAGAAACAAAAGGAGATCTGGGCACTCCAGCCCTACTCCTGTTTCTGAGAACAGAGACATCAGGCAGCCTGTTTAGCCAAAGGCTACACGGTTAAAAGACTGACTACAGGTGTCACTACTTTGTAGTTAGAAAAAAGAAACTGGGTGCCTGTAGGTATTGGCAGCACTTCGGATTGAAAAAAAGGAAAGATGTTGCCTTTTCTTTTTTCCAATCCGAAATTCTGATACCTACAGGCAGCCCTTTAACTGTGCAGCACTTCCGCTACATGCGTTGCCTGAGGTGTCAGCATGGCTGGTGCTAGTCGGGGGTGAGCCCCGAGAGACCTTTTGGGAGACTGCCGGGGCACTGAAGGATAAACGGCTGAGCTGGCCTTGCCAGGATCCTCCAAACCTGCAACCTGGACATCACACACAGATTGCAGCAGCAAACACTTAACCCGCTGAGATATCTTACCAGCGCTGTTTTATGTTACTGCATGATCCAAGGAGGGTGAGTTTTGGGCATGGAGGGGCAGGTAGTGAGTGGGAATAGCCATAAGGCCGAGCATTGCTATGGGTGGGAAACAACACTGACTGTCTGTCCTGACCATGTGGGACCTTGAAACACCATTTGTTGTATATTGGCGGCTAACAAATGCCCAATAAATAAATAAATAATGAAATCCCAGAACCCACTTACCTGTTCTCAATAAAAATTGTTTGGGCCTTTAGGTGGCGATAAAGCGTCACCTAAAAGCCAAAACTAGAAAGGGATTATGGTGGGTAAAGGAAGGGATGTTATATGACCTCCCTGGAAAGGGACTTTTTTTTTTAAAGAAAGAAAAAAAGAGTTTCTGTCTGAGATGGAGCCATCCCAAACTAATGACTGTATCAAGAAGGAGGGTTGTGGATGGAATGCTCTCATTGCAATGGCCACGGAGAGCCCCATCCCCGATGGCTTATGTTGGCATTTGCAGGAAGCGATATTGACTTTGTTATAGATGAGCTAAGGCTTGCATTCGCAGCTTCAGAAGGGAAAGATATTTTCTATATTTAATAGATGGAGAAGGGTAAAAGGAAGAGACAGATTTAACAATTGGAAATGTGCCAAATGTCCAAAGTCGTCCCCCCCAATCCACTGCTCTTCCACTCTCCCCTTAAATATAAACAGCCGGGACTGCACAGGGCCTGCCAGTGAGGTCATATCTTTTTAAACACATATCAGCAAAAGACCATTTTCAACAGAAAGGGATTAGAGCTGCGAAAATATAACCAGCAGTGACTATTGCTGGGGCACATTTTTCTTTAAATCGTTTACGTTTTTAATAAGCAATTTAAGTGTGGCTGTTGGGTGATTAGAAATGACAGGAGTACAGAACAAGCTCCAAGCTGTCTGAAACAATGACGTGGCCATCCATTTCATTTCACTTTGTCTCTGTAAGAGATTTTTTGTCGTTACTTGTTCATTTGCATGCTGGAACTTGTAGGATCCCATTCAGGATGGGGACAATAACAATGCCATCATAGAGGGTAATTGCCCAAATCGCCCAAATTGCTCCTCCTCCCCCCACCTGCGAGGCTAAGAACCTCAGGGTCATCTTTGACTCCACACTTTCCTTCTCTGCCCACATCTCTGATGTCTCTAAAAAGTCAAACATCCTACTGCACCTCCTCAGAGGTACTCTGCCTTTCCTCTCCTTCCCCCAGAAGCTCATGGTCTCCTAAACTCTGGTTCTCTATAGGTTGGACTATTGTAACAGCATCTTTCTAAATATATCTGCCACTACTCTCCGGCCTCTGCAACTAATCCAGAACAGGACTGCGAGACTTGTCCTTGGCCTCAAGCCCTGGGATCGTATCTCTCCAGCTCTGAAATCCCTCCATTGGCTCCCAGTGGATGCAAGGATTAAATTCAAAACCCTCTGAATTGAACACAAGGCTTTCTGGGGCCTGGGTCCAAAATACCTTCAGCTATCCCTCTGCAAATACCTCCCCTCTGGAGCTCTTCGCGCCTCTACCTCTAACTCCCTCAGGATCAGTCGTTTTTCAAAGCAACAAGCTTGGGATAGATCTCTGTCTTCGGCTGGGGCCTCCCTCTGGAACAGTCTCCATGCCACTCTAAAACTTGAGGAGAACCCTCTCCGGTTCCGGAAGCACCTCAAGACCTTCCTCTTTTCTTCTGCCTTCGCTCCCTCTGTCCCCCGCTGATCTGTTCTCTCTTGGCCCGTGCACTTGGCCACCCTCTGTCCTCAGGGCCCAGGTACCTGCTCACCCTGCCACCCTCCCGCACTGCCTCTGGGCCACCCGTTGCATTGGGGTCTGTATCTGTACCCATACAGCCCCCCCTTTTTCAACCTGCACCTATCAGATGTTCCCTGTCTGCTGCCTTAAACCTAGCACTTGACAACTGCTGGCTGCACTACCACAGTTTGTTTCCTTTATTATTTGTTTATTTATTATTTTTTATGTTTCTCCTTTGCTTCGCACTTTCCATTTCTCCCCCTTCCATGCACTTTTCCCCTCCCCCTCTCCCATGCACTTGTGCATTCTCAATGTCACTGGGCCTAGTAAGATCGTTGTTTTGTTCTCCCCTGTTCCCCTCCCTTGCCTTGTCGCGCTCTGAAACACTTGTGTACGAGCGCGATAGAAATAAAATATCAATGTCAATATCAAAAGTCCTGCGGGGTAGAGAAAGTGGAGGTAAAAGCTTTTATCACCACTTTTTATGTACTGCAGGATTTTGTGTTATTTGGCAGGCGAATATGGAGAGTAGTGCAAACACATTTTCGCTTTCTCTTTCAGGTGCCCCTGCCAATTCCGCTTGGTTTTCCATCACCATGTATTTCTATGCTGGCAGAAAACCAACGGATTCCTATAAAATTCACCTGACTTTTTTACACCTAGTTAAACCAGGCAAATGCCAACATAAGCCATTGTAGAGGGCTGCCTACAATCATTAACTGTACAAGGGACTTTACACTTTCCAGACAATTAGTAGAAAAGTGATAAGCAAAGGCGATTTTGCCAGTGTTTTACAATGTACTTTTCCAGGACTCTGTGGAACCTATTAAAATTGCAAAGAGAGGCCTCTTGCAACAGGAGTGATCCCATCTGTGTAATTTAGGATTACAAACAACATTATCCCCTTACTCATCATGATCAACACGTTTCTACAATGATGTATATATTGTCAGGTTGGTTCATCACTTGACTTGTGCACTTTAAAAGTAATCTGCATAACATGGTGTATTATTTTAGGTATAAGAACCCAACACATATTTGTGCCAACTTGATCTGGAAAGATACATGGTCAACTACCAACATTTCGGACGAGGCTCATATTCTGCCTTTACCACTTAACCAAAGTGTGTGTTCCTGGTTAAATCATTTAATCTCACTTTGCGTTATATGTCAAAATTAAGTGTGCCTAGAAGTGATTCCATTTGCACTATATGCTATTCCAAAACACTCACTCCTGGTTTAATAGACTAGTGTTGTTCCAGATATGCAGATAAGGGTTGTTTTGCAAACACACTGCGCACAAAAACAATATGAAATTCAAATGGTCTGTGGTTTAATCAGAAAGCGTTGTAGCCTGCCACGTGTTTCGAGCGGCTAGCTCTTCTACTGAGGCTACATATTAGTTGTACATTAAAGTAAAAAAGTACAAAGAAAATAAACATAATACATATAAGAGACGCAAGCACAAAGCAAAACAGTTAGGTGGTCAAAGCCAACCAATATAGATGATCATTCAATGCATCTAGATTGTCACAAAGGTTGTGAAGATAGGTGCAATTTGACAAGTGAGACAATTTGTAAAAACAAAAGTTATACGACCCATATGTTTTGAGTTAATCCAATTTGGACATTTCCAGAAGTTGAAGGAAAAGAAAAGGTTGAGAAAAGACAAAAGTAAAAAATACATTAGCATTTAAAAGCAATGTTGGCCATGCAGTTAGTCAATGTCAGTAAAAGGACATTGTGAAGTACCTGGAACTGGAGTGTCCTTTATTTAATCACTGAAGAGGAAAAATGTAATTGAAAAACTAATTTTAAAAAAAATTCAGCTACTCGGATTTAGGTAAAATGTGGCAAAAATTAAAAATGTAAGAATTTTAAATTACGCACTTACCCATGAATTGGTAAGAGAATGAAGTAATTATAATGTGGGCTCCACTGCAATTGAAAATGTGGTGCATTTGTGGTATAAGCGGAGTTATAGGGCAGCTCAATGAACCAATTGGTATTGGATTTGGTTATGCAGATTAATAAACTACATACCTGTGTTGTACAGTTGCAAGGTAACCATTACATTAGGCGTATGAGCGGACCCGCTGAGGGTGAAAGTTGAGGTAAGTGTCGAGAGTCAGTCAAGCAAGAACCGGCAGGGAAGAAAAAGAGAGACATACACACCAATTAGATAATCTAATGAGCGTCTGGACGTTCATGTGAAAGCGTGTGGACCCTCAGATCACTCTAGGGGTCTGCGCGCAAGTGTTGGACTTACCAGCGTCTCTGCTGCGTCTGTGATACAGGAGCCAAACGTGCGCGGCTCCTGTTGTACATTTTAAACACAGGAACGCGTCACCACGTAACCGTGTGCGACCGTGTATGCGAGCATGGCCGCCATCTTGAGTGTGTTTCCTGGAAGATAAAAGTATTAAACCACGGGATGAGGGTAACAAGGTGTCAGGTTCAATTATGTTAATAAAGGGGCACCAGCGTAAGCAGTATTATAATTAACAACCCGTATTTGGCACAATTGAAAGCCAATTTCCTTGATAGCAAAAATTATGGTTGTGCAAGGGCTTGCTTCCGAGCAAACATTAAATTCAGACACAGTGTCAATCAGGGGCTGAATATGTGCTGGTCTGGACATAATTACAGAAAGGCATAAATAAATCTGAATCTACGTGAATGACATGGCCAGTATATACATAGATGCCAAAAAGTTGAATCCAGCTCATTATTAGATAAGAACCCAAGGGTGGGGTCGTGATTTGTCCCGCCAGTGAAAATAATATGTCTCTTTACCCATTGTGTCTGCCTAATCAATTTCTGATCTGCATGGTGAATCAAAGAATATGTATATAGTCAAATTGAGCTAAGTGAATGGCCAACATTGATTGAAACAGAAAAAAAACAGAGTACATGTTTTACAAAGGTACAATTAACCTATTTTACAAGAAAAAATCAACAAGATATGCCTGCTCATAAAGATCAGATAGTTCATGGTCCGTATTAAGGCCTTGTGTGACAGTTCGGTATTGGCAGATGAGGCGGGCTTCCAATTGCCTCAATTTGAGGACCAGATTTCCCCCTCGTTGTGGTAAGGTGACTTTAGCCATCCCAGCAAATTGAATCTGTGCTTTGTTGTCCATTTGGTGGACTTGTTGCCAATGTACAGACAATGGATATTTTGAATCAACCTGAGAAATGGATGACAAGTGCTCCCTTATTCTAATTTTCAACGAATGGATGGTACTGCCAATATAGTGCTGTCCACATACACATAAAATGCAATATACACAAAATTTAGTGTTGCAATTGATAAAGGAATTAATTCTGTGTGTGCCCAATTGGCCAAATTCAATTTTGGAGGTTTTGTATGCAAAGGTGCACATCGAACATCCCCCACACTTATGAAACCCATTATTGCTTGCTTGATGTAGCCAAGTATATTTATGTTTTAGGTTCGACATACAGGAGGGTGAAAGGATGTTCTTGAGGTTGTTAGCTTTGGTGTAAATACAATTAGGTGCAGTGTCTACCCATGGACTAATATCTCTGTCTAGCTGGAGAATATGCCAATGTCTTTTGACTATATTGTACAGACTGGAACTATCTGCATTATATCTGGTGATAAATTTCAGTTTGTTACTGTGGGTACTGTGAGAGCGTACTCTAGGAGCAAGCAAATCCTCTCTCCTCATAGATTTAACCTCCCGTTCTGATTTATCAAGGAGGCTGCTGTCATAACCTCTTGCCAGGAATCTATGACGGATTAGAGCACATTCCGTAGAAAAATCCTTATTTAATGAGAAATTGCATCTGGCACGTACAAATTCACCTTTAGGTATGTTTTTTTAAACCGATTTCTTGTGGCAACTAGTCGCATGAAGTATAGCATTAACTGATGTAGATTTACGATAAGTCTTAGTTACAAATTTGTTCTCAGAGATGCTAATAGATGGATCCAAGAAATGAATGCTGCAATGGCTGGAAGTGTGTGTAAATTGTATACGCCATTTTTTGGTGTTAAGATAAAACACAAAATCATTTAGACAATCTATGGAGCCTTTGCATATCAGAATCACATTGTGTACATATCTTTTCCATGTGTAAATATACAGCAAAAACATAGCATTAGAAAAGACAAACAGTTGCTCGTAGTGGTGCATGAAAATATTTGCAAGGGCTGGAGCATAACTAGCTCCCATCGCTATGCCCATTTGTTGTCTGTAATAGGTATTGTTGAATAAAAACACATTATTGGAGAGTGCGCAAAGTAACAGTTCTTTAACTAATTCGATGTGCTCGAAAAATGAGGCCGAATGCTCCCGAAAAATGTGATCAACACTGGCAACTGACCGGTGGTGGTCGATTGAGGTGTATAAGGCTTTCACATCAAGCATCACTAATAGCATGTTTGGCAGTAATGGAAGCTGGTCAAATATGTGTATGATATGCATGGTGTCACGGATAAAAGTGGGGATGGTATTTACCAGGGGTGCAAGACATTCATTAATATAGATGGAGATGGGCTCAAAGATGCCACCACCACCACTCAAGATTGGTCTCCCTTCAGGTATTTTCGTAAAGGATTTGTGTATCTTGGGTAGAAAGTAGGCTGTGGGCATCACTGGGCCATCAACAATAAGAAATTGTTTCTCCACATCGGTAATTAGACCTCTGTTGTGCCATCTGAACACAAGTGTTAACCAAAGTGTGTGTTCCTGGTTAAATCATTTAATCTCACTGTGCGTTACATGCCAAAATTAGGTGTGCCTAGAAGTGATTCTGTTTGCAGTATATGCTATTCCAAAACACTCACTCCTGGTTTAATAGACTAATGTTGTTCCAGATATAAAAAGTGTGACCTTTCATATTCTCCATACAAAGTAGCAGATGTGTGCAAATGTGAATGTCTCCCTAAAGATATTGGTTACATTTCCAATTACTGTTGTACCCTAGCTCTCTCTTCTGCCTGCTACCACTCCCTTGGACACTTAATTCAATTAAAATCTACTGCAAAAATGCCCATTTTGTGCTTCAAAATGTCATTTTGTAAGCCAAAAAATGTCCCATTTCATGCATCAATATTCTGGAGGGGGTGGGTGTTTGTCTTTCAAAACAGGATGGCCTGACCCCAAAAGCACCTTTTCTGTGGCCTGGTGCACGTAGCCACAGTGTGACGGCATAGTTAGAGTGCACTGCATCTGCGATGGAATAGGGTTGGGGGCCTCATGGATCAGCTCTTTCAGAGCACAGGAGGCATCATCCTCAATTCTCCCTTTCCAGGCAGAGCATACATGGCGGCATAGGCGGGAGACGGGAGTGGTGGTAAATGGGAATGGTGGTAAGGGGGATCCGATGGAAGGTGACTGGTGGTGAAAGTCCAAGGAAGAGTGGGTGGAATAGAAAGGGACGAGCAGATAGGGTGGGAAGATTGGTAGATTGTTGTTGCCACACTATTTTTCTTGCTTCTCTTTTGCTCTCAGGTTGTACTGCCTTTTATTCTGCAATAATGGATATATGTTGAAAAAAGGTACCTAACTCTTGTTCTTAGGTCATGATTAGTTGGCCTTCACCTCTCAGGCTATTGTTCAGGGCTATACAGTAAACCGTTTTTATTTTTCATGATGTAGCAATAGCTTGTCTTATAGAGAAGGAGGGAGAGGATGGAAGGGGAAAAGAGTAGTATTGGGAAGGTGAGAGGGATGGAACTGAGGGAAGATAAGGAGTGTAGCCAATGGAAGGTCAAAGGAGTGAGGAGGCCTATATGAGGAAACAAAAGGGCAGAAGGAAGAGGACAGGGAGAGCAAGGGGTATTGTGGTTTTGGAAGGGATAAGCAGTTGGAACTGGAGTTCAGATTTCCCCCTTGAACAAATTGAGTGACCGTGGGCAAATCGCATTATTTCAGCAAAACCTGCTGACATGACCAGGCTGAGTAAGAACCCTAAACACACAACTCTGATAGTTGAACAAGCCACTTAAAAACATGGAACATTTCTCACACTGGTGACAGCCATTGCCTACTCCCACTCTAAGCGCTGCACACATGTCCTGCCGTCCCCATGTCCTGCCTACCTAGGCCTCTCAGTCATTCTTTGAGCCTTTCACCTTAAATCTGCCACTGGATAAAGGTAAACATTGGTGTTAGGGGGGATTCTCTGGATCACCGGGCAGCCCCCAGACTCATGTCGGGGTCACCCGACGGGGCGCACTGGTGCAGCGATCACGATGCGGACTCATGGGTGGGGATCACCCCACTTGCTCAGGATCACCGGAGCGCCACATGTGGAAGGGGGCACCAGGCGCACAGCGGCCCCGCCTCGGGGGGCACCCAGGCCGGGGTCGCCACATTAGCCATGCTCACATGGCAGTAGGATCTCCCAGGGACGGCGTTGCCCAGCAGGGGCACTGTCCGGATGGCGTTGCCCGGCAGGAGCACCGTCCTCGAGCTGGGCCCCGTCCTTGGGCCCAGCTAACACGGTGCAGCACCAGCATGGTGCGAACAAGGAACGACACCAGAGCCTCGGATGGAGTGACTGCCGAGCCGGAAGTGGCTCGGTACTTTTATTATGTTGGTCACGTGGCTACAGCCACGTGACCTATGACAACATCCTGGGAGTTACCATGTTCCCAGGAGGGGCACTATGCAACAAATGGCATGCATGATTAAGATAGAAAAGGGAATGCTTATTAATTTACGCAGGAGACCAGAAAAACATGCAGGACGTTTATTTACTTGTTGAATTAACCATCGCTATGCAAAATGAAGGCGCGATTAGTGAAAGAAGCTCCGTGTTGTAATGGCACCAGAATCGAAGCGGAAGTTGCAGGAGTATTTGCGGGTAAGAGGAAGCAACGGCGGCCATGATCGTAGTTTGTCCTCGGGACGCAGGAGATGGCTTGTTTGTGGAGGAAGCAGAACCAACATTAGATAACAATGAGGGGCCATATTCTCACGTTCCCGCTTGGCGCCCTGCAGCTGTGAAGGGGGCCCTCGTAATGTCGCAGACATTGTTTCTGCATTCCCGCGCTGTAAGTTCAGTATTTGCACTGCAGTCACTAATGCCCTTAAGTGTATCTTTTAGATAAGGGCCTCGTTTACAGAAACCTTGCTCGCCATACTCCCAAGAGCAGCGGGAAGCCAGGTCTTTCTGCCAGGAGAGCGAATAGTGCTAAACTACTTAACTAGCACTAAGGGGCGGGGGGCGGAGAGGGGATATTTGGATCAGAAAGAATCGAGGGCACCGCCCAGTCCCTCTCCTAGCTCAGCCCCTGCCCAATAGTGTTTTTCCTACTGGCTACATGTCGTCGCAAATGTCTTATTTTTCGTGTTGTTGCGCGGCAGTCTCTGTTTGGTTTGAGGTAGAAAAAAAGAAGCATACATTTCATTTGTGATTTTATAATGGACAAATATGGCATTGGGATCACTAGGAAAAGCGTGCTTTGCACCACTGACGTTAGCTTTACTTGTTTCAGTCAACCCAATTGTGGTTTTTAGGGCCTGATTTAAGCGCGTTTTTCAATGGGGGTTTCCCATTGAAAGTTTTTTTTAAATTAAATCTGGCCGTTAGTCTTTTCATTGAAAGCCCCTGGTAGTATAGTTGACGTGATCTTGAACTGCGTTTATTTTGCGGGCACCTGCTAGGCATTTTCTGGGTACCTCTCTTTCTTGGTGGGCCAGGTGAATCTGATTGCGGCGCCATACTTTATGATAAATAGTCTGTGGTTGAGAAAGAAGAACAACAAAATCCACATTTTCTGGACCGTTGTGTCAGCTCGAGAAAGAGGTTCTTCATTTTCTTAGGTGTCTTTACCATGACAGCAGTGGTTTTTAATAATCGTGGTAAACACACTACTTGCTCGTTGTGCGCTATGTTGGTACATCTGCTGTAAGGTGGATCATCGACCAATGGATGTCACGCTTTGTGCTTAATATCCCAGTTCATTCCTGCACCAATCAGTGTCACGCATTGTGCTTAATATCCCAGTACATCCCTGTACCAATCAGTGTCACGGGTTGTGCTTAATATCCCAGTTCATCCCTGCACCAATCAGTGTCATGCGTTGTGCTCAATATCCCAGTTCATCCCTGCACCAATCAGTGTCACGCGTTGTGCTTAATATCCCAGTTCATCCCTGCACCAATCAGTATCACGAGTTGTGCTTAATATCCTGATTCATCCCTGCATAACGTGGTGTCACAGCTTTGTGCTTAATATCCTGGCTCACGTCTGCACCAATGGGTGGTCACGCTTTGTGTTTAACATCCTGGCTCATCTTTGAAACAATGGGTCTCATGCTTTATACTCAATCTTAATATCCCGGTTCAAGCCTGATCCAATGGATGTCAAGCTTTGTGCATTATATCCCAGGTTATGCTTGCACCAATGGGTGTCACTCTTTGTTCTTAATTGCCCAATTCATGCCTACACCAATGGGAGTCACGCTATAAATTTAACATCCCGGTTTGTATTTGCACCAATGGGTTTCACGCTTTGTGGTTAATTGCCCAATTCATGCCTACACCAATGGGAGTCACGCTATAAATTTAACATCCCGGTTTGTATTTGCACCAATGGGTGTCACTCTTTGTTCTTGATTGCCCAATTCATGCCTACACCAATGGGAGTCACGCTATAAATTTAACATCCCGGTTTGTATTTGCACCAATGGGTTTCACGCGTTAATTGCCCAATTCATGCCTACACCAATGGGAGTCACGCTATAAATTTAACATCCCGGTTTATATTTGCACCAATGGGTTTCACGCTTTGCCCGCTTCATGACTACACAAATGGTTGTCACGCTTTGCGCTTAATCTCCTGGGTCATGCCTATATCAACGGTTGTCACGCTTTGTTCATAATTGCCCAGTTCATGTCTGCACGAATGGGTGCCACGCTTTGTGCTTAACATCCCGGTGCATGCCTGCACCAATGATTTTCAGGCCTTGTGCTTAGTTACCCAGTAAATGCCTACACCAATGTCTGTCATGCTTTGTGCTTAATATCCAAGTTCATTTCTGCACCAAGGGGTGTCGCACTTTTTGCTTAGTTGCCCAGGTCATGTCTGTACCAATCAGTGTCACGCGTTGTGCTTAATATTCTTCTCCTTTACTATAGCATGCTTTGGCAGAGAAGCATCTGAGGTAGCAGCCTCAAGCATCGGACAGTAAGTCCTCAAAATCAGAATTATTTTTTGTCAGTCCTAGACGTAAGAGCTTAGCATATCATTTATGTCTTCTTTTGCTTTACCAAGGAAATCCTATAGGATCCAAGGGGGCTCTTATAGACCACAAAAAATGTTGAGGCTACTGGAACGTCAGATTTCTTGATTGTACTATTGCCCGCATTCTAAGGAAGCTGATTGGCTCTTGTTACACAACTGCTTTCCGTCTTGTGCTAATGGGGGGATGAGAAGTATTTGTACTTGTATTTTATTTGAAGAACGGGGATGTTCATTTTCAACATCAATGACTTACAGTGACACTTTTATAGATGGTGGAGGCAATCCCACGAAGTGTGTCTGTACAATGGTACAAATATGACCCCTGTCCCAATTCCCCTTTCTCTTTAAACAGCTGGAATATGTCATTGTGGATCAGATTCAAAATCATGTTGAGAATTCAGTGCTCCTACTTAAAGCAACAATGGATTTTAGACCTTCACAGAGTACAGAATTAGTTACCAACTTCATACTGGACTACTTACAAGAACTTTCTGACACAGGTGGTTCAAGTGCATTGATCCATTACACCTGGCACCGCATTTGATATGCTCAAGCACTCAATTATGCTTGACAGACTGCATCATATAGGCATCCAGGGCACTGCCCTTATTGGAGCAAATCATTCTTGACAGAGTCCAACAAATACATCTTGGACCATTCTATTCTTACACCATGCCTTTGCTATGTGGTGTCCCCCAGGGCTCAGCTCTGTCTCCAATTACTTTGAACCTATACCACTGACCTTTAATGGACAATCTACATCAACCAGAAGTAACATTGTTCATTTACATAGATGACACCCAGATCCAGGTGGAGATTATCGCCAAAAGATCAGAGATTGTTTGCTATCAAACATAGGATGGACCAAAATGAGTTAAAATTAAATCCAGACAAAACCGAAATCCAAATAGGGAACGAAAACCCTAATTATGGGTCTCCCTCTTTCTGTCCAGACTCCTTCTTGCAATGTCCAGAGCCTAAGTCAGAAGTAAGAGGTCAAAAAGTATTGTAGTAGACAGCAAACTAACACTGAATAGCCAAGTAGCCTCTGTAACAAAATCATGTTTCTTCTTTATCAGGAAACGAATGTATATCATTCTCCTTCTTTCCTTTCCTCACTAGGTTCTTGTAATGATATTCTTGGTCTCATCCAGTCTAGATTTCAACAATAGCATACACTTAGGCACTCCTAACTATCTGATTATGCGCCTTCACAGAGTACAAAATACTGCAGCCATAATGTTAACAAAACCAAAAAATACAACCATATCACTCCATCTCTACACTTCATACATTCGCTCCCCATCAGAAATAGGATTATATTTAAGATCATGGGCCTGGTGTCCAAAAGTCTCCAATACCCTGACCCCAGCCCTCTTGCATCCAAAATTACAGTACACAAGCCCTCCCGTCGCTTAAGATCCAACCTGGATAGAAAGCTGCCCATTCCCAAGTAACGGAAGGAAATACAAGGTAGCTGCACTTTTGTGGTCCAAGCCTCCAGACCTTGGAAAAATCTCCCAGTCCCTCTTCGAAGAGAGACAAATCTCCTATGTTTTTGGAAATACCTTAAAGTGTTTCTCTTTAACAAACCTTAGTATCCAAGCCTCATTGCTCTGTCCTTCTGTCGCATGTCTTCAACGATGCCCAGAGAATTTGAAATGCTTATTGTGACCCTAAGACTCCTTGAAACATTTGGGTGTTGATTGCACTATACATAACCATGTTAACATAACATAACATGAGAACAAGTGGTCAGCCAGTTTATGAGGGTGTAAAAAAGTGACAAAAAAAGGCAAAATGGTGGGCACCACCTAATTCTCTATAATGTTCATTTGACGTTCATAGATTAATCCAAAATTAATCCAAAATGTAAATTTGTGAGTTTTGAGGTGCAGACCGCCAAAAACAACCTAGAGACACCTGGGTTCAAGTAAACCGTGAAAGCAAAAAAGCAGAGTATAACACACCCTGCTAGACTATTGCTCTCTCTTTTGTACCTCTAAAACAGAGGTTACTATATTCAGTTATAAAGAAATATATATATCTATTATTGACTTTATTAGTTGTTTGTCAAAAAATAATATTCGTATATCCACAATAAGGTGCTTGTTCTTTACATAAGGTATAGTCATGTAGTTAGTATCCATTGAATCATAGCCTTTAGTATGGAAGATAATAGACCACCACGTTGGATTTATGTAAAACAGAGGGGGATCACTTTAATGTAGCCAATGCATTTCGGAGAATGTCTCTCTCCTTCATCAGGGCTGTGCCCCCTAAACATAAATCATAGTATTTACATAATACAAAGCAAAAATGCATGTGCATGCATATATTTTAAAAGTTGCATACCAAAGTTTCAATCATAGTGTTCAAGGAGTTTCCAGAGCCAAAAAATGAAAAATAAACAGAGTATAAATAAGCTCAATGTACACAAAGCACCAGGACACAACATCAAGACAATTTTCAACATGAACGTGATCCATATTAGCTTTGAAGTAAATACCTCATTCATCTCTTTTCTTGTCGAATTCGCTGAACCCAGTGAGGTTCAGAAATCAGATGCTCCCTAAGATCAAATGTATATATAATCAATCATGTCGTCACGTCAATGTAATCATTACTGCCAGCAATATAGATCACAGGGTAGAAATGAAATAAATGTAGCTTACTTGCACGTTTACACGTAACAGCGTGATACCAATGTGGAGTCAGTCAGCGCCTTTAGACAGGATAATAAAAGTACCATTGTGAGTACACGGGTCGTGACACCATTTAAATGCTTTTTTGAAGTTCATAAGGCTCGGCAGAGAGCAGGGTTTTAGCTTACCTTCTTGTTCGTATAGCCGTGCTGGGAAGAGCGCGCACGCGTCCTCGCAACACTGGTATTTATGTGTTGCCATGTTAGCAGGCGAGAGACGCCTGAGTCTGACGCACCCGTGGGTGCGTCATGACTCAGCCGTCTCAAGCCCCAGCCTCGCACCTCAAAACTCACGAATTTACATTTTGGATTAATTTTGGATTAATCTATGAACGTCAAATGAACATTATAGAGAATTAGGTGGTGCCCGCCATTTTGCCTATTCCCTTTTGAGACACATTTCAGGTGGAGGCACACCACGAATCAAACATCCCCGCTCTGGGCTATTAAAGGAACAACATTTGAAAATATGTAATTTGAAGATATCGAAGGATTAACAAATAAATGTGCAGAAACCTTAGGGTTTACAACGGAAAAGGCTACGGGCATCTTGGGCTTGATCAGTGAAACAGCAATTGATAAATCTACTAGTCAACCAAAAGATCCGGCTAGGAGAATTAAACAACTAGAATACTTACTAAGAAAAGAAATTAATCGTAAACTGCATGCCATAACACTTGGCAGATATTTCAAAAATCAAAGAATACATAGAGGCCTAAGGATTCAATTACGCCCGACATTGTGCAAAGAAAGTAAAGAGTTTGTAAGGAAGTGGGAGGCGATCTTGAACAAGTGTTCATTGGAATTAATTCTTCACATCATTCAAGAATTATCTAAGAATCTAGCTACTTTGGACACCGAGATTACAGAGATAGAAAAGGAACTAGTGGAAAGTTTGGGTAAAGAGGACTTTGATCTAATATTGGCTGAAATTAACAATAAACTTGAAAATTACAAAACAGAATTAGAACAGACAAAGATTCGAAAATTTAAGAGAGATACATATGACTATTTGAATGAAGAGGTGTACACATTCTTCGAGATGAGTCAGGCCTTGCAAATTCTTAAAAATTTTGCTAGACCTACAGGTCGAGTAACTTGGTTTATTTACTCGACCTAAGAAAAATGTAATGGATGACAAAAAATGTAAATGTACTTTCTGTAAAATGGTGCATGTCACCACAAACCCATTTTGTTTGACACTCTGCTGTCAGACAAGCACAGTGATTTGACAATGACTGCAAACAAAGTAAATGTTAAATAAAAGTTTCAAACATCGCGTGCAAATGGTGTTTGCCCTTTTTAAAAACGACTCGACTACACAAGTGGACTTCATGAGCCCTCGAAGTGTCTGCAAAATGCAAAAGGTTAGCTACATGAATAGACATATATAAATAAATAGACAGGATAAAAGCCTCTGAAACCAGTTTGAAAACAGTTTGGCCATTTCTGTCCCACAGGGGTTAAAATATAATGCAATCATAACCATAGAGAAAAGCAAGATCTGGAGGCCAACTTCAGTGTATAGTATTGCAGTATGTCTGTAGATGTAAAGACTGGATGGAACTATTGATCACTACTTTGTGTAAACATTTCATTAGCTTTGTGTATTCATTATGCCAGAGGAAAGTAACAGACTAAGCAGAATGGATGAAGCTGCAGGCAGAGAACTGGGCAAACTAGGTGGAATATTGTAGTTTGCGGCCATCTCAAAGGTATAAACCAACAGGGTGATGAGAGAGAATGTCAAGGAGTATGAAACAGCTTAAAGTTGAGCATCAGTGGCAAAGATAAATGCCACCAGCAGGTCACAGTACTAGGTTTGCCATCAAAAGCATATGACTGTGTGATCATGTACATTTTAAAAAATGTTCACTTATCAAAGTGATGCATCTTCCCCAACAAAATGAAATCTAGTTGACACTATGACATTTAGATACACTAACCTAAACTTTACTTCAAGGCATGGAGGCGACGCAGTGTTTTACATAAGAAATACTGTAATTGTGCATTATTTAACTACTTAAATATTTAGGAATGGAATTGCGTGACTCTTTTAAAACAATTAATTTAGCACTGGTGTTTGCCAGACAGGATACAGTCTGCTTGATAAAAGTATCACCCCGATTACCTCTGGTGTTCAATTATTTGAAAAAGAAAAATTCCTCCCTAGCACTTCCACACAGGATTTTGGCACTTAAGAGTGTAGGAGATGTTTACTGCTGCATTCTCTCTCCATTAGCCCCTTTAAAAAGGCAGTGAACGGTGAAAGGAGGGTGGAGGGAGAACCATGGGCAACAGTGGAATGCAGGGTGAGCAGTGCTTTCATTGAACAAAGTAACTTAAATAGCTAACTTTGCTACACAAGTGTCAATTTAATTAGCAAACCTACAGAATTGCATAGCAAATTGCTATACAACACTGGTTATGTTATGCCTTGGTCTTACAAAAGTAACATTAGCCTAAGGGAGCAAGTGCTTCAAACTAAAAATACAAAATTGCTTTATTAAGTTTCATTGGGGGTGGTGGTCAGGTCAGGTAGGGAGGATGGGGAGAGGGCAGGGAGACCTACCTCTTTAGCAAATAATTACATTTTAAGCTTTGCTTTTGAAGAGATCCACAGTTGGGCTGGCTTTGCTTGTTTTGGGCAGTGGTGTCCAGTGGAGCAGCGCAAGTAGGGAGAAAGAGCGGAAGCGAGAGGAGGCACATGGAGGGTATGGGGCCATGAGGGTGAGTACAGAGGAGGATCAGAGGGAACGAGATGGAGAGTAAATTGAGATGCAATCAGACAGGTACTTAGGGGCAAGACCATTGTAGACTAGGAGAAGGAACTTAAAAAGAGAGCGGTTGTGCATGAAGAACCAACCAGGTAGAAGGGTGGAGCGGAGGGGTGTAATCTGAGAAGATTGTAGAATGCAGGGAGCAAAGTGGAGGACTTTGCATATAGGTCGGTATGCGTAGATAGGAAGGCCAAGGAGTAGGCTTAAACAGTAGTCAGGTTTTCTGAACACAAGAGAGTGATTAGAGGTGGTTCGCTGAGGAACCCAGTGCTCAAGGTATGTGATTTTTTTATATAAGATCAAGGGCCTGATTAATAGAAAAGTGTGCATTGATCCTGCAAAGTCCCCGTGCCGAAAACGGCTTTGTGCGTCCTTATGCACAAAGTATCCAATGCTCGCTCTGCATATTTATGGAATCCAAATCGCAAAGCAACCCGACCCACAAAGAAAACCGAGCTGCGCAAGGAACACCCACAACACGCCCCACACAAACCAAAACCATAGTCATAGACCAACCTTTGCGCAAACCTCCACGTCCACCTATGACACACCATCCAGCACCCTGGCGACGCTGCACACGGTGCACTGTAAGTCAAGGCTGCAAACCGTGAAACTGCGTAAACTCCCTCATAACTAATGGCTGCACCCCAGCAAAACTGCACCGTGAGGTCCCCCTTAAGTAACGGCTGCACCCCTGCGAAACTGCGCAAGCTCCCCCTAAATAAAGCTGCACTTGTGCGAAAGTGCGCAAGCTCCCCCCAAAGTAACGTCTGCATCCCTGCGATTCTGCACAAGGGCCTCGAAAGTAACAGCTGCACCCCTGTGAAAATGCATGGAGGACCCCCCCAAGCAACGGCTGCCCCCCTGCAAAACTGCAAACTGTTGAACCCGAGTGGGCTCTTTAAGACGAGGTGGCGCTCTTATGGGAAGGATGGGGACGCAGAAATTACTCAAACATCAATAAAAGGTTGACTCAAGAAGTTGACAAGGTGTATGCTGTTTTATTAACAATTATCTGAAACAGGGAGTACAACGGACATCGATGGACGTCTCATATCAAATTCACTATGATTTACATAAAAAACATCCTTTCATGACTAACATTCATCATAATTGATGTCATACTACGTGGCAAACTGTAAAAACGTATGGGGGCTGTGGTTAGGTAACAGGGAACATCTACATATACTTTCTATGGGGGTTTAAGTTGTGATTGGGTCTCTACTGTCAGATGGGCAACTAGGCCCTTTCTAGTGCCATTCATCTTCATCGTCACAAAATAAACAACGAGCTACTCAAACTATAGGGCTCTTTGATATGTGGCCCTCTATTATTGGTTGGCACACTTGTACCCTTCTGGAATATTCCACTAGCAGTGCACAAGCTGGTACTCCAGGTACTGGTGGGTTTGGTCTTGACCATACCTCCCCACCCAATTAGCCCAACATCTATCATCACTCTTACTTTCTATTATTCAATTAGCCTTTTAACATGGCCTTGTAGGCTTTACAACTCCTGGGAACATTAGGGAGTGTGTGCATGCTCTTATCTTCTGGTCTCTGCAGAGTTTGCTTAAGTCTATTTCCATCCAGGTCACATGACTGACAAGCACGTTTTGAACTTCTTTTCAATATTAAATGGTATTAAAATGAATAGAACCTGGCACTCATTGTCTCTCAGCTGCACCTTGGCAGGAGCTTGGCTGGTCTCATGTATTACTTGTATCCTTTGAATAGACAACCAGTTCTCGGCTGCACTGGCCTTCTTGACACTGGGCCAGTCAATCCTCCTTGATTCTTTCTTGCTCGTCAGCTGCTTTTTGTGAACTGCAACACACTTCAGGCTTCCTGCTCCTGGAATCCCAGTTTGCTAAAACACGATGTGGAACATCCAGATTTCTTATGCTTACATATATCTTGGCGGCACCGTCTGTAGTCTATATACTACGCTTAGCTAGCTTCTATGATTACTTAGTCTACTTGCGTTACTGGCTCTGTACAAATATAAAACGGTTTTGCATTTTCTTACCTGCTCTTCACATGTATAATCTTCTTTTTACACGTAACAGATTACCAAACTCTTTACTTTGTTACTGGATTCTATATGTTCTCTTTACTTTCTCCACTGTTATCTCTTCTCAGTGTGTCACGTTGCATCATGTGACGTCACCATTCTGCTCTTTCATTCATCTTCTACTGCTGTTCATGGATCTTTCCTAAGAGGCTGTCTTTGTGGCTACGTAAAGAATGGCTTTCTCAATGGATGCTTTGCTTCAAAGGCTGCTCGTGTTATTGGCATCATTACTGGTGTCTCCTTCATTACAATCTCTGCCTCCCAAAATGTAGGCAGGTTAGGGGCAGGGCTTCTAGTGAAGGCTTTTGGTTCCTCCTCAACACTCCCCCTCTTGTTGATTCATCGGCCATTCCTTCATCATTCTTCACTTTTAGACCTCCTTTCTTGAAGAAATGCTTCTTTGGAGTCCATATCTTCATCACTCCCTTCAAGCATCCTGCTGATTTTACATGGTCATTAACGCTCCACTCCATGTGGCTGCATTGTCCACTTGGGCTACAGTAAATCCATCTTCCACATATTTCTTGTTATTTCTTGGATACAGGAACTTAGTTCCCTCAGGTGCATGGATGCTGGCCTTTATGTAGTCTCTGATTTCTTCATACGTCAGCTCTTTAGGTTCGTATCCAGATTCGACATCAATCATGATTTTCATCCCTATCGCTTTCTTTGTTGTCTTCTTGCATTGTGTGATGATTATCCTGATCACCCATAATCCAAACATTATCATTACTAGAAGTGCTCCAAGGAACTTGAAGATGTTCACCATCCACTGTGGTACCCATGAGAAGATTGATGCAAACCAGCTGTCATCTGAAACATCTTCCACTTCATCTTCCATCTTGATGTGTACATTTGTCAGAGGCACTATCTGCGTTGGGCCTCCTCTATCTTCAACCCAGTTTAGCAGTTTGGCAAGCTTCGGCCATAGAGGTTTGCTTAGCCTCTCCACATTCTCTATAGTTGATTTGCGAGATCCCATTACTGCCAGTGCTCTGCATACAATCACACCTTCCCATCCATCTGGTGAAAGTACTGTTCCCCAAATCTGCATTTGCCCTCTCTTTGCAATTTCAGATTTCTTCTTCAGTCTTCCTGTGGCAAATAAGCTTTGTATTTACCACCCAACTGATTCCTGCTCCTATCATTCCAGGTTGTTCGTATCTTATCACATGATTCCTGGTGTGTGATCTTGCTCTTGTTTCCGAATCTTGAACATAATCATCTTCTTCTGACGCTGACGCTGACCATACCCAGACTAAAGATGCTGTTTGGCCCTGGAATTGACCTCTTGTATTACAGAGTGCAAGGTGAGTCAGGCAATGAGCCGCCTGGACATCTACTTCGATAGCTATACATAGCCATACATATCTTAGAGTTCCCCAATGCATAGGGCAGGAGAGCACAAACATAGCAACTAGCCTCTGGTGTTCTTTTGACCACTTCTTTCATGTGCTGATACCACATATTATTCCCCAAATGTGCTGTACTGTCAAGATAGTTATTTAACTCATAATCATCTTCTCCTATACCTCTGTTGGGTCTCTTCCTTGCAAGAAGAGAACATTCAAGTAACTCATGAAACATATCAGAATACATCCTTCCTACAGGGGGAATGATCAGGACACTTATCAGAGAGATAGGTGATTTCACACGTGCCATTGTTATAGGGACAATCACATATGGCCTTGGCCTTCGTGAAACAGTTATGTAGGCAACAGTCATTTGTGTTGGAAGGATCAAGGGAACTGCTAACTTCTTCTGACCAACAAGATCAACAGTGTGTATCGTGAGAAACAGGAAACCAATAATGAATGTGGTGCACACATATATTACACACCAGTACATCAATCCCCACCAACAATGATTCCTTATACGTCGCTGTGCTCTCTCGTTGTCTGCTACAATATCACTATTAGGACTCCACATCATGCCTGTAAAATACTTTTTAAGGAAGGAAAAACCTCTTTAATAAGGCAAGTTTGCCAGATGCTCTGGAAGTTGTAGAATTTGTTCAATTATTGCTGAGAGCAATCTCTTTACGATTGGACCATTTTTAGGATCTTGCAGGAAAACATATATATCAGTATTTCTCTCCAGCGGTGCAATATACGTCCCCAGAAAAAAAGAAAAACAGCAAATACGAGCCGATGGGTGTTGACATCAGACAACAACATTAGGGAGACCAAACAAGAACTCAGTGAAAAATGAATCGGGAAACTGCTCCCTTTTCCAGCCATCAAATAGAAACTCAAGATTTGGCATACTTTTTCAGGACTTCAACGCTTTTCTAAAGTCCACATTTTTTAAAAATGATCTCTGTGGCCCGAGCAACGGGTTTTCACGCCTGCTATAATATCTATAAGGAGTGTTCAAGGGGAGCCACAGTCCAAATGTACACTTGCATTTATTTAATCAGCACTTTCTGCATCCTTCTTCCTCGTCATTGATCGAGTCTGCATGTGCTGAACTACTTCGTGTCGACTTGCTTCCGAATCAACGAGTGGGGGTGGATCGGTCTCACTGGCATATGGCTTGATGTCGCTGAAATGTATTCATTCTCGTCTTTCCTGGACTTTTACTGTTTAAGGGGTAATGTTTTCAATTATGAAGGGACCAATAAAATGGGGCTCATGCCACTTACTAGTGAAATTTCGAACTAGGATTGGTTCTCCCATGAATAGTCTAGGTACAGGTAGTAATTCCGGTAGTCCGATTGCTGAATGGTCTTTGCTTTCATCCTGAGACCAACACCCCTTGCTGCTGTATTGATCTGAACTGACAGAGATACTAGCGGTCATATGTGTCAAATAATCAAGTATCTAATTTCCTAACATTTCTGCTATCTTCTGGGCATCACTTCGATTCCGCGATGGAGGAGTCAGAGGCGTTCTCATCCGCCTGTCAGTAACTAGTTCATAGGGTGTGAGGTGATGGTCCGACCCAGGCTGATTCCTTAATGTATACAATGCTAGGGGTAGGCAATATAGCCATCCCTTCTTCAGTGTCAATTTCAATTTAGCAATTCTCACCTAGAGAAGACTGTTGAGTCTTTCACATATCCCGTTCACTTGCAGGTGATAAGCAGAAGAAAATGTATGCTTATCTGCTCAAACAGTTCATTCACAAAATGTAGACCATTGTCGGACCTCAGCATTTCACATACCCCCCATATAGGAAATACTTCTTGGACTAAAAACTTCGCTGGCAAGTGGCATCAGGATGTGTGCATGGACCGGCCTCAATCCATCTTGAAAAGGGGCACACTACCACTATCATATACCTATATCCACTACATATCTGCAGCATGTCAACATAGTCAATATGTAAATGCTGAAAGGGACAGTTCGGTCTAGGGATTACTCCCCTGATTGTTCGCAGTGTATGCCCAGCAGTAAACCTTTGACATACAATGCAATTTACTACATAAAATGCAATGTGTTCTAAAAGGTTTGGTATGAACCAGTCTTCTGCAATAGTTGCAGCCAGACTCTCCCTAGTTACATGGGCAGGGTAGTGCAGCTGTTCAAGCGCTACCTTTAACAATGCTACTGGCATCACTGGCTTTTCAGTGCTGTCTTGTTGCCATAAGGCTTCAGTGGGGGATAAAGACCACCGCCACCTTTCCCATAGCTCCTTCTCATCCTTTGGAGCATTTCCTTGAATTTCCATCAACTGTGTTTTCGGCACATGATTAAATCCTTCTAGCATTACCATAGCCATAGTCACCCCCATCCTTACACTGGGAGTATAAAAACCTGAAATATCTGAAGAATCTGCAACCCTTTTGGCTTCTTGGTCTGCGGCTTCATTTCTGCGTGTAATAAAATCAGTTATCTTAATATGTGCTGCGCATTTAACTATTGTGATGGCTGCTGGGAGCTGGAGTGCTTTAATAGGCCTGTCCAATAGTACTGCGTGTTGCACCAGAGTGCCGTCCGCTCGGAGGTAGCCCATCCTCTTCCAACGTGCTAGCCCTGCGTGCACAGTCGACATCACATAGGCGCAGTCACTGTACACCGTCACTTCTTCTCCTTCGTATTTGTCAAGCTCAATAATAAGCGCCACCAATTCTGCAGCATGTGCTGAAAAACTAGATGGCTTCCTTACGCTTGCCACTGCTTCAAACTCCCCATTTTCCCTGTATCTCACTACAGCTGACCCAGTCCGCCTTTCTCCATTATTTTAATCAATTTTTGATGAACCCTCAATAAAGAGAATCTCTCCTCCCGACAACGCGCTTTCACTTGTACGCGGTATGTCATCAAATGATTCCTCATAGCTAGTGCAATCATGCACATGTTCACCCTATGCCACTGGCTCAGCTACAAATGTGGCAGGGTTCACTATCCTGCATCTGACTATCTTAATTGCAGGATTTGATATGACTACTTCACATGCAGAAGCTCTCTTATGTGTCAATGTGCCCTTAGGTTTTTCAAAAATTGCAAACCTGGCATGCTTAACAAATAATGTCATAGAGCATCCTGTCACTATATTTGTAGCCTTCTCAATTGCGAATGAGGCTGCAGCCAACGATTGTTCACAAGGAAAGTG
This sequence comes from Ambystoma mexicanum, assembly GCF_040938575.1. Lineage (NCBI taxonomy): Eukaryota > Metazoa > Chordata > Amphibia > Caudata > Ambystomatidae > Ambystoma > Ambystoma mexicanum. Next base: position 1,494,069,075 of record NC_090929.1, on the reverse strand, counting down.
TTGTCTCATAACTGGGTCTAAAATCCCACTGTAATATGCCAGAGATGTATATCTCATAGTAGTCCTTTGCGTCAAAACTGCTGTCAAAAATGTCCCATTTGTATGCGAAAACAGAATAATTGGGAATCCCTAAAACTGGAGCTGTAAAAATTGCTTTCTTTAACTCATCAAATCCTTCCTCCATCTCCTCAGCCCATTCTATTTTATCTGTGTTTACCTGTGCCTTTTTGAGAACCTGTAAAAGTGGTCTTGTGTATGGACTATAATCAAATACCCATGCTATAACATAGTTGCACAGTCCCAGAAACTGTTGCATCAGTTTTATCGTGTGTGGTTTTGCTGTTTTCATAATTGCCTCTGCTCTTTCAGGTGTAACCTTTTTATCCTCATGTGAAATCAACTGGCCTATGCACAACACCTCCTTTTGGCAATACTGTAACTTTTCCTTATCCACCTTATATCCTTTTTCTGCTAGAGTAATCATTAACTGAATCAAGTCTTCCCTGCACTCATCTTCTGTCATGCTGCAAACTAAAATATAATCTATGTATTGCATACAACACTTTTCCCTTTCAATTCAACTTTGCCTAGGTCCATCTGAAGGACCCTATTAAAAATCGATGGAGACTCACAGTACCTGTGCTTATCAGCTTCGTCGGACAGAACGTAAATGACGTCAGATCTTGAGAGCCTTTATGCAACGGGATTGAGAAAAACGCATTTATCAAGTCAATCGCTGTGAAATATTGTGATTCAATGGGAATAATACACAATATCGTCGCAGGATTTTGAACTAGAGGAAACTCTGCCTCTACAATCTGGTTAATCAGCCTCATGTCCTGGATTAAACGCCATGACGCTCCCTTCTGTTTTTTTCTTGGATATACTGCAGTGTTGCACGGTGACTCTGATGTCACTAGAATACCCTGTTCCATTAATGCAGAAATGGTATTAAAAATTTCTTCATCTGCCTCAAGACATGGGATACTGCCTTGCTCGAGGTAAAATTGCTCCTGGTTTCAGCTTAATCTTAACTTCTTGTACCCCCTTCAATAGACCTACGTCATAAGGGCCTGTAGTCCATAATGAGGTTGGCAACTTTTCTAGGTCGTCGTCAAAATATTCCGGATGCTGCCGTACTATCATCATGCGCTGCGGGACCTCTCTTTTCTCTATTTTAATCCAATATGTAATATTAATTTCAAATATCAACTCATCACCTGCAAGATCGTCTTTAAAGAAATCCTTGTCTGTGACATCAGTCAATCTATACCCTTCCCCGATGGCAATGACTGTTCTCCATGGCCTACCCTGATCCCATTCTTCGAGCATGGCCAGATCCCCTCGTACTAGAGCTGCGACTAGTTCTAGAGGAACCACACATCCCCACTCTTCGTCCCTCAGTATTTGTGGTCTAATCAGAAACTCATTAGGTATTCTCATAGTTTTCCCCACTAAGCCAGGCAACCATGTTAGCAAAATGTGTATCCCCTACAGAAAAACCTCAGGTTCGAGGGGCACTCCTCGCAGAGCCCTATGCCCTGCGAATGCCATTATAAATTCACCCATGTTTAAATAGTGTATCCCAGGAGTGGAACACACTATGCCATCATTAGTAAACAAAATCATCATGTTAAGCTTCTTCATTAAATCTCACCCTAGAATATTGAATGGTGTCTGCCGTGAATACAATAAAGACGCAAGACATGTCACATTCTCACACAGAAATTGCCAATTCATCATTAAAAGGAACTCTACTTGTAGTTCCATAGAACCCCTCAGTATTCATGACATTTACCGACATTGGATATTTGCCCTCACATATAGTTGAGCGAGTTGCACCAGTGTCTACTAAAAAAGAAAAGGATTTGACTCCTATCAATACATCAACCCTCAGTTTCTCTTGAGGATCTGGTGTTACTGATAGTACTGAAAACATCAAGTCACACTGTGAGCTGTCCTATTGTGGATATATGCTCCTCCCAGTGCCTGTGAAAGGACTCCCTCCTATCATAGTAACACCCCCCACTCTAGGTGTCATTAGCTGTCCCGTGTTTGCGTTCTGCTTTATTTGCATGGGTGCACGTTGTGACTACCCTTGCAGCGGACTCAAAGGTGCTTGCTGTAATTGCTGTGCCTGCTGAAGTTGCAGCGCTTGCTGCCAATACAATGTCTGATCTTGTTCAAGTCCATTTCTAACTTGTGGGCTATATGCTGGAGGGTATGCTGTCCCCCCTTTTAAAAATTGCTCATCTGTACATACCCTTGGTTCCACACATACGTGCGATGTGGCCTGTCATGCCACATGTCCAACATACAAGAGGTGCTCTTCTAATTTGCCCTCCTTGTATATTCTGATTGTCACTCTGCATAGTCTGGAAACTATTTTGATTATTCTGAAAACCACCCCTTCCTCTCAACCCCATTCCTCGGCCTCGCTGCATAAACCCATTTCCTCCTTGGTCTATCTGACGCTGATTATTCACCTGTGATGCACCCATAGGCTGTTGCATTCCCAAACCTTCTCCGCTTGTCAAAACCGCCCCTTCTAAAGAGTATTTTGAAAGAAATTTTGGAACCAATTTAGCTTCTTTGAGCTTCCTAGCTTCTTCCCGTTTTTTGTTCTTCTCTTGCAGCAGTCGACAATCATGCACGATGGTCAACTGTATTTCTGCCATGGTTTTGCTCCCACACCCACTAATTTCTTGAGCTGCCTCTGCACTTGCTCTGGCAGTCCTTGTCATAAAATATGGTAAAATACTGCTATTGATTTCCCCCAAGGCTCGCACGTTTCCCGAAACCATTGCTCTTGAATCGTTTGAATGTAAGCAAGCATATCTTCCCCTTCTTGCATCTTACGTGCCATAATCGTACCCATATCTGAGGTATCAGGATACTGTACTCTCAGGGCTCTCCACACATCGGCTCTACAATTATTAAATGGCGCTCTGTCAGGAGTTGTATTGTGTGCTGTGACACTTGAATATCCTGCTTGTGTCCAAATGTCGTCAGCCCTTTCCCCATGAATAGCTGCTAGGAGACCCTTAATGTCCCCTATTGCTAGAGTATTCCCTCCTGCCTTTTATTCTAGCTCATAGGTCCATTTTCCCATGCCTGCCCTTAAAGTAGGGAATTTACATCTTAAATTATCCTTATCCATCCGCGGCCATGGGATAAACTGTGGCCTAGCTCCTCCCTTCTAATAGGGGCAACTGCGTATACCCAGTTCCACCATCGGCACCCATCGTCTGCCTATCCGTAGCAGGGACAAATGTTCTGCATCGCCGTCTGTCTGGCAATGGCCTTAGCCTGCTCACATATGGTGGTGATTCTGCTCCCTCACTATGTGATTGTCCTTTAGGTCGCTCAGGATATGCTATGGGATCTGGTGTCCTATCCTTAGGTTGTTCCAGATCAGACATCTTACTTCCTTGTCTGACAGCATGCATCCTTCCGGACCACATGCGCTCTCTCTCCTCCCCTTGGAAGGCTTCCCTTTCCTCGTCTGACATATATAGTCTCCAACTACTATGACTTTCGTCCCTGTCATTCTTATTCAAAGTTAACCTGTCCAAAGACAAAGTTCTTTGCGTGAAACTAAACATGCTTCCTTCTTTGCCTCGCGATTAGGCAATTATGGATCGATCTTCTTTTCCCCTGCTTCCCAATTCATCCTTTGTCCTCATGTCTTGATAGACTTTATCGATTCTATCTCTGATATTTCCTATTTCAAAATTCTCCATTATGTCTACTCTGGATGACCCAGGCATTGCTTCCTTTGATGGAAGAAACTCTACTAAGTTTATTCTAAGTGGCTCTGTCGTCGCTCCCTGTGACGGGAGAAACTTCTCCATATGACTCCATGATATTACTGGACTCAGTTCCATGAGCTCTTTCTGAATGGCGCATACTCCATTTCTTTGTCTAATTCCCTTCGTTTCTTTGCTTCCCATCTCACTCTTTCCTCCTCTGTCCGTTTCTCTTCCCTTCTCTCGTTTGCTCTACGTACTTCCTCATCTCTTCGTCTTTGCATTCTTTTATCTCTCAATTTCTGTTCTTCTTCCTCTTCTCTCTTCCTTTCTAATCTGAATTGTTCTGTGAGTGCTCTCTGCCTTTTGTCATACTTCCTTTGTTCCCCTGCCCTTTCTTCGTTTCTTTGCTGGTCTTCCTGATACATCTGTTCTCGTCGTTGTCTATTCTTTCTTTTGTTCTCATCTTCCCTCAGCCTTCTTTCTCGTTCCCTGTCTTTTTTTATCTTAGTCGGCTTGATCTTCTAACTTCCTCAATGCTTTTCCCATCAAGTTTAAGCAATATCTGTCCACCCATCCATTTGTTCTGTACGAGCGTTATCTCGTCAGCTTTATCCTTTTCCCCTTTCCATTTCTTAATCTCTCGTTCTAAATCTGTGGTCATGCACAATCTTTCATTTCTTTCCTCCTTGTTCTGCAAGGCCTTCATGATTTCTTCCTTTCTCTTACTTTCCTCTGAACTATCGCCACTGCTATCCACAGGTGGTTTGTATATGGGATTAGTATACCCTGTCACCGCTTTTAGTTCCTTTAACGGATACAGTCCTTCTGTACTATCGCCGTTTATTTCTGACGGAGTAGGGGGGGCAGAAGGCTCAGCACCCTTCTCCTTGCTCTGGTTACGCATCCATTCCTCAGGAGGCAGATCCTCTCGCTTCTCCTGGTACATTTTCCAGAGCTCTAAAGTAGCTAATCTTTTCTCTAATTTCTTTCTCGTGAATGCTTTGTGCAGGTGTGTGGTCATGTGTTGCAAAACTGCTTTCGACAGTGATCGCCCTTGTGCTCACAGCATGAACATCTTATCTACTGTGCCTTTTACCCATTCTGCGCTGTCCTGTTTGATCTCGGGCATGTGTTTGGGCAATGTTTTGCACATGTGCATCAGTGGTGGGTCTTCTCCCATTTTGACAAGTATCAATCGACTGTCTATACTTACCAGTATTTACCCAAAAATACGTTTCAGAAAAATAATAAATATGAGCGTGCTCAACACTCGCCGCTCAAAGCCTTTACTTCTCAATCATTTCAATCTACTCTACATTTGGCGCTGACAATGATCTAGAATAGATAATAACCTTTGTCTCTATACAACACAGCCTATCTTTGCCGTCTTTTCCAACACTTCTTTAAAACATAAAATCTACAGACAAACTTAGTCAACTCTTACATGCATGTCATGACACCTTTTTTCACTAGCCCCTAAGATACTCTGATGGGAGTGTAAGTCAATTCCTTTCGCAGATCTATCTGCGTGTCGCTATTTTATCCACTTGGATTCTGAAATGATTTTTGCGCTCCTTGAACGAGGACTACCAGGCTTTCAGAGGCTATACGTCTCACCATAAAACTTTATCATATATTTTTGACGTTCTCCGTCACACACTAAAACCCAACATCCCGTTACTTTATATTATTTCAATCACTTTACCCACAAGTTTGCCAGTCTCTTAGTCTCCTCACTATTCCTTTTTCAGCTGTAGGCCTTCGGTATCGTCTCCCCTCCTGCAATCTGGCCACTTTCACCTTCAGTCCGCTCAGTGCCTGTGGAACCCAGGAGGGATTTCGTCAAAGAGGGTCCCATCCCACGTGTATCTTCTTTACTTGCAAGCTTGACTATTTTGCCCGTTCTCCACAGGAAACTTCACGTCCTTCCAGCTAGAGGGCAGAGGGTATCAGATTATCAGAGAATCTTGAGTCTACTAAATCAACTGACCTTTCATTCAACCATCTGACCCACTGCCACTTGAACCTGAGGACGCTCTTTAAGACGTGGTGGCGCTCTTATGGGAAGGATGGGCATGCAAAAAATAATTCAAACATCAATAATAAGGTCGACTCAAGAAGTTGGCATTGTTGGCATTGTTTATTAACACATCTAAAACAGGGAATACAATGGACATCGATGGACGTCTCATAGCAAATTCTCTACGATTTACATAAAAAACATCCTTTTATAACAAACATTCGTCATCATTGACGTCATACTACGTGGTAAACTGTAAAAACGTATGTGGGGCTGCGGTTGGGTAACGGGGAACATCTACATATACTTTCTATGGGGGTTTAAGTTGTGATTGGGTCTCTACTGTCAGGTGGGCAACTAAGCCCTCCTCTAGTGCAAGTCATCTTCATTGTCACAAAATACATGACGATATACTGGATCTCACAATATAGGGCTCTTTGATACATGGCCCTCTATAATTGGTTGGCAACCTTGTCCCCTTCTGGAATATTCCACTCAATAGCAGCACACAAGCTGGTACTCCAGGTGCTGGTGGGTTTGGTCTTGACCATACCTCCCCACCCAATTAGCCCAACATCAATCATCACTCTTACTTTCTGTCATTCAATTAGCCTTTGAACATGGCCATGTAGGCTTCACAACTCCTGGCAATATTATAGAGTGTGTGCATGCTCTTATCGTCTGGTCTCTGCAGAGTCTGCTTAGGTCTATTTCCATCCAGGTCACATGACTGACCAGCACGTTTTGAGCTTCTTTTCAATATTAAATGGCATTAAAACGAATAGAACCTGGCACTCATTGGGCCTCATTATGAGTCCGGCGGTAGCCGTGCCGGGAAAAATGGCATGGCTGCTGCCAGAGTAATTTTTTGTCCAGCGCCCGGCAATGGGCATTTACCGGGGCATTACAGCCCCGGCAGTCCTGGTAATTGGCCATTGTCGGGCGCCGAAAAATATTTCTCCCAATTCCCATTCGAGTCCCATTGGACTCAACGGGAATGGGTAGGACAGATGCACCGGCACCATTCATGAATGGTGCTGGTGTATCCGTCAAGGTCTGTGAGCGGGTGCCGTTCCGCCCGCCAGGTCAGACCTGGCAGGCGGAAAGGCACCCGCTCGCAGACCTCGTACTTTACCGGTCCGGTAACAAGGGTGCCGGTAGCTTACCGGCAGTGTTGTTACCGGACCGGCAACCTTGTAATGAGGCCCATTGTCTCTCAGCTGCACCTTGACAGGGGCTTGGTTGGCCTCTTGTATTAATTGTATCCTTTGAATAGACAATCAGTTCTTGGCTGCACTGGCCTTCTTGACACTGGACCAGACAAGCCTCTTTGATTCTTTCTTGCTCGTCAGCTACTGTTTGTTAACTGCAAAACACTTCAGGCTTCCTGCTCCTGGAATCCCAGTTTGCTAAAACCTGATGTGGAACATCAAGATTTCTTATGCTTACATATACCTTGGCGGCACCGCCTGTAGTCTATATAATACGTATAGCTAGCTTCTATGGTCACTTAGTCTACTTGCGTTACTGGCTCTGTACAATTATAAAATGGTTTTGCATTTTCTTCCCGCTCTTCACACGTGGGATCTTCTTTTTACACGTAACAGATTACTCGTCTCTTTACTTCATTACTAGATTCTATATGTTCTCTTTACGTTCTCCACTGTTATCTCTTCTCAGTGTGTGACTTTGCATCATGTAACATCACCAGTCTGCTCTTTCATTCATCTTCCCCCGCTCTACAGGAATCTTTCCTAAGAGGCTTTCAGCTCTTCGTGGATACATAAAGAATTGCTTTCTCAGCAGATACTTTGCATCAAAGGCTGCTCGTGTTATTGACATCATTACAGGTGTCGCCTTCATCACTATTTCTGGTTCCCAACATATAGGCAGGTTAGGGGCGGGGCTTCTAGTGGCGGCTTTTGGTTCCTCCTCTACACTGTCCCCCCTACTCCCAAGGCACACAAACAGCTGGCATATACCCCTACTGCACAGCAGCCCCCTTAAGCCCAGACACCACCCACCAGACCATGTCACCTCTGCCAATACCCCAGGACCCCCCATCAAGCCCAGACACCACTGACCAGCCCCCCACACCTCTGCCAATACCCCCAGGCAGCACCCTCAAGTCCAGAAATAACCCACCAGCCCCCCACCTCCAGTAATACCCCTAGGCAGCCCCCTCAATTCCAGACACCACCCACCAGCCCCCCTCATCTCCACCAATATCCCCATGCAGCCCCTCAAGTCCAGGCACCACCCACCAGCCCCTCTCACCTCTGGGAATACCCCAGGGAGCCCCCTCAAGCCCAGACACCACCCATGAGCCCCACTCACCTCTGCCAATACCCCCAGGCAGCACACCCAAGTCCAGATACCACCCACTAGCCCCCCTCACCTCTGCTATTACCCCCAGGCAGCCTCCTGAAGTCCAGACACCACCAACCAGCCCCCTTCACCTCCACCAATACCCCCAGGCAGACCCCTCAAGTCCAGACACCAACCCCCTTACCTCTGCCAATATCCCCATGCACCCTCCTCAAGTGCAGACACCATCCACCAGCCCCCCTCACCTCCACCAATGTCCTGCCATTTTGTGTCTGTCTGCCTTTTGATGCACATGTGCATGTTTGTTAGGACACACATGACTCAAAATGACATTCTCGGTCCATGTGCAGGTGATTATGCAGCGGATACAGAGGAGGAGGAGGAAGAAGTCCATCAGTGGAGGCCGTGCTGTAGTGTGCCATGAAAGTGCACAGGTGCAGCACGCCAAATATCAGTCGTGCTCCGGCCTCTTCAGACTCTTCTGACTCTGCTGATTCAGGTGCAGAAGCAGAAGCAGAAGTTGAGGACTCTTTCTGGTTTACATGGCATTGTGGGTTGAGCATGTTGTTTTTGTGATGTGAAGCTGCGGATTGACACTTCACATGTGGCATTTGTTTTCCAGTCTGCCCTTCTCCATCACCCACTGTTTCCTTCCTTGCCCCCTACATGTGCTAGTTTTACATATATGTGCCTTCCCGGCTCTCTGACCATGGTGTGTTTTTTCACGTGTTTCTGTCTCTGTCATCCTCTCTTTCCCACCTTCTCTATGCCCTCACCCACTGTAATATCCAATATATCTCTCCTCATTTCCCCACCAGCCAGTCTCCTCCTTGCACTGCGATTCTCCTATTCCTCTGTCTCTCTCTCCACTCCACTGCTATACATTCATCACTCTCTGTCCTGACTCCCTCTTGCCCTCTGTCATCCTCCTCATCAGCTACCACACTTGTACTTCCACTCCTGAGACCATAACCTCCTCACTTGGAGTCCTTTTCCTCCCCAGCATCCATGGGTGACCCAAAGGCACACCTGACACCTGACAGTGGGTGTACAGAACATGTATGCCTGCAATCAGTGTCCCCACTTGTGCCCGCATCCCGGGGATGACTGACACCTGTTTCCAGGGTGTATGTCGTGCTTATAATCTGTTTACTTTGCTGCCAGTGATTTCTCTGTTGGCGAGCTCTGCTGATGGGATGTTGATAGTTGATGACACTTGGTTATTTGTACTTCCAGCCGTTGACCCTGGATGGTCCATGGTTATTTCCTTGTTCCATACGTGAGTTGACATGGCTGTCCAGTATCTTAACATTGATGCAATGCATATCTTTGCAAGTTCAGAATGTTGTTTCAGGTGGGATGCTGTGGATGCGAGACTGTTGGGTACCTTGTGCAGGTAAGTCAAAGACACTCATGGTGGCACTTGTTGTGGTGTTGTTCATGGCAGGGAGTCTGGCACTGTGTGGGATGTTTTCTTTTTCCTTGTACTTAGGTGAGCAGGTCTGGCTTCATGGGTGCAGGAACACATGGTGATGGTAGGCTGGTGGTTGTATGCTTGCTGTTTTTGCATGGAAATCAGGGAGGCTCTGGTTGCTACCCACGCTGGCAGTCCACTCTTGGTAATTCTGCCCCTTCTGGGGGTGGTGTCCCGAGACAAATCCACACACAGCACAGCCTTACAGGACATTTGGGGGATGCATGTTCACTACAGACAGCAGGCATACACCATTGTTCTGGTGTTGTTGTTTGCCATGGGGACATGTTCCATGCATTGCACATCAGCAGATATTTTGCTGCCTGTTGACTGTTGCTCAGTGAATCTCAACGGTACCTTCAGTTCCCAGCACATTGGTCGCTGTTCAGTCCAGTCTCTGTGAACTCTGCCTTCCCTTCCTCTTGCTTGTTCTCTGCTCCCTTTTGTGTGGCAGTCTCCTTGGCCTCCTTTTCACATTCCTTTCTCTCGTCTGCTTGTCTCTTTTGTGTCAGTTGCCTCTGTGCCCTGCCTTCCTGTATGACTGCTGCCTCTTTGACCAGCTGATTTATGCCGGATCCTGTTTTCACGGCAATTGATGAGATGTTTGCATCTCGTCATCTTAAACTTTCCATCATCGGTTCCCCTGCCAGTGTTTACTGGACTGTCCTGATGCCACGTTAACGGGGGGGATGCCATTTCGGTTAATTGGGAGTGTTTCCACGGGGATCCTGGGTTTCCAACCTCTCGGTGATCTCTATCTGGCAGTCCTCTCAGTGTCATTCTGACTCAAGACGAGCAGAGTGTTAACAATGTCCCCTAACCAGGACAGGGGGTAAGTAGTATTTGGTCCGTCACTGCATGACACTCTGGGGGGCAGGCAGTGTAGGTGTTGTGTGTGGGGAAGGTGTCGCTGTGTGGGATGATTTAATTTAATTTCCTGGTGGATTTGACTGCACGGGTGCTGGGCACATGTTACAGTGCAATTGGGTGCATGGATGTGTTAACTGCCCTGACCTTGTGTTGTTTTTCTCTGCTGTGTCATTCTGCAGGGGAAGTTGGTTGCTACAATTGAAGGGAACATTGCTGTTGGATGCGTGCACGTGACACATCAGCAGAGTTGGATGGTACACAGACCTACGGAGGGGAGCGTCAATGCATTGGACGGTACAGCTGGTGCAGACTGAGAAGGCAAAAGATGTGAGCTGAGATGTGCATCGTTCTTGCAGTGCCCTTCATCTCCCAAAGTCTGCATGAGTACTTTTATGTGAATGTGTATTGTGAGCATACTTGTTGTCACAGAATATTGTGGCCACTCCACCTGTATATTTGTTGTGTGACACGCATAAGGTGGCCAGGGCAGTCCTGACATGTGTTACTTGTTGTTTTCCATTTTGTGCTGTTCCTTCCTACTTGTCCTCTCCTGTGTGTTGTTGGGGTCTACATGTACAATAGTTGGTGGTGTCAATGTGACAGTGGTCGGGGACTTTGTGTGCTTTGCTGTGGACAATGTAGGCTAACCTCACAACAAACAGAAATTGAATTAACAACCCACTATGGAAAAAGCCTAGGTGCACCTTTCTTCAAGAAGAACAGAAGCTTTGTTGTTTATAGAAAAGGGAATATGATGGCAGGGTAATATAAGGCAACTGCCACAGAGCTCTCCGTCTTCATCAAAGCAAGCAGCAGGTTATAAACATGTAAGTCCTCACGTGTAACGCATTTCATGTACAGTGTTCATCCACCACTCTCAATGGTTACTTCCTATTTACATGCTAATATTCACATATTGTCCCCTCTTCCAATGGCCGTGTCATCTTCTCCTCCACCTTCTTCATACATGGGTGACGGTCTCTTCACCTTGGGTCACTGGGAAATTATTGGATAGGCGTTTGAATACTCCACCCTATCTTTAGGTCTAACCACATGGTGTGCACTTGGCCATCGACATGAACTCAGTAGACGACTTCGAGGTCAGCCTGGTCCTTGCAAACAAGGCAACTGTTTTCTCATCCCAGACATGCAGGTGCCCCATTAAGCCTCCCTGGAGCAATCTTATTGACGTTGGCATCGCCCTTTGCACTCCCTGGTACAAATCACAGACCTTGTTGTTCTCTATTACCCACTATGTCAGGTACTCCTCACAAGGGGTAGGCCTGGGGTTCCTGCATGTTCCACTGATCCATCTGATTCATGAAGGATTTAGGAGCTTTATCCCTGGGCTTCTGGTAGTTCAAATGGGATGACCATTATACTTGGGGGCGCTGGTGTCCTAAATCTCAGCTCGCGTCTTGGCAGCTCAGGACCTCTGCTCTGGCTCCCATGTGTATGACCTTCACAATCGGCCGCAGCCCTACTCCCAATTGACTTCTCGCATTCCAGCTTAATTGTACAAAAATATAACGAGATGCATTTGTATGTGTGTGTACGTGCATGTTTCCTGCCTTGCCTGGGGGTTGGAATGTGATAGTCAAGCAAGAGAAGAGGCCTTGTTGTTCTGTGTTTTCAACAAAGCCTGTAAGGATTGAGGCCTTCTCTTGAATAAAGTGTTGGTTCATGTCCTAAATATCATGCGCATGCTATGTATTTTACTTGACACTTCTGCAAAGCAAGTGGGTTATTTTCCCTTGAATATGTATGTGCTTCTACAATACAGGTGTCTCACCTCTACCCAGAAGATTCCCCCCTCCCCTCTATTGCCACCTCTATGCATTCCCCACATGTTGGTGTACTTTCCACAATCTTAATTGTTTGGGAGGGGCTAAGATCTGAACGTGCATCCCAACAACAAAATGGATATTGTTGTTTCCATTTGCTATGACTGTGTCAGTGTTTGGTGCATGTTATTTTATGTCTAGTGGACACACACAGTTTTCCTCTCGCAGACACAGACATTCTCAGGGTATTGTTGTGGGCATGGAAGATAGGCCCCAAATCATCATTGAATGGCACCCGTGCTGTGGCCTCAATGTGTGTGCTCCACCTGGCCTGGTTTTCAGGCAAAGTATGTTAGCACCAGCTGTTTTTGTGTGCAGCCTCTCCCTGTGCACTTTGTTGAACCAATGGCAAGGGTGGTGCCTGTAACTGAGGGCGATGTCCCAGATTGTAGAGTGAAGATTGGAATATTGAATTATTTGAACTCTTACTTCTCCTAATGAAGGGAATATCTCCCGAAATGTGTTCAGTCGGCTATAAAGACTTTATTTCACATGCCACCTTATTAAATGCGTTTTTCACCAAATCTTTATTGAAAAACTGTTTATTGATTGTTTTTCCCACGACATTTAAATGTTTACATTTTTTTTATTACATGCATATAGTCTATCAAAACCTTTTGCATGAGTCATATCAAAAAACACATCAACATATCCTTGAATGTAATAGACAACATCAAATGATCAAACAGTAATCAAACACATTATAAAAACAATACATTAAAACATACAAAGTGATAAAAAGACCAAAATGCCCACAATATATAAAACATGATTCAAGCCATACTATAAATAAGAGTGTTCAAATAACAATAACATTCATATATATTTTTTGTTCACCTTTCACAAAGCCACCCCAAGCCCTTTAGGAATTCAAATTAACTTTTTTCCAGATATAGAGCCTCATCAGAAGCCTGGTGGTATCCCTGCAGTAAATCCGCCAGGATACCGCCAACGCAAATAGCGTTACTGCAATTTGGTCTCGTTCTGTTAGCACCGTATCACGCGGTAAGGCTGTAAGTCCGCATAGGACTCTTTGGGGTATGCTGGGTGCGTTTACTGTGGCGCAATTTGCGCCGTGGTAATAGCGCCACAAATGGGTGGAAACTCAGAAGATTTACCTCCATCTGAAAGCTGAAGGTAAATCTGGGCGACTTTCCGCCCAACTCATAGTTGGGAGGGGCGGTAATGCAACGGTAATAGTGTTACTGCCGCATTTTTACCACTTCACCCAATTTATGATGAGGCCCATAATAGGAGGTCCCGCTGATGACTAGCGATTCGGCCGGATGACAAGGAAGGGCAAGCCGTGAGTATGTACCTCTCTGCTTCTATGTCACCCTTACAATATCAGCACTTTCTATCCTCATAAGGGATGCCAGTCCATGCACCAACAAAATCATTACAGGAAATTATGTTAAAAAGGCAAATATAAAATAAAACGTTTGAGATCATAATTACAAAATGTCATAGGGTATGCACAAGAATTCCCTGTCTTTATTCCCTGAGAGGTGTAATTTGCATATCGCTTCATAAGACAAAGACTATCTAGATTATGTATCTTATCCCACTCAAGTACTTTTAATTTAGCTGTAAAATTAGGCTTGGGCACTTCTTGTTCCCAAGAAATAGCCAAACCAATATCCTGTAAGACAGTGTTAACAATGTTCTGTAAGTCCTGCAGCAAAGGATTAGTGCAACTGCCAACAGAAGCTCTAGCAATGATACCCATAAGAGTATCTTGAGTATCCTGAGCATACATAATCTTTGCATATAATTTACAGCAATACATTTTCCAGAGGGTTGTAAGTGAGCTATTCCCCAGCTCGCACCTAATGGCCTTGACAGGTACTGCACTCAGTAGCCTTAAGACCACACTCCACAATTTCCCTTATATTTGATCGAGCGATAGTATATTTTTCTGCAAGGATTTCCAGAACATACAAGGCACCAGGAATTACATTCCTTTTATAGATCTCAAGGTAGCCTTCAAGCGAATGTCCACCCCCTCTTTGAGCGGTACCTTTTAATCACATTACATTTATTAACAATTTTACCAGGCAGGGCATTCTCGTAGAACAATCGAGTAGTTGGTAATAGAAATACCAAGGTAGGGATAAGTGTCAACTACCTTTAATACTACTCCATTAAGCTTCCAATGGAAGAGCTTTTTGTTATGTGCCTTGGGACCAATAACCATCACCTTGGTTTTCTTAAGATTGATACCAAGGTTCTTTCTTGTGGCATTGGTACATTCACCTCTAACTTCCAGTGCTGTACAGATGACACGCAACTAGCTTTCAGACTACCTTCAGCCGCCTCCTCCTCCTCGCACATATCTGACTGTCTGTCTGCTATTCAGGCACGGTGTGCTGCAAACGACCTCTGCCTCAACACCACGAAGACTGAGATTGTTCGCATTGGGACCTCTGCTCCCGCTTTCCCACTTTCACTCTGGCCGACCTCCCTTGGCCCTGCACCTGCACCCACCTGCAAAGCAAGAAACCTTGGGGTCATCTATGATTCCACCCTCTCCTTCTCCTCACACATTTCAGGCATCTCTAAAAAGTCTAACTATCAGCTACACCTCCTCAGAGGTACTCTACCTGTTCTCACTTTCCCCCAGAGGCTCACTGTCTCCAGAGCCCTGGTTCTCTCCAGGCTGGACTATTGCAACAGCCTCTTCCTCAACCTCCCTTCTTCTGCCTTGCGCCATCTGCAACTCATCCTAAACAGAAACACAAGACTTATTCTTGGCCTCAAACCCAGGGACTGCATCTTTCCGGCGCTGAAATCCCTCCACTGGCTCCCTGTGGCTGCAAGGCTGCCTACCTAAATACTGTCCCTCACGAGCCCTCCGCTCATCTACCTCCAGCCTTCTGCAAGTAAGCCGGTTCTCCAAGCAGAGATTTGGCGGAAGATCCTTATCTTCAGCAGGTGCCTCCCTCTGGAATAGCCTCCCTGCCACCCTATGTCTTGAGTCGGATCTCCTGAAATTCCGGAAACTCCTCAATACATTCCTCTTCTCCTCTTCCTTCTCTCTCTCTCTACCCTGTTAACCTAGTTCACTGTCATTTCCCTCTCCCCCCTTCTATTCCTTATAGCATGCGTACTGGTCGCCTGGTGTACCACAGAATCTTCACTGGTCCCCGGCACCCCGCCAGTCATCTCTCGCATTTGCCTCAGGGCCCTACACCCCACCCACACTTACCGCACTGAGGAATTAACCCAAGAGAGTGGCTCTCTCTGCACTTACCGCAGTCTCTACCGACCGGGTACACTCGACCCTCCCCTCCCTGTGACCCTCTGTGCACTTGCTCGATCCTTAGGCACCATGCCTGAAGATCTTCACTGGTCCCCGGCACCCCGCCAGTCATCTCTCGCATTTGCCTCAGGGCCCTACACCCCACCCACACTTACCGCACTGAGGAATTAACCCAAGAGAGTGGCTCTCTCTGCACTTACCGCAGTCTCTACCGACTGGGTACACTCGACCCTCCCCTCCCCGTGACCCTCTGTGCACTTGCTCGATCCTTAGGCACCATGCCTGAAGATCGTCTGTCTGTTTCTCCCCTGTCTTCACCCTAATTGTACTGTTAAGATTGCAGAAACGCCGTCAGGCCTATTTTCTATATCACATACTGTTAAATGTATTTTATGCACTTACTCTGACTGTGCAGACTATTATCGTCACAGATTTTCAAGGGCTCTGAGCGACTATTGTTTTTCCCCCATGCTCCCACCTTCATTGTGCGCTTTGAAACACTTGCTTGTGTATAGGCGCTTTATAAATAGACAATACCATACCATACCATAACCAAAGAGCGCCTCGAGGGATTGCTGCAGACTGATAGACTATGGTGTCATCTGCATAGGATAACCGGTGTATCCTTTCACACCCAATCTTTAATGGGAAGCTGCGGATACCACTAAACTCAATGGCCCTCATTACGACCCTGGCGGATTTTTTCCGCCATCGACGGACTTTCCGGCCATGGCGCAAAGTCCCTTTACGCCATGGCGGATGGCGGACTTACCGCCCCATTCCGAGGTCGGCGGGGCGGTAAGTCCCCATTGACCCATTTACCCTTCCCCATTCCCATTTCGGCCCCATAGGGCTCAATGGGAGTGGGGAAGGAGTTAATTACGCCACCGTAAAATACGGTGGCGTAATTAACACCAAGGTCCCAGAGCGCCATGGATTTTTCCGCCCGCAAAAAGCGGGCGGAAAAATGACCATGGCGCTCCAGAAACTCGTAGTTGGCGGTAAGGGGTCCGCGCAGCTAACGCTGGCGCAGACCCCTTAGCGCCAGGGTCGTAATGAGGCCCAATGTCTATGTCCGCCACCTATAAATTGTCGAGGACAGGGCTATAACGCACCCCTGTTTTAGACCACAATTCGTGTTACAGGGTCTTGTAAGTGTTCCCCCGATATCAAGGCGGACAGTCACCGTGGTAGCTGTCTATATTGATTTCATAAAATGAAAGAGGGGGCAACCCCCATCCCTGCAATTTCCCCCATAGTCTTTCTCGTATAACACAATCAAAAGCACCACTGTAGTAAATCTAACAAAGGTACACATTTCTCCCAGGAGTGCATAGAGTGCCAGCAATAATATATTGGAGAGACAGAATATTATCAAGCGTGCTATGACAAGACCCAAAGCCCATCTGCCAGCAAGAAAATAGCCCATTTCCCTGTATCAATCTATTAACTCTATCTAATAACAGGGTACAACAGGAGTCAATCATCACTTAATAATTCGATAGTTGAGTTCTATCTCCTTTTTTTAAATATAGGTATTAAAATCGATTTCCACCAACTGCCAGGAATGGCACCATTATACCAAGTTGTGGAAAATAATTTAAAAAGTAAATTGGCACATTTCTTAGGGTTGCGTTTTATTACTACTTTGGCTAAGCCACCTGGCCCAGGGGCTCTGGACTGTTTGAGCTTTGCGATTACCCTTAGTATATCATCTAGGTCAAAAGGAAAAGCAGTGCAATGAGCAGAAATAGAAGGGACTTCTCCAAAGTATGAAGTGCCTACATAATCAGACCAAGCTTCAGCAGATATAGGATGCGTTTCCTTAAACTCATCCTCAGATAGATACTGTACCAAAGAAGTACCAACACCTTTTTGTTATCATTAGACCTAGCTGACTTATAAATCATCGTCCCGTTAGCATTATTAAAATCATGTTTGTAAGAAGGAAGCCAATTTTCATATTTCGTTCGCAACAAGGAGGTCAATTTAGTGTTATCAGCCTGGCTCAAGATATTAGATCGTTTGATTCTGCGCGATTCCCTTGCCAGTCCCTTTTTCCTTTCATCATATATGTTATCATATTTTTTTCAGTTAAGTTGTATCACTTTACATTTCATAGATCTATGTAAGAGAGTGCTGAGTTTATTAAATATTTCCAGGTTGCTCATGGTCTCTAAACCATCATCCTCAAGGGGGCAGGCTGTAAACAATTGATCAAATCTGGTAATGTTGGAATCAGTCCACATTATCCTGTTGCCACTACTATAAATCTGTAAATGAGTAGCCATCATAAGAGAATAATATATATTCTTATCTTTCAAGATGAGTTGCAATACCACATGGTCACTGAGAGGCGTTTGTGTCTGCATAAACTGTTTCGAGCACTTCCCAGCACAATTACTCACAAAAGTATAGTCAACCCTAGATGAGGCCATGCCATTGGATCAAGTACCCCAATTATTGCCAGTTTCTTGAGTAATGGGATAAAGGTGATCCAATCCAAGCCCCCTAAAACACTCATGCAATTTCATGCCATTTTTCTGTTTCTATTGAATAAATGTTCAGTGGCCTCATACATTTCATTGAATATTGTTTTGTTTTTCCCATTTGAGATAGTGTGCAGGGGACAGGAGTTTCCTTTACTTCAGAACACTTTGGATGTTCGCTATTCCTACACGCAACGTCTGTGCCAGAGTTGTCCTTCCCCCCCCCTGCACCTGAAAAATGCATGTATTCTCTAAATGATAGACCATTTTCCTTATCTCTCCAGGAGTGCTGACTGGGTTATTTGTCTGCATTGCGTGGGATAAAGGGGGCAGTCTGAGATGCATGTGTCAGGGAATTGCTGGACCCTGAGCTGGCTGTGCTGCTTCTTTAGTGTTTCTGATTGGCTAGAAAGGTATCCTCTTAGCTTCTTCGCTCTCTTTGTACAGCCTGGTAACCGGAAGTCAGTAAACCTTCGGGACCTATACTCAAAAATGAACGCAAATAAAAAAAGCCCATATCATATGTTTTTTTCATATGCGAAATGTGAAGATTACCTCATCCACAAAAGTGACCTGTGCATTTCTTGGGGGCTTTGGCACAGTGCAAAAGATGCACTGGTCAGCCCTTGAATACTTAAGTGCCAGGAGCACTAATGAATGGCAGGCTCCCAGCACGCATGTGGGTCAAATGCAAACAAAAAAAGAAAAGTATTTCTATCCCTGCTTGGGGGATGGAAGTGGAACAGCAGCGGCTGTCCCAGTTAAAAAAATGCATAACAAGATCAGGATTGACCCTGTCACACATGTCCAGTGTTTTCTGTGCATGTTAAAGTGCACCCTGTTACTGAATACGTGACGCGCTTTAAAATGCACAGCAGCAACCCACAGAATGCGTGAATGCCCAAAGAGCGTAGAGGGAATTTGAATGTGCGCGTCTAATGACCTTTGAGCATAAGGTGCATATTTCTTTGGTGCAATTGATGAGAGGTGAAACAGGCACAGCTTGACAGGTATACCTCCATCGCCTCGTTATGCAACGTGGACGAGGGCAGTGCTGGAAATTGACACGGAACGTCTCTCTGGCAAGAACATTTTTGCCAGAGCCCAGCTCTTTCTTGTTCCAGCCCAATTCCTTCCCTGACCGAGGTAATTTTCAGGGGGGGATGCGAGCTGGGTCAGAGGCAGCACAAAATAAAATGGCACGGTGGTACCAAACTAAAATATGGCCACTCAAGTTTATTCAAAAATAGGAACTTTAATCAAATTAACTTTGCGCACAACAACTTAAAAGCGGAATTACCACCACTTTTACCGCTCTGCCAAATCCTGAGTTTGGCTTTGAAATGGAGGATTTACTTCCAGCATGATGCTGCAGGTAAATCCTCCACCCTACCACCGAAATATCTGTCCAATCGGCGGAATTACCACCAGTGGTAATTCTGCCAAAATCCCCATGGTGACTAATGGACTCCAAAAAATGGGGACTAACATTGCCTACCCGTGGTACTAAGTGGCGCTAACATTAATTCCATTTGGCAGTAGTTCGGCAGAATTACCACTGAACTACCGCCATACTCCTGATGAAGGCCTATAGCCCTACTCCTCTAAAGGAAACATAGAAAACGCAGACCTTGAGAGCAAAGTGGCCATCCTTGGTGAAAAAAAGGCAGCAGAAGGTCTTTGATTTGAGCAGCAAATGTCAAAAGTACTTAAAAATGTCTTCCAAAGGCAAAAAGTGGTGTCTTATAAGTCACTAGAGTCATTTAAGGCAGACCATGGGGGACAATACTACTGCAAATTACTTTATTGCTGGGCTTCGTTGCACTTTTCTGAAGTCGAGCCGGTGTTCCAATGGTGAGTCAGCATCGAGGTGGCTTCGAGACAGGGCTCCCCGGGATTGAGTCGGCATTCAAGATGGTTTGAGTCAATGTCTCTGTGATGAATTGACTTCTGCCCTGCAGGAGTACAAGGAGCACAGGCTAAACTGCCTACTCAGCCCTCACACTTCTATAAACCAAGAGCCAACGCGATCATAAAGGCAAAACAGGCACAGCTAAGAGGTATACAAATACCTCCTTTGTCTTTTGTGGTAACATGGGCCAAGAGAAGGCTATACTCCCAAGAGGGGTGTGAATGGGAAACAGTAGCAACCCAAAGAGCGAAGTATAACAATTCAAAATAAAGGAATGTCCAATCAAGGTTCTTTAGAACTACATACACTTTAATTAAACAAACTGTATGCAATTAGATCTGAAAAGAAAACATAACAATCCTCCCCTGTAGAAGGAACACAGAATATGCAAGATATCAAGATGCAGCACTTTGGGTCGTGAGACTCGGGACAAAAGGCAATAAAAACCATAATCTTCAAAAGGATATGATCCTGAATTGCAAAAAGGTATTCATGTGGCCTAGCCAGTCTCTACAGCCCAAAATGGATGAGGGGGGCAGATAACAGTCATTAGTACCCGGCACGCGCTGCGCACCAGGAATACAACGTGTGGATTGGCTCTTTTCCGAGCCATACCACACGGTATTCCCGTGTACGCCGTGCGTGCCGGGTACTCTGTTCCCGGCGAGGGGCGTGGCAACCCCTTAGCCAATGAGGAGGCTCGAAACGGGGCAATCCCCGCTGCGAGCCTCCCCATGGCTGGAGGCTGCCTTCGTTCCCCGCCGGGGACTCAGGTACGTTTTGTTTTTCCTCCACCCACCTCCCCCGCAAACTATCCTCTCCCCACCCTCCCAACCCCACTTACCTTATTTTTTCTTCTTTTCTTGGAGCGAACCAGCACGGCAGCGTTTTGAAACAGAAAATAATGCCATTAGTACCCCGGTCTAACGGGCTGGGGTACTAATGGCTATAAGACCCTCAGCGGCGGGCCAATACCGCCCACGGTAATGCCCCGGGGCTTTGTTAAGGCCCCCGAGCGTAACTACGGCCCCGGGGCATTACCTGAGGCGGTATTGGGCCGCCACCTCTGGTCTTATTCCCACAATAATACCTTTGCAGTGTCTTGGCAGTGTAACAACTGTGAACCAGGCATCTCTGTGGCATTTGGCGGTTCAATGCGGGTCAAAATGTGGCAGTAGTGGTGGTCCTGGGGCAAGCAGATGTTGAAACCAGGTCAAACTGAAAAAGACTGTGATTCGAAACATTACTCATGGGGTGCCGAGCGTGGAGATCACCAGGTTCAGTTCCCTGATCAAGGTTCGATGGTGGTGGGCTGATGATAGGATGCCGTGGGCTCGAAGGACACAATTCGGGAATAACACCAGGGTCAGTTTGACCAGTGACTTGGTCGGTGATGCATTGTAGATGTAGCGGTACTTCTTTGTTCGAGCCAAGGCAACAACGTGCTCTTGGATGATGCAGTGCAGCAATTAATTTGTGTGAACGTGTGGGACAGTGGTTCAAAGATCAGCGAGTGCCAAAGGCAAAACCAGATGGTCTTGGTGGTTTGATCTAGGTCAAATTCGCTCAAATCACAGTTCTGTGGGGTGTGATCAAAGGCCCCAAACCAACGGAACTGAAGGGCCCACTGAAAAAATGACCTGCCAGCCTTTATAATAAAGCTTTCACACGGAAAATGTGCCTATTAATGCAGACGTTGGGGTTACTGCAAGTAGTACAAGGAAGTGCCATGTGAGAAAGGCCTACCTATTATTACAAAAGGAAAAGTAGAATTTGAATTCACAGTGGCAGGAGAAATGCAAAGGCCCCTTTCAAGTGGAAAAACAGGATTTTTAAACACTGACACCAAAACTGCTTTGCATGTGTGTTTGCAGTGTGAAGGAAGACATAAGAAAAATGTACCCCTGTTAACATATTGATGTCAGGTAAAAGACATGGGGCCTCAGCACGAGTTGGGTGGTAGCCCTTAAACCTGACAGTAGCAGTATTAGTGGTTCCAAAACCGCTCCGCCGGATCATGAATCAGAGCAAATACCGCCAGACCCAAAAAGGCACCAGCGCTATTACGGGCAACGCTAATAGCGCAACAACACAAAGCGCAAATACAGCCGTATTACAACTGCATTCTCTGTGGTATTAGCCCCAAAAACCGGCGATAGTACAGCTGAGAATTACCTCCAGCTGGAGGTAAATGAACCCAGGTGCCAGGAATCAAGCCACAGGTGAACACAATGCACACCAGAGGGCTACATAAGACCCACCCAGACCCCAAACATGTTTGCAACACCATATTGCCATTATTTGATGCAAGCTGGGACAGGCAGCTGCTCAGGCTGCGCCTGGCCCTTCTGATGCAGGACAACCGGGTCAGGGCACAGGGAGTACAGAGGGGGAGGGGTGGAATGAGGAAGAAGGAGGAGGAGTAGGAGGAGGAGAGCAGCCCCAGCAAGGCGAGCACCCATCCCCAGGGTCAGCCCATCACCCTGTGCCCTCAGTAACACCCAGTTGGTAACTGAGTAAAACCTGGACAGGGAGACCATCACTGAGCTGCTGCCCACAATATATGACAAAATTGGGAGCAGGATTAACATCCGCACAGCCGTGCCCCCTCTGGTGAAAATGGTGGCAAACCTGCAGTTCCTTGGGTCGGGCACTTTCCGGCACTCTGTGGCCATGATGCATGGCATAGCACAGTCAACATTTAGCGCAGTCCTTGGCCACCCATGCAACAGCTGTCTGCGCATGTGCAGTGAAGCCAGACAGGCCATAGAACACCGGCCATAAAGTAAAGTCAATGTGTGCATGTACATGACAAGTAATCAATGGCATAATCTACAAATGATGCACACCCATCGCCCATACACATTGCATGGCCTGGATGCGCACAGGAATGCCCAGAGCTAACAATTGCCGGATACATTGCAACTGCAGATTCATGCATACATGAGACAAATGACTGATGTCTGTATTACACCCCATGCAGGTGACTCTGGATATCCACAGCTAGCGTGGCTGATGACCCCTATGTGCGGCCCACGTACACCACATGAGGCTGCCTACAACCATGCCCACAGCCAGACCCGCGTTTGCATAGAGAACACATTTGGACTCCTGAAGGCACGATTAAGGTGCCTGAACCACACTGGAGGGGCCCTGGTGTATGCCACTGACAAAGTAGGGAAAATAGTCTTGGTGTGTACTATGCTCTATGCTCCATAATACTTGCCTAGGGAGGAATGTGCCCTTCCTCCTAATGCTGACAGGCCACACCCAGAGGAAGATGGAGATGATGACAATGTGGCAGGAGCCAGGGCAGGCATCCACAGGGATGAAGTGAGGGAAGGGAGATTGGCCCGACAGGTTCTAATAGACAATTACTTTTAGTTTCATGACCTGACCCTGCACACAACCTGCACAGTGTTAATAAAGAGCACAAAAACACAATCATGAATGTCCTTGCATTACAAACTACATGCCCCCTAGCCCCACCCACCACCAACACATCAGCACACTATCCCCCCTAAAAATACCCCAGCACACTATCCTCCCTCCCCCACCCTCCACTGTGTCTTTTTCAAGGCCACTCAGGCCAACAACAATAGTCATGCCATTCATGATGGCCGTTCACTCTTTTCCTGACCCGCAGCATCCAGGGAGTGTTAGCGCAGCTGGCAAAGGAATCTCTGCTGAGGGGTTCTCTATTGTAATTCCTCTGTGGGGATGGTGGATGGTATAGAAGCTGCCACCTGCAGCTGCTGGCATTGGAGGGCAATGCCCTCCCTCAACTGCTCGGCTGGGGCAGAGATGCCCTTGCACAGCTCGCACAGCCTCTGACCAAACCCAGTCAGTGAGGCTGTGCATGCTTACACGGCTCTCCTGGTCCATGCATTGTCGCGGCCATCCTCCTTGTGGCCACTTGGATGGCTTCACTGATCACTTGCATATGAGGCTGTGCGCAGAGGCAATATTCTCCATCTGCCGCTGCTGTTCCTCTTTCTCACTTAGCCACTCCATGACTGTGGCCAGGTCCACCGTCAGCTGAGGTGGTAGGGTGGGACGTAGCCTGACAACTGGGGAGCCATAGGAGCTGGTGTCAGTGTCTGGTTGTGGGGTATGTGCGCACTGCATGTGTGCTTGCCCCAGTGGCCTTGGGGTGTGCTCATTTGCCCGTACTAGGCTCTCAGACGTTTTGGGTGGAGTAGACTGTGGCCAGGTGTTGGGGCCACTGCCTCATGCTAACCATCACTGCTGCTGCTGCTTGCCCCTTGTCCCTCCTTGGTGGTGGCTGTCGGGGCTGTGTCCTCCCTGGCATACTGGACTGCCACACTGTCATCCTCACTGCAAACAGGTGTGTGCATGGCGGGCTGAGATTCTGGTGTGGGCGACCCTGCTGCGGTGAGATCTGGTGGGGGCGTCTTGCGCCTGGGAGGTAGATTTGCATCCCCTTTGCAGGGGGTAGTGATCGTGGTGACACAAGAGGTTGGACTTGTAGACAGCCCTGCTGCATCCTTGTCCCCTGACACCTCGGTGTAGATGTGTGCCTGTAGGTGACATAGGTGATGGCGTTAGGAAACATTCCCTCACGTTTTGCATACATGACAGTAATCACATGATGAGGGGTGTGGCATGGGGCTGTTGCACTGATGCACATGTCTGGCCTGCTTGCATTTGGTAGTGTATCGGCTGAAGTGGGGACACGTGCTGGAGGGGTCGGGGGGTTGGGGCAATGCAATTGGCCGTGGTGGCATGGCAGAGCTACATTGGTGACCTAGCCATTGCTTTACTTGCATGCATCAGGTCCCCATTTACAACTTCACTGTTACGCATGCTGATTGAGGGGGATCTGGTGCTTGTCACTGACAGGTCGCCATGGGGCAGTGCTGTGCCCCCGCCATGGCTGTGTAGTGCCTGGTGCATTGGCTCACAGGGGTGGCCTTGGTGCACTGGCACATGGATTTAAAGGGGGGTGGTTGACTCACCTTCAGCCTCCTGGGTGCCAGCACCCACCTCAGATTCCCCAATTCCCTCAATCCCCTCCATGTCAATCACAATGCTGAATTTTTCCTCCCAGGGTGTCAGGTCAACTACAGGTGCTGAGCCTCCCCCTGTGGCAATGCTGGACAGGATTCCCCACACCTGGACCGGCAGGTAATTTCAACACTTTCGGCAGTCTTCTCTGTCCCGGGGGACGCGGCCGACTAACAACACCTTCCACGTAACTGCCTGCCAGATCTGGGTGCAGCGCTGGGAGGATGTCTTTTTCTACCTGGCTCCATATAGCTCAGCATGATGGGCCACAACCTCATCTACCAGTACTATCTGTTCTGCGTCTGTAAACTTGGGTTTTCTCAGATGATCTTGGGCTGCCTTCCCGTTGCCCTCTCCTAAAAGAGAGGGGCGCCTGCTACCTTTGTTGAACTCTCCTAAAACATGTTTGATGGTCTGGAAGTGTGGATGGCTGCCAGGGGCTCTGATTTTGAATGAATTGTGATTTCAAAATTGACCGCTGCAGTGTTTCCCTTTCCGGCAGGGATGCATTATTGGCCGGTGTTAATAGTGCACGCTAATTGCGCGACACTCAGCGGTAGCATTATCAGCACTGTATTTTCGGTCGGTATCCCGCTTTCCGGTGCTGTTTCCATCAGGCGTAATTAGCGTTACTGCCGGGGCCATGTGCTTGTGCCCGCATACTTGTAATACAGCGCTATTTGCGCCATGGCTACCGGCAGTAACGCATTTTCAGCTCTGCAGAAATTGTGCCTGCATTCCGCCCTACTCGTGATGAGGCCCATGGTGTGTGTTGACACAAAGTAATGTATATTATGCTTCACAAGCAAAGTACCGGCAAACATTTGAAAAGAAGAGCCCACTTTGTTTCCATGAAAGGTTCCTGTAGGCCCGAGGCCGACCCTTTTGCTTGTTGTGGGGCAAATGTCACAAAGAACTCCCCCACTCAAAGCCTGGCTTGCTTCCCAGCTGTATTGAGGAACAGTGGTGCACTCCTAAATAAAATTTAGAATTTCAACTAATAAAGTAAATAATTGGGGTAAAGTCTACTTAATTAAATTTTTAGGTGCGGGGGAGGAAATAGGACCTTGGCACAAAGATCCTTATACAAAACAGAACGGGAAAAGAAGATTCAGCCTGGAAATCCTCCCATCCCCTGCACACTCTCAAATGTTGGCATCAAGCCAAATGCTATATTAATTCCAACAAATTACAAATTGATTTTTCAATGTGGTAAGAACAAATCATTTTATCACACAAAAAGAATTTTAGATTGAAAAAATATATTTAATTAGTTCATGAAAATACATATACAGAATGTATTAACAACATAGGTAAATGTACAGAGAAGCAAACAAAAATGAGTCCGTTATATTGAGGCGACGCGTTTCGAGGATATGTTCCCCTTCTTCAATTGGCCAAATACGGACTGTTAAAGAAACAAAATTACATTAATAAAAAAGCAACATATTTAACGATACATAATCATTATTTGATTGACTAAAGAAAATCAAAGTTGTATATATCAATAAGACCCTTATCAATTATTGGTATGTTTACAGATCATTGGATAGATCATTATAAATTGAATCACAACATGATCAATATATACACTCTTTCTCTGTTGACAATTTCTGAAGCATATCTAAATAATGAATCTCTCATGGGTATATGTACGTCAGATCAATTACATTGTATAATTTCACTAATTAAGTCAGAATTGTAAGTCTGAACTGACATTTACAAAATCAAGTAAATCACCCTACAGACGTCTTCAAGTGGCCACAAAAATGTATAATGTTGCCATTGAACCTCTACATTTATTACCATTAATAAGTAATAGTGCTCAAAAGGAAAGGGAAATCCCTAATGGGCAACACCACAGATCTGTGCCGAGTGTAAGTAGCTCACCCTAAATAAAATGTAATGACCAAAGGGATTAAAACTAGTGACAGTGTAAAGGATAAAGTGCAAAGGAGTAAACATACCTGTGGAGAAGAACTGCATCAGGTACCATTTCTCTGTATCATGTCAGGACTTTCAAAATCATATCTTTCGCCAACATTCCAAAGTAATTGAAATATGGAAGGCCCACGAGGGAACCCTAGGTGTGGCGGAGTCTAAAATCAAGATAGCAATACATGATATGATATGATATGATATGGTATTTGTAACGCGCCTATACACAAGTGTTTCAAGGCGCGACGAGGCAGGGAGGGAGGGAAACAGGGGGAAGACAGACAAACGATCTTACTAGGCCAGGTGTCATTCAGATCGCGCAAGTGCAGAGGTAAGGGGAAAAGGAGAAAGTGCAGGGGGAGGAGGTGGGGGGGGAAGTGCAGTACAAGGAAGTAGCGTAATAAAATAATAAATAATAAATAAAAAGGGCCGGCTGGTGGCAAGTGCGAGGTAAGTGCAGAGCAAGTGCTGAGAAGTGCTGGGAAGGGGGGCTGTAGGGATACAGTGACAGTCCCACAGTGCAGGGGGAGCCAGGGAGGCAGTGCAAGTGGAGAGTGGCTGGGCCCTGGACCGAGGTCGCATGGTTATAGCATAGTAGATTTGAAGAGTCAAATGCAACATCTATAACTACACAGAGCAACTAAAGGCCGGATTGATACTAAAGTGCAAATTTGTGCACGTATAATAAAATATTAAGTCCTGGGATCCTAATGCAGAGCAACTTGACAAATTACAAAATAAAAAACGTGGTATCCCAAAATGGGATTGCAAATGGGATCTGCCATATGTCTGCGCCAGGCTCCGAAAACAGTAGGGGCAAAACTGTGTAGATCCTTAGCCTATTTAACTAAAAAATATAAATTGAATTCCCCATCTGGCGGAACACCAAGGGATGATTTTTGTTAAAATTCAAAGTTAACAAATCTCATTCCCCGTGTGCACTGAAATTTATAGTCTGTAATTTAATTGTGCAATCTTTCTGTTCAGCTTCCCGGACACAGGCCTTTATGTGGAGGGGGGTTCTGAAATCCAAAATTCTCAAATCATCCCAATTTTTTCTGTCCAGCTTAAGTGGAGGGTGGTCTGAAATCTAGAATTCTCAAAATCATCCCAATTCTTTCTGTCCAGCTTCCCCAACACAGGCCTTTAAGTGGAGGGGGGCTGAACATCCAAAATTCTTAAATCATCCCGATTTCTACTGTCGAACTTCACCAACACAGAACTTTAAGTGAGGGGGGTCTGAAAACAAACCACTCAATCACCCTGTGTTTATTTTAAAGCAAAACATGTGGATGAAATCATAATTGCCATATGCATTTGTACCAATCTGTAAACAAACTGCTATCTTTTTAAGTGCACAGGAAAATCGAAATTGCACAGCACTACATATGTAAATTGCTTTTATTCATTGACCAGTGTTGATTATTTCTGAAGTGAAGGCTGTATAAGGTAAAGTATTGTGATTTGTGTTTTTCCCAACTAACTTGCGTGATTTATTTGTGTAACAAGAGGTTTATTTGTGAGCCACAAGTGTAATCTCCATTGTTTATCATTTAAATAAATACAAATATATTTCCTATACCCGAGTCACAGGGATGTGGGAGATTTTTGTGACTCTATATGAGTCTCAGTAAGGCCAGCGCTAAAAAACGTAAGCGAGTATTGCAGGGCTCCTTAATTTGGGGTGGGAAGGAAGGGGTGGTCTCAATATAACGCAACAGTTCACTGCGGTTTGACATCAAAGTGGCAGGAATCCTGCCTGTCGTAGCTTTCTGAAACTGTGAGTCCCACTCCAGGGTCTCAGAGATAAGGGCCCTGATTCATGGATTATTTGCGCCAAAAAAAACGGGATTTGTGCGCCATTCTGCCCGCAAATCCCTGTTTAACAAATGGGGATTTGCGGGCAGAATGGCGCACAAATCCCGTTTTATTTTGCGCAAATAATCCATCAATCAGCCTGTAAATGAGTCCTTTTATCGGGCTCCCAAATACAGGGCACGCTGGTCCACAATGGCTCGTGCAACACAGTGAGGTCCTGAGCAGCAGTGTGGGTGGAAGAGATACAGTCATGTTCCAGCAGCAGTTAAGGACATGTATAGCATTTTCCAAAATGTAATAGCATTTTTATTGCCAGCATGTAGTGGTGTTTTGCCAGTATGTAATATAGCATTTCTTTGCCAGTATAACATAGCATTATTGGTGGCATGCAAAGTACAGGATTTACAACACAGCCAGGCCCAATTTGAAACTGCAGATATTCAGAGCACGCATAGAAGAGCTAGTGTGCTGCCAGGTTCAAATAATGAAGTGCACCATGCATTTTGGATGCTTCATGTATGGAAACTGCATTATAATATATAACCGACTAACATTAATAAAATACTAATTCTAACTTCTCTAACATAAAATACAGTCTCATATGCAAAATGAGGTGAAATCCATGTTTTGGTGGCACTGCTGAGATTCATTTTTAAATGCACACTGGTGTTTTTTTCAGCTTGTGGAGAGCAGAAAATGCAAGCTGCAGGAAGCAAAAAGTGAGACAGTAACTTTTGACCTGAAGCTGTCATTGTTTGAAAACGAAGGGTGGCACAGGACACATTCTTGTTAACCTGATTGGTGGAAATTATAGGCAGACAAGCCACGTCAAGAAGGGGATGGATAGGAGTTTTTTTAGTAACAAGAAATGTTAAGAAAAGGAGAGCAGTTAGTTCATGCTGGGCTGAAAAGGCTGACAGAGATTTCAAGGGTAAAGAGCGCTAGCTGTGGGACATTGATAAGATGGCGCTCCCCACATAAGAAGAATGAAGAATTACTGAAGAATTTCACACTGACACTGGGCCTGCAGTTGCGAACACAGCAAGGTTGTGTGGGGGGCTTCAAAGAAATACCAATCTTGGTAAAATAAGTGCTAAGTGAGGACCATGTGAAATGCTGTATGTGTGACTCAGTGTAGGGGGGTTAGGAAATCATTTCATGTTTATTTTTCTTCAATTTCAGAATGTGTGAACATTAATCCATGTTTCAAAAATACATGCTTGTTCTGTTTTATTCTCTTGTATTACAGATGGTGCTGTAATTTAACTCATGGTAAGACTTGGTGACTTGTAAATAAGATAAAATACTTTTTGTATTTATAAAAACCAATGGGATTTTTGTGTCATTCATGCATCTGTTATTTACATAAGTGATGTATAAAGAGGAGGCTCATATCAGTGCAGTAGTGCATTTGCTAATTTACCAATGCAAATAAAATAGCAAACAAGAAAAAGCTAGCAATAAACAGCTATAAAGCAGAGGTTGTTTGCGTTGTGATGACTGTTTCATTCCTTGCATGTTGATGGGAAGGTGTCTGATCTGATACATCGATTACTGGATGTACATAAGCCAGTAGTGTCTAAATAGACACATAGATTACTGGATGTATATAAGCCGGTAATACCAGCCACGAACTGTAGGTGGCGCTCTGAATAAAATCATTGGGTTCTGATAAACTGCATAAGTCTGGGGCTCTCTACAGACAACTAGGAAGTATTCTAATGGAAAGGAAAGGTTTGTATTATTATGGGGGTTATAGTATACAAAAAAACAAGCTCACTACTATACCACAGTGATAAAATACCGTAAAATAAGATACAACTAAAATTACCACCAATACAAGCTAATAAGGTATGGTCACTAAAAAAGTGTGATACCAAAACGACTCTAAATGTAAGACTAATTTACCACCAAATTACCGGCAATATTTTTACGGTAAGAAAATATCTCCAAATCCCAAATTTAACCCAATAAAACAAAATATCTTACAAATAATGGTGCGTTGGCCAGGAAAGTGGCTGTAGAGCACCTACTGGGCCTGGCAAGTGTGTCTAACACTAACATACGTGCATTAAAGGGAACCCATTTTATGAAAGCAGTGTGACACTGAAAGTGAATCTCAGAATGTCTCAAATGGATGCCACATTCCCAGAGTTAGTGCAATACCTGGAGGCAAAGTTATATGCACATGGAACATGGTCATCAAATAATGAAGCAGAGTGGCATGACCGTATCTATGGGGAAGTGCAGAAAGAACCATTGGACAACATGTTTGCAGAAGGTAGCATAATCCAGGTCTGTCTTTTGAAATTATTAAATGCTGCTGATAAACATGCAGGTAAAGATTGTCTGATACGGCTATGTGCCAAGACATGGTTCATTTTAAATAGGTCTCTGCGGATGCAAGAAAATTATGCCCAGCTGAATAGTAGATTAACAATTGAACTAGTTGGAGCTAGTGAACAAGAGGAAAAGTTAAGAGCAGCACTGGACGTATGTCAAAAAGACATGCAGTCAAATTGTAAAGACCTTGACACTCAATTGTCCCAAAGAAAGAACCAGTTTGATGATAGTGAGCAAGAAGTAAAACACTTGAAGTGATTGATAGATCATATTAGACAAGATAAAGACGAGTTATTTTGGAAATGCAAGTTTTACAAAAATAACATTTCGAGAAAGAAAGTCATCTTCAGAATGCTGAACAAGAGATAGTTAAAATGTTTTAAGAAAGACAAAGAATTCAAAGAAAGCCAAATGCAAATGAGCAATATGCAAAATGTGATTAATAAGATGGGTGATGAAAACAATTGCTTGCGTAAGGAGGCAGATCGACTTAAAAAGTGCAAGGATTTGGAACAGCAAATATGCACTTCCAGGTCCCAGGACAAACGACATGGCACCAAATTCAATGGAATTGAGGTGAATTCTATTTCCACAGAGAGAGATAGTGTCCCAGTGGCTGTGCCGGTGTCTGAACTTGGTAGTAGCGCCCTTGGGGGGTTTGACACACCCATTGGGGGCCGCCACCAATCTCATATGTATGAAATAAGGGTTGAATCACAAAGTAGTGCAATTCCACGCATACCAATAAGTAGCCGTATTAAAATAATGAAATCAATCAAGTCCCTAATCAAACCATTCAAAAAAGGAGGGGAGTGCTGTATAGAAGACCATTTAGAAGCAGTGCACAATATATTGAAAGCCCTCCAGATACCTAAGCAACATTACAGACAATACTTTCACTTAACTCTAGACGCTTCCACAGCCAGTATCATTAGAGGATTAAGTGAACAGCAGAATATGACATGGGCAGAGTTTGAAAAAGAGATTAGACGTCATTTTTCTCCATTCCAGTCATTACAGGAGGCAAAGAAAGTCGCATACACAATTACAGCTGGGCCAAATACATCCCCTCGCCAATTTTTGCAAGACTTAAAGAGAGCTTTTTCTCACTTTGATGTATCTTTTGATCCCAATTCCAATGAGTTTAAAACTGCTTATTTCTATGGGTTGCAGAAAGACATTGGGCCTCATTCCGAGGCTGGAGCTATCCATGGAGTAAAGAACACCATGGTAAGCAACCATGGAGCTATTTACTCCATGGAAATCCGGCATGGTGAATGGAGTAATTACCGGTCCATTCCAAGGTTGGAGGGACCGGTAAGTCCCCATTCACCATACCGGTTCCCCATCCCCATTCCTGCCCCCATAGGGCTCAATGGGAATGGGGAAGGAGTAAATTACGGCACCGTAAATTACGGTGACGTAATTTACTCCAAGGTCCCTTTGCGGGTTTGGATTTTTAACGCCTGCTAAAAGCAGGCGTTAAATGCAAACCTGCAAAAGGGAACTCGGAATATGGTGGTAAGTGTTAACGGTCACCGTTGCCATTAACGGTGACCGTTAACCCTTACCTCCAGCCTCGGAATGAGGCCCATTATATTGCAGTTAGTCCGTGAATTTGATTGTGACAAGTCCCTAGAGTGCATTGTGCACCAAAGTACAAAGCTATATGAAGTGCTATACTGTCAGGGTAGAGAGAGTGAGAAAATGAAAGATACTAGAACAAAACCTAAAGAATCCTCGGCAACAGTAATGGAGATCAGGTCAGCTAAAATGTCACTTGAGTCCACTCAAAGTCCAGGCAAAAATAATGTGGCACCATAACAAAGGGGTAATCAACAGAGGTTGCGCCCTCTGCACCGATGTTTCAGTCACATGATCCTAGTAATAGGGAGAGCTACATTAGCCCTAGGTACTTAGGAGACAGGCCCCGGGCAGGATATCGGCCTGATATGTCAGATATGAACAATAATCAGAGACAAAACCAAGACCAAAGAAATAATGGTCCCTCCCAGACATTGGGGACACGGAGCAGATTTGATCCCAACACCATGATATATGGTAATCAGGACAGACCCCGGTATGTGGATCGATTTAC
The DNA here is from genome assembly GCF_040938575.1 of Ambystoma mexicanum. NCBI lineage: Eukaryota > Metazoa > Chordata > Amphibia > Caudata > Ambystomatidae > Ambystoma > Ambystoma mexicanum. The sequence goes on along the minus strand of NC_090929.1, from coordinate 1,494,035,899 downwards.
TGAAGCTGGGAATCAGTATAAGGGACAATACCCACAAAATGAGAGTGTAACGCTCACCTGATTCCCGTAGAGGCGCCGGTCTTGACTGGGCGTATACCGTATCTTCAAAGGTGATGTGTAACACACGGCTGGCTCTTTGGGCTGGACCTCTGTGCACTGTATGTGTGACTCGAAGGGTAAGATGTCTGCAGATAGAAAATATGGGATTAAGGAACTGGGTTATTGAATGTCTCTCTCTTCTTCCCTTTCTCTTCTCCTGTAGAACCCCAAAGGTTAACGCTCTCACCTTAGGTAAGTGAACGCCGTGCTCTCCATCTGCCTCGGGGCAGGGTGCTGTAACCAGTTTCTTCACTGGATAAGGGGAGCAGGCCTCTTGACTTCAGAGGACTGCTGTCTGTCGTTTACTGCACGAACGGTAAGTTTCGAGTAATTCTAATATCTTTAAAGTCTTTAGTAATGATGTTTCTTGTTTTGCAGGTTTCCGGCGATGGCGGATGACGGGCTGAAGTGAGTTGAAGATGGAGCCCGTGTGATGAATAGAAGCGCCTGGAAGCACGCAAGTAAGCGCTTGTTGCCTGCTTCACGATGCGCTCTAACTGTCTTTTTATTTTGCAGGTACAAGTTCGGAGCGGCTGCAGGGTGCCGGAATACCCACTGGGTTAGATGTGGAAAGGAGTAATGGCACGTGAGTATTAAAGTTCCCCAATGTCTTTTAACGCACCTTGTTTTGTCTTTCAGATGCGGGATGCAGTGCCGAAGGCCTCCGGAGCGTGCGAAGAGTTGGTAAGCTTTTGTCTTTCAGATGCCGGAATGCAGTGTGAAGACCTCCGGAGCGCACGAAGAGTAGGTAAGCCTCTGTCTTTCAGATGCCGGAATGCAGCGCGAGGCGTTGGTGACAGCCGATGGACCAGGTAAGTGAAGAGCTGTCACTGAAGACCGTAATGCTAACCTGTTCTTTCTTGTCTTTATAGGTGTTGATGAAGGCTGGATTCAGGATGGTAAGCCTTTTTCCTTAGGCCCAGGATCAGATGCAGAAGACACGATGAGCGTTCTGCTGCAGAGGATGCAGAATAACGCAAAGCAAGATTCATCCATCGGGTGTGGTTTAAATAGCCTCCTGTAGTGCTTAGGTGTCTCCTTCCACAGCCACGCCTAGGTAAGAAAAGAGTTCCTGCTTTCCAGAAGAGTTCCAGTGTTCTGAATCTAGGGAGTGGCTCCTGCCCCACCCAACAGGAAAAGTAGTTCCAAACAGAAGAGGATCAGAGGCTCAACTGGCAGGCAAGTAAGCAGCATGGTCTGCTGCAGGTAAGTCCACCCAAGCATTATGAGCCCGGCGCTTCCAGCGCTGGGACTGGGCATATTTATGGGCCTGGTGCCACTGGCGCCAGGACTGGGTCCAAAAGGTCCCAATTGGGACTGGTTGGCACTCGGAACCTGGGTTATGGATCTGCTTCCAAGGGAGTTGGGAAAACCCTGACCTTTTGGAAGCAGAGATCATGACAGTACCCCCCCTCAAGGCCCCTCCCAAACCCGGCTTCTCCGGGGGTTTTGGCTTGTCAGGAAATGTTCGGTGAAATCTTTTGATTAGGCGAGGAGCGTGGACATATTCAGCAGGTTCCCAGGATCTCTCTTGGGGGCCGTAGCCTTTCCAGTCAATTAGGTAAAATAGTTTAGATTTGGAGATCTTGGAGTCCAGAATGCTTTTGACTTCAAACTCGAGTTCTCCATCAACTAGGATAGGTTTTGGAGATTTAGTTAGTCGGGTTTGAGGTTGCACGGGTTTTAATAAAGAGACGTGGAAGACCGGATGTATCTTCATGTGCGGGGGCAAGTCCAACTTGACCGCTACTGGGTTTACTATGGTAGTGATGGAATAGGGACCAAGGTATCTTGGGTTGAATGTGCGTGGCCCTTTTAGAGGTAGATATTTGGTGGATAACCAGACTTGATCCCCTACTTGATATTGAGGGGCTTCCTTCCGATGTTGATCTGCTCCTTTCTTGTATTGTTCTTTAGCCCTTTGAAGGTGAGAAACAGCTTCCTTAAAGGCTTGGGTGATTGTAGAATGCAGGTAGTCTACTGCTGGTGTTTCAAGATCTTGGAGGGGATCCAACTCCGAGGTTCGAGGGTGACTGCCGTACAAAAGAAAAAACAGGGTTTTCCCAGTTCCCGAATGGACAGAGTTATTGTAGGCATATTCGGCTATCCAAAGGATGTCTTTCCAAGTTTTTTCAGTTTGTTGCAGCATGCAGCGTAAATACTGTTCCAGAGTTTGATTGGTCCTCTCGGTTTGTCCGTCGGTCTGAGGGTGGTGACTGGTCGATAGTCTCACATCAATTTGAGCCGACCGACAGCAACTTCGCCAAAAATGAGAAATAAATTGACTACCTCGATCCGAAATTAGAACCGAAGGAAAACCGTGCAGTCGGACGATGTTTTCGAGAAATTCTCGGGCCAGAGTTGCTGCTGTTGGCAAGCCTTTGAGCGGAATGAAATGCGCCATCTTGGAGAATAAGTCCACGATTACTAGAATCGTATTGTATCCGGAGCATGGAGGTAGATCTGTGATGAAGTCCATAGAAAGCGTATGCCAAGGGCGAGGTGGGATGTCAATAGGGCGTAAGAGGCCTGCTGGTCTTTCCTTTTGACTCTTGTTTTGGGCGCATACTCCACAGGACATTATAAAGTCTCTGATATCTTTTTTCTAAGACGGCCACCAGAAGTAGCGCTTGATCTTTTCTGAGGTCTTGGCCATACCGGGATGTCCTTCCATCAAAGAATCGTGATAACAAGAGATTACTTTTTTCTGTAAATCTGTGCTGGGTAGGTATAATCGTTCTTGGAAATACAATATTTTGTCCTTTACTGCAAAGTCCTTTCCCTGCAGATGCCAATTCTGTATGTCTGCTGGAGTTACAAGTTGCCTGGCTTTAACCTTAACTTCCTCTATGGATCCTGTGGCGATTACACCCAGAATTGTTTGTTCGGGAATGATTGGTACAGGTTTAGGGTTGATCAAGTGTTCTTCCACTCCCATCCGAGAAAGGGCATCAGGTTTACCGTTCTTTGTACCAGGTCGATAGGTAATTATGAAGTCAAACTCGGCAAAGAATAATGCCCAACGGAGTTGTCTAGAGGATTGGGCTTTTGCGGTTTTCAAATATTGCAGGTTTCGGTGATCCGTAATCACAGTAACGGTGTGTCGGGCCCCCAGCAGATAATGCCGCCAAGCCTTAAAGGCAGACTTGATAGCCAGAAGTTCCTTGTCAGTAATCGTGTAATTGATTTCAGGAGGCGAGAATTTGCGGGACCAAAATGCCACGGGATGCAACTGATTGGTTACCGGGTCCTTTTGTGATAGAACTGCCCCCATGGCAAGGCTTGAAGCATCAGTTTCCACGATGTAGGGGAGTTCGGGGCGAGGGTGTTTTAAGATTGGTGCAGAGATAAATTTAGTCTTCAAATCCTGGAAAGCTTGTTCCGCCTCGGTAGACCATTCAAAACGTTTGTTTTTCTTTAACAAGGCAGTGATGAGCTGGACTGTTCGAGAGAATTCGGGGATAAACCTGCGGTAAAAGTTAGCAAAGCCTAACATGCTTTGCACACCTTTTACGGAGGATGGTGAAGGCCATTTGAGAACTGCATCGACCTTCTTTGAATCCATACGCACTCCGCCAGGTGATAATATGAATCCCAAGAATTCAACTTCAGTCACGTTGAAAACACATTTTTCCAACTTAGCGAAAAGTTTGTGTTGACGCAATCTTTCGAGGACCATTTTCACGTGTTTCCGATGTTCAGATTCCGATGAAGAATAAACGAGGATGTCGTCAATGTAAACAACAACACACACATCTATGAGCTCTCTGAGGACATCGTTCATAAAATATTGAAAGGCGGCCGGGGCATTGCAAAGTCCGAAGGGCATGACCTGATATTCAAATAGCCCGTACTTGGTGCGGAAGGCCGTCTTCCATTCATCGCCCTCTTTTACTCGTACCAAGTGGTAAGCTCCTCTAAGATCCAGCTTTGTATATATGCATGCTTTTCTGACTTTGTCCAGGAGTTCAGGGATCAAAGGTAACGGATATCTATTCTTAACGGTGAGCTGGTTCAGGGAGAGATAATCTATACAAGTTCTAAGGTCTCCTTCCTTTTTTGGAACGAAGAATAAAGCTGAAGAAGCAGGGGACTTGGAAGGACAAATAAACCCATTTGCCAGGTATTGATCCAGGTATTGTCGAAGGTGAAGGGTTTCAGGCTCGGTGAGGGCATAAATTCTACTACAAGGAGGAGTAGATCCAGGTATCAGGTCTATCTGGCATTCATAAGACCTATGAGGAGGTAGAGAGTTAGCCTGATCCTTCCGGAAAACATCTTGGTATTCTAGGTATTCAGGAGGTAACTGGGGAGTCTCTGAAGAAATTGCTGCCAGTGCAACACCAGGTGGAGGGTGACAAGTAGAGACACATTCTGTAAACTGGACCGTTCTTGCTCGCAATCGATCAGAGGATTGTGTTTCTCTAACCAAGGTATTCCTAGAATAATCTGAAACTGAGGGGCCTTGATCACATCGAACACGATCTTCTCATGGTGTCCATCTTGACTTACTAGCGTCACCTCTTGAGTGGTATGCGTTACTGGCCCGGAGGCTATCTCCGTACCATCCACCGTAGTAATGACATCCTTTACAGCCTTGGGACAAAGAGTTAGATTCATCCTCAAAACCATTTCATGATCCACATAATTGCCGATGGCACCGCTGTCGACGTAAGCTTCAATTGCATGTAATCGGTCCGGATTATCAGGGCTAATGAGGACCATAGGTATCACGAAATGCGAGGTCACGGAACTGGTTTTCACGCTCGGCAAGAGGACCTCTATTCTTGTCGGGCGAGGTTGTTTCCCTGCTCAGAGTTTGTAACTTTGGTAACTGCAGCTCCTACTGCCTTCTTGGCAGGTTTCACCGGACAGTCTCGAAGAAAGTGCCCTGAGTTTCCGCAATAGAGGCATAATTGCAACTGTTTTCTCCTTTCCCGCTCCTTTTGTGTTAGAGGACCTTTCAGACCCCCTATTTGCATGGGTTCCCCGGAGTCTACTCCTTTGGAAGGGGTTGGCGGTTTGGAAAATACTCGAGCATCAAACTTGGAACGATCAGCCTTCCTGTTCTGCAGTCTGTGATCTATTTGAACGACTAAGTCTATATAGTCCGAACAATCTTGTGGGGGATTCACTACTTGGGCTAACACATCTTTGAGCTCTCCACGTAGACCTCTATAAAACAGCGTAATCCTTTTGTCCTCAGGCCATTGAGTTTCCACTATCAGTCTGTTGAAAGACGCAATATAAGCCAAAAGGTCTTGATTACCTTGTCGCAACGAAAGAAGCTCATTGTCCAAGGCCTGCCCCTGTGAATGTCTTGCGAACAGTTTTTCCAACTGAGCTGAAAAGCTTGAAAATCATGGAGGACCGGATCATCTTGATTTACTAGAGGGATCGACCAGTCTGTCGCATTGCCACTAAGGTACGAAAGCACAAAAGCTACTTTAGCTTGATCAGTTGGAAAGGCTGCTGGCCGGTAAAGAAATGCAACCGGCACTGATTGATAAATACTGCAAACCTCTTTGGGTCACCAGAAAATCGTTCGGGCGGAGCCAGAGGTACATTCCCAGGTAGGTTGATCTGCACTGGATTCATAGAGGATGTAGAAGGAAGATTTCCCCCAGATGCGGGTAACGGGGTCTGTCTGGCTTGTGACTGTAGCAATTGTCTAGCGAGATCATCTGTTCGCTCCTTGGAAATAATCAGTTCCCTTCTTAGAGCGTTCATTTCCTGACGGGCTGCATGCACTTCTGCCCTTAGTTCCCCAAGTAACTGGGCTAGCTGGTCAGTATCCGAGGTTTCCATAGCGCCTGGACGGGAGTTTTGTGGTAGGCTTTGCGTTCTCTAATGCTCACCTGATTCCCTTAGAGGCGCCGGTCTTGACTGGGCGTATACCGTATCTTCAAAGGTGATGTGTAACACACGGCTGGCTCTTTGGGCTGGACCTCTGTGCACTGTATGTGTGACTCGAAGGGTAAGATGTCTGCAGATAGAAAATATGGGATTAAGGAACTGGGTTATTGAATGTCTCTCTCTTCTTCCCTTTCTCTTCTCCTGTAGAACCCCAAAGGTTAACGCTCTCACCTTAGGTAAGTGAACGGCGTGCTCTCCATCTGCCTCGGGGCAGGGTGCTGTAACCAGTTTCTTCACTGAATAAGGGGAGCAGGCCTCTTGACTTCAGAGGACTGCTGTCCGTCGTTTACTGCACGAACGGTAAGTTTCGAGTAATTCTAATGTCTTTAAAGTCTTTAGTAATGATGTTTCTTGTTTTGCAGGGTTCCGGCGATGGCGGATGACGGGCTGAAGTGAGTTGAAGATGGAGCCCGTGTGATGAATAGAAGCGCCTGGAAGCACGTAAGTAAGCGCTTGTTGCCTGCTTCACGATGCGCTCTAACTGTCTTTTTATTTTGCAGGTACAAGTTCGGAGCGGCTGCAGGGTGCCGGAATACCCACTGGGTTAGATGTGGAAAGGAGTAATGGCACGTGAGCATTAAAGTTCCCCAATGTCTTTAAACGCACCTTGTTTTGTCTTTCAGATGCGGGATGCAGCGCCGAAGGCCTCCGGAGCGTGCGAAGAGTTGGTAAGCTTTTGTCTTTCAGATGCCGGAATGCAGTGTGAAGACCTCCGGAGCGCACGAAGAGTAAGTAAGCCTTTGTCTTTCAGATGCCGGAATGCAGCGCGAGGCGTTGGTGACAGCCGATGGACCAGGTAAGTGAAGAGCTGTCACTGAAGACCGTAATGCTAACCTGTTCTTTCTTGTCTTTATAGGTGTTGCTGAAGACTGGATTCAGGATGGTAAGCCTTTTTCCTTAGGCCCAGGATCAGATGCAGAAGACACGATGAGCGTTCTGCTGCAGAGGATGCAGAATAAGGCAAAGCAAGATTCATCCATTGGGTGTGGTTTAAATAGCCTCCTGTAGTGCTTAGGTGTCTCCTTCCACAGCCACGCCTAGGTAAGAAAAGAGTTCCTGCTTTCCAGAAGAGTTCCAGTGTTCTGAATCTAGGGAGTGGCTCCTGCCCCACCCAACAGGAAAAGTAGTTCCAAACAGAAGAGGATCAGAGGCTCAACTGGCAGGCAAGTAAGCAGCATGGTCTGCTGCAGGTAAGTCCACCCAAGCATTATGAGCCCGGCGCTTCCAGCGCTGGGACTGGGCATATTTATGAGACTGGTGCCACTGGCGCCAGGACTGGGTCCAAAAGGTCCCAATTGGGACTGGTTGGCACTCGGAACCTGGGTTATGGATCTGCTTCCAAGGGAATTGGGAAAACCCTGACCTTTTGGAAGCAGAGATCATGACAGAGAGACAGGACATGAGGCAGAGTATGAATTATACCCCACGTCAATACAATCAATCACCGCCACCGGGGGACTACAACCAAAGATTAGGTACACCCCGCTCCCTGCCCCACATGAATCAAGAGTTCAGAAACAACCCCAATTGGAATCACTCTCCTGAGAGATATCAGAATAGATTCAACCAGGGGGAAAACAACCAATATCGGCATAGGCCGCAGAGAGAAGATTCTAGAGAGATGGAAAGATTACAGTGTCTCGAGGCCCAAGTGAAAGTGTTAGCTGAACGAATAGGGAAACTCTGTACGGTTCAAAAACAGTCATCAAACGAGGGGGCAGAAGGCCATAGTAGTGACCGGGTGCCTTCTGATAATATGTGATTAAATCTTCATGATACCTGCAATGATAAAAAGACAAATTGGCCTGATATGGTTTTGCATAATGACTCTTAGCTGTTTAATGATGTAAAAACGAAAATACCTGCAAATGAACATGAGGCAGAAATTGCAAATACATCTAAAAAAGAGGTTTGGTTTAACCTGGAGTTAAATCAAACATTGCAAATTTGCACAAATGAAAAAGGAAAACGAGAGAAACATGAAATTGCAAAAGAACAAAGAGACAGATTTAAGAAAGACAACTCCTGCACGGGTAAAATAATTGATCAGGGAGTAAGTGTGGACGTTAGAACGCTCTCCATAGACAATCAAGATGCTAATAAAATACAGGCAGGAAAAATAAGTACTCAAAAGGAGGGTACAGATCAGTCACCTGAAGAGTTCTTTGACCCACAGATTTTTGAGGAAGTTAAAAAGACTGCTACCATGCCAAATACTGACAAGTGCCCAGAATTAGAAAATGACAAATTATCAGGTGATGTTTATACGCATATTCAGTTGGAGAATTGTGGTGTGAACTCTGATGATCCCCGGATGGAAGGGCGAACACTGGCCACACTCCAAAGGACCTCTGAATTTGGGGAGATGAGTAAGGTTTCTCAAACGGAAATGGACAGAAAGGAGGGAAAAATGTAATTTCATTTACCAATGTGCTTAGCCAAAAGTGAGAAAGGTTTGAGAAAAGTGAATCCTGAAATCAGTAAAAATTCACACTTTTTGTTTGTGTTAGAGGAAGTTGAAGACAGATATTATGCTCCCATTACTGTGGAAGAGAAATGCAATAAATTGATTGACACAGGCGCACAGGCCACAATTATGTCCAAAGAATTGGTAAAAAGTATCAATGAAGGGAGATCTCCACAGAATCTGATCACAGTGAGGCAGAGTGAAGGCGCAGTACATAACTTTAACGGTGAAGAGGTGCCTATTATGGGTGTTACCGAGGTTGACATTAAGATAGGAAAACACAGAATGAAACAGGAAGTATTGATCACATCTATTTGGGAAATTTCATTTTTGATGGCAACAGATTTCCTGAAAAGATTGTCTCCTCTCATAGATGGGGTAAATGGGGTACTTTGGTCTTTAACGAAAAAACCATTAAGACCTAAGAAAATAAAGTCACAAAACAGCAGTATAAATGAATGTCATACTGTTGACAAATCAAATGATGCAGTGGACGTGTACCTACAGAATAGCTGTGTGCCTAGCGTCACCATTATTTTGATGTGTCAGGATAAAATGCAAAGTAAACAAGAAAAACAATCTGTGCAGATTTATTTGGATCCCAGGAAGAAATGGCAAACTGAAATAGATGAACATACATGGCGCTTCTATTTAAAAGAGAAGAAGTGCAAACAAAACACTATTCCTAAAGCAGACACGGAAAAACACATCACCACCCTTGCTGAAATACACATGGAAGATAAGCAGCCATGGATTCACATTGGTATAAATGACCATTCTAAAATGATAAAAGCCACTTTGGCGTTTGAACAGGAAAGGAGTTTTATTAATGAGAAACTACTGCAGAGAATAATGGAGAGAGAGGAGATCCCAAAATTTAGAATTAAAAACCAATTTGTCTCTGGTTTGGACAATCCAGATTTTGAAAATCAAATTGCAGGAAGGTGCATGCTAAAGATTAACATTGGACAAAAAACCATCTACCACAATGTGTGGATAGTGAGTGGAACACAAAATGATTTTTATATAGGCAATGATATCATGCATAGAATGTGTATGGTGTTAGATTTCCTTAATCAAAAAATATGGTCCCAGTTAGGCAGGCCTGCACCCAAATTTGAAGACAAGAGAAAGGCTTATCATTGTGCACAATTGGCCAGTATGCAATTGAGTTACAGGTGAAGAAGCATATTACTATTCCTGCATTCACCAAGCAGGTTGCTATAACTCGAAAGTGCAAGAAGGGACAGCAAATGAAAGATTCTGATGCATTTGTGTGCTTGAATGAATCCATGAAAAACACGGCCTGGATTATGAATATACCCCATTGGTAGATGTTGGGGAAGGGTCCGTCAAAATTATGGTGAATAATAAAGGATGTCAGGATATTCATTTAGAAGCAAATTCTTTATTAGGAATGGCCATACAAAAATCACATTATACTGCAAATTTCAATAACATGGTGATTGGAAATATCCCTGAGAGATATGTAGATGCACAGGGTGTGTTGCCAGAATATCTGTATTCCCAGCCCAAAGGGATCTTTAAAATTCAATCTGTATACCCTTATGATTCAAATGAGACAGTGTGCTGTCACCAAGGGAATTGTAAAGTATTTGGCTTAAATGAAAATGAAACAGAAAATCAGCACATTGAAGTGGAAGCTGATATGCCAAAATATTTAAAAGTGGCAGCTTTGCAAAGAGATACAGCCACACAGTTGGAAGAAAGCACAGAGATTCCTCCACTGGAGAATTTCCCAGAATTTTCAAAAATGGTAGAGGAGCAGATTCTGGGCCTCATCACGACTTCGGCGGTAACCCTTAAAATCGGCAGTAACGCTATCTGTGCCGATTTTAAGGGTCCGTCGGATCACAAGACCAAATACCGCCGGCGCCATTACAGCCGGCGCAAGTACAGCTGGCTGCACAAGCATTGGCTGTAAAAGCGCCAGTAACCATTCGCGCAAAAACATCAGCAATCACGAGTCCGGCGTAGGCGCAATTAGCGCCAGAAAAGCGGCGGATAATCCGCCGAAAATACCTTAAGCAGAAAGCTGGAGCTAACAGAACACAGGCCACAGCAATAAGGGCTCAGGTGAAACCAATGCAAATCAGAGGCCTACAAAGGACCCACCCAGGCACAACACACCCTCACCAACACCATGCTGCCATTTGGAGCCGGGAGCCTTGATGTTGACTTCTACCTGCTGCACCTGGAGCTACAGAGGCCATCCAACCAGACCAGGGCCCTGGGAGTGCAGGGGGTAGTGGGGATGAGGAGAAGGAGGAGGAGAGCAGCACCAGCAAGGCGGCCAGCCATCCCCAGGGTCAAGCCAACACCCTGGGCCCTGCCTGATGGCCAGTTGGTGACGGAATATCGGCTGGACAGGGCAACCATCACCCAGTTGCTGGACACAATCCAGGGCAACATCGGCAGCCGCATAGCCACCAGCACACAGCAGTACCTCCCCTAGTGAAGCTCGTGTTTGTGCTTCAATTCCTTGGGACTGGCAGCTACCAACATACCGTTGCCATGATGCATGGAATAGCCCAGTCCACATTCAGTGCCATGCTGGGACAGGTGCTCGATGCACTGTTGAATCATGTGAACGAGCACATTGCATTGCCAGCCACACAGGCACAGGTGCACCAGCTGAAGGGTCAATTCTATGCCATTGCCCAAGTCCCGAATGTAATAGCAGCCCTGGACTGCACACATGTGACACTCGTACCACCCCAGGCACATGAGGCAGCCTACAGAAACCGGAAACAGTACCATTCCCTCAATGTGCAGATGACATGTGGTCCTGACCTCACCTTCAGCCACTGCTGTGCCCGCTACCCAGGATCCACCCACGACTCCATGGTCCTGCACAACAGTACCCTGCCGGCGTACATGGAAAGGCACCGAGGCCAAAACACATGGCTGCTGGGTGAGTACAAATGTATACCATAATGCATGTCAATCCACAACTGATGTTGCTTGTCACGAAATCCATGATTCCCAATAGGCAGCACCATTACTGCAGCATTCACATACAAGCAGCTTGCACGACAAACCTTGGACATGTCGAAAACAGCAGAACACACCCATTCAGGATGTAAAAGACATGTGGCAGCACAGTGACATATGGAAGCCCCACCACCACAAAGCCTCCTGTGTGACTAGCACCTTGGTTCCCAACACTGACACAGTACAGAAATCCCACACTGCCCACCCGCCAGTATTGAAATTCTAACCCATAAGCTGGCACATCCACAAATGCACCACACATAAGTAGCCTGAGTAATGGCAATGTACATCCCATGAACACTGTCCCCAGAATGGCCAAGCAAATGCATGGAGAACAGTACAGAATAGTGACAACCAGCAATGCAACTGCAGCCAAATGGAACTGCAATGACACATGAGGCAGCCACTTCTGTCATGCAGAAGTAGATGGAAGGGACCCCTTACCCAGCGACAAGTGAATGAGTACTGTTACACCAGAAATATAGGCGTACCAAGTTGAGAGTACCTCATTGATTCAATTGTGCCCGTAGAAATGCACACACCACAATGTTGTAGACCTAATGACAATTGTGGCAAAATGACACTGATGACAGATCTCTGTACACCCACTGGACTTACCTTGTCCCCATACCGGCTTTCTCTCCCATGCAGGTGATTCTGGATATCCCCAGTACTCGTGGCTCATGACCCCTGTGCGTCATCCACACACGGCATCGGAGTGGGCATACAACCTTGCCCATGCCCGTACACGGATCTGCGTGGAGAGGGCATTTGGACTGCTGAAGGCACGCTTCCGGTGCCTCGACCGCACGGGAGGGGCAATGATGTATGCACCAGAACAAGTTGGCAAAATTGTACTGACATGTGCCATGCTGCACAACATCTGCTGTCGCAGAAATGTGCCACTGCCCCCTGATGCTCATGTTCAGCCACCTGAGGATGGGAGTGAGGGTGATGACGTGCCAGAAGGTGTTGCCCATGCACAAAGGTTTTGGCTGAGGGAGGGGAGGTTGGCCAGACAGGGATTGATTGATGAATTTTTCTAACACGGGTGATGGGTAAATTGAACAGATGTCACCTCAACAATAAATTGGATTTGTCAACAATCACTACTGTCCATGCCTTGTGATTTGTCAAACGTGATTTATTTTCAGTCCAACAATCCCCCCTCCCCCAGTCAACACCCAGCACACAATCCCCCCTCCCCCCAGTGAACACCCAGCACACAATCCTCCCTACCCCCAGTCAACACCCAGCACACAATCCACCCTCCCCCCAGTGAACTACCCTCAACTGTGCAGATAGGTGCATGTGTCTTATCAGGGCACCAACAACGATGCCATGCACCACTAGGATGGTCATGGGCGCTTTCCTTTTCCGGGCCCCTCTGGTGTGCGTGCCCTCAGGTGGCACATAGACCAGCGCCTAGGAGATGGCTCGAGGGAACCCTCTGTGGGTGTGGTTGATGTTGAAGGGACTGAAGCGGCGACCTGCATGTGCTGTCGCATGAGGTTGTTTCCCTCCCTTGTTTGCTCAGCAAGTGCTGACACTGCCTCGCTCAACTCCCTCACTCGTTGTACAAACCCTGTCAGGGTAGCGGTACATTGTTCCACGACTCTGCGTGTGCGCGCATTGTCACGCGCTATGTATTTGCATCCATGCCGTATAGATGCACTGAAAGCCTTGATGTGCCGGCTCTGCACCTTGGCCATTGATTCCACCCTGGCCTGTTTGGCCTCAATAACGTCGAGTCGGCCCATCACTGCTGCTCCTGTGACGAAGGCCACCCCTGGTGTGTCATGTGCTGGGCTGCGACTTGTGCGCTGTCGGGGGGTGGGGCTGCATGGGGACATGGTGCCGGCTTGGTTTGGGCTGCCAGGCTCTGAGTGCCGGTCTTCTGGGCTTCCATATGATGGCCTGTCCTCATCCGGCTGTGGTGTGCGGACACGACGCACAGGCACATGTGGGCTTTGTGCTTGCTGTGTGCCAGGCCTTGGGGTTCCCTGTGGTGTGACCATCCCTTCTGCGTCACTGCTTATGGGTAAATGTTGTCCTCCTGCATGATGAGCACTTGGAGGCGTACCTCCCACGTCGGGCTCCGATCCACAGCTCAGTCCCTCTGTATCGGGGCTGTGTCTGGTGGATTGGGGAGAGCTGACGGTGGACTCCCTGCGGCCATGTGGGTGCTGCTGCCGTCTAGTAGGGCTACGTTGGGGTGAAGTGGGGGGTGGCCTGGGTTGTCTTCCTTCCGTGCGGCCTCTACGTGGGGTGGTGGTGCTGGTGGAGGCTTGCTGCCGTGGGCGCTGTATTGGTGTGGCCTCCTCCCCATCATCCTCGTCCTGTTGGGTTTGACGTGTGCCTGTGGGGTACATAGGGTGTTGTTTGAGTTCAATGCTACCTACATTTGTGTGATGCAGTTCATGCCAACAAGTGGGATTGATTTTATTTATTTATTTATTTATATAGCGCCGACCGCCCGCAGGCATCGGGGCGCTTACATGTAGACATGTACATAGCTCAAGGTGGAGCCTGAAGAAGCAACAGGACAAAAACATAAAACTACAGGTTGGCTGATTCATTGGGTCCTAAACATGGGTTACTTGAAAAGCTCTGTTTTTAGTTTTTTGCGGAAGACCAAATGATTGGACTCCAATCTAAGGTACTTCGGCAATTTGTTCCAGTTAGAGGCCGCTCGGTTAGGGAAGGCTCTGCCCATACCAAGTTCCTTCTTGTGTTTCAGAGGCGTTATGAGCCCATTAGCTTCTGATCTTAATGCCCTGGAAGGATGGTAAAAGGTGAGTTTGGACTTCAAATAGGCTGGTGCCTTGCCATATAAACACTTGTGAGTAAGGCACATAGACTTGAATTGTATGCGTTCCTCTATTCTCAGCCAATGGAGGTCCCGCCTAGCTTCACTGATGTGTTCACTTCTTGCTTTCTTTTTGACCATTCTGATCGCATTGTTTTGGACCAGCTGGAATTTTTGGATACTTTGCTTACTAGCCCCTACCAGGAGGGCATTACCATAGTCCAAACGTGACATGATGGTAGCTCTTGCTATTGTGGCACAGTTTTTCTCACTCAATAGTGGTCTAATGGCTTTAAGTAGCCGGATGTAATAATTACAGTTTTTACTCACATACGTTGCCTGGGCATCAGAGTTGAGGGATGCTTCCAACGTGATGCCTAGTGTTTTGACCTTGTCAGACACTGGAATAAGAGTTTCTTTAATTTGGAAGGCCTGATATTAGCGGGGAGATTGGCTCGAGCCTGGATGGATCCGAAAATCATTAATTCGGTTTTATTGCCATTCAGGCACATCCAGTTATTGTCCATCCAATCTTCTATGTTTCCGTAGAGTGTATTTAGTATCGTACTATCCTTAGTGTAGTCCCCACTCAGTTCCAGGACCAGCTGAGTATCGTCAGCATAGTTGGTGAAAAATATCTGGAGTTGTTGTAGTAGCTCACATAGGAATCGGATGTACAGATTGAAGAGCAGGGGGGATAGACTTGCTCCCTGTGGTACCCCGCAGAAGATGTATCAATGAAGACAGTATCAATCACGCATTCAACTTGCATTCTGTTCAGTCGCCATGTGGTGCTTGTTGTGGGTGGGTATGGAGGTACACTGCATGGGAATGTCGGAGTGACAAGATTGCATGCGTGGTTGGGGTGCACTGCGCTTAGGGTTTTGGGGGTGTATTCATGCACACTCAAACTCTATGTAGCTGTCCCATGGCTATGGATGTCTATCCCCTGCCCCTGTCATTCATGCACTGCACGTGCAGGGTCGTCTAGGCAGCTCTACAGTTCAATGGATGTAGGCCTCACTTATGGGTGTATGCAGTTTCTCACACACATTTCTTTGCATTCATTCACTCAGGGTCTGCATGTGTGGTACTTTCAGCTGCATTCATTCCGGGGTGGGACTCACCTGCAGTTGGATCAATGCCAGTGCCTGCCTCCGCTCCACCAATTCCCTCGATGGTGGCAACATCTATCAGGGCACTAATTTTCTCCTCCCAAGGTGTGAGTTCGGGTGGGGGTGGTGGTGGCCCTCCTCCAGTGCCCCTGCTTGCACTCCTGTGCTGTGACAGGATGCAGCGGACTCGCATGTGCAGGTCTTTCAGGACTTTGCGGCAATCCTCCCCATCCCGGGGCACGCTCCCCACAGCAGTGACCCTTAGGCTGATGGTGCGCCAAATTTGTGCTCTGCGCTGCCCACTGGTTTTGCGCTGCTGCAGCTCCTCATGATTGGTCTCAGCCTCCTCCACCAGTACAGCTAGCTCCTGGTCGCAGAAATTTGGGCTTTCTCACCCTGTCCAGGGCAGTCTTGCCCCTAGTGCGCTCCTGTGACATGTTTTGGTGTCTGATGGCGTGGATGGTTTCCAGGGGCTGTGATATCCGACGGATTGTGATTTCCAAGATGGCCGCTGCTTTGTTTCCCATTCCGGGGGTGACGCGTTTCCCTCGTGCTATTAGCGCGATATGGCGGTAGCGCACAGACAGTCGGATTTAAGGGTTCCTGCTATTTGCGATAACGCCATGGACTGGGGCACGTGCACGATAACTCGTGATTTGGCGGATTATCCACCGGGGGACTTGGCGTTAGCGCTATTTACGTCCGACGGGAAAACCGCTGCGTTACCACCGAAGTCGTGATGAGGCCCTCTGTTAGCAGATGCATGTGATAACGAAGGGGATAAAAATGAGTTGAGAAAAAAAAAAATATATATATATATATATATATATATATATATATATATATATATATATATATATATATATATATCCTGTTTACTGTTATATCAACAGTCGTTGGCGGAGCACTCCTCGGTCCAAACAGAAATTCAAGAAACCAAGTTACAAAAAATCTTCCACTTTATTTTAATTGCATAAAATCCTCACACATTTTCATGGCAAAATAGTGTCAAAAGCCACACCCATAGTGGTTCTCCCAAAGTGCCTGGCGCATCCTGGATGGGGTTAACGCATTTTGCGGGCTTCCATCTGCTTGTTCACAACAAATGACCCAAACATTGCTGTGGGTTAAAATACCCCATGTGACTAACTAATAACAACAGAAAGGGGACTGCTCTTGGTGTCTATGTCCCAACGGTGTCGGCCATTACGAAACGGGTTAGTATGTTATATCATTGTATTAGATCTGTGCTTCCACATAGTGTGGTATGTCAGTACTAAAATGTATCCTAATCCTAATCAGCAAATTGCTGATAATAGCGTATACTGACAGCAGCAACAATGTGTTGTTATCAATAAATATAAAGTTTATATATTGTTTACGCATAATGCTTCGCCGCCATTATATACATATGGATGTAACGTACTGAGTGTGCTAAGGCATATACTATTTGTGGAGCAAAGTAGGAAGATGTAACTATCGTTAATGTGCATAATGCTACTCGTATTCCACTGTTATTTTTCAGAACTAAAGTGCGTAATTAATTAGCAGCCTGTTCATAAAGTGCATAGTGCGCATAGTGTTGGCACTAACAATAGTATACTATTATCTAATAAAGCTTGCATGAATGTTAAAAAAAGCCAACTTTAAAAGTGTATAATGCACCCATTTTTTAGCCTCAAATGACACTCTCTGATTTGGAGATAATCGAATCCTATTCAAAATGGCAACTGATCTTACCAAAAGGCACCAAATGGACTCCAATTAGGCACATATATGGTGTCTGAAATTCAGTTCTAAAGTGCAAAGTGCTAGCAGCAATATCTAAAGTGCCAATACTATTCTTTTATCATAAAGTGCAAATGCTTATGTTTTTTAAAGAACAACAAATACCAATATCAGTGCAGCCTGCCCATAAAAAGATGTTAAAACTTCCTGTTGTTACTCACATGTCTATAAACTACAAAGCAATTCCTATGATATGTGTGTATTGGGTCAAAAAGACCCATACAATCCCATAATGTGAGTTAAAACAAAATTACACAGCTTTTCCTGTCTTTCAAATACTGGATAGAGAGGAGATAAAAACCATAAAGACACAACAACCTTCTTATCATGAGCACATAGAAATGTATAACCGTATCTCAGCAATTGCTCAGGCCCGGGGGTGAATATGGTGTAATGTGACAGAGAGAGACCCCCAGCAGTACATCAATCTGTCCATACGATTACTCGATGTAAATATAACCGGATATGTCTCGGGTGATAATTCAACAATGATAACATTGTTCTTATCAGTATTTTAGCCCAGGAATGTATAAAGTTCTTCATCTATATTATGTCCGCTGGGTGATTTGCTCTCAAAATCTAAAATACAGCAGGTTTCTTTTTGTCTGAGTCTTTTCTCTCTATCACCACCTCTCGGGTCCTTATCGATCCTATGGATACCAAAAAAAGAGAAACTATCCATTTTGCCTTCATGATGATCCTTGAAATGTTTAGCCATGGGATAGTTAACATCTTGGTGTTGAATTGCCCTTACATGTTGCTGGATGCAGATCTTTAATTTGCACTTGGTGCTGCCGATGTACCATTTTTGGCACGCACATGCCAGTACATAAATAACAAAATCAGTTTCGCATGTAATTTTCTCCTGTATGGTGATGGAGTTTACCAAGACTGGGTGCTTATAAAAAGTACAGTTCTTGGCAAATTTACAGATGTTACACCTAGTGCATTTTCGAAAGACGGGCTTCTGTGTTGTCAGCCACATCTCTCTGTCTGGCGGCCCATCCCATGCCATGAAACTTTGAACCAGGTTGTCTCTTAGCGATCGACTACGCCTGAAGCTTATTTCTGGATTCATTTTTAAGCTTCTTGCTAGATCTTTATCAGCCAATAAGATTCTCCAATGTCTACGGAGTATGTGTCTTATTTCTGGTGCTTCTTTATCAAATGTCAGGATCATTCTTGTAGTTGTTTTGTCATCAATTAATTCGACCGGTGTTCGAGATCCTGGAAGAAGCTCAGATCTTTTTCTCTGTCTCGCTTTAACAAATGCCTTCTCTATAACATTCTTCGGGTAGCATTGTTCTAGGAAGCCGATTGCCGCAGTTTTACTGTCTCGATCGTATGCTGTAAGTGTGGAACTATTCCATCTGATTCTAATGAACTCCCCATATGGGATAATCCAAATCAAGTTTTTTGAGTGCCCACTGGTTGCATGCAGAGGGGTGTTTGTTCCAGTAGGTTTCCTGTGCAATTCGGTCGTTAGTGTCTGGTCCACAATCCTAACGTTCACATCTAGGAAAGTTAAAAGGGTTCGACTGTGTGTTTTTGTAAACCTCAAGTTGTTCCTGTTATCATTGAGGCGTTTCACAAAGTCTACCCATGCTTTTTCAGACCCTTTCCAGATCACGAAGAGGTCATCGATGTATCCCAACCATAATACAACGTCTGCCGTAAATATTTGATTCGGATCGGACCATACATCTGTTGCTTCCCATGCCCCCATTGTTAGATTTGCATAGGATGGGGCAAATGTTGTGCCCATCGATGTGCCTTGCAATTGTCTGAAGTACTCGTTGTTAAATATGAAGACATTGTTAGTAAGGCATAAATTGATCATCTCGAGAACCATCTGTGTATGTTCTAAATAGTTCAAAGATCTGGTATTTAAGAAACGCTCACATGCATTCATGCCATATCCATGTCCTATCGAGGTGTATAAGGAAACAACATCCATCGTAGCTAGCATGTAGTTCGGATCCCAAGGTATATTTTCAATGCGTGTTAGAAAGTCTGTTGTATCTCTCAGGTAAGATGGAAGAGCTGATACAAAGGGAAAGAGTACTTCATCTATGTATTTTGACATGTTTTCTAGTGTCGAACCTATAGAAGAAACTATGGGTCTTCCCAGAGGTTTCTTGATGTCCTTATGTATCTTCGGGAGGAAGTATATTGTGGGAATAACTGAATTGGGAGTAGAGAGGAACTTGCAGTTATCTTCCGTTAAAATGCCCTTCTTTTCCCATTTCGTGAGGAATTCTTTCACTTTATTCTCCAGTACTTGGCTTGCATGCCATTCTCTCATAGCATTTTTTATCATTGAGTTGCTTATATGCCCCCTTGATGTAATCATCTTTGTTCATAAGGATGATGTTTCAACCTTTGTTCGAGGGCTTAATAATGCATGTCTTCAGAGTCTGTAGTTCGTGCAGAGCTGTCCTGTCTGCAGCTGACAAATTCTCTTTAGATCTCAATCTTTTCTTTCTCCTGAAATGTTTCAGGTCTTCAATGACTAATGTTTGGAATGCTTCAATATTGTTTCCCAAGCTATTAATTGGATTGAATTTAGACTTCTGTTTTAGCTTGCTCTTCATTGTCCAGTCAGTTCTTATATTCAATCCTTCTAGGTTAATAGTGTCTTCCTCTGAAATCAGGTCAAGTTCTGTTTCCTTTTCGAGGTCAATCAGATCTGCTAGTGCCTTCAGATCATTAATGGATATTTCAGTTTTCCCGCCTTCTTTTGGTGGCCTTTTCATCGTACCTTGGTTGATCGCAAAGAATTTCCTTATGCGTAATTTCCGCACAAAATGATCAAAGTCAATTCGGGTTTGCACATAGTTAAAATGAGCGGTCGGACAGAAGTTCAAACCCAAGCTTAGCACTTTTTCTTGATTTGCAGTTAGAACGTGATTGGACAGATTGACAATTTTTAGATTATCCTCCTTATTTATGCTGTCTCTTTCCCAGACCGCAGCAATCTGTCCGGAATACTGCCCGTTGCCTTGGTTGCCCCTCTGTCCCCTCCTCGTTTTGCTCGGCTGCCTCTGCTTCTTCCTCCATTTTGGTAACCTCCTCTTGTTTGTTTTTGTTTTTTCCCATCTTGGCATAGAAGCCTCATTTCGTCTACAAAATGTAGACGTATTGATGGTTCTTCACTCTCGCTTGTTGTGGCATCTGATTCGGATGCAGAGGATTCTATATTCATCTCTGTTTCATTAGTCACAGTTGGTATCCCTGGTTTAGACACTTTTCTTAGTTGATCGAATCTCCGGGCAAACGTGTAGACACTACCTCTTTCGTAATCTTCTTTATCACGCAAGAATTTCCGCTGTTTCCGTAGTTTTATCTCTTCTTCATAGCCTTTGAGACTTTTTTCCATGTTCGTTTTTAGTTTTTTACCCTCTTCACTCTCGGGTGTCGTAGTCAATTTGGCTTCCACCTCCTCAATCTTTTCCAATATTTTCAATCGGTCGACCCCTGCATATTTTATTAGGAGTTGAAGAAAAGTCTTTGAACAGATGTTTGTTGCCTCACTCCACTCATTGAGCATTGCAGGGTCCTGTTCTTCAAATGAGGGAATGGTTAGGATCCTCAGTCCTCTTGGGATCCTTCCTACATCAATGTAGTTTTTCAGGGAGTGTTCCTCCCACCATTTACTTACTTCCTTCTTTTGCAATTTCTCCAATTCTTTTAATAATCCTATCTCAGTGTTATCTTCTGTGGCTTTTACACTGCTGGGGGCCGTTTTACCCGATTTCAGAGTTTCATTAAACAAAGAGGCAGCCTGTGCTTTTCTCATTGCTTCTTTATTCGCCTGGGAGCTGGCCATGATTGTGCGGGGAAGAGCTTGGTTTCACAATATGTCTCACAATGTTCAGACATGCAGTTCACAACTGTTGGAAATGAGGCAAATGTGCGCATGAATCAATGTCCTACGCATGCGGTGGAATGACAGGATCATATAATGCTATTACGCATATACTCGGCTTAACATTGCAGGTTTGGCTGCGGCCGTCACACTCAACCGGCTCTGTGTCTCCGTCTGTAAAACAGACGTCTCCGCTTTGCCGATCCGTGCGACGCCGCGGTCACGTCCTCCAACCCCAGGTAAACAGCCAGTAAAAGTATGATCCGAGCTGCAGCGGGACCTTCATCTGTTCAAACGTGAATTTGCCGCGTGCTCCGTTGTCCACAAATTACACCGGTGCATCCTCTACGTTGCCACGTTGCAATGTTGAAATATATCCTTTTTACTGTTATATCAACAGTCGTTGGAGGAGCACTCCTCGGTCCAAACAGAAATTCAGGAAACCAAGTTACGAAAAATCTTCCACTTTATTTTAATTGCATAAAATCCTCGCACATTTTCATGGCAAAATGGTGTCAAAAGCCACACCCATCCTAGATGGGGTTAACGCGTTTGGCGGGCTACCGTCAGCTTGTTCACAACAAATGACCCAAACATTGATGTGGGTTAAAGTACCCCATGTGACTAACTAATGACAATAGAAAGGGGACTGTTCTTGGTGTCTATGTCCCAACGGTGTCGGCCATTATGAAACGGGTTAGTATGTTATATCATTGTATTAGATCTGTGCTTCCACATAGTGTGGTATGTCAGTACTAAAATGTATCCTAATCCTAATCAGCAAATTGCTGATAATAGCGTATACTGACAGCAGCAACAATGTGTTGTTTTCAATAAATATAAAGTTTATATATTGTTTACGCATAATGCTTCGCCACCATTATATACATATGGATGTAACGTACTGAGTGTGCTAAGGCATATACTATTTGTGGAGCACAGTAGGAAGATGTAACTATCGTTAATGTGCATAATGCTACTCGTATTCCACTGTTATTTTTCAGAACTAAAGTGCGTAATTAATTAGCAGCCTGTTCATAAAGTGCATAGTGCGCATAGTGTTGCCACTAACAATAGTATACTATTATCTAATAAAGCTAGTATGAATGTTAAAAACAGCCAACTTTAAAAGTGTATAATGCACCCGTTTTTTTAGCCTCAAATGACACTCACTGATTTGGAGATCATCGAATCCTATTCAAAATGGCAACTGATCTTACCAAAAGGCACCAAATGGACTCCAATTAGGCACATGTATGGTGTTTGAAATTCAGTTCTAAAGTGCAAAGTGCTAGCAGCAATATCTAAAGTGCCAATACTATTCTTTTATCATAAAGTGCAAATGCTTATGTTTTTTAAAGAACAACAAATACCAATATCAGTGCAGCCTGCCAATAAAAAGATGTTAAAACTTCCTGTTGTTAGTCACATGACCCCCAGCAGTACATAAATCTGTCCATACGATTACTCGATGTAAATATAACCGGATATGTCGGGTGATAATTCAACAATGATAACATTGTTCTTATCAGTATTTTAGCCCAGGAATGTATAAAGTTCTTCATCTATATTATGTCCGCTGGGTGATTTGCTCTCAAAATCTAAAATACAGCAGGTTTCTTTTTGTCGGAGTATTTTCTCTCTATCACCACCTCTCGGGTCCTTATCTATCCTATGGATGCCAAAAAAAGAGAACTATCCATGTTGCCTTCATGATGATCCTTGAAATGTTTAGCCATGGGATAGTTAACATCTTGGTGTTGAATTGCCCTTAAATGTTGCTGGATGCGGATCTTTAATTTGCACTTGGTGCTGCCGATGTACCATTTTTGGCACGCACATGCCAGTACATAAATAACAAAATCAGTTTTGCATTTAATTTTCTCCTGTATGGTGATGGAGTTTACCAAGACTGGGTGTTTATAAAAAGTACAGTTCTTGGCAAATTTACAGATGTTACACCTAGTGCATTTTCGAAAGCCAGGCTCTGTCTGGCGGCCCATCCCATGCCATGAAACTTTGAACCAGGTTATCTCTTAGCATTCGATTACGCCTGAAGCTTATTTCTGGATTCATTTTTAAGCTTCTTGCTAGATCTTTATCAGCCAATAAGATTCTCCAATGTCTACGGAGTATGCGTCTTATTTCTGGTGCTTCTTTATCAAATGTCAGGATCATTCTTGTAGTTGTTTTGTCATCAATTAATTCGACCGGTGTTCAAGATCCTGTAAGAAGCTCAGATCTTTTTCTCTGTCTCGCTTTAGCAAATGCCTTCTCTATAACCTTCTTCGGGTACCATTGTTCTAGGAAGCCGATTGCCGAAGTTTTACTGTCTCGATCGTATGCTGTAAGTGTGGAACTATTCCGTCTGATTGTAATGAACTCCCCGTATGGGATACTCCAAATCAAGTTTTTTGAGTGCCCACTGGTTGCATGCAGAGGGGTGTTTGTTCCAGTAGGTTTCCTGTGCAATTTGGTCGTTAGTGTCTGGTCCACAATCCTAACGTTGACATCTAGGAAAGTTAAAAGGGTGCGACTGTGTGTTTCTGTAAACGTCAAGTTGTTATTGTTATCATTGAGGCGTTTCACAAAGTCTACCCATGCTTTTTCAGACCCTTTCCAGATCACGAAGAGGTCATCGATGTATCTCAACCATAATACAACGTTTGCTGTAAATATTTGATTCGGATTGGACCATACATCTGTTGCTTCCCATGCCCCCATTGTTAGATTTGCATATGATGGGGCAAATGTTGTGCCCATCGATGTGCCTTGCACTTGTCTGAAGTACTCGTTGTTAAATATGAAGACATTGTTAGTAAGGCATAAATTGATCATCTCGAGAACCATCTGCGTATGTTCTAAATAGTTCAAAGATCTGGTATTTAAGAAACTCTCACATGCATTCATGCCATATCCATGTCCTATCGAGGTGTATAAGGAAACAAAATCCATCGTAGCTAGCATGTAGTTCGGATCCCAAGGTATATTTTCAATGCGTGTTAGAAAGTCTGTTGTATCTCTCAGGTAAGATGGAAGAGCAGATACAAAGGGAAAGAGTACTTCATCTATGTATTTTGACATGTTTTCTAGTGTCGAACCTATAGAAGAAACTATGGGTCTGCCCGGAGGTTTCTCGATGTCCTTATGTATCTTCGGGAGGAAGTATGTTGTGGGAATAACTGAGTTGGGAGTAGAGAGGAACTTGCAGTTATCTTCTGTTAAAATGCCCTTCTTTTCCCATTTCGTGAGGAATTCTTTCACTTTATTCTCCAGTATTTGGCTTGGGTTGCATGCCATTCTCTCATAGCATTTTTTATCATTGAGTTGCTTATATGCCCCCTTGATGTAATCATCTTTGTTCATAAGGACGATGTTTCGATATATATATATATATATATATATATATATATATATATATATATATATATATATATTTTTTTTTTATATATATATATTCATATATATATATATATATATATATAATCTGAGCTAGTTGCTAAATTGAAGGAATGTCTCATAAAGGCACCGTGCTTAGCGTTTCCCATAAAAAACAGAGATTTCTTTATTGAAATAGGTTTCACTGAACATTGTATGTCAGCAGAGTTATCTCAAAAACATGATTTGAAGCACAAAATTATTGCTTATGTAAGTAAGGCATTTTCCCAGGTTGAGATTAAATTCAGTGAATGTGAAAAGGCTCTTCTGACCACGGTGTGGGTGTTGCAGCATTTTCGCCCCATTGTTCAAGGGGAAAAGGAAATCATTGAGACAAATTATCAACCATTGCAGGTTTTACAGAGTAAAAGGATTAGGGCAGGCAATCTAGCACAGTCCAGAATTACTTCATGGACATTGGCTTTGCAAGGCTTTCCTGTAGAAGTGAGGTATGGCCAGAATAAAAGGAGCCCAGTTGCTCAAGGATTAGCAGTTTTACATGACTGTGCAGCGGAATGTGTATCAGATGAAGTAGAGGTAGAATCTAGTTTGCAGGAGTTTGAACAATCACCACACAAAGCTTTTGATGAAAATACATGTAAGAATTTACCAACTGTATATGTTGACGGATGTGCCTTTCACATTGAAAATGACAGCAATGAACAGTTGGTATTAGGGATAGGAAATGTCTGGTTGAAATTTGTATTTGTATTTTATTGAATTTATATAGCCCTTTACTCCAAAGTGCTTTACATGAGAACAAGTAACATACAGCAAGCATAGATGACAATTGAATCACAACTTGAAAACAGTATAAAGAACAATTTACAATATTGCAGAGGTGAGGAGGGAGTAGGGAGGGGCAGAGGTGTGCAAGGGAGTAGTAGATGTTAGAGGAGGTAAGAGCGGGAGAAAGAGGAAATGCAAGAATGTGAGAGGAAGAAGAGAGAAAAAAGTAAGACTAGAAGAGAGCAGGGGGAAGGGAGGAAGGAGGTAACTGGGATGGAGAAGGTAAGGAAGAGAAGGAGTAAGAGGTGAGAGGAGAGGGGTAGGGAGGAGGAGAGGAAATGTAGGGTGTTAGGGAAGTGAGTGAAAGAGATAAGATTTTAGAGAAGAGCGAAAGGAAGGGTAGGAGGGAGAAGAGCGGATGTGAAGGGGGAGGTGGTTCCAGTGGAAGGGAGCAAGGAGTTGGAAGGAGCGGAAGCGGGAGGGGGTGCAGGGTGGTGGAGGAGGAGAGAGTAGGAAAAGATTAGCAGAGCGGAGAGAACGAGAAGGGGTATAGAAAGTAAGAAGGGAGGAGAGGTAGGGGGGGCAAGACCATGGAGGGATTTGAAGACCAGACAGAGGAACTTGAATTTGAGCTGGGAGTGAAAAGAGAGCCAACCTAGAGAGGTGAGAGAGGAGGAGATGGAATCAAGAGGTGAGAGAAGGCATAGGGAGCGGATAGCAGAGTGGTAGATGGATTTAAGAGGGGAGAGATGTGAGGAGGAGAGTCCAAAGAGAAGGGAGGAACAGTAGAAGAGCCTGGAGAAGATGAGGGAGGTAATTAAAAGTTTAGTAGACGTGAAAGGTAAGGAGGGGTTGAATTTTACGAATATTGTAGAGGTGAAAGCGACAGGATTTGGCAGTGAGAGAAATGTGGTGAGATAGAGAGAGGTGAGGGTCAATATGGAGACCAAGGTTACGGGCATGGGGAGAGAAGGAGAGCTGGGAGGGGAAAAAGAGAATGAAAGGGGGAGGGGAGGGAGGAGGAACATTGTTAGCAGGGAAGAAAAGGAGTTCAGTTTTATCAGCATTCAGAGTAAGGAATTGTGAGGACATCCAGGATTTAATAGCAGAAAGGCAAGAAGAGAGTTTATCATGAATGTCAGGAGAGAAGGAGAGGAAAAGCTGGGTATCATCTGCATAGAAATGGTGCGAGATACCAAAAGAGGAGACAATAGCAGTTAAGAATGAGGTGTAGAGTGAGAAAAGAAAGGGGCTGAGGACAGAAACTTGGGGAACACCGTGGTTGAGGGGATAAGTGAGGGAGGAGGAGCCACTCCAGGAGACAGAAAAGGTGTGGTTAGAAAGATAAGAGGAGAGCCAATTAAGAACGTTGTCCTTAAAGCCAAATGAGGAGAGGGAGTTGAGGAGAAGAGGATGGTCGACAGTATCAAAAGCGGTGGAAAGGTCAAGGAGAATAAGAATGGAGGAGTGCTTTGAGTAGCGTGCAGAGAAGAGAGAGTTAAGAACAGAGGTGAGGGCAGTTTCTGTGGAGTGCAGTGGGCGGAAGCCGGATTGGGTAGAGGGAAGGAGGGAGTGGTTAGAGATGAAGGAAGAGAGTTGAGAATAGACAATGCACTCAAGAAGTTTAGAAAGGAAGGGTAGTAGAGTGATGGGGCAATAATTGGAAGCAAGATGGGGGTTAGCAGAAGGTTTTTTGAGAATAGGGATGATAGTCACGTGCTTAAAAGGAGAAGGAAAAGTGGAAGTTGAGATCCTGATGTTGAAGAAGGAGGTGAGGTAGGGTATGAGGAGGGGGTAGATTTTAGGGATGAGGGGAGTAGGAATGGAGTCAGTGGTGGAAGCAGTAGGATGAGTGTTGGAAAGGAGTAAAGTAACATCAGAATGTGTGACAGTAGAGAAAGAGGACATAGCGAAGGTAGGGGGAGAAGGAGGAGGAGAAAGACTAGAGTAGGAGGGGAGGAGAGGGTAGTTTGATGGAGATTGAGGACTCTATTAGAAAAGGAGGAGGCAAGATCAGTAGCAGTGAGAGATCAGGAGAAGATGGAGAGAGAAGTCTGGGTAAAGTTTGAAAAATGCGGCGAGGGTGAGAGGAATGAGACTGGAGAAGGTCAGAGAAATAGGTGCGTTTCGCAGAGTTGAGGTATGAATCGTAGAGGGTATGATAGGAGAAGTAGGCAGATTGGTTAGAGAGGGATGGGTGTTTGAGCCACTGATGTTCAAGGCGCCTGAGGAGGTGGCGCATAGAGGAGAGATGAGAAGAAAGCCAGGGTTGAGCAGGTCTGTGAGAGGGGAGAAATGGTGAGAGGGGGTAAAGAAGATCAAGAGTAGAAGAGAGAGAGGAAGTTAAGATGGAGGATGCATCAGATGCAGAGATAGAGGAGAAGTGGGAGAGGGGGGAGGGAAGAGGAGAGGGATGTAAGAAATAGGGACGGGTTGAAGCCGCATAGGTCACGCCGGAGAAAAGAGGTAGAGGATTGAGGGGGAGGAGGAGAGGGGGAGGAAGGGGAGAGGGAAAATGAAAGTAGAGAATGGTCAAATAGGTATGTGGGAAGGGAGGAGATGGGGGAGGCAATGAAGGAGGAAGTAAAGATGAGATCAATAGTACAGCCAGATTGGTGAGTAGGTGGGGAGGGGTGGGGGAGATGCGGTAGGAGTCAAGGATGGAGAAGAGAGGATAGGAGGGAGGGTTAGAAGAGAGGTGGAGATTAAAGTCACCAAGTACAAGTAGTGGAGTGGGACTGGGGGAAATGAGGCTGAGGAGATGGTCAATGTGTTCATAAAAGGAGCAGACTGGGCCAGGGGGGCGGTAGATGATAAGGAATGAAATAGCATGAGGAGAATTAAAGATTTTGAACATGAATTCAAAGGAAGGGAAAGCGGGTAGAGAACGACGGGATGGAGAAGAGGTGAAGAGGAGGCCAAGACCACCTCCGCGGCCAGTAGAATGGAGGACATGTTCAAAGGAGGAAGAGGAGGAGGTAAGGGAGGCAGGAACAAAGGTGTTGTGAGGAGGGATCCAGGTTTCAGTGATGCAGAGAAATTGGAGGTTAAGGCGTAGGAAAAGGTCAAGGACAGCAGAGGTTTTGTTACAGATCGACCTGGTGTTGCAGAGGGCGACATCAATGTCATTAGAGGTGTTAGTGAGAGGAGGATAGATAAGGTTGCGGCGGTGTAATGAGGTGTTGGGGAGAGGGATAGAATAGGTGTGGGAGGAGAGGGAAGATAGAGAGAGGAGATGGCCTTTAGAAGAATGTAGAGTATTGTGAGGGGGGCAAAGGGTAGGGGAGAGTGGGGGGGAGTGTAGCAGTATTGAGAGAGGGAAGGAAGAATAACAGGGAGAATGATAAGACTAGCTTAGGGATGAGAGGCAGCTAGAGGGGGTATGTATGAGAAGGAGAGCAGTGGGTGGGGGAGGAGAAGGGGGAGGGAGGAGGTGGAGGAAGGGGACAAGCACTGAAAGTAGTAGTACTATGGGGTGGTAGAGGAGACACTCTGATGAGGGGCGAAGGGGGGGGGGAATGTGAGGACGTTCCTAGTATAGGGATCAGAATTGGGACTAGGCGTAGCCAGGTAGTGGAATTGGCTGCCATTTATAAAGCAATTACTACTGCAGTTGATAATAAATTCAGTGAAATTGTGCTGGTGACTGATTCTGATTATGCACGAAATAGCTTTGTAGAATATTTGCCTAGCTGGAACACAAGAGGCATGATCACATATAATAAAAAGCCCCTCAAGCATGGGAAAATGATACAAGCTATAGACAAATTAGTGTCAGAGAATGATTTAACAATATACTGGAGGAAAATTCGTGGACATTTAAAAACTCCAGGAGAAGATAAGGAGGGAAATGATAAAGCAGATCAATTAGCCAAGATTGGGGCTGTTATGGGAGAGTTGTTACCCATTGAACACTTAATTGGTGAAATACAAATAGATGCAGTTACACGCTCTAAGACTTCAAAAGAGGTAGAACAACCAGTAGTGCAATGGAGTTATGATAGTCCAGATCAAGATCTGATTAAGGCGCAAAAATATGATCCAATATTGGGGATCTATTATAATCATTTGATGGACCCCGAACAAAATCCTTTAACTGAAAATGATTGTACAGGGTAAGAATAGTTGAGGGTGTTATCAAAGAATAAAAAATGAATTAGGCTACAGGATGGATTTATGATCAGGGAATCCATAACAGGACAGATACAGTGGGTGGTACCCCTTTCATTCAGAGGGTTAATGCTACACCATGCACATGATACAATAACTGCAGGACACAGAGGTTCACAAAAGACTTTAGAGATACTGAAAGATTATGCTTACTGGCCACATTTGTCCCAAGATGTGGAATTATACACTAGGGGGTGCCTGGTATGTGCCCAATTTAAACCCGCTTCACCAATGCATAGAGCTCCACTGATGAAAAGAGGCTTAACCCTTCCATGGTCAGATTTGCAAATTGACTATGTAGGGCCCGTAAAAAGGTCGAGTAGGGGGAACCGTTATCTTTTGACCGTGGTTTGTTTGATGTCGAAATGGGTGGAGTGTATCCCTGCACCAGATTGTAGTGCGCAAACAGCAGCTACATTACTGGTAAATCATATATTTTCAAGATTTGGATTACCACAAAGAATAGAGTCAGACAGAGGAAGTCATTTTACAAGCACCTTGATGAGTAAGGTGTGGCAGATATTGGGGTGAAAAGGAAACTGCATATTGCATACCGACCCACCTCTTTTGGAAATGTTAAACGTTGTAACAGGTCTATTGTGGAGATATTGAAGAAGTTTGTAGCGGAGGCAGGTTCCAGTTGGGATTTACGATTACCTCTGGTATTGATGGCAATTAGATCGACTCATGCCAAAGCGACAGGTATCAGTCCTCATGAGGTGTTAACAGGAAGGAAGATGGTACTGCCACAACATTTATTATACAGGACACATGAGCAGACACTTTTGAGTGCATCTACAGTTCATGAATATGAAGAAGAACTGAGGAAGCATTTACAACATGCATTTGAATTTGTGCAGCGGAATTTGGAGCGAGCTGCTGACAGTGCAAAGTCATATTATGATAGAAAAACGTCTGTGAAAGAATATAATGTAGGGTATCAGCTATATAAGTTTCATTTTGGAAAAGGTAAACATACAAATTCAAAATTTCTTGTGGCCTGGCAAGGGCCATTTCAAATAGTGGATAAGGTGTCCCCAGTAATTTACAAAATATTGAAGACAGAGGGTGAAATGGTGACAGAACAATTTGTTCATGTCAACCAAATTAAGCCCTGTCACCACAAACATGTAATCAGGAGGCTTGAGCAAGTAGAGACAGCTTAAGTGCCCTGAATACATGGAGAGAAAGACACAGTGGCTGTCTTCATACTGCCCCACGTCATAAAAAATATAGATATAATGTTTATTGTGGAGATAAATAAAGATAAAAAGACCACATTTGAGAAAGGTGCAGTAATAAAAATTGATAGAAGGTGCTGAATCAGGTTGGCTTACAAGGGTACAATGCTGAAATATTTATATAAATATTGTTTGGATGTATAATGATGTCATATGTATGTTGTTGTTTCTCTTTAACATGTGCTTGGTTGCAGGTATTCAAATAATATTTTGAGCCACAATTTATTTTTGGCGAAGTGATAGAAAGTGTAAAATTGGTGCTATGTACTTAATCTGTCCTTTTTCTATTTGATTTAGACAAATTAACTGACATTTAATTGGGGTCAGAGGTCGCAGGACCGGAGGACGCAAGAGATGACTGAGTCCTGGAGCCTACGGGATGAAGCTCAAGAAAAGCCTCCGGACCGAAGTATGGAGGTGAAGACAGAGCGACAGGGATGCATAAATAGATGACTTCTAGGGAAAAGCACCCAAGAGCACCAGGAGGAAAGAGTTTCACCGAATGAACCAGATGATGAAAAACTGATGAACTGGACATCTCAGAATGCAGTCATAAAGATGGTAAACTTCATTAAAGGAACAGTAGTGAATTGAACTTAATTCTACAGCGTTCTTGATGAAGCATGGTATTATTCTATGGGACTGTCACGTGTTTGTTATTTTAATTACTTGTTTTAGTTAGTTATATTAGTCATTTATTTTATCTATTTATTTGATTTTATTATTTTTGTTATCATATATGAAAAGTTGATGTCACATATATAAAGACTATGAGTAACTACGCTGACACTTCGGTTGGAAAGAAAGACGTGTGAATATTTTGTTATACATGCACATGCACATGTGAATGAGGACTCATGGACCCATTTGGGATATGTTTTGCTTTTACTATGATTAAGCAGTGGTTAGTTATGAAATATTTCAATGTTCATTTTACTGAGTTGCTATTATTTCAATTGCGATGTATATAATGGAAAAAGAAGAAAAAGAAAAAAGAACAATTTGGGTTTCCTCCAATTGTGGATTTGGGTAGCCAGAATTGTCGGAAAAGGAGGGTATGTAAGGACATGTATGGCATTTTCCAAAATGTAATGGCATTATTATTGCCAGCATGTAGTGGTGTTTTGCCAGTATGTAATATAGCATTTTTTGCCAGTATAACATAGCATTATTGGTGGCATGCAAAGTACAGGATTTACAACACAGCCAGGCCCAATTTGAAACTGCAGATATTCAGAGCACGCATAGAAGAGCTGAGTGTGCTGCGAGGTTCAAATAATGAAGTGCACCATGTATTTTGGATGCTTCATGTAAAATACGAATTCTAACTTCTCTAACATAAACTGCAGTCTCATATGCAAAATGAGGTGAAATGCATCTTTTGGTGGCACTGCTGAGAATCATTTTTAAATGCACACTGGTGTTTTTTTTCAGCTTGTGGAGAGCAGAAACATGCAAGCTGCAGGATGCAAAAAGTGAGACAGTAACTTTTGACCTGAAGCTATTGTTTGAAAACGAAGGGTGGCACAGGACACATTCTTGTTAACCTGATTGGTGGAAATTATAGGCAGACAAGCCACGTCAAGAAGGGGATGAATAGGAGTTTTTTTTAGTAACAAGAAATGAGGAGACCAGTTAGTTCATGCTGGGCTGAGAAGGCTGACAGAGGTTTCAAGGGTTAGAGCGCTAGCTGTGGGACATTGATAAACTGGCGCTCCCCACATAAGCTTACTGAAGAATTTCACGCTGACACTGGGCCTGCAGTTGCGAACACAGCAAGGTTGTGTGGGGGACTTCAAAGAAATACCAATCTTGGTAAGATAAGTGCTAAGTGAGGACCATGTGAAATGCTGTATGTGTGACTCAGTGTAGGGAGGTTAGGAAATCATTGCATATTTATTTTTCTTCAATTTCAGAATGTGTGAACATTAATCCATGTTTCAAAAATACATGCTTGTTCTGTTTTATTCTCGTGTATTACAGATGGTGCTGTAATTTAACTCATGGTAAGACTTGGTGACTTGTAAATAAGATAAAATAAATACTTTTTGTATTTATAAAAACCAATGGGATTTTTTGTCATTCGTGCATCTGTTTATTTACATAAGTGGTGTATAAAGGGGAGGCTCATATCAGTGCAGTAGTGCATTTGCTAATTTACCAATGCAAATTAAATAGCAAACAAGAAAAGGCTAGCAATAAACAGCTATAAAGCAGAGGTTGTGTGCGGTGTGATGAATGTTTCATTTCTTGCATGTTGATGGGAAGGTGTCTGATCTGATACATAGATTGCTGGATGTACATAAACCAGTAGTGTCTAATTAGACACATAGATTACTGGATGTATATAAGCCAGTAATACCAGCAACGAAATGTAGGTGGTGCTCTGAATAATATCATTGGGTTCTAATAAAGTGTAGGGCTCTCTGCAGACAACTAGGAAGTATTCTAATGGAAAGGAAAGGTTTGTTTTATGATGGGGTTATAGCATAAAAAAAACAAGCTCACTACTATACCACAGTGATAAAATACCGTAAAATAAGATACCACTAAAATGATCACCAACACAAGCTAATAAGGTATGGTCACTAAAATAGTGTGATACCAGACCCACTCTAAATGTAAGACTAATTTACCACCAAATTACCACCAATATTTTTCCGGTAAGAAAATACCGCCAAATACTGAATTTACCCCAATAAAACAAAATCTCTTACACTCCCAATGGTCCCTGGGGATGGTTAGAAGAGAGAGCTTGCCTCTGCCTTGGAGCACCTGCCTTCACCTCACAAATGGAAAACTTCCAAAAGGACTGCTATCCTATCAGGGTCCAACAAAATCTTCTTGAAGGTTTGAAGTCCAGAGGAGATTGAAAGAAGGAGTGGGAGATGCCTTTCTTTTGAAGGCAAACACCCACAGGTGATTTGATTGAAACAAGTCTGCTTTGGCGTCCAATCACTGTCCTTGGAACAAGTGGATTGTGTCTTCTGACAACACACCCCAAGTGCTTTGCGATATAGAAAGTAAAGGGGACAGGAAGAAAAGATAGAGGCAGAGAGAAACAAGATGGCATAACCTCCTCCAGCTGTAAAGAGCTCCCTCTGTCTACACTAACCCTAACCCCTTTCCTTCTCAATAGAATTAAAGGCCTTTTGGTATGCAACGCCATGTTGTGAGGCTACTCCTTTGGTGAATAGGTGTGCCCTTTGATTCCTGTTCACAGGACAGCTTCCTTTGGAGTGGCTTTCTCTCTGGGAAAGGTGTTGGCTACCCTCACAAATGAACAAAAAGAGGTCCACCCCAGGGCTACAGTCTAGCTAGAAGCAGCAGCAGCAAGGGCAGCCTGTATGGGGAGAACACACATGACCCTTCCACAGCAGAACTGCGCTCACAGGTTTGACACATGTGTGATATAAAATGGATGTGCTTGGATAACTATGAGAGATGCTTGCCACCATACCCTAAACCTAGGTGTGACTTATATTTACAGTTTAGTGTGCCACCAGGACAGCATCCTCATAGCTCTATAGTTTTTGGAAGAGTGGTGCATACCTTAAATCCCAAGAGGTCAAGTTGGTGGTCGAGTCAGGTTGAAATGGTGCTTCCGATTGGTGAATCAGTGTTCGAGATGGCAGAGTTGATGGCTTCCAGCAATTTAAGTCAGCCTTTCTGTCGGGTCAAAGCAAATCTTCTGTTGGGTCGAGTCGGTGCTGGGGGATTTGGCGAGTAAGTTGTATCCAAAGCGGTGTGCCGGTGATTGAGTCACAGCAGCGTTGCACGTCGCTGAGTCTATGTAGCATTGTGATGGCTCAAAGAAGCTGGTAAGTGGTTCAAAAATTCTTATTGTGCCAAAAGCAGTACTGCAGGTCCTGTAGTAGTTCAAAGTGAGTCGAGCGAGGTCGAGCTAGCTCAAAAGTGTCTTGAGATGATAAACAGCGTCCTGGATTTTTGAGTTGCAGGAAGACCCAGGCACCAGTCTCCAGGAACAAGCTCCTTCCTATGTACTGCACTTCCACTCCAAGGAGATTGCCTGCCTCCTGCAGGGGTTGTTCATCTTCAGTGAGTAGGATCCTGGTTCCAGTGCACATGAGGCAGAGATGTCTTGGTCCTCAGGAGTTTCTCCCCAAATATACCCTGGAGGTGGGTATGTAGACCAGTTTTCCTCTTGCTTTGAGCCTTCTGCCTTCCCCTCTATGCCAGAAGCCTTTGCAATAGGCTGTAGTTGCAGCAGATTTTCAGGTGAAACCTTCTTGTCTTGGAGTCCAAAGATGAATCAACTAAGAGGAGGAATTCCCCTCTTATCAAGGCAAAATGCTACCGCAGATTTCCCCAAAGCAATCCTGTTGTCATGGGTCACATCCAGAAGTGTAGTTAGCCTTCTAATGTCAAGGCCATAGTGCCTTGTCTTCAGGAGGGGGCAGGGTGTTTAAGGAGCCCTAGCGCCATCCAAGATTCTGGAACCCCTCTCTGGCTGCTCTACCTCCACTCTCCCTCTTCCTGCCTTCCTCAAAGGACTCCAATAATCTGCAACCTGGTGTGAGAGGGCCATTTTCACGTCAGGACTGTGTTTGAAGCACTGGTTCCGGCGGGGTTACTGAGCCCTGGAGTAAGGTGTCCTCCTTCTTCAGGGGTATCAAAAGTGAAGCTTCCTGGGCAGGCTCCCGTATGGTTATTGCGTGTACAACCAGGACAGACGGCTAATACACACCCATCCCTGTCATGAATGGGCCATCTCACCTAGCTGGCAATAATATGAAATCCAAATGCTTGTGGCTTTATAATTGTGTAATCCCAGTAGACACAATGTCATACTAGACATGGCTTATATTTACATATTAATGTGCCACCAGGCTGACTAGGGGCACATCATTATTATATTTTGAATCAACAATATTTGTAGTTAGTAATCTGCCTATGCCTGTTGGAACTTTGTGCTCCAGCAGCAGTGTTAATGAATGTATATGTGGCCTTCGGACCTGCCATGTGGCCACTGTAGGGCAGCTGCTGGGAGACCTTACTAGACAGCCTCATCCAGGTAAATTGCATACTTTGCTTTTTGGCACAAGCATTTATGAAATCAAGTCTGATTAGTAGAGCTTGATTTCAGATACGGGAAAACCTGCATCATTTTATTGCTAAGGGTCAAAAAAAAGCTTTTGTGCCCTTGCGGGTGGCAATCTGTCACATCCTGATCATCATGGATGTTTACTTGTGTTTCTGTACAGTCAACAGTTTCAACTGTTTCTTTGGTGTTGATGTATAATTGGTTCCAAATGCATCCATGAGAGACCCACATGCTTACTCCATGTGCTGACAGAGTGCAGATCTGATATTCACTCCCTAAGCTGGACTCTGTGTTTCCAGACAAGGTTTCTCTGTGTTTCTAGCCAAGGTTTAATGGCAAAGCATTGAAATATTCATGGGTTAGTCTATTTATTACAAAACCGACTTTTCGTGGCATCTAATTACTGCGCACTTGCATTACTTTTTGGTAGAGAAAATTATTGAAAGACAAGGCATCATCTTAACATTGCCCATTGATTGTATTATTTACATTCTTACCTCCATTTTGCGAACAAGACTGGGAAACATTTCTTATCGCTTTGATTAACCATTTTCTATTCATTACCGGCAAAGAAGGTTGCAATGCGCTGCTCTTATTGGGCTTGCCAGACTCAAGACTTCTCGACACCCAGAATCATGACTTTGTATGCAGAGTAATTTGTCTGTGGGCAGAGGAGCATCCAGCAAAGAATACTAATCTGCTTTGTTACCGAAGAGCAGAATTTCAGAGCATCCCCAGCGCCTTGTAACTTTAGCACGCAGAAAGGCAGCAGGGAATGTGGGCATTAGCTGTGGGCAAAAGCGTTCTTTTCCTGTGTTCCCTTTCCACTACAGAGTCTCCAGGTGTTTGTTTCCAATTAACACCCATTAGTACCCAGCAAGGGACAATCATATTGTTATAAACGATCTGATTGGCCCTCGCCAGATCTTTACCAGTCCGACAAAGCCTTATCTGCTGCTGCGTCCCTTGACGTTCCACTTTCTTTTTTCAGTTGGAAGATGCCAATTGCTTCTCGCAATTTGCAAAAGACACTATTATAACCCTGGTGTTATGGTCCAGGGTACTAAGAGTAATAAGCCCCTTTCTGGGGGGCATTACTGCTTCAGGCAATGCCCTGGGGCCTACGTTAAGGCCCTTGCTTTGCTTGGGCCCGTAACTATGGGCCTCTGGGCAGTACCTGAAGTGGTAATGCCCCCCCCAGGCTTGGGACCTATTGCTTAATTATCTCCATTCCACCCTTCTCTCTCGCAGTGATTTCGAAGCCTCCTCATTGTTCTGGTCCTCCCGCCCCACTTCGGTCCACTTCGCATCTGGTCCTGCTCCACTCCAGCCATATTTGTCACGCTCCTTGCCAACACAGCACACTGTGGCCCTTCCGCCTCTCTGCTGGTCGCCGAATGTCATACCTCAGCACCCACATATGGCCTTTACTTTCCTTTTTTTCCTTTTTTTCATTCTATTACTGCCTCTTGAGCGATTTTACCTGCATAACACCAGCGCTAATGGCAATATTTATACAGAGGTGGGCTGTATCATCTGGTAATGGCCCACTGTCCCCGTTAATGCCTTCGCCTTTCTCGGGCCATTACAACAAAGCGGTGACGGTACAGCTGGCCCCTGAAGACAATAATGACATATTACAGCTCAGGGGTGCAACAATCTCTGCAATCTCTGCATCTGCTTCCATTATCCACATGATGTATGATGTTTACCTCTAGTAGTGGCATCACAGTGATTGCTGCTCATACATTTGGTCAGAATGCGGTCAAGGACTATAAGGCCAGATAAAGGATCCCACACACATCTGGTATCCAGTCATAACCGATACACAAAAGTCTCACAATACTATAATGTAGCCATCACCTCTTGTGTTTTGCCACAGTCACTCTGAATGGGACGGGTATGCCCAGATGTGGGTCCTGTGACTGCTGGGCCTCGAGACCCAAGCAACACCTCACTGATGGGGCCCAACAAGGCTGAAACATGTCTGGGGATGCTTGTGGTCTTGTGCAGAAGGTATGTGACCTAGCAGTTCGGGCTGGACTGCCCCTTTGGGGCTGGGACAAAGCCTGATTTGCATATGGTCTTTCTCCTTCTGTAATGGCTTGGCAGGTGAAGAACGATGGTCTGGAGGGTTGCCCAGAGCAATGCCAGAGGTTAAGATATGCTTGGACAGGAGCTAGCATAGTAAATTAGCAACCATAGTACAAAGTTGGCTGTGTCTCAGAAAACCAGGACCCCTTTATTGGTAGTTGTTTGCAATTCTGTGCATCGTGCTGGCCCATTTACTCAGCCAGCCTCCACACAACTTGCCCGCTTGCACCTCTTTATCCACAGTTGTTACCTATCTTGGCTGGCCTCCTTCATCTCTGATACTTGTTCGGGAACAGGGTCATTGTCCCAGGCCCCATGATGTTTCGGATGAGGCAGAGACCTAAGAGTGCAGTGTGGGTGCTTGTGGAGGTAGTAGGCAGAAGGAGGTCGCTAATAGAAGCTGGATCGACGGGAGTTCATTATGTGGTTAGGCATAGATCGCGCAAGTAATGAAACACCATTTTAGAAATCAGCAGCCATTTTGAAATCGAGGCCTAGCATCACGCTGCAGTAAGGGCATTTGGCCCAGTCACAATACATAGAAATGAGTGTGTGCATGCGGTTTGGGTCGCAGCGTAGGCCTCACGGTAGAAAGCCAAATTCCTGGAGATTCATAAACCTCACATTGTCTCTTACAATTAGTACATGTATCCCAGATGGAATGTGCCCTGCAAGGCCATGAGGGGGCCAAGAGTGCTCTGTGAACTGTTATCCCACGAGAGGGAGGGTGAGGACGAGGGCAGTTGACCTTTACCAGCCTAAATTCTTAGTTATAGTTGCCTGATGCCCCTGTCCGAGATCTCAACATTTCAGTGTACCATTCAGGCCCAGACCACCGACTATAAAACTGTTAGTGCACTAATTGATCAGGAAGATCACAGCAGTGTGGAAAGTTCACCCACACTGGAGTTTCAGTGATTTGTGCTGCGAGGTGCCGGGGGGGAAATAACTAAATATAAACTCGGGGAGGGAAGATTTGGCAAGACGCTGACACGTCTGGGATTGAGCAAGGGTTTGCATAGTTTGGAGAGTTATTGTAACTGCGAAAGTAGCCTCTGCACCCATGTCTGCAGTACCTAGTGCACATTAGGCCACAGATATGGGATGTGATGATTTGTGTTGGTAATTACCAATTAGGAGTTTCACGAATGATGACTTATGAAGAAGAACCCCACATGGAAGAAGATAAACAGGAGAGTCTGGGACCAATGGCCTGGCATCCCTTATGGAGCAGGCGGTATATGTATAGGGTTGCACCAACCAGCTACTGGAAATCGTAACCAATGTGATGCACGTCACCTGTGATGACATGGACGTTCAAAACTCTGATGTCTGCTGTGAATCTCACAGTGCCCCCGTGTTAGCAGAGTTCCTTGCTGGCATGTACTTTTTTGTGTGAGAATAAACCTTGTTCTGCTTGCAAAAGGTGTTCTGGGTGTTTTTCTGTATAAGTTCTGCGTTGGGGGTCTGCCAGACTAATTGGTGACCCCGACGTGATACCCTGATTTTCTGCAGGGACAAAGGATTCCTGGCAACACACCTGGAGGGGCCGAGCCCACCTGCAGTGACCAGTCTCTAGCGTGCACTCATAGTGGTGTACAGGAGCCATTTTCACAGAATACCTGTCTGCCCTTTGAAGCAGGGGGGAAAGCTCCAAGGATGGTGCAGGCCGTTAATGGGACCCTGTGATTGAGGAGCATGGGTGAACATGCACTTGTAGATACACCTTCTGCAGGTGAAAACAACGGGTGAGGACTTTCAGAGTGGATTGGGGAAACAGGGAATAAGTGTGTGAATGTGGGTGTTAGGTGAGGAACAAGTGGTGAGAGTATATTGTTGAGCGGTGCAGGGAGTGAAAACACCATGTG
The DNA here is from genome assembly GCF_040938575.1 of Ambystoma mexicanum. NCBI lineage: Eukaryota > Metazoa > Chordata > Amphibia > Caudata > Ambystomatidae > Ambystoma > Ambystoma mexicanum. The sequence goes on along the minus strand of NC_090929.1, from coordinate 1,493,996,217 downwards.
CCAGTTATATGGTTTTTATTACTATTACATATGAGAAGAGAAACAATGAAGTGGAATCCTCTCTGAGTTAGGGAAGAAGATGGCACCCTATTATGAATGAATAGAAGAGAAGACAAAATAAGCGGCTGCATATAATTAGAGGGCTTGAATTCCTGTGCGCAATATATCCCGGGTGGGGGAATAAGGTCAAGTAGTGGTTGTTACTTTATTTTATTATTTTTGTTTATTGTTTTGGTGTTTTTTCAAAATGTATGTGTTGTAGGAGGAGGCCAAGCAAGGGCCTGTGAGAGGAGAGTGTGGGTATTGCGCGGGCGAAGTATGTGTATGTGTGTGGAGTGAGCAGTAGAGAGAGGAGGGGAACGGTAATAGGGGGCGACTGGGGGAGGGTGGTAGGATCAGGCAGGACAAATTGTATTGTGTATATGTCTTGACCTTTTTCTGTGTAAGAGCTGTTCAGCATAGGGGTAGTTACACCATTACAATGTATGTGTGGTGCATTGCCATTGTACAAAGACAACATTGAAAAATATCATAAACCATGGGTGGAGGAGACACATGGGGGGATGTTCCGCCCATAGCTGGAACAGGGCATGAACAAAAGAGGGATTTTGGAACACATGTATACATGTTTGGCTGCTAAATACAAGGGCAAAAAACTTCAGAGGAGGAAGGAAATTTTGGAATTACGGAAAATGGGGGAGAATTTAGAGGACAGTGATGAGAGTAAATCCCAGAGGACCGATGGCTCGATTCCAAATACGGTAGCTCCATCTGAGGAAAGGCAGTTACCTCCACCCCCAGTAAGATGCTATCCCACTGTAAAGACTGGAGGGGGGTGTCAGTACTTCTGCTCTCTATATGGTAGAGCAGAGGCTCAGAGGACCCCAGCCAAGATTCTCTATTTGGTAGCTATGGTCGAGCAATGAAGGCCTAGCTTCTCAGGAGGTGATGCAGGCTGGTTCCTAAGTACAGTGTAGTCCCCAAGCCCCCACAAAGGAATGTCCACACACTGTATTAGTTAAAACACAGTCTTTATATAATTAATATTCAAGGTTATGTACACTATCACAATAACTCACTTTGTGCTCAGAAAATCAATACTGGTAAATATATACAGTTCTAAAGTGGTAACACAATTATTATCAGATCTCATTAAAGTGCATCAACTATACTGTCAAAATGTCACACAGATCAATAACAAGGAAACCAGCAATAGAAATAGGAAGGAAAGCAAGGCAGTTGAAACAATAGGCAGAATACTGGCCTCTACCGTTAAGCACAGTTCAGTGTGGAGATCCCCCCACCTGGGCAACCTGTAAAGCAAAGATGTATCACAAGCCCAGTCCATATATTGCTCTATGGGCCTCATTACGAGGTATGCCGGTAGCCATGCTGCTATTGGCGGCATGGCTGCCGGCAAAACCGCATCCGTGTCCTCGGAATGAGGACTTACCGGACCATTCCGAGTTCGGATGGCCCGGTAATTCCTCACTCGAGGACACGGACACGGTTCATCCCCATTCCCATTTGAGCCCCAATAGGGCTGAATGGGAATGGGAGAGGGAGTAAACAATGGGCCATTACGAGATGGCCCGTTGTTTGCTCCTGCTTCCCCTCGCGGGACCCGGTATGCACGCCTGGTTTTCCCAGGCGTGCTTAACGTGGACCGCGAGGGGACCTCGTAATGTGGCAGAACGGGTTGAACGGCGCCGCAGCCGTTTAACCCGATCTGCCAGGGTCGTAATGAGGCGCAATGAGTCTTATTTCCCTCTACAATAGTTCTACAGCCCCAATGTACCTGGAATTGTAGCGTTCGTCGTCAGGGAGTCGACGGCCCTTCTTGAGTGCCCTCCCTTTAAGGCAGGAGTCACGGGTCGTCGAACGTCCGACGGAGAACAGGGTGAACTACGGCGGTGAAGTGGCAGCTTTGTTCCTAGCGGAGCTCCTCGACGACGGAGCGTTGGTGTCCTGCAAGGAAGAGGCGTGCAGCGCACCTCAGTGACGGTAGTTCTGGACCGCAAAGAGATGTTGAAGAACTGTGGCCCAGCAAGGGCGTCGAGTCGTCGGCATCTCTGTGGTCTTTAGGTGGTGGGAAACCCACCGGCGGAGGCTCCTCGGCGTGTCGACGGTCGGGCCTTCTCCAGCGGGATAAAGCGGGCGGCGATGCAGACGAGAGCATCCTTGGTTCAAATTAAGTTCTTAGGCAAACAAGAGCACGGCAGCTACAGTCGGCGACGGCGGTCATCGACAGTGGTGGACAACAGTCCAGGGCGCTTCTCTTTGGGATTCTGTGGCAGTCCCCGTCTCTGGTCGGCAGCCTGCCGTATGTCTGTCTACCAGGGAGCGTTGGCAAAGATCAGCTGGTGCACGATGGTCCCTCGTAGCTCGGGAAGAGGGCGCCTTACCAGGTCCTCTCTGGGTCAGTTCTTGGAGACACAGCAGCTTTCAGATTGTGAAGGAGAGCAACAGCAATTCTTCTCTTCCAGCAGGGCTTCAAGGTTAAGCTGCAGTTTCACTCCAGTTACTCTTCAGCTTCTGAACACGAATTCTAGCAGTGAGAGGCCCCCAGATATAGTAGTTGGTCTCCCATTAATTCTGCTGGTTCACACTCAGGCAACCAATCGGTCAGAAGGGCATTCATGCAGGCAGGCAGCCAATCAGTTGCATAGTGCATTCAGGCCATTCACTTCTCTCCAGACACTCACAACAAGTTATGTGTATTGGGACAAGTACCCAGCCATTCAACACTCCTCACTGCATTCATACCAGTTTCCGTCAGGGCTGTCTCAGTCATTGTGTCAAAAACCAGATACTAGACATCCACAACACAGAATGCGTATTCGTCACACACTCCATTCACCTAGGTCCCACCCACAGACGTACCCACAACATACAGTCATTGGGAAGGCTCCAGCCAGTCTGGCCTGGAGTTCACAACAACATCATATATGGAACTTCCACCCAACAGCCAGTCAGGGGGAAGGGACAGAGTCAGGGCTTCCCAGGACTTTGGGAAAACAAGGTAATAGGCAATAGAAAGCAAGAGACCAGAGGGGCCATCTTGTTTCCTACAGGAATCAACTGATCCCAATGACAGGGCATGGGTATCCCAAAATGGAGGATACTCAGGGCACCTGTCAAATTCAGCATGGAGCTGCCAGCAGCCCATACCCTGCTCTGTGGGCCACACACAGATGCCCGAAAACATACACTAGGTGTACAGGGTTGTACCCCCCACCCATGGGTGCCATAAGGGTATCCCATGTGTCTGTGCACCAAACCAAAAGAGACTTGCACCGCCAGGAGTCCCACATGAACACCTTCGCGGAAAACACAACAGAACACTCGATAGAAAGCAGTAAAGGACAAGGATACAGAGGCCCTGTCCCTCCAATGCATTTCCAGCATCACACCCACCCTTCCCGCCACCGGGTACATGCCCTACATATGTGCCCCCATCAGCCACAGCACCACCACCATACCAGACGAACTCTAACACTGCCATACCGGTAAAGACCGAGAGTAAGGTGGTTCAGAAATCACAGAAGGTGCTAGAAGAGGCATTGCAGGCTGCGAAAACAGATCTCATATGGTTGAGGCCCTTAGGGAGGAGGGGAATAAGCAGGGGTACGGACTAGATGGATGAATGGTAGGAGATATTTTGCTCAGATTGGATAGCACTGCGATTAGGATGTACACATCGACAAGGGGACGTGGAAGTGCGAAGAGCGTGGAGCAGGAAGTATAGATTACGGGACAGTAAGATCAGAGGGAGATCCAAATAGGGAATTACGGGAGGAAGAGTGGGACACGATGGACGAGTTAGAGGACTAAGAGGAAATACCGGCTATTACCCCAAGTGTAGAGATTTTGTAACAGATTTGGCCGCACAGTAGTGGTAAGGAAAAAAGTGCATGATAGCAAGAGAGGGACGAGGGGATTAGGTACCCAGCTGCCATTACTGCATAAAGGCCCCAGAAGGGTGCACTATGTTCCATGGGCCCGGATGGACAAAATCAATCTCATTAAGGAACTCCCGCTCTTCATTTTGGGGTTGGGAAATGGATATATGCATTTGAAAAACAAACCACAGGTATCCATTTAGCAGTGGCAGATGTAAAATGTTTGCTTGCTGCGATTGTGGGAGAGCTGTCAAAAGACGTTTGGGTTAAAGCAAGATATCCGGGAGTAAAATTAGATGATGATACACATGATGGGTCACACTTCAACGATGTCAGAGCGCAGATGTGGGCCATACTGGGTCGGGCATACCTTGACACACCGGACCTACAGTTTATAATGCAATATACAATGGAGGATGAGGAGGACCCCACCCAATTATTTTAAAAGTGCAGGAGATGTGGAGGGTGGACGGTTCAGCTTTTCTATTTTGTTATTAAGAGGGGATTGCCCAAAGGAGTGCAGAAAGCTCTCGACAAGATAGTGGGCATAGAAGCAAAGGGCTGGGACGAGCTATAGACTATAATTGTACATAATTTTAAACGGGTTAAATAATTACAGAAGGAAACAGCACACAGGATGCAGACTGAGGAAGCAAAACTAGTGCAGAAGAATTTAGCAAAAATGTCATTTGATGGGTCGGTCACAACAGTGACTCAAACGGGCCCAGCAGAGCAGGTAGCGCTGCAAGCTGATGCAAGAATAGCGGTGGTTTGGTCAGGCGGAGGGGGCATTTTGCTTTGTACCCTGAGGTCTATGCTCCGACCCAAACCTGTATGCACACATTCGTTTCTATGTATTGTGACTGGGCCTAATTCCTTTACTGAAGCGCGGCGCTATGCCTCGATTTCAAAATGGCTGCTGATTTCTAAAATGGTGTTTACTAGCGCGATCTATGTCTAACCACATCATGAACTCCTGTCGATCCAGCTTCTATTAGCAACCCTCCCCCCCACAACCTCCCTAGACACCTACACTGCACTCTTATGTCTCTGCCACATCCAAAACCTCTTGGGGGCCTGGGATGACTGAGTCCGCTCCCGAACATTCGGAACCTCTCGCTCCAGGTCTTGCTAGGCTGTGGCCCATGCAGCTTATTTAGATCAATCCTATTAACGGCTGGGACCCTTGATGGTAGGTTCTATTTTTTGCTTGGGATATGTTTTGGGATGGGACCAGAATATGGGGAGATTCTTAGTGGGAACAGCATGACGTAGCAAGAAAACACCATCTTCAAATCAAACGCATGTTTACAACATGAAAAAATTAAGAGGGTGAAATCCAGACGAGTATGTCATACCATACACACATACCCACTCTTTTTCCAAGAAATGTCTGTCAGTAAATAGAAGATGGCATAACATGCACGGAAGGGAGGACAAGAGGGAGATCTAGCAGTTGATACCCAGTTGATTTTGGATGATATTTGAATAGCACTTATGTATGATTATTCCTTCCTGCCCTGCTAGATGCTGATGAGGTCACTTCCGCTTAGGTAAATGTGCCTACCATTTTAATTATAGTCGTCATGTTCTGTTCTCCTCGCATGCACGTTCACAGTTGTCTGTTCTTTCTGCACACAGCCTTGCTATTTCGGCACCTATCGTCATTTTGCATGACATGTGCTTTAGTTTCCTAACTTTTTTTCAAGATCGTAATGAGTTACAAATATCTTATCTGCATTCAGACTCCTGAACTGTCTCCAGATGGCTGGCACCGAGCTCAGCTATTAATGGTTTATGATTGCCTGAGGTTTGAACTGTGCTTCCATTCTAACCCCTCGCCCACTTTTTTCACAATTAACTTTTTTCCAAGTGTATTTATACACATTTTTGTTTGGATGCCAGAAAACATTGCTTCAGAAATTTGCAGAAATAAACCAGAGCATCTACTTTCGACATGATTATTCTGGAATACCCGGGAAAGAAGCAGGAGGAGTTTTTTTGGTCACTCAGTTTTCTGCACGGGGAAAGTACACAGCATTTGTAAGGCTTGGGGAAAGATGGAGGGCTTCAAGTAAGGAATAACACGTTTTATTTAGTGACTTATGTACATTGTTCAGCCCCACTGAGTAGGAAAACACATGATCGTCGGCAATATTAAATGAAGCTGAATAACATGGCTTCCATTCAATGTCACAGAGAGCACAACATCACTCCAACTCTCTGAGGCGGTTCAAGGGTTTTTATTGAAGATTTGAGGGCTCTAGGGCCGTCCCTCTCTCTCTTGTTTTGCAGCAAACCTCCTCCATAGTCCAGGTGTCCTTAAACCCCAGGTTAGTGCTACTGAAGGTTGACCTCTACTGTCTAAAGAGCTGGCTTATGCTAACATTGGTAGTTTAAAAGCTGGGTGACTATCCTCCCTCAGAGACTTCCTCACTGTCCCTAGTCTAGCCAGTTGTTACTGGAATGTGGGATGCCGATTTACAACCACACTGGAAGATTCCGGTTCCTCCTAACACCCCCACTCTTGCCTCTCACTCTTCTACTCTTTCATCTTGTCTCCTCTGTCTCACTCCTCCCACCATTCTCCTGTCCTTAGATGTTCTCATTCCTCCAATGTATCACCTCCACACTTTGACGGTATTCCTCCTTCCACTACTCCTTCTTCTCCCCTATGACTCAACTAATACTCCCTCCTCCACACTACTCTGCTCTCCTCCACCTACTACTCCCTTCAAACCACTCTTCCCTCCACCCTACCACTCCTCCCTCCAAACCATTACTCAAGCACTCTCCTTTCGCATAACAGTCACTCCTTGCATTACATTGTCAACACAGCCACCACACAAAAAAGTGCAATAAAACTGCAGAACCACTAATTCTTTAGCCAATACCTCACATGTTCATCAAATCGCCTACACGTTCCATTACTTCTTGCTTCTTCCAGTTGGTCTCTTGGTTGTCCTTCACCGCTGACCTCACCTGAAAAACCCACACTTCCTGCTTCCTGTCCCCTGTTTCAATGGATTGGATGTGTCTCCCAGGCCAATCTGGGAGACTCATCCAATGGCCCTGTCTTCTCCACCTAGAGTGTGTATGTGTGGCGAAACATCATTAAAAGGGGGCTGAGCCCTACCCACTTTCTCTGCGCTGGCTTGCTGTGTACTGAGGCTAGCGGCCTGGGAAGACCGATGTTTGCTGTTCATGTTTCAGGGCCCCGTTCCATGGGATCTCCCAGTGAGACTTTTGAAGGAGGGTGAGTCCTTCTCCCTTGCTAGCCCCTTATGGTCAAGGGTACTGTTGCATGCTGGCTGTGCAGTTCGGTAGCTCTGTGGGGTTTGCAGCGTCTTTCCCGTGTTGGCAACTAGTCTCTCTCTCCCTCGGTCACTCTTTGCTGCGGTTTGCTGAAGCATGCCGGCTGCATACTAGTTTCACCTTTGGAGGCATCTCTCTCGCTCACTTCTTCGTTGTTGCTCTATTCCCTGGTCCTCTCTTTCAGACATGATGTTTCTGCAACAGACAAGAGAAGACTGGTGGGCAATTTGTCCAGGCATGGCATTAGTACAGAGAGGTCTGCACAGAAAATCTTCGGCATAAGGGGGAGGGTGGAAATTGCTTTCCCCGCCACTTTCCACATTAGGGGCAGGACTGGCTCTAATGGCTCCCTGGTAGGCCTCCCACCCCTGGTAGAGGGTCTCCCAGCCCCTCATGACAAGGCCAGCTTACTAGTCTTGTCACATCACCTTCAGTCAGATTGCCCTTTGTCCTAGTAAATGGTCGAGATTCTGTAGATTTACCCTTCCTTGTAAATGGTAGAGATTCTGCCCTATTTACCCTTCATCTTGGTAAAGAGTAGAGATTCAACACCACGTCCCGTTAGTGGATACTGCTTCCAGGGCATCCTCCTTGGAAATAGATAGTCAGAATACAATCAGGTTGATTCCTCCTGCTCCTAAAATCTATGGTAGTAGCTGTTAATATTACCCATTTTAATTGCAATCAATTTAGCAACCTTAGAAGGATGATGGGTGGAGTCAGCCTTGCAGAAATTTGAACTTGCAACTTGCAGTGATTTACGCCCAATGTGGGAATATACTTAGGCCAACTGGCTTGAGTCTCATTTCTTGATTTTGCCAAAAACTCCCATTCCAGGTGTGGTGGGTGATGTTGATCTTCGTTTGGGAGTCAGGAAAGTACAGGAAACTAATACACATTGGGCCTTATTACAAGTTTGGCAGTGTGGCCAAAAAATGTGGTAATGCAGTGGTTAGCATTGCCGCCACATTACTGCCATGCTGAACTACAGGTTTGAGGATAAGGTGGGCAAAAACCTCCAGCAGAATGCTGGAGGTAATTTCGCCACCTTACTGCCAAAAATTGGCAAAATCGGCAGAATTACTGCAAGTGGTAATTCTGCCAAAATCCCCACAGAGTCCCCATAAACGGGGGCAAACACCGCCATACCACCACTTGTAATCCGACGGTAATTCCACCGGACCAAGTTAGAATCCCAGTGGTTATACCTTCCCCGTCTTCTTGGGTCCATAGTTTGCCCCCATAGCAGCTGTCATGCATGCATTCAAGCTGACACTAGCAATGACGCATGCGCATCACAGCTCACAAATAAAGAACCTATCCCCTACGATTGAGCTGGAAAATCCTAAATGGCCATCAGCCATAATCACCAATTTCACAATAATGACTGCCGTGCATGTCCTCGCTCCTACTTGCAATAATTACCGATGAGATGAAGATCAATCAATGGCCTGCCTCCACCTTTTCATGCGCACCTATCATTATTGAGGCTACTGCTTTCAAAATGACACGCAGACTGTGCATATTGGGCTGGTCTGCTGCAGCTGCTGCGGGCTCCATGCCAGTTGCCCTTGCACCCACCCAGTCGCCATGCCTCACCTGCCTGCTGACACAGTAGCGAGCACCAGCAAGGTTGGATCATGTCCCTGCGGAGGCCATCATGGATTGCTCTGCTGGTGCCAGCCTTCCCTCCACTTCACCCATTTCACATGGTGACGTGGTGATTGGGATGGACGCTGTGGCTAGAATGACTGAACGACTACTACAACCCTACAAGGAAACCTAAACCAGAAGTAAAGTAAGCAGTGCTCCTACACCTCGTGTGCACAGACACACTCGTCACATGTCTACCCAACACTAGTAAAGAAGATGACTACTCTACTGCCACCACGTCTTGTTTGACCACTTTCACTCTCAAGTATATTCAAGGATTTACTGTACAGGTTTCTCAAACTGTTTCCGACTAATTCTCTCCTCTGTAATTTGTTGATGAAAATTGGAAAACCACCTGTTGGACTAAATCATTCTTTTTTCTTTGGTAAAACATTTCTCATGGGTGTCTGACCATTAGAAAGCAGGACAATATTGTATACTATCAAAATAGCGGGTTGGGCTATTAGGTAAACATTATTTGACGACCACATTATATCCGCTCCATATTTGCTGGCATAGGGATTGTTAAATTAATAAGATGAGCCAGTGCAACTATTTGAAGAATTATTGATATTTACAGCAAATAAAATGTGGAACAGAGATTTGATTTGATTTGATAGGGTGCATGATTATGCAGGCTGCTTAGCACTGTACACAAAAGCTCCAGATTACACAGAGGTTTTTTAGCAGAGTACACAAAAGGATACATAAAACTCTGGGCTCTATAACACTCCAAATCAAATAATTGTTCTACATTTTATTTGCCACAAAGATAGGTTAGAGAGGTAAGAGAAAAGCCAGGTCGTCAAAGCTGTATGAGCTTCGGCAGTGTGGCAAAAAAGTGGTGTTCATTCCGTTATTGCAACTTCTGTTTCACGGTAATGGACTCATCGCCATCTTGCTCTTGAAGCGGAGAATGTAGTCTCAGCATCAAGCTGGAGGCAAATCTCCCACTTTAAGGTAAAGCATTGGCAGAGTGACTGTGGAAGTAATGGACTCCAAAAATGAGGATCTACACCACCCTTTGCTGCTCCAAGCTCCCAGTCGTTCTGAGAAAGAATGAAAACGAAAGGGTGGCAGCCATAAGCCCATTGGCCTCAAGCCAATACATGTGAAGCGCAGTTGACTCTAGAAAAGAGTTACACTAAGGGTCTAGCCCTGAAGACGGACCTAGTCCCAAATGTATTTCTACTTGTATTTTGTATTTGTATTTTATTTATATAGCGCGCAAAGCCCTCAGGCATCTGGGCACATTTCTTGCGGTTACATATTTACACAGTTACATAAAGAATATTTATATATACTTTGACATTTGCATGATAGAGTTTACATATGCATAGATATGCAAGGGGAAGCTGAGACAGTGAGGAGGTTAGTTTTTGTTCATGATGAGCCAGGCTTTGGCGGCCTTTCCGAATTTATAGTAGGAAGGTTCAAGTCTGATACTAGAGGGTAAGGCATTCCAGGTTTTTGCTGCTAGCACCGGGAAGCTTCTACAACCTGCCTTTTGTAGTTTGAATCTTGGTATATGATAAGGTGATTGGATTGAGATGATCTAGTCTGTCTGATCGATGTGCTAAGTTTGAATTTGTCGCAAAGGTACATTGGTGCTTGATTATGTAGGCATTTGTATGTGAGTGAGAGGGTTTTGAATTTGATTCTTTGGTTAATTGAGAGCCATCGAACACTATGTCTCAACTCTGAGATTTGGAGTTTTCTCTGGAAGTTAGTTGCAGCCCTGAGTGCATTATTTTGATATATTTGCAGTCTTCTTAGGTTGTGCTGGTTAGCGTCTAAATATAAGGCATTGCAATGATCCAGTTTGGTTAGTACAAGAGCCCTAGCTAGGGTAATGCAGTTGTCAGAAGTCAGAAACGGTCTACAGGCGTTTATGAGCATGCAGGTGTATGCAGTGGAAGAAGCAGAGGAGTTCATTTGTCTTCCTAAAGAGAGGGTTGAGTTGATGTACATGCCTAAGGTTTTGACATCCTTTGAGACCTTAATGTTGTTGCCGTCAATGTTGGCGGTGTTAAACTTGTTGTTAAGTCTGTTAAATCTGGCTTGGGTTCCTACAAGGAATAACTCTGTCTTGTCGTCGTTTAGGCAAAGTCCATGTTGTGCCATCCAGGCTTGGATAATGAGGTAAATGTCATTAAGTCGTTTGGCATCTATTACATAGTTGCCTGTGATGGGGAAAAGAATTGGGGGTCGTCAGCGTAGTTCGTATAAGAGATACCCATATGGTCTAAGTTATCAAATCGAGGCTTTGTGAATATATTATAAATCGTATGGGAGACACAAGAACCTTGTGGGACCCAGCAGGTGACTGCGGCAGTTAAGGCGGAAGCCGTCAGGTCAAACACTGGTTCTGTTATTGTCATTGGAAAAGTGGGCTACCGAAAAGAGATGGCTACAGAGGGTTTTGTGGTCCACAAGGTCGAAGGCAGCTGATAGATCTAGTAAAAGAAGGAGGGCAATGTTGCCTTTATCTTTTATGGTTTCAATTTGGGTTTCTAGATCTAACTCAGTACCATGTAGAGGCCGGAAACCAGATTGATGTAACCCAAGTAAGTTTTTGCTTTCCAGGTGATGCTGGAACTGCAGGTAAGCTGCTCTGTCAATAATCTTTAGAAGGAAATGCACTGTAGTGATCGGTCTGTAGTTGGTGAGGGTATTTGGGTCAAGGGACGGTTTCTTAGGGAGGGGCATGACCCAGGCATCCTTAAGGTTGGTGTGGTACTGTATTTGAAGCAAATGAGGCATTTATTAATGAGGTAATGAACGGCGCAGGTTCCTTCGCTATTTCTTTTATGATAGATGCTGGGCAGACGTCACCCATGCATCTGTGAGGTTTTAGACTCAATATTAGTTCCTCAACTTCCTTAGTGCTAAGGGAGGAGAATTTGAACAGGTCGATTTGATCTGGTGGCGGAGTTTGAGTTGGCAGTTGGGGAAGGTTATTGATTAGGCTAGTTTTTGTTGGTCTCAATTTTCTTTTGTAGGAGCTCGATCTTGTCAGAGAGCGCTTTTTGAATGTTCTGACACGAAGTAGTGTCCTTAGAGCATGAAGTAGGTGGAGCTGTCGGTGATTCTAGCTCTCTAAGTATGTTAAATAATTCCTTGGTGTTGGATTTGGCCTCGAGGATCCGGTCATTATAGGAGTTACATTTTACTAGGAAGATCGCTGACTTGTAGGTCGCTGTGTGCAGTTTTCTTTGTTGGAGAGTGAGGGGAGGTTTTTCCATGTAGTTCCGCGGTTCTTTTATTTTTCCGCAAAGGTTCTTAGGTGAGGGGTAAACCAAGTGTTTAAACGGGCGTGGGTTTGGCTTTGCACAGTTTTTGTGGTGCTATCTTATTGATAGCGTCCAGTATGGTTGCATTGTAAAGGTCAAAAAGATAAGTAGGGTCATCTTTGTACTCATTGGCAGTGGAGGAGTTCAAGCAGGAGCTGAAGAAGTGGGAGTAGCTTATGAGCTGTTATATTGTGCATATTTCTGGCTAGTCTGGGGGAGCCAGTAATTTGTCAGGGTTCAGGATAGTGTTCTTTTGTATGGTGAAGAGGATGGCATGATGATCTGTCCATGCGCAGGGCTGGTTAAATAGGGATTTTAATATTGCAGTTTGATTCTGCGATCCAATCTAACTGTCTGCCTTTGATGTGAGAAGGTTGTGTGAGCTGTTGAGAGAGGCCTAGTTCAGCGATACTATTCCTGATAGCTAGTGCATTGGCATCTTTCATATCATGTAGTCCGTTGTCCTAAATTAAAGTCTCCTAGGAGTAGGATTTGGGAACCGGGTTTGGAGTTGTTTGTGAGGAGTAGCAATATGTCTTCCTCAAAGGAGGATAGCGGGCCAGGAGGTCTGTAGATCAGGTGAGCGGTGTCCAGTCAACTGGTCGACAACAAACTGGTCGACTACAATTTGGTCGACACCATTTGGTCGAATGCCAAATGGTCGATTTTTTTTTTTTATATATATATATATGTTTTGTGGGTTTTCGTGTGGGGAAAAAAAATAAAAAAGAAAAAAAGGGGGTTGGAGGGGACCCCCCCAAAAAAAACCAAAAAATGGGTAAAAAAAAAAAAAAAAAATTCGACCATTTGGCATTCGACCAAATGGTGTCGACCAAATTGTCTGTCGACCAAATGTTTTCGACCATTTGACTGGTAACCCAGGCGAGCTGTTATCGTCTGAGTAGGTGATAAAGGTAATTTGATTGAGAGAAGTTCTGCAGAAGGGAACGTTTGGCTAGAGACTTGCCTGAGACCTAAGGAAGTTTTTGCGATGAAGGCGACGCCGCCACCTTTAGCTGAAGTTCCATCTTGCCTGATGATAGTATATTGGTATCGGAAAGCTAGTGAGAGCAGTGGACCAGATGTGGGCTGGAGCCACGTCTCCGTGATAGCTAAGAAGCCGAGGTTGTTAGTTGTCATGAGGTCATTAATATCAAGCGCATGGGCTGGTAATGACCTAGCATTGATGAGTCCTCCTTTGAAGGAAGAGCTGATGTTTTGAGTTGGCAGTTTAGTGATTTTGCTATTTTTGCCAGGGGAGCTCATTTTAAGAGGTGAGATGTGGGTGATAATACCCTTTTTCTTGACAGTTTCTAGATTAGGCGTAGTTCGGTGAGGGCTGAGTGTCGCTAGGTGACATCCTTTGGGGAGTCTATGACCAACTCTCAGATTCCTAGTTGCGGTAGGGCACGATAGGTTCGGTATAGGTTTGAGGGCATATAGGTTAATCCATTGCTCAGTTGTTAGTACTTGATCTTTAGTCATAGGTTTGATAACATGTTGGTCAAAGTCAGGTAGGAAAATAGTGGGGCTGATGCTATTTGAGCATGGCAGTACAGTGGCCATGGACAGGAAGCGGCTATGTTTTGTTTCTGATAAATGGGTAAGCAATTGCGTATATCTGAGTGGTCCAGGTGCCATATTGCTATATGCAGGGCCTCCCATAGTCTTAGGGATATGCGTTGGTCAGAATAGACTCATGTATAAATACTGCTTCACACAATACATATTGCTTTTTTAATGGCAAGGTCTAATTTGGCCATAAAAGAGAATCTGAATTCTTATGACTGAATATATATTATTATGATGAAAATTGTACTTAACACAACTCTAATCGAGCAGAGCGAGAGCACATGGTTTTTCCAGGAGCGACTCGTGATTTTCTGTGTGATTTACACTCTAGTGCCTAGAGCTTTAGCATTGTGCTCCGATTACCATTGAGGAATCAGACTCAGACTTTTTTTAATAGATCTATAAATTACTAATTGAAACACAAGGTGGTGCCTACCTATTCCTATCGTTGTTGATCTATACCACCCTTCCACCACTCGTAATCTTGTGGTAAGCATGCAGGACCCAGTGGCTGTAACGGTAAACAAGTATAGTGGTAATTCAGCAGATTTACCATTGGACTGCTGCCAAACACTAAAAGAGCCCTGAATCAGCACATTCCAGATGTGAGGAGCCTCAACAGAGAAGGCAATGCCACCCCTTCTCTTCCTCCATTAAGAGGGAGTTTGCAGCAGGAGGCCATTTGTAGAAAACAGATTCAGTGTTGGATAATGTTTTTACATTGCTCTGAATGAAAGATCCACTAAGGCCATAAAACGGCTTTGTGCATAATACAAAGAATATTAAACAGGATACGTTGATGGACAAGAAGCCACTGCAGATTCCCGAAAACTGGCAAAATGCAGACAACATAAGGAAGACTCGAAGTCCAAAACATAGGTTTACACAGTCAAGCCTTGATTAAATAACTGTCATTACTACAGACATCTAAGCCTCCAAGCGTGGAAAAGGAAGAATCCTTTAGAGAGTCTTGATGAAAGAAGCATGTGCTACCACTAGATTCACTTGAGGACCAACGACAAAACAATATGCAACTTAAAGCCTAGATTCTTAACGACAGCTGCAGGCTGGGGACAAGAACCTATTGAAGGGGGCCGTGAATCATAGTCCCATCGTTTACACAATCGACCAAATATCAGCACTCCCAGTTTCCTCTGCATGAAGTTTTAGAAACTGCTGACACATCCATTCTACAAAAGCAGTAAGATACGAGTGCAAGTGCTGTGCTGACTGCTGACTTTTACCGTCTGCATATCTTCTGCTTAAGAGTAACCCCAACATCTAGGACTAAACGATGCTAGGCAAGTTTCCTTAATGGTTTTGTTGCTGATACAAGTTTCTAACATTTGGTAATGATATGGCCCTTCATGTGAAGCAAAGGATATATGAAAAAGCATAAAACAAACAGTATTGCATCGCAATAGTGATATAGAAACATTTGTTTGCTACCTGCTTTTAAACATGTTGACTCTTGCCCACAGGCATCCTCCCACCCTCTTCCTTTGGTCACAGCAAGTCTGAAGAGGCTAGTGGAGAGTGAAGCAGTAATGCTTCCCCTCTAATCTCAAAGATCTAAGGACTTGTGCAGGAGCGTTAGCCGGGAAAAGATACATTTCTTTTATCTTTTCCTAGCTCAGAATAGCATAACGTTTCCAGAGCTCTCGTCCTCCAAACGTGTGCCACACAGTTTTAATCATGGGTGATGTCACAAAAACCGGTTTCGTCTCCCAAAACACATCAGGGATGTGGTTTGGTCAGTTTAGGGAAACTACATATACAGTATATAGGTGTTAGTATGATTATTGGGTCATCATATCTGGTGGCTCCTCCTAGGGCCACCTCTACCTACACCAAATACAAAGTTGCAGAAAGTAAAGAAGCTATTGGCCACTGCAACATTATATTCCTTAACGTGAAAGGTAACTAAGGATTGGCTAGAACGTGTCTTCCCAGCCTTGGGACCTTGGACAGCTACCAGCTACCTTTTCAAGGCGATGGGAACGAACACGGAGGTGCTGTGTGTTCCGTTATGTTGCCATCTCTGATCACCTAAGCCTGAGAGATTCCACTCAGTTATTAATCTGGGTAGTAATTGTATCTTTTCCACCTCTGGTTTGATGGGAACAGCTCATCTCCATCTACCTTGAGTGAATAGGCATTGTCCTGCTCTTCCTGGTCATGTGTGCAGAGACCACAAAATTGAGTTTTTTTGCTTGTAATCATGAGGATTTTAGACTGAATTCCTTACAGGGGCCTTATCGTCTTGGTAACTGGAAACATTCTGTCTCTGCTCGTCCTTGGCTAGAGTGTGCACTGGGTCTGTGTTGGAAGTTCTGTCGACCTGTCTTTTGTCGAATCAGGCTGTCAGCCCCTCCATTTATTCAAAGTCTGTCTTCCATTCCCCATTCAATTCAGTGCACCTATTGCTTCCATCTTTGTTCTTATGGCTTTGCCATGTTAGTTGAAATTAAGCATGTGCGAGCTGGATTTATGTATTCTTGGCACCTTGCTATTTCTGCTTTGGCAAAGGATGTACATATATATGTATGTTTCCGTCATCTATCTGCGTGAGTCATAAGCATTTGTTTTGTGTCTACCTGCAATAATCTAATGTATGTTCGCGTAGCTTCGTGCATGGATGCCTATGTACTTTATGTCTACGTGCACCTACGTCGCAATGTCAGTGGACCTGTTCGATTGATGACAACTCCACCTCCTCCATATCATGAGTCGGGTATGGTTTGAATGGCTGTCTGAGAGAGTAACATTTCTCACATCTGCGATACATCGACAATGGTGATGAAAGACCTAAGAATGATGTGCATCTGTCATTTCTCTGTCTTTGGGCTGCAAGTCAGGTAGGGGTCACAAGGGCCACTCTTGAACCTCTGTCTTCAAGCGCATGCTGGATCCATGTGATGGGCAAGCGCTTAACTTGTGAGATATCCACCTGGAATTGCAATATTAGTCTGTCTTAGGCAGGGCTCTGCGACGTGCAGCTCTCCAGATTCTTTGGACTATGACTCATGTTATCCCTCACGATGACTATACTGATTTGGGCTAATGCTAGCTGTAGTCCCAAACGAAAATTAGAATGTAAAATGTCCACATAACAGAGCCATGGTGCGATAACATCCCAGGTGCAGTGCGACAAGGATCCCAGGATGGCACTGATGATGCTGTGCCTCACCTGGTCCAGCAGCCTGGGAAAGCTCAGGTCTTGAGGCCCGCCGGCATCATCAATGCAGGCTCAGGCAGCGATGCATTGGGCACCAGAGACCCCAGAAGTGAGCAAGGGTCCACCTTTTCCGTCCTGCACAATGCCAAACACCGCCCAAGAGACGACCCAGCCTGGGACTAGCACACTGAGCCAGAGACTCGGGAGGGAGACTCTCTGGCCATGTGTCCCCCCCAGTGCAGTGGCAGCCGCATAACAAAGAGCTTGGCGAAGCATCTGCGTTGCTCTGATGGAAGGCCTGGGAATGGTATCTGCGATGTTGCATGTGACTCAGAAGCCTGGAGGCGCCTGAGGAAGCCCTTGAGCATGGGCACTCTCTAAGGAAGCACTAAATGGATTACTCATCGGTTGCTTGAAAGATATTAACCCTCATACCTTGCTACCATCATAAATGGAACTACAACCCTAACAATTACTACAGAGCCAGTTGGCTTCAAAGTGTGGTGACCTTGTCGGAAAGTGTTTAGGGTTTGGAAGGCAGATGCGCCCAGTAGGGAGGTAACTGGGCTATCCAAATACCAGGTGGACTGTAAGCACGAGGGTGGGAGAAAATATTGGTGGAAAGAAGAGAGGGGAATTGTAAGAAAAAATTCCTCTTTACTGCACCTTTCCTTCCATTTCTATGGACCCCCAAACATTTTTTTTTTATTTTTGTATCTGACTTGTACTTTTTACAGTGCAGTGAAGCCTTAAGCTTTACTGATTTTGCACTTGTCCTTTGGCATCTTGCTTTTAGCTTTCTTCCTGGCCTTTGAGGCCAGGGAAATCCCTATATAAACTTCCAGTGCCTGGAAACACAGAGGCTTTTGGTGGGCTACTGGAGGGCTATGTGTGTATGTGGGCTGGGACTGTCTCGTCCCAATATAACATGCTGGTGCCATTGTGTCTGGGTGTAATGGATGAGGTTTGCCACCAGTGGTCCTGATTGGACCACTGCTGGTGGTGTGTATGGGGGGTAGATCCGTCATTGGTTAGTGGGGGCTGCTGCTCTTACCTGGCTTTTTTAATAAGAAGAGGACCCCTGCACCCAATCTAGAGGGATCCTGGAAGAAACAGAAGGAGCCAAGACTCCTATCCAGCTACAACACTTGTGAGGAGACCGTGGACCCATCGGAAGAAGGTTTGGTGACCAATTTCTGCTGCTGCTCTGGTAGAGCTCTGTCCTGTTGAAGATCTCCAGCAGTCCTGCGAAGGAGCTGCGACCCATGTAGTGGAGGGAACAGCCATTCTCGATGTCAGCTCGGAATCCTATGAAGAAGAGCCTTCGGAAGTGCCACGGGAATGCCCTGTGGCTGACCAGCTCAGAATTTGGGCTACCGTGGTGCATACGTTGCCGTTCTGACTTGAGACCTGGAACTTGGGAGATCCTCAGCTTGTCCTATAACCATTACCTCTGCGGAGTTTCGGGATCCTAGCATCAAGGGGACCCGAGATAGGATGGGAAAGTCTGACCACGAAAAAGTGTGTCCCTTTGTGTCACCGTGCATCATTGGCCATCATCTGAAATTGCTTACCTGCATCCATTCCTGTCCTGAGTGGGGTCCTGCATCACGCTTTGCTAAATTTTTCCACTGAGAGTACTTGCACCAGCATCAGACACGACCAGAGATCTGCTCCAACCTGCAACCCGTGGGGACCAAGGGCTAAGGCTGACAGCAGGCCAAACGACAGTGGAACTTGTTCAACCGACCTGCCAAGTCTCATGAAGAATCAGAGTACATGGTGTGAGTTATAGCGATATTTATTAGCCCCCTAAACTCTCTTTAAAAGTTTGCTAACTTTTATAAAACTTTTCTAACACTTTGGCTTTGCCATTGCTTGTTCACACAAGCAGTTCGAAAGTTGGGAACATATTTGTTAGCTAGTTTAACTTGTCCTCCGACACTTGGAACTGTTCACTCGACCCCAGAGACCCTACCTTCATTTTTCCAGCTTTACAAACTATGTGGAACTTTGCTGAACTTTTGGGCACAAGGCCCCAGACAACTTCGGGTTGGCCTTCTTAAGTTATGGTTGATTCTCTGTGGACTTGAAGTGCTAATACTAATCTGTACCTTTCTTTTCAGGGGTTTGATGTGTATTTTGCCCCACACCAGTAATTCTATTTATGTATCCAATGTTTACTATTGTGTGATAATATCACCTGTTAGTAGTCATTTTTCACTGTGTGTTTTGGCCATAAGTAAAGAAGTATTTTTATACCTGTTTGTCTAAGTGTTTTCCTTAACTGCTTCACTGAGTGTGCTCATTGTGGACCCCTTACAAGCTCACCACCTGTTGAGACTTAGGGCCTCATTCCGAGATTGGAGGTAGTCATGGCGCTATTTGCACCATGACTGCCTCCAATAACGGGTCCGGCACCGGTATGGTTCAATGGCGACTTACAGGTGTAGTCCGACCTTTGCGGGACCGGTAAGTCCCCATTGAAAAAACCATTCCCCATTCCCATTTGAGCCCCCATAGGGCTCAATGGGAAGAGGGAAGGCGCTAATAACGGTTAATTGTAAATTGCGGTACCGTTATTGGCTCTGAATTCCTTAACGGGTTCCATCCATGAAAGCCTGGTTAGACCAGGCAGTAAAGGAGGGACCCGCTAAGGGAACTCGTAGTAGGGCGGTAAGGGATTACCGGCACCGGTCTCCTTACTGCCTCCTAACAAATTGATGTACAGCGGTGGGATGACCAGCCCCACTTAACATTCAGGTGTTTAGTGGGTGAGGATCAATATTGGGTACCTCAGTGTTGTACACTGGTGGAGTGTCTGGATAACACTTACACAGTGCACTGTAATATTTGATTACCTTATAGTTGACAGTTACCTACTAGATTTGATAACATGGAGACAATGATTTCGGTAATTTAAGTTCTTCCAAAGTGGATCACTTGAAAAGGTTGTGTGGTGACAGAGGCCTGGCAGTCTCTGGCACCAAAGCTGAACTAATTGTAAAGATTCTTGATTTTGAGAAGAGTAAGGGTGTACCTCCCCTAACTAATGGTACTGATAGTGGAGCTGGGGCTGAACCCAGCAACAGTAATGGAGTTGCTGCCACTGCAGCTACTAATGTTGAGGATCAGGAGGAAGAGGGTGAACCCTCTGAACTATATTATGTCACAACCTCAGAGGCCGAGGCCATTTTTGACTTAAAAAAGGAGAAGCTCAGGCTCAAGGAGAAAGAGCTTGAGTTTAACTTGGCTAGGTTGGACTGAAGGAATTGAGAGGCAGACGGACAGAGATCACCAGATGGAGATTGCCAAGTGTCAGGGTTCACAAGGTTCTTCCAGAGGATCTGAAGATGGTTATGTGTCCTCTTCACATCCAAGATTCCCAAACGATCTGCTCAATGTGTATGAGGAGAAGAATGATATAAATGATCGACTTGTAACTTTTGAGTATGCATGTGAAGTACAAGGAGTGAGTGATGCTGATAGGATTGAATGGTTCCTCAGAAGACTGCCGTATTCTGGATATAGTGCCCTTATACAAATTTCCAAAGCTGAGTAGCAAGATTTTGTAAAACGTAAGCAAACTCTCATCTCAAACTTTGCGAAGACTCCTGCCCAATACTTGAAAGATTTAGAGAGTACAAGAAAACATAATGTATGACATGTTACTTTTGTTACAGATTCTTTGAAAAACTAGTGTGGCTGGGTAGAGGGTTATCAGGTAGCCATTCTTGAGGGCATGATTCATTTGGTCATGCATGAGCACATTTTTGCCTCATGTTCCCCAGAGCTTAAGCAGCATTTGGCTGACGCTATGGAGATAAATGCTAAGCAGTTAGTCATTGCAGCTGACGTATGGGTCTCACATAGAGTGTCCCATAAA
The DNA here is from genome assembly GCF_040938575.1 of Ambystoma mexicanum. Taxonomy (NCBI): domain Eukaryota; kingdom Metazoa; phylum Chordata; class Amphibia; order Caudata; family Ambystomatidae; genus Ambystoma; species Ambystoma mexicanum. Next base: position 1,493,975,418 of record NC_090929.1, on the reverse strand, counting down.
GACAAGCCTGCTTCAGGTAAGCAAGAGGAGGGAAAGAAGCGGAAAGTGAAAGAGGGTGGGAGTACTATAAAGCATTGTCCAAGAAGGCCCACAAAAAGTTTAATGAGGGAAAGTCACAAGAGTCAAGTCAGGATAGTTGGACTAATTCTCCCAATCTTGAGAGTGGTTTCTCTAAGCCTCCCTATGTGTCAAGGCCCAGTGGGGCCTGTTACACTTGTGGAGCCAGTGACCACAAGAAGGTGACCCCTGGTGTAAGAGTAAGATATTGCGGGGGGGTCCATTCTGCAAACCTGGCCTTCTCTCAGTATGAGGAAGAAGAGATGTCAAGGGTGTCCTTCCCTTTAGATTCCTTTCCCACAGGCGAAGAGTCTAAAGGTAGACTATATTCTTTGGAAAATAGTAGTGCTGGAGCACCTGCTCCCATCCCAGTCCTGTCCCTTAGTCATAATTTTTCTGAGGAGGATAGTGTTCAGGTAGCAGATGTAAGTACCTCTACTGTTAGGAACACTGGGCCCGTCCTAATGATGTAGCTTCCTCCATGCTAAACCCACAGGTTCCTGCCACATATCCTGTGGGGGATGCTCTGTTGGCTGGTAGGCCCTCTCTCAATAGGTAGGCCTGCCAGTAGTACCTGTCATTCGAGCTGTGAATAGCAAAATGGTCAGGGCATCTGTCAATGTTAATGTTAGGAGAGTGGTTCCTGGAAGAATTCAGGGGTGGACTAGTCTATAGGGAACTCTGGAGATTTCCCGGTAGGCCTCTGCACTCTGGGCCTCTTTTTGTGGCATTTACACATTTCTCATAGGAAAGGGTTGGGTTTGCCGAAAATGTGTAATATTGGGCCACTTTGAAAATTATTTCTAGGGCCTCATTTGGTTCCCAGTCCACCCCTGGAAGAGTTCTGGGTGAGCAAAGTCTTCATGATCCTAATAGACACTCACCTGACCCTTCAAACACTTGCTCTCGGAATCAGGTGGCCTTAGCCAAGCCTAAGGGAAAGCCTAGGCCTAAGGGGAAACCCATGGCCAGATGAGTCAGAAAAAGAGGCAGAGGGAAGGAGAATATTCCCCCTGTCCTACCTATAACATCTGTTGAGGTAGTTGGTAGAGTCCCTATTCCAGGTTCAGAAGAAGGAACCCCTGAGAATCTTGGATCCTATAGGACCCCTGAGCTACCTAGCATGCTGGTAGAGTCGATCCCTAGGGGAGAGAGAAGTATGGGACTACAGAAAAGAAAACCATCATAGATATGCCTATGGAGAAAGGCCTGCTCCTAATGGGAGGACTCCCCTCCAGTGAAGCAAAGAATCAACATGAAGGTGGATTACTGAAAAGTAAGCCCACCGAGCCCACCTGAGACATCCATGAGAGGTTGGCGGTTTCTCAGGTTGTGAGGCCCTTCCTTCTGCAGTTGGTATGTAACATTCCCCTTGTGGTTTATCCTAGTGTAAGGATACCACCAGAGCGGTCTAACACCATTCTTGCTGTCCCATGATGGGGGTCCCAGGAGAAAACCAATGTAGGAGTCAAACTATCTGTCACCAGGTTGACAGGTGTGAGACAGGAATTCAGTTACTCCAGAATTCACTTTTAGGAGTGGACTCTTTTTTTACCAGAAGTAAGGCCTAGTTTGATTAGCCCTTTTACTCTGGAGGCCTCAGGCAATAGGTTATAATTGGTAAATGCTGATCACAATCCCATATGTCCTTGTGCCACCCCACAGAGAATGACTGCCAAGTCAGTAATTGACACCTTACTGAATGACAGTCCCAGAGGTAGCTCCTCTGCTGTGCTCAGTAGTGGTGAGACCCAGTGGAAGGAGGATGAAACGACCTGTCAAGGGTCACTGAACTGTCATCCACAGGAAGATGTTCTGAGAGAGAGACTTGTCCAAACTCGCCTAAGTTTGATTGGAGCCTTCAGTGAGCCGCAGAGAAGGAGGTGGGACCTTCTCCTGTCAAACTTACTTTGTAAATACCTGAACGCATGTGCGTGATCTTGGCCTTGCCATGTTTCACAGCTTGGCAAGGTAAACTATTCAGTAGGCCTTGGTGGACCTGGATAGGCTACCATAAAGTTGCTTCAGAGATAGAATTGAAGGCCTGCTTATGGTTATAGAGAGGGCGCCAGAGAAATCTGTGTGTCTCCCTAACCTGTGCCAAAGCAGCCCTTCTAATCAGTGGCATAACATAACATTTGGGCCCCCCCTGCGAACCATGCTGAGGTCCCCCTCAACTCGGCAACAAAGCACAGGTCGCGTCACACTCTAGGCCGGCCTTGATTACCACGTTTGCGCAATACGCGCGATTGTGCTGCTACAGGGGTACACCGCAAACTGCATTAGGAAAAATCATATAAATATGCGTTTTAATGCATTATGCAGCACACTTTCTGAGGAAACTTAGCTAAAAGGCCAGAGCGTTGCAATTGTTTTGTAGGGTAACACCAATCCAAAAATCTGATAGATGCATGTCACCAACAGTGCACAGGAACATTAATACTTGAATTATTATAATGCTTTGTTATGAAAAATTCCATGCCACAATGAAAACATGTCCAACTGGCTGCACAATGTAGACCAGTCTAGACATGTAATAACATATTACAGTAAAGCATGCCAGGCCCCATTTAGACATACCTAGACTGGTTTCACCAAAATGCCAGTCGAGGTAATAACACTTATCATGGTTATTTTATCACAGATGTTCAAAAAATATACGATGCTGCAGTAAGAAACGGCTATACTGGCACCACCCAAATGCCAGTCTAGCCAGGTAATTACACTTAGCAGTTCTGCTTTATCAGAGATGCCCAGCTAAAGAAAAGTCAAGCCAAACTATGAAATGACTAGACTGGCTGCACCAAAATGCCTCTCTAGCCAATAATACCACATATCATGCCGGCTTAACCTGGACATGGATGACCATTTTGATTTATCGCACAATGAGCCTCATTACAAAATTGCAAAAAGCAGGCGTTAAAGCCTCCAACCCGCTAAGGGACCTTGTAATCAGGCGCTAATGATTTAACGGCGCCGACGCTCTTTGCGGCGCCGTTAAACCATTAGCGCCAGGGTCGTAAATAGGCCCAATACCTGTTCCACCCCACGCCTCCACACATCCCCTCTCCCTCCCACCCCCTGCGCCAACCCCCAAAATCAGCTTCTCAGTCCATAATTACCTCCACGTCCCTTTTCCTTGTCCCAGTGCTTACGTATAAGGCTCTTTGCCTCATAGGTAAGTACTGGGATGAGGAAGAGTGGGACTAGGAGTAATGTAGATTGCAGGTAACTAAGCCAGGCATTACCTCCATGTCCCTCTATCTCATGCCAGTACTTGTGTATGAGTAAAAGTGCCTAATATACAAGTACTGGGACGAGGAAGAATAGGGCTATGAGTAATGGAGATTACCAATATGTAACCAAGGGATTAAACACAAGTAGTGGTGCAACAACATTGAGCTGACTGGGCTTCAGCCCACCCCCGACATCCCACTGAAATTCTGGGCTATGTTGATTCAACCTAGCTGATCTACGGAGCCGTTGCCGGACAGAACAGGACACAGATGTTAAACGGCACCTGGATTTCCTGTTAGCAAAGGCCCAGCAATTACAAACGTAAAGCATTTCACTGTTAGTATCTGCCGTTAGGCAATAATTGGAGTAGCAACCCTGTGGTAGACTACACCACTCTTGTCCTTTCGGTATTAGGTAACCCACCTATTGGTATAGGTCTGTACTGCACAAGTTGGTAGTGTGACTGAGCAGCCAGACTTATCTCAAGAGGTGTAAATCTGAGCTGTAGAGCTGTAGCATCGAAGTCCACAAATACAAGTATACAAATAACACTTACACCCAAGGTTTTCTAGTAAAATAATTATTTATTTATTTAACTGTCAGTTTTAAATAAGCTTTCTTTAAAAAGGGCGATGTGCAACAATAAAAAAATACACTTCAAAATACGTTCTTAGAATCAAGACAAGCAAGTAGATACTCTTTAGAGATTCTTCATACACACTTCCTATGAGGTGACTTCACTAACTAGGATAGTAATGGCATTTATGTATCACTTTTGTACTTGGTAAAAATCCGAGGTAGGTAAAAAGGAAAGGTTAAAAGAAGTAAAAAAAGGTTAACAGGTTCTCAGAGCATGTGAGCACTTTTAAATCCTCCAATGAAGTCTAGATAAAACCTTTCCCAGCAATAGTAGTTAAAAACCAATGTATCATCTATGAGGGACAGTTATAATCAAGGTCAATGGACTAGAAGAGTCTGCAGGGAGCCAGGACAGCCAAGGTCAATTGGAGCAAAGTCTATGGAGCGGAGGCCCTTCTTAGATAGCAAAAGGTCTTGCAAAAGTTAGAGAGTTTGTTGTAGAAAATCACTGTTCGGCCACAAGCTGTTACACTTGTGAAAGGTAGAGCTGAGATCAACTCTAGAATTGCAGCTACTGCAATTCTCAAATGAGAAAAGCAGGCTACAGACCAGGAGGTAAGTACCCCTTAGTCAGAACAGTACCTTAGATTAGAAGTAGAGGCTCCACCTGGCTTCTGTCCTGGTTGCAGTGTTGCAGATCCTGTGTTCCTGGGCCTCAGTTGTGGGGACAAGAGGAAGGATGCCTGGAGGACTCCTGCACAGCAGTTCGGAGGTCGGCAGCAGATATGGGCTCTATTCAATTTAGCGGTACTTTGCGGTTTCAGCTACCTGCACATAGCACCACCACGGATCTTGGACACTGGATGGGCTTCCTTCACTCCTTGAATCCAGCAGTCTGTTGAGATGACTCGAGCTAGGGTCGTCCTACTTCGGGAGGGTCCCCAGGATCTTCCTAGAGCTTTGGTATGGCTTAAAGACATTGCACTCGACTACAGATTTCTCGACCACTAGCACTCGATTCCAGCAGCAGCAAAGTACAGCCAGTTGGGGAAGGTCTTCCAACAAAGTTTGTCTTGGGGTTAGTTGGTCCCACTAACCCAAGGGAAGAAGTCATCCTCTCAGGAGCTTCTCTAGTCAATTAGGAAAAGGAGTTTCAGCAAGGCAGCAGGGTTTCACCGGGCAGTTCAACAGTCCACAAGGATGCAGCAAGCTTCTCTTCATGATTCCTTCGTCAGATGTTTCGTCCAGTGGTCGACTCTGTCTTTAGTCCAAAAAGTCTCGCCTTTTGTGCAGGTTTCCCCCATTCATGTACAGCCAAGCTGTCCCTCATACAGCAGGGTGGCTGTCCTACGAGGACAGCCAGTCAGCCAATCAGGACTGGGTGCATTCAGGTAACCAAGGAGACTAAGGGCAGGGAGTTTCGGCACCTCTCTCTTTTCCTGCCCTGCAAGACACACTGGAGCCAGAGGTGGGATTCAGTATTGAAGCCTGCCAGAGGCAGAATGAACAAAGGGCTTAAACCTGGTTTGGCATTCAGAGTAAAACCCAAGAAAGACCTCACAAACAAAAAATTGCAACAAAAAGAAGACCAGGGCCATTTTGGCACAATGGTCTCCCATGGGTGCTATACTGCAGCTGAGGATTCAGCCTGCGGTAGAAAAACACAATGGTAGGAAAATTAAACCACTAGCACCAGCCATTTAAAGTTGTGGGGGTAGCATAACATTTTTTACATGAGTAAGTAGAAAAAGGGACTACTAAGTAACCCCCCAGCACGGTGTGCTGGATCTACATAGAGAAAAGGTAAGTAAAGTCAATTTCACTTTACTATTCTTGGGAACAGTGGTTCTTACAAGAAAAGGTATTTAAACCTTCAGAGAAATCTAAGGGATTTCTCTGTGACACTGCACTGAGGGTGCTGTGTGTCACCATACAAAAAGTAGATTCCTATGGAGTTTGTCAGACTCCAAAAACAAAGGAAACACATAATCCAAATCAGATATAAATACATGAGAGAGTGAGAAAAAGGTATCACTCTCTTCAGGGTGAGAATTAAAAAGTCCTAAAGTCCAGCAAAAGAGCTGGGGATCTCTAAGGTTGAAGGGGAATTAGCACAGACATGAAAAATCTCCCTAACACCTGCATTCAAATGCATAATTCTTTAGGCAATTGAAATCTTGGCGTGGGTTTAGTACTTGCATGCCAGGGAAGTGATTGGAAGGGTAGAGAGGGGACAGGAGACCACTTATTCTCACAGCAGCCCATAAGTGGGTGATTTAAGACTTAAAGGACAGAGTAAACTGCTTTTAACATTGAAGCTGCACTAGAATAGTCTCATTAGAACGCATAAAGAAGTTAGATGACCACACAAATAAGTTTGCCCCTCCCTCACCGCCAGTGAAGTTAGCATCTCTCCCAACATTTGAAAGGTTAGCACCCTTCCCCTGAAATGTAGGTTGTTTTGCGCACGTTAAAACAAGCATACACACCATTCACCATACACACACACCCAGCCACGCATACATTTAAGTGTGCACCCTTTTACCATACAGGAACACACACCCAGGCAGCCACCAATACATTTAACTGTGCACCCTTTCACAATACACTCGCACAAGCAGCCACCTATACATTTAAAAGTGCACCCATTCACCATACACTCACACAGGCAGCCGCCTATACATTAAGTGTTCACCCTTTCATCATTCAAGCACACCCAGGCAGCCTGCCATACATTTAAATGTACACCCTTTTACCATACACTCGACACACACACCCAGCCACTCATACATTGTTTGTGCACCCTTTCACCATAGACTCACACAGGCAGCCACCTATACATTATTATTATTTTTTTTAATGTTATGTTTGGTAATACAAACTTTTCATTATATCATTTACATTTAAGAAAGGAGAATTGCTATCGTTCAGGATCGCAGCCCAAAATTTGATTACTGTTAAAATTAGGTTCTTGTCATGTCCTTTTAAGAGATGGGCCCATCGTTCCTGTGTGTTCATCTGTTTCTGAGAGATTTTGAAAAAGTCCTTGAACAAGTTTCATTTTTCTTTCAAAGCATGGCAAACCATGATTACATTGAAGAGTGTCTCTCGAGTGTTCTCATTCTTAGAAAATCGACAATCTGTGGTCATTGTGTTTGGATGTTTTATGTTAGTTAGGTAGTCGCGAGTCGGTAATATATTTAGGTGAAAACGTAGGAATAGGTCTTGTGTTGATAGTTCTGGAAAGCATACTAAGTATGGTGGTAGTTCGTTGAGAGCTCTTGCTTCTATTGAACAGTTCAAAGATCGTTTATATTTTGATTGTTCCTCTATTGTTTTAATCCAATCGTTTTGCTGAACTCTTCTTTTAACATATTGTGGTCTATTTATTAGCATGTCTTCGCTAATCTATTCGGCCTTCATTTTCTTCTTTATCTCGTAGGTCCAGTAATGAAGAGCTGTTGCATATACAGGTGTCTTTTTTTCTTTGCGTATTTCTAGAGATGGAATTTTGTCCTGACAAATTATTTTTCTGAAGAGATCCATTTTTTTCCAGGTAATTATAGATTCTAGAGATTGAAGTGCCAGTTCGAAGCGAATTCTTGGCATTGGAAATTATTTAGGTAATGCCAGAGTTTTCCTCCAAAAGATGGCCTCATATTGTTGCCATTTCATCGTATCTTGATTGATTATTGTTTCTCCAGCATAGGTTAGGATGGGGACCACCTTTTGTCTATATAGTAAGATTGTTGATTTTATTGTGAAGGTCCCAAATTTGCAATGGAAGAAGCGACGTAAACGGGCTAAGGATCTTGCTTTCCTCTCAATGTGATCTTTCCATTCTTGTTCAACTGGTGACGGGTTTATCATAGTGCCTAGATATTTAAATACTTTTGTCTCTTCAATCTCTTTTTCTTCTAGCTGAAGTTTCACATTTTGTCGCCTGTTACTATGCAGAGTTGTTAGTCTCATTAACTTGGTTTTAGGAATGTTGATTTGTAGGTCATTCTCTTTCATAAAAAAGCCAACTTTGTCTAATGTTTTTTGTAAACCTGATTGCGTTTTATCCATGACAATGATGTCATCTGCATACATTAAGGTTTTTATTGGTTTGTTGTTAATCTTCGGTGGATTCGAGAGTGGATAATGAATCACTTGTACAAAACCAAAAGTATACAAGTTATATAGACAAGCTGCCAGGGGGCACCCTTGTTTCAGTCCATTCCAGGTAGTGATTTCTTCTGTTACTGCACTGTCTTTTGATAATCTGACTCTGATCGATGTATTAGAGTAGAGCTTTTTAACTGGATTGAAAATGGATGGGGGACAACCCCATGATGCTAACTTCGACCATAGTTTTTCTCTATTCACCGAATGGAATGCTGTTTTTAGGTCTATAAAGACAGCATATACTTGTTGTTTCTTTATCGTCGCTTCGTATTTAATCATATTCAGAAGCAGCAGATTAACATTTGTGCCAATTTTGTTAGCAAAACCAGTTTGTCTCTTTTCTTGAATGCCATTTTCCGCTGCCCATATATTGAGTTTTTTCATTAGGAATCCCGCGAACAGCTTTCCCAGTGGGTCAAGAAGGGCTGTAGGTCTATAGTTTGCTGGCATTTTCCTGTCGCCAGCTTTATAGATCGGAATCAATATTGCTAGGGTCCAGCTGCGTGGAATTTGTTTAGTTTTCTCTATTAGATTAAGAAGTTTTGAAAGAAAGGTAGCCCATTCTTCGGGGGCAGATTTTAAGTTGGCGTTGGAGAGCCCATCTGCTCGAGATGGATTCAAGGGCATAATAGTTTTTCTGATCTCATCTCTTTCCCATTTTAAATCCCAAGCATGATGGTTATTCAAGCTTCCTGCTGATAAAGTGTCTGTTTTTCCTTTGTACAGGTTTGTGAAATGTTGAGACCATTCTCCGGATTCTACCTCTTGTATCATGGTTGATACATTGGATTTTTCATTTAGAAGCGACCACAGCTGTCTGGTGTTTTTCTGTTTTAAAGCCGCTAAGATTGCTTCTGCATCTGCTTGCCGCATTAAAGCTTTATGGGATTTTATTTCTGCAGCAGAGGTTATTATATTCTGTTTTTTGAGTTGTCGAATTTTTTTGTGTAAGTTCTTTTTCATCGACTTAATATCATAATTAAACTGATGTTTGTGGTTGCTTTGCCAGTTGCCACGGCTTTTTTGGGGATGCTGATATTTGTGCAGAATCCACTCATAGTTGAGTTTTGAGTGGTCTGGTTAGTTTGAGGCCTCAAAATTTGTCAGCAGGTCAGCCATTTGGTTTCGGTTTATTCGCAGCTTGTTTAGACCATTGTTTAGTTCCAACTCTGGGAGATTTAAACGTGGAATTTGTTTTTGAGCAGTAGTCCACGTTATTAGAATTTGGTGGTGATCACTATTTATTTGTGGATGATTTGCAGTTGCCGTTAGGGTTTTTAGTATCCTTTCTGAGATGAAAATGTAGTCTATAATTGAGTTGAATTGTTCTCGTGTCCATGTTGGAGGTGGTTTGTCTTGGCGATTTCGTGGTTGTTCAGTCAATGTTAAGTTTCTAATGAGAATTTCTTTAGAACATTTTTTTGCTCTTGGAGATAGGTTGGAGGGATTTAGTCTCATGCCTTCTGGGCTGTAAAGATGGATATTCAAATCACCGGCAATTATGAATTCTGTCGAATTATGTGTGCTAGCAATTGTATCGAATTCGTCAAAAATGGAATCGAGGAATATATTCTCATTCATTGATGTTGGGTTCCAATAGATATTGAAGATTGTTAAATAGCTGGGTTCCTTTTTTGGGATTTGCATACAGATGATAATGTATTGACCCCATGGGTGAAGATTTTGCTTTGCTATGATCGACCAAGTTGGGTTTATTTTGGTCATAATCAGCATGCCTGATGATGGTCTACCTTGGTGTGAAGTAATCGCTGGATTCATGAAGGTCGAGAATCCTTCGCAGGTTAACCTCTTCAGCCAGCCAAGTTTCCTGAAGGCAAATTATATCTGTGCTTTTTGATTTAAGGATCCTTCGTCAAAGAGGTGGTTTGAGCCTCTGGTATTCCCGGAGCATAATGTTATCTCTTCTGGCTTTATTTCCTTGCATTTTGGTTGTTATAGATAGGTCTTAATTCGTGAGTTTTGAAGGTCGCCTCGTTGTGTTAATTTTTGTTTGTATTGAGCATTGTAAGACATGTCGGAATGCATTTGTTCTGTCCTGCGGATCGGATGAGGATTTGATTGGGTATTTTTGTTCCGCAGGTCATTGGATGATGCTAGCTGCATAGTGTTCTGTAGGCTGTCAACTTTCTTCTGTTTGTTTTGGTCGAAATGCTCGTGATTGATAGTTATTTTTAGTTTTTTTGAAGCCATAGATTTGGTTACAAGGACTTCTTCTGTTATAAATCCCAATTTCATTAGATGATTATTTGTTGACAGGACATGCATCATCGTTTTTTGATTGTAGAAGTCGATGTGAACTATGTCCATCTGTTTTTTATTTGGGAAATGTAGGATATCAATATCTCTCGAAGTGATTCGTGCCAATTGTGGAATAACTGTGAATAGGCGTAGAATGTTTGATCTGTTCATGATTATTGATTCAGTAGGATCTAAGGTAGTTGCAGACAGTGATAATCGAAAAATATTATTTACTTTCCGTGGGTCCACAAAAATTGGTCGAATGAGTGGGCACTCGCCTTGGCCCGTAGTCGTTTCCACGCTTTTATAGGAATTTTCAGTTTCTACTGAAGTCCAGCTTTCCTCATTTGATACTGTAGAGTATGTAAAGGAGATATTAGTGGATGTATTGATTGAGATCGAATTGGCAGTGGAGGTCTCGGAACATTCATCTAGGACTATTAGTGGCTCGTCTTGAGGATCAAATAGAGTGTCATTCAATTCCGTTGGAGTACTTGGTCCTATAAGTTTGTCAGGACGGTTCCACGTCAAATCGGTTACTGCGTGTTGGTCAATCACAGCGAGTAATGCGTCGAGTGGTTCATCCTCTCTTTGCATAGATGTTTCTCGCACTTGTTCCGAACCAATTGTTGCTTCTTTAAGATCTGATCTAAATGCCACGGAGGCTTTATTCGGGTCCGGTTAAGCTCGTTCCTTCCTATTTTCAAGATTTTTTTGGGTTGTTATTATAGGTCTAGTTTGTTGTTTTTCGACCACTTGAAGTTTTCTTAGGAACGCTCGGGAGCCTTTCTGATGTTTTTTTGAATTATTTTTCTTTGACAGCAGTTGATTTCCTAGATGACCTTGTTTGGTTAGGTCAAAGATGTCAAAAGCAGGGACATCATTTCACCAAAATGCCTGGGGTAGCGGAAGTGACATCACACAACCATTGACCCCCTGATGACATCACAGGAAGTGATGTCATTTGACCCCACCCCAAGTGGCATCACAGGAAGTGATGATACAAAACCTTACACCCCTTGACAAAACAGCCAGTGGCATCATATAGCATTGTTCCTCGGTACAACAAGAAAAATATGGTCACAATATCACTGTAATATGATATACATTTCATACAAGAATGCATCACCATAAGTCACGTTAAAGGGAATACATACATGGTTCATCAGCACACAGACCTAGAGGCTGACACCACAGCATTGTTCTCATCTATATGCTGCTGAGCTTATATGTTAGTAACCATACATGTCTGAACTATATGGTCAGTGGCATATTTGGTTGAGTAGACCTGGCTAGGATTCAAACCTATGATGGGCAGAACACACATAGACCCCAGCAGTGAGCACTTAACCCACTGAGCTATCTTAACAGCTAATTATCCTTAAATGTGTATACCACAGCATTTGCTAATGTGTTGGCTATGGAGATTGCATTTCTTATTAACCTAACACTTACTATTACAGTGCTTAGAAGCAGCAGGGATATGTTGTGGCACACTAGTAAACCTGATAATTGTAGTGCTATACATTTTCTAAAAGGACTTGTGAGGTTGGTGGGTAGATATCTTCATAAATGTTTCTTTTTAACTTCACGATTGATTCTACAGCATAGTGTGTCACAATTGGACAGCTCAGGGATTTAAATCATATGGCTTTTTTCTATTTCTGCTGCAAAATGTGCTGTCAAATGTATTGTTTCGACCTGGGGTTGGGTACAGCTCCCTCTCGTCACTCAGTATGGGAATCTCTGCCCCCTTAGCACAAATCTAAATCTGCAACCCATTAATATATGCACAGTAAGTGAACACATCTTAAAGTTAAATATACACATTTAGTTCAATTGACCTTTCCTTTTAGAAGAAAGTATTATTTGCCTTTAAAATAAGTAATCAAAACTGGAAAAATAACCTGAGCGAGAAGGATTTATAATAACTATACCGACAAAGTATAAAAGGTGTCCACCTTTTAAACCCAACAATTTATAATTAACTATTCCAAGGAAACAGGATGGGTCACTGGGGCAGTTAAGCACCAAAAGCCGATGAGCAGGATCATAGACAGCCAGGCAGGCAAACAAATCCAAGCTGAAATGAAGCTCCCAAGCCATCCATTGCGCTGATTGTTCACACATACACACGTGTCATAGGAGGGCAGCCAACCCATAGCTGCCTACACTCTGGCGCTTACCTGGAGGCTCCAGAATTTTGTGATGGGGGCACACAGCACCCTGCCACATCAAATACTATCTCTTTTCTGACAGAACATTTCAAAACAGAGTTTTGTCTCTGTGAGGCATCAGGCTTGACATTATCTTGCTGTCCAAATGTTAATATCAATATTTTGCTAAGAAGTGGTCCTGCAATATACAGGACTAATAAAAAAGGGTGGTTTAGTGCCAAACATAACATTTAACAGGCACCCACCACTGAAAGATACATTGCACATAAAAAGACATTTCCCTACCTTGCTGCGATTAAACTATCTACCCTGCACGTACCCGGGATGGTGCTGCTGCTGTCTTCTCTCAGAGCTCTGCCTCTCAGCCCGCCTGATCTCCGGACAAGCTCAGCTCGAGAAGGCTACATTTACAATCACAGACAGACACTGAGACGCCGCGCCAGTGGGCAAGTTACACCCATTCTGCAGTTTGGGGGTGCATTGACAGCAAAGGCCAAAAAGTGTGACAAAAATGCCGCTTTGTCGATGAGCAAGCACATTGGCAGGCACGGCAGGCCTACGTTTACGATAATGGCAGCTGACAGTGTTTGTAATGAGGACTTGTGTTCTTAGAACTTGAAGTCATAAGATTATGTGCGCCTGAAGTCATTTTTTAGATTACGCTACATAAAAAATGCATGCTTCTTTACAGCACATTTGCTGCTTTAGTGCAGTAATGGAGGGGCTGGTGCTTTGCTCTGCTTTCCTTGGTGCTCGGATTTGATGACGCACACACATTGTTAAAATATCACACGTTTAGGATTTTGAAAGAGAATCTCAATGTGAACGTTTGCAGCTGATAAAATGTCAGAAACCGGTGCCGTGTTATCCAGTGGTTTGAGGATAATAAATACCATTCCAAAAATAATTGTCTAAATTAATCAGAATGAACAATAATCCAGTGTCTTGTCTATAGCTATTTTCTATTAAGAAACTTGGTTTTGCATGTTTCTTACCTTGCCTCCACGGGGGTACGCCTGTTGCATCTCGCAGAACTCTTCTAGTGCAATCTAACAGTTGCTGTGAACAGGAGGATTTTTTCTGCCTTGTGGTGGTTTGCAGCAGGAAATATTTTGCAGTATACAAAAATGCAAGTTTTGGGGCACAAAACTGCATTTATAGTGGCATTTTTGCTGGGGCCTCTTAATCTGGCAAAAATGCAGCTTCTGCGGTGCAAAACATTTCTATTGAGGTTCCGATCCGTGCAGGGAAATATGTATCCACAGGACTGCTACAGCCTCGCAATTGGGAGAACGTAGTAATATCATTGGATTCCAATATTCTGGGGTGGGGGGAGACTGTAAGCGGAACCCTGAGAAGTTAAAGGAGATTCTTGACCTATGTGTTGTTGTTGGTGCAGACAATCTAGAGTATGCATGCTTTTCAAAATAGTTTGTTGAAACAACAAACTATTTTTAAAAGCACAAAGGCTGTTGCGAATCTCGCATTCACAAGTTCAATGCAAAAGTAAAATCCTACCTTGCTGTGATTAAACAATCTCTCCTGCACGCACCCGGGCTGGTGCTGCTGATGTCTGCTCTCAGAGCTCTGCACCCCCATCCTGACCAGCTCAGCTCCTCTCAAGAAGGTCAGTTTCAGTCAGACACATGCTAGTCTGTGATGCCCGCTGCCCAGGCATGGCAGAAGGCAATCTGGAGCTTGCACGCATTTGAAAATAGTTTGTTGAAACAACAAACTATTTTTTAAAGTGCAACCTCCAGTCCGGGAACACAGAGGTCGCAAAAATATTTCAGTGGTCGCTGGGGAGACAGCAGAGGTCGCTCTTGCGACCTCTGGCGACCCCCAAATGACATCCCTGGTCAAAAGGGGTACATGATGAAGGTTCAGTATTTGCAATACTTATATGTAACTTTAGGGGGTCTACTTGAATTTCATTTTGAGTTGTTTGATTTGTTTTAGGTGTAATATCGGATGCAGATTTTTCACTTTGAGGTTGCGTTGAGAAGTGGTCTGGTTTGTTACCTGTTTCAAGGTGTTTTTTGGATTTGTCATCCAGCATTTTCTTTGTAATCGTTGTCAAGGTATCTGTTAAGTTTTGTTTGTCAAGCCGATCGATTCTTGCAATTTCTGCCAAACGACTTTGCCATGTCCTGGTGGCTTCTGCCTCATAGTTAAGACGTTCTTGTATCGTACCTATGAAGCCTTCAATATTTATTTGTTTTGTTAGGATCATAGCCAACAGGGTCGCTTGGTCCTTTGTGGAGTCTACCATTGCTTCTTTGATCTTAAGGAAGGGAACCATAGCTAATGAGAGAACAGCCACTAACGTGTTCTAGAGATCCAGCATTGTGGTTGAAATTCTTTCTGGAGTCTCAGTGGGAATGTTCGTTGTTACCTTCTGAGACTGGTTGATTACTGTCAACTGGTAGGGATTTTGATATGGAGGCATGAGTGGGAGAGGTTTTAATGTTCATGGGTTTGTCTTTGTTGACGATTGGCGTGGATGTGTTATTTGTTGCCATAGTTTTATTATTCTTTGGGCCCCCGAAAATGTCTTTTCTTCGTTCCTGAGAGTCCATAATTGCATCTATTTCCGTGATGTCAAGGGATAGGCGGTCGACACGATTTTCCAGTTGTTTATTTGTGTTTCGTTGTGGAGAGTCTAAGAGGAAATATGATGTTTGCCATTGTTGTTTTGCTGTTCGCGCTCTTTGCTGTAAAGATGGAGTACAGGGTAAATCCGTGTTTATCTTTGAATGATTATTTGCAGTTTGTATGGATGAGAAAGTATATGAGTGAGACTCACTGTTTTGTGCTGCTAGAACAATTTGTTTAGTTTTTTTCTTTTCTAACTTCAGTGATGGTTTTAAGGCAGATTGCTCGTTGTTTCCTATAGAGTTATGGGTGAGTGCCGTGATTGATTTATCTTCTTTCTTTAGCTCAGGAAGGGGCGGTTGGTCAGTCTTGTTTGTTATTTTAGTGCGAGTGCTAGATGGATCTTGACAGGGACT
Organism: Ambystoma mexicanum; assembly: GCF_040938575.1. Taxonomy (NCBI): domain Eukaryota; kingdom Metazoa; phylum Chordata; class Amphibia; order Caudata; family Ambystomatidae; genus Ambystoma; species Ambystoma mexicanum. Next base: position 1,493,959,928 of record NC_090929.1, on the reverse strand, counting down.
TACAACTGGATATATAGGCATAGGGTTTTTAGGCACATTAGCTAGTGTCTCTTCCAGTTTTTCTTGTAAGCGAATGCGGGGTTTAGTGGAGTCCATTGCCTCTATATCTCAATTGGTTCTATACTTTACAGCCGTTTGCCAAGTCAAACAGAGGGGCTTACCGCGTCACCAGCCGTAAACAGCAGCAAACAGTGACTGCAAATCGCCCTTGACTCCGACGGGCTTAACGCTGCAAGGGCAGTCGGGTCTTCCTTTTGTTCGTACTTCCTGGGGGCGTGGCTTGTTACTACCACGTGACTCGCGACTCGAATCAGTTGCTATCCACGCTCGCTTAAAACTGCTACGGCTCCAGCTGCAGTCTGACGCGATTCGGAGCGTGGCAGAATGTCAATGCAGGTATTCAGGGACACAGGGACACAGGAGCTCAGCAAGAGCAACAGGAGCAGCAAACAGCGACTGCAAATCGCCCTTGACTCCGATGGGCTTAACGCCGCAAGGGCAGTCAGGTCTTCCTTTTGTTCGTACTTCCTGGGGGCGTGGCTTGTTACTACCACGTGACTCGCGACTCGGATCAGTTGCTATCCACGCTTACTTCAAACTGCTATGGCTCCAGCCGCAGTCTGACGCGATTCGGAGCGTGGCAGAATGTCAATGCAGGTATTCAGGGACACAGGGACACAGGAGCTCAGCAAGAGCAACAGGAGCAGCAAACAGCGACTGCAAATGGTCCTTGACTCCGACGGGCTTAAGTGTACACCTTTTCACCATACACTCAGACAGGCAGCCACCTATAGATTTAAGTGTGCACCCTTTCACCATACACTTACACAAGCAGCCACCTATACATTTAAGTGTGCACCCTTTCACCATACGGGCACACCCAGCGAGCCACCCATACATTTAAGTGTGCACCCTTTCATCATACACTTGACAAACACACCCAGCCACCCATACATTTAATTGTGCACCCTTACACCATATACTCGCACATGCACACATCATGGAGTTGGGGGAGCCCTATTACTTCAAAAAGAAATGGTTTCTTTTTTAAGTCACTCCGATTTCATAGAGAAATTATTTCTGTTAAGGACCGAACCATAATGGAAATAATTTCTTTATGATGGCAGAGTGTCTTCAAAAAGAAATGATTGCTTTTTGAAGTCATAGACCTCCCCCCACAACATGACAAGGAGGCGTCCAGCCTAGAGGCTCCCATGTCATGGGGTGGAGGGAGCCCTCAGACTTCAAAAAGAAATAGTGGGCCTCATTACAAGTATTGCGGAATGGGTTAACGGGCACCGCTAATGGTGATGGCGCCGTTAAACCCATTCTGCAATATTACGAGGTTCCCTCGCGGGACCCGATGTGGTCGTCTGGTTTTACCAGACGTCCATAGCGGGTCCCGCGAGGGAACCAGGGAGCTAACAACAGGCCGGTCGTAATCGGCCCATTGTTAGCTCCTGCACCCATTCCCATTGAGCCCTATGGGGGCTCAAATGGGAAAGGGGAAGGTCCGGGTCCGGGTTCCCTGGACCCTCCAAACTCAGAATTGCCCGGTAATTCCCCATTCAGGGAACCCGGACCCGATTTTGGAGGCAGCCATGGCGCCAATAGCGCCATAGCTACCTTCAAAGTTGTAATGAGGCCCAGTTTCTTTTTGTAGTCACTCTGCCTTCATAAAGGAAGTATTTCTATTGCGCTGTAACAAAAATAATTTCCTTATGAAGGCAGAGTGTCTAAAAAAAGAAACATCTTTTTTTCTTTTTTTTAGTCCAGGCGGGCCCCCCCATGTGGTGGCAGGCCTCCACACACCACGGGGGCCGCGCTATGCTAGTGCTTCTAATGGCTTCAGCGAGGATGACCTAGGGTCTCCTCACCTGCCCCATATCAGCAATGTGAGCTGGAGATTTTTCTGAGGCAATCTCCCTCCTTGTTATCACTAAGCCGGTTCATAGTCATAATATCGAGAAAAAAAGGCAAAAGTCATAATATCAAGAAAAAAAGTCGAAAAGAAATCGCATTTCTTTTTTAATACGTTTTTTATTCGAAATGGGGGGTTTCCCCTCCAACCCCCCCTTTTTGTTTTTTTTGGTTTTTACCTTTTTTTTTTAACCTATGTGAGCCAAAAAATAAATATAAATGAAAAAATTAATAATTCAACTTTTTTCTACTTTTTTTTCTCGATATTTTTGTCAAGCCAATTTTTTTTCGATATTTTGACTGCACACCCACTAAGAGCGTTATACAAAAATGAGACTATTAACTACCCCACTCATAGTCCAAACAGGCTAGGCTTGGAGGTATATGTTATCTACTTATTTTGTGATTGATGCCTTCCAGATTGGTACCACATTAACAATTTTCAAAAATTCATTTTTTGCAACAGTTATCAAAAAATGCAGCATGCTATTGAGACAATACATAGAACCATATCGCTTACACACCCTCAAGAGTGAACACTAAAAATCATCAATCATAAACAAGTCCATATCAATTTATTATTAAGACAAATTTAGAAAAGTTAAAAAAGAGAGAAAGCAGAACATACAGATATATGTCACAAATCAATGTTGCATGATCGACTTAATCTAATCCTAAAAACAGAGTCAACTATAGGGGTTAGTTGAATTAATGAAAACTGACTTATATCAATGAGGCAGTATTTAGATACAAGACTTCAAACAGTTGGTAAGTCTTTTGTCAAGTGTCAACATGTTTCGGCCCTTCTGGAGATTAAGGCACTATCTCTAGTGTCTCTACACCCATAGTTTTTTCAACGGCCTTCTTCAGGACAGACAATTTCTTTAAATCAGATAGGAAACCTCTTTCATATACCCCGACAAGTTTAGCGCAATCTAAAAACAAACATACAAAACATTGTAAGCGACAAAGGTTCGATTGTTCCAAAATAGTGCATATTATCTAAAACACATTTTACTTGTACCAAAATTTACAAAGATTTTTCATGAAATTTACAAAATATTTTCATCCTTCAGATCGAATCAACAAAGGACATGGAAGACAACACCAATGATACTGGTGTCCCCACTAGGGAACAACAGTCAATATACATCACCAAGCCTTAACTTACATCCTGGATGGACGTGAGATCAGGAAATCCGGCTCTTCGAAATAGCCGTAACAGATTCAGAGTTCTGATTTTCTTGTCACCGGATGTTCGTGGATCACCCTTTGTTTGTTCATCTGGCCCGACATCTATTGGGAACCTATATTACGGGAGGGAGAAACCTCCTTATTTCAGTTTCTATTTTAACAGCAGCGACTCACTTACTACCCAGCACTATGTTCTCTGTTTTTGCATTAACCGACACATACAGAACCATAATATTATTACTATTATTGTCATGTACACTAAGAACTCTTTTACCGGCTATTTCAGGAATTATTAATTCACAAATTATTTAGAAATTATTATCACCAAAAAGGGATAACTCACTTGGGTCTGCTAGATGTGAGGCAACAAATTCTGTAGCGTTGTTAAGGACCCAATGGTGTACTCGCTTGCCCTTCGGGAGGCCGCAAAGTATGCGGCTTCGACTCAGCCTCCTAAGTAATTTGCCTGTGAAAATTACGAAAACCGATTGTGAAGTCGTGGACAAACACACAACACCTTCACGTATTTTTCAAAAGCACCCAAATGGGTGCACTTTATGAGGGTGTTCCCTCCCACACTAAAGACGTCTAATAGTGTCTCTTGGCCCAGACACGCTTATGGTGCATTTCGTACGCTTCAAAATGAAGACAAAAGGAAAGCGAGGCTTGTGTCTTCCTTTTAGCGCCAACATGTCTTACCTTAAAAACTCGTCCAAGTAGCGAACAACAACATCCCATCGGCTGCGTTCCCGCACTTGAATGCCGACTGAGCTGATTTATCCTCCTCGGTGGGGTCATGAGATCAATCACGTGATCATGCATTCCCTGAGTTAAAGGCGCAGTGCTCTTTTGAGCTTAAGAACCGCAAACAAATACCCAAATGGTATTTGAAGCGGTCAAAACAGGATGTAACTTTTGACTTCATGTACACACATGATGTCCTCACTTTTTCTTGTTCATTTCTTATATGGACACAGAAACGGAACGCTGCAAATGATCGGTATATAGACAATGTTTTTATGGTATGGAATGGTGACAGTACCATCCTACAGGATTTCCTAGGGTGGTTAAACAACCAAAATGAGTTAATCAAATTTACCATGGCATGGGATACTTCTGAAATTCCTTTCCTTGACTTATTGATCCGAAAGTCCGACAGTGGTGTTTTGTCTACAAGTCTGTTTCGCAAGCCCACTGACAAAAACACTCTCCTCCAATTTAACAGCTTCCATCCGTTGGCCCTGCGGGAAAATCTCCCAATAGGACAATTCCTGCGTATAAGGAGAAACTGTTCAGATGTTGCTGACTATGTGAAAGAGGGGAAGGATCTGAAGGGGAGACTAAAAGCAAGAGGCTATCCCAATAAAATAGAGCATGCTGCTTTTAAGCGAGCTAGGCACTTGAATAGAGATAGATGCCTACACCAGGAACCCAAGGTAAAACAGGATAAACTGACATGTGTGACGACATTCAGCCCCATTAGCAATAAACTCAGAAGAAGTATTAAAAAGAACTGGCACATCTTACAAACCCCAGATTTTGAACCCACCATCCCATGTTTTTCTTTTAAGAGACAAAAGAATGTCAGAGATTTAGTAGTTCATACATATCCGAAGAAGGAGGCAATACCCAATCAAACCAGTTTGTGGCATTTGCCACCGGTTATTGGGCATTTCAAGTGTGGCAGATGTGTAGTTTGCCCCTTTACAAGTAATCTGAAATCAATTGACCACAACGGAAAAAATTGGGTATTTCGTAATTTTTTGAAGTGTAGTTCATCATGGGTAATTTATGGCATAAAATGCCCTTGTAATCTGATTTATATAGGCAAAACTAAAAGATGCGTGAAACAACGCATTTCTGAACATAAATCCTGTTTAAAGAACAAAGTAGCCATTATGAACAGAAAAAACACAAATATACTGATCTTTTCTGGTGCAACTGAAAGAGGAGGCAATAGAGAGATGTTCCTGAGTTTGAGCGAACAACGCTGGATTTATTCACTTAATACTACCACCAGGGGTTTGAATAAAGCTGTGGAATGGAACTCCCTTATTCCCTGTCATGAAGTGGGCCACCAGCTGATGAGTTCGTTTTCCTTTTTCTAAAATGATGTTCGTGATTTTTAAATGGAGCTCTGTGATCATTTGCAGCGTTCTGTTTCTGTGTCCATATAAGACATGAACAAGAAACAGTGAGGACATCATGTGTGTACATGAAGTCAAAAGTTACATCCTGTTTTCACCGCTTCAAATACCATTTGGGTATTTGTTTGCGGTTCTTAAGCTCAAAAGAGCACTGCGCCTTTAACTCAGGGAATGCATGATCATGTGATTGATCACATGACCCCGCCGAGGAGGATAAATCAGCTCAGTCGGCAGTCGAGTGCGGGAACGCAACCGATGGGATGTTGTTGTTCGCTGCTTGGACGAGTTTTTAAGGTAAGACATGTTGGCGCTAAAAGGAAGACACGAGCCTCGCTTTCCTTTTGTCTTCATTTTGAAGCGTACGAAATGCGCCATAAGCGTGTCTGGGCTAAGAGACACTATTAGACGTCTTTAGTGTGGGAGGGAACACCCTCATAAAGTGCACCCATTTGGGTGCTTTTGAAAAATACGTGAAGGTGTTGTGTGTTTGTCCACGACTTCACAATCAGTTTTCGTAATTTTCACAGGCAAATTACTTAAGAGGCTGACTCGAAGCCGCATACTTTGCGGCCTCCCGAAGGGCAAGGGAGTACACCATTGGGTCCTTAACAACGCTACGGAATTTTTTGCCTCACATCTAGCAGACCCAAGTGAGTTATCCCTTTTTGGTGATAATAATTTCTAAATAATTTGTGAATTAATAATTCCTGAAATAGCCGGTAAAAGAGTTCTTAGTGTACATGACAATAATAGTAATAATATTATGGTTCTGTATGTGTCGGTTAATGCAAAAACAGAGAACATAGTGCTGTGTAGTGAGTGAGTCGCTGCTGTTAAAATAGAAACTGAAATAAGGAGGTTTGTCCCTCCCTTAATATAGGTTCCCATTAGATGTCGGGCCAGATGAATAAAGAAAGGGTGATCCACGAACATCCGGTGACAAGAAAATCAGAACTCTGAATCTGTTACGGCTATTTCGGAGCCGGATTTCTTGATCTCACGTCCATCCAGGATGTAAGTTAAGGCTTGGTGATGTATATTGACTGTTGTTCCTTAGTGGGTACACCAGTATCATTGGTGTTGTCTTCCATGCCCTTTGTTGATTCGATCTAAAGGATGAAAATATTTTGTAAATTTCATGAAAAATCTTTGTAAATTTTGGTACAAGTAAAATGTGTTTTAGATAATATGCACTGTTTTGGAACAATCAAACCTTTGTCGCTTACAATGTTTTGTATGTTTGTTTTTATATTGCGCTAAACTTGTCGGGTATATGAAAGAGGTTTCCTATCTGATTTAAAGAAATTGTCTGTCCTGAAGAAGGCCGTTGAAAAAACTATGGGTGTAGAGACACTAGAGATAGTGCCTTAATCTCCAGTGTCTTTTGTCAAGTGTCGAAACATGTCGACACTTGACAAAAGACTTACCAACTGTTTGAAGTCTTGTATCTAAATACTGCCTCATTGATATAAATCAGTTTTCATTAATTCAGCTAACCCCTATAGTTGACTCTGTTTTTAGGATTAGATTAAGTCGATCATGCAGCATTGATTTTTGACATATATCTGTATGTTCTGCTTTCTCTCTTTTTTAACTTTTCTAAATTTGTCTTAATAATAAATTGATATGGACTCATTTATGATTGATGATTTTTAGTGTTCACTCTTGAGGGTGTGTAAGCGATATGGTTCTATGTATTGTCTCAATAGCATGCAGCATATTTTGATAACTGTTGCAAAAAATGAATTTTTGAAAATTGTTAATGTGGTACCAATCTGGAAGGCATCAATCACAAAATAAGTAGATAACATATACCACCAAGCCTAGCCTGTTTGGACTATGAGTGGGGTTGTCAATAGTCTCATTTTTGTATAACGCTCTCAGCTTTGTTCTCCCGTTCCGAGACTTTAACCCCCCCGTAAACAAAAATTGAGGGAGATTACCTGTTTAGAGGTAACTGCACACCCACTAAGCCATCTGATAACAGGTTGGTGTAAACCAGACTGTATTATGGGAGTTGGTGAACCCACCAAATTTGGCTGTTGTGGTGGTTCAGAACAACCAACAAGTTCTGACAGTTGGTGTGAGATCCACCCTGTGCTGGAACAATGGGTGTTTGAGCCCTCTAGCTGTCTGGAGTCCAGTTCTGAGGATCTGGAAGAACATACAGGCACAGCCAGTTTGGGATTCTGTATGGACACTGGAGCTCTGTATTCTGTCCCCAAGACAGATTGACACTCCCCACTAAGAGGCAACATCTTGGTGGATAAGCTCTGTACCGAAACATACAGTAGACTTTTTGATCTCTCTGCAGGGTAAGAAAACACATCAGTCGATACTAAGGAGCAGACAGCAGTTTGGGCGGTTTCAGATCCTTACTTCAATGTATTGACTTTGGGATTGGTGGCTGCAACTGACACCTGTCAAATGAGATTAGACCATGTTCTGAATGGTAAAAAGGATCTCAGCAATACATGTATAGATGGCAGATTCAACCCCCACTTGGAAGGAACTGGGAATAACTAAAGAGGCTGGGTGTCAGGACCTTCATCAGGCCAACTTGTTCTGGGCGACAACCAAGTGTCAACCTGAACAGGAGCCATTGACCTTCCATCAGCATAACTTTGGTGTAATTGGAGGCAAGATGCAACCTCTTGTCAGTGAAGTACCTGATATACAGAACTGGGCAACCCCCACTGCCCAAGCCCAAGTGAGGACTTTTCTGGGTGTCTCTGGGAAACACAGGAGTAAAGTGGCAGACTGTTGAAATATAGCTGTTCCTCTGACTGCCCTCACTACTTCAAGGGGACCTAAAGAATTCTTATGGACCCTTGAGTGTGAGAAGGCCTTCACTTGCCTGAAAGAATCCTTAGGTCAGGCCGCTGGTTTTAGGGCACCTGATTGGAACAGAGCTTTCATAGTGCAGACAGGTGCCTATGCCCCTGACATAGTTGAAAAACCTTCACAACTTGATGACAAAGGTGAGATACAACTTATATATCATATCAGCTACCAGTTTAGGAGTGGGGAGCTCAGGTGGCCGCAGGTGGAGAAGAGGTGTGTTTCCATTATATGGTGCTTTAGGAAGTTGAGGTCCTACCTCTATGGGACTCACTTCACTGTGTATGCTCACTCTAAGCCTTTGAAGGGGTTGGTGGATATTAAGATGGAGAATCCAAAGTGACTCAGTTGGTTCATGAGTATACATGCCTTGAACTTCACTATTGGGCTTAGGCCAGATCCCAAATTTGGCAATGCTGATGGCTTGTTCAACTGGGATAATCCGACCAGAGATCTGCTCGAACCGGCAACCCCTGGGGATCAAGGGCTGAGGCTGACGGCAGGAAAATTGACCTTGGACCTTCTTGGATCGACTTGCCAAGTCTCATGAAGAATCAGAGTACTGGGGGAGAGTTATAGCGATACTTACCTGCCCCCTAAACTCTCTTTAAAAGTTTGCTAACTTTTATAAAACTTCTCTAACACTTTGGCTTTGCCATTGCTTGTTCACACAATCACTCCAAGTGTTTGGAACATGTTTGTTAGCTAGATTAACTCATCCTCTGACATTTGGAACTGTTCACTGGACCCCAGAGACCCTACCTTCATTTTTTCCAGCTTCACAAACTATGTGGCACTTTGCTGAACTGTTGGGCCCAAGGACCCAGACAATTTAGGGTTGGACATCTCAATTTAGGGTTGATTCTCTGTGGACGTGTAGTGCTAATATTAATCTGTACCTTTCTTTTCAAGGGTTTGATATGTTTTTTGCCCCACACCAGTAATTGTTTATATGTATCAAATTTTTAGTATTGTGTGATAAAATTGCCTGTTAGTAGTCATTTTTCACGGTGTGTTTTGGCCGTAAGTAAAGAAGTATTTTTACACCTGTGTGCGCTGATTGTGGACAAGGTCATCACCTCTTGAGGCTTAACCTAGACCACTCGCTTTGCTACCTTAAACTGCTTGGGCTACAACTCCCCAGAGTTGTCCCTGTCACAATATAGGTTGGTCTTCTATACATCTGTGCACCAGGCCAGAGTATAGAAAATCAGTCCTAACGGGCATAACGCCACCGATTCGCACTCAGGCAATTGGTGCCCATCTATCTCACTGAAGCCTATCAGGCCCCCTCACCATCTGGACTTTGGCCCGTACCATGGTATCAAACAAACCCAAAAAATCAAAAATGTTGGACATCAAGGACGTTTTTACTGTGCTAGACCAACACAAGCACATCCGAACCATGGACTTGACCGCTTCTCCCAGACCGCCTTGCAGTGATGGAGATTCCGCACCAGCTACCAAAACTTATGTTGCTCTACTTCTTCAAGACCTCACAAAAATATGCTACCAGATTTGAAATGTGACATATCAGATTGCAAGGCCTAAGTGACCTTAACAAGAATGTTGAAGCAATGGGGAAGAGGGTCGAACACATTGAAAGCTAATTTATGGAGATATCCCACGATCAGGCAGGCACTGAACAGCGCCTATCCATAACTGTGGAGCATTAGACACTGGTGCTGGTTAAGATAGAGGACGGTGTGTGGCACTGTGTGTCAGGTGGAGTCTGGAGGCGGACCGCTGTATCTTTTCTCCGAGGATTTGTGTGAACTTCGAACTTCGAACTTTTTCTACATAAACTCGGCGCAGGCGCGGAGCGCGGCGCGGTGTGTGTCAGGTGTCGGGTGCCGGGAGTCGGAGGACGGACCCCCAGAAGACGTTCGGCTGAGTGTCTTGAGGCAAAGGCGTTTGGTGGTGGTAGGAGCGTCTGAGGTACTACAGCCCCTCCTCCCCCCCCCTTCTTTCCTTTTCCCCTTTTCCCTTCTCCCCCTTCCCTTTTTTCACTTGTTCGCCCTCTCTTTCCCTTCCCTTCCCTGTCCCCCTCCCCACGCTCTTTCCCGTCCCTACCCGTGATTTTCCCGTCCCTACCTGTGATTTTCGTGAACCTCGTGAATCTCCACCCGGCCTTCCTGCCTTCCTGTATTTGGCCGCCGACTGTACTTAATCGCTCTCAGCTACCCTGAGCTGCAGCGCCGGTCTGCGTGTGGCCACTGATCCGGACAGCGGGGTCTACTTGAGCGCCGTCTCCACCATGGCCTCACCGGTTTCCGCCAACGAGGCAGAACCGGGTCGGTGGATGCGCAGTACCAAACTCCAACTGGAACCCGCAGCTGGCTATTGCAACAGGCCCGAGCGAGCCGCGTTAACCCCTATAACTCAGTCACCCCCCAGCATGTCTACCGCGCCAACGAGCGACCATGAGCCTGAGTCTACAGGTGGTCGACCTAGGCGGGGGTCAGCCTGGCAGGGGGCGCTCGTGGTCGAAGAAGCCCACGAGCAGAGGAGCAAGCAGTGTCCACCTCAGTTAATACTCCCAAGAGAGTTGGGGGCTGAGTGGGAAAAAGCTGAGGCTAATGACGCCCAGCGAACCGAGAGGTTGGAAAATGCTAGATCAACAATAGTTACAATTCACAGCAGTAACATGCCACAATCAACTTTGAGTAGTTGCCCAGACTCGACACCAACAGCATCAGCAGCAGAGTCCCATAGCAGGGGGGCCAGCATGGGGACATCTAATGAAGAGGCAGCCCAGCATGACGAAGAATGTATCGATGACTAAGTGTTCGTAACACAAGAACGTCTAAACTCTTCAGGTCAGGCTTCTGCGAATGAAACCAGAATAACCTGCAATCCGATTACAAGACCTAGAAGATCTAAGAGCCAGGAAAATAATGGAATTGTACGTACAAAAACGTCCGATGTGTCAGCAAAGAATTACGAAATCCTGTCATCACTTGATTTCGGCTCTGAATCAGAGATGGGAGATGACAATAGTCAGAAGGAAAACCAAGAAGCTGCCACGAGACCACGAATCTATAAAAAAACAATGAAAGACAGACCAAAAGAGAAGGTCCCGGATGGAAAAGTCTATGTAAAAAAAGGGCGGAAGGCTGGACTTAAAGCTCCAGTAGGTGGCAAGGAGCCAATAAGACCACTTATACTCCCCTCGGTGAAGGATTACTTCCTAAAACATAGCAAGAGGAAACTGCACTCTGACCAAGAGCTGTCTGATGCGGAAATACTGGAGGCGGCTCAAGACCCCCCTCCAGTGAATAAAATCCGTAAAACAGACTTAATTGAGAGTAACCCAGCACCCAAGATCAAATGGCATGCACGCAAACCTCTCAATGAAGACAGGGCCTCAGGTGGAACAGTTGGAACAAGGGTGGAGACCTGTCTGACGAATAACCCGCTTAGATCCACTCCACTGTTGGCTAACCCGCAGCCGGAGCTCTCTAGGAACTCAGAAGAAGAAGCGATCATGGACGGATCGTCCACATTGTCTAATCTGGTGGACAAATCACCTCACACAATAAGATCCGAAGAGCCTAGCCGCTTGCAGACGATTTCTTTAAAGGATCTCCGTCCTACAGAGCCCGTGAAAGAACTATCAGCGGCACAACAGAACCAAATTCCACCACAGAGTGCGTGCAAGGAGACGAGTAACAGACCATCACTCAGTACAAGACATTCCCAGGGAGAAGACGCCAACGCTTGGACCCGCCCTCACATACAGTCCAATAACAATAGACCTTGGGCGGACAAATCTGCGGACAATCGGGAGCCGGCATCAATATTGGAAAAAAACCATATGGAAAGGAGACAGCAGCTACAAGCCGATAGGGGCTTACACACACCAATTAGATTAAGAGGCCAAAGTGACATGTCGGGATTGTCCGACAAAGAAATACCATCATCCAAAAAAAAGACGGACCTCCTGACCATTATGTCGGTGCTCACAATAGCCCTTAATCCATTCAGTAAACTCTACGAATCTATCCACGAAGCTTTAAAAGATAACACATCAATGATTACTTCTCTAAAGGAGAAACTGACATTTATAGAAGGCTATGTAACGGCCACAGAGCAGAACTCTAAAAACATGCAACTGAATCTTGAAGAAAAAATAAAAAGCGTGGGAAAGGAATTCTCTAACATCACCCCCAGAGCTCAATACACAGCTACATTAATTACTAGCAGCACCCAAACTGAAGAAACATCAATAAAAAAGAGGGATATAGCTCCAATTTTCGCAAAAGGTTCAGCAAAACTACGAGAAGCGCTCCCAGTGGCAAAACAAGCTATAACAAAGCCAAGTAATGCGAAAAACCAGACAGAAGGGCCGCTCTTGCGTATTTCCAGAAACAGGTCACCTGCATATGTAGCCAGTCCATCGACCAGTCCTCAAATCAGGAGTCCAAATCTGCGACACCCAAGCCCTTCTACAATAAGAAAAAAAAGGGCTACAACAATCTAGACATAGAGAGCGCCCAGAAGCATCATGACCAGATATCGCGGCTAAATGGGCCCGGTGATGCAAGCCCTGACCGGGATCCTGCAAACGACTGCCAGCTGGTGGAATATGCCAGCGCCGTTCTACCATCATCAGAATTATCCCGATCTGAGGACTCAAAGTACTCGTCTAGAGAAGAGCGAAAAACAACAAGGCGGATAAGTCCGCCGAAAGAAGGGACTGGGGGTTCAATGAGGTCGAGCTGTCGGGAAAGGCAGCGCTCGAGCTCACCCAGTCGGGGATTAGAAGCGATAGAGGGTCTAAAAAATAAAGAAAGGAAGCCCCTCGAGAATAGGGAAATCGGAAAATTAGTTTGGAAATCTCGAACGCAAGAACAAAGATACCATCGAAGACCCTCGCCCAAAGATCGCAGCAGACGTACAGAAACCATTACCAAAAAAGAGCTAGAACTCTCGAACACCGCCCTATTTAAACTAGAACAAATCTCGGCAAGAGACAGCTATATGGTCCTAAACAGAAGAGCGGTCCTGAAAATAATATCAAAAGTTGACAAACTTCGACACCTGTCTACAAATGACCTGGTTCTGGTAGAGCCATACCATAGAGACCGCAGAGCTAAAGCCTACCTGCATGTGAGATCCAATGCTCTAAATGAAGGTCACTTAGAAATATCAAAAGATCTTCAGCGTATGGGCCTAAAATTGGAAAAACTACAGACAAGAGGAATGGAGATGAGAAAGAGAATTGTGACAGAAGAAAGTCTTGCGCCAAGAGGGAAGACTGAGCCACATGTGCCTTCAGCGTTTGAGGAAAACAGGAGAAGAGTCCGCCCGGTAGACCGTCAAAAAGAAGAGTGGAGAAGCCAAGACGATTACCCTCGCAAAAGGGTTGGATCTAGTAATAGAGCTCAAATTGGCAAATGTCAAGGAGAGGGAAGTCCCAGGTCTCACCTGCCAGGTAATGACCAGATAGCGCGGTCCAAGCCATTTGTACCAGCAACAACGGCCCTAAAGCCCTGGAAATGGATCGCCGACACCTTTGGCAGGTCGAAAAAGGATTAGCAGTTAATCCATGATGCCGTCTGTGCGAAGAAGCCATCTACCAACAAGGTCGAACACTGGGAAGAAACAGTCCTTCAGATGGCGTCATGGAACACGAGAGGGTATCACCACTTAACCCAACCTAGTGGTATAAATTGGAACAAATTTGATCTAATCTGCTTCCAAGAAACCTGGTTGACAGACAAACCATCGCTGGAAGGATTCACAATTGAGGTATCTCCAGCGCAGAAACCCATGATGGGCAGACCGTCAGGCGGACTGCTAACCGCTGTTCGTCTGGGCTCAGGAATCGTGATGAAAAAGAAAATCAGAGAGGAGTATGGCATGTTAGCCACAATGGCCAGTTGGCACCATCAAGGACAGGGCGGGAAGGGGAGACTCTGCTTTGACCTTGCCATACTCAATCTCTATTGGAATCCCGAGAAAACCACTACAAAAGACTTCTGCAACCAAGTGGCTGACACCATCGATGACATCAGAATTAGTCACAATATCCCGAATTTCATCATCTGTGGGGATCTGAATGCCAAATGTGGAACATGCTCAGCTGATGAAACGGCGTGCCCTGCCCTGAGAAAAATTGATGAGAGAGGCATTGCATGGTTAGCCCTGATGAGGTCTAGACAGCTGCGTAACGTGGCCACTCTCCAAGAAGGTGGTACGTCACTACCTACTTGGGAAAGAGAATCGTCTATTGCTGTTCTAGATTACATCTTCATTTCAGAGGGCTTAATTCCACACTTCCATGAATTCAGAGTTAAAAGAACAACTGAAAGTGACCATAACCTGCTGCACTTATCTTGGAGTGGTGAAGTGAAAGTCCGACCAACCTATCCCTTTGAAATCATCACGAACAAGCATCAAAATCGTATCCGTCTGACTTCGGACAACATAATTGAAATAAAGGAAAGATTGCGCAAAAAACAACCAATCGCCAACAAGTGCGCAGAAGTCCAACGTCCAGAATATATATCATTATTGATACCACATAAAGTAGACTTTGGCGGGAAAGTGCGACATCAACCCCCACACGTCCACATTTACAATGCTGAGGTTGTAACGAAACGCAAAGAAATCAGAAAATTAAAAAGAGCAGCGGCAAATAATCACAATGAAGAATGTTGGAAAGCCTACCAAAGGGGGAAAAAAGCATATAAAGCATGGCTCACACAAGAACGCCAAAATTTATATCAGAAAGACGCAGAGGCAATGCTGAAAATTGGGATCTCTAAAAATAGCCGTGACTTCTGGTCTATACTGAAAGCGGTCAACGGCCAGAACACCCCCCAGATTCTAAGCAATGTTACTGAACAACAGTGGAGTCTATATTTCACGGATCTGTACGCCCTGCCTGTAGCTGACATTCTGAAAAGTCCAGCCCCACATCAACAAGGAGATCAGAGAGAGCCTAGGGTGAATATGGCTGTCTTGGAAGACATCGAGAGCACAATCTCATGTTTGAAGAACTCGAGGGCCCCCCGCCCGGACGGCCTTACCAACCTAGACCTGAAGCAGCATCCCAAAGCCTGGGCGGGCCTGCTTTGTGAGCTGTTTGAGCAATGCCGTAAACAAAAACAAATCCCCAAGACCTGGACTGAGGCGGTCCTTGTGCCGATCTATAAAAAGGGGGTCAGGTCGGACCCAAGCAATTACAGACCAATTGTCTTATTAGACATTATTGGGAAGATATTTGCCTCATTGACACTTAACTACTTTAAAGACTGGGCCAGTCAAGCGCTGCTGCTCGACATTTTTCAGACTGGATTCCAAAAAGGAGCGGGAACAGCGATAAATATTCTTATCCTGAATACCATCAAAGCGAGAGTCAAAGGTGGTGCCCCAGGAGTACATATGGCCATGATTGACCTATCACAGGCGTTTGACACAGTGGATCGAGCCAAATTGTGGGCAAAGCTAGAAAGCTGGAAGTGCCCCAAACCAATCTTGGACCCTATTAAGGCCCTCCACTCAAAAACTTCACTGAGAGTGAGGTTGTGTCAACAGGGAAGCTTATCGGATCCAATCCGCACCGAAAGAGGGGTTAAACAAGGCTGTCCCCTAGCTCCAGCGCTCTTCATCGCCTTTATTGGCGATTTTCAAGAGACCGAAAA
Organism: Ambystoma mexicanum; assembly: GCF_040938575.1. Classification (NCBI taxonomy): domain Eukaryota; kingdom Metazoa; phylum Chordata; class Amphibia; order Caudata; family Ambystomatidae; genus Ambystoma; species Ambystoma mexicanum. The sequence goes on along the minus strand of NC_090929.1, from coordinate 1,493,944,174 downwards.
AGCGGTTTGAGCGTTTCCTCCGAAGCTGGGTGAGGTAAAAATGTCCAGATTGTGGTACGCGGACGACTTGATCTTGCTGGACCAGACGGCCATCGGACTCCAAAGACAGATCGACAATTTATCAAAATATATGGAGTCCAACAACTTAAAGATCAATTCGCAGAAAACAAAAATCATCTCCTTCCTCAAAAGCTCTAAAGATTGCAAGAAAACACCCACATGGAATCTGAACAAAACCAAAATTGAGTCTGTGAACGAGTTCAAATATCTAGGCGTGATGATTGATAACTCACTGAAAGACAACTCACTCCTGAATTCGCTATGGGAAAAAACCCGCTGCCTTACCTCCCAAACCCGTGTTGTTGACAATAAATTTGGCAAATTTTCATGGTCCCCAGCCATTCAGTTTTACAAGTCCAAGGTCATACCAGCTTTAACTTACGGAATGGCGGCAAACCTATCACTACCAGTGGAAATTTGGCCTAAGCTGGAAGGTTATCTTTGGAAGTCTGTTCTAGCACTCCCAAAATCCGCACCTATGCCTGCCATTCGTCGCGATCTTGGACTGCAATCATTATCCGCAGTGATAATCCAAAGTGCGGTCCAATTGTACAGAAAAATCCTGTCGCCAGACTCGTTACCAATCTTCCAGCTCATGAAAATCGAAATTACAAAGGGCTCCAGTAAACCGCTTTTGGCGTGGGTAAATAAAATACATGAAAAACTGGAAGAAGTGGCCTGCTCAACCGAAACACTCCTCAATAACCCGGGGAGGGTAAAGAAGAAACTGGACGATCAAGACTGGATTAACACAGCTGAAAGGGTCCTCCAATACAAATCATTAAAGCATCTACCTCCCACATACAATCGGCTTAGGGAGCCTCTAAAATACTGCGAAAAATTCCCGGAGAAGAAGCTGAGGAAGACGTTCATGAGAGCACGGCTGAACCTGCTAAACACAAGGGAAATTTTAGCGGCTCGCGATGGCGCTTTAGACAATCAATGTCGCCTGTGTGGAGATCCCTCCAGCAAGGAAACGATCTACCACCTTCTAATGTCATGTGCAGCCCTAACAACTGAAAGACTAACTTATTTGGCACCACTTGCATCTAATGAAATCAGTCTCGATGAAGAAACCCGCTGGAACAGGCTAATTACTGGAGACTCGCCCAGATGGTCTAGGATGACCGCAAAATTCCTGGACGCTGCTCTCAGAAGAGCGAACACACCGGACGGATGTGACCGGCCAGTCAGCACGGAGCAATAGTCTTGGCGAGCTAGACTAATTCCCGACTCGACGGAATCAAGTGGTGTCCCAAGGAGGAAGATTGATTTTGATTTCAACTTTGTAAAAACCTAATGGTTAACACAATAAAATAAAAAAATAAAAAAAGAGGACGGAGAAACAGATCCAGACGCAACAACGTAAGGCTCTGGGCAATTCTGCAAACAGCTACTGGCGCACAGATTTTAGCCTAAGTACAAGATGTATTTTGCGATGTAGCAACTACAGTTTTTGCTGGGAAAGAAAGGTGATGAGATTGTCTCCATTTGAGGATCATGGTTCCCCTCTCTAGATGAACCAGACCCTGACACAGACCCTCTGTCGTTGGTCTGCACAGCTATCCACTGCACTGAGGCCCTACATGGCATCAATTTGAGTCACTGTTCAGACGTATGCTAATCAGTTAGATGTTAGAGCTTTGAACTGCTGTGAAATCTGCATACAAACTCCTTCTGCTGTGCTCCATCTGATCTGTATATAGATTTGCTTGTCCTAAACCGTACACACCATTTTGGCTTTTTCATTGAGCCTAAAACCATGATTTAAGCCTGTTTCATGTTTGTGAGCAGACCCCAGGTAAGTCAATTTTTTTCTGCTTTTAAATTACTGTGCCAAATGACTTGTTTGTTTTTTAATTTGACCACCATTTAATTTTGCTGAGAAGGGTTGGACAATATTTGCTGACAAAAGATGGCTGGAGCTACCACATCTGCAGGTGGATGTAAGGAATGATTTCTCTTTTGACAACTTTCGCTACATAGTTTCTATGGACCCCCAAACATTTTGCTTTGTTTATTAACCTGTTCTGACTTTATGAGGTGAAGTAATGCCTCCAGATTCACTTGCCCTGCCTTTTGCTCATTTCTTATGGGGAAACTGATCAATCCTTCAGACTATCAGTACTTGGAAGCCGTTCCCTTTTGCCTTTTAAATATTTGTAACTTTGTAACATTGCACACAGCATCTTGCAATGCAGTGCAATGGGGACACTTTTTACACTTGGGATTTTTGGTTACTTTTATATGCGCTAAAGATAAGCTGGTCACAGCAATGGTATTTTTACCATTTTTGTTTTATTTCCAGCGTGCACATTTGTGTTTATCACGTGTGGCTACTAAACGTGGCTAGTAACCTATTTTCGCTTGTTCTTTGGCCATATGACTTTGTCTATCTTCTAGGGGAACTATTACCTACCTGCCAGTAATGCAGGAGCACCTGAGGAATCAACAAGATGGGACATAGCCGCCCACAGAATGCATCTCAGTTAGACCTCATGATAGCTCTGCAAGACCACATCTAGCTAGTTGTCAGCCTTGTTTCACTGGTACATCAAGCACTCCATCACTGTGTAACTTGCTGTATCCCACCCGGGGCAAGGCGCCCCACCTCATACACCTGCAATAAACACTGCTCGATTTCACTCACCCAAATACACATCACCACCACCAATAGAATACAGCTGAGTCCCTGAAAAAAATGCAGACCAGCTGTTCACATAATCAGCCTCCCTGACTCTCCTACTCCTCTGACAATCTGTCACGGCGCCCATTTTTAAATGTATTTATTGGTTATTTGTAAAGCGCACTATACAGCAAAATTTGTGTTTGAAGACCCATTCTCTCATCTTTTATTTATGGGCTACGTTTAGGGACGCAGCCACTCCCTACCTACCGTCGTGCTGGCCAATAATGCACACACGCATTTTAGAAATTCTTCCTTCACATCTTACATCTCAGAATACGGTCCTCCGACCGGTGTTCATCCCCACAGCGCTTCGAGTCCAGAGCACGTGCTATACAAATGCCATATAACATAACCTAACAAAACATAGCATAACATATCTTGGGCCTCCTAGCTGACGCTTATATGAGTGTGGATCGTATGCACAGGGTGTTCTCTCCATATCAAAAAAGAAAAGGCTTCTTAAGGAAGACATTATGAGGAAAGCCAAAATGTTTCAAGATCACACCTTCGGGAAGCAATAATCCACCTCTTTCAAGTCCTGGCGTAACTTACCCTTCAGAAGAGACAAGCCATGACACAAGTCACTGCTTGGCTTCGTGATCCTTCCATTTCTTATAAAAAAGGGGGTTTCATGTTCAAGCTCCTTTTTGACTATAACAACACCCAATGCCAGATATCCTTCATGGAAGAGGCTTCTGCCCTGCTTGGGACTCAGTTCTCCACTGAAGAGAGTCTAGACCGCCTCACTTCTGCATCCAACCGCCCACGTTGGACACCCAAGCTAACAGGTCCCAACAAGAGAAGATAATGCCAACGGTGGGCCCTAGACATGTGACAAGAAGATGAGACAGATTGAACATTTAGCCACGCCGTGAATAGTTTATAACCACTGTCAGGTGCTGGACCCTTTACGAGAGCCCACTTGCAGGCCTTCTTAATTGCCTGATGGTGCTCGAAATTCTATGAAAGCGGATTAAGAGAGAAACAACCAATCTATTTGGAATCCCTAGGTAAATGTCCCTTAAAAAAGGTACTAAATATCCCTTCCGAGTAGTGTGCTGGCCCTAGAAAGCAGTGATGAGACGCCTATCTAATGGAAGGATACAAAGAGAACACTCTCCCTATCTAATCTACCTTATTTGCAGAGTGAAAGACTTAAAAAAACATTAAAATGGTGTTGCTGCCTTGCCTTGAAAACCTTTATTAGTGACTGTCCAAACACCAGACCTTAAAAGGCAGAGGAGAACAAATATGCCTTCAAATACAGGTTAAGACTGCTGCATGAGCTTAATATGCAGTGTCTGATAAGTGTATACCCCACGTTTCTTCTCATGTGTCAATGAATGATCTGGCATAAGAAACCAAGTGAGGGAAACCTTCACTTTCAACAACTATGAACCCACATTTATCCTAAATGGTGTACGGCAAACCCTCATACATCCGTATTATGCGTAAACAGGTTTCAGTGGAAAATACCAATGCATACCATCTTCATCAGGACGGTAGGTTCAACACAAATTCTTGAACCACCCCGTATCTTACTCAGTTGCCACTGTAATACATAGAAAATCGCCTTCATACTTAAACCTGGGAAGGACACCATGGATTGTTCGGCATACCATCCCATCCTCATCCTAAATTCTGATGCCTGCCTATATTCTACGGTCTTAGCCAATTGTTTAGCTCCCTCTTACCAATATTGATTGACTTGGACCAGTGTGGCTTCATTATTGACTGTCAAACCCATGACAATATCCTTAGAATGATCAACGCAGTGGACTGGTGCAACAAAAAGAAAACACCTCCAGCCCTATTGGCGCTCGACACCATCAATGCTTTTGATAGCATAAGCTGCTCATAGCTATCTGGACTTCTGAACACTTTTGGATTCTGAACCAACTTTATAAAACTAGTCTTTGCAAATTTCAGCTGAAACAACACATCTATAAGGCTATCTGACCCGATCCCCATGCATCGGGGAACACACCAAGGTTGCCCCTATTCCCACTACTATTTGTCTTAGCTCTCGAGCCCCTGGCCAACAGGATTTGGCATAACCCACTGATTACAGGAGTGGGAACGGTCACAACCACACATAAACTTGCTTTATTAGCTGATTACATAATTTTCATGATGACAAACCCTACATCCACGCTACCAGCAATTGTCAAAGAGCTAGATTTGTTTAGGCAAAGTCCATGCTGTGCCATCCAATACACAGAATAGCAATGCCAAACATAGATGTCTATCTGATAGCAGTGCAAGTCTCAACGATACTCGAATTTACAGACACACAACTTGACAAAAAATGGAAAGAGTTTGAACAGCTGAAATTTGGGGATCTCTCTAGCCTCTCTCCCATGGCTACCAGCCACTAGCCGACCACCGACGCACACTCTGCAGCCCTTTAATCTGATAAACCTATCTTACTGGGACATGGCGACACATACATTCAAACTCATTACCCATCCGTCCCCTTTAACATCAACTTTCCACAACCGAATTTCACAACTGGACTAGGCACTAACAGCTTTACCAAATGGAAAGAGGTTGGCCTCCTTGAGCTGGGTCAAATTTACAAAGAAGGCACACATCTTACATTTGCGCAGTGCAAGACAGTTTTTACTTTCCCTGAATCAGAACGATTCCAATACATGCAACTAAGACACTGGTAATCTCAACCCGATATCAAAAGAGGTGGTAGTTCAGACTTTACAGCCTTTGAAAAATGTATATCTTTCAACCTCTCCTGTCACAAAATCTCCAAAATATATAAAATACTATTAGGCGTGAACTCGAAAGACACGCTGAAATATATGGGGAAGTGGGAGAGAGAACTGAGGTGACCTAGTTCAATCACATCGTGGCAGACCATATGCAAAAGAGCAACCAAAACGTCTATATGCACAACGATTATGGAGAACTCATAAAATCCTCTACTGCTGCTACCTTGCCCCCAACAAACTATACAAAATGTATCCCAAGTTTTCCCTACTATGCTGGAGGGTCTGTGGTGAGGATGGCTTTATAACCCATATATGGTGTTAAGGTCCAAATATCAAGCCCTTTTGGGTGAATGTTATCAACCTGATTTAGATGATTGTTGGCCTTCAACTCCCCCTAGACCCGTTGGTGATCTTATCGGGCGATGTAGACGAACAAGACATCTTTACACCCGGGGCACCACATGCTAAATTGGCCAAGCACATGCTAACAGGAGCAAAACTTACCATCACCCATAACTGGAAAAAAACAGATGCCCCCCTAATGCAAATATGGCAGACTAAAATTTGGTATTTACGTGCCATGGAAAAGATTACTGCTACTCTCTCAGACACATTCATTAAATATAGACAGATTTGGGAGCCCTTTATAACATTCATCAACTTGGATGACTATTGTGCCTTGATCCCTTAACAGTGGAAATCTTTGTCGTTATCATAGGATAGATGCATGATTATTTGCAAGTGCTGATCTGCTGTTATAACTTCACTTGTATGCACTTTCTTCCAAATCTCTTGGACTTTCTCATACCTGATGAACTTGGCCCTGGTGATTTATTTACATGCATGCCTCTCCTCAACTGTTCCCTTGTCTAGAGTACATGTTAGAATTACATTTTATTTGTCATTGATATGTTTGTTAACATTCCCCCTTTTGAAAATTAAATACAAATCTATGTTTTAACAGTGGTAAGTTTGATTGTGGCAAATTGATTGTTGGATTTTTATCTTTTTTTAATTCTTTTAATGGGGGTTCCATCCATGCCTCCCTACCTCTGGCCTGTCCACCCCCTCTGCCCGTCATACTGCTCATGCACCCCCCCCCCCCATATCTATTTATATGACAATGATCCAGAGCCTTTTTAGACAAAGTTAAATGCTTGGATCGCAGAAACAAAACAATTAGATGTCTTTCAAACAAACATAGAAGGGACATGTACGCCACAAACAAGGATGAGGATGAAGAAGAGGAAGAGCACTTAATGGCCCTTGGGGAGTTGCCAACAAGACCTTCTGTCCATTAGAGGAAATTATTTATTTAATTTTGCATTAATTCATTACAAAACGTTTGCAAAATTACACAGTTCTCCAAAGCACATGTCCATTACAACAGAAAACCAAGAAAAAAAAGTATAAAAAGAAAGTAGAGGGAAGGGAAAGAGAGGACTTTCCCCTAAGGTACACAATGATTACTAGCTGGATCCCAAGCCAGAGGATGGAGTTGCCCCACAGGTTTACCGACACCCACTCCTTACGTTTCCAATATCGCATTCGTAAATGTTACTGTAGTTAGTACCACTGACACCTTTTCCCCACTCAAAAGAAAGGCCCACCATCTGTCCGCACTCACAGTTGGCACATCTTTTAGGTGCTGACTGAAATGTTTAGTTCTTTTTTCAGTCAGCCTCGTACAAAACAGCAGCAGATGTTTTAATGTTTCCGCTTGATCCCTTTCTGAGCAGAAACAGCATTTGTTGTCTTTTGGGGATTTTGCCGGCAACCTCCTTGACCCAATGATTTCATTTGTCAGCAGCAGATTCAATCTGAGCCATGGGAATTGGTCTCTATGATATCTGGAAGAGACTTTAACCAGATATTTAGGTAACTCACCAAGTGCCCTTGCCTCGTGATCCAGATGTTAGCGTAGTTTAAAGGCAGAGGCCTTGTTTAGGGTCAGGGTCCAGTCCAATTCCCCAAGTTTAATTTTTAACTTAGATGGATTTGTGTTAATCTCTTCTTCAGTGGACACAAGGTCCCTCAGTTTTGCCAGGTTTCCTTGAACCCATGCTTTCAATGCCCTGTTAGTTTCCTTTTCGCGATTTCTTTGCAAATCAGTTCCATAATTGGTGGGTTTAACGCCCAAGAGACATTTCCTAAATAGGGCAGTGTCTTCAATCCCACTGTGGCTTTCAAGGATTGGAGGGCCCGTTTTCTATGCAGGATCTGGATGGGGACTGACGTCGGAAGTCACTTTGTTAGTCATATGAAGATACAATATGATGGCTTGTGTATGTAATTCTCCTTGAAAAAGGAGCTGAATATTGGTGACATAGATACAGCAGCCCGTATAGGCTGGTTTTAAAAAATCATTAATTGAAAAATAAATTGTCACATATAAGAATGAATATTGGTGTACTCTGTTTTATGCAAAGACCAATGCCATAGTCTTTACTGCGATATCACACTACCGGCAAGTGCCATACAGGTGGGGTAGCCTATGTCCCTGTGTTACAAAATACTGTTATATACCCTCATGACACAGGCCCCCCTGACTAAAAAAGAGGGCCACACACACCCCTTGTGAGTACATATATATATATACATTCTTAATCGAGTTCCACCACTGCATTCACTAAGAGGGCCCACCACCCCATATTTTTCAGCTTTTACCTCTGATTTCCAGGCCATTCCTAGCAGGTCATGATTGCTATGAGTAGTTCTCACTACTCAGTCAGTCAGTCAAATTATTTTTATTTCGGATACGAAAATCCATAAAACACACATAAAACATACACAACAATGATCACACTTGATAGTTGGTAAAAAAGCCTGTCCCATAAATTTACTTTCATCACCAAAACCCACATAATGCATATCATATACACTGTGATAAAACAATCCACATAAAATCTAATTCACTGATTCTTTGCTACACGCGCAATAAAAACACAGTCTACAGCAGATAACTCCTATTTCCATTACAATCCAAAATAAAACTCACAGCATTATTCACCTTGTAGCCTCAATATCCCCTTTCTAAAATACATTGCTCGTTTCAAGAAGGAGAGTAAGGGCCAAGCAACCTGAATAGAGTCGGCACTCAAAAGAAACAGAAAGGCAGCTCTATGTTGACGAATGTTAACCTCCCTCAACACTGGTAATAACGTGACTCTTCGGATCCCTTCGTACCCTGTGCAAAACAATAGCAGATGAGTCAAATCTTCCTTTTTGTACCCACACACCGGGCACTCAGCTGAATCTGGGTAGCCCTTCCAGTGCACTGTATTATCCCTCAAGAGAAGATAATTAAACCTTGCCCTTGTGATTAGCCAGCAGTCTTTTTTGCCAGTACCCCAAATTAGGTACGGTTGAATCTCATTCGGCCGGCTAATCACAGCATGCACTGTATCACAGTTCCTCTCATACTCGGCAGATAATCCTTTCACAGCAAACGCTTCTCCTAGAGCCTGTTTATAACGGCCCGCCTCTATTTTAGTCAGTGGAGCCACTGGTGGTGACAAGGTGCTTAGATGTGCTTTTTCAAAGGCTTTGTCAATATAGTTAAGCTCACTACTTTAAATGAGGTTACGTGGGGTAGAAGGCTCCTGGAGACAAATATGTACCCTCTTGGCCATCCTTTTTGGCAGCTTGTCCCCGACGTATGGCCATTTGGCATGTGTAAGTCCCTCGAGGACATGAGTAATTACCAGGCCATTCCTCTCGTCTTTGCCAGGGTTTGCTGTGGGCAGATTTTTGGGGTGTCGTCCCTAGACAGGCACCTGGCATTCAAGTCACCACACAGAATGATGTCGCACACGTCATATTTTATGTGTGCGTCATCTATCACTGAAGTCACCAGGTCCAGAAAGCCTTCAATCGACGTTGCCCGTGGATTCCAATTTACGTTTACAATTGCCAAGGGCCATTCTTGTGCCTCTTGATGATCTCTGACTGGTGGGGACCACCCCACTATAGTCACCTGGGTAAAAAGATTGTCAAGTCCCACCTCAATCAGTTTAAGCCCGCTCCCGGACTTAATTGCAGTTAAAAGGCCAGATGTTGGTCTTCCTTTAGGGCCCTTTCTGGCGGGTTGAAAATTACAGAAAATCCATCCAGGCATGGTTTTCTCCGAAATCAAGTCTTCTGGAGACACACTATATAAAAATCGCCTAGATTTACATCACTGTTGGCAGTGAGATTTTTTAATTCTCTTGTCTTCCATGATGCCAACCTTAGATATGATATGATATGATATGGCATTTATAACGCGCCTATACACAAGCGTTTCAAGGCGCGACGAGACAAGGGAGGGGAAACAGAGGGAATACAGACAGTGATCCTACTAGGCCAGGTGACATTGAGAACATGCAAGTGCAGGGGAGGCGGGAAGGGGAAAAGTGCACAGGGAAAGGGGAAAAGGGAAAGGGCAGTGCAGCACATAGGATGACAGTAAAATAAGTGAGAGCCAGGACCCATAGGTGTTGTCCGAGGCTCTAGGCTTATTCTCCTGAGATATCTCAATCTTTCTAGTAAGAGCGTTGTTGCTGTCAGCGTATAGTGTGATGCTTAATTGGTTCTACCTGGACCATAGAGAGGTTGCGCTGTTGTATCTAGCGCTATTCCCTTTTTACTTTGGTTTTCCGGTTCCAACCCTCCAGATGGTTCTTCATTCATCGTCCAAAGTTGCTTACTATTGTGTGGGCTGCACCTCTGTTCCCTTGTACTTTTCACAGGCAAGGCTGTCCCCGGAAGGTCTTTCACGGCCGTAATGACAAATCCCAACATTTGAAGGCTTTCTGCTGCTTCCAGCAGCATGTCTTTCATGATGGGAGAGGTTGTGTGGAGGTTCACGCTATTTGTGCATGATTCATCTACAAATTCGACGATCCTAAGGTGGTCGGAGTTGATTTGGAGAAGGTTTGGGAAGCATTGAAGTAAGTCCATTACGCTTTTGCGGTTCAATATCAAATCAGCCTCTCTGTCCACTACTCTCTCTCTCGAGTTTCACGGAGCGGATACTTTCCCCCCCTGCCGTTGGGATTGAGAGGGGTGAGCCATGAACCTTTCTGTCCACTTATGGATGCTGCTGTACTCTGATTATTTCCTGTTTAGGTGTCCGGCCGTTGGGGTTTATCGACAAGGGTCGGGCCTTCTGGTCGGGGGTCTTTTTTTTGGCAGATCTGGCCACCTGGTTAAGGTGTTTCGGCATTGCTTCGGCCTGTCTTGGGACCTACTCCATTTCTACTTTCTCAGAACTTAAATGGGTGGACCTTGCATCCTTTTTTGTGGACTGGTCATTGCCCCTAGTCTGCCCTCTGCGATGGTAATATTTCTCGGCTCTACATCTTCTTTCCTCAAGTGTTTGGCACTTAGGGGAGCATTCGGCCCTCCTGTTGGACATCTCAGTTCTCCTATGCAGGGACTGTTGCGCGGCTTGTCTAGCCACTGTCAAGTCTTGGTTAGTTTCACTTTCAAGCTCGGACTCTGTGATTGAATACACTGATAAGTTCATCAGATCCTGAGAAGTAAATGCTTTGTCTTCCACCCGATCCTCACCCGTTGAATCATCTGGATCATCTACGATCATCAGGGGGAGGGTTGATTTCACCCCTTTTGCGACAACTTCTTCAACATGCGGGTCTTAGGAAGGCCTTGGGGAGACTAAACATTCTCTCAAGTATTTCCGGGAATCCTTGTATTTCACACCACAATAGAATTTCTGCTCTGGTTTGCTTATCATGTAAATGTTCTTTAAAGTTCTTCTTCTTGCTTTTTTGGCCAAAAATAGGGAATTCACTATTTATTTTGGCACTTTTAGACTTGGCTGATGTCTGGGTGGGGACATCCGGTTTTTGTTTTAACACATCGACACTTGGCAAAGTAGCTGGCTGCCATACCTCCGCATCCGCTGAGATTTGTAGATCGATGTTTAAAGTTGGCAGAGGGACCTTCTCTTGTGAGTCCTGTTCATACAAGCGAGAACCCGTCAAGAGTGTTTGGTTCCCCTGATCTCGTGTAGCCAGCTTCATCTTCTTATTGAAAGTTAGTGCAACGTCCGATTGACTTTTCAATGTTGTTGCTCTCAAGTTGTGCGCCTCTGCTGCTGTTATGAAATCTACCTTGAATAGGAGTTTGGAATGGGCCATAGCCAACACTGTAGCTTGATCCCTCACAGTGTCGTTTAAGGCCTCATATAACTTAGTAAATGGAGCCAATGCGATGGTTATTGATGACATAATGGTTAATAGATCTGTCTTCCCTCGATGACCTGCAGGACGGACAACAGAGGATCTATCTCTTTTGATGACTCTTCCACTAACCAAAGGCTCTGTGAAGGAATCTGAACTGGAGGAGGAGTTTGATGAATCCTGCGAAGATTGGGCCAGAGCGATTCTGGTACTTTCTTTACTTCTATTTTTGTCTACGGTTTGTGAAGGCAATCCCAGTAGCTTGGTTAATTCCTGGGCAGGTTCTTTACTTCCTTTTCCCTACTGCTTCCTTTCCCTGACCTTTCCACTACCAGTGGAGGGTCAGGGTTAGGACTTATTGAAGTCTTCGATCCATGCCCATTGCTCGGTCTGCCCTTAGATGACACATCCAGGGGTTTTATATTTGTGGTATCCTTGCCCCCCCCCCGTGGTTAATGGTCGTGGGGCTCAGGGCTCGAGGTCCAGTAGGCTCCAGATTTTCATCCGGTTGCTGGACCCTCTGAATTATGTGGTTCTCAGGTAGGTTTCGTGAAGGCAGGTCCATCTCCATGGAATTACCACTTCCTGGCGCGGCCCTGCAAGCCCGGGCACCACACAGGATACCTCCCTCTTTCGTTCGCTCAACAAGCGTTGAAGAGCAGGTGGGAGTGGGGCTGTCCCCTACTCCTTCCAAGATCTCGGCATCTGATAATTCACATGTCACGTCATGAAAGTTGATCCGTGTTGTTTTCTAGCTAGGATGAAACAATGCCATTAGTTTAGCGCTGTGAGGGCGTCCCTTCTCCATACCAGTTTTAATCCATTTTTGATGAGTGGTATATGACGCCCCTGTCTTAAGTACTGTCTTTACAAGGGCGTCTGATGCCAGAGCAATTTTACCAAGTTCATCAGTCGTGCCCCTTCCAGCCACCTTCGACACTTGTGAACTTGCTTCTGGGGTATCGTGCTGAAGCTCCAATTCATTAGGAAGGTTGTCACTCAGTCTAATCGAGTCCCAGATAGAATCACAAAGCGAGATTCCTGGGCTCCCGGCATCCACGGTTAACAAGGGTCCTCGGCTCGTTGGTTCCAGTGAAAGTGGGAGCTTCTTCAGTTGAGATGCCACTTTAGCCCAGCTGTATCCCAACAGAGGGACAGTTAGAGGTTCACTGTTGTGTACCTGAGCAAGGACTTGTCTCCACTGTACACCAGAGTGAGCTTGACCTGTATCTGATGTACCCTGGGTACCTGTGTCAGCAGTACCCGTTTCCATGGGTTTTAGGGAGTCTGAGTTCACAGAGGAAAATCTTTTGCCGGAGACTCCTCATTCATGTTGCAGACACCCTGGATTGGGTGTGATGTGGGAAGTGGGAGACCCAAAGACAATGGCAAGCATATTGTTGACGCTGATGTCACAGTTGAAGTCTTTGACTCCCCCCCTCTTGTGTTTTCCCTGCAACCACAGACAGTTCCCGCTCCTCAGCTTCAGAACTGCTAAGGTCGAGGGTTGTTTTACTCAAAGGTGGAGCCGTGAAAGCAACGGGCACTCCCGGAGATTGGTATGTACTACGTGTCTCTGGAGATTCAAACAGGACATCTGGCAGGGTCGGCACGCTGTGATTATCTATGGCAGCATCTTTTTAAAAAAAAAAAAAAAAATTATAAGGTTTTTACAAACCTTTAAAAGGAAAACCAAATCAAAAACACGAAAAGAGACAGAACATAGCAGTACAAGCACCGAAGCACTGTCCAAATTGAGTAAGATGTTCATCAAGTCATCCCAGCCTCTCTGAAAATATCACTCTTTATAGTACTGATCCTAAAGGACAACCACCAGAACCTATTGATCTTGATCCGACAAGAGTGACTTAGGGTCTTTGGAGGTTGGCAAACAGTTTACAGTTATTTGAGTAGGTGTTCCGGATTCTTTTAGCCTTAATTCCAGGTCCTTAAGAAACACCACTAAGGCAAACATAAGTTTTTGGTCTGTTCCCTCAAACATCCAATGCCACCAATCGTCCGCACTTAGTGTATAGAATTTCTCAAATATCGACCCAAAAGCCCGGGATCTCAAAGTACGTAGATAAGGGCAAAACAGCATTAGATGTTTCAATGTTTCGTTAGCCGATTTGCAAAAACAACAGGATGAGATCGTTCTCCCATTAAATAGATCTTGGCGTTCTTTAGTGTTTATTAGATTCAGTCTGAATCTCAAGTATAAAGATCTTGAAAGCGCATCCGGAAATTTGGCTAGGTAGTCCTGTAGATTGCCATATTGCCTCTCTTCTCCTGGAACGTCAGCCATTATCTATGATCTAAGTTCGCAAGTTCGATGCCAATCCCATGACCACACTCTTTTTTTTGCTACTGTCGGATTCTCTAAAAGTGTGGTTAGTTTGATGTCATAGGATTCCATTATCTCGTGGCAGTATTCCATCCGCATTTCTAAGGTTGAACCAACTATCGCTTTGTAGGGATTTAGTATTTCGAACTGAAGAGCTGGGTTCACAACTTTACATTTCCTAAAGAGGCATAGGATGTTCCAGCAAACTCTAGCATGCATAGATATTAACCCTAGCCCATATCGGATTCAGGCGGTTGAAGTTCCCCGAGGTAGTTGTAACACTCTGACCCAAAAGATGTTTTCAAGCGTTTTCCAAAGCTCATGCGAGCATCCCAAGGCATTTTCACCTCCATAGATTAATGCTGGCACCACTTTTTGTTGATAAAATGACACAACAGGTTTTAAGGAGAATTTGCCATTTTGTCGATTTAAAGTCGCAGCTTGGCACGCTAGTTGACGACATTTCGCTTTAGCAGTTTCAGCCCATGGCGAATCATCTAAGTTAGCACTTATTTGCATGCCTAAGTATCTCGTATCACATACAGTGCGGATCTTTGTTTTTTCGAGAAACCAGGCTTGTTTCTTCTGATTTTTTTACGCAGAGCGTAAATTTTGTAGCGTTAGGATCTCACATTTTTGTTTGTTGATTTGAAGGCCATTATTCCGGACATATACTTCTAGGGCATCGAGTTTGCATTACAGACCAATAGCTGTCATATCTAGTAGTATCAAATCGTCTGCATATACAAGCCAGCTTATGTGAGTACCATTCATTTTTGGGGGAAACGAAGAAACTTAACTAAAAACTTTCCCAACATCCGATACGAAAAGGTTGAAGATGGTTGCTGCAAGCGGGCAGCCCTGTTTTACACCTTTAAAGGTTTCTATGGGCTGAGATAGAGTCCCCTGTCGATCGAGCCTGATTCTGATGTTTGTATTTGAGTGCAACTCTCTGATGGCTTCGACCAGGCTCGTTGGTCACTTCCATTCTCTTCGTTTTTTCCAGAGGATTCCTCGGTCGACGCTATCAAAAGCGCGAGAGAAGTCTATGAGGGCTGGGTGTATTTTGGAGTTCCGTCTTATCGCTTCCATCTTGAATAGATTTAGAATTAACAAATTAAGACTGCACCCCACACTCTTTACAAACCCTGCTTGTCTGGGGCCAATATGCTCACTGTCGACAGCCCACTTTAGTAGTTTCTGTTGCAATAGTTTGCATAGATTTTCCCTATCACATCCAGCAGAGCAATTGGTCTATAATCCCCGGGGTTTGCCCTGTTGCCCTTTTTAAAAATCGGCACTATGATGGCATTCCTCCAAGACAAGGGTGTCCTACATTTGTCAGTTATTCTTTGGAAGAGAGTCGTGCAGAAGTCGGCCCACGCCTCTGGATTTCGCTTAATAGTATAGTTCGTAAGCCGTCGGGCCCTGGGGCTCTAGAAGCTTTTGCTTTTTGAATTACGGCTAGGATGTCTTGCCGCTCAAAGTGTAAGTCCCATTTTGCCAGATCTGAGTTATAGATGTCTTTCGTACAGCCTTCCGCATTAAACATTTCATTAAAGTAAGCAGACCACGTTGTTTCGGAAATTTGGTTTGCCTGCAGAGAGTCTTGAGGGGCGAATTTATTGTTTATAATCTTCCACAAGGCCGCTGAATTTTTATTTGACAGGTTAACCAACATTTTTTCCGAGTCTGTCTGTAGCATTGTCGCTTTGTGAAGTTTGCGCCAGTTTCTGAATGCTTGTTTAATCGTTTTTTTCTTCGAGATGAGCACAGAGAGTACATGTTGTTCTTTCGATACCCTACGGAGGGTGTCCAGTCAACTCGTCGAAAAAAAACTGGTCGACTGCAATTTGGTCGACGCAATTTGGTCGAAAACCAAATGGTCGAATTTTTTTTTTTATTTATATATTTATTTTTTGGGTTTTCGTTCAGTTAAAAAAGGGGTTTTTAGAGAAAAAAAGGGGGTTGGGGGGGGACCCCCCCAAAAAAAAAAAAAAAAAGGGTTAAAATAAAAAAAATAAAAAATTCGACCATTTGGTTTTCGATCAAATTGGTTCGACCATTTGTCTGGTCGACCAATTTTTTTCGACCAAATGACTGGCAACCCTACGGAGCTCTTGTCCCATCAGTCTTTTCCACTGTTGGAGTTGTAAATCGAAGCTATGTTTGTGTGCAAATCGATTGTGTTTTAAACCTTGGTTATGTTCTGTAAAATTTGTTAGAAATTGACGATATTCAATTTCGTTAGAAGCTTCATTTAGGGTTGTCACAAGATCGTTTACATCAGCATCAGCAAGTTCCAAGCGGATTCTGTTAGAGCGAACTAACACATTGTATGCCCAAACAGAATTTTGTGTTGTGTTTTGGCTATTTATGGTCAATTTCGCCATGTCATGATCACTATAAGCCATTTGCTTGATCTCGAAACGAGATACCCGTATCGAAACGGCCTCTGACACAAATATAAAATCCAACACGGAGTGTTGGTTCTTTCTTCTCCATGTTGGATTAGCTGGAATATCTCCTGTCACGTTACCATTCATCATTAACAGGTTTCTTACTTCCATTTCTTGGCACCATTTTGTTATCGCATCTTCAGAGGCTGTGAATCCCACAGCCCTGCTCTTCTTGTTTATGTACTTCGTGCAATCGATGTTTAGGTCACCACAGATAATCAAATTTGGATACGCCTCAGTTTCGAGTATACCGTCTATTAGTGTGGTTATTTGGTCGATAAAAAAAGTAGTTTCTATCGCCTTATGGTTCCAATAAACGTTGATGATGTTGAAGACTACATGGATGTTGTTTGTTGCATTTATAGAACACACCTTCGCTGTTTGTATGTAAGGCGAAGTGTTAGTGAAGGACACAATTCTAAATCCAGTTGATTTCCTAACAGCAATCAGTAACCCAGCCATCGGCCTTCCTTTTGGTTGTTTTATTGCGGAGTTATGGGCAATTTGAAAGTCTTGCAGTATGGGAGTACAGCTCAACCATGTTTCCTGTAGACAAACTACGTCTAAATCTTGCATCCAAGGAGTGTGGAGAAGATGATTGAAGCCTCTGGTGTTCCAAGAACCCATCCTGCCCAGGGACCCTAAATTTGAATCCTCACATTATAAATTCGAATTCCCATTTATGGTGGCTGCAATCCAGTTCCAATCAGTTGGCATGCCTGTGTTGTCGGAATCCGCACTCCGTGAGCTCGATGAACATGCAAGTCCACTAATGGTTATTTGTATAGAGTCGTCATATTTAGGGGTGCCATCAGCACTCCCGACTTCGGCGAGATCTTCACGTTGCATGTCATAGACACGAGCCATTCGGTTATTTTTTTCCTCTGCGAATCGAGTGCCAGTCAGTTTCGGTCCAGAATGAGATGACTGAGACGTCACAGCCACCATTTTTCCATTTAGCTTATAGATGTCAAACCCGAGAGATAGCAAAGTCGGGTTGGCTTCTAGCAATTTTCAAACATTATTTTCGACTTTATATGTAAGATTACTTTATCGTTTCTGATGTTGTCGAAAAATTCCACAATTCTCAAGTCATCTGACTTAATAGTTTGCAGACTTGGAATTAGTTGGAACACATGCATTACATTGTGGCGATTCAGTATCAGATTGTCTGCATTCTCAATTCGCTCTAAGATCACCTTATAGGTGATTACCGACTCCTTTGTGCCAGATTGAGCTTTATCAAGGTTCCTCGAGGTTCGTTGATACGTTTCCACATCACAGCTGGCGATCATGGAGTCACTTCTGGAAGGTTGAATTGTGCCCACATTCACGCGGTCAGACACATTTGCGTTGTGTTTAATAAGCACATTCTCCCTGCCGATCTGCTTGTTGCAGGAAAAGTGGGACGGCTTACCCTTCAAGAGACACAGGGCGTTTGACGTTACACCGTCCTTAGTTATGAGCTTTCTTCTCTCCTCCATTGTTAGAAAGGGGGGAGAGCATGGCCCTTCTTTTATTATAAGAGATTCCGTCTTCTTTGTCATTGTGCATATTCGAAGAGCTTTCTGGCATTTGTCAATGGCCCTGGGAATTGTTTCATTTGAGATGACTGGAATGAAGACCCTTGTTTCGTCGGACGTCAGGTCCGCCACGTCAGTTTGCTTGACATCCGTTGGGTCTTCATCATCGTAAGTGGATAAGTTAATTAGGTCAATCAGTTCTTCACCCGCCGTTTCACTCTCATCTTCATTGCTCACCAATTTATTAGCCTCGTTTACATCTTGTTTTAGACCTTTAAAGCTGTTGGTATTGACTGTTACATGCACTGTTTTTAAATTACACAAAAACTTTCTCGAGTTTGTGCGTTGTTTCGTTTTTTTTAGTGTTTGTTTTTGGTCTTTTTCATCCTAGCACAATTAGGCTGCGAAATCACGGGTTTAGCATGGACAATAGTGGAGGCATTTTTGAAGATGTCAAAACTGGTCGTGTATTTCCGTCATCCAAGGCGGCAGTTTGCATCTGTTGTGGTGAAACCGTGATTGC
Source organism: Ambystoma mexicanum (assembly GCF_040938575.1). Classification (NCBI taxonomy): domain Eukaryota; kingdom Metazoa; phylum Chordata; class Amphibia; order Caudata; family Ambystomatidae; genus Ambystoma; species Ambystoma mexicanum. Next base: position 1,493,925,665 of record NC_090929.1, on the reverse strand, counting down.
ATTAGTTTGTTCAGTCAGTGAAGTCGAGATAGCCTGGGTCGCAACAGTCACTCTATTAGGCATGGTAGAGCAGCCATCGGGTGATTGAGCTTCATCATTGATGTTAGCAGAGCAAGAAGGAGACTGAGGATTAAGTAGTGCCAAGTTACTTGGCTCCTGACTGAGTAAAAGCACTTCTGAAAAGGAACTCGTAACAGTGTTCAACCGGGTTGAGGGAACGTCGTTTTGTACATGCTGGACACCACAAGTTGCACAAGATCCATCTCGTTCACCCCCTGTTTTAACTTGTCGCATACAGATTTTGCCACAGGCTTGAGAACCATTTGTAATATGCGGAAGCGTAACGTCCACTTGACCTCCTAGGCTGTTTGTCGAGGACACGGGCTGAGATTCCTGAACAGAGATCTTGTGTTTGAAAATGCTCAGGGCCTCCTTGGCTACTTCAGCTAAAAGTTTTTTGTCCATATTGCTGTTTTTTAGCTGTGTGGAAACAATGTCGGCCATACGATCTTGTTTGAGCAGTAACGTCTGTACGTCATCACTGCATGCTGCAGTTTTTTTCCCGGTCAATAGCTTTAGTGTTTAGCATGGCAACGAAAGTTGTAAGATCTTTAATATTTTCGTTTAGCTGCTCATACAGTTTCATAATGGAGCCATACTGATAGCCATTGAAGCTATCAGTGTAGGTTGAATCTCATTTGTTCATTTCGCATTATTAGACCAGGATGCCCTTTTATGAACCCCTTTGTGTCTTGCCTCCGAGCGTTCATTTGCAACGTCTAACAAAGGTATGGGCTGTTCGAACTGCCAAGACTCATCAGATGAATAGTCAGTAGAAGAAGACAGGGACCCCAATTTGTGTCTGATTTTGTTAACGCTGGAAACAAGTGTTCTCCCTTGTCTCTCCTCTGAATCGGCATGCGCTCTGTGACTCTCTACACCTTTCCGTTTTTTCCTTTGTGAGCATTTTGGACTTCCTGAACTGCTTCTAGTGATTAGTCTTCGTTTTGATGCTTTAAAACCTTGCAGCGGTTTTGCTTGTGTGACGTTATCATAGGGTCAAGTTTCAGGACTAATACTCGAAGATTGAGATTGGGATACGACCATCATAGTTGGTCCAGTCTTCAGTGCACGTTCTTTATTGATGTGAGTCAGGTCAGCTAAGATCTTGTTTATTACTTCCAAAGAGTTGCGACGATTTTCAGATGTGGTCATTTTGATTGCAGTCGTGGCAAGCGGAACAAATACATCCTCATCAGTAGCGACTTGCAAGCTCTCATTAGGTTCTGACACAGTTGCACTGATATCACGCTCAGCTTCGTTCAGGCTGGGCTTTGTAGGGCCCTTCACTTCCAAGTTAGGGGCAGACAGGTCTGAGCAGTGCAAGGACCCAAGCCGATGAGTCAACATGTCATTCGAATCTGTATAGATTCGCGTATTGGAGCTTTGGTGCACAACATTGTTGTCAGTTGTTACAGTTTGCAGTCGTGTGCTTGCAGAAACCAGTGGAGGAAGAGCCAGAAGTGGCCCTTTACATAGATCAGTAGCAGTGACAACACTACGATTACTCTCAACTGGAGAGACAGAGGACCTTCTCACAGATTTTTTTAGGTCGCTCGATCGACTCAATAGGAACATCATTTGAGACCCCTGCAACAGTCGCACCATCAAATGGTGTGTGAGAAAGCGTTAGATCAATCAGCGAGGTTGCCACATCTTGAGTTGGATTAGTTGTAATGGTCGGAAGTGCAAGATCACCTTTTGCAGTTTCTACCTCAGAGGGGGAGGTAATAATTTTATTTGTATCGGCAGTGACCGTAACCGCCATTTTAAGTCTATCGTTCCGTATCATGTGGAGCACAGGCGTGCAGCATTTCTCAGACACAACATCAGAAATGAGACATCGCTCATCAGAAGCAGCGGAAGAGTCCGACTGTATAAGACTTACTTGGGGATGTACATCGTCGCCAGGAAGAGGAGAGGGACACTGCCCTTCTGCGGATCCGTTCTGGGCTCTCCAGACCTTAAGTTGTGCTCGCGTTTTCGGCTCAGATGACATGCTGATGGAAACTGGCCCCACTCGACGCGGTACTTCCTTAAGCGACATGGAGCGGGATCTTTCCGATCCGGGGGCAGATAACAGACCGTCACACCAACAGCGCCCACTGCGCACAACAGCACAACAGGAACAACTCGCCCTTTCTCCGTGCGGGCTTCTATGGCAGCATCAGCAGTATGTAGCGGAGGGGGAGATGTGAGGCATTGGGACTTAGAAAGTGTGTTTTTACGTTAAACTGGGGAGGGGAGTCAGGCACACATGCGTGGGCCGGTGTCAAGGAAATGTTATTACTGCTGACTTCACGTTTCGCTTACCAGAAACTAGCGACTTCGTACTCACACCTGTGAGTAACATTGCAGTGCTGGAATCTCCATTCCCCCTAGCCTTGGAACTTCAAAGGCTCCGACCTTTATCCATCCCAGACACTTTCTCCCCGTACTTCCTGCTGGCTGACTTACGACTGAACTCATCACGGAAAGCTGCGCCGCAGCTCTGCGCCACAGGAAGGGTTTTTATCCTTAAAGCAGCAGTAGCACACACATCAATCGCCCTTTCTCCAGCAAAGCACACAGAAGGAAATAATACTCAAAGTGCACTAAATGATTCAGAAAATAATTGTGGTCAACCCATCATCTTGTACGTTGACAAAATAAGAACAGGAGGTTCTTCTGTTTGCCATCTTCTTCTCTCCCTCAGCGCCTATGGACTATGTTGAGACACGTCAAGACTTAGCAAGTTTACTCAGAAATTAAACACATTTTTTGTATTATTAGTGTATATTTGGTTAACAATTATTTTACACACTCAATGTTATAAGATACATATATACCAAAATTCAACATTTATGCATAATTCCTAGATTCTAATAATCACGTAGACCATTACATTAAACCTCATTAAAAAAATAATTATAAAACATTTTTCTAGAGTTCATTGCACATTGTAATAACCTAACAGTCTAGTACATGATACCTAAATTATAAACAGTTTACCCTACATCTATACTGGCCACACATTGCAACAGCAGGGTCCTTTCCGCCCTTTTTCTGCAATAGATCAAAACACTAACCATGTTCACCAGTAAGGCTTTTACACTTGGGGAAAATGATCGGTCAAAAATGACATATTGCTAGAATAAGGCTCAACTGATTCTCCAACATACAGCTGGACCAAACGAATTCCGTAGTCAGGCCTCTGACGTTGTGCACACATTTCTCAAACATTAAAATCCTTTTCGATGAAGTAGCTGGCATTGTAGAAGCAGGTGTTTCAGTGTTTGCATGTTTAAGTTATCTAAACATAATCTACAGAACTGTGCTGGCTTCTTCAGCTTAGGCCAAGGACCCCCAACTTCAAGAGTTTGTAAAAAAGTATGTTCTCCTGAACTCCTTACTAGGGAACCATTTAACATACCTAGTGAAAGTTCCAAATTTAGGGATATACGTACAGATTTCTTGACATTTCACCTTTATCGGTATGACACTTATTGTGGTTCCCATAGTTTTGCTATAAATTTCAGTTTCTTTTGTATTGGCATGCAGTGGGAGGTCCTTGTGGTATCTAAATTGTATTTAATTGAGGAATATTTCATTTTGTTTAGCAAACAAATGAAGTTGTTTGTTTAAGGCTGTCTCTAGGGTTTCCTGAAGGAGCCCAATGTTATCATGTCTTGTTTAATGCTCTTATCTTTATGGTTGTGTTCATTGAAGTCAGCACAAGTTCTATTCTAATCAGGTCTATTGGACAACTCCTAGGAAGACCAAAGCATCTGAGCCAAAAGGTACCTTCTATAACTGAAAACTGCTTGACTTTTCCCCATGGAAAATGTCTTGGCCATATGAAATAGATGGTATAAACTTCTGTATAAACCGAGTTCGAATTGGAATGAATGAAAAGTCACCTTTGATTTTTTATTTTGTATGATTAATTATGGTTGCCAAAATTGTGCAATTGATTCAATGATCTCTACAGTCCAACTTGGGTCTGATCAAAAAGAACCAGGACGAGTGCATATTTTTCAGCTTTTCTTTGTCAATTGCTCCATCTTTTGCAGCCTAAAAGGAACTGTCTAACAGGTTCCCCATAGCCTTTGTCTCAACCAGACTTTTCACAGACATTACTTGCCTATACCGGGCCTCCACCAAATCAGTGATGGGACTGCATTGTGTAGTAGGCTCCAAGGACCCCCAGTCATCCATATTTTGTGCAATGCCCATTTCCATGATCAATTCCAAGACAATGGGCCTCATCACGAGGAAGGCGGCCACGGAATTAACGGTGCCGGTAAGGGACCGGCACCGTTCATTCCGGGCCGCCCTAGTGCGAGGTCTGCAGCGGGTCCCACTCAGGAAGCCTGGCCAGACCAGACGTCCTTAGCGGGACCTGCTAGCAGACCAGGATGCTAACAACGGGCCCGTCATTAACGGGCCCGTTGTTAGCATCCTCCCCATTCCCATTGAGCCCTATGGGGGTTCAATGGGAATGGGGATGTACCGGGTCCGGGTCCCGAGAATGGGAATTACCGGGCCCACCAAAGTCGGCATGGCCCGGTAATTCCCTATTCATGGAACCCGGAACCGGTACTCAGTATGGGGGTAGTCATGCCACTAAAAGCGGCATGGCTACCTCCACACTCGTAATGAGGTCCAGTGTCCTCTATGAGAACGTTCTTTAATTTGAATATTTGGTTACAGATAGAGTTAAACAAGTCAAGAGTGATCCCTTGCTGATCCACTTTCCTTTTAAACTGTTTGTACAATTTTACTGGCAACTTCAGCACTAGCTGGAGAGCCCTCAGTTTTGAGGGAGTAGGAGTTTTGGGGGCTTCCAGATGTCTGGTGATCATCATAAAAATGTGAGAAAGACGGACTTTGTGATAATTTAGGTGACAAGGCCATTCTGGGGGAAATCGGGGGAGGACCCTCCTTGGAGTTATCAATTAATTGATTTGTACCTTCCAGAGCATCCTCTTAAAAGTTGTCTTGCATAATCAGGAGGCTTTGGTTGTCATTCTTAGCGAACACAGTGACCTGATAATCCCTTTTTAGGTGCCCTTCCCTCTGCACCAATAGTGGTTCCTCCAAAGGAGAGATCTCCGAGTTGAGCATTGCATAAGTTTCGGGAAGATGGTAGCAAATGGTGTCTGGTAAATAAATTAGTGACTGTAACTGGAGTGTTCGGGAAATGAATGGCAGGAGCTTGTTTGTGCACTGGCGTTAACAGGGTCCCCCGCAGCCCCCGCGGTGCGGGGGGCCCCGCTAGCACATGCCCTTGGAGGGGGCCGCACTTGGAAAAAAATTGAAAAAATATGTTTATTCAAAATCTTTTTTTTTTTTAATTTATTTTTTAAATCCCTTTGCCTACATGAAGAAATGATTTTCTTAACAGAAATAATGTCATGGGGTGGGGGAGCCCTATGACTACAAAAAGAAATAGTTTATTTTTGAAGTCACTCTACCTTCATAAAGAAATGATTTCAGTTATGGCTCGGTCCTTAACAGAAATCATTTCTTTATGAAGTCAGAGTGATTTCAAAAGAAACAATCCGCCTCATTATAAGTTTGAACGTAGCCTTTTTCCAGCACCCGCGAATGGGCAATTACTGGGTCATTACGGCTCCACCGGACCCGGTAATTGCCCATTCACAGGCGCCAGGAAAAAATGCTCCCCATTCCCATTTGATCCCCATATTCCAATAGGAATGGGGAGCTTAGATGCACCGGCACCATTCAGAATGCTGCTGGTGTATCCAACATGCTCGGCTTGCGGGTGCCAGTACGCCCCCCAAGTCAGACCTGGCGGATGGGAAGGCACCCACGAACAGAACTCGTAGTTTGCCGTTCTGGTAACAACGGTACCGGCAAGTTTACCGGTACTGTTGTTACCGGACCGACAAACTTATACTGAGGCCCAATTTCTTTTTGAAGTAATAGGGCTCCCCTCAACCCCATGACCTGTGCGTGTGTGAGTGTATTGGGAAAGAGTGAACACTTAAATGTGGAGGTGGCTGCCTGTGTGAGTGTATGGTGAAAGGGTGCACACAAATGTATGGGTAACTGGGTGTGCGTGTGTGCGTGTACAGTGAAAGGGTGTACACTTAAATGTATGGGTGGCTGTCTGGGTGTGCCTGCAGGGTGAAAGGGTGCACACTTAAATGTATGAATGACTGCCTGGGTGTGCCTGAATGGTGAAAGAGTGCACACTTAAATGTAAGGATGGCTGGATGTGCATGCGTGTATATGGTGAATGGTGTTTGTGCTTGTGTTCAGGGGCGCAACAAAACCTACATTTCGGGGGACTGATCCTTCAACTGTTGGGGGAGGCGCTAACTTCACGGGTGGTGGGGGAGGCAAACTTATTTGTGTAGGGGCATCTAACTTCTTTACGCATTTTAATGAGACTATTTTAGTGCAGCTTCAATGTTACAAGCAGTTAACTCTCTACTTTAAGTGTGAAAGCACCCTCTTATGAACTGTTGTGAGAATGAACGTCCCCTTTTCTCTTTCTACACTTCCCTGGCATGAAAGTACTAAGCCCACATCACAATTTCAATTGCCTAAAAAATGTGGCATTTGAATGCAGGTACTAACAGTGAAATGCTTTACGTTAGTAAGTGATGGGCCCTTGTTAACAGCGAAACCCAGGTGCCGTTTAACATCTGTCTCCTGTTCTGTCCGGCAACTTCTCTGAAAGTCAGCCAGGTTGAGTCAACATAGCCCAACATTTCTGGGGGTGAGTGCTGCAGCCCAGTCAACTGAATATTGTTAAGCTGCTACTTGTGTTTAATGCCTTAATTACTTATTGGTAATCGTCATTACTCCTAGCCCTATTCTTCCTTGTCCCTGCACTTGTGTATGAGGCAGTACTTGTGTATGAAGCAGTATGCCTCATACACAAGCTGAGGTAGAGGTACATGGAGGTAATCCCTGACTCAGCTACCTGTATCTTCATTACTCCTAATGCCATGCTTCCTCATCCCAGTACTTACCTATGAGGCAAGGAGTCTCAAACGTAAGTTCTGGGACAAGGAAGAGGGACATGAAGGTAATTCTGGGCCAAGCAGCTGGTTTTGGAGGTTGGGGTAGTGCATAAGAGGGAGAGCGGATCTGTGGGCGGTGTGATTGTGTGATAAATCATAATGGTTGTCCATGTCCAGGCTAAGCAATCATGATATGTGGTATTAGTGGCTAGAGAGGCATTTTGGTGCAGCCAGTCTAGTTATTCCTCAATTTGGTATGACTTTTCTTTTTACTGCGCAGTCCTGCTAAGTGTAATTACCTGGCTAGATTGGCATTTGGGTGCTGCCAGTCTAGCCATTTCTTACTGCAGCATTGTATATTTTTTGGAGCATCTGTGATAAAATGATATGATATAAGTCTATTATAACACGCCTTTATACAAGTGTTTCTTTGCGCGACAAGTAATGTAGTGAAGCTAGAGGGTGGAAAAGACAAATGATCTTACTAGGTCTTGTGTCATTCAAATCGTGCAAGTGTGAGAATGAGAAATGCAAGGGGAAAGGGAGGGGGAAGTGCAAGGAAGAAGGGAGGGGAAAACAGGGCTGCAAGGCTCCTAGTAAGTGCAGCCAGGACAGTGCGGCTCTGGGTAGTGCAAGGATAACAAGGGACTTTAGGGTTAAAGTTACAGTCCCTAAGTGCGTGGTAGGCTGGAGGCAGTGCAAAGGTGACTGATCAAGAAAGAGCCTGGACTCAGTGAGACTCGCCAAGCAACCAATCAGTACAGCAGACAGGTAGGTCAGCAGGGGAGGGAGAGAGCGAAAGCAGAGGAGAAGAGGAAAGTTTTGAGCTGCTTCCGGAACATCAGGTGGTCCGCTAATGTTTGAGAGGGGCAGGGAGGCCATTCCAGAGGGAGGCATTTGCAGAGGAGAGAAATCTACCCCCACTCTCTGCCTAAAGAAGCATCTAGCCCTTAGAGAGTTGGAGGTAGCCGGGGGAAGGGCTAGAAAAAAATGGTATTTTGCAAGAGAGCGTTGGATGTAGTGTGGGCCCGACCCCAGAAAGCCTTGTGGATAATGCAAAGGGTCTTGAACTTGATTCTTGCAACCTCGGGGAGCCAGTGGAGAGATTTCAGGGCTGTAGACATATGATCCCTGGGCTTGTGGCCAAGGATAAGTCTTGCTGTCCTGTTCTGGATTAGTTGCAGAGGGCGGAGAATAGAGGAAGGCAGCTTGAGAAAGAGGTTGTTGCAGTAGTCCAGCCTAGAGAGAAAAAAGGGCTCTGGAGACAGTGAGCTTCTGGGGGAAAGTGAGAAAGGGACAAGTCCCTTTGAGGAGGAGCAGATGGTACGTAGTGAAACTTCTTGGCGACGTCCTAAATGCGAGGAGAGAAAGAGAGAGTGGAGTCGATGATGACAAAAGGTTTTTTTGCCTTGCAGGATGGCGAAGGAAGAGGGCCCAAGGTGGGCGGCCAGAGTGAGAGAGGGAACGCAGGGGCAGGGGTCCCAATGAGAAGGATCGCCATCTTAATGGCACTAAGGTAGAAATTGTTGGAGGTGCACCAATCCTGAATCACGGATAGACAGTCAGGAATGAGCAAGAGATGAAAGGAGCCTGAAGGAAAGCTGAGTGCCATCCGCTTAACACTGAAAGTTAGAGGAGAAGGTAGAGATCAGGTGGGCCGAAGGGGCCAAGTAGAGGTTGAAAAACCAGGGTGAGAGGATAGAGCCCTGGGGAATGCCACAGGTAGAGAGAGAGGTGGCAGAGAGAAAGGGACCAAGTTGGACCTGGGAGGGGCAGTCCAAGAGGAAGGAGGTCAACCACTCCAGGGCCTGATCCTTGATATCCAGGTTCTCACATAGTGGATTGATCAGGATGGCGTGGTTGACTGTGGCGAAAGTAGAGGGAAGATCAAGGAGGATTAGGACAGAAGGAAGGCTGGAATCAAGGTTAGAGAACAGATCTTCATGGGTGTTCAGGAGAGAAGTTTCTGTGCCTCTGGCAGCTCTGAAGCCAGAATGATGGTCATGGAGACACAACAGATTCAATGTGGAGAGTAAGTTGGGAGATGGCCAGCATTTTTCCAAGAGTTTGCCCAGGAAAGGGGTGATGGAGATTGGGCGATAGTTTGCCGGACAGGTAGGATCGGCGGATGGCTTCTTGAGGAGTGAGTGCACAAGGGAGTGCTTAACGGGAGAGGGGAACATTCCAGTGATGAAAGACTGATTACAGAAATCGGCCAAGGTGCAGCAAGGGTGTCAATGTGGTCCTTGATGGTTCTGGAGGAGCAGGGGAGCAGCTGTTTGGATGGCACTTTCATGGATCAGACTTGTCTAGAAACCTTGTCAGGTGTTGTCAGGGAGAAAGAGGAGAAAGGAGGAGGAGAGGTAGAGATGGCCAAAGGGAGGCTGAGAGAGGAAGAGGGAGAGGAAGAGGAGATAGTTGACAGGATGTCCTGAGTTTAAGCACAGAAGTGAGAAGCCGGAGCCATGCAGAGGGCCTGGGAGGGAACAGGAGAGATGGAGACCGCAAAAGGATTGACCAGTTCCGTGCAGATTTGAAAGAGTTTGGCCATGTTGTTAGAGGCAGCAGAGATCCGGGCTTCAGTGTGTGCTCTCTTCTTGATGAGTGTTATTGCTTCGACTGTCATTTTTGTGCAACCATTCTAGGTATGTCTAAATGTGGCCTGGCATGCTTTACTGTAGTGTTAGGATGTGTCTACACTGGTCTACATTGTGCAGCCAGTGGGACCTGTTTTCAATGTGGCATGACATTTTTAATAGCACATCATTCATGGTCCTGTGCATTGTTGGTGACTAGCGTGTATTGGATTGGTGTTACCCTACAAAACAATTGCAAACACTCTGGCTTTTTAGCCAATTATTCTCAAAGTGTGCTGTATATTGCATTACAACACATATTTTTATCTTTCTCCTTGTACAGTGTGCGGCATACCCCTTCAGCAGCACGTTCATGCGTATTGCGCAAGCGTGATAATCTAGGCCTGCTCAGTGTGTAGCATGAACCGTGATTTGTTGCTGAGTTGGGGGGGGCCCTGAGAATGGCTCACAGGGGCGCCCCACATTTTGTGTTACACCACTGTGTTTGTGGCCACACTTTCCTTACACGATTATCATTTCTACCCCTGCTATACTCTTCTATAATGTCTTTGTCCACCCTAGAGGGATCCGGACGGTTTCTTAAGTTGTATCTTGCCATAGAGCTGATTTGTGAAGTTTCTTAATTTCGGGAAAACATTTCTGCAAATTGCTCTTTTAATACTTAATCAATCAAAGCTCATCTCTACTGTTCAGCTGCCCTGCTTTAACTGCTTCAACTGCACTTGGTTCGCGTTTCGTTCGCCCGACTTCAACTGCAGCAGCTAATTGCTTCCCCACTCATGGCCTATGCCTGAACGATGATAAGACTGAGTTGATAATTATGGGTACACATGCCAACATTAAAAAACTAGGCCAGGAATTCTCCTCATTCAACATTGACGGGAATACCATTAAAGTCTCCAAGGAAGTAAAACCCTTGGTTTCTACCTTGATTCCACTTTCTCCTTTGACAAACAGGTAAAACCCCTGGCCGCCTTGACGGCCTATACTTGCAAGCTGATAAGAGCGGGCAAGCCATTCCTCTCCATTGACAGCTGAATGATCTTGGCCAGAGCCTTAATACTCTCCAGAATTGACTACTGTAACGCCCTATACAGTGGTGCTAATAAAATCACTATCCGGAGGCTACAAAATAACGCCTTGAGAGCAGCGCTAGGTATAAACAAAAGAACCCACATCTCCTCCATTAGACGCCACCACAAATGGCTGTCTACTGATAACAAAATACAGCTAAAGACGTTATCACTGACCCATAAAGCTTTAAATAACGCTGCCCCTAGTTACCTTACAGATAAACATCAGAGAAGAATCTCTCTCAGACCAATGAGAGCTGGCAACGCTAATTGCCTGACAATACCTAAATACAGGCTTACCACGATTGGTGGTAATAGTTTCCCAGTGAAGGCTGCTAAAATATGGAACCTACTGCCACAAAACCTGAGAGTAGACCAATCCTACCTACAATTCAGAAAAAATACTATCAAATATCTCATCGCTACTGACCCCTAGTCTCCTATCCTTTAGGCTGCTTCCACATTTGGCTCGGTATACTCTAACTCGCCCGATACTCCCATTTGCACTCTCTTTCATTGCCTATAAGACTATGTGCAATTTAATCTACTTCGAGACCCAGTACAATATTTAGCGCAATACATTGCAACTTGTATATTTGTATATTGTATAGTTGTAACCATATAAGCCTATACTTGTATATTTGTAACCATGTCACACTTGTATATTGTATATTGTATATTTGTAACCATGTTATACTTGTATATTGTATATTCTGTAACTATGTAAGCCTTGCATTTTCTTATTGCTGCGCCCTGTTACCTATGGGTCTGGTGCGCATAAAAAAGTGAATAAACAAACAAACAAACAAACAATGGGAGATCAGCTCCTCCTCTGCACGTCCTCAGAATACCACAACACAGTTGTTCACTGACTGCTTGAACAGTGTTTGGCTTGTGCTTTCCTTGTGTGACCACATATGCTTCAGGTAATTGCTACCCCACCAATGGGAGAACAACTTCTACTCAGCACGTTCTCAGAACACCACAACACAGTGTTCACCTTCACTGACTGCTTCAACTGCGCTTGGCATGTAAAGTAACATTTTGCTTCAACAACGCATGGACCAAGAAGAAGATATTTTAAATCCTATATTGAGTCGGTGGTCTATCCAGGAGATTCATAAAATGACAACATTGAAGAATTTGGCAGACGAGCAACAATTTACAACAAATGTATGTGAAACACATAAGTCTTTGTGAGTTGTTCTGCATTTTCTCTGTAAATAGTCATCTAAAGAAAAAATCTAAATATGTTCCATGTTTTTAGCAATTTTGACATATTACTACATTTGAGAAATGTTTTTTAAATTACCTTAAATTCCTCCACTGGTCTCATAGAAATGCTTCACATAATCTAAACCAATTGCAGGGTTAGGTTACTGATATACCAGCCTATGATTAATCTACATTGATTAAGGATGCTACTGGGTTTGGGGTAAGCAATACTAAAATACTATATTCAGATGACCATGAGGCCGATTCATGAAACCAATGTGCACCGAAATTAGTGGCGCAAGCGTGTAAAAGCAGGCGCACACGTGCGATTCGTAGAAGGCCCTGCGCATGTTTTCCCTGGGATGCGTGCCAAATCTGTGGCTGGCGCACACAGGCACACATGTCACTTCAATATCCCGAACGCAGTGCGTGACGCGCACAGCGAAAGCGCACAATCTGTAGCGCACACACCAAAAAGGGGGCGGAACACACGGAATGGGGAACAACATGTGTAAATGACAGAGTAACTGGGGACGTATTGCTGGACGGAACGCCCACATGCATGCAAACTACACGTATTCATGGATTCGAATACGGGAAACCCGCGCACACCAAAAGACACGCACAGGCGTGAACACGTCCGCCACAAGAAGGCAGGCGGAAGCGTCTCTGCGCAGTATAAAAGTGCGCGCAAACAACAAACACATATATACAGCTACGATGAATGTCCCATTTCTCGCAGCACTGATCGTGGGAAACCGCAGGAGGAGAATAGCCAGGCCCTGCATTTTTTTGCCCTGGACCTGCCTTTTTGGGGTGCCTAATGACCAGTTGTATGGCAGGTATAGGTTTCTACCTCGTATTATCCTAGACCTGCTATTTTCCCACCTTGTGCTCCCAAGCACCGAGCCCCTTGGAAAAGGTGCTTAATGTCCTGCATTTTGTGGCCACTGGGTCATTTCACCAGACAACTGCCATAGTTGGGGGTGTCTCACAGGCCACGCAGTCATGCTGCCTACACCAGGTGTTGGCAATCATGACTGCGCGCCCCTCAGTCCGCAGGCACGTATACATGCCCAGAACACCCGCAGAAAGGCAGGCCGTGGTCCAGGACTTTTACAGGGTGGCACACTTCCCCAAAGTGCTAGGTCCCATAGATTGCACCCATGTGGCCCTATGTCCACCTAGGGCCACTGAGCACATATATCGAAACCGCAAGCACTGGCATTCCATCAACGTACAGGTTGTATGCGATGCCCATGGAATCATCACCTCTATATATGCAAACTATCCTGGGTCTACCCATGACAGTTTCATATACAGAATGTCTGCTCTGAGCCGGGACCTGGAAGCTGGGAAGCATGGCAACACATGGCTCATTGGTGAGTACAAATGTCTGTGTACATGCATGCATGTCACACACAGACAAATACACAAACCCAACTAATGACAACCATCCTCACCTCCCTAGGGGACAGTGCCTACCCTCTGAGCAACCACATGATGACGTCAATACGGAACCCCACACACCACCCCAGGTAAAATACAACGCTACCCATATTGCAACCAGGGGCATAGTGGAGTGCACATTCGGAGTGCTCAAGTCACGCTTCCGCTCCCTTGACCACTATGGCGGGCAGCTACTATATGCACCCCCAGTAGTGTGCAGGATCATTGTGGTAGCATGTGTCCTTCACAATGTTGCAACACAGCGGGGAGCACCGGTGGACATGGTGGTGCCCCCACATCCCCAACCACAGGCACAGGCGCTGCCTATGGGAGGGGAAAGGGCACGTGGCGAGGCAGCCTGAACCCAGCTTGTGGCCACATTTTTTACCTAAACTCCCACCCCTGCGGAGTGCACACAGGCCTGACACATACCAGGTGACAATCGATGATGACAAAGAGACAGTCAACTGTCACAACCTTACCACCCTGAGAATGTTGCCATGGAAGTGCTACATTGTGTTCATCCCTAGCTACGTAAACATAACCAATCCTGTGTGACCAAAAGGAACACATGCATGGTGTATATCACACCACCCTCCTGCAAAACAGGCCATGACAATCACTGCTATGTCATCCAAACCCTCCAACCCACATCACCCTTGTCCACCACACCATGACATGGCATGCAACAGCAAAAGAGCAAACCAAAAGCACAACACATGACCAATATACACATGATAAATGGAAAGAGGCTTGACACAATCACACCTGACATGGAATCAGATGAAATGACTGACCAACAACCTCCCACACATACAAAATCATATACAAATGCATGCCACCAACGGTACCATCAACAAAAGACAGAATGCCTGTTGGCATGCACATTGGCCAAGCCAAATCCGCAAATCCCTAACCCGTGTGCTATGTGTGTCTCCTGCAACACACTGCTCAGCACACAGCACAGTGAGCAGCCATTGTGTTGGGGATACACCTTGAGCATCATATTAAAAGGACAAGCAACAAAAATAACCTATTGACGCATGTACACGATCCCCAAATGGTAAGTGATCATGCGCTGCAGGGACACGCATGCCAGAGAAGGCAATCTGTGTGCACGTGTGGGCATGGAAGGGTGGTTGTATGTGTGGTGGAGCATTGTGTAAGTGTGTATGTCAGTAGGGACATGCTCTCAATACATGCATGTGAAATCAAGTGACCCTCAGTGTCCTGTACACATCACATGTGAACATTGGCCATGTGTACACCCCAGTATGCCAAACCACAACAATCCCTTGACAGCTGAAAAGTAAACACAACACAGGAACAGCCATTGACCAGCAGAACACATCATGTACATATTACCCCCAATGACAATGTCAGAGAGTGCCCAAACACTGTAGCCCAAGGGTACTGTCCGACAACAAAAGGCCCTCCCTCATTTACTCATCACCATGACCTTCAGAAGAACTGTGTCTGGGGTCCGTTGGCTTCCTCCTTCTAGTCTACCTGGCTTCAGGATCCCCTTACCCTTTGGTTTCCTTGTTCCACCTTTCGTGTAAATAGGGTGCAGCCCCCCCAGAGGCCACCTTGACTGGTAAAAATACCAAATCGCAGAGAACTCCAAGGAGCCCAACCCCCAAACCTGCGAAAAAGCCTGTAGCCACAAAAAAAACCTGGAAGAGTCTACAGTAGATGACTTGAAGTTGCTGAATATGGCCAATCACATGTCCAAGCAGAATGATAGAATAACTACCAAGGTAGCACAGTTGAACAATGGTTCAACAGGATGGGGAGCCATTTCAGTACACAACAATCAATGAGGATGCAACAACTAATGGGTAGTTTCACAGCTCCGGTCTCCAGGTGCAGGAGTGGGATGAACCAACCACCCCCTCCGCGGTCTGGGTGACTACAAGGTAAAACGTACACAGGCCTCCGAGACCCCAGCGGGGAAAGAGGGTTAGGGATCCGTTGGTTGGATAGGCATCAGTATTTAGGTTAACCGGAAAGAGGGTCAGGAGAGGGGAGGTGGATGGGCAAGGGAAAGTAGTGAAAATACAAAATACAACTATTGACAATTACACATACTCAATCAGAGAAACCATGTACTTCATGCACAGTGTTTTAACTATGCATTCTGCCTGTGCTTGCTGATCCATCGCTCATGTAATCTATATCAACTGCTCATTGTGCATATTGCAACCCTCTTCTAACTATGTATGACTTATCACTAGGTGGCCCCCCATCTGACTGTTGCACTCAGACCCCATGTGGCCCACCACTTGATTGTTGCATTTAGCCTTAGGCTGCCTACTACCTGAGTGTTGCATCTAGCCTAAGGCTGTCTACTACTTGATTGTTGCATTTAGGCTTAGGCTGCCTACTATCTGATTGTTGCATTTAGCCTTAGGCTCCCTGCTATCTGATTGTTGTATTTAGCCTTAGGCTGCCCACTATCTGATTGTTGCATTTAGCCTTAGGCTGCCTACTACCTGATTGTTGCATTTAGCTTCAGGCTGCCCACCATTTGACTGCTGCATGTAATGTTGCTCACCTTCTGATTGTTGCATCTAGCAGTATGCTGTAGCCTGACCTGCCTAGTTCGCTCTTTGCTCTACTTGCCCAAACACTATGTACTTCCATTTGTCAACCCAAGTCTATCCGGCCGTAATCATCAACCTGACAGTCTTACTTATTACCACTGCCTATATCACCATGTCATCTGTACTGCCCCTAGAGAATGTAGGAGCCCATTCTATGCAACCTATTCTTAAATCCTCATGCAATTTAGCACAGAGAAATCTCAGACTCCGTGCACGTTTACCCAAAATATTCGAACCCCTCAACAAATATAATGTTAACCTAGATCACCTCCGACCTAAAATGCATCACCCATTGGAAACCACCTCACTTCCTAGCCCCAAGCCTTGCTCTAAAAGAAACAAGACCACCGCCAACCCACATGCCACTCCTAACCCACGACTAATGCCACAGTCAGAATCTGACCTCAAATGCGCACTAATTAATGCTAGATCTTTAGTCGCACATGCTACAGACATAGCAGAGACTACTCTGAAAAATGACCTTGACCTCATCGCCATCACGGAATCCTGGCTCCATGAGGCAGCAGGCCCGGCATTAACGTTAGCAGTCCCAGACAACTACACCATCCTTAGAGCTGACAGACTAGACTCACATGGTGGAGGATTAGCAATTATCGCTAAAACCAATCTCTCTATGAGAATTACCGCAATACCTAATCTAAAATCATGTGAGTCACTGTCCATTAAACTACCCACCGCCAATTCCCAAACACTAAACATCCATCTCCTTTATAAACCCCCGGGCCCGACCAGCACCTTTAATGAAGACTTTACTACTATTATCTCAGAGAAGTTAAAATACTCCTCACAAACCATAGTGCTAGGAGATTTTAACCTAGGGCATGATGATACTAACCTAGGGTATGATGATACTAACGATCACCAGGCTACCTCAGTAGCTAACATCCTGACAGAATTAGGCTTCACTCAGAAAGTGAATACCTCCACTCATACCAAAGGAAGAATTCTTGACTGGATTGCCAGTCACAATTGCAACCTCTCCATCACTTCCATCTCCCCCCAAATATGGACTGACCATCACCTAATCTCCTTCAATCTTAATACTAAAAGACCCACTGCACCTACTCCTCCTCCAGCCATACCTACCCTAACTAGAAACAAGAAAAACATCACAGCCGACAATATCTTACCCCACATCCTCACTAATCTTAACTCACTACCAGACCACAGAGACACAGGTTTAATAGTGGAAGAATATAATAATGCCATGACTACCGCTCTTGACAGAATTGCTCCGCTAAAATTTAGGAATAGCAAACCTAAAAAGCATCTTAACTCTTGGTTTACACCTCACCTAAAAAACCTAAGACTACAGAAAAGAAAATGTGAAACGGCCTGGAATCTACATCCTACTATAGAAAATAAAAGTAATCTAATATGTATCTCAACGCAATACAAAAAGGATATCATCACGGCCAAACAAGAAACGTATAACAACAGGATTACACAAGCTAACTCTAGCATGAAGGAGCTCTTCTCCATTCTAAAAGAATTGGAAACCCCAATTGTAGTACAGGACAACTCTATTACTGACATACAGTCGGCACTCACTAACAAAGTGGCCATGCTCCAAAACAAAATAGCCCTAAAGAAAGCTTTACTATCAGCTCAAACTCAAGATCCTCCGAACAAAACACAGAAGTTCAAACCCATAGAACATACCCAATTTACCCTCTCTAAGGTCTCAGTTATTGAGGTAGAGAAAACGATTATTGCGCTTAAACCATCCAATTGCAAAGGTGACCAAAGCCCAGCACAACTGATCAGGGACGCTGATAGAGATCTAGCCCCCTTCATCACCAAACTCATTAACGCCTCCTTCACGACTGGCATCATCCTGCACAATCTAAAGGAATCCTGGGTACTCCTTCTTCTGAAGAAGCAAACATTGGACCCGAACATACCCACTAACTACACGCCCATCACCACGGTGCCATTTCTACTAAAAATCCTAGATAAGGTAGCATACACCCAAATTCAGAACTTCCTTGAGGTGAACCTACTCTTAGGCGCTCGCCAATCTGGCTTCTGACCACAACATGGCACAGAGACAGCCCTTATCGATTTAAAGGCCCAAATAGACTCACTAAGAGATGAGGGAAAACTAGCACTTCTCCTTCTACTAGACCTCTCAGCTGTCTTTGACTTGGTGGACCATGCAGTCACTTGGACTCAGCGGCTCACTTCTCAAAGAAAGCTATAGTTTGGATACAGTCTTTCCTTAGTGACATTACTATGAGGGTCTTCTCACCATCGGCCACAGCAGACCCGATACCCATTACTTGTGGGGTGCCCCAGGGATCATGCGCCTCACCAACACTCTACAATATCTTCACCAAGCCACTCTTCGATGATCTTGACAATCTGGGTATCACCTATACCAACTACGCAGACGATACCCAGATTCTCCTACCACTTATGGGGGATTACGGGGAAGATCTGGCTTTGGTGAATAGAGTCTATAGCATCGTTCAGGCATGGATGGCTAAACATGGCCTGTGCCTGAACGATGACAAAATAGAGCTCATCATCCTGGGCACCGCAACTTGCATCTCAAAACTCAACCTTAATTACTCGGCATTCATTATTGATGGGAATACTATTAAGGTCGCCAGAGAAGTAAAAACCCTAGGCTTTTACCTCGACTCAACCTTATCCCTTACAAAACAGGTAAATTCATTGACTTCATCTACGGCCTACACATGTAAACTAATAAGAGCAGGAAAACAATTCCTGTCAGTTGACAGTTGCTTAATCCTTTCTAGAGCCCTCATCCTATCAAAACTTGATTATTGTAATGCTCTCTACATAGGGGCAAACAAACAAACCATTAACAGAATACAAGTGTTACAAAATAATGATCTCAGGGCTGCCCTAAGCATCCCTAGAAGAGTACACATCTCCCAAATAAGAAGGAAACATAAGTGGCTCTCCACCCAAGAAAACATTTATCTCAAATCGGCTTCCCTCATCCACAAATGCTTAAATAACAAAGCCCCTCGCTACCTAACAGAAAGATTTATCAGAAAAAACTCCATCAGACCGTCTAGAATAGCCAACCCTAACTGTCTTCAAGTGCCAAGATTCAAAATGTCCACCATTGGAGGGTCCGTTTCCCAGTTAGGGCAGTACAATTGTGGAACTCCCTGCCACACACCCTCAGATCTGACCAAACGTTTATAAAATTCAGAAAGAGTACAATTAAATGGCTCATAGAGAAAGATATGTAACCTACACTTTCCTACCGCACTAATTTAGCCCTGCCTGCATGCAATGTATTTTTTATATAGTCGTGTTAAATATGTAAATATCTGTAAATTACAACATGTTGTCTACATTTATATGCCGTTATGCTTGTTCTATGCTGCTTATCTCATCTTGTAACGCCGAGGTAACCTGTCTTTACCTTGCTCCTAACTCCTGTAACTAAGCTGTAAATTCTCTTTTCACCTGCGCCCTGATACCTCTGGGTCCGGCACGCACAATAAATAAATAAACAAACAAACAAACAAACACATTGTACAAAAGGGCTCAAAGGCGAGCCAAAGAGAGACTTATCTCTGGGGTGAGTGCTGGCCTCCTACCTGCGCACTCAAACAAACAAATAGCTATAGGTAGCACACATGGCAATTTGCATATGCTAATGATATGCACTGTACTCGAGTTTGTGCGTCGATGGGTGCCCCCCTTTGCGCTGTATTAATTTGTGGCTAGGAACGCTACTGTGCTAATAACTTAGCTTCTATGGAGCAGGGTGGACTCGAGGATATGGGCGACGCCCCCTGCGTGTGCCCCTGACAACTCGGAAAGCTTCTTGGCATTTGCTCCTCAGCGCGGCTTAGCTGTACTGTGCGCATCTTCCCCAATGCCTGGCTAAGCTCCCCAGCACTGGTGCTACTTAGCTTGCATGTGTGAGGGCCCTGGAGTAAGGTCGGCTGCGGCGTGGCCCCTCATGCTGCTCACCTTGCTCGGTGCTCCTGGAAACATGTCTGCTTCTGTCGGACGTCTGAGCACAAGCCCCCTGCTTCAGCTCACGCATGCATGCGCACGTGTGCCCTTCCCAACGTGGCAAGGGTTTTGTAGTTCTTGGCCCGGTGTCTGCTGTCAAAGGTAATCTGGAGGTTCCTTTTCCTGCAGAAAGGGCATAAAAGCCTTTAATAAGGCAGGAACGTTTTCTCTGTGTGTGTCTTCATGCTGCTTCTTAATGGGTCATGTCTGAGACCTACATCTGACCTTCTCCCACACAACTCCAGGTTCTGTACCCTGACAGGTAGAGCTGGAGCTTGAGTAGAAAATAACCAAAGAGGCTGGCACAACTGGATGGTTGAGCTGAAAGACAATCAATCCTTGATAGCGTGAAGAAAGAAAGGCAGAGACAGCACAAGTCTGGAAAGGCACAGAGAATGCGAGATAGCCGGAAACAGCTGACAGCAAGTTAAGAGCCACAACAGTTGAATAGCATTGGTAAAAACCAACAGTCAACACAAAAGCATGGTTGTAATAGATGAAAGACAGGAGGAGCGACAGAGAGATGCAGTTGAACAGAAGTGTAGTGAGGCAAACCAAGGCAGTGTAAGAGTACGTGGAAAGAACCTCCCAAGAGACAGGCCGACAGATCTGCAACAAGGACAGTAGCATGAAGAAGAACAGGGACTAAAGGCACCAGAGTGTGGAAAACAAGTAAAAGAGCCGTAGTCTAGTAGAAAAACTGTGCCGTCAGGCAGAATCCAAGTCGTAAAGGGAAGATAGACACAACGTGGCATCCAAACAGAACGGAGTGTAGTAGTAGCATAGGCGGACATCTCAGGTGAGGACTGGACCGTGAGTTGTGCCTCTTGGGTCACATTCCTAATGCATCCTCCTTTGCCACAATACCCAGGGGCTGTACTCAACATGTACCAACTTCACATTGTCACCAACTGGCCCCCTCCCACCACCAGTGTGACTTTGACAGCTAAAGGGTGCAGGCTACCGTCTACAGCATGAAGTGCATCAAGCATGTATACAAGCAACAAATGAAAATACATCCCATTCAACAACAATACATGGACAGTTCAATAATGTACTCACCAAAATTGATTGCAGACATGCCGTGGAGAAAACATCCATAATCCCCACTAGGGGTGTTAACATAAGTAGTACAGCAGCAGACAGGCCACAGATATGATGAAAGTCCAATGCCCTTGTGTAAATGGTTGTCACACCGAACCATCCTTGCAAGCCCATGGATAGGGGAAGCAGGAGTGGACCCCAAGCTGCAAACACATACACGAGACAAGCTTGAATGGGCCCAGCTGGAACAGACAGTGGATGCTTTCAAAAGCCACAAAGCACCACACCGTCACATGAATGCACAATAGACAAACAATTTGAAACTATATTAACTAATTAAACTTACTATAAAAATAAAAAATTGCCACATACGATCCAGGAGGGGGGAGGCACCCAGGAGGGGAGAGGTACAGGGTGCACCTCAACACCCACATGCAATGATGTTGAGATAAAAAAAAAAAACTCCATGGGCTCAACGCCTGGACGGCCCGACCTGTGTGGAAGATAAGTCGCCGTCCGAGTCACCCTCTGGATGGGAAGCAGAAGGTGGACGTGGCAAAGTACCCTGACCACGCCTTTGTGTAGCTTGTCCCTTGTTGGCAGCAAGTCTGCGGGACTGGTAAGCCTGGTCCTGTGCAGCGATGACACAGAGGTCAGCATGCAGCACCTCACGTGATACGCATGCTTCCTCTTGCAAGGTAGCATGTGTAACACAGAGTTCTTCCTGCATGGCCTGGCATGACATCTGGAGCACCTCCCGCAAAGCACGTAGCTCAGCCGAGATGGTATTCTCAAGCTGCTCCAAACTCTCCTCTGTCCGCTGCCTCTGGGACATGTTGAGCACACCCAGAGTAGATCTGAGGGATTTATGGTCATCCCTCAGGGCCTCCCTGTGTGCCTCCACGTGAGCAGCAAGTGCTTGACGCAGAGACACCATTTCAGCCCTGTCTGAGGCCGCCATGCCCAGCCTGCGCGAGCGGGCCGTAGACTGTGCTGCCTGCTGCTGGAGATCTACCTGCCTAGCAGGGGGGAGCATGGATTGGGCCACACGTTCCATGCTCTGAGCGATCTTATCAATTGCTGCCCCCTGTTGTTCGGAATTGGCAACCATGGCTTGCTCCCACTCAGTATACCCCAGTGGCGGACAACCACCGCGTTGCTGGGCTTGACACCCGCGGGGCCCAAGGAGCCACGGTCCTGGTTGGGTTGGCACCGCCCGCGGCTGCAGGACTACATCCCTCCATTGACGTGATGCGCCAGCCACATCAGCAACTGGTGTGGAGTGTGACCGTGCGTCCCGATCCACCACAGGCGGAGGTTCCAACACCATCTGGCCCCTCAGCGCAGGTGTCGCGGACATAGGATCGTCCACATCAGACTCACACACCGTCGACGAATGGACATGACGCGCATCCAACTCAACATTGTTGTCAGAGTGATCATCCGAGCTAGACCCATTGCCAGCCCTGGACACGATGGTCTGCAGCACAAGTGGGTTCTCGTGGCCTACCACCCCACGACCCCCACTTGTGCCAGGTTGCTGCTGCAATAGCAACCCATGTCAGGATTGACATCACCATCTTCTGGCTCCATTGCGTCATCATCTGTAATGTTGAAAAATCAAACATGAGTACACATGTCAGCTGCACATAACGCACACACACATAGACATCACATAGACAGCCAACACATGAAGCAGACATGTCACACACAAATGAAATTCCGGCATGCATCCAGTGGCATCGATATGCAAACACATCCCAAAAGCAGAAATGGATGTGTGTAAATAGCGAAGCCTACATATGTACTGAATGTAGTATATCACCTCCATCACACACCACCTCTGTCAGGCACATGTCACAGGCAGAAATGACAGATGGCAACAAAGAGATGGCACATACCATAAGCATGTCTGAACTGCCAAATGGCCACAGCTGCAAGTGAATCCAAACACACCATGACTCACGTAATATGCATGTACACATGCATCACTAAATCATCATCACCAATATTGCTTCATCCATCTGCAGCTCGGCCCGTACCGGGTGTCATGGGCCATGTAGACATAGTGAATGTCCCAAGCAAAGCGAGGACCTGCAAACAGGCATGAGGGACCATAACGCCCAGTACGGTCAGAGCTGCTGGCCATGAAGCCTCCAGAATACCCCTCAGGGCCTGATTGAGCACATTGGGCTATGAATGTGCCCTAAACCATTATTCAGTGTGTCAAATCATCACGACCAGGCCCCACCAGGTTCGCTAAGTGGGCCCGGGCACACACGTACTGCACAACAGTGCACATTCAGGATTGTGCCAGTTGAACATCACGGGCGCAAAGCTGAAATCTCACCAGCATTAACGTCAATAAGCTGCATAAGACACATCTGTAAATGAACACTTTCACGCACACATAAGTGAGTAGCCGCAATGTTGCACTACACAACGTTGAAGCTACTTGCATATGTACATGTGAAAGTGTTCAAAAACACCTGTTTCCCTATGCACCCATATTGTGAACATGAACAGCAACCAATACAGCAAAGCAAGCAGCTACAACGCTGCTTGCTTTGATGTATGGGAAAGTGTACACATACACAAGTGCAGGCAGCTCCACACACAGTCAATACAACCTGATTGTCAGGCTACAGTCAATCTGCGGCCTATACCGGTTAGTATAGTCCGCAGATTGACCTATCAACTTTGCTAAACACCCACTAGGGTGTTCCAATACTGAGTACATGTGTCACAGGATGCACCTGTGCCTGTGCCTTTCATGACAGTGAAGGGATGACAATCTGGCCATACATGCCAGGTCACTTTGACATTGCATCAGTGAGTAGGCATGTAGAATGGTGTAACATAGCTCAGAAGTGGGTTGGTGCAGTGCAGAGCATGTGCACGTTACCGACTATCTACATCAACAAGTACATTATGATGTCTAACAATAAACAAGAAGGCAGTGTAAGTGCAAGGTCAGGCACCACCCCCCCCCCTTAGTGAAAATGCAGGGAGGCATTGCATGGCAGTGAAAGGTTGATCAGATAACTGTGTATTGGCAGACATCGTTGAGTAGCGTCAATTGCACAGCCGATGAGAATGGGACAGTGAGCAGGAAACATGATGAACCCTCTGTAGTACACCCATTTGTGCAGAAGGCACTACACCAGTTTGACAGAGTCAGGGGGCCTGAGAAAGGGGGAGGCCTGTGCCCCACACAGACTATGACACCCTAAACACGTGCGTGATGCCAGACTGAGCCACAGTGAGCATGTAATGGATGATGAAATGCCATTAAATGTATGTCATCCTGGACACGTACTACAATGATCATCCTGCAAAGGACACATAGGGGCATGCATGTAATGCACATGGAGCATGAATGGGCACTCATGTCCCTGTGGAGCATCTGCCATCTGCACAGTCTGAGTGAGACACCCTGCATCAAGGACATAGGATGTACCCCACAGTATGTGTCTGGCAGGTTGGCAGGGGGGAGTGTGCATGTACACAGGAGCCTTGAACAGGCCATTGCAGTTTTCCTACATGTTACCCACCAGTGCAATGGTGTCATAGTGGTGCAGGGGGGTGGAGGGGCAAGGGGGCATTCCTACATGGAGTACCAGCATGCAGGCAGAAGACACATGCATGTCAGTCATGTGATGTCATAGTCCGAGTGCTGAGTGGAAAGGCATCCCAGGCTACATGCAGAAGGGCCAGTGAGCTGGAACATGGACCGGAGGGGCAGGCGGGTGACTAGCATGTAGGGTGCAAGTGTGGTGATGAGGACAGTCCCTGTCTGCACTACATGTCCAGCATGCTGTACAGCAGGCACACATTAGTGAAGCATTGCATGACTCGAACATGAGAACCATGTACACATAGCATGTATTGGCAGTCAAGCACAACACATCGCACAAGGAAACCACACATGGCCTGGACAAACATGCAAAAACACTCACTGGACAGGGCGTCAAAATCCAGCATCTCTCCCACTCCTTCGACCAATTCTGCCGCTATGAACTCTGCAGCGATAAACTCGTGCGGAGTGAGTTTTTCCTCCTGAGGTTTGTTTATTTGTTTGTTTATTTATTTATTGTGCGCACCAGACCCTAGGGTAGCAGGGCGCAAGAGAACAAAGGAGGTTTACAGCTTAGTTAACGTTTACAGGTTACAGATTAGTTAACGTTACAGGTTACAGGCATAGTGGACATTTCGAATCTGCAGGGTAGGGCAAGTGCAAGTGCAGATAAGGCGTAGCTAAACAGTCAAATCTATGGCGATCAAACAGTAAAAGCAGGTTAGTACAAACATTATAAGAAGACGTTACGTATAAAGTGACATACGCTATGTCGCATTCTCAATAAGCCATTTTATGGTGTTCTTTCTAAAGTTATTGAAGGTTTGGTCAGATCTGAGTGCAAGGGGTAGGGAATTCCATAACTGTGCTGCCTTAACTGGGAAGCTGGAACCTCCAATGGTGGCTAGTTTGAATCTGGGCACTAGGAGGCAGTTGGGGCTGGCTGTCCTTGTGAGTCTCGTTGGATTTTTCCTGTTGAAGCGTTCTGAGAGGTATCGGGGAGCTTTGTTGTTTAGGCATTTGTGGATAAGGGACGCAGATTTAAGGTTGATTTTTTCTTGGGTGGAAAGCCATTTGTGTTTTCGTCTTATTTCTGAAATGTGTGCACTTCTGGGGATACTTAGGGCCGCTCTAAGTGCATTGTTTTGGAGCACTTGGATTCTGTGGATGATTTGTTTGGTAGTCCCTATGTAGAGGGCGTTGCAATAATCTAGTTTCGATAAAATGAGGGCTCTAGCTAGAATAAGACAGCTGTCCTCTGAAAGGAATGGTTTCCCAGCTCGTATTAACTTGCATGTATAGGCAGTGGATGATGACAGTGAGTTCACCTGTTTGGTGAAAGATAGTGTCGCATCAAGGTAAAAACCTAGGGTTTTTACTTCTCTGGCGACCTTGATAGTGTTGCCATCGATGATGAAGGCGGAGTAGTTTTGGTTAAGTTTGGAGATACGGGCTGCCGTGCCCAGGATGATGAGCTCTGTTTTGTCATCGTTCAAGCATAGGCCATGGTTGGCCATCCATGCCTGAACGATGCTGTAGACTCTATTCACCAGAGCCAGATCTTCGACGTAATCCCCAGTAAGTGGTAAGAGAATCTGAGTATCATCTGCATAGTTAGTGTTGGTGATACCCAGATTATCAAGATCGTCAAAGAGTGGCTTGGTGAAGATGTTATAGAGTGTCGGCGAGACGCAGGATCCCTGGGGCACTCCGCAAGTGATTGGGATAGGGTCTGCTGCCGCTGCGGGGGAGAACACCCTCATGGTCCTGTCACTAAGAAATGATTGAATCCAGACTATAGCCTCCTCTGAGAAGTGGGCAGCCGAGTCCAAGTGATTACATAGGACTTTATGGTCCACCAGATCAAAAGCGGCTGAAAGGTCTAGAAGGAGGAGGAGAGCTAGTTTTCCCTCGTCTCTGATTGAATCTATTTGGGCTTTTAGGTCGATAAGGGCAGTCTCTGTGCCGTGTTGCGGACGGAAACCGGATTGGCGGGTGCCGAGGAGATGGTTCATCTCAAGGAAGTTCTGGATTTGGGTGTATGCTACCTTGTCTAATATTTTTAGTAGGAAGGGAACCGTGGTGATGGGCCTGTAGTTAGTAGGAATGTTGGGGTCCAATGTTTGCTTTTTTAGGAGGGGGAGTACCCAAGATTCCTTTAGATTGCGGGGGATGGTGCCCGTAGTAAAGGAGGCATTGATAAGTTTTGTGATAAAGGGGGCTAAATCCCTAGCCGCATCCTTGATCAGTTGTGCGGGGCATTGGTCGCCTTTGCAATTAGAAGGTTTGAGGGTCAAAATGGTCTTCTCTACCTCAATTACTGAGACCTTGGAGAAACGGAATTGGGTGGATTCTGGGTTGTTGGATGAGGGAATTTTGACTATCAGAGGTTGAGTTGGCAGAGAGGCTTTCTTTAGGGCAATTTTTGTTTGGAGGTTGGATACTTTGTTGGTTAGTGCCAGTTGTATGTCTGTGCACCAAGTTTTGTCTTTGATGGAGTCATCCTGTACTGTGATAGGAGTTTCCAATTCCTTTAGGATGGAGAATAGCTCCTTCATGCTGGAGTTGGATTGGGAGATCCTATTATTATAGGTTTCTTGTTTGGCCAGGATGATGTCTCTTTTGTATTGCGAGGAGATGTTAATTAGGTTAGTTTTATTTTCAGCGGTCGGATGTCGGTTCCAAGCTGTTTCGCATTTTCTCTTCTGTAGTCTTAGGTTTTTTAGGTGGGGTGTAAACCATGAGTTCAAATGCTTTTTGGGTTTACTGATCCGAAGTTTAAATGGAGCAATACTGTCAAGAGCAGAGCACATGGCTGCGTTGAATGCATCCACTAGGATGCCTGGGTCAGAGTGGTCAGGTAGGGAATTTAGTTTGGGTAGGATGTGGGGCAGAATATTGTCGGCTGTAATGTTTTTCTTGTTTCTCGTTAAGGTGGGTGTGGCTGGCGTGGGTGTTAAGACTGTGGGTCTTTTGGTGTTGAGGGTGAAAGAGATAAGGTAATGGTCAGACCATATTTGGGGGGTGATGGCTGTTATAGAGGGGTAGCAGTTGTGACTGGCAATCCAGTCTAGTGTTCTTCCCTTGATATGTGTGGAAGTATTCACGAACTGCGTGAAGCCTAGCACTGACAGAGTATTGCCTGTGGCAGTAGCATGATGGTCGTTGATATCGTTGAGCCCTAGATTGAAATCTCCTAGTACTAGTGTTTGGGAGGATTCTTTTAGCTTCTCAGAGATAACAGTGGTGATGTCTTCAGTGAAGGTGCTGACGGGGCCAGGGGGTCTATAGATAAGGTGGATATTTAATGTTTGGGAGTTTGCAGTCGGTAATTTGATAGAGAGAAGCTCGCAGGATTTGAGGGAGGGTGTGGGTGTGATTCTCATAGAGAGATTAGATTTGGCGATAATTGCAATTCCTCCACCGCGCGAGTCTGGTCTGTCAGCTCTGAGAATGGTATAATTCTCTGGGACTGCCAGAGTGAGAGCCGGACCTGCTGCATCGTGGAGCCAAGATTCAGTAATGGCAATGAAGTCAAGGCTATTATCCCGTATGATATCTGCTATGTCAGTGGCATGGGCGACTAATGATCTGGCATTGATTAGAGCAGCTTTTAGTTCAGGTTCTAGCTGTGCTGTGAGCGGAGGTTTGGCTATAAGTTTATTGATTTTATGGTGTGGTTGGTGACTGAGAGGGGCGGAGATTACCAGTGGTCGGCATATTTTGGGTCGGAGGTGTTCTAGGTTAATGTTATATTTAGTAATAGGTTCGAATATTTTAGGTAGTCGAGCCCGGAGTCTAAGCTTCCTTTGTTCTAAGTTGCAGGGTTTAGAGATGAGTTGTATGTGGGCACCAAGGCCCTCTGTAGGCAGAACTGTAGGCATGGTCGTGTAGATGATGGTAAGGATAATTGTCAGTTTGGAGAATTGTGCAAGGTGAACTGGGTTGGGCATGTGGAAGTACATACTGTTACTACTAGCTGAGCTAGGTGGGCTGGAATTAGTTGCCGTGGATGGATACGGGGCAGAGTTGGCAGAGTACAGTTCACAAATACTTAGCGAGATTAATGCAGCAGTGACGTACTAGTCTGAGAGTAGCAGTCAGATATTGGGCTAAGTGCGACGGTCAGATGTAGGTCTAAAAACCGAGGTCAGATACTGGGCTGAGAGTGATGGTACAGTGGTCTCTGGGCGACCATAAGGCACTACACAATAATACAGTGGTCTCTGGGCGACCACAAGGCACTACACAATAATACAGTGGTCTCTGGGCGACCATAAGGCACTACACAATAATACAGTGGTCTCTGGGCGACCACAAGGCACTACACAATAATACAGTGGTCTCTGGGCGACCATAAGGCACTACACAATAATACAGTGGTCTCTGGGCGACCACAAGGCACTACACAATAATACAGTGGTCTCTGGGCGACCATAAGGCACAATACAGTGCAGTGGTCAGTTAGCGACCAAAGGGCACGGCCAATAGCAGTCATGAGGCATAAAGCACTAGGGGCTGAAAATGACTGAGCTATTAAAGAGGTGGCAGCAGTAACGCAAAGAGGCGGCGGAGTTGGAAGCATAAGCGTATGTAGCAAACAGTTATCGAGGGTGAAAGAAACCGAGTTCAAATGTTTATGAATGCGGAATAGCAGAAGACATACCAGAAAGCACAATAGTGTAAACTGAGGGTATCCCCTTTACTCACAAAAGATTAAAGGTCCGAGTAGACACTGGCTCCGAGGCTCCGGAGGCAAACAAGGTGATTACACACGGTGTTTGTGATGCCTGGAGCAGCACGGGCAGAGTTTGTGGCCCCTGGCTTCTGTGGCTCCGAACAGGCACCCAACAGGCCTTAGGATGGCCTTGGAGCTGGCCGCCGGCGCGATCCGCCTGCCGGCGGTTACAGCTGATGTTAACGAGGCTCAGCCTCGGTTTCAGGCCGCGCTGCGCCCGGCATGCGCGAGTCAGGCGGCGTGTGGGGACAGGGTCAGGCAGGCCCCTGTCCGTGTTCCTTGTGGTTCCTCTGCTGGGCTGGGGTGCTGGGGGGGCTCCTGCCCTCGCCCCACGATGAGGAAGAGTGGAGTGAGGGGGTGAGCAGGCACCCAACAGGCCTTAGAGTGGCCTTGGAGCTGGCCGCCGGCGCGATCCGCCTGCCGGCGGTTACAGCTGATGTTAACGAGGCTCAGCCTCGGTTTCAGGCCGCGCTGCGCCCGGCATGCGCGAGTCAGGCGGCGTGTGGGGACAGGGTCAGGCAGGCCCCTGTCCGTGTTCCTTGTGGTTCCTCTGCTGGGCTGGGGTGCTGGGGGGGCTCCTGCCCTCGCCCCACGATGAGGATGGTGGCCCACCGCCAGTCACCACAGTCATGGCATAATTTGAGGCACGCTTTAGCTTATCACAACATCGGAGGTCATCCCAACACATTTTGCACTCCTGAGCTGTGCGCACCTCATGTTCAAATGCACTAACACTCATGCCCTTGACTGGACCCTGCGCATCAACATCGCTGTGCCAAGGTCATTGACCGGGACTGTCCTGGATGGTAGACTCACAGCCGGAGTGGGGCACTTGCCAACACCCGGCTGCTCGGGACAGCAGATGACAATACTGCCCCAGGGACATGTGCCTCGGTCAGGGCAGCCCTGCGTGCACTTACCACGTGCCTCCTGACCTCCTGGAAATCATCCTGGGACTCTTCAGGTGCCAACGCAACATGCGCTGACTGACCCTGAGCCTGGGTGGTGGTGGACACAGCTGCACCTGCAGCTACCACTACCCTTGGCGATGAAACGGACTGCCAGGTCACACGGACGCCAGTGCCAGATGCAAGAGCTGCATCTCCCGGAACCACAGGGGGTGGTGGCATTACTGCACAAACACATGGCAGAACATCCTGCCGAATTGGCGCACCCCTGCCTCTTCCCCCTCTGCAGCCACCCTGGTCACCCCGGCCACATCACTGACCATGCCCACCATGTGGAGGATGCCCAGCTGAGGTGCCCCTTACCTTTCATGGCCTCCCAACCATGGCACAGATGTAGTAGTGCTGGCACATATGTAGTAGTAGTGCCAATGGGAGGTGTACACGAAAATTGTCTTGGGCAATTGGGGTGAATGGGGTGGGGTACTAGATGTTAACAGCACCCCTGTGCACCTGCAAGGCTGTATGTGACCCCAGTGATGAAGTCATGGGTCACGCAATGCTCAGGCACCCCAAAACTGCAGTAAAGCTGTGCACACAACCCCCGGTAGCCCACGTGTGTGGAATTAACCTCCCACAGTACGCAGGGGCACCCAGGGACATGAAAAACACATACGAGAGGGACACGCAGGCTACTATGACCTCGAAAACGGGTACGCGATACACAGGGGGACCCGCAGTGGGAAAAATAGCATGCGCAACTCACCGGCTGACTAGCGTGGTAATGAAAAACACGCGTAGCCAATACCCCTGCCAAAAGAAGAGATATGTCCTTGATCCGCTATGAAGTAGTGAGGGCCCGTGAAACAACCAGAAGTAGCAACACATGCGTCGGTCTCCACGAAAAGCACGTATAGTGAACTGCTGGCCCCGCTCACCTTTAACTTGTGCCGAGGGAAACGCCTGTGCTCATCACCTCACCTACGCGCTTAGGCCCTTTCCTCGAATTACACGCATTAACATGCGGACGTGCAGTTTTTTCACGTGCTGAATCACTATGCACCCGTGGGAGAAAACGCCTGCATGCGTTACGTCACATACGTGCTTACACACCAAGGCCCTTTCCTCGAATTACACGATGACGTGCTGTTTTTTCATGTGCCTCTTCACTCTGCATCAAGCTGACCACGCGACAACACACAGAAGACCACGCTCCTGCCCGAAAGGCCATTTACTTGCCCCCCCCCGAACCCTGGGGTGCCTCCTACAAGCCATCTGCTGCTGCCTGCC
The DNA here is from genome assembly GCF_040938575.1 of Ambystoma mexicanum. Classification (NCBI taxonomy): domain Eukaryota; kingdom Metazoa; phylum Chordata; class Amphibia; order Caudata; family Ambystomatidae; genus Ambystoma; species Ambystoma mexicanum. Next base: position 1,493,894,105 of record NC_090929.1, on the reverse strand, counting down.
TGCTGCCAACAGTGCCCTGCCATTTGGTGCCTGCACATTTGCCATCTGCAGGGGTCCAGTTGCTGTGACCACCCCTGCTGGAACAGAAGACTCCCGACTGGTGTTCCATCGCTCCACAGCCCAGCCCCAGGACCCAGTTGCCCACCCACACCTGCCTTGGGGTTGCCATGTCCGAACCAACACCAGTGGCAACCCCAAGGCAGAGAGGCAGACGGCTGCCAGCTTCACATCCAATGAAGTTGGCATCCTGGTGGAGCATTTCCTGGGGCATTATGATACCCTCTTCCCACCATCGTGCGCCAACAAGGAAGGACGGAGGAGGATCTGGACAGACATAGTGGGTGCCATCAACGCAGAGGGGGTGGCACCCCGCGACATGAAACACTTCCAGAAGCGCTAGGAGGACTACAAATCAAGGACCCTCAAGAAGGCCTGGCACCTCTTAGACACAGCGAATGCAGTGGGGCGCCGGGGCCAGCTTACCACCCAGCAGATGAGGGTCAAGCAGCACATTCGCCCAGTGCTTCACCACCCGATCCTCAGGATGCAGGCCCGTCTGGAGTCGAGCAGTAAGTGCCCATGCATTCCCATGTAAAACAGTGCATGTTGCAGTATGGTGGTAGTTAGCTAGTTGGCTGTATGTGTGACATGGGTCATGTATGGCTGTGTGTGTGCAGGGACATGATGGTGATGCATGTGAGTTCAGTCAGGCATGAACCTCATGGATGGGGTATGTGTTACAATTTATCATGCGGAGCAGCATGCAGAATGCACACATGTATGCATGCCTGTCTCTGTACTTGGACATGTTTGGGGTGTGAGAGATGGGTGCTGCTGTCATGGACATGTATGGTGTACATGTCAGTGTGTCTGAGTAGTGTGTGAGTGACTGCTAAACACCATGCATGCATGACACATGTCCATGATGATGTGTTCATTCACTGATACAGCCTAGTCATCCTTGTATCCACTGTGTCTGGGGGTATACGGGCCCAGATGCATGACCCTCCGGTGATGTGTGTGCATGTGATCAGCATGTCCCATGATGCATGTGAGTTTCAACCCACCATTGGATGTTTCTGCGTTGCCTTGGACATGGATGCAAATGTTTGTTGCATGTGCCATGCCTGTTTATGCATGTGTGCTGCCTGCACTGGCCCATGTGTTGTGGTGGGACATGATGGAAGTGACGTTTGACAGTGCCACTCATGTGCAATTGCTTTGTGTCTAGGGGACTTTTGTACAGTACCCTGATGCTTGTGTTCTATGTCTCCCTTTACACAGCGGCGAGTGAAGAAGAGGGCGGGGACGGTGCTGTGAAGGAAAGCGGCAGGGATGCCTCACTGGCCGGCGACGCAAGGCCCAGTCACCCTCCCAGGAAATTCCATCATCCGGGAGCGAGGGGACTGGTGCCGCGTCCGCCACTATGGCTGCAGCGGAAGGGGTGGGTGAGCCCCCACAGGGGCTTGCGAATGCGGAAGACGGTGCAGAGCCATCCAGGTTGGTGGTGTGTACAGAGGAGGAGACCGCATCCAAGCTGCACATGGGGCCTGGTGGGGGTGTTACCACTGGTGCAAGTGGTGCAGTCCAGGGGCAGGAGGCAGCACAGGTTGCCGCGAAGAGACCTGTGCATGTCACTGTCCCTGACACTGTGACTACATCACCATGCACCAGCAGGGATGCCCCGTCCCAGGCCCGTCCTCAGGTAGGGGGGAGGTCCACATCATCTGGCACTCCTCTACCTATGGACGTGGGGATCCGTGACAGGATCGAGTCCGTCCTCATTGGTGTCGCGTTGCGCACACGTGTAATTCGTGATGACATGCGTGCTTCCTGGGGGGACCACGCACGTCATCATGGAGAGACGTGTGCCAACGTGGCCCAGTCAGGGGTTTCCTCCATGTGTCGCTCTGTCTTGCGGCCCTCGCCTCCTCTGTGCACACTATACGCCAGTCGTTCTCTGTGCCGTCTTCCTACCCAGATGCCACCAGGGCCCCCTGTGGACCTGCCCCAACCAACGCAGCCAGGCTGGTGGAGATCACATCCCTGCCACAGTCGGGAGTCGGAGCTCCAGCACAGGTGGTCACCCCAGCAACTGGACCCCTGGCAATGGACGATGTGCAGGCACATTCAAGTAGGGCACCTGCACGACGGCCCCGGATGTTGCCATCTACCCGGAGGCAGTCGTGGTGGCGGTGGCAGGCAGCAGAAAGGCGGCGGTGGCAGGCTCGGCGTAGGCGGCATGTGGCCTCGGGGCTATCAACATCATCGGTGCAGGCATCGGCCGGCGGGCAGGAGGACCCTGGATTGGGAGTGTCTTCCGTGTGGCAGTGGTTGGGCCAGCAGATAGGTGCAGAGCGGCAGCGGGCGGAGAGGGCATGGCTCACAATGGTCAGGGCGGAGAACTCCATGCACAGGGCATTGAGGCGGGCTGAGTGCCTCGAGGAAACTCGCAGGGAGTTGGAGGAGGCCACGGCTGCATCCCTGCGAGACCTCGAGGCCAGGGAAGAGGCCCGCCTCCGGACATCAACGTGGAGTTCGATGATGCCCTGGCCTGGAACATCAAAAGGTGAGCCGTCGGACTAGCCCGCCGCCTTTGTAAATAGTTATTTAGGGTTAGGTTTCATTTGCTTTATATTTTTATTTGGAATTCACAGACTTTGCTCCACTTTATGTACATAGTTATTTTTTTATAGGATTTTTGGTAGGTTTCCTTTTCTTTTGGGATCATGGACCCTTTGGACTTGCATTGTAAATAGTTGAAGACTTGTACATACTTTCGTTATTTCAACTTCCCATGGATCAATGTTTTTTCTTTTTTTTTCCTTTATGTGGACATTGGCGATGGTGACTTTTCAGTTTTCATGTCGTGGATTCTTGATTTTAATTTTAATTTCCTTTTTTTTGGTATTGCTTTCATTATTTCTTAATTTGCAAGGTTGATTTTCTTTATGTTATTTGATTATGTTTTTTAATACATTTCCTATATCTTCATTATTGGTGTTGTGTACTCTCATTGTTTTTGTGCATGTCTCTATGAGCATTGCCTCAGTCATGTGTTGCCACTCTGTGGCTCTGTTGTACATTAATGCATGGCCATGCTGGTTCTTTTGGGAGTGGGTGCAGTGGATGGTTGTGTGCTTGTACTGGGGGGCTTTGGGGATTTGGGTTGGCATTAGGGCCATGGGTCTGTTTTGATATGACATCACATGGTGTTTGTTGGGCCATGAGTCGGGGCCTGCTGGCAGGTGCCCGTCAATGGGGGTGTTGGTAGGGGGACATGAGTCGGGGCCTGCTGGCAGGTGCCCGTCAATGGGGGGGTGGCGGGGTGGGGGGAAATGAGTCGGGGCCTGCTGGCAGGTGCCCGTCCGGGGTGGGAGACATGAATCGGGGCCTGCTGACAGGCGCCCGTCAATGGTTGGTTGGTGGATTGGGTGGGGGACATGAGTCGGGGCCTGCTGGGAGGTGCCCGTCAATGGTTGTGGGGGACATTAGTCGCCTGTCAATGGTTTGAGGTGGGGGACATGAGTCGGGGCCTGCTGGCAGGTGCCCGTCAATGGTGGGTGGGTGGGGTGGGGGACATGAGTCGGGCCTCCCAAGTGCATGGTGACATGTGGCCTGCCTGCGGGGCATGCCCAGGGGTGATGGGTGCGGGGCATGCCCAGGGGTGATGGGCTGCCTGCGGTGCATGCCCAGGGGTGAAGGGCTGCCTGTGGGGCATGGTCAGGGGTGATGGGCTGCCTGTGGGGCATGCCCAGGGGTGGATGGGCTGCCTGCGGGGCATACCCAGGGGTGATGGGCTGCCTGCGGGGCATGGTCAGGGTGGATGGGCTGCCTGCGGGACAAGCCCAGGGTGGATGGGCTGCCTGCGGGGCATGCCCAGGGGTGAAGGGCTGCCAGCGGGGCTTGGATGTTAGTATCCATGAATACACTGTGCGTCAAAAGAGAGGGAGTGCGCGCCACTTGTGCGCTTATTTCTATGAATTACCCCCTAAATGGTTTTCTCCCAGTGGTTGAAAAACATAGGAATCCATTGTAAAGGTCTCCAAGTTACATACATCGTGGGAGTCATTTACACTTCTTTGAAAAAAGAAGTTGAAAAAATGTGTCTTCACCTATTTTCGCATTATTTGCACTTCCTGGTGCAAACAAGGAAAACTGCATGGGGGACCAAAGTGCATAGAAGTGCTCACATTGGCGGTCGCCTCCATGAACCTAAGAACGTTTAAAAGAAGACCCCCAAAGTTTTTTGCTAGCTTAAGGATGCTGTGGATTTCGCCAGTCCTCTGTCTATGAAAAGTATCCTTAAAACATATATGTGCAGGGCTCAAATCGAGGGTACACGCGGGTGGACGGAGGGCCCCCACTTTCTTTAGAGGGCACCTTGATATGCTAATTTCTGATGACGCCATATTCAATTGGTATGTTAATGAGTACCCTCACTTGTTTTTTTAGGACTTGACCCCTGTATATGAGCAAATGCAAGAAAGCATACTCTTTGGAGACACAGCCAACAGTTTCCCCCCACCTTGGATTTTAGCTGGCCTGTTCTCTTTTGGATTTTGTTTTCCATTTTCACACCTGGCAATGTCTCCTTATCCATAATTATCAGAAGGAGATCCTCAATCAGTACTAAGTCTGGCATCCTCTCCCTTGGCTCTCTTCAAGGCCAGCTTAACCTTTGTTAAGATTTAGTATTTCTCCTCCTACGGATTATTTAAAGATTATTTTGCACAAAATGGTAATCTAAATTGGTGGTCAGGCATGTATTTTTTAGCCTGGCTTCAACCAACCACATTTCTGGATTCTCATCAGTTGGGTTCGCAGACTTATCCATGGACCGAACATTTTTCGAAATCTTTTTATCCCCATTTTGACCTTTTGTAAGTTTTGTAAAATATTTTTTATAGATTTTCACAAGTCCATATGAAGATTGCAAGTTGGTCCGGACTCCAGCATCTCACTCAAGGTTGATGCAAATGCACTTTGAGTTTTTACTGTAGGTCAGAGGAAGAAAATATCCTCCAGTTAACATAGGTTTGTGTGTCTACACCAGAGGCGTTGCTAGGGAGGCTCAGAGGCTACAACCAAAAGGCTGATTATACCCAAGTCCTGACAGTCTCAATATTAGTGTAGGCCCAGATCTTGCCCAGACGTAGCAACACCCCTGGCCTACACATGCTATTGTTATTTAGGTGCCCCAAAAGAGAAGCGAGGGTGAATTTTTGAAGGGAATTGGTACTATAGCTATGCCTTCTTAATTGTCATTTGTAAACCTGAAATGGCTTATTCTGTAAAGTAGGCCAAATTTACGGTTGAAGTGCCCTAATTAAATTCATGATTCCTATATCTCCACTCTGAACATTGCTGCGTGCATTGTTAAGTCACAGTGCCCCAACAGAGGACTCAAGAGGCAATACAGAAGTAACAAAACGTGTTTTTTTATGTTGTATAGACTAAGGTAGGAACACAAATGAAAACAAGACAGGAGACATCTCCATAAACACAGGGGGGCTCATTTTCCAGGTGGCGTAAAAGCCTTGAGTAAGACCTTAACTCCTTCCATTCATGCCATGGCTAATTTTCAAGCATTTGTGAGGCAAGAGGAAGGGCAGAATGCAACTTGCGTTTCCGCCTCTATTCCTCTCCGCCATACAAATGCTCCAGCATTCGCGCGTGCTATATGCACCAGCATAAAGCAGGTGGACCACATAGGGATCTATTGTACATACTACCTGCCATGTGACCTGAAACGCATGTTGGGAAGCGTTCCAAGTTGAAATGAAACCTTCCCCAACATGCGAGCATGTCAGGAAAGGTTTAATTTCAATTGTCTGCATCGGTAACCATGTGAACATGGCAAGCAGTGCTCATAATGACAGCATGCCAGGCAGTGTTTACTCACTTTGCACTACGAAGTGCAAATGTGAAGGGCAAAAGGCAGCATATTGTACGCTGCCTTTTGCCCTTTGCATTTGTGCCTGACAGTGCAAATAACAAAGATTTGTCAGCGGGAGTCGCCTACATTAAAGTGTTAACATAATGGCTCCCCGCCATCAAAATACTCATTTAAAGACAATGTGCACCAGGGAGGGCAGACAAACGATGCGTGCAGGGAACGGTCATGGGATTAAGAGCCAGTCTCTCCTAGGGCAGTTACCCTTGGTTAAAGTTCAATAAATATTTGCAAGAAAAAGGGGTCTATAAAACAAAGTAACTCACAATTCCTTGGATAGCACCTGGGAAATCTTTGTCACAGAGAATGATGAAGATGCTTTTCAGGTAGCTATTCATTTCTTCCCCATAAGTCTCATGTGGATTTTCACGCTCTCCTCATTGCAACCCCTTCCAGATTTTTCGTCTTGATCTTTCACCTCAGGGCTCTACCCCTTCTCCTCCTACTGGACCCAGGTGCCTAAGGGAGTCTCCAGGTCAGTGCCTGCTGGCTCCACACCGCTCAGGAAGTATACTTGAGTGTTGTTGGTGAACTTCCAAGTTCCACCAGATCTGGAGCATAGTTACTGGTTAGCTTGTTTTCTCTCCTGCTCTTCCAACTCTCAGGGCAAATATTCTTCAGTGTCATTGTTTGTCTAGCCAATTCCACAATGCTCTGGTTTGGATTCCCCACTAACCTTTGTCAATGTCTCTCGTTCTCTTCCTCCTGGTCACCCAGTGGTGTTTGTGCTTGGGTTCTGTCAATGCTCACCAGGTGAGTAAGGTTCTCGGCTGTCTCAGCCCTAGCACAGTGGCCCCTTTCCGCATTAGGTCCCACTAGCACCAACTTCAACCTCCTGACTTCCCATCTGTCTATTGGACTTTTGGTATTGCACAATGCTGGAGTGGTTATCTGGACTTCACTGTTCAGCACTTGCTCTTCCCTGCTGACTTGCTTACTTATGATAGTAATTCCACATTGTGTCCTCTGCTCCTCCTCGCCTCTCTGGCTGGTTTCCATGCTCCCTGCTTCTGATCTCTCCGTTCTTCAATGCCTTCCTTTCTCTTACCTGGCCTTCTCCTTCCACTTGATGGTCCCCCTCATTTTACATTACTTCTCCACCCTTCTTCTCTCCTGACAACCATGCACTGATGCACCAAGCACCAGAGAGTATGTTTCCATGGCTCCTTCTGTTGTTACCTAACAGGTTTCAGCTGTGTCATGGAATAATTGAATGGAATGACTTACAAAAGACCTTTGGAATGTAATGAGTGGAGACCTCTGGGACCATCTGAAGCTGAAACATTTAATGGAATCTGAGCCAGCAGAAGAACTGGGTCCCATTCATATGTCACCCTTGGCGATCGGAGGAAACTGTGGATGTCTTGTAACTATAAGGTTTTATTGAAGAACTGCATTGACAACTTCAAAATAAATCCTGTAGGCTGTATGACATCTGGATGTCTTCTTCTGCCCACAGATTTATGCTAGAAACACACGTCTGGCAAGGGCTCTGTGGGACATATGCTAGACTCATGTGCCTTTCGGCTTGGTGGACTAAAGTTCCAGATGGGATTCACCTACCAGAGGCTATGGATTGAGAAAGCACTACTGGCATCCAAGAAAGCTTTCCTCAGACACTGGAAAAATCTACTTGAAAATGATTTTATGGCCAGTGCAAATGTCGTGCTTTGAAACCCTGGAAAGAGTAATGATGAAACTTAGAGACAATGATGATCTTTTCAATGAAATCCTAACACCAGTGACTGATTTCTGAAGTCATTACGCAATTGAGTCCGGATGTGTTGGCTCAAACTACTCAGAAGGTGCTGTTTTACTCTTTATGTTGTTTCATTTGATTACTTTTGTACTGTAGGTGTATTGTTAGATAATACATGGTTAGATTGGTGTCTAAGGAGAATCTCTGCAATTAATTAGACACAAATGGGTGGATTCCCTTTGGAGACTTGAGACAAATGAGAAGCCAAATGGGCTGCATATACTCCTTCACTGGGGACAATAATCGGCCACGTCAGCGGCAATGTTGGGACGGTGAAGGATTGTGAGTATTGACAAGTCCCAAGCATCTAGGGAAGCTTCTGTATTAGTCTTCCCTATAAAAATCAATGACATTTATTAAGCATTGGTTAAGCAAGCAAAGTGCTGTTAAAAGGCCTCATTTAAGCATTTACTACGCCCTACGCAGTCATGTATTGGCCAACAAAAATGCAGATTTGCTACTTAAAAAGTCAGTGAACATTTTCGAAGTGGTTAAGTCAATGATCTTAAAATAAATTAGCTGCTTATCGAAGAGAAATTTGCTCCACTACTTGTGATCTGTTATTTAAACATTTTTACTGCTAGTTACATGCTTGTGACATGTTAAGCAAGCATTTCTCAGTGTCTAGGGCAGTTTTCTTCAAACTGTGGGGCTGGCCCCTCTAGGGGGGGGCTGAAAGAGGTCAAGGGGCAGCACACAGTTCTTTTAAAAGGGAGTACAGTCACTGCTTCCAATTGAAAACATAAGCAGTTATGGATTGTGGGGGGCAGCAACAACATTTTTAGTCAAGGAAGCACTCAGAACAAACATGTTTGGATACCACTGGCCTAGGGGTTGTAGATCTCCAAGATTCTGAGTGGTTCATCAAGTCCTAATGGCAGATTGCCTAATTTGTTATCTCAAGCTGGCCATGAACTTGAAGAAGTTATTTGGAAAAAAGTGATTCCAGAATTGTAGACTTCGAGCCATAGATTAAAATACAAAACAGTGTGAACTGGATTCCTGAGAAACTATTTAGAAGGGGCCTGTTGGATTAGGCAGCACGGTTTCCAAAACTGTTGATCATGCCCAGAGAAGATTGAATTTTCAGGGGTGCAACGGCCCCCAAAAAGGAGATTCTCAGGTTAAGTCCTAGACCCTGCCCAGTCATTGGGACTACATAAACAAACACTGTCTTCTCACTATCCATGATAGAGAAGGCTGTTCCTAAACAGAAAGGGATGTTGCAAGTGGTTTTGGACCGGTGTTCAGGATTCCTTAAGGCATGTGGGTTGCAGCTGTATTACAGACTATCCTGCTGTTTGAAGTTTAATGATTTGTTGGAAATATAAAAAATATTAAATTATTTATTTTGCTTTTTTTTTTGGAAACTTTATTTTCAATGTAGAGAAAGAAGACATCAATTTTAAAAAGAAATAACATATTTACAAAATTATATACAAATTCGCAGAAACATCAAAAACAATAGTATCTATAGAAACGAAACCCACCCTAACCCGCAGTTCACATCTCATTGCCTACAAAATCTAATTCAATACAGTTCCAAAAATCTCCCCCATATCTTTGCAAACAAATCATTTTTGCCTTGTCTCCTATACATTATTTATTTTGGATTACTAATTTTGCAATATGAAATTTCGAACTGATTTTATTAGATTATAATTACCACTATTACTGTTATATTGTTGCTAGTCATCTTCTTTAACTATTCCTAAACTATGCCGAGTAAAAAACGTAAATGCTAAATGCGAGCAAAAGAATGCCTGAGTTTACGGGCTTGCAGAGTGTGTAGTGTGATCTTAAAATCCGGGACGGTGCCACTCATTGGGAAATCCCTTTGACAGTCTCCTATCCCCTTCAAGAACCCTGGCAGCTCTGACCAGAACTAGCCAGCAGGACTCGGAGCAAGGCGCCTGTCTAGTGTAACGGGATTGGCTGTGCAGGCCTCTGACTGGTGTCGAAACAGGAATTAGTTAAGAATACATCTGGTGTCAGGCGAACGAGACAACTCCCAGGCCATGCCGCCAGTCCTCGCGATAACATTCCCACGGTCCCTAGGGGTTCCTATCCACACCCTGGATATATTTAGCAGTGATAGTTCATTGCGCGGTGCTTTTTTTCCAGCGTCCAATTCCCGTGATACAAATACTAGTGAATGAAAAAAGCCCCTTCAAGATTAATAAACCTATCGTGCTGTCGCCAAGAGTTTTCGCACAGATATTGTTGTTGCTTTTTGAGATGTGCTACTGTTGTGTGTTAACAGAGTTGTACGGCAGCCATTAGCTCGCTTGTGTTTCGTTGACTGTGTAGCACTTACACATCTCTGGGAGGGATGAGCTGAGAGGGAACTTGCCAATTCCGATTAACTGGCGGGATTTTCACCGACCCCTAATTAGGAGTAGCAGGTCCTAAATTAACTTTTGGTATCCCCTGAAGAGTAGGCACTTGAGTTCCTTCCTGCGACCAAGGTGGTGTTCCAGTAGGCTGGGGTGTAGCACGAGATTACCTGTTTCATGGTTTTCTCTTTGTGTGCCAGGTTATTCTCAAGCCTTGCAATGGTCTTGCTTCTAGAAGAGCATGTCCCACCCGAGCCTGCACGTTTTGTGGGTAGGTAGGTGGGTGTTCAGATAATAGTTGCCTTATTTGATGCAGACAGTTTTGACGAGCATACTGGATTTGATGGATAACCAGTGTAATTCTTTTAGGATGAGGAGATGTGGTCACATTTTTTTATTCCCGATATGAGAGCTGCGAAACAGTCCTGAAAGGGGACATTTGTGTGGCCGGACCGCCAGTAAGTAGAGCATTCCCTCCATCCATGTGTGAGATTTCCAGGGTTTGGATCGTGCTTCTACAATCCTCAGGTAAATAGAAGAGTTTTATCTTCTGGTGGTGTGCTAGTTTATACCTCAATACCTTCAACTCTCTCTTCCTAAATACCTTCCTTCGCGAGCTCTTTGCTCATCTGCCTCCAACTGCCTCAGGGTCAGTCGCTTTTCCAAGCAACGAGTTGGTGGTAGATCTCTTTCTTCGGCTGGGGCCTCCCTCTGGAACAGCCTGCCTGCCTCCCGGAAACTTGAGGAGAATCATCTTCGGTTCCGGAAGCACCTCAAAACCTTCCTCTTTGCTTCTGCTTTCTCTCCCTTGCTAACTCCCTGGCTGTCACTGAAACTGCACTGGTTACCTGGCCGCCCTCTGATCTCAGGCCCAGGTCCCCTCCCTCGCCAGCCGCACTCCTGCACTGCCTTCCTGGCAACCCCCGCACTTGGGGACTGTTTTCTGCATCCCTACAGTCCCACTACCAGCACTTGACACCTGATGTCCGCACTTACCACCTGCTGGCCATTCTTTACTTATTATTTATTTATTTTCTTATCCCATGTACTGCACTGTCCTCTACCCCTTACCCAGGCACTTCTCCTCCTTCCCCTTTCCATGCACTTGCGCAATCTGAATGACACCTGGCATAGTAGGATCGTTGTCTGTCTTCCCTCCGTTCCCCCTCCCTTGCCTCGTCGCGCCTTGAAACACTTGTGTATAGGCGCGTTACAAATGCCATATCATATCATATCATATCAGGTGGTTTGGGCTTTTTTTGTTGCTATGTTGCCAGAAGCAGAGATTGCTCTAAAAAATGAACTCAAGTGGTGTGGCACATTGGGTCAAGTGAGCTCTGAATCCAACAAGGTGCATGTCATTCAGCCAGCCTTGCAGGGCACCCTATTTAGATGTCCCAATAGTATGAATTCTATTTTGGTGGGATTACGTTTCAGGTAGGTGCTTGTCATCGAAGCTTGGACGGAGGAGAGGCATTTCCTGCGACATAAAATGTCTTGTGTACAATTCACTTCGAGGTATAACTGATTATCTTTAGTGTGTAGTGAAGTGAGATATTAGGGTCCTTAAGAAGTGACTTGAGTGGTTCCACATAGTGATTGAACACTGGAGAGAGTACTGATCCCTCTGGAGCTCTGCAAGTGACTGGGCGACAGTCGGATCTAAAGTTACCCATCTGGAGTGCTCGGTATCTGTCTGAGATATAGGAGGTAAACCAGTCGAGGAATCTGCCTGAGAACCCTGTTTTATCTGCAAGTAGGCTTGTAAGTGTGACATGGTTTACTTTGTCAAACATGGCAGAGTGGTCAAGGAGGATCAACAGGCAGGAGTCACCTTTATCCATGATTTTGAGAGCATTATCTATGACCTGGGTGATGAAAGTTTCCGTGCTGTATCTGAATCTTAATCCAGATTCGTAGTCACAGAGGAGGCCATGTTTTTTAATGTGATCGTAGAGTTGGTTTGCAACTGCCTTCTCAATGATCTTACCTATGAATGGAAGGCTACTGAGCGCTACACAATTCACAAGTTTGTTCAGGTCTAAATTTGGTTTTATGAGGAGTGGGCGGATGGATCCTGTTTTAAGGTGCTTGGGAAGATGCCCTGATTGAGTAAGGTAATGAGTATTTGGAAGAGGAGTATTAAAGGTAGATCCTGAAAACTGTTTCATAATGGCGGAGGGAAGACTCTTGTCCTTGTATGAGGTAGGTTTTAAGGCTGTGAGAAAATCAGCGAAGTCCTTAGTGAGGAGTGTGACGTGTGTCCCGGTTTGTGTTGTGTGAGGTGGGTTTGTGTGCGAGGGGTCATCGATTTCGACTCAATGATATGCCATCTGATTGTATGTATCTTGGAGATGAAGACGTTATTAATTGCATGATAGTTTCCTGTGAACTTTGGGATTATGTGCTATGTGAGGCTCTGTTGCAGGATGTGTGTGGGTTTGTTGGAGGATATGTGAGGGTCTGTTGGAAAGTATGTGTGACTCCAATAGGGAGTACATGAGGCTCTATTGAGGGATATATGAAGCCATATTGGGGTGGGTTCATTTGGGCGTATGTTATGCTCTGTCGGGGGATATGTTAGGCATTGTTACAGAGTATGAAAGGCGCTCTTGGCTGATGTGTGTGGGTCTATTGGAGGGTATGTGAGACAGTTGGGGATATGTGAGGCTATGTTGTAAGGTATGTGATACTCCAATGGCGAGCCATTGAGGCTTTGTTGGGGGTACATCGTGCTCCATTGGGAGTATATGAGGCTCTGTTGGGGGTATGTGAGGGTCTTTTGGGATTAAGCAATGGTTTTATGGAGTAATGTGAGCCTCTTTGTAAGGGTATTTTAGGCTCTGTTGGAGGGTATGTGCGGCTCTGGTGTACGATGTGGCAGCCTCTTACACATGCTGATATGTTGGCTAAATGTAGTGTCAAGAGGTCTTGTTGGAAAACATGACCAGACAAGTTAGATAACATTTTAAAACTTCGAATTGGAAAGTTCACAACAAAAAGGTCTTCATCCTGTAGGAGTCTTTCGTAAGGGTTAGAAATAATTAGGGGTGCATCTCCCCAACAGCCTTACAATGGCATTCCATTAAGTCCTGGTTTACTGGGTAGTGTGATAGAAGAATGTCTCCCAGGTTCCGGCCCTGGATAATGATGAATCTTGGTTTTAAGGAGCCAGCCACGTGCTGGGGACCCTTGATGCTCTTCCTGTTTGGCAACAGGGACCCTAGTTGTACCTTTCCTTCTGCTCGAACGGGCGGAGATTGGGAACAAGCAACATTTCAACAATGTCACCTGTCTGTTCATCCTCTGGCTCAATAAAGAAGGGTATGGCACGAAAGGATTTGAAAATGTCTGATTTCCTGTGGGTCTTTCCTTTTAGCATATTTTAGATGACGTGAACACTCTTGCTGAAGCTGCAGTGTTTTATGTAGTAAGATCTGCCAAAAGGAAGCAGGTTTGGAGGAACACTAGGTGCTTGGTTAGGCGCACAGTATTTTCCTGTCCTTGGGGCCTGATCCTTTAACCAAGATCTGTGTCACTTTCCTGCTTGCAGACACAATGCTCTCTTGTGTCTTGAGACCTGTCTCTGGGTCTCACCGCTAACTGTTGTGTTGTCTGTCAGCTAACATCCTTGCCACTCTGCCGCAAGCTTGTTTCTTCTCTCACTTCACTCAGACAACTAGTAGTCATTCTTTGCTTATTAACTGACTGTTACCAGTCCTGTACCTCCAGAAAACTTCAGATGGTCCTTATGCCTGATTCTTGGCTCCTCGTGTCCTTCAACTAAGGAGCTGTTCCACTGACTTCTCCTCCTCTTCACTGCCTTCAGTTATTCAGTCTCTGTTCTTCCCACTCCCTCTTTCCACCTCCTTTACGCGCTTGCTTATTTTCCCTCCCTTCTCATTCTCTGATGTGTTCCCTGATTCTAATATTTTCTTCTTCCTCCCGGCTTCCTTGGATTTTCTCTCCTCTCACATTTTGTGTATCCTCTCCTCCTCTTTAGCACTCTCTTGTTCTACCTCTGTACTCTTTCTTCCTCCTTGGTACTCTCCTCTGCCAACCTTTACCCCTTTCTCTCACACTCCTCTGCTTCCAATCCTTGACTTCTTCCTTCCTCCGTGATCTTCTCTTGTGCCACCTTCCATAATCTCCTCTCCTGCAACCTCAGCTCTTTCTGCAAATCATCCTCCTCTGTCTCTTAGCTTATTCAACAGCTCTACCTCCACCTGTTCTCCAAATTTCCTCTGCACCTCTCCCAACATCTGCACCTATGGCTCTCTCCAAACCTCACTCTCCTGTTCTCTCAGATCTCTTACCCTCCTCCACCTCTTGCTCCTTTGGCTGTCTTCACATCTATTCCTCATCTTGCACCTCTCTGCCTTGCTCTCTGCTACACCCCCAGTTACTAGTATCTTCCTGGGCTTTTATAGAGCCCTGAACCTTTCCCCAAAGCTTATCTCTTGACATCTTGTATGAATGGGATTGGTTCTGTGGAGAAGAATCAGTTGTTGTCTCTCTGTTCCTTGCAGCACGCTCCATGGAGCGAGCCTTTAACTTGCCAATCCTCCATCTTAGATTTTTCCATTGAGCACAAGTGTGTTGATGCAGTGAATTTAAAAATTACTCCTAGTATTTTGACTTTGTTCAGGGAGGACACTACACAAACAGCAAAAAACATGTGTTGATAGTGTTGTGTAATTTTAGCATTGACCTTACCTGATGGCAATTAATGTAACTGTCTTACTTCTATTATTTTGTAGAGCTCAATCCCTTTGCTGTGATTAGCTACTTCATTGTTGACTAACATGGAGATGATTGGATTATCTTCAGAATAGCAGCATAGTACAAGAGGCCTTCCTCCTGAAATATGGAACTTTGTAAAGAACGTGCACTCTTTTTCTTCAATGAAGCCACTTCCATTTGTGATTATTGTGTCACTCCTTCTGCTCCTGTTAACCTTGCACACCCCACTCCGCCCTCTCTGTTTTTTCTCATTTAAGACTTTGCCTCTTTGCCTCTCTTCTTAATAATGACACTCTTCCACGCTAGCTATCTAAGATATCATCTGGTTCCTCTGTGCTTCCCTCTTCTGCCAAATATGACATGTCGCTCTCTACTCCCTATTCTTAATGCTTTGCTTAGATATCCTGGCCCCCTCTCCTAAAATGGTGGGGGTCTCAAATCTTCTGAAAACAATTTCTTGTGATACTCATATTCTGTCTAATTTTTCCCTATCTCTCTTCTCCCATCTCCAGAAAAAACATAGAGCTTAGTTTGCCACTGCCCAACTTCCGCACTGGATGGGGGACTAATTCAGTATGTCTCCAATAATATTTGCCGGTCCACTGATACTGCTGAAGTGATTGGACTTATCATGTTAAACCTCGCAGCTGTCTTTGACACTGTCGACTATGACGTGTTTCTGGACCACATTGGCAACGTTGGTGTTGGAGGCATTTCCTTCTCTTGGTTTGCAACTTTCCTTTTCAACCACTCTTAAGTAGCACCTATATCCCTTTTGTCCTCCTCTCTTTGTCCCTTTTCTATGTTTTTCCCCTGGGTGCTTCCCTTTCCTGGTTCCTTTTTCAATATGTATGGCCAACTCTTTGCTTTACTTAATTTGGATTCATTTGATAGACTTGAGCTGATGGCATACAGTTCCTTGTCCATCTGAACGAGGAACTGTGTGATACAATTTGCCGTTTTCAATCTTGATTCTCGTCAGTTATGTCTTGCATGGACGCACATTCTCTGAAGCTGAATTCTGACAAAACCTAGCTTGCAGTATTTGGTGGTCATCCTGATGCCCAGGAAATCCCTCTACTGGCCCTCCCCCATAGGGCCTTGACATTACCTGGTAACATCTCTTAAATATCTTGGAGCGAAACTTGATGGTGAACTTCCCCTTTGTACCCTCTATCAACCAACTTTCATCTTGTCATTTTTACCTACAGCTCCTTCAAAATATGTTTCCCTTTCTCCCTCTTTCTGTGTGCATCTCTGCTGCTTCTGCTGTAACGCCCAGCATGCCTGGACTACTTTAACTCATTTTCTGCTGGCCTCTCTGCATTTTACTTCAAAGACTTCAGCTCATTCAAAATTCAGACGTCCGCCTACTTTTTGATTCAAGTAATTATGTGAACATCATTCCATTATTGGCTAAATTACACTGGGGGTCATGCCGAGTTGGGCGGTAGGGGTTTAACGGCACCGGTAAGGATGCCGGTGCCATTAAACCCCTACCGCCCTATTCCGAGGTCCCTTAGCGGGACCCGCAAAGGACGTCTGGTCAGATTAGCACCTTTCCTATTCCTCTTGAGCCCTATGGGGGCTCAAATGGGAATGGAGAATGGTTTTCGGAATGGGGACTTACTGGGTCCTCCAAGGTTGAAATGACCTGGAAAGTCCCCATTCCGCCTACCCGGACCCGGACCCGGACCCGGGTTTGAAGGCAGCCATGGTGCTAATAGCACCATGGCTGCCTCCAAACTCGGAATGACACCCACTGTCTTTCAGTTAAACACAGACCCAGTAAGCCGTCTGATCCCTATCCTCCCAACTCCTTCCCTACGTCCCAACTTTTATCTACTCTTCTCTAATCTAGTTCTTCCCTCTATTCCTCTACACTGCTGCTCTGGCAATGGTAGCTGTGCCTCCTCGATACTTTCACTAAAGGATTCATTAATAATCTTCAATCAACTGGTGTTATAAAGCTGTGCATTCACTATTCCTTCTCTGACCCACTCCTGCCTGCAGCAACACCATGAGGCATCCTGGAGCATCATAAAACCCCCCCACCCACACAGGTAAACCCTGTTGGGCTTGAGTCGCTTGCTTGGCTTATCTCAATGAAATGATAGCGCTGAGCGTTTTTGGTGCTTTTTCACCTAAATTCATCTCATGGTGTTCGTTTCAGTTTCATTGCAAAAATAAAGCTTTTTCTTCATCCAACACTCCGTGAAGCCCAGTTGGGCTATTTAAATTACTTTTGCCTGAACTCCTCGAAAATGGCCACCATGTTCTGCAGCACTGGAGTGCCTACACTGGGCCCTCTCTGATTGACCTATTCCCTAATTTCTGGGCCAATCCAAGGGAGTCGGCAGGCTAGAGCCAGCCCCCCCCCATCACCAAGGCCCACACAACGGCCCCTTAGCCTTTGCAGACAATATTAATTTGTTCGATCTTACTCCATCAGGTTTGCAGAGGAAGCTGCAGTTATTTGATGAATTTGCATTTAAACATAATCTCAGGCCTAATTCCACAAAGACCAACATTATTGTATTTGACGCTGGCAAAAAAACCATACATGGAAGATAAATGGTGAAGCCATATCTCAATCTATGGAAATTATATACTTGGGCTACAATTTAAGTAATACATCTTCCATTAAACTGTGGATTGAGCGTCTCCATACAAAGGCAAGAACCTTCTTAAGCCAAATTAAGTTTATTTCCCATAAATACTGCAGATTTTCTCCGATTCCGTTGCTGGAATCTATGTCACTAAAAGTGGAATCAGTTCTTTTGTATGCACTGGATATGTGTCTTTTAATTTAAACTCATATCTTAACATTTTACAGGGGTGCTTATTAAAATCTGCCCTTCATCTTGTGGCTTCCATCCCGAATTGCATAATTTGTCACGAGTTGGGTCTAATATCTCTTTCATGTAGATGGGAATGGAGATCATTGTCTAATTATAATAGAATCTTAGTTCCATCTGGGAACTCCCTTTATCAAGATTTGTATCTAATGACATAGGGGAGTAGTTCTCGTTCCTTTAGGACTATCATGCAAGGATGAATACATTCATGGATGGAATAGGGGTGGAACCAAACGACCTATCCCTGCGTCCTGGCTACGTGAAAAAAAAAGCTTTTCGAGCAAGACTGGGCTAAAACAATAGAGGATTTCAGCAAGTATAGTACCTACAAAGAATACGCAAGGGTACCCTCGGAAAAGGGAAGGATGTTGTTCCTACCTTGCTGTTTTCCCATGTAATATTACACATATGTACTTTATGCGTTACAAAATGAAGCAATTTCATACTCTTGAAAGGACAAGGAATTGGGGAAAACAGAAAGGCAAAGGAAATTTAATGACCTGTAGATTTCCAAATTGCATGGAACTAGAAGAAACACTCAAACATCTAATATTGGAATGTTCTCATTTTAGAGAACAATTTTGTTAATAAGATTTACCAACATTGAACGGGTGGACTGTGTAGATTCACTGTGGAATAGCATGATGTTGGGGAATGAAAAATCTTTGATATTTGCCTTAGTGGAACTGTTGAAAAAGATTGAAGTGGAAATAAGTGTGTTGTTAATCAAATGAGTCCGACATATGGAAATGCTAGTGGCACTCTTATCATTTGTTGTTCGTGGTTTTTTTTGCATTTTGTATAGGTTTTTATTTATTTTAAATCTGTTCATTTATTTAGATCATATTGTAATGTATTGATCCGATATAGTTTTTATGTTGTGATTTCTATACAAATAATGTTTTGTAAAGGTTTTGTTTTAACCATAAACAAATAAAACATTTAAAAAAGGCCCTTGTCTGGACCATTCCGGAGCTGGAGGGAGCCCCTCTCCATGCTGCCACTCCAGCAACTTGCCCCCAGCCCACCCTGCTCAATGAACAATCCTAAAGTTACCCCCTGAATTTAGTGATCGTGCAAAATCTGCTTCTACATTGCACCGGTATGCATCCCGGTTTGCCCTGTCCTGGACTATAACCCTCTGCCTTGTTACTTGCTGTATCATGCCTCCCCTCTAGCCTAACTACAACCTGTAATTTCATGACCAGTTGGTCTATGTATCTGCCTTAAACCTGTCATTGCTCACTTTCTGCTGCTTGTAGGTGCATACTCGAAATTCGTCTTTAAGTGTACTTTAAATATGTGCTCCATTTCGTGCTGCATTTTAGTGCTTTACTGGGAATTTGAATTTAGGTGTGATTTTTAATCTGTGCACTCTCCATCTTGTGCTGCATTTTAGTGCTTTATTGGGAATTCAAATTTAGGAGTGCTTTTTAACCCATGCACTCTCCATGTTGTGCTACATTTTAGTGCTTTATTGGGAATTCAAATTCAGGTGTGCTTTTAATCGGTGTATTAATTATCCTCCATTGCACACCTTCTTCTTCTGTGTCTGCCTGGCTTCTAAACCACTTGGTGAGTTCCCATGCACTGTGCAGCTCCCCTGTTCGACTCTCTCTCTCCTCCGCTACTCCCATGGCTCTCTCTATCTCCCCTATCTATTCCAACTGCTATTCTATCATCCTACTTCTCTCATGAAGTCTGGAAGAAAAAAGCTGAAAAAAGCTCGTCTGGACTCTGACCCAGGCCTACCTATTGCTGACACCTACGTCAATGTCACTTCCAGGCAGACTATTACTGAAATCCTCTTCTCTGTGCCTTCTCTTGACCTATGGACCCCCATATGGTCTCCACTCTCCCCCCTTTCTCCTCCTCACCCATTAATGGTGACACCAGGTGGGAAGTACTCCTGACATACTTCTCATCCTCTAGGTGTTTCATGAATGTCTTTCACAATGGCACTAACTGGCCCAAGGTTCTCAATCTACACTTCTCCTTCTTGACCGGCTCCTGCCCTCTCTCATAAACATCCTCCCTTCTCTCACCACTCCTACCTCTCCTCTCACTTCACCACCACCAATGGGAGTACCACACCACTTTACCCCACGAAAAACCTTCAAAGGTGGTAACCAGCTTCACTTAGCTACTTAACTTATCTACTCTGAATGCTCGCTCTGCTGTAAAACACTCCTCTGACATCTGTTTCCTTTCTCTAAAGACTTTGACCTAGACAACCTGCAGTCTCCTTCCGTAGGGCTTCAAAATCCTCTCCAAACCAAGACCCAACAGGCCTGTAGGTGGAGTGGCCCTGATCTTCCCAGAGTGGGTTCCTGCCTCCATCATATTTACTCAATCCTACTATTCTTTTGAATGCCTCATCTATAGGCTGGTGGTCTTGCCTACACTCTCACCCTTGCCACTATCTACAGACCCCTGGTCCTGTCTCTCTCTTCCTCTCTGAATGGGACAATCTTGCCTCCTTCCTCTCAACCTATTCTTCCAAGCTCCTCCTCCTTGGTGACTTCAACATCCACCTCGACTCTCTTGATTCATCCACCTCTCAGTTCCCTGTCCTCTGTGACTCCCTCTCTTCTCCCTTCGGGCCCGACCCACTTTGCCGGTCACATTCTGGACGCCCTCATTTCTGGTGACATCCCTATCTCTAATCTGGTCCCCACCCCCCTCTCCTGGTCTGACCACTCTCTCCTTTCCTCCCGCCTGGGGCCCCTTGGCCCACTATCCGGGCAACCCCCAGCACTGCCAGCTGCCTTTGCTGTCATCCGACCTATGAAGCTAGTGTCAGTGACTGCTTTCGCCTCTGCCTTCATCCACCCTCCAACCACTTCTTCTGACTCTCCCGCTGACTAACAACAGGGCCAAACTTTCAAAATCTGCAAGGAACTCGTCAATCCAGCATCAGTCTCCACCTCCACGGCCCCAGAAAGCCTTGTAGATGATGCAGAGGATCTTAAACTTGATCCTTGCAGCCACGGGGAGGCAGTGGAGTAATTTCAGGGCTGGAGAGATGCAGACCCTGGGCTTGAGGCCAAGGATAAGTCTTGCGGTCCTGTTTTGGATGAGTTGAAGAGGGTGAAGAGCAGAGTTAGGCAGATTGACAAAGAGGTTGTCCAGCCTAGCGAGAACCAGGGCTCTGGAGACAGTGAGCTTCTGGGGGACGGTGAGAAAAGGGAGAATACCTCTGAGGAGGTGCAGCTGGAAATGGGCCTTCTGGAAAGGTGCGTGATGTGTGGAGAGAAGGAGAGAGTGGAGTCGAAGAAGACCCAGAGGTTTTTTGCCTCACAAGAGGGTGAGGGCAGAGGGTCCAAGGAGGGCAGACAGAGAGAGAGAGTAAAAGCAGGTGCAGGGGTCCCAATGAGAAGGATCTCAGTCTTACTGGCATTAAGGCATTAAGGCAGAGATCGTTAGAGGCGCACCATGCCTGAATATCAGATTGACAGTCAGGGATGAGCGAGGAGGAGGCCAAGGGTAGCCGGAAAGAGAGCTGCATGTCATCCGCATAACACTGAAAGTTGGAGGAAAAGGTCGAGATCAGGAGGGTCAAAGAGGCCAGATAGACATTGAAGAGCCAGTGGGAGAGGATAGAGCCCTGGGGAACACCACACGTGGAGAGAGAGGTGGTGGAGAGAAAGTACCCAAGCTGAACCTGGGAAGGTCGGTCCATAAGGAAGGAGGGCAGGCCTGCCAGAGTCTGATCCGTGATACTCAGGGTCTCGCAGAGATGAGAAATCAGGATATTGTAGTTCACTATGTCAAATGCAGAGGAAAGGTCAAGGAGAATAAGGACAGAGGGAGAGCTAGAGTCAAGATTAGAGAGCAGATCTTCACGGGTGTTCAGGAGTGCAGACTGTGGCTGCTCTGAAACCAGACTGATGGTCATGGAGACAACCAAGATTCAGTGTGGAGGGTTATCTGGGAGATAGCCAACTTCTCCAGGAGTTTGTCCAGTAAAGGCGTGATACAGATCGGGCAATAGTTTGCCGGAATGGAGGGGTCAGCAGAAGGCTTTTTTAGTAGGGGGTGCACAAGGGAGTGCTTGAGAAGAAAGACAAACGATCCAGTGTGGAAGGAGTGATTACCGAAATCGGCCAAGGCTGGAGCGAGAGAACCAATGTTGTAATTAATGGTTCTGGAGGAGCAGGGGGTCACCTGTTTGGATGAGTCTTTCATAGACCGGACTTGTCTAGGAACATCATTAGGTGTTACATGAGAAAGGGAGGAGAAAAGGAGAGAGGGGGTGGCCAAGGACGGCCTGAGAGAGGTAGAGGGAGAGAGAAGAGAGGAGAAGAGAAGGAGACTGCAGACAGGATGTCCTGGGTTTTAGTGGTGAAATGAGAAGCCAGAGCCATGCAAAGGGCCTCAGAAGGTGTAGCAGAGGTAGATACTGCAGTAGGATTTGCCAGCTCCTTGAAGATTCAGAAAGGTTTGGCCGTGTTGTTAGAGGCCGCAGAGATGCAGGCTTGAATACAGACACTCTTCTTAGAGAAGATGCAGAGTCTGTCTTGCCTTTGGAGCAGGCGACTGGCCAGTTTGTCAGAGAGTGTACCTGATGCTCCCCACTTCCGTTCAGCTACACTGCACTTTCATTTCAGAGCAACGAGATCAGAGGCATACCAAGAGTTGCACTTGGTGGCAGGCTTCAGGCAGATCCTCATGGCAGGGGCAAGTATATCCTGGGTGTCAGAGATGGAAAGGTGAAGTTTGGAAAGGGCTGTGTCAGGATGGGAGTCAGGCACAGGATTAGGTGGGGGAGAGAAAGTGGAAGCAAAGGTGGGCACTGACACTCGCTTCATAGGTCGAATGACCATGAAGGAAGGTGGCAATGCTGGGTGGGCCTTTTCCAAGGGGATAGGAGGCTTCAAGTGTGATGAAAGAAGAAAGTCATCAGTCCAGGAGAGAGGAGTAGTGAGAGGATTAGAAAGGGGGATGTCTGACGAGATGAGAACATCCAAGTTGTGTCCGACAGAGTGCATCTGACCTGAGGGTAGAATGGAGAGGGAAAGAGAGTTGTATAGGTTGCAGAAAAGCCCAGAGGAGTCTGGGGAGTACAGGTGGATGTTAAGATCGCCAAGGAGGAGAAGTTGGGAGGTGGAAGAAAGGAGAGAGCAAGTGAGGTCAGCCCATTCAGAGAGGAAGAGGGTGACCTGACCAGGTGTCCTGTAGATGGTGGCCAAGATCAGAGAGAGGCCAGGAGGGATAGAGAGCCTGCAGACCAGACATTCAGAGGAGGAATAGGTCTGAGTGGGGATGATGGAAGCAGGGATCCACTCAGGAATGTTCAGGGCCACTCTGCCTCTGGGCCTATTGGGCCTGGGCTGGAAGAGGATCTTGTAGCCCTCAGGGAGGAGTGTGTCAAAGCTCATGACAGAGCTGGCCTTGAACCATGGCTCGGTCAGAGCGAGAACATCCAGGTCCAGGAGTACAAGGAGGTGACAGATGTCAGAGGAATGTTTGACAGCAGAGCGAGAGTTGAGAGTAGCCACGTGGACCATGTTGCCACTTTTGAAAGACTTCCAGGGAGGGCTATAGGTGAGAGGAGTACCGATCGGAAGTGGCAGAGGAGCCAGAGAGGTGGAAGGAGGAGGCAGCAGAGGAGCCAGAGAGGTAGTGGGTGGCAAGGGAGCCAGAGAGGTGGATGAGGGAGGTGACAAGGGAGATGGGGGAGAGGTAGCTGGCAGGGGAGGTAGATGGCAAGGAAGCCAGAGAGTTGTAGGACGGAGGTGGCTGATGGGCCAGAGAGGTAGTAGATGGCATAGGCACCAAAGCAGTGGAAGAAGGAGGTGGCAGCAGAGCCAGAGAAGTAGGAGAAGGAATAGCAGGAGAAGGAAGGAAGTTTATGAGGTGAGGGAGGCGCCTATCAAATAGTAGGAGTTTGGTCTGAGGGCCCTAGACCATGATGGTGCCATTTAGGTAGACATTAATGATGACTGGGGGACTGGAAGGAGGCCAAAAGAACCTCCCACCGGGTGCCACTATTAATGGGAGAAGAGGAGGAAGGAGAGAGAAGTGCAGCCATATGAAGGGTCCATAGGTCGGGAAAAGGAACGACAAAGAGGATGTCATTGAGAGTCGGTCTGAAGGAAGCACTGACATAGATGTCAGCTATGGGAAGGCCTGGATTGGGGACCAGGGCGTCCTTCTTGTGCTACTTCCTTCCAGTTAGTGAGAAGAGTAGGATAGGAGACACAAAAGCAGTTAGAGAAGATGGAGGACATTGAGAGCACCATAGCGGGTCTAATAGAGGAAAGAGAAAGGGCAGGCGAGAGGAGAAGAAAGAGAAGGAAACACTGCACAGGGCTATGCCACACAGTGTCCACAAGGATGAGATTGGGAAAAGAAGGGTGGGGGGGTAACAGAGGGAACAACTGGCAACAACAGAGCACAGACAGAGATAGGTAAACAAGGGCAGCAACAGGCAGTGAGTGGAAACAGCAGTGGGAGTCAACCAGGCTCAGCTCAACCTAAGAGGAAAAGGCCAGGACGGCCAAGTAGTGATCACAGAGTAGCAGTAACCTAGAGAAGAGGAGAAAGGCCTAGTGGAAACAGCAAGCCAGGTGCAAGCTCACACAGGAACACTCACCTAGAGGAGAAATACAAAGAATGCAGGAGAAATGCAGAGAACAGAGATAGAGGCTAATACATTCACCTAGCAGGAAAAAATGCAGAAACATGCAGGGGAATGTAGAGAAACAGTGAAGGAGGCTAAAAACATTCACCTAGAAGGGGAAATAAATGCGTAAAATGCAAAAGTAATGCAGAGAAACAGTTGCAGGGACACAGAAAACAAAGTATAGCTAGCCAGGAGAGGGACAGCCTAATGGATGCATAGAGACAGTGCAGAGTGAGATTTTCATTGAAATGGAAGTAAGCGCGAGGCAGGGCAGTTAAGTAGTACGCAGTAATGGCCGTGCTCCTGCCCGCACCTGTCTTACCTAGCCGTAAATGCTGGTCAACGGCTGTGCTGCATGCTCGCATTCTGCGTTCCGACCACTTAGTCGCCAAACACCTGCGTCGCACAACACTGCAGCCTTGTCCCCCCATCACTGTCCTCCCTCCTACCCATAGAACCGGATGAGGTCTCTAAAGTGGTTCCCTCTTACCTTGCAGTCACTGCTGGTTGACGACTGCGCTGCATGCTCGCACTCTACGTCGCGACCCCTTTGTCATCAAACACCTGCGTCGCCCAACACTGCAGTCATGTCCTTCAACCCCCTCTTAGTCTCCTGCCTCCTACACATAGCACCAGTTGAGGTCTCTAAAGTTGTCCGCTCTACAAAGGTCTCCTCCAAACAGGTGCCCCCCTTCTTTTCCATAACTACTAAGGACAACATCTCCTCTCTCGCCCCTGACATCTGTAACCACTCCTTCACCACTGGTTCTTTCCCTCTATCCCTCAAGCAATCCCTTGTGCACTCTCTCCTAAAAATGCAATCTGATGACACCTCCTGCGTGGCTATCGCCCTATCTCCACTACCCCTTCCTGGGTAAACTCTTGGAGAAGATGGTCCTCCCCCAACTGACCCTCCACACTGATCTTGTTGTTTGCCTTCACGACCATCAATCTGGATTCCGGGCACGGAAACTGCTCTCCTGAACACCCGTGTAACCATGTTTGCAAATCTCGACTCCAACTCTCCCGCTGTTCTCATTCTCCTTGATCTCTCCTCTGCCTTTGACATGGTCAACCACTCTATCCTCTTAAAACGACTCTGTGACACCCTCAGCATCACTGACTGGGCACTGGATTGGCTGACCTCTTTCCTCACTAACTGCCCTTCCCAGTTGTAACTGGGCCCTTTCTCCTCCACCACCTCCCTCTCTACCTGTGGCCTCCCCCAGGGCTCTATCTAATGGCCATGGATCTTCATTATCAATCCCGCCCCTTTTGCTCACCTGATTTCTTCCTTCTCTCCTCACTTCCAGTGTTATGCCGATGACACACAACGTTCCTTCAAACTTCACTCTACTACCTCTTCTTCCTTCTCTGTGATCCCTGACTGTCTGTCTGCCATTCGGGCATGGTGTGCAGCTAATGATCTCTGTCTTAATGCCAGTAAGACGGAGATCCTTCTCATTGGGACACAGGTGCCCTCTTTTCCTCCTACCCTCTGGCCACCCTCTTTGGGCCCTCTACCCCCACCATCCTGCGAGGCCGAAAACCATGGGGTCATCTTCGAATCTTCTCTCCTTCACCCTTCACTTCATGGATCTTACTAAGAAGTACCACATCCAGCTCCACCTCCTCAGAGGCATTCTTCCTTTCCTCATCTTGCCTCAGAATCTCAATGTTTCCAGAGCTCTGGTCCACTCCAGGCTGGACTACTGCAACAGCCTCTTTCTCAATCTCCCTCTTTTCTCCCTACGCCCCCTCCAGCTAATCCAGAATTGGGCTGCAAGACTTATCCTTGGCCTCAAGCCCAGGGACTGTATCTCTCCAGCCCTAAAATCTCTCCACTGGCTCCCGGTGGCTGCAAGGACCAATTTCAAGACCCACTGCATCATCATCCACAAGGCCATCTGGGGCCTAGCACCCAGCTATCTCCAAATTTCCCTCCCTAAATACTCCCCTGCTAGGGCCCTACGCTCCTCTAACTCAAACTCTCTGACTGTCAAACGCTTCTCCAAGCAGAGAGTGGGGAGCAGGTTTCTTTCCTCGGCTGGCGCCACCCTTTGGAACAGCCTCCCTGCCCCTCTCAGACTTGGGCCAGGCCTCTTTAATTTCCGAAAACTGCTCAAAACCCTGCTGTTCTCTACCTCTTTCCCTCTTTCCCTTCCCTGTTAATCACCCCCACTCCACTGTGACTGGTAGCCTGATCCTCATGAATTTCACAGGATTCCAGACCTTTCTTCCCAGTCGATACCAGCACCCCCATCCCCAACTCCACTGCCCTTGCGGGCCCCTGCTTGGCAGCTCTGCATCCCACCCTGGGATTCGCCTGCACTAGCACTTAGCCTGAGGTTCTCCTCCTTGGCTCCCCCTACCAATTCCCCCCCGGGCCCTCCACCAGCACTTGTCCGCTCCTCTGCTCCCCCCCTCCTCCCTCCCTATCTCCGGGCCCGTTTCCTCACTGCACTTGCACGTCCAAATGCCACAAGGCCAAGTAGGACCATAACTGTATTTTACTATTTTTGTCATTGTTATTATTTGCCCTGTTCCATTCCCATTTAGCCTTGTGGCGCTTTGAAACACAATTCTGTTGTGTAAGGCGCCTAGAAAATGCTCAATAAAATAAAATAAATAGAACCATCAAAGTCATATTTGTGGGCTTGATGAGGGCCTGCTTAGACTTTGGGGTGATCAAGTTTACAATGCCCCTCGCTTTGCCCTGTCAAGGCTGTATTTTGTATGCATACTATGAGCTAAGCATTTGAAAGTATTCCCTCAGCTAACCTAGACAGTTGTTCTTCCTAGTCATAGGTGGAGAGAATAATCATTGTACTATCCTAATTATGATAATGTGCACCAGTCCCTTGGTGTGCCGTGTGTTTGCTTTTAAATAAACATTTCACTGCATCACTTAATAATCTCACACAACCATGCACTGTTTCTAAGAGTGTCTCAGTTAAATAATGTATGTACCAACAATGTTCATACAATGAAATATGGAGACACATTGAATACATAAGAAAAAGAGGTTACATTCATTGGCCCTCATTACAACCCAGGCGGTAAGTGTTTAACGGCGCCGTAAAGAGCGTCGGCGCCGTTAAACACTTACCGCCTGATTACAAGGTCCCTTAGCGGGATGGTGGCTTTTTGCAGGCGTTAAAAACCAACCCGCTAAGGGACCTTGGCGATAATTACGGCAACCGTAATTTACGGTGCCGTAATTATCGCCTTCCCCATTCCCATTATGCCCTAAGGGGCAAAAATGGGAATGGGGAAGGGGCCATTGGTGAATGGGGAATTACCGCCTCACTCACCTTGTAATGGGGCAGTAATTCCGCCATCCACCATGGCGGAATCGTGACCTTAGCGGCATGGACCATGGTGCTAATAGCACCATGGTCCTCCGCCAAGGTTGTAATGAGGGCCATTGTAAATTGTACTGCACAGCGTTTTTCATATGCCATTGCTTGCTCCCAAATAGATGGTTTGGATGATAAATGGGGCTCTTTTGGACAGTTTGGCTTCTATTGTACTAATGATGTTAAATAGACCAGCAGAAGCATATACTTTCCATGGGTTTGTTTTTACGCTCTGATATATAGTTAGCCTGAATATTAGGGATTGTAAACATTGATATTCACATCGCCTCCTCAATGCCGCCATCAACAAGTCAACTTTCAATCTTCTGTGAAACAGAGAAGGTTCTAGAACCAAGCAGTTACAAATATCCCTAAATCTGGTCAATTCCGACTGGGCACCCCTACATTGAAACTACTATTTAGGCTATCAGGAGGGCAGAGGGTTACATCCAGAACAAGTTGTGTTACATCGAAAGCGTTCAAGGGCAAAGGCTGGATTACATGCATATGCAAGCAGGCTTTTATACCCCTACTTGGCCCCTCAAATAGAGTCACTCCCACTCCATCTGCCAAGCCAGTTTTAATCAAAGTATAGTGCGTTAAAAATGATCAAGGTGCAGGGCAGTCACTTGATAACTACCTAACCTCCAGTTTGAGAGTAATGGGACCTGTACTGTATCCAACTGTGGTCAGTAAAAGTACCATTGTCACATTAGACCTGCACTGTACACGCTGCTCCAGGCCACCAATTGGACAGACACAGTGATATAAAGTGACCACTAGTGGACATAATGGCACTTTATACAACCTATAAATTCACAAATAATAAATCCAGGCTCACCTGGGGCAATCTGCTTCTTTAACGAGAAAATGAAACTTCTGATGAAAACACTCTTGAATGATGGTACTTCTAGAAGAAGCAAGTTCCCACTCTGAGAAGTTCAAGAGCTAGCAAAATAGAGTCGAGACCGCTGGTGAACAGACATATAAATCAATGGGATTAATTGGTTCAGTTCCCTGTCTAGAAGGCTGCATAAACTGGCTCATTTATTCAGGCGGCTTTTTCTCCTCCATTTTATGTTTAGATGTGGTAAACCATGAAAGTTGGTGTTGGCAGATTTGTGCACCCATTGGGCCAGGGAGAGTTTGGAAAAAACTCTCTACTGTAGCCAGCGCTTAGCCCTAAAGTGTTTTGTCTTTGACCGTAAAGATGGCTCTGTGTTTTACTGGAAGTCAGTCTAGCCTAGTGATCTCAGATCTTAGGGAGCGCTCTACAGCTGAGTAATCCTAGTTGGCCATCCAGGGCGCCATCAGAGGAGGAGAGGGAATCAATGGTGCGCAAGATCCCCCAAGACCCCGCAACAGCAGAATTCAGTTCAAGTCTCTGTACACTGTCCATCGTGCTGGTTATGGCAGTGCCCCACAAATCCATTGCAAACCTTCTGAATGCTACACTTCATGCGGGGTGCATTAGCAAGCGGTGGCGCACTGGCCTACAGGGTACTCTGGTGATTTCCCTTTGGGCCTCTACCTCATGGGCCTCTTTTGTGTGGTTACCCTGATGCTCTTCTCCTCTTACCCACTCTCCCAGTAACCCATCACTTGCACAGCGTAATATAGGGCCACTTTTCAAAACATTTCCAGGGCCACTTTTGGTTCCTAGTATACCCCGATCAGCAAGAGCTTCAGGCTTGTAGTCCTTGCTATAAAAAAGACATGGAAGCGTCCTGTCTTATGCGGGAGCGCATTCATGGACTGCGCCGCCCACAGCCCCTTTGACCTCTGGCTCCTCACAAAGCTCCTTCAGGAAACAGCCGTACACCTTGCTATATCCAAAAGTACATAAGTCATTATTACTTTTCTGTGACTTCTGACTCAGCTACCGCCTAGAGGTCACGGAATTCCCCCTTTCTCACCTGGGAGCGATCCTTGCAGGATTTCTTGGGCGGTGTCTTGTTACGCACAGACCTGGTCTTGTATAAGCCCACGCGAGCCTCTTCTGGCTCCAGCGTGCGTTCAGAACTCCAGGATTCAGACACTCCGGGATCCAGGAACGAAGAAGGTGAGCACACAGCACACGAGTCCGGGAAACAGGGAAGAAGGAAGAGGGTAATGGGAATGGAATTAGGAGGTCCAGGAACAAGGATAACAGTGTAGCGAACTACGGAGCACACGTCTAGTCGCTGCTTGCAGTAGCATTGAGACGCGTGGGCCCGCGGGGGTGCGGCCTATTTGTAAATACGCTACGTCTGACGTAAAGAGAAGGAAGATGTTGCACGTTAGACGGCCATGTTGGGAGTATCAAGGAGTGCAAGCCCCGTTGTGACAAAGGCCATGAGGTCCAAAAGGGGCGTGTTCTGTGGATCATGACACTAGATGCCTGCATTGGGTGCTTGCAGCACTCTACAAATGCACACACAAATACAAATCTGGCCCTATTGCAAGCTTGGGTGTGCACCAAAATGTCACTGTCCCTGTGGCGGCATGAATACCGATCCCGCATAACCATCATTTTCCAATCTGTTTTTTTAATAAAGTTTCTTACCTTATGAACTATGAGGGGGTTTGTTCGTGAATGTAGTCAGGATGCTGAGATGAAAGGGATTGTTCTGGTCCACCAAAGGAAGTATTCAAGCACTGCAGCATGGACCACTCTCCTGGAGAGGCAAGAGTGTCAGAAAATGCTGTGCAGGATCACATTTTGAAGGCGTAAACTCATCCTTTATTCGTTTTGGATCTAGCTAAACAGTTTTGATAAATCTTAGACATTGCTAAATGCTTCCACAAGGGACTTCGGGCAGTGATATGATTCCCTAAAGATTTTTAAAGAAGACCTACTTTCCTGTTTTTCTCTATTTTGTGACCTGCTCTGTCCACAGATCACCTGCATCTGAAACATTCCTTAAGAACCCACCAATCCTTGTGTAACACCCTTGGTTGGTAACACACATGGCCATTCTGCATGATTGGGCGTAACCTCCATGAGCTCACATAAGCCCACCTATACATCATACACTGTTTTCCAAAATAGTTCACACCACAAAACCACAGGAGGACGGAAAAGCAGACTTAAAGCCCAGGTGGGTGTAGGAATTTCGGGTGGGTCGCTGAAATCTGTGAGGAAATTGACACCAAACAGAAACTGATGTGGGGGTATAGCTCCGGGGCAACGCGTTTGTCTGGGAAACAAGCCAACACAGCACTTGCTACCCCAGAGGTATAGTCTCTCGTGAGTTGCTTTGCAAGCCCTGTGATGTAACAAAAACTGACTACTGAGCTGTTCGTTTGTACCTGATATCAATCACTGTAATCACCATATTGCATAGCCAATCTATCTATATACACATTCATTGAAAAGAACTTTGTTAAAGTGACGTTATGGTTAGGTTGGACTAATAAAAACCTATGAAATTCAGTGGAAAACCTTGTTAAAGGGACATTATGGTCGCAAGTAAAACCGAAAACCCCCAGAAATTCTCCAGGCATTGTAAGTTAAGCAACCATAACTCGCACCACTGCCGTGCACTGCTAAGACTAACACCCAGGACATCACAATGCCATTGATGACATCGCATATGAAATTAATTTTGAAGAAAAGTCCCTACAAGGGATTGTGTGTAAAATATTGGTAACAAGATGTCAGGGGTGATCAGGAGACTGATATTGGATTGTTGTTAATACAGGAATCTAATTATACAGACACATAGGAAATGGCTGCAGCATGCAGCCTAGAAGTACAGTATGTGTAACCTGGTAATTTTGGATAGTAAAATAATGAATGCTACAGTATCAGAGTTTTGAGTAATGTGAAACATGTAATAAATAGCTAACAATTCAAGACTTACTACACACTTGTGTTAGTACAAACAATACATATGAAAACCCACAATGCATACACATCAGAGGCACATACAGGGAAACTAAAGTAAGGAAGAAATAAACAACATCCCCAGAAAATATCACTAACATTAAAGTTCATCTTCATGTATACAAATGAATTGTGTGTTTGAGGCCTGCTTATTGCTCCATGTATGTGCACCATGAGCTGAGACCAACCCCTAAAGAAAGTACTTTAAGAACATACAACAATGTTAACGTCAAGATATATAGCACCTTTTGAATTTTCATATTCTGTCAGGCTAAGGCTACAACGGTTAAATGCACTGAGTGCAACATTGTACTCAGTCGTGCACAACCTGGGCAGTACTCCTACGGACCACGTCCATGCGACGCCACACCAAATCCAACCACCGAGATGCTCTTAGAAAGGCTGTTCCTTTTTCAGGAAGTAGTAGGCTGTCTTCCTCTATCTCATCTTCCTCAACCAAAACTGCCACCACACAGGCTACTCCTGCCTGATTTTGAAATATCACACATCCAGCCAACAATCACTTGCAAAGACTCTACATATAACCCTATCAACATATTAATCTTCCACACACCAACTGCCACTTAACAATGTTCAACAAATCCTTTGCATCTGCATATTCCTTACTTATAGAAACAAACTGTACACAGTGCTCCTATAAATGCACATATGCATTGTGCAGTGAGAGAATTGCATAAATAGAAGGGGTAGTACGGATGGTCAGTTGCTCACGGGAGCCCTGGAGGGAAGTGCCAAAGGATGCGAAGGAACCCGCCTCGAAAGACTCTACTGGAAGACTCACATGTGTCATCACACATGGCACTCACACGTTTCAGGTGAAGAAGATAATACAAAAATATGTTGGCCCGTGGTGCGCCTCAATCTACCAGATGAACGATCACAAAGTTTTGCATTTAAACGGGCAAAAAACATACGGGAACATCTGGTCCACTCCCAATATATGAAAAAAACTTCCAGAACGGGTCTTTGGAACCTACGCACAGTGAAAGGCCACTACCCATGTGGCAATAGTGTGTACCACTAAAGTGCAGAAATTTGCAATAGGTAACAGGGAATGGACACTAAGAGGCATGGCAAACTGCAAATCCAATCAAGTGATATATTGCATACAGTGTTCCTGCGACATTAGGTCGGACAGACCATGAGACAAGTAAATATCAGCATTTCATTTCAGAACATCGATCCAAAATCCGCTGCAAAAATCTCACTGCACCACTGGTGGAACACCACCTTGCGGCTCAACATATACACAATGATTTGCCATGGTGGGTCCTTGAAAGAGTGAAAGGGGCACCAAATGTGCAAAGGAGCCTATTACAAAAAGAAGCTCGCTGGATTCATAGATTAGATACATATAATTACGGCCTGAATGAACAATTCCAGCCTTTGACTACATCATTTTTGACTACATATCTTCTATCTACCTCTAAGTTTCGACCTACACATTCAATACTCCCCCCAGAAGGGGCTGTCTAGTCTAGTGCCACGCGCAACCTTTGCAGTAAATTGGACCGTCCTAACATGGATGAATACAAAGCTAGATACTTGACATTCATTAGCACCCTTTGGCCACACACCCTTGCACAGAACGTTCTAGTCCCCAGGGCGACAACACTGCCACACGTCGGCACAGTGTGGTCCGGCCCAATGGGACTAACCATAGCAAACCTTTCACGGATGTTGCCAAAGGAATTTAAGTACAATCCATAACTCAGGCAATTCCGGGGGTCTTGCCTATGAGGCTTCCTATGCCTGGATCTGGCAGTGACGTGGGACACATCGATATGAAGCAACCTCCATAGACATACACCAGCATTACACACATAACCTCCTCCTGCATTTTTAGGCCACGCCCCCATGTATATAGCGCCCTGGTCTCCAGGACGACAACAGCGCTACAGGTCAGCACGGTTCTTTCCGGCAACAATGTAACCAATCATAGTTAACCTTCAACGTGGTTCCCATAGGAACCAGAGAACGCTTCATTACTTAGGCAGTTCAGAAGCCCAGAAATGCAGCCACTCACACCAGGACTTAATGGCGATGCAGGACACACGGTAACTGTCCCACATACCACTGACCCCATACCACGCAGCCTCCCTCGTCCTGCTATTATAGACTATTTTGTAGAGTAACTTTACTCCACTTCTTGCCTTTCCCCAGCTCCTGTTAACAGAGATCTATGCAGACATAGGACAGGCAATCCTGCGGGGACGAGCGAGACTCCAGGATTCCATCAATCAAGATACCTTACCCATACAGGTACACCACCCCCAATTCCCTCCACACCTGCAGTGCTGGCTGTTCAGAACATTAGGCTACAACTCCCCCCCACTCTGAACAGCCACACACAAGACATAAAACTTTAACCAAATTTTAATCACTGCCCCCACAAATCGGCCTCTACCTTGCAAGCAGGCTTATACATGCCATAGTCACCCCTATATAGGCACCAGAGAGGGCCCTCACAGCAATCCTTCATCCCTATCTCTTCCCCCACAGGTACAGGAAGACCAGCACTAGAAGCCCCCTGTCCTCTCATTTCTGCCAATCCAGAGACCTACAGCTATCTACCACCGGATGCCCACACAGCTACCTGAACACCGTGCCCCCCTCTCTGGTACACGCATCATGGAGTTTAGAACTCAGGGTAAGTAACCTCTGGGTTCCTTCTAAGAGGCACCTAGTGCTTTCTATACCATCATCAACTGGAAACACCCATAACACATACATATATGTCTTTTCACGGTCTTCCACTGACGCCTTGAAGAAGGCAGTCCTCTAATTGAAAAGCTGCCGAAAAGTGATTATTTCTGGAATACCAAGTCAACATTCGATCTACACCAGTATCCTCTAGTTAACCATTGCTTTCACGTCGGTAGACCCTTGAAACAAAAAAAATACTCATACCTTCTCAATTGACTAAGAAATAGTTAATCTGGTGCAAATTGACTAGATGAAATGTTGGTGAGTGGTTTGAACGAAAATGTAAATAAGGACAGCAATTTGGAACGAAATCTGAAGGAAAATAATAATTACTGCCACTTTTGTCCTTTTAGTTTTACTGCCTACAAGCAAGGCTAGTATGGAATAATACTATTGATCCGATCAATTATATTCACTTTGCTAAAATTCGATTTACTCCTTTCTCTTGATTCCAGCTCGGGTCATACCCATTCATTATATCATCCCTTGTTTCTTTCCTTTGCTCTACCTTTACCAAATATTTAGAGACTTGCTCCAAAACTGTTTAACATGTCACTGAAAACATTGGGACTTAGATGAATGTTTTGATTTACTATTTTTCTGTTTACTCGTTTTTATACATGGTTTTACTGTCAGCACAATATGTAAAAGAAAATAACTATTAAGCTCGTTTGAAGAAAACAACAATCAGAAATAGAAAATAAAAAGATATTTAACTTTTTAATTTTCCTTTGTGTATGGAGAGTGTTTTTACATTTGATGATGGAAAATGGGATAATGAAAATAAAATCCCTAGCTTAAGAGCATCAGAGACAACTAAGATCATTGGTTCTTTCCTTATTTTCAGTGGTAGGCCCTCTTTTGCTTTTGTTGTTAGGCCACTTGCTAACTGCTGGGGCGGAGGAGTCCAAAGGGTGGGGTGCATCTTAACCGTAACGTCCATTTAACGTGTTTTCTGTCAATTTCATAGGTTTTTATGAGTGAAATGTTTTCATGATGTCACATCACAGTATATAATGTATTAATAATTCCTCTTTTAACGTATATGAACAAACTATAAACCTCCTTTAAGAAAAATATTTTCTGCAACGCATACTTATGTTTGTCGTTATCACCAGCACCTGCTGGGATGCAAACTATTGTTGAATTGCCTACAGCATGACGCTCAACCATGACCCTAGCCCCACCGAACCACCCCTATTATTCACTGCACCTACCCTGCATCGTAGCTCAGTGTCCACTATACCCTAATAATGTGACCAATGGCCACTGCTCATGGCTTGCAGCCATGGCCAGTCTCCAAAATCCATGGGGCATGGCATTGGCCATGCTGCATTCCCAAATAAGCAAATCGGAATACACATTTGCATTTGCTGAGGGCCAGGCCCTCTACCCAGACACCAAATTTATATCACTAGTTTTTGTATTTAGATTCTGACACTTTGGAAAAATAAAACACAATACAGATTTGCAAAAACATGCTTTCAAGTCCTTACTGATGCTCGTCGCAGATGTTTGTTGTAATGCAGTCCAGCACTTCACGCTGTAGCCGCAAGCAGAATATCTTTTCCCATTCCAACCTACGGCTTCGGCCATCCCGCATACCACAATAAGCAAATTACAGTACACATTTCTCCTTGCTGAGGGCCAGACCCATTGCCCAGGTACCAAAGTAATATCACTGTGTTGTGTACTTACATTTTGACACTTTAAACAAATTAAAACACAGGACAGATTTGCAAAACCATACTTTCACCCTCTTCCTGATGCTCTTCATGCATATTTGCAGCAATCCCGTCCAGCACTTCAGCCTGTAGCCAGGAGCAGAATTTATTTTCCCATTCAAACATATCCCGATTTCGAAAAGCTTTACCACATAACCGGTCCCTGGTGGCTATGGCCACTTTAACCCCATAGCCAGTCCCTCATGGTCATAGCCGCTAGCCAGACTGTCCGGGTCATGGCCTTTGGCCATGACCCGGACAATCTGGCACACTGCCCCTGGCCACAGGCTATACTTCAGTCACCAAAGGTATATCACTACTTTTTGTACCTACGTTGAAAAAATAAAACATTCCTTGCCAATGCTCCCTGCACAGGATTGCTGCAAATCCGTCCATGTTTTAGTTTTCGAAGTGTCAAAATGTACTTACAAAAAATAGTCATATAACTTACTATGGGCCTCATTACACGGTAGGTGGTAAACCATGGCGCTATTAGCGCCATGGTTCATGCCGGTAATTTACCGGTACCGCCTTGAAGGAAAGGGGAATTACCGCCCTATTCCAAGGTTGGGAAGGCGGTAATTCCTCATTCCTCCATTGCAGTACCGTAATTAGCACCCTTGTCCCTTTGCGGGTTGGATTTTTAACGCCTGCAAAAAGCAGGCGTTAAATTCGCCAACCCGCAAAGGGGCCTCGTAGTAAAGCGGTAAGGATTTACTGGTACCGGTAAAATACCGGTACCGGTAAACCCTTACCGCCTACCATGTAATGAGGCCCTATATCTTGATCAAATCCATTGTACCTACGTTATGACACTTAAAAAAAATAATACACAGACACATTTGCGAAACCATGCTTTCGAGTCTTTACCAATGCTCCTTGCACAGGTTTGCTGCAAATCCGTCCATGTTTCGTTTTTTGAAAAGTGTCAAAATTTACGTACAAAAAATTGTCATATAACGTAGCCATATCTTGACACAATCCAGTCAGACTTTGCATGAAAATTCAAGGTTGGGTCTATAATCTTTCTGCTAACTTTTCTGCAAATTCTTCAAATGGTAACAAAAGTTATAAGCCATCTAAAAATGTTGAGACCCCTCTCTAATTTTGCCTCCTCCTGACAAAATCCCACCAAACTTTGCAAAAACATTGAAATCTGGGACTAGAATAATTTTGCAAACCTTTGTGCAGATTCGTCAAACACCACCAAATGTATAAGGCTTTCAAATTTCTTTGGACCACCCCCCTAATTTTGTCCCCTCTTGGCGAAACAGGACCAGACTTTGCAGAACCATTCAGGGTTGCTTCTAAAATGATATTGCAAATTTTCATGCAGTTTCACTAAATGGCGCCAATGCTATAAACCATCCAAAAAACTCCTTTTCAATTACTCTATTATGCAGAAATATGCATGGAAGCCCCCAAACATATGAGATGTCTGCGAACCGCACAAAAAAAACCTGAACACCTGAGACGTTTGCAGACGTCGTACAAGAGAAAACACCAGATTTTTGGCTTTTTATAGCCATATCCCATCCCATCCTTATTGTCCCTAAATTTCCCAGATGTAGTTTCATTAGTTTGCCAAGTGCAATGTTGTATTTTTTAATATGTTTTTACTGTGATGTCGGTGTTCACGAATCCAACATGGCGTCCGTTTAAAATGTTTTGATGCACCTCACGTTTTTGGACATCCAATCA
This sequence comes from Ambystoma mexicanum, assembly GCF_040938575.1. Lineage (NCBI taxonomy): Eukaryota > Metazoa > Chordata > Amphibia > Caudata > Ambystomatidae > Ambystoma > Ambystoma mexicanum. Next base: position 1,493,856,446 of record NC_090929.1, on the reverse strand, counting down.
GCAGGCATGTACGATGTCGGCAGACATCACACTGGCCTCTGATTGGCCCCAGGGGATGTCCAGGGACCGAATAGGGAATTGAGTCACCAGACCCGACCCAGATATCACTCATTTGTTTTAACTACTTTTTGGGCATTTGAAAAAAAAAGTACAATTTACACCTAATATACAAAAGCACACTTTCGGAGCCAAGCCGACGCTCCTGGCGCAAATTTGGTGAAATCCATAAAGGCAGTTTGGGCTGTAGGCGTGAGCAAAATTCTTTTTCCATTGCATCTATAAGGATTTTCACACATTTTGGAGCCCCTATAACTCCCCCCACCCCCCACTAGACAAACCCGCACTGAACTTTGCAGAATCATTCCGAGGGGGCTATATACTTTTTTTGCAAAGTTTTGTGAGGATTTGTCCATGGGGGGAAATTGTAAGCTGCCCAAAAAGTGCTCTTTCTATGAGTTGAGCAACTTAACCATAACTACATGGCCGCTACCGCAGGCCATGTAATTTGTGAAAGTGGGTTTGTATGTTCGGGGTTAGCTCCAGCCCCATAAAAGTTGGGGGGCTGAAAATTTGGCCCACGGTTGGCATACTAGTCTGGGGTGTACTGGCCATAGTGAAATCTCACCAACCCCACCCATTCACCCTAGACAGGTGTGGTACGGCTCTGTGCTATCAGTATAGGCGATTTTGGGAGAGTGATGATTTTGTGACTTTTCCAAGAAAAGGAAGTTAGGACACAAGGTTGGCATACCAGTCTGGAGTGTACTGGCGATAGTTAAATTTGACTAACGCCATCCATTTGCCCTGCACAGGGATGGAGCGGGGTCCGGCCCTGTGCTATCAGTATAGGTGATTTCAAGAGATTGCTAATTTTGCGTTTTTTGAATGATAGGAAGTTATGACACAATAAAACATGCACAAGGCTATAACAGACCCCCACGTTCATGTAAGCTACAGACCCGGGAAACGCTGGGTGGTACTGCTAGCATTTAAATACAGCTGAATAGCCTGCGAAGGGAGGTGGGCTGAAGGTTATGTGATGTTGCTTCCTGTGATGTCAAAGGCATCAACGGGTCTGTGGTGTAACCTCTGCAACCCCTACGGCAGAAGCCTCTCACTAAGGTGGTAAACACAAAGGGCATCATTACACGGATGGCGGTGGACCAAGGTGCTATTAGCACCTTGGTCCATGCCGGTAAAATACCGGCACCGCCTTGGTGGAAAGGGGAATTACCGCCCTATTCCAAGGTTGGTGAGGCGGTAATTCCCCCTTCCCCTATTGCCCTTCCCCATTCCCATTTTTGCCCCATATGGCATAATGGGAATGGGAAAGGTGCTAATTACGGCACCGCAAATTGCGGTACCGTAATTAGCTCCCTGGTCCCTTTGCGGGTTGGTTTTTAACGCCTGCAAAAAGCAGGCGTTAAATTCCCCAACCCGCAAAGGGACCTCGTAGTAAGGCGGTAAGGGTTTACCGGTACCGGTAAAATACCGGTACCGGTAAACCCTTACCGCCTACCGTGTAATGAGGCCCAAAGACTTTTGCACTGCTTGTCATTAGTTAGAGAGATTCGGGCCTCAACATCTCCTTACATTAAATGATCCCAAGGAGGCATCAGACTTACTAGAGCCCACCTCTCAGACACAGTCTTCTTAAGAAAGAACACCTTCATATGCATAATTGGACATAAGGCTAGAGACGTACTTCATTATGGAGTTGGAGGCTAACTACAAGACGTCTCAGCCTAATTCTGCATATGCTTGAAACATAACCTTTGTTAAAATAAATATGGCCCAGTCTGCTCACTGTACTAGACCTATCTCAAAACCATATGCTATGGCAAGCTTATTTCCATTGCCCCTCATAGCAAGAGCCAGTGCTCACTAACGGTCAGAGTGGCCTGCAAAAACGAATTCCTTCATGAAATATACTTTTTGCTTATACATTTAGTAGGATAGGCCCTACAAAAGGTTCTTTTTGTCACAGATGCAAATTGATCTAAGATCCTGAGATACTGAGGTGGACCCAAGCTCTCCCCTCACACTCATAGTTGTTTTTGGAGAGGTTAGGTCTTTTACCTTGGGACTAACAATTAGTTCATAAATCATTTGTGCTATTGTGTCTTCCACATTGATGACACAATTGTTGTACCCATCGTTAGTGGGAAGGACTTGTAATTCCCCTCTATAACTCATAAACCACATCTTGAACCCCAGTCTTCACATCTATTGGTTGACAAAGAGATAAACTAGATTTTGGGGTGATCCTCCTGTAGGTCCCCACTGGTAATTGCACTTCAAGTCTGGTCTGATCTTTAGACTACCACCGGCAGGAATGGTTTCTTTTTATTATTATTTTTATTTGTTGTTGTTTGCGGGTTTCCGGGCTGCACCGGAGCCTTCTCTCCCCTAATCCTGCCTCTCTGTGCCTACCCCTACCCAGATTGGCCAGCTCCCATCCATTGGGTTAATGTGGATGCCGCTGCACGCCCGCTCCCTGTGCCATTTTCCAGCTTGGCATCAGGTGAGCGGGCGCACTCTTGACCCCAGACCCCCTCTGAACCATCATGGCGGTGGCAGGCCCTGTGGAGCCTTCGCGGACTTCCGGGCCGCACCAGTGCCTTCTCTCCCCTAATCCTGTCTCTCTGTGCCTCCCCCTACCCTGATTGGCCAGCTCCTCCCTTTTCTGAGCCAAACCTGGGCAGCCCTCTGCTCGGCAGCCCCTGTGGCTAAGGGACCCAAGGCAAAGGGTGGCTCCAGCAGAGGCGGCCCAAGATGTGTCTGCAGGTGTCCGCAGGGGAAGCAAAGGAAGCCAGCAGCCTACAGACACCAACAAAACTGTAAGTGTGGCGTGGGTGGGGGGTAGAGCAATCACTCTACTCCAGAAAGCCCTCACCACTCTTCCTTGCCTCTCCATGATGTTGACTGCCATAGAATTACAACATGCATACTAAAGTGATTAGTGACCACCAACTGAAATACATTCGTGGCTGGACTATAAATGTTGCACTGCACTACGCACTAACATACTGTTATGTTATGCTACTTGCCATTTGTATAGAGCATTATATATCATTGGTAGGTCCGCAAAGCCAATGTTAACTAGTGCCATTGTTAACTGACCTATATAAAGAACTGTCAAGATTAGCCTATGTCACCTTAGACAGGTGTAATAATCATTGGCATGCGTCGCATCTAGATAGAATTGTGAATGTTAGCATATGCCGCACTTAGATGGACTCCTCAACCTAGCCTGCGCCACATCTAGATAGAATTGTGAATTTTAGCATATGCCGCACTTAGATGGACACCTCAACCTAGCCTGCGTCGCATCTAGATGGAATTGTGAATGTTAGCATATGCCACACTTAGATGGACTACTCAACCCAGTCTGAGTCACATCTAGATGGAATTGTGAATGTTAGCATATGCCACTTAGATGGACTCCTCAACCTAGCCTGCGCTACATCTAGATAGAATTGTGAATGTTAGCATATGCTGCACTTAGATGGACTCCTCAACCTAGCCTGCGCCACATCTAGACAGAATTGTGAATGTTAGCATATGCCGCACTAAGATGGACTCCTCAACCTAGCCTGCATCCCATCTAGATAGAATTGTGAATGTTAGCATATGCCGCACTTAGATAGACTCCTCAACCCAGCCTGCGTCGCATCTAGATGGAATTGTGAATGTTAGCATATGTCGCACTTAGATGGACTCCTCAACCTAGCCTGCATCACATCTAGTTAGAATTGTGAATGTTAGCATGTGCACACACAGAGGGAATTCCCAAGCTTAGCATGCGCCACATCTAGATAGAATTATTAATGTTAGCATTTGCCGCACTTAGAGGGACTCCTCAACCTAGCCTGCGCCACATCTAGATAGAATTGTGAATGTTAGCATGTGCACACACAGTGGGAATTCCTAAGCTTAGCATGCGGCACATCTAGATAGAATTGTGAATGTTAGCATATGCGGCGCTTAGATGGACTCCTCAGCCTAGCCTGCACCACATCTAGATAAAATTGTGAATGTTAGCATATGCCACACTTAGATGGACTCCTCAACCTAGCCTACGTCGCATCCAGACAGACATATAATTCAATGATTCTTATACGACTCTCCTGCAAAGCATGGAGCAAGCGTGCAATCATGAATCAATAACCAACCCACTAACAATTTCACTCCTCTGCATACACCTCTCAAACTCAAACCAAACACAACCACAAGCCTTAAACGCAGCAAGCCGCACAAACTTCACTACACTGCAACAATAAAACAAACCGCACATAGACTTGCACAACCGCACACAACGACTGCCGACCGTTAAACACCCTAAGCTCATCCGAAGGACCCACCGGGCCGAGGCAGCCAACAGCACATCACTGCTATCTTGCACTTTTCCAGCTCATTCCCACTATCTCACCCCCCCTCCCTTTTTTTCAGAGCCTCCAGAGCGCCAGGGGACCACTCCGGTGGTGATAGTGTGTGGTACAAATGTATTTTAACATTAACATTAACACTCTTAATGAGTACCTCTGCATTCTTCGTTAATGGTCATTTTCAGGCAGGTGACATTCTCTCCCGCCTGCCAGGAGCTCTTTTTCTAATGTTCCTTAAGGAAGCACGGAAGCACCACATCCACAGGACTTCAGTCTGGCTTTAGGTCTGGTGGGTGGAACCTGTCCATAAATTCTCTTCTCAATGAACCACTACCTCTGGTGATTGGGCCTCTGTCATTTTATTGCAACAGCAACCTACGCGCAGCTGATATCAGTTGGACCATCTGTTCCCAGGTAGCAAACTCCCTGTTTGTCCAATGAGCAGTAAGAAACACATCTCTTTTGCTAGTCTTTGCCCACTGCTGGCTTTTTTTAGCTCTCTTGTAGCTCTGGGGCAGCGGCCATCTATCTAAGCCCACCCAGGGTTGGTCTTTCCAATGAGTGGCTTGTTTTATGTTTCCTGGCTAGTTTAGCCTCTTCTGACATTTTATTTGAAACATTTTATTATTGTCTCTCTTTTGGTATTGATTGGGAGTTAATTGATATGCTGATTGCTCAATGGCTAGCCCAGGGCCTTGAAAAGGCCATCTTGGAACTGCAGATACTTGGATGCTGCTCTGCTGTGTTCATTGGCATTCGTTTTTTCTCATGGCAAAGGGGTATACTGTTTCACTCGAGTGCTCTGCTTCTCATTTTGCTGTTGGGCTTGAAGGTACACTTCATTACTGGAGTACTTGCATAGTAATTTCTATCCATATTGGGCGTTCCACAGGCTCTCACAGTTTATCTTTCCTTCAGCTTTAAATTTGATGAAAGGATTGCGATTAGATTCAGCTTGGTAATTATCGTTCCCTGCCATATAATGATATGTTCCCTGCTATTATCATATTAGAGTTAAAAGCTTACGGCCTCATTACGAGTTAGGTGGTAAGTGGTAAAATTGGCAGTAACTGAGTTACCACCAAGTTTACCACTACACCAAATTATGAGTTTTGGTTTTGAGTGGAGGATTTACCTTCAGCAAAACCTTGGAGGTAAATCTTTCCACTCAATGTCAACAAATCGGCAGAATTGGCAGAATTACCATGCCGGTAATTCTGCAAATAAAACCCATTGGGTCCAAAAGACCCAAAACAAATTGGGAATTACACCGCCACCACCACTTGTAATCAGACGTAAATTCCACCTGACTAAGTGGTGGTAACGGTAATTCCACAGGGCTATTTTTGGGAGGATTTACCTCTGAATTTCTGCCTAACTCGTAATGAGGCTTAGGGGCTGATTAATGGAATTTGAAACGGGGATTTGTGCGCTATTCTGGCCGCAAATCCCCATTTGTTAAATAGGGATTTGTGGGCAGAATGGCGCACAAACCCCCGTTTTTCGGCGCCAAATTCCATGAATCAGCTCCTTTGTATCTTCGAAAATGTGTTCCGAAAAGGGGTTAGGACTGTAATGAGCAGCTGGTTACCACCACTTCTTCAAGCCTCAGCCAAACATGTTAAAGCTTTCCAGCTATATGTTGCCAGTCTGGATCTATCATCTGCTTTCGATAAAGTGGCTAGGGCTTGCTTAGAATGATTGGGGAATTCTGCCAAGTCTGCTTCTATCCTTATCTTGTTTCACACAAACAATAGTTTGAAAGTCAGACTTGACTCAGAGAAGTTACTTTCGTGGAAAGTTCTAGTTGGGGCAAGTTTACATCAGGGCTGAACATTTGCATCAGTTTTATTTAGTTTATATATTTCAGATCTTCCCCTGATATACACATATGCTTGGCTTTTTCCACCGAGACTTGGAACTTAAGAAGTTGGATGACTAGCCTACACGGATGACCTGCTTCTTTTGGATTTTACACCAATTGGGTTGCAGCATAGGCTAGAACTGACATCATGCTATTTAACTTGAAAGCTGTCTGATCATAAATCCAAATAAATCCAGTATTCTGGCTTTTAACTCTCCCTCTAAGTTTAGGAGTTTTACATGGTCTACTAATGGGAATAACATATCTGTGGTTTCTTATATCATCTATCTGGGCTATTTATTTGTACCAAAAAACCACATGGTTTTTTGTTAAAGAGAGACTCACTGTGAAAGTGGAAGCATTTAGCCAGCAGATGAGAGCTATCGAAATGAGGTTATGTCTCTATTCTTTGCTTCCGGTAATCCCGTTTTTTAAAGCAAAAGTAACCCTGGATGTTTTGTATGGATGTGAACTTCTACCTCACTCTATCAAACAATGGCTGAAGGTGAAAGAGGGGCTATTATGGCAGAGTGTTTTGAACCTCCCTCCAAATATCCCTATAGCAGCCATTGGACTTGAATGAGGTCTTAAGTCATAGTGGTTCTATTTTAAATGGTTTTGGAAGCAAGATGTATTGGATTTCTTAACTTGTATGAGCGACTCAACCCAGGTTAAGCTAAATTATCCACTGCTTGTATTAAGGAGTGTGAACAATATTTAAATGAAATAGCATGGGAATAAAGTCCAGACTGATTTCTCTGAATCGAGATGAAGTGTTTAATCATCTTAAAAACCTGAAATTATTCAGAGGCTATATCTCTTGTATAGCATTGACTAAACTACCAACTCGTCCCCAATCATGCATTGTAAAGTCCCCACCCCGTGCATTTAGGTACAAACTCCTGAGGTTTAGAAATAACTGCAATTCAACTTTGGAGGTGGTGGGCCCTCGCATTGGGCTCCTGGATTTTACTTGCTGATTATGTAAGACAAGCACAGAGTTATTTTACCAGTTAGTCCTAAAATGTCCTGTTTTACTCTCTAAAAGGCTTGTTTACTTTAGTCGATTTATTAACTCGCCTTCAATTCTATGGACTAATTTAATGAGTACTGTCCCCATTTCTTGTTCTGCAGCCCTTCTGGATGTTTTGGCAGAGACGTGGGTCTGTATGTGAGATCTTGCCCTTTTAACTAAGGATCTTTTAAGTATTGCGGAATAAGGGAATGTTTGTTATGTTTTAATATTGGTTTGATGGACTGCAGCTCCTATGTACAGATTTTATCTTTTTTAAATGTTTAGTATGATGAATTGCATCTTTGTTTTTCCAGATGTGATTAATTGTATGTGCTATGTGTTAAGAACTGTGTATATTTATTGTTGTATCGGTTTAAGGTTTCTATAATGTAATCACAACACTAGTCCTCATTACAAGCTTGCTGGTATTGAGCGCGCATTCCGGCATGCCAGGAACTGTGCATCCAGCATGACAGAAACACTGTCATCGGCCTGGTGAAATCGGTGGCACCGCCAGCATTAATGCCAGTCACACCATTTGCAGCATATCACTCACGGAACCACCGGTAACGGAAACACCAGCACCGAAAACAATGTCACTGCCGGAACTGAAAGTTTGCTGGCGGCCATTTTGGAAAACACAATCCACTTAGAATCACCCATTACCTTTAGCCATCCCGACATGCAGACACTGGCATTGCACCAGCAGGCATGGTATCTAGGATCCCAGAAAGACGACAGCGGAAGCCACGATTTTCAGAGCAGGAACTGACCCTCCTAACAGACAGCATTGTTGAGCATGCTACAGAGCTGTTTGCCACGGACATCGGCGCAGTACACAGCTAAAAAAAATGGCATCTGGGAGGAGCTGGTGCAGAAGGTGTTATCCGTGGGAGGCATACTCCGCACTCTATGTGACTGCCGTAAGCATTTGGGTGACCTCCGTCTGAGGGACTGCAACCTGCTATCGGCCCACCGTAAGGAATGCCTGGCCACTGGCGGTGGGACTGCCTCACCAATTAAACTAATGCCATGGGAGGAGAAATGCAGCAGTGTGCTGCATCTTGAAGGGATTGGGGGGGGTGGGAGCGGCGAAGACTGGTGCAGGTACACCTGGAGAGGGCAGTGAGTATAACGTGCCACACCAAATCAATTGCAATGGGCATGCAAATGCAGCGCACACCACACAATGACATGCCCAACTGCATGATGCCAGACCACATCCAACCCATACAGTGTCCAACAAACCATGGCCATTGGGCAAGGGTTCACAAATATAGGCCCCCCAAACATCCAAACTGACAAATGCCCACATGAGTGCTGGTCATGTGCAGACATTGACGACATGAGAAGCAACACATACACAAGGCACACACCCTACAAGGCAGCATGTATGCACCACAAGCAATCTGCCCCTGTGAAACACACTCATGCATGCACGCATCCAAAGTGCCCTGACATACTTGGCACTGGCTGGGTGAATGCCTACCCTTCAGACTGACACCCCCAAGTGCAATAGTGCCCTTCCCTCACCTCCACCTCACTACCCACCTGTGGCGTCCCTCAGGGCACCATCCTCTTTCATACATGAGTGCCTGACTGCTAATCATGCTATGTACTCTGTTGACGATCCCGGCCTGAATGCCAACGAAACGGAGACACCCCTCATCGGGATGCCTGTGCTCTGTTACTCACCCACTCCCTGCCACCCTCCATGGGCCCCTTCCCCTCACCCCCTCACACGTTTCTTGTTGTCTGTTCATGCAATAATACACATGGTTCTGCATATGAATTCATGTCCGAACATTCAATTTGTGTAGTGGAGTGCTTTATTTTTGTGCTGCATCACATGCAGTGTGTGCCATGGGTGGTGTGCGGGTGCTGTGTGTTCAGAAGTAGTTCTGTATGAGTTCCTGGCAGGCCGCACGCTCATCCCTGTGATGGTGTACTCGCATGTCCGCAGCTGCCTCCACATCATTGTCATCATCATCATCGTCCACCGGAGGCATGTCCATGCCCAGGAGCAGGGGAATGTTCCACTGAATGCACATATTGTGCAACATGGCACAGGCCAGGACTATCTTCCCCACTTTCACAGGCCTGTACAACAGTGCCCCGCCTGAGTGGTGAAGGCAACAAAACCGTGCCTTCAACAATCCGAAGATCTGCTTAATTGTCGCCCTTGTTCTGATGTGCGCACAATTGAACGCTGTCCCCTGATGGGTCTGCGGATGTCTCACAGGGGTCATCAGCCATGGTATTAAGGGGTAGCCAGAGTCACCTACATAGAAAGGGCCACAGGGAGGGCCACATTATTGAGGTGAGTGGGCTGTGCATGCATATTGGGATGTGGGTGTGTGACACATGTGTCTGTGAGCTTGCAAGCCATCACTCACCTTGCTGCACCCTGTGACATGCAATGCTGGTCAGGACATGTGTAGGATTAGACTCCGAAGGATGGGTTAGTGGTGGTCGGTGGGGCATAGTAAGTAAATGCAGTGCTTTGTGATGTGGGAGTGATGCATTCTGCTACCTGTGGTGCATTACATGTGTCTGTCCATCCGTGCCCAGATTGTGCTGGTGTGTCCTTCTGTAGGCTCATGTGGTACATGCCAGTCATGGCCACCCACTCTTGTGTGCAGAATGTGTCCCTGCATTTGCATGCACTGTTGACAGTGAACATCCTCCCCATGCCCTGGTACACATGCAATGTGGTGTGAGTTTTGATCCTTTGACTCACCGAATAGCTAGGTCCACTGGCCGCCGTTTAGGACCATGTGCCCAGGCAGCATACTATTGCGCAGGAACATGGAGTCATGTGTTGATCCAGTGAATGTGATTATCAGGTCCGCATCACAAACGACCTGCACATTCATAGAGTGGTACAGCTTTCTGTTCCGATACACCTCCTCTGTGGCGTGGGCAGCCACTAGCTCTATGTGTGTGCAGTCCACTGCTCCCAATATATTAGACATTCACCTGTGCCTGTGTCATTGGTAGGGCGATGTGCTGGTACATATGACACAGGAGGGCATCCAGGACCTGCACGAGCACAACTGAAAATGTTGGCTGGGAGATGCGATTCAGCTCCCCGACTTTGTACTGGAATGTGCCACTTACAAGAAAATGCAGCACAGACACTACCTTCAACAGGGGGCATGGCAGTCTAGATGCTAATGACACTCAGGATGTCATCCTGGATGAGGTTCACTATTGCAATGATGGTCTCCCTGTTCATGCAGTAAAGTGTGTGGATCTGCCTGTCAGTCAGGGACCAGGGTGTGGCCCTTGTGCGGGGTTTAGTTGCACGCCTCCCAGGCACAGCTTGCTGCCCATTGTTCCTCTTCATTCGCCTTCCCATCCTCCTCATCCTCCTCCACTGCCTGTCGGCCCGTTGCCACTGTTGCACCTCCTGCTCATAGAGCTGCACTCCTGCATGCAGCAACTACATATCCACGACTGCTTCTACGAGTGGCAGCATGGTTGTGTCAAAAAGTGTGTGTGGTGTGGGTGTGGTCCTTTTCAGCAGTCTCTGTGCTCGCAGTGTGCAGTTGGGTCAATTTGGTGTACCTGTGGCCTGTTCCTTCACACTTGGGCCTAGTTACCGCATGCTCCGTGGTGTTGGTGTTTCCGGCATAGTTTTCCCAGTGGCACTGGCATTTTTGCGCCCATGTTTCAGGGATATCCGCTGTTGTAATACTGCCTTCTTTCCGTGGTGCCAGATTTTCTGGCACGGATTAACGAGGGCCCCTCAGATTCAGTTGCCTTTGCTAACGGCAATGGTAGCACAGTGCACGCTGTTACCGGCACAGTTGTTACCGGCATTCCCTCGCATAGTAATGCGATACGGAATGAGTGCCGGTAATCGGAATTACCGGCACATTGTTTCCTGACAGCCACACTTGTAATGAGGACCACAGTATCGAAAAAAACAAAATAAGATAAAATGAATATATGTAAACAAAATTTGAGTTCAAGAATCATTTGCAATTGAGTTCTGGAGCATGTTGGGACTTCCAGGCCATCCTTTTAGGCAATGACAGATTAGGATGGATTAAGGGAATTGCAAGTGGAGGGTGACAAGAGAGACTGCCTCTGGGTGGCGCATCATGAGCGGCTGGACTAACCTAGTTCCATGTGGCTCGGCCCCCCTCATGAATCCTGTTCATGAATAAGAACAATTTATCAAAATGGGGAATTGCATTTTTGCAGTTTTATGAAGGGCATGCTTGAGTGAAGTGTAGTATAACCAATCCTAGGGGTAGGAGAGAGGAGGGATATCTTTATGAGATACATTTCTGTTAGGTTGGTTTATTTTGTACAATATGGCAATAAATGAATAAAGAGATTTAAAAAGAAAATCCACCTCCTTGTCACCTACCATGCCACTAAAACTCTGTTATCCACCCTGGTACTCAGTCAAGATTACTAAGGAGACACTATTCTCCTGTGGACACCATCTCTACTCATTTGCCCCAGTTACCAAAGTTCTCAACTTTGCAGTGGCATGCTGTACCTGGACCCCTCTCCCCCCACCCACTCCTTTGCCACGTTGGGCCACTGTCTCCAGGTCGCCTGGCTATTCATGTGGCAGTAGTCACTCTTTACATTTCTCCTGCATAACTTGAAATCAGTTCATGGCCCCGTCTCCTGTATCTGTCCTGTTACTTGATGCCTTGCGCCCTACACTCCAGTGACCTACTTAACATTGCTGTCTTCTTCAACCCATGCCACCTTTTGCTCCCATTCCTTTTCCACCCTTGCCGCTCATCATTGGAATTGTCTCCTCCATGATATCACCACTATCCCCGCATTCACATCTGCCCTTAAACTCCAACTCCTTTCCCTCAAGGGACCCTGCCCAAACACACCATATTGCCCCTGATCTCATAATCTCTTCTTTTGCCCTCATTCTTTATTAGACTGTATATTCTGATATGACCATATGGATATATACTCTACATTATTTTTATTATCGGTCTGTGCTGGTCCCAGAATGTGTTCTCACTTTTATATTTGCTCCCCTCCTTTACCTCGATCATTGCCTAGCGATCTACCAAAGCTTCCCCTTCTAAAGTACCTTTTAAGGGATTGTTGTGCTATAATTTTTGCTACCCTATGTAGTGTTTCTGATTGAGGCAGTATCTCTGTTTTAGGATATGCCTATATTGACTAGATGTCGGTGAAAAACCTGGCCACCATACTGCTGAGGGGAGAGGCGGAATGGGGACCTAATTCTCTCACAATGCAGTGTGTCCACCATACTGCTGAGCGGAGAGGCGGAATGGGGACCGAATTCTCCCACAATGCAGTGTGTCCACCATACTGCTGAGCGGAGAGGCGGAATGGGGACCGAATTCTCCCACAATGCAGTGTGTCCACCATACTGCTGAGCGGAGAGTCGGAATGGGGACCTAATTCCCCGTCAATGCAATGTTGTTCTATGGTGTCAAAGTCAGATTGTCCCTGTTCCCAGCCTCTCTGATTGGACTGAATTCCTCCAAATCAGTGAGCAGACAATTCCAACCAAATAAGAATGTGAAAGTTACATCAAGCAGAAAATTAGAACAATCTGCATGCTTTTGATTGGCTATAAATTCCTGCGTTACAGACGATCAGGTTGCCAGAGCTCATCCGCCCACTCTGTCTGAAATGTTGACTAATCGACTCAAGCACAGCCAATGTTGCCTGCAGCCACCATCCAACCAGAAAAGGAGTGACATTCTGTGCATTTAGCCCAGCTGGGTATGAGGTCATGAGAAGCAGTATATTTCTACACAACTCAAGTATTGAAAACTCTCCTAGTCAGATGCACCAATAGTCATATGATTTCCATAATAATTTAAAAGCCTTGCTCCTTCCATAGAGGTATCCTTACTGCTGTGGTTCTCTTCCGACTTCCTGGTGCCTGCTAGCGCGAGCAACAAGAGAACCTATGTATTTGTTAAATGCATTAGAGCCGGTGAATTCTGACCACGGGGCTCAAAATTAAAGAGGAGTCTGGCTTCTTTTAATTCAGATTGTCTGAAACTTGGCAATGGATGTTGTGGGAGGCCAATACACAGACACCTTGGGATATTTCAGCAGGGTATTGGACATTATGCGACATAACCTTTTGAGGCCCAAAATTGCATTTTTGTGACATTTATGCAGCACATTTTGAAGTGAGTCGACGGTGTGAGTCAGTGAGTGCCAGGATGCAGGAGAAAGAGCTACGGTGTAAGAGCAACAGCAGCTGGAAATGTAAGGAATATGTTGCAACAAAGAAAATATTTTACTGAATTTATGAGTTATGAGGCTTGTGTGGAAAAACACTGCTGCCAAAAGAGAAGGATAGCTCACGACAACACTCTGGTCTTGTAAACAAGGCTACACTGAGCAGTACGGGTTCGGTACTTAATCCTGGTACTGAGTCTGGCATGAAGTGCTTTATAAGAAACCAATCAAATTGTTTTCCCCTCCCGAGTTACCAAATGTATTGACATTTAAAATGGACTGTGAGTTAAGGTTTGATATGTAGAGTGAGGGAGTATTTTTAAATGTAAGACATGTTTAATTTCCACTGAGTGTTTTGAGTAGTAATATCTCACTGGAAATTGATTTTCATGACAACAAATAATTTGTATGATATCACTCGACCCGTCTTTAGAAATGTATTTTAAGAATGGACTGGTAGAGCATTAACCCCCTCAGTTTATCTCTTGTCAATGCCTGTAGTCAGTGATTGTGAATTTATCTTGGACTCAAGTAGTTCAGGGTCTCATGGGCATGTGCCCTTAGAAATAGAATGTGTTGTAAACCCTGTTTGCAAGGGCTGTTCTGATGCTGGACTGTGGCTTCATTTGAACTTGGAATTGGAACGTAACGTTGGAGAAGAAAGAAAACAAAACGCCACAGTACGTGGCAATGCTTGGGCTCAGTTTGGACTTTACCAGTCATTTGCATTTTTTATACTAAGTTCTGTTTTGTTATTTTCTTTGTCACAGGTTTATTTTTTGAAAGAACTGGTGTTCATTATTCTTTTTTACAAGCGTGGAAGCCCCCACCCACATTACCCAGAAACCTACAATAGCAACAGTGCTCGTGCCTGTGTTGTAAGCCCTGTTTGCAAGGGCTGTTCTGAGGGTGTTCAGAACTAGTCAGGGCTGGAAGGTACTCCCACTAATATTTGCAAATTTTATTTTTATGAGATTTATATTTCATAATTACAAACATATTGTCATAAATCACCAAAGTATCTTATGAAAAGGATATGGTAAACCAAAAGGATACAATTGATAGGGGTCTTCCGGATCCTTGAATTCACACAATATGATAGTAGTGATGTCAATTTAGACCTTCCAAATGATACAACTCTCTGACTGGTAAAACAGGCAGAGAGAAGGATCATTGGAAAGGGTGTGGGAGAGTAATAGGAAGACAGCCTAGGAAAAAATAAAGCATCATGAATAACTACCCCAACTAACCTCTCTGATAGAATGGCAATAACGCTAATTCCAACACTAACCTGTAGGCTTAGAACTGGAGTATCCACCAAAGTCTATGAAGAAATCCAGGAAAAGAACCAACGACAAAGGAGGGAAGGTTGGTAAGGGAGACTTATCCCGAACGGCACGAGGCTCATGCTAGATACCAGGTTGGTGCACCACAGGGTAGCGTCCATAGTTCTGTGCACGGTCACCTTCAAATAAAAGTTGTAGATAAACCTTCCTTTCCCACAAAGAACAGAACAAAAAGCGAAATGAGTCCACCTGTTATTTCCTGACAGGTTCAAACCAACCGCGTGCTGGATACACGCGGCAAGAGTATACGCCGCCAGGAAAGCTGCGCTTGAAGGGTTCCAGCGTCCGCGTGGGATTTTACACGCGAACCAAATACATGCAGCCAGGCCAGCCGCGCTTGAAGAGTTCCAGCGTCCGCGTGGGATTTTACACGCGAACCAAGTACACGCAGCCAGGCCAACTGCGCTTGAAGAGTTTCAGCGTCCGTGTGGGATTTTACACGCAAACCAAGTACACGCAGCCAGGCCAGCCGCGCTTGAAGAGTTCCAACGTCCACGTGGGCGTTTTACACGCGAACCAAGTACACGCAGCCAGGCCAGCCGCGCTTGAAGAGTTCCTGCATCTGCGTAAGAGTGGAAGTGGAAACTTACACGCCGACAGGAAAACAGCACACGAATGGAACAGGAACTCGCGTGTGAGAAGACACTCTAACAAAACCTGCTAAAGGCAGAATACAGGAGATTGCGTGTGAAGGAGACACGTCGATTGAAGGCCAAGGAAGATAACTGACGGGATGCAAAGATATAGATGAAGAGTTCAACTACCAAGACGCCAAAATGTTCAATCAGACGCAGCGAGCCACGTATCCACGCTGCTTATGAACGTTCTGCCGTAACACACGTGACTATCCTGAATCACGTGAATTCAGCGACGTGAATAATGCAGACATCGTTTTCCCGGTAGTACATCAAACAACCTCCATCTCGAATAAAACGATCTAGCAGTTCTATGAGCATAACCCGTTCTGCGAACAGACGGAGTTCCAGATCCAGAGGTAAAATGTCCAGCATGCATGACAGTGCCACCCCCCAAAGGAGCAGCATCTCCCCTCTTTAAGTGGAATTTTCTCAATAAAGCAGGAGCATGGATATTGGAAAGAGGTTCCCACGATCTGTCTTCTGGGCCATAACCTTTCCAGTCCACCAGATAATAAGGCCTGCCCGAACGTAATCTCATATCCAGTATTTCTTGTACCTCAAATTCGTCTGATCCTTTCACTGAAACAGCAACAGGCCGTATAGGCAGTTTAGTAGCATCGGAGCAGGGTTTAATGAGTGAGACGTGAAATACTTGATGCACTCGCCATCGTTGTGGCAATGCCAGGCAGACAGCAGCCGGGTTAATCACGTTGAGCACCTCATATGGCCCTATGTACTTAGGTAACAGTTTCTTTTTTCCCGGTATCTTCAAGTTCTTAGTAGACAGCCATACTCTCATGCCTGCTTTGTAGACTGGTGCGGGTTCTCTATGAGTATCAGCATAGTACTTATCTCGTTTTTTAGCCCACTCCAATTTCTGTATTACCTTCGCCTGTATAGTCTTTAGATTACTGATATTACGAACGGCTGCAGGAGTGTCCAAAGACAAATCGGAATCCAACGGAATGGATTTATGGTGTTGCCCATACAGAGCATAGAAAGGAGAAGTGCCTATGGCACTATAGTAGGAATTATTGTAGGCAAACTCTGCTGCTGGCAGGACTGTGATCCAGTCTGACTGAAACTGAAGACACAAACACTGCAGGTATTGTTCCATAGTGCTATTAGTCCTCTCAGTTTGTCCGTCTGTTTGGGGATGATAAGCACTAGACATCCTGTCATCAATAAGCAATGTCGAGGTTAGTGCTCTCCAGAAACGGGAGGCAAACTGTGAGCCCCTGTCGGTAATTATCACTGAAGGTAGACCAAAAAACCGGAAGATATGCCTGATGAATAAGTCAGCCAGCACTGCAGCTGTTGGTAACCCAATACAGGGAACAAAAAGAGCCAATTTAGTAAAGTAGTCCACCACAACCCAAATGGTATTGTAACCATTATTACTTGGGGGTTCCACCACAAAATCCATTGATATCATGTAGCAAGATTTGTGAGGAACAGGTAAAGATTGTAGTGAACCCACTGGTTTGCCGGCAGTGTTCTTGCATTGGTTGCATACTGAACATGTAGAAACATAATCAATTACATCTCGTGTAATAGAAGGCCACCAACACCATCTCTTGAGCAGCTCAAGGGTTTTCTTTTGTGCAGGATGGGCTGCCACAATTGAATCGTGTCCTCAAGTGAGAGCCCGGTTCCGAGTGGTATCTGTTGGTAGATAAAGTACCCCTTGTGTGAAAGCCAAATCGTTGTGGATGTCTAGATTAAATTCCTGAACCAATCGTGGATTTTGTTTCACCCATTCATGTAATTCATGTTTGAGAGAAGACTGTGCAGAACAACTACACATCACATGATCTGCCAACAACGTATTTTGAACCGGAGGTTCTTCCTTCACCTCCTCACTGATGTAGGATAAAGCATCTGATTTAACATGTTGTCTGGCAGGGCGATATGTGATTTGAAAATCAAATTGAGCAAAAAACATATGCCATCTAGCCTGGCGAGCAGTAAGACATTTCATAGTTTTGAATGCCTGAAGATTCCGATGATCTGAATACACCAACACCTGATGTTTGGCCCTAAGAAGATGATGTCGTCATTCTCGAAAAGCATCCTTGATCGCAAGCAATTCCCGTTCAGTAACAGTATAGTTCTGTTCATATGGTGTTAGCTTACGAGAAAAGTCAGCAACTGGATGCTCCTCTTTGGTTTCTGCACAGATTTGTGAAAGAACTGCTCCCGTAGCGACACTGGAAGCATCCGCTTCCACAATAAACTGACAATCAGGGTCGGGATGCTGGAGTACAGGTGCAGTGGTAAATGTTTCCTTTAGTGTCTCAAATGATTCTTGGCCGTTCGGATTCCAACAGAATGGTACTGTGGAACTTGTCAAGGCTGTCAATGGGGCCACTGTTTTGGAGAAGGAACGGATAAATCTATGATAGAAATTCGCAAAACCTAGGAATGACTGTAGAGACTTGACATTATGTGGAATAGGCCAATTCAATATAGCTTTCACTTTGGAACGGCTCATTCGGACACCGTGATTGGTGATATCATAACCCAAAAATTCAACTTCCTGTGTATGAAAGACACATTTCTCTGCTTTAACAAAGAGTTTGTTCTCTCTGAGCCTTTGTAGAACAGCGGACACATGTTTTACATGTTCTGAGAAGGATGATGAATATATCAATATATCATCCAAATAGATCACCACTTACTGGTCCATCATGTCTCTGAAGATGTCGTTCATGAAGAACTGAAACGTGGCGGGAGCGTTACAGAGACCAAAAGGCATCACCAGATATTCGTATAGGCCGTACCACGTCTTGAAAGCGGTCTTCCACTCATCGCCTTCACGGATGCAAACCAGATTGTATGCTCCCCTTAAATCTAATTTAGAAAAGTACACAGAAGTGCCAAGTTGATCTAACAAAACATTTATCAAGGGTAATGGATATTGGTTCTTTATGGTGATGTCGTTAAGAGCCCTGTAATTTATGCAGGGCCTTAGGTCTCCCTCTTTTTCGGAACAAAGAATAATGGAGAGGCAGCAGGTGATTGGGATGGCCGTATGAAACCCATATCAAGAGCCTTATCAATGCAGTCTTTTAAGACAGCATCTTATTTGGGAGTTAAAGAATAGACACAACCAGTAGGTATCTTAGCCTCAGGAATTAGATCAATCGGACAGTCATACTGTCTATGAGGAGGCAGCTGTTCTGCCTGGCCCTTGTCAAAGACATCTGCATATTCAGTATATTCACATGGTATATGTGTACTGCCCTGATGTACGACACTGATAGAAAAACCTCCCTCCATGGAGGCCAGAATATGTGATTTGGATGACACCCCTTGACTGGTAAAATAATGTTCATTGCAATAGACAGAAGGATATTGAATCAATCCCGTAACCCAGTCAATGGTTGGATTATGAAGAGTCAGCCAGGCAAGACCAAGCAATAATTTGTAATGAGAGGCCGCGATGACATCAAAAACCATTTCCTCTGAATGACCATTTGATAAAGTCATTCGAATAGGTACAGTCTCCTGAGTGACCATATCTGAAGTCAAGACTGTCCCATCCACAGTGCTCACTGTTTCAGGTTTGTTTTTGGTTATCAAGGGTATAGAGCATTTTTTAGCATATGTAATGTCAATGTAATTATTTGTGGCTCCAGAATCAACCATGGCTTTGGAAACTAACTCTTGATCAGCAAAATGTAACGTCACCTCTACAGCTATAGGTGTATAAGCTGGAATGGTACAGGAGTCCGATGTAACACTCGACACAGGGACTCCTTCTAGTGTTGAGTTTTGGCGTTTCCCGAACACTTAACTGGTTTCTTGGGACATGCCGCCAGTAAATGCTCAGATGAACCGCAGTACATGCAAA
Organism: Ambystoma mexicanum; assembly: GCF_040938575.1. Lineage (NCBI taxonomy): Eukaryota > Metazoa > Chordata > Amphibia > Caudata > Ambystomatidae > Ambystoma > Ambystoma mexicanum. The sequence goes on along the minus strand of NC_090929.1, from coordinate 1,493,837,123 downwards.
GATTGTTTTTTCTACGTTTTTCCCTTTCTGCATTAGATAATCGGCCTCTCGCAGCACCGATTTGCATTGGTTCAGGGTCATTAGATGAGGCTGCTGGTACCTCAGAACGAACTGATGCTTGCAAGAATGGTTTTCTCTCTCCTTTGCGAGCATTTCTTCGAGCATCGATTTGTAGAATCAGTTCAAGCAATTCTGTGAACCCCGTAGGAACCACAGGAACCGTAGATAAGGCGTCTTTTAGTTCTTCTGAAAGACCCTTGTAAAAAAACGCGGTTTTCTTATCTGCAGGCCATTGGGTCTCGGCAGTTAACTGATTGAATCTGGCTATGTAAGCTAATAGTGTTTGGTTACCTTGTTGTAGATTAATTCCAGATCTGTGGCTTGAGTAGCATAACGCATATCAAAGACCTTGCTCATGGCAGATAGAAGCTCATCACAATCGTACAACAAAGGACTGTTTGTCTCCAATAAAGGATTAGACCAAGCAGCAGCTGTGCCCCCCAAATGGGAAAGCACGAAGGCCACCTTTGTAGTTAAATCAGGAAATGAGTTAGGCCGGCACAGGAAATGGAGTCGGCACTGATTGACAAAGGATCTATAGGTTTTGGGATCTCCTGTGAACCTTTCTGGAGGAGGCAAAGGAAACTGCGTTGGCATAACCACTTGAAGGTTTTTCTGTTGTGGTGCTGGTGTACCGGATCCAGATGCAATGGCAGCAGGAGCCAGTGTTCGTTGAGGAGCAGCCCGAATAGCGTCTTGCATAACATCCATGCAATGACGCAATGTGTCCTGTGCCGTAATCATTTCATTTCTCAAATCTGTGATTAATTGAGTCAAGACCGTTAAAGGATCCGTACCCTCCATGGCTTCTGATTCTGTCATAAATCACCAAAGTATATTATGTAAAGGATACGGTAAACCAAAAGGATACAATTGATAGGGGTCTTCCGGATCCTTGAATTAACATGATTTGATAGTAGTGATGCCAATTTAGACCTTCCAAATGATACAACTCTCTGACTGGTAAAACAGGCAGAGAGAAGGATCACTGGAAAGGGCGTGGGAGAGTAATAGGAAGACAGCCTAGGAAAAAATAAAGCATCATGATTAACTATCCCAACTAACCTCCCTGATAGAATGGCAATAACGCTAATTCCAACACTAACCTGTAGGCTTAGAACTGGAGTATCCACCAAAGTCTATGAAGAAATCCAGGAAAAGAACCAACGACAAAGGAGGGAAGGTTAGTAAGGGAGACTTATCCCGAACGGCACGAGGTTCACGCTAGATACCGGGTTGGTGCACCACAGGATAGCGTCCATAGTTCTGTGCACGGTCACCTTCAAATAAAAGTTGTAGATAAACCTTCCTTTCCCACAAAGAACAGAACAAAATCGAAATGAGTCCACCTGTTATTTCCTCACAGGTTCAAACCAACCGCGTGCTGGATACACGCGACAAGAGTATACGCCACCAGGAAAGCTGCGCTTGAAGAGTGCCAGCGTCCGCGTGGGATTTTACATGCAAACCAAGTACACGCAGCCAGGCTAGCCGCGCTTGAAGAGTTCCAGTGTCCGCGTGGGATTTTACACGCGAACCAAGTACACGCAGCCAGGCCAACCGCGCTTGAAGAGTTCCAGCGTCCGCGTGGGATTTTACACGTGAACCAAGTACATGCAGCCAGGCCAACCGCGCTTGAAGAGTTCCAGCGTACGCGTGGGATTTTACACGCAAACTAAGTACACGCAGCCAGGCCAGCCACGCTTGAAGAGTTCCAACGTCCGCGTGGGATTTTACACACGAACCAAGTACACGCAGCCCGGCCAGCCGCGCTTGAAGAGTTCCAACGTCCGCGTGGGATTTTACATGCGAACCAAGTACATGCAGCCAGGCCAGCCGCGCTTGAAGAGTTCCAGCGTCCGCATGAGAGTGAAAGTGGAAACTTACACGTGGACAGGAAAACAGCATGCGAATGGAACAGGAACCCGCGTTTGAGAAGACACGCTAATGAAACCTGCTAAAGGCAGAATACAGGAGATCGCGTGTGTAGGAAACACGTCGATTGAAGGCCAAGGAAGCAACTGAAGGGATGCAAAGACGTAGATGAAGAGTTCAACTACCAAGACGCCAAAATGTTCAATCAGAAGCAGCGAGCCATGTATCCACGCTGCTTATGAACGTTCTGCCGTAACACACGTGACTATCCTGAATCACGTGAATTCAGCGACGTGAATAATGCAGATGTCGTTTTCCGGTAGTACATCAAACAACCTCCATCTTGAATAAAACGGTCTAGCAGTTCTATGAGCATAACCCGTTCTGCGTACAGACGGAGTTCCAGATCCAGAGGTAAAATGTCCAGCATGCATGACACATATTTGTTGTTTAGGCGAATAGTTGACCTGGTAACTTATATGCGTAAAATTAAAGGCATTAAGCTTTACTAAAAACAAGTATGCCGTCCAAGCTGGAAACCTTGAAACTAATAGAACGTTTAAACCGCATGCCGTGCTAGAGCAAACAATGTTCCCTGCCTGTTAAGGATATGTTGCTCAGAACGAAAGAAAGGGCGTACTCAGCTTCTGCAGGTATACGTTCCTTTTATTCCACTGAGCATACGAAAAATGACACGTCTATTGGAATTATTAATATTGAATCAACACAAGTCTCTACAGATATTGTTGAGAGGTCAGGTGAATCCCCTATAATAGATGTAAGTGATCGCACAATGTCATGTTTGACGGCCACTATTTATAATGGAGACTGCTTGACCCTGACCCCAGACATTGAGCAGTATGGAACTCCGTCCTATGATCCGTTGGAGCTGCATAAAGACAATCACTCACCCTCAGTGGATCCTCAATTGTCTAATTTAACTTAATTGGTGCAAGGATATAAGATTGTGCAGTCTTGCCGGCAGCAGGATGTTTTACCTATACCAGCTCAACAATAGGAGACTTAAATTTCTCTAATATTCGACATAATCTACCGAAAATTTCCGGCTTAATATTTGAAATTTATGAAGATTCCTCCAAACAGCTGACACACGAGGGTGACTTGACCAGAACTGCGCAGCATAGTGAGAAAACACGTGAAGTATTTCAGCCTATTCCTCTCTCAAAGTCCCTGATTATGTTTGCTACTGCTTCAGTCAGTTTGTCCCCTCTTTCAATTGATTTTTCTGATCATGCTCCCAACAAACAATCAGGGAATGATACAGCTCAGCTTAACACATCTTTTAATACTCCCATGCTTTATACCACCTTGACGCCCATGAATCTGGCTCTGACCACAATGAGTAAACTTTCTGATGCTTTGGAACAAAAACAAGTTACACAATCAATGTTGCTAGATCAAATTCTCATCCATCAACGAGAAACGAAACATTTACTCTCAGAGTTAAATTCATCACATACCGTTAAGCCTCAGTTGATATCAAAAGAATTGGACACAGATTACCTTGACAAAGTGTATGTCAATGTAGTGACACAAACTTCTGCTCACTCAAGTCTCATAATGCCCATTAGGCAAAATGATTGTTCTGAAAAACCGTACATTTGAATACATCCGTATTAATAATTGAGAGTATAAATGATCCCATAGGTAATCTGAAAACATCATTGCCACAAAGTTCTGATAAAGTGAAACCAACAGATGACTTTGACATCTTTGTGAAGGCGCTGATTGCGCAAAGGATCAAGTTAAAGCCTCCTGTTGAGCTATAATAAAAAGAATTTCAAAAGGCCGAATATTTCAACTTCTTCTGGGTCAAAGCAATTAATAAAAAAATCTTACGAGGGCCAGTAAGCAAAAAACAATTGCAAGTGAAGCAATTACTACAAAATACGAACAATTATCCATTCAAAATAAAGAGCTAAAAACTTCTTTAAAATTAGGTAAGAGCCAATGTATTTCCTATAAACCATTAGATGAACTAATAGGAGCTCTTGAAATGCAAAACCAGCAGGCATCTGATCAGAATAACTTGAAACAGGGCTCTGGGATTCCTTGTGTGCAATTACTTCATTCCTTTCAGTCTTCTAATGAAAATGTGCAAACACTCGATTCAAGAATAGCAGACATTGAGAAAATAATACAGCACTCTCTCATAACTGAGTCAGCTGAAATGGCTTCTCAAGCACATGTTATTGCTTCTAATGGTTGATCTAAAATTATCCAAGGGCTTTTGGCTACAGGTCCACAAGCTTACCTTGATACCTCTAATAAAATGGGCCTACACCATAATTCTTCTAATCAATTGCATTATCATACTGTGATTATATGTTGTTGATCTGACAGAGCTGAAAAATATGATCTGAACCGAGCTTCGATCCTGAATATCCTTGCAGAGATTACTGCATTAGAAGATATATCTATCACTGATATAGACCAAGTCAAATTCTTACATGATACAGATCTGACTAGTGGGAGGATATGGATTCGATCGGGAACTATATTGAATTTGATTTGGCAAACAAGATAATTGATTTTTTAACTGGGCTTTACACTTAACTATGAATCCTTTGAACAATATAACAGAGTTCAGCCAATGCAAGGGTTGTCTTATAAAAACTCTTCTCTCAGCAACCTAACAAAGGCGGGCTCGTCTGCAAGGTATATGGATGTAACAACGCAGCAATCGCAAAACAAATCTACCCATCCTTACTCACAATCTCACACATGACATTTCTCTGATTGCTGACCAATAGTAGAAGCACAAAACACAACCCTGAAATTAATATCCTGGAATATTCGTGGCCACTCACATTTGTTTAATGATCAACTTAATAAGCTTAGTGACTTTGACATTATAATATTACAAGAAACCTGGCTGTCTAAGACTCCAGTCTGGGAAGACCATACCATCCTTATTAACCTGACTATTACCAAATCTAAAGGTAGACCTATTGCCGGTTTACTTGTGGCCATCAGAAATTCCAAGGGTTTTATTTCAAGTGAGTGGGATATGCCTAGCAATTATGCACAATTGGTAAAAAATAAAAATGTCAACATCATTGCATTGCTGTAATCAATCTGTATTGGAACTGTAGGATTATTTAGCGTGTTTTTGGAGTGCAGCGACACTACATGGGATCAATATATAGCGTGTTTTTGGAGTGCAGCGCCACTACATGGGATCAATATATAGCGTGTTTTTGGAGTGCAACACCACTGCATGGGATCAATGTATTGCTATAATGCGGTACAGCAAGCCATGTGTTGCCTGTGTAACATATGGATATGTAAATGAAGACAGGCTACTCAGTCAAAAACACATCATTTTTTTTCACATTTAAAAACGCACCATTTTTTTTCTCACCTGAAATGCCTCTGTTGCAGGAGGCACATTAGAGGATTAATGAACTGATATAATTAACAGTACTAATATGATTCTAACTTATTAATATCATAATGTGTTCTCCAAGTGCAAAATGAGGCAGGCTGAAACTCATTTTAAACGGACATTCAGAATTTTTTTTTTCCTTTCTCTTTCTCTATGCTTTTCACAGTCCTTGCTAAGGAAACAAAACTCGAATAAGCAGGTAATTAGTGGATACAGTTTCTTACTGAAGAGTGAGCTATTGTTTGAAGAAGGAGGGTATGACATGATAGACTTTTATTGGATGCACGTCATGTTAGGGGCTGTAACAGAGGTCTCGTGGTGCATCTCGGGGAGGAAGAAAGGCAGTGGACATTTTGCACAGCTTCGGTGAGGACTTGGCGGGAGTTGCTGTGGGGTTGCCTGATTGAGGGGTGTCGTTCCAGTGCACTGCTGACCTTCACAGGCTGCAGATTCCAGTCAATTAGCACTGGCTTGAGGACCAAAGAGTGCAGATTGGAACTGCATGTCCTCGCCGGGTGCTCTAAAAGGAAGCCCTGAGCCATTTTTAAGCGACCGGCCCAGAGAGTTTGCGCGCTGAACAGCTACAATTTGCTGGTAATTATCTTACACAAAGTGAGAGTGCGGTGTGTGAATGAAATCTATTTCAGTCAGGCAGCGTAGCGATAGCTGCATTCTAATGTTGCCATTCAGAAATGCAAGTCAACTGATGCACTGTTCTTTTTATTGTTGCAAAGAATCTAATGAAATGCCATGTATTTTTCAATTGTTTCTCTTATGTTTATTCTAGAAAAGACTGACTCGCAAAACTGGTAATGTATGATTTTTTAAATGAAACTGATGTAAATCACAATCTGTGTAAAGGCTTCTATTTGCTTCTGTTTTTCTCTGGTGCAGTTAGTCCATATCACCTGATAAAAGGGGAGGTTATTAGGTAATATATGCCAAGCATCCCATGTGGAAAAAGTTATGTTATGAGTAGTTATAAATAACTGTGTGCATGGTTCCACTCAGTGTATATGTGTGTGTGACCTCTGAGTGGAACACAATCTGATAGTCTGCTGGATGTACATGAGTCAGCAGAGAGAGAGGCCTCTGGAAATAGTTTCACTAATGTAAATAAATTAGTGATTATACCACATGTTATTGTGAATACTTTATGGAAGCAGAGCTCACTGGTGTAGATAAATCAGTAATAAGAGCCATAAGTGGCACTTCATATGAAAATGTGGTGTTCTTGAATAATGTAGAAGCCTGTGGCCTCTAGAGATCACAAGAACAGTTTAAACAAAAGAAAGGGTTTTTGTATGTTGGGGCCACAAATAAAACAAAGAAATTATGCTCATCACTATACCACAACAAAATGCATACCATCTAAATGTATCTGTGTACTGAAATAATGCATAGCCACAATACCACTATAATACCAAACCCAATCTGAATGCAAGGAGTGATTATTGCTAAATTACTTTTATTTTTGGTGGTAAGAAAATACAGCTAGGCCCCAAATCTACACAAAATACCCTACATATTTATGGTGTGTTGCAGGCCGGGAAAGTGAACATAGAGCACCTACTGGGCATGGCAAGTGTGTCTCACACCTCCATCTGTACATTAAAGGGAACCCCTTTCATAATAGCAGTGTGTCACTAAAAACGAATTTCAGAATGTCTCAAAGGGAAACCACATTCTCAGACCTAGTGCAATATTTAGAGGCAAAGTTATTTGCACATGGGACGTGGTCATCGAATAGTACCTCAGAATGGCATGACCGCATTCATGGTGAGGTGCAGAAAGAAAAACTGGACAATATTTTTGCAGAAGGCAGCATAATTCAGGTCTGCCTTCTAAGGTTATTAAATGCAGCTGATAAAAATGCAGAGAAAGACTGTTTCTGGTTGATACGGCTATGCGCCAAAATCTGGTTTATTTTGAATAGGTCCCTGCGAATGCAAGAAAATGACACCCAGCTAATTAACAGGTTAAAGACTGACTTAGATGGGGTAAGTAAAAAAGAGGAAATGTTAAGAGCAGAATTGGATATATGCCAAAATGACAAGCAGTTAAAATGCAGAGATTTTGATGTTCAATTGTCCAAAAGGAAGAAACAGTTTGAGGACAGTGAACAAGAATTAGTACACTTAAAAGCATTGATGGACCACATTAGACAAGATAAAGATGAGGTTGTGTCAGACATTCAGATTTTACAAAAAGAACATTATGAGAAAGAAAGTGACCTCCAAAATGCGGAACAAAGAATTTAATGAGTGCCAAATGTAAATGTGCGACATGCAGGAGGTAATTAATAAAATGAGTGATGAAAACAACTATTTGCAAAACGAAGAAAACAGGCTCCTTAAAAAGTGTAAGGACTTAGAACAGCAAATGTGCATTCCCATGTCCCAGGTGAGGCGGCAGGGTACCACATTCAATGGAGTTGAGGTGAATTCTATTTCTACCCAAAGGGCTAGTGCCCCAGTGACTGGGCCGGTGACTGAACTTGGTTGCAGCGCCCTTGGGGGAATTGATACTCCCATTGGGGGCCGCCACCAATCCCATACACCTGGAACCAGGGTTGAGTCACCAAGTAGTGCAATTCCATGCATTGCAACAAGTAGCCCCATAAAGATAATGAAATCCATTAAAGCCCTGATCAAACCATTTAACAAAGGAGGGGAATGCTGCATAGAGGATCACTTAGAAGCGGTTCATGACATTTTTAAAGCACACCAGATACCTAAGGAACAGTACAGGCAATATTTTCATTTAACTTTAGATACCCCGACGGCCAGTATTATAAGAGGATTGAATGAACAGCAGAATATGACATGGGCGGAGTTTGAAAAAGAGATTAGGCGTCATTTTTCTCCTTTCCAGTCATTGCAGGAGGCAAAGAAAGTCGCTTACACAATCACTGCTGGGCCTTATACATCCCCTCGCCAGTTTTTACAAGACTTAAAAAGAGCATTTTCTCGCTTTGATGTATCTTTTGACCCCAATTCCAATGAGTTTAAAACTGCCTACTTCTATGGGCTGCAGAAAGACATCATATCCCAATTGGTCCGTGAATTTGACCGTGACAAGTCCCTAGAATGGATTGTACACCAAAGCACAAAACTATATGAGGTACTCTATTGTCAGGGTAGAGAAAGTGATAAAATGAGAGATACTAGACCTAAATCTAAAGAACCCTCAGCAACAGTGATGGAAATCAGGTCAGCCAAAATGTCCCTTGAGTCTGCTCAAAGTCCAAGTAAAAATAATTTGGCACCTGAACAGAGGGGTAATCAACAAAGGTCATCACACACTGCACCAATGTTCCAATCACATGATCCTAGTAATAGGGAGAGCTACATCAGCCCCAGGTACTTAGGAGATAGGCCCCGGGCAGGCTATCGACCTGATATGTCAGGTATGAACAATAACCAGAGTCAAAATCAGGATCAAAGAAATGATGGTCCTTATCAGACATTGGGGACACAAAGCAGATTTGATCCCAATACCATGATATATGGTAATCAGGATAGACCCCGATATGTAGATCGATTTGCTGATAATGGGAATCAACATAGGGGCCAGTACCCACAACCTGAGAGACAAGACATGAGGCAGAACATGAACTACACTTCACGTCAGTACAATGATTCCCCACCAGGGGACTACAACCAAAGGATGGGTGCACCCCGCTCCCCTCCGCAAATGAATCAAGAGTCTGGGAACCATCCCAATAGAAATCATTCTCCTGAGAGGTATCAGAATAGATCCAATCAGGGAGAAAACAACCAATATCGATCTAGGCCACAGAGAGAGGATTCTAGAGAGATGGAAAGATTCCAGTGCCTCGAGGCCCAAGTGAAAATGTTGGCTGAGCAAATAGGAAAGCTCTGTACGACACAAAAACAGTCATCAAAGGAGGGGGCAGAAGGCCATAGCAATGATCGGGGGGCTTCTGAAAAGTGACTAAGTACTTATGATACCTGCAGCGCCAAAAAAACAGTTTGCTCTGAGGTAACTTTGCATGATGACTCTGAGATGCCTAATGATTTAAAAGTGAAAATACCAGTGCATGAACATGTAACAGAAAATGTAAATACTTCTAAAAGAGATGTACGGTTTAACCTAGAACTAAATCAAACATTGGCGATTTGTACAAATGAAATAGGAAAACATGAAAATCCAAAAGAACAAAGAGACAGGTTTAAGAAAAATTACTCATGCATGGGGAATACCAGTGAACCGGGAGTAAGTGGCGATGCTATAACTCCTTCCCTGGGCAATCAAAACAATGACCAAACGCAGGCAAGAAAAAGAAATGCTCAAAAGGAGGGTACAGGTCAATCACCTGAAGAATTCTTTGAACCACATATTTTTGAAGAGGTTAAAAGGGCTGGTACCATGCTGAATAATCACAAATGCACAGAATTAGACAATGGCAAATTGCCAAGTGATGTTGTTACACATGTTCAGTTGGAGGGTTGTAGTGTGACCTCTGATGATACCTGGATGGATGGGCGAACGGTGGCCACACTCCAAAAAACCTCTGAACATGGGGAAATGAATAAAGCCTCTCGCACAGGAATGAGCAAAAAGGAGGGAAAAATGTCTTTCCATTTACCAATGTGCTTAGCCAAAAGTGAAAAAGGCCTGAGAAAGGTGAGCCCTGAAATCAGTAAGAATTCACATTTCTTATGTGTGTTAGAGGAAGTTGAAGACAGGTATTATGCTCCCATCATTGTGGAAGAAAAATGCCATACATTTGCAATGATTGACACTGGCGCACAGGCCACAATTACGTCTAAAGAATTAGTAAAGAGTATCAATGAAGGGAGATCCCCGCAGAATCAGATCACAGTAAAGGAGAATCAAGGTCCAGTGCATAATTTTAACGGGGAGGAGGTGCCTATTATAGGCGCCACCAAGGTTGACATAAAGATAGGTAAACACAGAATGAAACAGGAGGTATTGGTCACATCCATTTGTGATATTCCATTTCTGATGGGAACAGATTGTCTGAAAAGATTACCTCCGCTCATAGATGGGGTGAATGGAGTACTGTGGTCCTTAACCAAAAAACCATTGAGACCTAAAAAACTAAAATCACAAGACAGCAATATAAATGAATGTCACACTGTTGCAAAAACAAATGATGCAGTGGAGGTGTATCTCCAGAATAGTTGAATACCTAACGTCACTGTTATATTAATGTGTCAAGACAAAATGCAGAGTAAAAATGAAATATTACCTGTACAAATATACTTAGACCCAAGGAAAGAATGGCAAACTGCCATAGATGAGCACACCTTACGTTTTTATTTAAAAGAGAAGACATGCAAACAGAATACTGCTACTAGAGCAGGTTCAGAAAAACACATTACCACTCTTGCTGAAATATACATGGAAGATGAACAACCATGGGTTCATGTTGGGATAAATGACTATTCTAAAACAATAAAAGCCACTTTAGTGCTTGAACAGGAAAGGAGCTTCATTTATGAGAAATTGTTGCAAAAAATAATGGAAAGGGAGGAGATCCCGAAATTTAGGATTAAAAACCAGTATGTCTCTGGTTTGGACGGTCCAGACTTTGAAAACCGAATTGCAGGTAGATGCATGCTGAAAATTAGCATTGGACAAAAAACAATTTACCATAATGTTTGGATAGTGTGTGGAACACAAAATGACTTTTACATGGGCAATGACATCATGCACAGAATGTGTATGGTGCTAGAGTTCCTTAATCAAAAGATATGGTCATGCATAGGTGGGCCTCCACCTGAATTTGAAGACAAAAGAAGGGCTTATCATTGCGCACAGCTGGTCCCTTATGCAATTGAATTACAAATGAGGAAAGATACTGTTATCCCTGCATTCACAAAGCAGTTTGCAATAACACTGAAATGCAAAAATGGACAGCAGATGAAAGATTCTGATGCATATGTGTGTCTGAATGAATCCATAAAACAGCAAGGCCTGGATTATGAATACATTCCATTGGAAGATGTGGGTGAAGCGTCTGTAAAAATTATGCTGAATAATAAAGGTTGTCAGAATATTCATTTAGAGGAAAACTCCCCAGTAGGAATGGCCATACAAAAATCACATTACACAGTAGATCTAAATAACATGGTGATTGGAAATATCCCTGAAAAGTATGTAGATGCCAAGGGTGAGTTGCCAGAATACCTGGACTTGCAGCCCAAAGGAATGTTTAAAATTCATTCTGTGTACCCTTATGATTCAAGCGAGACAGTGTGCTGTCATCAAGAGGATTACATAACATTTAACTTAAATGAAAATGAAACAGAAAATCAGCCCATTGAAGTCGAAGCTGATATGCCAAAACATTTAAAAGTGGCAGTTTTACAAAGAGACACAGCCACACAATTAGAAGAAAGCACCGAGATTCCCATGCCAGAATATTTTCCAGAATTCTCCAAAATGGTAGAGGAGCAGATTTTATTAGACGATGCATGTGACAACGAGGCGGATAGAAATTAATTGAGGAAGATATTTATGGAGTTTAAAGATGTATTTGCAAAAGATGCTTATGATTGCGGGCTAACTAATTTACATGTGGCCACACTTCCGGAACGGTGTAGCAGAAGCCCAGTATTTGTACGTCAGTATAGACTACCGCTGGCATGTTTAGAATCATTGACAGAGATTATTAAAAATTTGAAGTCGCGGGGAATCATCAGTCCCATTCATAGCACATCCAATACACCGATTTTAGGTGTGTTAAAACCAAACGGTCAATGGCGACTGTGTGCAGATTTGAGAGAGTTAAATAAAAGAGTGCAAGTATCCAGATGGCCACTGCCATTCATTGATCAGGGATTAGCTCAGGTACATGGTTCAAAAGTGTTCATCACATTAGATCTCACCTCTGGATATTGGTGTGTGCCATTGGCAGAGGAGATACAGAATTTATTTTCCTTTTCATTTGATAAGACTCAATACCCATGGGTTAGAACTCCATTCGGGTATGTCAATAGTGGAAGTGAATTTGGCATATTTTTGAGGAAGGCTATGCCTGATGCAGCAGAAAGAGGAATCATAATTTATGTGGATGATGTCCTGATAAAAAATGATAGCTTGAAAAGCCATTTTGATGAAATAAGACATGTTCTTGGCCAATTGCAGAAAGCAGGCGCCAAAGTATCTTTACAAAAAGTACAATGGTGCAAGAAAAAGGTGAGTTTTCTAGGCCATGAAGTGACTGAACATGGGCTAAATCCACAAAAGAAGAAAATAGAGGCCATACAGAAACTAAAAGATCCTAAAAATGTGAAAGGGGTAAAAAGTTTATTAGGAATGACAGGCTATTACAGAAAGTTCATTGAAAATGATGCTGAAATCACTCAACCATTGACTAAACTACTAAAACTGAATACACCCTGGAAATGGGAAAAAAGAGCAGTCTGAGGCAGTGGCTAAATTAAAGGAATGTCTTGTAAAGGCACCATTTTTAGCATACCCCATATAGGATAGGGTTTTCTTTATAGAAATAGGTTTCGCTGAACATTGTATGTCAGCGGTGTTATCACAAAAACATGATTTGAATCACAAAACCATTGCATATGCAAGTAAGGCATTTTCCCAAGTTGAAATTAAATTCAATGAATGTGAAAAGGCCCTATTTACCACTGTGTGGGCGCTACAAAATTTCCGCCCCATTGTTCAGGGAGAAAAGGTGATTATTGAGACAAATCATCAACCTTTGCAATTTTTAGAGAGTAAAAGAATTAGGTCAGGTAATTTAGCACAGTCCAGCATCACTTCATGGACGCTAGCATTACAGGGTTTTCCTGTAGAAGTGAGATATGGCCAAAATAAAAAAAAGCCCAATTGCTCAAGGTTTAGCAGATTTACATGACTGTGCAGATGAACCAGTATCAAACGAAATAGAAGTGGAACATAATTTGCAGGAATTTGAACAATCACCACACAAAGCTTTTGATGAAAAAACATGCAAGGACTTGCCAACTGTATATTTCGATGGTTGTGCCTTTCACACTGAAAATGACAGTGATAAACAATGAGTGTCAGGAATAGGAAATGTCTGGTTGAAATGTGAAGGTATCCTGAGTATAGGGATGAGATTTGGTGCTCGGAGCAGTCAGGTAGCGGAATTGGCAGCCATTTATAAAGCAATTGCTACTGCAGTTGATAATACATTCAGTGAAATTGTCCTGGTGACTGATTCTGATTACGCACGAAATAGCTTTGTGGAATACTTACCTGGCTGGAAAGCGAGAGGCATGATTACATACAACAAAAAGCCACTTAAACATGGAAAAATGATACAAGCCATAGACAAATTGGTGTCAGAAAATGATTTAACAATATACTGGAGGAAAATTCGTGGGCATTTAAAAACTCCACGAGAGGATAAGGAGGGAAATGATAAAGCAGATCACCTGGCTAAAATTGGGGCTGTGATGGTAGAATTGCTACCTATTGAACATTTACTGGGTGAAATACAAATTGATGCAGTAACACGTTCTAAAGCACCAAAGGAGACAGATCAACCAGTGGTACATTGGAGTTATGATACACCAGACCAAGATCTGATTGAGGCACAAAAGAATGATCGAATTTTGGGGATCTATTATAATCATTTGATAGATCCTGAACAAAACCCTTTAACAGAAAATGATTGTATGGGAAACGAAGAGTTGAGGGTGCTATTAAAGAATAAAAAACGAATAAGACTACAAGATGGACTCATGATTAGAGAGTCCATAACAGGACAGATACAGTGGGTGGTACCCCTTTCATTCAGAGGGTTAATGCTACACCATGCACATGATGCTATAACTGCAGGCCACAGAGGTTCACAGAAAACAATGGAAATACTAAAAGATTATGCTTATTGGCCACATATGTCCCAAGATGTAGAATTATATACTAGAGGATGTCTAGTATGTGCCCAATTTAAACCTGCTTCATCAATGCATAGAGCTCCATTAATGAAAAGAGGCCTAACTCTTCCATGGCCAGATTTGCAAATAGACTATGTAGGGCCTGTAAAGAGGTCGAGCATGGGGAACCGTTATATTTTAAGTGTGGTGTGTTTGATGTCGAAGTGGATTGAGTGTATTCCTGCACCAGATTGTAGTGTGCAAACAGCAGCCACATTGCTGGTGAATCATGTGTTTTCAAGGTTTGGGTTGCCACAAAGAATAGAATCAGACAGAGGAAGTCATTTTACAAGTGCTCTAATGAGTAAGGTATGGCAAATATTGGGTGTGAAGAGAAAGCTACATATTACATATCGTGCGGCTTCTTCAGGTGGAATTGAACGCAGCAATAGGTCTGTTGTGGACATTTTAAAGAAATTCGTGGCAGAAGCAGGTTCCAGCTGGGATTTACGCTTACCTTTGGTTTTGATGGCAATCAGATCAACTCCTGCCAAAGCAACAGGTATTAGCCCTCATGAAGTTTTAACAGGTCGGAAAATGGTGTTACCACAACACCTGCTATACAGGAGACATGAGCAAACACTTGTGAGCGCATCCACAGTTCATGAATACATTGATGAACTGAGGATGCATTTACAACATGCATTTGCTTTTGTACAGAAAAATTTAGAAAGAGCTGCTGACAGTGCAAAGTCATATTATGATAAAAAGACGTCAGTAAAGGAATATTGTGTGTGCGATCAGGTGTATAAATTTCATTTTGGAAAAGGTAAACAGAAAAATTCCAAATTTCTAGCAGCCTGGCAGGGGCTATTTTGAATTATATATAAGGTCTCTCCTGTGGTCTACACAATTTTGAAGACTGAAGGTGAAACAGCAACAGAACAGTTTGTTCATGTGAATCAAATTACACCATGTCACCCCAGACATGAGATTAAACAACTTGAGCGTGTAGAAACAGATAATGTCCCTTGAACATAAAAAAGTAAAGTAAATGGATCTAGTCAGAAGGTAGTGGCAGAGAAGTTAAATAAAGATGGTTGATTATAGTAATGGTACATAAACACTGTAATATATGTAAATATATATATATAAAAAAAAATGGAAGCTGAAATTTATGGAGTTGGTGTGCAAAATGAAAATGTATTATACATTGAATGTTGTTTTATGTAAGTTTGTTTTCTCTAACCTGTGCTTAATTTCAGAAGGCGAGAGAAAAGGGGCGAAATGTTTTACAAAGCACGTTTTCTTTTTGGCAAAAGGGTGAAGTTACTTAATGTGCTATATACTTAATTTGTTTCTTTTCTATTTGATTTAGAATATTAACATATTTGTACTTCGAAGACACGGGACCAGAGAACACGGGAGACGATGGAGTCTTGGAGTCCCCTGGAAGAAGATCAAATGATGCCTGCCTCTGGATGGAGGTGAAGACAAAATAACCGGAATGCCAAAGAAAAGATGACTTCTATGGAAAAAGGATCCATGAGTGCCAAGATGGAAGAGCACCCGAATGAACCAAATGATGTGACGTCGCTGGTCGGGACATATCAAAGGCAGACA
Source organism: Ambystoma mexicanum (assembly GCF_040938575.1). Taxonomy (NCBI): domain Eukaryota; kingdom Metazoa; phylum Chordata; class Amphibia; order Caudata; family Ambystomatidae; genus Ambystoma; species Ambystoma mexicanum. The sequence goes on along the minus strand of NC_090929.1, from coordinate 1,493,821,295 downwards.
AGTGTCCTGGAGTATGGAGTTCCACGTATTTATTATTTTAATTAATTATTTTAATCTGTTAAGTTAATTATTTATTTTAACTATTTATTTTATTTTATTGTTTTGTGATTAACTTCAAGTATAAAATTAAAACACTGGACTATGGACACTTCCATTGGGAAGAAAAATTCTCAGAAAAAGGAGGGGATATGTAGGATTATTTAGCGTGTTTTTGGAGTGCAGCGCCACTACATGGGATCAATATATAGCGTGTTTTTGGAGTGCAGCACCACTGCATGGGATCAATATATAGCGTGTTGCTATAATGCGGTACAACAAGCCATGTGTTGCCGGTGTAACATATGGATATGTAAATGAAGACAGGCTACTCAGTCAAACACACATAATTTTTTTAAAAACGCACCATTTTTTTTCTCACCTGAAATGCCTCTGTTGCAGGAGACACATTAGAGGATTAATGAACTAATATAATTAACAGTACTAACATGATTTCAACTTATTAATATCATAATGTGTTCTCCAAGTGCATGTTATGAGTAGTTATACATAACTGTGTGCGTGGTTCCACTCAGTGTATATGTGTGTGTGACTTCTGAGTGGAAGACAATCTGATAGTCTGCTGGACGTACATGAGTCAGCAGAGAGAGAGGCCTCTGGAAATAGTTTCACTAATGTAAATAAACTAGTGATTATACCACATGTTATTGTGAATACTTTATGGAAGCATAGCTCACTGGTGTAGATAAATCAGTGATAACAGCCATAAGTGGCACTTCATATGAAAATGTGGTGTTCTTAAATAATGTAGAGGCCTGAGGCCTCTAGAGATCACAAGAACAGTCTAAACAAAAGAAAGGGGTTTTGTATGTTGGGGCCACAAATAAAACAAAGAAAGTATGCTCATCACTATACCACAACAAAATACATTCTATCTAAATGTATCTGTGTACTGAAATAATGCATAGCCACTATACCACTATAATACCAAACCCAATGTGAATGCAAAGAGTGATTATTGCTAAATTACTTTTATTTTGGTGGTAAGAAAATACCGCTAGGCCCCAAATCTACACAAAATACCCTACAGAACCATGTAAATATGACTGATGAACATTTATTTTCTGATATGATCACAGCGTTTGATCTCATTGCAATGGATGGACATGTTACTGCCACTATCATCACAGGAGATTTAAATCTACATAGTATATGTGATTTTAAGAAATCCCATTCAACCAGAGCTCAAAGAAGGATCAGCTTAATGCTTGAACGGCAAATGTTTATGCTCAATGGAATCATTGAGGGAGACTCTCCGGCTAATCCCACATGACACCGTGACTTACAACAATCTACTATTGACTATGTTTATACGGATGCTAAATTATTCACACAGATTAGTAGCTTTTTGATTCAGAGCCAAAGTGAAAGTGACCATGAACAACTGTTGGTAACTTGGTCTTGGCCTATTCAAGGCATTGGGAATATTTTGCAATAGTACAATGGGGAGGTTCTAGTGAATAACGGTCATAATCGACTTATTTGCAATCATAGATGATGGCATGATCTGCAGTTAGCTTTAAAACTCATAATGGGAAGGCTAAATCTAATACTCCTTATCAGAAAGACTATACTTCGAGCTTATATTTATTACAGGAGATATCCAATACATCGAAGAAACCTACGTTAAACACAAGCATAATTTTGATTTAGAGATCAAAATGAAGAAACTCCAGTTGCAGGAAGCAATACGATAAGTAACAGCCACTGATAAATATACATTTTGGAAAATTAAGACCTTGAAGTCCCAATATAATAATTGGATAGCCTCTAGAAGATCCATATTGTACCAACATGATGGTGAAATAATGCATTGTGCAATTGCCTCTAGAAACACAGGTACAATATGGCATTTGCTCAATTCATCTACTTTAACTTCTCAAGCTTCTCTTCAAGTCAATGCTGTTCTCGGAAGCCACTTGGGTTAAACATTACACACAACTTTATTCTAGAGAAAATTCATTTATGCAATACAATAAATGCACTCATTCTTTGTATCCTCCATTAGAATTTGATATAGATGACATTAAAATGTTCATTGCGAGGTTATCCCCATCCAGAGTGGCTGGCGAGAACGGTCTGTCCAACAGCCATTTCAAAGCTAACCCTGAACACTGGGCTGATATACTATTCCTAATATTTCAGGAGGTAATGCGAACGTAACGCATTCCTGCTAGTTGGAGGACGTCGGTAATAGTACCCATTTTTAAAAAAGGAGTACGACAAAATCCAGAAAGCTATCGCCCAATAGCTCTGCTCGATGCATCAGGGAAATTGTTCTCCAGGTTAATACTGAGAGTTTTTACATCATGGATTAATCGAAGTAACCTCTTTGATTTGCATCAGACGGGTTTTATACCTGAGATGGGAACCTCGATTCATCTTTTAGTGGTCTTGGCAATACAACATCAAATTGCCAAATCGAAGCAGCCAATATATATAGCCTTTGACGACTTTAAGTCGGTGTTCAACATTGTTAGTAGGCCCTTTTTGTATCATAAATTGGAAATAGCAGGATATCCACCCAACTTACTGAACTTAATAAAACAACTTCACAAAGATACATCGATAACTGTCCGGTTAACATCTGATGGCAAGCTGTCGTCAATGATACAAACTGAGCGTGGGCTGAAACAGGGGTGTGTGCTTGCATCAACAATATTACATTTTTTCATCTTTGACATGGGTAAATCTTTTTCCACCGTAATTACAGCTCCCCCATGACTAGGCCGGCATTCAATAGCCTGGTTATTTTATGCAGATGATCTGTTACTTTTATCTAAAACTCCAGCTGGCTTACAGAGACTTTTAAAAGAATTGGAAAACTATGTCAATCAAAATTATCTTGAAATGAACATCTCTAAAACTAAGGTATTAATTAACACAGTAGCAAAATCTTCACGTAAAAGTGCATACAAATGGAATCTCTATGGTAATGAGCATGATGTAGTACAGCAGTATAAATACCCAGGTATCAATATAAGCGATCACAGCTCGGAACATTTCTATAAACAGGAACTCCAGACAAAAATGCTGTCACTAATATCACAGGCATTCCTTCTCAAACATAGGTATTGTAAATGCTCCTGTGCATCTTTGATAACCTTCTATTCGCAGAAGGTGACCGCAATTATTCTGTATGGGTCTGGCACTAAGAGTCCGAAAATACAACAGTTTTGGTTGCGCCTCGAGAGCAAATTTTGGAAAAAGATCTTATGTTTACCACAATTTACACCTATGTTTGCGATAAGACATGAATTGTGGCTATTATCATTTTACGCATTGTATTGTTGGAAGTTGTTAGGTCTTTATAGGAAATTAATCATGGCTTCTGTTGGTGATCGTCTGATTTGTGTACTTGCTGAATACATGTTAGCTTCAGACCATGTATTTCCTTGTAAGTGGCACAAATTTGTAATTAATATAATGGATATGGCAGATATCACCACAGAGTTGCTCATCTCTAATCCTAATAAAGCAATGTGAAATTGTGGCGCAAGGATTTGCACCATTGAACAATGCAAGGAACATAACACCTATAAAGAAATTGCGAAAATAGAGAAGGCATTTAAAACACTTCAGCAATATCTATTAGTGCCCGAGTTCAGACATCGATTCGATGGTGTTAAGACAAAACAAATAATGGTGCAGCGTCGCCTAATTAAAAAAGATGAGTCTTGCTGTAGATTCTGCAATATACCAGCATGTGATAAGACTTTGCACCACCTACTCACAGAATGTAATATCTTATTGATTAAGCGACATTCGCTTTTCAAACCTCTTTTTGAACAATGTACCATTTTAACATCACATAATATGTGGGATAGGCTGCACCATTCTAAATTACCTATGACAAGGTAGCGATAACTAAATTTATAATACAACTCAAAATTGAAGAATGGCCCAAGTAGATAGATATCATGAATAGCAGGATGTAGTATAGTCATCATATGTCATGAATTTTGAATCATGAAGAAGGTCTTGCTGTCGCTTTACATACTTTAAGAGAATTGGATTTTCGTAATACATTTGACCAAGTATGGCAACAATCAAACTAATAGCAATATCCTTGGGCTATTTATATTTTGTTCTTTTATATTTGTCAATGGTAGCTAAAGTTTTCGTTTTTATTTTATTGCCAATTGTAATCCTGTTCTTTTGTTTATTTGTGTGTTTACTTTGGATTTTATTATTAGTGTTAAGTTTTATCTTTTCTATTTGTGAAAAGTTCTTATGGACGAAAACACAATGGGCCTCATTAGGACCCTGGCGGAGAGGGTATTACGCCAGCGTAGTGCATGGCGTACCTCTCCGCCATACTACGAGTTCCCGTAGCGCCATGGAGGTTTTCTCCGCCTGGTTTTACCAGCCGGAGAAAACCATGGCGCTACGGGACCTCGTTGTTAATTACGCCACCGTATTTTACGGTGGCGTAATTAACTCCTTCCCCACTCCCATTATACCCTATGGGGCAAAAATGGGAATGGGGAAGGGCAGAATGGGGATTGGGGATTTACCGCTCCGCCGAGGTCGGAATGGGGCGGTAAATCCGCCAACCCCCATGGCGCTATCGGCGGCTTTCCGCCATGCTTCGCGGTGCATTTAGCACCGCGAAATCCGCCTGGGTCGTAATGAGGCCCAATAAAAAAAATAATAGAATGTAGGTTATGTTTATTTTATGGTCGAGGAAGATGTGGGAGGCTGAGTCCTTTACAACACCATAGACGTGATGCAGAACTGATGCAACAATGTATCGTACTTAGACGTAGCATATGATGTACAATAAATCACAGACCCATTTAAATGTGTAGATACGTACAAGGAAAGTTACTCATACACAAATATACATAGTAACTAACACATAAATGCTGCAATAACACAACACAAATAAACACAAACAAGCAAGCATACATATAAAACACACAAACACTAATACGCATACCACCAGAGATACATATACACATGCACACAGAGGTATATGTTTGAAGACTTACCTTTTTTATTGCTTTGGAGTGTCTGTAGTGATCTTAACATTGGCATTCCCAGTGTTAGCAGAATTCACCTTTATAGGTAGTAACCCTAATTATGTTTTCAAAAATGTTTTTATTTTCAGTGATTAATAGAAATGACATGCACATTAGATTTGTTTTTATAAAAATTGCTACAGTTTATAGACCTTCCTTAGGGCCAAACAAATGGCAGTAAAGCGTGGTATAAATCCCAGTAACATAACATAACAAAAGATGACATAAAATAACATATGTGTGTATGTGTATGTCTGTTGGTGCAAGGGATTCTAGTTCTTCAAAGCATAGATAATTTCTCTAGACTCTCTTTGCCAGGCCCTCTCCACTTAGATTCCATTGGCTCTTCCAATGGTAGTACCACTGTTGCTTCAAGCTTTGAGGACTCATCTGACAGTTCCTTCTCCCTGACGATTTCTCTAAGGGTTTCTTCTGTGACATTCTGAGATTGTTGAAACACAGTCACCCTTTTCATGTTTTCCAATCTGTTGTTCTTACTGAGCTGCTGCCACCCGCTCATCCTATCAGGGACGGTTTTGCTGTCAGCCCTCTCAACCTATCAGGGACAGTGTTGCTCCCACCGTGCTCAACCTATCAGGGATGGGGTTGCTGGCAGCCCTCTTGCTTGTCTTTACGCGATCCCTTCTAGGAATTGGTGAGGCATCATTGATCTATTGGCAGCATGTATCTCCTTCCTCTTGTTTTGCACTCCATTAATTCTCATTGGGATGTCGTGCAGGGAGATTTCTGTGAATATTTTCTTTTATTTATGTATTCCCAATGTTTTAATTAGTTGCTCTGTATTATACTCCGAATAATCATTCAAAATTATATATGTTCAGGAAATAATGCACACTTAAAATACTTGAGCAGGTTGTTGTGGTTGTTGCCCCTTATATGCCTCTTGGACAACAGTGATTGGAGGGAGCGAGTTCCACAAGGAGAGTATCTTATTGGTGAATTTTAGTCGAAGTCTGTATAGAAGTCGTGATGGGTTCAATTATTGTTTGGTAGAATGTTCTGGAATTGTATATTGTCTTTCCACCTAGCAGGGGCGAGTGTGCTGTTTGTGGGATCTTTCCTAGTGCACTGGTTGGGGGGATACTGTTGGGCATGTCCTTGTGAGTTACGATGACATTTTGAATTTCTTTGGCAGAATCCATTCCTGCCATGTGAGCCTTTGCATGATTCCCTCGATGTGTATGATCACTTGTTTTACATGACCGTTCCCCATGGCACTGTACAAGGCTACTCGAAGATTGATAATGCCACTTCGATCTCGAAAAGTTTCAATTTCTACTAAGATGAATTGGAGTCAATTGTCAATGAATATCATAGAAAGGCTTTCTTTTCTCTGGGCGTTTTCTGTGAAGAACTGAATGGTCCCTGTCAACTTGGACATATCGTCCACCATGATATCTGCATGCCTCTCCTCTCTTTTTACATGTTCCCTGGGGACAATAAGACCAACTCCACACTTGCTTCACACCTTCTGGTCCCGTTTGGCTGTGTGCAGCAAGGCATGTCTGGTTGTTAATCTTGTGTCACTCACCTGACAAATGTGGCAGCTGCCGCTCAATATCAGTGTCCATTTGAGGCCTGTGTGTCCATCATGCCCATGGGGATCACTTGTGGTTTTACGGCCCTGTGCGGTATGAATACTGCATTTGTCATGAGATACCGCCCATTGTGTTGTCTCACCGTTCTAAGTGGTTTTGTTTAGTCCTTGGGCACGCAATGCATCCCGTGTGCATGCATACATCTGTTATGTAGTTCACAACACTCTGTTCTTGTAGCTATGTTTGTTCGACTGATTCCTTTGATTATTGCATGGCAGTGCATAAAAGGCAGTCAGACTGTTTTCTCTGCCATCCTGGAATAGTTTTATAATGGAGTTGAATTCCATCATTTTGGAGGCTAGTCTTGCTAGTCTAGGAGTTTGGTTTCCAGTGCCTAGAACGTTCACACAGGGTTTATGGTCGATCCACATCCTGGAGTTCCTGCACTAGAGATAGGTGCTGAGGTGGTGGGTCCCCAAGTGCACACAAACATTTCAAGGACACTCTGACCGCTCCTTCTCTTTCTTGTGGGACTGCAGCACTTCCTCCCCAATGCCCCTTCCTGTGGGTGTCAATCAAGGATCAGTCCTAGGCGCACTTCTCTTCCCCTATATAACTCCTCCCTTAACAAACTCATTGCCTACTTTGGCTTTACCTATCCCCATCCCCTCCTCACTGGTGATACTCAGATATTCTCCTCCTCCTCTTTTACCCCTGCAATATATCCTAAACCAACTGCCTAACTCCCATACACCACTGGAAAGCTCTATGATGCCTCATGCTAAACTCTTCACAGAAGGAAGTCTTCTTTCTCCCTGCCTCCAACACCAATCCCACTTTCTCTTTCCCCCTTGACCGCCTCACCCCCTCACCCATGGTTTGCAACCTTGGATTCTCTTTGTCAATTACCTAAAACTCTACAAGTTCATCACACTCGCTGCCACTGCAGCCAGACTCAACCTCCTAAACATCTGAAAAATCAACCCACACCTCACACATCAATAAACGAAAACCCTTACCTCTACTCTTGTGGTATGCAAACTGGACTACTCCGTGACCCTACTTCTATGTCTACACATACCATTTTGATCACCGTAACAAATTGTTAATCTTTGCGACACACTCCATGTTCAACCTTCTTCATTCTCCACTGCCTCTACCTATCACCACCAATATTGATGGTTCTCCATGCAAAATTGCTGTCTCGTTAAACCCCTGCTACTCGTCTATAAATCCATCCATGGTCTTTCCCCCATACTACATCACTGAATCTGCCTTAAGGTACTCTCTGTCTCAAACGTTTCCAATACTCAACCCAGCACAAGTCCTGCGCCCTCTTAGCTTCTTCCTACTTTTGCTCTTTTTCCCTACTTGCCCACTCCACTGGAATGCTGTCCCCACAGCCATCAAAGCCGTCTCTTCAGTGGAACTCTTCAAAATGTGGCTCAAACACCTGCTAGCAAAGACTCCAAGCCCCTCCAGCCTCTTATCCAAACTAACCTATCAACCCAACTCTTGAATTCTGCCCTCGGACTACCCAATGTAATTTGTGAATATGTGAATACTGGCCACAGGCTCTCAATGTTAAAAATAGTGTAATGGCATCTAGTCGTGGTCCCTAGTTTATGTTCCTATTCTTACTCCTTCGACAGCTAGTATACGTCATTCAACACAACAATGCACTTATGTAAAGGCACCTTACCCAAAGACTGCCTCTGTTCTTTGTTATCGCCTACTTTGTAAGTGGTTTCTGTTATAAATGGCAATATGTACTTAAACAAATAAATACAAATACAAATGTTTATTTCTTGCTTATACTTCACCAGGTCAGCTTCCAAGCCATATGCATTGGGTTCCATATGATGTTACCGAAATGTGTTTTACCGAAAACAGTTTTACTGAGCTGATTTTACAGAGAAAAAGAATTCAGTATTTTTTGTTTTTGCTCCAAACCTCCCATTTTGTTTAGTTGTAACCCCACCCCAAATACCCTTGTACCCCTTGTATCCCTTTACCCCAGCCCTCATCTATTTTCTCAAAATACCCCAAAATAATGTCGGTAATATTTTTTCGGTAAAACATTTTTCGGTAAAGACATTTCGGTAACATCACTGGATACCTATGCATTGACATCTACTTTGATAACTGCTTTTCGGCATGTGGTGAAAGTTAGGTAAAAAACTTAGTGCTGTTGCAGATTCTGCCTTGATTCGCTCAAATGCTTCCTGGCACCCATCATCCCATGCAATGAGAGTTATGTCTTTGTCGAAAAAACTCTTCCAAACTTTTCATAGTTTTCTGCCATGCCCATGATTTTTATGTGTCCTTGGATTTTGGTGATTCCTGTATTCCTCTTACTAGGATCTCTTTGGGTTCTCGCTGTGCTGCAGAGATGTACCATTGAAACACTTGTGTATAGGCGCATTATAAATGCCATATCATATCATATCATTTGCTCTATAAGGATTTGCATTTTTGTCTTCTTTAGCGAAAACCTATATTTTTCCACTCGAGTGAGTACTTCTTCCACATTGTGTTGTGCTATTCCTCATTGGCCCAGTGTAACATTACCATCTTGGAAGCATTTGACTATTAGGTTGTTCAGGGTTCCTCGACGTCATCCCCCTATGGAAAACTATTGCTGCGGAGCATAGCCAAACAGCAGCCATGTGTTTTCATATACCGCAAGTAGGATGGCCAAGGCTGAGAGTGGTGTGCAGACTGCACATAGCTTCACCTGTGTGTCACTTCACGAACACCACAGCATCATGCACCAAAGGTCTATAATGTTGGGCAGGGGGAAGTTGTCACACCCAACCTCTAGATATGGGGTGTGCAGTTATGTGCATAATCTTAGGTGGTTGTCTACCTTTCGCCTTGTCACTTTTACATTCATTCATTCTGTTTGTTAGGCATGTTTAGTCCTTAACATGAGGGATACTGATAACAGGGGCTCCTTCATCCTTCCTGAAAGGCTATGACAGCTTTTCTGGACTGGGAAATATGGACAAGGATGGGCAAGGCTTCAAACAAATGCCTGTTGCCCCTCCACAGCCTAGATTATGCAGCTTGTTGTGAGGTCAATCAGGATCTTCTCAAGCTCTTTCTTGGAAATCCCTTTCACTGATCTCACTTTCTGATTCACAGGAATGACTCCCTTCCTGAGTCTGATTTCATGCGCATATCCTCTGAGTGCATCAATTTCAGGTTTAAATACTTTCTTGTGCTTCAGTATGTCTTCTAGATGCTTGTGATTCACAACTAGCACATGGTATTTTGCATTTGGGCCCCTTGCTTAATTTGCATTCTGCTTTAGTAATCCCATACAAGTATAGGGTCCCCGTTGTTGTCACCCTAACTTCTCTTGGGGTCTTCTTGTTCTTTAATCGTACTTCACAGTTGATGTATCCTTGTACTTTACCTTTTGCATTTGCTTTTTTGCTAGCTGTCTCGGTTGTAATACATTTTGCTAAATTTTCTTCCTTTTCTTTCCCACATGTTCTCTGATCTTTGAACTATTTTTAAGATTGTCTCTCAATTCTCCCACCATGTATATGTCTTTCCCATTTATCATCATCATCATTATCAAACAGCTTTTATTCAACAATTAGTAATTTGTCAAAAAACACATAGAATCTCAACATTTACAATAGTTAGTTGTAAAACACATCAGATTGGTAAAAAAACATGAATTAAAATATGTATAAAACGTTTGTAAAGTACAATTGGGCCAGATCATCACAGTATCACAACCCTATTCAGGTACAGTCAATTTATGATCCACCTAGGCAGGGATAAAATATATTGCAGATATAAATACTGGCAGATTGGCACACCAAGAACGGGACGGTCACCAGTTCCATTATTAACCCTTACAATTTCCAGTTTATCAATTAAAAAAAAGCACATTTCACCAATCCACGGTCAACATAAATAGAAGAAAATAAAATGTATGAGCAGCACTAAGCTCTCTTTGTGGTTAGGTAGTTCTCACGTGTGCAAAAGCACACGAAAATGCATGCATAAGTTTGATAGCAGCATCATTGCAAGAAAGGTACATTTTCTAACCGATAGGGAAGTGCAAAAGAGCAATAAGGTGCATTTGTAGAGTAACAGCATTGGTAGGGGAGAATTAGATTCCTGGTATATAGACCACATTGTAGTGTGGGGTTTTGTGTTCACGGTTTTTATGGCAGAGCTTCATCTTGTGTTTCCCTCAGCTTTCAATGTTCTCACTCTTATGCACCATGCCTGGTGGATATACTATGCCACAGAGCATGCTATATTGATGTTGTCACAATGCCGGAATAGCAATAGAGCTTCACTTGTCAGACATATGCCGTGTGCTTTGCAGATTGTCTTTAGGTACTTATTCCTGGCCATGTAATATCCCCTGAAACGTTCTAACAAAAGTGGCCTAAGCATTCCCTTGCTGAACCACACACCGGAGAAAAATCATTTCCAGTTAAGTCCCCTTTGCTTGTATGATGTGCTAAGTTCAATTGGCCTAACCTAAATTTTAGGTACAAATTATGTGACCACATTTAGATATTTTTCGAACCCCAAGGACAGTTAACTGGCCAGGTAGAAATTCTGCATTGCCAGCCTACTACATGCATTGATCAAATCCAGTTCAGCTACCTCCCGTGAGGCCCTCTTTACCTTTTCTGCGAGACCTTTCATAATGTCCAAGGGTTTGTGGCAGTGTTTGTCTAAGTTTAATTTTGTCAAATATTTTTTGACTTGGGCGAACCATGGCTGCGATCAACCACTCTCGGATCCCAGCATGTATATAACTGCCTCAAAATACATTTTATGCTCAAGAGTTGTCCACACTCTTAACCAATAGAAAACAGGTCTAAGGGCAACATCACTATTAATCAGCCTATGGCTCAGTTCTAGATTAATGGGGATACCCGGACACGTGGACGGCATACCAAGCAGACGTTTGAGGACACATCTTTCCACCAATACCAGTTTCCTACTGGCTACATGTCCCCATGCATATGCACCAAACAATGCTGAGGATTTTGCCTGAGCAATATACATTGTATGGGCAGGCATAATAGCCCCCCGGCCATGAGCAAGGACAAATCTCCAGATTGCCCCACCATATTTTTCTAAGAGTGTACTAGATTTAACAAGCTGAGATGTACAATTGCCTTGGTCATTAAATCCTACCACAAGGTAATCAAAACATCAAGGGCAATGCCATTGATGTTCAATTTGATATTGGTGAACATTTTACATTTTGGCCAGATTAGAGATTTTGTCTTCCCTGTGTTTGCCTCAAATTGTAGCTCGGTGCATTTTTCAACAAAGGCTCTGAGTGTTATCTCCAGCCCCCTTGCTGATGTTCATAGGAGCACAGCATCAGCCACAAAAAGGAGCATTGGTATTTCTTCCGGCCCAAGTTTTGGTTGGTCTAGGCATTTCGATCTGACATGATGTTTGACTTCATCAATGTAACTTAAAAACAACAGAGGGGCGGGCACGCATCCCAGCCTCACCTCGGTTACCATCAATGGATCTGTCAGTTCACTACCCCCCTTTTGGTCAGGACAGACCACAGAATTTCCCACAACACACAGTCAAAAGCGGTCCTGACATCCGCGAACACCGAATCTAAGTTCATGTTTCTCAGGACCGTGCATTTCTGTATGAATAGTTGTAAGCGTAACACCTGGTCCATGGTACTTATTTTTGGCCGAAACCCTGCTTAAAGATGAACTATTTCCTCCTGCACAACCCATGTCTGAAAATGCTCATATATGATTCTGGCAAATGCTTTCCCCACACCATCCAGCAATGATATTGGTCTAAAATGTGGTGGGTCCTCTCTCCTTCCTTTCTTTAATAAATTGAGATGATGGTAGCATTTTGCCATAATAGAAGGACTTCGTTAAGCCTAAGGATTACATTAAACAGTTGCCACAATACCGGTGCCCATACACCCGGTTCATCCTTGATTAGGTCGAAGGGGATAAGGTCCGGTCTGGGTGCTTTGCTCCCTCTTTAAGATTGAATAGCATTAGAGACTTCCAATAACTCTAGCTGAATGGGGCCTATATTTCCCCCCTCTACCTTGGTTCCCACAGACTACCTTCCATGGTATGATGGCCTGGTACTCAGCTGGGACTGCCGTTCCATAGAGGTTCTGAAAGTGTTCCCTCCACGTGCTCAGGGTTATATTATCAACCTGGTCATTGCCGCCACCTTCTTTATTCCCACTGATGATTTTCCACAACAATCTGGCATCCCCAGATTTGGAAGCTTCCTGTAACCTTTCCCATTCCTGCCATACTTGAATGTCTTTTTTGGACTTGATTAGATGTCTGTACTGCGCTTTTAGGCGCCTCAGCTTGACCCTGCCAATACTCAAACCACTCTTTAGGCAGACTAAAATGTCGAGCTTTGCTGTCTTACAATCCTCATCGTACCAGCAGGCGCTTTTGATGGCACGTTTTTTACACTATAACAGGACTTTGTGACAAGGAGTTGTATGCCCAGAATTAGCCTGTCACATGCAAAATAGACTTCAGCATCAGAAGGTTCCATAGACAATAGCCATTCCAAATCAGGCAGGATTGACGCATAGATACCAGGTCTCAAGAACAACAGGTCAAGGGCAGAACACTTGAACCTTTGCTTAGATTGTCCTTGGATTTGGACTGTATTACTAGGATTACTCTGGTAAGCCATCTCTTGCATACCCATATGTGTTAACTTTAGGGACAATGGCCTATGATCACTTGCCTGTTTATCTAAGACCTTAAAGTTCTTTGCATGTGTCCACATCCTCATAGATAAGAGTATGTAGTCAATATGCAAGGCACAGTTATTCCCCCAGTAGGTGAGTTTGGCTGGCTGATCATTCACAAAGCGGCCATTGCAAGCTGTTAAATCCATGGCATGAAGGGAAGCAGCAAAGCTGAGGGCTAGTGGGTGTGCCTCCTTGGCATGAAAGATTTCAGTGGGGGGGTGTCCCACACCTCATCATGATCATTCCAAACCCCCTCCATATCAGACAAGGGTTTGATTTGCAGGTTCAGATCACCAATTGATATAATCTGGGGGCCCATGCCCTCTTTACTTCCCTGGTTTCTGCGAGTCTCCTTGCCAATTCTATTGTATTAGTCGGGTGTTTGTTTATAACTCGACTGTATACATTAAAGATGGAAATCAATTTGCCACCCAGGGTAACGCACACCAAGTACTGGACTTCTAGGTAGTGAGATTCAATAATGAACATTTGCCAGTCAAGAACAGTATTAATCCATATTGCCAGGGTTCCTGAGGGTCTTCCCTTTTCCCCTTTAATTCCTGGCACTTGAAACACCTCATACCCCTCAAATGAAATCGACTCTGGTTCCCATGTTCCTTGAAAACACACTACATCATATCCCCGAATTAAGCTGCACCAATCGGGATCTGCCAGATGTTTTCATAGGCCGATTTTATTCCATGAAATGAATCTACTTTCTCTCTAGTTTGGGTACCGCTCCACTACAGGGGTAGGAGGTTGTCAATCCACTCCATCCAGGCTAATACATGCCTGGCTGGTGCTTGCCTCTTCTCTGGTGTTTATGAACCCCCATTTACAATTCCACGTGGTGCGTATTTTACATTCGAGTTACCCATAGTTTGTTTATTGATAGTTGGCCTAATGGTTATTCTTAAGCCTGGAGGGCTTTGTTGGCTTCATTATTCTCCTCCCTAGGGATTACCTCTACTTTATGATATTTTGCTGCTTTCTCTCCTTATTTGTTTCACTGTCCATCCCGGTCACACTTTTGTAGAGGGTTCTTTTTTCTGGAAATGTGCACATTTCCTCCTGCTAGCCGGATTCTTGCTCCTGGCCACATGTGTATGACTGCTCCTCGTGCATCACTGTCTATCGTTCCTGCTCTTTCTGCTTGTGGGCCTTGTGTGCCCTTTCAGCACTCTCTTCATCTCGCTCACAATTGGGCCCCTCTTTATGGAATGTGATGCTTTCCTTTCTCACTGTGCAATGATGTATCTTCTAAGCTATGTTCCAAAGATTCAAATGCTTCTAGTGATGACATTTTGCTGTGCAGTAATTTTCTCTTGCATGCTCATTCATGGAATCCCACCACTGGCCTCCCACCAACATGCCTGTGGTGTCTCCAAACGGTAATGTTGTTTTTATGTTTACAAACAACCCATGATTGGTCCATAATCTTGGCCACGGTTAACCACTGAAAACCACAAATGGTAACTAGCCTTGGTATAATGGTGTCCACAATACCATGGGCATACATGATTGCCCCTGATCAAAACGATTTTGGATAACCATGAATAACCATGGTTATCATGTTCCTGTAGAATTTCAACAATTTGTGGTTTAAGATTAAAACCAACCCTGATCATGATCTACCCTAGTTAGCAAATCTTGCCCACAACAGCACTGTTCCTCAAACTATTGGGTGGCTGACTCAACCACACCTACTGAAACATTTACATCTCATCAATACCATGCTATACTTTTCAGTCAATCACTGTGAAGAGGACACCATACATAAATACGGAAAACACGCCTTTAATTACAGATCGAGGTTCCTGATGTGCAATACGGATCTGCTTTGAGTAAGTCCACATCTTCGAAGGATTGTAGCATAATAAAGATGGCTTTAATTGTCTAGTGAAACTATCTCAACCTTGGTAAATGGAAAGAAACATTTATATGTGCAGTGTGACCTATCATAGTAATGTATACATTTATGTGGGAACGAAAGCAGCTCACTGTAATTGTGCAGGTATGCAAATATGCTCACCCCTGGGGTTTAAAACATGCAGTTCTCTATTCTGGTAGTAGGTGTTCCAACTCTGCCCTGCAATGCATACGACTAATGCAACCTGCTAACATTTCACACTGATTGGTCTAAAAAAGGATTTCGATTAACTATTTTTCTGGGAGGTTAAGGGAAAGGGAACGTGTTGTGGTTGGGAGAAATTAATTGATATTTTAAAAGCCTACAGTATCATTGGTAGGGTTCCTTTGAGAGAGTGCTGAAAAACAGTAACTAGAATTGTATGGTTCACAGAAATACAAATTGTCCCCCCAAACATTTACATCCTTCCACTTAATAATTATTCATGGGAAAAAGATAAGCAAAATCAAAAGTTCATGGATCTTGGACAAACCATGGTCAAATGACAATGAACACAATCAATGCTCCTGTTGCATGCACAGAGACCATGGACATTATGGCCTGATTCATAGATAGATCATGGACAGAATTGCTGTGGAAATAATGTAGAGTTGGAACAGGGATGCCCATATTTATTCATAGACAACTCTGCCTATTCATGATATCATGGGCAAATAAAGAACGGGCATTTACTCGCTAATTCTTGAACCTCTGTCTTGGGGGGGTATTAAGGTCTCTGCCTTAATACCCCCCAAGAGGTCCATATGGTTATGGTCCTCTTGGGGGATTGCTGTCTGCTGTAGAGCCTGAGTCAGTTTGTCAATCCATTCCCTTCAAGTTGAACCACTTTGCTAACCACTTCATGGCTTCTTTGTACCTGTCTATAATTGCTGAACCATCTGCATTTTCCCCCAGGGGAAAAGTTTGAAAGATGTGCTGACCTTCCAGTCCCAGCACATTGGTCAGTTCCCCTTCATCGCCACTGTTGCCAAGTTATTGCCACGTTCCCGAGGTGATGGCACAAATGGCAAGGGTACTGTCACATGTCACATGGCATGTGAAAGCCTATCTCAGACAAGTGTTCATTCCTCAAGATCTTCTTCTGCATACGTGCCCCTGTCTTCATTTCTGGCATCACCACTACTACGAGAGCTCTGCATGCCTTCGGGGTCACCATTGTGGGAGTAGTAGAAGAGAAGCAATATGATTCAAGCGATCATTTTATTGATGATTTAGCTGCACACCGGTTTCTTCCTGGCATCGGTGTGGATTTTATCTCCATCTCCCTGCACACCAAGTCTGCTTCCTCCTAACTTTCTCCTCCCTTTTATGCTCTTGTTCCCCGGTGTGCCTTCATGGTGGATGACTCTCTGCATAGGGAAATTGAAAAGGTGCAAGACACTGCAGTCATATCTATTCTGTCATCGTCGTAGAGCGTTGTCTAACACATGGGCTTTTCAATGTCAATGGACAGCCTTAGGAGCCAAGACATGGCTTCTTCATGGCCCTAAACTAGGACCCACAATCAGGGGTGTTGATAGGTCTGGCAAAGTTCTGTGGCTACACTAATGTCGGGACCGTTGGGACTCAGGGATAGCTAGCCTTTTGGTTGTTGCATCTGAGATTCTATCTGATGCTACAACCAAAAGACCCGGGGCTATAGCCCCCTGAGCCCTCCCCCTAGCAACGCCTCGGTCCACAATACACACTGTACTGCAAGCATCTAATATTCAAACGCTCACAGCTTGAACACACATTTATCATAAGAAATAACATGGGAAATAACATTAGTGCTTGTTCTGATCTTGCATTTGGGTACATCATGTGACAGCTTACTCTTATTTTATGCACAAGGTATCCCTTTTCAATACTCAATATCTAGTAATAAAATCAACATTAAAAAAAAATCTGGTTTGCATGCCTGAGGCCTTGCAGTGCGGCACTGTGTTCCTGTGCAGCGGGAGGAATCCACTGGTGCAGTGACTATGGTAGCCACGCCACCTAGGGCAGCAGGCCCACTTGCCACATCAGCTGGAAATAGTTTACATGTGCCGGTGTGCTACAGAGTGTTCTGCCAAAGCATTTTTACACCCCCTCTCACCGTCCCCTTAGCTTTCTCTTTTCACAGACGGGCTCTCTTCCCAGAAAGCGGAAGTCCTCCCCCTCAGACTACTGACCTACGCACGCTCCCACGCCACTTACGTTATTCACAGGCGGCTTGGTATGCTTGGCCGCAGCCATTTTCACAAAGTGAACATCCAGAGCAAACGCTGCGGTGCCAGCGTCTGCGGAGGCTGTTTCCAGCTCGGTATTTCGGGTTGTCTTAAAAAAGGGAATTATTTATTGCGGAGAGATACTAGTGTCCCAAAGCAAACAGTGCCTGGTATTCAGAAGCTGTAATTTATTTAAAAAGCACCGAGGATTCGAGTGAAGGCAGCCATCCCTGAATGGCTTGTGTTTGCAAGACCTTTTAATGTAGTATTATACCAGATGGCACCTTTCACACAGACCAGGATTCTACTTTCTCTCTCTCCCTCTTTTCTCTCTATTTTTTTCTGCTATCTTCAAAACAAGGCCTGCTGCTTAAATGCAGATATAAGCAACTCAGAAAACTGAGGTGGGCGTTAGATGAACTGTTCTCAGATTCTCTAATATAGTCTTATTCACCTCAGGCCATTATCCCAAGCGATAATGATCCCTCCCGAGGTCTGTAGACTATTAGTACATATTGGTGGTAGCACTACATGTTTTGGAGTTTTGTTTGTGAAGAATAAAACGTTACTTTAATAGTGAGTAAAGTAAATATACCAACTAATTAGCAAATTAAATGTGCTTTTATTTTGTAGTATTTAAAAAACAAGGTTGTCTTCATGAGTTAATCATTTTTAATTGCAACTTGGGGAAACTAGAGTGGGTTTACCATGAGTATTAGATGTTGTAAAAAAGTAAACAGTTTCTCTTTAAGAAAGTGAAAAGATGTTGCTATGTTTTAGCTTTCTCTTTGGGGTTGTTAATAAGAAGTTGCATGAAAATAAGGTCCTCCCAGAGTGAAAGTGTCCTGTTGAAAAAAGTCTTACCTGGAATTGCATTCTTGTTTCCCTGTTTGCTTTTGAAGACAGAATGTTCAAATCGCAGTCAACACCAGCAGTTATTGACTGCACTCTGAACATTCTAATTGGCTGAGAGGCGGCCAATAACGAACTCCATGTGCTAATATGTATCATATGAGTCACTTTTATGTAAAGTTGTTGTACTAGAACGTAATGCTCCAACACGCCCCACAAATCGAGGCTCCAATTTTTGGAGCTTCATGACAACAGACATATTTCAAAACAATATTATTCTTACTGCCTCTCGAAATCTCTTCTCTCGTTGACACGTTTTCTTGTGTGCTCGCCACAGACCCTTTCGTATACCTGTTAGCCCACACCCACCCTGTTTTACCAGTCTCTGAACACACCTGTGCCTCCAACATAGGACATTTTGTGCCTAGCCACGTTCTTGGTATGAGCAACCTTAAGCAGCCCTCGTCTGTGCCCTCCCTTGTGTTTCTTGCATGGGTCTGTTAGGGTTGGGGACCTAGCCCCTGCCCTGTCATTTTTTAAATAGTGGCATGGCCTGTCTCCTCTGGGTTCCCTGCACAGTGGTTGCAAACGATATTGCACTAAAAATATGCACCTGCTTTAGAAATATTTGGTCAGTACAAAGTTAATAAATGAACCGTAAAAAAGAGCATAACACTATCCGCCTGACTGGCTTCCTTTCTTCAGCTGTGTGCCGTGCCCTACGCAGGTACATGTTCTTCACTCATGTAGGGAGTGCTTCAGTTAAGTCCCTTTTGGATATCGTAAGTCCAGAAAAAGCACACAAAAAATGCATAAAAAATAGGACCCGGGAAGTCAAAGACTTCTATGTATTGTGCAGTGTATAAGGATCTGGTACATCTGCCGCGTAGGACTTCTCACCGCATTTTTCAGTGGTGTTTTTTTACTAATGGGGCCAGCCCACTATTCCTACCCACACTACCTTGCCCCAATCACCCCATCCAACTCCTTCTTTATGCCATAATCTAGAGCCTAGACCCACCCCAAACGTACCGCAATAAAATGCAGTGAGATGTGCCACCGCAAAATGCGGTGAAACGGCTGCAGCCCGATGGGCAGGTATAGTTTGAAATACGACTTCCAGTGGTACAGCTGCAGAAGTTTTTTTTAACATGCTGCTGGTATTGCATGTTATTTTCCCTGCACATCTCCCAGTGTTCCTCCCTCCACGCCTTTACGTGGCATTTACAAATACAATTTCTTCTTTGGGCCTGATTATGTTAATAACTGTTCAGGGTGTGCTATTTTAAATATCATCATATATTTTCATTTGAAAACACGCAATCATGATGTGGGCCCACGTGGGATATTTAAAGCATGGGGTATATTGAAAGTATTGCATGTTGCATGAGGTAAATAACCCATATTTACTCCAAGTGGAACTTTAAAATGGAGAGCCCCACACTAAAGTTTTGTCCTAACAGGGCAGGTCTGCTGCATTTATCCCATTCACTCCTGTTATTCCTTGTTGTCTTCTGCTGCTAATAGATCTGCATTCATTACTATTATTCATCTCCTTATGATGTTTTAATTCAAAATGGCTCCTAGATTGTCTAGTTACTTTGATGGTATTCCCTCAGATTGGGCACGTTTTCTTTCCTGGTATCCTACTAAGTTTATCTTCCTGGTACATGTGATTTCACAACTCCTGCAAAACATCGCCAGGAGAATTTTCTCCCACGATCCAGCGCTTTCCCCAAAACGGAATCTTCGCCACATATACAATGCACCCACAGCGCCCGTACACCCCTGACAGCGGAGCGTTTTGGGAATATCGGCTTTTACCTTATTAGTCTAAAATCCAACGGTCATGGGATCTTCCTATTTTAAGCTAGATCCATCCACACCTCCTTATTTATTTTCTCTCTCTCTCTGGACAGAAAAAGCGGAGACTCAGGCACAGTTCCACCTGATTTCCAAACATGTTATGAGGCAATGCAGATAAGGGTCAGGGCAGAGGAGATCAGCATGGTGCGAGAATATAAATGGGGACACATGGATGGGACATTCATGGGTCAGTCCCACTGGGATATTTAATGGATAGCAAAGGCATCTAGACCAAAGTAATGACTGCTGCGCCAACCCAATATGTCCAAGTAAGCCTTATAGAGCAAGGAAAGGGTCATTATCGTCGGATAAGCGTTCACCTTGGGCTATACATTGGGCAGGGGGTGACCCCAGGCTATAATGATCCATAGCATGGTTTTATTGGTAAAATGAAATAGTGTCCGCAACGTCAGCTTTTAGGTTGCTGCTGGAGTCCGAATGTTTGGAAAGAGATCACTATCAGAGATTGGTGCCTATTCCGACTTTGGCAGTGTAGTAAAAAGTAGTGGTAAAGTAATTCTGTTACCACTACTTTCCCGACAGCTTTTCCCAATTCCAAATTTTGCGTTAAGTGGCAAAGTGGAAGTGCCTTCACCAAAACTGGAGCAATTACTGCAGGTGCAATTGTCCCCTGCAATAATTCCACCAGATCGTCTGAACGGGGATATCCTTGCTGTTACCTCGCTCATAATCTGCCATTAAATGCACCAGTGTTGGTAACAGCATCCAGTTTTGCCAGTATCTCCGTGGAAAGTCATGCCCTACTCGGAAATTGGCTGCTTTTGTATAATAGTCCCCAGGGGATGTCCCTTTTCATTACCTCGATCCAACCAAAGTAAGAAATGAACAGGTGATGTCATGTCTTTAGGTTTGAATTGATTTTTGATAATTGATGTATGATAATATTTCTGGTATGCTGGCTTTAAATATGGTAGTAATTGAGCCAGTCGACCGAATTCCTAAATAGATAATGCTTTACACGTCCTCTGTTTGAGCTCATGAACATCCTCACGCTTAAATAAGAGGGTCAGCCCCTCTGATCATGCCCAGGTTCATTTGTAAAACTGCCAGGTGCTGGCGATGGGTATGGTATGCAGGGGACCTGCACATAGCAGTCGCATGCTGAGGCATTTTACAGATTGAGTGCTACACTCATCCAGACTGTGCTGTAGTGTGTGCGTCCAGCTAACAACAGTGTCCTGCGATCAGCCCTTCTTTTTGCAGATGGGGATTAATATGCACAGATATAGCATCTGGCATGGCATGTGTGGCAACATCATCACATTTGTGACATGCATATCTCATAAGGTTATACGTTTGTGCCATTTTACAAGAGTACAGGTACATAAGGCCACCGGTTAATTGATAACTCACTCTCAAGTTCTTCCACAATAGCATACTCCTAATTCATCTTCTGTACTTGGTGCTTGTCTGAGTATTCCTTAATTCTTCTTGAATTCTCCATTGGTTCCTCACCTCTTGTAGTACCCTCTCCATGCTACTCGGACCTGGATTCGATCGCACTCTTTCTTCACGGATTCTCTTCTAGAAAATCTATGATCTGTTTTTGACATCATTGCGTTGGCAGCCTTGATGAAACTCTCCCCCTTGGAATCAGTTCTGTTCTTTGTGCTGTCGGGTTCAGACTCTTGAATAATGAAGCTGATTCTGAATCTGAGTGCTAGATAGACAGTACCCTATGTCCCTGCCTCCTCGGAATCCGGACTCAGCATCCCTGTCTCATCGATCCTCTGGACCTTAAACCTGACTCTCCTGCTTCACAGAATCTGACTCGTTCAGAATTGCTTTTTATTCTGCTCTCAATCTCCCTTTCCCTTTTCCCTTGAAGTGTCTCTATTTCAATTCCCAGGTATTTCCCATTTTTGACTATGTAGCTTTTTATATCATTATAATTATACAAGTTAAAGTTAATTCATGCTTTTTTGTCTCTTTATAACCCTGGGAGCATTCAGTGTTGTTTTCCGAGTGGAAACAACTTCCATTCTTTTGTCCTTACTCCTGTTGCTAAATTGAGCCCAGAAGTAGAGAGCCATGATACCACCACTCGTTAGAATTCTGCGAGTTTTTCCAATGTGGTCATCAATTGCAGTGGGTAACAAAGGGTCAGCAGCACAATATCAGCAAACATAGTTACCCTGTGCCCACCTGCCACATGATACCCGCTTACTGGGTGAGTGGATTATGTTTGGTTCTACGGGAACTGGCTTATTTTGTAGGGCAAACAAGAGAAGGTGAACGTTCCACTTTGTACATTTATTTCTACTGAGACAACCCGTTCAGGTTTATTTTGGCTAGAAGTGCATTATTGTTAGCCATTGTCAACCTTTCATATGTTTCCTCTATAACCATGTTCTCCAATCCTTTGCTCATGAATGCACAATCGATTCAGTCTAATGCTTTCTCAGTGTCTAACGATGAATGCGCAATCGATTCAGTCTAATGCTTTCTCAGTGTCTAACGATGAATGCACAATCGATTCAGTCTAACGCTTCTCAGTGTCTAACGATATCCGCACTGCTCTGTGCTATTTCTTTTTAGCTTGTTTTACAATCAAATGAATAACGCTCTTACATTGATATATATTTGCCACCTTTGTACAATACCTGACTGATGGTATGGGGTAAATTAAAGGATTAAGTTTTCAATTCTAGTAGCTAGTATCTTGGTCAACAATTATCCTTCCAGATTTCTTAGTGCTCTGTTCATATATTACACCTATGTTGAAGTCCCTTTCATTGGCTTCTAGTAAAAGAACAAGCCCTTTTCAAAATTCTGTAAATAGTTCATTAAATGACCCATAGAAGGGGGTGCTGTGGAGCAGTTGTTCAAGATGGTGGCTTTCTCCTAAGCTCCGTGGGATACAGCCATATTGGACTGAATGACAGAGTTTAGCATGTAGATGAACACTAGGCAGCCCGAACATATAGTGTTTGAAGCAGTGATTTGTTCAACCATAGTCTGATCTCTGTGTGTGCCCTAGAGCCGAGATACAGAAGTCTGAAAGCAGGACGAGGCACGCCATCTGTGAGCACCCAAGCAGCGGTGTGTGGTGTATGGGCTGGACGAACTGATAGCACCCGCGCACAGTCCGAACTACCATATCAACTCGCTATGCCACACGATACGATGCAGTAAGAGCGTCATTGTACCAGAAATCGCGAGGAGTGCACACTGCAGGTACGATGGAAACATTAACTGCATTGGTCATGTGGTGTGTTGCCAGCTGCATACTGAAAACGTAGAGAGAGCTCGGCCCCTGTTCGGAGGTTGATCTTGTGTGGCACGGTGCAGGCGGGCTAACAGTGTATTCATCCTGGAGAAAGAGCTGCCACTCCCTGGGGTCGGATATCAGGTAAACATAAATAGCCCCACTGGGAGAACTACGTCATAGAGCACAGCAGAGAACCCTGGGGGGCCTACACACAAGGAGGAGCACAGAGGGAGACTCTGCCGAAATAAATATATCAGAATGCCACCTACTCTGTCTCAGATTGTGGGCTCAGCAGGCACCCCAGGCGCTCCGGAATAGTACATAACTTGTGCATCACGATATAGGTGACACAAACAAATGCTCCCACTGGGGTAATTACACAGGCACCACCAGCATTGACTGACAGAAGTGCACCTAACCGCAGCAAACACTTTGAGTACACTTACCAGTGCAATGAGCTCTACCCCTGATTAAAGAGGAGAGTGGCCTGGAGGCCCCTGGAATGATACATACATTGCCATGACAAGAGGCGTGGGGGCAAGAAAGCGTGAAGCATGGATCGCGTCACCAAGGTAACCCCTAAACGCGGCAATGCCCCCCTGCCGAGCCCAGATCTGGGGAACAACTGACTACACACTCATGCAATCGGAAGAACCTTAACCTACAGCAAATCCTAGACATGATGCAACATGGATTCACATCAGTAAACAAGAAATTAGATGACATCACCGCCACTGTCACCTCTATAAGCACACAACTGGATAAAGAAACACAGAGAATAACTGAAGCAGAGAACAGGGTCAGCATGGCAGAGGACAACATATGTGAGCTGCAAAATACAGTTACAAACCTATCAAGGGACATGAAAATGATACAAGCTAAATGTGATGATTTGGAATCAAGATCCTGCAGGAACAATATCTGAATCAGTGGGGTGCCAGAAGAGGCGCTACGTGGCACTATGGAGCTTCCAGTTGAGGAACTACTCAGGAAGTTACTCGAAGACCGAGCTTTGTCACTTCACTTAACGGTTGAAAGCAGGGGTGGACTGGGAACTAAAAGAGGCCCTGGAAATAATTCCTGGGGACCAAAAGAGGCCCTGGAAATACATTTCAAAGTGGCCCCATATGACACATTTTCAGCAAGCTCAATGCTTTTCCTATGAGAAAATTTGGAAATACCACACAAAAGAGGCCCAGGGTGCAAAGGCCCACCGGGAAATCTCCAGAGTTCCCTATAGGCCAGTCCACCCCTGGTTGAAAGAGCACACAGAGCACTCTCCGCAAAACCCAATCATTGCACGTACCCTGAATTGCAGGGACAGGGACTTGATACAATGCTGCTCTAGAGCGAAAAGGGAGTTAAGATGGGAATCCCACAGTATTCATTTGTACCTTGAATTTGCTGTGTTGGTACAGCAGGATTGCCACACGTTCACGGGTGCTAAGAAAATATTGTGGGACAGAAATATTCAACATGCAATGCCATTCACAGCGCGATTAAGATTTCAATATAATAAGCTCTATTTTTTCACTGTATCCGATGAGGTGATTGCCTTTATAGAATCCAAAATACCTGTGAAGAGTGATTTTGCTCTGGGGACCTCCTCATTAGGATGACTGGAGTAAACCTGTATTTATAGATTTATTCCGCCAATGCTATGTGTCAATTGCAACACAAACATGTATATGCCCAGTTAAATATGATTCTTACTGATCCTATAGGTGAGGATTTCACTTGCTATGGTAAAAGTCTGCCCCCTTGTGAATGCAACAGTTATGGGGAATATTGGGGTTAGGGTTTACACTGCTGTAGTTCGGGGGGCAGTGAGGTTGGGGTAGGGACAGGGATTTTGGGGTGAGGTAAAATTGGAAAATGTACTTGGTAAAAATGTGAAAGGGGAATGGAAATGCAATGGCCGGAGTCACAGTGTACCACAACACTATTTAGTTCCTGTGGGGCGGTTATGTGAAGGGGCACAGGGCATTTTCCTTAGTTGCAATGTCCGGGAACTATGTAACCCAGTAAAGGCCCGCAAGATTGCTGCCTATGCGAATAGGAAGGGTGTTAAAATACTGTTCCTGCAAGAGTCTCATACACAAGAACAACAAGTACTGGGGTTCGCCCTGAGCTGGGGGCAATCAACAGTATTATACATCCTACTCAACAAGATCCAGGCGAGCTATGACATTGATGCACTGCACATTAGAGTTCACTCAATTGTAATCCAGAATAGATGCAGCAGGGTGGAATGTGTTACCTGGTTTGCTATCCAAAAGGGAAGTGCTTTTGGTCAACATCTCTGGGCTAAATGGGATGACCCGGACTTCTATGAGAATGTTTTAAGATGCTGTGCCTCATTCCCAATGACAGAGATTATATGGGGGGGGTGATCTGGACGCCAAATTAGACATAAGGCGCGATCGCACAGCCACGACACACAGAACACTCACTAAAGCAGCACTGGTTATACTTGAAAATGTGCAGACACTGGGCTTACTGGATGACTGGCAGACATTCCATGACACTGTCAGGGAGTATATGTATTACTCTACTGCGCATGACATGCACTCATGGATAGACACCTGGTTAATATCTAACCCTTTGCTCAATAATGTGTCTGAATGCAAAACACTGCCCATGGTGGTTTAAACCATCTGCACTGCTAAACCGTGCATTTTTGCTCAATTTACATGACCATGTGTCCTCCGTCTTTAAAAACAATGTGGGGTCGGTCTCGTCCATAGCGTCGTTATGGCAGGCTTTTAAAGTTTATGTAAGAGGTTTGGCCATGTCTACAGAATTCTGAGTATTGAAAGATATAAGAAGTGATTTCCACAGGAGGGAAGCCAAGCTAAAATCACTTCAGCAACAATTCGCACATAGCCGTTCACCCCAGTTACGATTAGATGTAAAGACTGAACTTTATGGTTTTCGAGTTACTGCATAGAAGGAATAAAAATTCCTAGACATACCTATGATAGCTAGGAGATACGGTGAAGCAGATAGACCTGGTCGAAGTCTAGCCTGATTGGTCAGGTCGGATGCGGGGGAATGTGCACATACGCTATGTTAAAACTTTGAATACTACTATAGCGCATACTGACATGGACAGTAATGCTATGTTTTATGCTTTTTACTCAGAATTAAATCTACCTAAGGGAAGTGTCATCCAAAAGGAGACAGTACAATACCTACTAGAGATACCGACATCGCTCCTGTTCAGAGAGGCGAGTGAGGCTCTTGAAATTCCCCTGTCTCTGGTGGAAATTAAAGGATTTACCGAGAGACAAAGCACCAGGCTCAGATGGTCTGATGGGTGAGTTTTACAGAGAATATCAGCACATTCTTTCTCCATACTTGCTTCAATTGTGGGAGGAGGCGTTATCGAAAGGCAAATTACCTGATACGGTGCGCGGAGCAGTCATAACTCTGTTACTTTATCATTATCATTACTTAAACCGGACAAGACAGCAGACGATTGAGGCTCCTACCAGCCGTTGTCACTTATAAATGTGGATGCCAAAATATTTGTGATAGCAAATAGATTGTCCACACAAATGCCTGATATTGTGCACCCAGACCAGTCGGGTTTTATACCTGGCGACTCCACAGCATTAAACCTGCATAGACTATACAATGTTATACCCCGGGTGAATCCGGAAACACAAGCTGTTGCAATATCTTTAGATATGCAAAAGTCATTTGACAAAGTCTCATGGCCATTCCTATTTCAAGTGCTGGTTAGTTATGGTTTTGGACCTAACTTTGTGGAATGGATTAAGCTGCTTTATGCACACCCATTTGCGAAGATGCGCACTAATAGGATGCTCTCTCCGATACTCCACTCACAGGGTGGGACACATCAAGGATGCCCACTATCGCCACTTCTTTTTGCTTTGGTGATACAGTCGTTAGCGTGCCTGATACCGGATAAACACAATAGACCAGTTATTAGATTAGGGTGACATGCAGAGGTAATCTCATTATACGCTGACAACATTTTATTATATGTCCGAGACCTAGAGATGAATATTGAAAGACTGGTGAAAGTGGTGATAGATCTCGGTAGGTACTCAGGTCTCCATTTAAATAGCAATAAGTCAAAGATATTCCATTTAACAGATAAAACAGGGGAACCTATTAACAAGGGTGGTCTGAGGTGGTCAGAATGCACAATCAGATACTTGGGCACCTCGATATTGTGGTCAACAGCTCTTACGACAGAACTAATCTATGTGACATACATGGCACATTTGAAATCTAAATTATGACGATGGGACAGTATCCCAATGTCGTTGGCTGGAAGACTCTCGCTTCTTAAAATGATAGTACTACTGAAGTTGCTATATATGTTCCACAGTATACCACGGTGGCTGGGTTGCATGTTCTTCAGGGTGCTTAATACAGTGGGCATCTCATTCATATAGCTCAATGTTCAGATCTGTATGAAGTGGACCTGAGTGGTCTGACCTTATGAGACAGGGGGCATTGCTGCCCGAACTTCAAATTGTATTATCAGATTGCATGGGTCTACTATGCTAAGTATTGGGTAGAGGAGGCATTCACCTCGCCACACATCAGATTAGAACGAATGGCACTAGACACCATGCCTTTATTGTCACTGCTAGTAGAGGGGTCATATAAGTACGATAACTCACTCGACCCAGTAGGGGCATCAGCAGGCGCATGGAAATGATTTTACAGACTGCAGGGGAATGGAGCGCCATATGACAAACACATATCACTATGGGGGACATCTGTGTTATCCCCTACTACAGATAGCAGCATAGAAAAGAGCTGGCGCGCAGCCCACATACTGACACTGCAGGATATGTTCTTAGGGGGTTGCTTTATAGAATGGGAGAACATTAGGACACGTATTGGGGATAGCCCTGTGCAAATACTTTATAATCTCTGTATGAAGGCCGCATTCAGAGCACCCTGGCCATCCTTCCCCGTGGAACCACCATCGCATGAGTGCTTAACATACACAATATACAATGCAGCAAGAAAGAAAAGGATCTTCTCGCTATACATGCTGGCACAAAGCACTATGTAACATGGTATGAATGCCAGGATGTTTCAATGGAGTGCAGGTGGAATTCACACACGAACACTGGAAAGCTATATGTGCGTTAACTAAGGGAATTTCGTACAACTCTAAACATCGACTTATACACTTTAAGGTCCTTAATAGATTGTATTACGCCTCATCGAGAAGCTAGCTGTTTTAGGCGGGTAGGGAGGGAGGGAGTGTGCCCTAGTTGCCGCTCTGAGAACGCTACCATACTGCACATGTCAGCTGGATTGAGGCAACAGCTGGAGCTAACCCCACGAGACTGTTTACTGGGTTACATTGGCAAAATGGAGGTGGCCAAGCGCAGGTTCCTGAATTCCAAGATTGCTGAGATGGAACCGACAGGATCCGCCCACCAAGGAAATTTGGTTAAATGATATTATTTGGGCTAATGATATAAAATAACTGTACGTAACCTTATTGCCAAATTAGTAACCGCCCTGGCAGGGGTGTTGCTAGGTCTGGAAAAGATCCGGGGCTATGCTAATGTCAGGACTGTCGGGACTCAGGGCTAGCTAGCCTTTTTGGTTGTACCCCTGAGCTTCTATCCGGGGCTACAACCAAAATACCCAGGGCTATAGCCCCCTCAGCCCCCCCCCCCCCAGCAATGCCTCTGCGCCCTGGGGACATATGGTCTGATTGCCGTTCTTATTTAGCATAATCTATTTAATCCCATAACACAACTCTTACAATGGTATGAAACTGTTTGCTATGTTCTATGGGCGATGTATATTTGCAACCGACGCATAATACTTCAATTCTTGCCATTTTCATTTTTTGTTGCTTGAGCTTCTGTAACTGTGACTGTGTTTGCTGTTCGGGCGTGTAGGCTGTGTGGTGGTGCACTGATTGGAAAGGGGCGCCATGGAACATGACATTCAGGCCAGGCCAGCTCGGGGACGGGTGTGGGTTGCCACGTATTCTGCCCATGGATTTGGGTCTCGCCTTGTGCCTGCGCATGAGGGAATGGGGCGGGGGAACATCATAGGAAACACATGTGACTTAGTGTGCTGTGCTCTCAAATGGGCAGGTGCAGGCCGTGCTGTGGCAACGAGCTGCATTCAGCACAAGCGACCTGGTTTCTGCGAGCCTGTGGTGGGCTGAGGAATCACTGTGGTGCCTCCCATCACGCAGGATCCAGGAGGGACGAGCGCTTGGGACACTTTGTCCGGAAGTCATGTATCGTATCCACTTAGAGCTGTATTCATTTTAATTTTAGGAAAGTTGAGGAAGGTCTTGTGGAGGGCAGTGTTCAGGCTTTGGTATCTGAGAAAAGGAGAGTTATTTAGGAAGTATATACAATTGCCTGGTTTGCGATACATTCCTGAAATACTTCCATAAAGAGAAAGGCTGAAAGCAGATACTGAGTGTTGTCTCATATATGTGACATTCAACATGTTTCTCTGACTGCTGTGGGTTTCCTGTGGTTGGCCCAAAACACTGCTGTGGATACACTCCCATTAAGCATTCGGTTACTGATCCAAAACAACCCATGTGTCACACGCTAAACAGTGCTTTAAGTGGGCCTGGGCCAGGCCCCAGCAGTCTCCAAAAAGTGTGGCTCAGCCAGGGACCTGCCGGGGCCCGTGGTCCCACAACATAACGGCAGGACACATTATCCTGCTACGGCCGCAGCTGTGACAGGAGATGCACCTGCCATTGAGTCAGGCGTTGCTGTGGCTGGCTGGCCCTTCTGTCAGTCACTGTAACTTCCTCTGGTGACCCCTTGCGCAAGGGGTCACCCGAGGAAGTTACTGTACTTTTGTTGCCCTCCACAGGTCACCGAGGCGTCTTTAACCCTCGCCGAACCTGGGGACTGCGTGACATATTTCGAGGTTTATAAAAGATGGCTTGAAAAGTACACAATTCAAGCCATCTTTTATAAAGTTTTGCCGACGGACAAAGACACCTCAGACTTTGTCCATCGTCAAAGCTTTATTAAAGATGGCTTGAATGTGTACTTTTCAAGACATCCTTTATAAACCTCGAAATTTGTCAGATATTTCTGTTTAAAAAAGAAGGCTTGAAAAGTGCACAAACCATAGTAAGGCACGCAAACAAATATATAAATGTAAGCATTTATATATTTATGTGCGCCCCTTACTTTGTGTACTATACAAGCTATATTTTATAAACATAGAAATATGCAACATATTTCTATATTTATAAAAGATGGCTTGCAAAATACAGAAACCATAGTAAGATGCGCACACAAATATATAAATGCTAAGGTATGCCCGCACCTTAATATGGTTTTTGTACTTTTCAAGACATCTTTAAAAACATAAAAATATGCAATAGATTTCTATATTTATAAAAGATGGCTTGAAAAGTATACAAACCATGGAAAGGTATGTATACAAATATATAAATGCTTACATACATTTATATATTTGTTTGCGTACGTTAGTACGGTTTGTGTACTTTTCAGGCCACACCCATCATGCAAGCCACGCCCCCAAATGATGGCCACCCCCTCAATTTCTTACCCCACTTAAAGCCCTAACGCTAACAGATACCCCGGCCCCCTACCAGCCCCATCCACTTGCTGCACTATTCTGTGTTCCCATGTGACATACAGTAAACAGGGAGTATAGGTGCAGGGTTGTTTTAAAAATGTAAGCTATTTTAAGGTGCGCTATGAAACGGGTGCTATTTTACGGTCTACCTTTTGATAATAGCTAATATGAACCCAAAGCTACTCCCCCCGACACACACACACACACAATAACTATACCTTCTATTGATCAGAACATTGTGAGCTTCTCACACTCAGACAACATATAGTGGACATGTAGCATTGGTGCAAGATTCCCCTACATGCAGCAATGTACATCACTTGGAAAAATAATTCTCACATTTGGGTCGAGAGCGCCAAACATTTAGACGAATAATATTTTTTCCATTGTTTTCTTTTTGTGAAATGGAACCCATCCAACACATCATTATCGGTTTGCATCGGTTACATATCTTTATATCGAAACATTTTATGAAGAATGCACTTTTTTCATCATATGGCACAGCATGTTCTGTTTCCAATATGGACAGTGAGCGCATTGTTGTTTATTTACATTATCCACACATTGCACGTAAATACCAATTCAGGATACGTCCCGTCAGCACATCACATGCCTCTCCCAGGAGGTCTTACTGCTGTTGGTGCAAGGCAGAAGGTATTGCAATGCTTCCCACATCAGTCTGAGGCCTCAGTAGTCTGGAAAGCTGTAGCCTATGCTGGATACTGCAGTAAAGACTCTGTTCCCTCTGTCCCCACCCCCCAGGCAGTGCCTGCTATTATCTTGCAGCCTGGCTGGGCTGAGGCAGCTGACAGCATGTCCTTCTGGTAACATTTGTTTGGCACATGTATTATTTGTCAATTACCCAATGTGCACTGATCTTAATGCTACAGCATGACCGGATTTCTCTTGGTTGTCGTGCCAGTGAATTTGCCACAGACCTCTTCCCTAACTCCAAGTAACACCCACTGGAGTGTGAGGCCAGAGGATGGCCTTTGTGGGTAGTCCCCCATATCTAGGTGGCCTCAAGCCAGGGTACCTCCCCTCTACCTCCTTTCATATAACCGTAACATACTACACCTACTTAACATGTCCCCTTGAATAATCCCCCACTATTATAAACATATTAACTATGAACATCAATATAAAATTAACAGACAGCATATATACTACATATAAAACATCATTTCACAAGGGGGGTGACTGATGTATTCGGTCTCCGCCTTAATAGTACCTTAGCGGGCTGTCTCTGGTGATTGGCTGAGTGGGGGCCTGTTCCCTGATGGTGTGTGGGGTCACCCTAACACACCGCGTGACCCACGCTGCATAAATGTCTTTGGCTGGCACCCTGCCCACTTGGGGCCCCGCTCATCCCTGCTACGCCTGTGGCCGCATATAAATTATTCTGGGAGGCCTTGTTGGTTTGGAGGCCGCCCGTGTTACCATTCTGCCGCCAGGCACCATATTGACTTCATATTTACTTCAGGAGAACTCCCCATTGGCGTGGGGACGCTGCTGCTTTCACCGCCGCAAGCTGCAGTGTCAATAATCTCTCATAGGCTGGGGGCCCTCCCACAGCTCACCGCCTGCTGTCTGCAGCCATTTCTAATCTTCAAGGAGCCCTATTACCGTGGGGGCTTCCATCAATCACAGTTGCCAAGTGCGCACCCTTCCTCTCTGCCTGGCCTGCCCCCTCTGCATTGCATCGCAGAGACACAGGGAGCGGGCCGCTGGAGCTTCACCAGGGCTGCCTCATCATGGCAGCCCGGCTTCTCTAGGCTGAGTAGTGTGGGCTCGCTTTGCTCTTATTACCAGATCCCTACCAAAATAATAAATCACAGACCAATTATGTTTATGGAAAAGTTGTAGGCCGTAGGCATTTTTATTTTCTTACAGAAAATACATAACAACAAAAATCAATACACTGCCATATGCTTTTGGGCACCTTGTGTCCAGTTCCGAAGTTGCCCAAGGCTCCTCCCGAGTCCTTGTTACCCCTGGGCCTTTGTTCCTGGGCACATGCCGCCTACGACTTGCTTTGGACCGTGTACCGAATGAGTACTCGGCGTTCCGGCTCCTGCCTGCTTCCTTCTTCTTCTGTTATCCTGTTATCCTTGTAGGGTGGGTTGGGTGGCAAACGTTTTTCCTTACCCTTGTCTAGGCACTAAGAGCTTATCCGAGAGAGGTGAGCTTGTTACCTGGTTTGTGCCGCCTCTCCTTTCCTGGCTTACTTATACCCCCCAGACCTTTTGTTCCTTCTTGGGGGCCGGGTTTTCCCCCCGGCCCCTTGCTGTTATATTTCGCACCTTCCCTAGGTGCTGTTTCCTGCCCTTTCCTGGGCTTTTGTTTCTTGTGGCGCCATTCGGACGCCCCTCCCTACTGCTTTTGCGCCGTTTCCCCCCACCCCGCACCTAAACTCCCAGGCCCTCCATCGGCCTGCATTTCATGCGGCCCGGGGCCTGGGGCATAGGCTGAGTAGTGTGGGCTCGCTTTGCTCTTATTACCAGATCCCTACCTAAATAATAAATCACAAACCAGTTATGTTTATGGAACAATTGTAGGCCGTAGGCATTTTTATTTTCTTACAGAAAATATATAACAACAAAAATCAATACACTGCCATATGCTTTTGGGCACCTTGTGTCCAGTTCCGAAGTTGCCCAAGGCTCCTCCCGAGTCCTTGTTACCCAAGGGCCTTCGTTCCTGGGCACATGCCGCCACACCTGAGCGGGTGCTTTTCACGCCCGTTTAGGTCCCCCCAAAAGCACTCTACCTACAACCCAGTTCCTGGAGTGCCCTAAAAATGTTGTCGGAAAAAGCCCCCATCCCCTTGCTTGATAGGTGCATCCCATTCTGGTGAAACATTTCCGGATTGTTCTGGTGTAGGCCATGTTTATGAAGTGTAGCCCTGTGCTCTTACAGTACTTTTCCACTGATTTATTTAATTTCTTTCTGGCTATCTCGATTGCGTGCCTCCTATGTGCCCCGTACCAGACCCTTCTTGGTATTATTTCCGACATGAAAATCTCGGTTTTCCACCAACTGTGGGCTATGCTATGTAGCGACTCGCCAATGTTCCTCTGTAACTTACCCCTATTTGTGCTCACCAGGTCGTTCCCCCCGAGGTGTATAACCAGGTACTCGGGGGGGGTCCCTGAAGCCTATCAGGTCCGACAGACTGTCGTGAATGTCCTCCCAATGCATCCCCGGGAGGCCCCACCAGGATGTAATTGTGTAATTGTGTTTTTGAAATGCAGTCCTTGCTTCACTTCCTCCAGCCACCTGCCTGCCCGGGTCACGAAGGAGTGCCCCACTATCCATGCCGATTTGTAGGGTCCGGTCTCTATGGAAACAGGGGAGATAAGCGTTTATATCAGTTCCTCCCTTATGTATTTTTTAAAACATTGCGACTTCCACCCCCCAATCCTTTTCACTCCCTTTGCTCCCAGGCCCCCCGCACATGCAGAGGTTGCCGCCCAATCCTGAATGAGTGTGTTCCAAATTCGGCTGGATCCCATCCTGCTTTGGCCACCGCCTGTTTTAATACCGCCTGAAACTGGTACCTGCTGAGTGTGCTGCCGTCCCTATGTATTAATAGCTGCCCGTCGACCTCTGGTCGGAGATCTATTAATTCTTGGGTGATGCATCTGGGACAGGGGTCCTTCTCTTTGATGCAATTGAGGTCTATTGCTCTCCCCTTCCCCGTTTGGTCTGTTTTAGATTTCCTTAACATCATAGACATTCCCTTGCTTCCCATACTAATATCCCTCCTTGCCAGGCCATTTCCTGCCACCGTATTACTGGCCACCAGCTCCCCTACCCTGAAAGCCCCATAATATGCCAGCACGAATGCTGCCCTGAACAGCGCAGTTTCGAGTATGCTGCTGCATGTATCTCGCAACACTTTTAACAGAATTATTAACTTCCCAAAGTTCACTGGCCTTCTGCTATCTGGTTTCTTCCCCTCTAATTTAGCCCATCCTCTCATAGCATATTTTATTCTAGTGCTGTCGGTTGGATCCGGTATGCCCGCCACTTTTGTGATATATGCCACTGCCGTTAGGTGTGCCGCTGCCCAGCTTTTCTTTCTCCCTTTGGCAAATACCCCTTCCAGAAATTCACACATTTTTTCGGTTGACATTTTCCCCAAATCTTGCACACCTGTTTCCACCAACACATCTTTTACATGCTTTTCCTACTGCTTACCCGTTTTGTACGTTAGGGCGTTCCTGGTCAGTTTGTCAATGACCCGTTCCGTTTTCTGTGTTTCTCCCACTTCTTTAGAGTCGACCTTGTAGCCAACTGTTCTTTTCTTTCCAGTGCTTTCAATGGGACCCATGCTTTCTGCGGCGTGGGTGTTCTTTCCCTGTCGGCGTCCGGTCTCAGCTCCCTGAATCTCTCCCACTGATAATGAGAGATTGCATTAGCCACCACGTTTGCTTCTCCAGCGATGTGCCTCACCCTTATGCATGTATTCATTTTTAGGCTTTCCAGGGTGAATGCCCGCATTAATTCCAACACTATTGGGCATGACGCACTCCCTTTATTTAACACGTGCCATGTTATCCGACCATACTGCCAACTCCTTGTTTCCTCTGCTCTTCCCCCCATGCGCACAACGCGACCCAGATTGGGAAGAGTTCCAGCAGCGTTATGTTTTTTGTCCATTCCGTCACCTGCCATGTTTTTGGCCATTTGCCTGTACACCACTGTCTCCCCAGTATTGCGCCAAAACCAAGGCCACCTGCTGCATCGGTGAACAACACCCTTTTCCCTTCCTCGTTTATGGGTGAGCGCCATATCACTGACCCATTGAAATACCTCAGGAATTCTGCCCACACTCTCTTGATTCCTCCCCCTATCCTGACTCTGTGGTGCCCCATTGTAGCCCCTCTTGTTTTCAGCTCAATGCTTCACTGGAACACCTTCACCTGTGGTATGACTCTCCCTGCGAAGTTCAGCTTTCCTGCCAGCGCCTGCAATTCTCTCACTGTCACTTTGTTTCTTCCCTGTAGTTCCTTTATTGTCTTCAGTAGAATCGTTACCTTGTCATCCGGGATCTGGCACACCCCCAGGCTTGAGTCAATTTCTATCCCTAGGAATTGGATAATCTGTGTTGGGCCCATTGTTTTCTCCCCCGCCAGCGGAAAACCCCATTCGCTTGTTATCTCCACAAATTTATCCAGGGTTGTCTTGCATAGCTTTGAACCTTTGGGCCCTACGAATAAAAAGTCATCCAGGTAATGTACTATCCTGGCCTCCCTCATCTCTTCTGCGACTGCCCATTGTAAAAATTAACTTACCCTCTCAAAATATGCACATGAGATGGCACACCCCATAGGGAGACATTTGTCGATGAAGTATTCCCCCTCCCAATGCATACACAACCACCTCTGAGATTTGCTGTTGACTGGCAACAGCCGGAATGCTGATTTAATGTCTGCTTTTGCCATCCATGCCCCTTTTCCTGCCTTCCTGACTAGTTCTACCGCCTCCTCGAAGTCTGAGTATGATACTGTTGCATCGCTCTGTGCAATGCCGTCATTCACCGAGGCCCCCGGGGGGTATGATAGGTGGTGGATTAGCCTATATTCCCCTTCTTCCTTTTTTGGCACCAACCCCAGTGGAGAGCATATAAATTCTTCAAATGGTAAAGCTGTAAAAGGTCCCTCAACCCTACCCAGTTCTACCTCTTTTCGGATTTTATTGGTCACTATATCCCTGTTCTCGGTAGCAGACTTCAGGTTTTTGGGAATGTCCTGCGCTCCTTGCCCGGTAAACGGGATGTTAAAACCTTCTCTAAAACCTTGCCTGATCACATTTGCTGCTTTTTGGTCTGGGTATTTCTGAAGCCACCCTTCCATCCTCTCAATATTTACTGGTGTGGCTCCCTTCTCGTCCCAGCTCCTAGTTTCGCTTCTCCTCGTTCCTGCCGCTTGGAGCTGTGGCCCTTGTGCACTTGGAGCTGCTGTGGTCTCCCTTACATCTCTCGCACTTGTGCTGAACTTGCACTTCCATCCCCAGCTACAGGGTACTCCCTTCTCAAAATTCCAACATTGCCCTGGTTCTGCCCGCATTGCCCCCGTGCTCCCACTGCCTCCCCCCTTCTTGGTTGGGGGCAGGTTTGTCTGCCACCCTCTCTGTGACCCATAGTTCCTGCTCCAAAAATGTTGGTCTCTATTTCTGTCATAGCTGTGTTCATATCTCCTGTTATTGTATCTATAATCAGCTTTGTACTCATTCTGCCAATACTGCCTCCTCTGCTGACCTCCTGCGCTTCTCTCCTTGGAATCCCATTTCTCCTCCAGTACATCAAATATGTAGAGATTAAAATTCTCCTCATCCCATCCCATATCCGGAAAGTAGTCCATCTCCTTTCTGAACTCGTGATTATGCGTCTCCCCCGAATGCAGCGTGTACTTTCAGCACCCTCTGCTGATACGCAACTAATGCTACCCCGTCTTCTGGGAATTTCTGTAATATAATTGTAGACATTATATTAAAGGCCGCCATCCAGTTGTCAAAATTCCTTACTACTGGCCCCCTTTTTAGTAGGCTTTTCTCATCCTCCTTAATGTCCTCCAGTGCCACATTCATTCCCCTCTTTTGACAATCTAGCAATGTGTAAATATCAATTAATTCCTTTCTCCATATTTTCTCCTTTACTTTATCATTTATATACCAAGCCATCACCTTCCTTGACCTGCCCTGTGCATCTTTAACCATGGTTGGTCTGCCATATTTCGCCATGATTGGTCACCGAACCTCCGTCGCTGCCACTGGTGGTACCGCCCACCGGTTGTGGGTCGACCCCTTGCGGTACCCCTCCTGTGTTTGGCTTCACTGGTGCCCCCTGTGGCGCCGGGACCGGGGTTTCCCTGGGTTCTGCCCCTACACCCCTGCCCCTCTCCGCTTCTCCCTGCTCATCACCCCTCTCCATTTTACCCAAGCCCTTAAGTGATCCCTTTCTTCGTCGTCACTACTTTCCCCCTCAGTTGCAGAATCCCCCTGCTGTTCCTCCCTGGATCCCTTATTACTTCTATTCTTCTTGCCATTGGTTCTGGGCGACTTACCCGAAACCGTGATGCAATTTTTTAACATTTTCACAATTTTATTCCCCACATCATTATTCACAATACCTTTGTTTTTCTCTTTTCTTTTCTTCTTCTTGGTAGGTGCCTCTGTCTGTTCCTATGATCTCCTAGGCTCCTCTGTTCCCCTCTTCTGTCCTTGCGGCACCTCGTCTTCTCCTTCGCTACTGCTAGGCTCTATGAACAGCAACGGTGACATTGCCTTTGCCCTTTCTTCCTTCTGCATTATCTCCAGCACCCATTGTGCCCCATATCCTTCTCCGCCTTCTTTGCCCATTGTGCGAATTCTTGTGCCCTTTCTGCTCTTCCTTCCTCCATCCTTCTTGTCTGAATTCCTTCTTTCTGCAGGGTTGACCCTGGCTGCTCCTCCAACGGCTTCCTCGTTCTCCGCCGGCGAGCTGTCAGCCACGCCTTCCTGCTCCTGCACGCTGTGTGCCCTCTGCTTCTCCTGATCTTTTTCTACCGATCTTTCTCCCGCCTCCTGTCTCGCCTGCCCCCGACAAAGGAGCTCTGTTCACTTGTGTCCTCGCGGTCCGACGTACTGCCACGTCTCCTTATCTGTCCTCTGGCTGGTACTTCCACGCCGCTCCCGTGCTCCTCTGGCCCTCTTTACGCTGCTCCGGCACGGGTGGGCGAACTTGTAGCCGCTGCACTTAGCCAAAGTAAGAAAATATGGAAAAGGCGTGAGCCCGCAAGAGCAAACATTTTTCCTTCCGTTTGTCCAGGCACTAAGAGCTTACCTGAGAGAGGTGAGCTTGTTACCTGGTTTGTGCCGCCTCTCCTTTCCTGGCTTACTTATATCCCCCAGACCTTTTGCTCCTTCTTGGGGGCCGGGTTTTCCCCCCGGCTCCTTGCTGTGATATTTCACACCTTCCCCAGGTGCTGTTTCCTGCCCTTTCCTGGGCTTTTGTTTCTTGTGGCGCCATTCGGACGCCCCTCCCTACTGCTTTCACGCCGTTTCCCCCCGCCCCGCGCCTTAACTCCCAGGCCCTCCATCGGCCCGCATTTCATGCGGCCCGGGGCCTGGGGCATTCATCTGGGCTGCCAAAACGAGGCAGCCCGGGACTTACATTGTCCTCCTTTTCACCCGGGCTGCCCTGCGAGGCAGCCTGGGACTTGCCTTCACCTTCCAGGGTGTAGTGGGCTTCCTGCTCGTTACCTCCCGAGCCGCATGTCATGCGCGGCCCGGGAGGACTTTCAGAAAGAGCCCGCCTCACCATCCATGAGGTGTGCCGACCGGGGGCACGTGCGAGGTGCTTGGTTCAGGCTGTCCCCTCACGCAGATAGGACTAATTGGTCTATCTTTGGCCCAGGAATCCCCACGCACGCTGCCCGGACCCTGTAATATTCTAGGGCCCGTCCATCTGGCCCCTCGATGGATCGACACCCATCACGGACACGTAGTTAGCTCAGCTGCCCCAGGGCAAAAGATGCCTCGGGGGCCGCTTGAGCAAGCGGCCCACAGGGCATCGTATTTTCCTTTTAGTCACCCTCTGTTTTTTTCTCCTCCCCTTACTCTGTTTGTTTCTTCTTTTTCACTGTCTTTTCAACTGCCCTTTTTTTCAAAATCATAGTGGGCTGGATGGATAATTCCAAAATAAAACATAAAATATTTTTTATTAAACCCTGGTGTCTGCATCTTTATTTCTAGGGTGTGTCCCTTAGGAGACAAGCATGTAGCTCTTACTAGCCGGGCTCTATGTGGGCCACAGGCTACACAATTTAAACGCAGAACCTGTGGAAAAAAACACAGCACATCATTTTGCAAAAACCTATAACTCACCTGATCGTCCATGTGTCCCCGAATGGCCTCTCATGGAAGGATGTCAATGGACTAAACCTGATATCACAGATGGCCTTAAGAATTTGTGGCGTCTCTAAGATAAGAGTTTTTATTTCTTTAAATAACTCAAGAGGTGCAGATTGTTCAATTCTAATACGAACAGACTGTTCAATGTTATAGTTCAGAGCTGGGGAGGAGATGGGGCGTCTCTCGCTTTCCCCTCCCCAGCCCTAACTTCCCTGTTCCCCCGGTTTGCAACTAAAGATAGGTAACACCTACTATCTACTACTACTTGTCAGTGAGGGCCTAAAGTCTATATCCTTATCTATCTGCTCCCTCTGTGTATTTTCTAGGGGTGCCCTAATCTAACACTCCCCAGGTTTCTCAACAAGAAATGACGTTTTATTGTGATATAACAGACACACTGGACAAATCTCTCAGACATGAACCCTCTATCTCTCCTCTGCGTGATCTTACTACTTCTCTTGCATTCCTCCCCTCTGCTTTTTTCGTCACATTCTGATTCTATTACTCTCACCCCTCCTTCTATCCTCTCTTCTCACCCGCCTTTCCTACTCCTTGTCTCTTTTCTCACCCCCTTTTCCTACTCAGGGATATAGTGCCCTTCTTACCCTAAAGGGATATGGTGCCTTGCTCACCCTTCTGTACTAATATCACTCTCTCACTTCTTTACTTCACACAACTTCCTATTTACGCCTCTACGCTCTAGTCTTACCACACTCTCTCTGCCTATCTCTTACCACTGCCTTCACCTCCCATCCCCCTGCTTCACTCCACCATCACCACTGCTGCCACTACCATCTTGCACCCCCTCCACACCAACACACATACACTCTCTCTCTCACTTTCACTCTCTCTAATCCCCTTTATTTCTCTCACACACCTTTTACATGGCCCCACACACTACACACACAAATGCCTCACCTGCACTGTGCTCCAACTCTGCCACAAACTATTTAGCACTCCTCTCCTCTGTACGCCCTCTGCCTGCTCGCTAGGTCCACCTCCACACCTCCTGACCGTACCACTGCAGCCCTCACTTTGTCTCTCATTCTGTCCTCTTTTATACTGTAGTCCTGCTGGTTCTGTCTACCACCCTGACAAGACTGCAGTATTCACCTGACTCGAAAGACCAATCAAAAAATCTTCTTTTCCCAGGAGCTGCATCACACAGGTGAGAGGCTTAAAAAACATTAGCCCCGCCCTTTTTCAGTCTCTTTAGACAGGCAGCAGCTAGGTGCTCAGGCTGCTAGTTTTCTTTGTGATTTTCCACCTCTGCTGGTGTGTTTGGGTTAGAATTCGGTTTGGCGGGGAGAGGTTCTGTATCTCTTCTTTTGCTCTGCAGTCTCTTCTGACTCCCGGTTTGTTTTATGTGGCCCCACAATTCACCCGGGGTCTGCTTGGGCTTGGAAGGTCAGTGTATTTGGTGTCTCATCTCTGTTGACAAGAGGATTTCAAGTCAATTGCTTGTCTGTTCTTGATGTTGTTCCCCAAGCTCCATGATTTTCTTAGTGGCGCCCAGGTGTACTCTGAGAGCTGTATTCCTGAAACAGAAAAGAGAGAATACTGGGCAGAAAGATCGTCCATGTGTCCCCGAATGGCCTCTCATGGAAGGATGTCAATGGACTAAACCTGATATCACAGATGGCCTTAAGAATTTGTGGCGTCTCTAAGATAAGAGTTTTTATTTCTTTAAATAACTCAAGAGGTGCAGATTGTTCAATTCTAATACGAACAGACTGTTCAATGTTATAGTTCAGAGCTGGGGAGGAGATGGGGCGTCTCTCGCTTTCCCCTCCCCAGCCCTAACTTCCCTGTTCCCCCGGTTTGCAACTAAAGATAGGTAACACCTACTATCTACTACTACTTGTCAGTGAGGGCCTAAAGTCTATGGCCCTCATTACGACCCTGGCGGAAAGTGACTGACCGGACCGCCACAGCGTAAATAGCGTTTCCGCCATTGCACGATGGAGCAAAGTGCGGCCCATTCCGACCCATCGGGCACGAGCACCACGCCATGGCGGAAGTGCAAAGTCCGCGATGGCGGAAATGACCCCAAAACGGCCCACACCGCCGCCGTACGGCGCCCTAGGTGCAATACCGCCACCCATCATAGCGGACACCGCAGTGAGCGCCAACCGGAAAGTACGGCGACCGTAAATATACGGAAACGGAAGTAAAAACATGGGCCCGGAACGGGAAACAACACCCCGTACACCTATAAAACCACAAAATACACACAACCACTAAAAACACCACCCTGAGACACATCCCAACCCGTCATCCACCCTAGTGAAACCAAGAAAAATGGGAAAAGTAGCGAAGAAAGCGTGCAACCGCAAGCGGCAGGTCCACTTCTCCCGTGAGGAACTCACCGTGCTAACAGAGACCCTCCAGGAGAATGCCGCCGCCGTCTTCTCCACGCAAATGACCAGGACGGCACTTGCGAACAAGAAGGCCATATGGGCCCTGGTGGCACAGCGGGTAAGTGCGGTGGGGACCGCACCCCGCAACCCACAGCAATGCAGGAAGCGGTGGGACGACCTGCGGATACGCGTCCGTAGCATACTTTCTGCCAACCGCAACATTGCCACAGCCACCGGGGGAGGGTCGGAATCACCCATCAAGCTGACCCCCTGGGAAGAAATCTGTGCCTCCACCATTGGAATGGAGAGCATAGAGGGAGTCGGAGGGATGGAGAAAGGAGTGCA
Organism: Ambystoma mexicanum; assembly: GCF_040938575.1. NCBI lineage: Eukaryota > Metazoa > Chordata > Amphibia > Caudata > Ambystomatidae > Ambystoma > Ambystoma mexicanum. The sequence continues at coordinate 1,493,778,618 of NC_090929.1, read as the reverse complement.
GACATCCGGAGAATCAGGTAGGTGGCCCAAATAAAACAATGCCAAAACCACAATGTACAATCATGTGAAGTACCACGTGCCCACATAGTGCAACAGAAACACATGGCCAGGAGAACGTCCACACACATTGGCCTGATAGCGCACTTTAAAACCACAATAAATACATAAATAATTAAAAACCCCAAAAACACCCACTACACGTGCAGCAGGCACACCCTAACTGCAGGCTGCCAAACAACTGCACCCTCACTCCACACACAAATGAAAGCACCTCCAAGGCCCCGACCCAAATCACCCTCAGGTACCACCCCAATGCATGTGATACATTACCATTCCAATTCCCACAGACCCATTAATAACGCTCGCCCTCCTTTACTCCACCACAGGGTCCGATCCAAACGACGAGCTCCAGGACACCCCTACCAGCACACCTGCAAAGAGGGCCAAGACCGACGGCCAAAGACCCTCCACCTCAGCTGCACGCATCAAGACACGGCAGCAGCACATATCAAGTGGCAGCACATAGGAGGGAACATCAACAGGCACCCCAGCAGCCAGCATGCCCACAACAGCACCACCACAGGTACCCCCAATGGATGCCACAGAAGGTACTGCCTCTGGTGGCAGCAGCACCATAGGTGACACCCCATTAATGGCAGCATGCTCCGACACAGAAGACGGGGATGTCGAAGTCAGATCCATCCATGACCTGTCCCAATCCCCCTGTCTGTTCCATCCCGTACACCATGAGGATACCACGCAGGGGCACCCACAAGACGACGACTGGCCATCCCCCACAAGCCCTGTGGCAGGGCAACATGAGGCGAACAGCCCCTCTGTGACACCACCGCAAATGGCCATGGCCCAGCAGAGGCAACAGTCCCTCGACCAGTTAATCGTGCAACAGCAGCAACTGGCCACGCTCCTCAAGGACCATGCCGATGGATGTGGGGGCACTAAGGCAGACATAGAAACATCAACTGAGACACTTAGGGCACAAATCGAGAGTAGCACCGAGAGCCTGAGAGTCCAAATGGAGAGTAGCACCGAGAGCCTGAGAGTCCAAATGGAGAGAAGCACCGAGAGCCTGAGGGGGGAACTGCATGCGACGTCCAAAGACGTATGTGCCGAACTTGCCGCAGTGCGCCGTGTGCTCACTGAGCTCTCACAAACCCTTAGGGACATGCATGGACGTGAGCAGGCAGAGACATCATCCGTTGCAAGTTCCGTCCAGGGCAGCCCCCAACGTAGATCTGGGAGGAACCTGCGCTCCACAGGCAGGGGTGCCCCTGATACCCGCAGAGGGGGCTTGCAATAGCGACTGCCCACTGACAATGAGCATCTTTGGACACTGGTGTTCGGGGGGGAGGTGGGAGGGTGGAGGGGGTGTGTTGGGCTCACTTGGGTGGCGGGTCGATAGGGTGTTCCACATGATATCACATATGCCATAAACAATGCACGATCAAACAATGAGATGTGTGGACAATGATCTTTGTGTACTAGGCCATCATAGGCGTACAGTCCATATTGTGCATGTACCAGACACACACAGTGCCACGAGTCCCGTGTCCATGTATCAGCCACCAGGCGTGAGTGCTAGAAGCATGCATCTATGAGATGCTGACGAATTTCACGGCCCTCCTGTGCCTCGCAGACTCCTTGAGGTGCTGCCACATCCCCACCCTCATCATGACCATCTTCAGGTGCTTGCAGTTCTGCGTCAGGGGGCATGGGCACATTTCTACGTACGCACATGTTGTGGAGCATGACACATGCCATCACCATCTTTGCAACCTTCTCATGGCGGTACAGGAGTGCCCCGCCAGACCTGCTGAGGCACCGGAAACGGGTCTTCAGTAGGCCGAATGCCTGTTCAATGACTACACGGGTACGTGAGTGGGCATGGTTGTAGTCCTCCTCATGCTGGTCCCGTGGGTTCCGGACTGGTGTGAGGAGCCATCTCTTCAGTGGATATCCGGCATCACCTGTATGTGGACGATAAACGAATTATGTGGAATGCCATTGCTACGTACGCACCCCCCCCCCTTCCTGCCAGGTCATTGCCGCATCACATACCCCACATCATCATGCATGAAATGAGACTCACCGAGTAGCCAGGATCTGTTCCCTGTGTGTCGCTCCATGTAGCGTGGTATTGTAGAGTTCCTCAAGACCATAGAATCATGGGTTGATCCAGGGAATCGGGCACAACAATGTGTAATGATCCTGTTGGAGTCACACACCATTTGTACATTCAGTGAATGAAATTGTTTTCGGTTGCGGTACTGGGCCTCCATGGCATGTGGGACGACCAATTCCACATGGGTGCAGTCGATGGCACCAATGCAACCCGGTATGCCGCCAAGTGCATGGAATCCCACTTTTGTGTTGGTAATTTCCTGCTCCGAGCGTGGTAGAGAGATGTAGTCGTCTGCGTGCTGCAGGAGGGCATCGAGCACTTGCAATAGTGTCCGTGAGAACAGTGGCTGAGAAATGCCATGCAACTGTCCGACTGTGTGCTGGTAGGTGCCTGTGGCCAGGAAGTGGAGTACAGACACCACCTTCAGTAGGGGTGGGATGGCGGTTGGGCTATCTATCATGCTGACAAGGTCAGCCTGTGTCATGTCCACAATGGCGGCTATGGTGTCCCGGTCCAAACGGTAGAGGGTGTGGATCTGCTCATCAGTGAGGTTGAACGGATGTGCTCGGAGGCGTGGGATAGCGGGCTGCCTGCGTGGTGGTAGTGGCTGTGCTGGCAGCCCTTGCTGGCCCTGCCTTGCCCTCCTCCTCCTCCTGCGTCTCCTCCGTGCGGCCGGTTGTAGTTGGTGTTCGTCTTCTTCTTGGAGTTGGAGTACTTGCAGTGCTATCAGGTCCCCCAGGGCCAACATCGCGAGTCCGGCCGGTAGCATTTCGGAGTGGTTGTGGGAGGAGACTGGGCGTGCAATTTATGTGTTTTCAGGCTGTATGGTCTCCACCTGTGGTGATTCATTCCACCTGTGCAAGCTGCTCTCCCCTTTGGGCGAGCACGTCCCGCACACAACGCTGCAATTCGAGGAATGGCATCTTGCTATTACAATCATGTATTAGTACCCGATGGCCGTGTAACATTGGTTGATATGTTCATTCGGCTATGGTCCCATTGTTTCACATGCATTCTTTGCAGTCGCGAACAGACTTGTGAAGGGTCAGTGGAACGTAGTACTCGGGTAACGGTGGGCCCCCATGCATCACTGTACCGAGTTGCACCGACGGGCGGGGCGTCCCATTTGTGGGTGAAGGCAGTTGCCATTTTCACACACAGCCGCACTAGATGGATTAATTTGTGATTTCAAGCGGCCACAGATGCCTTTTCGACGTGATGTTGCAAATGAGGAATTCGAAGGGCGGCGCTTTCGGTCTTCAGCTAGCGGCGAGGAGATGCCCACAGGTCTGACTGCAAATATAACGTTCTATTGTTCAGTGTCCTTGGGACAGGGGCCATGGCGAGGATGCAATGATTGATATGAATAGTTTGGGATGCGCAATAGCGAAGTGGATGATGAGGCCGGACGTTCCCAAATACATGTTACTTCACAACACTGGAATTACGGGCTGGGGCACAGTGGATTTTGCAGGCTGCATAACGCACAGACTCAATGGAATTCTCACATGTTATGTGAGTATGGAAACAGGCGTTATCATTACGGGATGAGGGAATGATGAATGGATGCATGGGCAGATGATTTGATACGGTGTTTGCCATGTACAGGGCTTCTTGGAATCTGTCCGCCTCCCCTGCGCTATGTGATGCAGGGCTGCCATAGTGGGACCATCGTCTATCTGGCCTTGTTGAGCCCTCCCTGTCTCGACGCGCCTTCAGACACTTGTGTCCATGCACGTTACCAATCCCATCTGATGGATTCTGTTTTCACAGTCGCATGCACAGGTACACTCGTTTGTGATGGTGTTTTCACCTCGATATGGATAGTTATGAGTCGCAAGTGGTTTTGGGGTGGTGATGATCCTTTGGAGTGGGCTAGCATGCATGTGGCTGTGGATCTAGTGTGATCATTGAAGTGAGTTGTTCGAATGTAGTTCTGATGGCCATTCTTTTCTTTTTCTTTTCTTTTGGTTGACAGGTATCTCCTCCCCTTTTGCCACTGCCATCTGTATGCCACTCCTGCAGATGGGTTTTACTCCCGACACCTGCTGCTTCGTGTTAATCAGTGGAGCAGCATTACGATCTTATGGGACGATCGCCAATGGGCCACATGCCCTTACGCAGTACTAGTGGCTCGGAGCAACATTTCGGCCTTTCAGCTGGACTAGTGCCTCCCTATTGGGACGGCCCTGCGGTTCTAGGCGCTTCCATGTTGCCTTTTCGTACGGAATGTAGCCCCTGTGTACCATGAGGGAACAGGGCGTCACACAGGAAGTAGCTGGTCATTTCTTGCGGATGCAGCCCACAATGGTGAAATGTGTTTTGGAGTTCATGGCCTAATGGCTGTATGGGCTTGGTGAATCTGTTGTGCATTAAATTTCTATTCTGATATGGGCCGTGTAGCGTTCTTCTTTGCAAGTGATGTGGCATATTCCTATTTGGGGAGCGATGTATTGTGGGGAGATCTGCATTGGGTTCCAGCTTCGGAGTATAGTTGCGTGGTACTGTGCTGGGCGCGTTTGCCTACGAAGCCCAGTGAGGTCAGGGGTGAGGGCTGCCAATATGACTGTTTGGATGATGTCATGCTCAGGGGCGGGGGGTAGGTTTTGTGTAACAGATGCCGTGATTATCGGAATTATGCTGCCTGTGTTTGCGTGCGTTTCTTGGTGGGAGACTGAGGTCATGTCCATTGGTATAGCTTCTGTATTCGTGCCATCTGTGCCCTGCAGCTCCCATTGGCCCCTCTTGTGGTTCTTTTGTTCGTTGGCATGCATGGGTGACTTGTACATTTCACTGGTTGCATTGTGACTTCGTTGCACCTACGGGGAGTTGTACTATGTGGCCAGGGAGCGGTGTACAGGCACTCAGTGGGGCCGTTTACGGTTGATTCGCGATGCCGTACTTCTCACCATGGCGGAATGGTACTTTCCGCCGTGCTTGATGGCGTTAGGTACATGTCCGCTAGGGTCGGAATTCGCGTACCCTTGCGCCATGGTGCTAATTACGGTTTGGCATGGCGCGCGCGCGCGTACTTGGTGCAGTTAGCGTTGGCGTTCACTACGGTGTCGCTAATGGCATCGTACTTTACGGTGACGGGTCATAGTCGCACCGAGCGCTATTCGATGGCGGTATTGCATTTCCGCCATCGTTTTTCGCTTTCCGCCAGGGTTGTAATGAGGGCCTATATCCTTATCTATCTGCTCCCTCTGTGTATTTTCTAGGGGTGCCCTAATCTAACACTCCCCAGGTTTCTCAACAAGAAATGACGTTTTATTGTGATATAACAGACACACTGGACAAATCTCTCAGACATGAACCCTCTATCTCTCCTCTGCGTGATCTTACTACTTCTCTTGCATTCCTCCCCTCTGCTTTTTTGTCACATTCTGATTCTATTACTCTCACCCCTCCTTCTATCCTCTCTTCTCACCCGCCTTTCCTACTCCTTGTCTCTTTTCTCACCCCCTTTTCCTACTCAGGGATATAGTGCCCTTCTTACCCTAAAGGGATATGGTGCCTTGCTCACCCTTCTGTACTAATATCACTCTCTCACTTCTTTACTTCACACAACTTCCTATTTACGCCTCTACGCTCTAGTCTTACCACACTCTCTCTGCCTATCTCTTACCACTGCCTTCACCTCCCATCCCCCTGCTTCACTCCACCATCACCACTGCTGCCACTACCATCTTGCACCCCCTCCACACCAACACACATACACTCTCTCTCTCACTTTCACTCTCTCTAATCCCCTTTATTTCTCTCACACACCTTTTACATGGCCCCACACACTACACGCACAAATGCCTCACCTGCACTGTGCTCCAACTCTGCCACAAACTATTTAGCACTCCTCTCCTCTGTACGCCCTCTGCCTGCTCGCTAGGTCCACCTCCACACCTCCTGACCGTACCACTGCAGCCCTCACTTTGTCTCTCATTCTGTCCTCTTTTATACTGTAGTCCTGCTGGTTCTGTCTACCACCCTGACAAGACTGCAGTATTCACCTGACTCGAAAGACCAATCAAAAAAATCTTCTTTTCCCAGGAGCTGCATCACACAGGTGAGAGGCTTAAAAAACATTAGCCCCGCCCTTTTTCAGTCTCTTTAGACAGGCAGCAGCTAGGTGCTCAGGCTGCTAGTTTTCTTTGTGATTTTCCACCTCTGCTGGTGTGTTTGGGTTAGAATTCGGTTTGGCGGGGAGGGGTTCTGTATCTCTTCTTTTGCTCTGCAGTCTCTTCTGACTCCCGGTTTGTTTTATGTGGCCCCACAATTCACCCGGGGTCTGCTTGGGCTTGGAAGGTCAGTGTATTTGGTGTCTCATCTCTGTTGACAAGAGGATTTCAAGTCAATTGCTTGTCTGTTCTTGATGTTGTTCCCCAAGCTCCATGATTTTCTTAGTGGTGCCCAGGTGTACTCTGAGAGCTGTATTCCTGAAACAGAAAAGAGAGAATACTGGGCAGAAAGAGTACCAGGATGCATCACATGACTAAGAGTGGTACCAATAATGATATTCATGGCACATGAAGGGGGGGTTCAAGGACAACCGCCCTCCCCCAAACCCCATCTCAGCATCTGGGACAGTGCTGGATCTGGCTTATGCCCTGGTAAGCCTCCTACCACAGGCTGGGAGGGTTCCCGGGCCCCTCTGCCGACAGGGTCATGACTCTGACCCTGTCACACTGAGTCAATTTGTAAAGTGATCTATCACCACCCTGGTAACAGCTGGCAATGGTGCAGTCCTCTGACTACATATATAAGGAAGAGTCTGCCAAAAACTAGTGAGTGTGCTGAGGATGAATGCTCGCCACACACATGGATTTTCGACAAAGCAGACCTGCAGTGCTGCGCCTCCTACCTCTCTCATCCAGATGGGCCCCAACAGGTCCTAGCAACCCACAAAGTTCCAAAAGGCTTCATCCTGTCCCCTATCATCTTTAACTTCTGCTTGGAACCTCTAGGGGAACTCTTCACCAGCACCAACATCAAGAAACACCAATACACAGATGACACACAGCTTTATCTAAAGATCAAGTGCATCAACAACATCCATCGACTCAAACACTGTCTTTCACTTATCCAAGCCTGAATGTCAAGCGCCTACTTGATTTTCAACCCAACCAAGACCGAACTTGTTCTTCTGGGGAACCCCACCAAACATGCTAAAATTCTGAATCAGTTGACTGACATAAAGCACAATGAATTCATGCAGAAACTCTCACCCAGTGCAACACTTCTCAGCTTTATGTCGACTTCGACCTCTCCTTCAAAACACACATCTCAGAGGAGACCCAAGCAGTATAGTGCCAGCTTAAAATTCTTTGTAAAGTCAAATGTTTTGTCCCTTCCCCAAATTCCAAAACAGTTTTCTAAGCCCTGGTCATCACCTATCTTGACAGTGGCAATGGCACGATTCCCACATGTCATCTTGGCCCCACTGAATGCTGCCCAGCACCCTCTGCAACCCTCATCACAGGACTAAGAAAACCCAACCACATCACCCCCATCCTCAATAAGCTTCATTGGCTAACTCGTGAAGCATGCATCATTTTCAAGAAAGCCTGCATCTCCTACAAAGCAGTCACAACCAAAGTACCAATCTCCCTTACCAAATAACTCACCATATCCAGCACACAGAAGTCGCAACATCACCTGACTGGAAACAAAGAACTGCAAGAAGGGAAAGAAACAGGAAATAGGCCTTTTCTTGCCAGTAATCCTGTCTCTGGAACATGTTACCAATGCAGATAAAACTGCCCCTCTCCATCCTACAATTCACGAAGGACCAAAAGACCCCACTTGTCAAAGAATATCTTGCAAACTGCTGATCGCTCCACTCAGCCCTAATTCTCCCCCTTTGTAGTTTCCCATTCCCTGCTTCACCCTGTCCAACCCAACTACCGCTGCTAACCGTGCACCCTTACTTGAAACCCCCTGGGTGCATCCCCGGTATACACCACTGCATTGCTTGCTTTCCAACTAGGCTTGCGCCCTCTCAGTCTCATACATACATGCATACAGTATGATATGATATGATAGGTTATTTATAACGCACTTAATACCCAGAGGTTTCTAAGTGCAGACCTGGGGATCGAACCCGTGTTGTTGTCTTTTTTCCAAGGCAAGCACGTTGCCACTGAGCTATCCGCCCCAGACAGTACTAGGCCCAAAGAGTTGAACAGCAATTATTACAGTTTTTTGCCCAGATTCTGCCCACAGGACAGAATCTACTGAAATAAGTTACACCAAGGTCTAAATCATGCAGAAGAATTATAGGAACAAGCAGGTTCAAGTGCTGCTTTTAACAAAGGAGGAGATACATTGGGTGGGCGTGACTGCAAAGACAAACATCTATTGATAAATTACCAACTTCCTACTACATTTTGGGGTCTGTCAAAACCTTAACTATTAGGTACTTTATTTGCACTTAGAAAATATTTGATGAAAAAAGAATTTCAAGAAAATTCTCCCTGTGTTCACATTGGAGATGTGCCAAGTGGATTCCTTTTGTTATGTAATGGCCTTTTTTCGTAACAGTGCTATGCTCTCACTGTGAGAGTCTGCGATGCGCTAGCAGCATGACGGTGTCTCCTTCCTTGAGGATGACTTTGCTATGAGTGATTTCTGAGGTGACAGGATAACAGATGGGCGCGGGTGCAGGTCATCCTCCATGGCCTCTTTGCAGCGAATGACGCCACATAGTCCATTTGTCCATGGTCCTAGTGCGTTATCTCATGGGTGGGCAAAGAAAGAGAGAGAGATATGGGGGTTAGGAGCGCGAGAGTGAAAAACAGGGATTGTAAGAGAACAAGGATGGCAAAGACAGAGAGAAGGAAATAGACAAATACTGTAAAACTGAAGGGAAGCCAGCAGAAATCCAGCAAAACAAATTCAGATTCTATTTTTACTTTTTCCTATTAAAAATGATTATTGGATCCCCAGGATCAGTAACATATAAAAGTGTATTTCTCACATGTGTCTCTAAGCCTTTTATTAATGGAGTAATCACTTTTTAATTAAATCTTTATGGTGTTATGGAGGCCCTTTCGGTTTCCAATAAAAGCGTGTGCATGATGATCTCATTCCAGTGTTATATGGAACAGGCAGTACAATTTGTGCATGCCCCAATCTGTGATATTCAGAAGATAAAGGATTTTCAGGCATGGCCTTACAAAGGTGTTTCTGGTAGTTTTTTTTACAATTAAAATAAGGAGGTCATTAGAGGTTTGGGGGAGTGTTAAAAGTGCTGGTAAATGTGCCAGTAAATCCATTACCGGCACTTTAACTGCCCGCCAAACTACAGGTTTGCAGCTGGGGATTACCTGATTTACCTCCCCTAAACAACTGGAGGTAAATCAGGCCCCCACTAGCTAAAGACTGTCCGAATTACCGGCACCGGTAATGTAAGTGCCAGTAATTCAGGTAATTCCTCCTGTGGTGGAATGAGGACTTACTGGCCTTCCCGCCACCTGTAATATCCCGGAAATAGTGGGATTTCAGGCGCCGGGAATGCTAATTCCATTGAGGTGGCATCCCGCCAGATTTACCGGCGGGCCACCACCAAAACCGTAATGACCCTGTGTGTCTTTATTTCTCTCTGCATTTCTTGCTATTGATCTGCAAGAGGGTAACTAGCTTTAATTCTGAACTTGTAGGAAAGGGGTGTCTCTACAGGGTGGTTTTAAACGATCGAAAACGCATGTGCTGACTGTTCGGATAGATTTCTCTTCTGGCAACTTTCCCTCCATAGTTTCTATGGACCCCTAATCTTTTTGCTTTCTTTTTTAACCTGTTCTGACTTTTTGAGGGGAAAGTCTTCAGCTTCACTTCCCCTGCCTTTTGCTCATTTGTTATGGGGAAACTGATCAGTCCTTCAGACGATCAGTACTGGGAAACTATGTTTCCCTTTTTATCTTTTACTTTTTGTAACATTTAAACATTGCAAACAGAAGCTTACAATGCAGTGGAATAAGGTAACCTATGTATCACCCCCCTAGCCTTTTACAATTGGGATTTTGTAATTACTTTCATATGTGCCTAAAGACAAGCTGGTCACAGCAATCATATGTTTACCATTTTTGTGTTACTTCTAGTGTGCACATTCGCATTTACCACGCATAGCTACTAAATGTGGCTAGTGCCACACCACGAGATTGTCACTAGTTCTTTGCGCATATGGTTGTATGGCCTTCTTCCTGCCTTGCCTGGTGAGCAAATCCCATATAAAGTCATGCACTTGCTTGGGAAACTGCACTTTACGAAGGCTAGTGAAACCTTTGTGTGTGTGTCACCCAGTAAGTGGGTGGGACTGTCTGCGGTGCCAGAAAGTCTGGGTGTGGGGCATGAGTGAAACCAATAATTGTCCCTGATTGCACCACTGCTGGCTGTTTGAATGGTGCAGATCATTACCATTGGTGGACTTGGACCTGCTTCCAGGCTGAATTTTGGATAAGAAGAGGACTCATGCAGCCATTTCTTCAGATCAGCGTTGGAGCTAAGAATCCCTTGTAGAGGAAAAGCTGACTGAAGAGCCAAAGAAGAATCCCAAAGAGGCCCGGCATCCCCTCCTGCATCTGACCCGGTGAAGCACTGTTAGACTACCTGATCTGTGAAGGTCCTGTGCGGTACTTCAACCCCTGAACTGGTGACACCTACTAATCTCAACATGTTCTTGAGGATCCACCCATTGGGAGTGTCCCTGACCACCTGATGGACTGTCCAGCTCTGCATTGTGCTACTTCGCTACAACCCTAGGCCTTCCGCATTTACTGCCAGAACTTTGTTGGTCACTTGCTTGTGGATTAAGACACCATCCTGCAGAATTTTAGCCTACCAGCCTCAAGGGATCCTGTCGTGGAAGGACTTTTACAACTGGGACTGGAAGGATGCCTGCTGTCGTTTGTGTGCGGTAGCTGCTGTTGGAACTTGCCTTACCATATCCTGTGAAGTGTCCTGAAAAGGGGCTGCAGCAGTGAATTTTGAATTTCTCCATCGCCAAGGGATGAACTCTGCTACTGGACCGACCAGAATATTAATATGATATGATATGATATGGCACATATAACACGCCTATACACAAGTGTTTCAAGGCACGACGAGACAAGGGAGGGTAACAGAGGGAAGACAGAGACAACGATCTTACTAGGCCAGGTAACATTGAGATCACGCAGGTGCAGGGGAGGTGGGGAAGAGGAAAAGTGCGAGGGGGCAGGGAAGCGGAAGTGCAGTACATAGGGTAAACAGTAAATAAACAGAACAATAATAGGAACAACAAATAAGAAGTGTGGCCCGCTGGTGGCAGGTGCAAGGGTAAGTGCAGACGTCAGGTGTCAAGTGCTGGTAGGGGGATGTAGGGATACTGAAACAGCCCTAGAGTGCAAGGGTTGTCAGGGGGCAGTGCGGGTGTGCAACTGGCAGGGAGGGGACCTGGGCCCGAGAACAGAGGGTAGCCAGGTGACCAGTGCAGTTTAGGAGTCAGCCAGGAGTTCAGCAGGGGAGAGGAGGAAAGAAAGCAGAAGCAAAGAGTAAGGTCTTGAGATGCTTCTGGAACTGGAGATGGTTTTCCTCTATTTTCAGAGAGGCAGCGAGGCTGTTCCAGAGGGAGGCCCCAGCCGAATAAAGAGATCTACCACCAACTCGTTGCTTGGAGAAGCGACTGACCCTAAGGAAGTTGGCGGCGGATGAGCGAAGAGCTTGAGAAGGAAGATTTTTAGGAAGAGAGAGTTGAAGGTATTGAGGCCCGAGGCCCCAGAAGACCTTGTGGACAATGGTGAGGGTTTTGAACTTAATCCTCGCAGCCACTGGGAGTCAGTGTAGCGATTTCAGTCCTGGAGGGATACGATCGCTGGGTTTGAGGCCAAGGACAAGTCTCGCAGTCCTGTTCTGGATGAGTTGCAGAGGGCGGAGAGTGGAGACAGGCAGATTTAGAAAGAGGCTGTTGCAGTAGTCCAGCCTAGAGAGAACCAGAGCTCTGGAGACAGTGAGCTTCTGGGGGAAGGAGAGGAAAGGAAGAATACCTCTGAGGAGGTACAGCTGTTAATGTGACTTCTTAGAGACGTCTGAGATGTGAAGAGAGAAGGAGAGTGTGGAGTTGAAGATGAACCCAAGGTTTTTTGCCTCACAGGTGGGAGCAGGAAGAGGGCCATGAGAGGTCAGCCAGAGAGAGTGAGACAGGAAAGGAGGGAGCATGTGTGCTGATGAGGAGAATCTCAGTCTTACTGGCATAACGGCAGAGATCATTGGCAGCACACCACTCCTGGTTAGCAGACAGAGAGTCAGAGATGAGAGAAGGGGGATGAGGTGGTAGAGGGGAAGCCTGAAAACGAGCTGAGTGTCATCCGCATAGCACTGAAAGTTGGCTCAGAGGGCGGCAATGCGGTGGGCAAGAAGTGCCAGGTATTGGTTGAACAGCCAGGGAGAGAGGTTAGACCCTTGGGGAACACCAAAGGTAGAGATAGAGATAGACGAGAGGAAGGACCCAAGTTGGACCTGGGAGGGTCGATCGGAGAGGAAAGAAGTCAGCCAAGCCAGGGCCTGATCGGTGATACCCAGGTTATCACGGAGACAGTTGAGCAGGATGGCATGGTTGACCATGTCAAATGCAGAAGAGAGATCAAGTAAGATGAGGCCAGAGGGGGTGTTGGAATCAAGGTTGGAGAGCAGGTCTTCCTGGATGTTCAGGAGAGCAGTTTTCGTGCTTCTGGCAGCTCTGAAGCCAGACTGATGGTCATGAGACAAACGACAGATTCAGTGTGAAGATTAAGCTGGGAGATGGCCAGCTTTTCAAGGAGTTTGCCCAGGAAAGGAGTGATGGAGATCGGGCGATAATTAGCCGGGCAGGAGGGGTCGACAGAGGTTTTCTTAAGGAGAGGGTGCACAAGGGAGTGCTTCAGGGGGGAAGGGAAGACTCCAGTGGTGAAGAAGTGGTCGCAGAAGTCAGCCAGAGCAGGAGGCAGCGTGTCAATGTGGTCCTTGATGGTTTTCGAGGAACTGGGGTGAACCTGTTTTGACAAGACTTTCATGGATCAGACTTGTCTAGAAACCTCATCTGGGGAGAACAGGGGAAAGGCAAAGAAGGAGGGAGGAGAGGTGGCCGGAGAAAGGCCAGAGGAAGAGCAGTGAGTAGAGGGAGGAGGGGGAGAGGAAGAGAGAGGACAGGGTGTCCTGAGTTTTAGTGATGAAATGAGAAGCCAGAGCCGTGCAGCGAGGTGACAGGAGAGGTAGAGGCGGCAGCAGGATTGGCCAGTTCCTTGCAGATTTTAAAGAGTTCTGCTGAGTTGTTTGATGCCGCAAAGATGCAAGCTTGGATGTGAGCTCTCTTCTAGGTGCAAACTGAGAGCTGCTATTGGCTTTGGAGCAGGCGGCAGGCAAGTTTGTCAGAGGATGTACCAGAAGCATGCAGGGCTGTCACAGGTTGAGGTGTGCCCTGGGGCAAAACATTTGGTGAGGCCCCTTCATTTTTGGCACTTGGCCAGTGGCACCGTAAATAAGTGAAGCGAGAAATCTCTACTTACGTTTATTTATGGAAGAACTCGAATATGGTTTATTCTTATGACTGCAAATCAACTAAAGCAAAGCCATGTTTCTAAGCTGAAGAAAGGTTTACTCCAGACTTGGTTTTGGATCATACACATTATATATAGATTTGCATGCATTTTATTTTTAAAAGGGACTTTCTGAAGTAACTTGTATTACAACTTTATATATATGTCAAAAATTGAATATATGAACACATGCCACCCAGCTTTCACCGCAAGTTCCACTTTCGAACTTTCTTCTCTGCAAATGAGGAAATAATTCTTTTGTAGTCAATTTTGGAAGCCAGTGCATTTTCAGTTGACAAAATAGATAGACTATTTAATCTCTCTTGGACCATTGTTGACTGTAGGTATTTCTTGATTAATGAAAGTTTGCTAAAGGAACGTTCCCCTGTAGCAACACTAACTGGGATTGTTAGAAAAATCAATTTATGGCGTAAATGCTTACAAACGTATCCCCTCAATGGGCCTTGCACTGGATGGACTGTATCTTTACCCATACAGCCCACCACACCATTTTCTTCTTTTCTGCACCTATCAGACTTACACAGCACTTGCCACTTGCTGGCTTCACTATCACTGTTTATTGCCTCCATTCTATTTTTGTTTAAATGATTTATTATTTATTTATCTACTCTCCTCTGCTCTGCACTTTCCACTCTCCCCCTTCCATGCACTTTTTCCCTTTTCCCCTTCCCATGCACTTGCGCGTTCTCAATGTCACTGGGCCTAGTAAGATGGTTGTTGTTTTGTGTTCTCCCTTGTTTCCCCTCCCTTGCCTAGTCATGCTCTGAAACCCCTGTGTACGAGCGCGATACAAATAAAATATCATATCTTATCATATCATAAATAACAATCAAATATCACTATTAAAACAGTGGGAGTTGGGGGGCGTTCAGGCATACGCTATTCGTGGGACTACGGTTGGCTGTAAATACTGCACTACAAACCTGTGCATTATTCTAAATAGTACATATGTTCTTCTACTGTTCCATTCCCATCCCCCACACTGACTGGGTCTGGCATGGAACTTTCTTTGGTTAGCTAATAGCTACATGGCATCAAGAATTTCTGAAAATCGGCATGTTTTAGAAGTGGCAGTTGGGCAGCAATCTAGTAAGACTGCAGGCCCTCATGAGTCCGTATGGTGTATTACTAATGGAAATCAAAGCACACACCCGCAAACTTAGTCACTGGGGAGCGGAGCACCCTCCTCTGGCAGCTGCACAAGCAAGAATGGTCTATTTTAATATATACTACTAGCTGTGGTCACTAAAAGGATTCTCACTGCATCTTTCGAACAGTAGAGTTGTCATAGAGATAAAAGCGAATAGAGCGAGTTGAGCCATTAGTCCAGGTGGGCTTTTGCAACACATTTTTTAGAATAAATTGGGGGAAAGCAATAGAAGCTACAGGCAAAATATGGCAGAAACAGTCACTCAACCGACTGGGCTACATTGAAAGCTTTCCAGTTTTCACTTGTGACTCAACTGTCAAAGAATTCAATGTAGGCTGTATATCACTGCCTGGCACTACTCAAAAAAACTGCATTACCAAACAGTGCAGTTCAAATACGTGACTTAAAAGCCAATAGAGTTTCATCTCCAGACTCCAGCAGCTCACCTGACCTCTGTGTGGTGGTTGGCGAGACTGAGCTGGGCTGTGTGTGGGGTAGAGGCTCGGTAGAAACACAAGGGAAATTGATGTGCCGTTGGTACGGAAGATTCAGAAAAAGCAATCTGCATAACATTTCACCTGCTGCCTAGCTTCACCCAGTCTGTTTCAACATTGCCCTGTGAGATCGATATTGCGCATGCAGTATCATACTGCCTATGCAAAGCGTCCAATATATGGTATGTTTCTTATGGGGGAGTTTTAAATGAGCACGGCAATCACGCAGGTACACACACTCTCCACTCCCTACCTAACCTGAGACCTGGTGATCTGTTCCCCACTTTTTCCTCTACTTGTTGCTTGTAGAGCCGTTGCTGACACATTCCCTGCACCACCCCCCGTTGTTTGTTCCGCACACCCTTGTATCTCTTCTTCCCTCACAGTGCCCTTCCCCTATGACTTGTAAAGAGCTTTCTTGGGTCCTGTAGCAAGGTCCACGCTCAATTAATACTCCACTAATAATAGAAGTAGGTGTTACCGCCTTAAACAAGAGAGAGCCGAGACGAACCCTGCCACGAGGTAGATGACTGTAATGTGCAGTCCTGTCAGCAAAGCCTCTGCCAGGCCTTGTGCTGTCTGTTTTCCCCCATTTGGGGAGAGATGAAGGGATCGACCTCGGCCCTCTTGCCTCTCAGTGCGCTGGTGTTGAGGGGATAGCAGCAACAGAAGAAAAGACACGCTGCACACTCGGGTGACTGAGGAGTGCTACCAGCCTGCCGCCACAGAAGGCGAGAGAAAAGTGTCCGCTAGCGCCTCTACCTTTACACGCTGCCTATTCCAGTCCCCTCTGGGAATGTAGAAGAAAGAAGACAAGTTGGATTGTGCCTTTCAAGCCTCCTGCCACCAGCTGTACTTGCAGCCTGCAAGCGTATGCCCAGTGAGCCCCACACTCACAGTGTCTCGGGCATCTGCCATCTGGGCGCTCAGGGCTGGCAGTGTAGTCCTCCTCGCCTGCTGCCACAAAATACAAATACACTCACAAACACTGACACCGTGTTCCAATACACACATTTATACACACACGCATTCACACACAGATGCACACACCAAATGTGTTGTATTCACAACATGCAGGCAGACATTTGTTCCCAACTTACCTTTCCAAGTGTGTGTCGCCTCGCCCTCGCCTGTGCAGCCCGCCGGCCTGGGTCAGGGTGGCTGCCTGAGTGCCGCTCTCTATGCCCTCCTGGGCTGGCTGGGAGTAAAGGGGGGTGGTGGCCGGCCCTCTGGCTGCTGCACTGCTGTGGTCCTCGGTGGTCTGGGGACTCCTGACAGACTCCCTGGCCTGGCCTCCTGGCCTCCTCCTCAACCTGGTCATGTCCTGGACCAAGTTGTCCTTGACTCTCCCGGCCATGGCCCTGGTGTGGTCTGTCCTGGACTCCTGGCACTGGACCTCCTCCTCCTCTCTGTGCGTGGCTGAGAGGCTCTCTGCAGCGCAGTCCTCAATACCCAGCACCTGTTGTCAGCTACTAGTCTGTCAGGGCCGAAAGGTCAGAGCAAAATATAGGGGCGGGCACGCAGGCATTGAGGGCTGGTGGCGGCGCAGAGTCTCGCGGCGCTGCATTTTCATTGGCCATTAGTTGCTTTCAACTTTGCAAAGTGGCCGCATGCAACAAATTTGTTGCTTGCTAGCTGCAGTGCAAAGGTGAAAGCAACTTTCATGTGCACGCCGCTTGCCCAGCACTGCAGGCAGCCTGGCTCCAGCCTCCTCCAGCAGACTGCCCTGCCCAGGAGGCCAGGTGTGAATCGCACATCGACACGTCTTTGCAATTGCAAAGAAACACTTGTTGTCTCTTTGTGAGCCGATGGAGCGGAAGCTGGGCCTGAGCACCGTCCGGGCCGTCCGTCACCCCCGGCCCTCTTGTTGTTTGCATAATTGGATTGCATACATGCTGCCTGATGTATGCATCATAATTTACGATGCACACGTCATGCATGCATGCTGCAAATCAAAGCCAGTTAACAATGAGTGTTACCTTGCTTTGCTGATTTATGCTGCCCCCGGCCCCAGCCAGCCCAACCCCTCCACCCCTGCATAGCAGACAGAGTTCATCCGAACTGCCCACCAACGCCATCCTGGCGGCGTGTGCAAAAGCAACTTGCAAGGGCAGTGCACTCACTCTGTTTTACGGGGCCGGCCACCAGCCAGCCCAGAGGTTCTTTGCCTGCTGCGCGGGCGGCGCCACGCCTGACCTCCAAGCATTAGCGTGAAAGAGAAACACAAACAAACAACAATGTTCTGGTGTTGTCAGTCACTGGGATGTGATGTTCAATAAAAGGCACACAGCACAAAGCCACGACGTGGCCCCGGCGCCTTGTGGGCCGCCACAGGCACACAACAGAACAGTGTCAGTGAGTGACACACTGTCTGCACACTAGCCTGTGGCCGTGCGCGGCAGCCGGGGAGGCGGGGCAACTAGTTGATAAATGAAAATAAAACCAGCCCAGGCAGGCAGCCCAGAAAACCGGCCCCCAAGTCCTCAAAGTCGTTCGGCCACAGGCCGAACGACCGATACAGCCAATCCGACACTGGACAGACCCACACAAATCTTTCTTTTCTCTCATGCATGACACCTAACACACACGCAGTTGCGCGAGGCCCCTCCTGAGCGCGAGGCCCGGGCAGTATGCCCCCCCTGCCCCACCCTTGTGACGGCCCTGCAAGCATGCCATTTCCTCTCAGCCACCCTGCACTTGCGTTTGAGGGTGGCAAGGTCTGAGTCGTACCAGGACTTGCACTTGGCTTTGGGCTTCAAGCGGGTCCTCATGACAGGGCAAGAACATCAAGCGTATCAGATATAGCAAAGTGGAGCATGTGTAGGGCTGTGTCAGGGTGTGAAGCCTGCAAGGGCTCGACTTCACCATAGAGCATAGACCAGGGTAGAGTCACGATAATGCAGATGGCCTTTCCAGAAGGTATATTGACTGTCTGAGGGTGTCTATCTCGTGGGAGATTAGGCACCCTAACCTTAGTCTGGGGGGGGCGACTGTGATACTGGAAATGCATCAGAGGGACAGGGCCTCCGTATCCTTGTCCTTTACTGCCTTTTATCATGTGTTCTGTCATGTTTTCCATGCAGGAGTTCATTTGGGACGCCTGGCGGTGCAGCTCTCTCTTTTGGTTTGGTGTACAGACCCATGGGATACCCTTATGGCACCCATGAGTGGGGGTACAACCCTGTGCCCCTAGTGTATGTTTTTGGGCACCTGTGTGTGGCCCACAGAGCAGGGTATGGGCTGGTGGCAGCTCCATGCTGAATTTGACAGGTGCTCTGAGTATCCTCCATTTTGGGATACCCAGGCCCTGCCATTGGAATGAGTTGATTCCTGATAGGAAACAAGATGGCCCCTGTGGCCTCTTGCTTTCTATTGCCTGTTACCTTGTTTTCCCAAAGTCCTGGGAAGCCCTGACTCTGTCCCTTCCCCCTGACTGGCTGGTGGGTGGAGGTTCCATATATGGTGTTATTGTGAAGTCCAGGCCAGACTGGCTGGAGCCTTCCCAGTGACTGTATGTTGTGGGTACACCCTGTGGGTGGGCCCTGGGTGAATGGAGTGTGTGACCAATATGCACTTGTTGTGGATGTCTGATTTCTGGTGTTTGACACAATGACTGAGACAGCCCTCCCCGAAACTCGTATGAATGCAGTGTGGAGTGTTGAATGGCTGGTTACTTGTCCGAGTACACATAACTTGTTGTGAGTGTCTGGAGAGAAGTGAATGGCCTGAATGCACTATGCACCTGATTGCCTGTCTGCCTGCATGAAGGCCCTTCTGACCGATTGGTTGCCTCAGTGTGAGCCAGCAGAATCAATGGGAGATCAACTAGTATATCTGGGGACC
This sequence comes from Ambystoma mexicanum, assembly GCF_040938575.1. Taxonomy (NCBI): domain Eukaryota; kingdom Metazoa; phylum Chordata; class Amphibia; order Caudata; family Ambystomatidae; genus Ambystoma; species Ambystoma mexicanum. Next base: position 1,493,759,427 of record NC_090929.1, on the reverse strand, counting down.
TCTCACTGCTAGAATTCGTGTTCAGAAGCTGAAGAGAAACTGGAGTTGAAACTGAAACTTAACCTTGAAGCGCTGCTGGAAGAGAAGAATTGCTGTCATCAATCTGTAAGCTGCTGTGTCTCCAAGGACTGACCCAGAGAGGACCTGGTAAGGCGCCCTCTTCCTGAGCTACAAGGGACCATCGTGCACCAGCTGATCTTTGCCAAAGCTCCCTGGTAGGCAGACCTACGACAGGCTGCCGACCGGAGACGGGAACTGGTGCGGAATCCCAAAGAGAAGCGCCCGGACTGTTGTCCGCCATCGTCGACGACCGCCGTCGCGGACCGGTGCCGCCGTGCTCTCTTTGCCTAAGTAACATTTGATCCAAGGACGCTCTCGCCTGCACCGTCGACCGCTTTGTCCCGCCGGTGAAAGTCGAGGCTGCCGACGTGCCGAGGAGCATCTGCCGGTGAGTTTCCCGCCACCTGACGACCGTAGTGACGCTGGACGACTCGACGCTCTTGCTGGGCCACAGTTCTTCACAGACTCTTTGCGGGTCTGAACTATCGTCATCGAGGTGCCCCGGACGCCTCTTCCTTGCAGGACGCCAATGCTCCGTCATCACCGAGCACCGCTAGGAATGAAGCTGCTGCCTCGCCGTCATCGTTCACCCCTTTTTCCTCGTGGGATCGTGACGATCCGTGGCTCCTGCCTTAAAGGGAGCCGCTCAAGAAGAATCCGTCGACGACCCGACGACGAACTCTGCTGTTCCAGGTACATTGGGGTTGTAGAACTATTTTAGAAGGAAATAAGACTCTTTTGAATATTATATGGACTGGGCTTGTACAATATATCTTTATTTACAGGTTGCCCAGGTGGAGGGGGATCTCCCCACAGAATTATGCCTAGCTGGTAGGGGTCAATATTCTGCCAATTTTTCTAACCAACTGCTTTCTTCCTATATCTATTGTTAGTTACTTTTATTCCTTGATCTGTGTGACATTTGACCAGAGTATAGTTGATGCACTTTAATGAGATCTGACAATAATTGTGGCACCACTTTAGAACTGTATATATTTGCCATTGTAGATATTCTGAGCACAAAGTGAGATATTGTGATAGTGTACATAACCTTGAATATTAATTATATAAAGACTGTGTTTTAACTAATACAGTGTGTGGACATTCCTTTGTGGGGGCCTGGGGACTACACTGTACTTAAGAACCAGCCTGCAACACCTCCTGAGAAGCTAGGCCTTGATTGCTCGTCCATTGCTACCTTATAGAGAATCTTGGCTGGGGTCCTCTGTGCTTCTCCTCTGCCATATAGAGAGCAGAAGTACAGACGCCCCCCTCCAGTCTTTACAGGGGCCACGAGCAGAGGTCCCAGATATGTCCTGGTGAAGTTCCACTATTTCTCAGAGAAGACCAAAATTCTGGACCTTGCACGGAGGAAGGGGCCAATCAAATGGGAAAGCGCACAAATCTCGATTTTCCAGGATTTATCGGCCTTCGCCCTGGTGAAGTGGGAAAAGTGAACAAAAGGCTCCCACCAATCCCCTCTCAACCATGGCCTAGAGGATCACGGCCCAGACACCCGCCACGAGAGGAGTTTGCCCATCTCCCAGATGACCAAATACCCTGGTACAAGAACATACGGATGTGCCCACTCGCATGCCCACCCGCATGCCCACCTGCCTGCCCTGCACATGCCGACACCTGCGGCATGGATGAACTCGACTAAACCATCCAGCACCAAATCAACACATCGTTAGAGATGCCATGACGACCTAGCTAACGGTCAGCACACTCGTGCAACATACACACCGGACACTCCCACACCAATCCACACGAAGAACATACTCAGTGCTATGACGTAGGCGACGGACCCACCCACAGACGTGCATCTTTATTATTTTTAACATAGGCTTCTCAAATGCAGAAACGCAAGACGCATAATGAACTTATCTAAAAAGGCTTGCTCACGCTTCTTCTAAAACCATGTACCATAATGAGGAATATAACGGAAGACACGATACTGGGGATAGGGCAATATGATACCATAACCTAAAGCGCTCTGCATCAAATGGTTCCACCCATGCACCAGGCCCAAGTAGGCCGCAAGCAAAAGCTTCCATGAACATTAAATGAGCAAGGGTTCGGTTGCTGACCCTGCAGAATGAGCCCAGTGAAAGCAGACAGTCAAGGGCACAAAGTTGCAAACTCTCATTCCGCAAGCCGACGCCAAGGTCGCACCTGCAAGATAAGCCAGGCACACAGTGAGAAATATAATATTAATTGTGCAGAATTCTGCCTCAACCACGGTCCCCACCTCACATGACCAAGCCGAACTTGATAGGGTGCTAAGCCCAGGAGGAAGAAGGCGTCTGAATCCCCCGTCTCAAGACACAGGCAGATACAATTAAGCGACTCAATGGACATCTGCGGCGGTGGGAGTAGTCGGCCTTCCTGCTTATGAATAAATCCTCACATTGTCTGCACATACCCATAGTGAAACATTGTTGCAAATGACAGGTGCACCGCGAGCTGGGAACAGCGATGGTCCCAGACTGGGGGGCTCGCGGGTGAACCAATCAGAACATGGGACCCTTATCACTGACGCCATTAACATTGACCAATCCTCAGGGGTCTTCATGTAACAATTTTTATGTATCAAACTGAAGGGACAACCCAAGTATACCACCTGACTGACCCTTAACCAATAACCATGTCCTCTATATGTATGCTATTCTAACCCGACCACTCGGGGAAAAAATCCAGAGTGGCGATAGGTTTTTTGCTAATTTTGCTAAGGTGACGCAAGTAGCGCGTCATGCTAAGGTAAAAAGGGCCTGCGAGCCCCACGCTGCTGAGAGAGTGTCAGGACGGACGCGTACGATCCTTGGCCATCCCTGCCGTTTTGTTAATAAACAGCAGAATCATCTTGCTTCTTGCGTGTGTCTCATACTCTATCTCTTTGGGATATACGGGAGGAGTTGGGGCCTCCCGCCCGGAGGTCCGCGGACGGCTCAGCCGGCCCCGGGAGAATTTACCCCCCAACAAGTTGGAGGCACTGCTGAGATCTGTTTAAGGTCCGCTTTTATTTTTATTTTTTCACGTACTCCCGTTGCGAGGAGGCCCGGCGGAGCGGCCCCCTCTGCCGCTGCCCCCTTTTGAGGACTACAGGACCATAGCGGAACTGCGAGAAGACCGGACAGCGCAATCCGGATATTAGCCCTCGGGAGCCGGTTGAGAAGTATCCCGCCTGCGGTTGGCGAGTGTCCAGACGTAGTCCAGACAAGGGGAGGTGGCGAGCCGCTTGGAGGGGTGCACGCAGTCGAGCGGCCCCGCATCAGGAGAACTTGGTGAGTATGCCACGCCCAACAAGCAATGTGAAATTGTGAGGGAGGGGGGAGGAATTGAATACGGGAGGTGGGAGGTGTTGCACAGGTGCGTGGCGAAGGTTTGATAATTTAGTGTTGGCAATGAAATGAATGGTAGCCGGACGAGTGCGAGAGCAGTCCGCTACGTTACGGGAGAGAAGGGGGCAGAGCACGAAAACATCACATGCGGCCGCTCATAGACACTGATTGGCCTAAGTCGCGACCACGTGTAAGGGTGTGTGTGAGCGGTTTCCTACGATTTGGCAATTATTGATCAATGAGTAGATGAGGATCCCTATTGTTCGAGCAGGAAACTCGATAGATAGATGACGTTTCCCTGTAGGCGGTAGCTAGCTAGTTGCCCAATACGGAAGATAATTGGCTGGTTAAGCCCTCCTGTCGAGGGGCGTATCACACGCGAGGCGACGCAGTGTGCGCAGTCCGATTATAATATTGATTACCTTGTTCCAGGAGTGACAGGAAGACAGCTGTGGGGTTAACGGGGGTAGATTGCGAGTGTATTTTGGACTTAAAGAATATATGAAGAACTTACCAGTAGTCTGAAGAGATCGGTGACGTCACCAGCAGGGCTTACATAGGACATCTCGAGAACCAGGCATATTTTATTTTTGAGTGGCGGGGAGGAGAGCTGTGTTAAGGGCGTGGAAATGGAGGTAAACGGTAATGAGTTGATCGGGGGAAGGCGAAAGGAGGTACATGGCTGCGCACGGAGAACGCCGGCCACGGCAAGTGCAGAGGAGGGAGGAGGAGCGAGTGAAAGTAGGACGGCGGTATAAGAACGTCATAAGGGGCACGCAGCCGCAGGGGGCTACGTGCGCTTCGGCCGCAGGGGGCCGTAAGGGTGTTGTATAAAGGAAGGAGGGAAAGAAAAGAATATACAAATGTAAATACTATATTTTACTAATTTTTCCTTAGCGGACTATCGCAAGTCCCCAATCTTACGGGGCCAGGTAAAGATACAAGGCTGTATATTGTAAACTGCTAGTGAGATAACCGCTACCAAATAGGGGAAGGGTGACAAGTGGAGCGCTACTATGTCATACAGGACAGGATCGGGCGGGTTGGGGGAACACCCTCACTACCCCGCTGCAACACATATGTAAAACACTATCACCCCATAGGGAGAAATCGATCAAGTACAGCATAGAATGGACACAGGGGACGGACATTAAAATGACGACACCATGGCCGCCTAATGGTAGCTTCGATCCATATACCCAACACTCATTATTAAACCATCTGCACAATACATACAAGGGGAAGAAGTTAACGCACCACGTGGCGGTGTTCAACTTATGGAGGATGTTCCAAGGGTCCCGACCAGGACCGAACGGAATGTTCATTGTAGGGGAAACAACAGGAGATAAGGAGATTAAGGATGAGGGAGAGACTGGGGAAAAGGAAAGTGAAGGAACACAGAACACGGGGAAAGGACAAGAGGGAGGAGAAAAGAGTGACAACTCAACCGGAAATGAAATAAAAAAGGAACAGAGCGACGATATACTTCTAGCGAAGGTAGTGAAAACAGAGGGAGGGGGGTTGTATCCTTTAAGAGAACTAGGGGAAATAGCAAGAGAACAATTAAGGGCGGCTGAGGGGTACTCGAACCCGGCATACAGCCCGCCTCCATATACAGTCACAGGTGGCCACACGGGAGGGGAGCGGACTAGTACAACGGGATCAGCCCATGGGAAGATGCTAGTAGGGGAGGGGAGGACTGAAGAAGAGCAGACTACGGACATATGAAATGATGAGTGGGTAGCTGCGCAGATACTATTAAAATTACGAGGTTCATTAACAGGAGAAGAGAAGGAGGTGGTGAGGAAAATGGAGGAGGATAATGAAAGGGAGAGTGAAATGGAAGGGGAAGAGGGGAAAGGAAAGGGGGAAGAGCAGTTAAGACAAAAGGAAGAGACCTTGGAGGAATGATTAGCAGAATTAAGGGATGAACAGAATGCACTGATCAAGCAGCTCAAGAGGGGGGAAAGAGAGAGAGCACGGGAAAGGAAAGAAGGTAAGAATGAGTTGGGAAAAATGAGAGAACGAACTGAGGAGCAAAGGAGAGAAGCCAAAAGGTTAAAGGCAGTGGCAGAAAGGGTGTCAAGAGCAGCACTGCGCGACAGGAAAAAAGAGGAAGAGGAGAAAGAAAAAGAAATGGCAATATGGAAGAGGAGATTACTGTCAGAAACGACAAGGAAATACGAAAAAGGGAGGATGATAGAGAGTATATTAGAAAGGGAGAGGGAGAGATGGGAAAGGAAGAAAGAAGATGAAAAGATATTGGAAAAAATGAGTTGTGAAGTAATGGAAGAATTAAAAAAGAAAAGAGAGGAAATTGGTAGAGGAATAGCGGGGAGAAAGGAAGGGGAAAGAGAAGATAGGAGGGGGGAGAGTGAAGTAAGGAGGAATGCATATAGAGGCACAGAAGTAGCAACAACATCGGCACAAAGGGGAGCGATTAGCAAAGAAGAAAAGGGAGAAACGGACCTAATAGACTTAAGAACAGTAACGATTGGGGGGAAAAAGACAGTTTGGGGGTTGCCATTCCTGAATGACTTTTGTAGTGAGGAAGAGGAAGGAATGGAGAAGGAAGGAAGAAACAGTGAAAGGGAAAGCCTAGATAAACTATACACCACCCGGACAAATAAAGACTCACCATGGATCTGCAGGAGAAAGGAAGAACTGCAGAGAAGTGAGGAGGGGGAGCATGGAATGGCGGAGGGGCAGACACGTGAAGCCACGCCGTCACCGTCCCGTCATGCATGCTCCACCACCCCACGCCCATTGCGTACAACATGCCCATCTAAACTCGCGCCCTTCACAAACGAACTGACACCCTATGCAGGAAGGCTTAGAGACCTCCCTGGACGCAGGCAGGGAGAGCGAGTACACACGCCCACAATAAATAAAGGAAATGATGAAAGAAGGGGAAGTGGTGGAGGAGAAAGAGTAAAGACAAGGGGAAATATGGACAAAGCTGACGATGTAGAAGAGACGGAAGAAGAGGAGGGGTGTGAGGACTCGATTTTGTGGAACCCAGGGGGTAAAACGGGACACAATTTAATGCCTCTTCTAGAGAGGGGAGGGCTTAGACCACAATACGTCCCTTGGAAGCATGCAGACAAGGAAAATATAAAATGCAGACTCCCATCATTAAGTGGAGGTACGGGTAAATGGATATATGAAATGGAAAAACACACCGCAGGACAGAAGTTGGCAGTGGGAGATGTAAAGGGCCTTCTAATATCAATATTAGGTGATGCTGCGGATGACATCTGGAAGAGAGCGGGCTTCCCCGTGGTCACAATAACAAATACATCTCACGATGGGGCACCATTCGCAAACTGCAGACATGCATTATGGCAGGCACTGAGGGTACAGTATCCGGACACATCAGACATAGGAGCTATTACCTCGCGCAAGATGCGTGAGAACGAAGATCCTGTTGATTATATCCAGGAAATTCAAGAGAAGTGGCGTATGGAAACTAGAGAACAATGGGAAAAAACACCAGCAATATTCTATCATATACTAGTACAGGGACTCCCAGAAGCAGTCCAGAAACAACTGAAGAAAGTAGTGGGGATGGAAGCAAAACCATGGCCAGAAATACAACTGACTATAGTGCATCATTGCAGGACATGGCAAGAAAAAATGAAAAAAAAAGAAGAGGATAGGAAAACGGAAGAGGCTAAACTAGTACAGAAGAAACTCACTAAATACACGATGGAAGGCGCACTAATAACTACACCTGCCACAATAACTCAAAGCCCCACACAAGTAGTGGCTGCACAAGACCACTCCCAAATACAATCATCGCAGACTGTAACACAACAGATGCCGCCACTCCAACCATACACGACTAACGTGGGAGGAGGATACTCAACGCCAGGAACTGGGTATTATAATTACAACAGGGGAAGGGGAGGAGTAATGAGAGGGAGAGGATACGGATTTAACATACAACAACAGGTGGGGGGACTTAGAAATTCCTACCCCACCGGGTACCCAGTATACCAGGACAACACGGGAAGCTTTCCATGGCAGAACAGGGAACCACCGGTGTGTTGGATTTGTGGATTGGTGGGTCACATGTCACGTACGTGTAGAGTGAGACCAGGCACACCGTTGTGGAATGACCAGGGACAACAAGAGCTCCCACAGGAACAGCAGGGCATCCAGCAAAAGCAGACATTGCAACAGGGAAATGGACAGCAACAACTAGTGACACAACAACAGCCACAGACATACCCACCGCCACAACAACAGGTAGCGATTACACAACAACACCTAGCACAGCAAGTACAGCCACCTGCACAAGTCCAAGACCATAACATAACCTCAACCAATACCCAACTACAGCAAACACAACTGGGTAGGGTGACAGTGCTGGGACACAACCCTTACACGGGAAGTGGTCAATCATTATACCCCCAATAGGACAGCCCACAGACGACCTTGGTGTGTCCCATCCTGTCGGTAACACCTAATAGTGCGGAGGAACCACGCATAGAGGTAACGATAGGTGACAAAACATTATCATTCCTTGTTGACACCGGGGCGACCCGGTCTTGCATAAGGGAAGGTAAATTTAAGATGTCAGGTGAAGCCATGAACACCCAAGGATTCTCTGGGGCTAGGGGGTTGGTTCCCTTTACTGATAGCATTCCCTTATCAATAGGGGATTATGACATGTCAGTGCCACTTTTATATTCTAAGGCCTCACCAGTAAATATAATGGGGAGAGACATAATGAGCAGGTTGAATATGACGATCTCCTTTACGGAGGATGGCATAATTTGCTCCACTCCAGGAATTAACATGCTCACTGCGCGACAGATCATGCAGGCATACTGTGGACAGACAGTGATTAGGGCTCAGCCAGTAGATGGTGAACTGTTCCAGTACGGGACGGACATGGCATTTGCATGGATGCCAGGGATAGAGGGAAAGATCTGGAGGAGGCCAGCAGCCTACTTGTTTAGACCAGAAACGCCAGCCAACGAACCAGAAGGAAAGGTGATTTCAGTGGACATAGAGAGCATTATAGCAACCGCTGATTACATTGCAGTGCATGCCCAAGACAGAGAAGGAAGAGCGTGAAGGGCAGTGATAGCACTAGCAGAGGGATGTAAACTCACCCAGGTGTCAGATGAGGAGCTCTTCTCAGGAGAAAAGGAAGAAGGCGAAATGGTATTTATGATGAGTGTGGAAATATGGCTAAGGGTGACATACAAACAAGTGGCACAGAAAATTGCAATGGCACTTGAGGCACCCACGTCCACCCCAGTTCCCTTTTTTGAGGAAGACATGGCTAAAGTACCCACATCATTATGGACTACTAGCCCCTATGACGTGCGGTGCATAAAAAGCATAGGGGGGGTACGAATAAAATTGAAAAAGGGTGCAATACTCCCCAGAGTAAAACAGTACCCACTATCAAAAGAGGCAGATGAGGGCATATGTGAAACAATAACGGCCCTTATAAATAATGACATATTGGTCCCTTCAGAATCTTCATGCAACACAGCTGTATACCCAGTGCGCAAGGCTAAGGGTGGATCTTGGCGCTTCATACAGGACCTCATGCCTTTGGACAACATAGTGGAAGCAGAATACCCCATAGCAGCAAACCCGGCCACAATATTGTGTGGCATTCCGGCAGAGGCATCACGGTTTACAGTGATCAACCTTAAAAATGCCTTTTTCTCAATACCACTGCACCCAGACTCACAAGATCTGACAAGCTTCACTTACAGAAACACAAAGTGGAAACACACCAGATTGCCACAAGGTGTAATGCTCACCTGACTCCCGCAGAGGCGCCGGTCTTGACTGGGTGAATGCCGTATCTTCAAAGGTGATGTGTAACACACGGTTGGCTCTTTGGGCTGGACCTCTGTGCACTGTATGTCTGACTCGAAGAGTAAGATGTCTGCAGATAGAAAATATGGGATTAATGAACTGGGGTTATTGGGTGCCTCTCTCCTCTTCCCTTTCTCTTCTCCTGTAGAACCCCAAAGGTTAACGCCCTCACCTTAGGTAAGTGAACGCCGAGCTCTCCATCTGCCTGGGGGCAGGGTGCCGTAACCAGTTTCTTCACTGGATAAGGGTGCAGGCCTCTTGACCTCAGAGGACTGCTGTCCATCGTTAACTGCACAAACGGTAAGTTCTGGGCACTTCAAATGTCTTAAAAGTCTTTTGTAATGATATCTCTTGTTTTGCAGGGTTCCGGCGATGGCGGATGGCGGGCTGATGAGAGTTGAGGATCGAACCCGCATGAGGAATAGAAGCGCCTGGAAGCACGTAAGTAAGCGCTTGTAGCCTGCTTCACGATGCGCACTAACTGTCCCTTTTATCTTGCAGGTACAAGTTCGGAGCTTTAGAGAAGCTGAAGGGTGCTGGAATACCCACTGGATTCGGCGTGGGAAGGAGTAATGGCACGTGAGTAATAAAGTTGCCCAATGTCTTTAAACGCACCTTCTTTTGTCTTTCAGATGCGGGATGCAGCGCCGAAGGCCTCCGGAGCGTGCGAAGAGCTGGTAAGCTTTTTTCTTTCAGATGCCGGAATGCAGTGCGAAGACCTCCGGAGCATGCGAAGAGTAGGTAAGCCTTTGTCTTTCCGATGCCGGAATGCAGCGCGAGGCGTTGGTGACAGCCGATGGACCAGGTAAGAGATGCGCTGCCACTGAAGACCGTAGTGCTAACCTGTTCTTTCTTTGTCTTTACAGGTGCTGCTGAAGACTTCATTCCAGGATGGTAAGCCTTTGTTCCCTTAGGCCCAGGATCAGAAGCAGAAGACACGATGAGCGTTCTGCTGCAGAGAATGCAGAATAACACAAAGCAAGATTCATCCATCGGGTGTGGTTTAAATAGCCTCCTGTAGTGCTTAGGTGTCTCCTTCCACAGCCACGCCTAGGTAAGAAAAGAGTTCCTGCTTTCCAGAAGAGTTCCAATATTCTGGACCTAGGGAGTGGCTCCTGCCCCACCCAACAGGAAAAGTAGTCCCAAACAGAAGAGGATCAGGGGTTCAACTGGCAGGTAAGTAAGCAGCATGGTCTGCTGCAGGTAAGTCCACCCAAGCATTATGAGACCCGCGATTCCAGCGCTGGGACTGGGCATCTTTATGATCCTGGTGCCACTGGCGCCAGGACAGGGTCCAAAAGGTCCCAATTGGGACTGGCTGGCACTCGGAACCGGGGTTATGGGTCTGCTTCCAAGGGAGTCGGGCAAGTCCTGATCTTTTGGAAGCAGAGATCATGACAGCACCCCCCCTCAAGGCCCCTCCCAAACCGGGCTTCTCCGGGGGTTTGGGCTTGTTAGGAAATGTTCGATGAAATCTTTTGATTAGACGAGGCGCGTGGACATATTCTGCAGGTTCCCAGGATCTTTCTTGGGGACCGTAGCCTTTCCAGTCAATCAGGTAAAATAGTTTAGATTTGGAGATCTTGAAATCCAGGATGCTTTTGACTTCAAACTCGAGTTCTCCATCAACTAGAATAGGTTTTGGAGATGTAGTTAGTCGGGTTTGAGGTTGCACTGGTTTTAATAGAGAGACGTGGAAGACCGGATGTATCTTCATGTGAGGGGGCAAGTCCAACTTGACCGCTACTGGATTTACTATGGTAGTGATGGAATAGGGACCAAGGTATCTTGGGTTGAATGTGCGTGGTCCTTTTAGAGGTAGATATTTGGTGGATAACCAGACTTGATCTCCTACTTGATATTGGGGGGCTTCCTTCCGATGTTGGTCTGCTCCTTTCTTGTATTGTTCTTTAGCCCTTTGAAGGTGAGAAACGGCTTCCTTAAAGGCTTGGGTGATTGTAGAATGCAGGTGGTCTACTGCTGGTGTTCCAAGATCTTGGAGTGGATCCAACTCCGAGGTTCGAGGGTGACTACCGTATAAAAGAAAAAACGGGGTCTTCCCAGTTCCCGAGTGGACAGAGTTATTGTAGGCATATTCGGCTATCCAAAGGATATCTTTCCAAGTTTTTTCAGTTTGTTGTAGCATGCAGCGCAAATACTGTTCCAGAGTTTGATTGGTCCTCTCGGTTTGTCCGTCGGTTTGAGGGTGGTGGCTGGTCGAAAGTCTCACATCAATTTGAGCCGACCGACAGCAACTTCGCCAAAAATGAGAAATAAATTGACTACCTCGATCCGAAATTAGAACTGAAGGAAAACCGTGCAGTCGGACGATGTTTTCGAGAAATTCTCGGGCCAGAGTTGCTGCTGTTGGTAAGCCTTTGAGTGGAATGAAATGCGCCATCTTGGAGAATAGGTCCACGATTACTAGGATCGTATTGTATCCGGAGCATGGAGGTAGATCGGTGATGAAGTCCATAGAAAGCGTATGCCAAGGGCGAGGCGGGATGTCAATAGGGGGTAAGAGGCCGGCTGGTTTTTCCTTTTGACTCTTGTTTTGGGCGCATACTCCACAGGACATTATAAAGTCTCTGATATCTTTTTTCCAAGACGGCCACCAGAAGTAGCGCTTGATCTTTTCCGAGGTCTTGGTCATACCGGGATGTCCTTCCATTAAAGAATCGTGATAACAAGAGATTACCTTTTTCTGTAAATCTGTGCTGGGCAGGTATAACCGTTCTTGGAAATATAATAGGTTGTCCTTCACCGTAAAGTCCTTTCCCTGCAGATGCCAATTCTGTATGTCTGCTGGAGTTACCAGTAGCCTGGTTTTATCCTTAACTTCCTCTATGGATTGTGTGGCGATTACACCTAGAATTCTTTGTTCGGGAATGATAGGTACAGGTTTAGGATTGATCAAATGTTCTTCCACTCCCATCCGAGAAAGGGCATCAGCTTTACCGTTTTTTGTACCAGGTCGATAGGTAATTATGAAGTCAAACTCGGCAAAGAATAGTGCCCAACGGAGTTGCCTAGAGGATTGATCTTTTGCGGTTTTCAAATATTGCAGGTTTCGGTGATCTGTAATCACAGTAACAGTGTGTCGGGCCCCCAGAAGATAATGCCGCCAAGCCTTAAAGGCGGACTTGATAGCTAGAAGTTCCTTATCAGTAATAGTGTAATTGATTTCAGGAGGCGAGAATTTGCGGGACCAAAATGCCACGGGATGCAACTGATTGGTTACTGGGTCCTTTTGTGATAGAACTGCCCCCATGGCAAGGCTCGAAGCATCAGTTTCAACGATGTAGGGGAGTTCTGGGCGAGGATGTTTTAAGATCGGTGCAGAGATAAATCTAGTCTTCAAATTCTGGAAAGCTTTTTCCGCCTCGGTAGACCATTCATAACGTTTGTTTTTCTTTAACAAGGCGGTGATGGGCTGGACTATTCAAGAGAATTCGGGGATAAACCTGCGGTAAAAGTTAGCGAAGCCTAACATGCTTTGAACACCTTTTACGGAGGATGGCGATGGCCATTTGAGAATTGCATCGACCTTCTTTGAATCCATACGCACTCCGCTAGGTGATAATATGAATTCCAAGAATTCAACTTCAGTCACGTTGAAAACACATTTTTCCAATTTAGCGAAAAGTTTGTGTTGACGCAATCTCTCGAGGACCATTTTCACGTGTTTCCGATGTTCAGTTTCCGATGAAGAATAAACGAGGATGTCGTCAATGTAAACAACAACACACACATCTATGAGCTCTCTGAGGACATCGTTCATAAAATATTGAAAGGCGGCCGGGGCATTGCAAAGTCCGAAGGGCATGACCTGATATTCAAATAGCCCATACTTGGTGCGGAAGGCCGTCTTCCATTCATCGCCCTCTTTTACTCGTACCAAGTGGTAGGCTCCTCTAAGATCCAGCTTTGTATATATGCATGCTTTTCTGACTTGGTCCAGGAGTTCAGGGATCAAAGGTAACGGATATCTATTCTTAACGGTGATCTGGTTCAGGGTGCGATAATCTATACAAGTTCTAAGGTCCCCTTCTTTTTTTGGAACGAAGAACAAAGCTGAGGAAGCAGGGGACTTGGAAGGACGAATAAACCCATTTGCTAGGTATTTTTCCAGGTATTGTCGGAGGTGAAGATTCTCAGGCTCGGTGAGGGCATAAATTCTACTACAAGGAGGAGTAGATCCAGGTATCAGGTCTATCTGGCAGTCATAAGACCTATGAGGAGGCAGAGAGTTAGCCTGATCCTTCCGGAAAACATCTTGGAATTCTAGGTATTCAGGAGGTAACTGGGGAGCCTCTGAGGAAATTGCTGCCAGTGCAACACCAGGTCGAGGGTGACAAGTAGAGACACATTCTGGAAACTGAACCGTTCTTGCTCGCCAATCGATCTGAGGATTGTGCTTCTCTAACCAAGGAATTCCTAAAATAATCTGGAACTGAGGGGCCTTGATCACATCGAACACGATCTTCTCATGGTGTCCATCTTGACTTACTAGCGTCACTTCTTGGGTGGTATGCGTTACTGGTCCGGAGGCTATCTCCGTACCATCCACCGTAGTAATGACGTCCTTTACAGCCTTTGGACAAAGAGTCAGATTCATCCTCAAAACCATTTCATGATCCACATAATTGGCGATGGCACCGCTGTCGACGTAAGCTTCAATCGCATGTAATCGATCCGGATGTTCAGGGCTAATGAGGACCATAGGTATCACGAAATGCGAGGTCACTGAACTGGTTTTAACGCTCGGCAAGGGGACCTCTATTCTTGTCGGGCGAGGTTGTTTCCCTGCTCAGAGTTTGTGACCCTGGTAACTGCAGCTCCTACTGCCTTCTTGGCTGGTTTCACCTGACAGTCTCGAAGAAAGTGCCCCGAGTTTCCGCAATAGAGGCATAATTGCAGCTGTTTTCTCCTTTCCCGCTCCTTTTGTGTTAGTGGTCCTTTCGGGCCCCCTATTTGCATGGGTTCCCCGGAGTCTACTCCTTTGGTAGGAGTTGGTGGTTTGGAAAATACTCGAGCATCAAACTTGGAACGATCGGCCTTCCTGTTCTCCAGTCTGTGGTCAATTTGAACGACTAAGTCAATATAGTCCGAACAGTCTTGCGGGGGATTCACTACTTGGGCTAACACATCTTTGAGCTCTCCACGTAGACCTCTATAAAACAGCGTAATCCTTTTGTCCTCAGGCCATCGAGTTTCCACTATCAGTCTGTTGAAAGACGCAATATAAGCCAAAAGGTCTTGATTACCCTGTCGCAATGAAAGGAGCTCATTGTCCAAGGCCTGCCCCTGTGAATGTCTTGCAAACAGTTTTTCCATACTGAGCTGAAAAGCTTGAAAATCATGGAGAACCGGATCATCTTGAGTAACTAGAGGGATCGACCAGTCTGCCGCATTGCCACTAAGGTACGAAAGCACGAAAGCTACCTTAGCTTGATCAGTTGGAAAGGCTGCTGGCCGGCATAAGAAGTGCAACCGGCACTGATTAATAAATACTGCAAACCTCTTTGGGTCACCAGAAAATCGTTCGGGCGGAGCCATAGGTACATTCCCAGGTAGGTTGATCTGCACTGGGTTCGTAGAGGATGTTGAAGGAAGATTTGCCCCTGATGCGGGTAACAGAGTTTGTCCGGCTTGTGACTGTAGCAATTGTCTAGCGAGATCGTCTGTTCGCTCCTTGGAAATAATCAGTTCCCTTCTTAGAGCATTCGTCTCCTGACGGGCTGCATGCACTTCTGCTCTTAGTTCCCCAAGTAACTGGGCTAGCTGGTCGGTATCCGAGGTTTCCATAGCGCCTGGGTGGGAGTTTTGCGGTAGGCTTTGTGTTCTGTAACGCTCACCTGATTCCAGCAGAGGCGCCGGTCTTGACTGGGTGAATGCCGTATCTTCAAAGGTGATGTGTAACACACGGTTGGCTCTTTGGGCTGGACCTCTGTGCACTGTATGTCTGACTCGAAGAGTAAGATGTCTGCAGATAGAAAATATGGGATTAATGAACTGGGGTTATTGGGTGCCTCTCTCCTCTTCCCTTTCTCTTCTCCTGTAGAACCCCAAAGGTTAACGCCCTCACCTTAGGTAAGTGAACGCCGAGCTCTCCATCTGCCTCGGGGCAGGGTGCCGTAACCAGTTTCTTCACTGGATAAGGGTGCAGGCCTCTTGACCTCAGAGGACTGCTGTCCGTCGTTAACTGCACGAATGGTAAGTCCTGGGCACTTCAAATGTCTTAAAAGTCTTTTGTAATGATATCTCTTGTTTTGCAGGGTTCCGGCGATGGCGGATGGCGGGCTGATGAGAGTTGAGGATAGAACCCGCATGAGGAATAGAAGCGCCTGGAAGCACGTAAGTAAGCGCTTGTAGCCTGCTTCACGATGCGCACTAACTGTCCCTTTTATCTTGCAGGTACAAGTTCAGAGCTTTAGAGAAGCTGAAGGGTGCTGGAATACCCACTGGATTCGGCGTGGGAAGGAGTAATGGCACGTGAGTAATAAAGTTGCCCAATGTCTTTAAACGCACCTTCTTTTGTCTTTCAGATGCGGGATGCAGCGCCGAAGGCCTCCGGAGCGTGCGAAGAGCTGGTAAGCTTTTGTCTTTCAGATGCCGGAATGCAGTGCGAAGACCTCCGGAGCATGCGAAGAGTAGGTAAGCCTTTGTCTTTCAGATGCCGGAATGCAGCGCGAGGCGTTGGTGACAGCCGATGGACCAGGTAAGAGATGCGCTGCCACTGAAGACCGTAGTGCTAACCTGTTCTTTCTTTGTCTTTACAGGTGCTGCTGAAGACTTCATTCCAGGATGGTAAGCCTTTGTTCCCTTAGGCCCAGGATCAGAAGCAGAAGACACGATGAGCGTTCTGCTGCAGAGAATGCAGAATAACACAAAGCAAGATTCATCCATCGGGTGTGGTTTAAATAGCCTCCTGTAGTGCTTAGGTGTCTCCTTCCACAGCCACGCCTAGGTAAGAAAAGAGTTCCTGCTTTCCAGAAGAGTTCCAGTATTCTGAACCTAGGGAGTGGCTCCTGCCCCACCCAACAGGAAAAGTAGTCCCAAACAGAAGAGGATCAGGGGTTCAACTGGCAGGTAAGTAAGCAGCATGGTCTGCTGCAGGTAAGTCCACCCAAGCATTATGAGCCCGGCGCTTCCAGCGCTGGGACTGGGCATCTTTATGAGCCTGGTGCCACTGGCACCAGGACAGGGTCCAAAAGGTCCCAATTGGGACTGGCTGGCACTCGGAACCGGGGTTATGGGTCTGCTTCCAAGGGAGTCGGGCAAGTCCTGATCTTTTGGAAGCAGAGATCATGACACAAGGGTACTGCGAGTCACCTTCAATATTCAACAGAGTAATACAGATGGATTTGGGTAACATTGAGGTAGAAAGCACAGTGTTACAGTATGTTGACGACATAATAATTTGCAGCACAAACGAAAATAGATGCAGAGAGGACTCATTAAAGATGCTGACAATATTGGCTGAAAAAGGTTATAAGGTGGACAAGGAAAAGCTACAATACTGTCAGGAACAAGTACTTTACATTGGACAGCTCATATCCCAATATGGAAGACAGATTGCACCACAAAGAGCACAGGCAATTTTAAAAACACCATTGCCACAAACAGTGAGAGAATTACAGCAGTTCCTTGGCCTGTGCAACTACTGCAGAGCATGGGTATTTGATTACAGCTCATACATAGGACCCCTACTTGAGGGGTTAAAAGAAGCTAACAAAGGGGAGAAAAAGTTGGGGTGGACAATGGAAATGAAAGAGGCTTTTGATGAACTGAAAGATGCAATATCAACCGCTCCAGTTCTGACCACCCCAGATTATGAACGACAATTTTTTATATTTTCACATTGCGACTCAACGGTAATGGAAGCAGTGTTGGCTCAAAAAACAAGCATGGGCTACAAACCAGTAGCGTTTTACAGCGGCCACTTGGATCCCGTGATGCTAGGTCATTTCCCTTGCGAACAGGGTCTCGCCGCAGCTGCCTTTGCGGTAGAGAAAGCATCAGCAATCACCATGGGGTGTCCAACCACACTGTTTGTGGAACATGCACTATTTGAAATATTGAACAAGCCTAAGTCAACACTAACAACGCAGAGGGCGTCAGGTTATGAGATAATATTATCTAGAGCTGAACTATCAATTGTTAGATGCAGCACGGTCAACCCTGCAAGGTTTATAGCAGAAGCAATTGAGGAAGGAGACTGTGCACACGATTGTACAAAGGTTACTGAAATGTATTCATGCACTAGAAGGGTTGAAGAGAATGCACTAGACGGAGGTGATCTCTTGTTCATTGATGGGTCATCAACAATTGACCAAAGTGACGGGATTAGGAGAACTGGGGCAGCAGTGGTGAAAATGACAGAGGTGCCGGTGTGTGTGGCGATGAAATGTGTACAATTACCACAGCATTACTCTGCCCAAGCAGCGGAATTGGTCGCACTGATCTTGGCGTTGAAGGAAAGCTTTGACAAGCGAGTGACCATATATTCCGACAGTGCATATGTCACATCTACTGTCCATTCCGGGTTGTCCAAGTGGAGGAGAACAGGGTTTAGGAGAGCTGACAGCACCCCAGTGCAACATGCCCTCTTATTAGCTGAACTAATTGAAGTAATAAATGACCCCCAAGAATTAGCCTTGGTAAAATGCACCGCACACACTAATGGAGAAGATCATATTTCAAAAGGGAATGCAGCAGCAGACGCACACGCGAAGTATGCTGCATATTTTGGCGAGATATGGAACCCCCCAGAGTCAGAGAGAGGGAGAGGGAGGGGAATAGCTAAGGAACTGTTAATAAGAGAAGGGTACACCCATCTCCCAGCCACACAGATAATGGAGCTACAAGCGGCTGCACCAATGGCAGAAAAAGAAATATGGGTAAAAAGAGGATGTACAATGTCACCAACTGACGCACTATGGCGCCAGGGTAGCACTGGAAAGATGGTAATGCCACTGGCACTATTGAACATCGCCCTGAGCCAACTACACCACCCAGCCCACACAGGCAAGGAAGTAATCGCAGCACGAATTAGGGAAGATTGGTTCTGCCCCGAGTTAAATTCCCATGTGTCAACTTTTGTCAGCAATTGTCTCACATGTCAGCCGTTCACGGCCGGTCACACGCTGAAGGTGATAAAAGGTACTATACCCCGGCCAGAGGGACCCTTCCGACACATCCATATTGACTATGTTGATATGATCAACGTATGTCAAGGAAATAGGTATATGATTGTAGTTGTGTGCCCATTCTCGAGGTGGATCGAGGCAGGGCCCTGCTCACACCCAGATGCATTCCGAGCAGCTAAATTCCTAGTGAGGGAGGTCTTCCCCAGGTGGGGAGTGTGCGAAATACTGCGGTCAGACAATGGGCCGCATTTCGCCAATGAAATGTTCCAGCATATCACGTCCTTACTGAGCATCACGCATAAATGTGCATGTGCATATCACCCGCAGGCCAACGGTATATGCGAACGCCTGAATGGCCTATTAAAAGAGGCAATTGCAAAAATACAGCAAACAACAAAGAAGAGTTGGCTGTATTGCCTTCCGCTAGCCTTATTTGAGTTAAGGAATAGACCAGGCTCCGACCACCACCTCACCCCTCACGAGGTGGTGACCGGACGCCAAATGCGCCTTCCTCTGA
The DNA here is from genome assembly GCF_040938575.1 of Ambystoma mexicanum. NCBI lineage: Eukaryota > Metazoa > Chordata > Amphibia > Caudata > Ambystomatidae > Ambystoma > Ambystoma mexicanum. Next base: position 1,493,740,510 of record NC_090929.1, on the reverse strand, counting down.
CGCCAACATCAAGAGCATTTACCGACCATGAGAGTACTGCAAGTGTCCTTGGTGATGAAATGTACCAATATGTGTCTTCTTTGATTACTAGTGTAGTGTTTGTGTCTCAACAGCTCGAGCGCACGCGGGGCGGGTCTAAGAGTGATCAACAAGAAGACGCGGATGAAGAATTGGAAAAGGGAAAACTGTGCAAAATTGCCAAAGGTGACCACGTACTACTCCGCAATTTCAACAGAAAGTGGAACAGCCCACGCTTCACTGGCCCCCACCTGGTAGAGGAGGTATCAACGAGAGCAGTAAAGCTACAGGACAAACGTGCTTGGAACCACCTACACGACGTAAAGATCTGCAAACTCCAGACCCGCCCTAGCGTCACCGACAGGGCCATTGGAAGAGCAGCAACAGCGTCGCCAACGGAGGAAGGGACTTCTACCGCAACTAACGGCCAAAGTGTCCCCATACCCTGCCACCCCCCTGATTCCCCAGAGATAACTACCGAAATAAAGAAGGGTAATTACCATACCGCCCACCCCATGGTCACACGTTCAAAGAGTAAAGGAACCACTACCAGTTGAACCCCAAACCCTCTGCCCATTGATCCCCTACCCACTGCAATAATAACCCAACTGAAGGACATTGTTTTGCACATTCACATGTAAACACTTGAATGTTCTCTTTTTTTCTCTCGCACATGCAGGTACGGTGTATTATTGTACTGTTAAGAAAGCAGATAACTAACAAAGTTCACTGCCCAGGAGGAGTAGATGATACCCTCAGACAATAACTACCCTGAAGAATTATCGCACCAATTTGTCTATTACATAAAAAGGCCAAAGCACCTGAAAAGGAGGAGGGTACGTGTCTACTACACAGCACTTCTCTTGGCCATAGAACAATCAATGCCCCACAGCCAACCATACTTGCCTGTCCTAAGAGATAGATCGCTTAGATTGGCGTGGGAACAGCTCTTCGCCTGGGCACTGAACGACTACTTGATAGGGAGAGCTTGAAAACAACAACTAACACTAATAACAAGCATATTGAGAATTTTCAGGCGGGCAACTTTAACGTCGCAAGAATTAGCTGCCGGACTGCAGCAAGGTAAGAGCAAAATGCCGGTGAAACTAGCCTCTGTAATAAAGATGATAGGGATTGTGATGATCACCGGGTTTGTGGCTGCCTCTGTATGGCGGAACAGTTATGCTATCAATACTTTTGCTGTACCCAAACCTAATATACCCCCACCCCCAACTGCAACAGGTGTTACGTCAGGTGGTACTAGCAAAATTCCACACAAGGGAAATAGAGTTAAACGCAGCACATACTCAGAGAATAAAGATATTGACAACTACATACAAAATTCAGCACACATCTCTAACAACATGTGGTACCAACACATGACCAAAATAGGCAAACAAACAACAGAAGACAGCTGCTACGTCTGCTCATTGATCCCATATGCCATGAGTGCTTCCCGAACTTTTGTTGCCACGGAAATAGATGAAAAAACCGCACGGTGTATAATACACCTGGCACTGTTCCAAACAAAAGGGAGATTTCAAGGGAACACGGTGCACCTGGTTTGTAAATCACAAGACACATACCCGTACGAAAATAACTTCCTTAAGAGTTATTTGAGCTACCACAAGGCCAGTTTACATACCGAAGCATTCAGATACATAACAAGTGGCCCTGAAAAAGGAGAAACGAAGAAAGTTACACTACAGTACCTACCATGTGATTGGTACGCCACTGAAGCTCCTGGTAAACAAGGATGTTGGGAAAGACCACTGATAATAATAACAGGGAAGGTGTACCTGGGTGACAAATGGGACATAGGAGTGGTTGGCAGCAACATGATAACGAGAGAAGATACTACAACTATTGCAGAGCACAACAACAGATGTTGGATGACTTGGGTCAAGTACGTACCCATGCTAACGTGGATAGAGAAGGATGAAGACCCAATAACAATACTGCCGATGACTGCACCTAAGGTATGCTACCAACACAAAGGAGAAGTGGACGTAGGATACAACACCAACTGTGCAAGCGTGACAGAGCTACCTGAGGGGGGAGCAGGAACAGCAGTAGTAATGGACCATTACTGGGCCTGTGGAGACAAGGAATACCACACACTGCCCCCTCTGTGGAATGGTGTATGCACAATAGTACACGTTAATGTACCATCACTAGTGGTGCCCCAGAAACATGTGAATGTGGCGAACTTCCCCAAAATGGATGAAGGAAACAAAAGGAAGAAGAGATCTGTACAGCTTCAGAAAGGGCCAGAGAACCGAAACAACGGCAACAACACCGTCCAGAACAGAAGGAAAAGACAAGGAGAACCTCTGACAGGAAATTACCTGTGGGGAAGGTCGGAAACAGCACTCACTTCAATCCCGCCAGAACACAGACTATTCAGCAGAGCAGCTATGTTCTTCTCCTCAATAATACATCCTGGACTACAGGCCTACGCAAACGCAAAATGGCTCCAGATAACTAGGTGGGAACTAATGATGACAATTAACTCTGCAGTAAATGGATTCAACGCAATAAAAGAGGAATTGCGAGCAGTGAGGATGGTAGCACCACAGAACAGATATGTACTGGACCTCCTCACAGCAATGGAAGGAGGAGTTTGCGCGAAGATAGGACAATCATGCTGCACATTCATTCCTGCTAACGATACTGACAATGGTACACTGACAGAAGCAGTATCACAATTGGCCCAGATGCACTCCAAAATGATGGATGAAAGTAAAGGTGTAAAAAAGGATGAGAGCTGGTTTTCGACGCTATGGTCATGGATGCCATCTTGGCTGTCAGATGGACTGAAGATCATAGTTGGATGCATTATTTTGGCTGGAGCTGCACTTATCATAATATGATTTTGGAAGGCCCGGAAGGCACGCACCACAGACGAGATGATCGAAATGGTCGGTATGCACCCCTTGATGCCAGCAGATGACGGCCAACATGCAGGCACAATAATAAAAGAGAGAGAGAGGTTGCGCAACCAGATCATCACTAACCACCTGGACCCACCATCTGTGAAGCTCGAAAATCCAAGAAACCCAAGGAGCTACATAGGGAAATGGGTATACTGCACACCTGGAGGAACCTGTGTATATATGTACTGGTCGTTTGAGGACCATGTCAACCACTGTGGACATTTGGGAGGAGTAACTAAAATATGGAGAGTGAGAGGAGATAAGGAAAAGGATATGTTTGTGGTCGACAAGTCGACCAGAGGGGGGACTGAAGTGGGAAAAGTGAACAAAAGGCTCCCACCAATCCCCTCTCAACCATGGCCTAGAGGATCACAGCCCAGACACCCGCCACGAGAGGAGTTTGCCCATCTCCCAGACAACCAAATACCCTGGTACAAGAACATACGGATGTGCCCACCCGCATGCCCACCTGCCTGCCCTGCACATGCCGACACCTGCGGCATGGATGAACTCGACTAAACCATCCAGCACCAAATCAACACATCGTTAGAGATGCCATGACGACCTAGCTAACGGTCAGCACACTTGTGCAACATACACACCGGACACTCCCAACCAATCCACACGAAGAACATACTCAGTGCTATGACGTAGGCGACGGACCCACCCACAGACGTGCATCTTTATTATTTTTAACATAGGCTTCTCAAATGCAGAAACGCAAGACGCATAATGAACTTATCTAAAAAGGCTTGCTCACGCTTCTTCTAAAACCATGTACCATAATGAGGAATATAACGGAAGACACGATACTGGGGATAGGGCAATATGATACCGTAACCTAAAGCGCTCTGCATCAAATGGTTCCACCCATGCACCAGGCCCAAGTAGGCCGCAAGCAAAAGCTTCCATGAACACTAAATGAGCAAGGGTTCAGTTGCTGACCCTGCAGAATGAGCCCAGTGAAAGCAGACAGTCAAGGGCACAACGTTGCAAACTCTCATTCCGCAAGCCGACGCCAAGGTCGCACCTGCAAGATAAGCCAGGCACACAGTGAGAAATATAATATTAATTGTGCAGAATTCTGCCTCAACCACGGTCCCCACCTCACGTGACCAAGCCGAACTTGATAGGGTGCCAAGCCCAGGAGGAAGAAGGCGTCTGAATCCCCCGTCTCAAGACACAGGCAGATACAATTAAGCGACTCAATGGACATCTGCGGCGGTGGGAGTAGTCGGCCTTCCTGCTTATGAATAAATCCTCACATTGTCTGCACATACCCATAGTGAAACATTGTTGCAAATGACAGGTGCACCGCGGGCTGGGAACAGCGATGGTCCCCGACTGGGGGGCCCGCGGGTGAACCAATCAGAACATGGGACCCTTATCACTGACGCCATTAACATTGACCAATCCTCAGGGGTCTTCATGTAACAATTTTTATGTATCAAACTGAAGGGACAACCCAAGTATACCACCTGACTGGCCCTTAACCAATAACCCCGTCCTCTATATGTATGCTATACTAACCCTACCACTCGGGCAACCAATCCAGAGTGGCGATAGGTTTTTTGCTAATTTTGCTAAGGTGACGCAAGTAGCGCGTCATGCTAAGGTAAAAAGGGCCTGCGAGCCCCACGCTGCTGAGAGAGTGTCAGGACGGACGCGTACGATCCTTGGCCATCCCTGCCGTTTTGTTAATAAACAGCAGAATCACCTTGCTTCTTGCGTGTGTCTCATACTCTATCTCTTTGGGATATACGGGAGGAGTTGGGGCCTCCCGCCCGGAGGTCCGCGGACGGCCCAGCCGGCCCCGGGAGAATTTACCCCCCGACACTGGCAAGACGCTGTGTTTGTGCTCCCCTGACAAAAATGCTGCAATCCAAAGGTGTGAGATACAGTTGGGGATACCCCTTCTCACTTTCATTTGAACTTGAGGGCTACAAGTACGCCCTGGTTACTGAGGATGACATGCACAGAGTTTCTCAGGAGCTCCTCACTGGAGGCGGCGCAAGCAGATCGTGGGAAAGAGCACCGGACCCCAAAAAGCGAAGTACTTCTCCGAGAGACGCAGGGTTCGGGGGAACAGAAAGTTCAGAAGGGTCGCCCCGGCCTCTCCCAGACCTTCCAATGACTGACGGAGGATCCATCTCAGTGGGAGCTACCTGGCAGGGCTGTGGGACTCTGCCCTGGCTTAGCTCGACAATGGATCCCTTGTGGGGTCTTCCGGCCCATGTGTGTTTTTACACCCCTGACAGGGGGAATTAAGGTCTTTCTTTGCTCCTCCCGTGACGGAGGGGGGCGTACGTTCACATTAATGCTTGATGTTACACTTTGAGGGGGGGCTCTCAGAAGCTGCTATGTGGTGTTCGCAGCCTGGAGGGGGTAGGCAATGGTGGCCTGGCCTAGCAGCATTCCTCATGCTGCGGACAGTCCAGGTGCTTGGGGGGTATAGGGAGTTCTGGGAGTGTTTCTTTGGTTTGTTTTAGCTTATTGTATTTTCCTACTACTAAGAGATCAACTGAATTGCAGGAGGAAAGGTTTCTATATATGTAAACGTTGTTTATGGAGGCAAGGAGTCGTGGTGAGTTTACTGGGTATTCTAAGTGGAGTTTTGAGAGGGTCTCATCCCCCTGATGGATGACACAAACCATGCACTGACGATGGGGTCACTTAATGTGCGTGGGTTAAATTCACCTACTAAAAGATCACTGCTGGACAGAGAATTTAACAGACTCCAACTGCACTTCCTCTTCCTTCAGGAGACGCACTGGGTAAAGGGGACAGCCCCGAAGCTCAGAGCTAAATCCATTCCACGCCTCATACTTAGCAAAAAAATGGGGAATGACACTCCTAGTGTCTCCTAAGGCCCACTTCTCTCCCAAGGCACAGCGTGCTGACCCTGAAGGGCGTTACATTATGGCTAAGGGGGAATTGAGAGTCACCATGGTAACAGCAGTTTCTATCTACACTCCAAATGAGGCAGATGATCACTTTTGGGAGGAAATGAAAGCGAACATTATGGCCTTCACAGAGGGCATCTTACTGGTGGGAGGCGATTTTAATATGGTCCTCAACCCTGAGAGCGACAGAAACCCCCACACGGATATCCACTCACAGAGAAGGAAGGCTACCAACTTCCAAAAGATTAATGAGGAACTTTTTTTTTTTATTATTTCATACAGTTTATTTAAACTTTTGAAATATTTACATCACTTACTACGAAAATTAATACTTACATAAAATCTTCAGAGTAACCTTAAATGAAAAATAATAAAAAGAGAAAAGAAAGACACGAGACATTATGACATGCAAACAGACTAATAGCTTATTCCCAAACAGCGCTCCGTTGGCCTAAATAGGATTTTGCTCAATATTAATTTGGAATTTCTCTGATTCCAACTTATTGTGTAGCTTTTCTAAATACCTCATGAGTGCTATGGTTAATTTTTTACAATCGGAATTATGCATTTGGCACCACCAATCCTCACTACTATAGGCCATGCATTTATCCATCTCTTTCCCTAAATAAAGTGTTCTCAGGTTTGTTAAAGACGGACAGAAGAGGACAAGATGTTTTAAATTTTCCTCTGTATAATTGCAGAACCTGCAGCTCGTGTTTCCAGACTGGATTATTCTTCTTTGTTTCAAGATTTCCTTTGTCTCAAATAGATTCAATCTGAATTTCAGGTATAACTTTCTCAAGCGTTTACACGGCCAAATGACCATGTATTTGGGAATTGAGTTGACACTTTTGGCTTCTTTTGGATTAGCCCATAAAACTTTTTCATCCGTTACCAATTGTATCAAGATGTCTTTGCATTGCTGTCTCCACATGAATAAAGCGGTCTTGCAGTCTTGACTTCTATTTGAGTCCCTTAGAACTTCGAAGGGTGCTAAATCCACTTCTTTTAGGGTCTTCCTATATAGGGACAGTTTGTTCCACATTATCCTAGCGTTTAATGAGGATAGACCCATCTCATACAGAACACAGGCGGTAGGAAAACCCAGTGGCAATTGTAGAATATGTTTCCTGAACTTGCTTTCTCACGTGGCCCAAATCTCAGACGAACACCCAAACAAGCTTTCTGCTCCAAAGATCAAAATGGGGGTAACCTTACTCTTGTAGAACTTTAATACAGGGACATACGAACATTTCCCACATTTTCTATGAAGGCCCATACCTTGTGTTGTTAGTTGATTGCAATTACTTGTGATCTTCTTCATCATTGGGTCATCATTTATGCTTGAATTTATTAGCATCCCCAAGTATCACGTGTATGTTACTTTGCTCAAGGCTTCAGTTCCCAATGTCCATTTCAGCCGATTTGTCTTTGGATGACCACCTTTTTTATTTTCGAGAACAAGTATTTCTGATTTAGCTACATTGATCTCGAGACCTAGATCTTCGATGAAAATCTTTAAAGCATTTAGCTTTCTTTGGAGATCAATGGGTGTTAGGTCTAGAAGTACCATGTCATCCGTAGAAAGGATCCAACTGATGTGTTTCCCATTGAATTTTGTTGGGAATGACACTACACCATCAAATATGGATCCGACCTCTGGGATGTAAAAATTGAAGAGTGTCGCTCCCAATGGGCATTCTTGCTTCACCCCTCATTCTGTTTTGATGGGTTTGGTTAGATGGCCCTCACTGTCCAAGCGGATCTGTATTTGAGTCTCCGAGTAGAGTTCTTTTTTGGCCTGAATGAGGCTGTGAGGGCAGCGTCTCGATTTTAATTTCGACCATAGAGTTTAACGATCGACTCCATCAAAGGCGTTAGCTAAATCTATAAATGCCAGATAGATTTTGTTGCCTGATTTAATGGCATCTATTTTAGCAGGTTCAGAATCAGAAGGTTTAGACTGCATCCTACGCCTTTGACGAAGCCTGTCTGTCGTTCATCGAAGATCTTATTTGATTTATCCAACTTGACAGTTGCTTTAGGAGAAGACTTGCGAAAACTTTCCCTATCACATCCAATAGGGCTTTGGGCTGATAATTAGCTGTATTTGTACGAATGGCCTTTTTATAGATTGGGACAATAATGCCCAGTTTCCATGTAGTTGGAATACGCCCTTCTTTTATTATGTTTTGGAAAAGTATAGTGCAAAAGTCTGTCCATTCTTCAATATTACTTGTGAGGATAGCATTCAACAGCCCATCTGGGCCTGCCGCTCTTGAGGAGGTGATCTTTTGTATGCAGTTCAGGCTCTCATCATGTCCAAATGCTAGATCCCATGGCTGGTTTACCATTAGGCTTGGGCGGGACGATTCCTTCTTTTTTTCGAAATAAATGGTCTTCAGTCACCATATTTGCAAGCATAGCTTTTTGCAGATTCTCCCACTCATTCACTATCGACCAGAAGCTTTTCGGATTGTTATTATTCAGCACCACTAGAATGGATTCAGCATCTTTTTGTTCTAATAGTCCACGATGATCTTTGATCCAGTTGTTGTAAATATTCTTCACTTTTCTTATCTTGGATTTTTGGTCAGGCGTCGCTTTCTTGGAAATTCTTCTTATATCGGAGCGCAAGTCTCTTTTTTTCCGTGCAACTTGGGGATCAAAATTGTGTCTCTGGAATATCGGTTTATTGCGAGTGCATCTTTTTGTTGTATAGACCTCCAGCAGGACTTGATATTCAATTGGGTCATTCTCTTTTCCGCCAACACTCGATTTTATCAGTTCGGCCAATGTAGGTATATCGCTAGATCACAGGCGGAGGCGATTACGTCCTGGCTCTAACGATATCTGCGTCTTCCATTGCTCCAAGATCTGATGGGGCATATGCTTCCATTCCATTGTAACCACATTATGGTCGCTTTGAGGTGCTTTAGTTACATATAAGGCTTTAATTTCCTGTGAAATTGTTTTGGATACAAAAAAGTAATCCAGGATAGGATTTTGTGCGCCTCTTTCCCAGGTTACATTAGGGGGGATGTTGCCTATTAATGTACCATTCATCATGTGCAAGGATCAAGCGGCCATTTCTTCTAACCATATTGCACTTTTCCTGGTCTCCTTCTCTTTTAGGCCCTTTTTGAGGCAAGATGTTCCCAACAGCTTCATATTAAAGTCGCCGCACAAGACAATTTGGGAATTGGCGTTTCCAGTCATGATGCTGTCGATAGTGTCTAAAAGTTCCTTTTCAAACTTTAGGTGCTCCGTAGGGGAGGTGTACCAATAAACATTTAGCACTTCCACTATGTTTTTTTTTCATTTAGCATTTCTTTAGCCTCCAGAATTGCATATTGGATGTGTGGAGAGATGTTGTGTGAAGTTTTTAAACTAAAGCCCCTTTTTCTTTTCACCATGATCAGCTGACCAGACATCTGTCTGCCCCTGCGTCGCACAATTGCTGGGTTTAAGGCCACTTCGAAACCCTTCACACATGGTATTTTTTCCAGCCATGTCTCTTGAAGACAAATTATATCAGCTGCCATCAAAACCTTTGGGAAAGATTTTACTAAATGCGAAAAGCCCCTTGTGTTCCAAGTGGTCCACACTATACTGTTCGTTTGGTCTTGGCATTAACTTTCGGAGGTGTCATTTATGGCTTTGGCTACCCAGGCCCAGCTATTTTGTTCTTCTCGCGATGAATCAGACATTTTTGCTTCAGGAGTTGCTGCCTTTCCTCCCCTCGTGTTTTCCACTGTAATTTTGATTTTTTTCATTTTTACGTCTTCTGGCAGTTGCCTTTTTGTTGATCCTTCGTTAATGTCTTAGCCAAGACGCTATTTTTTAATGGCTCCTGAATAAGGTTTGGAGCTCTTTTTGTTGTGCATTCAGTTGATTCTTTTTTCGCTAAGGCATTATCCATCTCATAAGCCTGGAAGCTTGCATCTATCAGCTGTCTCTCGCACATCATCACTGATTCAGCGTGTTTGCGATCTTTGATGTATAACGAGGCACATTTACAGTTTGAATCCTCCAAGATTTCAACCCGCTCAATTTCTGCACTTTTTATTGATCTCAATACAGGTATAAACTGGAACAGCTCTAGTATCAGGTTTCTGTTTATGGGCTGGTCTCCTCTTTTGTACCCCATTGGTTCAATCAAAATCCTGTATGATAAAATCTTGTTGGTTTGCTTTTTAAGAAACAGGTTTTGATTATTATTTCTTGAGTCAGCTAAGTGAGAGTTATTTTGCTCTCACACTAGTGACTCGTGTACTTTATTGGACGGCGATCCTTTGCAAATATTGTCGTTCTTTAATTCTCGCATCGCTGTTCTGCTATGCTGTGGATATTCGACACACTGAGCTGCAGAAAGGTTCTGTATGCTTTGCTTAAGTTTCTCTTCGTTTGTTTGGAAGGCTTTTTTTACCTCATTTCTCAGATCACCTGTATTGTCTTTGACAGTTTTTTAAGGTGTCGGCCACCATCTTATCACCCTCTTCAACGGCTGGCCCCGCACTTTGGGGCTTGTAAAGCTCGTTGAAGGTATCAGAGTCCATTTCGCTTTAGATGTTTCGGCTCAGGATGCATGTCACTATCAACCGACCTCACTTTGGCCATACTTAGGTGCTTGTCTTCGCCCTCGTTTCTATCTGTGCTGTACGTCGATAAGTTCAATCACTCATCATCCTCATACATCTCATGCATCTCATCATCGTTCTCCTCAATATGTTTTATACTAATCTCATTTCTGCTTATCTCAGTCATCCTCGGTGATATGGCTTTCTTTTTTGTTTCAGATGGCGCCTTTGACACTTCATTATTTGATGTATCGGGATTGTTGAAGGCCACATTCAGTGCTTTGATGTTTCTATAAAAGTTAGCCGAATTTCAGACATTTTATATTTTTTGGCATTGACATTTTTTTTTTTGCATTTGCCTTGTTTCAACTCAATGCCAGGATTTTTCCTCGCTTTCCGCTTTCTGTGTTTTGCTTAAAGTGTGCAATTTTTCAAATATATCAAACCATTCGGCTTCTTTCGTTTCAGGAAAGCCTTCAGTCGGCTTGATTATGGAACATGTGCTTTGATCATCGTCCATCACACCGCACGAGCAGGATACTGGGTCCTGGCTTTGTGGCTCAACCTGCGTTATTCGCGGTTCCAATGGTTTGGTAAGATCTATGATGGGAGTCGAGTCTGCCACTTCGACACTTACAGGTTCCATCGTCTGTGGAGCTAACTTTTCTTTAGAACTCCCTTCCAGGACTTTAACCTCGATGAGCGGTAATTTTGTTGGTTCCTTTTCTTTAGCTGTGTTCGAATGCATTATCTGTTTCTCTGCAACAATATCTTTCTCTTTCCTGCATGACGTTGGAGTGGAGTCTAACTCGTGTCTGACCTTTCCTGATTGCGTTGGCTGGGAAGCCAATGGTTGATTCACCTTCAGTGTTTGGTTTGTGTCAGTACTAGCCCTTCCATCTTGTTCCTTCTGTAATAAGTTAAGGGCCTGTCGTGTGACTTCTGCCAGAAGATGTTTATCTTCTGAGTTCTTTTTCAATGAGTCCTTCAGAACTGCTAACGAGATGTCGTTACCTCGTCTTGTAACTGTAATTTGCGTCACCAGTTTCTAGTTTTATCATTTTGGAGTTTAATAATGCTATTAAGGTTGACTGATCTTGGTAGCTCTCATTCAAGTTCTCAAATAGCTTTGTTAGCGGAGCCACTGCTATTGTACTGGCGGACATCAGGATAGGACGTAGCTCACTAATGACCTTCTCCATGATCACCACCATTGACTGTTGACCACCTTGTTCTTTTATCTTGTAGGACTTCGGGTCGTGGTGCCTCTGTTGTCCTCTTTTAGGTGAGCTATGATCCTCTTCTGAGGATGAAGAGGTGGAAGCCGAGTCTGCTTTCCTTTGGTGCTGTATTTACCCTGGGGCAGCTGTTGGTGCATTGAAAGAGTTTGTCATCAAGGCTCTGCTATGGCTCTTAAACCGTTTCTGGGAGCCACATGCTTCACTTTCTGAGCTCATTTCATGTCTAATCCTTTTTTGAGACATCATAATTTCATCGTTTCTTGACTCAAATATCAGGGTATTTGCCTCTAGGCTGACGAGATAACTCATAGCTTTGTCTTGATGATGCTGATGGGCTGCTGCCTTCAGTGGTAATACACTTGGCATTTTTGTTAGTTTTCAATGAACTGGTCAACTTGCTGTTCATGTCTGTCAAGTCCCTAATGACTTGATCAGCAATACCAGTGAATTGCGTCGGGTATTGCGCTCATTTAGCTTTATGATTTCTTGAATTTTCTGCGAGTCCAAGGGTTCCCATACTTCTTCAATGCTCACCTTCTCTTCCTCAAGCAGGTTATTTATAGGAGACACCGGTTTACCTTGTAGCTGAACTTGTATCACCTGTGAGTCATTCTTAGAGTGGGTCTACTCACTGTTGTACATTCAACAAGTTCTTTTTGAGGGCGCTGTTTGTTAATATTTGCGACAATCTTCCACACCATTATTTTTAATGGTGGGATTGTTGCTGTAATACTAACGCCCATCGTTGCTCGGGACAATTCAGGTGATTCAGACGTGCTATCTCTCTCTCTCTCCCATTAGAGGGCGATGCTGCGATACTCGGAGAATGTTCCCCCTCGCTTTCGCTCTCGCCTCTCTCTGACAGCACTCTCGAGCAAGCCCGGGTCGGCTCAGCCTCAGTCTACTCACGGCGGGAGGACCCGCCACCGATGCTGAGCAGGCAGGCCCCCTCCAGCTGCAGGCCTGCTCCCCCCAGCCTGGGCTCGGGCCCCTCCCCACCGCGAACGCCTGCTGCTCCACCTCCCACAGCTCCACAGCCCACACCGGAGTCAGAGCACAGCTCATGGCCGAAGCACAAGACCAACGGGAGCCGCGGTAAGGACTTTCCAAAACATGTCTCTGTTTTTGGGGAAGTGGAGTGCTCAAGGCGTTGTGATTGTGCTTGTGATTGTGCTTTACCGATCAGTGGCCAACCCACTCTTCCTCCTCCTCCTTCTCCGCCATTGCCACAGCCCATTCACTGAACCCCTTTTGCACTTACTTGCTGACTGGCAGTTTCCCTTTTGTCAGTCAGAGCGAGTTTATCCACCGCACTCTCAGGTGGCAGTAGGGGTGGATCCACTTCTGGTGCCTCTCCTGCCTCTCCTGCCACTGCTGCAGCAGTCCGAACTCCCAACTTCGGGCTCAGTTTTGCATGGTATGTTGGTGTTTTTAAGGCACGTTTAGCTTGAGCGCGGGTTGCTGGAATACTCATTCTTAGGCTCATCGTAGCTGCTCTTAACCGCTCAAGTTGTGTCTCAAGTTGTGTCTCGTGGCCCCCCTGCATCCCCCCAGGAAACACAGGCAACACACTCCTGCCACACTCCGCTATGCTTCGCGTAGTGCAGGGGGTTATATGAAGGTAACTCCACCTTGAAGAATAGAGCTGGAAGAAACACTGCTTCACGAGTCTCTGCTCCAGCACTCCTCACAGGCAACACACTCCTGCCACACTCCGCCATGCTCCGCATAGTGCAGGGGATTATATGAAGGTAACTCCACCTTGAAGAATAGAGCTGGAAGAAACACTGCTTCACGAGTCTCTGCTCCAGCACTCCTCACAGGCAATACACTCCTGCCACACTCCGGCACTAGGTCTTTCTGACTCACACATAACGAGGCAGCGCCACAACCCACTCTTTACATTCTTTTCCAAGCCCCATGCTACCTTCTCCAGAATAGATTATATTCTGGTAGACACCTCAATCCGGGAACGGATATCTGACTTCAATGTCGAGTCCATCCCATGGTCAGACCACGACTTGGTTAGAACCTGTATAGAGGTCCCCCTGCGGCCGCCTGGTAGCTTGCGCTGATCATGCAATGACCACCTGCTGCAAGATAAGGAGCTTTCCCAGTCCCTCCTAACTACGATAAAAGAGTATTTTGCAATTAACGACAATGGGGAGGTGAGCGTAATGAGAGTTTGGGAAGCTTTTAAGGCTACAATCAGAGGTATCCTTATAGAGATTAGAGCAAGGAAGAAGAGGGAACGTGGAAGGGAGGATAAACAGTTAAGAGATAAGATTGATGCTATTCGGCCAGGGGGGAAACTAAAAACTCAAATGTTCCCGGGCAGATGGGTGGAGCTTCAACAGCTTAAATCGAAATTAGCAGCTCTCTTAGTGGGTCAGACAAAAAGGAAACTTGCCTTTTTAAAACGGAGGTATATGGAAAAAGGGGAAAAAGTGGATACAATTCTTGCTTGTAGGCTTAGGAAACTTAGGAACAACAGAAGGGTGGGCTCTCTCTGTTCCCCGGAAGGGGAGAAATTCACTAGCGATGCTTCAATAGCGGAACAGTTCCGCCAGTAATATGAGTGTCTATACTTGGGAGAAGGAACGGATGTTGACCGCTTCCTGGATTCCCTTCCCATTACCCACCTCCCCTCCGAGAAGGCGGACCCCCTGAACTCCCAATTACCCCTCAAGAGATTATAGACACCATTAGCTCCCTAAAAGGAGGGACTACTCCGGGAGACGATGGTTTCACGGTCCGCTTATACAAATCCTTCCGCTCCACTCTGGCCCCTTTTATGGCCAAACTGTTCAACAAAGCCTTGGAAACAGGTTCCCTCCCCCAATCCATGTTGTCGGCCCTCATTGTGGTAATCCCCAAAGAAGGAAAAGACCCTACTCAATTCCAATCCTACTACCCCATTTCCAGGTTAAACATGGACGTCAAGATCCTGGCTAAGCTCCTCGCCGATAGATTGGCTAAACATCTCCCATCCCTGGTCCATGGCGACCAGGTAGGTTTTATTCCCGGCAGACAAGGAGCAGATAACATAAGGACAACCCTGGACCTGATGCACAAATCCTCACACCAGGATCTGCTCTCTTTAGATTCTGAAAAGGCATTCGACCGTGTTGAATGGCCCTACATGGGTAAAGTCCTCACAAAAATGGGTCTTGGAGATAAATTCTGCGGATGGATTGCAGCATTATACAATGGCCCTTCGGCAAGGGTATCAGTTAAAGGTGCTACTTCTACATCTTTCTATCTCTCCAGAGGCACGTGATAGGGGTGTCCCATCTCCCCTCTCCTATATGCCTTGGTGATGGAGCCCCTGGCCATTGCCATTAGGCTAGATCAAAAAATCACGGAGGTCCGCTAAGGAGAATGTGTATTTAAACTATCCCTCTTTGCCGATGACATCTTGGCCTATATGACCAACCTGCGGGACTCCCTCCCGAACTTTCTTGAATTGATTCATACGTTCATACGTTTGGATCGTTCTTCGGACTCAAGATTAATCTGTCCAAGTCATGCATAATGCCCATGGGGGAAAGGGACCTAGAAATTAGGGGGAAAACAGAACTAGGGGGTATGAGAATTGAACATACGGCCACCCCATACTTGGGAGTAGATCTTGTTAGAGACCTAAGTCCCCTATTTAAACTGAACCTCTCCCTGCTTCTGGCCAAGATAAGAGGAGATCTCTTATGAGGGACTCATCTAACTCTTACATGGTTTGGACATATGGTCATGATTAAAATGAATATCTTGCCCCATATCCTTTACCTTTCACGGTCCTCCCCATTATCATTGCGGAAGCTTTCTTTATGTCACTTCATGGCCTAGTCGAGCGCTTCATTTGCTGGGGGGCAAGGGTCAAGCATTCTACCCTGACTCTTCCAAAATCCTGTGGAGGCTTGGGACTCCCAAACTTTAGGCAATACCAGAAGGCAGCCCAGCTCAGGGTAATGCTGGAGCACATGAGGGACGACATGGGCACGTATTGGATTTATATTGAAGATACCCATGCCCATCCCAAAGTCCGAGACTTCCTGTGGGCTCCCATTAAATCCCTCCCCGACCGTCTCAGAACTCATCTGACCTTGGCCGTACTATGGTCCTCCTGGCAAAAGAACAAAGAAAACAAAATCCTGCCCTCCTGGTCATCTCCCTTGACCTCTCTGTGGGCCCCCTTTTGACCTAGGCGCTAAGGGCTTGCGAGACACCCAGTCCTGGTCGGACATGGGTCTTGAGAGAGCCGCCCAACTGTTCCGCCAAAATGCCTTCATTGAATACGAACACTTGGTGGATGCCATGGGAGACAACCCACTCACAGTATTTGAATATCTCCGCCTCAAAGGGAACTTTATTAGCCCCAACTGGCTTCCTGACTTCGCCCGCCCCCTCTAACCTTTTGAGAAAATGATGGTTGAGTCCACCTCGAGAAAGGTTTACCTTTCTAAGATCTATAAAGTTCTCATTACAGCTAACCTAGAGGGCAGACAAACCTTTAAACGCTTCTTGGAGGAGAAGACGGGGATGGTACTAGACAAGGCAACATGGGGGCAGTCTTTAGATCTCTCTTCTCTGGGACCTTGTAGACCTCAGCAATGGAGCATAATTTCAAGATGTTACACGCCGGGCATCTCCCACCAGCTAGGCTCTCGAATATGTTCGGGAAAACATCTCCGCTTTGCCCGAGGGAATGCATGCAATGTGGAACCTGGTATCACATGTGGTGGGAGTGCCCGACGGTCCAGACCTTTTGGGCCGAGCTTTTGAGCTGGATCAAAGACATTGTGCGCACTGCGCCCTCCATCCACCCCCTTGAACTCCTCCTGGGCACTCCAGCCCCGGAATCTGAGACGAGTGCCTTTCCGAAGGTGGTTTGAGTCGATGTTGAGAGCCGGTAGACTGGTCCTCGCCCAAAAATGGAAACACCCTTCCACTTCATCCAAAGCAGAGTAGCTCACCAAGCTATGGGCCATCTTTACATACGAGAAACTGTCAGCAATTGCCAACAACAAAATTGACTCCTTTCTGCTAAACTGGACTGTGGATCTTTTGAGTGAGGAATGTAGTATCTTGAGACTCTGATGCCCTGGCCCTATAGGGGACACTGAACTTCTCTGATAACAGATAATTTGTACTCGCCCGCCCGTTCTTGTTGACCTCAATATGTCAGTCATAATTGATTTTCTTGCCTCTGTTTTAATCAATGTTTTAACCAATGTTTTAACCAATGCTTTAACCAATAATATCCATACCCAGCAATTGGTTGGCTTTGTAGTGTTAAAAGCGGGGGAGGGGAGGAAATTGAGAGGGGGGTAGGTGAGATAAAGTTAGATGTTTTTTCTCTTCTGGTTTGACGGGTTGATTCCAGGGTATCCTGGCTGATCTCTGTATATGTTAAAATGCTCAGTAAAAAATAAAGTGGAAAAAAAAGTCTGCAGTGTTTCTTTCAGGATCTAAGTCTTGGAGCTCAACCTCTGACAGACCGTTTCTATGAACATTCCTCCTCACACTAACAGGTGTCCTATCCAATTCACTTCTGATAGCTAATCCGACAGGCATTTCTGGGAAGTTGAGAGAGGGACCATCAGTCAACTGATTAGTCACCAGTGGAGCTCTGGCCAGAGTCTCTGGGTTTGAGAATGAAGAATCCACCACTGTTGGACTGGGCCAAGTGTTCCTAACTGTAGAGGTATTAGTACACTATCCTTAAGATTGTAAGTATGGGGATGGACAGGTATGGGAGTAGAAGCTCCAGCAATACTATAATCCCAAGAAACAGACTCTACTTCAGACCCTTCACTATTGGGCACGGTATCTAAACAAAAGGATACCCCTGTGAGCATCACCTCCTCTTTATAAGGAATGGCCAGATTCACTGAGTGGAGTCCCAAGGTCTTACGCTTACATCTGGGTTCCCCTTCACATTGCCACTTCCCCACAGGCTCCACAAGATCTACTGCACCTTTGTAAATAGGTAGGCTTTATCATGACCACCGGCCCCAGAACACAAAAACCACACCATCTAGTGATGGGGGCAATGGGTCACTTGACTCACTTATATGGGCGGGACAAAGACTGATATGCAAATGGATATTTCCCATCTGTGAAAGGTACAGTGAGCAAAAAGCATGAACTGCAAACTCTCATCCCAGAACAGGTTATCATGCCTTGTTCTTCAGGAGAGGAGCGCCTGCTACCTTTTTTGAAATATTTGCAAGGAACTTTGGGTTGGTCACCCTAAGTTACCTGGGGGCAACCGGACGCGGTCTCCCTGCTCACTGTACTCAGAGAGGCACAGCTTCACCTCACTGATGAGGCCCAACAACGCTGAAACCCGTGTATGGGGTTGCTGTCGGTACTCTTGTTCAGAGAGGAATTGCCACAGCATTTCAGTGCTGGACTGCCCATGTCGGCGGGACAAACACTGATATGCAAATTAATATTTCCCATCTGTGAAAGGTACAGTGAGAAAAAAGCGTGTGCTGCAAACTCTCACCTCAAAACAGGTTATCATGCCATGTTCTCTCTGGAGAGGAGTGCCTGCTACCTTTTGTGAAATATGTGTAAGGAACTTAGGGTTGGTCACCCTAAGTTACCTGGGGGCAACCAGACGTGGTCTCCCTGCTCACTCTGCTCAGAGAGGCACAGCTTCACCTCACTGATGAGGCCCAACAAGGCTGAAACACGTGTATGGGGTTGCTGTCGGTACTCTTGTTCAGAGAGGAATTGCCATAGCATTTCGGTGCTGGACTGTCCATGTGGGCGGGACAAAGACTGATATGCAAATGGATATTTCCCATCTGTGATAGGTACAGTGAGCAAAAAGCGTGTGCTGCAAACTCTCACCTCAGAACAGGTTATCATGCCATGTTCTCTCTGGAGAGGAGCGCCTGCTACCTTTTGTGAAATATGTGTAAGGAACTTGCGCTTGGTCACCCTAAGTTACCTGGGGGCAACCAGGCGTGGTCTCCCTGCTCACTGTGCTCAGAGAGGCACAGCTTCACCTCACTGATGAGGCCCAACAAGGCTGAAACACGTGCATGGGGTTGCTGTCGGTACTCTTGTTCAGAGAGGAATTGCCATAGCATTTTGGTGCTGGACTGCCTATGTGGGCCGGACAAAGACTGATATGCAAATGGATATTTCCCATCTGTGAAAGGTACATTGAGCAAAAAGCGTGTGCTGCAAACTCTCACCTCAGAACAGGTTATCATGCCATGTTCTCTCTGGAGAGGAGCGCCTGCTACCTTTTGTGAAATATGTGTAAGGAACTTGGGGTTGGTCACCCTAAGTTACCTGGGGGCAACCAGACGTGGTCTCCCTGCTCACTGTGCTCAGAGAGGCACAGCTTCACCTCACTCATGAGGCCCAACAAGGCTGAAAAACGTGTATGGGGTTGCTGTTAGTACTCTTGTTCAGAGAGGAATTGCCATAGCATTTCAGTGCTGGACTGCCCATGTGGGCGGGACAAAGACTGATATGCAAATGTATATTTCCCACCTGTGAAAGGTACAGTGAGCAAAAAGCGTGTGCTGCAAACTCTCACCTCAGAACAGGTTATCATGCCATGTTCTCTCTGGAGAGGAGCGCCTGCTACCTTTTGTGAAATATGGATGGTATTTACCCTTGTTTTCCAAGTGTGCTTTGATACAATCAATCTTGAGTCACCGATTTCATCAACCAACTGTAACAGAACATTCACAAAAAGTTGGAAATATCCGTAATACTATTCCATTTCATGAAAGATGAATACAATTACAACACAAACACAATTCCAGTATGAAAAACACTCCACACACAATCGAAGTTACATTGAAGGTACAATAGATGATAAATGATGACTATTACTATTGTTTGTATACCTGTGGTCCATGTGTCTCTTCCATCTTGACCGCTTCAGTAGTAGACTCCTTGTACATAGCAACACATTCAATACAAATTGGATACTAGTTAGACCAGTTAATGTTAATTTCTTTGATCACAAACAATACATCTTCATAAATAAAATGGTCTGATTGTGGATTTTCCACCATTAGTTATTCATAGAACATGAAAACAGTAATACACTTGAAGAGATTTTTAAGTAAAAACTTAAGAAATGTATTCTTTAAAAAGATTAAGTTTAACATCGTAAGTAAATATAAAATGTTAACAATAATTGATTTTGAAGTGTGCGTGTTGAACTTCACTGATGTCACAGGGAATTAGTGTTAGAGTTAGCACTATGCTGTCATCCTGCAAAAATGAAGAGAATACATTATTGACACCAAAAATATTCTGTATTGTAATGGTAATTCTCATTAATGGCACTTTAGATGTCAAGCAACAGTATACTAAAACATACATATAGCATTTTGAGAATACAAGATTCCATGTAATTCTTCTATAATCATAGTTTCTGGAATGGATTACTGTCCATGTTGCATGTAGGAAGGTGGATGACTCAACAAGATTGATGATTGCATGCATTCTGATTTTTGGAAGTTATTATTAATTCTAAAGAAATTATGATTTATGTTATTAATTGGAGACAAAATATTATTAATCACCAATAATTAATTTCATTCAATAAAGTAGCACGTGACGTACCTCATCTGCCTGACTGGTCCAAGAGCATGTTGCCAAAGTACCTACATTCCCCTAAATATACATTTTTTATTTTACAATTGTAATGTTGGAAGAGAAGTAGCATAATAAATAACATTAAAAAGAGACTAGATAATGTGATATGATCCTGCATTCTATCAATAATAAATATAATCAATAACAATTATCATTTTTTTTATAAATTGAACTTGACCTTATACATCTATGGTATTGTCGCATATAAATGTAGAATAGAAAATATATTACTTGAAAGAGAAGTGACCTTGATGTTGATTCCAGAATAGTTGTTGATGTTGAAGCTTGTTCCTTTATTCAATTTATATATTCATAACAATTGTCAATAGAAACGATATACTACTAATACAAAATAGACAATTTAATACATTATAAATAAGATTACATGCATGTCTGTAGGGTTCACTATATAGATATTTGAGGTGTCTGTCATTTCCTCGGAGGTAATGGTCTGGACTTCCATCAGTGTGGTCTACTTAATGCGGGGCATTGTAAATCATCACATTTTGTAAAATAAACCATTTTCAGATACTGCTATTAAAGTTTTTAGAAATGCTCTCATTGCAGTGAACCTTTTGTGTCTCCCTAAAGTAGGGATTTATTCATGAACAAAGTGTCAAATGTAAATACATTTCTAAACTGTAACAAAATAGAAACTTTGTAAATAAAATATAATGCTGTTATGATGTCAATGTATATCGAATTTAAAATGCCTAATAAAATGTTTGGTTGAAAAATATACCAATATTACAACTCCAATCCTTTCATCCCATTACCTATTGGCACTCAAGATCAATACATTGTGTGATAATCTTTTCAAAATGTATATGTATACAACTGTGTATATATGCACATATATTAATTTTTCAACTTTCACTACTCACCTGACTCAGTGTGTGCTGAAATACAGTTGGAAAAGCCTTTTATTTTCTAATTTTATACTGTACAGATTGTGGGCAGCCAGCATTTGGGCTGCCATCTTTTAACAGTAGCTCAGTACTGTGAGGTCTGTGCATCAGTATGTACGTCTATTGGAATTAGCCCTTGGTCAGGTTTTGTTCAAAGAGCCATGTTTCAAGAGATTTGTCAAATAGGAGAATTGTGGGGACATTTCCGAGCTGACACCGGGATTGAGTTCCAGAGGGTGGGTGCATGACAAGAGAAGGATTGTTTGAGGGTCATCTCTTTGCGGACAAATTTTGATTCAAACTGGTTGGTCGGTTTGCTGCACGAGGAGTGTGTGCAACCAGTATTGTCCGCATATTGGTGGATGGCTACATTGGGATCTTTGAGTAGAGTGCCCAAAGGCTTTGTGTAAAGGTTAAAAAGATTGATGAAAGGATGTTTGTTTTGTTTTGTTTGTCTGTTTTGTTTTATTAACATTTATAAAGCACACATCAGCCCGAAGACATTGTGGCACTTGTTACAGTACAGGCTTAGTTACATAGTCATGAGCAGTACATATATAAAGTTACAATAAAGTTATATTACATCTCCGATTGTATTCCAACTATTATATACAATATTACAATATACATGGCATGGGTAGAGGAGGCAGTCGTGCTACTAGTTGAGGAATGTGGACTTGAGGTTGTTGCGGAAGGCAGAGATGGATGTTTCAGCTCTAAGGGTGGCAGGGAGAGAGTTCCAGAGTTGTGGTGCAATATAGGAGAAGCCTAGCGCTCCAGCAGTAGCTCTCTTGATGCGTGGTATGTGTAGCTGGTTGGTGTGCTGAGCTCTGGTAGGGCGGGTGGAGGTGGTCCTTGAGATTGCTTCAGATAGGTATGTGGGAGCAGTGTTGTTGATGCATCTGTGTGTGATGGTAAGGTTTTTCAGCGTAATTTGGTCTTTGACCTGAAGCCACCGTGCTGTGCGTCTGGCATGAGATATATGGTCCCTACTGGGGATGCTCATAGCGGCTCTGAGGGCGTTGTTTTGTGTGATTTGCAGTCTGTGGATGTTTTTGGCAGAGGTACCAGCTAGGAGAGCGTTACAGTAGTCGAGTTTCGCGCCTATAGTTGCTCTAGTTATGGCCACACAGTTGGGGTGGATAGGTAGGGTTTGATGGCATTGATGAGTTTGGTGCTGAATGCTGATGCAGAGGCTATGGCGCTGACTTGTTTGTTCATTGATAGGTTAGCGTCAATGTGAACATCTAGGGTCTTGACGGAGGATGATACAGATATGGTTGAGTTGTCTATGTTGAAATTGGCGTATTGGGGGCTAAGCTTCGTTATTGTGTTTTTTTGCCCAAGAATGAGAATTTCAGTTTTCTCTCCGATGAGACAGAGGCCATTGACCGCCATCCATGCTTGGATTGTAGCATAGATATTGTTCAGTTTAGTGGCATCTTGGTGGTAGAGTCCAGTTAGAGGTATGAGTACTTGAGTGTCACCTGCATAGGTGGTATATGCCATGCCGATGGAGTCAAGTAAGTCGAAAAGGGGTTTAGTGAAGAGGTTATAGAGGGTAGGGGCCGTACAAGGATCTTGGGGGACACTGTAATTTATAGTAGTAGGATCTGCGTTTGCCGTGTCGGAGTAGACCTTCATGGCTCTTTCTTCATGGAAGGAAGTGATCCAGGATGCTGCTTGTTTGGAGAAATGGGCTGCATGAGTGACGTGGTTGGTAAGTGTTTGGTGATCTACCAGGTCAAAGGCAGCTGATAGATCGAGAAGGAGGAGTAGGGTCGGTTTGCCTTTGTTCATGATTTGTGTGATTTGATTTTTTAGGTCTTATAAGGCAGATTCAGTTCCATGGCCGACCCGGAAGCCAGATTGCCTTTTGCCTAGTATGGAATTAGCTTCTATGTATGATTGGATCTGGTTGTGAGCTGCTTTGTCCAGAATTTTCAGGAGGAAAGGGACTGGTGTTATCGGTCTGTAGTTGTTGGGTTGCGCTGGGTCAAGTGTGGCTTTTTTTAGAAGTGGCCGCACCCAGGCTTCCTTGATATTATTTGGGACAGTTCCTGTTTGGAATGAAGCGTTAATGAAGGCAGTAATCAAGGTAGCTAGGTCATTAGCACATTCCTTGATGATTTTGGGAGGGCAGATGTCTGCTTTGCAGAGAGATGGTTTGAGATTTTTGATGAGGTTAAGGACCTCATGTTCAGTGACATCTCTGAAAGCGAATTGTGTATGATTAAAATTGTTACACTTGTCTTGTGTAGGGCGGTTGGCCTTTAGGTTTGGGAGGGCCTGACAGTGGATTTGTATTTTATTCTGGAGGAGTTTTATTTTGTTGAGCATGGAGGTCTGAATGATAGCGCACCAGGCTTTGTCTTTAGTTATCTCGTCTGTGGTAGCCGGGGGTGTGACTTGTTCATTGAAGATGCAAATAATTATTTGGCTTGGGAATTGGCCTTGTAGATCCTATCATTGAAGGAGTTAGATTTTGCTGTTAAGATAGCTTTTTTGTATTGGAGGGCTACCTGTTTGAAGATGCTCTTATTTAGGTCACTGGGATCTGTTTGCCAGTTTTTTAGTGCATGGCGCTTCTGTGCTCAGAGGGTTTGGAGTTCGTCCGAGAACCAGGAGTTGCAGTGAAATTATTTTTCTGCTTTCTTGCTTTCAAGTGGGGCTATAGAATCTATGGCATTTGTGAGGGTATCATTAAAGATGGCTGAGAGTATATTGAGGTCCTGGGAGAAGGGAGGTGCTAGGCAGGGGTTTTTGAGGTAGGGTCACAGGTTGACTGCATTGAGTTTTTTAGAACTTCTTGTTATGGCGGGTGGTGCGTGTGTTAGGGTTTTAGGTCTGGGGTTGTTGGGAATGAGGAATTCAATGCACGTGTGGTCCGTCCATGGCAGAGCGGAGTTCGAGATAATGTTGGAGGCGCAGTTGTGATCCAGGACCCAATCGAGGGTTCGGCCTTTGGAGTAAGTGGGGGTGAGGACTCTTTGGGAGAATCCTAGGTCTGTGAGTTATTTAGCTAGAGTTGTGGCGGGTTTATCCTTTGGATCATTGAAACCTAAGTTTAGGTCTCCTAGTAGAAGGATTTTGGAGGATTTTTTAATGTTGTTACTGAGCCGGTGGGAGAGGTGTTCTTGCAAGTCTGCTGGTAGTCCGGGCGGTCTGTATAGGATGTGGATATTGATAAGATTATAGGGGGAGAGCGTGAGCTTGACTGATAGGATATCCGCATTACCACTCCATGTGCTGTGGTCTGCTAATCTAATGGACAGTGCATCTTTGTGGATAAGGGCGACACCCCCTCCCGCCTTATCAGATCTAGTTTGCCTAAGGATGGTGGAGCCTGGGGGTAGGGCAAGTGTGATGGCTGGGCAGGAGGCATCATTGAGCCAGGTTTCGGTGATGCATAGCAGGTCCAGATTCTGTGTGGCTAGTCGATCATTTATCTCTAGTGCAGATGGATCCTTTGGGGACTCCACAGGAGACCTGGAGTCAGTTAGAACACTACAAGTTCATTTGAAAAGCCTGGTGTCTCCCTGAGAGGTAGGAGGTAAACCAATTCCAGAGAATCCCATCCTGTCAGCATTGGGAAGTCATTTGCAAAGGAGTCTGCGCAATGCTTTTTTGTGAATTTTGATGGTTTGTGCATATCTTCTGAGAAGTGCATGCTGCAGACGTGGAATCGACTGCCCCTCAAGTCCTCCGAGACATCCATGATCTGCTGTCAATCTCAGATACTGGAACTCCACAATTAAACAACCATATTCTTATCAACGACAGATCCTTTGGGAAAATATGCATAACTGTACCCAAAGTTTTGACATGGCTGATATTAGGGCACCCTAATATGATACATTAAGGCATTGTTTGATTATCAGGAAGATCTAGAACAAGTTATTAGAAAACTAAATGAATAATGTATGACAGTGATTACTTTCAACCAACAAAAATCTTGCAAATACAAAGTTCTGTACAGTTTGGTAACTAACCTGTAGCATACTCTGACCAGACAGGCGAACAAAGTACCTTTAAGTCAATAGTCTGTCACACGAAGAAATGTATTACTGGTACATTGATCATCCTTGGGGCCACCGAAAGAAAAGAGGGACGATCAAAAGATTACATTTTTTTTAAATAAACTGTCATGTGATGTGGCAATTCAAGAGATAATAATACTTAGAAAGGTTGATAATGGTGAAGTCATTCAAATACATGAACATAGAAATTGGATGGAAATTGAGTGAAATGCACTATCAAAGTACCATGTTGAACACGAGGACACTGTAATAACCAAGAGTTCTATTACCTGTAATAGGAAAGCTTCAACAAGGCGATTCAGAAAAAAGGATAAGAAGCGGCATGATGATGACATCCGTAGGTGACAACATACATTTTATTTGCTAAGTTTGAATGAGTAAACGCTTAGAAAAGTGGGTGTGTATGTGATTTTTTTTGTGTGAACAAGCTACCCCTAAATTTAGTTTGTCTTTTTTTTAGGGGTGTGATGTTATAACATAGCCATATTTGGGTATGTTTAAAGATTGATGACAGTGAGGGTATGCTGACATCAAATTTCAAAGAAGAATGTGGGTACCCACAACCAACTATTGCTAGAGCATGGTCTCATGTGATTACTGCCTTTGTTAAGGGTGTGGATGTATAAGGATGAAGGAGGGTCTTGTTAATGGTCACATAGATATGTTCATCGCAGGGACTGGGTCTTCAAAGGGGAGTAGGGAGACACCAGGACTGTGTTGGCCTTGTGGATAATGGTCCCTAGAGGCAAGACTCCTTTCACTTGTACATGGTATTCGGCACCTTGTGTGTTCTGATCCACCCAGTTCCCTTGTGAGCTCACAGTCACAGGTGTGTACTGCCTTTGATACCAGAGGAGGTATGAATGTGGATGAAGCGAGCACAATGGGCCCAGAACCTACTCAAAGGACACAGAGATATGTAGATTGCAGGGATGGGCTCTTCAAATGGTAGCGTGGAGACACCGGGTCTGCGGTGGCCATATGGAGAATGGTCCCTAGAGGCGGGACTCCTTTGACTTGTACATGGTATTCGGCACCTTGTGATTGCTCATCCACCCAGCCCCCTTGCAAGTGATCGGTCCCAGGTGACAACTGCCTTTTAACGAATGGCAGTGAGTTGGATGTGGATGAGGTGGGTGCAAAAGGCCCAGAACCTTGACAAAGGACACAGAGATATGTTGATTGCAGGGATGGGGTCTTCAAAGGGTGATATGGAGACACTAGGTCTGTGGTAGCCATGTGGACAGTGGTCCCTAGAGGAAGGACTCCTTGGACTTGGCAACTCGTGCATTTGCATCCATATAGCCCTCTCGAGAGCGCACAGTCAGAGGTGACTGCCATTGAGAAAAGAATGGGGCATGGATGTGGATGAGGCGAGTGCAAAAGGCCCAGAACCTAGTCAAAGGACACAGAGATATGTTCAAAGCAGGGAAGGGGAGTATGGATAAAACAGGTCCTAGGTGGGCAATTGTCGACAGATGCTAGAACACGTTCAGTTGTACATTCACTTACACTGTGCTGAACCTGCTGGCCCAAAAATAAAATATGATAAGAGATAATGCTTTAGTTACATTATGATATTGTCAGAATGATATACTATACTTGGAGGTGTTGGTGACTTGGAAATTACTTTTATTCACTTGTCATATCACCACATTGATGTGATTTATTATGACAGTAAAATTGTAAATATTGTTAACTTTTATTGAAAGAGTTGTTTATTCAGAAATATAATGTATTCTAATATAAAGTGCATGAAGACAAAAAGTAACATGTGAATAAATGAAGAGTATGATTTGCAATCACCCTTTTAATGCAAGTACAGATTATTTTTTATTTTCACTGCATTGTATGTGCCTTGATGTATGTTGTTGTTAAAATTTGAAAAAATCCAATGCAAAATTAATTTATACATATATTTATTTATTGAAAGTTCAATATTGTAGTAAAATGCTTGTTCTTTTTTAGAAAAGGTTGATGGTATATACAAACTACAAATTATACTGCTGTGGTTGAGGTAATGTCCGCATAAATCCTGTGTGTGTTTGTAGTGTCTGAGTCACTAGGGAATTCTTCTCGAATGTCTCGAACCACAGAGGCAGTTATTATTCGTCGAATGCAGAATCCTCCATGAATTCACCATGTGCACGCTCGATAGACCACAACCCTGTACCATCTGTGGAACAAATACAGAAAAGGTTTGTTGAATGAATCCAATATTTGCATTTATCTTGTTTGTACTATACTATAAAAAGTATCTTTGTGAGTAAAGTACTGACAGTGCAATTTTCAAGTAAGGGTGATATAGAAATGTGTACGACCTTTCGAACAATAAGAGATAGGAACATAGGCTGCCCCTGAGCTATTCTTCCTTCCTCAGTAACTCAGACTATTCAACCCAAATTCTCGGAAAACATCCTGGATTGGCATAGGATTGTGAATTTGCTGTAGCTTTATCCATATCTTGCTTACTCATTGCTCTAAAGTGATAAATCATTTTGGTGACCACCGTTCAACACTAAGGAAATGAAAGTTAATGAATTCACACATGTTTTGATGAGAGAGAGCGTGTAAGAGCTAGAGAGAGTGTGCATGTGTGTGTGAGAGAGAGTGTTTGTGTTTGTGAGAGCATGTGTGCGTGTAGGAAGCAACAGACCACTGTACAAGTCTTTTGGGGGTGAACAGAGGTTGGTGGAAGGGGAGGTTATAGGTTATATAGCTTAGTTATCCCATATTATAGGGTGGTATATACCTAGGAGTAGCAGACCCTTGGTGAGCCTTAGGTATTCTCTGCACAGCACAGTCTTGCCTGCACACGTGTTTTGGATTAATGGAAGTTAAGGTTTTGTTGACCCTTAGTCCTAGATAGCAATAGCCATTAACTTCCGGTATTTTCTTTGAATCAACTGTATTTAGACAGTTTAGAGAAGGCCATTACCTTTGTTTTATTGAGATTAATTTTTAATAGGTTTGCGGAGCAATATTGTGAAGGTACTTTTAAGGGAAGTTTCAATTCCCACTAGTCTTTGGTCTTGAGGGACAATGTTGTCTGTTGTTAGGAAAGATTTCTCTTAGGTGCTATTTTCCCTCCATTTATGGACCCCCCAAATTTTTTGCTATTGTTTGGCTTACCTATCCTGACTTTTACAAGTGGAGCACAGATTTCAGCTGCACTCCCCTGGGCTTTTGCTCATTTGTTATGGGGAAACTAACACTCTGTCAGTACTGGAAAACTATGTTTTCCTTAGTCTTCAACTATGGTGTCATTTCTTGGTAACTTGTTATCCATGCGCCTTACAGTGCCGCACATAGGTTCCCTCTTGTTTTATGGCCCTAGCCACCCTCTAAATATTTGTTGTTGTTTGTACAAGTGTGCCTATGACAAACTGGTGGCGGCGGTTTACTTTTAAAGTATTTTTACTTCATTTGTATGGACATACCGCGTTTACCGCGTTGGGCCCAAGACTGTGGCCAGTGCCAAAAATGGACGTGCTACAAAGTCTTTTGTTCTGTCCTTTGGCCATTTTGTCCCTTTGCCTTCCCCCAGGTCGAGAGACCTGGGTATTCCTTATTTGGGCATGCAGCCTCCCGCGAAATTCGCATCTTTCACAGGCTCCTACATGTCACGTGTGCTAGTGCCCAGGAAGAGGGTTAGAACTGTCTGGTCCCAATCCAGACTACTGGTGCCAGTATTCCCGGTAGGCCTGAATGACTGGAACCACCAGGGGCCACCATTGGCCCACGCCTGTGGTGCATGCACGAGAGCAGATCTTCTACTGGTTACCCTAGATTTGAGCGCAAAAAAAAAACAATCTTGGATAAGAGAAGGGGCTCTACATCCATTCCAGGTTGATCACCTGAAGTTCACTCCGAACTACAGAAGGAGCCAAGTATCCTGAACGAAAGAGCAGACTTGTGGAACTGCCAGAGACATGCTGGAAGGTTTGGCACCCAGACCCTGCTGTTGTCCCGTTGGACCCTGCCTTTCTATTGTACCAAGAAGGCCTGCAAGGGTGCTTAGAACCTTTGGAGTAGTGAGACCAACTACTCTCGGCACCTCCTGCTTACCCTTGCAAAGAGCATCTTTGAATGTGTTCCTGGGCCACCAGCGAACTGACCAGCTTGAACACGGGGTATCATATAGGAGCGCTGCTGTCCCGACTTGAGACTCGAAACTTTGGGAATCGCTTGCTTGTGGTCCTGGGCCCTGTTGTCCTAGCTCCTCTGGGTCATGATTTATGAGAGTGCGCCACGCCGTGAGCATCTGCGGTCCCTGTGTTGCCCTGCTGTGGTGACTTCACTGTAAGTGCCTGCAGACCTGCGCCCCCCGTGTCCTGAGACGTGCTGCACCAGACCTACTCTTCTCCTTTCTTCGCAAGCTGAGAAAAGGCTACTGTCCCGGCACGGACGATCATCCTGTCCCTCAGCCGCTGAGAGCCAGAGCGTCCTGTAACTGCAGGGGCGACACCTACTAGCGAAGTGGACTAGACTGACAAAGTTTGGTCCAAACTGTGTTGATGGTTGGTAAGTACTTGCATCAGTTACCGGTGGCTCCCTGGCACATCCATCTATTTTTACACACGAGAATACCTGAAAAGATACTCACCTTAGCTGGGCTAGCCTGCGCTCCCCAGCTATTCCGGAACTCCGAAAGCTGCTCTATCTGCATGGGTAGACCTTCCACGGGGAGTAGGACTTTATTTTTCATCGCCTCAACCCCCTTCCTGAACAGTTACAGCCAGGGCTCAAGTCGAGGGTACACACAGGTGGACGGAGTCCCCCCACTTTTTTTCAGAAATCCTGCCACTTTTTTCAGAGGGCACCTTCATATGCTAATTTCTGGTGACACCACATTCAATTGCTATGTTAATGAGTCCCTCCACTATTTTTTTAGGACTTGACCCCTGGCTACAGCTCCCTGAAGAGAACCCACTTTTCACTTTACGCACGACGGAGCGTTGTAAACGCACTGCTGTACTTTGAGCATAAAGCTCCTCACTTCTTAGGGCTGGACTGCATAAAATAGGGATTGACTTCGAAGAACTGCCTAATGCGTTATCTGTGTTGAACTAACCTCTTCTGTTGCAGGTTGTGGCTATTTTCTTCCCTTTCATCAGCATTAGGCTAAACACATTCTGTATATATGTTACATAGTGAAAAGTGTGTTTGATATCTATTTTATTATTACTGTGGTTTATTTGTGTTTAGTTATAAAGGCATATAACGCATGTATTTTTGATTTACATCTGTCTAAAGGTAATCTGTGGAGTTTTATTATGTGTGCTCGTTGTGGGCTTCGGATCACTCTCACCCCTTAGTCTTGACCGCCTTCCAAGCTACTGTAGATTGGTCTGGTTTGTCCAGAAGGTTCCCCTGTTCCACTAAACTTCTAGAGCGGCCTCCTAAACCTCAGAGTTTGGAAATCCATCTTAACATCTGTGTATGACATTATTTTCAGAGTTTCATTGAGGAAATGCTTACAATGACTCTACGACCTTTATGAAATTGGCCCTACCCACGGCAAATAATAGAAAAGCGTGAATACGTTTTTGTTTTAGTCTCTTCTATGTGTGTTTTTTTGGGCACATGACCTAATGCCCATAGATTAACTTTCACTTAGATGTCAGTGTGAAGTTGAATAAATGTCTGCAGCACAGTAGGGGACATTCACAATTTGGATAGCTTAAGCTGCAGTGTGTTCCTATTTAGTAAGTCAACTACCGTGAAATGCCCATGAAAGTACGTACAAGTTGAGAATTCCCATGGATATGTTTTTGGAAGGGCCCCTAAATTGGAAGGGCCCCTAAATTGCCAGTCGTGAATTGTTTTTTTCAGAAGCAGGTTTGTTCTATGGGCATGTTGGAATGTCCACATGCCGGGCAAAGTTTGGAATTATCAATGGAGTAAAGTAGTGTAATCATCCTGCAATTAGAGCAGTCCGCAGACCCTTTTTATATACTGGAACAGTGGTTCCTCTTCTCCAGGAATGTGCTGTTACTAAACTTAATATACAGGAATTCAATATTGGTCGAAAATCGAAGACCAAACTGAGTTGGCTGGAGTAAGTATGCTGCCATCCCCTCCAGTCCTTGGGCACAAGAACGATTAAATGTATCGATCAGGAACATTATGACATTTTGCTGTGGTTCCACAAATTCATCTGTTTTTCGTATGTTTAATATTTTCGATAAACAAAAGACAAACGGTTGGCTTTGTCAATGCTTGTTTTAGTCAACACAGTGTTTTTAAGCGCAGGAGAAAGCGGTGTCTGTGTATTTACAGAATTACAATGCGGTGATTCGATGTCTCCTATCTGCATAGTAATGGGATTTCTGTTTCCGTAGTCGTCCGCAATAAACATGTTCAGAAATAAACATTATTTATAGTATATGCTGGTTATTTTTCTAACACAGAGGGCTTCATTTGCAGGTACAAAAACTGAAAGACGCAGGAAAAACTCTAACCTCTAAACCAGAGTATTATGATAACATGAAAAACAGAAAAAATGTCCAGAGAAAAATATTTATAACAATGTATCAAAATGTATTTAGAGTGATACAAACATTTTTGTATCACTCTAAATAAATTTTGATACATTGTTATAAATATTTTTCTCTGGACAATTTTTGCCGTTTTTCATTTGCAGGTAACCAGCAGTAGAGCTCACCCCCCTGCGTTGCTGTTTCCAACCCCATGAGCACTGCTTTTCAATCCTTGGGATTTAACCAATCTAATTAGCGATCTTTAAAAAAGTTTGTCTTTCGCTTAATTTTTTTGCCATTTGGTCGAATCAGTTATGCACACACTGCAGCCTGGAGTTTTAATAAGGATTGTTTAAAATAGCTACACAGTGGCCCCTCTTTCATTACTATGGTCGTGTGGTGTCATTCCCTGTGATGTCATGGGGGTGGCCGATTAAAAGCTTGTGTGATGCCACTTCTTTTGCCTGTATGTCAGGGATCAGCACCCTTTGGCTTAGATGTTTGGAGTACGACTCCCACGATCTCTTACTATCGACTATGATGGCTAGGGCTGGTGGGTGTTTAGTTCAAAACATCTGGAGACCCAAAGGTTGCTCTATGCTGTTTATGGAATGATGCCACCGGCTTTACAATTTGATCTCTGTGTGAATTAAATTGACGGGGTAGTCAGTATCCTCGGAAATATTCTGTGATGGGAGCTTCAGAGGAGCATTTCATGTAATGTGGATTTTAGGGCTTTAAGTTTGCTGTAGCACTTCTCCTTTCTACCCCGGGCCTTCTCTCCTGACACAATGCTGCCTCCACCAGTGTTTGACCTTCATGGGCTGTATATATTTAAACACAAAAGGAGACGTATCCAGACATTAACGACTTGCTGATCGTTGCAGCATATTGCCAGGAGATAACCCTTTGCTTTTGTAAAGTGTACCTTTCACCTTTCTGAGCAAAGACATTTTCAATGTGTTCTTATTTTTCATGAGCAGCAAACTGGAGAGTATATTTTTTCAGTTTTGGGGGATGAGCTTGAAAGGTGAGAGTGGGACCACAACTCTTCTGTTTTGGTGGAGGGAGCTGTGACGTCCCTTATCAGCCTCCTTCAGTGGGCATGAGGTTCCCCCCTGGAGGTATCTGACATTGGTGGGAAAATCATCTGACCTGCATGGTACAAGTTTATCTTGCAGCAGGCTCCTTAACACCATGTGCTATCTTAGAAGGAGATAGACTTGCATTTGCCTGTGTTGATAAGATTTTTAATATAAGTAGATTTTCTTCACTACTGGTTAATTCTATCATATTCAGTTCTCATATTTTTTTTTTATAGATTTGTCTCTCATTCATGCCAGGGAAATGTTGTTAATGGACCAAAAAATGGACAGTAAGATAGGCTACACCTCTATAAAAGTTGTTTAGCTGCTTCTTAGTCCCTGCAAGACACTTCTCTTATCCCCCCACCGCCCAAGTATCGTTTCATGACTCGTTAGCGCCATGTCCCAGGTGCAAACTGGCAATTTTTCTGGTTGGGTGTTTACCTGGTGGATCAGCAGCATCAAAGACTCCAAGGCTGGTGCGCTGGTGTTTTGGGACAGACTCTCTGCATGTGATCACCGCCAACCCTTCCCTCTTAAGCCAAGGGCTGCTTAAACAGAAACGAAACAATTAAACACACACACACACATTCAAGCCCTGGAGCGAGCAAATTCGTTTTTTCTTTACAGGTAACAATGTGTATTAGCACATGAAGATCGTTATTGACTTCCACTCACTCAATCAGAATGTTTGGAGTGTAGTCAATAACTACTGGTATTGACTGTCTTCAAAAGCAGACAGGGTAACAACAATGTAATTTTCAGGAAAGATTTCTTTCAGCAAGACACTCCCACTGAGTGAGGATCATTTTTCCCCACGCAGCACCCTATTTAAAAAAAACACCAAAGAGAAAGCAAAAACATGGGAAAATCGTTCCACTTTCTTTTGAGAACCTGTGTACTTTTTTACATCTGGTACATACTCATGTTACACACGCTCTAGTTTAAGCAGGTTGCAATGAAAATGCATAACTAATGAAGATCGTTTTTTCTAAAACTTCAAAATTGACTGCATTTAATTTGCTAAGATAGTTGTCTATTTTCTTTACTCATTGTTAAACTTATGTTTTTTCACCAACAAAACTCCAAACCGTGTAATGCTACTACCAATATGTGCTAGTAGCCATATAGACCTCCGGAGGGTCATTATCGCTTGGAATAATGAACCACCACCAAGTTATGGCCCCTCCCTCAGTCTATAAGGCTGTATTAGTACAAGGCGGGAGTGGATGTGGCGCCCTTCCAGCCAAATAGGAGGCTCAGAACGGGGGACTTTACCACATGATAAAAACCCTGCTCCGAGCCTCCTCAGAAGCGGGAGGCTGCCAGCTTCCCTTTCCTGGGAATCGGGTAAGTGTGCCCCAGTGTCGCCTTTGCCCTCCTTCACCCCACCCCAACCCCAATTTCCACATCCCCCACCGATCCCCACTCCCCTTTGCGCACCTTTGTACCTCGCGGGTGCCGAGAATATTCAGTGTTCCCGGCGCAGCTCCGTCACAGCAATGTAGTAGTTCCTTTCTCGCTTATCCATGGTGGCCATCTTGCATTGTAAGTTGAGAAACGGCAAACACATTGTACCAGGATGCTAATAGCGATAAGTCCCTCTAGCCGGAGGCTTTACCAGGGCACGTAATGCCATGGGGCTAAAGCTCAGGCTTCAAACTTACTGGGGCATTACCTGGCCAGGTAAAGACCCACTAATCAGGGTTCATTGCTTAACTAGCACCAGTGCTGTGACGGGACAGAAGACATTACAGTGATGCTTATTTTTACAATGGCCTGTACACGCTGCTTTCGGGTTCTGTTTCAGAGCAAGTGTTCTTTACCAGGTGACAGCCATGTTAGCAAAATAAAGTCTTTTGTGCATAGTGGCGTTCAAAGTAATGGATGGACTGGACTATTTTGATTTTTTTTTAACTGAGCGGGATAGTCCTATAAAGCCCCGCTGGTGGACTTTTTGACTGTATACCCCACTGCCCCCAACCTAGGGTGACCAGATTTCCAAAAAGAAAACCCGGGACGACCAACAACATAAAAAAGGGACTACCCCATCCCAGCAAACTAATTACTGCCCCTCCCCCAACACGCCCCCTCAAC
Organism: Ambystoma mexicanum; assembly: GCF_040938575.1. Lineage (NCBI taxonomy): Eukaryota > Metazoa > Chordata > Amphibia > Caudata > Ambystomatidae > Ambystoma > Ambystoma mexicanum. The sequence goes on along the minus strand of NC_090929.1, from coordinate 1,493,705,586 downwards.
CACCACCCAATCATATTTCCAGCACTTCTCCTTTCTATAAACTGTAAATGATCTTGTTTGTGCACTTTTGTCTATGAATCTTGCCATGTTAATGAATACAGTCGTTTGCTCTAATTGGTTTAACATCTTGCTGGACACTTATTTCCAGGCTAGTGGCACATTCTGTAAGCCTTGTGACTTGTACCTGAAAGGTTGGGGGTTCTGAAAAGTTGGGGGTTCGAGCCAATCCTCCAACATCAAAATTCTGACAGTGTTGTGACAAAAAAAATACTATATACTATAAAAAATACACCCATCCCTGCAAACCCCGGACGGGGTTTCTAAAATGAAAAAACTCCCAGGACCCCGGGACGGAAGGTGATTTCCCCGGACTGTCCCGGGAAAACTGGGACGTCTGGTCACCCTACCCCAACCCCCAATTTCACCTCCCGCTTGAAGCACTGATCTGAGGGCCCTTTCAGCTGAAGTACACCAGTGGTTTTGTGTAATGGCAAGTTATATAACGCGGCTAGATAATTGGGGAAAACGACAGGTGCACAGCATGGAACCGCATAGGGTAGGCTCTCGGGAGAGGTCGAACGAATGGCATTGCAAATCTGCTGCAACCTGGATTCGTCCCTGCATTGCATCCATTTGCTTCTTTGCTGAAATGCGCCAATTATGGTGCCAATCAGCGGCCATTTTGATGGTGCTTTTGTGTGAATGTGAGACCGACATCTGTCCCAGGGGCGCATGACCGAGGCCGCCATTAACTCGTTTCACATATGCCACTGGCAGGCTGTCAGATGTTAATGACCTTCAATCGCTGCCAACACGGGCCAAATTGGGACTGGAGACCTGGAATTGAATGCACCCGTCCTCTGAACTGCCCTGCCCCCTTTCACCAGTATCCTACATTTGTCTGATTGTAATGTTAGAATATAGAGCAGTTTTTTCACAAACCTGGCCCAGGTTTGATTGACCTCATTTACTTAGTCACTCTGCTCTTAAAACCATGCAATTAAACTGAAAACAATAGACTTGTTCAATTATGATTTTTTTTCACCTCACAGATGCATATAAAATCCTGTCTTTATATGGAGTTTCATGCAGCAGTCGCTCTGCTTAACGCGTGAGATTTCCAAACGCGCTACATATTCAGATAATATTGTATAGTTAAAAGGTGCGTCTAAGATTTATAGAACTGACTGTTTTTTTTCACTCAACTGCTGATTTACAAGGCCATGAATTATCACGCGCTTGTCTGTCACTTCCCTCGCGCACCCTCCATCACGTGACCTTCATTTAATGTTTTTTTTTAAATGTACTATAGTATTCACGCTGCTCCCAATCCTCCAAAAGCGGACTTTATTGTCCCTGCTAAATTGATGCCTTTGTTGTTAGTTTCCTATGAATTCACAACAAATATAAGAAGCCCAACATTAGCAGCAACCCCCCACTCTATAATCTTATGTAATGTAATGTAACCATACTGCACCAGGGTTCTGTAGACAGACATGATAACACTCATCAATTGTTGAAAATCAATGCTCCTGTAGGTCGCTGTTCAGAGTCGCTTATCGCTTAGTGTGCTTTGTACTCAGAAGTAAACTGCACTGAAAATGGGCATGTGTGGTTGGCTGACATACTCCAGATCAGACGTGGAGGGGAGGCAGGAGTTGGCGTGGTGCAGCATACTGGGACCTTCTGTGCCCTCTCCCCACCTGCCACCTCAACCTTGCAGTGCGTGGTGGTGCAAATATCCCGAAAACAGTGCGTCCTAATATCTTGAAATGTGGTTTTAGAGGTCCTTTGAATTATCTTCCTCACACCAAGACGCTTAAAAGGAGCTTTGTTCGATCCTTCTAGGACATTAACGTTTCACAAATTTCAGGTTACCATCTCATGTGTGAAGGGGCTGAAATCCAGGGAAAGGGGTGGGGTGTCTACATTTCATGTAGCCAGTAATGTCCTCCGCAGGGTCCTAAACTTGGTGCAGATTGGTGGAACAGTGTGGAATTGTATAAGGAACAAACGTACAGATTTTCTGCTATATATATATAAATGGATAGTTTACCACCTTGGTGGATTCCCGGTGCTTAGGTTTGTCTTAGTGGTTATGGTGTATTGTGGCCACACTCGGTGTGACAAAATGGCTACAGCTCTGCAGCACTACAGGAATGAGTAGTATCTAAAACGCTTAATCGGGCGCACACTACTACTAACCCAACAGTAATCCTAATCATAAAGGTGAGACAGACACTGAGGTACAGTCCAACAAGTATACCTAAGAACACTTCTTCCTTGCCTTATAAGGTTTTGTGGACAGATCACATTGTGGTTCCACTTACTATCATTTTTTCAGGTTCCTCGGCACCAATGTCTCAACCCTTATTACTGAGGCGTAGAGGGACTATGGTTAGCCCTTCTGCCATCCCAGTCAAAGTGATTGAACTTTGTGATAAGGAAAATACTAATTTATCCCAGTTGATACTAGCTTTAAATACTGTGGCTGATTTTCTAGACCCACTTAAGCCTTTAAAAACTCAGGCATGTCCCTCTGAGCCATGGGTTACCCCCCATTTGGCAGAGCTGTGCCTTTTGCGGAGGCAAGCGTAGGGAAAATGGAGATCAGATTATTCTGCTCTTACCAGACTTAATCTTCGTAAGGTGACATGTATCTACCAGCAGGCCATTACAGAAGCCAAACAATTGTATTTTTCTGGCCAAATCACTAATGCCCTTAACCAACCTAAATAACTCTTCAGAATTGTCAGGTCTCTATCAGCTGCACCTTCTCCATCTAGTAGTGCCCCTTCCACTCAGCTTCTGTGTGATGAACTATCTGATTTTTTAATCAATAAAATCAATCGCATTCGCCAAACCATATCTACAATGGTGTCAAATCTCTAATAGCAGCATCAACTAATTCTTTATCCTTGTCCACTTTCTCGGTGGTGGGCCCAGATGCTATAATCAATGCTACTGGGAAACTTATATCCACCTCGCCTTTGGACCCTACTCCCCTTGGTGTCTTAAAGCAAATAATACCAGACGTCGCACCTCTAGTAGCTATGGCTGTTAACAATTCCTTCTCCTTGTCTTCAATTCCGGCCTCACTTAAGTAAGCCATGATGATTCCACTCCTTAAAAAAGTCTTGCTTGATCCCTTGCTTCCATCTAATTATCGTCCCATTTCCCTTTTTCCTACACTATGAAGCTGCTGTATGCTATAGTTACTCTTATGCTTAGTTCTTTCTTGGAAAGCTCCTCCTTTTTCAATCCATTTGAGTCGGGCTTCAGGCCTGGCTGAGGTACTGAATCAGTTTTAGTATCAGTTATGGATGATTTGGCAAGGCTAGCTTATCAAGGGGGGGTGTCCTAATATTACTGCAGTTGTTAGCTGCGTTTTTCACCATAGACCATACTACCCTGCTTCACAGGCTGTCGATGGCTGGTCTCCGGAATGGTGCGTACACTGGTTCAGGTCCTTTTTGACTGACCGCTCCCAAATTCTGTCGTTGCAGCCATTTATGTCATCTTCTCAGGCATTGTCATGTGGTGTCCCTGAGGGGTCTGCGCTTTCCCCTATCCTTTTCGATATATATGGTCAGCTCCTATGGTCTGTGCTGTCGTATGTATGCTGACAACACCCAGATCATAGTTCCGCTTAATCTGTATAATCTGCCCAGGGCTGCCAAATTTAGGGGTTCTCTAAAATCGGTGGGGGACTGGATGGGCTTAAACTGGCTGAAATTGAACAGCGAAAAACTGAGGTGCTGTTTGTCAGACCGTGTCCAGCCATCCACTGTTGGACACCTGACTATCGGCCCCTATTCCTAGGGTCTCTTCCTCAACCTGTACCTATGGCAAATAATGTAGGTGTCAAGATACGGGCCTCCCTTTTCGATGGAGGCACAGGTCAGTTCAGTTTGCCAAACAGGCAATTTTAAACTCTGAGTTTTGCGTAAAATACTTACTGGTTTTCGGGCCCCTGTGGTGGTCTCTCTGATTCTGAGTGCACTGGATTACTGCAATGCCCTTTACTTGGCTCAAGCAGTTTAGCTTCTGGATCGGCTGCAGCAGATATTGCAAAACACAGCAGTTCGAGCAGTTCTTGGCCTCTCCTCCTGTGATCATGTCTCGTTAGGAAGGCGTAGCCTTCATTGGCTGCTGTGTGGACTTTAAGGCATTGTGCCTAGTCCAGCGTGCTGTTAAAAGGCCACCGGCCTGACTATTTGCAGCATAAAATCTGTCCCTATGTGCCGGCATGCCCACTCTGGTCTTCTGCGGATTTCCGGGTATCGGTGGCAAGAATTTGTCGAGCTAGATGAGGCGGCAGAGCTTTCTCTGCCGCTGCTGCCTGCTTATGGAATGGGCTTCCTTTGGAACTTTGAAGTAATATGTCAGATCATCTGACCTTTCATCATTATCTAAAAACCTTTTTATTCCAGTAACTGCGATCGTCCTGTTCTTGACTGTGTTTCACTGGATCTCTTTTAGCACCATGATGCCTTCAGGTGTACATGCGCTTTATAAGACCGATTAACATAACATAACAAGGTGGACTGAGAGCAAGCTATACTCTTCAGAATGGGCGTTAGCTGATATAGTTGCAACACAAACAACAATAGAAATGATGCGTTTGCGAGGTTGAGTCAGTAGCTTCTAGCGGGTCAAGTAGGCTTTCGAATCAAGTCAAAACAATTCTTCTGTTGGGACGAGTCGGAATGGTCAAGTTTTGGCAGCTATATGCTTCACAGAGTTGAGTCAGTGTTGAGAGAGCTCCAAGAAGCAAGTAAGCAGTTTGAATTTTTGAAAGAGTGCCAAAAGCAGGACCACCAGTCCTGTAGTGGTTCAAAGTGAGTCAAGCATGGTCGAGCTGGCTTGCAAAGGTCTCAAGGCTGTAAACACAGTTCTGAACTGCTTCTAGACTTTTGGGTTTCAGAGAGGCCCAATTGAGGGTCTTCAGAGACAAGGTGAGTCCTATCCAGACTTCCACTCTAGGAAGGTTATCTGGTACTACAGGGGGTTCTTCAATTCCAGTGATCAGAATCCTGGTTCCAATGCACAGGTAGCATAGAGGCCTTGGTCCACAGCAGTGTCCCCCCAAATGTGCCCCAGAAAAGGGCAGGGAGAAGAACTTGTCTCATTCTTGGTTCTGTCTTTACCTCTCTGGCAGGGGACTTTTTTGTTAGGCTGTGCTATGTCGTTATGCTATGCCATGCTATGCTGTGTTTTGTTTTGTTATCTCTGTGGTGCTTGTAATGTGACACACTGTAAAGCTATGTGGCTAGTCCCTTATGACTCTTCAAAAAAAGTGTTGGCACTTTCACTTATAAATGGGGAGGTATATGTATCAAAGTGAGTAAAGTGAAAAGCTACTCCTCCCTCAGATCTCCAGTTGTAGCAAGCCCATATTTCTAGTGCATATGTAACATTAAAAATGCACTACGCCTTATTGTTCCAGACCCCGCAGAGCAGCCTTGAGGAGATCAAGCAAGTCATCCGGGAAGACCTTGGTAAAGAGGCAATTCGCTACATTAGTTTGCTCGAGGAATTTATATCAAAGCACATATAAACAGTCTTAGGATTTACTCACGAAAAGGAATAGAACTATCCCCCAGATCTGAGCAACCACCAGATCCATAAACATCGTGCTTTGAATTACACCCGTCCTGATGAAGGCCTATTACAAACCACACTTGGTATGGTTGCTTGGATGTACGCACCATTACCGATAAAGGCTGAAACACGACGTTCTGACGCATCTACCAAAAAATAACATCCGAACAATAAACTGAACAGTGGTAACTGAGTACATTTGAAGGAGACCACCAGAACCGAAGGAAACAGACTGTGGCCTAGATAGGCTGATACGATACAAAACAGTCTTCCCATTAGACCTGAAAAATCAACCTTGGTTGTGGAACAGCCACCCACGAAAACTTTGTACTAAATATTGGAATTGAAATTGATATGTTGTTTGCAATAATAACACTTTTTGAATACTAACCCCACATGAGAGGACAATAATCTGAGTTCATATTGTGTGAAGAAAATGATGCGTAATGTTTGTCATAATTATTGAGATAGTATGCTCAAGTTTGGAAAATGCTTAACAAGTAGAAATAAAGTTATCTTGTGAGCTCAAAAAAAAAGGAACAATAAGGCGTAGTGCATTTTTAATGTTATAGATGCACTAGAAATAGAGGTTTGACTACAACTGGAGATCCGAGGGAGGGGTAGCTTTTCACTTTACTCACTTTGATAAAGGTAGTCCCTTATGCACACATTCTGGGCTCACAGTTCTAGGTCTCAGGGCCCTAGCATGGACCCACTCATAAACTGATGAGCACTCAGATTACAGCAGCTGTCTATTGTATTCATTGTGGTGCCTTGTCGAGGGCCTGTGGACGTTAGGCCGCGCCATGTTAAGAACAGTGCCACACTGGATGCTTCTTGGAACCGACCTTCACCCCAGAAAGGGGAAGTCCTGTTTATTAACTTCTCAAGTGATGCGGTATGTCCCCATGACAGGGGACGCCCGCATGTACAGGGCTTTCTGCATCACAGCATCCCCTGCAGCATAAAAACATATCAATTTAACACATAGTCCTTTCACCTGGTTGGGACACCATGATCTGATCTTGTGGGTTATATGCGGGATGGCTCAGATATGATCTGAGTAAAGGCTACATAGGATGTTTACTCTTCGTCCCCATCTCTAGTATTTTTATCTCTCTGTCATACACTTTGCTTGGTGGTGATTCATGAGGGCTGCCTTCAGCCTCTCTAGCCTTTCCCTGGTACCTTTCTTAACCAGATGCAGTTGCTGATCGCACTGGCAATCCCGTCTTCTGCTCTGACCATTGTTCTTTGTTATGGTGCATGGGGTCACTTCAAATGGGAGGTACAGCTCTTATGTCGCAGGTACGGACGTGGATTAGCACCCGATCCCCTATCGCTTTTGGTGTGTGTTGGAGGTTGATCCTGGTACTTTTCTGTTCATCTCCACATGTCTGTGACAGGCACCATTTGTGTCAATCTCAACTCTTAACCTGGATGTGTGTTCAGGAATGAGTGCCTTGAGTCCACATGTAGACGCACTTTGTTTCACCCCGCTTTTCAAGTCTATCACTGAGAACACAGTGGTTCCCTGTGGTTGGCAATTATGTTGTTTAATGTAGGTGTACAGTGCCGCTCTCTTCAGATTACTCATTTGGGCAACCTCATGTCGATGCAGATTCTCTTCTCCTCAGGTTTGATTTTGTTTGTTGGCAAGGACTATGTGTGAGACCCTCAGGCTTGGGTCATCCACTCTTTCGATAATGTCCTCCCCCTCCAACTGCCGGACAGCTTCCTCAATCTTCTATCTCATGTGAAAGGGGAGTTGGCAGTGCCTGAAACCCACAAGCTGTACAGTCGGATCGAGGCACACTCTATGCCCTTGAAGAGATGTTAGTAGGTGTGTATGCATGCCTCAGCATCTTCATACACACTGAGTGCAAAATAGACCAGACAAGCTCTTCTGCTGTATCAGATCTTAGCAGAGTGTCTATAGCCCTAGGAGTAATGTAGAATGGGGCTGATACTGAAGTTCTGTTGTGCATCACATGTGTTTAGATGACACCTTCCAGCGGTTGAGGACAAATCCCACCATAGGTAAATATGAGTATTTCTGACAGGAGAAAGCGAGTTGTGGGGCTAAAATGCTCGATTTGTGTTGTCAGCATCATGTTCACCGACCCCCCCTCCCATGTCTAGCAACACTAGTACTCTCTTGACCATGATTATTATGGTGCAGTGCAGCTGTCTCTGCTTGCTAGTTTTGCCTTGATGAGTCTTTATCAGGGTTCTGGCCTTCCATGGTCTTCCTTAGTGACGGCTGCTACTCTGGCTTTCCCCGGTCTGGTGCTGGTGACTGGCCTTGGTTGGTTGTGATCAGACCATGGGGTTCGACAGTCTGTAGCAAAGTGGTTTTGTTTTCCACACCTTCCACATGTCTGTCCCACCACTGGAGAACTTTGACCAAGTGGGAGTCATGCCCCACAGGATTCACTTTGTCCTTTTGTCAGTTCCGTTTTTCTTTGGGTTTGGCTACGTGACGAGCTACCATGTACCCACTGTCAGTACGAACAGCCGGCTCTTACTGGATGCACTTCTTGGGTGTTTAAGGCCTTCATCGCTTCTTCCATGCATAACGCCATGGCGGTGACGAGTTCATGAGCTCTATCGATCTCCAACATGCGCTGTAACGGAATGTCCGGTTCTCTCAATATTTGCCTCTGGAGCTGGGATAAGAAGCACCGATGGATTATTTACACCCACATTTCATATTCGCCGTTAGCAAGAGCACACGACATAGCCAACTGTCACCAATTTGAAATGCACTGAGGTACTCAGACGCCTCTTTATTGGCCTGATGCAGCTTTTACCTTTCATAGTCTTTATTTATTAGGGGGCTGAAGTAGACATGTAGTTCATTCTTGGCCCCTGTGTAGGAGCTGTCATCCCCGGGCAGATTTTAAAGATCTTGCACACTTCTGCACCTGCACAGAACAGCAGCAATGACCTCATGGCTGCATCATCCATCTATCAATTCACAGGTCCCATCGGGGTCCCAGGATGGCTGGTGTGCTGAGTACATCGATTTCTGGGATGGGATGCCCATGGCACCCCTTACTTGAGTTGGGCATGGCCTGCGGTCACATGCCGGCTCAAGATGTAACTAGGTGGGTGTGGGGACCTTACCATTGATAACGAAACTTCATTGCGAACATCTTGATCGTCGCTGTACATTGTAATGAGAATGGCAGGCGTGTGATCCCCTCAGCAGTACAAGTGAGCTAGCAGGTGTTGTGGGTGACTGGTAGCCACCTCGGGTGTGTAATGGTAACAGTAAACATACACAGGTTGAAGTCAGGCTGGTGTGGAACCCAGGATAGTCACTGTAATGGTAGCTGCATGCGTTGGGCAGGCTGCACGAGCACTGTAGTAAAAGATGCCCTCCTTTGCCTAGTCACAAAGCACTGAATCAACTGACACAGTATGAACAGCCAAGAAAGCTGTGGACAAACAGATTGGACTGAGCAGAGCAATCATGGCTGAGCAAAAGAAGCTCGATGGAACTGTATTAAAGTGGTTGGGGTCTTAGTGTCCCCATCAGCAATGATGAGTGAGTTGGGCATGTAGATAGGAGTAGACATCAGAAGTAGCAGGGGCTAAGTGTAAGTGACAGCACTGAGACCATCCCAAGCTCGTCTTCATTGTACAGCTAAGGCTGTGGGCCTATTGCAGGTCCTCTCTGTCCCTAAACTATGAGGATGGACCTTGCATAGTCATACAAAAGGGAAACTTACGCAATGAGGAGCTTGTTTGGCATCTGGTTGTCACAGGACCCAAGAAACAAATAACCATTTCAATGGCCCATGTTGGAAATTGTGTGGTGGGCTGTGATGACCTTGATGTAGGCTCTGGAGATAGCACACTAAGGATCCCCCCGGTTCCCCAGTCCATCATCAGGCAGGCCCTACAAGAACCTTAAGATCCATTTACAACTAAGACAGACCGCCCAAGGAAGGTGAGAAAACTGGGGAGTTGCACCCATCGATCTAATGGTCCTCGGTGTTGTCAAGGGTCAGGATCTACAGGGGCCAGGCTGAAAGCAAGAGAGGAGGGTGCTGATACTAACTACCTCCAGTATGCAGAGGTGTGGGGGAGGCAGTTGCATCCGTGTTCAGCAGGGAGAGGTCCAACCGCGGAGAATCCCTTTCTAGACCAGGCAGATTATCTGTCCGTGAGCAGGGAAGATTCTTATATTTATCAATGGGAGTTTTCTAATAAGGAGAACTTTTATGGAGGTTCTCAGATAGAGCACGGATAGTGTCAATTGGGAACATTTCACTGTTTTCATTCAGAGGGAATTTGCTATAATAGTTAAGGTAGATGTCACTGTACATTTTGACAGACAACTTGGCCCATGGGAAATGCCACTGTCACCACTAGAGAACTTGCTAATATCCCGAGGGGAAATACAATGTTAGTATTCAGAGAGACATTGTTAGTTTTCTTGGAAGAAAAGCAACTTGTCCCATTTAAAGATGGTTTACTGTTAATGTAGAGGAGAAGGACATATCTTACGAGCAAAAGAGAATTCAAACACTGGGTCCAAACATTTTCGCAATGGCTACCGCACATTTCCGCAGAACAGAGGACACTGTTATAGAATGGTTCAATAAATGACATTGTGTAGATGCTGGTGGTAGCATTTCCATGCAAACCCAGGCTTGGCCAATCCGTGATAACCGGCACAAGGCAGGAAAACCTTTGTTTACCACTGTTTGCACACAGGAATTCTGGAGCTCGCAGAGCAGCCACAACCTCTACAGCAACAAAGGCAAATCCCAGATGGTGGATTTACCGGATGACTTAGGAACAGACATAGTGGTGATCACTATGCATTCTACCATAGCATATGAATTGTTGGTCACAGAAGGCCAGGCACTTTGTCAGATGGAATATGATCTAACTCATTTTTACTATTATTGCAATTGGGAAACTCGAATTAGCAAACCTGTCAATAGCTATCCTTTTGATCGCAAGGCAAAGGATGAAAGATTTAGTAACTTTCAAATTCATTGTTCTACCTCTTTTGAGGAAAAAAGATTTGTAAAAATGGGACCCGGGGAGGGTGGGGGTGCAGATGACTGGAGTTGGCTTCCAAGCACACTCTCGGCCAAGAACCATAGCATTGCGAAGTTCGGAGGTGGGTTTGAACCCACAGCACAAAAGTACAGATTTTTCAGTAATTACGTTAATTACATGGAATGCGAAGGGCCACGCCCTCCTCTTTAGCAATCCGGAAATTGGGAACTACCCTGCGTTCAGACTCTGTGGTTCTGCTTCAGGAAGTGTGGCTACTTTCTTTTTTTTTTAAAACTCTTTTTATTAACATTTTCAATTAAATGCAATGCATCGGATCAAAAGCAAACAGCTAGCCCATAAGAACAGAGGAAGTAAAACCCACCAACAGAACCACCCCTTAGGGTAACCCCCCCAAAACAAACCCCCAACCCCTTCCCTTCCAGGTTCTGGATTCAAGTACTTATGACCTATCTAAGTATCCATGGTATATACTACAGCACTCAACTATCACAATCCAAATATCATAATATAACAAACAAACCCCTAACCGGATACCGCACCGAAGCCCGGAGACTGGTCCAGATATAAGAGCGACAACTCCTAACGAGCCGCAGATTTGACTACCCTGTTATCTGAAGACGGAGAAGCCTTCTCACAGTCCAACTCGCGAGACATAAAACTTCTAAAGGCTTGCCAATAGTCTTTAGGTCTACTGTGTAAGGGGAGTGTTTGAGAGTACTGCGTCTCCCTCCGCTCACATGACACCATGAGGTTCAGCCATTGATGTACAGAAGGAGCTAAAGCTACCCCCCAAGTGTGTGCCACCAATGATCTAGCAACTGAGGAGGCCATACCGACCAAGCGCCTGTCGCTATGTGCCTGCAGGTCCACCCAGGCCAGCACCCAGGTCTCCGGGGTAAAGGGGATTGGAGATTCCACCACCCGCTCCATCACATCTGCAACTGCCACCCAATAAGTTTGAATACAACAACAAGCCCAAGCCACATGAAAAAAATCAGCTGAAGATTGTTGACATCTCTTACAGTTCGAAGGTCTGAGTGGGAACAGCTTATGTAAAGTAAGAGGAGAGTAATATAACTGGTGAAGAAATTTAAAGTGGATCAAACGAAATCTATTGTTGATGGAGATCAGTTTGTTCTGGGCTAATATATATTCCCATTGAGATTCTGTTAGTGAGTGAGCCATACAACCCTCCCATTTGTCCCTGTATGATGATGAGGCAGGAGGCCCAAGCGACCAGGCCAGGCTGTATAAGGTCGAAAGCACCCCCCTAAGAGAGGTCGACACCACCACGTACTCTAATATTAAAGACACCTCAGGGGCATGCGGGAAGTTGGGCCATTTAGCTTTCAGCACCTCCCGGAGCTGAAAATACAACAACAGGATAACCAGAGTCCAGTCACCCTTGCCTTAAGTTCCTCCCAGGTTATAAATTTACCCTGCGGCGCCACGTCCCCCAGGGAATGGACTTGCAATTTCTGAAAATGACGAATAAAGACCTGCTCATGCGTTAAAGGAATCCCTCTGACCCTGTATATGGCCAACATGGGGGAGTACCAAGGTCCAACACCGGCCCATTTAGCCAATTGATCCCAAGCTTTGAGTGTAATCTCCCAGGGTTGGAACGCCACTCCCAGATGATGCTCCCGGGTCGCCCAAAGGAAGCCTCTGAGATCCTCTGTCTGGGCAATCGACCTCTCAAGGAGCGAGTGTGGGGATTCACTCGTTGGGGACCACCACCAAATTGAATATTGTATCTGGGCAACCAAAAAATAAAAAAACAGGTTGCAGACCTCCAACCCCCGCGGTCACATGTGATACACAGCATACCCAATGATATGCGGGGACGCTTCCCCGCCCAAATCAACCTGGACATAAGAGAATTTGTGCGGCTCCAAAAGGAGGCGGGAGGCCAAACCGGGACATTATTAAAAATGTATAACAGTTTTGGTAAAATGACCATTTTAGATAGAGAGATGTGGCCAGCCTGAGAAATAGGGACACGCGGCCACGTGTCTACTCTATGCTCCAAATGTTTCAGGGCGGCGGCATAATTCTCCTCAAACAACAGTGTGGGGGAGGTAGGCACTCTTATACCCAAATAACAGATACCCTGTGGACACTATGCAAAGACCTCACCCACATCCAGCATCCAGCCGTAAGTGGGAGCACTTCAGATTTAGACCAGTTTATTTGTAGGCCGGACAACTCCACAAATGTTGATATCTCCTCCATCATAGGGCGCAAGTTGTTCCGAAGGTGTTTTATATATAACAACATGTCATCCGCATAGAGGGAGACAATAGAAACATGTGAGCGGATTGTTAGCCCGCGGTGGGTGTGGAACTCCTTCAGGCCACAGGCCACCGGCTCGATGGCAAGAGCGAACAAGAGGGGAGAAAAAGGGAACCCTTGTCTAGTGCCCCATGTGGGTTAAATGGGAGCGGATTGAATCCCGTTTGTGTATATCAGTGCACGGGGGGGCTGAATAAAGAAGGCGAATCCAGTGAAGAAACGTGTTGCCCATGCCCGTGCGGCAGAGAACCTCGAACAGGAAAGGCCATTCAACAGAGTCAAACGCCTTCACCGCGTCCAAGGCTACCACCACAATAGGGACATCTGGATTCACATTGTGCATTAATGTAAAAAGTCTACAGAGATTATTCTGAGTAGATCTGCCCGGGATGAATCCCGCCTGATCCGAGAGAATCAGTGCGGGCATGTGGGAGAGAAGCTGGTTCGCGAGTAGCTTCGCAAAAATGTTATTGTCCGTGTTTATCAGTGACAGGGGACGGTAAGATGTGCATTTTTTGGGGTCCTTATTAGGCTTGAGTAGCACCGTAACTAGCGCAGTCCGAGTGGACTCCGGAAGAACTCCGGAGGACACTGCTTCCTTGAACATTTTGCAAAGGTGGGGAATAAGTAGGTCCAGAAAGGCCTTATATAATTCTGCCGTCATCCCATCCGTACCCGGGGCCTTACCATTCGGAAGCGCCCTTATCACCTTACGAACTTCCTCTTCTGTGGGAGGGTCGTTAAGAAGCGATCCCACCTCTGGTTCCAGCCAGCCCAGGGCCACTCTGTCAAGGTATTGGACTATATTGTCATGTCCTGCAGAACTATGAGCAGAATATAGCTGCTCATAATATTGGCGAAAAGTCTCATTAATCTCCACAGCATCCCTGGAGGGTTCCCCCCTTACGGTTTTTAATTCTAGTATAGGGGTCAAGTGCTTCTCCTGCCTAATGGCCCAGGCGAGAGTTCTGCTTGGACGATCCCCCTCCGCGTACCTTGCCGCAGCAACAGGGTCCCCCAGATACCGCTCCTCCCCATCCATTAGAGAACAGATTTCTTGTCTTTTTGCTGCTAGCTCGGCCTGAATTGCAGGAGAGCTCCCCCTGTCCTGCCGGAGTTCCAGAGTTTTGATTTCTTTTTCTTTCAGAGCGATCGCCCTACGAATACTTTTGAGGGCCCCAACCTCTCGTGATATGCACCATCCCCGCAGGAACACCTTAAAAGATTCCCATACCACACCCGGGCTGGGGACCAATGCCACATTCAGCCGGAAGAACTCCACGATAGACTGGCGCAGATCCTCCCGGAACAACGCATCCTCCAAAGCCCGACCCCGGAACCATCATCGGAGTGGCTTGGGAGGAGAAGAGGGGCCCCTAAATCTCACAAGCACCAGACAGTGGTCCGACAGAGTATGGGGGAGTATCGCTGTCCCGTCTGCCACCCGAGACAGCCCCATGGACATAAATATATAGTCGATCCTAGTCGAGCTCCCATGGACACCGGAGTGAAATGTGAATTCCCGCACCCCAGGGTGAAGCAAACGCCAAATGTCAAACGAGTAATCTGACGCAATAGACTGCCATTTTTGTGCTGCACGGGGGGCTGCCTCTGGGCCGATGATGGTCTATCCAATACTGGGGAAAGGGCTAAGTTAAAGTCCCCCACCCAAACTACCTCATAACCTGGAAAGCCCCGCAGGTGTTCCGAACATGCTTGAAAAAAGTCGGGAGAATCATAATTAGAGGCATAAATATTTATGAATATGACAGACCAAGTAGCAATCTCCCCAGCCACTAAAATGTACCGCCCCTCACCGTCCAAGACCTGCTTATGAAGTTTAAACTCCAAGGAACGATGGATGTATATTGCAACCCCACGGGAGTGTGTTGAAAAGGAGGACCCATATCTATGGACACCCCAGCCCGACAAGGCGGGGAGATTGTGATTCTTTCCTAAATGGGTTTCTTGTAAAAAAAGGACATTGACCCTGTGATTCTTCACATAATTAGCAATTAGACGTGCCTTTTTATCATAGGTAAACCCCCGAATGTTCCATGTAAGCAATATTATATCTGAGTTACCAGAGGGATGTAACCCCGGTGCGACTACTACGTTATGGGTGGGGTGGCATTACATGAAATGACAGATTCTGCAAGGATATTGCTCAGTGCTGCGTTGGAAAAGACAGTTTAACAAGTTATGACACACCAAAAACGTTAGAGACCCAGAAGGGAAGACCCCCCATCCCACCCCCAAGAACTGAATACAACACCACAGTCGTAACCAACCCCCTCCACCCCCCACCCACGCCAGAAAGAACAACCTACCGGCCACCAGAACCCACCCCTCACCCCCCAACCAACAACCATACCAGTTAATCCCCAAAAAAGCTGGGCAATGGGGGGAGCCGGCGGCCGCTGTGCCTCCCAATGGCAAGAGGATCGGGTACCACATATTCTGTTTGGCACAATGTGGCCGTTCATACCAAAAGAGTTAGACCATATCACACTGAACGCAAGGTGGTCCCTTCAGCTGAAAGACAGGGAGCCGAACAGCACCACGAGGAGAGCAAGAGCTCCTCCAGACCAGTTATGGTGGGTGGCTGGGTGAAGCCCCCGGGGCCCGGATTTCCTGAGCACATTTCTCTGCTGTCTGTGGCGACGTGAAGAATTTGGTCTTCCCCTCATATACCACCCTGAGCTTAGCGGGGTACATCATAGAGTATTGAATGTTTTTCTTTCTGAGAGTGCTCTTTGCCACTTAAAAAGGTTTCTGGAGCTCCTGTACTTGCTGGCTGAAATCCGGGAACAGTCTAATAGTTTCAGAGCCCCATCTCAGCGGCCCCTTGGCACGCGCCGCCCGCAGCAGTGTATCTCGGTCTCAGTAATTAAAAAAGCGGGCAATTATAGCTCTCTCAGGGGCCCCAGGAGGAGGCCTGACTGCCAAGTATCTGTGGGCGCGCTCCACCATAAACATGTCTGTGACTGGCGGGTTCTCCAGGATCTCTTTAAGTAGTTTTTCCACAAACACCTCCATGTTATCTATTGGGGTGGATTCTGCCACCCCGGTGATCCTGATGTTGTTTCTCCTCGACCTTCCCTCTAAATCGTCAAAGCACCCAGCTTTTTTAACTGTTTGCTGCAAAGAGGCCACCTCCCGCTGTAAATCCGTAATCTTGTCTTCACCGGACCCGATCCGTTGTTCCGCCTCAGTCATCCTGCAGCACAGCTTATCGATCTGAACTGCCGAAACATCTACTTTACAGGTAAGTGCATCTATTTTTGCGCCCAGGCTGTCCGTTCTACTCTTAAGCGCCAGCACGGTCTGATTGAGGGTAGAAATGTCCAAGTGAGGGGGTTCAGGATCGTCGCTTCTCCGTGGGGGTTCAGCACGAGTGTAGTGATCCATCTTAGATTGTTTTTTCTGGTTCCCCATATCCCAAATAGGTGTACACTAAATGCAGGTCTCCCCACAGACACCACTGATGGAGACAGGGGCGGGAGGGGAGTAGAGCCCAGGTCGGCAGGACACAGAGCCCGAATGTAATCTGATATCCAGGAGGCAGTGCGGCCAAGTTGATTATGCCCTCCGATGTCTATGTAGCTCACAATGATTCAGGGACCAGCGGAGGAGCCCGCGCCCCATCCGCGCACCGGCAAAAGAACAGGCACGGAACTCCACTCAAGGTCAGACTCTACAAAGACATCGGGGAGGATCCCCCCTCCAAGATCAAAAGACGGCAGAGTATCAGTCCGGCAAAGAGAAAATAAACAGGGAGGGGCACAAGGCGTCACATTGATCACTTCGCCAATCACAGCATATCAAATGTAACTGCACAGTATTGAGCCCCCAATGACCAGCAGCTTGTCTTCAAGTCAGGGTGTAGAAGGGATAAACCCCATCATTCAACAGAGGAGGTGTCACTTCCAATCATGCTAATTAGAGGTGCCTGCGGCTCTCCCCCTGAGCCAGTCAGCCCCCACGACCACCTGCCAGGGGCCCGCGCGGCCCACAGCCACCAGAAATGCTCCAAGGAGGGGGGGGGGGGTCGAAGAAGCAGGACCTGCCAGGGATGATGCGGGGGGACCACAGCCACCCGGGGGGCCGGATGAACAGTATTGAGCCCCCAATGACCAGCAGCTTGACTTCAAGTCAGGGTGTAGAAGGGATAAACCCCGTCTTCCAACAGAGGAGATGTCACTTTCAATGAAGCTAATTAGAGGTGCCTATGGCTCTCCCCCCGAGCCAGCCAGCCCCTCCGACCACCTGACAGGGGCCCGCGTGGCCCAGAGCCACCAGAAATGCTCCAAGGAGGGGGGGTCGAAGAAGCAGGAGCCGCCAGGAATGACGCGGGGGGACCACAGCCACCCGGGGGGCCGGAATGAACCACAGACCCCCCACGGGTCCCCAACTCACCACTGTTGCTAGAAGACCCCCGTCGCCGCAGCAAAGCTCGGTGCCGGGCTGGGACAGGGCCGCCGCCGCCTCTGACCCGCAATCACAGGCTCCACAGGGTCAAGTCCCTCGGGTGGCCGAGGACCACAGCGGCCGCGCCAGCGCCCAGCCTGGCGCACAGATGAATCCCCTCACGCTGCAGTGCGCTCCGGCGCGCCCGCCTCCGAGCCGCCTCCGATCACAGCCCCCAGGACACCCGTCCCCTTAAAGCAGTGAGGCCGGTAGCAGGCCCACGCACAACAGGGCGGCACAGCGCCCCAACCCCACACACCGCACAGGAGAGCCCCGCGGGGCCGTCCCCAGAGAAAATGGCCAGTGCAGTGGGGTGAGCGGGGCAGTCGCCTGAACAAAGTCCTCGATGCCGCTCTCCTCTAGCTCTCACGCTTCAGTTTTTGTGCAAAATATGTGGCGGTTGATCTAGTAGTCTCTTCCTTGCATCCAGGAGACAGCCGCACAGCCAAAAACTCAGGAAAGTCAGATATTTCCCCCAGCCTCTGCCGGAGCACTTTCAGGCTGCGACCATTTCGCGAGCCGCGCAACAGCGCCCCCCAAGTGTGGCTACTTTCAAGAGTGGACATTTATGGGTACAAAATCTTTCAGCAGCTTGCCACCCAAAGCAACGGAGGGCGTTCATCAGGATGCCAAATTATCCCTGGGTTTATGGGAGGTCACATAGAAGTCATCGATAAGTTTACAGAATTTTGGCTATTACATTTAATTTGCAGATTACAGATAATTCTAGCAGAATGGTGGCATTGTTTAACATATATTGAAACCCCCACACATTCCAAGTTAGATACTTTCTTGGGGCAACTGAATGAGGTTATGGAACTGCTTATAAGTGAAGGAGAGCATTGTGACATTATCATAGTTGGAGATTTTAATTCTGCCCGTGGTCAACATGGGGTCAGACTGAGTTGGTAGCAGGTTACAACGTCAGAAAATAAGCATATGGCACAACATGGAATTCATTGATGGACACTTGGGGTCTATTCAGATAGTTCTAGGTGACTGGTGGGTATTTTCTCCCTCCAGGACGGTGTGACCACGGGTTTTACATGTGCGTCAGCTCCTTCCCGCCACGAGCCGGCCATGGCAGTGAGCGGATGCACATGTAGATCTCGTGATCACACCGTCATGGAGGGAGAAAATACCCACCAGTCCTTTAGAACTATCTGAATGTAACTAGAACACTATATAGGGGCTACAGCTAAATGAGAACTAGAAAGAGCATTTATGCTAATCATAAGACATGATAGATGCATAAACATTGGTGCTTCCATACAAATAATTATTGCCTTGAGAAAGACCAGTGGTCGAAACACATATCGGCTGGACTGTGGTTATGTCAATTAAAATTTACTTTTTGAAAACTCATCAATTACATTGTATCATTCGCATTGATTTGATGGGCAAATTGTCATCATAAATGTCTGTATTAATAAATGTTTGGTAAGTGCAGAACACTGGTCTAACTCTATAGCTTTCTATTTGGATTAGGGATTAAATCCTCAAGCAGGATGTTCAATTGTGAGACGTGATTCTTGACCATGGTACTCAATTCCCTTAAAAATGCATTTTTACTTTCTAGAGCGTATTGCTCCGCCAGAAAACTATTAATGGTGTTGGACATATGGGTAGATAAGACAATTGTAATATATACATACCATCTTTGTACTGTTACCTTCTTTGATACTGTACTTTCTTTTTGATTATTTGAGGTACATCTGATGCATAGGGACTGGCCTACAGACTTGCCTAAGAGACTGGCCTAAAAGCTGAACACCCATGGCAAGTGATGTTGCAGAGCAGAGCACAGCACAACTGAGCTGTGGAATGATCTGAAGCCTCAGACAGCCGGGCATGAAGAGGCCCTCCTGAGAAGTACACAGTGCTGAAGTTGCTGGCTCAAATCCCAAGCTGCCAGAGGCTGCTTCGTGCCTTTCGCAACTGCAGGCTTTGTTCCCCCTGTTATGCGAAATTACCTGTTTGTTACCATACGTGCATTATATGAGCTGGTTTATGGGTGGAGAATAGATTTAGCTACTCCATTGTACATAAGGATGAGCCAGGCCTGGGAGGGGCAGAGCAGAATGCAACCCTCCTATGCACTGGTATGTGTTCTCATTGCAGCCCATTTCTCTCTACTTCTGGTCTCCTGTGTATTATTTCTGTCCAAGTGCCGAGTGCCTGGAATGCCTGAGGTGTCGTGGGGGAGCTGGGGAGCAGGACAAGGCTGTAGCATGTACCAACCAGGGAGATCTTATGGAGGGAACACCAAGTTCCCTACGTAGTGCTTCCACCGACACTGATTGAGGCACCCCCAAGATGGAATGCAATATTTTTGCTTCAAACTTCTGACATCATAGTTGCCGGGAGGACCGCTAATCCATATAGAATACTAGGGATCACACTTTTGCGCATACAGTAACAAGTCCCTCAACATCATGTCCTCCCATTTTACATATAAAGCGCCTTAATATAAACCATTTCCTTAGCACTTTGAAACGCTTGTAAATCTTTAGGAGGCCGATTTTAAATCAGAAACCCTGAATAACTGTATCTCTCGACTACTTTGTGCTTCGAGTCATCAATAAACCAGGAGGGAATGTAAGATTTAATTTGATCACCGATGATTATTACTTTTTTTCTTTTCTAGATATTGATTTTAAGATGGTTGGCTCAAGCATATTTAACAGTAACAGTACTATTACTTCTGGCGATCGCCCAAAACCTCCTATCATCGTGTTTCTTTCGGAGCTCAAATAGATATCGCCAATTGGCATTATTCATCGATGCTTTATGGGCTTTCAACCAATGTTTAGATTGGGTGGTCGCTTGTGTCTTTAGCTGCTGTTTTTTGACCATGTGAGACCACGCTCGTTATTAATCCATCTACCTCTATTATGAAGTCTCCTTTCAGCTAACTGAATCTCCTTGTCGAAACGACCAATGTGAGTCCTATCCTGATTTTTACAACTGGTATTCAAATTAAGATGGTGCTTAGTGCCAGCATAAGTCTCGAGAGATCCCATTGGTTAGCAAGCAGCCATGCATAAATCCAAAAACAATTTGTTTTCATCAAATTGTTGATATTATCACTATTCTTATTGTTCCATGTGATACGATTTCCGGAACATTTTACCGAAATCTGCGCATTATAATTTCTAATTTCACGTGTTTATGATAAGGTGTGCGTCCAAATTAATGCTGCATGTTCACTAAGTGAGTTAAATTTATTTATCTACTTATTTATTTATTTATTTATTTATGTATGTATTTATATCACTATAAATGATAGTGTTGCTTAAGGGTAACACAAAAGGGGACTTGAAAGGAGAAAATACCTGGTCGAATGGACGTGCCACTTCTTACATCGCGCTCTGAAACACTTGTGTACGCGCGCGATAGAAATAAAATATCATATCATATCATACATTGATTACATCTTGGTGTCGGACAAGTTGTGTATGGGGTGTAACCCCTTCTGTGTGGGAAAAACATCTTTAAGTGATCACTGTATGCTGGTGGCTATTTTCTGCACTGAGTTTCAGACTTGCAGAGTAGAAACACTCGCTAGACTTAGCGTGAATACCAACAAGAACACAGTCATTTTGGCATCCAACGAATGTGTAAAAATGTAATAAAGGGATAAACGCATTCTATAATAATCCCACTTGGGAAGCGGGGCGCAAAACATTTCAGGAAAATAACTTTACCCCTTTTATCAGTACTCAATTGGGCGAGCTTCCTATTTTCAAACGAGGCCTTGTGAATTGGGAGCATTCTTATGACCCCTTTGTGGCCACTGAAAAGAAAGAATTAAAAGATGTCCTTAAACGGGGGAGTTCTTCAGCAGATCCAGCACACGTAAAAGAATGTCAAGCACCTAAGCTGCGACAGAGATATAACAATTGGTTGAAAGCACTCTTGTGCAGTGTGACAGTGTGAAAATGCTGTGTGCATTATTGAAAAAGAGCTCTTGTAATTTATGGTCCTTCATTCGGTCCCTGAACCACTCCCAGGCCTCTAGTCAATTAAACACCATAGTAACTAGCACCTGGGAATTATATTTTCAGGATCTATACAGGGTTCCTGGTTCCTATAATACTATGACAGTAGGAGACGCACCCTGGTCTTTACCAATAGATGTTGAGACAATTAGGCTGCTCATTAGTAAGATCCCTAGGTTTAGAGCCCCAGGACCTAATGGCTTGAGTAACTTTTTTATTTAAACATTCTCCAGATACTTGATATGATATGATAGTTTATTTATATAGCGCCTATACACAATGTGTTTCAAAGCGCTTCAAGGCAAGGGAGGGAACAAGGGAAAATACAATGACATTCTTACAGGCCATGAACAGTAAGGATGTGAAATTAACTATTGTACTCAGCCTGACCACATTTCAGAGCTAAGACATAGATAAGGAAGGGAGGGGGAGAGTGGGAAGGAAATGGAAACAGAGAGGTGACTACGTACTAGGCCTGACGACATTTCTGGTAGAGCTGGAGGAAAACAAAAGGTGAGGGAGAGGGGTGCAGGAAGAGAGGGGAGGAACAAAACAAGCGACTAGCGTACTAGGCCTGACAATGTTTCAGATAGTGCTGGAGCGAAGGGGGGGGGGGGGGGCAATAAGGGGATCGGGGAGCCTTCTTTGACCCATTTCATTGTGCTGACTTCTGCCCTTTATCTCTGCTTCCTTTGCTCTCAAAAGTGCTGGAATGTGTGGTTTACTCTCCAGTCTATTCTTGCATAGCACTGCACTCTATACTGGTGCCTCACCAATCAGGCTTTTGTCCATGCATTCCAGCAAAACTTCAGTCCTCTGTGTCTCCAACTCTCTTCTTTCTGTCTGCCATGCCAAACTTTCTTCCATTCTTATTCTTCTTGTTCCCGTCCGTGGCCTTTGATAGTATTGATCACCCAACTCTTCTATCCGCTCGTTCCTACTTTTCCGGCTCCGCGCTTCAGAGGTTCCACTCCTACTCTTATTCTCTCTTCCTCAATTTTTCCAGCCTGTCAGCTTGCTCCCGTTTGTTCAATTTACAATTGTGCCATCCAAAATCACTTCCATCATTCTCCTCGCTCTTGTCTTCTTCCCTCCCTCCCATCTAACTCCCCACTTTTGTTTGACTCTTGACTTCTTTTTTACTTTCTTTGTATTGTTTTCAAATGTATTCATGGACTAGCCCCTCAGTATCTTGTCTGCTTGGTTTCTTCGTACTTTATTCAATGCTATCAAGCTGAATTTCTTCTTACTGTCCCTAAACCTTGATGTGCTCATTCCTGTTCTCACCCTTTTTCTCTTCTCCCTCCTAATCATTGCAGCGCTCTTTGACTTCACATCCGTGCCTCTGCCTCTCTTGCTTTTTTCCGCTCTCATCTCAAGTCTTTTCTTCTTATAACTCGTTCTTAATTATGTTACTGTTAATTACTCTGTATTCATGATTATTTCTTCCTCCTGTATTGTACTGTTTCCCTCTTTTTGGACAGCGTGTTGTTGAAAGTGCTATATAAATAATGAATACAAATCAAAGTGCTGATTCACGAATGCAGTCACTCCGTATTGCGCCAGGAAGACAGGAGGAGAAGGTGGTGTAAGGGGAAGGAACAGAAGGGTCTGCACCTTTAAGCCATGGGACATATCAGGAACAGTCCAGTGCTGGGGATGAGAGCAGAGGAAAAAGGACAATACAACAATATTAAGCGTTACATTAACAAAGTGCACACATGTGCTGACAGAGCACAATGTATAAAGACTGCCTGGTCAAGACAGCAGTCTGGGCATTAGAGTCAATGTGGCTCAGCAGACAAAAGGAAGCTTAAAGAGAAAAGTGTGTAGCCATAAACAGAAATTAAATAGATGTCCAGGGCTCTAAATGTGATATAAAGGCTGTTTCAGACAGTCGTACCTGCTGTGTCAAGTTACTTGGATCAAATTTCAGTTTCTTGACCCTGGCTGTCAATAGGAAGAAATCATTTGCAGACCTCAAGACTCTAGTGGGCAAAGTGGATGATCCTCTGTTGGAGGTAGGATGGTCCAGCTCCCAGTATTGATATTGATTTGATATTTTATTTCTATCGCGCTCGTACACAAGTGTTTCAGAGCGCGACAAGGCAAGGGAGGGGAACAGGGGAGAACAAAACAGCGATCTTACTAGGTCCAGTGACATTGAGAACGCGCAAGTGCATGGGAGAGGGGGGGGGGAGTGCATGGAAGGGGGAGAAGTGAAAAGCGCGAAGCAGAGGAGAAACAGAAAAATAACTATAAATAAAAGTAGCCTCAATTGATACTGAACAACGTTTTGAAAGCAATCTGTCTTTCAATTGGTTGCCAATTCCTATTTATTTAGCATTTATTTCAATGCACAAAACCCTCAGGCATCCAGGTGCTAGTTACAGAAAGTGCATGGTACTTGGTGCATGGCATTACGAAGTGCAAAAAATAGCAAATAGTAACAGACAGAAAATGGTAATGTTACAGAGACTGGTAAAGCCTCGCCTCATGTTACAGGGGGCTACATCAGGCAGCATTTAAGTCACGCAGGTAGTGCTTGAATGCAAGGCCTGGTGCTATATGGTCTCTATGTTTCAGACCCCAAATCAGCTGAGCAGTCTTTAATTTGGGTGAACTGTAGCTGGTGTGTAAGGCCTTAAGAGAAACCCCATTACAAGCTATTACAGTAGCCCAGGACCAAGAGCCCCATAGCATCAGTGATCTCCAGTTTGCAAGACATATTTAGGTACAGGAGGATACGTTTCAACATGTGACGTTGATAATGTGACCTTTTGGTGACAACTTGGACATGTGAGATAAAGGAAATCAAGCTATCAAATGTAATGGCCGGGTTCTAAGCATGCAACAGGGGGTGCTCGCCCATGGTAGTGGGCCCTACAAAAGGTTGAGCTAAAATAGTTATGGACAATCCAGTTGTTGATTCTAGAAAGGTACGCATTCATAGAGCTTGCATCACGCAGGGGGCAAACCGGGCTGAAGGTAAGCTTGGTGTTGTCAGCATATGTCTAAAAGGCTGTAGAGTATACCGCGATGAGGACATACAGTAATTTGAGGTCGGCATTAAGAATCAAAGGGGGTAGGACAGAGACTTGGTACACACCACAATTATTTAAAACAG
Source organism: Ambystoma mexicanum (assembly GCF_040938575.1). Taxonomy (NCBI): domain Eukaryota; kingdom Metazoa; phylum Chordata; class Amphibia; order Caudata; family Ambystomatidae; genus Ambystoma; species Ambystoma mexicanum. The sequence continues at coordinate 1,493,681,046 of NC_090929.1, read as the reverse complement.
ATGAACAGGATAGAAAGGGGCATGACCTCACTATCAATAAGGAAGGAGGCACCCCACTCTAAACCCTTGGTTTCAGCCGATTAAGAAGAGCGGTATGGGGTACGCCATGTCAAAAGCTGATGACAAGTCAAGCAGACTGTCGCAACTCATTACTCTTGAAGAGAAAGACTAATACTGTGAGTCTGGTAGGCCAGAAGGCTGCTTGGTGATTATGCAGCAGATTATTGGCTGCGCTGCAGCCTATCAGCTGTTGAGTTGCAGTGTTCTCTACTATATTTTCCCGAAATGGAGAGTTGGAGATAGGGCACTAGTGCCCTGACAGCTTCATTGGAAGGAAAGGTGGTGGGGTGATGTACGTCTTCTTTAATGCTTGAGGGGGTGGTCCGTACTGAGAGAGCTACTCATTGGGATGGACAAATTCGAAGCCAGAGACCTTGCCAGACACAGATGAAGTTCCTCTAATGAGGTCCTCATCTTCCTCACAGTTTTAATAGAGTCTTCGTAAGTCATATGGTTCAAAGTGGCAAATAACGAGACAGGATGAGACGTATGCGGCAGAGGGGTTGTGGATCGCAGGTTGGTGGCAATGTTAGCTTGTATGGGCCTTATTTTCATGGGAGATAACAGATTATCAGTGAATGCTGACAGAGGCAAAGGACATGTCTAATACGAGATATCGCTTATTGCAGATCTCCAAGAGCTCATCAGAGATGTACGGTGACCGCATGATGGGATTATACAGACAAGTTTTCTTCTTTCGTTTGATAGCATTGTAGTAGTCTCTAGCAAGATGCACACAGTTTACGTTGCCGTCATGCAAGCAGGTTTTTGTCCACATGCATGCAAGTGCCTGTTTTTCCTTTTCAGGAGGGCCAGCCCAGAGTTATACCAGTTGTTGCGTTTGTGTGGAGGCTTGTTCTTGGAGATAGTGGGAGACAGGAGGCCAAGGATTGCTATAATTTCCTTTCATAGGCAGGTCAGCACATCTGTTAAAACAGAAGGTTTTGGCCAAGCTGGTAGTGGTGTCACGTCTTTATCTCGGGAGGATAGCTCAGGGGCAACACGCTCCCCTTGGAAGCAAGATGACGCTTAGAAACGTCTGGGTATTAAGTACGTTATAAATAACCAATTATTTATTATAATGATAGGCCTAGTTGTGAGAAGGTGATTTAAATGCAGAGGGATTCAAAAATGTTTATACTATGCACCCAACGCCCCCTCCCAACTGAAAATATTGATTCGAGCCCCCCCAAGCTATAATCGCTTATATTTTCTATTAAATGCCTATATTTTCTAATAAAAGCAGTCCCTATAATCCCTTTTTAAAGAGTCTCGTGCCCCCCCAGACATCTTTCGGCCTCCCCTATGGGGGTCGGACACACAGTTTGAAGACCGCCGATAGACCCTCTTGGGAATTGCACAGAAGATGAATGGTAAAACATATCCCAGACAAAAGAAAACTAAGGCGTTCCAAAGGAAAAAACGTCGGGCATTTGATACAAACGATAGTGAACAAACAATTTCAATTTCTTTTACTGCGCCAGTGCTCTTCCCCTCCGTACAGAACTTGGGGTGAGCAATTAGCCAGTGAGCAGGGCGCATCTTGCGGACTATAAGGCACCATCCACAATGTGTGCGCTCAATGTTTTGTGTCAAAATACTGCTTCACTTTATTTGTAAACAACACCTGAAAAAGGGAAATTCCCCAAACATGCTGTGGTCGGCAAACTATGTTGTTCTTGAAAAATAATCAAGTTACGAAAAAGGTTTCGTGGACGGTAGACAAATCTACTGGAAGACATACGATTAAAAAAAATCCTTGTGGAAACAGACATTGATTGAACGCTGTCCCTGAAACATATTGAAGGCAAGGACAAGAAACAGTTTATGGCTTCATTGGATTTTGTGGGTGGCAATATGAGCACGGTGGCTCCAGGATATGCAATGTTTGCTTGAAGTGAGGTTTTGTCTGCACTAATGCGGTCGTATCCTCGCATACTTTACTCTTTTGTTGTCGATTCTTCTGAGGAAGCTTTGGACACAGTTCGTATCGAAAAAGTCCAGGAAGTTCAAGCATCTGCAGTATCACAGTATTCGGCCTCAAACAATGAATGGCATTCAAGCACCTTTCAAAGAATGGCCACATGATGTAAAAGGAGCGTTGCACTGTGTTATTGTTCTACGTTACCCCCCAGTACAGCCTGGGCACCCAGTTATTATTGCTGTTAAAAGACGTGTTTAACGTCCTGGGGTGCGAATAGCTATGTATTTGGTTGAAAGTATGGGATGCACGCTAACATTCTATCCATTGATTCAAGCAAATACTCACCCAAGATGTCCGCCATGGAAATGGAGGCAGGGCTCAATGAGGGGTCGCTTCCATTTACATGGCGGCCCAGGATCCAGGAGCACTGAAATGAAAAACAGGTGAGTGGGAGCGGGGGTGGATGAGGGAGTCAGCGAGTGTAGGGCAGGGCAGGTGAGGGCAAGATGGAGTGTAGATGTGAACAATACACAGCTTGCTCCATACCCGGACTTGGATCGTGTGACTGAGCCCAGATTTGGAGCAACCTGTTTGGCTGCTGGACCTGACCTGCATGCTAATTAGTGACAAAAAGCAATTTAAACAACATCTTAAAACTGCTCATTTCAAAAACCAACACTTTCTGTACTGGTTCTTCTTTTTTCTCCTAGATTTCCTTCACTATTACTGATGGACCTGGAGAAGATTTATTTGGTGATCACAAGATAACTCCATGTGCTGGGTTTTACACACAGCCAACCCAGCTGAGACGTAACCTGGTGCTGTATGACAAGGGACTACAGGAATACAATTTAACAATATGCAGACAATTAGAAGCATAGAATAATAAGAATGCACTCCAGGCGGTGAATACACATACATGCCAACCTTCCCGATTTAGGCGGGGGACTCACGACTTTTCGTGAAAAAATATTGCTATTTTTCACGTTCTCCCACATAAAATACTTCTAGCCCCAATGCATCCCTATAGGAAAATGTGCAACTCCCGATTTCTCTGATGAAATCTCCCGCCCAGGTGAGTTGGAATGTTGGCATGTCTGAATACAGGTTGATTAGAGAAAGGCAGACCCAGCCTTGTTTCAATTGTTGGAGGATTTGCAGCTGTGCACCTGGTGAAGTTCTATTCCTGAGTGTGTCACATGATTAAACCTCCTTAACGCCTTTGTTTAGTCTCTATGGCCCTCATTACAACCCAGGCGTTAAGGGGTTAACGGCGCCGTAAAAGGTGGCGGCACCGTTAAACCCTTAAAGCCTGATTACGAGGTCCCTTTGCGGATGGCACTTTAACGCCTGCTTTTATCAGGCGTTGAAAAACCAACCCGCAAAGGGACCTTGGTGCTAAGTACGGTGCCGCAATTTGCGGCACCGTACTTAGCGCCTTCCCCATTCCCATTGAGCCCTATGGGGCAAAAATGGGAATGGGGAAGGGCCATGGCGGCATGTGGAATTACCTCCCCGCCAACCTCGGAATAGGGCGGTAATTCCCCATTCCGCCATGGCGGAGGCGGTAAGTTACCAGCATGGACCATGGTGCTATTTGCACCATGGTCCAACTCCTGGGTCGTAATGAGGGCCCATGTCTTCATATGGCTTTTCACCCCTACTGTGGGGACTGACATGGCTTTTAACGGCCTCCAGTCCCAGCCTTGGAGTTTATCTACTGGGTTTATCCGGGTGCAAATGTGTTTTTTTTCCATCAGGAGAATGGCTGTGCAAGTGACGCCAATCTGCTGACAAAAAGAAAAAAGAAAAGATGGTCGCTGCCATAGAGAAAAGGGACTAAGTCCCTTTTCCATTTGTTTGGCGAACTGGAGCAGGAAGAGCGGCAGGACCGGAGCAAAATGCTATGGTCCAGCAGGTAAGTGCAGGGAGAGTGTGGGGAAGGGGTTTGGTTTGTTATGGGGGTGGGGAGGCAACAGGGAGAGGCCCCCTGTTGCCTCCCCACATTCGTAAAAAAATAAGATAGCACCACCCGGTGGAGGGCCTCGTGTGGCTAGAACAGCGGGCAGGGAATGTATATTCTCGCCCATTTGTTCCAGCCACCTGATTGGCTAATGCCACTTCCCCGGGTGTGAATGAACGATCACTCAAAGAAAAAAAGAAAAACAAGAAAGAAAACAACAATGATGCAAACAAGACAAATTAAGGTGAAAATGAAAGGCTATGGGATAAGTCATAGGTGCAGGCTCTGTGTACACAGTGCACAAAATACCCTGTTTGAACAATGATGCTATGAACAAGTGCAAAATAAGACCACTTGTAATGAAAAGTTAGCCCTGCCTACATTTCGGTCTGGGCAAACACTGTGCATGCTCCTGGAATGATGGTAATCCATAGAATGTACTAATTAACTCTGTTACCAATGCAGTTTATATGATACGGCCTCAGGACATCACTTAAGCCACTCTCCTTGGATCAGTTTTCCACTCTTCTAAGTAAAGGCTGCTGTCAGCCTCTCTCCGCTTAATTTATCCCACCTGCTTCTGAGTACTGAATGTGGGCCCTTATCAGTGGGAAATTGTCAATCATTCTCTTTCTCTTTCTACTGGTGTAAAAGTATATCAGACACTCCCATCCCCTGCACGCCTTATTGCTGAATACGTCAGCCAAAATTCCATAAATGTTTCAGTGACTCACCCAATTCAATTAAATTCAGTGCATAAAATTCACAAATGTTAATTTCCTACAAAATATAGTAATAATGCAAGTAGGAGGTAAGTTTTGTATTCCAATCTTCTTTTATATTCAAAATAATTCAGCACAACACGTATCGGGAAAATGTTCCCTTCATCGGGTGCAATTCAACAATCTACAACATAATAAGTATGCTGTCAGTACAGTTAAATCATGAAAACAAGTTATGCAAAAAAATCATTGTATCGTTACCATTGACGTCAAATGTAAAGGGCATCCATAATACATGCTAACTCCAATGAAATAGCATAAGTTACTAGTCAAGATGTTCTGGATCATTTATATATTCTAGTGATATATAAGTAGAAAACTGCGGGAAACAGATAAGATAAGCTTATAAGAAAGTGCCTATAGCATGTGGAGTGAAATGATGATGGGGAAAAAAACACTGGGGGTCATTACAAGGTTGGCGGTAGAGGTTTAACAGGGCCGGTGGAGCCGCCGGCCCTGTTAAACCCCTATCGCTGCATTACGAGGTTTGCTCGCAGGACCCGGTAAGGGTGCCTAGTTTTACCAGGCGCCCTTAGCTGATGCCACTAGCAGACCAGGGAGCTAACAACGGGCCCGTTATTAATGGCCCCATTGTTAGCTCCCTCTCCATTCCCATTGAGCCCTATGGGGGCTCGAATGGGAATGAGGATGTAGCAGGCCGGGTTCCACGAATGAGGAATTACCGGGTCCTCCAAGGTTGGAATGGCCTGGTAATTCCTCATTTAAGGAACCCAGACCCGGTACCAGGTAAGGGGGTAACCATGCCGCAAATTGCGGCATGGTTACCTCCAAGGTCGTAATGACCCCCAGTGTTTACTCAAACATGCTTTACACCTTAATAAAAGCCAATCACATGTGATTCTATGTGCCCAGACCGGTGTACGGAATGGAATCCAACGCAGAGGTAAAATACCTTAAAGGGCTCAAGAAGGAGTCCCTTAGAGTAGGCATGCATATTAGATTGCTGTCTGTAAGAAAGAGAAATGATAATGGGCCTCATTACGAGTGTGGTGGTCTGGAAACAAGGGTGCCGTAAGCTTACCGGCACCCTTGTTTCCAGACCGCCACACTACGAGTCTGCCTGGCAGGGCTGCTGCACCCGACAGATCTGACCCTGCCAGGTGCAATGGCGCCAGACTCATAAGAAAGTGTGCTCTGCACACTTTATGGTCAAGGCACGTGCCTGCAGGCCAGGCGTGGCCATTGGAAAGCATTGGAAGGCAAGTGTAGAAGTCTGTGGGAGTGGCAAGGTGGAGCCACAAGGCGGGGCTAAAGGGGAGTGGCTGGGGCCAGGCTATTTAAGCCAGCCCCACCCGCATGCAGGCGCTTCACGTTAGTCTGCTGTGTGCAGCGTAACGCTTCCCCCTGTCTGAAACTCTTACCTGTTTCCAGCTCAGCACGCTCCTCATCAGGTTCTGGAACATCATCTTCAGCGCGCATCTTACCTGACTCCAGTCATACCATCGCTCTAGCGCAGTTTACCTGAATCCAACTCTGCATCTTCAGTACGCATCTTACCTGACTCCAGCCATACCATCGCTCGAGCGCAGCTTACCTGATTCCAACTCTGCATCTTTGGCACGCATCGTACCTTACTCCAGCCATACCATTGCTCGAGTGCAGCTTACCTGAGACCAACTCTGCATCTTCAGCGCGCCCCTTACCTGACTCTGCAAACCCATCGCCTGCAGCGTGTAGCTTCTTACCCGATTCCCGAAACTATCAGAGTCGGGCAGCATCCTCACCTGTTCCAGCATCCTCTCGGAGCCATCCATTTGGCACCCGCCGGCAGGTTCTCAGATCGCTGCTCTCCATCAGTCGCTGCCAGGTCATCCCTGCAAGAGAACAGGAACACTCAGGTTAGACACTGCATAAACATCTTACGCTTGGCCACGCAACACATAAGCCTTGCATGCAACCATAAAACCCTACTTACCTTCGAGTAGGGCCCGCTCAATTCCCCTATGGCACCGTTTGGACCCGCCTCCAAGACTGCGACACTGCGTGGCCATCTTTTCACCTATTGGGGGAGAGAAAGACACTACAATAATTACGGACAATAATCATTGGTAAAAGACATTGCAAAGGTTACAGACAATGATCATTGGGAAAAGTCATTGCAAAGGATACGGACAATAATCATAGTTGCAAACACTTAGCTACAAAGTGGATGGTCACAACCGGACTCTGATGCCACACACACGGACCAGTGAAGCAACTAGGTCCTCAACGGCGCACCTGCTGATGAGAAGCAGGAAGGAGAGCTCATCCTTACAAAACAACAGGTGAAACCATATGGGAAAACGTATGCTCATTTCACTCTGAAACGAAGGGTTCGAGGAGGATCGCAATTCAACCGCAGCATTTTCACTGCCTCTCACCTTCTCCCAAGGGCATTGCCAGCAACCAGAGCAATCCACACTACAGCAGCTGGGGGCAGAGACTGATCCAGGGGAGCCAAGTCCAGGGAGGGCTCCAACCGCACCCCAACGTCCCCGCAGAGACCAGGTGAACGTAACAGAATGCGAAGCCTCTCTTAACCTCTGCCTGGGAGTTATGGAAACCTCAGAAACTGACCAGCTGGCCCAATTGCTGGGGGAACTACAAGCCAAAGTGCATGCCTCCAGACAAGAGACTAATGCCTTAAGGAGAGACCTTATTGTCGCCCGAGAACGAACTGACGATCTGGTGAGGCAGATGCTTCAAACTCATGCAGGGCAGGTTCCACTACCTGGAATCGCGCCAACCCCTTTGCTGCCGCAGCCATCACCACCAGTCCAAGTGGTACTCCCAGGGGCTGTGCCTTTGGCCTTGTCCGATCAATTCACTGGCAATCCCAACAAATATGCCATATTCATGAACCAGTGTCGTCTTCACTTTTCGTGTCGCCCTGGGGCCTTCCCTAACGATATTGCAAGAGTTGCCTTCGTACTTTCATATTTGGGAGGCAGCGCAGCGGGTTGGTCCATAAGATTAGTAAACCAGGATGATCCACTAATTCGCAATTTTGGAGTTTTCCAACGGAATTGGAAAAGTTGTTTTCTAGGCACACCCAAGTACAAGCTCCAGATAATGAACTTTTGTCCCTCAGACAGGGAAGCCATGATCTGCTGACGTATATTGCCACCATTTATCATCTCGTAGCACAAACCAACTGGCCAGAAGAAAAGAGGACCACACTGTTCTATCGGGGATTTCGTGGGGAACTAAAGGATGTACTAGCCCAAGTGGTCCATCCTCCCGAGTGCTGTGCAGAGTACATTAATCTGACGGTACAATTGGACCATAGGGTGCAAGACAGGAAAATGGAACGCACAAGAACTGAAGGGAGATCGGTCTATATACAACCCCAGGACAATCAAGTCAAGACTCATGAGCCAACCGCGCCCATGCATATTGGGGATTACGGGCTCCTATCTCCAAGGTGGAGAGAGAAAAAAGGAGACAACAACAACTCTGTTTATATTGCGGCAAGGCAGGCCATTTCCTTCGGGATTACCCAATAAAACCTCCCAAGAAAACAGTAAGTGCAACGGACAACTGTAATGAGGAAAAAGAACAAAAAACCCCAGAAAACTCCAACACCCGGCAAGCGTAGGGGACCACTTGCCGAGCGAAATGAAGAAAGTAGCACAGACCTCACACCTGGTCATCCCGGTCCTCTTGGTCCACCACCAGCAACCATCAAAGGTGCATGCCTTGGAAGCGTATATTGATAGTGGAGCGGTGGGCAATTACATCGATCAGAATCTGGCTGCACGGATAGGCCTTCCCCTTCAGCAGAAACTACATTCGGAAAACGTCACCGCAGTGGATGGCTCTCAGTTGCCATCCGGCCCAGTGACGCAACATCCCCACAAAGTTATGCTAATGTGTCAGGACGGTCATTGGGAAGACATTTTGTTCGATCTCATTGGGCCCCCCATTTCCAGATGATCCTAGGAATGCTTTGGCTAGAAACCCATAACCGCCAGGATTGACTGGCGAACACAAGTGCTGACCTTTCCTCCAGAATGCGCCAAAAGTTGCTACCCCAAGGACGTGAAGAGCCCAAAAGTCAAGACGAAATCCATCCTGGGGCTCTCTGGTGCCTTACCCCCTGAGTATCAGGACTATCAGGATGTGTTCCAAAAGGAGCAAGCAAATACCCTGCCTCCACACAGGCCATACGACTGCCAGATTGATCTGGTCCCTGGAGCGCAAATTCCTTGCAGTCGAATTTACGCTTTAACAGAGCAAGAAAATCAACATCTCAAGACTTACCTAGATCAGTACCTAGCTAGCGGATTCATCGGCCCGTCTAAGTCTCCTGCCTCCTCGGCTCTCTTCTTCGTACCCAAGAAGGAGGGCGACCTCTCAACGTGTATAGATTATAGGGCATTGAATCAAATCACTGTTAAGAACAGATACCCTCTGCCACTCATCCCCGAATTGCTCGATCAGGTAAAGAATGCTAGAATCTATACAAAGCTAGACCTACGAGGAGCCTATCACCTCGTGAGAGTTAAATGGGGCGACGAGTGGAAAACAGCCTTCCGAACCAAATATGGGCTTTTCGAGTATCAGGTGATGCCCTTTGGGCTATGCAATGCCCCGGCGGCGTTCCAGTTCTTCATGAACGATGTGTTTCACAAACTGTTGGACGTCTGCGTCCTTGTTTACATCGATGATATCCTTATTTACTCAACATCCAAAGAAGACCAATGCTACTTCCATGTCACGGAAGTCGAGTTTTTTGGGCTTCATGCTTACCCCACAAGGAGTTCATATGGACACACGCAAGGTGGATGCTATTCTTCAGTGGCCATCCCCAACAACTACCAAAGGAGTGCAAAGCGTGCTCAGGTTTGGTAATTTTTACAGAGGATTATTCCAAGATGCTTTCCCCATTATAAATGCAGAGCCTCCTGCCACATAATTGAAAGAAAAAAACAGGGTTTGATGAGCTACTCAATCCATTGTAAACATGTAGGTCTAGCGTTCTAATACAGTGTCCCACAGTTGTAGTTTTGTTGTTTTCTATTATAGATGCTGAGCCTCAAATACCACTATTGAAAGAGTAAAACAGTACTGGATGAGCTACTCAATCCTGTCGTGGGACAACGTCAGAGGTCTGAATAGGCTAGTGTACTAATACAGGGTTCAGCAGTTGAGCAGTGCCTTAAAAATAGATCTCTAGTTTGAGTAGCTAGGCTTGTATAGAGGTGTTAACAGCTATGCCTCTAGCACATTTGTGGGTGGCAAAAGAAGGCTAGTAGTTCCATAATATATATGAGCAGCGTTCCTGAAACCATTTATGTATTTTGTTATAGTTGTTTTTTATAGTAGTTTTACACTTTCCTGAATTTACTTATTTATTTATATGTGTTTGATACTTGGTTTTATAGTTGTTTGAAGACCTTGCCTTCTCTTGATCCCTCTTTATCCTTTTCAGTTTGCTCTTCTGACTTTGCCCGGTATTTTTATACCAAATTTGCTCTTGTGTACTCTTCCTTCTCCTCCTTTGCCTTACCTGACCCCCTGCCTCTTCCTTCTTCACATGCCTCCCCCTCGGGTTTCTTTCTTCACCCCTCTTTCCGATTCTGACACAGCTTCCTTTCTGCCTCACGCCCACCCCACCGCCTCTCCTTGTGATCCTCTTGCCTCTCTCCTGATACCAAAAAGTCTGTCCTTGTTTACTGTTCATCTCAACCGCTCTTTGAGTTGCATTGAGTTGAGTTACTTATAATGCTCAAGACCACGCAAACATAACTGCATCTGAGCGCAGGTATTGAATTGAGCCTAGAAGCATCCCAATGAGCACCAAAGTGCCAGTAAAACAATCTATCTATGTGGATTATTTAAACAGATGTGTCGTTAGAGCTTTTCGGAACTGGGTAAGCTCTTTAAGGTTCCTAATCTTCCAGGGAAGAGTATTCCACAGTCTTGGTCCGTACACTGAGAAATGTCTGTCTCCTCTGGAGGCACACCATGATGGCAGAATAACTGGTAACAATTTATTGGTCGAATGTAAAGGTCAATTAGGTTTGTACCAAGTCAACTTCTTTGGTAGATAGGCGGGAGCAAGATCATGTAGACATTTAAAAAACATGCACAAAATCTTAAAATTAATTCTCTCTTTAACTGAAAGCCAGGGCAAGGAGTGGCGCAAGGCAGAAACAGGTGTCGCTTTTGTTACTTTAAAAATGTATCTGATTCCCGAGTTTTGGGCTCTCTGGAGTTTTTACAACTGTCTCGTTGGGATGCCTGCTAACATGCAATTCATGTAGTCCAATCTAGAATTAATCAGTGTCCCCACTACTTTAGCATAGTCTTGTTTTGGGATATACAGAAGGGCAAGTTGCAAGGAGTAAAATACTGACTTTAATTTAGCTCCCACGTAGCTATCACACCCTAGGTTGGATTGCCAGACACAACCCAAGTTCTTCATCTTGGAAGCATAGTTCAGATTTTTACCCCAAAAGCAAGGAGGGGGATGTTTCCTTTGTCAGCAGATGTTTAAGACCAAACATAGCCACTTCCATCTTGCTTAGGTTTATCTGTAACCGAATCAGGGACATTGGCCCACTCTATGAAGACATTCCTCAAAATTGCCAGGTTTTAGATTGAAAACTGACATCATAGTTTCTCAGGGTAGCCATAAGTGGTTGCATGAAAATGTTGCCCAAAAGTGACGAAAGTGATGAACCTTGTGGAACGCCCCAATTCTGAGATGTTGGGCCTCATTACGAGTCAGGCGTTAAGGGTTTTACAGCGCCGTAAACTGCGCCGACCCTTAACGCCTGATTTCAAGGTCTCTTTGCGGGATGGTGATTTTAACGCCTGCTTTTTGCAGGCGTTAAAAACCATGCCGCAAAGGGACCTTGGTGCTAAGTACGGTGCCGCAATTTGCAGCACCGTACTTAGCGCCTTCCCCATTCCCATTACCACTCCGCCAACCTCGGAATGGGGTGGTAACTCCCCATTCCGCCATGGCGGAGTCGGAAAGTTACCGGCATGGACCATGGTCCTATTAGCACCATGGTCCATCCGCCAGGGTCGTAATGAGGCCCATAGTGTTATATAGAAATCCTAAATATTTCACTTTTTGACAACGGTTCAACAAGAATGACTTAAATCAATGAATGGCTTGGGCAGAAACCCACCCCTCCCCCCACCCTGACTGTCATCAGACTTGTTCCCAATGCATCCCTTTCATCTGATGTTCTCCCCTCAGATTTTAAGCATGCTACTATTCTCCCTGTTCGAAAGAAAACCTTCTTTGACCCATTTCATTGTGCTGACGTCTGCCCTCTGTCTCTTCCTCCTTAAAAAAAAAAGGGCTGGAACGTGTGGTTTACGCTCCAGTTTTTGCTTGCATAGCACAGCACTCTATACTCGTGCCTCCCCAATCAGGCTTTTGGCCACGCACTCCACCAAAACTTCACTCTTCTATGCCTCCAACTCTCTTCTTTCTGCCTGTCATGCCAAACTTTCTTCCATTCCTATTCTTTTTGTTCCCTTCTGTGGCCTTTGATAGTATTTATTACCAAACACTTCTATCCGCTCTTTCCTCTTTGGACTTTTCCGGCTCTGCGCTTCAGATGTTCCACTCCTAATCATTTTCTCTCTTCCTCAATTTCAGCTTGCTCCCTTTTGTTCAATTTACAATTCTGCCATCCAAAATCACTTCCATCTTTCTCCTTGCTCCTGTCTTCATCCCTCCCTCTTATCTATCTCCCTACTTTTCTTTGCCTCTTGACTTCTTTTCTACTTTTTGTATTGTTTTCAAATGTATTGATGGAGTAGCCCCTCAGTATCTTGCCTGCTTGGTTTCTTCCTACTTTACTTTTTACTATTAAGCTGAATTTCTTCTTACTGTCCCTAAACCTTGATGTGCTCATTCCTGTTTTCACTCTTTTTCTCTTCTCCCTCCTAATCATTGCAGCGCTCTTTGACTTGACATCCGTGCCTCTGCCTCTCTTGCTATTTTCCGCTCTCATCTCAAGTCTTTCCTTCTTATGTCTCGTACTTAATTATGTTACTGTTAATTACTCTGTATTCATGATTATTTCTTCCTCCTGTATTGTACTGTTTCCCTCTTTTTGGACAGCGCGTTGTTGAAAGTGCTATATAAATAATGAATACAAATCAAAGTGCTGATTCACGAATGCAGTCACTCCGTATTGCGCCAGGAAGACAGGAGGAGAAGGTGGTGTAAGGGGAAGGAACAGAAGGGTCTGCACCTTTAAGCCTTGGGACATATCAGGAACAGTCCAGTGCTGGGGATGAGAGCAGAGGAAAAAGGACAATACAACAATATTAAGCATTACATTAACAAAGTGCACACATGTGCTGACAGAGCACAATGTATAAAGACTGCCTGGTCAAGACAGCAGTCTGGGCATTAGAGTCAATGTGGCTCAGCAGACAAAAGGAATTTAAAGAGAAAAGTGTGTAGCCATTTCCAGAAATGAAATAGATGTCCAAGGCCCTAAATGTGACATAAAGGCTGTTTCAGACAGTCGTACCTGCTGTGTCAAGTTACTTGGATCACATTTCTGTTTCTTGACCCTGGCTGTCAATCAGAAGAAATAATTTGCAGATCTTAAGACTCTAGAGGGCAGTGTGGATGATCCTCTGTTGGAGGTAGGATAGTCCAGCTCCCAGTAGCCTCAATGGATACTGAACAACGTTTTGAAAGCAATCTGTCTTTCAATTGGGTGCCAATTCTTATTTATTTAGCATTTATTTCAGCGCACAAAACCCTCAGGCATCCAGGTGCTAGTTACAGAAAGTGCATGGTACTTGGTGCATGGTATTACGAAGTGCATAAGATAACAAATAGTAACAGACATAAAATGGTAAGGTTACACAGACTGGCAAAGCCTCGCCTCATGTTACAAGGGGCTACATCAGGCAGCATTTAAGTCACGCAGGTAGTGCTTGAATGCAAGGCCTGGTGCTATATGGTGCTATATGGTCTCTGTGTTTCTGACCCCAAATCAGCTGAGCAGTCTTTAATTTGGGTGAACTGTAGCTGGTGTGTAAGGCCTTAAGAGAAACCACAATACAAGCTATTACAGTAGCCCAGGACCAAGAGCCCCATAGCATCAGTGATCTTCAGTTTGCAAGACATATTTAGGTACGGGAGGATACGTTTCAACATGTGACGTTGATAATGTGACTTTTTGGTGACAACCTGGACATGTGAGATAAAGGAAATCAAGCTATCAAATGTAATGGCCGGGTTCTAAGCATGCAAACAGGGGGGGCTCGCCCATGGTAGTGGGCCCTACAAAAGTTTGAGCTAAAATAGTTATGGACAATCCAGTTGTTGATTCTAGAAAGGTACGCATTCATAGAGCTTGCATCACGGAAGGGGCAAACCGGGCTGAAGGTAAGCTTGGTGTTGTCAGCATATGTCTAAAAGGCTGCAGACTATACCGCGATGAGGATATACAGTAATTTGAGGTAGGCATTAAGAATCAAATGGGGCAGGACAGAGACTTGGTACACACCACAATTATTTAAAACAGATGAACAGGATAGAAAGGGGCATGACCTCACCTGCATTTCACTATCAATAAGGAAGGAGGCACCCCACTCTAAAGCCTTGGTTTCAGCCGATTAAGAAGAGCGGTATGGGGTACGCCATGTCAAAAGCCGCTGACAAGTCAAGCAGACTGTCTCAACTCATTACTCTTGGAGAGAAAGACTACTACTGTCAGTCTGGTAGGCCAGAAGGCTGCTTGGTGATTATGCAGCAGATTATTGGCTGCGCTGCAGCCTATCAGCTGTTGAGTTGCAGTGTTCTCTACTATTTTCCCCCGAAATGGAGAGTTGGAGATAGGGCACTAGTTCCCTGACAGCTTCATTGGAAGGAAGGGTGGTGGGGTGATGTACGTCTTCTTTAATGCTTGAGGGGGTGGTCCGTACTGAGAGAGCTACTCATTGGGATGGACAAATTCGAAGCCAGAAACCTTGCCAGACACAGATGAAGTTCCTCTAATGAGGTCCTCATCTTCCTCACAATTTTAATAGAGTCTTTGGAAGTCATATAGTTCAAAGTGGCAAATAACGAGACAGGATGAGACGTATGCGGCAGAGGGGACGTGGATCTCAGGTTGGTGGCAATGTTAGCTTGTATGGGCCTTATTTTCAGGGGAGATAACAGATTCTCAGTGAATGGTGACAGAGGCAAAGGACATGTCTAATACGAGATATCGCTTATTGCAGATCTCGAAGAGCTCATCAGAGATGTATGGTGACCGCATGATGGGATCATACAGGCAAGTTGTCTTCTTTCGTTTGAGAGCATTGTAGTAGTCTCTAGCAAGATGCACACAGTTTACGTTGCCGTCATGCAAGCAGGTTTTTGTCCACATGCATGCAAGTGCCTGTTTTTCCTTTTCAGGAGGGCCAGCCCAGAGTTATACCAGTTGTTGCGTTCATGTGGAGGTTTGTTCTTGGAGATAGTGGGAGACAGGAGGCCAAGGATTGCTATAATTTCCTTTCATAGGCAGGTCAGCACATCTGTTAAAACAGAAGAGCTCTTGAAGGTTTTGGCCAAGCTGGTAGTGGTGTCACGTCCTTATCTCGGGAGGATAGCTCAGGGGCAACACGCTCCCCTTGGAAGCAAGATGACGCAGAGCAACACAGGTTCTATCCCTGGGTCCACGCTTAGAAACCTCTGGGTATTAAGTGCGTTATAAATAACCAATTATTTATTATAATGATAGGCCTAGTTGTGGGAAGGTGATTTAAATGCAGGGCGATTCAAAAATGTTTATACTATGTACCCAACGCCCCCTCCCAACTGAAAATATTGATTCGAGCCCCCCCAAGCTATAATCGCTTATATTTTCTATTAAATGCCTATATTTTCTAATAAAAGCAGTCCCTATAATCCCTTTTTAAAGAGTCTCGTGCCCCCCCAGACATCTTTCGGCCTCCCCTATGGGGGTCGGACACACAGTTTGAAGATCGCCGATAGACCCTCTTGGGAATTGCACAGAAGATGAATGGTAAAACATATCCCAGACAAAAGAAAACTAAGGCGCTCCAAAGGAAAAAACGTCGGGCATTTGGATACAAACGATAGTGAACAAACAATTTCAATTTCTTTTACTGCGCCAGTGCTCTTCCCCTCCGTACAGAACTTGGGGTGAGCAATTAGCCAGTGAGCAGGGCGCATCTTGCGGACTATAAGGCACCATCCACTATGTGTGCGTTCACTGTTTTGTGTCAAAATACTACTTCACTTTATTTGTAAACAACACCTGAAAAAGGGAGATTCCCCAAACATGCTGTGATCGGCAAACTATGTTGTTCTTGAAAAATAATCAAGTTACGAAAAAGGTTTCGTGGACGGTAGACAAATCTACTGGAAGACATACGATTAAAAAAAATCCTTGTGGAAACAGACATTGATTGTACGCTGTCGCTGAAACATATTGAAGGCAAGGACAAGAAACAGTTTATGGCTTCATTGGATTTTGTGGGTGGCAATATGAGCACAGTGGCTCCATAATATGCAATGTTTGCTTGAAGTGAGGTTTTTTCTGCACTAATGCGGTCGTATCCTCGCATAGTTTACTCTTTTGTTGTCGATTCTTCTGAGGAAGTTTTGGACACAGTTCATATCGAAAAAGTCCAGGAAGTTCAAGCATCGGCAGTATCATAATATGCAACCTCCCTGAAGCTATTTCAAATTGATAATGAATTTTTAAAAAAAAGATTCAGGAGCCAGAAAACCCTAACTCTAAAAAACAGAAACAATTGCTGGAGATGGAAGAGGATAATCCAAGTAGTCAGGACATCTATAAACTTCTGAAGCAGGTGTCTCTGGACATGGTTGAAGTGAAAACTACCTTGGCGGAATTGAACTCTAAAGTTTGTCACCTGGATGGTAGAGTGGAGGAATTGGAAAAGAAATCACTCTCTATGACCTCGGAGATGGCAGGAAGCTACAGGGCCTACAATATTTTGAAAAAGGACCTCCATTATGAGAAGGACCGAAGATTGGAAATGGACTTCAAACTGCGGGAAAGGAATGTCAGATTAATTGGAGTTGATGAAGATCCTGGAGTTGAAAACTTGATTTCAGTGATTACTGGGATTTCTAAAGACTACTTTGGTTTGGTGTCCTTTAAAGAGGAGGATGTTGACCATGTCTACCGGATTGGCAAACATCCTGGCTCTAAGCCCAGACACATCATGGTGGTCTTTGTTTTGGCCAGGAAGAAGGAGAGCTTGTTGCTTGCAGCTAGGTCTAAGGGATCTGCCTTCTACAAGGGGAAGCCTATATTTGTGTTTCCAGATTACCCCAAAGAGATCATAGCTGCCAGGAAAAGCTTCAAGGGTGTGAAAGATTTGGCAAAGTCCCTGAAGGTAAAGACCTTGTTGAATAGGTACAATTCCATGAATCTTATGTTGCCAGAGGGAGAAAGGGTTACATCTGACCCAAAAGAGGCTTTTTCATGGCTTGATGCACTGAGGGATAGACGTAATAGAATTGCAGACTAACATCGAATTTAAAAGATTGTATATGTACATATGATTCACCTGATTTTAATTTTTTTACATTGGATTCAATGCTATTTGTTTTCGTTTTAATTCTGACGCTGGAACGCTACTTTATCTTACGAAATGCATCCATGGTGCGGCAATTTCTGGGAGTAAAGGACCTCCTCTACACTTGACGGTCACATTGCGTGCCGTGTCACATGTCCTTGGTTGGAAGTGGACTGTGAGCTTCAGAGGAAGACACCATGGCTGTGACGTGAGTAGAGCGGGTTCCGGATGGCCACGCCTCCTCCTCCTGTGTTACTTTCGCGGTGAGACTGCGATCGTTTAGCGAACGTCGGGGCCTTTCAGGATCAGCTGGCTGGCCGCGCCCCGATTCGGAACACCCTGGGCTCTGCTGTGTGCATGCAGGCGGTGGCAGGGGGCCTGCCGGCGAGGATCATCACATGCCGATGGCGGTTGTTCATGCGGAGGAGAGATGTCACGTAGGGTATTCATGCTATATTTCTCGAATGCAACTTGACTTTTATCCGTGCTCAGGGCTTTTGTTGCTCCGTGTGATGGCTGGGATGTGCAGGACGGATTTCATCCTGTTGCTGGCTCCACCCCACACATGGGTTGGGGCCAGAGTATGGCCTGCAAACCTACAAATATGCGGTTTAGACTGCTTTTGTAATATTATATTTTAATTTCATAGCCGTTGCCAACATAATGGCTCTGACTTGGATTCATGTCTGCTGTCACAGCGTTTTTGTGGAAATATGTTACTAATGACATGCTGGAGAAGGATCTCACCAAGACTGGGACTGTTTACACCATGGAGTTGAAAATTATTTATTTTATGCTGCAATGACAATTGTTTCAACTGTTGCTGTTTTTCATTTGGGGTGTTTTTGTTATTATTGTCTGCCCTTTTTGCAGATAGCATCTGTGAAGGGAGTGGCATGATATTCTTTTTGTTCCTGCAACTCCCTGAGTAGTAGGGCAGATGTATTGATAGTTTATTGTGCAGTCTAAAATGGGTATTGTGGCATGTTCATGTCATTTTTGATATAATGAATGTTGCTGGCTTTAGATGATTATAGATGAGATGACTTTTGAAATGTTTATATGGACCTGTTTGCATCACTACTTGGATGGGATTAGGGGAAATATGGACGTGATATAGGTTATTTTATGTTGCCAAGTGCCTTTGTTGCTTGGCTTGTAGTACTGTATGGGTCCTTGGTGTTTCTGGTTGGGGATGACTTGTTTAGATTCTAATATGTGATTGGGAGGGGTACCGGGTGTTGGTCTGGGGTTTGTTAGTTCTTGTTGACGTTGGATTCATACTTCTGTTGTAGGGGGCAGGGGTGGGTTTTTGATTCTTTTAGGAGCAGAATTTTTTAGCTAGTTTTTTTTTGTCTTTTTATTGTCTTTGCAATGCTGTCTGGGAAGGGGGACCTTTTGTCTGTCTCCTCTTGGAATGTGAATGGTCTTAACAATCCAGTCAAACGGCAAACGATTTTCAATTTTTTGAATAATATGCAAAGTGATGTTTATTTTCTTCAAGAAACTCATTTGTTGTTGCATGAGGTTAATATGTTGTGTAAACGGGGGATTGGGGAGTTTTTTGTCTCGTGCTAGTCTTCTACGAGTAGAGGGGTTGCTGTCTTGGTGCGGAAAAATGCCCCGATTAAAGTCTTAAATTCACGCTCAGATGATGAGGGTAGGGTCATTGCACTTTTGGTGGATGTTCAGGGGGTTCAAACTATTCTTTGTAATGTTTATGCTCCCTCAGTGGATGATGGTTCGTTCTTTGGAACAGTTGCTCAGATGTTGCAGGATTTTGGTTCCCAGAATGTTATTCTGGGGGGAGATTTTAATTTGGTTATGGATAATACCAGAGATCGTAGTGGGCCCTGTGCTAATCGGAGGAGGGATCTGACGTATTGTTCTTTCCGCTCACTTATATCTGAATTTGCCTTGGAAGATTGTTGGAGATTACATAATTCTGATTTGAGGGAATATACCTTTTATTCTGGCTCTCATGGGTCACACTCTCGTATTGATATGTTTCTCATGTCTGGCTCAGCAACCTCGAACCTGGCAAGTTGTAAGATTGGTTGTATTGCTGTTATGGATCATGCACCTGTGTTTCTGAAAGTGGGCCTGAAGTTTGATACCTGCAGATCATTTTGTTGGAGAATGAACACCTCAATTCTTCAGGATGAAAAGATTGTGGAAAAATCAGATCCGAGGCTGAACATTTTGAGGTGGAAAATAGGACAGATGGGCTTAGTGTTGGGACAGTCTGGGAGGCATTTAAAAGTACAATGCGGGGCCTGATTCTGGGTTTGTCCAGTAGCAGGAGGAAAAATTTGGAGAGGAAAAGTTTAGATTTGGAACAACGTATTAAACTGTTCTCAACTGATTTGATAATGACTCTGCTAACCTGGAAAAGAGGAGAACACTTAGGAAAATGCAGAGAGAGTTGAATGAGATTTTGAGAGTGAGATCTCAAAAGGATCTGTTCAGGCTAAAATGCTCTTATTTTGAGTATGGTGAGAAATGCGACCGCTGGCTTGCCTACAGATTAAGACAATGACAGTCGGAAGGGACAATCACCTCTATTAAAAGAGAGAATGGTCTGGTGACTTTTGATCCAAAACAGATTAATGAGACGTTTAAGGAATATTATACGAAACTGTATCAAAATTAATTGGGTGTCAGTGGTTTGGATGAGTCATTTTCGGATGGTTTGGAGATACCTAGAGTGAATGATTTGGAGAAAGCCATGTTGGGTGAAGGTGTGACTGTGGATGAAATGAGGTCTGCTATTGGAAAACTAAACTCAGGCAAGTCTCCTGGTCCTGACGGTCTGCCTGCTGAATTTTATAAAATCTTGCCTGATTCGGCAGTGGAACTTTTGCGGGATATGTATATGGAGTCTAGGGTAGTGGGTCTTCTTCCTGCTTCTACCAATCATGCCGCTATATTGGTTTTTCTTAAGAAGGATAAAGATGGCAGCTTGACATCGAACTATCGTCCGATCAGTTTAATTAATACGGATAATAAGATATTGTTGAAATTATTGGCCATGCGTTTACAGACTTTACTTGTGAAGCTGGTGCACACTGATCAATCAGGTTTCGTTCACGATCGGAGAACATCTAGTAATATTAGGAACTTGTTGCTGTTAAGGACACATGCCTTGACTTTGGAAGATGGTGTGGCCCTTTTTTCTTTAGATGCGGAAAAAGCGTTTGATCGTGTTGATTGGAAGTATCTTTTTTCAGTATTACGTGCTATGAACTTGGGAGAGGAATTTATTTCATGGGTTGTCCTGCTATATGCTTGTCCAATGGCCACTGTCAGAACTAATGAACAATTATCAGACTCTTTTGTACTGCAGAGGGGTACGAGACAGGGATGTCCTTTGTGTCCTCTGATATTTGTTTTGGCCATGGAACCATTGGCAATTGCCTTGAGGTGCGATGTGGGAATACAAGGCCTGAACTTTCATGGTGCCGATCAAAAGTTATGGTTTTATACGGATGATCTGCTACTATTATTGCGGAATTTGACAGTGTCCCATCTGGCCTTGTTGGATGTTTTAGATAGATTTCATGCAGTGGCAGGTTTTAAGGTCAATTGGTCTAAATCCGAGGTGTTGCCGATTTCAGGATATTGTGATAAGAATTTGGTTACTGGACTTGGGTTTCAGTGGCATGAAAGGAAACTAAAATATCTGGTTATATGGCTGACCCCACTGGTGGATGAGATGGCGGTGGTGAATATGAGTGAAGTGTGTAGCGATTTGAAAATGAGCATTTTGAGGTGGTCTCTGCCTCATTTGTCTCTCTGGGGCAAGGTGAACGCTCTAAAAATGAATGCAGCTCCAAAAATTAATTACATTCTGGGTATGCTTCCGGTGAAGATTGGTCAACTATATTGGAAAAGAAGTGATGGTTTGTTACAGTCCTTTCTTTGGGATAGTAAGCCGCCACGGCTAAAATTATGGAAGCTTCAGTTACCTGTGGAAAAGGGGGGACTAGGAGTACCGAACTTCAAAGCAAATCATTCACAGGCCGATTCATGGAATAAATGTGCGCCGAAAATTCCGGCGCAGAGGGGCCTATACGTGCGCTGCGCCGAAAAATAGCGAAAAGCGCAGGGAAACCAGCGCACGTCGATTCATGGAAGTCCGTGCGTAAGAAAAGCATAGGACGTGCGCTGAAAAAGTGCGCGGCGCACGCCGGCGCACAGGTCAACCAACGGCGTGCGCCACGGCCATTGCGCTATCACTCCGAGCGCAGCGCACAGCTCTAAAGTAGGCGGAACACAGGGCGGGACACTCGGAATGGGGAATAAAATGGGGCACAACACTCGGAATGGGGAAGAATGTGGGCGGCACGGGGAAGTACAGGAGGCAAGTGCGCAGAACGCCCACACGCTCTCCGGCAACACGTATTCATGGATTCGAACAGGGCAAAACAGCGCTCGATCAAACCAGCGCACAGGCCCAAAAACGTACGCCACAAGTAAGCAGGCGGTAGCGTCCCGACGCACTTAACGAAAGTGCGCCAAAACCTGCGCCAACAAATACCACCCACATACAGCAATGGGCCATACCGTGACCCCAAAGGACAAATGAGGTGCAAAGGTGTACGCCATTAACACGGACACCCACTGTTCAAAAATGTGCGCGTGTGTGTACAACGGGTTGCGCGAGAAGTCACTCACGTGATTGCCCTGGGTACGTGTATCCCGGGGTGCGGGGAAGTCCCACACGCGATTGCCCTGGCCACGTCGATATCAGGGGTGCGTGTGAAGTTCCACACGCGAAAAGTCAGGGTACGTCAATTACAGGGGTGCGCGGGAAGTTTCACACGCGAAAAGCTAGGCTACGGGAATTCCAGGGGTGCGCGTGAAATCCTACACGCGAAAAACTAGGGTACGTCATTTACAGGGGTGCGCGGGAAGTTTCACACGCGGCTCTGCTGGGTGGGTCCTCACAGGTGTTCCATTCACACCCTCCACGTCCCCTGCATGCAACCCACACCACAGGGGACTACCCTGCACACCTGCTCATGCCTCCCACCACCACCACCCCCCCCCGCAGTCAGGGGCACCTGCCAGAAGGCACCCACCCATGTCTACCACCACCCCCACCCCCCCAGCAGTCAGGGGCACCTTCCAGCAGGCCCCCACCCATGTCTAACACCACCCCCACCCCCCTGCCACCAGGGGCAGCCTCCACCAGGCCCCCACCCATGCCCCCCACCACCCCCACCCCCCCGCCACCAGGGGCAGCCTCCACCAGGCCCCCACCCATGCCCCCCACCACCCCCACCCCCCCCGCCACCAGGGGAAGCCTCCACCAGGCCCCCACTCATGTCTCCCACCACCCCCACCCTCCCGCCACCAGGGGCAGCCTCCACCAGGCCCCCACCCATGCCTCCCACCACCCCCAACCCCCAGCAGTGCAGGGGCAGCCTCCACCAGGCCCCCACCCATGTCTACCACCACCCCCACCCCCCCGCCACCAGGGGCAGCCTCCACCAGGCCCCCACCCATGCCCCCCACCACCCCCACCCCCCCCGCCACCAGGGGCAGCCTCCACCAGGCCCCCACTCATGTCTCCCACCACCCCCACCCTCCCGCCACCAGGGGCAGCCTCCACCAGGCCCCCACCCATGCCCCCCACCACCCCCACCCCCCCGCCACCAGGGGCGAAGGTGCCCCCACCCATGTCTACCACCACCCCCACCCCCCCAGCAGTCAGGGGCACCTGCCAGAAGGCCCCCACCCATGTCTACCACCACCCCCACCCCCCCAGCAGTCAGGGGCACCTTCCAGCAGGCTCCCACCCATGTCTACCACCACCCCCACCCCCCCAGCAGTCAGGGGCACCTTCCAGCAGGCCCCCACCCATGTCTACCACCACCCCCACCCCCCCAGCAGTCAGGGGCACCTTCCAGCAGGCCCCCACCCATGTCTACCACCACCCCCACCCCCCCAGCAGTCAGGGGCACCTGCCAGAAGGCCCCCACCCATGTCTACCACCACCCCCACCCCCCCGCCACCAGGGGCAGCCTCCACCAGGCCCCCACCCATGCCCCCCACCACCCCCACCCCCCCGCCACCAGGGGCAGCCTCCACCAGGCCCCCACTCATGTCTCCCACCACCCCCACCCTCCCGCCACCAGGGGCAGCCTCCACCAGGCCCCCACCCATGCCTCCCACCACCCCCAACCCCCAGCAGTGCAGGGGCAGCCTCCACCAGGCCCCCACCCATGCCTCCCACCACCCCCAACCCCCCGCCACCAGGGGCAGCCTCCACCAGGCCCCCACCCATGCCCCCCACCACCCCCACCCCCCCGCCACCAGGGGCAGCCTCCACCAGGCCCCCACCCATGCCCCCCACCACCCCCACCCCCCCAGCAGTCAGGGGCACCTTCCAGCAGGCCCCCACCCATGTCTACCACCACCCCCACCCCCCCAGCAGTCAGGGGCACCTGCCAGAAGGCCCCCACCCATGTCTACCACCACCCCCACCCCCCCAGCAGTCAGGGGCACCTTCCAGCAGGCCCCCACCCATGTCTACCACCACCCCCACCCCCCCAGCAGTCAGGGGCACCTTCCAGCAGGCCCCCACCCATGTCTACCACCACCCCCACCCCCCCGCCACCAGGGGCAGCCTCCAGTAAGGGCCCCCACCCATGCCCCCCACCACCCCCACCCCCCCGCCACCAGGGGCAGCCTCCACCAGGCCCCCACTCATGTCTCCCACCACCCCCACCCTCCCGCCACCAGGGGCAGCCTCCACCAGGCCCCCACCCATGCCTCCCACCACCCCCAACCCCCAGCAGTGCAGGGGCAGCCTCCACCAGGCCCCCACCCATGTCTCCCAACACCTCCACCCACCAGCACTGTGGGGCACGTGGCCAGCAGGCAGTCAGGCAGCAGCAGATGGCAGGTGGGAGCGTGCTCAGGGCTCTGGGGGGCAGTAATTTGGCCTCCTGGCCAGGAGCGTAGTCTCTCGTGAGTGAACGCGTGGACAGCCTGATAGGGAGTGAAATCCCACACGTCAGCGTGTCAATCGAGGAAAGGCCCTTAGCGCGTAAACCCGTCAACAGCATATGCGCGCCTATAGTCACCTGCACGTGCAGGAAATTGTTGCGTGACACGTCCCAGTGTCAAAGCGTGTGATTGGTGAAAATGGATCTACACGCAGAAGTGACAAAGCGTGTGATTGGTGAAAATGGATCTACACGCAGAAGTGACAAAGCGTGTGATTGGTGAAAATGGATCTACACGCAGGAGTGACAAAGCGTGTGATTGGTGAACGTACACGCCGCGTAAGTGACGCTGTACGTGTGGGCCTGTATATAAGGTACATGTAGAACACCATTTCCTTGTACGTGCTTTTCGTGGAGAGCGAGTGGGTGAATTCTGTACTTCTTGTCGTTTCACACGCGATTTACTTCACGGCGTTTCCAGTTCGTACTCCCTGTTACCTCTGACAGCTTTTTCTCTATTATTCCTCTTGTACTGGTTTACCTGGGCCTGTTCCCTCAAACAGTGTCCCCTTCTACTGTTGTCCTGTCTTCTCAGACAGCGTACACATCTTCTTTTGGCGGGGGTTTAGCCAGCCAAACGCGCTCATTTTTCACGCTCCTTTACCTGGCAGACGGTGAGTCACGCACGTATCCAACTTCTGTGCTTGCCCCCTGTGTAGCCTACCCCTTCAGAGGTCATTCTAGGCTGCGTGTGACACGCATACGTTCATTCTTGTGTTACTGGGTGCCACAGCGTAGTGCAGGTTTTTCTTTCTGCACACGTGGTCTAGGAGGGGTTGCGTGCACGTCATCTCCCTTTTTTGGGCCTCCTGTGCGTTGCGTGACCCGTCATCTTTCCCCAGGGGTTACAATCAGCCGTCCTAGAGCACTAATGTACAATTACCATCTGGTACCCAACCCCTTTGACCCCCAATTGCCCAGGACAATTGTCTACAGCCACTCCCATACGCACATTAATATCAGTGCCATGGCTGGGAGGCGAGGATTCCGTAAGGGTGGCAAAGGTGGAAGAGCCACAAGTGGTGGCCGTGGTGGATCCGGTAGGGGACGTGGTCGTAACTTGCAGGGTGAGCCTGTCCCCCCATGTGTGGAGGACCAGTCAAGGGCACCCATCATCCCCCCCCTCCCGTTGAGGCTGAAGTGGCTGACACCATCCATGCTCAGCCCTTGTTGGACCAGCCCATTGTGGCACCAGACCTGGCTGACTCCATGGCTGACTTCCAGGTCAGCAGGGCTACGACACGTGCGCTGGTGCACGTTGATGCTATCATGCCACGTGGATCTGGGGCAGCAAGGTCATCTGCTGCCCCAAGTAGGCAGGGCGGAGAGGCTGCAGGGGCAGCTGCAGCTCCATCCACCCCAGCTCTCACACACCCAGCCAGGACAGTGTCCGTCCTAGTCCATTCTGCTGACATTCCCCATGACACCATTACACTTGAGCCAATGCCTGCACCAACTCCCATGCTGAGTGTGCAATCCCACACACCTGATACAGAGCCCACCAGGGCTCCTGCCCCTAGTGTCCAGAGCGGCGCAGGACACTCAGGATCACCACCACCTTCCAAGCGGAAGAGGAAGAGTGCTCGTCCGGCACAGGCTGATGCCCCCGACACGGCTACACAGTCCGGTCCGTCGAGGAAGCCCAGCTTCACGGATGTGGAACTGAATGCACTTGTCGAGTATGTGTCCGGACATGATAACGAGATGGTCATTGTTGCAGGATCCAAGACCACACCTGCACAACGCCAGGCACACTGGCAGACCATTGCGGACATCGTAAGTGCCCTTGGAATCGTGAGGCGCACAGCCAATGATTGCTACAAGCGCTGGAATGACCTAAAGTGCAGGGCAAAGAAGAAGCTGGCCTCAAGTTATGCCGCAACTCTAGTGACTGGAGGTGGGTCTCCAGTAGAAGACATGGAACTCACTCCACATGAGTCAGTCGCTGGGACCTACGTCACGGAGGAACAGATCCAAGGCGTGGGAGACCTGCCTGATTACGAGGCATTGTCCGGTGAGTGCACATGCATGTGTATGTCATCCATGTGCATGGTGTGTGTGTGAGGGCATCTGTTTGTGTGCCAGGTGAGAGTGTGTGCGCCTGAGTCGAATGGGTCAGCCATGTGCTTCATGCAAGACATCCTGGCCAGCTGCATTTCGCCATTGCAGTATCCCTTCTGCCAACAGTAGACATCTAGCCCAACAGCACCCAAGTTGGCCTTGAAGTGTCACCTTGCCACTACATTGTTGATTATTTTCCTATGTTCAATCAGACAGATTGTATGCATTCCACCACTCATACTAGGCATTCCTCAGTCCTCTAGTCACATGTATGGCATGGCCATGGTAAAGTGGAGTTACTTTGTTACCTGGATATCATATGTTCACACATGTCCCTGTGCAATTGGACCATATTGGACTGGCAGCTCCAGGTGATAAAGCAGACCTGTCAGAATTAGAAAAGCTATAGCATGTGGGAACTGGACAGAATGAATAAGTGCTGCCCTCCTCTCCATCTACACTCAAAAGCAATGGCACATGCCATCTGTGTGATGGCATGTGTGTGTCACCTGGCAATCACAGGGCAATGTGTGATGCCACTGCCAGGCAGCATGCATGAAATGTGTTCATCTTCCATCTTTGTGTAATGAGTGTGTGCCATTTGCCTGCCCTTCATACGCAGTGAGGGTGCATGCATGGGAGGGTCTTAGTCATGTGGGACATGTGTCAATCAAGTACTGGTTCTCTTGTTTCACAGCCCTCATTGTGTGCCATGGTGCTAATGCGGGTTTCCATTTCTTTGTCATTATGTCATTGCAGGGGAAGACGCACCTGATACTGCTGGGGTTGTGGAGATGGTGCAGAGCCAGGAGGGGTCCGAGGGCCGACCAACCACCAGTGAGGGACGGGGTGTGCTGGTGGGTGAAAACCCACAAGTGCTGCAGGTCGTGCTCTCAAGGGGTGTCTCTGGCTGCACCTCCCCCGAGCTGTACTCAGCTGTTGACTCGGATGATGAGACCTACGTGCCGTCGCAGGTGAGTGTTCCAGGGAGGGAATCTGTTCTGTCCCACCCACCTGCACCAGGGTCAGAACCCTCAATGGGGATGTCAGTGTTGGCAGCTAGGCCTTTGGTGGTTACGGATGCAGGGTCACACTCCGCGACATCTGATCCTGTTCCTGGGCCAGCAGATCAGAGGGGGAATGCAGTCCTGCAGCCTCAGGCAGTGCCGGCACAGCAAGGCGCAGTCCGCCTTGCCCCAGACAGGTGTGGTGCCCGCCGACGTGGTGGCCGTACGCCACCTGGCAATACCGTATGGGAGCAATCCATTTACGGTATGGCTACCCAACAAGCAGCATCATCCGAAATGATGGCTCAGGCCATGGATAGGGTGGCCACTTCCATTGTCCCCGCTGAAAGGCTGATGGAGCGACTAGAGCAGGCAACCGACTCCATCTGCCAGTCACCCAGGGAGGACATGTTGGCGTCCAACAGGGACAGGCGGGCGGCACTGGCGACTCTGCAGGAGGCCATCTCCATAGAGTCCCAGGGCCACAGGAAAGCCCTGAGGCAGGAGCTACATCAACTCAGGACGACTCTTGTTGAGCTAGAGGCTTCAACACACCAAAGGACAGAACAGCAGCTGGAGCGTCTCACCCGTACGCTCTCAGCTGAGATGCAAGCAACGAGGGCGGAGGTCCGGGCATCCCGTGAGTTGTTGCATGGGGACCTCCGCACCCTCATCCTCCAGAACGAGACCTACCACACCCGCATGCTTGCAGCCATGGAGGAACAGAGTAGGGCCTTGCGTGGGCTGCCTCCCATAGTGCAACCACCTCCGGATGCAGCTGCACAGGGTGATAATAGCGACAGCAGTGATACTCCCACAATAGGGTAGCCGTGTGGGCCATGAGCCCATGGAGGTGTTTTTTTTCCCCAGGATCCACACAGGTGGTTTCTGGTGTGCACCCTGACCTCGGACCTCCTGGGTGGCCTCCCCAACCCCCCCGGGCCCTTTAATGGCCATTTTTGATTTTCTTTTTATTTTTATATTTTTCCCAATTTTTTGGGGACACATTGTTGGCTTCCGTGGTTCCTGTGGGCATACGCTGCATTGTGGCTGGGCACATGCAGGCTTGTCATGTATTAGGTTCAGATGCCTGGGTTTGAGTCACACACACCCCTCCAGCTTCCCGTTTCCAGGGGCTTGCAAAGGGTGTGCCCAAGTGACATTGAAGTACATGGTGACATTGGACTCCCACTACATGTGTGGGTAGTCTAGTCAATACTGTGTATACATTCCTAGTGCATATTGCTGTTGTGTTGTACACTGCATGTTGCATTGATGTGTAACTCATCATCTGTGTCTGCCTCCCAATTTGCAGGTCCCTTCCTCATGTCTACACAAGGCCCTCTAGTCTGGAGATGGGGTCCTTGTTGGCAGCAGTGCACCTACAACTCTACATGGCACCAACACTGTTCAGTTGGAAGTGGTGGGAGTGCAGGCATATCCAGGTGGTGAGACAACTGATTTATTACATTACTGAAGTCATGTTTATGGTAGTACGTGCTCAAGTATGTTGTTTGTCCTGCATTACAGTGAGCATTTCAGGTGTAGGAAGTTTCAATTGGGGACACTGTACATCGCAACACTTGTCACGTTGTGGGGATTACTTTGTTTACCTGCACATAGCATGACATGGCACGGTGTGTTGTGTGGCGGTGCTGGGGATGGGTTGGGTGACATGGCACTGTCCTCTTGTTGCATTTAGCAAGTGGGTATTAATTTTGGCTGCTTGAATGTGTTCCTTCACAAAACTGAATTGGTGTTGTGTGTGGGTAGGGATGCACACATTGTAACACTTCCAGGTGAACAATCTCAGGCTGATATGCTTTTCACGGTTGAATCTCCAGACATTCAGGATCAGTGTCAGGTTGAGTCATCATTGATTGTCAGATGGAATGTGCCAGGCCTGTGTGCACTCCACAGGGGAGTGAATACTATGTGAAGTAATTAGCCACTAGCTGTGTACGGGCTGCCTCCCCTCGTGCCCTTTCCCCTCCCATGCGCAGCGGCTGTGCATGTGGTTGGGGATGTGGGGCCACCACCATGTCCACGGGCAGGCCCCGGCGTGTTGCAACGTTGTGCAGGACACATGCTGCCACTATGATCCTGCACACTACTGGGGGAGCGTATAACAGCTGCCCGCCAGAACGGTCAAGGGAGCGAAAGCGTGACTTTAGCACTCCAAATGTGCGCTCCACTATGCCCCGGGTTGTAATGTGGGCTGTGTTATATCTTACCTCGGGTGGCGTGGTGGGGTTCCGAATTGGCGTCATCATGTGGGGGCTGAGAGGGTAGGCACTGTCCCCTGTGGAGGTGGTGATTGGTATCATTGGTGGGGTTGTGACCTTGCTCAGTATCCAACATGCATGCATGTGCAGTGGCATACATACTCACCGAGAAGCCATGTATCGCCATGCCGCCCAGCATCTATGTCCCGGCATAGGGTGGACATTCGGTAAATGAAGCTGTCGTGGGTGGACCCGGGATAGTTGGCAGATACTGAGGTGATGATTCCCTTGGCATTACATACTACCTGCACGTTGATGGAATGCCAGTGCTTGCGGTTCCTATAGATGTGCTCAGATGCCCTGGGGGGACGTAGAGCCACATGGGTGCAGTCGATGGCACCTAGCACTTTGGGGAATCGTGCCACTCCGTAAAAATCCAGGGCGGCAGCATGCCTTTCAGCAGGTGTTCTGGGCAGGTATATGTGCCTGCGGACTGATGGGCGTGCAGTGATGATGTCCAAGACCTGGTGTAGGCAGCGTGACTGGGTGGCCTGTGACACCCCACCCACTATGGCACTTGTCCGCTGAAATGATCCAGTGGCTAAGAAGTGCAGTACATTGAGGACCTTCTCCAGGGGGCTGAGTGCTTGAGAGCACAGGGTGGGTGATGTGAGGTCATCCTCCCACTCACTCACCAGGTCCAGTATTATGTGTGGTGGAAACCTGTACCTTCCATACACCTGGTCATCAGGCATCCCGAAAAGGCTGGTTCTGGGTGTGAATATTCTGGCCCTGACTCTCCTCCTCCTCCTCCTTTGGTAGCCCACTGCCACTGCTGCTAGGAACGGTATGTTCATCCTGGCATCTGGCTTGTTATTTGAAAAGTGCGCAAATTAATGCTTTGCGCGTGTTCTAGGCGAGCGTGTGACCCGCGCACCCCTGGAATCTAGTTCCCACTCCAATAGCGTGTGGAAATTCACACGCAGCAGCCATACAGGTGCGCTGACGTACTTGCGTGTGTAAGTGCCCGCGCACCCCTGAAATACACGTACATAGGCCAATCGCGTGTACGCGCACTTTTGTCCAATTACACGCAATGAAATACACGTACATAGGCCAATCACGCGATGACACTCTGACGTGCAGTATTTCCACGTGTGTTCCGTCATCACGTGGTGAGTGGGGAACGCCCGTGCGGGTCACGTCAGACGCGCTTACGCGCTGAGGTACTCTGGTCCAATAGAATCGCGTATGCGTGCTGACGCGCTTACGCGCTAAGGGCCTTTCCTCGGATTTCACGCTGACGTGCAGGATTTTCACGTGCCAAATCACTCCGTATCAAGCTGGCCACCCGAAAACACACGGAACACCACGCTCCTGCCCAGAAGGCCGAGTTACTGCCCCCCAGTGCCCCGAGCAGCCTCCCACGTGCTATCTGCTGCTGCCTGCCTGCCTGCCTGCCTGCTGCCACCGTGCCCTGCCATTTGGTGCCTGCACATCAGCCATCTGCAGGGGTCCAGTTGCTGTGTCCACCCCTGCTGGAACTGAAGACTCCCAACTGGGATTACATCGCTCCACAGCCCAGCCCCAGGACCCAGTTGCCCACCCACACCTGCCTCTGGGGTTGCCATGTCGGGCACTTCCACATCTGGCACCAGTGGCAACCCCAGGCCAGAGGGGCAGAGGGGCACCAGCTTCACTGCCACCGAAGTTGGTGTCCTGGTGGAGCATGTCCTGGGGCAGTATGATGCCCTCTTTGGATCGTCCCGCGCCAGCAAGGAAGGACGGGAGAGGATCTGGGCCGACTGTGTGGTTGCCATCAACGCGGAGGGGGTGGCAACCCGCAACGTCCAGAAGATCAAGAAGCGCTGGGAGGACTTGAGGTCCAGGACCCTTGTGAAGGCCCGGCGCCTCGTGGAGGGGGGCCGGGGCCGCATGAGTTGCATCCAGAAGAGGGTCCTGGAACGCGTACGCCCAGCGCTCCACGCCCAGGTCCTTGAGAGGGAGGCCCGTCTGGAGTTGAGCGGTATGTGTCCAAGCATTACTGTGTGAGACAGGGCATGTTGCGGTGTGCTGGTTCTATGATACTTGCCTGTATGTGTGCCATGGGCCATGTATGCATGTATGTGTGCAGGGACATCATGGTAATGCATGTGCGACCAGTGATGTGTGACCCACATGGTTGTTGCATGTGTTGAAATGCGGCATGGGGAGCCCTATGCAGATTTTGGACATGAGAGCATGCCAGTCTCTGTACCTGGACATGGATGGGGGTGAAGGATGGGTGCTGATGCCAGGTACATATATGGTAGCCATGTCTGTGTGCCTGACCTGCGTGTCTGTGACTTGTGCATGCCATGGATGCATGACACATGTGTGTGACAATGCACAGATTCAGTGACGCACCCAACTTACCCTTGTTTCGCCTGTGTTTGGTGTGTTTGGGGCCAGATGGATGTGACTGAGGTGAAGTGTGTGCATGTGATATGCATGAGCCATGATGCATGTGAGTTACATATCATTGGTTGTTTCTAGAGTCCATTGGACATGCATGGAAATGTCCATGGCATGCACCATGCCTGTTACTGTGTGTGTTTTGCCTGGACTGACCCATGTGTTGTGGAGGGACATGATGGAAGTGTACTTTGACAGTGGTGCTCATCTGCTATTGCTTCCTGTCTTGGGGACCATTGTACAGTAGCCTGATGCTTGTGTCCTTTGTCTCCCTCTACGCAGCGGCTAGTGAAGAAGAGGGCGGAGACGGCGCTGTGGAGCAAGGCGGCGGGGATGCCCCCACGGCTGCAGCGGAAGGGGTGGGTGAGCCCCCACAGGGGCCTGCTACGGCGGGAGACGGTGAGGAGCCATCCAGGTTGGTGGTTTGCACAGAGGAGGAGGAGGCCGACACTGGTGCACACATGGGGCCTGGTGGGAGCATCCCTTCTGGTGCAAGTGGTGCAGTCCAGGGCCAGGGGCAGGAGGCAGCAAAGGTCACCGTGGAGGGGCCTGTGCATGTCACTGTCCCTGACCCTGTGAGTGCACCACCATGCACCAGCAGGGATGCCCCGTCCCAGGCCCGTCGGCAGGTAGAGGGGATGTCCATGTCACCTGACTCCCCTCCACCTGCGGACGTGGTAACCCCTGGCCGCGTGGAGAAGGTCCTGATTGGGGTCGCGATGCGCACGGCTGTGATTCGTGATGCCGTGCGTGCTTCCCGGGAGGAGCACGCACGTCATCACGAAGTGCACCGTGCCGACGTGGCCCAATTGGGATCGGCCATGTTCGGGGGTTTCCTGCATGTGTTGGCCAATCTGACGGCCCTCTCCTCCTCTGTGCAGGCTATCCACCGGTCGTTCTCCTTGCCGTCTTCCGGCCCAGATGCCACCAGGGCCCCCTGTGGACCTGCCCCGACCAATGCAGCCAGCTCGGTGGGGATCCCATCCCTGCCACAGTTGGGAGTCGGAGGTCCAGCAGGGGTGGACAACACAGCAAGTGGATCCCAGCAGATGGAAGATGTGACGGCATCATCGGGCAGGGCACGTGCACGACGGCGTCGGTGGTTTCCATCAGCCTGGATGCCGTCGTGCTGGCAGAGGCAGTGGCGTCGGAGGCAGCAGCGGGCTCGACGTGGGAGGCATCATGGCTCGGGGCCATCAAGATCAGAGGGGCAGGCATCGGCCGGAGGGCAGGGCAACCCTGGGATGGTGGTGTGTTCCGTGTGGGAGGAGTTTGGCCAGCGGATAGGTGCGGAGCGGCAGCGGGCGGAAGAGGAGCGGCTCGCCATGGTCAGGGCGGAGTTCTCCATGCGTCGGGCATTGAGGCGGGCTGAGTGCCTCGAGGAAGCTCGCAGGGAGTTTGAGGTGGACATGGGGTTGTCCCTGCGAGACCTCGGGGCCAGGACAGAGTCCCGCCTCCAGGACATCGACATGGAGTTCGATGATGCCCTGGCCAGCAACATCACCAAGTGAGCCGCAGGACTTGCCCGCTGCCTTTGTATATAGTTATTTAGTTAGTTAGTGCTAGGTTTCCTTTATTTATTTTTATTATTTTGGACCGCTCGGACAATGGCCACTTTTTTGTACATATATTTTTCATTAGTTAGTGGTAGGTTTCATTTTTGGTGTTGGGCTCATGGACCCTGGAACATTCCTGTATATAGTTTGTTTTTTTGGGAGATACATTTTTTTAATTTCTTATTGTTTTCACCATGACGTAATGGTTTTTCATTAATTTCCTATGACATGATATTGCTTTGGACAAAATCATTTTAATTTTTTATTCCTTTGTTTTTTTGTTTATCACTTTTGTTCTCGGACATGGGCCATTTATTTACTTAGCCACATCGTTGTATGTTTGAAAAGTTCACTTATTTTTGGTATTTAATACATTTTTTATATTTTCTTACACTTGTGTTATTTTCTCATTGGTTTGTTACATGTCATGATATGGGTTTTGACATTCACTTGCACCCATTGTGTATGTGTGTGTGACAGACATGTGTTCTTTTGCATACTTGGCATTGGGGTTGTGTCATGTGATTACATTCACTATGTGGGTGGATGCAATCCTTGCCTGGGTGTTTGTGCTGGGTATGCTGGCCATTACTGCCATGATTGTGTATCGTCAGGACCTGGGGCCAGGGGGACATGTGTGGGGGCCTGCTGGCAGGTTCCCCACAGTGCTGGGGGGTGGGGGTGGTGGGAGACATGAGTGGGGGCCTGGTGGAGGGTGCCCCTGGATGGTGGGGGGTGGGGGTGGTGGGTGACATGAGTGGGGGCCTGGTGGAGGGTGCCCCTGGTGACTGGGGGGGTGGGGGTGGTGGGAGACATGAGTGGGGGCCTGGTGGAGGGTGCCCCTGGTGACTGGGGGGGTGGGGGTGGTGGGAGACATGGTTGGGGGCCTGGTGGAGGGTGCCCCTGGATGGTGGGGGGTGGGGGTGGTGGGAGACATGGTTGGGGGGCTATTCGCGTGTGGAACTTCCCGCGCACCCCTGAAATACACGCGGCCAGGCTATTCGCGTGTGGAACTTCCCGCGCACCCCTGAAATACACGTACCCTGCTGTAATCGCGTGTGGGACTTCCCGCGCACCCCTGTAATACACGCGCCCAGCCTATTCGCGTGTGGAAATTCCCGCGCACCCCTGAAATACACGCGCCCAGGCTATTCGCGTGTGGAACTTCCCGCGCACCCCTGAAATACACGCGGCCAGGCTATTCGCGTGTGGAACTTCCCGCGCACCCCTAAAATACACGTACCCTGCTGTAATCGCGTGTGGGACTTCCCGCGCACCCCTGAAATACACACGGACAGGCTATTCGCGTGTGGAACTTCCCGCGCACCCCTGAAATACACGTACCCTGCTGTAATCGCGTGTGGGACTTCCCGCGCACCCCTGAAATACACGCGGACAGGCTATTCGCGTGTGGAACTTCCCGCGCACCCCTGTAATGGACGTACCCTGGTTTTTCGCGTGTGGGACTTCCCGCGCACCCCTGCAATTCCCGTAGCCTAGCTTTTCGCGTGTGAAACTTCCCGCGCACCCCTGAAATGGACGTAGCCTGGGATTTGACGTGTGAAACTTCCCGCGCACCCTTGAAAATCGCATGGGCCGCTTGCCGTGATGGTCCAGGGTTAGCGCAGCCCCTTGCACTGGTTTGTGATTTTTATGAGATTTCCCAGCGCAAGGGGCGTTCCTGGGGGCGTAACTGGCGCTGCAGCGAGTCGCTGCGCCACTGTGCGCCACGGCTGCCTGGGGAAGCTAAAATCCATGAATACGCTGTGCGCCGGATTCGGTTTTGGCGCACGCGGCTGGCGCAGACTATCGCACGCGCACGCTGTGCGCCAGCCGCGTGCGCTACTTGTGCGCTGAATTCTATGAATTACCCTGTCAGTTTTTCCAGTCAATTCATTGTACCCTTTTTGGTAGATCCACCTGATAAATGGGTAATTGCTGAGGCGAGTTTGTTGGGCCCGCTGCCTCCTAGGGCGATTCTCACAGCAACGAACACATTGTGTAGGAATTCGCCTTTGACAGTTTTTTTGAGAGAAACGTGGAGGAATGTACATTATTTGCTAGGATCGGTTGCTTTGAAAACCACTCATGCATCCATTTGGTTGAACCCATTGGTTTCTGTTGGAGGTAAGACTTTATTTTGGCCAGACTGGTTTCTGAGTGGAGTTTACTGGATTGACGATGTCTTTGTGAATGGTGAGTGGATTGGAGAACGAGAGTTACATGCAAAATTTAACATTGACAATTTCCGAACTGATGATTTCAGAAAATTGAAAAGATGCATTGGTGATGTAGCGGAGCAAGGGGGTGCGGTGGTGAATCTCTTTCTTAAGGAAAGGGAGCCAGGTGGTTGTTCAATTGCTAGCAGGATATACAATTGTATTGTGTCTGCTTATAAGGAGAACTCTGCATTAAGGGATGAGTGGGGACGGAGATTTCGCCCGAGATGTGGTTGGAAATGTGTAGGAATGTTAAGCTTTGTGCTATTAATTCGGAGGAACGGTCGAGACAAATAAAGATCCTCAATAGGGTGTTTTGGAACCCGGAACGAATGTTCAAGAGAGGGATGGTGGATTCGAATGAGTGCTGGTGTTGTGGAAATGGACTGGGTAGTTTGGAACATCTGCTATGGGACTGTGTGCGTGTATGGGGATTTTGGCACGATGTTTGTTGTGTCTGTTTGCGTGTTTTGAACCTGGATGTTGAGTTGGATTTCAAGACGATGATTTTGGGAGGTGGTGAGTTGATTGAGGATCTCTCTATCTCTCGGAATAAGTTTCTGCTCCGTGGTGCTAGTTTGGGCAAGAAGTTGGTTTTGAGGGGCTGGAAAACACGGATTGCACCTGCTGTTGAGGATTGGATTGAGGGGAAGTCTGGTCTTGCAACTATGGAAAGGGTGATTTATAAGAGATAAGGGAAGTTAAGATTGCATGGAAAGATTTGGGATGACTTTCTGAGTATATACTAGTTCTTGCTGGTTATGTGTATATAGTATTCTGAATGTAATTCACTGTTTTGTGTTTATTGTTTTGCTTGACTTGCTTGATTATCTTTGTGTAAATCTTACAAATAAATAACTTTAAAAAAAATAAAATAAAAAAAAAGTATTCGGCCTTAAACAATGAATGGCATTCAAGCACCTTTCAAAGAATGGCCAGATGATGTAAAAGGAGCGTTGCACTGTGTTATTGTTCTACGTTACCCCCCAGTACAGGCTGGGCCCCCAGTTATTATTGCTGTTAGAAGACGTGTTTAACGTCCTGGGGTGCGAATAGCTATGTATTTGGGTGAAAGTATGGGATGCACGCTAACATTCTACCCATTGATTCAAGCAAATACTCACCCAAGATGTCCGCCATGGAAATGGAGGCAGGGCTCAATGAGGGGATCGCTTCCATTTACATGGCGGCCCAGGATCCAGGAGCACTGAAATGAAAAACAGGTGAGTGGGAGTGGGGGTGGATGAGGGAGTCAGCGAGTGGAGGGAAGGGCAGGTGAGGGCGAGATGGAGTGTAGATGTGAACAATACACAGCTTGCTCCATACTCGGACTTGGATCGTGTGACTGAGCCCAGATTTGGAGCAACCTGTTTGGCTGCTGGACCTGACCTGCATGCTAATTAGTGATAAAAGCAATTTAAACAACATCTTAAAACTGCTCATTTAAAAAACCAACACTTTCTGTACTGGTTCTTCTTTTTTCTCCTAGATTTCCTTCACTGACACTGATGGACCTGGAGAAGATTCATTTGGTGATCACAAGATAACTCCATGTGCTGGGTTTTACACACAGCCAACCCAGCTGAGACGTAACCTGGTGCTGTATGACAAGGGACTACAGGAATACAATTTAACAATATGCAGACAATTAGAAGCATAGAATAATAAGAATGCACTCCAGGCGGTGAATACACATACATGCCAACCTTCCCGATTTAGGCGGGGGACTCACGACTTTTTGTGAAAAAATATTGCTATTTTTCACGTTCTCCCACGTAAAATACTTCTAGCCCCAATGCATCCCTATAGGAAAATGTGCAACTCCCGATTTCTCTGATGAAATCTCCCGCCCGGGTGAGTTGGAATGTTTGCATGTCTGAATACAGGTTGATTAGAGAAAGGCAGACCCAGCCTTGTTTCAATTGTTGGAGGATTTGCAGCTGTGCACCTGGTGAAGCTATATTCCTGCGTGTGTCACATGATTAAACCTCCTTAACTCCTTTGTTTAGTCTCTGTGTCTTCATATGGCTTTTCACCCCTACTGTGGGGACTGACATGGCTTTTAACGGCCTCCAGTCCCAGCCTTGGAGTTTATCTACTGGGTTTATCCAGGTGCAAATGTGTGTTTTTTTTCCATCAGGAGAATGGCTGTGCAAGTGACGCCAATCTGCTGACGAAAAGAAAAAAGAAAAAGATGGTCGCTGCCATAGAGAAAAGGGACTAAGTCCCTTTTCCATTTGTTTGGCGGCCGGGGCAGGAAGAGCGGCAGGACCGGAGCAAAAAGCTATGGTCCAGCAGGTAAGTGCAGGGAGAGTGTGGGGAAGGGGTTTGGTTTGTTATGGGGGTGTGGAGGCAACAGGGAGAGGCCCCCTGTTGCCTTCCCACATTCGTAAAAAAATTAAATAGCACCACCCGGTGAAGGGCCTCGTGTGGCTAGAACAGCGGGCAGGGAATGTGTATTCTCGCCCATTTGTTCCAGCCACCTGATTGGCTAATGCCACTTCCCCGGGTGTGAATGAACGATCACTCAAAGAAAAAAAGAAAAACAAGAAAGAAAACAACAATGATGCAAACAAGACAAGACAAATTAAGATGAAAATGAAAGAAAGGAAAGGCTATGGGATAAGTCATAGGTGCAGGCTCTGTGTACACAGTGCACAAATTACCCTGTTTGAACAATGATGCACAACCACCTTACTCTAAAGCTGCTATGAACAAGTGCAAAATAAGACCACTTGTAATGAAAAGTTAGCCCTGCCTACATTTCGGTCTGGGCAAACACTGTGCATGCTCGTGGAATGATGGTAATCCATAGAATGTACTAATTAACTCTGTTCCCAATGCAGTTTATATGATACGGCCTCAGGACATCACTTAAGCCACTCTCCTTGGATCAGTTTTCCACTCTTCTAAGTAAAGGCTGCTGTCAGCCTCTCTCCGCTTAATTTATCCCACCTGCTTCTGAGTACTGAATGTGGGCCCTTATCAGTGGGAAAGTGTCAATCATTCTCTTTCTCTTTCTACTGGTGTAAAAGTATATCAGACACACCCATCCCCTGCACGCCTTACTGCTGAATACGTCAGCCAAAATTCCATAAATGTTTCAGTGACACACCCAATTCAATTAAATTCAGTGCATAAAATTCACAAATGTTAATTTCCTACAAAATATAGTAATAATGCAAGTAGGAGGTAAGTTTTGTATTCCAATCTTCTTTTATATTCAAAATAATTCAGCACAACACGTATCGGGAAAATGTTCCCTTCATCGGGTGCAATTCAACAATCTACAACATAATAAGTATGCTGTCAGTACAGTTAAATCATGAAAACAAGTTATGCAAAAAAATCATTGTATCGTTACCATTGACGTCAAATGTAAAGGGCATCCATAATACATGCCAACTCCAATGAAATAGCATAAGTTACTAGTCAAGATGTTATGGATCATTTATCTCATGTATTTATATATTCTAGTGATATATAAGTGGAAAACTGCGGGAATCAGTAGGACCCAGTAAGATAAGCTTATAAGAAAGTGCCTATAGCATGTGGAGTGGAATGATGATGTGGAAACAAACACTGGGGGTCATTACAAGGTTGGCAGTAGGGGTTTAACGGGGCCGGTAGAGCTGTCGGCTCTGTTAAACCCCTACCACCACATTACGAGGTTTGCTCGCAGGACCCGGTAAGGGTGCCTGGTTTAACCAGGCACCCTTAGCGAGTCCCACTAGCGGACCAGGGAACTAACAACGCGCCCGTTGTTAACGGCCCCGTTGTTAGCTCCCTCCCCATTCCCATTGAGCCCTATGGGGGCTCGAATGGGAATGGGGATGTACTGGGCGGGGTTCCTCGAATGAGGAATTACCGTGTCCTCCAAGGTTGGAATGGCCCGGTAATTCCTCATTTAAGGAACCTGGACCCGGTAAGGGGGTAACCATGCCGCAAATTGCGGCATGGTAACCTCCAAGGTCGTAATGACCCCCAGTGTGTTTACTCAAACATTTTTTACACCTTAAGAAAAGCCAATCACATGTGATTCTATGTGCCCAGACCGGTGTACGGAATGGAATCCAACGCAGAGGTAAAATACCTTAAAGGGCTCAAGAAGGAGTCCCTTAGAGTAGGCATGCGTATTAGATTGATGTCTGTAAGAAAGAGAAATGACAATGGGCCTCATTACGAGTGTGGTGGTCTGGAAACAAGGGTGCCGGTAAATTTACCGGCACCCTTGTTTCCAGACCGCCACACTACGGGTCTGCCTGCTGGGGCTGCTGCAACTGACAGATCTGGCCCTGCCGGGTGCAATGGCCTGGCAGGCAGAGTTGCCATGGAAGCACGGGCACCATTAGCAACGGTGCCGGTATCATAGCCACTGGTCAAGGGCCACTACCAATATACTCAAAAGGGTCTAAATGGACCCAGTCCTGACGCCTTTGGTGCCAGACTCATAAGAAAGTGTGCTCTGCACACTTTATGGTTAAGGCACGTGCTTTCAGGCTGGGCGTGGCCATTGGAAAGCATTGGAAGGCAAGTGTATAAGTCTGTCGGAGTGGCAAGGTGGAGCCACAAGGCGGGGCTAAAGGGGAGTGGCTGGGGCCAGGCTATTTAAGCCAGCCCCACCCGCATGCAGGTGCTTCGCATTAGTCTGCTGTGTGCAGCGTAACGCTTACCGCCGTCTGAAGCTCTTACCTGTTTCCAGCTCAGCACAGTCCTCCTCCGGTTCTGGAACATCACCTTCAGCGCGCATCTTACCTGACTCCAGCCATACCATCGCTCCAGCGCAGCTTACCCGATTCCAACTCTGCATCTTCGGCGCGCATCGTACCTGACTCCAGCCATACCATTACTCGAGTGCAGCTTACCTGAGACCAACTCTGCATCTTCAGCACGCACCTTACCTGACTCTGCAAACCCATCGCCTGCAGCATGTAGCTTCTTACCCGATTCCCGAAACCATCAGAGTCGGGCAGCATCCTCACCTGTTCCAGCATCCTCTCAGAGTCATCCATCTGGCAGCCCCCGACAGGTCTTCAGATCGGCGCTCTCCATCAGTCGCCGCCAGGTCATCCCTGCAAGCGAAAAGGAACACTCAGGTTAGACACTGCATAAACATCTTACGCTTGGCCACGCAACACATAAGCCTTGCCTGCAACCATAAAAGCCTACTTACCTTCGAGTGGGGCCCGCTCAATTCCCCTTTGGCACCGTTTGGACCCGCTTATAATATGACCCGTAGTAATTCCCCATGCCGCCATGGCCCTTCCCCATTCCCATTTTTGCCCCATAGGGCTAAATGGGAATGGGGAAGGCTCTAAGTACGGTGCCGCAAATTGCGGCACCGTACTTAGCACCAAGGCCCCTTTGCGGGTTGGTTTTTTAACGCCTGCTAAAAGCGTTAACCCCTTAATGCCTGGGTTGTAATGAGGGCCAATGAACTTTTGTCCCTCAGACAGGGAAGCCATGATCTGCTGACATATATTGCCACCTTTTATCGTCTCGTAGCACAAACCAACTGGCCCGAAGAAATGAGGACCACACTGTTCTATCGGGGATTGCGTGGGGAACTAAAGGATGTACTAGCCCAAGTGGTCCATCCTCCCGAGTGTTGTGCAGAGTACATTAATCTGACGGTACAATTGGACCATAGGTTGCAAGACAGGAAAATGGACCGCACAAGAACTGAAGGGATATCGGTCTATATACAACCCCAGGACAATCAAATCAAGACTCATGAGCCAACCCCGCCATGCAGATTGGGGGATTACGGACTCCTATCTCCAAGACAGAGAGAGAAAAAAGGAGCAACAACATCTCTGATGGCAGGACATTTCCTTCGGGATTACCCAATAAAACCTCCCAACAATACAGTAGGTGCA
The DNA here is from genome assembly GCF_040938575.1 of Ambystoma mexicanum. Classification (NCBI taxonomy): domain Eukaryota; kingdom Metazoa; phylum Chordata; class Amphibia; order Caudata; family Ambystomatidae; genus Ambystoma; species Ambystoma mexicanum. The sequence goes on along the minus strand of NC_090929.1, from coordinate 1,493,639,345 downwards.
ACAGACAACTGTAATGAGGAAAAAGAACAAACCCCGGGAAAACTCCAAAGCCCGGCAAACGTAGGGCTCCACTTGTTGAGCGAAATGAAGAAAGTAGTACAGACCTCATACCTGGTCATCCCGGTCCTCTTGGTCCACCACCAGCAACCATCAAAGGTGCATGCCTTGGAAGCGTATATTGATAGTGGAGCGGTGGGCAATTACATCGATCAGAATCCGGCTGCACGGATAGGCCTTCCCCTTCAGCAGAAGCTACAATCGGAAAACGTCACCGCAGTCAATGGCTCTCAGTTGTCATCCGGCCCAGTGACGCAACATACCAACAAAGTTATGCTAATGTGCCAGGACGGACATTGGGAAGACATTTCCTTCGATCTCATTGGGGCCCCCAGTTCCAGATGATCCTAGGAATGCCTTGGCTAGAAACCCATAACCCCAGGATTGACTGGCGAACACGAGTGCTGACCTTTCCTCCAGAATGCGCCAAATGTTGCTACCACAAGGACGTGAAGAGCCCAAAAGTCAAGACGAAATCCATCCTGGGGCTCTCTGGTGCCTTACCCCCTGAGTATCTGGACTATCAGGATGTGTTCCAAAAGGAGCAAGCAGACACCCTGCCTCCACATAGGCCATACGACTGCCAGATTGATCTGGTCTCTGGAGCGTAGATTCCTTGCAGTCGAATTTACGCTTTACCAGAGCAAGAAAATCAACATCTCAAGACTTACCTAGATCAGTACCTAGCTAGCGGATTCATCCGCCCGTCTAAGTCTCCTGCCTCCTCGGCTCTCTTCTTCGTACCCAAGAAGGAGGGCGACCTCTGAACTTGTATAGATTATAGGGCATTGAATCAAATCACTGTTATGAACAGATACCGTCTGCCACTCATCCCCGAATTGCTTGATCAGGTAAAGAATGCTAGAATCTATACAAAGCTAGACCTACGAGGAGCCTATGACCTTGTGAGAGTTAAACGGGGCGACGAGTGGAAAACAGCCCTCCAAACAAAATATGGGCTTTTCGAGTATCAGGTGATGCCCTTTGGGCTATGCAGTGCCCCGGCGGCGTTCCAGTTCTTCATGAACGATGTGCTTCACCAACTGTTGGACGTCTGCGTCCTTGTTTACATCGATGATATCCTTATTTACTCAACATCTAAAGAAGACCAATGCTTCTTCCATGTCACGGAAGTCGAGTTTTTTGGGCTTCATGCTTACCCCACAAGGAGTTCATATGGACACACGCAAGGTGGATGCTATTCTTCAGTGGCCATCCCCAACAACTACCAAAGGAGTGCAAAGCGTGCTCAGGTTTGCTAATTTTTACAGGCTATTCATTCCAAGATTTTCACAGATCGTCCACCCAATCACCTCTCTCCTGAGAAAGAATAAAAAATTCTTCTGGTCTTCCGAAGCAGAGAACGCCATCCAGGATTAAAACAGGACTTCACCTCAGCACTTGTTCTGCGACATCCACGACCTGACCTGCCTTATGTGGTTGAAACAGATGCCTCCAGTGTTGCCATGGAGGCAGTGTTATCACAAAAGGACCCAGAGACAGGACAGCTACATCCCATAGCATTTTTGTCCTGTACATTTTCAGCACCAAAAATTAACTATGCAATCACAAACAAGGAACTACTGACCATTAAGGGAGCTTTCAAAACTTGGAGGCACTACCTTCTAGGGGCAAGACACCTGGTCACTGTTATCACAGATCACTGTAACCTACAATATTTGAAAACTGGTAAAGCCCAATCATCGCGTCAGCTGCGCTGGGCTCTTTTCTTTGCCGAATGCGACTTCATTATTACTTACAGACCCGGAGTGCGTAACAGCAAAGCAGATGCTCTATCACGTATGAGAGAGGACAAAAACACCTTCACTCCATCTGACCCAGTAGCCATTATTCCTGAAGAACGGATTCAAAATCAGATTGCTGCAACCGCCTGCTGGGAAGACTTGAAGATTGATCTCCAATCCCGAATGGACCAGGCAGCCCAGCAGGAATGTTTGGGTAAGGGGGACGAGTACTCCATCCAGGATAACTTACCCTATTTTCAGGGAAGGCTATATATCCAAGACAAAGAAGTACAAAACAAAATAATAGCCAACTACCACAAGTCATTAGTGGAAGGACATCCTGGAATTGCTAAGACTCGAGCCAAGATCCAAAAGAATTATTGGTGGCCAACCTGGAGAAAAGACTTTGCCAAGTTTATCGCAACTTGTGGTGTTTGCGCACAATACAAATCCCAGAAGTTAAGTCCTGCAGGGTTGTTGCGTACATTAACAGTACCACCAGCACCATGGCATACATTGTCTATGGATTTTATTACCAATCTGCCGCCTTGTGATGGAATTAACACAATCCTGGTCGTTGTAGACCTATTTTTCAAAATGGCTCATTTTATTCCACTAAAAGGGCTTCCCACTGCTGCTACTCTGGCTACAGTATTCTTGGAACAAATTGTCAAACTACACAGTTTCCCGTCTGCATTGGTTTCTGACTGTGGAATTCAATTCGTCTAAGCTTTCTGGAGGAGGTGTTGTAAGATAGCTCAAATCGATCTTCGTTTATCCACGAGTCACCACCCTCAAACCGATGGTCAAACGGAAAGAACCAATCAGACTCTGGAGCAATACTTGAGGTGTATGTTAAAACAGACAGAAGGGTCCTGGAAAATTATTCTCTGCTTAACTGAATTTGCCTACAATAACTCTATTCATACTAGCAAAGGACAGACCCCATTCTCACAATGAATGGCCGACATCCTCGGACATCCTCCTTTGATCCAATTGACGAATTGGAAATGCCAGCAATCACCTCCTTACATAAAACCATTACTCAGTCCCTTAAAGAGGCTACTGAGAACTTGAACCGAGCCAAGGAACAACAAGAAAAGGTTTGCGGACAGACACCGAAGGGAGGCTCTGTGTTATCAAGCCAGGGACAAAGTATGGCTGGCATCAAAAAACATTCCTTTGAAGGGACCTCAAGCCTTCCGTCCAAGATACCTTGGACCTTATCCCATCAAAGCCATCATCAACCCTGCTGCCATGAAATTGGATCTACCAGCCAATATGCAGATCCATCCAGTGTTCTATGTTTCCCTTCTAAAACCAATGAAACCCGACACTCGGATCACAACACCACCTGAGCCAGAGATCATAGAAGGAGAACCAGACTATGAAGTCAAGAGCATTCTGGATTCCAAGATAGTGCGATCAAAATTATACTACTTGATCGACTGGGAGGGTTATGGGCCCCAAGATCGCACATGGGAACCCGTCCAATTTATCCATGCTCCACGACTAGTCAAGCAATTCCATCAAGACAATTCCTGCCAAACCAGGACCAGGAAGGGGAAGCCCATGAGAGAGGCTATGAGGGGGAGTGCTGTCATGGCCACTGGTCAAGGGCCACTAACAGTATACTCAAAAGGGTCCAAATGGACCCAGTCCTGGCACCTTTGACGCCAGGCTCATAAGAAAGTGTGCTCTGCACACTTTATGGTTAAGGCACGTGCTTCCAGGCCAGGCGTGGCCATTGGAAAGCATTGGAAGGCACGTGCAGAAGTCTGTGGGAGTGGGAAGGTGGAGCCACAAGGCGGGGCTAAAGGGGAGTGGCTGGGGCCAGGCTATTTAAGCCAGCCCCACCCGCATGCAGGCGCTTCACGTTAGTCTGCTGTGTGCAGCGTAACGCTTACCGCCGTCTGAAGCTCTTACCTGTTTCCAGCTCAGCACGCTCCTCATCAGGTTCTGGAACATCATCTTCAGCGCATTTTACCTGACTCCAGTCATACCATCGCTCGAGTGCAGCTTACCTCATTCCAACTCTGCATCTTCAGCACGCATCTTACCTGACTCCAGCCATACCATCGCTCGAGCGCAGCTTACCTGATTCCAACTCTGCATCGTCGGCGCGCATCGTACCTGACTCCAGCCATACCATACCATCGCTCGAGCACATCATACTTGAGACCAACTCTGCATCTTCAGCGCACTCCTTAGCTGACTCTGCAAACCCATCGCCTGCAGCTTGTAGCTTCTTACCCGATTCCCGGAACCATCGGAGTCGGGCAGCATTGTCACCTGTTCCAGCATCCTCTCAGATCCATCCATCTGGCACCCGCCGACAGATCCTCAGATCGCCGCTCTCCATCAGTCGCCGCCAGGTCATCCCTGCAAGAGAAAAGGAACGCTGAGGTTAGACACTGCATGAACATCTAACATTTGGCCGTGCAACACATAAGCCTTGTGTGCAACCATAAAACCCTACTTACCTTCGAGTGGGGCCTGCTCAATTCCCCTTTGGCACTATTTGGACCCGCTTCCAACACCACGACACTGCGTGGCCATCTTTACACCTATTGGGGGAGAGAAAGACATTAGAAGAATTACGGACAATAATCATTGGGAAAAGACATTGCAATGGTTATGGACAGTAATCATTGGGAAAAGTCATTACAAAGGATACGGACAATAATCATAGTTATGAACACTTACCTACAAAGTGGATTGGTCACAGCCGGACTGGGCCGCCACGCACACGGACCAGTGAAGCAACTAGGTCCTTAACGGCGCCCCTGCTGATGAGAAGCAGTACAGAGAGCTCATCCTTACAAAGCAACAGGTGAGACCATATGGGAAAATGTATGCTCATTTCACTCTGGAACAAAGGGTTCGAGGGGGATCGCAATTCAACTGCAGCATTTTCATTGCCTCTCACCTTCTCCCAAGGGCATTGCCAGCAACCAGAGCAATCCACACTACAGAAGCTGGGGGCAGAGACTGATCCAGGGGAGCCAAGTCCAGGGAGGGCTCCAACCATGCCCCAACATCCCCGCAGAGACCAGGTGAGCGTAACAGTCGGTGCTTCCGAGTCCCCATTCCCACTGAGTCCTATGGGACTCTATGGGAATGGGGACTTACAAAACCTGCCACCTGACTTCCTGCTCCACTGAGACTTGTAATGTTCTGGTGGCACTGGGAAGTCAGACGGCAGATCCAGTGTTACAGGGTCGGCGGCAACCCGCCGGTCATACTGGCGGGTCACCGTCGACATGTATGTAAAGTAAATGCCAAGTAGGCCAGATCTAAAAGGAAAGGGAGCTGAGAAAAAACAGACCGGACCTACCTTAGAGATGGTATTCAAAGGACTGCCAATATGACGTACTAAAAAAATCATGAATAGGCCAAGTGAAAGTGCTATACCGCAAGCATAGGGAATACTGAGGAAATAAAGTAAATATAAAATTAGGTAAATGTCCCCAAACACCAACAAGTTGTATCTAACCTAACAAAAGAAAACAGAAAAGGATCTAACCTGCTCTAACGTATATTCATTATCATTCATTCAGCAAGAGTCACCGCTGCAGCTAGCACGAGCGATTCTGTTGCTTATGTACTCGCCATGACAATGAAATGATAGAAATAATAGGCGGACTAGCGGAGGTCACCAACGAGACCCATGTCGCCGAGTCTGGATTATAGGATTAAGGGAACGTAGCTTACTAGCAATCAGACAAATAGTGTGAAATATGTCAAAATTAGTTATGATGAACTAAGCGATGCACTAGGAAGACCAAGAAACAATGTACCCTGCCTATAAAGACACTGTATAAGGTAGTAAACTAAAGAAGGCCACTACCTAACGGAATAAAAAGGTGAAAAGCATTGTAAGAAAGAAATGAAATAACACAGCCTAGAAGTGTGTGAAAGTGTGTGGATGAGGCGGCAAAGAATGCGCAATGTATCATGTATCCCGAAATAGCCTTTATTTCAGAAAAAGTTGACGTGACAGGTATGTGTCTTAGTACAAGATGGTGCTCATTAAGACGTATGGAGTGAAGAATAATGAGAAAGTAGTGAATGTGACATTATAATGGAATATATCACATAATATAAATAATATTTGGGGAACATATGTGCATTCTGATCCTCAGTATATCAAGTGAGATAGATATATCAAATCTGAGAGTAATAAGCAATGATACTTGTATGTATATACATCTTGCTAGTGTACAACCAACTAGTATGTATACCTTTATTCATGTTTTAATACCTTAGTAATATTAAATTAGTAAATAGATATTAGTGAACCTTGTGCAGTCGAAGTTAACACTTCCCTGGAGGAACAAGGGCCATATATATCATAATAGATGACTAAAATAACATGTACATACCTCAGTACTTGTCATGATCAGTAATAAAATCAATACAGTGAAAGCATAATCATCAAAATAAATGTAACATCAAGGATAAATGCATATTCATATTACCATTGGAATTACATATTACCATTGGAATTACATATTCACCAAAGGTGTGGGCTATATATGAGGTATACTTAAGATATACAGGGTCATAGTCATAGTGGATCTAAAGGAGATGGTATGAAATGAAGATCCTTATAGTGAACTGATGGGCTCTATAAGCAAACTACAATGTATCCCAGTCATTATAAATTTAGAGACAGCAATGTAGGTTGAACTCTTCATTCCTTCCTTTGGGATGTATTGTGTCCATTAAGTGTATCCAATGCATCTCTATCTGGAGAAGTTTCTTTATTTTGTTTCCCCCTCTGGACGAAGTGTGTACCACTTCCAAAATCATAAATCTTATACGTGATAGATTGTGTCGATTTTCTTTAAAATGTCTTGCCACAGGTGATTTGACATTCGGTGTACTTATGTTGGACTTACATTCTAGCCAACATTCTATTGCTGATCTGTTAGTTTGTCCAGCATAAGGAAGGCCACATGGACATTTTATTGCATACACAACCCCTTTGCTATTGCAGGTAGCAACATCTTTTAAGACAATCTTTTGGCCAGTGTGTGGGTGCTGAATAGTATTGCCTTTGATGATGGTATTACAGTTACTGCATTGTAAGCAGGGGTATGTGCCCTTCTTTTGTGTTGTCAATGTTCTCTGAGCGTCAGGATGATTTCTTTCAGCTTTCAGCAGTCTGTCTCTAAAGTTTCTCCCTCTCTTATAGACCATCATGGGAGGTTTGGGGAACAATTTTTGCAATTGTGGATCATGATGTAGGTATCTGCAGTTATTGCAGATAATTCTGTGTAAGTGTACGCTTTGTCTAGAAAATCCTGAAATATAGAAGTGGAATTCCCTTGTCCTTAGGAACAGGGTGAAGTAGTGTCTTTCTGTCTATTGTATCAGCTTTCTGTGCGGATCTATAAACTTCTATAAACTATCTCCACTGGGTAGCCTGTCTTCACAAATGTAACCTACCTTCTGGTCTGTATATTTCTTCTCAAGTGATGTGCTGTTTGTGGTAATTCTCTTAACTCGTCAAAATTGACTATATGGGAGACACTTCATCATCTGTGGAAACTCGCACAGTGTAAAACATTATTAACGTCAGTAGGTTCATGGTCAACATTAGTCTCAATACCAGTCCCAGTTATATTAAATTCAACATCCAAGAAATCTAAGGAGGGTTCTCCTATCTCTAGTGTAAATTTGATTCGAGGATGGATCTCGTTGAGATACTCAAAGAATGACATTAACTCGGATGTGGTATCAGACCATATCGCAAAAATGGCATCTATGTATCTTCTCCAGAGTACAAGATATTTGGACAAATGCTCATTCTCCAAAATGTGTTTCTTCTCAAAGTAGAACATAAACATTTTGTGGTGGTCGGTCAAAATCTCGAATTTCTCTTTTTTTAATTATATATTTATTTTGGGGTCCGGGATTAAAAAAAAATGGTAAAAAAATAAATTTAAAAAAGGGGGGTTGGGGGGGGGAACCCCCCATTTCGAATAAAAAATGTCATAAAAAAAATGCAACTTTTTTTTCTGCCTTTTTTTTCGAGATTTTTTTTTTCGAGATTTTTTTTTCTCGGTTTTATGACCATAAACCACATTTTGTATAGGCTGGGACCATTGCAGAACCCATGACAGTGCCTGAGATTTGTGCATAGTATTTATTGTCATATCTGAAGTAGCTATTGTGTAAAATGATGTAGAGTAATTTAATTATGAATTGTTTGTTGCCTCTCACCATGTCATCTGTGACTATAAGCCATTCAACTGCTTCCAAACCATCCTGATGGGGTATAGATGTATATAAATGACCAACATCTAATGCAAAAAGTGTGTGGGTAGTCAAGATCGTATCTAAACTCTCCAAATGGTTAAGGAAATCTATAGTGTCCTGTAAATATGTGTCTGTAGATTGAACAAGTGGTTGTAGCAGTTTGTTGACATAGATGGCAAGAGGATCAAAGACACTCTCTGTACCCGCTGCTATTGTTCTGAAAGGTGGTGTGCTAACATGTTTCTGTATTTTAGGTAAGGCATAGAAGACCAGGTGTTAAGCAAGAAATGTTGCAGTCACACTGTGTGTGACTACACAAAACGTATCTGCTTGGTATTAGGTAACCCACCTTTTGGTATAGGTCTGTACTAGACAAGGTGGTAGTGTGACTGAGTAGCCAGACCTATCTCAAGAGGGGTAACTGTGAACTGTAGAGCTGTACGGATGAAATCAGTCAATACAAGTAACCAAGTAACACTTGCACTCTCAAGGTTTAAGTTATAAATATATTTATTTAAACATTCATTTTAGTTAAGCATTCTTTAAAAAGGCAATTGTTTGTAACAGTCAAGCAAACTTTGGAATCACTTTACAAAGTCAATAAAGTTGGTGAATGCTCTTTGGACATGCTAATAAATTTCTCCTACACCCTGAAGTGACTGCAATAACAAGGATAGTATTGCATTTATCTTAAACACCAATATACATTTAAGACTCTGGGTTAAGGAAATAGAAAAGTTAGAACATACTTTCTCATAACATGAAGACATTTTGAATCTTCTAAGAAAATCTAGGTAAGCCTTTCCCAGCAGTAAAAGTGTTCAACAGATTACAACCTATGAAGGGACAAGCAATGCTAAAGTTAATAGATTAGAAGGGTGCCTTTAAGAAGCCAGGACAGCTGAAGTCAATTGGACCAGGTTGATAGTTCTGATGTTCTTCTTGGATAAAGTCTTTCACAAAGTTAAGTTGTTGTAGAAAATCAATGAAGGAACACAATCTGTTCAGCCTGTGCAAGGGGAGTTTAAATCAACTCAGAAAAGGTAAGCCAGTGCACTTGTCAAGTGAGAAAACACAACTTATGGCACTAAGGTAAGTACCCCAAGCCCCCACACTACCTCCGGTTTGAAGAAAGGGTTCCAGGTGGATTCCTCCTTGCTATAGCCAAGCAGACCCTTGTTCCTGAGCCTCAGTTGTGGGGACAAGAGGGAGGATGTCGGCAGGCTCCTGCAGCAGTACTCTGCAGAGGACTTCGTCAGCTATGGATTTTCTTAGATTCAGCAGCTCTTCATGGTTTTAGCACCTCGCAAGCAGCACTGATGCAGAACGAATATCTCTGGTTGGACTTTCCTTGCTCCCTTGGTCCTGGACTCTGGATCGGGGACTCTGGATCGGGATTACCTGCTTCTGGGGTGTCCTTAGGAGGCTCCTGGAGCTTTTGGCCAGATTCGTTCCACGGAAGAAGTTGCATTCGATAATTGACACTCAACCCCTGGCATTGGGATTCTGCAGCACTGGAGAGGGACAGCAAGTTGGGGGTTGCGCCAAAGTGGAGTTTGTCACAGGGCTATTTTGTCCCACCAGCCCAAGGGGAGAAGTTTTCTGTCCGAAGCTTCTCTGTCAATGCAAAAAAGGAAGTCAGCACAGCAGTAGGGCTTCACCATTCACTTCAAGGTCCAGGAGGATGCAGCAGGCTTCCCTTCATGATTTCTTCTTCAGATGTTTTTTCCAGTGGTCGACTCTGCCTTTAGTCCCAAGAACCTCGCCTTTCAAGCTCATTCTCATTCATTCACAGCCCTAGGCTGTCAATCACCCCACAGGGTGACTGTCCTTCCCAGAAAGCCAGCTGGCCAATCAGGACTGGTTTCGATCAGGCACACCTATAGACAAAGGACAGGGGAGTTTCGGGCCCCTGCCTTACTTCCTGTTGTTCCAGACACACTGGAGCCAGGGGCAGGCAGCTTCAGGGCTGAAGCCCGCCAAAGGCAAAACACACAAAGGGCTCAAACCTGCCTCAATTTACAGAGTAAAAGCCAGGAAAGACCTCACAAAGAGGAAATGTGAAAAAAGAAGAGTGAGCCATTTTGACAAAATGGACACCCATGGGTGCTGTATTGCAGCTGAGGGCTCAGCCTGCGTTAAAAACACACATTGGCAGTAAAAAGTAAACCACTGCCACCAGCCATTTAAAGTAGTAAGGGTAGGTGGACTGGCCGCCAGGGGGCACACGAATAGAAACCTCCTTCGTGTGAGCTCCGTACAAGGGTCCGTAAATGTGGACTGAGACCCCACCACAAGACCCCCCGACCTGGCAACCACTGGATTTTGACATCGGAAGGAGCCTGAAGTCCCCCAGGGAAAAACCCGACACGAATCAGAGAAGTTTTGGCCGAGATATCCATGGCTGAAACTCTGACGCCTGTCTGTGCAACAGGCCCACGGACCCAACACACATTCTTGCGTAGTGTCTGGGGCCCAATACAGACAGATTGAGGAATTTACATACCGAGGCAGCACCACCGCCGTACGGCCCCACACCAACACCCCCCCAGCGGGATGTGAATACAAGGCATTCGAACCAGCGTGTAATAACGCCGAGATCCGTCTGAGAGGGAACACAATCACGTTGAGGCCTGGGAAGCAACAGGACCTACAGATCCGCTTGACGCGCACCCGGACCTGCGCCTAAGCCACCCCCACTGCGGAGAGAGGAACCTACGAAGAGCCACCGGAGTCCAGGTAACGGCGGCCCCGGCCCCCTCCATCCATGGTGGCTATCACTGAGGCAACGTGACTAGGTCAGAAATAATGCTCCCCGCCACTACCTCCCTAACTGGTGGGCTCCCACACCCGCACAACCTGAGGATACCGGTGCAAGAGCCTCTGTTGCCCACCACCCAGTGGACTGCTCAACAGCACGGGGACGCCCCCACCGACCATCGAGATAGCAGCTCCCAATCAACGCGATCATATGTGATCAGGAGCCCCCGCGGCCTGCCATAACTTATCATTGTGCAACCAACCCAGAATCGCTATGAGGAAAGCGTACCCGGAGCACACTTGGCTACGGACAGCCTCCCCCTCAGTTGCTCCCTGCGCCCCAGGCCCTACCGGCAATGAGCACCCCTGATGACCTAGTTATACATAGGAATCATCAGACATTGGCCCATAGGCTTGACGCCCAACAGCAGGACCACCACTTCTGGCATTGTCTATCGGCCTCACCAGGATCCCGACCCCTGCAGCCATGCGGAATACAACCACCAACAGAGATCCTGGGGTGCATGCCCATGCGATAGGGATGAACAAGGAGATCACGAAGAAGATCCCTGAGATGTCCAGTTGATCCTAGCAGGTCGCAACAACCCATCTAGGGACGCAGGTCACTGGTAAGATGTACCCCACCGTCAATGAACCAGTAGAACTTTAGGACTCAAACTCAGATAACACTCAAGGAGGCCACAAAGAGCCTTACGCTGAATCGTGTGACTGGGGGTTGGGCCCCTGTGGTGCAGGGCATGTGCCCTCCTCAGATCCCGTACACCTTCCTCATCCCAGCCATCCCTAATCACGGGATCCTTCCACGGTTTACTGGGCCTCACACATTATCGTATATGGTTCATGCATATCCTGGAAACCTACAGATAACAGGTTTGCGGGACTCAGATAGCATCTAATGTCTTCTAATCCTGGAATCAGTCTGGAGCCATCCGGCATACCCCTTGGTGAGAGTGTAACCACAAGCTCCAACGCCTGCATATATACACCACTGTGGTTCTGATCGGCGAGCAATACGCGGAGATCAGGAAGTGTACCCCTACAACAGATCACCCCTAACAAGATTGTCAATTGCTACATGAGACATCATCCACACTCTAACCCTGCTGTCCATGGACCTTAAGGGAAAGCTAGCAGCATACAGGTTCTCCCCACTCCACGGCTCCCACAGCCCACCCGTGCCTATCGCACACAGTAGGGGTTCATCCATTGCAACGCTTCAGACCTGCTGTCCATGGACATTAAGAAAAAGTTAGCGAGATACAAGTTTTCTTCACTCCACGACTCTCACCATCCGCCCAGTGTCACAAACATGTTGTCGACAGGGCCTGAGGTGGCCGCAACCAAGGCGAATATTGCCGACCTGCTCACTGAAATGAGGAGCATGAGAGCCAACATCGGAAGCAAGATAGACAAAATTACACATAGAATAGACAAGATGGAGGAGAGGCTGGAAGAAGATGAACATGACCAAACCTCTTTAAACACTCTGCAGACCCAAATGGACCAACGACTCGCAGGGAAGAGGAAATCCGTTCAAAGGTTGATGATCTTGAAAACAGAGAGCGCCACAACAACATACGTGTATTTGGTATTCCGGAGAAGGAAGGCGAAACCGAACTGGACCTAAAAAAAACTCTGCATGCTATACTGAAGCTACTCTTTAAGGATGACTCAGTGGACGAAGCCAAAATTGACCGCATCCACAGAGCTGGCAGCAAACTAGGCGGCCCGAGAACAGTATTAGCCCGATTTCACAACTATGCGGATAGAGCTCGAGTCCTGGAGAAAGCTAGACACACACCAGAGATAGCAATGGGGGAGACAAATATCTCCTTTTACCAAGATCTATCCTCCCTCACACTGGCGATGAGGAGAAAGTGCCTACCGATCACCAAAATGCTCAAAGACAAAGACATAAGGTACCGTTGGGGCTAACCGTTCTCACTGACTTTCGAATGGGAAGGAACTACAATGGAACTTACTTCCGAGAGGGACATTTCCAGCTGCACGGCGGACTTACTGGACGCCCATGGGGAGGGAGCACCCTCGGGTGAGCAGAGAAATGAGGATAGGGAATGACGCATTAAGGGACCACGCCGAAAGAAGATGCAGGGATCCAGAAAGTTCAGGAGAATGAACACCTCTCCGGACATGGAGCACTGACTCCCCCTTCAAACCGCCCAATTTGCCTAGTGTAAAGCACCTGATGGCGGGACCAGGATAAGGTTGTAGCTGGGCACTGGAGACCAGTGCCCAGCAGTCAACCATCGAGTGCCAGGAGAAAACCTGGAAAACCACAGGCGCTAGACAGGGAGGAATGGGAAGGAAGGGGAGAAGGGGTGGATCTTTGAATAAGCTGACCGTACAGCGGGCAGGTCAAACATCGACCCCCTTAAGGTCGGCCATGACCCAACCCACTAGCGGAGAGTCGAGCACACGGCTGCACAAAGCAGCAGAGGCACTAAAGCGGGCACACCTGTCACCTATGCATGCATCAAATGTTCACAATGTCGACCACACTTAGAAATGACAAGTTACGCATATGCACACTTAACGTGAAGGGCCTGAACTCTCCCACAAAATGATCCATGGTGGCCAGAGTATTCAGACGATCCGACGTTGATATTTTGTTCCTCCAAGAAACACAGTATCACAAAGGAGAAGAGAGGACGATTCCTAGTGGTAATGTAGGTCACTCATTTTGGAGCTCTGGAATCTCAAAAAAGGCGGGTGTGGGGATCCTAATTCGGAAAGGCCTCCGCATGACGGTCCTGAAATACTGGGCCGACACGGAAGGAAGAGCTGTGTTGGTCGTGGGAACTATCCATGACACGGTCATTACCCTTGCCACAGTCTACGTGCCTAACCAGAGGTAAAAGAGATTTCTCCACAAAACTGCTGAGAAAGTGTTCACTATAGCACAAGGCCACACAGTTCTCGGGGGTGACTTCAACACATGGATGAATAGCTCCCTGGATAGGCAAACTAAAATGGATGCACATAAACCACCACAGTCACAGGAGGAGGCCGGAATTAAAACAACTCTTACCCTGTATGGCCTTACTGACAGCTGGCGTCACCTACACCCATTAGACAAGGGTTTCACCTTCCACTCCATCCCCCATGATACTCTCACACTGATTGATTATATATTCCTCTCCGAGGCCTGTTACGAATACTCCGAACCGCGAACATACACCCCATTGCATGGTCAGATCACGATATGGACATGGTGGACATAGGCTGCGATGACCTCGCACCCCGGACCACAAAGTGGAGATGCAATGAATCGCTATGGTCAGATACAGTCTTCAGAGAAGACTTTGAGAACGAAATGAAGCAATTCTTCATTACCAATGATACAGGTGAGGTTGCAAAGGTGTCCGTATGGGAGGCAGCTAAGGTTACATGGAGGGGTATCCTCATCAGAGAGGGGGCTCGGAAAAAGAGGGAACGTAGTTTACTGGAGAAAAACATTAGAGAAAAACTGAACACGGCGGAGAAATTAGCACAGTCATCCCCACACGAAAGATCAAAATATATTGCTGAAGCCAAAGAGCTCAGGGAGGAACTGAAAACACTTGATGTAGGCAAAGTGGCCCAGACCCTACAATATCTAAAGCAGAAATATTATGAAAAGGGTGACAAGGCAGACGCCCTCCTGACGGCACGGCTTCGGGCGCAGAGGGCAGAAAGATGGGTGGACTTAATAGAGAGAACCGATGGCACCCTCCTAGACACAACAGAGTCCTCCCCAGAGGGAATACAAGAAGAATTTGTCTCCTTCTACGAGGACTTGTGCACCTGCGATCCACCTCCCCATCGGGGAATATTGATACATACCTCAGAGAGGCAGGGCTCCCTGCGCTGACACGCACAGAAGCTGAATCCCTAGAAACATCAGTCAAGGAGGAGGAGGTTATGGACGTTATAAAGTGTCTAAAGACAGGGAAGGCCCCAGGGGAGGATGGGTTCACGCCCGGTTTTTATAAAACGTTTTCCACGCTCCTCGCCCCCTTTTTGGTGACCTTGTTCAATGGTGTCTCTGAGACAGGCTATGCGCCCCCATCCTTTGCACAGGCCCTTCTCGCAGTCATCATCAAAGACTCCGCCTCCACCCTTGCACCTTTCATTAACTCGTCCTTCCGGTCAGGTCTTGTTCCCAATGATCTTAAAGAAGCCTGGGTACGCCCACTCTTAAAAAAGCCATCACTTGACCCCACCATCCCTGGGAATTATAGGCCCATAACAATGGTCCGATTCTTGTTAAAAATCCTGGACAAGGCCGCCTACTCACAAGTACAAAAATACCTGGAAGAGAACCGTCTCCTAGTCCTACGGCAATCTGGCTTCCGCCCACGACATGGCACTGAAACGGCCCTCCTTGACCTAAAGAACCAAATGGATGACCTCAGAGACATAGGCAAGCTGGCACTACTCCTGCTCCTTGACTTATCGGCGGCGTTCGATTTGGTCAATCACAACACCCTCTGCCGCCATCTCGCAACTGCCGCCAACTTCTCCCCCAAAGCCTGTGAATGGATAACCTCCTTTCTCCATGAAAGGGCCATGAAAGTCTTCTCTGACTCATCCTCTGCCACCCCTAGACTCATCAAATGTGGAGTCCCACAAGGGTCATGTATAGCGCCAACGCTATACAACCTATTCACTAGACCTCTGTTTAGCATCCTGGACTCTTTGGGCATCTCATACACCAATTATGCGGATGACACACAGGTGCTAATCCCACTCACAGGTGACTACAAAGCAGACATGTCTAATCTCAATGCCATCTACTCAACCATCCAATCCTGGTTGGTGGACAACTGGCTGTGCCTTAACAGCGAAAAAATGTATATCCTACTTATTGGCTCACCCACTACCCTGGGTAACCTCAGTCAAGACTAGGCTTCCTTCACTATTGACAACACACCCATTAAGGTATCCAACAATGTTAAAACACTTGGCGTCTACCTAGACTCGGACCTCACCATGGACCGACAAGTGAATTCTATTGCCTCCTCATCAGCCTACTACGCCAAAATCATTAATGCAGCCATTCCTAACACGACACAACTGCCTCACCATGCCAGGGCCATTATTGGCTCCAGACTCGACTATTGCAATGCCCTCCTATCTGGGACCTCCTGCAAAAACCTGGCCAAACTACAACTGGCTCCAAACAATGTCCTTAGGGCAGCCACCGGGGCCTCAAGGAAAGAACACATCTCCAAAATCAGAAGGCATGTCCATTGGCTCCCAGTCAAACAGAGAATCATCTTCAAAACCCTATCCTTGATATGATATAATATGATATGGCATTTATAACGCGCCTATACACAAGTTTTTCAAGGCGCGACAAGGCAAGGAGGGGGAACAGGGGAAGACAGACAACGATCCTACTAGGCCAGGTGTCATTCAGATCGCGCAAGTGCAAGGGAGGGGAAGGAGGAGAAGTGCGGAGGGGAAGTGGAAGAGGAAAGTACAGTACAAGGGGTAAGAACAATAGATAAATAAACAATAAATAAACAATAGGAGAAAAAAGGTGCGGCCAGCAGGTGGCAAGGGAAAGGGTAAGTGCAGACGTCCGGTGTCAAGTGCAGAAAGTGGGACCGTAGGGATACAGAAAACAGTCATCAAGTGCAGGGGTTGTCAGGACCCGACTGGCGGGGGAGTGGATCTGGGCCCGAGATTGGAGGTTGGCCAGGTAACCAGTACAGTTTCTGTGTCAGCCAGGAATCAGCAAGGGAAGAGAGGAGAAAAAGCGGACGAGAAAAGAAACGTTTTGAGGTGTTTACGGAACCGAAGATGATTCTCCTCAAGTTTCAGGGAGGCAGGGAGGCTGTTCCAGAGGGAGGCCCCAGCCGAAGCGAGAGATCTATCACCAGCTCGTTGCTTGGAGAAGCGACTGACACTGAGGGAATTTGAGGCAGAAGAGCGAAGAGCTCGAGAAGGAAGGTATTTAGGAAGAGAGAGTTGAAGGTATTGAGGCCCCAGGCCCCAGAAGGCCTTGTGAACGATGCAGAGGGTTTTGAACTTAATCCTCGCAGCCACTGGGAGCCAGTGCAGAGATTTCAGTCCTGGAGATCCCTGGGCTTGAGGCCAAGGACAAGTCTTGCAGTTCTGTTCTGGATAAGTTGCAATGGGCAGAGAGTAGAGGCAGGTAGATTTAGAAAGAGGCTGTTACAATCAATGTTCCCTCTAATTATTTTGCTCTATGTGCGGAACTGGTTTGCTGTTGTGCGCACATTATTTTCCATGTGCGCAACTGACTAATGAGGTAAGCCACTTTGTGAGCGTGCGTATGTAGTGAACTACCGTCACAGAAGAGAGTTCTGAAAGTAATTTCCTCTTCCCGGCCACTTCGATTCTTGACAAATCTTACAATCTTACTACACTTTTTACAAACACAAAGGCTAAAATAGAATATGTTATATGTGATTAAACAGAAAACTCAACCAGTCCAAGACTTCAGCATCTGCCACAGTACCTTGCAAATGTTTTATGCCACTGGAAAATCACTCATGTGTACTACAAAACACAAGTATATGTCGTCAAACTGATGTGGCTGCCAAGAAATTCAGACAGGAGTTCAAGTGTCACTTTAATGAAGTAATTCAAGGGCCAGGAGAACATGCATCTAATAATTTGTGTAAGGATGATAATTGCATCAGAATAGCTGCACCTCAGAATATGATGATCAAATATTCCTGTGCCTCTGCTTACTATCCACATTACGTTGTCCTTTGGGTATTGATAACACCAGCCTTACAGCTAAGAGACATATAGACCATCCATTTTTACTCCCTAAATATGAAAATGTGCCCACCAAAAATGAGAAACAATGAACATTTTGTTTCATCAACCCACAAAGCTCTACTGATGGTGACCAGTAGAGCAGTGGCATAGGAAGGAACTCTTCTAATATTAATGCCTGAACTCAACAGGAATTTTAAGGGGAAGAACATCTTTTAATAATCAGAAAGTATTCCTATTGGCAAAGCTAATCACTTTTTTACTCCCTGAAAAATCATTTGGCTCCAGGTAGGGAGCAAAATCTGATTAGAGCCTTGCTTGTAACCCCAACATAGAAAATGAAATGACAGGCGACATAAATATATAAGAATATCACATATATATGCCTTTTAAGTTAATGGCATCAAATCTTGAGAGATAGAACAGATTGAGTCCCTTCGTCTGTAAATGTGGATCCCTGTTCTGTAATTCTTTGTCATGAGTTAAACAAGATTCAGGGAGATGCTAGAGATGATACAGAGTGCATGGTTATATTGAAAAGACCTTAGCAGTTGAGCATAGAAAGAAAAAGGTGCTGTTGTCTAGACGGGTACTAGAATTTCCTATCCTTTAGCAAACGAGCAACACATTTCCTTCAGTGTACTGCCGAAACTTCTGACTTGGTTTTTTTAATTTGCTGCTTTGATCATCACCCGCAAGAAGTGATGACCTGTGTTCTTCCACTCTTACCCTTCCCCGGCCCCTGTGGTTGCCTACAATACTAGTTGATAGAGCACTGTAAAACGTGAGGGATTGTAGTAGTAAGCACTCAGTGGGATATTTGCAGAGCCACAATACTTTGCAAGCAAGGAATATTTAATGCCTCAACATATGTGCATTTTAAGAATGCCATGACTCTGCATGTACGCAATTATTTTGCAGCGCATACAAGATTGTTTGCAACATACCCCACACTTATATCATTGTGTAGGATTACGCAGTGCTCAGTGAAACAGTTTTTTGCATAGCAGCGAGTTACCATATAATGTATGATGGTCTATGCCCAAAGGAACTCTGAACACTTGGAAACGAGGCAGATTGTGTAAAATCATTCTCCTGTCTGACTATCCGGTGCCCTGATAATATGGACGGGTAATCCCAGGCATAGTTCATACTAATTATCCCTTGTTGGCAAAGTAAATTATATTGCAATGTAGCTCTCTACTTATAGGGTAATGTTATTAATGCTAAAGTAGGAGCCGCTGAGCGTCACATTTGTCTTCTAAAAATCCTTATAGGGCAAATTCATATTTGAGTTTTATAATGTGTTCACTAGCAAGGGCGCGGCTTCAAAGCACTTGCGTCACATATGTACAAAGAAGAGGAAGTATGGGATAAGGTTACACATCCAGGTGGCCTGCTTATTTACAGTCAGTATCCAATATTTTAGCTGGTAGTTAGATTGTATCGTGCTTTTGGTAAGACACAATGGCCCTCATTACGACCCTGGCGGAAAGCGACTGACCGGAGCGCCACAGCGGAAATAGCGTTTCCGCCATTGCACGAAGGAGCAAAGTGCGGCCCATTCCGACCCATCGGGCACGAGCACCACGGCATGGCGGAAGTGCAAAGTCCGCGATGGCGGAAATGACCCCAAAACGGCCCACACCGCCGCCGTACGGCGCCCTAGGTGCAATACCGCCACCCCTCTTAGCGGTCACCGCAGTGTGCGCCTCCCGGAAAGTACGGTGGCCGGAAATATACGGAAACGGAAGTAAAAACATGGGCCCGGAACGGGAAACATCCCGGCGCACACCTATAAATACACTAAAACCACACAACCACTAAAATCACTACCCTGAAACACACCCCAACCCGTCAACCACCCTAGCGAAACCAAGAATAATGGGAAAAGCAGCGAAGAAAGCGTGCGACCGCAAGCGGCAAGTCCACTTCTCCCGCGAGGAACTCACCGTGCTAACAGAGACCCTCCAGGATAATGCTGCCGTCGTCTTCTGCACGCAAATGACCAGGACGGCACTCGCAAACAAGAAGGCCATATGGGCTCTGGTGGCACAGCGGGTAAGTGCGGTGGGGACCGCACCCCGCACCCCACAGCAATGCCGCAAGCGATGGGACGACCTGCGGATACGCGTCCGCAGCATACTCTCTGCCAACCGCAACATTGCCACAGCCACCGGGGGAGGTCCTGAATCACCCATCAAGTTGACCCCCTGGGAAGAAATCTGTGCCTCCACCATCGGAATGGAGAGCATAGAGGGAGTCGGAGGGATGGAGAAAGGAGTGCAGACATCCGAAGATTCAGGTAGGTGGGCCAGATAAAACAATGCCAAATCCACACAGTCCATCCATGTGAAGTACCATGCGTCCACATAGTGCAACAGAAACACATGTCCAGGAGAACGTCCACACACATCGGCCTGCAAGCGCACGTTAAAACCCACAATAAATACATAAATAATTAAAAACCCCTAATACACGCACTACACGTGCAGCAGGCACACCCTAACTGCAGGCTGCCAGACAACTGCACCCTCACTCCACACACAAATCAAAGCACCTCCAAGGCCCCGACCCAAATCACCCTCAGGTACCACCCCAATGCATGTGATACAATGCCATTCCAATTCCCACAGACCCATCAATAACCCTCGCCCTCCTTTACTCCACCACAGGGTCCGATCCAAACGACGAGCTACAGGACACCCCTACCAGCACACCTGCAAAGAGGGCCAAGACCAACGGCCAGAGACCCTCCACCTCAGCTGCACGCATCAAGACACGGCAGCAGCACAAATCAGGTGGCAGCACAGAGGAGGGAACATCAACAGGCACCCCAGCAGCCAGCATGCCCACAACACCACCACCACAGGTCCCCCCAATGGATGCCACAGAAGGCACTGCCTCTGGTGGCAGCAGCACCATAGGTGACACCCCATTGATGGCAGCATGCTCGGACACAGAAAACGGGGATGCCGAAGTCAGATCCATCCATGACCTGTCCCAATCCCCCTGTCTGTTCCATCCCGTACAACATGAGGATACCACGCAGGGGCACCCACCAGACGACGACTGGCCATCCCCCACAAGCCCTGTGGCAAGGCAACATGAGGACAACAGCCCCTCTGTGACACCCCCGCAAATGGCCATGGCCCAGCAGAGGCAACAGTCCCTGGACAAGTTAATCGAACAACAGCAGCAACTGGCCACACTCCTCAAGGACCATGCCGATGAATGTGGGGGCACTAAGGCAGACATAGAAACATCAACTGAGACACTTAGGGCAGAAATAGAGAGAGGTACAGAGACGCTAAGGGCACAAATGGAGAGAAGCACCGAGAGCCTGAGGGGGGAACTGCATGCGACGTCCAAAGACGTATGTGCCGAACTTGCCGCAGTGCGCCGTGTGCTCACTGAGCTCTCGCAAACCCTTAGGGACATGCATGGACGTGAGCAGGCAGACACATCATCCGTTGCAAGTTCCGTCCAGGGCAGCCCCCAACGTAGATCTGGAAGGAACCTGCGCTCCACAGGCAGGGGTGCCCCTGATACCCGCAGAGGGGGCTTGCAATAGCGACAGCCCACCGACAATGAGCATCTCTGGACACTGGTGTTCGGGGGGGAGGTAGGAGGGTGGAGGGGGTGTGTTGGGCTCACTTGGGTGGCGGGTCGATAGGGTGTTCAACATGATATCACATATGCCATAAAAAGTGCACGATCAACCAATGAGAAGTGTGGACATTGATCTTTGTGTACTAGGCCATCATAGGCGCACAGTCCATATTGTGCATGTCCCAGACACACGCAGTGCCACGAGTCCCGTGTCCATGTATCAGCCACCAGGCGTGAGTGCTAGAAGCATGCATCTATGAGATGCTGACGAATGTCACGGGCCTCCGGTGCCTCGCAGACTCCATGAGGTGCTGCCACATCCCCACCCTCATCATGACCATCATCAGGTGCTTGCAGTTCTGCGTCAGGGGGCATGGGCACATTTCTACGTACGCACATGTTGTGGAGCATGACACATGCCATCACCATCTTTGCAACCTTCTCATGGCGGTACAGGAGTGCCCCGCCAGACCTGCTGAGGCAGCGGAAACGAGTCTTCAGTAGGCCGAATGCCTGTTCAATGACTACACGGGTACGTGAGTGGGCATGGTTGTAGTCCTCCTCATGCTGGTCCCGTGGGTTCCGGACTGGTGTGAGGAGCCATCTCTTCAGTGGATATCCAGCATCACCTGTATGTGGATGAGAAACGTATGATGTGGAATGCCATTGATACGTACGCACACCCCCCCCCCTTCCTGGCAGGTCAATGCCAATTCACATACCCCACATCATCATGCATGTAATGAGACTCACCGAGTAGCCAGGATCTGTTCCCTGCGTGTCGCTCCATGTAGCGTGGTATTGTAGAGTTCCTCAAGACCATAGAATCATGGGTTGATCCAGGGAATCGGGCACAACAATGTGTAATGATCCTGTTGGAGTCACACACCATCTGCACATTCAGGGAATGAAATTGTTTTCGGTTGCGGTACTGGGCCTCCATGGCATGTGGGACGACCAATTCAACATGGGTGCAGTCGATGGCACCAATGCAACCCGGTATGCCGCCAAGTGCATGGAATCCCACTTTTGTGTTGGTTATTTCCTGCTCCGAGCGTGGTAGAGAGATGTAGTCGTCTGCGTGCTGCAGGAGGGCATCGAGCACTTGCAATAGTGTCCGTGAGAACAGTGGCTGAGAAATGCCATGCAACTGTCCGACTGTGTGCTGGTAGGTGCCTGTGGCCAGGAAGTGGAGTACAGACACCACCTTCAGTAGGGGTGGGATGGCGGTTGGGCTATCTATCATGCTGACAAGGTCAGCCTGTGTCATGTCCACAATGGCGGCTATGGTGTCCCGGTCCAAACGGTAGAGGGTGTGGATCTGCTCATCAGTGAGGTTGAACGGATGTGCTCGGAGGCGTGGGATTGCGGGCTGCCTGCGTGGTGGTAGTGGCTGTGCTGGTGGGCCTTGCTGGCCCTGCCTTGGCCTCCTCCTCCTCCTGCGTCTCCTCCGTGCGGCCGGTTGTAGTTGGTGTTCGTCTTCCTCTTGGAGTTGGAGCACTTGCAGTGCTATCAGGTCCCCCAGGGCCAACATCGCGAGTCCTGCCGGTAGCATTTCGGTGTGGTTGTGGGAGGAGACTGGCTGTGCAATTTATGTGTTTTCAGGCTGTATGGCCTCCACCTGTGGTGATTGATTCCACCTGTGCAAACTGCTCTCCCCTTTGGCCGAGCACGTCCCGCGCACAACGCTGCAATTCGGGGAATTGTATCTTGCTATTACGATCATGTATTAGTACCCGATGGCCGTGTAAGATTGGTTGATATGTTCATTCTGCTGTGGTCCCATTGTTTCACATACTATCTGTGCAGTCGCGATCTGACTTGTGAGGGGTCAGTGGAACGTAGTACTCGAGTAACGGTGGGCCCTCATGCATCACTGTACCGAGTTGCAACGACGGGCGGGGCGTCCCATTCGTGGGTGAAGGCAGTTGCCATTTTCACACACAGCCGCACTCGATGGAATAATTAGTGATTTCAAACGGCCACAGATGCCTTTTCGACGTGATGTTGCAAATGAGGAATTCGAGGGGCGGCGCTTTCGGTTTCCAGCTAGCGCCGAGGAGATGCCCACAGGTCTGACTGCAAATGTAACGTTCTATTGTTCTATGTCCTTGGGACAGGGGCCATGGCGAGGGAGCAATGATTGATATGAATAGTTGGGGATGCGCAATAGCTACGTGGGCGATGAGGCCGTCCGTTCCCAAATACATGTTACTTCACAACACTGGATTTACGGGCTGGGGCACTGTGGATTTAGCAGGCTGCATAACGCACAGACTCAATGGATGTTTCTAATGTTATGTGAGTAATTATTCAGGCATTTTGATCCCGGGATGAGGGAATGATGGATGGATGCATGGGCAGGTGATTTGATACAGAGTTTGCCATGTACAGGGCTTCTTGGGATCTATCCGCCTCCCCTACGCTATGTGATGCAGGGCTGCCATAGTGGGACCATCGTCCATCTGGCCTTGTTGAGCCCTCCCTGTCTCGAGGCGCCCTCAGACACTTGTGTCCATGCACGTTAACATTCCCATCTGATGGAATCTGTTTTGACAGACGCATGCACAGGTACACTCGTTTGTGATGGTGTTTGCACCTCGATATAGATGGTTATGAGTCGCAAGTGGTTTTGGGGTGGTGATGATCCTTTTGGTTGGGCTAGCATGCATATGGCTGTGGATTTCGTGTGATCATTGAAGTGAGTAGTTGGAATGTAGTTCTGATGGCCATTCTGTTCTTTTTGTTTTCTTTTGGTTGACAGGTATCTCCTCCCCTTTTGCCACTGCCATCTGTATGCCACTCCTGCAGATGGCTTTTACTCCCGACACCTGCTGCTTCGTGTGAATCAGTGGAGCAGCATTATGATCTTATGGGACGATCGCCAATGGGCCACATGCCCTTACGCAGTACTGGTGGCTCGGAGCAACATTTCGGCCTTTCAGCTGGACTAGTGCCTCCCCATTGGGACGGCCCTGCGGTTCTGTGCGCTTCCATGTAGCCTTTTCGTACGTGAATGTGGCTCTGTGTACCATGGGGGTACAGGGCGACACACAGGTAGTGGCTGGTCATTTCTTGCGGAAGCAGCCCACAATGGTGAATGGTGTTTTGGAGTTCATGGCCTGATGGCTGTATGGGCTTGGTGATTTTGATGTGCATTAAATTTCTATTCTGATTTGGCCCGTGTAGCGTTCTTCTTTGCAAGTGATGTGGCATATGCCTATTTGGGGGGCGATGTATTGTGAGGAGATCTGCACTGGGTTCCAGCTTCGGAGTTTGGTTGCGTGGTACTGTACTGGGCGCGTTTGCCTACGGAGCCCGTGAGGTCAGGGATGGGGGCTGCCAATATGACAGTTTGAATGTTGTCATGCTCAGGGGCGGGGGATTGGGTTTTGTGTAACAGATGCCGGTCGGCCAGGTGGACTGGTGGAATGATGTGATTTTCGGAATGTTGGTGGTCACTGGTGCCTGTGTTTGCGTGCGTTTCTTGGTGGGGGACTGTGGTCATGTCCATTGGGATGGCTTCTGTATTCGTGCCATCTGTGCCCTGCAGCTCCCATTGGCCCCTCTTGTGTTTCTTTTGTTCGTTGGCATGCATGGGTGACTTGTACATTTCACTGGTTGCATTGTGGCTTCATTGCACCTACGGGGAGTTGTACTTTGTGGGCAGGGAGCGGTGTACAGGCACTCAGTGGGGCCGTTTACGGTTGATTCGCGATGCCGTACTTCTCGCCATGGCGGAATGGTACATTGCGCCATGCCTGATGGCGTTAGGTACATGTCCGCTTGGGTCGGAATTGGCGTACCGTTGCACCATGGCGGTGTTTGCGGTTTGGCATGGCGCGCGCGCGCGTGCTTGGTGCAGTTAGCGTTGGCGTTCACTTCGGTGTCGCTAATGGCTTCGTACTTTGCGGTGACGGGTCATAATCGCACCGAGCGCTATTCGATGGCGGTATTGCATTTCCGCCATCGTTTTTCGATTTCCGCCAGGGTCGTAATGAGGGCCAATGAGTAACAGAAATTCTGGCACTTGAACGTTATTCCTGTTATTCGTATCATTCATATTACAACAAACATAAAACCATATCATATCAAGTGGATGTAGGTACACATCTACTAACCTTTCGCAGAGCCAAGAGAGGAGGAGTCAAGGTTGTCCGGTACTATCTTAATGTGCTCTGGGGCAGAAGTTAGAGTCATAAGGTCAAAGCATGGTAGAATCAAGTTTAGGAGTCATAGGTGGGGAGGGAACATTATGGTTAATGTGTGCAGGCGTATCTTGGTTAGAATCTTCTGTTAATGGATCCAGTTTTTCATATTAGTTTTTAACCTCTTATGTGTGTATTTTGCTTTTAGGGATTTTAGGTGTTTATTGTCACCCTTGCATAGTAGCGTAATGCAAATTAGCAGAATATCAAGGATAGTTGCTTATTTTAAGAGAAAGCTCCTTTCAATTAATTGCTGTGGCTTGTGCTTCATTACATATTTTTGAATATCTGAGAATTGTCTGTGTGCGCTGCTAAAAATCTTCTGAGCGGCACCCAGAAGGAAGCTGGGCAAGCGCACATGCGCACAGCTTAGAGGGAACACTGGTTACAATAGTCCAGCATGGAGAGAACCAGAGCTCTGGAGACCGTGAGCTTCTGGGGGAAGGAGAGGAAAGGAAGAATACCTCAGAGGAGGTGTAGCTTGTAGTGTGACTTCTTAGAGACGTCAGAGATGTGGGGAGAGAAGGAGAGTTTAGAGTCAAGCCGACCCCGAGATTTTTAGCTTTGCAGGTGGGAGCAGGAAGGGGGCCAAGAGAGGCCTGCCAGAGAGATACAGGAAAGGAGGGAGTGGGTGTGCCGATGAGGAGAATCTCAGTCTTACTGGCATTAAGGTAGAGGTCATTGGAGGCGCACCACTCCTGGATAGCAGACAGACAATCGGAGATGAGGGAAGTATAGGAGGAGGCAGAGGGTAGCCTGAAGATGATCTGAGTGTCATCCGCGTAGCACTGAAAGTTGGTGCAGAGAGCAGCTATGCGGTGGGCCAAGAGTGCCAGGTATTGGTTGAAAAGCCAGGGAGAGAGGTTAAACCCCTGGGACACACCACAAGTAGAGAAAAAGATAGCAGAGAGGAAGGACGCAAGTTGAACCTGGGAGGGTCGGTCGGAGAGGAAAGAAGTCAGTCACGCCAGAGCCTGACCAGTGATACCCAGGTTAACACAGAGACGATTGAGCAGGATGCCATGGTTGACAGTGTCAAAGGCAGAAGAGAGATCAAGCAAGATGAGGACAGAGGGGGTGAAGCCAGACTGATGGTCATGAAGACAGCCAACAGATTCAGTGTGGAGATTAAGCTGGGAGATGGCCAGTTTCTCCAGGAGCTTGCCCAGGAAGGAGTGATGGAGATGGGGCAATAGTTAGCCAGGCAGGAGTGGTCAGCAGAGGGCTTCTTAAGAAGGGGGTGCACAAGGGAGTGCTTCAGGGCGGATGGGAAGACTCCAGTGGCAAAGGAGTGATTGCAGAAATCAGCAAGGGCAGGAACCAGGGAGTCAATGTGGTCGTTTATGGTTTTGGAGGAACAGGGGTGAACCTGTTTTGACGAGACTTTCATATATCGGACTTGTCTAGAAACCTCATCAGCGGAGAACAAGGAAAAGGCAGAGAAGGAGGGAGGAGTGGAAGCTGCAGAAAGGCCAGAAGAAGAGCAGGGGATAGGGGGAGGGAGTGGATAGGAGGAGAGTGAGGACAGGATGTCTCGAGTTTTAGAGATGAAGTGAGAAGCCAGTGCCTTGCAGAGGGCCTGGGAAGGGACAGGAGAGGTAGAGACTGCGGCAGGATTGGCCAGTTCCTTGCATATTTTAAAGAGTTCAGCTGAGTTGTTTGATGCCGAAGAGACGTGGGCTTGGATATGAGCTCTCTTCTTGGTTATGACAGAAAGCCGGTATTGCCTCTGGAGCAGGCGGCAGGCCAGTTTGTCAGAGGATGTACATGAAGCACGCCATTTCCTCTCGGCCACCCTGCACTTGCGTTTTAGGGTGATGAGGTCAGAGTCGTACCAGGAGTTGCACTTGGCTTTGGGCTTCAGGCGGATTCTCATGACAGGGGCAAGGATATCAAGAGTATCAGATATAGCAGAGTGGAGCGTGGAGAGGGCTGTGTCAGTGTGAGAGTCAGCCAAAGAGGGGGTGGGGGTGAGAAGGTGATGGCGAAAGCCTCAGCTGACACCTGCTTTATGGGTCAGATGACCGAGAAGGTGGGTGGCAGTGATGGAGGTGGCTTGGCCTGAGGGGAAGGGAGGGTGAGGTTGGAGGAGAGGAGACAGTGATCACTCCAGGAGGGAGGAGTGGAGAGGGGAACAGAAAGGGGAAGGTCTGAGGAGATCAGAGCATCCAGCGTGTGCCCTGCAGAGTGAGTCGGGCCAGAGGGGAGAATAGTGAGTGAGAGAGAGTCGCAGAGGTCACAAAAGAGTACAGAGGGAGGACAGGAGGCATCCAGGTGGATGTTGAACTCCCCAAGAAGGAGGAGTTGAGTGGTTGAGGCCAGGAGTGAGGAGGAGAGGTCTGCGCACTCAGAAAGGAAGGAGGAGATCTGGCCAGGTGGCCAATAGATAGTAGCCATAGTAAGGGAATGGCTGGGGGAGAGAGAGAGCCTGCAGACGAGGCATTCAAAAGAGGAGTAGGCCTGCATAGGAATTACAGAGGCAGGAATCCATTTGGGGAAGATCAGGGCTACACCCCTACCAGAGCGGTTGGACCTGGGTGCGGAGAGGATCTTGTAGCCGTCAGGTAGTAGCATGTCAAAGCTAGTGATAGAGCTGGCCGTGAACCATGTCTCAGTGAGACCGAGGACATCAAGGTCAAGTTCTTCAAGAAGGCAGCAGATATCAGAGGAGTGTTTGACAGCAGAGCGAGATTTAAGAGTGGCAATATGGAGATGGTTGCCATCCTTGAAGGACTTCTGGGGAGGGGTATAGGTCAGAGGTGCACCCTTCGGAGGTGTAGAAGGAGCCCGAGAGGGGGCAGAGAGGGAAGGAGAAGGCAAGGTAGCCGAGGAGGAGGCAGAAGGGAGAGGTGAGGTAATCACGGAGGGGTGAGAGGGAACAGGAGGAGAAGAAGGCAAGTTGATGAGGTGCGGAAGTGTCTGTCAAAGAGGTGAAGGTTGGCCTGAGGGCCTTGGACCAAGACGGTCCCATATGAGTATCCATTAATGATGACCTTAGAGGAGTGTAAGGAGGCCAGGAGGGCATCCCACCGGGTGCCACCATTAATGGGAGAGGAAGAGAAAGAAGAGAGCACAGAGACCATATGAAGGGAGTCATAGGTCTGGCGAAGGAATGACAAAGAGGATGTTGGTGAGAGTTTCCTTGAAGGAGGCACTGGTGTAGATATCAGCTATAGGAAGGCCTGGGTTGGAGACCAGAATATCCTTTTTAAACTTTTTCCTACCAGATTTAGTGAGGAGAGCCGGATAGTCGATAGAGAAGCAGTTGGAAAAGATAGGAGAGACAGTGAGCACCATAGAGTAGGTGGGAGAGGTGGAAGGGAGAGGGGTAGACACTAGAACGGACAGCTAGAGCAGGCAGACAGGACAGCGAGAGGCAGGCAGTTTGAGTAACAGGACAAGACGACACACAGGATTTAAAGAGATCACAAAAAGCACATTAAGACAGTAGGGAGACACACCTAAGTTTGAGAATCCTGAATAGTGGGAGAAAGGCCTAGGATACACAGTGCAATTCTATAGTACTCAGTCACATTTATATGCCACAAAAGTTTGAGAATCCTGAAAAGTGGGAGAAAGGCCTAGGATACACAGTGCAATTCTATAGTACTCAGTCACATGTATACTCCTTGGCACACAAATGCCTCCATGATGTTGCTCCTCCATATCTTGTTCAGATAATTGTCAAGCACACCGCCACAAGACCTCTTAGAGAGGGGTACTCCAACCTTATCCTCGTGCCTAAGACCATCAAGGCCTGTGCAGGGGATCTAGCTTTCCCACGATAGCCGCCACACAATGGAACGCCCTTCCACCTCAACTAAGAATGATTGAATCTCACCAAGCCTTCCGCAAAGCAATCAAAACCAAACTCTTCATCTGAACACTAACCTTTTGCTTCCTTTTGCTCTGCTTAAATCCTTTTTTGTGTTTGAATTATTCATGTACTTGCAACTAAGAGACCTCACGGTCACATGTAAACATCTTGTAGCACAATAATACTACACCTTCTTGTAACAGCGCCGCAATGCCTATGGGCTGCATGTGCGCTTTAGAAATGCAAATAAATAAAATAAATAAATAAAATCCCAAAGGAAGGCAGAGAGCCAAAACACTGCAGATCTTATCAACCCATCTCACTACTTAATATTGGTGCCAAAATATACGCGCAAATCATTGCAGCCCGATTAGAAACACACCTACCGCGACTAATACACTCTGAGCAAGTCGGCTTTGTGATGGGGAGACAAGGGGCTGATACGATGAGGAAAACACTCCACCTGATACATGAAGCACAGGGGGTGGGGGGGCGACCCAACTCTCCTGTCTCTGGACGCCGAGAAGGCCTTTGACAGGGTGGCCTGGGATTTCTTGGAAAAAGTGCTGGCTTGGATAGGGTTAGGACCAAAGCTCCGTCGTGCCATTAAGACATTATATTCATCCCCAAAGATGACGGTGTCGGTGAACGGTGGCTACTCTAGGTGGTTCGCACTGGAGGGGGGAACAAGACAAGGTTGTCCACTGTCCGCAATACTATTTGTTCTGTCCCTTGAACTTACCCTGGAGAGAGACATTGAGGGATAGTCCAGACTCACCATCTCCTGGATGGGCCGCCTGAACGCCATTAAAATGGTAATCCTGCCTAAAATACTTTACCTGTTTCAGATGCTCCCCATTAAAATGCCCAGAGAATACTTTATTGCCACCAGGAAATCCCTATTAGCATTCCTGTGGCAAAACAAAAAGCCCAGAGTCCTTAGATCCTTGCTTCAACTCTGAAAGGACAATGCAGGGATGGGCCTCCCAGACTTAGAATTATACTATAGGGCGGCCCAATTGTGTGTACTAATGCCACACCTGAGACAGCAGACAGACCTACAATGGATAGGCTTAGACAATTACCACCTCCGCCCATTTACTGTAGGAGAATGGCTTTGGGTCCCTGGGCCCCAATTACAGAATAGAATTAAGAACCACCCCATCCATGGAACAATATGGGCGGTGTGGACACCAAACAAAGAGATGAGAAGGGTCACTACCTGGCCTTCCCCCCCTAGGACATCTATGGGTCCAGGGATCTGAGACGCTATCGCGGACCCAGGGAGCTTCCAATCCTGGTATGAGGCCGGGCTCGAAAGGGTGGGCCAATTGTGGAGAAATAAGATCTTCATCACCATCCAAGAGCTCGAAGAAGCACTCTGTATAGGCCGACTCTCGTTGTTTCAATACTTGAAATTGAAAGGTGTCATGACACGGGAGGTATGGAAAGACCACCTGCAGAGGGACCTCACCCCGTTCGAGAAAATCCTCAACACTTGCACAAGCTCCAAAGGCCTCATAAGTGCGATATACACGGCACTAGTAGAGGTTCACATGACTCCCTCAGTCACACTGAAGAGCAGATGGGAAGCAGATTTGGGAGGGCATCTCTCGCAGAGGTTATGGTTACAAATATGTAGAAGAACAGCGAAATCATCTATATCTTGTCAGTACAAACTGCATGCTATTAAATTATTGGATAGATGGCAATATGACCCGCTCAGGTTGGCCAAGATGTATCAGGATGTGAGCCCATACTGCTGGAGGGGTTGTGGACGAAAAGCAGACTATTGGCATATTTGGTGGGAATGCAAGGCAGTGCAAGCATACTGGGACGAAGTACTCAGTTAGATTAAAGAAAAGGGCAACTCTCCCCACCAAGACTGAATGGATAGGTGTCTCTCGAAACATTTTCAGAATGGACAACCTGACTGCTGCCCTCCATGGGGACCATACCTCTGTTGATAACAAATGGTCAGAATTTTGTGCGAAGTATATTGTATGAAAGAATGTGTGCGCAATATGTCAAAACACAATAGTCATTCAGTTGACCAGTTGACAATGCCTGCAAAGAGTCATAGGGCCTCATTACGAGGTAGGTGGTAAGGGATTACCGGCACCGGTAAGGACACTGGTGCCGGTAATCCCTTACCACCCTGTTCCAAGATCCCTTAGCGGGTCCCTTCCTTAACGCCTGGTTTTACCAGGCGTTATGGATGGGACCCGTTAAGGGACTTCAGAGCTAATAACGGTACCGCAAATTGCAGTACCGTTATTAGTTCCATCCCCAATCCCATTGAGCCCTATGGGGGCTCGAATGGGAATGGGGAATGGTTGCTGGAATGGGGACTTACCGGGTCCTCCAAGGTTGAATGACACGGTATGTCCCTATTTCGGGAACCCGGACCCGGAATGCGGTAAGGGGGTAGCCATGGTGATAATAGCACCATGGCTACCTCCTACCTCGTGATGAGGCCCATAATGTACTAATGTGTGCCTCTGCTCATCGTTATGGCTCTACCAAAGACTCTGCTGCGAAATATTGGAATCATTTTCGCCTCACCTACAGTCATATGGGAAGGGGAAGGAGGTGGGAAGTTGTGGATAGACATTATTAGAAATATTACTGAGAAAACTGTGTATCTTATAGTTGATAATATGTACTATGACAATGTCTTTTCATTCTTTATACCATGTTTTACTGAAAATCTTTTTATTAGAATGCTGAAGCCTCCACCTGAAAAACCAATTAAACTAAACCCATTTTTTAAAAAAAAGTAGTAAGGGTAACAAAAGAAATGTACATGACAAAGTAGGATAAGGGGCTACTAGGTAACCCCCGGCACTCCACATAAGATGGTGTGTGCTGGACCTACAAAGTAAAAAGGTAAGTAAGTTCAATGTCACCTTACTATTCTTGGGGACAGTAGTTCACCCAAGAAAAGGTATTTAAACCTTAAGAGAGGTCCAATGGATCTCTCAGTGACACTGCACTGAAGGTGCTTTGTGTCACTATACAAAAAGCAGATGCCTATGAAGTTTGTCAGATCCACAAACAGTGAACACATAAAATCCTAATCAGGGAAAAACACATGAGGGAGTGAGAAAAAGGTCCCACTCACTCTGGAGTAAGAAATTAAAAAGTCCTGAGTCCAGCAAAAGAGCTGGGGATCTCTAAGGTGGGAGGAAATTAGCACAGAAATGAAAATTCTCCCTGCCTCGTCACCCCTGCCCTGCCTAAGGGACAGGAGGATTTAATCCACTCCTGGATTAATCTCTTATTACTGTCGGTCATACTTTCCGTAGAGACCATCAGCATTTTGGTGATTGCACCCTGACCTATGTTCTATAGTGAAATCAAAC
Source organism: Ambystoma mexicanum (assembly GCF_040938575.1). Classification (NCBI taxonomy): domain Eukaryota; kingdom Metazoa; phylum Chordata; class Amphibia; order Caudata; family Ambystomatidae; genus Ambystoma; species Ambystoma mexicanum. Next base: position 1,493,606,737 of record NC_090929.1, on the reverse strand, counting down.
CCTTGGAGGCTGATTGACCATCTTAACAATTTAGGATTTTCCCCCTTCATTTGCATTAACCATCTCAAGTGTACCATACAAGTATGTCCTAAACTTCTTCAGTGACCACATAATGGCAAAACATTCACATTCTATAGTTGCCCACCTTTTCTCTCGGTCCTTGAACTTTCTGCTGATGAAGCAAATAGGGTGTTCTCTGCTGTTCTCATCCAGTTGACTCAAGACTGCACCTATACCTGTATTAGAAGCATCTGTCTGCATAATGAAGGATTGGCTATCCTTAGGATCTCTCAAAACTGGAGCTTTGCAAAGGGCTTGTTTCAGTCCTCCCAAGTGTCAGTAGCGCTCTTGCCTTCGTAGTGTAGCCGAGGAATTCTTCTCCTCGTCAATCTACCGAACTAGTTGATACAATGAACAACCAGAACAATTGATTGGCGGAAAGATGGAATGCCGACGAAGAACCCAGAACCGCATGGAACAGGATACTGGGACGAGACATCTTCTCAAGGTGTACAGGCAAGACCCCCAGACAACTGCAAGAAGAGCAACAATCACAATGGTGCAATTCTATGCCGAAATGTAAACATCAAGAGAGAAACCAAACACTAACCTGTGCAGTTCTTCAGAGTGTCAGAAAATCCCGAGGAAGGAGAAGAAGTAATGTGGAAGTGTTCGTGGCAAACCCAAATACAAAATGACAAGGAATCAACCAGTGAAGGCAATACAGGAAACAGGAGGCGGATCCAAGCAGATGTCCAAAGAGCAACACCTAACCCGACGGCACGAGGACGCCTAAAGGTACATTAAGGCAGTCTCTAGTCCGTGTACCAGTGGTGCAAAGTTCCAATGCAGGAGTAGGAACCGTAAGCGGGAAACAGTACAAAAACTGGCCGGCAAAGTAAGGTAGGTCCAGTGGCGGTCCGAGGTCGAAGAGCAGGGCTGGCAGCAAAAGTACAAAGGAGTAGGCAAGGCAGGTCCGGTGGCGGTCTGAGGTCAGGGAGCAAGGCTGGCAGTAAAAAGTACAAGGGAGTAAGCAAGGCATGTCCGGTGGCAGTCCGAGGTCTAGGAACATGGGGAAAACAAGGCAGAGAAGACAAGGCAAGAACCTGGATACGAGGAATAGCAAGCAGCTAGAATACAAGATTCAGAAGCGCCGGCATAACGTACAGGCGTGGCTTAAATAGGAATCACATGAGCACAATACGTCCTTCAGCGTGCACGGTGAAAACTGAAATCCGTGAGAGGACGCCATCGTCTCCATGCCAACTTCCAAGCTCCCGGCAGACGAGGTCTTAAAGGGGCTGTAACCACCGTTCGTCGGCAAGTACGAGATCCATAAGTATTAGGTCTCGTGGAAGCCGTGGAAGCTGGATAATTACGGCGTCCTAACACCGATGAGTTCTGCCAATACTTGACAGTTTCCTTCCCCAAAGAGGCCCCCACCTTCCGAGATTTCCAAAAACGGGACAACAAAACCGGGGCATGTATGTTCTCAGATGGTTCCCAGGTGCGATCCTCCGGACCATACCCCTTCCAGTCAACATAGTAGTGTCTTCTACCGTTCGCTGAAACCTTGTACTCCACAGCACCCCGAACCCTAACAGGCGGAGGATGAGAGGGGAGACGAGTATCGTGACAGCACGGTTTAATCAAAGACACGTGGAATACTGGGTGAAGTTTCCATGAACGCAGGAGAACCAAACGCACCACTGCCGGGTTAATGACATGCGATGTAGCATATGGACCGACAAAATGTGGGAGTAACTTCCTCTGACCAGGCAGGCGTAAATTGTGAGTTGATAACCACACGTTCATGCCCGGGTGATATACTGGAGCGGGGGTACGATGCAGGTCTGCATAAAGCTTGGTCCTGTTTTGAGCCTCCACCAACTGTCTTTTGACCTGAACATGGGTGCTGGAGATGTCCCTAACACAGGCAAGAGCAGCAGGGTTATGAATCGGCAATTCAGGGGCAAGAGGCAAGGAACGTGGATGTTGTCCATAAAGGGCAAAGAAAGGAGAAACCTGTGTAGCAGTGTGGAGCAAATTGTTATAAGCAAATTCGGCCATTGACAGTACAGAAAGCCAATCGTCCTGGCGCTGAAAGATAAGACATCTTATATACTGTTCCATAGTGGCATTCAGACGTTCGGTCTGCCCATCCGTCTGAGGATGGTAGGCACTCGAAAACCGAGCTTCAATACCTAAAGCAGCTGACAAGGCTCTCCAAAAGCGTGAAGTAAACTGAGGACCGCGGTCGGAGATGATCAGAGAAGGAAGACCAAACAACCTAAAAACGTTCCGCAGAAAGAGATCCGCCAGTTTAGGAGCAGTAGGGATCCCCTGACAAGGTACAAACAGTGCCATTTTAGTAAAATGGTCGATGACCACCCAAATAGTGTCAAAACCTTCCACCACAGGTAGTTCCACGACGAAATCCATGGAAATGGAGGACCAAGGGCAATCTGGAAGAGGCATAGGTTGTAGCAAACCCACGGGTTTGCCATGTGATGTCTTACACTGAGCACAAACCGAACATGTATTTATGTAATCAGTGACATCCTGCAATAAAGATGGCCACCAACACCATCTTTTTAGTAGATCAACAGTCTTCCTAATACCTGGATGCGCAGCCAGAGACGAATCGTGACACCATTGTATAGCAGTACGTCGCGTCCCCGGAGTAGGCAGGAATATTTTACCCTGGTTATAGGGTAATGAATTTACGATCTCCAGTCTGTATTTGGCTACTTCTGGCGGATCGTTTCGAAGCCATTCCTGTATAAAGGACTTACGTGACGGACGTAAGGAGCAACCACACACCACCTGAGTGGGTAACAAAGGTGCACCAGTGGCGTGAGAGGATTTGGCGGGTCCATGTAGATGAGAGAGAGCATCCGCTTTAGAATTCTGAGAACCAGGACGATAGGAAATAGTGAAATCAAACATCGAAAAGAACTCATGCCAACGAGCATGCCGTGCAGTAGTGCACTTCACTGAGTGAAGAGCCAAGAGATTCCTATGATCCGTGAACACCTGGACAGGCACTCGAGAACCCAACAAATGGTGCCTCCAAACCAAGAAGGCGTCCCGGATAGCCAACAATTCGCACTCCGTGATAGTATAATTCCTTTCATAAGGCGTTAACTTCCTCGAATGAAAGGCCACTGGATGTAAACCTGCATCATCTGGGCAATGCTGAGACAGGATAGCACCCAAAGCGAAATCCGAAGCATCAGCCTCGACTATGAATGGTTGGGTTGGGTCCGGATGCTGGAGCACAGGTGCTGAGGTGAAGGCGGACTTCAGACAATCAAAAGCCTGTTGAGCTTCCCCATTCCAATGAAAAGATATCTTAGAACTAGTCAGGGCCATAAGGGGACAAACAATGGCTGAAAAGTCTTGAACGAAACGTCTGTAAAAGTTCGCAAAGCCTAAAAAGGATTGTAACGACTTCAGATTGTTGGGAACCGGCCAATCCAGAATGGCAGAGACCTTAGATCTGCTCATCTTAACCCCTTTGTTGGTGATGTTATAGCCAAGGAATTCAACCTCTTATACGTGGAAGAGACACTTTTCCAGTTTAGCATACAGATGATTGTCCCGCAGACGTTGTAAGGCTCTACTGACATGAACAACATGGGTTTCATGGTTGGGGGAGTAGATCAGGATGTCATCCAGATAAACAATCAAATATTGATCCAACATGTCATGAAAGACTTCATTGATGAAGAACTGGAAAGTGGCCGGGGCGTTACTTAGACCAAAGGGCATTACAGTGTATTCGTATAGACCGTATTTTGTTTTAAAGGCGGTCTTCCATTCGTCCCCTTCACATATGCGTACTAGGTTGTACGCCTCATGTAATTTTAGCTTAGAAAAGACTTTGGCCGAGCCGAGCTGATCGAGCAAGACCGATATCAGGGGAATCGGGTATTGGTTCCTGACCGTAACAACATTCAAGGCCCGATAATCAATGCAAGGGCGAAGGTCTCCCTCCTTCTTCGGAACAAAAAACAGAGGGGAAGCTGCCGGAGAACGCGAAGGCCGAATGAAGCCTGATTTTAAGGATTTGTCAATATATTATTTAAGGATGACATCCTCCTTGGGTGTTAACGAATAAATCTGACCAGATGGTATCTTGGCCCCTGGAACCAATTCTATAGGACAATCAAAAGGCCTGTGGGGAGGAAGGATTTCTGCCCCACTTGCGTCAAAGACATCCAGATATTCTCGATATTCTGGGGGTAATTGAGTGTTAATAACAGCCCCTATCGTGGAGGCAGAATCCATGAGTGCATGGCTTGGGCTAGAGGTTTTCTGAACTGATGTCAAACAGAACTGGTCACAATGTTCTGAAAGGAAGCTCACTTCCCCCGAATGCCAGTCCACCACGGGGTTGTGTAGTTTCAACCAAGGAAGCCCCAGGATAACTTTAAGCTGTGGGGCGGCAATCAGATCAAAAGAGATTTCTTCAGTGTGCCCACATTCCGTCCTCATGACCAAAGTAGCAGTACGCTCAGTCACAGGACCAGAAACCAGGGATGAGCCATCGACCGCATTCACCACCTCGGGGCAGTCTTTGGAAACAATCTGTATACCCAGCTCTCGAGCGTAAGCACCATCAATATAGTTACCCGTGGCACCTGAGTCCTAAACAACTGGAACCACCCGCCTACCGAGGGAGGTGGAAGCAAGAGTAACGGATAAACAGTAGGGTGTAGACCTGAGGGGGTCACTGAAAGAACCACCCAGCAACTGAACCCCCTCTATTGCCGGGCTTTCGCGTTTCCCTGTTTCTTAACAGGTTTCTTAGTGCATGATCGTAGTAAATGATCCGATGACCCACAATAGAAACAAAGGCCATTCTTTTTTCTGTGTTCCCTTGTTTCTGCTGACAAAGGTCCCCTCAATGCTCCGATTTGCATTGGTTCTGAGGACCTGGTGGCAGGTGTGGAAGTGGTGGTCGTAAGAGGAGGAAGCGGCCTCCGTTCCCCCCTTCTCTCTGCTTGTCTAGAGTCAATCTGCAATACTAAATCAATCAACTCAGGGAAAGCGGTAAGGATTACAGGTACTGTGGACAGAGTATCTTTAAGGGAATCAGACAACCCTTTATAAAATAGGGATGCCTTCTCCTCTGGCCAATTAGTTTCGGCAACCAATTGATTAAACTTGGCTAAGTATGCCAAAAGGGTTGAAGTCCCCTGCTGTAAAGCCAATAATTGTAAGTCTGTGGCTTGCGTGGCATACCGCGTATCAAAAACCCGACTCATAGCCTCAATCAAAGCGTCACAATTGTACAAGAGGTGACTGCCCTCTTCCAGTAGTGGATTGGCCCATGCCACCGCCGTTCCACCCAAGTGTGACAACAAGAAGGCCGCTTTTGTGGTTGAATCCGGAAACAAGGCTGGCCTACATAGAAAGTGTAACCTGCACTGGTTAAGGAAGGTTCGGTAGGCCTTAGGGTCACCTAAAAACCGCTCTGGCGGAGCCAGGGGAAACTGAGCAGTCATGTACACTGGCCCAGTATCAGAACGGGCAGGAGGTAGCCCAGAACCCGATGCCACAGCGTGCGAAGGCGCCCCTGCACCGGTGGGCTGACAACCAGCCTGCAGCTCATCAATGCGTCTTTCGGTGGCAGCATGAGCATTAGCCATTTCATTGCGTAAATCCGCCACCAGTTGCATGATGGCTGTCAAATACTTATTGGCATCCATTTATATATAGAAGGCTTCTGAATATGTCAGTAGCGCTCTTGCCCTCGTAGTGTAGCCGAGGAATTCTTCTCCTCGTCAATCTACCGAACTAGTTGATACAATGAACAACCAGAACAATTGATTGGCGGAAAGATGGAATGCCAACGAAGAACCCAGAACCACATGGAACAGGATACTGGAACGAGACGTCTTCTCAAGGTGTACAGGCAAGACCCCCAGACAACTGCAAGAAGAGCAACAATCACAATGGTGCAATTCTATGCCGAAATGTAAACATCAAGAGAGAAACCAAACACTAACCTGTGCAGTTCTTCAGAGTGTCAGAAAATCCCCAGGAAGGAGAAGAAGTAATGTGGAAGTGTTTGTGGCAAACCCAAATACGAAATGACAAGGAATCAACCAGTGAAGGCAATACAGGAAACAGGAGGCGGATCCAAGCAGATGTCCAAAGAGCAACACCTAACCCGACGGCACGAGGACGCCTAAAGGTACATTAAGGCAGTCTCTAGTCCGTGTACCAGTGGTGCAAAGTTCCAATGCAGGAGTAGGAACCGTAAACGGGAAACAGTACAAAAACTGGCCGGCAAAGTAAGGTAGGTCCAGTGGCGGTCCGAGGTCGAAGAGCAGGGCTGGCAGCAAAAGTACAAAGGAGTAGGCAAGGCAGGTCCGGTGGCGGTCCGAGGTCGAAGAGCAAGGCTGGCAGTAAAAAGTACAAGGGAGTAAGCAAGGCAGGTCCGGTGGCAGTCTGAGGTCTAGGAACACGGGGAAAACAAGGCAGAGAAGACAAGGCAAGAACCTGGATACGAGGAATAGCAAGCCGCTAGAATACAAGATTCAGAAGTGCCGGCATAACGTACAGGCGTGGCTTAAATAGGAATCACATGAGCACAATACGTCCTTCAGCGTGCACGGTGAAAACTGAAATCCGTGAGAGGACGCCATTGTCTCCATGCCAACTTCCAAGCTCCCGGCAGACGAGGTCTTAAAGGGGCCGTAACCACCGTTGGTCGGCAAGTACGAGATCCATAAGTATTAGGTCTCGTGGAAGCCGTGGAAGCCGGATAATTACGGCGTCCTAACACCGATGAGTTCTGCCAATACTTGACACAAAGGCCTTATGGCACTCCTCATTCCACCTGACCTTCTGGGGAATTTGGGTGAGGAGATAACATTTAAGGGAAAAGCTATGGTCCCATAGTTCTCTCTACAATTCCTGTAGTATCCAGTGAGACCTAGGAAGACTCTCACGTGGGTCTGAGTAGTAGGGGTGGCCCAGTCTTGTACAGCTTATACTTTGCTAGGCAAGGGCCTAATTACACTTCCTCCTATCTCATGCCCAAGGTAGACCACTTTGCTCTGACCAATTTGACATTTACTAGCCTTTATGGTCAGATGGGCCTGTTCTAGAGTCTGCATACAAAATATTTACCAAATGTTCTTGAGAATGGGGGTTTCTGTTGACCTCCCTCTGGTTTGGCACCAGAGGGTTCACTAGACCTACCAGGTTTCCCATGGCATCTACCCTTATTATATCTTTTGGGTGGTTGGAATTAGATTTTTCTTTACCCTCTTTCTTGTGCTGCTTTCCCTCCTTCTTGTGAGTAGCCCAGAATCCTTTGGAGTGGCCCTGTTGGCTACCCATAAGTCAGCAGCGGGTGATAGTTTCTTAGGATCAATTTCCTTAGAGTCAGCCAAGTGCTATCTCAGCTCAGGAGAGCAGGCATCAGAAATAGTCTCAAGTAAAAAAAGGTTTCTCATTCCTTCAAAGGAGTTCGCTCTGTAACCCTTAACCCAACCATCTGAGTGTTTCAAACCTTCACATACCCATGTAGCCCAGGGGGTACCATCAGTCTTTTTGAGGGTCCTAAACCTCTTAAGGTACTGGGAGGGAGTCTTCCCAAATCTAGCTATTAATGCCAGCTTAACTAACTCATAGCGGCATGGCTACCACCAAAGTCGTAATGACGGCCTTAGTCTTTCAAGTGAGATGTATTCTGGCCTTAAATATGAACCTTGTGGGCTCAGGATAGGAAGTGGCTGAGGCATAAGGGCACGTTGTGGAAGAGGTTTGCTCACTTCCTGAGATTCCTCCCCCTTCTGACTCCCCTAACACTGGAGTTATGGGGAAGGAATCGGTTTGTTTGTTGGTTTTTTTGTTTATTTATTGGGTGCCAGAAAACCCTTTGGGTGGCTGGGCACGCAGAGTAACAAGAATACTTAGAACTTGGTTACAGGTTACAGATTACAGTGTTATCACATGTTGGTATCATATGTTATATACAGTAATTACATTATATACATTCTTTACTTTTACATATAGAAATAGAGGGTAACATATTATAAACAGTAGATACATTATGTACATTTTACATGAGAGAGTGGATGGGTGCGTATGGTATCAGTACACAATGCACATGGTCTCAGGTTTGAAAGGTCATTGCAGCGGAGCGAGGTGCGGGTATGGTGCCTGAAGCTGTTGTAGGACTGGTCCCTTCTTAGTTCAACTGGTAGGGCATTCCAGTACTGAGCTTCTTACAAGGGGAAGCTATTGCCTCCTGTTTTTTTTTTGTCGGAATCTTGGGGTTTGGAGGCAGAAAGAGTTGGCTGTTCTGGTTGGTCGTGCAGAGGTTTTTCTTATTATTCTGTCCCTGAGGTATGGGGGGCAGCATTGTTCAGGCATTTGAATGTTAATGTGACAATTGTGAAGGTGATCCTATCGCTAATTTTTAGCCAGTTGTAGTTTCTACGCACATTTGAGATGTGCTCTCTGACTGGGAGGTTCAAGGCCGTTCTGAGCGCGTTGTTTTGCAGGGTTTGGAGTTTATTGATGATGTATTTGTTTGCGCCTGCATAAAGTGCATTGCAGTAATCCAGTTTTGAGAGGATCAGTGCATTGGCTAGGATAATGCAGCTAGCTGGTGAGAGGAAGGGTCTGCATGCTTTAATGAGTTTACCAGTATAGGCAGTGGTTGAGGCCAGGGAGTTCACTTGTTTCCTTAAGGACAAGGTAGAGTCCAAGTAGAAACCAAGGGTCTTCACCTCTTTAGCGACGGGGATTACATTGCCGTTGATATTGAAAGAGCTGTAGTTGGAGTCGAATTTTTTAAAGTTGTTAGGTGAGCCTAGAATGAGGATCTCTGTTTTTTCGTCATTCAGGCAGAGGCCATGGGTTGCCATACATGCCTGAATGAGGGTGTACATTTTATTTACCAAAGCTGTATCCGTAGTGAAATTGCCCGAAAGGGGGATGAGGATCTGGGTGTCATCTGCATAATTTGTGTAGGTGACACCCAGTATGTCCAATTTGTCGAATAGAGGTTTAGTAAAAATATTGTACATCGTTGGCGAGACACAAGAGCCCTGTGGGACTCCACATGTTGTCTGGATAGGGTCTGCAGAGTCTAAGGTGGAGAAGACTTGCATACTTCTATTGTCGAGAAAGGATTGAACCCAGGCTATAGCTTCACTTGAGAAGTGGGCGGCTGACGCTAGGTGTTTGCAAATTACTGCGTGGTCCACTAGGTCAAAGGCCACCAACAAATCAAGGAGGAGTAGCATTGCTGTGTTTCCTTTGTCGTTGAGCTTGTCAATTTGGGCTTTGAGATCTATAAGTGCGGTCTCAGTGCCGTGCTGAGGTCTGAAGCCAGATTGACGAGTGCCAAGGAGTTGGTTAGTCTCCAGGTATTTTTGGATTTGGAGATAGGCCACTCTGTCAATTATCTTCAGGAGGAAAGGGATATGGGTGATGGGCCTATAGTTGGTAGGGACGGAGGGGTTCAGGGTTTGTTTTTTAGCAGGGGGAGAACCCAGGACTCTTTTAAGCTACTTGGGACTATGCTAGATGAGAAGGAGGCGTTGATAAGTTTGGTGACGAATGGGGCTAAGTCTCTGGCGGCATTCTTAATTATCTGGGCTGGGCAGTAATTACCTTTGCAATTTGAGGGCTTTAGTGAGGCAATTATTTTTTTCAGTTTCATGAGTGGTCGTTGGTGTGGGCGTACTGGGAGGTTCGCTGAGAGGGAGCGAGGCTTTTTTTAAGGTAATTTTAGATTGTAATGTTTTCACTTTATTTGCGAGGGCGTTTTGGATATTGGTACACCATTGCTTGTCTTTGGGTACGTTATCGGGTGGTGGTATGGGAGATTCAAGTTCTCGCAGGATTGCAAATAATTCCTTTGTATTGGAGCATGCGTTAGAGATTCTATCGTTAAAGACGTTTTTTTAGCTTGAATGATTGTTTTCTTGTAGTTAGTAGCGCATAGTTTGAGTTTAAGTTTGTTTTCAGCTGTAGGGGTGTGTCGCCATCCAGTTTCAAGCTTCCTTATTTCCAATCTCAGTTCTTTTAGGTGGGGGGTGAATCAAGTATTGAGGTGGGATTGTTGTTTACGTTTACAATTCTTCAGTGGGGCAACGGTGTCCATGGCTATGGCCATGGTGTCGTTGTATATTTTGACCATGGTATCTGGGTCAGAATCTGTTGGCAGGGCATTGATGGTTGGTAGGAGAAGGGGTAAGATATTGTCAGGTGTGATATTATTTCTGGATCTAGTGGGCACCGATGGTGCCATTATTTTTTCAATCCTGAGCATCTTGTTGAGTGTTAGGTAGAAGTTAATGAGGAAGTGGTCAGTCCACGGCTGGGGTGTAATTTTGGTGATAGTAGTAGGGCAGTTGGAGGTGGCTACCCAGTCTAATATTCTGCCTTTGTTGTGGGTGAGGGTGAGAACTTTTTGGGTGAGTCTGTGTCCCTCAAGCATGATGGCAATAGCTTGCGCTTGTTTGTCATCTGGGTCATTAAGACCTAGGTTAAGATCACCAGGATCATTGTCTGGGATGACTTTTTTGTGTTGCTTGCTAAGAGGCTGGATAAATCCTCTTCGAATAGGCCTAGATGCCCTGGTGGCCTATAAATGAGATAGATAGTTAGGGTTTGGCATGGGGATATCAGTAATTTAGCGGTCAGGAGTTCGCAGGATTTTAGGGTGGGCGTGGTGTTAATCTTACATTCAGGTTGGATTTGGAAATGATGGCTAAGCCGCAACCTCTGGCGTTCTGGCGGTCTAGTCTTAGTAGTTGATACTCCTTGGGTATTGCTAGGGAGAGGGCTGGACCTGCTTCGTCATGTAGCCAGGTTTCTGTGACTGTTAGAAGGTCGAGGTTGTCTAATGTAAGGAGGTCGGCTATTTCAGTGGCGTGGGCCACGACTGATCTAGCATTGATCAGTGCTCCTGTTATGGAAGTTGTTTTAGGAAGACAGTTGGTGTCAGAGGTAACTAGGATGGGTTCTTTCGTTATGGTTCTAGCAGGTAATTGTGGTTTGGGATGCGTTAAGTTCCTAGTCTGGTTTTTGGGAATGGTGCGCCGGTTCAAATAGACGTTGCTAGGTACCTGCGGTTCGTAGAGGGTGGAAAGTCCAGCGCGAAGCCTAGAGTTTCTATGGAGAGTAGGGCAGGGTACATATGTAAATTGGTCCATAGTTACCAGTATTAGTTGTAGAAGCAGCAGTGGGGCGTATGTTGATAGGGTTGTGCTGATATGCATTCTGCTGACGTAGAGGGTGTTATACCATATACTATAGCATATAGATGGGTAGGCTGAGAACACAGGAGCCTAGGGTGACACAGTAGGCGTAGAACTATTTGCGGGTGCAGTGCACAGTGCATTAGATGTTCGCCTGGTATTGAAGGCAATTCAGACAGCAATGTACTAATGGGCTGAGTGCGACTATCATATCGCAATGTATTAGTGGGCTAAATGCAGCTATCAAAATACAATGTAGATTTAGGCTAGGTGCAATTATCAAGGCACAGTGTAGTGACAGGCTGAAGCAACTAAAAAACACAATACAGTTGCAGGCTAGATGCAACTATCAAGGCACAGTGTAGAATTTAGGCTGGATACAATGTCAAGGTGCAATGTAGTGATAGGCTAAGCAATTAGAAAAACACAATATAATGGCAGGCTAAAGCAACTAGGAAACACAATGTGATGGCAGGCTAGATGCAGCTTGCAATGGTAGTGCACTTTCAAAAGACTAAATGCATGTGCACCAGTAGGGCAATACATTAAAATAGCTAACAGCTGATACAGCATATGGCTGGGTATAGGTAGCATGTGGCAGTCTTGGGAGCAGTGATCAGATATTACTGCAAGTGTTTTCACAGTTACACATTACCGGCCGGTCAGTGGTCACAATCAGGATTACCTCTCTGGAGTAGAGCGCAGCGTCGGAGCACCATTGTGGTCTGTTGTGCTGTGAGGGTGAGGTCTAGGCTCACCCTCAGGTGAGGCTCTTGGTGGGTTCAGGTGCCAAGGGGGCAGAGGCAAGTAGGGTGGCGGGCAGTACCAGTGGTGATGGGGCTTAGTGTCCTGGTGCAGCCTGCAGCTCGGTCAGCTCAGTCAGGACTGGAGCCTTTCCACAGTGCCTTCTCACAGAGGCCGACTCACGCCTGCCCGGTGTCCTGATTGGCCTCTTAGCAGAAGAGGGAGCCAATCAGGGCTTGTAGGAGCAGTTTCAAAGGGGTGAGGCGGTGGAGGCACTCGAGGTGGCCATCTTGGAGTGGCAAAGAGCCTCGTGCTTCAAACAAAGGGCAAATGGCATCTGGTGCCTGCAGAGGAGGCCAGCACCTTTCTGTGGCCAGGGAGCAGGGTGAAATCTTGCTGCATTCATGTCGCAGATATTAAATAAATAAATCCACCAATTTTCAGCAATTGTTAAAATCGCTCGTGCTGGCCTGGGGGCGGCTGCATAAAAGGGTCCTCACTTCCCTGCATGTGTCGGCAGGTGGGGGGTGCAGAAAGGCAGATCCTGGAGGTGGCCCAGAGCTCCTGCTCCTGGGAGGGCGAACAGCAAAGGAATTCTTTGGTTTGGAGGGAGATCCATTTACCTCAGCACTTTCCAGTGTTGTCTTGATCAATTCTCTGATCTCAATGATATGGTCACTGTGCAATTGCATGTAGACATTCTCATCTGCTAGAAGGTTGAGGCAGTTATTGTAGTAGAACTCAAGATCCATAACCACACTGGCGCCTCCCTTATCGGCTGGTTTTTTGATAAAACTCTCATCTTTGGATACATTCTCAATCATTTTAAGTTGGTTACTGTTGATGTTCATCAGAAAGTTTCTTTTTGAAGCTTACTTTATTGATCTGTTTAATCACTTGACTGTCGAACATGTTCAGAGCCATATTGTTAAAAGTGGGATTAAATTGACTCTTTGGACTGAGTTCCAGGAAATAAAAGGACATTGGGCCTCATTACGAGTTTGGAGGTAGCCATGGTGCTATTAGCGCCATGGCTGCCTCCAGAATTGTGTCCGGGTTCCTTGAATGAGGAATTACCGGGTCATTCCAACCTTGGAGGACCTGGTTATTCCTCATTCAAAAAACCCATCCCCATTCCCATTCGAGCCCGTATAGGGCTCAATGGGAATGGGGATGGAGCTAATAACGGGCCTGTTAATAACGAGCCCGTTATTAGCTCCCTGGTACCCTTGCGGGACCCGCAAAGGACGTCTGGTCTGACCAGACATCCTGAGCGGGTCCCGCAAGGGGACCTCGTAATAGGGCAGAATGGTTTTATCGGCACCATTATCAGTGCCGTTAAACCCATTCCGCCCACCTCGTAATGAGGCCCCTTGATTAATTTTCAATAGGTGGTTGTAGTTCCCAAAAAATTTTGAAGACGCATCTTCCTAAGAAATTAAACTTGTCAGCGAATAATGTGCTATTAAATGTGGGTACAAAAGACATCCCCATACTCAGCAGTTAAAGTTGTTGGTCATTCAAAGGTTTTTTGGATATACTGCAATGTTATCCATATTATTTATTTTTGTTTTGACCGTAGTTTACTTCTTGCCTCTTCTTGTTTGTTTCTTGGGTCTAAAAAAAGCACCTGTGCAGGTATATTCACAAACCCAGGTGGCTCTCGAATGATGCAGGCGATCAAACCACAACACCTTTCCCCCATAACAAACAAAGAAGGGGAAAGAGAAGCAAGGACAGGAAAGGTAGGGTAAACTAGAAGGGAGAAGAAAGGAAAAGGGTGGGATAAAATGAGTAGGAAAAAGCATGAAACATGACAAGGTGAGGGACAGAAAGGTTGTATAAAACACCAACTGAACCAAACTATAAGATCATAACCAAAATCAGTAATAAACAAAATCGTCTCTTGAATTCGGGGTGATCTTCCTCGCTTTGGTGGACATTTTCATAGATGTGGCACCAGGACCAGCATCATTTGAAGCAGTCTCATCAGACGACAGGTCACAATCAGACGCCAGATCACCAATTGAAACATGTCTCACATTGGCGGAGCAGTGAGCAAGGTTGTCAAAAGACCACTTCTTCCCATCGTCCAGTACCGCATTCTTCTTCCCTGCACTTTCAACTCTCCATGGGCTCCCATATTGGACAAACTCTTAAGCACTTTCCTAGGGTTTTTTACTGTGACCAAATCCCCTTACTTAAAAAATATACCATGGGTCCCTCTGGTGCGATCATAATTTTCTTTTTATTTAGTCTGCTTCTTTATCACTTTCTTTATCACCTCCTCCATATTCACAACCTTGACATTCCTTCTTCACAGCCAAGCCAGACTCAAACGACTGCACGCAGGTCTCCCTCTCATCATAACAAACGGTTCAACTCCAGTTTGGAATGTAGAGTCATCCAATGACTCCTTGAGGGTATCTCTCCAAGGGAATGAGTTCGCAAGTGCCAGCTGTATAATCCACTTCATGAAACCATTCATGCGTTTCTACCAAACTATTCGTCACGGGGTGATAAAGTGACGTTCGCTTATGCTGGATGCCTCTATCCTTCATGAATACCTGCAACCCTTTGGCATGAATTGTCCACCGTTGTTGGTGATTATCTCCTCAGGATCTCCCTCTCTGCAAACAAGGGCTTCCAGAAACTGTACAATCTTCAGAGATGTTAAAGAGTCCTGCACAACACCCCATTACACCTAATTGGAAGTGCAATCCATTAGCACGATTATGTAAACCTTGTCGGTCTCCAAGGTTTCAAAAGGTCTTGTAATGTCAATCGCCATTTTCTTCCAAACACAATCTGGAACCTGTATAGGCTGTCACGGCATTACATTAGACTTTTTGGACTTGTCGCTGATGGCACAGACATGGGAATTTTTCACAAGTTTTTCCACGTCACTCAACATTCCTGGCCACCAGTACATCTCTCTCAAGCATCTCTTGGTGAGGCTCCTTCTCAAGTGTCCTTCATGAGTAATATTCAAGATCTCTCTGAAACCCATCGGCGGAATGATGTGATCACCCCTTATCACACACATTGGGTTCTCTGCGATCTCGTTCTGTACTTGACCATATTTTGTAAGGCCATCTCCAATCTTGTTCCAGCCCTCTCGGACGGCGCAGCATAATAATCCTTGCTCCAAGTCTTCGGCTGAAGCTCTGAGCCAACCATCTTTAGCAAACCCTGGCTGTGCAATGATGTATTCTCATAATTAGACTTCCCCTCATTCCTGATCACGGGACGTCCAGAAAAACAGTCCGCAATCACATTACCTGCACCTGGGGTGTACAAAATCTTAGCATTGTACTCCATAATGTCTATAAGCCACCTTTGTATCCTTGGAGACGTCAAGTGTGGATGTTTGGAATTCATTATGTATATCAGGGGTCTGTAATCCATTTTACTCCTACAACCTCCTTTTTCAATGGTTGAATAATTAAACTCTGCATCCTTTAAGACCCGACAGGCAAATGTAATCATTACCACTGCGCCTTCTTGAGCCTGTTGCTGTACGCCTCACAGGCCCACATTGCTGGTGCTCACTGTGATGATACTCCTGCCGATGGCATTGAACATACTGAGAGTGGCTGCTTCATTGACAGCTCTCTTGTCGTCTTCCAATTCACTATGGCACTGCTCTGACCAGCTCTGCTTTGCACACCTCTTTGTTAAACCTCTCGTGTGTTGTGTCTTGTCAGTGAACTGTGGAATAATTTGGAGAAGTACTTCACTATCCCCAAAATGGAGCGTAACTAATCTTTGCTAACAGGAGATGGCATGTTCAATATCATCTCAACTAACTCCTTTTTAGGTTTAATCCCTTCACAATTGATCACATGTCCCAGATAAGTTTCTTCACTTACTTTGAATCTACACTTGTCAATCTTCACTGTGAGCACCTTTTCTTGAATGACTTGTGTAGTGAGGCAATTATTGACTACAGAGCATGTTCAAGCTCTGCCCCCTGCCTCCCTCCGAAGAAACAAAATCATAAGATAAGAAAGGACACATTTGAAACTGCACTTTAAATTCTCATGGAAATGCAGTTGGCACAAAGAATAGTTAGGTTCACCACACAAGTAGGGGACAGATAAGGCATTTGCTTGCACAATAAGTGTGCTTTAAAATACAATAGATTAGGTGACAGGAAGGTGTGTATCCCTGATAGGGGCTCACTACACAAGTAAGGCATACAATTGTAAGGCAGACAAGGTTGCTGATACCCATAGGTAGGGAGAAATATAATGTGACAGGCATGCATCAGGAACTCAGTAGATAGAAAACAATTGTGTCCTGCAGAGGAAAATAACATGAGAAGCAGCTGCCATTTTAAAACTGCACCAAACACAGCAGAGAATTAAACACTGCAGCTTTAAGAGAGTACCCAGTTAAGCACGCTATGAGAACAAATGCACTGAATTCAGGAAAATGCTGGATGTAGCTGCCTCAAAGGAATGCGAAGGCAAAAGACTGTAGGGGAGGGTTACATGGCGGAACAAGATACCATTGTGTGCGCCCACTGTCAAGGTGAATCAGGTTACAATAACACAGTAGACTGTTTGAAGTCTATGGGATGAACTGAACATCACAGGAAATGCATAAGTAGTTGGCAGATTAATGTCTCGCCGATCGACTTGGTCTGACAGAGAAACGCAATGCGACTAAACAGACAAGTAATTAGCACACATATGGTGAAAGCAGAATGATTCATAATAATAGTTATTCATTAATGTGTCAAGAACAGGATGGTACGATTACTGTTGCAAGAAATGGTCCTTGAGACTCAAGACATCATGGCAGGGATAATATGGGCTGTTTCAATTAATTAAGAACAAAGGCGATACACTTGTCTTCTCTTCCCATCTACATAAAACATGTCATCATGCAGCCAGTTCATGGAGAGTGTGACCGCATGTTAAGTGATGCACATGTCTTTTTTTAATGCAGAAGTAATTTAGAGCCTACCAATAATATTTAAGCATGACTGAGGTAGCACATTTTTATGGGATGGTTGATGGGTTGGATCTTAGATAAGAATTGTCCAATCATTATTTTTTGACATATAGAATTATATAGGTAGCTTAGTAAAGGAAGCCAATGACCAGGAGCAATCGGTTTTCATAACTGCAACATCAAAATGCCTACAAAAACTGTTGTTTCCTTTTAAGATGTGGTGAAATCTGGAGTTAAAGCTTGGATATTAATCTTGTTTTTCCCCCAGTTTATATTGCAATTAAAACTGGGTAACCCTGCATTTGGCATACCACAATCACTATGTGTTGTCTCTTTTTTTGTCAAATACCAGTGAGAGGGCAATTTGGCTTTCGACCTGTTTCAACAGGTAGCAGAGTTCAGTTGGTGCTTGTGGACTTTGGGATGGCCTGCCACCCTCCTTTTTGGGCAGCAGATTGGTCAGGAGAACAATTTTCTTTTTTGTTTGTGCACTACTTAACAGGAAGGACAGCAGGGGCCGGCTTTGGAGTGGAACCCTGCCTGGTCTCCCACCGCCTGCTGGAAGCAACAGAAGGTAGCAGAGTTCAGTTGGAACTTGTGGACTTTGGAGTGCCCTGCCACCCTGCCTTTTGGGCAGCGGATTGGTCAGGAGAACAGTTTTCTTTTTTGTTTGTGCACAACTTAAGAGGAAGGACAGCAGGGGCTGGCTTTGGAATGGAACCCTGCCTGGTCTCCCACCGCCCGCTGGAAGCAACAGGAGGTAGCAGAGTTCAGTTGGAGCTTGTGGACTTTGATGTGCCCTGCCACCCTGCTTTTTGGGCAGTCGATTGGTCAGGAGAACAGTTTTCTTGTTTGTTTGTGCACAACTTAAGAGGAAGGACAGCAGGGGCTGGCTTTGGAGTGGAACCCTGCCTGGTCCCCCACCGCCCGCTGGAAGCAACAGGAGGAACTGGCAAATTGTTGGTACCCCAGGACCCACAACCCTCAAAGGTCCATGGAAAGTGTATATGCTATGTGTATGGTAACAATTGGAGGGGGGGGGTACGAAATTTATTGTATGATATTTAAGAAACCGAAGTTGATTAAGGATAGCCCTGGACAAGGTCTTGGAAGACTCTGCAGTAAGGCCCCTGTGGGCCCAACTTTCTTTTGAGGGTAGAGTTAAAGATACAGCGAGATAAGGATACCCTGGGGCAAAAGAAAGAAACCGAATGACAGCTGTATTTTATTGTGTTGTATTGTGTTTTTATTGATTACATTGTTGATTGCCGGCATTGTGTTGTGTTGTGAGACAGGTCCTGCAGAGGTGGGTTTTTCTTTGTGTGTTATGAGAGCAGCAGATAATATTGTTTGGTAGTGCTTGATGGGGTAAGTATGAACATTTAGATTGTGAGAGGATTTTGTTGTTGTGACACAGATGTAGAATTTGGATATTGGGGCGTGGCCCTAGACAATGAAAACGGATTTAATAGATGGTGTATATTTGAAGTGGGTAGGAGGTGTGAGTAAGGGAAAAGGGTGAGAGAATTGCGAAGACTATTTCTGTTCTAATTATTGGTAAGCTGACCACTATTTTGCATTGTTTATTCTGTGTAAGTGCCAAGCTGTGCGCTGCTTAAAAGGTGTCACTATGTCAGACACCCCAATGATTCAACTATGCAAAGCATTCCCTAGATATAGTGCCAAAATCGTTAAGTATCATGCTGAGTGGGGGCGTGGCTACGAGGCCATGTGAGAAGACGTGTTCCCTGAAGAGCTCCGTTGATTCTACAATGATCCGTTCAGAAAGTGCACACGGAGGTGCCTAAGATAGCTGAAAACGCATTAAAATGCATACGAAGATATGGAGCGTACCCGTTGAAAACCTGATGCTGACAGAAAGTACATGAACAGAGTTCTGTACATTACCAAAGCCGCAGTGGCACAAGACACGGGACGATACAAAATGGCGGCCTGAATACTAGAACAAAGGCACCCATCGGGAAGACTCGGCTCCGCGACTACGGAGCAGGGGAGACGGAGCGCGACCACAGCACGAAAGGGAAGCGCACTGGTGTGCCACTAAATGGTGGCATGAGCTGACAAGGGCTTGCACGTTGGAAAAACACAGCAGAGCTGTAGGTGCACAGTGCCCAATATGCAGATGAGCGACTACGCGGACTGACCGACCCCGGGGCCAAGATACCGTCAGGAACAGCTGTTTTCTACGGCTGAATGAGACGCGCATACAAGCGCTGCTGTCTTACGAGCGGTCCCCGTACACGGCTGCAGCCCCGGCGTCTGCAGAGCACTTGAAAGTGCTACATTGTAGCAAACGGACGCTCGTACAATTGGAGCGGGGCCAGCAGGGACCAATGAGAGATTCCGCGGACAGGGGATAAGGATCAGGCTTGGAGAGACACATGCCCAGGACACCTGCAGTCCGGGACTGGCACCCGTACCGAGGAGCGGCATTGTCCTGTTGCGGTCTGTGGCTGCCTGCGAGTGAACCTGGCTGCGGCGCCCGGTCCCGCCTGCGGGAAGAAAATGTTTGCACGGCTCTGGAGGCGTTCCTGATATACGCTGCAACAGAAGCGGACCGGCTGTAGAATATAGCCTGGGGGAGCACAGTATTGCCCTTGCAGTTGGGATATGTGCTGGATGCGGCCCCCACATGAGAGGCAGTAAAACCGAACAGAGTTACAGTTTACATTGCACTGGGAGAAACCCAAGCCCTGAACAATTGGAACTTTCGCATTCCCGAGTGCATGAGAGGAAGTTCATGCTTGGATACGAAGTAGCGTGGGTAGAGGCCCCACGCTACTTCGTATCCAAGCAGAGGCCCCTGAAGGTACTGCATCTTACGAATGCAGGAGAAGGGAGGCTGATAACTAACAGGGCACGCGTTTTAAGCACCACACCGGGCGTTAAGTGTGGCTCATGGAGATGCACTTGTAATTGGACTACAAGGACGAGGGCAAGGGCTGCAGGGGAGAGCTTGTGCTTGCCTGTAGAGGTACAAACACGTCACGTTGGTGCTCAGACTGCTAGATGGTGACACCCAGGGTGTAAGGAAACACAATAACACGCAACACTGGCGAGTGGAGGGACAGCAGTGGCGAGTGCAAATAAGTGGGACAGGAAACCGGTTTGAACAAGGGGCTGCCCCACCCTGGGTGCCTGCAGGGCGACAAAAGGGAAGAAAGGCGATGGGCACGCTATAAGCCTGTACCAGGAAGCGGGCCCACACTAACGGGGCCTCACAGCATTGGGCACCTCATGGACCCGAGACGTAGCAGCAGCAGAGAGGGATGTGCACTTAATAGCCCCAAGAGATGAGCGAATAAGCACCGATCATTATAGCAGCTAAGACAGTGGGCGAAGCGGCGAGCCAGATCAAGGCTGGTGCCCACAGGACCTGCCTTAACACCAACACAGGCCCTCAGGCACCAGGGTGTGCAGACAGTTAGAGGCTTGCTAAGAGCTAAAGAGTGCATATTGAAAAATTAGCAGCGGTCGAGGACGTGGAGAACACAATCCATTCGTGTGGCATGGCTGCTCACGACCTTTAGGGGTAGCGCACATTGGAACTGAGTGCTTGCCTCCCCCTTAATTGTGGATAAGAGGCGGGCTGACCCACAACATACAGCTGCTGCGTCATGTCTAACAAGCCTCCAAGGCTAAAAAGGAAGCAACCTACGTTGGAGGAATTCACCAGGACACCGCCGGGCCCGGAAAGCACCAGGAGCAAGGACAGGCCCCCTGCAGGTGGCATGGCCGCCGCAGGTACGAATCAGGAGGTCCTTGCTGCGATTGCAGACTTGAAAGCGGACTTAAAAGCGGCCTGGGAGGCCAAGCTTGAAATAGTTGTGTCTGAACTGAAAACAGCGTTGGACCTTAAGGTCGGCGAAGTGCAGGAAGAGGTGAATTTACTCCGACAGGACGTGAGGTCCCTGGCAGAGCGCACAGAGAGCCTTGAGAAGGAAGGAAGCTCGAATACAGCGGACTGTGCCTTGCACAAGTCGGAACTGCATGCCCTGGTGCAAAGAGTGGGCAACCTGGAAAACAGGGCGGAGGAAGCGGAAGGACGCGCCCGAAGGAACAACATCCGCATTGTGGGCTTGCCGGAGGGAATAGAGGGCTACAACCCCACAGAGTTTGTCGAAAGCATGTTGCTGCAGGAGATTCCTGGAGGAGTTCTGTCTCAGGGATTCGCTGTGGAACGAGCGCATAGGGTTCTAATGAGGAGGCCGCCGCCGGGCAACCCACCCAGGCCAGTTATTGCCAAGATCCTTAACTACCGGGACCGAGAGAGGATACTGGAACACTTCCGCAAGGGTGGAACAATGAAGCGAGGAGAGGCAAACATAACAGCCTACCCGGATTATACCCTGATGGTGCAGCGGAGCCGAATGAACTTCGGGGCTGCTAAAAGGAGACTAAGAGAAGCGGGCCATAAGTACATGCTACTTTACCCGGCGAAATTGAAAGTTATTCATAAAAGCAAGACCTTGTTTTTTGACACTCCGGAAGATGCTATGGGATGGCTTGACGCGAAGGGGTGCCCCCAGGAGTCCGATATCCAGATGAGAGAAGAAGGCGGACGAGATAAGTAATGAGTAATGGGAGCACTGGAAGATGGTACGGCTTAAGGCCGTTGGACTTGACTATAGTCATTGATGTGGCCTGTTCGTAGCTGGGACCAGGTTAGAATTGATAATATACTGTGTGCACTGTGATTGCTGCACTATTAAGGAGCCTTGTAGGGCTAGTCTTCATACCCCCATTTATTATTAATAGTTGAGTGGCCAATAGGGCGACTTTACCCTACTGAGCTCTGAGCATATTCGTCAGGGCTAGATGTGGGAGTGCCTGAGATCCAGGGATGGATCTGGGCAACAGTTGGGGAGGGAGTTGTTGGGGAAGGGATGGGTGGGGGAGGGGAGGGTGGTGGGGGGTTTGACATGTATATAGTTTGGGGGAGTTTGAGTTTAAACACGAGCCTACATGGCATAGCCCAAGAATTGTGTCTGTACTGCGCGGGCGGGTGGGAGTGGCCAGGAGGAAGAGAGATGGGTACTAACGAGCTATGGGGGATCTTAGAATAGTGGCGTGGAATGTCAGGGGACTCAATAGTTATTTAAAAAGGAATAAGGTTATGCTGTATTTGAAAAGACAAAAGGTAGATATCGCATTGTTGCAGGAAACAAATCTGACACGGGAAAAGTTAGAGCTGGTGGGGAGAAAATGGAAAGGTACGGTAGTAGGGTCTTTGTACTCCGCCTATGCTAGGGGAGTTCTGGTCTGGGTGGCGCCGCAAGTCCCGTTCCAGCTACTACAAAAAATAGTAGACACTGAGGGGCGTCTGGTCATAATGAGAGGGCTGGTGGAGAATAAAGAGGTGTGCTTTGTAAACACGTACGCCCCCAATCAAAACACGGCGGCGTACTTCAGGACTATGTGCACCAACCTGGGTTTGTGTGTGGGTGGTGCGGTGATCTGGGGAGGGGATTTTAATTCAGTGCTGAACCCCGAAGTAGACAGATCGGATGACAAGATTGACAGGCCCGCCCCAGCAGCCAGGGCATTGCAGACGTTACTAGATGACTTCGAATTGGTAGACGTGTGGAGAACAAAACATCCTAACGAGAGGCAATATTCACATTACTCAGCCCCGCAGCAGCTGCACACAAGACTTGATTATGTTTTTACCACACTAGATGTAATGATGGAGATTGTTCACATAGAATATAAGGCGAGGGTCCTGTCGGATCACTCACCGCTGGTTCTGGGGTGGCAATATTGCCGCCCGAGGGCGCAGATTTCGACATGGCGCTTCCGTGCGGAGGCGCTCAAAGATCCAGTTTTTAGAGAGGATATAAGAGATGAGATCATTACCTACTTCGAGATGAACACAGGCAGTGTTGACTCGGCGGGTACACTGTGGGAGGCCTTCAAGGTGGTGATGCGAGGTGTGGCCATCTCTAAATCGAAAGGCCTGCAGGGCGGGGTCCTGGCTGATTTACAGAGAGTGGAAGGTGAATTGGAAAGAGAACTAGATAGTGGTAGTCTAGATACCAAACTAGTGCTTAAACTACAGCAGCAGTGTGCAGAACACTGGGAAAGGCTCTGCAACCTTAATTATAAAATGTACGTTGAGAGACAACATGCAGGTGGAGATAAAACGGGCCGCCTCTTGGCGTGGCTATACAAGAGTGAAATCCCTCGGCCCCCGATTAGGACGATAACCAGAGAAGATGGTGTGGTAGCGGACACCCAAGAGGGAGTCAATAGGGAATTTGCTGATTATTATAGGGTACTATACGAGGACAGAGGGGGGGGCAGCCAGGATGAGATACTTGAATCTTTGCAGGATATAGGATTGCCCAAGATCAGCGCAGAAGAAAGAGAAGAACTAGACGCACCAATTACTTTGGAGGAATTGGAGGAAGTTGTTAGGCAGTTGCCTACCAGTAAGACCCCAGGAGCAGATGGGTTCCCTAGTGAATTCTATAAAGCATATAGAGCAGAAGTACTCCCCCCCAATGCTAGAAATGCTCAATGAGGCGTTCGAAGTGGGACGGTTGCCGGAGTCGCTCAGAGAAGCGATCATAATACCGCTTCCCAAACCTAATAAACCGGGGCATAGTTGTGGATCATATAGGCCGTTGTCGATGCTGAACCAGGACAGCAAGATATTGACGGCTGTCCTGGCGAATAGATTGCGAAAAGTAATTGGCAAATTAATACATCCAGACCAAACGGGCTATGTCCCGAACAGGAATATAACTCATAACCACAGGAGACTCCATTGGGTGATCGAATGGGGTTGTGATAACGAAGGAGAAATGGCAATCGTGTCTTTAGACGCAGTAAAAGCTTTTGACTCAGTTAGATGGCCGTGGCTGTTGGCGTCTTTGAGAGAGTACAGGATGGGGCCGGGGTACATCAGGTGTGCGGAGATGGTGTATAGTGCGCCGCTTGCCAGGGTTCGAACAGGAACAGTGATATCAGAGAGATGGCAACTTAGCAGAGGCACTAGACAGGGGTGCCCCTGGTCCCCGATGTTGTACATTCTGGCGCTGGAGCCCCTGGCGATATACCTAAGGCAACAATATAACACAATCGGTATTGAGGTAGGAGGGGAACAACACTTGATATCCCTATATGCGGATGATTTGTTACTATATTTGAGATACCCGGAGGAAAATCTTCAGTATATTCTGGAGGTGATGGAAAGGTATGCGAGGCTGTCCGGCATAGCGGTGAATCCCCAAAAATCTAGCATCTTCCCGTTGGGCAGTTACATGGGAACCTCTGTAGAAAGGTTGCCGGTGCTACCGGTGCCATGGACGGTTGATTCCTTCCGCTACCTTGGAATAGATGTGTACCATACGGCGGAAGAAGAACATAGGCATAATACTGTGATGGTCATTGGAAGGATCCGCAAATGTATGAGGTTTTGGGAGAAGTTGCCCTTAGCAATGATGGGACGAGGAGCGATGCTTAAAATGGTGATTCTGCCTAGGCTCTTACATTATTTTAGTAATATTCCACATATGATTCCCAGGAGGTTTTTTGTTCAACTGAATGGTATGTGTAGAGACTTCCTGTGGCATGGTACCCGGAATAGAGTAGCGCTATGGAAGTTGCAGAACTTTCATGAAAAAGGGGGTATTAAACTACCTAATTTCGAGGTTTATTATGTAGCGGGGAAATTACAATATGTGGCCAACTGGCTCTCTGATGAAGCGACCCCTGAATTTAGATTGTTTGGGTGGGACTGTACCCCATTTTACCTGAAGGAAATTATCTGGTTGTCTGAGTCAGAAATGAAAGAGCGCCCGAGAATGTTAATGCTGGGGTGGAAAATGTGGCGTCGAGCATGTAAGATGATAGGGGACCCGTTCCCGTGTACCCCGCAAGTACCGCTGGTTGCTTTGACAGAAGGAGATAAGCAACTGAGGGTGATAATCAGAACCTACTGGGAGTCGGTTGGGCTGGTAACATTGGGAGATATATGGCAGGAGGGGACCATCAGGGATTTTGAAAGACTGGGGGAGGAGGCGGGATTGCATGGGGGCCAATATGTTACGTACCACAGGTTGGTACGGAAAATTCAGAAAACGTGGCCTGAGACAGTGCTGGCAGAAGAGCCAGACGCCACTATGGAGATAATATATGATGCAGCCGAAGGAGGACATGAGATCTCTAGACTGTATGAGATGGTAATGACTAAGGTTGGGAAGGAATTGACACATTTGAGATTGGACTGGGAAGCAGAGGTGGGAGCCCAAATGGAGGACGGGATGTGGGAGCGTGCCCTGGGATACCACAAGAGGGTATCTAGGAATGCCAGACTGCAACAAATACAGCTGTATGTAACGCATAGAGCGTATATGACCCCTCTGAGGATATCTAAGTTTAGAAGTGCTGGGAGACAGGCGTGTCCTAAGTGCAATGAGGAGAACGCTGATATGACACACATGTTCTGGTCGTGCCCGGTAATTGAGTGTTTCTGGAGAGAAGTGACGCAAAAGCTAGCAGAGAAAGGGGTCACGCTCATCATAGATACGGCCTGGGCCTGCCTGTTGGGAGGGTTTCCCAGGCCACGAAAACTGAAGCATGTTGGGAAACTGAAAGACTTGGCATACGTGCTTGCAAAGGGAAGGATAGCTATGGGATGGAAAAAGTGTCATAAACCACGGGTGGAGGTGTGGTGGAAGGAATTACAAAAATGGGCGGAGGCTGAAACAATGGTATGGCAGGAGGCAAGTAGCATGACTTGGGAAGAAGAAGTGGGTGCCCTGATGGCATGGAAAACATTGATATCTGGACTATTTGGAACAATATTAGATCCAGAGGACTTCGATGAAAATGACGCCTTGCCGCGTGTAGCAGATACTGAGTGTGAAGGACAAATAGGCTCGTAAAGGGGGTGGGATCAGGGGGGCAGTGGGCAAAGACTAATTGATGTTAATTGATGTTAATGTAATGGCTTGTGACATGGCCTTCCAGGAGTGTGTCAACAACGGACCCTTGCTCACCAGCCTCTTCCAACACCCGCCAGCACTGCGAGTCACTGGGGACTCTTGCTGGGCTCACGTTCGCGCTCGCTCGCCTTCAGGAGGAGGCGGAGCTTGATAGCGCTCACGTGACACATCACGTGGCAGGAACCGCATATTACTCGCCTACAGGCGCCCGAGCGGTGCATTGACATAGCCTGCCAGGAGTGTGTCAACAACGGACCCTTGCTCACCAGCCTCTTCCAACACCCGCCAGCACTGCGAGTCACTGGGGACTCTTGATGGGCTCACGTTCGCGCTCGCTCGCCTTCAGGAGGAGGCGGAGCTTGATAGCGCTCACGTGACACATCACGTGGCAGGAACCGCATATTACTCGCCTTCAGGCGCCCGAGCGGTGCATTGACATAGCCTTCCAGGAGTGTGTCAACAACGGACCCTTGCTCACCAGCCTCTTCCAACACCCGCCAGCACTGCGAGTCACTGGGGACTCTTGCTGGGCTCACGTTCGCGCTCGCTCGCCTTCAGGAGGAGGCGGAGCTTGATAGCGCTCACGTGACACATCACGTGGCAGGAACCGCATATTACTCGCCTACAGGCGCCCGAGCGGTGCATCGACATAGCCTTCCAGGAGTGTGTCAACAACGGACCCTTGCTCACCAGCCTCTTCCAACACCCGCCAGCACTGCGAGTCACTGGGGACTCTTGCTGGGCTCACGTTCGCGCTCGCTCGCCTTCAGGAGGAGGCAGAGCTTGATAGCGCTCACGTGACACATCACGTGGCAGGAACCGCATATTACTCGCCTACAGGCACCCTTGCGGCGATAAGCCCGGTGGAGTCAAGCCCTCTGGCTGTTGTGTGGCTGTTAGGTGGATGGTAGTGAACTATTCAATCTGATACAGGTACTGTCTACTTACGCTGCCATCACCTAGTCAGTCACCATGCAATAAGGTTTCGCTTGCTTGAACTTACTCCTCTTATCCTATCCTCTTAAATAATTGAGTGTCTTTGTTGTACACACAAAGGGGAAACCTCCACTTACTCTTAGTAATTGTTTGTAAACCACTTATGTTCTCCTTGAAAACGGGTATGCCATCAGAGATCACTAGAGATCCTATGAGTATTCCTCCATGCTCAATGCAAAATCTATCGGATCACGAGTGCCTCCCACAAACTCCTGTGAATTTGAATATATCTAAATTACAGAACAAGCCTAAAAGTCGTACTCGTACTTCCAAGAAAAATATCATTTTGACACCTCCTATTAGAACCCCCATTCAACATGGTATTCGCAAATTTTATGAGAAAACACCATGTGGTAGAGCGACAGCTGATCCGATCGATTTTGCATCTTCGGAGAACACAACAACTGACTCGTCCTCACCCAAGGCTCCTCAAAGTGTTTTGAGTCCATCAAAACTCCCTACCACTAATAAATACCCTCTTATTCCCCCCTTGAGTATTACCATTTCAGATCAAACTCTACTAACTGTACCTCACTCTCCTAACAAAACTATTAAACCTTTTCAAATATTTGCTACAGTTTTAGAAGAATCCACTCATGATAGTGAAGAGTTATTACTAGACAACATAAAGTTAGTTCGTGATAAGTCTGTTACGAACATCTCGGTGGCCTCAGTACTTATTGAAGACGTGGGTCAAGTTAGCTTAAACAAGCCCTTACCATCTCCCTGTCTCATTCCTGCTGAGTGTAGAGACCTAGAAAGTTCAAGAGTCTCAATTCTGACTGACTATGAACAACCATGCTCTATGGACTCAACAAGACAGGAGGACGAGGTGTCCTTTATTCAACCGACTCCTCGTCGCTGTCCTATCACTGACAAGAAAAAACAAGCTTTCACATCCCCAGCTAACCCTGCCTTATTAGAAATTACCCTGGGGGCTATTAATACTACTATTTCTAGTCTATTCAAGCTTTTTGAAACTTTAGAGCAGAAAATAGTCAGTCAAACCACACAATTAGACCTTATAAGCAAATCGATGAGAGACAAACCGCCCAAATACACTAAAAGTCTCTTTTTAGAGAATTTGGAGCAAAGAATAACCACCCTTGAATCTTATTGGTCTTCCGTTCAAAGCTCTCATGAACAATCTGGAGCTACCATTATACAACGTCTCTCATATTTAGAAGCACTAAATAAAGTTCCCCCATCCACCTATCCAGTGTTACCAGCTTTTTCAAAGAACATTCGGCCGATTGAATGTGTAGAAGATGCCTTGATCTCAAAACATAATGAGTCTTGGATCAGTGTTGACTCCCCGGTGCGAACCGCTGTTCAATTAGTGGCCAACCCTAATTTGCCTGCTTGCTCAAGACAAACTTCACAAAAATCTGGTCGCACATCTGCAAGTACTGGCAAAATAAAAAATGTGTCATCTAAGGCCACACAAAGACATAAACCCTCGGGTGGCATGAAAAAACAACATCAATTGAATCCCCCTCTGGGTGCTACAAACACTTCTGACAACTCCCCTGCGGTTCCAATACACATATGCAATGAAACTACAAACAATGATACGGCCGGTATGTCAGCAAACCAAGTGTCGTCGTGCGATTCTCCTCCACTCCAAATTGACCCCAAGGTGGTGTCTAACATTTCATCTAACTATGACCCCTTGAATGAGTTGGTACACTTGCTAACAGCTAAACCTGACAATGTGCAAATTAGGCAACCTTCTCTGGTTGCACAAACACTGACCGCACACTGTGACGTAATCTCTTCTAGCGCTGGTAAGCTACCCTCATCTACCATCTCCACAACAGGGGCTAATGACCGATTGAGCTCACTAAAAGCAGCAGTTGACACTTACCTATTCAACAGAATCTCGGAGGTATTGCCCGAAGCTGTAAATGTTAGTACTCAACCTTCTCAAACACTTAACATTCAACATATCACTGGAAATGAAATTTCACTCCCAAAATCCCAAATAGACACTTGTACCAAACCACCTAATTTCCATCGCAATCAAGCTCCTCCTAAACAAAACAGTAGGAAGAACTCAGATTCTCGCAATGGTGGCACTAAACCTCGCACAAATGATGCCAGCGTTGCACTATCAAAAAAATGTAATTCATTACACAGTCTGATTCTGAAGTGTCGAGATGGGCCGTTCCCAAAATATGATTTATGCCGTGCTAGTGTTCTTAACATTTTTGGGGATATAGAAGGACTGGATGCCATTTCCTCTACTGATTTAGATCAAATTGAGTTTCTATGTGATCAGAACCTCTCCATTGTTAGACTATGGATAAAGTCTGGAATTGTACGCAATACCTTATGGAATGCCAGAATGGATTTATTCAATCTTGGCTTTCTATTAGCACAAGATCCGGCACGCCAGCAAATCAAGAAGGTTGACTTTAATGAATCCACCGCAGGCACGGCCTCTGAACCCTTGTGCTCTTGCAACTTCTGCACTCAAGAATCATTTCCTGATTCTTTGTTTTCCACTAATTCTCACTCATAACCACGAATATGCACCAACCCAACTGAAATGTCCCTCTCTAGTTGGAACACGCGTGGTTCATCTCACCTGCAATGGACTTTAAACACGCAATTGAATACATATGATATAGTAGCCTTACAAGAAACGTGGCTCGTAAACCCTCCTATATGGGATGATCATGAACTTATTCTACTCCCAGCAGAACAAGGTGATAAAGGGAGACCTACTGCTGGTCTGATAGTTGCTGTAAAAGCAAGCAAAGGTTTCAAAATCTCCCCCTGGCAGGCCCCAAACAAATTCATGCAATTGGTAAAGATTTCATTTAATTTGCAAACTTACGCTCTCATTAACCTCTATCGTAATCCGCTGGGTATCATCGATGATAGCTTTTATACGGCTCTCTCGACTCTATTTGAACTTATCTCTGCTCAGGGCAATATTGCTGGAATTTTAGTAATGGGTGATTTGAATTTGTCTTGCTTTGAGTCTAGTACAAGCTCTAAGAATCGTGAGGGATCGAGGTGGTTGTCCTTTATGGAAGATCTTGATCTAAAAATGGCAAACGGTGCGATCATAGGCGACATACCTCCCATGAATACCTGGGAGAGAGGCATTTCTAAATCGACTATCGATTATATCTTTATGTCCAATAGCATCTTTATGAATACTAATAAGTTTGTTGTTGTAAAACAGACAGCTAGTGATCACCATCTCCTAGCATTATTTTGGTCGGTCCAAATTGAAAATCACCTTAAACCTGCCCATTGGTATAAACAGACCTTATTAATCAACAATGCCAGAAATCGCTTTAAATGGTCAACTGATAAACTTTTAGCACTGAACGATGCCATTTTGATCAATCAAAAGTTACTCAAAGCCGACTCTTATATAGACGTTTTGAACACTTTTGCAAATCTACTTCTTGTTCCTAAAAATCCATCTAAGAGACATGTTCATGGGTTTGATCTAGCTCTCTGTGAGAGAAAAAAAGCTTACAGAAAAGAAATTAGAAATCTTCGAAAACTACCCATGAATGCCCAGCTCCAAGCCGTCAATATTGCTAAAGCAAAATACCATCGCTGGATCCGGTCCAGAAAAGCTGCATTGTATCAAATAGATGGTGAAAATTTTCTAGCAGCCTGCTATAATAAAAACTCTGCAATAGTGTGGGAACTACTTAAGAAATGCAATACAGCTCCCCAAGTCCATTTGCAACTCAATGGAGTATCTGAATCTGTGTGGGTCACTCATTTTACTTCAATGTATGAAGATTGTAAAATGAGTCATTATAACTACAACAGCAGCTCTGTGAAATGTTGGAGCTTGCGTTGTACACAACATATCATTCAGAACTTCATTAAGTCATCATCCTCGTCAAGAGCGGCAGGCCTCGACGGGCTTACGAATTGGATGTTCAAACAGCATATGAAAGAATGGGCGTTAATCTTGAATAATGCTTTTCACTATATTTTGCAAACTAAAACCATTCCTGAGTCATGGCGTTCATTTGTGATTATTCCGGTTTACAAAAAAGGTGATCGTATGAATGCTAAGAGTTATCGTCCAATAGCAATACTGGATGCTCCAGGAAAAATATTCTCTAGATTGGTGCTCAGAGACTTTAATGACTGGTCAATATTGGCTAGTCAACGAGATCCAGCCCAAACAGGTTTTGTGGCTGGCTTGGGCACTAGTGTCAATTTAATTACCTTAAACGCCATAAGACAACAAGCACAGAATAAGAGACAACCTAGATATTTTGCATTTGTGGATCTTCATTCCGCCTTTGATTCAGTTTCAAGACCGAAACTCATATATAAACTAATCAGGGCGGGATGTCCCTCCACTCTTGTTGATATCATTTACGCTCTCCACTCAAAAACTACGGTCTATATAAGACTAAATGCTGAGGGCCTCTTATCTTCTCCAATTTGCACATCTAGAGGGTTAAAACAGGGGTGCATTCTAGCGTCAGCCTTGTTTAATTTCTTCATTAATGATGTGCGCTGGATCTTTGATAAAATCACAACTGATGCACCGAAATTAAATGGCGTGAAAATTTGTGCCTTGTGGTATGCTGACGATCTTGTCTTAGTATCAAAAACACCTAGTGGCTTACGTAACCTTCTGTCAGCTCTTTGCCATTACTTTAAAGAAAATGAACTGATAGTAAACACTGGTAAAACACAGATTGTCACGTTCGTCCCTAAAGGTTTACACAAGCATTTGTTAAATTGGCAAATTGAGGGCATCCCCATAAAGATGGTTCCAAATTATGTTTATTTGGGTCTCATTTTTGATGGCTGTTCTACACTAGAATCTCACCTGAACAAAATCAAACAGAAGTTAACTATGGCAATTTGTCAAACACGCTTGATTGTTTCAAAATATGGTAAGTTTTCAATCAAGGCTGCCATTACTTACTGGAACCAGAACGTTGTAGCAACTATTCTTTATGGTCTTGAAACGCAAATCATTCCTAAAGGTTTTCTAAATTTATTAGAAGCCAAGTTCTGGCGAGCAATTTTTCATTTACCTCAGTGTGTCCCTGGTGCGTTGCTCCGCTATGAATTAGGCTTAATATCCTTATTGGCCCTTCACAATTGGCGACTATGTGCCTTATTTCGTAAATGCTTGCTATCCACATGTGACAACTCTACACTATCCTCTATTTCCAGTTATCTACTCAAATCATCAGAAACTTTTCCTAAAAATTGGTCCACAAGTATTTTGAAGATCATGGTGAACGCTGATATATCACTTGATCTTCTCGTGTTCCATCCGGAACAAGCAAAGAAGAAGGTGTATATGATGGACTGGATTGACACTAGAACCCAATGTTTAACTTACAAAGACTTTGATTCCACAATATTTGGCCCTAAACGATACAGAGAAACTGCATCCTATCTATGTCTGGCTCCATCTGCAGCTATTAGATCTGCTACCTTACGATTGCGACTCAACATCTGGCCCACTCGTCAGGTTAAAACCAGAAGGAAGCAAATTTCCCCAGATCTCAACTGGTGCAGATTTTGTAAAAATACTGCTATTGTTGAATCTCTGCAACATATAATATTGGACTGCCCGGCCCTCATGAGCACGAGAAGTGTCCATTTCGTGAATCATTTTGCGTATTTTGCACAAATTGACCCAAGTAATAGATGGGCTGCCTTCGCTGCAACCGAATGTATGAGCATAAGAATTGCCACTGCTAATTTTTTAAAGGCTTTGAACATGGAATGAATTTGGTGCTTCACTATCTGTTTTACTATGATGAACTTGTCAGTAGATATTTTATCATCTCATGAAATATCTTATCAATATTTTACCAATTTTTCTCAATTCATGTATTTAACTGGCTGATATTTTCTATTGCAAATTAGTTATATTTTTTCATTGTTATTGACTATGTCTGTGCATTTCTTTTTTCTATGTAAAAAAAATTGAAAAAGTTGATATAAATTCAGCTATATTCAATAATAAATAATAAAAAAAATTGCACTGTGTGTTTGGTTTGTATTGTTGGTTGTGTTGGAAAATTAATAAAATTCTTTAAAAAAAAAAAAAGTATCATGCTGAGTGAGTGAAAGGGACTGCTGGAAAGATGTACCTTTCGTGACCACAAGAGGGCACTCACTGTAAAAATGTACTCCAACACATATGCACATACTTACCGGCCACACCCAAAGGCAGGAAGCTTAAGAACAGGCTAGGGGTATTAGAACTCTGGAAGGCCTTTGAGGAAGAAACAGAGGGGCCTAAGAAAGAATGGATGCTTAATATGTGTCAGGGTGACCGCGAGCAGCCCACAGCACCGCCGCCTCCTCCCACTGAGGAAAGCGCTTACACACAGCCAACAGCTCTGCCATCACCAGCTGAGGCAGACATCCACACACAATTCACAGTACCGCCTCCATATGAGGAGAGCACACCAGCCTTGCCCATCCCAGCAATATACCCAGTACAAGCAGCAGCTGTAGGTTATAGTAATCCCATTTATGAATCCCCTGATGAGGAAAGTGATGACAGTAGGAGAAGGGCAAAATTGGTAAAAGGAAGGGCGCCATTAGTGCAAATGGAGAATGAAGCATGGCGCAGCTCAGAGACACAGTTAAGAGATGAGGAAGAGTATAGAGGGCTGCATAGCTTAGAAAAGCAGCTAAAAGCACCTACGGAAGAGCACCCGAGAGTGAAAGGCATGCAGATAAATGGTCACAGGGTGGGAAGCGTACCCATAGGTAATGGAGGTAGTGGAGAGACTATGAGGGAACTAGAGAAATCGGTAGGAGGAAAAATATTGTTGAAACTCTATGGGAAAGGCACAGAAAATTATTATGTGAAGGTAGTGGAGTATGAAGAAATGAAAGAAGCAGCCAGGGAGGAAGTCAGGAAGGAGACACAGGAAGAGATAGAGCAAAATGCAGAAATGGAGAAAGAGAGGGAACATAGAGAAGCAGCAGAGAAGATGCAGAGAGAGGAACAGGAAAGACAAAGAAGGAAGAGTGAGGTGGGAGAAAGGGATGAGTATGTAAAGAGGCTAAATGAGAAGAACATGCGAATGGCAAGAGAAAAGGAAGAAAGTGAAAAAGTGAGGAAGGAGATGAGCCAAAAGATGAGTAGAAATATGATGTTGGAGATGTGGGGAGAAAGGAGTGTGATAATAACCCCAGAGACCTGGGTCAGAAATGTGTTGCCAGAGATAATGAGTGGAACATATGTAAGGGGGCCTGTTAAGGGAGTGAGTTTTGATCTCACACTTGAGGATGACGACAGAGGAGAAAGTGACAGAGAGACAGATTGGGTATAAATTGGTGATGAAGGGGGGAGAAGAGGCAGCACAAGCCCCACAAATGGATACTACAGGACCTGACATAGGGGAGATAGCAGATTTACTGGAGCCAAGCCTAAGCCTGTATCCACCCCTCACATCAGTACTGCCCTTAAATGAAGACCATAAATCCCCATATTTCTTAAGAAACTTGCCAGAACACCAGTGACACTGTGTAGCTGAGATATTGAAAAGGATAACTCGTGCAGCATCACCTTTGCGCAAGAAAGGGGTAACATAATTCTCATTGCTCCACAAGGGATTAGGGCAGCCCCACTTTACTACATGGAATCAGACAGATGGATAAGCTGCCATTGCTGACAGCAGGGGTGGACCGGTGGATGTACAAGCTAGAGAGAGAGACAGCTGGGATAGTATTAGCTATAGGTGACATGAAAAGCCTATTTGCGTCCATATTGGGTGACCAGGCAGAGGACATGTGGAAGCGCGCAGGCTATTTCGCAGTGACAGAAGATAACACCACTAAATATGGCGTGTCATCATTTAATAATTATAGAGATAATATATAAGCAATGAGGGTGCTATTTCCAGATCAATCTGACATGAGCGCCATAATGACTAGGAAGATGAGGCATACTGAGGACCCCGCTGCCTATATTCAAGAGATTAAAGAACATTGCCGTTTGGGAACTAAAGACCACTGGGATAAAAATATGCCAGTGTTTTATCATATTCTATGTCAGGGCCCACCTGAAGAAGTACAGAGAGAGTTAAAAAGATTGTGGGGATTGAAATGAGACCATGGCCAGACATACAACTAACTATTGTGCATAACTGTATGTTAAGCCGGAGAAGGATCAAAAGAAAATAGAGGAAAGGCAAAAGGAAGAGGCAACATTGGTGCAGAAGAAATTATCCAAAATGGCAATAAAAGGCGTGGTATTGATAAATACAGGAGACAGGAATAATGGACAGGAAGCTGTCATGCCACAGCAGGGCATGGGTGGTTATTTTGCAGGAAGAGGGGAGAGTAGCTTTTACACCAGAGGATAAAGAGCATTTGCTCACAGAGGGAGAGGATTTGGGTTTGGTGGGGGATAGCCCTGCTTCGGAGGACCTCGGGGCACTCGAGCAGTATGTTGGACCTGTGGGAAAGTAGGACACATTTCACGAGCGTGTAGAAGTAGAGGAGCAATGCAGCAAGGTGCAATGCAGTGTGGGCCAAGAGGGGGATGACATATCCAGCACAATATGGTGCACCACAGCAAGACTATGGGTATTATGACTACACACAATATTCACCAGATCAGACACAAGCACAGCAGGTGCAGCAGGCCCAAGGGCCACAGATACAGCCACATATAGCGCCACAACAACCACAGCAGACATTGACACAGCAACCACAGAGTGCAGTTCAATCACAACAAGCAGTGACACAGTGGGATACCAATATTCTGCCAAAGACACTACGGATAGGAGGAATGACAGCAGTTGGGGGGAACCCTTTTACAGGGACAGGA
Organism: Ambystoma mexicanum; assembly: GCF_040938575.1. NCBI lineage: Eukaryota > Metazoa > Chordata > Amphibia > Caudata > Ambystomatidae > Ambystoma > Ambystoma mexicanum. The sequence goes on along the minus strand of NC_090929.1, from coordinate 1,493,571,014 downwards.
CTGAACATGTATCCCCAATAGTACAGCCCACCGAATAGCTTGATGTGCCCTATCCTATCAGTAACCACAGACTCTGAACCGGAACCAAGGGTGGAGGTATCTATAAGCGACCAGACTCTTTCCTTCTTAATTGACACTGGGGCAACAAAGTCCTGTGTCAGAGAGGGCAGATTTACGATGTCAGGAATATTCATTGACACTCAAGGCTTTACGATGTCAGGAATATTCATGGACACTCAAGGCTTTTCTGGGGCTACAAATACGGTTCCTTTCACTGACAGTTTGCCTGTGACAATAGGAGATCAGGCAGTAGCTATCCCATTCCTGTATTCCAGGAAGACACCTGTTAACATATTGGGAAGAGATCTTATGGTCAAACTCAATATGTCACTATCATTCACAGAGGACGGCATAATATGCTCTACACCAGGCATATATTTCTAGACCGCAAAAGAATACATACAAGCATTTCATGGACAGAAAGTACAGAGGGGAGTATTAGTGGATCCTGAAGTATTTTTCTATGGAGTACAAGTGATGTTAGCATGGCTTCCCCAGTATTGAGGGACAGTTATTGAGACTATCCACAGACTTTTTATTTAGAATACAGATACCTACAGATATAACTGAAGGGTAACTGGTTACAATTGAGCTAGAAATGGCTGCAGTGAGGGAGGATAGAGTGATTTTACACGCCACTGATGAGAAAGGGGTGAGTTGGCGCACAGTAATCACACTTGACGCATCACACAGACCCAGTTGACAGATGATGAGTTATTTGACTACAGTGACTCTGATAACGAGGTATTGTTTGAGATAAATATACCATGTGAAATGAGAATAGAGTATACAGAGGTGCCAAAACAAATAATGCTAGCTATAAAAGTACCATCATTTATGAAAGAAGATTTGGCAAGGGTACCCGGCACACTATGGATGACCAGTCCATATGATGTGGGGTTGTTAAAAGAGATTGGAGCAGTAAAAATAAAATTCAAGAAAGGAGCAATTTCTACTCGAGTGAAACAGTATCCAATGTCCAAAGAAGCAGATGAGGGTATTTATGAAACAATAAAGGCACTCATGAAGCTGGGAGTGATAGTGCCATCAGAATGTCCTTGTATACATAGTGAAAAAATCTCAGGGAGTGATGTGGAGATGTATTTATTTATTTATTTAACATTTATAAAATGCACAAAGCTCTCGGGCATCATGGGTTAGCAAGATGGCGTGACACACTGCATAAGTACTGGATGTATTGCCTTCCATTTGCTCCTTTTGCCCTCCATAATCAGCAAGGCTCAGATGATCACCTGACTCCTTATGAGTTGGTGACAGATGCCCAAAGCAATGCGACTGTGTTTGTTAATGAGTTACATGACTATTTGATGTCCATGACTAAATTCCTCTCTCTTTCATTTCTTGAGCGGAAAGGAAAGGCGGAGGGGTATCGCTAAAGGCACAGAAAAATACAAAATAGAATTGAATACCACTGCAGTTGTCAACTTTTTTCTGTGGGTTAACATAGCCAACATAAGACGATACAAGAGTGCCGCCTCCCTGCCCAACTACCAGAATCCCAAGGAAGAAGAGAACAAAACCAGACCCAGGACAAGAGCTCAAGTGCATGCTGGGAAAGAAGATAAAAGGAATATGGAACTTGAGAATAAAGAAGATAGAAATCACATTGCAAAGCTTGAGGAACACTGACACTGAACTATTACTAGAACAGTAAGAAAGGAGTTGATGCTGAGGACTTTTTGAATACATCACCGACACAGCATTAAGGACTATTTCTCACAACAAGAACGTACATCTATAACAGACTATTTTTTCTACTTTTCTATCTTAACATTTTATTGGGACTATTTTTTATACAATTTTTTCACAAGCGCATACATATATAATGGACTATTTTTTCTACTTTTTCATCTTTACATTTTTATTGGGACTATTCTTTATACTATTTTTCACAAGAGAATACATCTATAACAGACTATTTTTTATCAGCACTATTTCTATATTTTTATATTTTTTAATGAACCACATAATAGTGGAAGTGGTTTGAAAATCATCAATCAAATGTTTTATTATTGTCATTATATGTGGTTGTAAAATGTTTTGAAAAAGCTACATATAGCTCGCCTCGCTCATCATAGAAAAATAATAACCCACTATTGCCCGGTACTAAGTAAACTGTAGGAATATTTTCATATCCTTATGTTCCTGATATCTTTATAATACCCGATCAATACGCCCCAGGAAACATCTACAGATGACAAACATTATGGCTATTGCATTCCTTCTGTTTTTCTTTCTCTTTTGTTGTTTTTCTTTCTTATTTTATCTCACATTGCATTTGACTGATTATGATAAGATACATGTGTCCCTATGGCATAATGTTAGTGAAGAAGTTACAAAAAAAGTAGATTTCCAGTTAGAGCAGGAAATGGTATTCCGACCAGTTGTGGAGACAGTAAGGGCTAGGAGAAGTATTGCAGATGATGAATATTACATGAGAATGTACTTTGATAAGTCCATAAATATTAAACGAAACTCATGGTGCAGGTCAATGGAGAAGGTGGGGAGAGAGAGATCAAGGGAAAGCTGCTTTGTTTGCTCACTTATCCCCCTATGCCACAGCAGGTACTTCTTGAGGTATAAATACTCGAGTACAGAGCACACTGCTTTGTACATCTCGCAGTATGCCAGACCAGAGGATCATTTCAGGGACAATCGCCCATGATGAAGTGTCTCACAGGATCAGAACTCCCATACATAGACAACTATGTAAAAGAGGCACACATGATGGAGGGTATAAGAATGAAAAGTAAGGTGCTCAAGTACATACTATCAAGTCTAAAAAGAGTAGATGTCGAAGTAGTGGATCACCAAATATTAAGGTGTACAGATGCTAGTTTAATTGGATACCACACTTTGCTGACAGACCACAATTACAAATAAAAGGGAAAGTATATTCCTCAGGAGGATGGGTTGATGGAATAATGGGATGCAAAGCAGAGGCAGTATGGACTGGGCCAACAGAAGTGATAAGAAACGCAGACAGAGTGTGCGGTGATGAATGGAAAGAAACTGCAACATTTTGAACATGGGTGGAAGATGAAGAAGGGCCACCACCCACAACCAAACTACAAGCACCGACATTATGCTTTAGAAATAATGGTTCAGTAAAGTGTTTTGACAATGAAGGGTGCAAACGCATTGTGGATTTACCAGGTATGAAAGTTGGCACACCTGTACCAATGGACCATTACTGGGCCTGCGGTACAAGAGCTCATATGCAGCTTCCACATAACTGTGGTGGCATATGTACAATAGTGCTACTAAATGCACCAGCATTAGTGATACCACAAAGTGAGGTTCACATTGGGACTTTTCCTTCAATGGCACACAACAGGAAGAAAAGATCCCTAGGCCTAAAACGCACAAAAAGAACTACTATTTTTCCAAAGAAGCCAATGCTGCATTCGATGAACTACCAGAGAGTCATAAGTTGTTTGGTAAAACAACAACATTCTTCACATCCTTTCTAATGCCTGGCCTGCAAGCAGCAGCGAATGCACACTGGATCCAGATAACTAGGTGGGAACTGTTACAAACTATTAATGCCACAATAGAAGATTTCAATGCCATCAAGGAGGAGCTAAGAGCGGTCAGATTGATGATCCTACAGAACATGTATGTTCTGTACCTCCTCACAGCCATGGAGGGAGGAGTGTGCGCAAATATAGGGACAAGTTGCTATACATATGTACAAGCACATGATGAGGTGAATGGGACCTTGATAGAGGCCATATACTCCTTGAACGAGCTGCATGATCAAATTGAGGAGGAAGTGGGTGACATGGTGGATGATAGCTGCTTCAGTTATCTATTCTCCTGGATGCCTACCTGGCTGACAGATGCATTCAAATTCCTGTTGGCAATTTTGGTACTGGTCCTAATGGATTTTTGCACCTTGAGAATAGCAATAAGACAATGTAAAAATTCTGGCAAGAAGGCACTCCAAATGACAGTAATGGTTAATGTGGCTGACACCGTACATCAGTACACTCAAACTGATGATGACGTTTACTGTCCCATGTACCGATTGGGTCAGCCAGCTAGACAACCTGGAGCATTGTTTACATGCCCAAAAGATACCCATAACTACAATAAGCACTGGTTGAAATGTGATGAAAATGGTGAGTGTTGGTTTATGACATGCAGTCCAGCAGAATATGTAGCACAAACAGGTAACTTGAGGGGGGTCACCAGACTGTGGCTGCCCAAGCATGGCTATAATATGATGAGACAAAATGAAGGAGTGGTCGATAACTCACCGAGAGGGGGGAATGTAGTGGGGCAATTATTGACTAGAGAGCATGTTCAAGCTCTGCCCCCCTGCCTTCCTCAGAAGAAACAAAATTATAAAATAAGAAAGGACACATTTGAAACTGCACTTTAAATTCTCCTGGAAACTCAGCTGGCACAAAGGATAGTTAGTTTCGCCACACAAGTAGGGACCAGATAAGGCATTAACTTGCACAAATAGTGCATTTTAAAATAGAATAGATTAAGTGACAGCAAGGCGTGTGCTATGGCAGGAAATTGTCAGACAGACAACGTTGCTGATTACCCATAGGTATGGAGAAATATAAAGGGACTGGCATGCATCAGGAACTCGGTAGATAGGAAACAAATATGCCCTGCAGAGTAAAATAACATGACAAGCAGCTGCCATTTTAAAACTGCACCAAACACAGCAGAGAATTAAACACTGCAGCTTTAATAGAGTATGTAGTTAAGCACAGTATGTGAACAAATACATTTAATTCAGGGAAATGCTGGGGCCAGCTAGATGTAGCTGCCTCAAAGGAATGTGAAGGCAAAAGACTTTGTAGGGGAGTGTTACATGGCGGAACAAGATACCATTGTGTGCATCCAACTGTCAAGGTGAATCAAGTTACCATAACACGGCAGACTATTTGAAGTCTATGGGATGAACTGAACATCCCAGGAAGTTCACTGCGCATGTGGTGAAAGCAGAATAGTTCAGTAATAATAGTTATTCATAAATGTGTCAAGAACAGGATGGTGCTATTACTGCTGCATCAAGTGGTCCTTGAGACTCGAGACATCATGGCGAGGATAATATGGGCTGTTTCATTTAATTAAGAACAAAGGCAATAGGCTTGTCTTCTCTTTCCATCTACATAAAACATGTCATCATGCAGCCAGTTCATGGAAAGTTTGACCGCATGTTAACCAATAAGCACATCTTTTTTCACTGCAGAAGTAATTTAGAGCCTGCCAATAATATTTAAGCATGACGAGGTAGCACATGTTTATGGGATGGTTTATGGGTGGGATCTTAAATAAGAATGGTCCAAGCATTATTTTTGGACATGTAGAATTATATATGAAGCTCAGTAGAGGGAGCCAATGACCAGGAGCGATAGGTTTTCATAACTGTGACATCAAAATACCTATAAAAATGGATGTTTCCTGTTAAGACATGGAGAAATCAATCTTGAGTGGGAGCTTGGCTGTTAATCTTGTTTTCCCCCCAGTTTATATTGCAGTTAAAACTGGGTTACCTTGTATTTGGCATACCACAACTACTCTGTGTTTTCTCTTTTTCTTTGGCAAATACCAGTTAGAGGACTATTTGGCTTTTGACCTCTGTTTCACTTGTAAAACACCCAAGAGTTTTGCATCCTGGTCTGCTTCCATCGTGGATGGTATGCGAATATCACCTTGAAAATAATAAACCCCTGTTAGGCCACCAAACAGTTGCTGCATAAGCCTCTAAAAGACAGCAACTGCAAAGGCTAATCCGAAAGGCATACATTTGTATCGAAAAGCTCCTAAGGAAGTGATGAACAATATTAGGTGTCTCAAATCATCACCAAGAACAACCTGGTGGTAGGCTGAGGATACGTACAAAGTTGTGAAGTACTTTGCTGGCCTCATCATAGTCATCATCTCATTGATGTTGGACAGTGGATGCCTATTAACCCAGATGTTGGAATTTAGATCTCTGAGGTCTAAACACATCCTAATGGAATTGTCACTTTTTTCTCACAATCACAATAAAAGCTAGCCACTCTGATGGCTCAATGTGTTCAATGATGTCATGCTGACACAATTTGCCAACCTCCTTTTCCAGAGCATCCCTTGTGCCGACAGGTATGTTTCTGACCATATGCAGTATCACTGGCTTCGCTCTCCTCTTCAGCACAATATGATGCTTGAACCCTTTAAGCATTCCTATCTTCTCATTGAACACGAGGGGAAACGTCTTTGCAAAACCCTCCTTGGACGAGATATTACATTGTGACACACAGTATAGGTCTCACCTCACCAGGGTGTATCTTGATCTGTAGGGCAGCTTGTTGTTCCCATCCTACTACTGATTATCCGTACTCGGCCACATACATTTTGCATAAAACGTCCCTCTCTCTGAACTGGTTGATCCATGTAGATCCAAGTATCATGATAGGACTCTTGCCATTCCCTCTGGCTCTTACATGAGAAGGTCCCAACTCATGTAGCTGTCCCTTCAACTTGTGCACAAACGTGTGGGCATCTACTATTGTGTGCGTTGAACCAGTATCCACCAGTACATCCAAAGGAATGTAATTTATTTCCATGCGCACCCAAGGCCCTCTCTTACCTGTAGAGGCAACAGTAAGTATGTGGAAGGGGTTAGCACCTGAGATGGTAAGGTGGCTGCTGGGCCCCCTATATCTTCAAAGGCTCTAATACTGTTCCTCCCCTTGGTGCTCTTCCACATTCTAACATAGTGTCCAATCACTCAGCACTGGAAACACTCTGCAGTAGCGGCTAGATGTTCTTATTCACCATTTGGGTGCCAGAAGCGCCCACACTTATGACATCTCCATTGAGGATGAGTTCCTTGAGCACTCATCCCTTGTACAGTTCCAGGAATGGACATGTCTCTTCTAAATTTGTCACGTGAATTCAGCTTGTGTCATGGTGCAGACAACAATCCCTTCTTGACTAATTCCACAGTGATGTCATCATTATCGTTGTCTCCTTCATTCTCTATTGTTTTCAAATCCTGAGCAGTGGATTCATGTTGGACTACTTTCATACACTTGCCCCGCAATTCCATCGCTCTAGCTATTTCAACGGCCTGTTCCAGGGTAGGGTTCTTCACCTGCCATAACATTTATTGAATATGGGGGTCAGCAGTGTGGAGCTTATCCGTCAGGTATTCATCATCAACGCCTGTAAACTTGCAAGTGGCAATCAGTCCTATCAAAGCTGCAACATAGCTGTCACCAGACTCCTTCTTTTTCTGCTTCCTCGTGAAGAAGTAACACCTCTACCAGATATTTGTTTTTTTGCCAACATTTTTCTCCAGTTTTGCCAGGGCTGTCTCATATTTCTTGGCCATACTTGATACACCAGCACCCTCCACATTGACCACTTCAGGCAGGGTGCGAAAAATCTGTAAAGCCTCCACTCCTATGCAGTTCAGGAATACCATCCTTGTTGCAAAATGTTGTGAAAGAGGACACGGATGCAGATCGTAGGAGAAAGTTACGTTTACTAGTAGAAAACCCCCAGTTACGGCCGCACTGCCGCTCCTGGAGCAGCTTGTTTCAAACTGCTCTCCCGCATCATTCTCGAACCCTGGTGTCTCTTGAATGATGCAGGAGATCAAACCACAACAGTTCACAATGGTTGACCATCTTAAATTGAAAAGCCTACTTGTGAAAAGAATGGGCTTCTTTAGAACATTTCTCAACTTGTTTGCATCTTACCTCTTGGACCAGCACCAAGCTATCCAAAAGGGCAACTTTATGCAAGACCTCTGCCTGGCCTTCTGTGGTGTACTGTGGTGTCCCACCAGGCTCAATAATGTCTGTGGTTATCTTTAATCTATACATGATCACTTCTCAATGGCCCTGACATGTTACTTCACTAATATGCAGACGATATCCATCGATGCGTAAAAGCAAGTCATACCCAAGACATCTCGCTCTTCAGGAATTGCCTCACCTCCATCCAAGTCTGGATGGCAAGCATATACCTGAGACAGCACCTTCTCCACCTGACAACATATCAATAAAAAGGCCCAAACCACCTATTACCAGCTAACCCTCCCCCAGAAGATAAAACCCTTCCTCCCACCTGAGGACTTCAGAATCACAGTGCAGGCCCTGGTAATCATCCACATTGATGGTGGAAACACCATTGTCACTGGTGTTCTGGTGATGCGCATTGCCCACCTTGGGGCCACCCAATATTCCACAACATGACTCATAACAGAAAACAAGAAATTCAGCTACATTTCTCCCATTCTAGAAAAGCTTCATTAGCTTCCCATCCAGCCCAGAATACTCTTTGAGACTGTCTACCGCTTGCGATGCCTGCCTACCTAACTGCTAAACTATGTAGCTCAGTTGGGTGGGATTCTCCAGGAGCGAGGCCATCACTCAGCTCAAAACAAAATGGCAAGCAAGGAAAAAAGAACAGAAACAGGTCTTCTCTTGCTACTCCCATGCCTACCAGAACACCATTCTAGTGGCTATCCAGACCACAGCAAGGCCCTTACAGTTCAGGGAGAAAATCAACTCCTTAGCTGCTAAACTATGTATCTCAATTGGGTGTGATTCTCCAGGAGCGAGGCCATCACTCAGCTCAAAACAAAATGGCAAGAAAGGAAAAAAGAACAGAAACAGGTCTTCTCTTGATACTCCCATTCCTACCAGAACACCATCCTAGTGGCGATCCAGACCACGCCAAGGCCCTTACAGTTCAGGGAGAAAATCAACTCCTTACTCCTCAGTCAATGCTTAGTTGCTACCTAGCCACCTTGCATTCCTGAATCATCACATCACACCAATGACTAGAACAACCCGTGCCACATATTGTAAGCCCCCCTCCATTCCTAGTATATTACCCACAACGACATGTGCAGCACTCTGTTGCTTCCTATCTAGGTTTGCACTATATACAACCCAAATACAAATGCAAATGATCAGTTGGCAGAAAATCTTTAAGGGTACTGAGATGGCGTCCATGCAATGCTTTGCCTATTTTTATTGGGAACTGTTTCCTCAATGCAGATGTTTAAGATTATTCTATAAAAGCATTAATCTGCGATACAAGCTCCATAACTAAATCCTGTCTACTGCCATTTGGCAGATTTTTCTTACAAAACTGTCTGGATTGTTATTACATTTGTTATTGTTTTGGGGTGTTTGTGTCACCTATTATATTTCTGTACAACGCCATGAAACTGGTATCCACTCGTAATTTCATTGAACTCAATAAATGTTTTTACTACTTCAATGTTTCGGTTGAATCATCACCTCCTCCTATGACCTACACTCTCTTAGATAATCTATGTTCTCACAAACTCACACAACTCACTAAAGGGCCTGCTCACTTTGCAATCCACTTCTCTTCTTAGATCCTATCTTCCTATCTTCTGTACCTGTCTCTTCTTGTCTCTTCTTCTTTTCCCAGGCCTTTTGTCTGGTCTGATCACTTTTTTGTTCCCATTAAAATCCTCCATCCCAACAAAATCTCTTGTGTCCCATTTTCATTGGTCTTTACAACCAATCCCAAATTGGAAAATGTTTGCCCTGTTGATCTTTAATCCTCCTTTGCCTCCTCTATCCCCTCTCTACCAGAAACGAACCATACATCAAAACCTTACTTTTTAACAAGTATGCATGATCACCTCTGTAACCTCTGTGAACCTAAACTCTATACTGTACTGTAACTATGTATGTAATTAGCACCATGATACCTCCGGGTCCTGGACGCGTAGAACAAATGAAATAAATAAATAAATAAAGAATCCCCTGCTCACCAAATGATTCTCCCTTGCACTTGTGTCTAAGAAAAGATCCACCAAGCATGCTGAGTGCCTTTGGCGTCTCAAGTATGACCCTACAAATAGAGGCACCTATCTCTCTTATCTTATCACCTATAAAATAAATCTGTGGTCTCTGCTAAAGGTTTCATTTTCACATCTCGCATAGAAGCTGCCACTAATACCCAAACAGAGCTCTTCACTGTGGTCAAGAAAATATTTATACCCTGAAGCTATTTCTATGGCAATCTCCCATACCACGGCCCTCTTCTTCCATTTTTGTCTTCTTCTATGTTAACATTACCACTATCCATTCCAACGTCAAAGCCCCTCCATATTCTTGAACTCTTTATCCCCTTATCTGTCCAACATTCATTCTATTTTCCTCTGACCGATGACACTTTTATGACTCGTTTTTTTTTTTTAAATGAAATCTGCTTCCACTCTTGATCCTTGCCCAGTCAGGATTATTCCAATCGGCTCCATCTGAAATTCTAGAATCTGTGTTTAACTCTCACCTTTAGCACTACATTGAATTCTCTAATTTGCTTCACCTTTTCCAGGTCATTTCCCATCCTGCCTTCAGCCCTGCGTCCATCTTGTTGGCATCCTCTTACGACATCTGCAGTGTGGGTGATGCAGGGAGGACCCTTGGCCTTATAATGCTGTATCCATTTGCTGCATATGGTACCATGCAAACAACATTCCTTTGAGCTGTCTTGGCAACTGTGGTATTGTAGGCAGGGCTCTTTCAAGGCGTTCTTCTTTCCTCACTTCTCACAGACTGCTTCTATTCCCCTCTAATCTCCTGCTCCTTGTCATTTTCACAGTGACATATCCTAGGGCTCCTCCCTTTACTGCTCTCTCCTCTTTAATCTGCATGTTGAGTCTTTGGTGTCCTTGGTGGCTTCATTCAGCTTCGCTTTTTACACGTACACCACAGACCACTGGGTCAAGCTGTTTCTCGCATCCAAGGTTGTCTTTCTGCTATTTCTGCTTAGATAGATTCCAGTTCTTTGAAACGCAACTCATATGACACTGAAGTGGTTGTCTTTGGTGGGACCACCGAGGTAGTTGTCTTTGGAAGACACCCGAGCGATTGGAATGACTGGTTTTGGATCCTTTTGATTGGCCCCTGTCATTATCCAACCACTACTGGAAAAAAAATCAGTGTAAAATTCAATGTTACCCTTTCCTTTATTCCCCAAGTCAATTTTCTTTCCTCTTCTTGTCACTATTGTCTTTGTCTGGTTCATCAGATTTATGAGGCACCAGCCTACACGACATTAACCCTTTTTCTATTTCTTCTTTCTCCATGTCCTTCATCTATACCTGGGAGTATAACACTCCCCCATCCCATGAGCACCATACACTGTGGGTAATAATAAGCAGCGCTCAGATACCTGAGGGTTCGTAGTGCTATATAAATGCTAAATTATTATCATTATTATTTATCCTGGCATGCCATCGTTTTTTAATGTTCCAGGCGGCAGGGGCCCTGGTGGGTAGCTGTGCTGTTGCCTGTGGTGATCCTCTCTCTGCTGGGCCTAAAGGGGCGACGCTCCTATCTCTCCCGTTGAAGGTCTGCAGCTGGGCTGGTGGGCTGCATGTGGGGTTGAGCGATTCCAAGAGCACCTGCTGGGTGAGGGGCTCTGGTTGAGCAGAGTACGCAGGCAGCAGTCTCTGCTGGGCAGGAACTGTTGGGTAGAGTCTCCCACAGGGCCCCTGCTGGGCAGAGGTTGCCAAGCGGGTGTATGCACCCCTGGGGTGCGGGCGGTGAGGACAGCAGATTTTCACTTGGCCCATGGTGTGGATTCGCTGTGCCTCGGCCTGCAGGTAAGAATGGGGCAGGCTCAAACGCAGCCCTGTTGCGCAGGGCTTGGAGCCCTGTGCGACAAGAAGTCTGCATCCACAGGATGCAGGCCATGATTCGGCATTGTCTTCTGGCCGTGGGCAGTGGGTTTGCCGCACCTAGGCTGGCGAGGTATGGAGGATGGAGTGAAGAGCTGTGGCCATTTGGCACTGGACTTGGTGAGCCACAGCCCGTCAGAATAGGTGCACTCGCTGGTTGCTGGGCAATTGGCTGGTCCTGGGCTCCATGCTTTGAGTTTGTTTGACGCATTGGTGCAATGGGTGCTGCACGCGTAGAGCTGCATAGGCACCTGGCGGTCTGTTCCTCTTCCAGCTCATCTTCTCTGGAGCAGTGTCACTGTCATGAAAGGTCACCCAATAATGGCGGCCTTCGTAAAAGCAGTTGGTGGTGATTTTCAAATGACAGCTTTCCATAACGATTCCACTTCTTCTTCATCCTCTTCGTCCTCGTCCTTTTCTCAGTCCGACCCGGCAGATGGGGACCATGATGGAGATTATTTGGACTTTGTATCTTTGTCACAGGTCCTGTTGCAAGGGGCTGTTACAAAGGGTTTCGTGGATGTACTCCTCCCCTGGTTATTCATGCTTTGAAGACACCTCCCTCTCTTGAATGAGGTGGCCTTCTAGGGATGGGAGGGCTGGGAAACGGCCTGTGTTCCTCGTTTCGTGGGAATGCTGTACCCTCTGTGGGGTTTGGGGCAACGCTACCGAATGCTGTGTCAGTGACTGCTCTTCTGCCACATCTGGTCAGAAACTCATCTGCCTCCCCAGAAGTGTTCATGCAAGACAGTGTGGATGAACGGGTTGGCTCCAGTCTGTAAAGGGTCTACTCAGGATTCTGTTTCTGCTGTCCAGGCTACGGCCTGTGCCTCGTTCACGGCGAGGACGGCTTTGGAGTCAGGTGGAACCCTGGCATGCATCTTGGAGAAGGCTCAGGTCCTTGATGGGCTGATCTGATGGCTTTCGGATCCGGCCTCTGCTGAGTTGGCAGTGGCGACCATTGCTATTGCAGTTGGGAGTAGCTGTTGCAGGCCGGCACCATTTGCAGATTAAGGATTGGCACGCTGGGTCCCATCCCAGCTCCATGGCCACAAGGTTGCCCTTTGTGGTGCAGAGGAGCAGGTAAGCGCTTTCCTGACAGTTTCCACCCCCTCACCACCGTCATATTGGAATAGTCGAAGAAAAGCCATAGATGGACCCTCTGTATTGTTCCTACACCGCATCAAGTGTATGAGAGACAGCCATATAGAATGTAGCCTCACACTGAAAGTGTGGAAGGATGGTGCATGGAAGAAAGCTACATCGATCGATGTTGCCTGCCAATATGTCAGAATGAATCTGTGAACATCATGTTCGGACGTTAAAGTAAAATCTGACGAGGACGAAGTGATGTTATGTTATGTTACTTGACATTTATATAGCGTCTTATGTATCATTGGTATGATCTCAAAGCGCTGGTAGGTTGAACGCTCTCGGGAACCGCAGTTCAAGTCAGTAGAGAGAGAGAGGTAGTGTCCTATAGTGCATGTGCGCACCAGATATGTGTGCAGCCGGTGTGGTAGTTGGATGATAGCTGCTTCATAGCGGTAGGTGTGGTGGTGAGGAGGTCTGTAGGATGTGTTCAGTCTGGAGGGTGGACACCCAGGCTGAGTTCTGGCTGCGTTAGACCTGAGGAGAAGCATAGGCCAGCAGTGTGTGCTCAGCTAGCAGAGTTTCATTAGGATGATGAGTAGTTTGTCGGGTCATGTTAGTATGAGGACAGCTGCACCGAATGTGTCATAGTATGGCTATGTTCTAGTTGAGTGGTGGTGTATAGGAGAGAGTAAGCGTAGTAGTGTGATATGGTGGTTATCAGTAAAGTGCTTGGACCGAGCACTCACTCCGTACCATTTATTCTATCCGTTTTATTTACTCTATCCGTTCTATCCATTTCATTTGTTCCATCCAGTCGTCTGTTGTATCCACTTCATCAGTTCATCCATTTCATCTGTTATATCCATTCTGTCTACTAGTCTCTTAAATCCATTCCATCCCTTCATCCCACCATCGACATGATCCACTCCATTCATTCTAACCACCTATTCCGTCCTTCCCATCCACTTCATCCGTTCATCAACTTCATCTGTTGGATGTATTCTATACATTGGTCCCTTCGATCCACTCCATCCACTCATCCTTCTGTCCACATGATCCAGTCGGTCGGTTTCATCCACCCATTCGTTCTATCCACTTCATCCGTTCAATCCACGTCATCTGTTCCATCCACTTCATCAGTTCTTCCGTTTCATCTGTTATATCCAATCAGTCCACTAGTCTCTTCAATTCACTCCGTCCACTCATCCTTCCTTCCACATGATCCACTCTGTCCATCCCATCCACCCGTTCCATCCTTCCTATCCACTCCATCTTTCTTATCCGCTTCATCCGTTCCATCCGTTCCACCCACTTCATCCGTTATGATCACACACAATGATGTTGGGGATACCTTCTAAGTTTAACTTTAAAACAGTGACGCTATTAGGCACACTTTCTAAGTTCAAACCATAACACAGTGATGCTATTAGTCATGCTTTCTAAATTCAATTTGTAGCACAGTGACGCTGTTAGGTACACTTTCTAAGTTCAACTGTGACATGGTGACGCGCAATTTCCGACTGACAAAGACTAGTCTCGGGAGAGCAGGTCAAGGAAGGGCAGGCTGCCCATGCCCAGCAGCTCTCCTGCAAGCTGAGTGAATAAGCCCTACTAAGCAGGGATTAAGTCCTAAAGATTAAAGGAAGGGGACTCATCTACAAATGCAATGGGTTGTGATGCTGCCAGAAATTAGTATATCAAGGTGAAATAAGCACACCACACCATCTGCAAACACATCTGGCGCACCCACGCACCGCACAACACCCCCTCCCCAACCCGAACCATGGCCCCCGAGGGCGTCCAACCCACCAGCGCCCCGAGATCACACCAATGCTATGTTATGTTATGTTACTTGACATTATAGCGCCTTATGTATCATTGGCATGACCTCAAAGTGCCGGTAGGCCGAACGCCCACGGGAACCGCAACCCAAGCTAGCCTATTCAATTTTAACACAGTAGCGCTAATGGGCACACTCAATGATGTTGGGAATCCCTTCTAAACTCAACTTTAACACAGTAGCGCTATTAGGTACATTTTCTAAATCCAACTCTAACACAGTAACGCCATTGGGCACACTTTCTGAATTCAACTTTAGCATAGCGACGCTATTAGGCACACTTTCTAAATTCAACTTTAGTACAGTGACGCTACACTCAATGGTGGGAATACCTTCAAGATTTAACTTTAACGCTATTAGGCACACTTTCCAAATTCAACTCTAACACAGTAACGCTATTGGGCACACTTTCCAAATTCAACCCTAGTACAGTGACGCTATTAGGCACACTCCATGATGATGGGAGCGCTTTCTAAATTCAACTTTAACACAGTAACGCTTTTTTGCACACTCAATGATGTTGGAATATCTTCTAAACTCAACTTTAACACAGTAACGCTATTGGGCACACTCGGAGTGCTTTCTAAATTCAACTTTAACACAGTAACGCTAATGGGCACACTTTCTAAATTCAATTTTAGTATAGTGATGCTATTAGAGCACACTCAATGTTGGGAATAGCTTCAAGATTCAACTTTAACGCTATTAGGCACACCTTCTAAATTCAACTCTAACACAGTAACTCTATTGGGCACACTTTCTGAATTCCACTCTAGCATAGTGACGCTATTAGGCACATTCCATGGTGATGGGCGTGCTTTCTAAATTCAACTTTAGTATAGTGACGATATTAGAGCACACTCAATGTTGGGAATACCTTCAAGATTTAACTTTAACACAGAGACGCTATTAGGTGTGAATAATCGCTGGACCTTAAATATGTGACTGTACGATGTAACACAGTAGGGCTTTTTTAAGTAAGAGTGGTAGGGCTTTCTGGCATGAAGTAATTGCTTCAGTCCCCACCCTTGCCACACTTACTTATGGTTGGTGCTTGGTGACCGCAGGCTACTGGCTTCTTGCTTCTCCTGCAGATACCTGCAGATACGATCTGGAGTCGTCTCTGTAGGAGCTGCCCTTAGCCGAGGGGCTGCCCTTAGGCACACAAACCACGAAGGGAGTGGGAAAGGGAAACACAGGGACATGGGGCCTAGGGGCATTTTTTTTTTAAACTAAATGGGCCTGGATGGGGTCGAGGGACCCTGGGGGCTCACCTGCTCGCTGGAGGAAAGAGGCAGCAGCTGGGCAGCGGAGTCGCTAGACTTGAGGGAGGAGGGGATAATGACCAATCAGGGCAGGGGTGGGCAGGCACACAAACCAGGATGGGAGCAGGGAAGGGAACAAGGCACACAGGGACTGGGGGCATTTTTTAAAAACAAAATGGTCCTGGATGGGGTCGAGGGACCCCGGGGGCTCACCTGCTCGCCGGAGGAAAGAGGCAGCAGCTGGGGAGCCGAGTTGCTAGACTCGAGGCAGGAGGTGATAATGACCAATCAGGGCGGGGGTGGGCGGGCACACAAACCAGGAAGGTAGCGGGGAAGGGAACAAGGCACACGGGGCATGGGGGCATTTGTTAAAAACAAAATGGGTCTGGAACTGGACGAGGGACCCTGGGAGCTCACCTGTTCGCCAGAGGAAAGAAACTCGACTATTGCATTGCCCTCTATGTGGGAGCTAGCAAACAGATCACCAATAAACTACAAATATTACAAAATAATGCCTTGAGGACCGCATTAAGCATTCCAAAGAGAGTACACATCTCTGCGGCCAGAAGAGAAAACAACTGGTTATCCATCAAGGACAGGATTCAATTCAAACTAGTTTCTATCACCTATAAATGCCTAAACAACGCCGCCCCACAGTATTTACAAGAACAAATCATCAGAAAACACTCATCCCATCCTACGAGAGCTGCCCAATCCTGCTGCATTATAGTGCCCAGATTTAACCTGAAAAGAGCAGGGGGGAGAGGGGGACAGCTTCCCAGTCCAAGCTGCCCAACATTGGAACGCACTTCCACTGCACCTCCAAACAGACCAGACCTTCCAAAGTTTCAGGAAGAATACGAAATCCTGGCTCATCTCAAATTACATTGGAATGTAACCACACTGTTCTGCTATTACCTCATGTACTATACTGTATTGTGCCTACTTGTAATTTTCATGTACTGTAAAAAGATTCTGTAATAACCTGTATTGTATTTAAAACTGCATACCCTTGTCGTGCCCAGACACCATCACATGAGGAGTGCCTTACAAATAAATAAACAACAAAAAGTGATGAATCAATGAATTGAAGAATTATTGAATAAAAGTTATGTTTTGAACTTAGCAAGCGATTCCTTTCCAAACTACTATGTTGGCGCAAATTGGATAATCCGACCCAATAAAAACCCTTGTTTACCTGGAGAAGGGGGATGACTTTGATGGTGCCCTTTTCCAGCAGTACTTGAACCTCTTCCAGCAGGATGCAGAGGTGTTCCGGTGTCAGGCGTCATGCTTCTTGGTAGCGAGGTGGTTGGAGAAACTTGATACATTACCCGTGGGCAACAGTCTTTAGTACCCACTGATCTGAAGTGATCCCCTCCAAGGCGTGGATAAATGAAGACAGGGGGAGCTCCCAAACAGGGAATCGTGGGAGGGAACCCATACCGGCAAGTCACTTGGAGGTGGAGGCCGGGGAGCCTCTGGGAGCAGAGTTTCTACCTCTGCCCTTGCCCCTACGAGAGCCTCTTTGCTGATACTGGAAGGTGCCAGCGGAGCCCTGACCGGAGGACCAGGGGGCACCTTCTGACCCATACTGACCTTGGGGCGAGTGGGAGAAGGATTGGCGATGAAAGGACCGGTAGGCGTTAGAGCTGCCGTGCTGGTGAAAGGATTTAGCCAAGATCTGGCTTAGTGACTTTTCTAGGGCGTTGTCAAGCCCCTTCCCGAATAGGTCGGATTCCTCCACAGGGTGGTTAATTAAGGAGGCTTGAGTTTTGGGTTTGAACCCGGAGTTCCTCAACCAAGCATGCAGCTTCAGTAGGATTCCCTGGGCAAGGGAACGCCCAGCGGTTTCGGTCGAATCCAGTCTTTAGGGTCACTTGTCTGCCTTCAGTCACGACAGCGAGCAGGCATGATTGGGTAGGCTCTGGAACTTCCTGAAGGCCATCCTGAACTAGGCCCCACTGAACATCTGTCATGGGTATCGTGAATCTCCTCTTGATCCTGTAGGATCTCGGCCTCCCTTACTTCCCTTTCCTCCTCACCTCGTATTCCCCGGCGTAGATTCAGGGTCCGGTTCTCCTTAGGCTTGGCCTTCCCTTTTTTTTGTAGATGAGAACGGCCGAAGGAGGCCGCCACCGTGACACCCCAAGGGTGATCGGTGGTGACCCTCCGCGGCCGCGGAGTGAGGGGAAAAAGCCAGAGGCTGAAAAAACCCCAGAGGTCTGTAGAAGATGCGTCGGTAGTAGGAAGCACTTGACGCTTGCAGGGCTGAGTAAACTGCTAGAGAAGGCACACTCCTTTCCAAAATTTGACAAACAGGTCTCCAAGGAGGAAACGCTGAGACCGGTAGGAATTCGGAAGTCCAAAGTGTCAGCAACAAGGTAAGCGGGCTAGGCAAGGCAAACCCGTAGTGTATTCCTGGGGGCTGTACACAGAAGGAGCCGATAACAAGAGAGGGCGAGTGGAGGAAGGTAAGTAAGAAAGGTGGAAGGGTAGACAAGGCGGAAAAGGCAATAATAGTAAACAAAGGCGGGCGGAAGGGGAGGTAAGGAACACGGGAAAGAAGCAATAGGAGGACGTAGTAAAGGTGGTAGGACGGGAAGGGAATGGAAAACGGGAGCGAGGAAAGGGGGAGAGGGAGGAAATCAGAATCGGAGCGAGCTCCGGAAGGTAACTGTAACAAACAATACGGTAGCAGGGACACTAGCACGGAGAAAACAAGCAGCAGCCGAAACTGGAGCGTTGCAACGCACCCGAACACAGGAAGGGGCGGGCTATATCCTGTGTCGGGATACGTTGCAGAAAAGACTAGACCGCTGCACTGGGTAGAGGAAGCGTGATCGGAACACCCGTACGCCGCTTCCACCTATTCCAGAGCTTCCAGGCTCCCCGAGCCGTGACAGTATGCCCCCTCCTAAGGTCCACCCCTCCTGGCTTGCCAGGGTGACTACGATGGTATTTGCGTAGCAAGAGGGGCGAGTCCAGATGTCCTTTAGGTTCCCAGGAGTCTTCTGATCGTGGGTATCCTTTCCAGTGGACCAGATACTCTAGACGACCCTTATGGTAACGTGAATCGCATATCTGAGAGACTTCGAAGATGTCGGTCTTTGGACCTTTTGGCACAGGAGCGGCAGTCTTCCTACGAGACCATTTGTCCTCATGAAAGTCTTTAAGCTGAGAAGAGTGAAAAACGGGATGTATACGTTGTAATTGAGAGGGTAATTGCAAGCGGAAGGCCACTGGATTAATTTTCTGGGTTATCTTATAGGGCCCTATGTATCTGGGAGACAACTTGGAAGGGCGCACCCACCTTGGTAAATACTTGGTCGATAGCAGGACCTTGGAATCCACGTTCCATTCAGGAACTGATCTCCGATGTTTGTTCGCCTGGTAACGGTGTCTGTTTTGAGCTTCCTGGAGCCCTAGTTTGGCCTTACGATGAGCTTCTTGGAGGCTTTCCGCAATAGATTCTACAGAAGGGACTGTGGATTCGATGCCGGTCAAAGGATATAAGGCACGGGGATGGTAACCGTAGGTGCAGTAAAAGGGACTCATACCGAGGGCTGAATGACAAGAGTTGTTGTACGAGAATTCGGCCGTTGGCAACAGTTGAACCCAGTTATCTTGGCGTTGATTGACGAAACACCTTAGGTATTGCTCAAGTGTACCATTTAGACGTTCAGTCTGGCCGTTCGATTGGGGATGGTACCCGGATGTTAAAGCCCTCTCGATGCCTAGTCTTTCGCAGAGAGAGGACCAAAATCGGGAAGTATATTGGCTGCCACGATCAGAGATGATCTTAGTAGGAATCCCGTGCAGTTTGAAGATGTCTCTTAGGAACACCTCGGCCATACTTGACGCGGTTGGTATGCCTGGTAAGGGGGAAAAATGGGCCATTTTGGTGAATGAGTCAACGACAACCATGATACAGGTACAACCACTGGATTCAGGTAACTCTACGATGAAATCGGTAGAGACAGTGGTCCATGGACCGGTAGGGATAGAATCCGGTTCAAGCAGACCTAAAGGTCTTTGAGTGGAGGCTTTATTGCGGAGGCAGGTAATACATGACTGGACGTATAACCTGGCTTCTTCCCTTATTCGAGGCCAGAAGAAATAGCGTAATAGGAGTTCCTGAGTGTTATAGATGCCACGATGACCTGCCACCTTGGCGTCGTGGCACCAGGATAGAGCCTTTTCCCGGAGAGAAGGGGTTGGTAGATACAATCTCTTGTCCACAATGTATAGACCGTCTTGGATAACATAATCCATTTTCTTCTTTAGACCGGTCTCGGCCTCAAACCTTCCGGTAGAGTCTTCCTTGACTTGTTGTAGGAACGCGGACAACGTTCCTATGGTACGGGACTCAGGAAACATTAGCTCAGGCTTGGTCTCCAGTTCCATAAAATAATCACTCCGTCGTGATAGGGCATCGGCTACTACATTCTGGTTGCCCGGAATGTATGTGATGTTAAAGTCAAACTGCGCGAAGAAGTGCGCCCATCTTGCTTGTCTGGTGTTGTAGCATTCAAACTGGCGTAACACCTGGAGATTCTTATGGTCCGTTCGGAGTGTGAACGGATGCATTCCCCCTTGGAGTAGATGACGCCACTCTACACAGGCCAGTTTCATTGCCAGCAGTTCTTTCTCAATAACAGAGTAGTTACGTTGACTGGGATTCAAAGTCTTGGAATAGTATGATACCGGGTGTTCCTTCCCTTGGTACTCCTGAAGTAGGACGGCTCCTACAGCGGCTGAAGAGGCATCAGTTTCCACCACAAAGGGAAGGCTTTGATTGGGTTGACGTAATATAGGAGTCACACAGAAGGATCGTTTTAGCAGCTGGAAGTTCTTTTCTGCTTCGGTAGTCCACCGGAATGGCGAAGAGGTCTTTTTGAGGAGAGAGGTCATCGGAAGCACCAATTGGGAGAAGTTCGGAACGAACTTCCGATAAAAGTTCGAGAGTCCTAAGAATCTCTGAATGTCCTTCACAGAAGCAGGAGATGGCCACTCCAAAATAGAACTGACTTTGCGAGGATCAACGGCTATCCCTGCCGAAGAAAGAATGTAACCCAAATAGGGTATAGTTGATGCTGAGAAAACACATTTCTCCAGCTTAACTGAGAGTTGATGGTCCTGTAGTCTGTGAAAAACTTCCACTACGTGTAGACAGTGTTCTTCTTGGGTGCGAGAGTAAACCAATATATCATCGAGATAGACGATGACCGAGTTGCCTAGGAGATCTGAGAAGAGTCTATCCATAAAGCGCTGGAAGATAGATGGAGCGTTGACTAACCCAAACGGCATCACCTGGTACTCGTACAACCCAAAAGGTGTCCGAAAAGCCGTTTTCCACTCGTCTCCTGTTTGTACCCTGAGCAAGTGATACGCATTGCGCAGGTCCAGTTTAGTAAAGACGGTGGCAGAATGTACGGCCTGAATGATCTCGGAAATGAGGGGCATAGGATAGCGATCTTTGATGGTGACCTTGTTAAGACCCCTGTAGTCAATACAAGGACGTAGTTCTTTGGTGTCCTTCTTGGGGATGAAAAACAATGATGCACCGGCAGGGGATTTAGAAGGTCTAATGAGTTCGTTGGCTAAGTTCTTGTCCAGGTATTCCTTCAAATGATGTCTTTCCTGGAGGGTTAGCGGGTACAGGCGACCGAACGGAACCAAGGACCCTGGATGAAGGTCAATGGCACAGTCTTCTGGCCTATGCGGAGGAAGATCCAGGGGGATCTTCTCGGTAACTACATCGGTGTACTCAGCGAGATAAGCAGGCAAACAATGGATAGTTTTGGGATTTTCACCACAAAAGGTGTGTACTGTAGAGAATTCTGTTTGGGGTAGACAATTGGTCTTGCAAAAGGAGGATTGGAAACTCAGAACGTTCTCGGACCAGAGAATGGTAGGATTGTGTCTTCTTAACCACCCAATCCCGAGGATTAATGGGAAGTGCGCAGCCCTGATCAAGTCGAAAGACAAACGTTCAGAGTGTTGCATGATGTGTAAGACAAGGACTTCGGTAGTGTGCGTAATGAGACCAGAGCTCAAAGGCCTTCCGTCTACACCTTCTACCTTTTGATCTTCGGCCTTGGCAATACGGGAAATGCCTTGCCTTTCGGCCCAGAGAATGTCCATGAAGTTGCCTGCGGCTCCGCAGTCCAACAGGGCTTGTGTCTGAATGGTAGTTTTGTTGATGATCAAGGTGACCGCCATAACCATAAGACGGTGGTCTTCGGTGCACTCTGGAGAAGTAACAGAAAGGGTGACAAAGGGACTAGCTTCGCTCCCTCGGTAGTGCGTCCCCAGCTTTACCGAGGGTGTTCGTTTCCCGAACGCCTGGGTGGAACGTCGGGGCAATCTCTGAGTAGGTGAAGCGGCGATCCGCAATACATGCACAGGTTCCCTTCTCGTCTTCTTCTACGTTCCTCTGCGGTGAGAGGGGAACGTGTGCTTCCGATCTGCATAGGCTCTTCTCTTGTGAGACGAGTGGCGGTAGGGGGGAAGGAAAGAGAAGGGCCAGGGGGTATTGATGTACTGCTCTTAGTCTTGCGGCGTTCTGCTCGACGTTCTGCCAGTCGGAAATCTATCCGGAGAGTAGCCGAGATCAGGTCAGCAAAGGTAAGGGGACGTTCTATCCTGGCTAGTTCATCCTTCAACTCCTCACGCAGTCCCCTTCTAAAGATGGCATACTGTGCTTGTTCTTGCCATCCTGCTTCCGCAGCGATTTGCCTAAAGGAGGTGATATATGACATAACATCATTGTTTCCTTGTCTGATGTCTAGCAGATCTTCGGATGCCAAGTAGGTACTCTCGGTACGTAGAAACGTCTGTTTCATCAAAGTCTTGAAGGCCTCGTAATCTAGGAGGACGGGATCAGATCTGTTCACTAGAGGAGTGGCCCAGGCCAAGGCGTTACTGCACATATGGGTAATCATGAACCCCACCTTAGCATGGCCAGAGGCGAAAGTATGTGTACGGAATGTAAAATGCAGATGACATGCATCCAAAAATTCCTGGAGTTTCTTGGGGGTTCCATCAAACTTTCCCGACACAAGAGGTAAGGGAGGCAGGTCGGTGGACGGAAGATCCCGTTCTGCGATCCGTTGTTGTAGAGTAGCATTGGCCCCTTTTAGATTTTGCACCTCTAGGTTGAGGTTTTGAACTGCTGCTATCAGTTCTTGGATCTGTTGAGGAGAGGCCATGGCGGTATCTAGGCGTTGCAAACTGTCATGGGTATCGTGAATCTCCTCTTGATCCTGTAGGATCTCGGCCTCCCTTACTTCCCTTTCCTCCTCACCTCGTATTCCCCGGCGTAGATTCAGGGTCCGGTTCTCCTTAGGCTTGGCCTTCCCTTTTTTTTGTAGATGAGAACGGCCGAAGGAGGCCGCCACCGTGACACCCCAAGGGTGATCGGTGGTGACCCTCCGCGGCCGCGGAGTGAGGGGAAAAAGCCAGAGGCTGAAAAAACCCCAGAGGTCTGTAGAAGATGCGTCGGTAGTAGGAAGCACTTGACGCTTGCAGGGCTGAGTAAACTGCTAGAGAAGGCACACTCCTTTCCAAAATTTGACAAACAGGTCTCCAAGGAGGAAACGCTGAGACCGGTAGGAATTCGGAAGTCCAAAGTGTCAGCAACAAGGTAAGCGGGCTAGGCAAGGCAAACCCGTAGTGTATTCCTGGGGGCTGTACACAGAAGGAGCCGATAACAAGAGAGGGCGAGTGGAGGAAGGTAAGTAAGAAAGGTGGAAGGGTAGACAAGGCGGAAAAGGCAATAATAGTAAACAAAGGCGGGCGGAAGGGGAGGTAAGGAACACGGGAAAGAAGCAATAGGAGGACGTAGTAAAGGTGGTAGGACGGGAAGGGAATGGAGAACGGGAGCGAGGAAAGGGGGAGAGGGAGGAAATCAGAATCGGAGCGAGCTCCGGAAGGTAACTGTAACAAACAATACGGTAGCAGGGACACTAGCACGGAGAAAACAAGCAGCAGCCGAAACTGGAGCGTTGCAACGCACCCGAACACAGGAAGGGGCGGGCTATATCCTGTGTCGGGATACGTTGCAGAAAAGACTAGACCGCTGCACTGGGTAGAGGAAGCGTGATCGGAACACCCGTACGCCGCTTCCACCTATTCCAGAGCTTCCAGGCTCCCCGAGCCGTGACAACATCACTGTAGCTCACGAGGGGCATGTCCTTGGTAATCCTCGTGTCGTAAGATGCAGAGGCAATGACGTGCTTACCAGGGGCATACAGTTTTTTGCAATCCTTGTCTGGAGGGGATTCTGCCAAGGACAATGGTACCCCTGCCCGAAGGAGTCCGGCGTGGCATGACCCCCAATTTAGAGGGGATGAGAGGGGGCCAGGCGAAATAGTTTTTCCACACAGGGATTAACGGCCCATGTAAGAGAAGAGGGACAGTAAGGAAGGAGCCAGGCATCTTCTAACAGAAGATAATAAGGGAATGGCTTGGCTAACCAGAGTTTTCTCCTTGAGGATGTCCTCCACGAAGTCCAAGTCAGGGGCGGCTTCATGCGAAGCAATCTTGAAATGGTCAACTGCTCTTTTTAAGAGGGAGATAAACAGCATTTGGTTGTCAACTGTTGACAAATCTCTCTGCAGAGGAGGAGTAGGTGGGGGATCCAGACAGATAACGTCTGGGTCAGTGTTATGTGGCGGTGTGTGCCACGAGCCCTGGTCATCTACCTGATCCCAGTCTGGGTCTTGATAAAACGGGGTTCTTGGTAAAAAAGCTTAAGATCTTCCTAAGAAACACCCTGGGCCGGGTCCTTGGGGTTGTCCCCAAAGATTAACGTGGTGTTCCTGTGGTTCCTCCAAAGAGGGCAACTGAGCACCGGGGGAGGAAAGTTTCAGAGATTTAGAGGGGATGGGGCATGAGTCCACTTCCCTATGTCTCTTCAAGGCACTGTCAGAATGGTCTGAAAAGTTGATGCACTCAGCCATCTTAGCCATACACTCTTCAAACCTCTCCCTGGTCCATTCTGAAGAAGCCGAAGGTGCCAGAGGGTGGAAAGGGCTGCCTAGAAGGGGATGAACTCTTATGTAAGGCCTTAGAAAGAGGCTGGGGGGCCTCAGAATAGTCCCCTCGGGTCATGAAGAAGATATATGAACGCATGTTGAAACGATACAAAAATATTAAGTAACAATGTAAGTAAATCACTGAGAGTAACAGGGAAACTAAAACTAAAGTAATCATGGGTCTAAATAAAATGAAGTAACTTACTGACCAATAACTGTATATACGCAGTAGCTCAAGGTAGAAAGATAACATATAGATGCTTGCTATAGAGGAATATATAAAGTGGCAAGGACGGTCATATTAAGAAAATGGATGACAGCTCACGTTGAATTTAACCAAGCTATGTCAGAGACAGGCCAAGGCTGTAAGAATCAGGAGACGCAGAAAGACAGCCCTGTGAGCAGACCCAATGATAAGTCAAGGTTGGCCCAGAGCGAAGATGCTATTTTGGGGTAAAGACGCAAAGCACAAAGGGAGTACATGGATAAGCTCTGAATGTGGAACATTCTTTACAGATGGAAGAAGACGAAAACATCTCTAAGAGCCAAACTGCTGGTCAATTACAAGTGTATAAAGTTCATATAACATAGAGTGAGCAAGTCTCTAGAGGCCAAGAGGAGCAACAGCACCCTGCATAATGAAATCAAATAGCAGTAAATGGGAGACTGAAATTAACAAATTCGTGGTCTTCTCACACGTGACTCAGAAGTCAAAATCAAAGGCTATTCATTGAGCCTTAAGCTAAGATAGTGGTGTGCTCACACTCCCTTGAATGGTCCAGAACAGTGAGCAGCAAGGTCAACTACAAATGGAAGACTTTGGCTGATGGCCTAACAATGACAGATGATGGATCAATTGGGAAAACGGTGAGTAGCCACACGGGATTAAAAACATCTAGATTTTGTTTCACGTACGTGCTGCTAAGGAGCTAAAGGTCCAAGGTTGGGATAGAATGCCAACCAATCAGTGGGGTTAGGGGAAAACCTAACATGCAAAGTTGCAGAAGCCAATCCACTGATGTTTTGTCCGCTATAATCAGTACTCTATGTGTTTAGAGGTAGTTCAAGGCGTTCCCTACACACAAGGGGTAGCCAATGAAACACTGATCCTTACATTTTCTATAAGTAGCTATGTTCCCTTCACCAATACCTTTTCTTAGTGGGTTTTGTATTTTGCCACATAGAATGACATCATAGATGATGCATATTGAGGTATAAGACCTCCATGTAATCAAACGTTGTTGTGAGTGTGCAAGCATCAGTCGGATTTCTGCCAGTTGACTCTGCTTTATTAAACTGATAATAAAGTAGTACTTTGCCATACTCTTTGACTCTGTCCAATAATTTGATTTAAGAGCTATTATTGTAATTCCATCTAGCACGAAAGACGGTTCGAGGTGCTAGAGCACAGGTGGTGGTTGATGTGGTTTGGCAAGGTCAAGGTGGTATTTATGGGCGATGCCTGTGTGGTACTACTACACTGAACCCCTGAGCCTATGTCTAGGCCTCCAGGTGTGACAAAGGGTTATGGCAGACCTCAGTGGCCCTGCAGTGGATTTCGGCCATGCTGGGGACTGTGAACGCAGCAGATCTAGGGGACATCGGGAAGGGCACTGTTTCCCATCTGCTGAAATCCTGGCATCAGACCAGTTGGGGCAAGGCTCAGGTTCTTCTCAAAGACCTGGGAGGCGCTGTCTTCTGTGTCTGGGTGGTACCCATGCACTGGTCCAATGGACTGGCCTTCCACGACAACATATTGTCGTTGCTGGTCGAGTCAGTGTTCTGGGAATTTCTGCATGTCTAGAAGGATCATGTTTTCTTCGGTTATGTTTCGGGTCTCCCTGTCATCAAGGACATGCCGGCATCTCCTGGACCTGACACGGTTACACCTGTCTGTGGCCAATCAACAGTGTGTGTTGGGGAGCCTCCGTAAGGTATTCCCACTGCTATAAGACAGGGACTTCCGTCAGTGGTTCCTGAGATTTGCAGTTGACGACGGTCACTACCACTTCCCAGCTCTTCCTTTCTGTCTGAAGACCACACTGAGAATCTTCTCAGAGGTGCTAGCCGGTGGTGGCGGCTCTTCATGCTCGGGGATACTGCCCTTCCGTTCTCTGGACGATTGTCTCATTTTGTCTCCTCCCAGGTGGTGCTGCGGTACTGGGTGGCGATTGCTTCCATTACCCTGTCGAGTGTGGGGTTCATGGTGACTGGGGAGGTCTCTCTTCTACATCTGTCTAGGGTCTTCCGAATTTATTTGCAGGCAGGGTTTGGACAGAGAAGGGTATGGGTGCGCTTGCCTGCAGATGGAGAGGTCAGGATTCAGGACCTGGTCCAGCCCTTAATGGATCGGTTGCGGCAGTTTTCTTTTTTTTGCGGCTCTAGGGCTGTGTGGCCTCTTGCGTGTTCTTGTTCCCCTGGGCCAGGTTGCACATGAAGCTTCTCCTTTCACACCTAAGTGAGAATTGGCGAGTGGCCGCATGGGTGTTCGTGAATCTTGTTCCAGTCTCGGGTGTCCTGGAAGGTCATCTCCAGTGGTGGTTGCATCCTGTGAATCTTCTGTGTTGGTCCCCTCTCTGTCAGTCTTGTCCACTCACGATTACCACTGATGCCGGCTCGCTGTGAGTGCCACAGTGCCACAGTGTGGCGCATCATGCCTCGGGAAGTGTGAGGAATGCAGGGGTTGTCCGTTCTTCCTGTTGGGGGTGCTGGCTGCTGCAGGCAGGGCTCAGCAGTTTTTGGATCGTATCTCTGCGTGAGGGCTGTTGTTCTCACTTCAGACGTTTCTTCTGCCGGGACATGTTTGCAGCACATCGGGTTAGTCGCCCCCACATTAACTAAGCTTGTGTGGTTACCACAGCCCGGAACTAACGGTACGGTGCTTGTTGCAAAACAAAACAGAGCAGGTTGGACAGTCCCATAAACAGTATCCAGTAACAGTATTCACGACTCAGGAACACGTGATCCGAAGTAAGTGTAGTTATTTATGCTAAACGGATTAAATGCAATACTGGTCGACTGACCTTGTCCATAATGCTGATTTGAATATCACACTGAGTGCAAATAATATTGAAACAGCTATGTGCCTCTCATTACAGCACTTTAACGGTTCAGGTTGCATTTAACGTTTGAGGATAAGAACCACTTGACGAATTGAATTCATATCACCGTCAAGAGGATGAACTCATACCTAATTACACAAGTAAGTGCGGTCCACCTTCCCTGGTGATTACAGATTTAGACTGGCCAATAGTTAGTTTGCTTGTCCCTTTTAGAATATTAAAGGTGAGAATAAACCATGGATTTTTGGTTCGTGTTTTTTCAGGAGAAATATATGAAGAATTAACTCTATACTGCTTACCAGATTTATCAGCCCATTCATGGCCTGAGGTAAACTGTCACTGTAGGCCACCCCTTCTCATAATTCTGCGTCTATATACTTATTGTTTTTGTGCAATATGAACAGCACTAGTCATAGCTGTTATTGTGTGTTTTCATGATACAGGCAGTTACGCTTTGCTGTCCCATATTAGTTGGTCTAAAACCTACGATATGACAATATGCAACTGAAAAAAGGGTCGCTGTTTACAGCAAAGAAGGCTATTCGCCCCCGAAGAATTTCCCAATATTTTTAACATATTGAGAGAAAGAAACATGTTGGGTTGTTAACTGACACACCTCTTGGGAAGGAGTGTACCACTCGGAGCTAATAGGTTGTTAGAGGTTGTGCAGATCACTTGACAGTATCCAGCACGACACATTGTTTAGTGTGACTGATTTGTCTTGTTTTTTTTGGTTGAGTCCTTCTATTGTTTTGCTGTAGAATTGCCTTGATGTATTAATCACTAGACTGATCATTCTGAATATTTGAACGATCAAGCTATAGTTCAGATGCACATGTCACTTGAGTACGTTTTTAAGGTTTCATTGAATATATGAATGAATTGTGTTTTTCATTGTAATTGGTAATAGAGTAATTTTGTATCCTTGCTGAAGCTGCGCTATTCTCCTGTATCATCAACACTGTATTGGACACACACCTGCTCAAGGTCTGTCGGATTACAGTTGTCTCATTTGTAACCAGGAATGGCCTTGTAGCATTACATCCTGGAGTCCCTTCTTTTGGTTTGGGAGGGACATATTTTAATGGCATATATAAACAGTCCTGGTGGCAGGGTTGTTGCTAGGCCTGGAAAAGTTCTGGGGCTACGGTAATGCCGGGACTGTCAGGATTTGGGGCTAGCTAGCCTTTTGGTTCTAGCCCTTAAGCTTTTATCCGGGGCTACAACCATAATACGCAGGGTTATAACCCCTCACCCACCTCCTAGCAACTCCTCTGCCTCGTTGTACCTGTTCAAGGGGTCTGGTGATGTCATTCAGGGCTGTGCTTGTCCCCGGTGTGGACAGTTTGCCGGCGGACCACCTGTTCAGGATTTTTCAATCTGCATCTTGGGCACTAAAGTGGGATCTGTTTTGGTTGCTTGTCGGCAGCTGGGTCCCCTGTTCTATACTTGTTTACCTCCCTCTCAATTCTAAGATGAAGAGTTTTTTGTTCCAGGTTTCCTTGTTGGGGCATTGGTGCTATGACTGTTCCTTGGCCTGTTGTGTGCTTCCATCTTCTACCAGTGGTCCCAAGGGTTGAAGTGACAATCAGGGATTCGAGGATGGAGGTGGTTCTCATGGCACCCCTTTCGGCTGTGGTGATCTTGCTCTTTGGTGATGGGGCTGGTAGTTGCTACAGGGTTTCTGGTGCCAATCTCCCCATGTCCATTGCTCCTAGGGTCGGA
The DNA here is from genome assembly GCF_040938575.1 of Ambystoma mexicanum. NCBI lineage: Eukaryota > Metazoa > Chordata > Amphibia > Caudata > Ambystomatidae > Ambystoma > Ambystoma mexicanum. The sequence goes on along the minus strand of NC_090929.1, from coordinate 1,493,541,216 downwards.
AGGGGCTGTGACTAGGGAGCTCCGTGATGGAGACTGCAAGGGACAGTTTGCAGAGCTTAGGTCTGACTCTATTGGTGCCCCAGTGTCCTTGGAAAAGTTGTATGATAGGCGCTAGGTGTCTTTCTCATGGTGGTGCTCTCGAATTTGTCTGCCTACACAGCTGTGTTCTATCACCGCCATTCTGAAACTCTTGAGGGAGGGGTTTGCTTTGGGCCTGACCTTGTACTCCTTACGGTTCCTTTGGAATTATATCACGGCTCGACAAAGCACTTGGTGTCATGAGCGCTACTCCCGAGGAGCCAAGACTGTCCCAGCGTCCCCGGAAGCAGGCTCATCATCCACACCCCCGGTTCCAGCAGACCCCTACAGGGGCCCTTTGGACCATGTCCTAGCGCCTCTGGTGCCAGGCTCATAAGGAACCACAGTTGGGGCCCCTTGTTGGGGCATTGGTGCTATGACTGTTCCTTGGCCTGTTGTGTGCTTCCATCTTCTACCAGTGGTCCCGAGGGTTGAAGTGACAATCAGGGATTCGAGGATGGAGGTGGTTCTCATGGCACCCCTTTCGGCTGTGGTGATCTTGCTCTTTGGTGATGGGGCTGGTAGTTGCTACAGGGTTTTCTTGTGCCAATCTCCCCATGTCCATTGCTCCTAGGGTCGGAAGGGGCTGTGACTAGGGAGCTCCGTGATGGAGACTGCAAGGGACAGTTTGCAGAGGTTAGGTCTGACTCTATTGGTGCCCCAGTGTCCTTGGAAAAGTTGTATGATAGGCGCTAGGTGTCTTTCTCATGGTGGTGCTCTCGAATTTGTCTGCCTACACAGCTGTGTTCTATCACCGCCATTCTGAAACTCTTGAGGGAGGGGTTTGCTTTGGGCCTGACCTTGTACTCCTTACGGTTCCTTTGGAATTATATCACGGCTCTACAAGGCACTTGGTGTCATGAGCGCTACTCCCGAGGAGCCAAGACTGGCCCAGCGTCCCCGGAAGCAGGCTCATCATCCACACCCCCGGTTCCAGCAGACCCCTACAGGGGCCCTTTGGACCATGTCCTGGCGCCTCTGCTGCCAGGCTCATAAGGAACCACAGTCCCGGCGCCATGGGCTCCGGGCTCATATTCTTAAAGTGTGCAGTAGTGATTGGGTGGACTTACCTGTGGCAGACCATGCTGCATACTCACCTAGAACAATCCAAGCTGGGTGAAGTCCCAGCCACTGGCTGGGAGGGACCAATCCTCTGTTACATGAACTCTTTTCTTACCTGGGTGGGGCTGATGCTAATCCTCTAACACTGGAACTCTTTTCTTACCTGGGTGAGGCTGGAGGAAGAATACGCACCAAAGCACTTCTCCACTATTTAAACCACGCCCGATAGAATTCACGTGCTTCGCGTTATTCTGCAACAGCAGCAGGACGCTCACTGAGTCGGCTCCTGCATTCCAGGTCCAGACACACCCTCAGCTTCTTGAGCAGCAACCTGTGGATGAAGAAAAGGCACATGAACATCTACTCACCAGAATTCAGCCACAAGAGTCCAGTCTCCGACAACCTGCAAATAAAGACATAAGGTTAGAAAACGGGCAACACGCTCGCAGCTGCGCTCGCTTACCTTATCCATCCGTGATCACACCGGAGTTCACTGCGGCCTTCGCTTCGGCAGCATCCCAGCACCTGGAAGACAAAAGACATTGTTAGTGGTGTCCGAGCCGAAGTGGCCACAATTCAGTAATACTTACGCGCTTCTTCACGCGCAGCAGCGGCAGCATCGCCCTCAGCATTTCGGCACCTGAAAGGAAGGAAAAGACATTATCAGAGGCGCCCATTTGGAAACGGCCACAATTCAGTTATACTTACGTGCCACCGCACGTGCAACAGCGGCGGCATCGCCCACAGCATCTCGGCACCTGAAAGACAGAAAAGGACATTATAAAAGGGTGCTCCTTCAGAAGGGGCCTCAGATCTTCTATACTCACGAGCCTCTTCTTGCACAGCAGTGGTGGTGTCGCCAACAGCTCCTCGGCACCTGAAGGACTATTACAAGCCACAAAAGGACACTGAGCCTAAACACTGAAATCATCCAGTGACGTAACTGGATTCCACGCGCCCCTGCACCAGAAGCAGGATGGAGAGCTTGGCTTTACTAAACCAAAGGTGAGAGCTCGTGGAGACCAGTCGAGAACCAAGAAGTGGGAAAAGCAGAAGATTGGTGGGAGAACTTATCCAACCAGCTTGTAATTACCCCTTTTTCTTCCACCTGCAGAAAACTCACCTTACAAGCCAGACAGTCAATATTCGGAGGTCCTGCCCAGAGCGTCTTCCGAGTTCTACGCCTCATCATAGTCATAGAAGCAACTGTAGCAGTCCAGTTTGGGTCAGCGCCTCCGTGGGAATCAGGTGAGCGTTACAGAATGCGAAGCCTACCCATAATCTCCTACCCAGGCGCTATGGAAACTTCCGACACAGACCAATTGGCCCATTTGTTGGGGGAATTAAGAGCTGAAGTCCATGCTGCTCGCCAGGAAACGAACGCCCTTAAGAGGGAATTGACAATGTCAAAAGAACGAACTGACGATCTCGCCAGACAGTTATTACAGAGTCAAGCGGGGCAAACTCCTCTACCGAACTCAGGGGGGAATTATACCCCAGTTACTTCAACCAATCCCGTTCAAATCAACCTACCTGGAAATGTGCCATTGGCACCACCTGAACGCTTTTCTGGTGACCCTAAAAGATTTGCAGTGTTTATAAATCAATGCCGACTGCACTTTCTTTGTAGACCCGCAGCCTTTCCAACTGACCAGACCAAGGTAGCCTTTGTACTTTCGTATCTTAGCGGCAGCGCCGCTGATTGGTCGATCCCTCTGGTTACACAGGATGACCCAATTCTTCGGAACTTCTCAGCCTTCCAGGCGAGTATGGAGAGACTTTTTGCAAGACATTCCCAAGGGCAGGCCCTGGACAACGAACTCCTCTCCCTGCGACAGGGCAACCAGGACCTCTTAGCCTACATTGCATCTTTTAATAGGTTAATCGTGGAAACTAGATGGCCCGAGGATAAAAGGATCACGCTATTTCACAGAGGTCTGCGTGGTGAACTTAAAGACGTCCTTGCCCAGGTCGTGAATCCTCCTCAGGACTGTTCGGAATATATTGATTTGGTGGTCCAATTGGATCATAGGCTCCAAAACAGAAAGGCGGACCGATCCAGGTTTGAAACCCGAGTATTCACGAAAACACAAAGCAACGCCAAAGGGGTCGACACCGTTGAACCTATGCAGATTGGGGCCGTAAAGGGTCCCTTAACCCAGAAAGAGCGTGACAGAAGACGACAAATGCAATTGTGCCTCTATTGTGGAAACTCTGGACATTTTCTTCGAGATTGCCCGGTAAAACCACATAAGAAGACAGTAGGAGCTTCTGACAAGAACTCTGAAAAGCCTGAGCCGGGAAACGACCTCGCCCGACAAGTGTAGAGGTCCGCTTGCCGAGCTTAAAAACCAGTTCTTTGACCTCGCACTTCATAATGCCTATGGTCCTCGTAAACCCAAAGCAACCAGAACGTTTGCATGCTATTAAGGCATACATTGATAGTGGAGCAATAGGAAATTACGTGGACCGCGAATTGGCTTCCAGGATGAACCTACCTCTTTGTCCAAAGGCGGTTAAAGACGTCATTACCACGGTGGATGGGACCGAAATCGCCTCCGGACTGGTAACCCATACCACTGCTGAAGTGACGTTACTAGGCCAAGACGGGCATCGGGAGGTAATTGTGTTCGACGTGATCAAGGCTCCTCAATTCCAAGTAATCCTAGGAATCCCTTGGTTGGAGAAACACAACCCTCAGATTGATTGGCGAGCAAAGACGATAATGTTCCCTGAGTGTGCACCAACCTGCTATCCACGACCCAGCATTGGCCTAGCGTCAGCAACGACTGACAGTCCACAATTACCTCAAGAGTATCGAGAGTTCCAAGATGTTTTTCAAAAAGAACAGGCTAACATCTTGCCACCTCACAGATCATACGATTGTCAGATAGATCTGCTACCCGGTGCAACTCCCCCTTGCAGTAGGATTTACGCCCTCACTGAGCCTGAGAACCTTCATCTGCGACAGTATTTAGACCAGTATCTGGCCAATGGCTTTATCCGTCCGTCAAAGTCTCCTGCATCCTCGGCTCTGTTCTTCGTACCAAAAAAAGAAGGTGACCTCAGAACCTGTATTGATTACCGTGCCCTGAATCAGATAACAGTAAAAAACAGATACCCCTTACCTCTGATCCCGGAACTCCTCGACCAGGTGAAAAACGCCTGTATTTATACCAAGCTTGATCTCCGGGGAGCTTATCATTTGGTACGGATCAAGGAAGGTGATGAATGGAAGACGGCATTTCGCACTAAGTATGGGCTATTTGAATACCAAGTGATGCCCTTCGGACTATGCAATGCGCCGGCCGCCTTCCAATATTTCATGAATGACGTCCTCAGAGAGCTCATTGATGTCTGTGTTGTCGTCTACATAGACGACATTCTTGTGTACTCATCTTCGGAAGCTGATCATCGAAATCATGTTAGGGCGGTCCTTGAAAAACTTCGCCAACATAAACTCTTTGCCAAGCTCAAGAAATGTGCCTTTCATGTCACCGAGGTCGAATTTCTGGGATTTATTCTGACACCCAAAGGAGTCCACATGGACTCGAGAAAAGTTGACGCAATCCCCAAATGGCCATCTCCTACTTCCGTGAAAGGCGTTCAAAGCATGCTAGGCTTTGCCAATTTTTACCGCAGATTTATTCCAGAGTTTTCATGAGTGGTACAACCCATCACATCCCTCTTAAGAGAAAATAAGCACTTTGAATGGTCTGCAGAAGCTGAACAAGCCTTCCAAGAGCTAAAGGCCAAGTTCACCTCGGCGCCAATACTGAAACACCCACGCCCGGATCTCCCTTACATCATTGAAACCGACGCCTCCAGTTTAGCAATGGGAGCAGTTCTATCACAAAGGGATCCAGAGACTAACCAACTGCATCCTGTGGCGTTTTGGTCTCGAAAGTTCTCGGCGCCTGAGATTAATTACACCATCACGGACAAAGAGCTTTTAGCTATTAAATCCGCCTTTAAGGCATGGCGACATTATCCCCTCGGGGCCAAACACACTGTTACGGTCACCGATCATCAAAATCTACAGTATCTGAAAACCGCCAAAGCTCAATCCTCCAGACAGCTTCGCTGGGCTCTATTCTTTGCTGAATTTGACTTCGTGATCCCTTACCGCCCGGGCAACAAGAACGGCAAAGCGGATGCTCTTTCCCGAATTGGAATGGGAGATAACGTTGTCAATCCCGAACCCGTACCAATAATTCCTGAACAAAGGATCTTGGGTCTGATTTCTTCGCAATCCATCGAGGATATTGAGGCAAAAACGAAACAACTTGTGACCCCATCAGACTTACAGAGCTGGTTACAAAGAGGAGAGAACTTCACCGTAAACAATGACTTGCCTTATTTCCAAGGACGATTATTCCTACCACACGCCGATTTACAAAAACAGGTAATCTCCTGTTATCATGATTCATTAATGGAGGGTCACCCTGGCATCGCCAAAACCACAGAAAAAGTGAAGAGACACTTCTGGTGGCCTTCAAGGAGAAAAGACATAAAAGAATTTGTAATGTCCTGTGGTGTGTGCGCTCAAAACAAGGGTCAAAAGAAAAGGCCGGCTGGTCTTCTGCAACCATTAGACATTCCACCGTGTCCCTATCATACCCTTTCCATGGACTTCATCACAGACTTACCCTCTTGTTCCGGGTACAACACTATTCTCGTTATTGTGGATTTGTTTTCTAAAATGGCCCACTTCATTCCACTAAAAGGCTTACCTTCAGCTTCAGTACTAGCCAGAGAATTCCTTGAAAACATTGTCCGGTTACACGGCTTCCCGTCGGTACTAATCTCTGATAGAGGAAGCCAGTTTATTTGTCACTTTTGGCGTAGTTGTTGTCGGTCAGCTCAAATCGATGTAAGACTTTCAACCAGCCATCACCCCCAGACCGACAGGCAAACCGGGAGAACAAACCAGACTCTCGAACAATATTTACGATGCATGCTACAACAGTCTGAAAGCAACTGGAAGGACATCCTTTGGATAGCTGAATATGCATACAAAAATTCAGTTAATTCGGGAACCGGGAAGAGTCCCTTTTACATCTTGTATGGAATTCATCCTCGAACCTCCAACCTCGACCCACCTCAAGATCTTGGAACACCCGCCGTAGATCAGTTGCACTCTGTTATTACCCAAGCTTTCAAGGAAGCGACTGCACATCTACAACAAGCTAAAGAAAGGTACAAAAAAGGAGCAGACCAACACCGAAGCGATGCCCCTCAATACCAGGTTGGGGATCAAGTCTGGTTGTCCACCAAACATTTATCGCTAAAAGGACCTCGCACCTTCAACCCCAAATACCTGGGACCATATTCAATTACGGCCATAATTAATCCAGTGGCCGTTAGATTAGATTTGCCAACCCATATGAGAATACATCCTGTGTTTCACGTATCTCTTTTGAAACCCATGCAACCTGGAACCAGACTGACCAGACCTCCACAACCCATTCAGGTGAATGGAGAGCCCGAATTTGAAGTTAAAACATTTTGGACTCCAAGATCATCAAATCAAAACTATTCTACCTAGTCGACTGGAAAGGCTACGGACCCCAGGAAAGATCCTGGGAACCCTATGACTACGTCCATGCTCCTCGTCTAGTCAGGAAATTCCACCGAACCTTTCCCGATAAACCAAAACCCCCGGGGAGGACAAGTTTGGGAGGGGCCTTGAGGGGGGGTGCTGTCATGAGCGCTACTCCCGAGGAGCCAAGACTGGCCCAGCGTCCCTGGAAGCAGGCTCATCATCCACACCCCCGGTTCCAGCAGACCCCTACAGGGGCCCTTTGGACCATGTCCTGGCGCCTCTGGCGCCAGGCTCATGAGGAACCACAGTCCTGGCACCATGGGCGCCGGGCTCATATTCTTAAAGTGTGCAGTAGTGATTGGGTGGACTTACCTGTGGCAGACCATGCTGCATACTCACCTAGAACAATCCAAGCTGGGTGAAGTCCCAGCCAGTGGCTGGGAGGGACCAATCCTCTGTTACAGGAACTTTTTTCTTACCTGGGTGGGGCTGATGCTAATCCTCTGACACTGGAACCCTTTTCTTACCTGGGTGAGGCTGGAGGAAGAATACGCACCAAAGCACTTCTCCACTATTTAAACCACACCCGATAGAATTCACGTGCTTCGCGTTATTCTGCAACAGCAGCAGGACGCTCACCGAGTCGGCTCCTGCATTCCAGGTCCAGACACACCCTCAGCTTCTTGAGCAGCAACCTATGGATGAAGAAAAGGCATAGGAACATCTACTCACCAGAATTCAGCCACAAGAGTCCAGTCTCCGACAACCTGCAAATAAAGACATAAGGTTAGAAAACGGGCAACACGCTCGCAGCTGCGCTCGCTTACCTTATCCATCAGTGATCACACCGGAGTTCACCGCGGCCTTCGCTTCGGCAGCATCCCAGCACCTGGAAGACAAAAGACATTGTTAGTGGTGTCCGAGCCGAAGTGGTCACAATTCAGTAATACTTACGCGCTTCTTCGCGCGCAGCAGCGGCAGTATCGCCCTCAGCATTTCGGCACCTGAAAGGAAGGAAAAGACATTATCAGAGGTGCCCATTTGGAAACGGCCACAATTCAGTTATACTTACGTGCCACCGCACGTGCAACAGCAGCGGCATCGCCCACAGCATCTCGGCACCTGAAAGACAGAAAAGGACATTATAAAAGGGTGCTCCTTCAGAAGCGGCCTCAGATCTTCTATACTCACAAGCCTCTTCTTGCACAGCAGTGGTGGTGTCGCCGACAGCTCCTCGGCACCTGAAGGACTATTACAAGCCACAAAAGGACACTGAGCCTAAACACTGAAATCATCCAGTGACGTAACTGGATTCCACGCGCCCCTGCACCAGAAGCAGGATGGAGAGCTCGGCTTTACTAAACCAAAGGTGAGAGTTCGTGGAGACCAGTCGAGAACCAAGAAGTGGGAAAAGCAGAAGATTGGTGGGAGAACTTATCCAACCATCTTGTAATTACCCCTTTTTCTTCCACCTGCAGAAAACTCACCTTACAAGCCAGACAGTCAATATTCGGAGGTCCTGCCCAGAGCGTCTTCCGAGTTCTACGCCTCATCATAGTCATAGAAGCAACTGTAGCAGTCCAGTTTGGGTCAGCGCCTCCGTGGGAATCAGGTGAGCGTTACACTTGGGAATGGCATCCTGCAGATGTGCATCTGGTGCATGGATTGTCGAAGGGGTTCGCGAATTCCAGACTTTGTCAGGTGTCGGGACGGCCTCAGTGGGCCTTGGTTTTTGGCGTTGTTGAGGGTGCTCCCTTGGATAGGTGGTTGGGTGCAATCGGGGTGCTTTTGTGTGGAGCCCCACACTTGGAGGTTCGCCCTGATGTGTTGCATTTGTGGTGTGACCCTGCTTGATGGCCTTTAAGTGTCATTTGGCTTCCTCGTTTGGTGGAGACGTTCTTCATGTGGGCACTCCCTATGCTGGTCTTTCCCTTTCCTCAAAGTGGTGGCGAGGTGTGTGCAGAGCCTCCTTCTGGTCGATCTCTGATTTCTCAACCCATTCCTGTGGGGCCTTTGGAATGCCTCATAAGTAAGTACTGGATGTGGAAGAGGGACGTGGAGGTAATGCTCTGATGACTTACTGGTAATCTCCACTGCTCATAGTCCTCCTCCTCCTCGTCTCAGTACTTACGCCTCTCCTCTCCCTCACGTTTTGTGGTTGAAATGGGTTTTGGCATCTTGATGGTGAGTTGGAGGAAATTAGATGGGTGGAGTTTATACTCCCAGGTATAGGGGAGGGGCATTGAGAAAGAAGAAATAGAAAATGGGTTCCTGTGGTGGAGACTATATAGTGCCTCATAAGTACTTAGACGAGGAAGAGCAGACAAGGAATAATGAAGATTACCAGTAAGTAATCAGATCATTCTCTGCTACAGGTAGCAACAGCAGATCTCTTACGAAAAAAGTATATTAAATTCCCCTATTGGTGTTTTTTCCTCCAACGCCGCATCCATGCTAGTCCCTTTTCTGTCTTCATTGCGCTCACATAATGGGGAAAGACCTTAAGCAGCCCTAGCGGAAAGTGAAAACTCGCTAGAAGATATGTTTACGTTTTTCTTTTTTTACATAGTTTAATATGTGTTTTCCCATTGGATTTTCCATGTATTAATAGCGATAATACCCAGCAGTGCGGGACATTCTGGCCGGGAATGGTGCCGTGCTGCCATCGTTAAGGGCCTTTCCAGCGCTCAGGCCATAACTCAGGTGGCCGTCAATTACCGGCCCAGACAGTCCGCCCTGCTGCGCATCATTGCCTGGGTAAATATTTTATTTTATCTTCTGTCCATTTGAATTTGAATTCACAGCTGAGGAAGAGAATTCTGGCTCACAGTAAATCTAAAATGAAAACAAACGTATTCCCACTTTTCTCTCCTAACAACGCCATTGCGAATTAGTTCAAACATGTAATCGTGCATTAGTTTGCAGTTTTTGTAATTTTATTTTTCCCACTATACATGCAGGACTACACGTCAAAATGGCTCATCCTTCTGCTGCTTTACATGAAATCAAAGAACGTTTTGGCAAATTAAGAAAGACCATTGATTTTAATATTCAGCACATAATGAACATTGGGCTCGGTGATAATTTCATTGGTCACAATACATATCTCAGCAGTGAAATCTTTGCAAACCAGTTAACCGTGTTCACTCATTTGGACCGCCTGCACCTTTGGGTGTGAAGCTTGAGTTGTCCTGTTTGAGCAGAGCACACCTTCTGGGTTCCTGTAAGGCATTCCCTCCAGAGCTTGCCAGTGCTTTCATACTTCCGATGGGCACACAGGAGAATTCGTCATGGTTACTCATTAGTGGGGACAGAGGCAGCTCAGGCCCAGTATTAGGAGACAGCTGGAGCGCTGCCATAGCCCACCTAAAGGCCCGGTCATTGGCGAAAGAAGAGATTTTAAGTTACTCCTGTGATTAGTTCGTATTTGTCTTCTTGTACCTGCTCTTCATGGATTTGACTTTTTACATGCAGAACTACAGTTACTTGAACACAGAGAAACACGTATTGGCAATGCCGACAGTTTGGGATTTGGTGCAGGCATGGGAAAGGCACTTGCCATGCACTGCTGTAGGGGAGTAACAGAATATTGATGGTAGAAGGTGCCACATGGTGCGAGTACCTGGGCATCTAATGGCAGTGCCTGGCAAATGCCTAATGCTTATACACAAGTCAAAACTGTTGGCTTTGCCAATGCTTGTTTTTAACAGTACTCCAGTGAATGGCACGCATATTACTTATAGAGTAGATGAAGTCAGACCTGGCTGACAAATTTTAATTACACCAGTAGCACGTCTACAACTCCAATGAACTCATTACCTCTCAGAAGACTGCTTTGAAAAAACACTGGCAGGCACTTCAAGTGCATAGTTTAATGGTAAAGCGTCCTCAAAGAGTTCCCGTGAGGAGGTGTTTTGGGCAGGGTGGGGTAGGAACTTGGTGGAAATGGCCATAGGGATTAGCATGGCCAGGGGTGTTGCTAGGTCTGGAAAAGGTCCGTGGCTATGCTAATGCTGGGACTGGCGGGACTCGGGGCTAGCTAGCTTTTTGGTTGTAGCCCCTGAGATTCTTTCTGGGTCTACAACCAAAAGACCAGGGGCTAAAGACCCCTCAGGCCCCACCTCCCCCACCCAGCAACGCCTCTGAGCATGGCCATGGGCTGTCAATGCGTAGGCAAATAACCAAACAACACCTACATGTTTTGTGTCTCTGATCATATGCCATTTCCCCCTAGCTCTACTCTAATACAATAGTTTTGACTTGTAGGTGGCTCAAAATAGCTCAAACTAAGCATGTTGACTTTAATCACATCGTCTATGAAACAGTGTGTGATCACTGTAATATGTGGAGGTCATGGTGCAATTAGGCACACGTGTTTTTGCATTAAGCAGGACTACAAGTAGCCAAATCCAAAAAATAACAAAAAGCAGGCATATATTAAGTACTCACAGCTGGCAAGATACTACTTGAGATCTCAGTCAGCTCTCCTTTGGGTTGTACTTTCAAGGTTGGGAGCCCCTCTGCAAAAGAGCCTTCTTCATTGTTTGATACAGAAATGCAACTTCCTGTTATGCACAATGTGAATACAATTTGCATTCCCACAAAAAACGTAAACACGACTTATGAATGTCAAACATGCTGACATCTTGTTGGAAATAATGTAAACAGATCTGTAACGTTTAAAAAGAAATCAACAATTTACTTTGTCATTTTGTCATGTTGTTTACTTTTTGCTTGGCATAGGTTGATCAGGCAACGGGGGCCGGATATTCGGCTTGCAAGCGTGTCTTTCCAAGACAAGGGGAACCTGAACATTGTCAAAAGAGAGCGCCCACCGGGTGAAATGGCTACTAGTAGAGCGCGAATGCCACATCCCGCATGCCTCTTGCTGTGCCGCCGACCCCTAGCTAAGGCAACAGTCACTTCACTTGCAGCTCCTCTACTCACTGTCCAGTTTCCCACCCTTTGCTCTGCCTGCCCCAATTATTCATTAATACAATTGATACAAAGTAAACAAGCATTGGCAAATCCAACCGTTTTGGCTTTTGTCTATGCATGTGGTAGGCATTTGCCAGGTACTGTCATAATAGTACTACCTGACCATAAAATGGAAAATCGGAGTACCTGGCAAATATGTGATAGCTATACACATGCCAAAACTGTTGCCTTTGTTAGTGCTTGTTTTTGCCAGGACTTCAGTGCAAGAAACAAATATAAATCGAGTGACTGAAGGCACATTTGTTGGTTCATAGATTTCTATTACACCAGTGGCACATTTACAGCAGAAAATAAGCCATCACCTCTTTTTAAAGGCCTAGAAATAGCACTGGCAGGTCAAAGTGCGATGTTACTGCTTGATATTGCTAGCTCATAGATATTATTATTATCATTAGGGTGATTATTGAGCGCAAACCTAGCTTTGGGGAGCAACAGAGTGCTTTACAATCATAAGGGGACGAACATGATGAGGGAAGCAGAGAAATAAAGTAGCAGGGAGCTACCAACAGGGGAAGGGGAGGGTGGGCAGTTTGGCAGCAATGGATCTAAAAGCAACCAGGGGAGGAATTAGTGGGGATCAGATCACGCAGTCGCTGGTAGGGTGGGGCGTGGAGGGTGTGTGGACACATATTTTTGGGAGGAGCCATTGCTTACAGAGGAAGGACTTGAGCTCCTTCCTGAACTGTAGAAGCGAGGGCCCAGTCTGATGTTGATGGGGAGGAGGTTCCATAGACTTGGAGTGTAGACCGGGAAGACCAGTCTTCTAGTTCTTTCCTCCCTGCACTGGCTGAGTTCAAGTCTGTGCATGTCCTGGCTTCTGGTGGATCCTAGGCCTCCAGACATGCTGAGTTTCTCAGTGTGGTAGCTTGGGAGCTTCATGGTGGTAGCCTTCTAGATGATGCAGCAGGATTTGAAGATGATATAGACTTGCAGTAGGAGTCAGTGCAGTTCGATGACATTCAGGTGATGTGGATGAATTTCCGGAGTCCTTTGATGAGTTGTGCTGGAGCATGCGGGACACATCTCAGGGGTACATGGGTAGTCGCTGGAAGGCCTTCTGAAAAGGCATTGCCACCATCCAGGTGGGAGAGGACTGAGCCTTGGACACCAGATCTGAAGTTGCTTTTCCAGAATGACCCTGCCTAACTTACTTTTCCTTTACTCCTGATGTTCAGTTCTTGTAACTAGCACCTAGATGCCTGTGGGCTGTGTGTGCTGCTATACATGCAATAATAAATAAATAAATGAAGAGCTTCATTTTCCACAGGGGAGAAAGTTGATACCAAGCCGTTTGTGTCTTCCTTGTATTCTACTGTTTGAAGGGGACGTGTCTTTTGATGTTGAACCCAAGGAACTTGGAGGATGTGGCCAGCTGGGGTGTGAAGCCCTTGAGGGTGCATAGCAGAGAGCCATGTCAGGATATCCCAGTGTTCAGTGTTGTTGGTCAGCAGTAGCAAGTCAGTCTTCGAGGCGCTGAGCTTCAGGTGAGCACTGGACATCCACGACTGCATCAATGAAAGGCACTGGACATCCACGACTGGATCAATGAAAGGCAGGCTGTAAACATGTGGATCTCTTTGATGGAGGACATCTTCAGGCAGAGCTGCATGTCATCTGCATATTGGTGGATGCAGTACTGGAAATTGAAAACATTTATTGAGGGAACCGTCACTTTTTAGGTGGGGCGGGGCTTTGGGGAGTAGGTGGCGGGGCTAAGGGACGTGGCTCCCAGCCAGGTTGTGCAACACAGTATCTCGGTATAGAACTCAATCCTGGCGATTTGCATGAAAGCAAAGAGCATTATGGGAACAACATAATGTTCACAATTTTAAATGTTAAACATGTCTTATAGTGATTCATTAAGAAAACCTTTTAAGCGAATAAAGGACTCTTCCGTTTTGATTGGTCACAACAATCACCCTAATAAAGAGCTGTCTGTAAAATGCATGGCATATATACCAGTTTGAACAGCTACCAGGGGTGGACTGGGAACTAAAAGAGGCCCTGGAAATAATTACTGAGGACCAAAAGAGGCCATGGAAATAATTTTCAAAGTGTCCCCATATGACACATTTTCAGCAAGCTCAATGCTTTTCCTATGGGAAAATGTGGAAATACCACACAAAAGAGGCCCTGGGTGCAGAGGCCCACCGGGAAATCTCCAGAGATTCCTAGAGGCCAGTCCACCCCTGACAGCTACAAAACTGTATGTGGGGCTTCAGCAGTTTTTGTAGGCAGGCTACGGTACGCTGCGCTCTGTCTTGTTCTGGCCCATTTCCTGCACTGGGTGGATGTGCATGTTGTGTGAAGCAAGGATGGTTCCATGTAAAGTTTTAACATCACTTGGGAGATTAGGGATTCTTGCAGGACTTCACAGGTGATTGGTATAGTTGGTGATCTGGAGGAATCGATTTGTACAAACTGGTGATGATTAGCAAGGAACCCGCTGAGGACAATCACGCTGATCCCCATGCTGAGTTGTAGATTGAGAGTCTGATCTACTGTGTCAAATGCTGCTTAGAGGTCAAGGAGAACCAGTAGGCAAGGATGGCTATCATCAAGGATTTTAGGGGCATCGTCGATCACCTTGATGGTAGCCGTTTCTGTGCTACATCTGGGTCTGAAGTCAGATTGGTAGGCTTCAATGTGTTGGACGAGTTTCATGGCAACGGCTTTCTCAAGGATATTACATAGGAAGGGAAGATGGGTAATGAGGCTGTAGTTTCTGAGGTCGCGTCAGGGTACAATATTGGTTTCTTGAGAAGTGGGAGGTTTTGCACGGTTTAGAGGTTTGAGGGGAAGGAGCCTTGAGTGAGGGAGCTGTTGATGATTGCCAGGTAAGGGAGGGGTGCTTCAGTTGGAAGGGTCTTGAGTACAGAGACAGGGAGGATGTCGTCTGTGTACAATTTGGCCTTGAGGAATGCTAGGGTGGCAGTGAGGGCTTCCATAGTGAGCAGTTTTCCAGATTGCTGGGAGCTGAGAGCTATTTAGCTCTTGCTTCTAGTATAGGAGAGCCTGGGTAGCTTGAAAGCAGCAGCTACCTCGAGCTTCTTTTGGCTCCTCAGGCCAAATGGTACCTTACAAACATGCATATGTGACATTAACTTTGAGTATCTGAGAATGTTAAAAAAAAAAAAAAAATAATAATTAGGACATATCTAGTACACATTTAAACATAATGAATCATACATAAAGGGCAAAAGGTTAACATTGGCCAAGCATGTGAAAGTTAGATCTGCTGTGTGCTTTGTACTCACGTCTGGTTTCCCAGCGGTAGCTCCTGCCTACTGAGTGATGCCAGGCACCCAGGAGCTAGTTATAGCTCCTGCTTATTAAATCTTAATTCCGAACCCTGGTGAGTTACTTGAAAATTGCCCAGGTAGTTGTGGTATTGTGAGATCCGATTTGTAGTGTGGTGTCAGTTTTGGCTATGGTGTCTATGTGTTGGCAGATCATGCTGCTCTTGTTGTTGAAGAAAGAGCTTATGGCTGTGGATTGTTCAATGGGGTGTGGCACAGGTGGGTCAGCAGTGATGCAGTGTTTGAAGACTTTGAAGAGGGCTCTGCTTTCTTTGTTGGCCTTGGCTATGGTGTTTTGGTAGTAGTTGGCATTGGCAGTGGTGATCAGTCGTCTTTGTGTAGCCTGAAGTTCCTTGAACAGGGCGAGGTGGGATGTGCTGCAGTTTATTTCTTGTTTTCTGGTGATTCATTTGCTGAAGATGAGTGCTTGAATGTAACAGGGTGTGGAATATTTAGGCGCAAGGGTGCGTTTTTTTACTGGGGCATGGCGGTTGATGTTGGTTGTGAGGGTGGAGTTCTTGGAGAAACACGTCACAGTCCTGGTTCTAAAGAGGCAGATCAGCCCATGTGAAGTAGAGTTTGGCGAGGTCTTCTGCGAGAACCTCCAGTGGGAACTTCTTGTATGATCTGAAGACTTGTTTGCTGGGTTTCCCATGGGTTTGCTTGATTGGTGTGGTGTGACTAATGTCAAAGGGGATTGCCAGATGGACAGACCAGTCGAGTGAGATTGGAGAGCTGTGAGGAGGGTGGGCAGGGCAGTTGTGATGCGGTTGAAGATATTGCCTTTCCTGTGAGTTGGGTCCCTCGTGTGCTGTGTGAGGTTCAGAGACTTGACTAGGCAGTGGAGATCTTCCTTCATTGACTTGGCTCCAGGATTGCAAGGGATGTTGAAGTTACTGAGGAAGATGTTATTGGCATGCGCGAGAGGCATGGTGTTCACCAAGCTTTACTCCAATGGAATAGTTTTGTCTCATCAGAGGTGCAACTGGGTAAGGATGAAAGGCAGAAAGTACCCTGACAGAATTTGAAACATGCATGCAGGATCCACAAAGATCTCTGGAGACTGACATATATTTTAATTCATCATACCCATGGGATAACAGGGTTCAAAATTGCAGGGAGCTAATTATCTCCTGCTTCTATTCCTGGAGAGCCTGGTTATCTTGGCACCAACAGCTACCAGGAGCTTCTTTTTGCTCCAGAGGCCAACTGGTGCCATAAAAACATACCTATGTGACATTAACTTTCTCTATTTAGAAAGGTGCATGAAGAAGCATTTAACGCATCATCGATTGTATATAATGGACAAAAAGTTCAAGTTTGCATCACACATAAAAGTTAGTTTTGGGGCGCACTATGTACTAGCTTCTGGTTCTCTAGGAGTAGCTCCTGCCTACTAGGTGGTGACCAATATTCATGAGGTAGTTTTAGCTCCTGTTCATGAAATCTGCATTTCAACCCCTTGATAAGCCCTCTAAATTGGCCTCCTCTCCATGTTAGCTTCCAGTTCGTCTCTCACTGTATTCCCCATTTATTCACAGTTCTCTGTTACTTGCTAGCTAGGTGTGTGCTCATACATACATAGCCACATATTGTGAGGGGTCAGGAATGTGAGGCGGACAACTTTGTGGAGGTTTTTCAAAAGATGCTATTTTATTAACTCAAAAGGTTGGATAAACGCCTCACTATCCCTACCCTGATGAGGATTTCCCTGCCTAAAATAAACTTAAGGAAACACTCTGACAAAAGGTTCTGTCCCTCACACTTATACATACCATAATTCAACACGGCAATGTATGGCAATTCAAAAACAATAAATATAACAGTTAAGTTCACAATAAGACTACTATTTCTCCTTATAATCTTGGTGAATTGCCCTTCCCCAGATTCAAGTAGGATTCTGTTCAACAGTTGGAAAAAGAGTAAGGAAATCCTGTCTTGTAATAAAGTTCTAAGGGTTATTTGTGGTTCCACTTGATAACAAAACGTTCCAACACAGTTCTTTGTGGTCCTTTTATTTGTTTAGAAATACTTCTGCAGCAGTTTATATAAGACTTTCTTCAACAATTAAAGTTTATCAAGATGATTCTTGAACACCAATTCATAGCACTTCTTCAACTTCCACCCGGTTTACTTCCATGCCAGGCCTACTACTTCAGCGACACCTGGTTTACTTCCATGCCAGGCCTACAACTTCAATGTTCACTGTTTGGGTATACTCCCCTGCTCCGGCAGCATAAAATGTTATCACAATCTCTGACCTGGTATACTCCCTTGCCAGGTCAGTGAATGACAAACAAGTGCCTCTGTGGTTGAGCTGAGCTTACAACAACTTCAAAATGTCTCTTGCTTCACAACTGTTTGTACAACAGGTGAACCCAAAATTAGTTTTTCACAAGGGGCTTGTGTTACAATAGGGTTAAAGCAACTGTGGGGGGGGGGTGAAAGGGAACACAAACTGCCTCCTGCTCCTGCAGTGTGTCAAACTAACATCCATTATTCGTCTCTAGAAACCATGTCGGGAAGCAGCCCTGGCCTGTTTTTAGTACAGAAGAGCAAAAATTATGCGAATCATAGGAGAATACAGGGTACATAGAATTTTTATTAACCTGTCTATATTTGGTTTCTATTCATCACAGGATAAAAAGTGGCTCACTCTTTGAGACACCATTTTACATAAAAGACCAAACTAACACATAACATCCTTTACCGGGTGCAGCCCCAACATGATGGATGGTACTTACTTGCGGATGGCACACGTCTCAGCTAATTGCTACTCTTGCGGTTATGCTTGGCCTGCGTCTCTGCGAGCTCTGAAAAACACAGGTCGCCTACAGGCAGGTTATTTTGTCTGTTCCGTGCAGCGCGTGCATGTGACCTACAGTCATGTGGTGCGGAATATCGCTTCGCAAGCATCATGGGAAATTGAGTTTTCTCAGCAGATCTCTCCATTCAGTATCTCATTCAACGTGAAAAAGAGGAAGGGATATTCATACCTACACTTTTTCCCCTTCTTTCATTACAACACAGGCTTCCTGCCTATGTCATGGTCATGTTCACATTAGTTTGTTGATAAAAAACGGCCATGACGCCTGTTCAGCATGAGGGCAGGGGAATTTTTCGGCATTTCAAAAACACACAAAGTGTACAGCCTAGTAAATTAAACACCACTAACAGCAGTAAATTCCTTGATCAGACATTTTTTAACATATCGCATTGGACAATAATCAAAGTGACACAGCTTATTTAATGTATTTCGTTGGAAGTCTCAAACAGTCTGTGTATAATACATAACATATGGATGAAAACACAAAATCAACACAGACAGAGCATATAAATGACATTTCTGCACACTGTTTAGATGTTAGGTGTGAAATGGGGCAGCCTGTCATTGTCACTGCAACCTGTATTTTATACTCTGTTGTTCGGTCAGGACACAAAACTACTGCAGGGCGATACCCATCACGTGGACAGTGAACGCGGCCCCAGCATGGTCCGCTAGTGTATGTCAAAACCTGGAGATTATCTGGTTGTTAAAACCGCTTGTGTAAACAGGGCAAGGGTAGAAACACCTCAAGCCCTACCTCCCCTGTATTGTAATTTCTTCATCAATGCCGCTGTTGATATCATGCATCTCTATTTTTGAATTAGTCTCCCTTTATTACGCACTGTGTGTTTAAGGCTCACAACGCATTGAACTGTACCCTTAAAACGCATCATGATCAGGGGACGAACCTGCAAATGGAGCAGCCGCCAAGAAGAGATTTGGTAATCCTGATCTTTAACTTGACCTCATACATTTTAACACCGACTGAAGAACAGGTGCTTGCGAAAGGCCTGAGTTTCCTCCCAATGCAAGTTGCAGACGACTTCGAAACAGAAAAAGAACTAAGACGTTTTTTCAGAACTGTGAGATTAAAATATTTTTTCAGAAACAACAAGGAGAAAGAACAAAGATCACAGAGCAATGAGAGTGTAACAGGATTCAAACCTCCGTCCAACTTTACCCCGTCGGGAGCCTCCATCAATCCGGAAATACAAGCTTTTGAAAATAAGGTAATGAATGCTTTTAAAGAGCAGAGTAAGATCAAGAACTATTCACGAGACAAGTGGACCACGCAAGAACAACTAGTGATCAAAAGCCTCGACAAAAATCTGTTGTTTATTATCAAATTGGCGGATAAAGGAGGCGGGATCATGCTCTGGGGAAAGAAGGAATACCAAACCGAAGCCCTGAAACTCTTGCACAATAGGGAGCACTGCAAACCACTCCCTGCAGATCCAACAAAAATATTGCAAGAAGAGTTTGAGAGCCTAACGATGTATGCTGCAATAGAGGGATGGATCGATGACAAAGAGAAGCTGTTTTTGAACAAATCACAGCCAATTACGGCAGCTTTTTACATACTGCCAAAGGTGCACTTTGATTATTTTCCAATGTGATATGTTCAAAAGTTGTCTGAGCAAGGAATTTACTGCTGTTAGTGGTAATTTTGAAATGCCCAAAAATGCCTCTGCCCTCATGCTGAACAGGCGTCACAGACGTTTTTTATCAACAAACTAATGTGAGCATGACCATGACATAGGCAGGAAGCCTGTGTTGTAATTAAAGAAGGGGAAAAAGTGTAGGTATGAATATCCCTTCCTCTTTTTCACGTTGAATGAGATACTGAATGGAGAGATCTGCTGAGAAAACTCAATTTCCCATGATGCTCGCAAAGCGATATTCCGCACCACATGACTGTAGGTCACGTGCACGTTCTGCACGGAACAGACAAAATAACCTGCCTGTAGGCGACCTGTGTTTTTCAGAGCTTGCAGAGACGCAGGCCAAGCATAACCGAGAGAGCAGCAATCAGCTCAGACGTGTGCCATCCACGAGTAAGTACCATCCATCACGCTGGGGCCGCACCCCGCCCACTCATCAGACTCAATGGGCCTCATTACGAGGTTGGAGGAAAGGGAAAAACGATGCCAGTAAAGGATTAAAAGCATCGCTTACCGCTCCGGTGTATCATGACCCGCCAACCTGCTATTAGCGGCACCCTAAATAACGGTGCCTCTAATAGCGGCATGGGCGCGTACACGTGCCCCTTTGGGGAGCAAATACCGGCATGCCGGTAATAGGAGGACATCACAACCCATGCGGACATGCAAATATCGGCACCCCGAAGCCGGTAATCAGGGGCTGCACGATGCCGGCCATACAGGCATCGCGGACCACCCGCAAAGAGCAATCAGCAATGAAGCCAACTGCCACAGGTGCACACAATCACCACAGGCGGAGTCAATGGAGCCTGTCCCAGAATAAAATGAGTACACCCACACACCACACCCCTTCCACACCAAAATGCTACCACTAGCTGTTGCAATCATGGCGCTAGAGGACATGCCTACACTGCTACAACTACAGCAACAACACCAACTACAACAACTACAGCAGCAACCACAGGCAACACAGAGGAGACGCAGGAGGAGAAGGAGGGCAAGACAGGGCCAGCAATTACCACCAGCTCAGCCACCAGTGCCTCGTAGGCAGCCACCAATCCCTCGCATCAGACCCAGTCCATTTAACCTAACCCCTGAGCAGATCCACAGCCTGTACCGGTTGGACCGGGACAACATCACCACCATAGTGGACATGATACACAACGACATTGGCAGCCTCATAGAAATATGTACTGCCATCCCCCCGCCACTAAAGGTGGTGTCTGTGCTCCACTTCCTGGCCAGGGGCACCCATCAACACACAGTGGGGCAGCTGCATGGCATTTAGCAACCACTATTATCACGAATGCTGAACCAAGTGCTGGATACCCTCCTGAAGCACACAAGCACCCACATATCCCTACCATGGACTGCCCAGCACATAGCCGACACCAAAGTAGCTTTCCATGCACTGGCAGGCATGCCCAATTGTGTTGGTGCCCTGGACTGCAGCCATGTGGAATTGGTAGTCCCCCATTCCATAGAGGTGGTGTACCGCAATTGCAACCAATACCATTCCATCAATGTGCAAATGGCATGTGACTCCAGCAAGATCATCACACAATGCTGCGCCCGATTTCCCGGATCAACACATGATGCCATGGTGCTGCGTAACTCCACACTACCCCGTCACATTGAGTGACATGCTGGACCACGTGCCTGGCTTCTTGGTGAGTTGCCTGAGTGGGCCATGGCAGTGCAATGGTCTACTGATGTGTAGGGATGCATACTCCACCTGGGTTGGAAAGGGGAGGGAAGCATAATCCACCTGGGTGGCAATTGACAGTGATTGGAGAATGCATGCAGAGCTAGACACTCCTGACCTGAATCTCCCAAACCCAAAATGACACATCACTTGCAAACATTTTACTAATCATGCATATCGATGACAACAAGTAAGAGGCACAACCACGCCACCATGGGTATGTCGAGCAATGCATGACTGAACAGGATTGCAAATGTGGCAATGTGGCTGGTGTGACCATGCACAGTGTATAATACACAACATAAATGGGAGGCTAAACATTGTTGTACAACCACAGTACATCCGCCTCAGCATGCATTATTTCACCCTTCATCGTCTATTGAACGCCATCCAGACTACCACACCTCATAGCAGTATGGCATGCGTCTAGTGTACATTCTTGCATACGTACAGGGACATGTGCATGTCCACACCAAATAGCTGCGGCCATGACTGTGCCCTCTGAAGGTGGCAGCTCGGAGTGATACACACCTATTTGTATTCGCTTGCAGGATATCCCTTGAGGCCGTGGCTACTTAGCCCTGTGCGGAACCCGCAGAATAGCCATGAGGAGGAGTACAGTCATGTTCACAACCGTACCCGTGTTGTGATTGAGCAGACCTTTAGCCTGTAGAAGGCGCATTTCTGCTGCCTAAGCAGGTCTGGTGGGGCACCCCTTTATGGGCCTGAGAAGGTCGCAAAGATCCCCATGGCCTGTCGCATGCGGCACAACATGTGCGTCCGGAGAGATGTACCACTGCCACCTGACATTGACATGCATGCACCGGGTGAGGATGATGAGGATGGAGACAGAGGTGAAGTAACCCCCATGCCAGTACGTGATGTACGGTATGGCCATGCAGTACACCAAGCGCTGACTCACAAATACTTCTGAACCACTGGGACTATGATAGACATGTGTCAGTGACACACTGGGTCCATGTGGACATGCACACAGGGATTGTTGGGAGTTGCCCACTGAACACCGTCACACATTAAATGGATACACACAAAATGAACAATGTCCAGCCATTGAATGTTTTTTCACACAACTGGTGTATTAGTTCAAACAGCAAAAATGTGACCACTCCCCCCCCAAGTACCCCCATTGAACTCCCTAACCCACCCAACAAACCCCCAAATACCCCCAGTGAACTCCCTAACCCACCCAACAAACCCCCAAATACCCCCAGTGAACTCCCTAACCCGCCCAACAAACCCCAAAAACACCCCAATGTACTCCATAAATTGCTCGCCTTCACCCCCAACCATGTGTCCTACTCCCATTGTCTGGCCACACTACTTCTGGGACTTTTTGCTTTCCGGGGGTGGCATCTCGGAGTGCCGTGCACTCCTTCGGGTCTGGTGCACAGGGCTGGTGGGGACTGAGGATGCAGGTGTGGTGGCTGTGGATGATTCGGATGCAGGTTCCACGCCTGCTCCAAGGCATGACCGCTGCATGTGGAGCAGGATTGACGTGAGTACTTGTGTCACTGCCCCCAGACAGTCCCTCATGAGCACAGCTGACGCATTCACAGCGGCTGTGTTTGCTGCAATGGCCGCTGTGGTCCCCTCAATGGCAGTGGCGATTCCCCGCCTGGTCTCCTCTCCATCAGCAATGTACTGCCACAGGAGGTCCAACATGGCCTCCTGTCGGGCCTCCACCCTCGACAGACGTGTCTCGAGGGTGTTGATGGGAGCTGGAGTGGTGGGTGGTGCACTGAGGGGGCCTGCATTCTAGGTGCTGTCCTCCTCGATGGTGCTCAGGTCTGAGTCATGGAGGCAGGGATCACCACTGCTGTAGGTGCGTGAGGACTCGATGTGGGGCTGGGGGGTGGACCAGGGGCTTGGGCTGGGCGGACATGTCACTTCTGTGACTCCCTCCTGGTCCACATTGCCATCCAAGTCCTCCTCGGTGGTGGCTGGCGCATGTGGGGACTCCCCTCCAACTGGTGTGGGTGTGGGCTGCTGGGTCTGAAGTGTGTCTGGCACACTGGCAGCAGGTGTTGTCGGCTGTGTTTCTGCTCGGTCAGGCACACTGCCTGTGGGTGTGGCCTGCTTGTCTACCATGGAGGTGGTGGTGGCGGTATCCCTTTTCTTTTGGCGGGACGTGGATGCCCTTGCGGTGTTCTCTTGCCTGGCATCTTCCTCATCGGTGCCTGGGGGGTAGAAGAGATGCAGGGCGTCAGTGATGGTGTTACATGCCAGAGGCATCCAATTGTGCTATTCAATATTCACTCATTCATGCATTCATGTCTTACAGGTGTGTCACACAGGGTGTTCTGAGGAGTCATCTTTGCATTCACTGAATGGCAGGTGGCATGCCGTTGATTTGGGGTTTGTGTGATGTGTTACATGGCACGGTCCAGGTTCGTTGGCCGTGTGTTGGTTATGGGATTGGCACTCAGCATACATATCTGTGTGGCAGGGTTTAGCCCGCAATCTGGACTTGGATATGTTAATGTGGGTGTAGGGACGTGCATTGCCTTGCCTATACTCTTTTCCACATCACTTGTGCTACGTCATGGTTTCCCCTACAGAGATGTGCAGGGTCACTCACCTCCTTCTGGGGATGATGCCGCACCCATCTCCATCCCCCCCGAATCCCTCGATCGACTCTGGATCGATGAAGCTGCTTGCTGTCTCCTCCCAGGGCATCAATTTTGCAGGAGAGTGGGGACCCGCGCCTGTGGCCATGGCCGCCCTCCTGTTGCTTGCCATTATGTTGCGGACCCTCAAGCGGAGGTCATCTCACCTCTTACGGCACTCCCTGACAGTACGTGTTGTGGTCTCCACAGCCGACACCTTGCGGGCTACCTCCTGCCAGATGTCCTTTTTCTTCTGCTGGACCTCACGCTTCAAGTCATGGGATTTTATTAAGTCTGCATGTGCAGCAAGAGTGTCCGCTAACATGTTCAACTCGGCGTCAGAGAAATGCTGTTTCCGCAGCCGGGGGGTGGTCTTCCGGGTAGCCTTGGACATCCTCAGAGTATTGCCACAGAGCTCAACAGGTATTGACTGGTGGTTAGGGAGGATGGCAATGGATTGTGTTTGTAAAGATGGCCGCCGGCCCATTTCCCATTCCAACGCAATGACGTTATTTCCGGGTCTGGTTTTACGAACCCGGTATTAGCATGTTGGTATTACCGGGTCGGTATTTAGGGGTTCCTCCTAGGGGGTGCTGGTATCGGCGGGTCCCGTGATGGCGCTATCGGGGGGTGTGAGGGCCTTTAGCGGCATGCCGGTATGGCCGTTACTGGCATGGAGGTTAGCGCGTGCTCGCGCACTCGTAATCAACCGCTATTAGCGGGGTCATACGAGCACGGACCTGCTCGTTCCGCCATGCCGGTAATTACCCCGTTTTTACCGCAGTACTCGTAATGAGGCCCAATGTCTTTGGAATACGAGACCGAATTGAGCGCTCGTAACATGCCCCTCCGCCCTGTTTTTCCTACAGGCTGAACAAGGAGCCCTTCCAAGTTAGGAGACCTGATAAATACCTAAATCTGACTCACTACACAAGTACGCTTCCTCAGCAAAACTTAACCCTTTGAGCCTTCCAAAAGAGGTATTTCTAACATATACATATTTTGAGTGTATGCTAATTTATACTAAGATGATTAGCGGCGACTTTAGCATGTTTGAGGCTAAAGATATGCCTTGTGTTTATTGTATCATACAGGCCACTACAGTCTACTTTATTCAACAAAGTGACTCACCCTCTGTCCCTGCGTTGCTCACCACTAAAGGTGAGTGAGGTGTGCTTTTTGAAACCGAATGTCTGATATGCTCCATTTGAAAGAGCATTTCTAAAAAACCTTCGAACCCTGGACCTAGTTCTAAATAGCACTTATTTATTTATTTATTTTAATTGTAGAAAGAAGGGAAGTATCACACGGCCAAATGACTACAGAAGCCCTTTAGACAATTAACGCCCCGTCCTGATGAAGGCCCGGCACCAACAAAGGAGAAGACCACGGATGGATGCGGTCTATCTTATGCCATAGGGGCCGAAATGCACCGTGTTGACACGATTATCTAGCAGCTTCATCCACTGCCCACTAGTACCTCTGAGAGGAGAGAGGTTAAGAGAAAACCTTCAAAAAAACACCAACTCTGAAAGCTGTCAGAAATTTGAGCTATCGATTTAAAATATATGTGTTTCAAGTGGCACTTCACCCAACCCATGTTGTGATACATTTTTCATAATTTGTACATAAGTATATGTCCTGATTTAGATGTTACTTTGGTCTTTTATGTGAAATGGTGTCTCAAAGAGTGAGCCACTTTTTATCCTGTGATGAATAGGAACCAAATGTAGACAGGTTAATACAAATTCTTTGTACCCTGTATGTTCCTATGATTCGCATAATTTTTGCTCTTCTGTACTAAAAACAGGCCAGGGCTGCTTCCCCGACATGGTTTCTAGAGACGAACAATGGATGTTAGTTTGTACACACTGCAGGAGCAGAAGGCCTTTTGTCTTGCTTCACAACACCAGGTTTTAAGCAATTGTTCAGGGGAGATAAGATGCCCATTGGTGCTCTTTATTACACTTTTGTAACATCCAACCCCTCTGCAAGTTATGGTCTTCTACTTCTGAACAACCTTTCCCAGAAGGACAGCCTTATTGCCACATTGATTTCCCCACTTCTTCATCAACCAAACCCTGACAATGACATGGTCTTATTCTGCCTCTTCCTTGGCTTTGACAATGTGGGTTTATACCAGCTTTTGTTATGCACTTCTTCAAATGTGGGCAATAAGCTTTACAAACTTTGAAACCTTCATTTACCCCCTTCTGTCTTTGGCAATGTTTGTCGCTTTCAAATTGCCTTGTTCCCACTTTCTTTTTGCTTGGGTATTTGTAGTTTGCATTAGGTTTTACAATTATTGAAGCATCTTGTTGCTGGGTTTTAAATAAACTCCCATGCTTAAAATGACTGTCAATTGATGTTACAAAATAATGTTTTCTCCGTTTTCTGCCAGTTTGGTATTCAAAATTTCCTCCATGCGTGTTTTCATCTCTACGCGATTGTTTTTTCACATTCAAGAACCTGTGCTGAGCATGCGAGCAGTCACAGAGAGCTCCGGTGTCACTACAGCTTGGTGAACTCAGCGGGTAAGGCATGCACGTCCGCTTCCCTCACTGATCACAGGTCTTCTGTCTCAGCTGCTACTGTTGGTGGTCGGGCAATCTTCTGCGTCCAGCCTACTGCTGCCCGCGCCCCTCGCACACGGAGCTTGCAACGCTCCAATGGCTCTCTGGTGCCCATCTGCCACCGGAGTCAGCCAGGGGGAAACTTCTTACACTTTCGCTTCCCGCTGTGCAGCCTCTGCAGTCACGGTCTCCAGGGAGAAAGCTTCCTTCTCTGACGCTTCCCCCTGTGCAACCTCTGAAATAACAGCTTCTGGCGGTGGAGATCCTCTCAGGACAGGCTACTGCTCGATACTCGACAGTTGTCGCGGGCGTCTTCTCACTCCTCCAGTTTCTGCTCCTGCTGCATCGTGGAGAGTTCACAACTCCCCACCTATGACTACTACTCCACTCCTTCTGCTTCCTCATGGCCTGCACCTGAGGTAGCCTTTTAAGTCTCCCTCAGGTGCTGTTCAGTCCCACTAATTAGCTGCTCTTTGCAGCTTTGTTCCTCTGCAGCCCTCTTTTTCGTCCCAGCACCTTGGGGGTTATGGGACTTGGAGCCCGTAATGCAAAAATCAGTTTTCCTAGCGGGAATGTTATTTTCATGCTTATTTCTTTGAATATCACAGTGATATTTTGAGAGACTTGGTTTTACAGAGAAATACAAATGTGTGCAGTCTAGATTGGTATTATGTTCAGACTTTCCTTTACCTTTCCTTTGAGGTGTAGGGGAGCATCCAATGTTGTGAGGCTCCCTGTTTTTTTAAAGGGGTTTCAGAATGTTTTCACATACATTAAGATGTTTAACCTGGGAAGTAAAAAGCTCTCTTTGACAACAAGCCATCACAGACTTTGGTATCATTGACATTTCTTCCCTGGAGTAAAATAAATACTGTGTCTCACCCAACAGAGTCCTTGTATTCCCCTGGGCCCTTTCTCCTGCCAGGTGATCCTCCCACAAAACACCACGCCCAGGATCAGGATCAGAAAGTGTCTGTCTTTCCCTGGCCTTCTGGGTGGAGACTTTAGGCAGGGTCTCTGTGTGAACTCCATAGGATTCATCACCGTACCTAGATAGGTACATGTTTTCTTTTCCGCTGCATAACAGTAATCTGGTAGCAAAACAACTGAGTGTGAACATTCAAACCTAGCAATACAAACAAAAGACGACCCACTTTTCTTCCCCTACTATTTTATTTATATTCTTGTTGTGTAAAAGATATGCTTAAACAGATCTCTCAGGTCCTGTTTTGCATGTCCTGGCATTGTTTGCACATGTCATGTTGCATTCCTGTACGGTTTATAAATGCAGAACTACCAGTTCAATATGATGGGACCCTAAATGCCAAGACCTTTTGATTGTGCTATATCCTGCATGGGGATAGCTTGAAATCTTCTCTAATGAGATGAACTACTTTCAAGATTTAGCAGAGGTGGCTTGTTCATAATGGGCGACGGGGTTCCAGCCCACCACCCATCATAGAGGATCAAAGCAAACTAGCCAAGTAATAATAACACTAAGCGGTCCCTCAAAGGCAGCAAGCATTTCAAGACATGCTCTTGTGCTGGCTTTGTTACTAGGGAAACATAGTTTACCTTAGCTTACAGTACTCCAGCCACCCATGCTCAATGGGCCATGCAAAGCCAGGGGCGTTTTACTTCTCCACCCGTGCATGCTCCAAGGGACATGTAGGCTGGGATACTGCAGGCCCAAGTGTGTGTGTGTGTGTTTGTGAAAAGTGGCTAGGAGCAGCAAGATGGTGGCACTCCAGCTCCAACACTCATGCCAAGAACCAGGAAGGGAGAGGTGGTTGATTGACACAACACCCTGCTTCCTCATTCTTTTCTGCAGGTAAAGCAGGAACTGGAGGGCCATCCTGGCAGTCTATATGGTGGCAGCGGGAGTTCCAAGTGAGCTGGAGCTGAGGCATTGTGAAGGTTAGGAAAATAATACTTGATTTGTGTATCTGTATATGTACGTATGTATGGTTGAATGTATTCTATGTACTGTGTGACATGACTGTGTAAGTCTACGTGAGAATTTGTGCATGTTTGAATGTGAGTGCAGTGTGTATATTGTAGTGTATGGGTGTGCATGTGTGAAGGAAAAAGCAGTGTCTTTGCTATGGCATATGAGCGCTCATGTGTGATATGATACATATGATAAACCATTTATAACGCGCCTGTACACAAGTGTTTCTAGGCGCGACAAGACAAGGTGGGGGAAACAGAAGGAAGACAAAACAACGATCTTACTAGGCCTTGTGTTATTCAGATTGCGCAAGTACGGGGAAGAGGAAGGGGAGAAGTGCTGGGGCAGGGGGGGAGAGGTGCAGGTAATTCGATAAGTGCTGCCCGTGTGTGGCTCATAAGTGCAGAGGAAAGGAAATGTAGGGTTGCAGATACAGACCCTTAAGGAAGTGAAAAGGAAGGTCTTGAGTTGCTTCCAGAACCAGAGGTGGTTCTGCTCATCCTTCCTCTCTGAATAACTATCACCTGATCTCCATCACTACTTTTCTGAGCAAACTCCTGGAAGAGCTGGCCATCTCCCAGCTTAATCTGCATACTGAAAATGTTTGTTGTCTCCACGACCACCAGTCTGGCTTCAGAGCTGCCAGAAGCACAAAAACTGCTCTTCTGAACACCAGTGAAGACTTGCTCTCTAATATTAACTCTAATCTTTCTTCTGCCCTCATTCTCCTCGATGGATCCTCTGCTTTTGACATGGTCAACCATGCCATCCTGCTCAGTCGTCTCCGTGACAACCTGGGTATCACTGGTCAGGCCCTGATCTGGCTGACCTCCTTTCTCACTGACCGACCTTCCCAGGTCCAACTGGGGTCTTTCTTCTCTTCTATCTCTCTCTGTCTACTTGTAGTGGTCCCCAGGGGTTTAACCTTTCTCCCTGGCTCTTCAACCACTATCTGGCACCTCTTGCCCACCGCACCGCTACATTCTGCCCTACCTTTCAGTGTTATGCGGATGACACCCAGTTCTCCTTCAGGCTCCCCTCAGCCACATCTGCTCCTTCTCTCATACCAGACTGTCTGGCCGCAATTCAGGAATGGTGTGTTGCCAATGAGCTCTGCCTTAATGCCAGTAAGACCGAGATCCTCCTCAATGGGACATCTGCTCCCTCCTTTACTCTCTCTTCCTGTGGGGCTAGGATCATTGGCGTCATCTTCAACTCCACCCTCTCCTTCTCTCCTCACATCTCTGGTGTCTCCAAGAAGTCGCACTATCAACTGCACCTCCTCAGAGGTATTCTGCCTTTTCTCACTTTCCCCCAGAAGCTCACTGTCTCAGGGATCATATCTCTCCAGCTCTGAAATCTCTCCACTGGCTCCCTGGGGCTGCAAAGATCAAGCTCAGAACCCTTTGCATCGTTCACAAGGCTTTCTGTGGGCCTGGGACTGCACTACCTCCAACTTTCCCTTCCTAAACATCTTCCTTCTCGAGCTCTACAGGTCAGACACTTCTCCAAGCAGAGAGTGGGAGGCAGATCTCTTTCCTCGGCTGGTGCCTCCCTCTGGAACAACCTCCCTGCCTCTCTGAAACTTGAGGAGAACCATCTCCGGTTCCGCAAGCACCTCAAGACCTTCCACTTTGCTTCTGCCTTCTCTCTTCCTCTCCCCTGCTGATTTCCTGTCTGATACTGCACTGGTCACCTGGCTACCATCTGATTTTGGGCCCAGGTCCCTGCCCGCCAGTTGCACACCCGCACTGCCTCCCGGCAACCCTTGCACTTGGGTCTGTATCTGTAACCCTACGATCCCCCTACCTGCACTTTTGGACACCTGCTGTCTGCACTTACCCTTGCACCTGTCACCTGCTGGCCGTCCTTCTTGATATTGTTTTGATCCCATGTACAGCACTTCCCCTTCCCCTTTCCCCTGGCACTTTCCCCTCCCCTCTCCCCTGCACTTGCGCAATGTCAATGTCACTTCGCCTAGTAGGATCGCTGTCTCTGTTCTCCCTCTGTTCCCACTTCCTTGCCTCGTCACGCCTTGAAACACATGTGTATAGGCGCGTTACAAATGCCATATCATATCATAAATAAATATGTTCAAAGACTAACATGCAATTTCGAATAGCGGCTGTCTCCTTGGATGGCACAATGCAGCTTTAAAATGCGCCAAATAGCACCGACACCTCCAGTAGATGAGGTAGATAGTCTGATTGTAAAGTCCATGCAGCAATTGGCTCTCTTCAGTTGGAAGTGTAGCCCCAGTTCAGACATACCATTCCATTTTATTTTGTGTTTTGATAGTGGATTGATTTTGGGATATTTGTGACACCTTCTCCAGTACCTGGCAGTCGGAAGAGCCCCTTGTTGGTAGGCAAAGCTGGCCTTTTTCCTTCTCAGATTAATGGCACACCACCATGTTGCTATTATGAAATAGGTGATTCTATGCAATAAACAAAGATCGTTTTATACATACTTGTGTTGTCTATTGTGTTTTCAACTTTTTGTTACATGCTTAGTATTTTATGATCCTGTTCTGTGTGCTGTTTTTC
Organism: Ambystoma mexicanum; assembly: GCF_040938575.1. NCBI lineage: Eukaryota > Metazoa > Chordata > Amphibia > Caudata > Ambystomatidae > Ambystoma > Ambystoma mexicanum. The sequence goes on along the minus strand of NC_090929.1, from coordinate 1,493,510,344 downwards.
CTCTGCTTCTGATCTTTTTTCCAATAATCTTTTGTATAATGTTTCTTTTATTTCTGGTGGAATCTCTGTTGGCATACATTGTCAAGATATATTTGCACATGTTTGCACTTTTTCTGCCTTGTGGACGTTAATTGGAGAATATTCTAATAAATATGATTTAAATGTTTTAATGTTTCTTTATCTCTTTGATTATAAGAAAGTCAAAACTCTAGAGAATATCATTTCGAAGTAGTTCTGATTTCTAGACACAGCAAGTTCATCTATTTTTTTCAAGAACCTTCCAGCATTTTCTTTAGGATTTGTGTTACTCTTATCCTCCATTTTCTTTCAAGTGTGCTTTTAGATGCCCATGCCTATTTTTGATTGCAGCCCATGATCTTGGTTTTACCTTGTTTCATTCGTTCTGTAACCTGAAATTGTTCCAAATCATCTTTGAAAAATAACATAATTGTCACAATCAGCGTTTACATAGTAGAATCAGTGAATTTGAATTTACATCTCCTATGAAGTTTTATTTTTACCATACTGATGGAGAAGGCTTTGAATCAATCTTTGCCACTGCCACTGCTCTTTAAAATCAGCCCTTCACACAACCCATTTTGTCTGCCTTTCTTGCCATTACAGAAGGGGGAAAAACCATTATGAATCAGGTTTAGTCCGACCCCAAAAGGGTCAGCTCAGCCCAAACCACTTTTCAAGAGGATCACGAGCACCAGATTAGGGGCCTGCCTCAGAAATGTGCCAACAACACCAGTGACCCTGCTTGCATCCTGCCAGCAAGAGTGCAAGCCATCTTGAGCTCTCTGGTTACCTCCTAGAGAGTCATGTGACCACATAATGTGACTGGAATTTCATTTTAAATTCATTTATTTGTCCACAGCCTGCATTGTCAAGGGATCCCAGGCACTATCTGAGTGTCCTGCTTCAAAAACGATGTTTTGTGGGTCTTCAACACCGAGGGCTCTGCCTGCATCCTGCTAGGATGACTGAAAGCCATCTTGTCCACACTGATTCGCTCCTAGAGGGTCATGTGACACGATTCTCTCCCAGTTGTTGAGTCTTCCCTAGGGACCCAGCCCGGGTGTCTGCAGCCAACAGTCAAAAGCAGCAAAGGGTAACTCATTATTTGGGCCTGTGATGACCAGTAAGGTCCTAGGGCCAGGGCCCATGCTCATGTCAGGAATTCACTCTGCTTGCCTTTTGCCTGACGTCGGCTACAATGCATGGGATCATTTTACCCGGTGATACTCCATTCACTGCAGAGCGGCTGTTACTCAGAGAACCATGGGACATTTGTGTTTTGGGTCTGCTGAATTTTGGTTGCTAATAGCTCCATTCTAGTCCAACTCAACACATTTACCGTCTCCTCCCCAACCAACCTTTCACCCTTCCCTTTCTGCTCACCCGCTATCATGTCCCTCTTTGGCTGCATCCTTCCTTCCATTGCTTTCTTTTACCATCCATAATACATCTTGACTTTGCTCCCTTCCTCCTTTCATTCATTCTTCTAATCCCTTTCTCTCATAAGCTTCAGCCACAACTCTGTTTAACGTCTACCTCACTTTCCCAACTCCCAATCTCCCTCCTCTCCCCTGCACCCATACCCCTCAAACCAAACGCTTGCGTTCTCCCTGGAACTCCAAACTCATTGATTTCCCTCACTTACGGCACAGCACCTGCCTCCCCCACCTCCGATCACTCTTCCACTTAGCATCTAGAATACACAAGGCCTCTGTAATAGATTTTCCTATATCACTGACCACTTCAACTCTTATCACCCTCAACTTTCACTTCTTACTATCACAGAAACCTGGATATCTCCTTGTGACTGTGTCACGTTAACCTTTCTGCGCTGACTCATCTACTTTCTCCAGCTCTCACCAATCTGTTGCAAAGGGTAGTGGAGTGGGTCTTTTTTATCAATAAGGCCCTCACCCCTGTCCTCTGGCCCTCTCTCAGATCAGCTCTTCCTCTTTTGAATATGCCACTATTCAACTCCTCCCACCCACTCCTCGCACTGTTCTAGGTGTCTATTGACCCCATGGTCTTCTCAACTCCTTCTTCCGTGATCTGAACCTTCTCCTTGAGTCACTTCCCACTGACATCCCCATTGTCGTACTGGGGAACATTAACCATCACAAGTCTTGACCTATGATGCTTGAGGAAATCCTGGGTCCCCACCCTACAGCAAGCCTACAAAATTCCTTTCTTGCCCTCTTATCTGCACTGGGTTCCGCCAAAGCTTCCTACTTCACATACCTAACCTCCTCCATTTACAACCACCCCCACAAACTTCCATCTACCCTCCAAACTTTGCTCAGACCTCCCAAACTAATATCCATTGCCTCCATTGCTCACTATTTTGCCTCTAAAATGTGTAACTCTTACAGCTCTCCTCTCTCTTTCTGCCTCACCCACCTTTTATCCACCAATGTACCCCTACCCTTTCTGATCCTAGTTGCTTCTACCCTCCCCTGATACTGAAGTAGCACCCATCCTTTGCTGTAAATCTCAAACCTGAGTTACTGCAAATAATAAAAGAACACCATTCATGAAACAAATATATAACAAGAGTTTATTAACTATTTAAGCGGACACAGGTTTATCTATGCCTGCGCACAGTCATAGAGAAATTGAGCAATTTACATGGGGGACAGCCAGCTTTAAATACACTTCAAATCAGCTTTGGTTCTTCGTATTACTGACAGTTCATGACCCGCAAAACGTGGGAATTTGCCATGGCAACACATGATGCCTCGCTCTGTGTCATTCTCCGTACAATTTACTGTTCTCAGAGCGGTGGAGTTCCCCCTGTTCCCAGTACAAGGTAACATTCCTTTCGCCTCATTATCTATATGTTGACTTTTACTAAAAGGTTGTTTCACATTTCGGCTCGGTAGTTCATTATTTCAGAAATGTACATGGCATGAAATGTGCTCCTCTTAATCTCCAGTCTCACAATTAGCCTCAGAAAGTCAGGAGCTAGGAAGACAGGAAGGCACGTAAACTGCCGATTATCTACGTTTGTGCCTGCTTGTCCAAGGCTCGAAGCTAAGTCAAAACAATGTGCTCAGCATTTCTCGCATTTCTTTGCAAAGACACGTTTACCAGCCCTACAGGCTGCAACAATTTTCTGTATGCGAAATGAAAACCCAGCAAGTGAGAAAAGTAAGCAAGATGGAGTCTGAATGGCGCAATTCAGTTTGTACCAATGTGTGCGCTTAGGCTAACACAAAACAACGCAGAATGGATGCATTTTCACATTGCAGCCCTCACTCATCTCAAGCTCCTATCTACCCATTTGTTCCTCAAATGTTCAACAACTAAGTCCCAATCACCAGCCCTCACCCCTCTAAGCTCGTTGATTTAATTTGATTTTGATTTGATTCAAAGATTTATTAGGCACAACATTCAGACTAAACAGCATCAATTCGGAAGATAGCCCAGGGGCAATGCGCTGGTCTTGGAAGCAAGACCACACACAGGAACAGAGCTTCGAATCCCGGAACTGTGCTTAGATACCAAACTCAGGTATGGTATTAGCCATGTTATAAAAAAACAATTAAATAAATACAGTTGCTTGCCATCAGAAGATTAAAAGATAGCAAAAGAGCGGAGTCTTTCTCACTTCCCAATGGCGTAAGGAAGGGAGTTACAAAGTTTTGGACTACTGACATCCAAATCTGTGGTCACTTCTAGATTTGAATTTAGATTTAGGGATAAACAGCAAAAGCTGCTCCCATTATCATAACTGATGCTAGGGTGTATATCTTTGGACCTTATGGTATGAGTGTTCTGGGGCAAAACCGTGTACACACATCAAAAAAGGCATACCATCTTAAAAATGACTCAGGATTCCACCAGAAGCCAATCTAAGGTTTGCTGGCAGGAAGTGACTGACTCATTTCTAAGACATTATTATAATCAATAGGGCCCATGGTTACGGCCCTGTTCTACCCAGGTAGATAAACATTAAAGCACACAAATGAACAGGGACAAAGAGCCAAACAACACACAAACTCTGTAGTGAATGCACACATTTTTTGGGATGGAGCCATCACTAAAAATGTGTGCATTCAATACAGGAGTGTGTGTGTTGTTTGGTTCCTTGTCCCTGTTCATTTGTGTGCTTTAATAATTTCTAAGAAAGCCAAAAATCAACCGGAAAGCATTTTTGTAGCTCAGTGAAATGATGGGGTGTAATGTAACTTTCATTTGTTTGTTTTTGAACCGTGCTTGCACTTTCTGCAGAGTCAGGTTTTGGATGTTTTAATTGTAGTCTTGAAGATTTGAGAGGCTATAACACCTGTGATTGGTGCAATGTCAATCACTCACCCTTGAGAAAAGACTCTGCTGCCACTGACCATTTATAGGAATGTACCCCATTGACTGCAAGGTTGAATGGATGTAAACCATACCATGCATACTCATCATTTTATACACTGTTTTTATAATTGGAGTGTATATTAAATTATGAATGGAAACATTATTTGCCTCTGCATGATTATTCACACAGCACTAGAACTCAGAAAAATACAATTGTGCAATACTGGTTTGCTTTCATCGGGGAAAAAAAGCATAATTTGTTAAAAAGAGGAATTCTCAATTGCAACTTAGTTTTCCTTCTTATTAATTATACAATCCTAAAATTCTAGGAAAATAAATATGCAACATGCTTCTGTTTGCTCGATGAGAAACCATTCCTTTTATCACAGTGTGCATTTTCTTTTTTTGAAAGCGTTCAGAGAAATACATTCTGTTTCGGAGGCTTTTCTCCATGGCTTGCAATTACATCCTTGCAGATACAAATCAAAAGAAGCATTCTGGTTTCTATCAAGTTACCTGACATTTGCACTGCTGTCTGCTCTAAACTTGTGTGTAAATGTACACTGTAAAATAATAAAGCTGTCATATTTACACGATTTTCATGCGCAAAAAGGCCTGGTATGAAACTTATCTGGAGGCCTGATACCTCCGTCACCACACAACAAGCAACAGGATGGAAAATTTAGAAATTGGGCTATTTGGTACTCAGGGATGCCCAAATTCAGAAAATCACAATATTTTATTGGATATTTATAATGTTTAGAGTTGATCAGGGCCTTGATGAGCATATGTCTTTAACACTTCTTTCTCTGCTGGACTCTTTCCAGACTCCATCAAATCTTAAATTGTCCTACCCCTTTTGAAGGAACCCTCTACTGATCCAAACATCCTGGAAAATTATCGCTTGGCTGCCCTCATACCTCATTATTCAAAGGTCCTTGAGTAGTTAGTGAGGATAATGAGCATGGAGATTCACTTCAATCTAGCTTCTGTAGTAAACACTCCACTGAGACTGAACTCATACATATCTCCAACTTTCTCCATGATGCTCACCACTCCAAACTCTCTTATTTACCTGTCCTTTTGGAGCTCTCTGCTGCTTTCAACACTCAACCACTTATCCCTCCTCCTCACTCTCCAGGACCTGGGGTTTCACAAATTTACTCTAGCCTGGATTGTCTCCTATCGAGTGGCAGAGCCAGGGAGGACATGAACCCCCCCCCCCCCCGGCTGCCTCCTGGTGCCCAAGATGCCCCCAGTCTCCCGCTGTCACAGGTTTCCCCCTTTCTCACCTGACTTCGATGTTTGCTGGAATTCTTGGAAGGAGTCTTCTTGCATACGGTTCGGGTTTTGTACAACCCCATGCGAGCGTCTTCGGGTTCCAGTGTGCGTTCAGCGTTCTACATCCACGGACACTTGGAATCTCCGGGAAGTCCAGGAAACGAAGGAGGTGTACTCGGAGGCGGTACACGAGATCCGGGATTCAAGGCAGAATAAGGAGGATGGGAAGTTAGAGGGGGGAAGCGAGGGTCCGGGAACCAGGAATCAAAGAGTTCTGCGATGGCGAACTACGGGGCACACGTCTAGCACTGCAAGCGGTAGCGTTGAGACGCGCGGGGCAGCGGGTGCGTGGCCTCTTTATAGAACGTTCTACATCTGACGTGGAGGCTGGTGGAGAGCGTTCTATGTTAGACGGCCATGTTGGAAGTGCTACGGAGTGCAAGCCCAGTTGTGTCAAGGACCAAGAAGTCCAAAAGGAACGCGTCCTATGGATCATGACAGCATGCCTCCTCTGAAAACCTGTCCCACCAGGTTTGCCCGGGTGTATGAGATGATACCTTCTGAGTAATCTGGGGATATTTAGATTTGAGAATGGTTCCCAAGTGCGTTCACTAGGAGGATATACTTTCCACTCAACCAGATATTGAAATTGACCCCGTTGGTACCTGGAGTCGCATATTCTGGATACTTCATATTCCAGTTGGTCATCCACAACCACGGGGTTGGGTCTGAGGGACTTCCAGGAGGACTGGATGTATGGTTTTATTAAAGAAGTGTGAACAACTGGATGAATCTTCTTCCAGGAGTCTGGTAGTTTGAGTCGAAAGGCCACTGGGTTTATGATTTCTTTTATGGAAAAAGGGCCATAATATCGGGGAGCCAGCTTGTTCGTCGTAGATGTCGGGGCAGTAGTCTCGAGGACAGCCAGTCCTTATCGCCTACTGTGTAACGAGGTCCTGTTCTTCTTTTAGAGTCTGCATACTGCTTGGTACGGTTTCAGGCTCTTTCTAGGTGCTCTTTGGCTTCCTTCTGTACATTGATGAGGGCCTCGATCCAAGAATCAACTGTAGGAACAGGTGTAGGGTGTGGAAGAGCGGAAGGTAGCACTGAAGGATGAAATGCTTGATTACAGAAAAAAGGGCTGATCCTGAGCGCCGAATGATCCGAATTGTTGTAGGCGAACTCAGCCACAGGTATTAAGAGCGACCAGTCGTCTTGGACTTTGGCAGTGAAGCAACAGAGATATTGTTCTAGGGTCTGATTCACACGTTCAGTATCCCCATTAGTCTGTGGGTGATATCCTGAAGAGAGGGCGCGTTGAATTCCTAGTATTCGACAAAGGTGTTTCCAAAACTGAGAAATATATTGAGGACCTCTTTCTGATATGATCTTGGAAGGGAGTCCATGAAGTCGAAATATGTGTTCCAGGAAAATTCCAGCCAGTTCTGAGGAGGATGGAAGTTTATATAAGGTTGTAAAGTGAGCCATATGGTGAACAAATCAATGGTGACCATGATCGTCGTGTATCCCCTGGAAGGTGGCAATTCCACAATGAAGTCTGTAGCAATAATTTCCCAGGGCCTTGTTGGTAGCATGGGCTGTAGTCCGGTCTCTGGTTGTCATATTTGTTTTGACTACAGACTACGCAGGTTTGTATGTACCGATGTACATCAGTCTTCATTCTAGGCCACACAAATTGTCTTTGTATCAGACAGAGGGTGTTGGTGACTCCACGATGTCCGGAGTGAAGGGTATTGTGGCAGAGGTTTATGATCTTTTGCTGCAAGTTCTGCGTAGAAACGACTAGACCATTGTCCTTGAATAGATATCCGTCCTCAGGTTCCATCGATTCCTTCCTGAAAATTCTTTCCAAAGCTCAGAAGGCTGAGTTTTGTATTCGAATGTCTTCTAGGAGACTGGTTGCTTGTGCCACGAAAATCGTATGGGGAAACATCTTAGGGAATTACCGAATTTCAAGAGGTTCGTAGTCAGGACGTCGAGATAAGGCGTCAGCAATTATGTTCTGTGTCCCTTGGACATGAAGGATCTGGAACTGGTACTGGGCGAAAAAGAAGGCCCAATGGACTTGACAGCTATTTCTACATTCCAGAGCTTGTAAAACTTGAAGATTTTGATGGTCTGTGCGGACCTGGACAGGAGGTTTCGCTCCTAGAAGTAGATGACGCCACTGAAGGCTTGACGGGTGGCTAAGAGTTCCTTTTCCACAACGGAATAATGGGTCTCGCTGGGAGTCAGAGTCAGTGAAAGATAAGCAATGGGATGTTCCAGATTGTCCTCGAATTCTTGTTTTAAGACTGCTCCAATGGCGTAATTAAAAGCATCCGTTTCCACTAGAAAAGGACGATTTATGTCAGGTTGAGCCAGAATGGGAGCTTGTGTGAATTCTGTCTTTAGCCGTTGGAATGCTTCATCTTGGGCTGTTGTCCAAAGAAAGGGAGTATCTTTTTTCAACCATGCAATGATTGGTTGAACTATCTCCGAAAAGGAAGGTATGAATTTCCGGTAAAAGTTAGCAAGCCCCAGGAAGGATTGGATTTGTTTTACGGTTGTCGGAATGGGCCAGGATAGTATGGTCTTTACCTTTGCGTGGTCCATCCCCATTCCTTCTGGGCTAAGGACAAATCCTAGGTAGTGAACAGAGGAGACATGGAAGAGGCACTTCTCGGGTTTAGCCAGGAGTTTCTGTTCACGTAGCCACTGTAACACTGCCTTAACATGCTCCTCATGCTTAAGATGGTCTTTAGAGAATAGTAAGATATGGTCCAGGTATACTATGACGAAGGGGAACAGCATATCAGAAAACACCCAATCCATGAAGCGTTGGAAGACCGCTGGGGCATTTGCAAGTCCGAAGGGCATGACCAAGTACTCAAAGTGACCAAAAGGTGTTCTAAAGGCGGTTTTCCATTCGTCTCCTTCCCTAATACGGAACAGATGGTAGGCTCCTCTGAGATCCAATTTCGTGAAGATTAGGGTTCCTCTTACTGCTTCCAGGATATCTGAGATCAAGGGCAATGGATAACGAACCTTCAGGGTGCATTGATTTAGACCACGATAGTCAAGACAAGGTCTGAGCTCATTAGTATCCTTTTTAGGAACAAAAAACAGTGAGGCTCCAGCTGGAGATTTGGATGGTCGTATGGTGCCATTTTCAAGGTTGGTATCTAAGTATTCACAGAGGGCCTTTTTCTCAGGTTCGGATAAGATGAACATCCTTCCAAAGGGAATCACAGCTGAAGGTTCAGTATCAATAGCACAGCCTTCACGTCTATGAGGAGGTAGGGCCTGAACTATGCCAGAAGAGAACACATCAGCGTATTCCTGATAGGCCCTAGGAACCTGGATGATATTTGAGACTGTGAGTGGGCCTTGCTGGTCTGCCGATGTACCTTCTGAAGGTGTCGGCGCGGAATCCAGGAGTAGGCAATGAGACATGCAATGTTCGGAACCCAGGAACAAGGAACCTGCTGCCCAGTTGATGTATGGGTTGTGCCTTTGTAGCCAGGGCATACCCAACACCATTGGGTAATGGGCAGACTTTATGATGTCAAATGTAATCTTCTCTCGATGGTGCTTTATTGAGAGCTCTATTTCCTTGGTTTGAAGGGTTATGCGTCCTGAAGAAAGGGGTCTTCCGTCAATTGCTTCTACAGGTTGCATGATGTCTCGGGTTTCATATGGAATGTAGTGGTTAAAGACCCAATCTTGATCTATGAATATCCCCATGCCACCACAATCCACCAATGCCAAAATGGGGTAGGTTTCATCCTTGGATGGCGATAGAAAAGCCTGTAAAGTCACTAGATTGTTTTGTCCAGGAGAGTTCAAAGATGGAATAGATGTGGAGCAAACATCTCTCTCCCGAAGACGTGCTCCATCTAGGATCGGGAGCTGGCGTTTCCCGAATGCCGTGGACGGGCTAAAGGACACTCTCTCACTAGATGTTTATCTGAGGCACAATACATGCATAACCCCGTGTGGATCCTTCGCATCCTTTCTTGCGGGGATATGGGTCCACGGAAAGCCCCTAGTTGCATGGGTTCTGGTTCATTAACAGGGGCAGGAGTAGGATCAGACTTCGAGGAGGTCTCTATAGGAATTTTCTGGAAGGGCATCTTGGTTTTCTTCTTCTCTGCCTTCCTTTCCTGGAAACGAAAGTCTATCTGCAGAGCGAGATCCATAAGGGCCTGGAATGAACCTGGGCGAGTCGCTCTGGCTAGTTCATCTTTGATGTCTTCATTTAGCCCTCTTCGAAAAAGAGTAAAGCAGGCTTCTGAGGACCAATCCGCTTCTTTAGCCAATTGTTTAAAGCGTGTTACATACGTAAGTATGTCCTGGGAGCCTTGTTGGAAATCAAGTAGACATTCCTGGGCACTATAGACCTGTTCTGGGCGGTCAAACATGGTCTTAAGAGCCTGTATGAATCCGTCGTAGTCATCCAGGAGGGCATCTCTGGAATTAACTAAAGGTGTGGCCCAGGTTAATGCATTCCCGGAAAGGTGCGAAATTATAAAGCCCACCTTAGCCCTGGGGGTAGAAAAGTAGTAGGGCTTAAAGGTAAAGTGGACTAAACAGGAGTCAAGGAATCCACGAAGGGTTTTTGCAGACCCATCGTATTTATCAACTATGCCGCCCAATAATACGCTTTCATTAGTAGCGGAATCACGGGACAAGACTAATTTTTTTAATGCAGCATTCTCCACTTTCAGATTCTGTAAGTCATTAATTCTTGCATGCCGCGCATGAGATCTTGAACGGCCGCCTCCATGTCCGTACTGACTTCAGTTAGTTGGCATCTCAATCTGTCACAGGTTTCCCCCTTTCTCACCTGACTTCGATGTTTGCTGGAATTCTTGGAAGGAGTCTTCTTGCGTACGGTTCGAGTTTTGTACAACCCCATGCGAGCGTCTTCGGGTTCCAGCGTACGTTCAGCGTTCTACATCCAGGGACACTTGGAATCTCCGGGAAGTCCAGGAAACGAAGGAGGTGTACTCGGAGGCGGTAGACGCGATCCGGGATTCAAGGCAGAATAAGGAGGAAGGGAAGATAGAGGGGGGAAGCAAGGGCCCGGGAACGAGGAATCAAAGAGTTCCGCGACGGCGAACTACGGGGCACACGTCTAGCCACTGCAAGTGGTAGCATTGAGATGCGTGGGGCCGCGGGGGCGTGGTGGCCTCTTTTTAGAACATGCTACGTCTGACGTGGAGGCTGTTGGAGAGCGTTCTGTGTTAGATGGCCATGTTGGAAGTACTACGGAGTGCAAGCCCCGTTGTGTCAAGGAGCAGGAAGTACAAAAGGAACGCGTCCTACGGATCATGACACCTGCTGGCATGTATTATCCACCCCCAGCACCAAAAGTTGCCTATGATACTGCTCCTACCTGGAAGTTTCCTACTTTAAAATATCCTGACTCAATCCCTCTCCCTGTCAGCATCCCCCAGGATTAGTGTATGGACCTTTCTTCTTAATACCTCTGCTCCAGAAAGACTTACCTTATCTATTGGCTTTCACTATTAGCTCTTTGCTGACGACATTCAGACCCTTTCCTCCTTCCCCTCCTTCACCCCAGCCATCTCAGAATGGATTATTAACTGTCTCACTGAAATCTGTCATTTGATGGCTTTGTGCTGCCTCATGCGGAATTCTTCAGAAATTGATGTAATCTTGAGCCTGGCTTCCAAAGCCATCCCTGCCCTCCCCTCTCCTATCACCTTCTGGTCTGAACTTCCTGCTCTCTCGGCTAAGACTCATAACAGTGGGGTCTTTTTTTATTGCAACCTCTGACTTCAACAATTCATCACTACCACAGCTCATATTAGCCTTCTCAATATTCAGAAAATGTGTCAATTTCTTGATCACTGCTGTACGAAAACATTTATTTCTGTCCTCTTACTCAGCGAGCTTGACTCATTGCCCTTCCTCTTTATTCCTTCCTCTCTCTAGACAAAGTCTTCAACTGCACACCCTGCACTCTTTACAACCTACCCAGATCTTCTCCCACTTCTACATTCCGACATCATGCTGGTTGGCTCTCCGTGACAAGCGCTTCCTTTTTAAGTTCCATCTCCTAGTCTACAAAGCGATCAATGGTCTTGCTCCTCGGTATTTGGCTGACTGTATCTGTCAGTTCATAATATCTTTCCCTCTCTGCTCCTCCTCTGCACTCATTCTAGATATCACATGCTCCCTGTGCCTCTTCTTGCCTCCTCTTGCTTCCTCTCTTTCTCCCTGCTTGCCCCGCCCGATTGGAACACGCTGCTCATTCCAATCAAAGCCAGCGTGACTGTGTGTGTCTTCAAAGCTCGTCTTAAACTTCACTTACTTGCCAAGGAGGGAGCTCCCTCCCCCACCTCCCCCATCATCCCTACCTGACCACATCTTTCCCTCCAGTGCTGTGTAATAATGTAATTTTATATATTTGTACAATACTCCACTTTAGTTTGAAGCACTTGCCTCCCTAAGTTAATGTTTCCTTTGTAAGTCATCTGTAATTTAAAATATGTTTTGATATTTTGTTGTGCCTGGTATATGTCCCTCTTTCTTCACAACCTCATAAACCGGCTCACCACTTGTTCTCATCCTTTTGCTATTGCACAGGCTCCCTTCTGTGTAATACCTCAGCGATTTGTAAATGGGTTAATGTAAGTCTTTTCTGCTCGAAATTAACATCCTTATTCCACAAATCAATACACATAAATAAAATAGATCCTGTCTGCAGAAGACACAAGATACTACATACATGTTTCACCCACAGTGACCAACTTCAGTGAGTTGTAGTTTGGTACTCTAAGCACTGCAAGCTCGGGACCCACATCTGGTCATCCTGTCTCGCTCAGGGTGACATACGCAACACTCTAGCCCACCTGATCGCATCCTTCTCTCCTCACTCCAGTGTTGTGCCGGACAATTTACAGTTAAGAAGTGGGAGGGAGGGGGGCGGTGGGGCGAAGTGCTGGTCTGCGCGAAATGCAAAGTGCTAGGGTGGGAAGTGAAGGATAAACCGGAGAGAGTGCAAGTGGAAGGGGGGAGGAGGAAGAGAAGGGGGAAGAGGGGCCATAGGAGCTAGGCGAGTGCTAAGCGGAGGATAGGAGGGCAAGTGCCAGTGATTGCATGGGGTGCAGTGGTTGAAGGTTCACATGCTAAGTGCGAGGAGGGGGTGGACTGGGCGGGGGGGCCTGGTGCTCTGTAAAACTCAGAGGGAACCAGGCAGCCAGTCACTGCAGCAGAAGGGGTGTTAGCAGGGGAGGGGGAGAGGGAAGGAAGAAGTGAAAAGGAGGGTCTTGAGGAGCTTCCGGAACTTAAGGAGATCCGGCTCAAGCCTGAGAGGAGCAGGGAGACCATTCCAGAGGGAGGCTCCTACGAAGGAGAGAGATCTACCCTCCACCCCTCACCCTCCACACTTTCAGCTTAGGGAAGCGTCTGGTCTGCAGAGAGTTGGGGCTAGAAGACAGAAGGGCTCTAGCAAGGAGGTCATTAGGGAGAGAGTTGTGTGCATCAGGGTCTTGGGCCCCAGAAAGCCTTGTGGATGGTGCAGAGGGTCTTGAACTTGACCCTAGCAGCAACCGGTGCCAATTGAGAAATTGTAGGGCTGGAGAGATGCAGTCCCTGGGCCTGAGGCCAAGGATAAGTTTTGCAGTCCTATTCTGGATTAGTTGAAGGGGGCCAAAGGGAGGAAAAAGGAAGGTTGAGGAAGAGGCTGTTGCAGTAGTACAGCCCAGAGAGGACCAGAGCTCTGGAGACATTGTGTTTCTGGGGGAAGGTGAGGAAAGGGAGAATGCCTCTAAGGAGGTGCATCTGCTGATAGTGGTCCTTCTTGGCAAGGTCTGCGATTTGAGGAGAGAAAGAGAGACAAAGAAGTCAAAGATGACACCAAGGTTTTTTGCCTCACAAAAGGGTGAGGGGAGGAGACCCATAGAGAGCGGCCAGAGGATAGGCAGGAAGGAGGGAGCTGGGGACCCAATGAGAAGGATCTCTGTCTTACTGGCATCAAGGCAGATATCATTGGCAGTACACCATGCCTGAATAGCAGTCAGACAGTCAGGGCTGAGAGAGGAGGCAGAAGAGGGGCGCTTGAGGAGAGCTGTGCGTCATCTGCACAACACTGGAGTGAGGAGAGAAGGATGCGATCAGGTTTACTAAATCGAACATTGAATTTGGGCCTATTATAGACAGGTCTATTGCTCCTATTGAAGGACAGCCCATTCAAGATAACTCAGGCGAGAAAGGCACTTGCAACAGGACATGTCGGAATACAGACAGGACCCACTCAGCCCTTCATCTTTCCCAGGTCGGTAAGCTAAGAGCAATTCCATTGGGTAGAAATAACACTCATTATTACAGTGCTTAGAGCCATGAGGAATCCGCCATGCAGCACTACATAAAAAGGTGATATTGAGAACCACGCATTTTACAAGGTGGCCCAAAGATGTTCCCAGCTCTTCCTGTGAAATGCAGTCTCGTCAGTAACGAACATGCAATACAGGAGCACAATAAAACACAGAGAAGCAATCCCTGGGTCAAATTACACAAGGGCATGAGTGCTGGCAGCCTGCCCAGTGTAGAGTAGCAATATACATTGCAAATAAATACACGCACATTACGCGGAGGGGCTCTAGGACCACAATCAGGCAGACAGCCCAATGATGAGATGCACTGAGGAGGCAAACGCAAGCTGGCTGTAATATCCAGTGTCTTGACGGCATGAATGGAACCTTGGGGGCCTGCCCTCTCTGTAGCCTGTTCCCTGAGTGTTCTGTCCTATGTGTTCCATGCTTGTCGGCTGATCAGAGGGAGACGTCTTCCCTAGAGTGTGGGTGCCCGGATCTCTGTCCCCAGCCTACCTGCCTGTACCTGCCGCCTGATGATCCTACCTTACCAATAAAGGTCACTTACCTCCTACTTCCATCTCCTGGTCATCCTTGGACTCCCAGACTTGTATATGCACCACTGGCCTTCTAAAACATAGCATAGTGAACGCTGTGTGTGTGTGTCGGAAGCTCATGTGGGACACTAGGCAGTGAGGCTAGGAGGATTACAATAAGACTAGTTGTATATATGCTGCAGTGGCGATGATTGCTACAGGCGGCTGATTTCTGGCCAGGTGGCCACCTTCCTATTAAGTCCATTCTTGTGATATCACTTCCTGTGACACCAACATAAATACATGCCACCACCCGAAAATCTAGTCATCACTCGTGACCGTAAACGATGTATTAGTCATATATGAAGTAGCAGGGTACTGAAATACACAAGAAGAAGCATTATTTAAAAAGCTGAAATGGCTCTTCTCCTGCAACCAGGGCCGCATGCCACTTTCTATAACCCAAGGGGCTGGCGGGCCAACAGCATTTTCCTATTCGACAGTCTATGGGAGTCAGAAGCATTGCTGGAGGGGTCAGGGGGGTCTAGGGGACTATAGCCCGGGTCTTTTGGTTGTAGCCCCGGATAGAATCTCAGGGGCTACAACCAAAAGGCTAGCTAACCCAGAGTCCTGACAGTCCCGACATTAGTGTAGCCCCAGATCTTTTCCAGACCTAGCAACGCCCCTGATTAGAGTGCCAAATGCAAGCCCCTTAGAGTGTCTCTGAGGCAGCATGCCTTACCTGTAACCACGGGCACGAAAGTGCTCAACACTGGCATGGGAAGAGGTGAAAGGAGTGCAACTTTGCCAACTTGATCAGACACTATTTACTCTGAGCTCTGGTGGACTGTACTAATGTGATACCCGCCATATTAAACACATCAGTCATGATTATTTAGCAATACAGCAAATGTTTAATTGCCATAAAGGTAAACAAATTGCCCTGCCACACCCATACCGCCCATCTTTGCCTATGCTTTGTCCGCGGTGATCTGCAGCGCCTTATTACTGCCACGGCTGCCAAATGCTGAGACCAGGGACTTATTTTCAGGCAGGTGCTCAGCACTAAGCACCTGACGTGGCAAGGCTTGTTCTGTTGCCCGCAGTGCGGATTCAGTTTTCTGCCCCACACCTTGCACATTTGTTCCTGCAGTGCAATAATACTGTTTATAATTATAATTGGTTATTTATAACTTGCTTAATACCCAGAGGTTTCTATGCACGGGCCCGGGGTTGGACCTGTGTTACTCCGCGTCAACTTGTTTCCAAGGAGAGCGCGTTGCCCCTGAGCTATACTCCTGAGACTAATTTCTGACAACAGTGCCACATTTCAAAGTACTGGATTTCTGCGTGAACTCTCCTTCATAAGTGTTACAATTCTAGAGCTCTTTAGCAAATTTAGTTCGAAAACAATTGCTTTAAAATGCAACATTTAGTCAAATTTTGAAAAATTTCGGGAAGTTTGCTTTTAATGCCCGCTCACATGGTGGCTCCCTTTTCTCGCAGATGCACGAATGCCCAGCTCACAAATGTCGATAGCTTAGGGTGACCAGAAGTCCTGGTTTTGCCGGGACTGTCCAGGTTTTTGGTGCTCTGTCCCCCTTTCTCAAGGTTTCCATTGGCAACTGCAGTGGTCCCTGTTTTTGGTGGTAGGTCTTCATAGCTGGCAGGCAGGAATGCACAATCTCGCACAGAAGAAATGCTGCACTTTACAACTTAAGATAGTGGTACACTGTCTCTTCCAACTTCTACTGATGTGTAGTGCCTTGACAGCCACTTTCAAGAGTTAGTTCTACTTTTATGTTAGTTGCCCTGTCCCAGTTTTTTACTTTTTGAATCTGGTCACCCTACCATAGCTGTACACTGAGAAAGAAATGAGTCTGGCATTTTTTTGAGAGACACTGATATGTTTCACCTAGTTAATAGCACACACTTGTGCTCTTTGAGGACCTGGTGCCGACTTCTTTCCAGTCCTTAGCATTACGTTTTGTTGTATTCACTAGGCCAAATAGCTTCTCCTATGCACAATGTTGGCCCTGATTCATGGATTATTTGCGCAGAAAAAAACGGGATTTGTGCACCATTCTTCCCGCAAATCCCTGTTTAACAAATGGGGATTTGCGGGCAGAATGGCGAACAAATCCCGTTCTTTCACATTTTCACCTGATTCATATGTGCAAGTTTGCCGGTGGTGGTAACACATGGTGGGGCTCCTTTCCAAATCAGCCGTAGCGTCAATGCGTTTCCGCCACCTCCCTTCCTCTCTGCCATACAAATACTGCAGAATTTGTGCCTGAATTAATTTTTATGCCTGCGCAAATGCTGGGGATGCTTATGCGCCCCGCTCCACTTGGCTACATGCACCAGCATAAAGACGACAGACTCCTTAGGGATCCGTTGTAAACTCTGCCTGACACGCAGCGTTTGCTCATTTTGCACAACAGAGTACAAAAGTGAAGGGTAAAAGGCGACGTGCACGCTTGTATGCCACCTTTTGCCCTGCACTCTGCCGTGTAATTGATGAAAATTCAGCGGCGGAACCTGTGCACGACAAAGTGCATGCATACAGCTTCCTGTTCCCGAATAACGGCACGGCTAAAAAATGAGTCCCGCAGTAGTTTGGGATGCTGGATGTTTTACCGCTCCACCAAACTAAGAGTTTGAGAACTGCAATGTATGTTTTAAGCCAGCTTTTGTGTGGAGGTAACGTCACTTATTGCTTCACAAGTTAAGCACTGGATCTGCTGCCCACAAGTGATTGTGTGAACCTGGCTGCCTTTCTGCAGGGCTATCCTGAGGGGATGCTTTACTGCAACCATTTCAGTTATGAGATTTGCAAAGAATGCAAATACGAGTTAAAAAAAACGTGAAACCCTACTGCAATAATGAGAGCCTAAAAACTCGCAGCCTTTGCGTATTAACTGTCACCCAAGAGTATTTCATCTTTTGGAGAAACAAATTACAGCTGCAAACAATTTTATTAAGTTCATTTTAAAATATGGTTCTAATTAAAGACCGTGTCTTTCTGGAGAGCCAATCCCGGCTTTAATTTCCCTTTTCTTTTTCAAATGAGGTCAGCGTCTGCTGGGAGGGGCAGAGTTGCATTTCCTTTCGCGCTCCTCGTTCTGAAGCTTGCTTAGGCTATTGATCTGCATCCGGTTCCGACGAGGGCGGCGCTCTGCTAATAATTGACCTTTCTCAGCGAAAAGAGGAAACGAAACTTAGAATACACAGTCGTATGTAATGGTCATTCTTGCTCGCACAATTGATGTTCATTAGTGGCTGGATAATACGCCAAACTCTCTCACCTCTTCCCCTGCCTATCCAGTTCCCACCTGACACTCTCCCCCACCCTTATTCATTTAGAAACCTCTCTGTCATCTATGTCTCTTCTCACACCTTCACTACTTTCACCTCCAAAACTGCAATGGCGGGAAAATCAGGCACCTCCTTCCTTTCAACAATGCTCAGCATCTCTTAAACACTCTTGTCTTCTCCAAGCTAGACCACTATGCCAGCATCCTCTTTGATTTCCCCATCTATGTCGCTTTCTGTCCTCTCGACAAGATCATTAACTTTGCTACCAGCAGTGGTGTTGCTAGTTCTGAAAAAGATCCGGGCTATGCTAATTTTAGGACTGTCGGAGCTGGGGGCTAGCTAGCCTCTTTGGTTGTAACCCTTGAGCTTCTTTCCGGGGCTACATCCTAAATACCTGGGGCTATAGCCCCCCCCCAGGCCTCCTCTAGCAACACCTCTGGCTAACAGGACTATCTTGGAACTCCCTCACTTCACACCTATTTCCTCTTACTGTCACCAGGCTGGATGGTTGACAATGCAAAACTGCTCCTGGTTCACAAATCTATACACGGAAAGGCACCACTGCATCTATCCTCATCTATCCAACTCTACCAGCCTTCTCGTAACCACCGCTCTGCCCCCTAGACTACCCTTGTGGCTCCTCACCCACTCTTTGCTTTCTCTTGCTTCTTTTCTTTCTGTCTTCTTGCTCCACTTGCATGGAATTTTCTTCCCATGGACATCTGAGTAACAGTCACCACCGATTTGTTCAAAACCAGACTAAAAGCCTACCTCCTTGCCTCTAAGATACCCCCTTAAGCTACCTCGCATCTGCCTTCTAGCTAACATTTTTCCTTACCTCTACCCTGCCTCTGTCGCTCATTTTCTACTTCCTCTAAGCTAGCACTTCATCCATCATGGTCGCATTCCCTAACACATCTGGTTGTACCACCTACCTGCACTTAAAAACGTCTAATGCTGCTTTCCCTTGATCTATGTATGTCCAGCCAGGTATTGTCCCTGGTGACTGTTCTATTTACTCCCCCCAACAACCTGGTCAGAATGTCCCTCAAACTCCACCCATTGTAGGATGCTCACTGCTTCTCATCAAATCTGATTTCTTACATATTGTACGTTCTGGTGTGATCAAAAGAGCATTGTTCCTCCCTGTATAAAAAAATAAAAACAAATAAATATTGCTGTGACAGGCACGTTTCCGTGGCGCGTTTAGGCCATTGCAGAAACATTTGCACAAACAGCCTCATTGTATCTTTTTAATTGCATGCAGGAGACCACCAACATTAGCGCTTAAGTGCTGTGGAGCCCCATGCATGCACTTTAAATGTGCAGGAAGCTGAAGGGGAAAAGGTTTCCTGTCGCTCTCGTGAACAATAGCCACCTGCAAATTACGGTTCTTTGTGATTTCCTCGATTTTTTCATCGAGTGAGATTTCACTGCAAATGTATGCAGGGGGAGATCCCCCGCAACCTCCTCCCAGCCCCCTCTAGCTTTTTTATTACCCTAACCCACCCCCCACATACATTTGCGGTAACATTAGTAAAAATGAATTCAACGATTTCTCCCTCGATGGAAAAACCTGTGATAGAGTCTACCTATCCCCAAATTACACTTTGCAGGCTGTATTTACTAATGGATTCCGATGGAATCTACCAACTTATTAACAGCTACTAATACGAGCTGGATTTCATTGGAATCCATTAGCTTTACTTTAGGCCTGCATGAAAAGGTTATGGAGGAGTAAAACGAAACATAGTGATTAGATGGAGGAGGAAAGCACAGCGGAAATCCTTTTTCTTGTGTCGGAGAGGTAAATCAAGGTGTAAGAGCAGTACGCCTTGCTTTTAGGCCCTGATTTACCTCTTCCCCCATTTAAAATAAGGCTAACAGGCAACTTGTAATTTTGCAAATGCTTAGCTCTTTCAAGTATCATTTTTGGCCACAGTTGGTTGGTCAAATGTTGCAGAAACTGGTGCAGAGTTGCACAACAGCATTGGACAATGTTCTGGCATCGGTGCAATTTATTTGTCAGCCTAAGGAGTATTGCTGTAAGCAGCATAACATCAGGGGTTTTGATGACTATATTGTCTGCAGCACACCACAAAGGGGCCAGCAGGATTACAACTCTCCTCCCAACAAGATTGCTATGCACACCCTCACAGCACAGGAGGGGCAAGAAGAAGATACTACATACCCACATGCCAGAAGCAGTTGGGCGGTCAGTGACCAAAGTCATTCTCCAGGAGCAATACCTGGTTGCCAGCAGTCCATTTCCATGGTCCTCCTCCCCCTCCAGCTCTGATGGTTTGGCTGCAGCGCCATCTCAAACGTGGACCCACATTTCTGCCGTTCGCCTTTTTATATGAGGCGAGGCTTGCTGGTAAAGAGGTATCTGTTAGCATGCACGTCTGCAGTAGGACTTGCTTGGGAGGCAGGGCATAACTGCATCAGTTTCTTTACTGGGAGTTGGACGCCATTTTAGGTGACCAGACGATTATGTGAACACGTGATACCTTTTTAAGCCACGTAGAATCGGTGGTCTTTTGTTGAAAAAATTGCAGTTGAACAACTGATACCAATGATTTGTTATCAAAAAGTCCAAGATAATATTAGTAGTACCCTGGTGACAGGGAGTCATCTTATCACCCTACCTATGGCTCCTCTAAATATGGCAGGAGTCTAGGGTGACCAGACGGCCCGGTTTTGCCGGGAATGTACAAGTATTTGGAGCTCTGTCCCCCTTTCTCAAGATCATGTTCCCATTGGAAACTGCAGTGGTCCCGGTTTTTTGTAGTTGGTCTTTATAGCTGGCAGCCAGGAATGCACAATATCGCACAGAAGAAATGCTGCATTTTACAACTTACGATAGTGCTAGTTTGTGATTAATTAATAATAATATGTGTTTCTTTGAACAGTAACACTTAAACCCCCTTCTCCTCCAAACGCTACTGACGTGTAGTGCCTTGACAGCCACTTTCAAGAGTTAGTCCTACTTTTATGTTAGTGGCCCTGTCCCAGTTTTTTACTTTTTAAATCTGGTCACCCTACCTGTGGAGTCTGATTGGTAAGCCTTCGGGGGGGACACCAGACAAGAAATGTGGGGGTGCTATGTTACCCGCTTCCATCACTTGTGTCACATTTTCCCCACCGTATCCCTGAAGTCTTCTGCAATGCCCTATTTTCCATGATACTCTTCCACAGCTCTTTTCAATGGCAATCAAAACAGAAATACACTTTCTATCCTACTTTTGTCATTTCGTAGTTTTATGTATTTCCATTTGCTATAAAATTCACGGGTTTCGTTTCAGATCTTAGGAGCAATAGAGGGCGGAATCTGCACCAAAGCTAGAGCTGCCAAACAGCCCCCGCTTCCACAAAACAGCCATGCGCCTTAAAAAGGGGCATTAGTGGCTTCTACGCAGATGGGCCTGGCAGTCCATAGGCAGCATAACTGGGCATTGCCATCCATATAAATAGACACATATGTATACTCTCTGCAGTGCTCACTATACTACTAACACACCAGACCAGCACATGTTAGTCAACATGGACATCGTTCAGGAATAATATTTCCTTTAAGCATAGCCTACTGGCTTTAGGAAATGAAATGAATAATATACAGTTCTCACTTGGCACCCCTGCCATTGGCATTATAAAAGCTATTTAATCGGAGAAAGTGTATTATTCAAAAATACTTCTAAGTCCAAAAAGTAATTCTTACCAGCATCGAATTTATTTTAAAAATGCACTCCCCTGGTTGAGCACTTTGGCATTTTCTTTACTCTGTCATATCTGGTGATGTTGTCTTAGTAGCATCAAAATGGCAATTGTATGCTGGGCAGATTTTAAAATAATGCAACTTCCCTCTGAAAGATTTTTCTGTGACATGTCTAGAACTGAAGTTATGAACATTGCCATTTATTATTTAAAAAGCCCTAAAACCTGTCTGTGGTTGGAGCTGAGCTATCGGGAAGACGAATGTCTGCCTTTTTTTGCTCACATGTTCCACAGTGCTGCTAACAATGCGATGCCCAATGTGCAAACCTGCTAGCCATGCTACTTAATACAGCACAATGCTCCCAGATCTGCAATATACTCCCAGTTCAAATGGCCAGCCAACCAATTTCGACATTGACCCCTGTAACAACAATGCCCCCAGAAAATGACCATGTTAATTTCACATTGCCCCAAGACAATCACTTTGGTAGTTTCACATTAACCCCAAAAATTGACAATGCCAATTTTCCATTACCCCAGATCATTTTCCATGCAGTTTCACATTGCTTCTAAAAAGTGCCATGCCACTTTCAACAGGACCAGGCCAGTTTCATATTGCCCACGTTAGGCACATTCTCATGCCTCTGCACTTTAAAGTACTGTATCCCTAGATAATAGCTGTGACATTCTCACATTGCCTCAAGACAATGGGCATGCAGTTTCTCATTGCCTCTTGCAAATTGTTCTATGGCATTTCACCATTTCCTGAAAACAATTCTCATCCAACTTCCAATAGTGCCATTCCAGTTTTACATTGCTCTGGTTAAGCACCCCTGGAAGACCACATCATTTCCCCCAAACATACCATGCCAGTTTCACATTTGCCCCAGAAAAACAATGTCATATTCACAATACCATAAACATTTATGAAGGTTTGTCATTCCCTCAGAAAAAAAAGTGGGCTGCTGCAGAGAAATATTTAGGCCAGTTTTGGCAGGATCATGCCAGTGTCACACTGTATAATTTAAGGACAATGATATGCCACATCATTGCTGAATAACATATCCCAACCATATATTGGTTGCAGGAAATTACTATTCCAGTTCCATGTTGAAAATGGCCACATCTGTCTCCAATTGCAGCTGGAAATTGCTTCATGCCCTTTCAGAGTGCTCCCAGAAAGGTGCCCACCCCATGCCACGTAGATCCCACACATCCCACACATACCACCACAGTCTCCAGTGTCTTCATTATTCCGATCCTGACCTCTGCATGCACATGCATGATGGGGCACTAAGAACTAAACAAAGCCCTGCCTACGGACAGGACTAAAGGCGGATCACTGGCATTGGCCCAATGGATTATGGGATGCCCTCACCATCCAATGTGTCCCAATATAGGATTGAGCATGTCAAACCTTGTGGGAGAGGGTGAGGGGGACAGAGAAACACACCACTCAGAGAATTATTTGGGCCCAGAAGTCACCTGTTTGCAGGCAGACAGTAACAACTCCTGACAAATAAATACAAAGAGAAAAAGACAATGGGCCTCATTACGACTTTGGAGGCAGCCATGCCCTTAATAAGGGCATGGCTGCCTCCAAAATTGTGTCCAGATCTGGGTTCCCTGAATGGGGAAATACCGGGCCATTCCGAGTATGGAGGGCCCGGTATTTCCTCCTTCAGGGAACCCAGGCCCGGTCCTTCCCCATTCCCATTCGAGCCCTCATGGGGTTTTAAATATAAGTAATGCTGCAGTCATCCAGATGAAGAGAGAAAGAAAGACAGGGAGAAAGAAATAAGTAAAGGGAGAAAGAGAGAATGAGAAAGAGAGAAAGGGAGACTTGGAAGGCCACACATAATGTCTTGATAGGCTGTATGTTGAGCACCACTGGACTAGGGTTTAGATGAAATGAAGTCTGCCCAATATAACCAAAGTGTAAGAATCCTTTTAGGGTTATCTTCTTAATAAACAGCGCTTGGGGCAGCTGCTTCTTCACTTCAGATACAGGTGTGAGGGGGAGCAAAACCTAACCGAGTGAGGAAGTGCTCAGAGTAGGGGATCAGGAGCTGGTCAACCAGTGCTAGCGCAGATCAAGGCCCTCAGAGTCGATGGGCGGTCTTGGCTGGGGACCTGGTACATGGAGCAAGGCAATTGCCTTACTTAGTGGCACGTGTGAGAATGCACCCCACATTCCCTCTGATGGAAGCCCCCAGAGGTCATTCAGCAGGGTAGAAAGGCCAGGTTCCCATGGCAAAGTGGGAGGCCTTAACGGCAGTGTAACGCCACCTTTTCCTCCTAAGTGGAAGTCACCAAGGAAGACTATTGCAGTCTGATTAGACCCCAAGTACCCGGATTATGAACCTGCACCTAGAGGTTACCAGGAATCCTCTAATAAACGTTACGCGCATCAGGCTTTCTCCCAGCTATCCCCACTGTTATCTTGCCCCTAGGTATTTATCCATTGCAATAGTGCCCCTCTGCAAAGACCATTCTCCGATTGCACTCCTAGATTCCAAGCTGTTTATCTGTCCCACCTTCTTCCTACAAGTTGCCACTTTGTCTTAACTCTGGTTGATCTCCCCCAGACCCCGTGATCTTAGTTCATAGGTTGGAGCTCTTTATACTTTACGCTTGCGCCGCGTAATTTTCTCATCAGCGTTTGCACCATGAATCTTGGAGTCTCAACCAAGCGACTGCTTTTTAACAGCCCATCACTGTCCTTCCCTCTCTATGTGCCTCTCTAGGTGCCACCCAGGGCAGCTGCCCACTTGCCCTCAGTGATAATGAGACTTAAGGGACAGGCTCGGAAAGGGAGAGCTGTAGTGCAATGCCTTCACTAATCTGGCCCAAGCCAACCTAAAGATGTGGGTGGAGTTTGAAGAGAGATGCAAGTACTATAAAGGAAAGGACCTTCTGCAGAGTATTCCTAACTAGACCTTGAGCGCCCAGTGGGCTTTACATTAGATCTTAGTGCCACTTGATTAAAGTGTATCAGGGCAAGGAAGGGTGCTGACGTGGTTTTAATTGGGGGAGGATGCAGCGAGAGAGGCAAAAAGAAGCTAAATAGCCATACTCGGTAGGTGATATATTCCGTTCACCGCTGTCCTGATTCCTGGGCTAAAGGACAGAATTGAAAACAACAGTGCTGGTTACCCAGCCCTATTTATATGCAGTCATGACTGAGTTTGCCTCTGTGGGATTACAGTGTAAATGCGACTAATTGCAGCACTTGGAACTCAAATGTCGGGATTACTACCCATATTTCCACAAATATAGCTAGTCTCACAGACCTCCCATTTGACTTTCCGGCCAAAACGAAGGACTTCACCAGTGAAACAATGGGGGGAGGGAGAAAATAGTCCAGTTTCCCCACTCCACGCTGTGGAAAGAAAAGAACAGAATAACAAGCAAAAATTCAAATTTGTGTAAAACAAGACAAATGTAACTGCATGATATGATAGACAGCCAGGAAGAATGGTGATAGCCGCCAAAATGGGAAGGGACTCCAGGAGTATCTAGGAATGAGGACGAAATGAGGAAGTCCAGAAAACCTGCAAAAACCGAGGGAGACACAGGAAAGTTCACAGAACCCATGACGGAACGCGGGTGAAGTCTACAGAACCCCAAACAAGCACAGATTAGAACAGCAGGAAAAAGAGCAGAGTAGGCCGAGCGTCTGCCATATTTGGACCTGCCCAACGCAAGAAACAGTGGAGACCAGCAAAAAACACAGAGTGTCAAGTTAGAGGCAGAGGTTGTTATCTAGAGAAACAACCAAGAAATACATGAGAATCGATAAAGTGAGACAGTACTCACGCAGAGTTGAATGGAACAATTAAAGAGGAAGCCTTGACTTGAATTGCAATCTACTATCGTTAGGTTGGGTGAAATGCATTGTATGGGGCTTTATTTGCCAGGGCGCAGGAGGTGGCCACTGGCCCGTAAATGCTAACTGGCGATTTGAACAAAGTGGAAGAAGTGTCCCTAGATAGACCTGGAAAAGACAATTGGGATAATAGTATAGGTAACGGGGTCTCCCGGCTGTTTGGAGGGAAGATAACCCCTCAGAAAGATATTTTTTACTGCTATTCACATGTGTATCATAGCCAGTCATGCATAGATTTGATATTCATAAATGTAGTGGTTAGTACGGATATTTGTCAGATATTTTTCTCGGACCCTGCAACACTACTGGGCTGAATTCTGGGAATTATGGGGCAGAAAGAGGCACAATTGGTGTAAATAGTCACTCTGAAATCTCCAGGACCCACTGGCCCGGCAGGCGATTGAGGAGTGTGCTACCGACTTCTTTAGTATCAAGTAACTTAATCATACATGAGACGGAGTGAGATGGGGCGTTTTTAAGGCTTTGTTTATAAAAAATATTTTGGATTGAAAAAACCAGCATGCTGAGGGCACGATGAGGAAGAACTTATCAAGTCAATTGCAAATTTGGAAAAATTGCATAAAAGCAAGGGGTCCATAAAGATTTACAAGTAGGTTACTACAGTTAGCGAGAAAACATCTTAATGCACTATACATTAATGAAACAAAATACTTTATTTCTATGTATCTCTTTATATATATCGAGTGTACTCCGAGACCCCCCGGGACGGCCCATAGAGCCGAGGTCTGCACCGAAGTATTTTAAGACGAAATAGCTGCACCCTTGAGATGGATGGGGGTGCAGATGTATTACTCCAACACCAATCAATAAGTACAACTCAATGGTTTGGCAAAGGGAGTACGTTTAATGACATGTATAAAAAACGGGGGGGTCATGGAAATCAGCAGTGATGCGATCATCCTTCTCGCTTCAACCCCAATGAACTACTGAAAACTCATCATAATTGACGTATAACACTGCATATTAACTCAAAAGTTAATATGCATTTCTATTGGTTAGTAAAAGGTAACTTTAATATAGGTACTATATCTGTATATGATAACGGAGTGAGGGGATTGGGTAAACACTGTCAGGAGGGCGTCTAAACCCTTCCTTCAAAATGACTACTGTAGACGTCACTAAAAGTACAACGTGCCATTGGTTCTACTAACTATAGGACCCTAGATTATTTGGTCCATTGTGATTGGGTTGGACCAACCCCATGCATAAATTTCCACTTTGCTTAGCAGCACGCAGAACGGTCAGCCAGGTGCGAGGTGCCCCTCAGTTACCCGGCCTTCCTCCAATTAAGGTTACATTCAATCATCGCTTCAGCAACTATGTGTCAATTATTTTACTGTGGTTGGCCTCGAAACTGCTTCTTCTGTCTGGAAACGTTCTGATATCTATGCCTGGGCAGATGCCAAGCGTAGGTGTGAACCCGTGCTTTTTCTCGCTCGGCTGGTCACGTGTTACCCACACCGTGAATTTGTCTAGTTTCTCTCAATTTGTGAATTTAATTCGTATTCAGCTTGCCACCTGCCTACGCCTCCTTATCTCAACCTTTCAGAGACAGGATTTTCTGTTCTTAAATTTCAATTATGTGTAGCTACTGTTCGTTCCTTCTATTGGTATAACCTTGGCTCTCCTGACACGAGTTGCATCCGCCGAGTTTCTTCAGCCGTCTCTTCTCGTTGTGCTAGAATATGAATCTCTGCTCATGTGGCCTTTAGTAACCAGGGTTGATTCGGCTTTTTGTGCAAAGTGGAATCGCACTTATAATACTGTGCTTCGTTTGAGGTAGATTATGTATAATGGCACTTTGCCGCACTATTCTTCTACTTAGCAGAGCAAGCCGTACTGTTTTCTTAGCTTTCTTGCGCTTCCAAGCATATGTACAGGTGTTGGCTGGTTGAATATATTCATCCTGCTTACAACTACAGCTTCTTTGTATTTCAACACCATTCTCCCCTTTTAGGTTCACAATATCTTTATTCATGGCATTTCGTCTCTGTGTGTCATTCTCGGGTTCTCATGTCTTCTATTTGCACGTCATTCCGGGTCCTTGTGACGTCACCATTCGTCTTCCATTAAGATCTTTTCGGTTTCTTCTGGGACTGTACTTAGGCGATCTTTATTTCGTCTCATTTGCTGGTAGGGTTTTCTTAATGGATACCTTACTGTACATGGTTGTCTGGGTACCGGTGCCTCAATAGGTGTTGCTTTTCTGATAGGTACTGGTGGATCCCTACTGCGGCTCTCTGCTGATTTATTTGCTCATTTTACGTCACATATCTTGGTGTGAACGTTCCTGGTACTTCAAAATGGGCGACTGGAGTGCAGGCTTTATTCAGGACCTCCTCTACACTCCCCCCTCTGCGCGATTCATCAACCACTTTCACCTCCGTCTTTGGATTTAACTTTCTCGATTCTTCTGTATTTATCTTCACTCCATCGCCTGGGTTCATTCCTTCTTTATCTAATGGGTCTATACATGATGGCTTGAAGAAGTGTCTCTTTGGAGTCCATAACTTTATTACTCCTTTCAAGCTTCCTGCCGTTCTTACATGTTCGTCTTTATTCCATGTCATTCATTGACATTGTCCATTTGGGCTACAGTAAACCCATCTTCCCACATAATTTCTGTGTTTTCTGGGATAGCGAAACTTTGTTCCTTCTGGTGTGTTAATGCTGGCTTTCACAAAGTTTCGTATTTCTTCATCAGTCAGGTCTTTGGGCTTCCATCATGCCTTGACATCAATCATGATCTTCATCCCAATGGCTTTCTTTGCAGTTTTCTGGCACTGAGAGATTATTATTTTGATAACACAAAATCCTAGTGATATCATCACTAGGAGCGCTCCCAAAAACTTGAATATGTCTGCCGTCCATTGTGGGACCCACAAGAATAGTGATCCAAACCAGTTATCATCATCAACTTCGTCAGTTTCGTCGATCATCTGGTTCTGTAGCTTCGTCAGCATACCTATGGCTTCTGTTAAAGTTCCACTTTCCCAAGACTAAGATTGTAGTCTAACAATTGAACTAACCTTCTTCCTAGAATCAATGATGGAAAAACTACTAAAGGCAGAGACCAATTTAGAACTCTAACAGTCAAAGCCATAAGAGGTGGCTGGTTAAATTAGCATGTGTGGAAGATACTCCTTATTACATGTCATGCACCATTCCTTGAAGTTCCTGGTGAATGTGTAACCACCTTAAAATTGCATGCCAACAAATTCATGTCACATGATGGCTCTATGTTCGTTTCTGCCTTTTTCTGGTTTTCTGGTCTTCTTTTGCTTCTCTTCTGTAATCTTTTAAAGGTTTGTAACAAACCAAATAAAATAAAATAAAAAAGTTCAATTTTCCTCGTTGTGAGAAGGTACAAATGTGCAACATGATTCTCCAATTTTTGCACAAAATCCTCCATCCATAGCTGTGATCATGTCAAGGACATATCTGTTCTGGAGAGTCATCAGTCGGATGGCTCTTAACTCTTCCTTAATCGCATTGAATCCTTTTATGGTCGTGCTGATCGTCCGCAGTAACTCCCATTTGGTTATCTGTAACCATTTAGTATTTACTCCAACTTGGATTCTTGGCATACAAATCGTTGTGAACACTGATGAGGTGAGGCTGAACAGCCTGTGTTCATATGGGATTGCATGAATTGCTTCTTCTGATTTAGCAGAGAAGTAATTCTCTCTCTTCATCCGAGTTATCAGTTCCATAGATCTCTTCTTCCTCAGGTGAGCATCTGCTTTCGGGAAACTATCAATATTCAGGTCACTTTTCGGGATCACTAATGCTGGAACGTGGACGTTCACTATTGTGCATATGCCTCCCCAGTTCTTCGGCGGTCTGATGTATGCTTTGGATGTGCATGACCAATAAAGATCCATAATCACTGCAGTTCTGTGCACCATTCCTGGGGCGTCAAAGATTCGTCCACAGTTCTGATTCTCTCCCATCTTTCGTGTGCCATTATTCCTGAAGCGCAATTTTGAGCTTTCTAGTGGCACTATCTGCAAGGGCCCTCCTCTGTCTTTGACCCTTGTCAGTAGTTTTGCAAGCTTTGGCCATAACGGCTTGCAGATCCTTTGTGAATTTTCAATTGCCTCCTTGCAGGCTCCAGCAACCATCCATGCTCTGCAGATCACTACTCCTTTCTCCTATTCGTGTGGTGAAAGCACTGTTCCCCAAATCTGCATTTGGCCTCTAGTTTTCCAATTTTGAGCCTCTTCTGGAGTTTCCCCTTGGACAGTTAGCTTTTGGTTTGCTTATCTTCTTATTTCTGCTCCTTTAACTCCAGGCTTCTCGTACCTAATCACATGATTCCTAGTATGAGCTCTGTTTCTTGTCTGGATGTCTTGAACATAATCATCTTCATCGGGATAGGCTGTTTCAGTTGCCCATATTAATGAGGCATCACTACCCATGAACTGGCCTCTGGCCTTGCACATTTCTATGTGTGACAGACAGTGCGCTGTCTGGACATCGATTTCTACAGCTACGAAGATCTTGGATTTTCCCATGCTGTATGGTAGGAGTGCACAAACAACGCATTCCCCTTCTGAATTTCGTCTTCCAACTTCCGTCTTGTGCTGGTACCAAATATTATTTCCCAGATGTGCTGTGCTGTCCAGGTAGTCGCTGAGTTCATTGTCATCTCCATGCATGCTTCTCTTAATCCTTAAGGTTTTCATGTAGTTTGCTATCACTACATCTCTGAATGCATATGTATGGCTCTTTCTTGCTGGAGGATTCTCAGGTATCCTGGTTCATGGTGCAGGCCTCCTCATCTGCTCCATTTGAATGGACAAAAGTCTGGCAGCTCTTTCCTTCCCTTCATACATCTTTCTTTGTTGGGCTAGAAATGTTTTTATCCATTCTGGCATTGGTCTAGGATATGGTTGTACTGTGGAACTGGTACTTGTCCCTTGTGTTGGAACATATATGCTTGGCAATACAGTCTCTGTGGTTTTGTTCTTCATTTCCTCTTGTATTTTTCTTGTTTTGGCTATGAACGGCCATAATGAGTCTACTATTAGTTGTGCTTGTGAGATCTTCTTTGAGTTCGTCTTTGTCTTCATCAGTGTTGTCTCAGGAGTGTTTATCATCATCATTTCTGTTGGTTTTGTCTTCAATTCTCCTTGTCTTTCCACAATGTCTGTTGTGGAGTTTCTTATGGCAAGCAGTCTCTTCTTCTCTGCTGCTTTGATTTGTGATTCTGCAGTCATTGACACTAGATCTGTTTCATGTGCATTCAGTGTTTGCATGCGTGTAGTTGTCAGTAATCTTTCTTCATTAATTCCATGCCGACCCTGTCTCCGGCTTTTCTGTTTGTTTGAGACCACAAGTGTGTGTGTATCATTGCTAATCACATCCATTTCAAGTTCATTCATTCCTCCATCAGATCTTCTAGGGACTGGAATGACTATATAAGGTCCGGGTGCTTTTGTGGGTTTCATGTGTGCATCATTAGGTGGGTGCACTGTATTGGAACGCTTTGTGCACCTATAAAAAAATGACAGTAAAACAATGATGAATATGATACATAGATACATTATGCCTCTCTATGTCAGGTGGCAGCATTTACTTCCAGGGAAGCGTGGTCATCTCTCCTCCTGCGGGAGGACCAGATTGCTGCTCTGGACCCCCATCGCGATCATTCGCCAAATGTCAAATTTATTGTATTCTCTTAACCAATAGCGTCTTTCGAGTTCTGTGTTTAAGAGTGTCAGGTGCTCCACAATTGTCCCCCATCTTGTGGGTGATGGATTGTCTCTTATTTCAGGATACAGTTCCTTTGCTAGACTATGTAAAAAATCAAATTAACACCTCAGTAAGTCTTTTTACTGTGCATGTTCAAAGTAAGTAAGCTCCCAGACTGCTCCTCATATTTGCTTCAGTCCTGAGGAAATATTGTATGCTGGTCAATATAAAGGATAAGGACAGAATAATGATAAATGCAATAAATGAACTGCTTCCTCGATCTGTCCCTCGACTGAAAGTTTTTTAGAATCTCCTCAGATAGTTCTGCTGATGGTTCGAGAGTTCTATTTGTAACACGATTCCATGCAAGAGCATGCCCAACGTTGGCTAGATCTCTGATGAATGTGAGGACGTCAACATCGATCGGTCTCCCCACTAGCTCTGGAAAGTCAGTGACTAGATGAAAAAGGACATTGTGAGCCAATCTGCTGTCTTCTAGTGACGGGGACATCCGTCCTGTCTTGCTGAGGTTCAGGATTGTATACTTTCTTCTTAATGTAAACAATGTCTGCACTGTCCGGTCGCGTGGAGTGCGACTAGAATTACGATTTTATTTAGGAGATGGCTTAGGTGTTCTGTATTTGCTGGATCTCGAAGAAACGTGAGTGTATCTGTTGTTCTACCGATAAGAGTTGGACAGTCTTCGATTATGCGAAAGAACAATGTGTTGATAAGCTCATTTCTTTCCGTCTGTGTTTGAGACATTTGGTTCCTTCTCACTGTACTCAGGAAGTAGGAGAAATTGTTCGGCAATGACAGTGAGGAGTTGTCTTATTGTTTTTTTCATTTTCAGGATCTTGAAGAAAGTCAGTGAAATTGGTGAGCCTCCCTACCAATGACCTTAGCACTAGGGTATGATCTTAGCACTAGATCAAAATAAGTGACCACATCCTTGGCGATGTCGCTACTGCGGGACACCATAAGTGATTCCGAATAGGGTCTTGGTATGGAATGAGTCGGGATACTGATTTGCTTCCAGTGTACTTGTCCTTGGTCAAAACTTGGCATATTCTTTTCTCATCAAGGCTTAAGTGTGCCTCAGTCCAAAGTTCAAAGTTCACAGGCTATGTTGTGGCTTATGCGTGCAATTCTTCTTCTTCACCCTGCAACTAGGATGCACAGAGTGTTCGTTTCTTATGTCCTTATCCCCTTTTTTGCTTAGAGGAGGTGTCCAATTTAAGCCACAACTTGCAAAAGGTTATTTGTCTGGCTGGTCATGCGTTCTTCTTCCTCGTCATGGATCTCGTCTGCACGTGCTGTGGTTCTTCCCCGTTGCTCGTCAATTCCTCTCATTGGGGTGCAGGCAGGGGGCCTTCTCCGATATAGGGTTTGATATCGCCAAGAAAATTCCACGCTCTTCTGCCTTGCAGGTTCACTCCGGATGGAGTGAAGTCCTCCACTGTGAAAGGACCGTTGAATCTTGGCTCATCCCACTTTTTCCTTGTATGATTCCTTACAAGGGCGGTGTCTCCAGGTAAGATGGATGGAACACAAAGCTGCGTCTGTAGAAGTATCTCCTTCTGTGTTCCGTGCTGCCCTGCACCCCTTTCGTCGTCGCTGCAGCTGGTCTGAAATTACAGTAAGGCAAGATGTCATGCAGTTCAGATAATTTTGCATCTCAGACCCTAAAATGTCTCCTGTTGACTGGGCATCACATCTAGCTCTATCTCAGGGTGTCAAAGGAGTTCTCATTCTTCTTCCTGTGGCTATCTCGTGTGGCATAAAATGATGGTCAGAACCGGATTGGTTCCAAAATGCATACAGTGCCAAAGGAAGACAGTGCAACCATCCCTTTCTTAGAGTTAGCTTCAACTTGGCTATCCTTTCCTTTAACAAGCCATTGAGCTTCTCACAGATCCTGTTACCTTGCGGATGATATGCAGACGAGAATGTGTGCTTAATACGAAGCAGCAAGCTAATCTGTTTGAATGTTGCATTAACAAAGTGAGGACCATTATCTGATCTCATGACCTCACACACCCCCCCACCTGGGGAACACCTCTCTCACTAAAAATTTGGCCACACAGGTAGAGTCTTGGTGTGTACATGGACTTGCCTCAATCCATCTAGAGAATGGACACACCGCAACAATTAAGTATCTGTACCCGTTACATACTTGAAGCATTTCGACGTAATCGACATGCAAGTGCTGAAAAGGCCAATTTGACCTGGGGATGACTCCTCTCATTACTTTTAATGTGTGCCTGGCTGTGAATTGCTGGCAGACTATACAGTTCACTATAAAGAATGCAACATGCTCAGCTAAATGCAGTATGAACCAGTCTTCTGCGAGCATTGCTGCTAGATTCTCTTTTGTCATGTGCGCCGGATAATGTAACTGCTCCAGCAGTATCTTTAATAGGGCTACACGCATTACTGGTTTACCAGTGCTGTCTTGTCGCCACAAGCTGTCAGAGAGGTTTAAAGAACACCCTCGATGTTTCCAAATATTCTTTTCTTCCTGTGGTGCCTCCCCTTGGATTTCCATTAGCTGTGTTTGCCCCAAATTACAGTAACTCTCAGGTGCAGTTCGCGTAACCATCATTTGCTCCTTGGCATGGGTAACTTCCACTGCCATGATCGTCTCACTTTTGAATGCCATATGCTTAGCTTCCGTGTCTGCTGCTTGATTTGCGTGTGAGATCAAATCTGTCTCTTTTGTGTGGGCGGCGCATTTCACGACCGCTATGCCCACTGGGAGCTATAGTGCCTTGATAGCCTGTCCAATAAGGCTGCGTGCCACACTTGCGAGCCGTCCGCTCGGAGGTAGCCCTTCCTATTCCAGCGCGCTAAGCCTGCGTGCACTGTTGACGTCACATAGGCAGAGTCTCTGTACACCGTTACTTCCTGGTCTGCGTGATTCGCAATGGCGAGTATCAACGCCAATAATTCTGCAGCCTGTGCTGAATAATGAGATGGTATTCGTGCACTAAGAAGCACTTGAAATTCTCCATTTGCTGTGTGTATCATCACAGCAACGCCTGTGTATCTTTGCCCATCATTTTGATCGGTCCTCGAAGACCCATCAATGAAGACGATCGCTCCTTCTGCCAAGTCATTTTCCTTCACCCTGGGAATTTCATCATAGAATTCTTCATAATTTGCACAGTCATGTATTGGCTCTCCTTCAGTGACTGGCTCTGCTATAAACATAGCTGGGTTCACTATCTTACATCGGACTACCTTAATCGATGGATTTGATATGATCACTTTATAAGCAGAAGCTCTCTGAGATGTCAATGTGCCCTTTGCTTTTTCTAAAATGGCAAATAGTGAGTGCTCGATGTACAACCTCATTGAGCATCCCATCACAATGGTTGTAGCCTTCTCTATGGCGAACGCTGCAGCAGCTAAACTTTGTTCGCAAGAAAAATGACCTCTCATTAGTGGGTCCAAATTCCCACTGTAGTATGCCAGGGACTTGTACCCCAACGTGGTTCTCTGTGTGAGTACTGCTGTCATAACGCTGCCATTTGTGTGTGAAAACAGGTAAAATTCCTCTGCATAATTGGGAATCCCGAGAACTGGTGCTGTGCAAATAGCTCTTTTGAGTTCAGCAAACCCTTTCTCCATGGTCTCAGACAATTCAATATTTTCTTTCGTCACTTGGGCCTTCTTTAGGGCCTGAAGTAAAGGCTTAGTGTAAGAGCTATAGTCGAAGACCTATGCCCTGACATAGTTGCATGGGCCTAAAAACCTCTGCGCCTGTTTTATCGTGTGAGGCTTTAGCCGTGTCCAGTATGGCTTCAGCCCTTTCTGGGGTCACTCTCTTTCCCTCATGTGAGATCAGCTGGCCTATGTACAGCACTTCTACCCGACAATATTGTAACTTTTCCTTGTCAACCTTATATCCTTTCTCAGCTAGTATAGTCAATAGCTGAACAGAATCGTGCCTGCATTGCTCTTCCGTTGTACTGCAAATTAAGATGTCATCCACATATTGTAAGACAACACTTTCTAATGCAACATTGCTTAGGTCCATCTGCAGGACTCTGTTGAAAATAGTAGACTCACAGTACCCCTGGGACAGCCTCGTGCTTTTCAGCCACATTTGTCTGAACGGGAATGATGTCAGATCTTGTAAGTCACGGTGCAACAGGATTGAGAAAAATGCATTTTTCAAGTCAATCACCATGAAATATTTTGCCTCAATGGGTATGTTACATAGAATTGTAGACGGGTTAGCGACTAGAGGGAACTCGGCCTCAACAATATCATTTATTGGGCGTAAATCCTGGATTAGCCTCCAAGAACCTCCCTTTGATTTTTTGATCAGATAAACCGCGGTATTGCATGACGACTCTGACGTCACTAAGATGCCCTGTTCCATCATTGCAGACATTGTCGTAAAAATCCCCTCATCTGCTTCTCTGGACATGGGATATTGTTGGGCTTTTGGTAGAATTGCTCCTGGTTTCAGTTTAATCTTCACTTCTCCAACCCCCTTCAAAAGGCCTACGTCATAGGGTCCTGTGGTCTACACTGAGACAGGCACCTGGGCCATGTCGCCATCAAAATATTCAGGACGGTTTCGTGCCAACATCATTCTCTGAGGTACTTCTCTTTTGATCATTTTTACCCAAAAGGTGAGACTCACTTCCACCATTGTCTCTCCCATATCTGCTTATTCTTAAAACAGATCATCATCAGTGACGTCAGTCACTCGATATCCTTCAATTGCAATTATTGCGCACCACTGTCGGCTCTCATCATCGTAACCGTCAATCAAGGCCACCCTCCCTCGTACTGTAGCTGTGAGTATCATCAAGGGAAATATTTGTCCCTTTTCCTTGTGCATCGGTATTCTTGGTCTAAATAAGAACTCATCAGGGGTTCTCATGATTTTGTTGTCAAGGCCTGGCAATCCTGCCACAGGTACACGCATACCATATGCGAATATTTCTGGCTCTAATGGTATAGCCCTCATGTGTTCTGTGTATGCTCTGATCATTTCGCATACATTTCAATAGTGCATTCCTGGAGTTGAACATATTATGCCCTCCTCCGTGAACGAGACTGTCATGTTTAACTTAGTCATTAAATCTCGACCCAAAATGTTTACTGAGGTCTGATGTGAATATAGTGAAGGCACATTCATTTCACATTCTCCTATGGAGACTGGAAGTGCATTTGTGAAAGGAGCACGACTTGTAGCTCCTGTAAAACTATGAGTATTTATGGCCTCACCAGACAAGTATACGAGCGTGTTGCACCCGTGTCAACTAGGAAGGAATATTCTTTATCCCCTATAATGACATCCACACTAGGTTCCCTGTGAGGGTCTGGTGTCACTGATAGGATAGAACACATCAGGGTTCCCAGTGAGCTGTCCTAGTCCATATACAAATTTGGCCCACTGTGCGCTGATGGATTGCCCCCATTCCCATTGTTACCTCCCATTCCAAGGTTCGGGGTCTGTCCTGTGCTCATCGTCTGAGATAATTGCAACAGTGCCTTGAGGATTGTCCTTGTGGAAAATTCTTCATGCTCTGAGGTGGCACACCTTGTTGCACTCCTGGCGCTTTTTGTTGCACTGTGTGATTTTGTGCAACACCCTGCTGTAAAACTGCAGGTGGATTTGCCATGCCTGCTCCTGTCCCTTGGCTGTTCTGCATCATGCCTTGATTTCTGCATGTGCGAGCTAAGTGCCCTGTCATTCCACACAACCAACATACTGGCGGTGGTCGGATCATTTGCCCGTTTGACATATCTTGATTACCATTTTGCATATTCTGGAACCCTCCTTGATTATTTTGGAAACCTCCCTGATTACTCTGCCATCCTCTTCCCCTAAATCCGCTCCCCCTGGGATAAAACCCAGTACTGCTTTGATTATTCTGCTGTGGATTAGTCACCTGCTGCATGCTCGATTCAGCTGCGCTAGTTATCATGGCTCCCTCAAGAGCATATTTTGACAATTTCTTTTGCACCCATTTCGCCTCAACACCCTTATGTGCAGCTTCCTTTTTGCAATTCTTTTCTTGCAGCAGTCTACAATAGTGTGCGATGGTGCAGTTGTTTCTTCACTGGCTCTGGCAGCCCTTGGCACAATATATGGTAAAACACAGGTATAGTTTTCGTCCAAGATTCATGAGTCTCGAGCACCCATGTGTCTTGAAAATTCTGTATATAAATTAACGGATCCTCAGACTCCTTCATATTTTGTGTCATTATAGCTCCCATATCAGAAGTGTCTGGTACAACACTCGTAGTGCTTTCCATACTGTGGCTCTACAATTGTCAAATGGAGCTCCGTTATGCATGGTATTAATTGTGGTTACACCAGGGTAGCCTGCTCGTGCCCACACATTGTCTTCTCTCTCACCAGGTATGGTGATTAGGAGACCCTTAATGTCCCCTATAGCTAACGTGTTTCCTCCTGTCATTTTCTCTAACTCGTGTATCCACTTTTCTGGCTCCCGATCTCAGCATTGGAAGCTTGGGTTTCAAATTTTCTCGATCCACGTGTGACCATGGAATATATTGCGGTCTTACACCCCCTTTCTCGACCAACGGAAATTGGGATGCATAGCCCTCTCTCTCTTCTCTCATTGTTCTCCTGTCTATTGCAGGGGTAATATTCCTGCATCGCCATCTGCCTGGCAATGTCCTGAGCCTGTCTACATAGGGCAGTGAAGACACCCCCCTCTGACCATGAGATACTTCTTCATGTCGGTCAGACTGCGTAGCTAATTCTGATGCCCTTGGTACCGACTCACTACTGTCTGACCTTCTTATTCCTTTTTCGCCTTCCTTCTTCATTTTCGTCACGCCCCTCCCTTTCCGAGTCGGACATTGCCTGTCCCCATTTCGTGCAACCTCTTGTATCTTCATTGTTTCTACTGATTTCTAATCTATCCAGGGTTAGTTTCCTATTTCCACTACTTCGGGTGACCTCCTCAGTGTCGTAGAGCTGGGTGCTCTCTAGGCGCTCGTTGTACCCCTCCCGTTGGGGTGTTTGTTGCAGGCCCATTTCATCATATATTTTATCGATCGTTTCTCCGATGCTTCTGGTGTCGAAGTCATCTTCCATATATGCCCTAGACGTGCCTGGTACTGAAACGTATGCAAGAAAGAATTCTTCTGTGTCTTCCCAATCTACTACTGGAGTGGGTTTTCTAACCTCTCTCCCCAGATATTCAGGATCGCGTGCTCTCTGTCTCCACTTACTTTCTATGTCGTCCTCAAATTCTTTGCGCTTCCTCGCCTCGTCCCTGACTCTTTCCTCTTCCTTTTTCTTTTCATTTCTACGTTCATCTGCCTTTCGAATTTCCTCATCTCTTCGTCTCTTTATTCTTTTCTGTCTTATTGTTTGCTCTTCCTCTGACCTTTGCTGTTCCTGTCTGTCTTGATCATTGGCTGCTCTTGGTTTGCGATCGAGCTGTCTTTCTTGCTCTTCGCGATATAGCTGTTCTCGTCTTTGTCTATCTTTCTTTCTTATCCTTCGTCTCTCAATTCCTTCTCTTTTCCCTTTCCCTGTATCTCAATTAACCTCTCCTTTCGTTTCACGTCATCAATGCCTTTACCATCAAGTTTCAATAAAATGTGTCCTCCCATCCATTCGTTTGTGCGAATGATATCTCATCAGTTCTATCTTCGTTTCCTTTCCATCTCTTCCCTTCTCTCTCCTTGTCGAGTGATGCACTTGTCTGTGCCTGATCTCTTCCTTCGTCATCGCGTCTCCCCTTGTCCCGTGGGACTGTCGAGGTGATATCATTATCCCTATCTTTCCCTTGATTTTCGTCACTACTTTTCATAGGTAACTCATATGCCAGATTGCTGTATCCCGTGGCTGCTTTAAGCTCTCTCAGCAGGTATAATCCCTCGTCTTTATTTTCTTCAACCTTTGTTTTGCATGGGGCGGGTGGCGCGGTAGGCGTCTCACTCACCTATGATCCAATCTACTGGCGGCTCCTCTTCCTTTCCCTGTTCGTACATTTTCCAAAGCTCTAGAATAGCTAGCGGTTTTTCTAGCTTTTTGCCTGTGTATGTGGCATGCAAATTTGTTGCCATATGTTGCAAGACGGCTTTAGATAAGGACCCACCCTGTAGCCAAGGCATACACATTTTGTGGGCGGTTCCCTTAACCCATTCTGTACTGTATTTCTTCAGTTTGGATGCGTGTTTCGGCAACTGTTTGCATAAGTGTCAATGGAGTTATGTCCTCCATACTTAAATCTGCTCCCTTTCCTCTTATATAACACTTGTCAATACTTTCCTGTGGCTTAAACAGTTCCAACAATATGAGTGAGCACCAAACACTGCAAGCTCCAATCCCGATTTTTCACAAAATGTTATACCTTCTTTATACCGAGAAAACATCAAACGTATGCGATATTATCTCAGCTATTAAATCGCATAAAATTTAAATCAGTTTTTTCCAAGAATTTTTTTTGATGTATGACGTCACAACAGAAAACATGTAAGACAGACGCTTGACAGACTAAACGAACACCAGCTGATCACAGATATCTCTGCCTCTGTCTTTAACCGTCGTGGTAATCTAATCGTTCCCCTTTTAGCTGGGACTCTGGGTACACGTTTCTTCTAGCCGCTTGTATTAAAAGCGTAGGAATAAGGTGAATCCTCTCACTTCTCGGGCGTCCTCCCGGTAACCTTTATATAATTATTTATTCTCTAGTCATTACCCCCATATATATATGTACAGCCTTCTCTACTTCTAACTATATTTTGTTTTCCCACCTCCCTCCGTTACCTTTTCCCTTTACTTGTTCTAAGGCATGCACTTTTGTCAAAACACTCAATCTTTTTCACTCACCGTTCACATGGTTGCTCTCTGGACCCTGGGGATCACTGCCTTCGTTACCACCTTTTTCGGCTTTTCACCCGCTCAGCTGCCCGTAGGAATGGGAAGGGATGTGTGGGGAACACAGGTCCCTTCAGACCCTGGTCTGCAGTTTTTCTTACACTACCACTGTCTACGGGGAGCTTCATGGTCTACTCAGCTGAATGGCAAAGGACTTGTGATATTGCCGAAGACCTAGAGTTGCTTTATGTCGACGGTCAATGGGTGTCGTATTCAAATCAATAATCGATAATCGATAAATGATCAATCTCTACTACCAAGTGTACTCCGGAGACCCCACCGTCCAGCCCATAGAGCCCGAGGTCTGCTCCGAAGCACTTTAAGATGAGATAGCTGCACCCTTGAGATGGATGGGGGTGCAGATTTATTACCCCAACACCAATCAATAAGGACAACTCAATGGTTTGGCAAAGGGAGTTTGTTTAATGACAAATACAAAAAACGGGGAGTCATGGAAATCAGCAGTGATGCGAGCATCCTTCTCGCTTCAACTCCAATGAACTTCATGAAAATCAAAGTATTTATACTGAAAACTCGTCTTAATTGACGTATACCACTCAAAAGTTAATATGCAATTCTATTGGTTAGAAAAGGGTAACTTTAATAAAGGTACTATATCTGTATATGGTAACGGAGTGAGGGGATTGGGTAAACACTGTCAGGTGGGCGTCTAAGCCCTTCCTTCAAAATGACTACTGTAGACGTCACTAAAAGTACGACATCCCATTGGTTCTACTAACTATATGACCCTGGATTATTTGGTCCATTGTGATTGGGTTGGCACCAACCCATGCATACATTTCCACTTTGCTTAGCAGCACGCAGAACGGTCAGCCAGGTGTGAGGTGCCCCTCAGTTACCCGGCCTTCCTCCAATTAAGGTTACAATCAATCATCGCTTCAGCAACTATGTGTCAATTATTTTACTGTGGTTGGCCTCGAAACTGCATCTTCTGTCTGGAAATGTTCTGATGTCTCTGCCTGGGCGGATGCCAAGCGCAGGTGTGAACCCATGCTTCTTCTCGCTCGGCTGTTCACGTGTTACCCACACCATGAATTTGTCTAGTTTCTCTCAATTTGTGCATTTAATTCTTATTCAGCTTGCCACCTACCTACGCCTCCTTATCCCGACCTTTCAGAGACAGGATATTCTGTTCTTAAG
Organism: Ambystoma mexicanum; assembly: GCF_040938575.1. Lineage (NCBI taxonomy): Eukaryota > Metazoa > Chordata > Amphibia > Caudata > Ambystomatidae > Ambystoma > Ambystoma mexicanum. The sequence continues at coordinate 1,493,469,169 of NC_090929.1, read as the reverse complement.
TTTCAATTATGTGTAGCTACTGTTCGTTCCTTCTATTGGTATGACCTTGGCTCTCCTGGCACGAGTTGCATCTGCCGAGTTTCGATTCAGCTGTCTCTTCTCATTGTGCTAGAATATGAATCTCTGCTCATGCAGCCTTTAGTAACCTGGGTTGATTCTGCTTTTCGTGCAAAGTGGAATCACACTTACAATGCTGTGCTTCGTTTGAGGTAGATTATGTATAATTGCGCTTGCCGCACTATTCTTCTAATTAGCATAGCAAGCTGTACTGTTTTCTTAGTTTTCTTGTGGTTCCAAGCATATGTACAGGTGTTAGCTGGTTGAATATCTTCATCCTGCTTACAGCTTCAGCTTCTTTGTATTTCAACATCGTTCTTCTCTTTTAGGTTCACAATATCTTTATTCATGGCGTTTCGTCTGTGTGTCATTCTCGGGTTGTCATTTCTTCTATCTGCACGTCAGTCCGGGTCTTCGTGATGTCACCATTCGTCTTCCATTAAGACCTTTTTGGTTTCTTCCGGGACTGTACTTAGGCAATCTTTATTTCGTCTCATTTGCTGGTAGGGTTTTCTTAATCAATACCTTACTGTCCATGGCTGTCTGCGTATCGGTGCTTCAATGGGTGTTGCTTTTCTGATATGTACTGGGCAGAGCCCTACTGCGGCTCTCTGTTGATTTATTTGCTCATCATATGTCACATATCTTGGTGTGAACGTTCCTGGTATTTCAAAATGGGCGACTGGAGTGCAGGCTTTATTCAGGACCTCCTCTACACTCCCCCCTCTGGGCGATTCATCAACCACTTTCACCTCCGTCTTTGGATTCAACTTTCTCGATTCTTCTGTATTTATCTTCACTCCATCGCCTGGGTTCATTCCTTCTTCATCTTCTGGGTCTATACATGATGGTTTGAAGAAGTGTCTCTTTGGAGTCCATAACTTTATTACTCCTTTCAAGCTTCCTGCCGTTCTTACATGTTCGTCTTTATTCCATGTCATTCATTGACATTGTCCATTTGGGCTACAGTAAACCCATCTTCCCACATAATTTCTGTGTTTTCTGGGATAGCAAAACTTTGTTCCTTCTGGTGTGTTAATGCTGGCTTTCACAAAGTTTTGTATTTCTTCATCAGTCAGGTCTTTGGGCTTCCATCATGCCTTGACATCAATCATGATCTTCATCCCAATGGCTTTCTTTGCAGTTTTCTGGCACTGAGAGATTATTATTTTGATAACACAAAATCCTAGTGATATCATCACTAGGAGCGCTCCCAAAAACTTGAATATGTCTGCCGTCCATTGTGGGACCCACAAGAATAGTGATCCAAACCAGCTATCATCATCAACTTCGTCAGTGCAGGCTTTATTCAGAACCTCCTCTACACAAGTGGTAGCCAAGAGGAGGTGCAACCCCTTGAGAAATTTCAATTGCCTAAACTATCTATAACAGCATTGCAGAAATTGGAGAACCTTATCACTTCAGAAGAAATCATTAACGTGATTAAGCCTTTGAAGCTAATTAAGGCTCTGTACCCCACTGTATTTAACACCTTATTTTATCGTCAGTTGCTGAGAATGATGGTAAACTCCTTTAATCATGTCAAAGAGCAAAGGAAAGTTACACCAATCATGGAGGAGCCAATAGTTATGGTGTTACCAAAGCTTGGGAAGGACCTTTAAGTTGTGTACATCTTACAGGCCCACCTTAACATTGCCACAAAAATCCACGCATAGTTCTTAGCAGGTTGCAGGAAAATCTTCCGTCTATGATAGATGAAGATCAGTATGGTTTTCTCCCAGGCAGGCGAGCAGCAGATAATGTCCAGAAGGTTGCTGACCCCATTGGCATAGAACACAAACGCGTCCTGGCTGCACTCATCTCAGTGGACCCCGAGAAGGGGTTTGACGGATCGAGTGGAGCTTCCTTGTGGGGGGCTTAGGGAAAGTCACCCTGGGGTGTTAGAAAAGGAATAATGACCCTCTACGATCATCCTATGGCCTGGGTCTTAGCCAACTTGTTTCTCGCTGATGCTTTTTCTCTATCTAGTGGTATGCATCAGGGTTGCCCGTTGTCACCATTATTATAGGCCTTGTCGTTGAGCTCCTAGCACAGACTATATGGGAAAACAAGAACATTTCAGGCATAGACTATGCAGGGAAGATATTTAAGGATTCATTTTTGCCAAAGATATACCTTCTCTTTAATAGAGAAATCTATTCAAGCCTTACTGAAGCTTTTGGAGAAATGTTATTGAGCCTTGGGCTTTAAAATAACTTAGAGAAGTCCAACAATTCTGATTTTTCAATGTCTGTCCCCTAACTGAATGCTGTTAAAGCTTTATCTTCGCTCAGGGTGTCGTCTACCACTCTAAAATATTTAGGGATTCAGATACCCAGTAGAATATCAGGACTAGTCACAGCAAATGATCCTCCACTCCTTTGTACGCAATATCTAAGCTCCTGAAGGTTGCTTGCTGCCTCATTGTTTAGAAGAACAGTTAAAATGAAAATGAATATCCTTTCAACACTGCTGTGAATGTTTCAGACCTTGTCGGTTACTGCCCCAGTCAGTTACCTTTTGCCTTTGCAGAGAGCCATTGAGTTTTATTTGGAAGGGTTTGCATCTCAGGGTGGCCAGGAGAGTGCAAATGCAGAGCACTCATATGTCCGCATAGTGTAACCTATTCTTAGGCAGTGCAGCTGCAAATTATAGGCAGATTAATAAATCTACATGAAACAAAACAATGAAAATGTATAGAGTACGCATTAGTGGGATGCCCTGTATGACACACAGTATGTGCATTTAGGCGAGCTAGTCCTTTAGCGATATATGAACTGCTTGTTATAAGAACTACTATAGCAGTGTGGAATTGAAAACCACCATAAATCTAACAATATTTCCTATTCATGGTAATTCCCAATTTAGCCCAGCTTATAAGAGAACGTACTTGATAGCTGGCTGCATGGTAGGTGTGCAATCACAGCACATATGTTTATAAATATGGAGGTCATATCATTTAACCATCCCAAGGAGGGATTTGCCAAATCTAACTCGGATGTGTGTGATACTGCGATACATTTAAAAGATAAGATTCATCAGCATTATGGCAGTGTGTTCCGGGGGTCATACACTTTGGATAATATAACAGATTAATATTTGGTGTTTTATATACAGCTGCATTATTGACATTCCACTTTCCGAGTGCTTGGTAAGAGGTGTTGCTAATTAGCATGCCTATTGCCTACATATGTGGGAATCCATTTACTCTCGGAAGGAGGAAGAAAGGAGTTGGTCTGGAGGAGAGTATTGAACCCTAGTGGCAGATCCGCCTCATCAGAGACACATGCACTGTGTGTGGAGCTATCTGCTTCTCCCTAAGACATTAGCAAGCATTGTTAGAAACAATCTTAACAATGTACACTTTAATAGCAATGTCTAATGCCCCAGGTCCTTTAACCCATGTCTACTGCAATAAATGCACTAATCAGGGTTGTCCAACTCCAGACCTCGGGGGCCAGATTCCTGACGGGTTTTCTGGATATCCCTCATTAATAGTCATGAGAAAAAATGTGCATTCATTTTGAATCATTGTATGCCAATTTATCTCATGAATATTAATGAGGGGTAGCCTCAGAATCCCACATGTTTCTGGCCCTTGAGGCCTGGAGTTGGACAACCGTTTGTATCCTTTTCTCCATGTCTACTGCAAAGGGTCCCTTCCTTGATGGCTGAAACACTAGGTCCTTTACTCGGGATACTGCATAATTTTCATGGTGCACTATATTCTTTACATAATGTGTAATGCACTAAATCCGTTTCCTGTTAACTAATAAACTAGGTCTTTTATATGATGCTTTAGATCATTTCCCAGATGTTTACTGCAGTAGGTCATTCCCTCTTGTCTACTGCACCAGGTACCTTTTCTGTTCTCAAATTGACGGGTCCTTTGCCCAATGTAATGGTCAATTTTCTGACATCTAAAACACTGGATCACTAGATTTTATTCACAATGTGTAATGCACTGGATCTATACCCAAAACACTGGTCTGATGTCTAATGCACCAAGTATTTTTCCTGATCTCTAATGCCCAACATACTGGGTGCTTTTCACAATCTCTAAATCGCCAGGTTCTTTTCCTGCTGTCTAAACCACATTGAATCTTTTTCCTGATGTCTAATACAGCAGAATTTTTTTTCTGATGGTTAATGTATAAGGTCCCTTTCCTAATGTCAAAGGAACTCGTTTTTTCCTCAATATCTAACGCACTTTTTATTTTCCCTGATGTCTAATGCAGTACCTGATTTCTAATGCACTAACTCTTTCTATGCTTGATGAAATAGAACATTCTCCTGATGTCTAATAAATGCAGGTGTTTTTCCTGATGTCTAACTCACTAGGTTCATTTCCCCATGTCTAACAGAGGCAGTCTTTCCTTGATGTCTAATTCACTGGGTACTTTTCATGATGTGTATTGCATTACTATAGGGCCTTTTTTCTTGTCTAATGCACTAGGCTTTTTTATATCTAGTATATTAGGTATGTTTTCCCAGTGTTTTTTAAGGTTATTTCTCTGATATCGAATGCACTGTTTTTTTCTCTGATGTCTAATGCAGTTGGTCTTTAGTCCAACATTTAACGGAGTAGGTATTTTCCCTGATGTCTAATGGACTGAGTAATTTTCACGATGTTTATTGCATTACTGTATGTCCCTTTTCTGCTCTATAATGAACTAAGTGTGTTTCCTAATTTCTAATGCAATGGTGACTTTTCTTGTTGTGCTGTACACTAGGTTATTTTACTGATGTCTGCCACACCAGGTATTCTTCCTGATGTCTGAAGCAACAGGACTTTTTCAGGATGTCTAACAGAGTAGGTATGTTCTCTAATTTCCAGTGTACTGGGTAGATTTTGGGATGTGTAGTACATTACTTTAGGTCCCTTTTCTGACATCAAAAGCACTAGATCACTAGATGTTTTTCACAATGTCTAATGCACTAGGTCCTATGCCCCATAAACTGGCCCTTCACTGATGTCTAATTCACTAAGTAGGTGTCCTTCTTGAGGTCTAATACGGTCGTTCATGTTCACGTTGTTTAAAGCACTAGATCTATTTTCCTGATTCCCAATGCACTCGTTTCCAATCCTGATGTTTAATGCAGTAGGTTAGCTACCCATTGGGATTTAAACGCAATTACAAATGCACACCATTTTTGTCCAGTCTGGACTTTTACTGGCAGTTTCTAATCTCCTTTGCCCAGGGACTCAGTGTGTAGATTCAGTGGGGGGGACAGATCATGAGTTCCATTTTGTTGGGGTCCAGGTTAAGTCTACTCTTACTTCTCCAGGACTTCAATTCGTCAGTCAGGTCGACAAGTGTTGTGGTCTGTGGAGAGTTTGACGATTGTTTGAGCGGCGTCGAATGGTAGCAAGTGAGACCAGGCTCCTTGATGAGTTTGATCAGTGGAGCCATGTCCATGTTGAAGAGCAGGCATGTTTCATTGCTGAGATAGTACATAGATGGTGTGGTCTGGTGTTGATTGGAAACGTAATAGACATGTGGTTTCTATTATTCTTTTCTGCAATGACATGTTCTAAGCTAGTGCTGCGACAGTCATGCCAGCTTCTTTAGCCTTTTCGATGTAATGGCTGACTGTATCAAAAGTTGTCAAATACCATAAGGACACAGGGTGTGTCAGTATCAACACTGATTTTCAGGTCATCCCATATATGTATGGTGCAGATTTATTTCCTCTCTGTAGTCTGAAGTCCACTTACGCCTGCTCCAGGAGGGAGTGGGTTCCCAGCATAGACATAGCTCTCCAGGTAAGGTATGTTGTAGTTAGGGCGGCCATTGGTTGGATGCTCTGGGCTTCTTGTTTGGATAGTTGAATAGACATTTGATGTAAGTGATCTTGGACTCATGTGGTACCACACCTTCCACCTGTGATGCATTCATTAGTGCACACTTCAAGTTAGCCTAGAGTCGGCTTAAAGATCTCTGGTAGGCATGGGCCTGTTGGTGAGCCTGGCCTTATGCCTTCCGCCGCTAGGGTAGCGAGTTCTGATGTAGTGATAAGCGTGAAGCTGCTCATTGTTAGTAGGTTTGCAAACAGCTTACCCTTTCCTACTGTGGGTTACTGTTTCCGGCTGTCTTGCTTTACACTATCACACCTGAAATAATCCCATACATCATATGTCCATGGAACAGCTGGTATTGATGAACGCCAATAGTAAAATCGGAAATGGTTTATTAAAAATCAATAAATGTATTTATCTTTGTTTTAACAATGATGATCATTATTAGATATTTCCCTGATGATTAAAAATTACAGAGCTATAATAGGAGATTGTTACGTTGTTGTGTTTTGGTTGTGAAGGGAAGGAAGTGTTATGCCTGAACTTGAGTATGCAAAGACATCACCAGAGAAACAAAACATGCAGGACAGTGTGCAGATCCAGAGTGTATGATGTCATATTTTTGTAAGAAAACTGTATAACTCTTTTTTTTTTACCAAACGTAAATTTGCACATAATCTGTGTTAACCTATGTGAACCTTTCTACTTAGTACAAAAAACCTCAGGCCTAATGTTTGCACTTTGCATTAATGTATGAGAGTGCTCTGGTACCCAGATCCCATTCCGGTAATATTGTCTGTCCGAGAACAGCTCTCGTCAATCGCCCAGGTGCACTGTGGGTTTCAATGAAGCATGCCCCCAAGTTTCCAATTAGTCGTTTGGCCATCTTTGTAAACTGTTTCAAACTTTGTAAAAATAAAAAACCAAAAAAATGTTTTTTGCACTACTCTAACAAATAACAGCGAGCAGACAAACGGTACAGTCCGGTGCGCAGTTACAGAACACAACCCAGAATGGACAAACACAATGATTTATTCAAAAGATATTGGAGTCAAGAGATTAAGCGCATACATTAGTTAAAATCCTACAAGGGATGCATGTCAGCATCCCGACTCATTGACAGAGCTATTTGCTAAATAGTCACCTGTCTGGTGTTACTGCCTTTTGTCTCAGCTACTTCCATCCCCTGTTGTAGGATTGCAATCTTTGCAATACTGCGTTTTTTTGTGCATTAACAGAACAGTACACTTATTGTTCCTTCAATGTACATATGTAACCTACTACACTGATAACAGTTATATCATGTATGTAGCTGTTCCTACACCATGTAAACAAGGTATTAGCAAAACTGACTGACATTTTTTGATCGTTTTTTCAGTCAGATTAAATTAAATAAATATATAGGGGGTGGGTAAGTGAATAAGTTAAGGTGGGGGGAAGTGAGGGTGAGGACCCCCGCATTTGCGGCCAAAAAAACAACAACAAAATATTTCAAATTGGAAAAAGTCAAATATTTTCGACCAGGTAGACCTAAACCTGTAAACAACTTATTGACTTTCCTATTAAGCTATGCTGGGGAGGGGGGCCATCGTCCCAGGACCCCCAACGCTTTTGAATGAGACAGAGGCTTTGAAGTGTGCAGTAGGAACTCTGAGAGAGGACAGGGGGAGGAGGTGTGCGGCAAGGACTATAGCGCAGGGAGGATGTGGGATGTTTCCTCTGGTCCAGCGAGCATGGGGTGTCAAACGTCATCTTACATGGTAGCAGCCATATTGGAATCCGGGCCTAACGTTATGCTGCAGCCAGGGCTGCCGAGACACACACCCAGAAATAAAACATATGCATGCAGGAACAGGTTGTAGCTTGGGAAACAGTGATAAAGGCCAGCGCTGCAGAGATTCATAGACACTTCATTGGCTCATGTTGCCAACATTTCATATCCCAGAAGGAATGCGCCTTGCAAGGCCATGAGGGGATTGAGAGTCTCTGTGAAAAGTGATCCCACTAGAAGGAAAGCACAAGTCTCCGACCTTTCCTGTCCCACATCTAAGTAATAACACCCAAAAGCCCCAGTCCCAAGACCCCCAGCATTACAAGATACCAGTCAGTCCCATACCACCAACCAGAAAACTGTTAGACCCCTCAATCGATCAGAAAAGATCTGAAAATAGGGATTAGTTGCCTTCACCATAGGTCGCATGATTTGGGCTATGAGCAGCCGGGATGGATAAAACACATAGCTAAAATGAGGGTGGGGAAATTTGATTGGGCGACAACGTGTCTGGAATCGAGCTGTAGTTTGTTAGAAGCAATGACCTCCAAGTATCCTCTTAGCCCATTTCTGCAGTACCAGGTGCAGAAGATGGACAGAAGGGTCTGGGACCAATGGCCTGGTATACCTTATGGAGCAGGTACCTTATGTATAGGGTCTCGACCAACTAGCCATGCGGGTTTGTACATTATGTAATTCAAATCACTGATGATGCTGTGTGCCTTCGTAAAGTGTTGTTGTACTGATTTTGCTAGAACGTTCCATGGCAGCAGAGTTCTTTGCTGGCGCATTTCTATTTTTGTTGAAATAAAATGTTGTTTTCCTTGCAAGAGGTGTGCTGGGCCTTCTTCCTTAGTGGGTTGTATTTTTTCTGGTGTGAGTGTTGAGGGGCTTCTCTACATTTTTGGTGACCCTGACGTGATCCCAGTGACCCCCACGAAGACGGTAGTATCCAGGCTGCATCTCTTTAAGGGCTGTGCCCACCTTCAGTGACCAGTCCCAAGCATGCAATCGGCAGCAGTGTACATGAGCCGTTTTCACAGAAGTCTTGTCTGCTCTTTGAAGCGGGGTGCGACTCCAAGGAGAGTGCAGGCTGTAGTTGGGACCCTGTGACAGAGGAACTCGGGTGAAAACGCAAATGTAAGTACACCTCTTGCGAGCAAAAACAAAAGGGGTAAGAGTAAGTGGGGAAGTGAAGTGTGTATGTGGGTTACGGGAGAGTGTGAAAAGGCCACGTGGCGTTTTTTGTATTTTTATATTAGTATTATTAAGGAGATTATGAGGAGGAAAAAAGGAGTGTGGGATCTTCTCAGAGTAATGGGAGAAGGTGGCACCATTTTTATTGTGATAAGGAGGATACAAAGGTAGGTACTGTGTATAGTTAAAGCGCTCTGCTTCCTGTGCTCAATATATTTCAGGTGGGGGAAAGAGGAACAGTAGTGGTTGTTATTTTAGTTCATTATTTTAGTTTATTGTTTTAGTATATTGAGCTATTTTTGTGAAGTCGGTGGAGGCCAAGGGAGGGCTTGTGAAAATAGTGTGAGGTGTGAGAAGGGTGGGAGTGAGTTAAAAAGGGGGGAAGGGTGTGGACTGGGGGCGACTGGGAGGTGGGAACAGAGAACTGGGACCGACGGTTACAATAACACTGGGTGCCACATACAACTGGAAGCTTCTGTTGAATTTAACATTGTTAATATTGGGAAAATGACTCCGCTGGAGTATATGTGTAGTGTGTTGCCATTGTAAAAGGAAAAAATAGAGAAGTACCACAAGCAGTGGTTGGTACAAAGCCACAGGGGAATGCCCCACCTGTGGCCAGAGCGCAGTACTAATAACAGAAAGATATTAGAGCACATGAGCAAGTTTCTAACCGCAAAGTATAAGGGGTATAAGGGTAAAAACTGCAGAATTGAAAAAAGATTTTAGACTTGTTGAAAATGGTGGAGGATGTAGAGGATACCACCGGGGGTATGCCCCAATGCAAAGATAGTGCCACTCAAATGTAGTAACCACAGCAATGCCAGAGGGAACAGCGCCAGAGGGAGTAGCGGCCTGCAGCTAGAGAGGAGCTTTATCCTCTCACGGCCCAACCAGCCACAGCATACACCAACCCAACATATGTGCATCTGCCTGCCACCACTCCACCTCCAAATCACAGAAAGATTTAGAAGAGGTGTTGTAGGCAACACAAACAGAGTTGGCAGCAAAAGGGGGGAGAGCAGATCACGATGTGGGTTAGATGAGTGGAGGGCCAGGGACATTTTGTTTAGACTGGATAGCACTGCTATTAAGGATGTGAGTGTCGAGAAGCACATGAGTAAAGATCGAGGGGCGGAAAGTGCAGGTTATGGGACAGTAAGGTCAGACAAGGAGGCACTCCAAGAAGTACAGGAAGGAGACTGGGACAATGTCGAAGAATTTGAGGATGAGGGAGGTCAGGCACAAGGGGCTCCAGAAATTACATGAAGGGTAGAAAGTTCGAGGAGCGAGCGATTGAGGAGCAGATTTGGGCGGGTACCAGTGGCAAGGAAAAAGTGAAGTGGAGACCGGAGCGAGGGCTGGGCAAGCAAATTTCGTTATTACGCAAGGGACCCGGTAGGGTGCATTATATGCCTGGGGGCGCAGATGCATGAAAACAATTTGATCAAGGCACACTTCTCTTACTGGCAGGGCTGGGAAGTGGGTATACGCCTTCGAAAAACAGATCGCTGGGATTCCATTGGCGGTAGGAGACATGAAAATCTTGCTTGTTGCAATCGAATCGTAGGGGATCAGGCACGGGGACATGTGGGTCAAGGCAGGGTAGCCTGGATTAAAACTAGATGATGGCGCCCACATGGGGCACCCTTCAACAACATTAGGGCACAAGTGTGGGAAGCACTGCAACGGGCTTACCCCGATGAACCTGATTTACAGTCTATAATGCAGTAGACTATGGGGGACGATGAAGATGCCGCTCAATACATTTTAAAAGTGCAGGAGATGTGGCAAGTGAAGACAGGTGACCAGTGGGACCGATCAGTTCCTCTTTTTTATTTTGTTATTAAAAGGGATTGCCCAAGGAAGTTCAGAAAGTGCTTGACAAGATAGTGGGCATAGAGGCAAAGGGGTGGGCCGAGAATATAGACTATAATAATACACCATTGCAAAAGGATTAAAGAACGAGAAAAGGAAGCGGCTCAAAGGTGGCAGGTGGAGGAAGCGAAACTAGTACAGAAGAAGTTAGCTAAAATAGCAGTGGAAGGGGCGGTGACGGCGAACACTGAGGCAAATTCAGCGGAGCAGGCTGCAGCTCGCGCAGATGTAAGGATAGTTGTGTTTTGGCCTGGTGCAGGACAGGGGCAGTAGGGTGGCGGGCCCCACATCAGTATCCTGAGTGGCACCAAGGAAGTCTGAAGCGGGGACAGAAGGGTTTCAAAGGAGCAGAGGGGGGCTGAGAGGGGTTCGGTGGGATTGGACCCAGAGGTAGTATGATATTGTATCAGTGATAGAGCTGTGAGAAATGGGGACATGCATGGGGGAATGCATTTCGAGCACACAAGATTGCCTCAGGGATACTGTGAGTCCCCCAGAATCTTCAACAGGACCTTACATGCTGACTTAGGGAATATCCAAGTGCTCAGTACCACCACTCAGTATGTTGACGATTTGCAGATGTGTAGCAAAAATGAACAGCAGTGCAGGAAGGATTTCAACACGCTCCTGCAGCTACTGGCATACAAGGGGTACAAGGTAGACAAGGCAAAGCTGTACTATTATCTCCAAGAAGTGCTCTAATTGAGCCAGCTGATATCTGTTCACGGAAGAAAATTATACCTGATCATGCCGCTATAGTGCGCAATAACCCCAGCCTTAATCTGGTGCAAAAATGTTTGGGGTTGTGTAATTATTGTAGGGCATAGATTCTAGACTATGCAGCGTACACCTGGCCACTGATACAGGGCTTAAAGAGGCCAAAAAAAATTACCATAAGATTGCATGGATGGAGGGCATGCTCACCAACTTTAACGCTCTAAAGGAAGTGATCTCCACAGCCCCAGTGCTGGCCACCATTGATTAAACGCAACATTTCTATCTGTTTTCCCATCCAAATGGTCAATTGATGACTGCGATACTGACACAAAAGAGCACGATAGGCCACAAGTCATTTGTCTATTACAGCAGACTACTAGATTCTGTAATGTGGGGCCAGTTCCCATGCAAACAACCGCTTGCTGCAGATGCATTTGCAATTGAGAAAAGCTCCACAATTGTTCTGGGGTGCTCTGTAACACTGTACGTGGAGCATGCAGTGTTCGCTATTTTGGAGCGGTCCAAATCAACTTTGACCATGCAGCGGGAGTTCACGTACAAAATCATCTTATCCAGCCCCAACATTCATATTGTGAGGTGTAAAACTGTAAATCCTGCCACTTTTCTGACAGAGCAGTGCACTGAGGAAGACCTGGTAGCACATGATTGAGGGGAAGGAGGATGATATCCCAAAGTCAAGGGATAGCCCCTTTGAAGTGGGGAGGACCTTTCATTGATGAGTCAGCAACTATTGACCAGAGCTCAGGTTGGAGGCATAGTGAGGTGGCACTAATATGCCTGGTGGACGGGGTATATGGGGTATTGGTGCAGAAGAGATTATCTACACATTATTCGGCCAAAGCATCAGAAGTTATAGCACCCATTGAGGCACATCTATTCTGATTCGGCTTACGTCGCCACCGCAGTGCATGCAAGCCTGGCATGGTGGAAGGGGAGGGGATTTAGGAGAGCTGACAGATCCCCGTCATAACATGCGGCACTGTTAGGCAAATTAATTGATGCACTATCTGAACCATCTTGGACAGTGGTGGTGAAATGCAGACCCCATACTAGCGATACAGATAGGCCTCACTCAGTAATGCTGCCGCAGATGTGGCACCAAGCAAGCCGCATATTTACTGGTAGCAAGTGTTCCTGAGTACCCGGTGGTAGCGCAGAGTAGGGAACAATTACCAGACTCATATAATTCCTTACCAATTGCAGAACTAATACAGTTGCAGGGAAGAGCCCTGCAGAAAGAGAAAGAATTGTAGCTAAAAAGGGGGTGTAAGCAATCCCCTACAGATGTATTGTGGCAACAAGAAGCGTCTGGCAAAGCAGTTGTGCCATATGAGTTGCTGCTGGTCGTGTTCCCAATCTGCAGGAGGCAATAACTAAAATGGTTGTCAACTGTACCATGTCTCAGAGTTACAATACTGGTCTCACTTTACAAACTATTCGAGGTACATTGCCCCACCCTACTGGCCATTCTGTGAGTTACATACCTACTACATGGGCAAAGGGTGCAACGTATCCTGCTATCTGATAGTTGTTGTGTGCCCTTTCTCACAGTGGGTGGAGGCTTGTCCTTGTGCACACCCTGATGCAAAATGTGTGGCCACATTTTTTGTGTGAGAGGTCTTTCCTCGATGTTTTAAGGTCCGACAACAGCACACACTTTTTCAAAGAGCTTTTTAAGAAAATCACTGTATTATTGGGCATCAAGCATCGGATGTGTACAATTTACCACCCCCAGGCCAACAGTGCTGTGGAGAGGTTCGATTGTCTTCTCAAGAGTAAACTTTCCAAGCTTTGCACTACCCTAAAGTAAGATTGGGTGCACTGCTTGCCTCTTGCCTTGTTCAGCATGTGCGCGCAGCCCTGTAAGGATCGTCATTTATCGCCCCATGAGGTAGTAATGGGGCGCTGCATGCATATGCCTCTATCAACAATCAGGAGAGCATCTGATGCTCACAGGGCTGTGTTTATTCTAGGGGACGAATTTTGTAGGTACTGTGTGCCCTAACCAAAGCCATGAAATATGTCTCTCAACAGATCACGCCACTAAGGACTGAAGAGACGACCAGCGCTGCATCTGATGCTCCACTGACGTCGTCTCCTCTTCAGCTTTTCCCTGGTGACCACGTCTTTGTTAGGAACCTAGTCTGCCAGTGGAACAAGCCTAGATATAACGCCCCCTTTGAGGTTGTTTATGCTACTCCCCTTTCAGGTAAAAGTTTGTGAATTACAGTACTGGGAGCATTTATCTGATGTTCACAAAGCACCCCAGGACACACTCCCTGCCTAAACTCAATAAAGTATTAAACAGTACGCATCAAGGGTCTGCCAAGTAATATCTCTTGTTGAAGAGATATTACTTCATTCCATCAAACATCAGGAGTGAGGCATCAGCCTCCTCCTGCAGCTCACCACGCAACAGGAGGAGGCTGATGCAGAGGAGACACACGTACTTCACTGATGCACTTGCTCCTCGAAGATGGCCGCCACCGTGAACCCCACCACCACGAAGTATGCAGTGCCTCCTTCATCTCGCAGCTTTCCTTCAGTGAGGCTGCCTCTATGGCCCCACAGATGAACAGCTGATTGGACGGATCATGCTTTTAACATTTCTGCTACCTTGCCGGCAGGCTGTGCCGACATCCCCTATCCAAGGCCCATATTTAAGACTCTAAGCCTGTCTGGTGCCTGATTCCTTCCAGCAACATCAGGAGTGAGGCATCAGCCTCCTCCTGTAGCTCACCATGCGACAGGAGGAGGCTGATGAAGCGGAGACACACGTACTTCACCGGAGCGCTTGCTCCTCGAAGATGGCCGCTACCGTGAACCCCACCACCGAGTCTGCAGTACCTCCTGCAGCCTGCGACTTTCCTTCAGTGAGGCCGCCTCTATGGCCCCACAGTCAAACAGCTGATTGGATGGATCATGCTTTTAATAGTTATGCTGCCTTGCCGGCATCCCCGATCCAAGGGCCATAAGGCTCTAAACCTGTCCGGTGCCTGTCCAGCAGACTTTCAAATGGTATTACCCAAATTGTTCGAACACAATTGTTCGAATTACCTAATTGACCGAAAGTTGAGGGTCCGAATTGACCTTTGCACAATTGATCGTATATATATATATATATATATATATATATATATATATATATATATATATATATATACATATATTTTGGTTTGGTTATATATATATGTATATATATATTTATATATATATAATGGGGGGTTGCGGGGGGTTTCCCCCCGCAAATATGTAACAATTGACCTTCACAATTCGGTAAATTGTGCAAAGGTCAATTGTAATTCGAACATTTGTAGTTCGAACAATTCGTATACAACCTTTCAAATATGTTGGTCTCACCTACCTGTAACTGCATGTTTGATGTAGCCCCTTGCAACATGAGGTGCAGCTTTCCAAATTGTGCACCCTGAGCAATTTTGCTCTTTACCTTCCTGTAACTGTATGTTTTGATGTAGCCCCTTGCAACATGAGGTGCAGCTTTCCAAATTGTGCACCCTGAGCAATTTTGCTCTTTACCTTCCTGTAACTGTATGTTTTGATGTAGCCCCTTGCAACATGAGGTGCAGCTTTCCAAATTGTGCACACTGAACAATTACGCTCTTTACCTACCAGCAACTGCATGTTTGATGAGGTGCGGCTTTCCAAATTGTGCAACCTGAACAACTTTTTACCTACCTGCAACTGCATGTTTGATGCAGCACCTTGCAACATGAGGTGCGGCTTTCCAAATTGTGCACCGCTTTTTACTGGCTTTTAACTCAATGTTTCGTCCATGCCCACTCACTATGAAAGGTGGCCTGACCAGCCAGTATACACATATCAAGCCCAGCCTATAACTGTTCCATTTTTTTTTTGCACTTCCTGCAACTAGCACCCAGATGACTCAGGGCTCGGTGCGCTGTAATAAATGCTAAAAAAAGAAATAAATAAACAAGTAAAAATTCTATAAAACAGCCAGCTGCAGATTGATTGCTGGTGTCTCCCTGATGTGTCTTTAAACGTACACAAAAAAAAGAGGATTCTCCAACGAGCATACCTCTGTGATAAATAAAAACGCTGCTATGCATTGTTTTCAGTCAGAGCTGTCTCTCTCTCTCTCTCTCTCTCTCTCTCTCTCTCTCTCTCTCTCTATTGTTTCCCTCTCTATTGTCTTTCTTTCACTTATTTACCCTGCAATGGATGTACACATGGGTCCAACAACTCCATCTATAAAAACCAACGTTCTCGTTTTCAGAAAGATTCTCTTGGAATTGTGTTTTCCCCACATACAATGATATAAAAAGGGGGGATAGGAAAGCCAACTACTATTAATGGATGATTTACTAATGGCTCTGAGGGATTTCTTGCACGTAAGAATGTTGCAAATGGATCATTTACTAATGTTGCAAATGTAAGTGCAAACATAACTGACACAAATAATGCTGCGGCTGCAGTCCATGCCACACAGTCTAATGCATATGTTACTGATACACTTGCTAACCCGCAATGTATTGGGAATGTTGCAAATTTGCTCTTGTTATCATTGTTTCCTAATGTGTTTTCTAATGTAATCGCAAATGATGTTTTCTTTCATAGGGGTTCACATTTTGGTGGGCCAAAGGATTTTACAAGACAAATTAGAAGGGCTGCAGTTGATCAATATCAAGGACTTGGGTTAGATGCAATAGAAGATGTGCACCATCCAGAGTTAAGTAGTAGTTGGTACGCAACATGAGCTCAGTGGGAAAAACGAAAGTCAATGGAAGTTGTTACGTATGTTCCTTGATTCCATACGTGTCGGGAGCCCCCAAGTTATTAATGCTGCATCAAATTCCGGTTGTGGAGGCTCAATGTTTACTCCATCTGACAATGTGCAGGCTGCAAAGCACTTTCCAGGCACGAAGCGCATGACTAGAAGTGTCGGACCCTGATCAACTACAATGTGCCCAAAACCCCAAGAGTGTGCAGTGCTTGCAAAGGCTGTATCTAAAGTTGGAAGGTGTCAAGTTCGTGGCAAGCAGGTGGCAAGAAACTACAGTGAGCTGCATGGTAGGAGGACTACAAGGATTCAGGGAGGAAGTGATAGATAAAGTGAACAGTGTATGCCGTGAATACTGGAATGAAAAAGTGGCGAAACTCACATGGATATCGAGGCAAAGGAGAAACCAGTGAAAGTGCAAAAGCAGGGAGAATACAAACTGTGCTTTTACAACAAAGGGAGCGTCCTTGTGGGGGTCAATAATAGGTGCAACAAAACATTATACATTCTAGATCTCAAAAATGGAACAGCTGCTCTAATGGATAACTTCTGGGTGTGTGGCCAGCAGGTGTTTCTGCAACTCACGCCATCATGGAGGGGCACCTACTCGCTGGCCTTGTTGAACTCAGTGCCCCTGGTGGTCCCTCAAGAACATTTGATAGGTGGACCAGGTGGCTTGTCGGTTCCAGCAACTACACCAGGGTGCAGCATTCCCACCACGGTGCCACAGCAGAAGCATATCTTTTGCATCCTTCCAGAGAAGGAGAAAAGAGAGAAATTGCAGAGGAGGAGAAGATCGAATCATCTATCGCAAGATTCCATGCAGTTACTAAAAGAAATCCCAGATCAATACAAGCTCTACAGCAAAGAAGAACACTTTTTACATCACTGTTGCTACCGGGGGTGCAGACCACTGTGAATGCCACGTTGCTCCAGATTGGGCGGTGGGAAGTGATCCAGCTGGCCATTGACACAGAACAAGTCCTCAATGCGATGAAGATGGAAATGCGTGCAATCAGCCTGATGACGCTGCAAAATAGATATGTGATGGCCCTCCTCAAAATTGGCGATTCATGCTGTACCTACCTACCCCTTAATGACACAGAAAACAGGCCCCTTACCAATAGGGGCCCTGCACATTCTCGGTACTCATATGTAAACAGAAGTGGGCCTACAAGAGGCTGATTGGTTTGACAACCTTTTTTTTTTGGCACCATTCTGGGTGGGGTGACTGTGAAGATGTTGGTTCCTGTGTTCGTATTGGTAATGTTCTGGGATATACGTGAAAATGTCGAAAGTGAAAACCAAGGTTTACTGAACCGCATTTCCCTTTTGACATTTTCACGTTTCTCCTATTACCCTCTCACCCGCAAGCCTACTTACGTTTTGGTGGCACACGTCGTTGTGTGCCGCTGACTGCCGTCTGCTTGCAACACAAGTTCCTTCCACTTACGTGGACAGGAACCAGTGCCACAGGGTGCTGTTTTTTAGAAAGCGGGGGACACTCCTGCAACCCTCACTCCCCTTGTTTGCTATAATGCGGCCGTACAGTGCAATTGTCTGGAGTTTTCGGGTGTACGTAATCACGCACAGCCGAGATTCAAACAATTCTACCATATTTTTTTTTCTTCAACCTTTTCTATGGATTGCAATCTTCTGCACTTGCCAGATGGGACTTTGGTGTTGTGCCAAAGCAGTGCCTACCAGTACAATGATAATGGTTTCAGTTGGGGTACGGGAAGCACTTCATGGTACAAAAGATAGTGCAGTTCAGAATGACGATCCAAACAAGCCACGCATGGTTGCGATAGAGCAACATCTTCACCCCTCAGATACCACTACAGTTCCCCCACCTGACCCAGAGAACTATACAGAACACTGGGTAGATTTGGCAGGGGATGGAGGATGTATATATATATATATGACATGTACCCCTGAGCAATATGCGCAGGCAGGGGAAGGTTTACGGTCTGTATGTAAGGCATTGGTAACAAAGGAAGGGTCCCCTCTATACTTAGAAACTGAAAGAATGAAAGAGAAAGAAGGGGTGAGAACGACGAGGAGCTCACATGGAAGTTTGTTGATATAGTATTAATGAAAGGGGGGAATGTTGACAAGGGGGACGATCGTCCCAGACCCCCCAGTGCTTTGGGATGAGACAGAGGCCTTGAGGTGCGCAATAGGGACTTGGGGAGGGGACAAAGAAGGAACCCACGTGGAAGAAGATTGACAGAAGGGGCTGGGATGAATGGCCTGTTATCCCTGATGAAGCAGGTAGCCTGGGTATAGGGTCTCGACCCACCAGCCACGCGGGTTTGTACATTATGTAATTTACGACACTGATGATGCTGTGCACCTTCATAAAGTGTTGCTCGTACTGCTTTTGCCAGAATGTTCTGTGGCAGCAGAGTTCTTTGCTGGCGCATTTCTTTTTTTGTGGAAATAAAACTTTGCTTTCCTTGCAAGAGCTGTGCTGGGCCTTCTTCCCGAGAGGGTTACATTTTTTCAGATGTGAGAATTGAGGGGCTTCTCTACACCTGTACTCTGGATGGAATTAGAGGCAGGCATCCAAGGCCATCCAGAAATTAGAGTCATAGGTTTTGGTGATATTGGGCTCTGAGTTCTATTATTATTATTATCATTATTATTATTATTATTATTATTATTATTATTATTATTATTATTTCAAACTAGCATTGCGAGCCGAGTAGGCTTTTCCTGTCATATGTCAAGTGGTGACTCAAATGTCCCACTAAATGACATGCTATGGCTAAAGGGCTGTTAGTAAAGTGCATCATTACAAGTAAAACACAACCAGCCACATACTGCAAACAAAAACAAGCATTGGCAATGCCAACAGATTGGGACTTTGTGTAGGCATGGAAATGCACTTGCAGGTACTGCTGTAGTTGTATTAACATATTAACTGGCCAATGATGGTAACAGGAGTAACATTGTATGGGTGCCTGAGCATCTAATAGCAGTGCCTGGCAAATGCATAATACTTATACACAAGTCAAAACTATTGGCTTGGTCAATGATTGTTTTTAACAGTACTTCTGTGAAAGACAGGCATAGTGCAGATAAATAGAGTAGCTGAAAGCAGACATGGTTTAGACATTTTTATTACCCCATTATAGTGTTTATAGGTCCAATTAAGTCATTAACTCTCAGCAGACTGTTTTGAAAAAACACAGCCAGGCACTTCGAGTGTGAGGTTTGATGGTAAGGCTTACTTAAAGTGAGTTCCAAGAGTTCCCATGAGCAGGTGTTTTGGGCAGAGAGGGGCACGAGCTGTGTGGGAATGGCCATAGGGATAAGGGTTGGGCAAATAACCAAACAACACCTGCAAGCTTTGTGACCCTCCTCATATGCCATTTCTCCCAATCTGTCCTTTAATGCAATAGTTTCGGGTTTATAGGTGGCTCTGCCACCTAATAGCACAAATTAAAGAAAGGAGCAAAACAAATATGTTTGTGTCAGGCCTGGACATCTGGGACCCTTTCCATTAAAGTGACAGGAGAAACAACCAATTGAAAATAAACGTAGATGCCAACGTTCACAGTGGGCTCGAGAGTCACTTATGCGTTGTTTCCTACACTCCAAAAATGTGAATAATCTACATAGCTCCACTTACCTCCCTAGAAGGACAAAATGCGCTGTGTACTCACCACGTTGAGGACCATTGCAGTGGAAAAATAAACGAACACTGTGATTTGTGATTAGTTTGATAGACAGGCTCTTTATCTTATTTCCATCACTCGGTGGTAATGTGTACTGCATTGTACTTTTGAGTTACCCTTTGACGGGCATTGAGAAATGTTGGGATTGCACTGGTGTGCCTTGTGATCTTGTACAAAACGGTTCTGAGAATGTGTGTTCACTAGTAGCGTCTCCCTTGACAAACCGTCCTTAATATATTTGGGTATACATTTAACCCAAGTGTAAACACTTCTATATCTGCTCTCCCCAATCTATGGTTTACTTTCAGAAATTAGCATTATTGAGCATTACTCTCGACCCTCCCAATACCCTTTGTGCCTGACTCCAACGCACAAAAATCACCTTTAAAAAATTAAGATGAGGCAGCAAGTCTGTACTTGCTTGTGTTGTGCTGTGCTGCGAAATCTGATAACTTTATGAGGTCACAGGTGTTCAAAGCTCTGTGACTGTTTGGTAGAAGCAGACCTCAGTACAACCATTGCCCTAGATGAAAGGATTGCTTTGCATCTAAAACTATTACCTTGTTTCTCAGCCTGTCCTCGCCGCGGGTTTCCCTAACACCTTTGCGCCTCGAGGGTTTCTGTGTTTATTTTGCTTGTCATGGGTCCGTTAACTGCTATGAATAAAGCACACACAGAATGTTTAACTATTAGTAAATCACAGTGCCAGAAAAATTCAAAAAGGAGGGACTAATGCCAAGCCACTGAGGTGATGTGTATTTACCGTATGCTGGGTATGTGGGTCAGTGGACTAATAGGGGCCCGCCTTAACCTCACGGTCACAGATTTGAATCCCAGCAGGTCCACTCCCCCTTCATCCGTCTGAGGTTCATGAAATGAGTACCATTAAGTTGGGTAACAATAAATATGTTATCAGTCAATAGCGCCAACATGCCCATCTGGGGGTGAACAGGTGCTCTACAAATGCGCCTGTTATGCTACATTTGTCAAATATTATTCAACTGTTGAACAGAAAAGGGTAGAGAATTGACGCACGAGCGAGCTGCTGATCTGTTGGAATGCCTTCCCTTCATGTCCAATACGGCATCACTGTTGACGCCCTATAACTGCCATACTGTAGACTCACCAAGAATGCAATAATGCACAGAAGATGCAGGATCGTATTTAGGTCAGCACTGTTTCCGATCCTGGTATTCCCATAATGTGCGTTTACAGGCAGGCGGGCAACTGGGCGTGTCTCACTGAACATCTGAAAATGCTCATTCTCAAAATGGCTTCTTTTAACAGCCCACGGGGAACAGCTTCCTGGAAAAACTACAAAGTCAGTAAGTGGTGTGGGAATGACCCTGGGAAAGATTACATTTCTGCTGTGCGCCTTGTGGTGGGTGGGGTGTTTCATGACGCATGGCTACTGGTCATGCTGGCATATGTTGTCAGCCTACTCATATTGAGGAACAAGGATCTCAGCCGGCTCCAACCTATCTCAGTCGATATCACTTTTCATGCAACGCTCCCTCCTGAAGGCAGAAGTCGCAGTCGATGTGAAGTTGTCTGAAATGTTATTTTACTGAGTTTTTTTTTTAATAAAGCATTGCGGGTGACAGAGTGCGCAAATCCCCATGTGCCTTACCGGTTTAATCAATTCCAACTAATGCAGGGGCCTAAAAGGAGTGCTCTTAGCAGCCGATCCATTACACGCAGTATTAAATGTTTAATCATTTGGTATCTAGATCTGTCCAGTGTCAGGTGTACCTTCCCAGAACCCATGTCAGGGGTGATGTCCAGCGGACGGAGAGAACGCGGCCCTCTGCGCACAGCGCAGGAGCATTCAGGCGTTCACGTCAGTCCGCTTTCTATCGCTGCTCTGCAGAGCAGCAGATGTTTGTGTGATCGTGTTACTGCGTGACTAACTCATTCGGCTCTGTGCACGGCACTTGACTTTATTTTTATGCAATGCCCAGTGCTTCAAATGGAAAAAACAGAAGTGGAAGTACTTACCAATCCAGGCTTTCAGTAGGCTGGCACTCGGCGCCGTATGGTCCAAAAATGGCTCTTGTGCAGCAGACTTTCCGTGTCTCCCCAAAGTATTTCTATTCATCTTAATCTGTCTACCCATCCATTTACGTAGTTTTCACTCGTCTAACGTTCTATGGCTGTCTTGCTCTTTGCTTCTCACTCTCCATTTGTATCCATTTCTATTTGCCTCTCCCCCCACTCAGCCCTTCCTGCACCCCAATGAAGATTCCCTCTGCTAATAGCGCTGGGAGCTCTTGATTCTATTAAAGACAAGGAGGCGAGCATTAATGCTTCATCTTCTATTTATTCCGCTCTCCAGCAGTTTCATCAAATAACAAAACTTGTCAATCTTCACATTGAAATAAACTTATTTTTATTTAAAAAACTGCATATCCCATCAGTCTTAGGTCCCTGTAACCCCAGAGTCCTGGTCATGTGACCTAGCCCTTCCTGTTCCTGTGCTCTTCCTCTTCTTGACTGCTCACAATTGCAATCTCACTGACTTTGAACTGCCAACTGGGCCAACATAGTCTCATAACTTTGATTCTTCAGTCGAATCGAACTCTCGCATTCCAACTTGCGGTTCCGAACTTTACTCGCTCACATCCAGATCAATCTCACCCGTTCTTCTGTTCACCTCCTAATGGCAGAAACAACAGCAAATGTTAGGGCAGCGAATACACACCCTATTCTGGGAGGAATACATGTAAGTAATTTTGCAATACATCGCGCGAAATCATCTATTCATCCACTTCTCCTCTACCGTGTATCTAGGGCGGGAAAGTAATGCTTGCCTCCTTGTCTTTAATAGAATCAAGAGCTCCCTGCGCTTTTAGCAGGGGGAATCTTAATTCTATCTCAAGACGGAGGCGAGCATTATGCTTGTTCAAAGCTTCTTACTACAGCTTCCGCTACAGTATTAATAGGTCTAAAATAAAACGTTCTAAGCGTTATTACTAGCCCAATCAGCTGCTTTCAAAATATCTTACAACGTCGCGCCTTGCTTCCATGCTTTCGAAGCCATTGTGCCTCTAACAGAATGTGCTCTGAATTTTGACATATCTATTCCTGCCAGGCTCATAATTTCTCTGACCCATCTCGCTATGGTGGCTGTTGCTACACCTTTATGTGGCTTTCTGCGCACTATCAATAGTTGCATTGTCCCCATTGGTCTCAACTCAGCTCTTCTACTCTCATATTCTTTTATGCATGCGGCTACACACCACTTAGGGTGTTCTTGCATGTAAGGATAAGTTATTGTGGACGAGTCTGTCTTTGTTCTCTTGGCCAGATTGAAAGTCACTCTGTCTGGTCCGTATACTTTCCTATCCACCTCTAGTGCTCTGACATCTGCTACTCTCCTACATGATACCATACATAATAGCATTGTTAGTTTACCAGATAGTCTTTCTAACGACAGGTATCTTATACTGGGCCATTCTGCCAGCAGCTTCAGCATGACTGCCACGTCCCATAAGGATTTGTACTTTGGTTGCGGCGGCTTCCTAAATCTTATTCCTTTCAGGAGCCAAATTACTGCCACATTCTCTCCTACTGGCGCTCCTTCAACGGGCGTGTGACCCGCTGATATTGCGGATCTACACACTCCTATTGTTCTATTGGCTTTCCCATCTTGCAGGAGTTCTGCCAAAAAAATCAGTATCTCTACTAGAGGGGCATAAACGGGATGAACACCTCTCCTTTTGCACCATCTCGACCATCTGTTCCAAGCTCTGTCATAGCTCCTTCTGGTCGAAGGGGCCCATGACTCAGTGATGAGGCTCGCAGCCTGTGCTGAAATTCCTGGGAGGTTCAAGTGTCTCCTGCTATCTTGCACGCCATCAGTGGCAGAATCCCCTTCACTCTCAGAGGGTGAAACGACCCAACTGGGTCCGTGAGGAGGTTCTCTCCTCGGGGAAGAATTCTCGGGTAGTCTGTCACCAGTTCCATGAGCGCCAAATGTCCCTCTGGTCTGGTTGCTACCATTATACTATGGCTATGTGTGTGTGCACACCTACTTACTCTGGGTGTGCGTGTGTGTGTGTACATGCATTCATGTGTGTGTCTTTTTGTCTGGATGGGCCTGGGTGGGTCTGAGTTTACCTTCCTGCTTCTCCACCCGCACTGGTTTGTGTGAGTGCATGTATCATCTGTGTGTATACATGTTTAGTGTGTGACGATGAATCTGATCAGTGCTGCGGCTCAATTTAGCCCCCAAAGAGATATGTAATCCATTCCTTTTGCCCCATATGTTGATGTGCATCTGTGTAAGTGCGTATGCATTTGACTGTATGCCTACCTGTTTGCCTGTGCATGCATGTGCATGTTGTATATGTGTGATGTGCATGTGTATGTGTTTATGCGTGTGTCTACCTTCCTTCATGCATGACTTTCCATGTGTGTCTGTAGAGTGAAGTATGAGTTTGTTGATTGATATGTGAGCAATAGGTTATTTTAGTTGTGTGTATTAGGCCTGCAGCTCCACCCTGGCTCAGAAATAGAACTGCAATCCTTTGTTAGTTTTGGCAATTAGGTGGCGCCTAGATTCCACTGTAAGCCAAATCTATTTTAGTGGAGTGCAGCTAGTAGGAAGAAGAAATGTGAGATGGGGCACATGGCTTGTGGGAGTTATGTGGTTATTTATTCACCTATTCACTGCCCATGATCTTGGTAATCCACATGGACATTTGCACCCACTACCTGTCCCTCCCACCCACTACCTGCCCTGCCCCATCCACTACCCATCCCTCCCCACCCACTACCTGCCCCGCACCACCCAAATCACATTACTCTTGGATCTCCTTGAGCCAGCTCTATGAAGAAGCTATTGCCACGGTTATTTCTAAGCAGTCTGCTGAGATTTAACCCCTTAATTCTATCTGTACGTGTGCTACTGGAGTAATTAAAATGTCTTCACCAAGTGTGCCTTCGGCCACTGGGCCTTCCACTGGAGTCCTGTTAAAAACAAGTATTGACGAAACCAATACCTTTGGTTTGTGTAGGTGCTCACACCATTTGCCAGCTGTTATCTTATAGCAGGTAGTACCATTATGACAATGCCTGGCAATCACCTAGCCATGGCTTGCAAAAGGGGTTATCAAAAAGCCCAAACGCTTGGCTTTGCCAATGCTTGTTTTTGCTTTAAGTGTTGGTGTCTGACTTGGTGAGTAGGTGTCAGCCTCTGCTTGTGTTCGTGTGCATTTGTGCACATGTGTGTTTTCTGTGTGTGCATATCTGCGTGTGTGTGCATGTGCGTGTGTGTGTGTAAGAAGCCATTTGAACACTTGAGGTGGTAGCGTCCTGCATCCAGTGCTAGCTTGTGCTTCAGTATAGGGAGGCATTTGGAATGTAGGCAAGTCCTTTCACCTGAGAGAGAGGGAGCGAGAGAGAGAGCTATGCCAGCCTTTATTTTCACTGGCTATAAAACACCCCTTCCACGCTGTTATCTTGGTCTCCAGCCCAGATATGACTTTTCAAGGCTTCCACAGGAAGATGTATTGCTTGCGGGGGATGAAGGGGGGGCGAGCAGATAGGGAGGTGGGAAGGTGTCACGCAGCACCCCGACAATGCGCCCAAAACGATGGATTGTGACAACTGACAAGGTGTCGCATTTCACCCGTGCATCAAGAAAGTTAACACTTTAAGTGTTAAACTTTCTTTGATGAATGCCTCCATCTCCGTGCTCCACTGCACAGAGAGACATGATCAAGGGTAGCTGCAAAAAAAAGAGTGCCAGTGCCGAAAAACTGTGCCGCTGTTGGCCACCGCCAAACACTGGCACAAATTAAGCACAGCTAGGCAGGAGTGCCAAAAATCCTTGGCTATCTCGGCTAATAATTTGGACTTCGTCCCTCCTAAATGATTGATGTATCTGACTGCTGAAATGTTGTCCATTTTCAGCAGAATAAGTGAATTCAGTTTGTCTTTCGTGAAAGCCTTGATCGCAAAAGATCCGGCTAACAGTTCTAGACAATTGATGTGCAGTCTGAGTTCTTCCGAACTCCACCTGCCTCCTGTCTGCAGCTCTCCGCAACGGCCTCCCCAGCCCGCTCTGCTGGCGTCTGACTCTATTACTATGTCGGGCCGGTCACCAAAGATGGCTCTCCCGTTCCATGCTTCCATGTTCTGTAACCACCACTCCAGCTCTGTTTTGGATTCTTGATCCAGGGGCACTAGCTGATGGTAGCGCAGCCCCTGCTGAAGGTGTCTTATTTTCAGTTGCTGAAGCGCCCGGTAATGCAGTGGTCCTGGGAATATCACTTGTATCGATGCCGCTAGCAAGCCTACTACCTGCGCTATCGTTCGAAGCGAGACAACTGTTCTGCTGAAACAGCTTCTTATCTCCCTTTTTATGTCTCTTATCTTTCTGCTCTGTAGTTCTAGTGTTGCTGATCTGGTGTCTATGACGAACCCTAAAAACTCTATCCTCGTTGCTGGATTCATCTCTGACTTCTCCTGATTCACTAGGAACCCGAGGGACATCAAGAGGTTCGCCATCCAGTTGGTTTGCTAGAGGAGCGTATCCCTGCTGCTTGCCATCAGCAGGATATCGTCCAGGTAGATAATTATTTGGATCCCTTTCTCTCTGATCGCTGCGGCTACTGGCTTCATGTGTTTCGTGAACGCCCAAGGCGCCGAAGCTAGACCAAACGGCATTGTTGAAAATTGCCATAATTGCCCGTCCCAGTCGAATGCCAGGAAGGGGCGGTAATCTTCCTGCACTGGAATTGTAAGATAGGCATCTTTCAGATCTATCCTCGCGAGCCAGTCGGTCTGAGCGTGTCTCTGAGCTGGTGTGTACGCTCCATCTTGAAATGGTTGTAGACTACCCAGCTGTTCATGTCTTTCACATTTATCACTGGTCTCACTTTGTCTTTCCTGTGAACCAGGAACATATTGCTCACGAATCTCGGTTTTGCTTTGCATGGTTTGATTCCCCCGCTTTTCTGCTAGACTCCGCAGCTCTATGGACAGCAAGTCTTTCTCTGCCAGTGCTGTGACTAGAGGGCAGGGTTTTTAGTACTGGGTTGGGGTCCCTGTAAACTCTATGCGTAAACCTTTGGCTGTCTGTAAGACCCAAGCGTCGCTGGAAAGCGCGCGCCAACTAACCCCGAATTTTGCTGTCCTCCCCCCTACTGGTGGATATGTGAAAACTCTCACCTGTGGGGAAGTGTTGCCCTCTTCCCTGGCCTCTGCTTCGCCTTCCTCTCGGGAAACAGCCTCTTGGCAGAAAGAAGGTATCTGGTTGCTTGTTTTCCCAGTATTGGGATCTGTTGGACTGAGGCCTTCTGGACGTCTGATAGCGATCGGTCGCTCGGCTTCTGTACCGACCGGTCCCGCCAAAAACCCTTCCTGGGAAGATCTTCTTTATGAGGCTTGCGGCTTCTCCATGGAAGTGTAAGTCCCTACAAACCTCTCCATTTCCTTCCCGAAGGTCTCTCTGAACAACAGCCCTTGTGCTGCTTCTCCGGCTTCATATGATGACAGATCTCCTAGCTTAGGATCTATCTTGAGCAGTAGTCCTCGTCTGCGCTCGGACGAAATGGCACAGTTGGCGTTTCCTAAGAGACATACCGCTCTCTATGCCCAGTTCGCTAGAACTCCTGCGTCTACTTCCTCTCCTGTGTCTTTCGCTCACTCGGCTAAGTCCATGATCTTTGCCAGTGGACGGCTAGATCTAGAACATTCTCCTGACAGCTTCGCCATGAGCAATCGATCCCCTTCCTGGGGTCTCTGTTGGACTTGGCTAAGAAGGCCAACATCTTCGGGTCCAGTTCTGGAGCCTCTGCCACTTTCCCTGGCAGTTCGGGCTTTGGGCACTCTGCCCTCATTCCCTGTCTCACCTCCTTCTCTAGCGCCTTGCGCAGTCTTTGAGTCATGTATTTCGCGACTCTCGGGGGTGGTACCCATTCCGAAGATTTTGGGTTCCGTATGTCTTCCGGGTGAAACATATCTGAGGTCTCCCTGTCCTCTATATTATTAAGCTTTCTCAGCTTTTTCTTTGGCGGAGGCAGATTTCCTTCATCCCCTTCTTTATCGGCTTCCTCTTGTGACGAGGTCGGAGACCCTACGGGTTCTTCTTCCGGGAAGCTCTCTTCCATTTCGCCCATATTATCGTCCCCTGGATAGGGGGTCTCGAGGCTCGGCACCCCGATTTATTTATAAAGGCTTCTCGCAGCCTATTAAAAGCATTGGTAGCCTCTGGGGCTCTTGGAACCGCCCCTTCTGTCTAGCCTGGGGGGGTCAAAAGAGTTCTTGCTCTTCCAGGCCTTGATACACCCCTGTGGGTCCTCTGGCGTGTCCCTTATGGACATGCTAGCCTTCTGTCTGGTGCATTTGTCTTTCTGGCTCAAAGATAATTCAATCGTTCCCAGTCTGTCTTGGAGGGGCCTGACCCCTTGAGTCACTGCCTCGATGAGTGAGTCCCCCAGCACTTCCTTAAAACTATAGGCCAGGTCTTCAGACTAACCACACAGAACTGCCTATCCATAGCTAGAGCCACAATAGGAGCCAGACTCAATTACTGCAACGCCCTTCTGGCAGGCACCTCGTCTACAAACATCAATAGGCTCCAAATAACTCAAAACAATGTGCTCCGTGCAGCCCTTCACACTCATAAAAGGGACCATATATCCCAAGCCTGACGTGATGCCCAATGGCTACCAGACAAGGAAAGGATCAACTTCAAAATCCTCACTCTTACACACAAATGCATCAATCTCTCCGCCGAATCATACCTATCTGACACCATATCCAAAAACATCTCTACTCGCCCCACCAGAAACCACCATGCTAACAAACTCTGTGTACCTCTCATATAAAAAGCCAACGCCGATCTTAAGAAGGATTTCTGATCTCTGACCTGGAGGGGCAGAGGTTCAGAAGGCCAACCTAGTTTCTTGGAACAGGGTAACCTCTGGACAAGCCAGACCAATCAGGGTAGCTATGGCAGGCGGTCAAGACTCAGGAGGGGTGAGGGTGACTGAAGGACCTCAATGAGCACACAAAGCGAGGACACTTACAAATTACTCCAGACAGGTGTTATATCAAAAATATAGACACATTTATTACAAGGCCTTTGTAACATAGACCATAGCAAAAGAATCACAGTATCACTCAGTAAACCAATACATCACACTCAATACAATATATATACAAGACCATGGGGGTCCAAAGGGGTGACTGCACGAAATATGTCAGCAACCTAGATGGGAAGGAAACAGGCAATGCACTTAATCTTTAGGCCCATTTCAACATCAATAATACACCGAACTAAGAGGCAGTCCAAGCCCTACGAAGAGAGGAGCCTTGTGCTCAATAGTACATGCACGCGCTTGTGCCAATGGGCGGAGTAGGGTCTCTTCAAGGGTCTCTAGCAGCTCAGGAAGGTGGATGAGGCGATGCAGAACAGGTTCCCACTATTCAAGAAGGACCTCCACATGGAGGCAGAGACAGTTCGAGAGTGCGGGATGGAGTCGCTATTTCGCAATAACAGTGGAAAGGAGAGGGGCCCCAGGGGCCACTCATGCGTAAAAATGGGCTCTTGCGCAAGGGGCCAACAGTTGGGGTAAGGAGTACTCACCATTCCCCGATGCAAGCAGACCCAAACTTCGCCATTTCAGTCTACTTCGCTGGCAGGTTCGAATGCGGCAAAAAGGACGTCTCAACACCTTTCAGTTCCTGAGATACCGTGATGATTCCCAAACAGGACAGTGGCGATTTCTCCGCTCCAGGAGGACAAATCGACCCAGTTTCACTGCAGCAGGCTTCAGGGGCAAGAGGGTCACAAATGCAGTGAACTTGCACAGGTCGTTGCAGTGGCAGGGCAACACGGTAACTGCACTTACTCCGGTCCTGGCACACTCGTCTCACTTCAGACCTGGAAAAGCCAAGTGTACGGAATTCGGTGTGAGGGTGCTGTGGACATAGACCTAGCAGTATACCAAGTTTCGAGGGCCTCCTCAAAATGGCAGCGGTGACAGAGCAAAGCAACTGGGTAAGCTGGTCAGTCCACTGGTTGGCCCAGAGACACTTCCGAGAAAGCTTACTTGCAGGGTTTGATGAAGGTGCCGAGAATAGTTGGTCCCACTATTCCAATGGATCGAAGCGTCTTCGCAGACCTTCTAGGATGACCAGATGCAGAGGGGTCCCACGGGACAACAGCGGGCTCAGGGTGCCAAACCTTCCAGCGGTTTACCAGCGGTTCCTTGACTCAGCTTCGTAGTGCAGGATACTTGGATCCTATCCTTTGTTCAGTGAGAACTCAGGAGATCGACATGGTAGTGGTGTTTTCAGCCTCCTCTTATCCAAAGTTCCCTTCGCACCAAAACGGAGAGGACCCAATGGGAGCTCTGCTCACAAACACACACTCCATACGTGGACCAATCACGGACCACGGTGGTCCCAGGCATTCATGGCACTCCAGACTCTCTGGCACCCAGGATGTGTATTGGAATCAGACATTCCAGCCCACATCCTGGAGGCACACACACAAGGCATGCAGAAGCCTGCGAAAACATTGGGATTTGTGGGAAAGTGCATGACCAAATAAGGACTGGCTCGGGTCGACTCAACCTGGGGAAGGTGAAGGGGCAATATGGCCAAAGGACAGGACAAAGAACCTTGTGGCATGGCCATATTGGAGCCAGGCCACCTATTCGTGCCAAACGCGGTTAACGCGGTTACATGGCAGGAAAGGGTTAAAAGAATCCAAAAAGATAGCTGCCACCAGTCCTGTCCATGACACATCTGCACAGTTCATAAAAAGTCCAGCGAGAGTATCTAGGGCCTTTGGAAATGACTATAGACCCAAGTGTGCTGTATGGTAAGATACATTGCACACTTGTAACATGTTGCACAAAAGCTGCAACATGAAGAAAGGACTAAGGGAAACAAAGTCTACCAGTACTGACTGTCTTAAGGGCATGTCAGTTTCCCCATAAAAAGTGAGCGAAAGCCCAGAGGAGTGCAGCTGAAGGCTGTGCTTCTCTTGCAAAGTCAGGCAATGGTGTCTAAACAGCAGCAAAAAGTTTGGGGTTGACACATGGAGGGAAAATGACATACAACTATGAAATCTTTCCTAACACTCGCCCCTCCCAGATTAAGGACAGGGGAAACAAATCCAACCCGGATGAGTTTCTTGTTCAACTCGGTTAAACATTCTGGACAACCCATCAGCATTGCTATGTTGGACACCTGGCCTATGCTCAATAGTGAAGTCAAAGCCTTGCAGACTTGTGGACCACCTAAGCAACTTTGGATTCTCTCCCATCATATTCATTAGCCACTTTAAGGGCTCATGGTCAGTTTGCACAGTGAAGTGGGTCCCATAGAGGTAGGGCCTCAGCTTCCTTAGGGACCACACAACAGAGAAACATTATTTCTCTACTGTGGACCATCTGAGCTCTCTGTCCTTAAGCTGGCGACTAATGAAGCCAATAGGGTGTTCCTTACCCTTCTCATCTACTTGTGATAGTACAGCTCCTATCCCAGTGTCAGGGGCATCTCTCTGCACAATAAAAGGTCTTTGGTAATCAGGGGCCCTGAGAACAGGGACCTGGCACAAGGAGTCTTTTAAGCCATTGAAGGCCTTCTCACTCTCTTCAGACCAAGTTACCTTCTTGGGTTTCTTTGGAGTAGTGAGAGCAGTCAGAGGGGCAGCTATGGTACCATAGTCTGCCATGAAATTTCTGTAGTACCCAGTGAGTCCCAAAAAGGCTCTCACTTGGGTCTGTGTAGTGGGGGTAGGCCAGTCTTCTACTGCTTGAACTTTACTGGGTAGAGGCTGTATGCTCCCTCCACCTACTTCATGTCCAAGGTAGACCACTGACCCTTGTCCAATCTGGCACTTGCTGGCCTTTATGGTCAGGTGGGCCTTCTGAAGAGCATGTAACACAATCCCAAGGTGTTTCATATGGTCTTCCCAGGTGGCACTGAAAACTGCTATATCATCCAGATATGTAAGACAGAATTCATCCAACCCATTCAACACATGATACACAAGCCTCTGGAAAGTGGCAGGGGCATTCTTCAACCCAAAAGGCATTACCCTGAACTGGTAAAGGCCCTCTGGTGTTGAGAAAGCTGTCTTCTCCTTGGCATGTTCTGCAAGGTCTATTTGCCAATAGCCTGCAGTGAGGTCAAACGTACTGAGGTAACTGGAGGCACCCAAAGTATCCACCAGCTAATCTGTTCTAGGCAAGGGGTGTGCATCTGTCTTGGTGACAGCATTCCGAGCCCTGTAATCCACACAGAACCTCAATTCAGAAGTACCTGCCTTTGGAACCAAAACAACTGGGTTGGACCAAGGACTACTGGAAGGTTCAATCACCCCAAGATCCAACATTTTGTTAATCTCTGTCTTAATGTAAGACCTTACTTTGTCTGACATTCTGTATCCCCTACCTTTGGTAGGTACACTGTCTCCTGTGTCGATGCTATGTTTGCACTAAGGTATCAAACCAGGGGACTGTGAAAACAAGGGGGAAAATAGCCTAAGCAAACTTTTCACCTCAGCCTGTTGATCAGAAGTCAGGTGAGGGGCCACTTGGACACCCTCTATGGAGCTGTCTAAAGGGCCACTTTGGAACAGGTCAGGAAGAGGTTCTGACTCCTCCTCCTCAACATCTGAAGCCAGTAGCAGTGCAGAGATTTCAACTCTTGGGATGAAAGCCGTCAGCCTATTTACATGGAACACTTTCAGAGCCTGACCAGCCCTTCAAAGGTCCACTAAATAGTTGACCTCACCCAGTGACTCCGCCACTGTGTAAGGGCCTGACCACTTGCCCTGTAAAGCTCTAGGCCTTATAGGATTCATGATCAGGACTTGCTGACCAGGTGTGAAATTGATGAGGAAAGCTTTCTGGTCATACCAATGTTTCACTAGAGCTTGTCCTGTCTTCAAGTTATCACTAGGCAGACCCATCAGGAGTACCACCCTTTTTCTGAGCCCTAGCACATAGTCCACTACGTTGCTAGTAATGGGGGAAGTGGATATCTCCTATCCCTCCTTGACTATGGCTAAGGGTCCCCTTACAGGGTGACCAAACAGAAGTTCAAAGAGGCTGAAGCCAACACCCTCTTGTGGTACTTCTCTGTAGGCAAACAGTAAGCATGGTAACAGAAGATCCCATTTTCTTCTTTAAGGTTCTTCCAAAGCCCCAATCATGCTTTTCAAGGTCCTGTTAAACCTTTCAACCAGATGATTGGTCTGTGGGTGGTATGTGGATGGAAACTTATAGGTGACACCACATTCCTACCACATGGCCTGCATATACTTTGACATAAAGTTGCCGCCTCTGTCAGACACAACTTCTTTAGGGAAGCCAACCCTAGTAAATATGCCAAGCAAAGCTTTTGCAACTGACTTGGCAGTCACAGTTTTTAATGGGATGGCCTCAGGATACCTGCTGGCATGGTCGATCAGCACCAGGATTAACCTATTACCTGAGGATGTTTGGGGGTCAAAGGGACCAACAATGTTGATTTCTACCCTCTCAAACGGTTCCTCCACAACTGGGAGTGGTACCAATGGAGCTTGGATTGTTGAGACACTTTTACCAGAGAACTGGCAGGAGGCACAACTCCTGCAGTGACTTTCTACTTGCACCCCCATCTTGGGCCAGTAGAAGTGCATGGATAACCTTTGCTTGGTTCTCTTGATTCCAAGGTGACCAGCAAGGGGCATTTCATGCGCCAGTTGAAGGAGGAAGGGTCTTACAGCAAGGGGAACCACCAACCTCCTATGGTCTCTTTCTGTACACTCTGTAGGCTCACTATACAGGAGTCCACCTTCCCAATAAATCCGGTGCTTCCCAGGAGGTTCACCCTCAAGCTGGGAGCAGGCCTGTCTCCTTAGGCCTTCCAGAGATGGGCACTCATGTTGGCCCTTACTAAATTCTTCCCTGTCAGGACCACCTTCTACTAATAAGTCTTTTAGTTCAGGATGGTCATTTGGGTCAAATACTTCAGGTATCACCACCTCCTCGTCAGGTCCTGGTGATTGACCAACTACCTCCACCTCAGTGGTAGGTGAGTTAGGGGTAATGTTTTCTTTCCCTCTTTTGGATTTTCTGACTCATTTAGCCTTGGGTTTCCCCTTTGGCTGGGTCACTACATTGGTCTTGGCCAGTGCTGCCCTTGTTTGAGACCTTGTGCAGGATCTTTCAGCTGTATCTCCCGCAAGCCCTAAAGCTCTGAGATCATTTCCCAGCAAGACCTTTCCTGGAACACTCCTCTGTATGCTCACTGGAATTCTGACTGCTGTACCATTGATAGTAAGAGTTACAGGTATTAATGGGAACATGAGAGGTGGGCCATCAGCCAACATAGTGGGTACCAGAGGAGCTCTGGCAACTTCCTCTGGGTCTACCAAGGTAGAATCCACTACAGTTCGACTACACCCACTATCCCTAAGAGCTGGAGTATCTACTCCATTGATCAGCACACTGTCTTTAAAGTAGTGTTTCATATTATCTGGAATCCTAAAATAAGCCTCTGAGACTTTAGGCTCCCAGGGACCCAGGGAAACTAAAACTACCTTAGCTTCTATCCCACTGGGGAAGGAGTCTGGGGAGAAGGATGCCCCTGTAATCTCTTCTACCTCATAGGAGTAGAAGGCCAGATTAGCAGAGTGGACCCCCAAGGTTTTGACCTTACATCTGGGATCCCCCTTCACATGGTCAGTTTCTCCACAAGCAAAACAAGATCCAAAGGGTCTGTTTACATAGGGAGGCTTACTATAACCAGAGTTCTGTTTTGGAGGCTGACCTCCACTGCCCTGTGAGTTCTCTTGTGTCTTACCCTTATTCTTTCTTTTGTGGCCCTTATGGGAGGACGTTTTATTAGATTCCCCACCCTCCTTATCTTTGGATTTTTCCCCTCCTCCTGCTTACCAGGATGTGTCTTGTCCTTATGGACACTCTATGTGACACCCATACATCTGCTGCTATGGCAAGTTTCTTAGGATCTATCTCCTTTGACTCTGCCAAGTGCTGCTTAAGCTCAGGGGAAGAAGATGCAAAAATATGTTCCAGCATGACAAGACTTATCATACCTTCAAAGGTAGCGACTTCATAACCTTCAACCCAGCCAGTCAAGTTCTTTAAGGATTCAGTTACGTAAGATACCCAAGTACCACCTTCTTTCTTTTTGTACTCTCTGAATCTCTTTAAGTATTGGGCAGGAGGGGGGGGCGTGGCCTGGCAGCCATAAATGAGGCTGCTCTCTTGAAGAGCTCCGTGGATCCACAAACTCATCCGTAGAAGCGCGCCGACTTATAGCTACAAATCCAATGTTAAAATGACACCGGGGCTGCATGAATGCATGGAGCCTCCGATACCCGAGGCCATGTGAAAAACGAGGTGATATTGAAGATTTTATGCAACATTGTTGCTCACGGTGAGTGTCCTGAGCTGGCAACAAAATGGCGGCCACTCAGTGACTGAACAAAGGAACAGATTCGCCGAGGCTGGAGCAGAGGCTGGCGAGGACAGAGCAACTGGTGCCCCTGACTGAACAAAGGAACAGATTCGCCGAGGCTGGAGCAGAGGCTGGCAAGGACAGAGCAACTGCTGCCCCTTATGGGAAGCGCTGCAGCTGTGGAAGAACGGCACAGATCGGAAAGTGCTGCCCAAGAACTTGTCTGCCTTGCACTAGCAGCCCGGGTGTGCCCGGGGCCTGGAGATAGAGGGGAAACATCTCGGTGCACCTCTGCGGGCACCGAAGTGATCCCTCCTGCGCCCGAGGCACGAACAAGGTGCGGGAGCCGGGACCGGAGAAGCCCGCCAGCCCACTGTGTAGCACGAAGCGCTGCAGAGCTAAGGAACCGGAGGGAGTGGAGGGGGCCCAGGAAGCGAAGCATCAGAGGGCCGGAGAGAGGTGCGGGTGCCCACGGCTACGAGGAGTGCCAGGGAAGCGAGATTGTTGGTGGCGGGGGCCCAGCGCCCCGGAACAAGGGGACCGGTGATGATGTTATGGGCATGAATAAGCCCACGGATATTAAGAGCACTGAGGCAGCACGGTCCCCAAAAGTGTGGCGGGGTGCTGCCGTAGTGCCCCCCCCCGCACAGTGAACATTCCCAGGGTGGAGAGTGAGGCGAACAGACAGATGAAAAGGGGAGCAGGGGCCAATCACGTGACGTGGCGGGAGAAGAAAACTTTGGAGGCTGAGAAAAGAGCAGGCAGCCCCCCTCCAGGACAAGGCACAATGGGCCTGGCAGTAGCAGTGGAGCCCCCCCCATGGCTAGTGGAAAGCATAAAGAGTAGCTCGCAGAACAGACAGATAAGCACCCACTGCCAGTGGAAAGGGCGAACAGGGGCGGCCTAAGACTGACATTACCCACAAT
This sequence comes from Ambystoma mexicanum, assembly GCF_040938575.1. Lineage (NCBI taxonomy): Eukaryota > Metazoa > Chordata > Amphibia > Caudata > Ambystomatidae > Ambystoma > Ambystoma mexicanum. Next base: position 1,493,432,925 of record NC_090929.1, on the reverse strand, counting down.
AGGACACTGGAGGCCCTACTAGACTACAGTGGGCCAATGGTGCACAGCCCAAATTGGATTGCAATGGCATGATGCCGCACTGCCTGGGTCCGCAGGGCCAGAAGTGGGACCAATGCGCATTATACATGGTGGCATATGGCACAGAAACTGCCTCGTGAGTGCTAGAAAAGGATCGCGCCACTGGAAAAGTGCAGCGCCAGAGCACAAACTGATCCCAGGACCTTCAGGAAGTGAGAGCTGCAAACCCCCCAGGAGGCGGACTGGAACATTACGCAAGCAAGTGTAAGACGGTGAATCAGGATACAGTGGCATACTTTAGGACCCTATACAACAAACTCAGCATGTGCTTAGGGGGGCGGTAATTTGGGGAGGAGACTTTTAACTGCGCACTAAACCCGAAAATAGACAGATCAGATGGCAAAATAGATAGACCCACCCCAGCCGCCAGGGCGTTGCAGTCACTGTTAACGGATTTCGGGTTCGAGATGCATGGAGGGGGCGCCATCTGCAGGACAGACAATATTCACATTATTCGGCCCCACAAAATGTACACACCAGGCTGGATTACATGTTTGCCACACAGGAGCTAATGGCAGAAATAGCGCAGACAGAATATAAAGAGAGGGTCCTATCAGACCACTCACCACTGGTACTGGTATGCCAATACCGACCCCCGAGAGCAAGGATACCAACGTGGCGCCTCAGAGCAGAGGCGTTGAAAGATACAATTTTCAGGGAGGATTTGAGAGAGGAAATAATAAGCTATTTTGAGATCAATACTGGCAGTGTTGAGACAGCGGGTATGCTCTGGGAAGCCTTTAAAGTAGTAGTGAGGGGGAAAGCCATAGCTAAATCCAAGGGACTACAAGGAGGGATATTAGCCGAACTGCAAGACGCAGAAAAAGAATTAGAAACAGCGTTAAGAAGGGGAGGTAATACCAAGGAAGATAATGAAGCAATACTCAGGCTGCAACAGAAATGTGCTGGGCATTGGGAGAGATTCTGTAATCTCAACTATAAAAAGTACATAGAGAGACAGCATGCAGGAGGGGATAAACCTGGCATGGTTATATAAAAGCGAGACCCCTAGACCCACAATCAGAACAATAATGAAGGAAGATGGGCGCTTAGTGGACACCCAAGAAGGCGTTAATCAGGAATTTGTAGACTATTACCAACTCCTGTACGGAGATGAAGAGGGAAGTGATTGCAGGAAAATAAGAGAAACACTGGAAGACATAGGGTTGCTGCAAATTAGCACAGAGGAGCGAGAGGAGCCGGATGCTTTGATTACTCTAGAGGAACTAGAAGAGGTAGTGGTGCAACTACCCACCAGCAAGACTCCAGGGCCGATGGACTCCCTAACGAATTTTATAAAATGTATAGAAATTAGGTGCTCCCCCCACTTTTAGCGATGCTAAATGAGGCATACGAAGTGGGAAGGCTACCAGAGTCCCTAAGAGAGGCGATTATCATACTGCTCCCTAAACCCAATAAGCCTGGCAATTATTGCAGCTCATATAGACCGCTGTCAATGCTGAATCAGGATAGCAAAATGCTAACAGCGGTCCTGGCAAACAGAATGAGGAGGATCATTAATAAATTAATACACCCCGACCAGACCGGTTATGTCTCTAATAGGAATATATCCAACAACCTCAGACAACTCCACCGAGTTATTGAACACGCAAATGTGGACGCGGGCTAAATGGCAATTGCATCGCTGGATGCAATAAAGGCCTTTGACTCAATCAAATGGCCCTAGCTGATTGCGGCCCTGACCAATTATGGAATAGGACCTGGGTATCTCAAATGGGTCAAACTATTATATAGCGCACCGCTGGGCAGGGTTAAAACGGGAGCAGTAATATCAGAGAGGTGGCAACTCAGTAGACGTACTAGACAGGGATGCCCGTGGTCCCCTATGTTGTATATCTTAGCCCTAGAGCCCCTGGTGATATATCTGAGGCAGCAGTATGACATAATAGGCATCACCATAAAAGGGGAACCGCACTTAGTCTCCTTGTATGCAGACAATATGCTGTTGTATCTACGTTACCCTGAAGAAAACCTCCAATATGTTCTGGAAGTGATGGAGCGATTTGCAGGGCTGTCTGGCTTAGCAGTGAACCCTAAAAAATCTTGTATATTTCCACTGGGCAGATACAAAGGGATCCCGTTAGATCAATTACCTGTTTTACAGATACCATGGGAGGTCAACACGTTTCGATATCTTGGGATAGACATCCATCATACGGTGGAGGCAGAGCACCAACATAACACTGAGAAAGCGATCAAGAGTATTGAAAATAGTATGAAGTTCTGGGTAAAGCTCCCCTTGGCGATGATGGGACGAGGGGCAATGCTGAAAATGGTGGTCCTGCCAAGACTACTGCATTATTTTGGGAACATCCCATGCCTGATACCAAGGCGATTTTCTGCTACATATACATGGCATATGCAGGGAATTCCTTTGGCATGGGGCGAGGAACAGAGCTGCCCTTTGGAAGCTACAAAACTCACACGAGAGAGGGGGTATAAAACTGCCAAACTATGAAATCTACTGTATAGCAAGCCAGCTACAATATATAGCAAAATGTCTCTCAGAAGAACCAACCTCAGAATCCAGGCTGTTTCGACTGGACTGTGCCTCATTCTTCTTAAAAGAAATGATGTGGCTGCCCAGATCGGATATGGAAGGGCGCCCAAAGATGATGATACTAGGGTGGGAGATATGGCGTAGGGCCTGTCAGGTAATGGAGAACCCATCCCTTTGTTCCCCACAAGTGCCACTAGTCGCACTGTCGGGAAAAGAAAAGCAACTAAGGATGATGATCAGGAAGCACTGGGAACCGGTAGGGATAGCAACAATGGGAGACATATGGCAAGAGGGGAAGATAAAAGACTTTGAGATGTTGGAGGAGGAAATGGGGTTACATATGGGACAATATATTACATACCATAGGGTGGTGCAGCGAATCAAAGAGACATGGTCCGAAGTAGTACTAGAAGATCAACCGGACGCCACCATAGATACAATATAGGACATAGCAGAAGGAGGACACAAGATATCTAGGATATATGAGCTGATGATGTCCAAAGTGAGGAAGGAAGTGGTACAACTGAGACAGGACTGGGAGGAGGAAGTGGGTGCCCCAATGAGTGATGGGATGTGGGAGCGAGCACAAGGGTACCATAAGAAAGTGTCAAGGAATGCAAGGTTACAACAGATACAATTATATATAACCCGCAGGGCTTATATGACACCCCAGAGGATAGCCAAATTTAAAAATACAGGACGACAATCATGCCTCAAATGTGACGAAGAAAACGCTGCAATGTTGCACATGTTTTGGACATGTCCAGTAATTGAGAGATTCTGGGAAGAAGTAGCACATAGGCTGGAAGAAAAAGGGATTAAGATAGTGGTGGAAACAGCGTGGGCATGCCTGATAGGGGGGTTTCCCAGACCACGTAAACTCAAGCATGTAAGTAAACTAAAAGACTTGGCATGCATACTTGCAAAGCGTAGAATCGCTATGGGATGGAAGGCATGCCATAGACCAAGAATAGAAGTATGGTGTAAAGACCTTCAGAAATGTGCAGAAGCTGAAACCACAGTATGGCAGGAAGCTAGTAATTCTGGAGGGGAGAAGGAGGCTGAGACCTTGATAGCCTGGAAACATCTAATAGCCACGTTATTTGGTCCCACGCAAGACCGGTCAAGTGATTGGGACCCAGCAGAGACCACAGGAGAGGAATCCCTACTGCAAGATGAAGAAATAGAATATGAAGGAGAGTAGGCTCGACCGGGGTGAGGGAACGGGAGAAGCAGTAGACACCGATGGAGTGATGTAAATTCAAAATGTTATTATATGCACTGCAAGTTTGGTTTGTGTTGTTTGTTGAAATAAAATTCATTACATTTTTTTTTAAGTATTGGGCAGGAGTTTTTCCAAACTTTAAGATGAGAATCTGCTTCAACATTGCAAAATCTGCTCTCACAGCTTTTGACATTTCCATAATGGCACTACAGCCAGAATGGGGCAGTCTGCTAAGTAACCAGGCAATTTTATCAGCATTGTCAACTTGTTGAACTTCACATGCATACTCAAATGTATTCAGCCAGTCCATAATGTCATTCTTTTCCTCATACACACTGAGCAGATCCTTAGGAAATCTTGGATGAGAGGAGGACCCAGACCCATGTCCAGGACCCTCGGATCCATTGGCAACTTGAAGCTTAGCCAGTTCCAACTGGTGATCCCTGTCTTTTTGTTTTTCTGCCTGCTCTATCTTCAGTTTGGTCATGCTAAATTCAAGCTCCTTCTGCCTAAACAGCAGTTCTTGCTTCTTGAATTCAAGCATGGCCTCACCTTCAGCGCTGGCAGAGGAAACATTAGACATTAAATCTTCCAAATCCTCATGATTTCTATGGATCAGTGCAGCGGCAGAACTACCAGTTATGATATGATATGATATGATATTTTATTTGTATTGCGCTCGTACACAAGTGTTTCAGAGCGCGACTAGGCAAGGGAGGGGAACAAGGGAGAACACAGCACAACATAAAAACAATCTTACTAGGCCCAGGGACATTGAGAACGCGCAAGTGCATGGAAAAGGGAAAAAGGAAAAAGTGCATGGAAGGGGGAGAGTGGAAAGTGCAGAAGCCGAGGAGCGCAGATAAATAAAATAAATAGAAAATTGAGGCAAACTGTGGTAGTGCAGCCAGCAAGTGGCAAGTGCTGTGTTTAAGGCAGCAGACTGGGTAAGTCTGAATAAGTGCAGAAAAAGAAGAAAAATGGGGGGGGCTGTATGGGTAAAGATACAGTCCCCAGTGCAAGGGGTGTCCAGGAGGCAGTGCAGGAAGGTGGCAGGGTGAGCAGGTACCTGGGCCCAGGGGACAGAGGGTGGCCAGATGCACAGTGCCGAGAGAGCAGATCAGCAGGGGAGAAGGGGAGCGAAGGCAGAAGCAAAGAGGTAGGTTTTGAGGTGCTTCCGGAACCGGAAATGGTTCTCCTCAAGTTTCAGAGTGGCAGGGAGGCTGTTCCGGAGGGAGGCCCCAGCCGAAGATAGAGATCTACCCCCAGCTCGTTCCTTTGAAAAACGACTGACTCTGAGGGAGTTGGAGGTAGAGGAGCGAAGAGTTCGAGACGGACCAAGTGGGAGCAGCCCCACCTCCTTTTGCACTGTCCTCAGAAGCTATGGCACCAAGCTGAGCTTCTTGCCAGTCCATGATTCTTTGGATCATTTCCATTTTTGTGCCTTGAGCAGAGACACCTCTCTCAGCACACATCTTTCTCAATGTTTCAGATTTAGAAGCATTTAAAGTTAACAAGGTACTTGTTTCCATATTGATAGATAGGACTATGGCCTTTTTCATTTATACTACAACAATTCACTTTGTGTCCTGGTAGGAATAACTCAAAATGCCTTCGCTAGTATGTAACACTGGATACCTTCAGTCCTATCCCACCGCTGCACACCAATTTGTTAAGAAGGATTTCTGAACTCTGCAGAGGATCAGAAGGCCAACCTAGTTTCTTGGAATAGGGTAACCTCTGGACAAGCCACACCAATCAGGGTAGCTATGGCAGGCGGTCAAGACTAAGTATCAGGAGGGGTGAGGATGACGGAAGGACCTCAATGAGCACACAGAGCAAGGACACTTACAAATTACTTCAGACAGGTGTTATATCAAAAATATAGACACATTTATTACAAGGCCTTTGTAACATAGACCATAGCAAAAGAATCACAGTATCACTCAGTAAACTAATACATCACACTCAATACAATATATATACAAGACCATGGGGGTCCAAAGGGGTGACTGCACGAAATATGTCGACAACCTAAATGGGAAGGAAACAGGCAGTGCAGTTAATCTTTAGGCCCAGTTCAACATCAATAATACACCTAACTAAGAGGCAGTCCAAGCCCTACGAAGAGAGGAGCCTTGTGCTCAATAGTACATGCACGCGCTTGTGCCAATGGGCGGAGTAGGGTCTCTTCAAGGGTCTCTAGCAGCTCAGGAAGGTGGATGAGGCGATGCAGAACAGGTTCCCACTATTCAAGAAGCACCTCCACGTGGAGGCAGAGGCAGTTCAAGAGTGCGGGATGGAGTCGCTGTTTCGCAATAGCAGTGGAAAGGAGAGGGGACCTAAGGGGCCACTCGTGCATAAAAATGGGCTCTTGTGCTAGGGGCCACCGGTTGGGGTAAGGAGTACTCACCGGTCCTCGATGCAAGCAGACCCAAACTTCGCCATTTCAGTCTACTTCGCTGGCAGGTACGAATGCGGCAAAAAGGACGTCTCAGCACCTTTCAGTTCCTGAGATACAGCGATGATTCCCAAACGGGACAGTGGCGATTTCTCTGCTCCGGGAGGACGAATCGACCCAATTTCACTGCAGCAGGCTTCAGGGGCAAGAGGGTCACAAATGCAGTGAACTTGCACAGGTCGTTGCCACGCCAGGGCAACATGGTAACGCACTTACTCCGGTCCTGGCGCACTCGTCTCACTTCAGACCTGGGAATACCAAGTGTACGAAATTCGGTGTGAGGGTGCTGCGTCCAGCGAGAGTATCTAGGGACTTTGGAAGTGACTATAGACCCAAGTGTGCTGTATGGTAAGATACATTGCACACTTGTAACATGTTGCACAAAAGCTGCAACATGAGGAAAGAACTAAGGGAAACAAAGTCTCCCAGTACTGACTGTCTTAAGGGAATGTCAGTTTCCCCATAAAAGGGAGCGAATGCCCAGAGGAGTGCAGCTGAAGGCTGTGCTTCTCTGGCAAAGTCAGTCAATGGTGTCTAAACAGCAGCAAAAAGTTTGGGGGTTGACACATGGAGGGAAAATTACATACAGCTATGAAATCTTTCCTAATAGCCAGCGGCATTGGCCTCCCCTACATAGCTCCCAAACTCTGGAATGCCCTTCCCAACGCACTCAGAGCAGAACTCACATTTCGCAAAACCCTCAAAACCACACTATTCACAGAAATCTCTGCACCTTGTAACGCCTTATAATCAGAAATGCATATGTCTATGTAACTTCCAACCCGTTCCTTTGTAACCAGCAATGTATCATATATTTAACAGCGTTACGATGCCTACGGGCTGATGCGCGCTTTAAAAAATTGAATAAGTAAATAGCCTCCTGCTCCTCTTCACTCCACTCAAACTCGGCCATATTTCAGTGCTGTAGGTGCCTATCAGTACCTTTCCAGGTGTAGTGGCACGTCCACTGGCTCACTGTTGCTTAATGAGGATGCACCTGGACTGCAGAGCAGTTTCTGTTAAAGCAGGATTTTCCCACGTGATCTCTGAGCTGAACAGCCTGTATTTTCTAATGAAGCTGAAGGTTTCAGTGTTCACTTTCGCTCTGTGTGCATGGGATCGTTTAGATTCGTTCTCTTGGGATCATTCGCACTGTTTGACTCGTACAATTCTGAGCGCAATGGAAATCGGATTTCTGTGCATGGAAAGCACGATTTATCAGCCCAAAGAATGAACAAAGTCAGATGATAGTCATCTCAGAAGTCAAAACGCATTCTACCGTGAATTTAGTGACTACAATTACTAAACTGATGAGGAGACTAACTACGACTCAGATATATCATATATACAACATAGTCTAAAGAGGTCGAATAGTCCCGCATCAAAAGAAAGAAATAAAAGACAAACCATCAGAAACCAGGTTAAGGACAAGCACATTCACAGAATAGATCAGGATTCACATCGTCTATAACAATCAATATCGAAAAACCAAATTGAAATGAAATTGACTTCATGGAACACAAAGGGACACGAGCATCTCTTTGATCAGATGCATCCGGTCCTGGCGGGAAGTCAAATTATATGTCTCCAAGAGACATGGCTATCTCACCCTCCAGCGTGTGATGGCTATAAGATATTTGTGAATCCAGCCCAAGTGAAACAAAAAGGAAGACCATCCTCAGGTCAACTGACAATGGTCAAAATAGATTCCATATGGACCCCAATTGAATCAAAAAACTTAAATCTATGGTCTCAATATACCATCCTACAGAAACTGAACAAAGATGACATCCAGTATATGCTTCTGAGAGATATCCCGACACTAGTAGTATTCAACCTGTACTGGAACAACCTGTACTGCAACCCCGTGGCTATCAACGAACTGATCTTCATAGACACAATCATGAGCCAGCTTGATTTCATAATAGCTAAATATCAAAGCCTAGATATTGTGCTATGTAGGGACATGAATATTCATCTTGTCGATAAAATGGGTAACTTCAAAGACAGATCTAAGCTGACAACAAAAGAAAGACTATGGGCTAAAGAAATGGACATGAGGTGTTTGACGAGTGTGGGAACCTATCAAACAAAGCAAAAACAAAAATCCCGACTTGGACCAAGGGGCAATCGTAAGCTATTCTAGATTACATATATACATCACCAGCCATTCATGCAGCAAGATGCTGAATGGAGATTCTGCTGACAAATAACAGCGATCATCATATCCTACTACTAACCTGGGCAGATCACGGAGCACAGCAACAAAAACAACTGCTCCCAACTTTGACCTTAACATACAACAAACAAGATTACGAATAAACCCGGGTCAAATGGAAGATCTTGTGGATAAATTACAGAACTCTGAGAAACCCCCTCTACTAAAAATAAACTATGAATGGTTATTAGAATCACATACTCGAACAAAGAAAGGCGGAATTAAGGTCAATCAATACCATATCCACCATTTTGACTCCAAAATTTAAAAAAAAGGAAAATATGTAGACAAAAATGTAAACATACCAACAAACCTGATCTCCTGGCTATTAGAACCGCAAAACAAGGCTACAGAAACTGGATCAAGACCCATAAAGCTACTATGATGCAGAACGATGCAGAAAATATGCTAAAATGTTTAAAAAACCGTAACACACGTGACCTATGGGGTTTATTGAATGCGCCTTATATGCTCATGCAAAACGTAACAGAAGCGAGATGGAAAACCCATTTTTTGCAACTATACAGAAGAAGAGCGAACATTGACGAATACCTTCATCAAGACACAGTAAACTGGACAATCACTAGAACAAAAGAAGAACTTGTTCAAATTATCAAAAAGCTCAATCCATCAAGAGCTCCTGACGGTCTAACCAACGATATGATATGATATGATAGTTTATTTATATAGCGCCTATACACAATGTGTTTCAAAGCGCTTCAAGGCAAGGGAGGGAACAAGGGAAAATACAATGACATTCTTAAAGGCCATGAACAGTAAGGATGTGAAATGAACTATCGTCCTCGGCCTGACGACATTTCAGATAGTGCAAGAGCTAAGACATAGATAAGGAAGGGAGGGGTAGAGTGGGAAGGAAATGGAAACAGACAGGCGACTACCATACTAGGCCTGACGACATTTCTGGTAGAGCCGGAGAAAAACAAGAGGTGAGGGAGAGGGGTGCAGAAAGGTAGGAGAGGAACAAAACAAGCGACTATCATACTAGGCCTGACGACATTTCAGATAGTGCTGTGGGGTGGGAAGGTGGGGAGGAAAAAAACAGTAAGGGGAGGGGAGAGGAGACAGATGAGGTTGCTATCATACTAGGTACAGGGACAATTCTGATAGAGTAAGTGCATAGAAGAAAGTAAGGAGAGGAGATAGGAAAAGGGAGAAGGAAAGGAGGAGAGAACAGAGGAAAAGGGAGAAGGGAAAGGAGGAGAGAACAGAAAGTTAGCAGTCAAAAGAGTGGAGAAGCAAGAGGGGAGAGTGAATACAATTGCAGAAGTCAGTAGTAACACATAATGTTGCAAGCCAGGATACAAGATGAACATGGGAACAGCATGATTCAGGGCCACCATGAGTACAAGATGCAAAGGAAGTCCAGCATGAGAGTTGAGAAAGGGTGACGTACCATGAATGGATGAAGTCCATAAAAGTCAAATCAAGCATTGGCCACAAGACGTTGATGGTGACACCAGAATGTATCAGGACAGACTCCTGCAGAAGTAGGTTTATCAGAAGTGAGGGGGGAGCAGGGTAGAAGAATCAAGCAAAACAGGCAACACCTGTGTGAGAGAATGGTGGGGGCACAAGGGAACATCACGGGGGATGGGCTGTGGGGACAGAGGGAGTAACACATGTTGGTGCAAAATACTTCAAAACTCACCAGAGCACTAGGCTGACATCTTACTGCAAATGTTAACCATAATCAATCTATATAAACAAATTCCAACAACTTGGAGAATGGCAACACTCATAACTATTTACAAGCAAGAGGACAAAGAATATCCTGCAAATTATAGACTTATTGCACTTCTTGATCCCCTGGGCAAAATGTGTGCAACCATTCTGCTCCACGAACTGTCAGCATGGGCCACTGAACAAAATTGCTTAGGCAAAAGACAAACAGGCTTCACCAAATTAATAGGTGAAAACAACAACCTACTGCTGCTAAATATTCTGATACATGAAGCCCTGAATAAAAAAACAATAGTTTGGATGTCATTTGTGGATTTACATCTGGCGTTTGACTCTGTAAACCGACAGCTCTTACGGACCAAACTCGGAAAATGGAAATGCCCAAACCACATTTTACAACCTATTAAAGCCCTCTATTCAGAAACTAAGATCAGAGTAAGACTGAGCAAAGAGGGAATGCAAACTGTACACAATTAAACATGAAATGGACTCAAACAGGGCTGCCCATTGGCAGCAACCTTGTTTAATCTCTTCACTGCTGATATCCAACAAGAAATGTGGCAATCCATAATGAACCCTCCAAGGATATACTCTACACCACTGCCACTAATGATGTACGCAGACGATATCGTCTTGCTCGATCAAACCCCTCAAGGTCTTCAGCATAGTCTGGATGCAATGGAAACATACATGAAAAAAACGAGCTGGAAATAAATGTGGAAAAAACGAAGATAATGTCCATAACAAAAATAACGAAGAAAACATGAACACCAATTTTCAAAATGAATGGCCTGATATTAGACAAAGTCCAAACTTTTAAATTCTTGGGCCTAACAATTAACCAAACAAAAGATGAAAAAGAATGGACAGAAGTTCTGTGTAAAAAAGCATATGCCTTTGCTAGACAAGGCCAGGTGATTCATCGTAAATTCGGAAAATTCTCCTTCCTCCCTATAACGACCTTCTATAGGAGTAAAGTTACCCCAGCATTGACATATGGAAGTGAAACATTCGCAATACAGCATCCAAACATATGGCCTAAACTGGAGGCAATATTTTGGAGAAAGATCATGAACCTTCCGGCCTCATTCCCGATTGCAGGGATACGCTTTGAAGTGGCAATACAATCCCTGAGATCAATCGTCTCATGGAAGAAACTTCAACGAAAGATCATCACCAACGAAAAAATTCCAGCAATTGACATATTGAGAGTAAACCAAAACTCAATGAACGTGAACATTTTTACTGAATGGAAACACCAGATGACACAGATAATGATACAAGAAGAAATCACAACAGAAACGCTACTCAACCAACCACAATATGCGAAAAACGAAAATAATGCGTAATGACTGGATAAAAACATGCAAAGAAAAAGCAACCTACAAAGAAAACCTGATATGTAACACAGAAATAAGAGCACTCAATCAACTACCTCCATATCTCATTTTATTTCCAGATAATAGAATAAGAACATTATTCATGCATGAAATTTCAAATGAACACTCTACCAACGAGAGCCAGATTGCTTATAACTAAGCAGGAAAAGAAGGGAAACCAACACTGCAGGTTCTGCAAAAATCAAGAAACAATAGAAACACTGGCCCTCATTATGACCCTGGCATTAACCAATGGCGCTATTAGCACCATGGTTAACGCCGGTAATTTACCGGATCCGCCATGGTGACATGGGAAATTACCGCCCCATTCCAAGGTTGGCGGGGGGTAATTCCCCATTTACCATTTGCCCTTCCCCATTCCCATTTTTGCCCCATAGGGCTCAATGGGAATGGGGAAGGCGGTAATTACGGTACCGCAAAATGCAGTACCGTAATCACCTTCAAGGTCCCTTTGCAGGTCCTTACCTTAACGGCTGGTACAGATCAGCCGTTAAGGTCGGGACCTGCAAGGGGACCTCGTAATCAGGCGTTAAGGGATTACCGGTACCGGTACCCTTACCGGTACCCTTACCGGTACCGGTAATCCCTTAACGCCAGGGTCGTAATGAGGGCCACTGAATCACATCATCATGATATGTCCAGTACTGCAGGCCGAAAGAACGTTATGTAGAACATATTTTAGTATTCTCAATGAAACCCTCACCCCGGAAGCAAGATGGGCCAAAATAATGGCGGGGAAAGAGAAAAAACTGATCTACATCATCATAAAATTCTGGGAAAAACAATGTCCATGCTGCCAAGTCAATGACAATTTAATCCCTGCGTGTCCGGCCACATGTGTAAAGAAATCAATTGACTATGAAAGAATATATATTGAATAGGAGATGAAACTACTCTGTATTGTAAATATGAAATGAAAAGTTTATGTATAAACTAAACCATTTTAAATAAAAAAAACAACAAAAAAAAGTCTGTTGCCAACAAGAGCAAAAATCCTCAAAATCTGCTCTGCCTAAAGACTTGGAGTTACCAGTGGTTTAGCCTTTTCCCTTTGCGCCCAGCTAGGTGCACGCACACATGGTAGGTACCGTTTTTGTCTAGACACTTGTGGGAATGCTGGAAGGTAGGACATGTGTTGTTGGCGAAGTGTTTTGGTGGGTGGACAGAGGGAAATGTCTGAAAATTTAGTTTTTTTCATCAAATTTCAGACTTTGACGGGGATTGTGGGTAATACATTCTGGGGCAATTAGCCCAAGAAGGAACTCTGTGGATTCCCACAGGTGTCTTCTTTTCAGAAATGCATGGGGTTCCCTGTTTTCCTTGCTGGCTTCGACTCCCTAGGCCTAAATCTGTAGGTTGTCCACATGAGCAAAAATCCTCAAAATCTTCTCTGCCTAAAGACTTGGGGTTACCAGTGGTTTAGCCTTTTCCCTTTGCGCCCAGGTAAGTGCACCCACACATGTGAGGTACCGTTTTCGTCGGGACACCTGTGGGAATGCGGGAAGGTAGAACATTTGTGCTTGCGTGGTTTTCATAACGTTTTCGAATATTTGCTGATGCACTTTGTCACACAACCCTTTCATTTCCCAAATGTGACCTACATTTAGTTGCTGCTTTAGGCACTATACACTTTTGTAATCTGCACAAGTCACCTACCCTTGAAAAGGTCTGTCTGTGCTCTTTCAAATAATGTATGCGTGCCCTTCCTCACCACATTTGTTTTCTTAACTTACACATGCTAAGTACGTCTGTTTAGGCCGTAAGCATAAAAAACCTGTGTACCATGGCTCCCTTTTTGGCTTGTGCTATTGCTTATTTTGTGAAACATTACGAAAAGTGTGTTATTTCCGAACTGGAAGAGTCGGGGGGAAATGTAGCAGGGCATGGCTTTTCTCAAAATGCACAGAAGCCATTGCCTTACCGGGCCAACCATGTCCACCACATACCTTTTTTTCGATCATTTTTCCAATTTTTCCCCAAACTATGGAATTTTTACCTACATAGTTGTTGCCTGACCTGCGCAAATCACCAAAAAAGGCCTTGGCATTTGGGGTTAAGGGGGGACTCTTGGCAGTTAACGGGTTAAAGAGCCATATATGTTTTGGGTGTTACGCAGTTCATTGCTCAAACTGTGGAGATTACCTTTCACAGAAAATCTATGGGAAAGTTTTGTAAAAACCTACCCCGAGCCTCTTCGTTCATAGAAGGTGTGAAGTGGGAGGTATGTGCTGTTAGGTTAGAAGACAGAGGCTGTAACAAGCATGTAATGATGTATTTTGGCCGTCATTTGGTGTGCAGTGTTGGTAGGAGTAGGGCAAAACCTCGGACGCAGCATGGGAGAGAGGGGAAGAGACAGAAAGCGCGGCTGGAGCGTTGCACTGCACTCAAGGAAATGTTCTAAAGTGCAAACACCTTGCTCAGTGCCACATAGTTGATTACTGGTACTGTATATTAGTTTGGAGAAGTACATGTCCTCTCTCTCGGTAAAAATATGAAGTGCAGGTACTAAGGGCCGGGTAGGAATTTAAATCACTGGATAGCGCGTTGCAGTATACATTTGTTTTGATGCATTTTTTTCTAGCGTGGTCCCACTGACATACAGGGGGGGCCTGCCACCGCATGTCCTGGGGGAGCGTCCATCCTCCAGAAGCTTTTGAAAGAAATCGTTTCTTTCAGAAGTCGGGATTTGACTTCTGAAAGAAATTATTTCGAGGCCAGGAAGTGCCTCTTTTTTTTTTTTTTAAACCTCCTCGCTTCGAGGTAATGATATGAACCTATTGTTATTGGATGCGCTTCGCCGCCGGGGGCGCATTTGATAGCAGTGAGGCACCTGCCTCACTCGGGGGAGCCGTTGAAAGGCTCCCCCGAGCTGGCATGGTGGGGGGCTGACGGTGCCTTTTGTTGGTTGAAGGGCGCCCGTGGCGGAGAGGCGCATTTGGTGACAGTGGGGTGCTGAGCACCCTATTGTCATTATATGCGCCACGGACGCATTTGATAGCAACAGCCCGCCTGCCGCACCTTTTCCCGCTACGCCAGCTCGGGGAGCCCTTGAAAGACTCTCGCAAGCTGGAGTGGTCGTGGCTAATAGCTCCCTGGGGGCATGGCGCCCCGGGCAGTCGCCCAGCTCGCCCACCCCCCCTCCTCCCCAAGGCCGGGCCTTTATGCTGGCTGTGTGCATGCCTGTGACTGAACAAGTGTTTGCCGCATGGCTGCTGGTGTGAATGGAGTAAATGAGAGACTGAATGTTGTGTGATTTGGTGTCCCTGGGTGGTGTGTGTAGTGATACCGCTTCCACCCTGGTACATTCTCTTGCACCCCAGCTGCCAACCACCATCATCTCATCCGACTGTCCCTCTGGTGTCACTGTGCCCTTTCCCTGTCTGTCTTCCTATCTCCCTGTTACTATCTCCCTAGCCTCCGTCCCTAACACCAAACTGTTCTTGGCATTCCCCTTCTCTTTATTATCCTTAGCCCTACTCTTTCACAACATCCTCCCTTCTTCGCTTGGAATTCAATGGGTTGCGCACTGGCACTCCCTCCCCACCCCCAGCATTCAGTTTACTGTTATGCCCATTGCCCCAATAGGCCAACACTGCTGCAGGAGGCCATGCCCCTGCCAGATAATCCCTAGTGTCTTCTTTCAATATGATGTGCTTTCCTGATGCACTTTGAAATAGCAATGGTGGTGGCAAACCTGTCTTGTGATGGAGCTGTACTGCCATTGTCTCTCCCTCATCATGGGGAAAAGTGTTAAGCCGCTTCCATGCAGTGTCCTTATTCTAGGTGCTGGCCCGTCAGGCCAGGACAGCCAGTGATGTCACCTCGCCATTATGCCATCTCTTCAATGGCCTCACAGGAAGAAATGGATGCCGCTCATCTGCAGCATCCTCATTCAGGATGCCGACCCACTAACCAATCAGGGCGGCGCCAGCGAGTGACGTCATCTTACTCTTTTGTTATCTCCTCAAAGGCCCCATAGAAAATTGATGTATTAATGTATTTGTATTAGTTTGTTACGCACCCCAGGCCTCAGGGCGCACATCAAAAACCAACAACTAAAAAGAAAACAGTTCAGCAAAAAAATAATTAATCACGGGAAGAGAGTAATGTTAACTGTTAATTGAATACAATTGTTTTAAGTCACTTACGAAAGGTGAGGAGGCACTTCTCTCTACGTAAGCAATCCATTTTAGGCATGTGCGGCCTAGACAGGAAAGGAACGCCCCTTCCCTCTTGTTCTCCTAACCTTAGGGCATATAAGATGAAAGGTGTCAGTAGATCTAGTTATTCTCCCCTGTGGTTGTAGGATGAGACTTTCCCTAAGATACACAGGAACATACCTGTGTAAACACGTATGCATCAATTTCATGATCTGAAAGAGAATCCTGGATGCAAGTGGCAGCCAATTAAGTTCCCTCCTAGTGGGAGTGATGTGGTCCCTCTTAGGGATGTTCTTAATGATTCTCACAGCATCATTTGGAAGTGTCTGCAATTTGTTGCTACTATTCTTATTCGCTCCGCTCGGGAGCGCATTGCAAAAATCCAGCCTGGGCATTATAAAGGCCTGCACAAATATTTTACAGTTTTTGCTTGTGACGCATGGTTTCACCAGCCTCAATAGTTTGAAGTGATACTGGGACTTTTGAACTTCACTACCCACCTGAGCATCAGCACCAAGCGAAGAGTCCAGTCCCACACCCAGTGTTTTGACTTTATCTTGTGCTTTGACACAGTGACCATCAATAAGAAAGCTTGAGAAACGTGGGTCAAGTTTCATTCTTGTTTAAGGGGACCCAAATAACAGAATCTCAGTCTTGGCATTGTTTAGACAAAGCCAATTAGCTGTCATCCAGTCTTTTACCAGCTTGTAGGATGGCCCATCCCCAACACGGAGCTCCTTTGTTCTCTGTGTGTGAACGCAAGTCCCAAGTATTCTTCTGTGTTGAGTGGGTTAAGATTATTTAAACGATATTCTTTCCATGTGGCCTAATTCTAGTAGTGGCGATGTGGAATGCAGCCCCGATTGTGTGAGCGAGAGCAGTGGTATGATGATTCCATCTGGGCCCTGTCCCAGGGCTGGGTTTAATGGAGAGCTCCCAATGAATAACATTGAGCAGCTCAGATGCATGGATGTTCTATGCAGATTCCAAGCCACACTGCAGCAGCCCGTACGTATTGAGAGCAATTGGGGCATGCGGCAGAGGCTGGGCAACAGCAAGCAGCCTCACCATACCGCCTCCTGTGACGGTGGCCGTGGAAACCTGCTATGCTCTCTCTCTGCAGGCCTTCCATCCTTCTTTCAGCAGAGGTCCCGCTGCACCAATGATACGCTCCCCCAGGCGGGAGATCGTAGAGGGGCAGGGCCATGTCACAGGCAGCCTCCTAAAGTATGTATTGATGGTGGCGCTTAGAGCCACAACGAAAGCACAGCGGATTTGCCGCCAAGCCCTGTCGAGTCTCTCCCAGGTAGGAGCCGTTGCCGGTAGGGCCACGCCATGGCGGGCTGCCGCAGGCGGGAGTTACTTGCATCCGTGTGGACATCGGGGGCAGGGGGGTTGGCGGAAACCTGCAGGCAGTGTGTCGCCAGCCGCACCATGCAGGTGGTCCCAAATGCAGGAAGTTCAACATGTGGAGCCCTTCGACACTGAGGGTGTCCCCTGGCAGTGGGCTGATGGCGGTCCTCGCGGGCACCATGCTGGGGAGGCCGGTGGATCCATGGTGTGCTGGGGAGATCGGCGGATCGTTGCTGCATGTTGGGGGCTGTGGGGAATTTGCGCCCCTCATTGTGGCCACCATTTTGGCCCTAAGTGCTGTGCTCGCCCCGACTTCATCAATGCCGATGGCAAGCTTCGGGCCACCATCTTGGCCCTAAGTGCTGTACTCTCCTTGGCTTCATCAATGCCGTTGGCACACTTTGCCACACCAGTCGCATGGCTGGGACCAGCTGTGTCCCTCGTTGTGGCCACCATATTGGTCTTTGACACCCTGTGTGCCACAGCTTCATTAACGCCTTTGGCCCACATCGCCACGCCACTCTAGCTCCTCTCCTCCAGGAGCGAGCTGGGCCATGTTGGCAGCATGGCTGGGGCAGGTCGAGCCCCTTTTTATTCAGGATCGGCAGTGTGCCAGATCCCACCTTAATTGCCAGTTGTTAAGGGGCCCGTGGGTCCCGGGCCCTGCTGGTGCAGGGCTCTGCCTGGCAGGCCCACTGCCTGCTGCGCCAAATGAGACACAGGAGGCATGAGTCATGTTGGTGAAAGACTGTCGAGCAGGAAGCAGATCGGCCCTTTATTGGCATGATGAAACGTCGCCCACGTGTCACATCACATGTGACTTTCACACCAGCCCAAGAGGGGCTTAAGTCACAACAGTATCATTCATTTTGCTGCACCACTATTCTGTTTATTTTGGTTTAATTGACCTCTGGCCAGTTCAGAGCATTCTAAAATATAGCAGAAGTAGGAGACGGAAAGACAAAAGCCAGAGAGCATGCGAAGAGGGTAGACGATGCGTATGGAAATGAAGAAAAGGAGCAGGGGAAAAAGGACAAACATGCTGCGTTTGAAAGCACCTGTGGATGCACTAGGAGAAGGGGAAGGGTAGGTGTTAAAAGTAGGAGAGTGGAGGCACAGAGGAAGGAGTAGATTGGATGTAATTGTTTGTTATGGTATTTTATAGCTCAAACATGCCTCCTTTTTGCTTTTTCAGGGAGTACAAAGACACTGGGGAGAGGCAGAAGAAGAGAGTTGGCAAGTGGCAACCTGTTCATAATGGGTGACTGGGTGCAGCCCTCCCTTCATGGACCCATCAATGCTTTCTGCAATGCAGAGCGTAACCCAATGGCGTGCCCAGGCTGTTTTGTCTGGGGTGCCCAAGTGGGGCACTGATTTATGCAGGGGTGGCATGAAGTACGAGCGCAAACACACATGATGATTATAGTTTAGGATAATGGGGTGGCCAATATGATTCCAGGGGTAGCACGTGCCACCCCACACACCACTCCCTGGACACACCACTGACAGCGTCCCCCATCTGTAAATGTACTGGGGAGCACTGTGCATAAGTGTGCCATCCAGTGCCTGCAGTGACAGCTGCCCTGCAACTTCTCTTAAGGGGGCCATCATACTGGTGACGAATACAGTTCAGAGGAAGGGTGCCTTGCCAACTCAACTGACGGTGACAAGGGTATCTACTCCAATGGGCTGTGACAGGTGAGGCGGCGGGAGGCAGGTGTCGATCAGTTCCTCCTGGTTCCACCTACAGTTCTCCCTACTGTGGAGAGGAGTGCTACTTTAAAAAAATAAAATGTGTGGGGTGGGAGAGCGTCAGTAGGAGGGGTTGGGAGCAGCACGAGGGCAGTGGGCAGAACCTGGTCACTGACAGGGATGTGGGACAGGCTGGGAGAGCGACATGAGGGCAACACTTGGAAAGCAAGCAGCAAGAAAAGGTTCATTAGAGTGTCAAAACAGATATATTTTGGTGTGGGCTCCAGCAGCACGAAAATGTGTTTTACATAGCAATACTGCCATACTATATTGGGTACTTTGAGCTTGAAAATGTGTTTTACATAGCAATACTGCCATACTATATTGGGTACTTTGAGCTTGAACATGTGTTTTACATAGCAATACTGCCATATCATATTGGGTACTTTGAGCTAGAACATGTGTTTTATAGGGCAATGATCCCATATTGTTGGCACTTTTAGGAAGACACATGTTTTACAGGGCAATAGTGGCATATTGTTGGAGACTTTGTAAGGCAAGATCTCCAGACAATAAAAACACTCCTCTGGGAAAAGTCTCAGTGCTCCGCTTTGCAAGGAAAACAAGATTTAGTTTGCATGCGAAAGGAAAACGGTATCAGAAGGTCCAGTAGAACCAAACTGGTATGGAGCTCTCTGTTAGTTCAAAGTGAGTACAAGGTTTTAAGGAAAGGCACTCACGACATGAACAATATACAGTGTTAATCCCCCAACCTCATTGGCTAACACCTATATACATACTACCAGTTACCTATAGCCCCTTGACCGATTGGCCATATCCTTATCTACACCTACCCTCTAAAACGTGATACCCCTATCACGTCACCTTGGTTCCCAGCTACTGGATTGGCGAGTTACCTGGAATTCTACCCGCCCCATCGCCTAGTCACATGGTGTGCACCTGGTCATTAGCATAAGCTCAGTGGACAACTCTGAGGTCAAATTGGCCCTTTGAATAATAGCGTGCACCTCTTGAAACCAGACACACAAGCGCCCTAGCCATGTCTCCCCGGCTTTGGATTAGATTTGTTGGTATCACCTCTTGCTCTTCGTTTCACAAATCACAGGATGTTCTGCTCCTCGCTCGCCCCCTTATCAGTTGCCCACTGGCAGTACACCTCCTTACTCTCTCGACGACCACATTAATCGGCCCAATTCTGATGGATTTATGTGCCTATTTTCCAGCCGCCTAGCAGTTCAAATGGGATTTCCATTGTCCCAGGGGTCGCTAGTGTCCTAAATCTGAACCAAGCATTTTGGCAACTTGAGACCTCTGATCTGGGTCCCATGAATTTGTCCTTTGGGAAGGGCAGAACCCTATCCTCGATCTGCTGTTCACATTCCATTCTGGTTCCACAGGCCAATAGCTTGATACAATTAAACAATGCCACTATTCTCAGCTTCACTCCTGGGGCTTGGGATAGGGAAAATGATTCAAACTCTTCATTATGCCAGGCTGCTACACCTCCAACAGAGAATACAAAATGCTAAGCCTCACTTCCAATATGGTGATGCTTCAGTGTTTCCTGCATCCAGGCCCTGTGTCTACATTCTCATCGTTACACAGTATATTTCACTACTTCTACACAATAGCACCCATGCCATATATCTGGGCCTACCCAAGCATCTACAACTACTTTAAAAATACATGTGTTGCTCCGAGCTGCGCTCCCGCACCTCTACAGCCACGCACCTTCACTTTTCTTGGGTGCATTATCTTAGCCTAAATCGTTTGGCCTTGTATGGGAGTTGTTCATGCATCCCAACATTCCCCTCTTTAATTAATCCTCCATTAACTAACCCAGCAGCTTCTCTTCTTCTATAATCACCAACCTTGGTCACCCATACCCTGCACACATGGCATAAACTTCGCTCATTTGGGCATATTTTTCTGGGGTACAGGTAAGGTAAAGAGAATCGCTATCCACAGCTATGTCGACCCAGTGCTCTACATAGTTTTCCATAGGATGTTCAATTCTCACAATACTTGGTCTATCTTGACTGGCTGTTTGCGTATACGGGTGTTTTGTGATAGGAGGAGCTTCACCTTCCCTTATCGATACCATCACCATGACACTGTTTGGGAGACTCTTGGTGCAACATGAAAGGATAATCTGGCACGTGCAGAAAAGTAGCAGCAGGAACACTACGATATGAACTAGTATCTTCACTGCTATTCCTAGCCAAGTTGGGGCCCAGGAAAACATGACATCAAACCAATCATCAGCTTCCGCTCCTGCTTCTGTCTCCATTCCTGTCTTCAATATTGTGCATTTGTAAGGCGCTTATAAATCAAGTAAATTGTGTTTCAAAGCACCCACAGGGCAGCACGGAGGGGACATGGGAATGAAAACCAAATACAACAATGAAGATAGAGGCGGACCTACTAGAACTTGTGAGCTTTTAGAACTTGCAGAGAGAGAGATGGGATGAGGGAGTGAGGGAGTAAGGGCTATCTGTATCAAGAGGGAAGTGCTAGGGAGAGAGCCGCTGTAAGTGCCCAGGTGGAGTGGTGAGCCGCTAATAAATAAGTGAGTGCAGGCCTGTTGTGACATAGACCAGTGGGTGCCACGGCAAAGTGCTGGGATGGGTGGAGGCTATAGGCAATTGGGTGTGGGAGGTCAGGACCCGGGTCATGGTCACCAATCTCAGCAACTGTGGGATTTAACAGAGGAGGGAGGAAGGGAAGGAGGAGATGAAAAGGAAAGTCTTGAGGAGTTTCCTGAATTTGAGGAGATCTGGCTCAAGACGAAGAGGAAGGGTGGGCTGTTCCATAGGATGGAGCCTGCTGAGGAAAGAGATCGGCCACCAGCTCGCTGTTTAGGAAGCGCTTACCACACAGAGAGTTGGTGCCGGAGGAACATAAAGATCTGGCGGGAGAGTATTTAGTGAGAGCAAGTTGTAGCTAGCATGGTCCCCAGCCCCAGACAGCCTCGTGGGTGATGCAGAGGGATTTTAATTTGATTCTTGCAGCAACAAGGAGTCAGTGGAGAGTTTTTAGGGCTGGAGAGATGTGGTCCATGGGCTTGAGGCCAAGGATAAGTCTTGCAGCCCTATTCTGGATTAGTTGGAGTGGTCGTAGAAAAGAAGAGGGTAGATTAAGGAAAAGGCTATTGCGGTAGTCTAGCCTAGAGAGAGCCACAGCTCTAGAGACATTGAGCTTCTGGGGGAAAGTGAGGAAAGGAAGAATTGCTTTGAGGAGGTGGAGTTGAAAATGGGACTTCTTGGCAAAGGTCCTGAATGTAAGGGATGAATGAAAGAGAGTAGTCGAAGATGACTCCAAGGTTTCTGGCTTTAGATGAAGGAGATGGGGGCGAGCCCATAGAAGATGGCCAAAGTGAGGGACAGAAAGAGGGAGCACGAGTCCCAATAGGAAGGATCTCAGTGTTGCTGGCATTGAGGCAGAGATCATTGTATTTACCCCAGGACAAGAATACAGATAGGCAGTCAGGAATGATGGAGGAAGTAGGAAGAGGATCAGAGGGTAGTTTGAAGAAGAGTTGGGTGTCATCTGCATAACACCGGATGTTTGGAGAGAAGATGGAAATAAGGTGTGTAAGCGGGGCAAGGTAGTCGTTAAACAGCCAGGGAGAAAGGTTGGAGCCTTGGGGGATGTCGCAGATGGAGCTAGAGATGGGGGAGGAGAAAGAGCCCTTGCGTTTCAGGGCTGCAGGTTCAGAGACGTACCAGGTGTTACACTTGGAGGCATGTTTCAGGCGAATCCTCATGACTGGGGCAAGAATGTCAAGGGTATTGGTAATGGTAAAATGGAGGTTGCTGAGAGCAGAGTCAGAGGTAAAGTCTGTAGAGTAGGGAGAAAGTGGGGATGAAGGTAGATGCGAAGGCAGCAACTGACACTCGTTTCATCATACAGATGTTCGTGAACGAGGTTGGCATTACTGGGGGAGGTCAGAGGGCCGAAAGGACCCAGTTAAGAGGAGGGGATAGAGTGGTCTGACGAGGACAGGGGGGTGTTCAGTGGGGAGGAGAGTGAAAGATCTATGTGGATGAAGGCATCAAGAGTGTGTCCAACCAAGTGAGTAGGCCCGGAAGGGAGAATGGAGAGGGAGAGTGAGGTGCAGAGGTAAAAAAAGAGAGTGGAAGCCGTGATTGAGGAGTCAAGGTGGATGTTAAAATCGCCCATGAGAAGGAGTTTAGTGGTGGTAGTGAGGAGAGAGGAGGAGAAATCAGCCCATTCAGAGAGGAACAGGGTGGACGAGCCAGGAGGCCTGTAGATGGTGGCAATGGTCAGTGAGGAGGTGGGAGAGATGAACAACATACCAGGATCTGGAAGGAAGATTAAGGCTGGGTGGGTATGAGGGAAGAAGGGACCCACTCAGGGAAGATAAGAGCAACCCCACCGCCTGCACAGTTAGGGTGACACTTGGAGATGATCTTACAGCCATCAGGGAGAAGGGAGTCAAAAGCAGTGACTTAGCTGGCCTTGAACCACGTCTCAGTAACAGCAAGGATATCGAGGTCAAGGTCTTCAAGAAGGAGGCAGATGTCGGCAGAGTGTTTGATGGTAGAACGAGCATTAATGTGGCTAGATGCAAGAGATCCCCACCTTTGAAGGTTTTCCAAGGACAGGTACAGGGGTGTGCTACACTAGTCGGAGGGGGGCAGAGAGAGAGGAAGAAGGAGTAGCAGGAGGGGGGAGGAAGTTAATGAGGGACGCCAAAGAGGAGGAGGTTGGGCTGAGGACCCTGAACCAAGATAGTGCCAGTGTGATAGACATTAATGTTACACCTGGATGATGTGAAGCCCGCCAAGATGACTTCCCATTTAGTGCCACCATTAATGGCTGAGGATGTTAGCTTTGACACATATGTTCCCCATATGGCAACACAGTTCTTGTTCATGTTGCATATTACTTCTTCATCGGATCCCTCCAAACTTCCCGCTGCACAGTTTACTATTGTTGCCTCCCATTTGCTGCACACAAACAGCACTTTTTCCATCCTTACCAATGAGTGTGTCTTGCACCGTGGGTCCTTTTCTTTCATTGAACATTCTCCATCATCTCTGTCCATCAGTACAACCTGTACTTCGTGCCCTTGGAAACTGCTTTGTACCAGACATAGTGCCAAATGGACTAAACACTGGGCTACCAGAGGTGACATCTTTTGAGGTATTGATAGATTGGGCGCCCCTGACACATGAGGGATGTGGGAGCAAACATAACAGCTTCAATTTGACCTCTCCTTCCCCAGTGAGTGCATGTGACTACCATAGATTACTGAATTCTGGATGGTGCACGTCGGCCACTGTATCAAACACCACCCCTTTGTATTGGTCATATTCCCTATCTTCATCAACTCCCCTCATAATGCATTATTTTCTGAACCAAGTATTGTTGTCTATTATTCTAGTTCTTTTCGAATGGCCAACATCATTTTTAAAGTTATCATTTTGTGCAGACCCGCTACACCCCCTCTTTATATGTCCCCACCATATAAACTGACCTAAAATATGTACACAATACCCTGCAACAAAACCTAGACATATGTACAATATTGACACTATTACATGATCCTTGTGGTGTGAAACCTGCAAAGAACAAGAAGAAAAAGAAGACAGCCATGCAGTGATCACAGTATTCGTCATGCTTCTTACCACTAGAACTAATATATTATACACCCACATGCAAGACATTCCTGAAAGAAAAACGCATTCTCTACTTGAAATATCTGCTTTTAGAACATCAACTGCTGGCACTCGCACTTAAACAGTTATATCTTTAGTCTGGGAGTTGCTGTGTACTTGGCAAAGGGGGAGTTTTATGAGGTGCCTTCCAGACATCAGAACGGTGAACCCAATATCGCTCTCCTTTACCTTGATGGCAAAAGGTGTAGCGTATACACAGTATAGGGCACATTCAATCTTAGCTGACTCCAAAACCAGGTGAGGTTCCTAAAGTACATGGTGTTGTCAGGTAGGATCAGCAGGGGCGGTAAGCTTACAGTGTTTGGCGATATGCCATCCTGCATCTCTTCTCTTTTTGGTGCTGTCTGTCGAGAGAGATCTTTTATGTATCTGGTTAACTGACACAAATACCCTGTGATCTTCTCCCCCAAAATACTTGCAGACCTGTGAGCATCAGATGGACTACGTGTAGGTGGAAATGGCATGTGCATTCTCCTCCCCATCACAATTTCGTTAGGCAAGCAGTGATGGTCTTTGCAGGGTTGCTTTCTCAAACTGAACAAGGCCAGGGGCAAACAATGGTGGACCCAATTCTTTTTAAGGGTCACACGCAATTTGGACAACTTTCCCTTCAAAGGTGCATTCAACAATCCAGTTTACTTGAGGATGGTAAATGGAGCACATATTATGCCGAATGCCTAAAAATGCAGCTATCTTTTTGAATAGCTTGTTGAAGAAGTTAGTGCCATGATCAGATTTAAGTACTTAGCACACTTCCCAGTGGGGGAACAATTCACAGACTAGAAATGTGGCTGCTGATTTAGCGTCTGGATGGGCGCATGGCCCTGCCTCAACCCACCGGGAGAACTGGCACACAATAACAATGAGGTATCAGTAGGTATTACATCTTTCCCCCATGTCAGCAAAATCTATATGGAGCTCACAAAACAGTCCACTGGGGGGCGGGGAGTAATGTGCCATTCAGTGTCCTCAACATTTGCCCATTGTTATACATGTGAGATGTTGTACAATTAGAAACAAAAAAAACATTAAATAATTCCTGCAGGTGAAGAACAAACCAATTCTCCTGAATGTCTGCAGCAATATGCTGCTTAGACATGTGCGATGGTTGGTGCAGCTGCTCAAAAGCAACCGTTATCAACTCTCAGGGCATTACTACTTAATCTGTGGTGGCCTATTTCCAGATAAGAGCAGTAGGCGATTGTATACATCCCCTTTTTTTCACAACACTTTCTCTTCCCAGGGTGCCCATCTCTGCATTTCAATAATTTGAGTGACTGGTACAGCAGTATATGGGACCTGTAATTGCACTTGTAAACTTGCTACTTCTGGATAGGCTGCAATGTCTGGCACTGGGAGATACGCTGCGGCTTTGGTGGCCTGTTCTGCTGCCTCATTACTGAGAGAAATTGGGTCTGGGTTATTAGTATGGGCAGTGCACTTGACCACTGCGACAAGTGTGGACGCCAAGAGGGCATAAATAAATCTCTCTAACAGCCCTGCATGCTGCACCAGGGACCCATCAACCCTGCAAAACCCTCTCCTCTTTCATAGGAGTAATCCTGAATGTACAGAGGTGGTGACATGCGCTGAATCAAAGTATATTGTCACTCAGCATCCTTGGGATGCTTCCAGCGCTTCAATTAGGACGATGAATTCTACAGCTTGGGCAGAGTAGTCCCTGGGTAATCTCTTCTGAACCAATATCTCCTGCTACCCATATATTAGGCGGACCACTGCCACCCCATGTCCCTTTTGCCCATCGCCTGGTCTATGGTTGCTGACCCATCAATGAACAATCCTCCCTCTTTCTCAAGAGCACAGTCCCTTGCCTTAGGTATGTCACCCTCAGGCACTGATAGGTAACACAGCTGTGCACTTCATCCGCCTCAGTAATTGGTTTGTGAGAAAAGTAGCTGGATTGACAGTTCTGCACCTAACAATGTGAATGGGTGTGCTTGATAAAATCACTACGTATGCTGATACTCTCTATGTAGTCAGTGTGGATTTGGACCGCTCAAGAATTGCGAATACTGCCTGTCCCACATAAAAAGTTACTGAGCACCCCATCGTAATCATGGCAGATCTTTCAAGGGTGAAAGCCACCACCGCCAAGACCTGCTCACATGGCAACTGACCCTGCATCACTGAGTCCAACATTCCACTATAATAGGCCAAGGCTTGTGGCCCTTAGTACTTTTCTGTGTCAACACTGCTGTCATCATCTGTCCATTTGAATTGGAAAACAAAGAAAAATCCTGTGTTTAGTCAGGGCTGCCAAAACAGGGGCATTACTGATAACGCCTTTGGGTTCTTGGAAGCATGTGACCATCTCTTCTGTCTTTTTGCCTTTTGAGCCTTCTTCAGTGTAACATTGGCCTTGTGTATGTGGTGTAATCAAAGAGCCATGCCCTGCAGTAATAGCACAACCCTAAGAACATCTGCATGTCTTTAACTTTGGCTGCATGCAGGGTGCTGGCACTGCAGGTGTATGCTCAAGTGTAACTCTCTTACCATCAACAGAAATTAGTTGACCTAAATAGAACACTTCCTGTTGACAGTAATGCATTTTGGCCCTGTCCACCTTGTACCCTTTGTCTGATAGCAATTTCATCAATGTGATGGAGTCCTCTCTGCATTGCTGTTTGCTTGCACTGCATACCAACAAATAGTGAACATATTGGATTATGAAATTGGGCACGTGTATGTTCCCCAAGTCAGCGTGGAGTACCCTGTTAAAAATAATGCGGGACTCACAGTACCCCTGTGGGAGCCTAGTATGTTGAAATCTCATCCTGTGATAGGTAAATGCAGTAGGGTATTGGGGATCGGGATGCAATGGGATGGAGAAAAATGCATTCTTTAAATCAATTACAGTGAAGTGAGTCACTGTGGTAGGTATGTTACAAAGGATAGTTGCTGGGTTCGGGTCAACTGGGAATTTATCTTGAAACACACTGTTTAAAGGGCATATTTCATGAAGCATCCTCCAACTGGAACCCTTTTATTTCTTGATGGGGTATATAGCTGTGTTACAGGGGGTCTCTGACGGTACTATAATGCCCTGGTGCAGTAATGCTGTGATGGTGTCATATATCCTCTCATCTGCCTCCTTCGACAATGGGTACTATTTTACTCTGGGTAATATTGCTCCTGGTTGAAGGGTAATGTGTACTGCCGCCACACTCTTTAACAGTCCTACGTCATGGGGATTCCTCATTCATAAACTGTGTAGCACTTGTGCTAAGCCGTCCCGGGCAAATAAAGGCATACTTCCAGCTACCATGATGGGACATTGGACATTGCTATATTGAATAATTTCTTCGCATGGGGCTGTCATGATGCCTACCCCCGGGGACCCAGACCAAGTCCAACAACCCCAGAAGCAGCCATCAAGTTATCCCAAGCAAGCCCAACAACCCCTGCTAGGGGCTATTTGGGTCCAGTCCTGGCGCCTGTGGTGCCAGGCTCATATGGAGAGTCAGTCCTGGCGCCATAGGCACCAGGCTCATAGATTAAAACTTACCTGATACAGACCATGCTGCAAACTTACCTGATGCAGACCATGCTGCAAGAGCTCCAAGCTAAAAGAGGCTTGGAAGGGACTACTTTACTTAGGGACTATTTTTTACTCGGGCGGGGCTGGGGAGGAATACTTACCTGGGACTACTTTGGAGGCTATTTAAACCACGCCCGAAGAGCAGCAAACGCTTTGCGTTATTCTGCATCCAGCAGCGTAACTCTCACCATTCCTGCAAGTCTGCATCCAGCCTTCTGCCACGTCCGCCTCGAGTTTGGAGCTCCTAGAAAAAGGGAGAAAGAAGGAGAAAAGGTTATAACAAGAGCAGTACCTTTGATCCTTACCTGAATTCTAGATCCATCACGCCTTCGAGCTGGAAGAAAGAAGCTATTTATGCGCGTCACCTCGCCTGCTGCAGCCGCGCTGAACTCACCGGCCTTCGCAGCATCTTCACATTCCACCGCATCCTCCTGCATATTCCCGCCGCACTCCGGCACCTAAGGAGAAGACAAGAGCAGCAAGGTGAGCCAAGGGAATACACAGAGGAATATTAGTTACCCCCTCATAGACTTACCTGATTTTACCACCGGGGGTACTATTCCTCTTCACGGGTCGGCGCAGCTTCCACTGCATCTTCGCCGAACCCCGGCCCCTAAGGGGAAACAAAAGGACAGCAAGGTGAAACAAAGGGACTAACAAGGGGAACCCTCCTCATCACAATAGACTTACCTGATTTTACCGCCGGAGGTATTATTCCCCGAGACTTCATACTTTCTCTCAGCGCCTGAATAAGGGAGAAAGCAACAGGTTACATATTGACATTATTTTATTGAACTGTGTTGGAAAATACAAATCCTTACCAGAATTCTACCGGTTGCCACGAGGAGCTCTCCATTAGGGTCAAGCTGCAACCTGCAAGGAATCGGACAAGAGTGAAAGTCAGGCATTTGAACTCTTACGAACTTTATACTTACGGCGTCTTGCCGGGAATCTCGGAGTCAACATTGTTCTGGAACTCACCAATTCCTTCGAGCCGGTGAAGCAACTGGTTATGAACGCGCCCCTGCGCTCGATGCAGGATGGAGAGCTCATCTTTTCAAACCATCAGGTGAGACTATAAGAGGGGACATCAAAGGTGATCTGTGGGGAGAACAGCGGGGGTGGGTGGATTCATGCTCAACTCCACGGGTGGTTAATTGTAACGCTCACCTGATTCTCGCAGAGGCGCCGGTCTTGACTGGGCGACTACCGTATCTTCAAAGGTGATGTGTAGCACCCGGTTGGCTCTTTGGGCTGGACCTCTGTGCACTGTATGCCTGACGTGTAGAGTAAGATGTCTGCAGATAGAAAATATGGGGTTAATGAACTGGGGTTATTGGGGTGTCCCTATCTCTTTCCTCTTCTCCTCTCCTGTAGACCCCCAAAGGTTAACGCTCTCACCTTAGGTAAGTGAATGCCGAGCTCTCCATCTGCCTCGGGGCAGGGTGCTGTAACCAGTTTCTTCACTGGATAGGTAGCGCAGGCCTCTTGACTTCAGAGGACTGCTGTCCGTCGTTTACTGCACGAACGGTAAGTTTCGAGTCATTCAAATGTCTTTAAAGTCTTTAGTAATGATGTCTCTTGTTTTGCAGGGTTCCGGCGATGGCGGATGACGGGCTGAAGTGAGTTGAAGATGGAGCCCGTGTGATGAATAGAAGCGCCTGGAAGCACGTAAGTAAGCGCTTGTTGCCTGCTTCACTATGCGCTCTAACTGTCTTTTTATTTTGCAGGTACGAGTTCGGAGCGGCTGCAGGGTGCCGGAATACCCACTGGATTAGATGTGGAAAGGAGTAATGGCACGTGAGTATTAAAGTTCCCCAATGTCTTTAAACGCACCTTGTTTTGTCTTTCAGATGCGGGATGCAGCGCCGGAGGCCTCCGGAGCGTGCGAAGAGTTGGTAAACTTTTGTCTTTCAGATGCCGGAATGCAGTGTGAAGACCTTCGGAGCGCACGAAGAGTAGGTAAGCCTTTGCCTTTCAGATGCCGGAATGCTAACCTGTTCTTTCTTGTCTTTATAGGTGTTGCTGAAGACTGGATTCAGGATGGTAAGCCTTTGCCTTTCAGATGCCGGAATGCTAACCTGTTCTTTCTTGTCTTTATAGGTGTTGCTGAAGACTGGATTCAGGATGGTAAGCCTTTTTCCTTAGGCCCAGGACCGGATGCAGAAGACACGATGAGCGTTCTGCTGCAGAGGTTGCAGAATAACGCAAAGCAAGATTCATCCACCGGGTGTGGTTTAAATAGCCTCCTGTAGTGCTTAGGTGTCTCCTTCCACAGCCACGCCTAAGTAAGAAAAGAGTTCCTGGTAAGAAAAGAGTTCCTGCCTTCCAGAAGAGTTCCAGTGTTCTGAATCTAGGGAGTGGCTCCAGCCCCACCCAACAGGAAAAGTAGTTCCAAACAGAAGAGGATCAGAGGCTCAACTGGCAGGCAAGTAAGCAGCATGGTCTGCTGAAGGTGAGTCCACCCAAGCATTATGAGCCCGGCGCTTCCAGCGCTGGGACTGGGCATATTTATGAGCCTGGTGCCACTGGCGCCATGACTGGGTCCAAAAGGTCCCAATTGGGACTGGTTGGCACTGGGAACCTGGGTTATGGATCTGCTTCCAAGGGAGTTGGGAAAACCCTGACCTTTTGGAAGCAGAGATCATGACAGTACCCCCCCTCAAGGCCCCTCCCAAACCGGGCTTCTCCGGGGGTTTTGGCTTGTCAGGAAATGTTCGGTGAAATCTTTTGATTAGGCGAGGAGCGTGGACATATTCAGCAGGTTCCCAGGATCTCTCTTGGGGGCCGTAGCCTTTCCAGTCAATTAGGTAGAATAGTTTAGATTTGGAGATCTTGGAGTCCAGAATGCTTTTGACTTCAAACTCGAGTTCTCCATCCACTAGGATAGGTTTTGGAGATTTGGTTAGTCGGGTTTGAGGTTGCACGGGTTTTAATAGAGAGACGTGGAAGACCGGATGTATCTTCATGTGCGGGGGCAAGTCCAACTTGACCGCTACTGGGTTTACTATGGTAGTGATGGAATAGGGACCAAGGTATCTTGGGTTGAATGTGCGTGGCCCTTTTAGAGATAGATATTTGGTGGATAACCAGACTTGATCCCCTACTTGATAGTGAGGGGCTTCCTTCCGATGTTGATCTGCTCCTTTCTTGTATTGTTCTTTAGCCCTTTGAAGGTGAGAAACAGCTTCCTTAAAGGCTTGGGTGATTGTAGAATGCAGGTAGTCTACTGCTGGTGTTTCAAGATCTTGGAGGGGATCCAACTCCGAGGTTCGAGGGTGACTGCCGTACAAAAGAAAAAACGGGGTTTTCCCAGTTCCCGAATGGACAGAGTTATTGTAGGCATACTCGGCTATCCAAAGGATATCTTTCCAAGTTTTTTCAGTTTGTTGCAGCATGCACCGTAAATACTGTTCCAGAGTTTGATTGGTCCTCTCGGTTTGTCCGTCGGTCTGAGGGTGGTGACTGGTCGATAGTCTCACATCAATTTGAGCCGACCGACAGCAACTTCGCCAAAAATGAGAAATAAATTGACTTCCTCGATCCGAAATTAGAACCGAAGGAAAACCGTGCAGTCGGACGATGTTTTCGAGAAATTCTCGGGCCAGAGTTGCTGCTGTTGGCAAGCCTTTGAGCGGAATGAAATGCGCCATCTTGGAGAATAAGTCCACGATTACTAGAATCGTATTGTATCCGGAGCATGGAGGTAGATCGGTGATGAAGTCCATAGAAAGCGTATGCCAAGGGCGAGGTGGGATGTCAATAGGGCGTAAGAGGCCTGCTGGTCTTTCCTTTTGACTCTTGTTTTGGGCGCATACTCCACAGGACATTATAAAGTCTCTGATATCTTTTTTCCAAGACGGCCACCAGAAATAGCGCTTGATCTTTTCTGAGGTCTTGGCTATACCGGGATGACCTTCCATTAAAGAGTCGTGATAACAAGAGATTACTTTTTTCTGTAAATCTGTGCTGGGTAGGTATAATCGTTCTTGGAAATACAATAAGTTGTCTTTAACTGCAAAGTCCTTTCCCTGCAGATGCCAATTCTGTATGTCTGCTGGAGTTACAAGTTGCCTGGCTTTATTAACTTCCTCTATGGATTCTGTGGCGATTACACCCAGAATTCTTTGTTCGGGAATGATTGGTACAGGTTTAGGGTTGACCAAGTGTTCTTCCACTCCCATCCGAGAAAGGGCATCGGCTTTACCGTTCTTTGTACCAGGTCGATAGGTAATTATGAAGTCAAACTCGGCAAAGAATAATGCCCAACGGAGTTGTCTAGAGGATTGGGCTTTTGCGGTCTTCAAATATTGCAGGTTTCGGTGATCCGTAATCACAGTAACGGTGTGTCGGGCCCCCAGCAGATAATGCCGCCAAGCCTTAAAGGCAGACTTGATAGCCAGAAGTTCCTTGTCAGTAATCGTGTAATTGATTTCAGGAGGCGAGAATTTGCGGGACCAAAATGCCACGGGATGCAACTGATTGGTTACCGGGTCCTTTTGTGATAGAACTGCCCCCATGGCAAGGCTTGAAGCATCAGTTTCCACGATGTAGGGGAGTTCGGGGCGAGGGTGTTTTAAGATTGGTGCAGAGATAAATTTAGTCTTCAAATCCTGGAAAGCTTGTTCCGCCTCGGTAGACCATTCAAAACGTTTGTTTTTCTTTAACAAGGCAGTGATGGGCTGGACTATTCGAGAGAATTCGGGGATAAACCTGCGGTAAAAGTTAGCGAAGCCTAACATGCTTTGCACACCTTTTACGGAGGATGGTGATGGCCATTTGAGAACTGCATCGACCTTCTTTGAATCCATACGCACTCCGCCAGGTGATAATATGAATCCCAAGAATTCAACTTCAGTCACGTTGAAAACACATTTTTCCAACTTAGCGAAAAGTTTGTGTTGACGCAATCTTTCGAGGACCATTTTCACGTGTTTCCGATGTTCAGATTCCGATGAAGAATAAACGAGGATGTCGTCAATGTAAACAACAACACATACATCTATGAGCTCTCTGAGGACATCGTTCATAAAATATTGAAAGGCGGCCGGGGCATTGCAAAGTCCGAAGGGCATGACCTGATATTCAAATAGCCCATACTTGGTGCGGAAGGCCGTCTTCCATTCATCGCCCTCTTTTACTCGTACCAAGTGGTAAGCTCCTCTAAGATCCAGCTTTGTATATATGCATGCTTTTCTGACTTGGTCCAGGAGTTCAGGGATCAAAGGTAACGGATATCTATTCTTAACGGTGATCTGGTTCAGGGAGCGATAATCGATACAAGTTCTAAGGTCTCCTTCCTTTTTTGGAACGAAGAACAAAGCTGAAGAAGCAGGGGACTTGGAAGGACGAATAAACCCATTTGCCAGGTATTGATCCAGGTATTGTCGAAGGTGAAGGTTCTCAGGCTCGGTGAGGGCATAAATTCTACTACAAGGAGGAGTAGATCCAGGTATCAGGTCTATCTGGCAGTCATAAGACCTATGAGGAGGTAGAGAGTTAGCCTGATCCTTCCGGAAAACATCTTGGTATTCTAGGTATTCGGGAGGTACCTGGGGAGTCTCTGAAGAAATTGCGGCCAGTGCAACACCAGGTGGAGGGTGACAAGTAGAGACACATTCTGGAAACTGGACCGTTCTTGCTCGCCAATCGATCAGAGGATTGTGTTTCTCTAACCAAGGTATTCCTAGAATAATCTGAAACTGAGGGGCCTTGATCACATCGAACACGATCTTCTCATGGTGTCCATCTTGACTTACTAGCGTCACCTCTTGAGTGGTATGCGTTACTGGCCCGGAGGCTATCTCCGTACCATCCACCGTAGTAATGACGTCCTTTACAGCCTTGGGACAAAGAGTTAGATTCATCCTCAAAACCATTTCATGATCCACATAATTGCCGATGGCACCGCTGTCGACGTAAGCTTCAATTGCATGTAATCGATCCGGATTATCAGGGCTAATGAGGACCATAGGTATCACGAAATGCGAGGTCACGGAACTGGTTTTCACGCTCGGCAAGAGGACGTCTATTCTTGTCGGGCGAGGTCGTTTCCCTGCTCAGAGTTTGTAACTTTGGTAACTGCAGCTCCTACTGCCTTCTTGGCAGGTTTCACCGGACAGTCTCGAAGAAAGTGCCCTGAGTTTCCGCAATATAGGCATAATTGCAACTGTTTCCTCCTTTCCCGCTCCCTTTGTGTTAGAGGACCTTTCAGACCCCCTATTTGCATGGGTTCCCCGGAGTCTACTCCTTTGGAAGGAGTTGGCGGTTTGGAAAATACTCGAGCATCAAACTTTGAACGATCGGCCTTCCTGTTCTGCAGCCTGTGATCTATTTGAACGACCAAGTCTATATAATCCGAACAGTCTTGTGGGGGATTCACTACTTGGGCTAAAACGTCTTTGAGCTCTCCACGTAGACCTCTATAAAACAGCGTAATCCTTTTGTCCTCAGGCCATTGAGTTTCCACTATTAGCCTATTGAAAGATGCAATATAAGCCAAAAGGTCTTGATTACCCTGTCGCAACGAAAGAAGCTCATTGTCCAAGGCCTGCCCCTGTGAATGTCTTGCGAACAGTTTTTCCATACTAAGCTGAAAGGCTTGAAAATCATGGAGAACCGGATCATCTTGATTAACTAGAGGGATCGACCAGTCTGCCGCATTGCCACTAAGGTACGAAAGTACAAAAGCTACTTTTGCTTGATTAGTTGGAAAGGCTGCTGGCCGGCATAAGAAGTGCAACCGGCACTGATTGATAAATACTGCAAACCTCTTTGGGTCACCAGAAAATCGTTCGGGCGGAGCCAGAGGTACATTCCCAGGTAGGTTGATCTGCACTGGATTCATAGAGGATGTTGAAGGAAGATTTGCCCCTGATGCGGGTAACGGGGTCTGTCCGGCTTGTGACTGTAGCACTTGTCTAGCAAGATTGTCTGTTCTCTCCTTGGAAATAATTAGTTCCCTTCTTAGAGCATTCGTTTCCTGACGAGCTGCATGCACTTCTGCCCTTAGTTCCCCAAGTAACCGGGCTAGGGGGTCAGTATCCGAGGTTTCCATAGCGCCTGGGCGAGAGTTTTGCGGTAGGCTTTGCGTTCTGTAACGCTCACCTGATTCTCGCAGAGGCGCCGGTCTTGACTGGGCGACTACCGTATCTTCAAAGGTGATGTGTAGCACCCGGTTGGCTCTTTGGGCTGGACCTCTGTGCACTGTATGCCTGACGTGTAGAGTAAGATGTCTGCAGATAGGAAATATGGGGTTAATGAACTGGGGTTATTGGGGTGTCCCTATCTCTTTCCTCTTCTCCTCTCCTGTAGACCCCCAAAGGTTAACGCTCTCACCTTAGGTAAGTGAATGCCGAGCTCTCCATCTGCCTCGGGGCAGGGTGCTGTAACCAGTTTCTTCACTGGATAGGTAGCGCAGGCCTCTTGACTTCAGAGGACTGCTGTCCGTCGTTTACTGCACGAACGGTAAGTTTCGAGTCATTCAAATGTCTTTAAAGTCTTTAGTAATGATGTCTCTTGTTTTGCAGGGTTCCGGCGATGGCGGATGACGGGCTGAAGTGAGTTGAAGATGGAGCCCGTGTGATGAATAGAAGCGCCTGGAAGCACGTAAGTAAGCGCTTGTTGCCTGCTTCACTATGCGCTCTAACTGTCTTTTTATTTTGCAGGTACGAGTTCGGAGCGGCTGCAGGGTGCCGGAATACCCACTGGATTAGATGTGGAAAGGAGTAATGGCACGTGAGTATTAAAGTTCCCCAATGTCTTTAAACGCACCTTGTTTTGTCTTTCAGATGCGGGATGCAGCGCCGGAGGCCTCCGGAGCGTGCGAAGAGTTGGTAAACTTTTGTCTTTCAGATGCCGGAATGCAGTGTGAAGACCTGCGGAGCGCACGAAGAGTAGGTAAGCCTTTGCCTTTCAGATGCCGGAATGCTAACCTGTTCTTTCTTGTCTTTATAGGTGTTGCTGAAGACTGGATTCAGGATGGTAAGCCTTTGCCTTTCAGATGCCGGAATGCTAACCTGTTCTTTCTTGTCTTTATAGGTGTTGCTGAAGACTGGATTCAGGATGGTAAGCCTTTTTCCTTAGGCCCAGGACCGGATGCAGAAGACACGATGAGCGTTCTGCTGCAGAGGTTGCAGAATAACGCAAAGCAAGATTCATCCACCGGGTGTGGTTTAAATAGCCTCCTGTAGTGCTTAGGTCCCTCCTTTCACAGCCACGCCTAAGTAAGAAAAGAGTTCCTGGTAAGAAAAGAGTTCCTGCCTTCCAGAAGAGTTCCAGTGTTCTGAATCTAGGGAGTGGCTCCAGCCCCACCCAACAGGAAAAGTAGTTCCAAACAGAAGAGGATCAGAGGCTCAACTGGCAGGCAAGTAAGCAGCATGGTCTGCTGAAGGTGAGTCCACCCAAGCATTATGAGCCCGGCGCTTCCAGCGCTGGGACTGGGCATATTTATGAGCCTGGTGCCACTGGCGCCAGGACTGGGTCCAAAAGGTCCCAATTGGGACTGGTTGGCACTCGGAACCTGGGTTATGGATCTGCTTCCAAGGGAGTTGGGAAAACCCTGACCTTTTGGAAGCAGAGATCATGACATTAATTCCCTTTCTCCATTTGCAGAAGAATATCCCTACGGGCCAAGAAAACGAAGCTAGGTGGGCCAGTCCAGTCCGTCTTCTCGGCCCTACGCGTCACATTGGTGGAGACCGCAGCTGTCCAGTTCCGATCGACGCCTCTGTGGGAGCCAGGTGAGCGTATCAGGGACACACACTTCCAATATTACTTCCCCACCATTGTCAGCATCCTCAAACAGCTGCCTGTCTGACACCAACCTCAGTGGTCGGGTTGGATCAATTCACAGGACTGTGCGCCACTCTCCTCCCGCTGCATCGGTCCCTATCAACACAATTGTGTGTCCTGTGACCACCACCCTTTCCAGATCGATCTAGTGTAATGAGCTTCCTTGCTTCATGCTCTTGGGGCATAACTTGGCGCAATATAAATACAGATGGTATGATATGATATGTCATTCATAACACGCCTGTACACAAGTGTTTCTAGGTGCGACAAGACAAGGGAGGGAAGAGAGAGGGAGGACAAGACAAATGATCTTACTAGGCCTTGTCTCATTCAGATCGTGCAAGTGCGACAACGTAAAGTTCAGGGGCAAGGGCAGGGGGAAGTGCCAGGGAGAGGGAAGGGCGAGTGGAATCAGGACTGCATTTCTCTGAGTATGTGCACCCAGGGTAAGTGCAAGGAGGCAGAGGACTGTAGAGGTTACAGTTGCAGCCCCTAAGTGCGCGGTAGGCCCAGAGGCAGTGCAGGGGAGACTGATCATGGAGGAGCCTGGTACCCAGAGAGACTCTGAAGGTGGTAGCCAAGCAACCAGTCGGTGCAGCAGACAGGTAGGTCAGCAGGGGAAGGAGAGAGAGAAAGCAGAGGAGAAAAGGAAGGTCTTGAGCTGGGGCAGGGAGGCCATTCCAGAGGGAGGCACCTGCAGAGTATAGAGATCTACCCCCCACTCTCTGCCTGTAGAAGCGTCTGAACCTCAGAGAGTTGGAGGTAGCTGAGTGAGGTATTTTGGAAGAGAAAGTTGTATGTAGTACAGGCCCTGACCCCAGAAAGCCTTGCGGACGATGCAAAGGGTCCTGAACTTGATCCTTGCAGCCAATGGGAGCCAGTGGAGAGATATCAGGGCCTGCAGAGATACGGTTTGTGGGCTCGAGGCCAAGGGTAAGTCTTGCAGTCCTGTTCTGGATTAGTTGCAGAGGGCCTAGAGTAGAGGAAGGCAGATTGAGAAAGAGGCTGTTGCAGTAAGTCCAGCCTAGTGAGAACCAGGGCTCTGGAGACAGTGAGCTTCTGAAGGAAAGTGAGAAAAGGAGGAATACTTCAGAGGAAGTGCAGCTAGTAGTGGGCGTTCTTGGCAAGGTCCGTGATGTAAGGAGAGAAAGAGAGAGTGGAGTCGAGGATGACACCAAGGTTTTTTATCTTACAGGAAGGCAAAGGAAGCGGACCAAAGGAAGGCAGCCAGAGTGAAAGAGAGAAAGCGGGATCAGGGGTTCCCATGAGAAGGATCTCTGTCTTACTGGCATTAAGGCAGAGATCGTTGGACACGCACCAATCCTGAATCACAGATAGACAGTCAGGAATGAACGATAGAGGAGAGAAAGCTGAGGGGGGCCTGAAAGAGAGCTGAGTGTGTTAGGGAGAGTTCTCAAAATGTGCTAATTGCCCTTACCTTTTGAGACCCCCAGCAACTTTGCTGGATTTATAGGATTTGATTTTTTTACCTGGGAACAATGTGAGCCTTTTTTCCCACTCTTCCATGTATTTTGATGTGTGTTTTACTTTTGTGTCCTTTGATTATGGAGTTTTAAAACAACTCCAGAGGCATCATCTTTTTCTGTGTCTCACACAGCACCTTTAGTGCAGTGGCACAGGGATGTCTTTCAGACTTCCCAAGGTTTAAATACCTTCTGTGGGACTGACTACCGTCTCCCAGAGCATGTAAAGTTAAATTGACTTTACTAGTGTCTTTAAATTTTCTGACCCAGCACACACTACCTTCCTGTAGAGTGCTAGAGGGGTTGCCTAGCTTACCCTGAGTCAAAACACTCATGTAACAGTCAAATGTTACCCTTTCCGACTTTGGCTGGTGGCAGTGGTTTAGATCAAACTACCATGATTAGTAAACTATCATGATTTTTCCCGACCGCTAACATCGTTAGCTAAAAATCGGGTCAACCATGTTTGTCAATTTGCCCCCCCACACCTATCTGTAAAAACAGACTCTGGTCATCTTTTTTTGCCATTTCTTTTAGGAAAGGTCCTTCTTGTGTTTGTCTCTGCGCGCCAAACCAGGTTTGCTCCCTTTGTTTGTTGGCCTTTGGCAGGCTTCAGTTCTGAAGCCCTCCTCTGGCGCCTGAGTGTCTGGGATGGACAGGATGTGAGGGAGGTGCCCGAAACTCCCTGTGCTTAGTCTCCTATGAGAACTAAATGCACTCTGACGTGATTGGCGGGCTGACTGTCCGACAAGGACAGCCACACTGCTGTGTGAGGGACAGCCAGGCTGGAATGAATGGGGGAAAACTGTTTGAAAGCAGGTCTCTGGGACTTGGAAAGCAGAGTCGACCACTGGAATGAAAGAACCGAAGACAAGCTGAAGGAAGAGGACTGCTGCAACTCCTGGACGACCGGTGAAGCCCTGCTGCAGATCCGAATTGCCTGAAACTCCATCGATAGAGAAACCCTTCATGGTTAACTTCTTCCCTTGAGTTTGGTGGGAACAACCAACTAGCAAGCCACCTGCACACCGTCCCCATCTGGTCGAATTTTCTTCAGAGTGCTGTTGAAAACCGGATGGCCAGAGGGAAGGAAACCAGCTTGTGGACTTTAAGGCACTTACACCTTAAAACAACGTTTTGCCAAGCTTGTGGCCTCATCCCTGGGCAGTGCAGGAACCTCCCAACATCCTCCTTCTTGTCCCCACGACTGAAGCTCAGGAACAGCGAGATCTGCTTGAACTGCCAGGAACAACTGCCTCAGCTACAGCTCTTCTTCACTTTAAAGGTACTGTGCAAACGCGGTCCGGAAATCTTTTCGGCCACGCAGAAAATGCATGAAACTTTCCCGACTTCGAAGGCTTCGAAGGCTTGTCCTTCCCTAAACATTCGTGAAACTTTTCGCCTAGCCAAATTCTTCTAAAAACCGTGGCAAAGACTCAACCGTTTACTACCAGAACTGTGCTACCCTATACAAAGACTCTGAACCATTGACTTTGGCCCAGGCTTATGAACTGAATTGCTGGTTGTAGTTTACTGAAACCCTTTGCCCTGCCTATGAAAGTATTTGTGCTGTTGATTCTTATAACCTTGTCTTTTTACCCCTTTTGAAAGTACCTGAAGTGCCATTTTGCTCCCACTTCAGGGGAGCTGAACTTGGTCATTTACTTATCGGTTGTATATTTGTGATTTATTAGCGTGTGATATTGTTCTCATTTTGCAAGTGTAATGTTTTCAAACTGACTGTGTAAATAAATGTATATTCTTTTACTAAGAAACCTTGAGTAAGTGTTTGTTTGAACCACTGTATTTATTGGTCCTTTTTGTAACTAGTTCTACTGCTCACTCAAATCTTGAAATAAGTCTGGCTGCTCAGCCATTGCTACCAGTTTACTGTGTAGTACAGGCTTGTACCAAAGGTGAAATTGTACTTACACTTGTAGTCTTAATTGCATGTAGTGTTCCCAAAGGGTACTGCATGTGATTCTGCCTAACAGAGTGTCATCCGCATAACACTGAAAGTTAGAGGAGAAGGTAGAGATCAGGTGAGCCAAAGGGGCCAAGTAGACATTGAAGAGCCAGGGTGAGAGGACAGAGCCCCGGGGAACACTACATGTGGAGAGAGAGGTAGTGGAGAGAAAGGACCCAAGTTGGACCTGGGAGGGTCAGTCCAGGAGGAAGGCGATCAACCATTCCAAGGCCTGATCCGTGATGCCCAGGTTCTCACAGAGTCGATTGATCAGGTTGGCGTAATTGACTGTGTCAAAAGCAGAGGAAAAGTCAAGGAGGATGAGGACAGTAGGAAGGCTGGAGTCAATATTAGAGAGCAGATCTATCATATTGTGAACTTAACTGTTATATTTGTGTTGTTTTTAACTGCCATACATTACTTTATTGAGTTACTGTGTGTATAAGTGTGAGGGACAGATATCCTTTGTTAAAGTGTTTCCTTTAGTTGATTTTAGGCAGGGAAATCCATTTCAGGGTAGCGATAGTGAGGCGTCTATACAACCTTTTAAGTAAATAAAATTGCATCTTTTGAAAAATCTTCACAAAGTTGAACCCCAGTGGGCCCTTTAAGATGAGGTAACAGTGTCTGAGATGGATGGGGATGCAGATCCTACTCATACATCAATAATCAGACCGACTCAGGAAGTTGGCAAACATTATCTGTTTTAATAATAAGTCTTTAAAACGGGTAGTACAATGGACATCAACCGACACCGCACAGCTCGCTTAACGAGTTCTCAAAAACATTTCATAAAAAACACCACTTTATACTAAAGATTTGTCATAAGTGACGTCATATTACGTGGCAAAATAAGAAAACCTACTAGGGGATATGATAGGCTTAATAGGAACATCTACATATACTTTCTATGGGGTGTAGGGTCGTGATTGGGCCTCTAAGATCAGGTGGACAACTAAACCCATCCCGAGTGCAAGTCATCTTCCGTGTTAGACTAATACACGATATACTATTGGCTTCTCAAACTATAGGGCTCCTTAATATGTGGCCCTCTACCATTGTTTGGCACGCTTTTACCCTTCTGGAATGGTCCACTCGCTAGCAGAACGCAAGCTAGTAGCCCAGGTGCTGGGGGGTTGGCCTGGTCATGCCTCCCCACCCAATTAGCCCAACATCCATCATCACTCCTGCGGTCAGCCATTGAATTAAATGTGTTTGAACTCAGCCTTGTGAATGCTCACTGTGCCTGAGAATAAAAGGGAGTGAAGGCATGGCCTTATCTTCTGGTCTCGTTGTAGCTCGCCCCAAAGTCTATTTTCATCTGACCATGTGACTAGAGACCACGTTCTTAGCTCCTTAGTTGTATTTAATAGAAACCTTGGCACTTCCAGTGTTTTTCCATTACACCTCAAACAGGAGCTCTGCTCTCTCCTCACGTTATTGTATATTCTCGAGCAGACAATCAGGTTCTCGGCAGCCCTGACTTTTTACGCTGGGCCAGGCAAGCCTTCTCGAATCTTCCTTCGCCGTCAGCTATTCTGATTCGGCCGTGCCGCGCTTCCAGCCCTTTCATTCACAGGGTCCAAGTTTGCTAAAGTGCCTTGTGGAACATCCAGATTCTATAAATTCCAATATATATACATTGGCACATCGCCTGCAGTCTATTCACTACGTAGCCAGCCTCATGATTACTTCCTCTACTTGCGTTACTGCATCTGTACTTTTGTAAAATGGTTTGGCATTTTCTTCAGTGCTTCTCTGCACGTGCAATCTTCATTTCGCTCCCCAAATGTTGCTTAATTCGATACTTCGTCATCAGATTCTATAAGGTCTATATTCTTTCTTCATTGGCATCTCTTCTGGGTGTGCCATTTCTCCTTCATGTGATGTCACCAGTCTTCTCTTTCATTCATCTTCACACTTCTTCCAGAACTTCCTCCAGAAGACCGTCATTTCTCTGCGGATACATATAGGGGTTTCTCAATGGATACCTTGTTTCAAGGACTCTTCGTGGTATAAGTACCATTACTGGCCTTGCACATGTCGCAATTTCCAGCTGCCAACATATAGGCGGGATGGGGGCGGGACTTCCGGTAGGGGTACTTGGCTTCTCCACTACACTTCCCCCTCTGGTTGATTTATCGACCACTCTCCCATCCGTCTTCACATCTAGATATCCTTTTCTAAAGAAATGCTTCTTTGCAGTCCATATCATTATCACTCCTTTCCGGCATCCTGCTGATTTCACATGTTCATCCACACTCCAGGTCATAAGACTGCATTGCCCATTCGGGTTGCAGTAAATCCACCTTGCCACATACTTCTTGTGGTTCTTCGGCTACAGGAACTTTTTTCCCTCAGGTGCATGAATACTAGCTTTTACATCGTCTTTGATTTCTTCATCTGTCGGCTCTTTGGGTCCAAATCCAGACTCGACATCAATCATGATCTTCATTCCTGTCGCTTTCTTTGCTGTCTTCTTGCACTGTGTGATTATTATTCTGACCACACATAATCCAAACATGATCATCACCAACAGGGCTCCAAGGAACTTGAAGATATTTGCCATCCATTGTGGAACCCATGAGAAGATTGACACAAACCAGCTGTCATCAGCAATGTCTTCCACTTCATCTTCCATCTTGACCTGAAAGTTTGTGAACATCGTTATAGCCTCTGTCAAGGTCCCATTCTCTTCATCGTGGGAAGGTATGAATGTGCAACATGATTCTCCGATTTTGGCACAAACACCACCATCCATAGCTGTAATCATGTCAAAGACATATCTATTCTAAAGAGTCATCAGTCTTAAGGCTCTCAACTCTTCCTTGATAGCATTGAATCCCTTTATGGTAGTGGTGATTGTAGAAGCTCCCATCTGGTTATCTGTAACCATTTGGCATCTGCCATCATCTGGATCCCTGGCATGAAGATTGTCGTGAACACTGCTGAAGTCTGGCTGAACAACCTGTGTTCATGCGGAATAGAATTGAAGGCTTCTATCGATTTAGCTGAGAAATCATTCTCCCTCCTTGTTCGATTGAGGAATACACTTGATCCCCTCTTTCTCAGGTGAGCATCTGCTTTTGGAAACTCACCAATGTTCAGGTCACTCTTTGGAATCACTAATGCTGGAACATGAACAAGCACTATAAAATACAGTCCTCCCCAGTCTCTGGGCAGCTTCATGTATGCTCTGGATCCACAGGCCCAGTAATGATCCATTATCACTACTGTCCTATCCTTCATTCCTGGTACATCGAAGATTCGACCGCACTGCTGATTTTCTCCAACTTGTCTTGTGCCAGTATTCCTGAAGCATAGCTCTGTACTAGCCAGAGGCACTATCTGCAACGGGCCTCCTTTG
The DNA here is from genome assembly GCF_040938575.1 of Ambystoma mexicanum. Lineage (NCBI taxonomy): Eukaryota > Metazoa > Chordata > Amphibia > Caudata > Ambystomatidae > Ambystoma > Ambystoma mexicanum. The sequence goes on along the minus strand of NC_090929.1, from coordinate 1,493,389,221 downwards.
TCTTCTGCCCATGTCAGCAACTTTCCAAGCCTCGGCCATAGAGGTGTGCATCCTTTTTCCACACGGTCTATAACAGTTTTGTGATGTCCTGTTACTGCCACAGCTCTGCATACAACTATGCCTTCTTCCCAGCCATCTGGGCAAAGTACTGTCCCCAAGTTCTGTATCTAGCCTCTTTCCTTGCATCTTTGTATTTCTTTATCAGTCTTTCCTTGGCAATTGAGCTTCCTGTATATCTCCCATTGGATTCCTGTGCCCTTCATTCCAGGCTGTTTGTATCTTATTCCATGATCTCTGGTGTTTGCTCTTGCTCTTGTCTTCAAATCTTGGACATAATCATCTTCTTCTGGGGCCGACCATTCTGTCACCCATACCAAGGATACTGTTCAACCCTGGAACTGACCTCTTGCATGGCACAGTGCAAGGTGAGTCAGGCAATGAGCTGTTTGGACGTCTATTTCTGTAGCTATGAACATCATGGACTTCCCCATAGCATAAGGTAGGAGAGCACATACATAGCAATCCTCCTCAGCGGTTCTCTTTCCTACCTCCTTCATGTGTTCATACCACATGCTGTTCCCCAAATGTGCTGCACTGACTAGATAATTATTTAACTCATAATCATGTTCCCTTGCACTTCTCTTGGGTCTCTTTCTTGCCAAAAGAATGCATGCATAATGCTCATGGAGTATATCAGTCATCATCCTTCCTACAGGGGGAATTGTAGGAACACTTGGCAGAGAAATAGGTGACCTTACATGTGTCACTGGTGTAGGGATAATCACATATGGCTTTGGCTTCCTTACAACATCCAACTCTCAACTCTACATAGGTCACTACAGTGAGGAGAATCAAAAGGACTTATACCTTTCTGGAACCAACAAAGTAAGCAGCGTGCATTACCAGAAACAGAAAAACAATAATATATGCTATGCACACATATATCATGCACCAATACATGAGACCCCACCACTGGCGTCTCTCAACACAACGTTGAGTCTTCTCATTTTCTGGAACTGCATCATTCTCAATGGACCACATTGTGCCTGTGTATCACTTTTTAAGGAAGGAAAAATCCTTTTTAATCAGGCAGTCTCATTAGATGCACAGGTAGTGGCCGAATTTGCTCAATTATCGCTGCCAACAATCTTCTCATCGCAGGTCCATTCTTAAGATCCTGCACAAAAGTACGAATGTCAGTGCTATACCCAACAAGAGCAGGGTACGCTCTGAGTATAAAAATGAAGACGGCAAGAAGTAGTCTATGGAGATCGACGTCAGATAGGACCATGAATGTGACCAAAGAGAAACTCAGCGAGGAAAGAATCGGGGGACTACTCCCTCTTCCAATCGTCAAAGATTAAATCGAGATCTGGGATTTTCGAGCACATCAGTACTTTCTAAAGTCCCGTAAAAGGATTCCTCTGGCTCAAGAACAGTTAATTTATCACTCCTGCTAAAATATCTATAAAGAGTGTCCAGGGGTAGCCACAGTCCAAATGCACACTTGCATTTATTTAATCAGCCTTCTTCCTCGTCATCGATTGAGTCTGCACGTGCTGAACTGCTTCTACTTGTCTTGCTTCTGAATTGGGTGGGGGTGTATCGGTCTCACCAGCATACGGTTTCACGTTGCCCAAGTGTATCCAGGCAGGCTTTTCTTGAACTTTTACTGCTGAGGGAGTGCCATTCTCCACAATATATGGTCCACGGAAACAGGGCTCATGCCACTTCCTAGTGAAGTTGCGTATTAAAGTGGAATCCCCAGCAAATAATTTAGGTACAAGTAGTTCTTTAGGTCTGGTTGCTGAATGGTCTTCATCTGTGTCCTGAGACAGACACCCCTTCCGCTTGAGTTGATCTGAAATGACAGAGATACTAGCGGTCATACATGTCAAATACGCACGTAGCTCATTTCCTAAAAATTCTGCAGTTGTCTGGGCACCACTTCTACTCCTTGAAGGAGGAGACAAGGGCGTTCTCATTCACCTTCCTATGACTAACTCATGGGGTGTGAGGTGGTGGTTTGACCCAGGCTGATTCCATAATGCATATAATGCAAGGGGCTGGCAATACAGCCATCCCTTTATCAGTGTTAATTTTAATTTTGCGATTCTCTCTTTGAGAAGACCGTTGAGTCTCTCACTTATTCTACTCACTTGCAGGTGATAAGCAGAGGAAAACGTGTGTTTTACACTAAGCAATAGAAAAATCTGTTCAAATACTTCATTAACGAAATGGGGCCCATTGTCAGATCTCAGCACCTCACATACTCCCTATCCAGGAAAGACTTCTCGGACTGGAAACTTCACAGCGCAAGTGGCATCAGGGTGTGTACATTAGGGGTGTCCCGAATAGTAAATTTACTATTCGGCCGATTGCCGAATAGTTTACCAAAGTATTCTGCCAGACCGAATAGTGAGCCGAATAGTGGTTTACTACTAGAAATGTGTCAATATATGTATAGAAATAGATCTTATTGATTGGGACAGTTGGGACTATGAGACTGCGCTGGTGGCAGGGTAATAATCAGTGCTTTAAATGGGGGAAAAAGAAGTGCAGGTGACAGTCACTAAGCTACTAAGCCGGACATTCCAGCTCAGCACTTTTGGCACCTGCATGATTCCAATGTTTAAATGTAGAGTATACCACTACATAACCTTCACTATAGGCAACAACCTCTTAGTTACAAGTCACAAAGTATATAGCATTATGTTGCATTTCAAACTGTGGCCGCTTGACAGCGTGTGTTATGGTGTATGGGATGCAAACAATTGCCAGGAAGTGTCATGAAACACCCATGGAGCCTGTGGAAGAGATGGAAACAATGGAAGAAGGACTAAGCTCCTCCTTTACCTGGACGTTACGTTGTAGCCTCGCTGGAACAGAGGCTATAATTAACTGACAGGTGTGGCAACCAGTGCGTTGCAACTGATTTATTTCCCAACGCTAGTTGACAGTGCTCCTGTCTCGTGCTACTCCTTGTTTTTCTACCCATTTGCCTTTCCATTGTTTGTCTGCCTGCCTTTTATCGTACATTTTTGCCACCACGCTTCCTGTGGGGAATATTTCTTCTTTATTTTGGACCTTTCCCTGCCCGCACTTTCTTGTTAATTTCCCAGCGTGTGTGTTTGTTATTTTGCTGGAGTCAGCAGACACCTGCGTTCGCTCTGGGGCTTTTTTACTCAGCGAGCGGGGACTTGCTATCTGCAGTTCTTTTCAACACACGCTTTTCCAAGCAGCTGTCACTTCAACTTGTGCCCCCTGAGTTGTGTGCTTCCTCTGACCTGTGTAACCTCTCCTTCTGTTTATTTTACTTAACCTTGCTCACAGAGTTCTTGGAATCTTTTCCAAAGCTTAGACATTGCACCCAAGTGCATTCTGGTAAATGTAGTACTCTAAAGAAGTGGGATTCCAAGAAGAATTGCGAATTACCCATTCGCTGAGCAGTATTCCAAGAAGGATTGCGAATACTTATTTGAACAGACCAACGCACCTGAAACTACCCAGGGTTTTTCTGCTGCGGCTTTTCCCTGATTTGGGGTGGGCTCCCCGGAGTCCCCGCTGCCGGGCATATAGCCTTACTGGCAAAGTGGCCTCCGGGGGAGCTCGGCCCTATCTCTTCAAACAAAAGGGCAAGACGGTAAAAAAGAAGAACCCAAGAGCCTGGAGAGAGAAACCTGTGGAGACTTCTTCAGACGAGCCTTCGGAAGCCAACTCAGAAACCGCAGGTGAGGAGTGGGAGAGTGATACGGGTACAATTGTAGACACTAAACAGCACGAACCTGAGAGGAAGACACCCATGTTGATAAAGATACATGTTTATTAGCAACAATATCAAAATGATATACTAATAATTAGGAGTACATTTTGAAAGGTTGAAGTTCAGCTTTTGCACTAAGGAGTTTATCGTTGAGTGGTGAGTCCAGCACCTGAAGTTTACCAAATCAACATGCAACTGCCCGGTATTGAGCGTGCATGTCCTGCTCAAAGCTTCACATTTTACCATTTGCACTGCAGAGGGCACAAGGTCCCAGCATGTACGTTATAGCTGTGTAGGGACGCATTTAAAAAAGGACATTCCTCATTTGAATGGGGTGTTTCCCATGCACATTATGTGATCCCAATAGCCCCTTTTTATGCATTGCATTATCAAAGCATGCAACAGGGCAATCTAGCAGAGAGGGTTCTGTCTGCAAGAGTGCCAGCCAAAGGGTTTTAGTTTGCTCATAAGAATAGTTTTGAACTGGCCTCCCACATAGCTTAATAAAGAGAGTGTGAACGGTTCATGTTTTGAACATTACATCATTGTAAAAGCTGTTGTCTCTGCCATTAGGGCATCAACGCCTTTACATATCTACATACATCACAATTGCCAATAAAACAATGTTCAAAGCAGAGCCATTATGCAAATTGCAGTCCATATGCAGACACCAGCTTGTAAATCACGTAAAAAAGTGAAGCCCACTTAGCACAGAGGCTCAATGTTTGTAACTCATTTTGTTCTGCAGTGTGGGCCCTGAAGGGGACTTGATGGACACTACAGGTGGTTGAGCATTCGTGTTTGGCAGCTGGCTGGGGACTTAACATGAGGGTGTCTGACAAGCACCTAGGCAATTGCATTGTACCTCTCCGGCTGACATCCCGCACTGGAGTTTCAGGCAGGCCCCTTACACCATTGCAATGCCCTTCCCTCTGGAACACATGTACATGGGGCTGCCCAGGGTTCCTTTTTTAAGAGCACAGCGCCAGACCTGATTATTCATTGTTGAAAAACCTTAATGATTGTGAGACTCTTGAGAACCCTCGTAAACAAGTTACCATGCAGCACAACCTGACACCGTATTAAAGGCAAAAGAAAGGACAGTTCTGCTGCATGATGCGGGTAAGTCACACCTCTCTGGGCGACAAAGCAGAGTCAGAACAGAAACAGCCCAGTTCGTGGCACGCTAAAACAAAATATAACTGCATCAGCAGCATTGGTCCATATGTAAGGAAGAAACAGGTGACGAAGAATGCATAAACATTAGGTGAAAGAGCTTCTGTAGCACAAAAAATGAAAGACAACAGGCAGCCGTCTCAAAAGTAGCAGTAGATTATTTCATTAAACCTGCAAATGCTGTTCAGCAGCAAAATACAAAGTACATAAGCTTGCCTTCAGTGCTTGGTGCCTTAAATCATACATCTAAAATCCACACCAGTGGGCTGTTCATTCTGTGAGCAGTGACCAATTCCTCTGTGTTATGCGTTCTTCCCAATTTACATGCGAGCCGCCAAATTGCATTTTACACTGAGGCAATTATTGGAAAAGGGAAAAGAAAGGCTTTATTGTCGTGTGATCACACCTCTCCTGCTGACATACCGCACTGCAGTTTCAGGCAGGCCCCTTACACCATCTCAATGCCCTTCCCTCTGGAACACATGAACATGGGGCTGCCCAGGTTTCTGTTTTAAGAGCACAGCGCCAGACCTGATTTTAAAGTCCTCGCAGCTGCCTTTGCATCGGGCAGTTGAAACGGGAGAAAGGCGCCTTCAGTTTCCCTCCTTACCCTGCCAGGTCAGAGAGTACTGACCTGTCCTGTGGATTTTCCACAGGATGGTTAATGTTTTTATTACCTTAATAGCAAAGAAACATGTGCTATTATTCACACCTCCCTATCTCTGCGTCCAACATTCAGTGACCTGCATTCACATTTAAATGCTGCATTCTTTTTCTGCTCGCCGAGTTTCTGTTGGGGGACCTCATTGACGTCCCATGCTCTAGACGACCCCTCACCTGCCCCTTAACTATTCGGCTTCGAGTTATAATTAAGTGTTCGGCCGAATGCCGAATAGCTAATTTCAGCCGGAATTCAGCCGAACACTTACTCGAAGCCGAATTTCGGTACACCCCTAGTGTACATGGACCAGCATCAATCCATCTTGAAAAGGGACACACCACCACTATCACATACCTATATCCACTACATACTTGCAGCATATCAACATAGTCGATATGTAAATACTGAAAGGGACCATTTGGTCGAGGAATCACTCCTCTGATTGTTCGCAGTGTGTGCCCAGCGGTAAACTTTTGACATACAATGCAATTTACTACATAAAAGGCAACGTGTTCTAACAAATTTGGTACAAACCAGTCCTCCTCAATAGCTGCTGTAAGGCTTTCCCTAGTTACATGCGCAGGGTAGTGTAGCTATTCTAGCTCTACCCTTAATAAGGCTACAGGCATTACCGGTTTGCCAGTGCTGTCCTGTCACCACAATGCTTCAGAGGGGGATAAAGAACACCCCCTATGTGTCCATAGCTCCTTCTCTTCCTGTGGAGCACTGCCTTGAACTTCCATCAACTCTGTTTTAGACAAATGATTAAATTGTTTGTTTACAATCATAATTGTGACAATTTTTCCTTTACATCTGGAGTATCAAAACCAGAAATATCTGGGGAATATGCAACCCTTTTGGCCTCTTTGTCTGTGGCTTAGTTCCTGTGTGAGATAAAATCAGTTCACTTAGTATGTACCGCACATATAACTATTGCAATGGCTACTGGAAGTTGTAGTGCAATATTAAGCCTGCCCAAAAATGCAGCGTGTTGCACTGGGGTGCCGTCCGCTCGGAGGTAGCCCCTCCTTTTCCAATGTGCTAGCTCTGCGTGCATGGTTGACTACATATAGGCGGAATCACTGTACACTGTCACTTCCTGCCCTGCCCTGCGTGTTTCTCGAGCGCAACAATAAGCACCACCAATTCTGCAGCCTGTGCCGAAAAGTGAGACGGTAGTCTTGCACTTGCTACCACTTCAAATTCCCCATTAGCTCTATGCCTTACCACAGCTGACCCTCAATGCCTTTCCCCATTACTTTTATCAATTTTTGATGACCCATCAATATAGAGAACCCCCCCTATGCTAGAGCATTCTCCTTCACCCTTGGGATCTCATCATAGAACTTTTTGTAATTTGAGCAATCATGCACTTGCTCGTCCACTGTCACAGGTTTGGCTATGAACATGGCATGGTTCACTATTTTACACCTGACTATTTTAATCGCTGGATTCGATATAACTACCTCATACGCAGAAGCCCTCTGAGATGTCAGTGTACCCTTAGGTTTCTCCAAAACAGCAAACAATGCATGCCCAACAAATAAAGTCATGGAACACCCCATCACAATGCTTGTAGACTTCTCAATAGCGAACGCGGCTGCTGCCAGCGATTGTTCGCAAGAAAAGTGTCCTCTCATAACTGGATCTAGAATCTCACTATAGTATGCCAGAGGTTTGTACCCTAATGTAGTCCTCTGTGTAAGCACCACTGTCATAACTGTTCCATTTGTGTGTGAAAACAGGAAGAACTTTTCAGAATAATTGGGAATTCCTAAAACTGGTGCTGTACAAATTGCTTTTTTCAACTCCCCGAACCCTTCCTCCATTTCCTCAGTCCATTCTATTTTCTCCTTGTTCACTTGGCCTTTCTTTAAAGTCTGCAAAAGGGGTCTCGTGTATGAACTATAATCAAATACCCATGCTCTAACATAGTTACACAATCCTAGAAACTGCTGCATTTGCTTTATCATGTGCAGTTTTGGTGTTTTCATAATCACCACAGCTCTTTCAGGGGTAACCTGCTTCCCTTCATGCAACATTAACTGGCCTATATACAACACCTGCTCCTGACAATATTGTGATTTCTCATTGTCTACTTTATATCCCTTGTCTGCTAGGATAGTCATTAACTGAATCGAATCTTGTCTGCACTCATTTTCTGCCATGCTACAAACTAAAATGTCATCTACGTACTGCAGCACAACACTTGGCAAATCAATAATCAATATTGCTTAGATTCATCTGCAGGACTCTGTTAAAGATCAATTGGGACTCACAGTACTTCAGCTTAGTCTGATGAAACGTAAATGACGTAAGGTCTTGAGAGTCCTTATGCAATGGGATTGAGAAAAACGCATTTTTCAAGTCAATCACTGTGAAATATCATGCCTCTGTGGGGATACTACATAAAATTGTTGCAGGATTTGGAACTAGAGGAAACTCTGCTTCTACAAACTGGTTGATTGGTCTCATGTCCTTAATTAATCTCCACGACCCCCTTTCGATTTCTTCACAGGGTACACAGCAGTATTACATGGTGACTCTGACATCACCAAGATACCCTGTTCCATCATAGCTGAGATAGTCTTAAAAATACCCTCATCCGCCTCTCGAGATATTGGGCACTGTCTTGCTCGAGGTAAAATTGCTCCTGGTTTAAGCTTAATCTTAACTTCTCCCACCCCCCTCAATAGGCCTACAACATAGGGGCCTTTAGTCCATAAGGAGGTTGGCACTTTCTCATGTCCTCATCAAAGAAATGCTGGGTGTTGCTGCACTATCGCCATTCGCTGTGGGATCTCCCTTCTCTCTATTCTGATCCAGTATGTAATACTCATCTCAAATACTACTTCATCGTCTGACAAATCATCTTTAAATATATCTTTGTCTGTGACGTCAGTCAATTTATACCCTTCCCCTTTTGGCAATCACTGTTCTCCACGGCCTGCGCTCATCATCAAATCCTTCAAGCATGGCCAAATCCCCTCGCACTATGGGTGCCTGCAGCTGTAAGGGAATAATCTGTTCCCCCTCTTCGTCCATAGGTATCTGTGGCCTGAACAAAAACTCATCACGTATCCCCATAATCTTTCCAACTAAGCAAGGTAGCCATGTAAAAAAAAAAGCGTACCCCATAAAGAAAGACTTCTGGCTCTAATGGCATACCTCAGAGAGCTATTTGCCCTGTAAACTCCATGATAAATTCACCCATATTTTAAATAATGTATCCCTGGAGTGGAACACACTATGCCTTCATCGGTGAAGAACACACTATGCCTTCATATGACTCCAAAGCCTAAGATCACAAACTAAGTATCACCCTCACTGTATCACACCTGACCGAAAACATTTCAAGCAGACACCCCCACTGAAGCACCACTGTCATCACAAACCCATAACCAATCCCAAACCAACTCCCACTACCTCGCACTCAGAAACCTCTACAGTTACAGATTTCTGTAGTCAGAAACCACGTACAGACTTTCAATGTGCCCTCATTAATGCCCGTTCTCTAGTTCTCTAGAACCCCACGCCATAGAAATACATGACCTTATCATAGAGCTACAACTAGACATTCTAGTAATCACAGACTCCTGGCACCATCAAGCTTCTGGGCCCCTCCTAACGCTGGCAATCCCACCAGATTATACCATCCTAAGAACCGACAGGTCCCACTCTCATGGAGGTGGAGTAGCTATCATAGCCAAGACTAAACTCAATCTGAGATCCTGTCCCATTGAAAATATTGCAGACTATGAACTATTACTAGCCAAATGTGCCACCAATGAAAAAACAACTGTCAGCTTCATAGTGATCTACATATAACCCAATTGTAACAGTCATCCCGAAGCAGACATTCCGTTATCATTAGCTCCTCTCATCAAACCTAACACTAAATGCATCCTTCTTGGAGAGGTTTCAATGATAGGTTAGACCCCAAAGCTGAAGCTCTACATTCTTCCCTTAAGGACATGAGCTTCACCCAACTAGTGAATGCCCCCACTCACAATAAGGGGAGAACACTAGATTGGATCCTCTCGCTCGACACTGCCATTACCATGGACTCAATCTCCCAGCTAGACTGGACGGACCATCACATCATTAAGTTCACCCTTATCGCTGATGAACCCTGTCCCTTCAAACCGAAGGTAACCAATACCTATGAAACTAGAAATCCCTGCAAGCTTACTCCAGAAAATCTTACTCCATTGCTCTGCAAAACGTTAGAAATGCTGCCTACCTCTAGTGATAACCCTTGCCTTCTTGCAGACGCATATCATAACTGTCTTACCACTACTGTTAACACCATAGCTCCTCTAACTACTAAAACAAAACGCACCGACAAGCAGCCTTGCTCTTGGTTTAATGATGACTTAGTCCTAATTAGGAGAAATAAACGTGCCCTCGAACATGCCCACAGGAGACACCCCACCACTGAGTCTGCTCAAGCTCTCCAGGCTGCAAACAAATCCTATAAAACAGCCATCATTTCGTATAAAGCAAATGCCTATAATACTTGCATCAATAACGCTGCCTCTGATTCTAAATAACTCTTCTGCATCCTGAGAGAATTGGAAAATCCCTCCCCTACCTCAATCCCCACAAATTCCAGCAAAGAATGGTGTACCACGATTCAATATGTCTTAGCCACCAAAATCAACCTCCTTCAAAAGAAAATAACAACCAAAAGGCAACTACTAGCCGACGAATCCCGCACTGGTAACCACATCCATAACTCAATTATGAATCCCAACCTTAAGTTCTTTTTCACTTCCAAGAATCAGTGTTTGATACAATATCTAAACTCAAAGCCTCCAACTGCAAAGGAGACTCTGTCGCAGCGCAAGTAGTCAAATCCTACGCCCACACTCTCACTCCTATCATAACTAACTTTTTTAATGCTTCCTTCAATGCTAAACTAGTCCCAGCCAGTATTAAAGAAACCTGGGTTACACCCCTACTAAAAAAACCTTCCCTAGATCCAACCGTGCCCACTATCAGCCGATAACAACAGTCCCGTTTTTACTTAAAATTCTCTATAAAATAGCCTACAACCAAGTCCAAGCCCATCTAGAACACAACCAGCTCATGGGCACTAGACAATCTGGCTTCAGGCCCAACCACAGCACGGAAACTGCTCTGTTGGATTTAAAAATCCAGATGGATACTATCAGAGACACAGGTAAAAGTTGCATTCTCCTTTTGTTGGACCTCTCCACAGCGTTCAACCTTGTAGATCACAATAAACTCTGCGCAACACTAGCTAAAGATTTTAATTTCTCCACTGATGCCACCTTGTGGATTAAATCATTCTTAGCTGACCGAACCTCTAGAGTCTCTATAGGTAAAGAAGCTGCAGACTCCATCCCAGTCCCTACTGGAGTACCCCAAGGTTCCTGCCTCTCCCCTACTCTTTATAATGCATACACAAAGTTCCTATTCTCAGCTTTAGACGATATGGGTGTCATATACAGCAACTTTGCCGATGACACCCAGATCCTCATTCGACTCTCAGGGAACTACACCCAAGACACACTGGACATTAACAAAATCTATGCCATAATACAAAATTGGATGGCACTCAACAGCCTCTGTCTCAATGATGAGAAGACAGAGATTCTCATCGTGAGTTCCCAGTCGAAAATAGCTACACTCCAGTCAGACTACTCCTCCATTAATATAGATGGTACCACGATACCTGTCCTGAAGCAAATGAAAACTTTAGGAGTCTATTTGGATGCAAACCTCACAATGACTAAGCATATTAGCACCTTGTCATCACCCACCTCCTACACCGCTAAACGAATTGCCCTAAACCGTCAGTTCCTGACACCCACCAACTGCATCACCCTGGTGAGGGCCCTGATTTTATCAAAACTCGACTATTGCAATATATTGCTACTTGGCACCGCCACCACCCATGTCAAAAAATTACAATTAATACAAAATAAAGCTCTAAGGGCCGCCCTAGGAATTGGAAAATGTGATCACATCTCTAATACTAGAAGAGCTCATCACTGGTTGCCCATTGAAGCCAGAGTTATTTTCAAAACTCTCTGCATCACATTCAAATGCCACCAAGAAAAAGCCCCTATCTACTTGAATAGGGCAATAACCAAAAAAGAGTCAACTAGAACCTTGAGATCTAACAATCAACTTCTCTTAGCTATGCCCCGTTACATAAACGCTAAAGCAGGAGGCAGCAGCTTCCAATACCTAGCACCCAAATATTGGAACTCCCTCCCACTGAGCATCAAATAAGAGGAAACCTTCTCAGGTTTAAAAAAACGTGCTAAAAACATGGCTATTTAGTCAATACTAACATAGCAAATGGTGCCAAGAAGTTGTAAATAACAATTGCAGCAGTTTTACTGTCTGCCTTCTGTAAATAGTATGTATCCTGTAACAATGTCCTTGTAAATATTATGTATCCCGTAACACTGTCTTTATTTTGTAATGGTCTTCGACTAAAATTCCTTAAAGGGATGGTCTAGTAAAAATGTTTATTTAAAAAATAGATAGGCCACATAAAAAAAAATACTAGCATCCTCCGTTTCAAAACTTCCTATGTAAAATTTTGAGCTATTCAAGCTCAAAATTCGAAAAAGCAAGCACAGGAGCGCAGCCATTTTGTGAAATGGAGGCTCTCCTGTGCTGGCTTTTGCTTTTGCGGCACTAATGAAGGAAAAGCCAGCCAGCTGTAGTAAACAAAGTCTACCGCTGGGTGGCTTTCCCTTCATTAGTGCTGGGACTCGGAGGACGCGGACCGGAGACCAGAGCAGGAAAGCTGCAGCTGAATCTCGGTAAGTGCTATTTATTTTTTTTACAAAAAATAAGCACTAGCTGCGGTTTTTTTTCTAAGTTTTCCGGGCTGGAGGAGCCTGGAAAACTTAGAAATAAGACCGCAGCTTTAAAAACGTTGTATTTATGTTTGCGGTCGCTTTTGAAGCGACCGCAAACATAAATACAACGTTATTGTGTTGGAAAACGCTGCGGTTTTTCTTTCCAAGTTTCTCAGGCTCCTCCGGCTCGGAGGAGCCTGAGAAACTTGGAAAGAAAAACCGCAGCGTTTTCCAACACAACCGCGTGTGTTTCTGCCTGCTGTGGCTATCACTTTGGGTCTCCGGTGCTCCCGGGGGAGTTTTAAAACGGAGGATGCTAGTATTTTTTTTTTATGTGGCCTATCTATTTTTTAAATAAACATTTTTACTAGACATCCCTTTAACCAAGATGTCTGTAACCTCGCCGTGGCACCTAAGGGTTTGGGCGTGTAACAAATGCAATAAATAAATAAATAAAATAAAAATAAATAAAAATCATCATGTTAAGCTTCATCCTTAAATCTCGACCCAGAATATTAACCAGTGCCTGCCTTGAATACAATAATGGTACAGACATGTCACACTCTCCTATAAAGACTGATAATTCATCAGTAAAATGAACTCTACTTGTAGCTCCAGAGAAGCCCTGAGCATACATGGCATTTCCCGATTACGGATATTTTTCCTCTCGTATACATGAGCGAGTTGCCCCAATGTCTACTAAAAAAGAGAAAAGGATTTGCCTCCTATGGTAACATTCCTCCTGTCATCTTTTCTAGCTCATAAATCCATTTTCCTGCACCCGCTGTTAAACTAGGGAGTTTACACCTTAAATGATCCTTGTCCATCTGAGGCCAAGGGATAAACTGCGGTCTGGCCCTTCCTTTCTCCAATAAGGGGAACTGTGTGAACGCAAATCCATAATCGGCTCCCATCGTCTGCCTATCCATAGTGGGGACAACAGTTCCTGATTGCCTTCTACTTGGCAATGACCTCAATCTATTCACATATAGTGGTGATTCCCCCCTCTCACTATGCGATCTTCCTTTAGGTCGCTCTAGGTACGCCATGGGGTCTGGCATCCTATCTTTAAGTTGGTCTAAATCTGACCATCTCACTTCCTTGTCTGTCTGCAGACATCCCTCTGGACTGCATGGAATCTCTCCCTCCTCCCCATGGAAGGTTTCTCTATTTTTGTCTGACATATCTAGTCCCCAACTAGTATGGCTCTCATCTTTCTCATCCCTATTTAAAGTCAGCCTGTCTAAAGACAAGACTCTGTGCTTGAGTCTAAACGTGCTTCATTCTTTGCCTTGTGACTGGGGAACTATAGGGCGATCTTGTTTTCCCCTACTTCCTGAATCACCTTTTGTCCTCATCTCCCGATAAGCTTTATCGATCCTATCGCTGATCCTTCATATCTCAAAATTCTCATCAAGGTTTACCCTAGACGGTCCTGGCATTGCTCCTTGCGACGGGAGAAACTCCTCTATGTCACCCCATGATGTCACTGGGCTTGGTTCCATCAGCTCTTTCTGAATGCGATCAATCTCGCGTGCTCTTTGTCTCCTTTTTCGCTCCATTTCTTCATCTAATTCCCTTCACTTCTTCGCTTCCCATCTCTTTCCTCCTACTGTCTTTTCTCTTCCCTTCTTTCGTTTGCCCTACGCACCTCCTTGTCTCTTCATCTTTGCATTCTTTTATCTCGTCATTTGTGTTCTTCTTCCTCTTCTCTCTTCTTTTCTAGTCTATCACATTCTTCGATTGCTCTCTGCATGTTGTCATACTTTCTTTGCTTCTCTGCCCTTTCTTCTTTTCTTAGTTGATATATTTGTTCTCGCCTTTGTCTAGCCTTCCTTTAATGTTCATCTTCTTTCAATTGTTTCCCTCGTTCCCTGTCTTTTCTAGCTTGTTCGTCTTGATCTTCTCCTTGCCTTACTTCCTCTATACTTTTCCCATCGAGGTTGAGCAATACCTGTCCACCCATCCATTCATTCTGTACGAGCGCAACCTTGTCAGCTTTCTCCTTTTCTCCTTTCCATCTCTCAATCTCTCGTTCTATATCTATAAGCAGGCGGTTCATGTATCGGATTACTATATCCTGTTACCGCTTTTAGTTCCCTTAATGGATACAGTCCTTCATCTTTTGTACTATTGCCATTTACTTAGGGCGCTGTCAGTAGAGCAGAAGGTTCAACACCTTCCTCCCTACACTGATTAAGCATCCAGTCCTCAAGAGGTGGATCTTCTTGTTCCTCCTGGTACATTTTCCAGAGGTCTAAACTAGCTAACCTCTTTTCCAATTTCTTTCCTGTGTACGCAGCGTTCAAGTATGTGGTCATGTGTTGCAAAACCGCCATTGACAGTGATACCCCTTGCGGCCATGGCATGAACATTTTATCTGCAGTACCCTTAACTTATTTTGCACTGTACTGTTTGATCTTGGATGCATGTTTTGGCAGTTGCTTGCAAAGATACATCAGTGGAGTAACATCCCCCATTATGATGAGTCTCAATTAACTGTCAATACTTACTGTTGATTTAACCAAAATACGTTTCAGAAAAATAACATATGAGCGCGCACCAACAGTCACCACTCAAAGCCTCTACTTCTCAGTTTACTCCAATCTACCTATTTCAGCCGGCGCCAACAATGACTAAAAAGATAGATATTCGTTTATGATTTCTACTTAACACAGCCTATCTTTGTCGCTCTTCGACACATAACTTTGTTAATACACAAAAATGCACAAACAGACAAACTAGTCGACTTCAACTTATATCTCCTCAGTGCTCTTTGCTGCTATCTCTTGCTCCTAGAATACTCCGATAGGTGTTTGAATCATTCCCTCTTCCAGACCTTGTCCGTGTGCTGACTAAGTACCCACTTTGGGTTTTGAAATGACTCCTCCTAGAAGCTCCTTGAGCTAAGGATTCTGGGCTCTATATAGACGCTCCTCGTCTAGACGCTCCTCGTCATGTATTAGCCAACAACCCCCCCATTACCATATACTTTTACAACAATCCCCATTGTTATATTTTACCAGTCCCCTCAATCTACTCACCATTCGCCTTTCGGCTCCTGACACTCGGGATTGTCTCCTCCTCCAACCGTCCACCTTCACCTTCGGTCCGCTCAGAATCTGTGGAATCCAGGAGGGATTTCGTGAAAGAGGGACCCGTCCCACATGTATCAGTCTTCTTGCAAGATTTCTATATCGGCCACTCTCCACAGGAAGCCTCGCGATCCTCCAGCTAAATGGTGGAGGATGCCCGATGTTCTGAAATTTTAAAAGCCTACTAATTGATGGGTCTTTGAAACCATCCTCTCCAGGCTACCAAGTGAACCCCAGTGGGCCCTTTAAGACGAGGTAACATTACCTGAGATGGATGGGGATGCAAATTCTACTCATACATCCATAATCAGACTGACTCAGGAAGTTGGCAAACATTATCTGTTTTAATAACAAGTCTTTAAAATGGGGAGTACAACGGACATCAACAGACGCTGCACAGCTCGCTCAACGAGTTCTCAAAAAACATTTAATAAAAAACACCACTTTACACTAAAGATATGTCATAAGTGACGTCATACTACGTAGCAAAATAAGAAAACCTACTAGGGGATATGAAAGGCTTAATAGGAACATCTACATATACTTTCTATGGGGTATATCATCCTGATTGGGCCTATAAAATCAGGTGGACAACTAAGCCCATCCCAAGGGCAAGTCATCTTCCGTGTTAGACTAATACACAATATACTATTGGTTTCTCAAACTATAGGGCTCCTTAATACATGACCTTCTACAATTGGTTGGCACGCTTGTACCCTTCTGGAATATTACACTCGCTAGCAGCACGCAAGCTGGTACCCCAGGTGCTGGGGGGTTGGCCTGCTCATGCCTCCCCACCCTATTAGCCCAATCATCACTCCTGCGGTCTGCCATTCAATTAAATGTTTTTGAACTCGGCCTGTGAATGCTTACTGTGCCTGAGAATAAAATGGAGTTAAGGCATGGCCTTATCTTCTGGTCTTGGTGTAGCTCGCCCCAAAGTCTATTTTCATCTGACCATGTGACTAGAGACCACGTTTTGAGCTCCTTTGTTGTATTTAATGCTATTAAATGAAGAAACCTTGACACTTCTAGTGTTTTTCCATTACACCTCAAATAGGAGCTGGGCTCACTTCTCACGTTATTGTATCTTCTCGAGCAGACAATCAGGCTCTCGGCAGCCTTGACTCTTGACACTGGGCCAGGCAAGCCTTCTCGAATCTTCCTTCGCCATCAGCTATTCTTATTCTGCTGTGCCACACTACCAGCCCTTTCATTCACATGGTCCAAGTTTGCTAAAGTGCGTCGTGGAACAACCAGATTCTAAACATTCCTATATATATAGATTGGCGCTTCACTTGCAGTCCATTCACTACGTAGCCAGCCTCATGATTGCTTTGTCTGCTTGCGTCACTGCATCTGTACATTTGTAAAATGGTTTGGCATTTACTTCAGTGCTTCTCTGCGTTGTGCAATGTTCATTTCACTCCCAAAATGTTGCTTAATTCACTACTTCGTCATCAGATTCTACAAGGTCTATATTCTTTCTTCATTGGCATCCCTTCTGGGTGCGTCATTTCTGCTTCATGTGACGTCACCAGTCTTCTCTTTCATTCATCTTCACAGTTCTTCCGAAGTTCCTCCAGAAGACCGTCATTTTTCCACAGAAAATTTTATAGGGTTAAATAATAGGGTTTTCTCAATGGATACCCTGTTTTAAGGTATAGATACCATTACTGGCCTTGCACATGTCACAATTTCCGGCTGCCAAAATATAGGCAGGATTGGGATGGGACTTCCGGAAGGGGTACTTGGCTTCTCTTCTACAAAGCTGTCCACCTCACATTTATGATCCCTCGCAAGACTGTTTAAAAATAGCATACATGAGCAAGGTATACAAGCAATAGTATAGACAAGTGTTCTTCAAACTGTGGGGTGTTCCCACCTGGTGTGGTGTGGCACGATGCCTGGGGGGAGTGTGAATCCCTCAGCTTGAAGAACAATTAACAGCTGATCAGTGTTTGTCAGCGGTGTTGTGACAAACGCTGCCTTTCAGTCGGTGCTCATTTCAAGTTCTTTAAAGGAACATCCGACTGAAAGGCAGAATTCAAAGGCAGCACTTGCTGAAACAATGCCGATTAAACGCTGGTTGGCTGTTAATCGGCTGTGTCGCAGCAAGCGCTGCCTTTCAGTCAACTGCTTTTTGATAAGAACACTGGTTTGAAAGGCATCATGCAAAGGCAGCTCCTGCTGCAACACAGCCAATAAACACAGATCGGTTGTGCTGCTTTTGGATTCTGCTTTCAGTCAGGTTCTCCACGCTGTGTTTACTTTTAGTGTTCAGGAGAGTAGTTTCTGTGCCTCTGGCTGCTCTGAAGTCAGACTGATGTCATGGAGACAACCTACAGATTCAGTGAGGAGAGTAAGCTGGGAATTAGCCAGCTTTTCCAGGAGTTTGACCAGGAAAGGAGTGATAAAGATCAGGCGATAGTTTGCTGGACAGGTAAGATCGGCAGAAGAATTCTTAAGGAGGGGGTGCACAAGGGAGTGCTTGAGGAGAGAGGGGAATATCCAGTGGCAAAAGAGTAATTCCAGAAGTCGGCCAAGGCTGGAGCGAGGGTGTCAATGTGGTCCTTGATGGTTCTGGAGGAGCAGGGACGCACCTGTTTGGACAACACTTGCATAAATCGGACTTGTCTAGAAACATCGTCAGATGTTGTTAGAGAGAAAGAGGAAAAAGGAGGAGAAGAGGGAGAGGTGGCCACAGGGGGGCCGAGAGAGGCACAAGGAGGGGAAGAGGAGAGCAAGGTCAGGATGCCCTGATTTTTGTGGTGAAGCGAGACGCCAGAGCCATACAGAAGGCCTGGGAGGGAACAGGAGAGGTGGAGACTGCAGAAGGATTGACCAGCTCCTTACAGATTTTAAAGAGTTTGGCCGTGTTGTTAGAGACCACAGAGATGCACGCTTGGATGTGGACTCTCTTCTTGGACAGGACAGAGAGTCTGTATTGCGTTTGGAGCAGGCGGCAGGCCAGTTTGTCAGAGGATGCACCTGAAGCCCTCCACTTCCTCTCGGCCACCCTGCACTTGCTTTTCAGGGTTGCAAGGTCGGAGTCATACCAAGATTTGCACCTGGAGGTAGGCTTCAGACGGATTCTCATGAATGGGGCAAGGCACCCTCCACAGTCTATGTGCCATACCTGCAATGCATTAAGCAAAACGGTAAACCCAAATGTCAACAAATATGGGTGCACAGGTACTCCTCCTCGGGTTGCCTCCTTACATCCTAATGCATGCACAATGACCATGGCCCACCACAACATGGGGTCGAACACACTACACCTTCTTCATTGAATGATATTGTCATATTAAGTTTGCTTAGCTCATCCCTCCCCAACAAATTAACTGGGGACACGGTTGAAAACAACAACAGGGCTCAACCTACTCTGTTACATATCTTTATGGGTGATTCATCTGTGAATGGAACCAATTTTACTGGCCCAGAGAACCTTTGCATGTACATTATTGTACCTAATACGGGGAAATATCCCTCCCTGAAACATGCCTTCATTGCTCTGGTGTCTACCATGAAACAAATTATTTGGTTCCTATCTCCATGCCCATTAATGGTTCCTCTTCTGGGTTGGCAGTGAGTGATAGGACTGGGCACACTAAAGCTATCTGTGGAATTATGGTAAGGTGTGTATGGATAGCGTGAGAGTGTTTGGATTATAGTAGTGTGCTGAAAGGAGGTGTGAGTGTGTAAAGTGATGAGTGGGGAAGGGAGAAAGAAATGGGAAAGGGGTGGGAAAGGGGCATTAAGGCACTGCTGGATCAGAGCCTGAATTGACTGAAGATGTTACGAGCGAGTAAGTGAAAACAACATGGAGCCGTCGACTCCATTGGAATATATGTGTAAGGCCCTCCCTTTGTATCGGGAGAAAAGTGTTAAGTACCATGAGGAGTTGTTGGCTGAGACGAGAGGAGGAATGTAAAAGCCATGGCCAGAGCAGGGAATGAATAACAAGGAGCTTTTGGGCCTTATGTACCACATTCTCACTTTGGAGTAATGGATAAGGGCGACCCTGAACATTCATGTGTGGGAAGCAACTGCGTTCCTTGTAGCTGCAAAACACAGGCACCTTTTATAACAAATGAAGTGGTACATACTGTTTACATCATTTCTGTTTGTGCAATTGTTCAAAATACCCAACACCCCAAGAGTGAATTTGAGCAATGGATTGGGCAATGATGTCGGACTGTGTGCACAGAATGTGAATCTAGGCTGATGCAACCATCAGAAATACGATTACGGTGAGTAATGTATGTCATTCGTTTCTGGTATCAACTTCAATAAGTCCTCAGCCCACTCCACATCCCAAAAGACATTGGGCCTTATTACAAGTTTACCGGTCTGGTAACTACGATACCGGTAAGCTTGCCGGTACCGTAGTTACCGGACCGGCAAACGACGAGTTCTCCTCACGAGTGCCTTTTCGGACCTGGCAAGCAGACCGGCACCCGTGAGCAGAGCATGTCGGATGTACCGGCACCATTCTGAATGGTGCCGGTGCATCCGCCCTCCCCATTCCCATTTGAGCCCTATGGGGCTCAAATGGTAATGGGGAGCATTTTTTACCGGCGCCCGGGAATGGGAAAATACCAGGTCTGGCGGGGCCGTAATGATCCGGTAATTGCCGATTCCTGGGTGCCGGAAAAATTTGCAAGTTCGCGGCAGCCTGCCAGTTTTACCGGCAAGGCTACCGCCAAACTTGTAATGAGGACCATTCTCTTTCTCTCTCCAGGTGACATCACAATTTGGCCGGCCTTAGTATTCCTGCATTCTCCCCTCTCACCAGGAAGGATTTTTTTTAGAGTTTTCATTGTTTTTCTCCTCTTCTTCGTCGCAGTGCGACACTCGGAACAATCAGAACTCAGTGGCCTTGATATTCTAGTGGTTTTTATTGGAACCTGCAGCTTTCAGAACCCTTTCTAGGGCCTCTGAGACCTTAATGATCATAGGCCCCACTGTAGAATCCCTGCCCCCCCCCTTTAAGGTGCGCAACTTGATCCTACAGCATTTATCAATGTAAATAGAGTCTTCCTCTATACACAAGGTCGGCAATCCAGGTAGAAGCAAAGGAAATCACCCTGTGCACCCGTTGGGAGGCCAATAACTCTCATCCGTTTTGCTCTCCCCACATTCTCAAAGTACTGCATCCTATTCTCCATGGCCTTGTTTCCTCTGACCACTGCATCCATTTCATTTCCCAGCCACTTGACTGTGGAAATTGTTTGGGTCCACTCCTGATCTAACCCCATGGCCATTTGCTCCAGTGTAGCAGTTCTAGACTCCAGCTGATCCACCTTTTAATTCAGTTTATCAAGCTTGCCCTGTTATCTTGACATCGATTTTTTGATGCGTCCCAACGTGGTCACTAATGGGTCCCTCACAGATGATGTAGGTCTGGAAGTATCTTGACCAGTCTGTCTACCAGCCATACCACTTGGTGTAAATAAGTCAGTTTCTTCTAGCTTGTCCTTCTTTTATTTTTCCCAGATGCCATGATTGGGCTCGTATTCCCTGGAGTAAGTATGGGGCTTTAGTCACCACAAAAAGTAAGTGAGGGTCTATACAGTAGGCCCTATATTGCATCAGGGCATTATTCTCAGGTCTGACCTCAGGACAACAGTGAAAAATGTAAGCACTCCCAGCTCGTCGGTACCCCTGCTAAGTGCACTTCTCAAACAAAATATGCCACACGCCCGGAGCCCTCCACTTACTATGCACATACGATCACCTCTGTTGTACTCCTGTCCGCGCTGACCTGGTGTCCAATCCGCCTATATCAGAACCGCGTCTATCAGGGGCAAGAATGGCAGATGATCATCCTCGTTGCCCTCCTCAAAGATGTCTGCCTTCGGAGTCTGCTTCACCATAGCCTCAGCAGAAGCATCATGGGTTCAGAGGATGCCAAGGTCCACTAACCCCTTATTACTTATCCTCATTGTCTCAGGCTCAGCCCCGGGCATGAGTCACCATGCTCTGTGACCCTCCAGGAAGTGTTGCTCGCTACCGTAATTCGGCTCAGTTTCCCCCTTACTGGGGCTCCGGGTCAGGCACGGCAGCATTCCTCGGTCCCTTAGCCGATTGTAAGCGCAGGTAGGTGGGCACAACAGCAACTAGGACCTGCTCCTTTCTGAGCCTCCAAAGATTGTGCCCATCTTGTTTGGTCGTCAAGCCATGCCTCATGCTTTTTTCTTTTTTAAACTGTGAGCATATGTTAGTGTTACCTATTGTGGAGGGGATCATCTCTCCTCCTTACCTATGGTTTCCAGCCTTGGGTGTTGAACTGCAGATGTTACCGCACACCCCGCTGTCTCTATACCCTTATGGGCTTTTGACCAACTCAAAGCAAGCGCTCAAGTGGAGGAACTGCAGTTACCAATGTACCTGTTTTTCCTGTTTCCAATCTAAATTAGTTGTTTGGGTGCTCTGCAGGAGAGACTGGTGATAGGGACAAAGATGGCCCCATCTAGTAAATTTCAGCCTCAAGACACCAACAGCACAAGACACAGCACTTGCCTCTACAGCTGCTGGATGCCCAGTGTGATGAATCAGAGACAATCATCCCAAAAACCCTGTCCTGGACCCCTTCTCATGTGGCCAGGGAAAGGCAGCCTCTACCTGATCCTGACCCTCTGGGTGGTTTTATGCTGGAGGATCACATGGGAGGGAACTTGAGTCAGGTAGAATGGGTGAACCCTCTGAACAAGTTCCCCAATGATCCTACAGCTCTGATGGATTATTGTAAAATTGATGATTCTGTTTTGAAAACAACTAAGAACATTATGGTTAGTACTGAGACGAGGAAGAAGGGTCCAGAGTTACCAAACTATAATGAGCATTCTAGTGGTTGTAATGACCCACAACGGAGCAGGACCTTTAAACATTTAAAGGCCTTTCAGGTGCAGGCCAAGAAGAAGCAGCAGGAGGAAGCAGAGGTTTAAACCGGCGCTTTGCTGATAGTGGCACAGAACGTGGCAGAGGTCGGGATTCCCAGAAGATGCAGAGGACGCGCAGCGGGAAGCGGTATTGATGCCAGCTGTCCCAGGAGAGAGAGAAGCTCTCTGTGTCCTGCATTTCGCCCCGTTGTGAGGTTTTCACCGGAGTGTGTGTGGAGCGGTGTATGCTCCATTGACAGAGAATGCGAGCCCCGGAAGGCTGACCAGAGCTGTCAAATGCAAGGGAGGTCCTGACGAGCAAAGAAACAGAAGCAGCGAGTCAGAAGGAGACGCCAGGACATACTGGTGAGTTGGCCTGAAATAGGTGAGCCTGGGCGCTCCGAAGTAGACTGCTGTGTAAGAATGTACCTTTTGAATACTAAACCTTTAAATTAAAGCAAAGTGAATGCAACCTCACTAAAGGGAGATATCGAATAGGTGAATATTGTAACCAGCATTGCCTAAGCCAAAGAGAGGCAATACTAAAACCAAGGGGATACCATTTTCCTCAAGAGGGATATCCAACAAGGGGACATTCTAACCTACATTGCCAAAGTCAAATAAGGTTAAGAGTGACATCAAAGTAATTTGAATGTAGCAGTCCCAGAAACAGATACCCCGTGGGAGAAAGCTGTAAACCACATTACCAACAGCCAATAGGCTGAGTAGAAATAAATCAGAGACTGCAGGAGAAAATCCCTCCTTTGAGAAAGGATCAAGGGGGAGAGAACTGTAACCTGCATTGCCTATGGCAAACAGATCAATGTGTGAATCATTGTCCTTTTGTACAGCATGGTTGTGAAAAAAGTTGTAAGCCAATTGTCTTACAAGTCAAAAGACTTACCGAAGAAGCCATTGTTGATTCAACTTTTCCCACTTGCCTTCTGGACTGCAATCTAGAAGCATCCTTTAAGGAAACCTCTTGAAAAGCAGCCTTAGGGGCCGGTTGATGCTCAGTGAGTAGTGTACATTGATTGTAATCTGTCTTTGGCCTGTTTCATGTGCTCCTGTAAAGCGGTTTGTGTTTTTTTCAATCGTTTTTTGAGTAGTTTGTGCTATTCTGGTGGGGTTATCTGGGATTCTGTGGCCTCCCACCCAATTTTTCAGAGCCGGCCTGCATCTAGAGTGTGCAGTCTCCGGGGTGTAGTCCTATGTTTGTTTCTGGCTTTCTTCCTGTCCCCACCCTCGCCTTTGCAATTGGTTGGAACAGTCAGGTGTGTCTCTACCTCTGTTCCTGGTAGCCATTACCACTTGCCTTCTGGACTGCAATCTAGAAGCATCCTTTAAGGAAACCACTTGAAAAGCAGCCTTAGGGCCTGGTCAATGCTCAGTAAGTAGTTGTGCATTTATTGTAATATGTTTTGGGCCTATTTCATGTGCTCCTGTGGAGGGGTTTGTGTGTTTTTTTCAATTGCTATTTGACTCGTTTGTGCTATTCTGGTGGGTTTATCTTGGGTTTCTGTGGCCTCCACCCTGTTTTTCAGAGCTGGCCTGCATCTAGAGTGTGCCGTCCCTGGGGTGTAGTCCTTTGTTTATGTCTGTCTTTCTTCCTGTACCCACCTTCTCCCTGCAATCGGTTGGAACAATCAGGGGTGTCTCTTCCTCTGTTCCGAGCAGTCATTTCCACTTACCTTCTGGACTTGTTTGCATTTTTGTGCCACACCTGTGTGACCTCTCCCCTGCCCCCTCCCTGTGCTGTGATTGGCTGTTGCCCTCCAGGAGGTAGGCGCTTAACCACCTGCCCATGCAGCCCCTTCGGCTAAGGGCCCCAAGGCAAAGGGCAGCTCCCAAAGAAGCAGCTCCTGACCGTGTTTGCCTGAGAAACCAGTAGCCGGCCTTCAACCAGCAGCGACTGGCAAGATAAGGGTGGTCTGGGTGGGGAGTACAGCAATCACTGTACTCCATAAAGCCCTGCCTCTCTTATAACCTACACAGCATAGACTACCAAAATTTGTCAGCTAGTAAAGAGTATCCCTATGACCGCTCGGTACCAACCGTTTAGTGGTGTTATTTACTGATGTGTCCCATAGTTAGGCGTTCTCCCTCTATCCAGATATCTCAAATCTAGGTGTCTTGCACTTCTTGTTGTTGTTGTGCCTCCAATTTAGGAGTTAACACTCTGTCAAAGTGAAGTTTAGCCATGCATCACACTCAGATAGAAGAATTATGGAGCTTAGTCATTTGCCACATCAAATAGGACTGTCTACATTAGCCACATAGAAGAACTTAGCGAATAGCCAAAGCACTAACCAAGCACTTCTACCTCCTCAAACACACCATCCAAACACTACACACGCCCACTGGTGTAGCAAACGTATACCCTAACACAAAACCAACACAAGCAACACACACTTATAACAAACGAACCCGAACACTGCACCTTACCGATACGGACACAATAACCCAGTGCACACAACCTTAAACACCTGCCAATCTAACCATAAAACACACATATACACCCCAACATGACAAAATGCCATACAGAAAATGCCCAAGGCATTGGACCTTACCTGTATGGATACAACAATCCAGTGCACGCAACCTACCATCTGCAAGCCAGCACACACAGACGCCTGTTTCACCTGGTTCTAGACCTATCCTATCATATTTCCCTCACTAGGAAACCATGTCCTCTTTCTCACAGAGACACATGAGCATCCGGAGATTACCCTTGAGTAGTTCCGGTGCACAGTATAAATTAACATAACATAACTTAATATAACAGGGGCACAGCTAGCTCTGCAACCACAA
This sequence comes from Ambystoma mexicanum, assembly GCF_040938575.1. Taxonomy (NCBI): domain Eukaryota; kingdom Metazoa; phylum Chordata; class Amphibia; order Caudata; family Ambystomatidae; genus Ambystoma; species Ambystoma mexicanum. The sequence goes on along the minus strand of NC_090929.1, from coordinate 1,493,363,986 downwards.
AACTGGCCCACCTCTCTCCTATCTTATTACCACCAATTAGAAGGTAATGTGCATGTACCCACTTCCATTCTAAGACTGTCACCCCACATAGACTCAATGAGTTGTGGACTGTGATGCCCAGCCATCTCTCACATCAAGATAACTATTAGTGAGCAATATCTCATAACTAGGTAGACTATGTGCTAGCTAGTCCAAAAAAAAATGCATATATGGGCCAGCATCACAATTAGACAGAATTGTGAAGATTAGCATTACGTCATATCTAGACAGAACTGCAATATTAGCTTGCGTCATATCCAGACAGAATTGTGAATATCAGCTTGCATCGCATCTAGACAGAATTGTGAAGATCAGCATTACGTCATATCTAGACAGAACTGTAATGCTAGCTTGCGTCATATGTAGACAGAATTGTGAAGATTAGCTTGCATCACATCTAGACAGAACTGTGAAGATTTGCATTACATCATATCTAGACATAACTGTAATACTAGCTTGTGTCACATCTAGACAGCATTGTGAATATCAGCTTGCGTCACATCTAGACAGAATTGTGATTGTCAGCTTGCACCACACCTAGACAGGATTGTAAAGATTATCTTGCTTCATATCTAGATGGAATTGTGAAGATTAGCATTATGTCATATCTAGACAGAAGTGTAATACTAGCTTGTGTCACATCTAGACAGAATTGTGAATGTCAGCTTGCACCATACTTACACAGAATTGTGAAGATTAACTTGTGTCACATCTAAACAGAACTGTAATTGTCGGCTTGCGTCCCATCAAGACAGAATTTTGAAGATTAGCTTGTGTCACATCTAGACAGAATTGTGAATGTCAGCTTGCATCACATCTAGACAGAATTGTGAAGACTAACATTGCATCACATCTAGACCGAATTGTGACGATTAGCTTGCGTCACATCTAGACAGAAGTGTGAATGTCAGCTTGCGTCACATCTATAGAGAACTGTGAAGATTAGCACTGCGTCATATCTAGATAGAACTGTAATACTAGCTTGCGTCATATCTAGACAGAATTGTGAAGATTAGCCTCCGTCACAGCTAGACAGAATTATAATACTAGCTTGCGTCACATCTAAACAGAATTGTGTAGACTAGCATTGCGTCACATCTAGACAGAATTGTGAAGATTAGCATTGTGTCACATCCAGACAGAATTGTGAAGATTAGCATTGTGTCATATTTAGACAACTGTAATACTAACTTGCATCACATCTAGACAGAATTGTGAAGATTAGCTTGCGTCGCATCTATTAAGATTTGTGAAGATTAGCATGCGTCACTTCTGAACAGTGATGCCACTAACCAACCCACTAAACAATCTCACCCCTCTGCATACACATCTTAAACTCTAACTAAACTGTAGAGGAGCAGTTACATGCCTCTGCAGGAAATCCCGCCCCCCATCTCCTGTATGTTGGAAGCCTGAGATTGTGCCATGCTTAACACCAGCAGTTGTGACCATACCACAGCGAGTATTCGAAAGAAGTTACCCAATAAGAAAACCTTATCAAATGTATCACCGAAGAGACGATAATCTGAGGGAGGTACTCCCTGAAGGAATATGAAAAAGAGTGAAAAAGGAGCTGATGGCTTCATGAAAGACGAGCGTGACACCCTGAGAATACTAGCTGGAGAGAATGCATGGATCTTACAGAAGCTGATGACGAAGATAAGAATCGAGTAAACTTTCATATGCAAAAAAAAAGATTGTACGTGTGCGAAGCACTGCAGAAAATTCAAGATGTTCAATATCTTTACAGATGCTGTAACACAAGTAGATTGAGTCATTTTAGGAGCTTGCTATATGTAGTGAATAGACTGCAGGTGAAGCCACCATTATATAGAAACTGGACATCGTTGTCATGAAGTTTAGTGTGCCGGAACCCATGAAGGTGAAAGGCTGAGAACTGTGTTGCAGCAAGAATAAACTGAGATCGTGGACATGGATGGCAAGGCTGTCTGGCCTGGTGTCAAAGCTGAGGCAGCCAAGGCCGGTTATCTATTCTTGAAGGCGGTGAACGTGCATGCATGATACGATACCCAAAGGGCCATATGCTCACTTGGTAGCAGAGGATGGTTGGAAAAGATCCAAACTAGTTTGTCTCCAGAGTTCTGGACGATCGGGCATCCTCTGCCTTTAGCCGGAAGATCACAGGGTTTCCTGTGGAGAGCAGCCAATAGAAATAAACTTGCAAGAAGAACCGAGACGGTGGGCAGGTCCCCCTTTGACGAAATCCCTGCCCGGTTTCCACGGGCGCTCTGCGGATGAAAGGGAAGTGGTCAGATTGGAGGAGGAGTCGATACCGAAGGCCTTCAGTCAATCAACGATCAAATGGTGAGTAGACTAAAGCAAATGAAGGTGATGGGATTGTGATAATTTTTAAGTAACGGGAAATATTGTGTGAAGAAAAGGTAGCGTCTAGCGTCCTGGCTCAACGTAGTTTCAGAAGGAGATGTGTTTCAAATCCCAATGGTAGAACAGAAATATATAACTCATAAACAGGCTTACGTAAGGTGATGTCTCAAACCCTGTATAGGGTACAAAGTAAAGGCGAGAGAGAAAAAGAGTGATCACTGTGTTTATTAAGGTGTAATGTCGACTAGTCTGTATGTTGTTTGTTGAGTAAAAATATCGAAGAGCGATCGAAGCTGTGAAGTAATTGAAAAAGTTGAGGAGCAATAGTGATTAAACCTAGCAAAGTGATTGGTACCAATCAAAAGGTAGAGATAGCTAATAAATAAATTAGAGGCTTGAGCAGCGATTGATGGTGCATGCTCATATTTGTTGTTTTAAAGGCATTGAAAAAGTGGTGATTTAAGCTAAAATATAAAGGTTATTCCATAAGTCTGGTAAGTATTGACAGTCAATTGAGACCTGTCATTATGGGGGATACTCCTCTGATGCACTTGTGTAAGACATTACCAAAGCACATCCTCTTTAAAGGAGTTGAAAACAGCAACGGGGTATAGTAATCCAATATACAAACCCCCAGCTTATAGTAGCGATGATAGTCCAGAGAAGAATAAATGAAAAGAAGAAATCTATAAGATCATAAAAGACAAAGAAGAAAGGAGGAAGCGGTCGAATCTGTCGACAGAAATAGACAAAGAGATTAAGAGATGGAAAGGAGAGAAGGATAAAGCTGATGAGATAGCGCTCGTGCAGAACAAAGGGATGGGAGGACAGATATTACTTAAAATATGCTTGATTGCATAGGTAAAGTCTTTGGATCATTACTTCTAAAGAAATTTCAAACCTGGGCGGCAACAGCCAAGTGCAACAACCACCTACAATCGGGCTTAAAAAAAATGCCGGGACATCAGGCAACATACTAATCTACAGTATATTGAAAAGCAGAGCCCTACAACTTGGCCAACGGTTGTTTGTCGTGTTTATCGACTTCACGCAAGCGTTCGATCGCATTGAAAGACACCTCATTTGGACGAAACTGAGAAGCTGGAAATGTCCTGAAGACATATTGGCCCCCATACAAGCCTTGCATCATAACACCTCGATGAGGGTGCGTCTAAGCCGTGAAGGTGATTTATCCGATAAAATTCCAACCACACGAGGAGTCAAGCAAGGATGCCCATTAGGATCAGCATTATTTCTAGTCTATATAGGCGACCTTCAAGTACGCACAACTACCACGCGTGCATTTCCTCCAAAAATTGGAAATACCACGATAGAACGACTTGTTTATGCGGACGACCTCACACTATTTGACCAGACACCAGTAGGCCTCCAACGTCAACTTAATGGCCTACAAGAGTATGCAAGCAAAAACTTCCTGGAAATCAACAAGGGAAAAGCAAAGGTACTGATACTGCAGAACAAGAAAAAGAAAATCGAAAACCTTAAATGGACCCTTGGAGACTCAAAAATTGAAATCGTCCAGTCCTTCAAGTACCTTGGAGTACAACTTGACAGCACAAAAGGCGATATCACAAAGCAAGCAACATTGTTCGCTACCCCGGATACCACACTAACCATGTCACATCGCACACCATGTGTCGTAATTATGCATAGACTAGAAAGACTTAGAGCTCGCACACAGACAACAGAATTTAGCACACTACCCCTTCCCACAGAATACAGAAACTATAGACTGAGTTCTCGCACCACTTCCAAACGCTGCCCCCGCACGGGATACCCACTCTCCCACAGTCCACCACCCACTAACCTCGCCACACCCCACAATACCACCTCACATAATATATCAGATACGACCACCACTCGCACTTCCACAAACAACCCACTCACACCTCACATCAAGTGTGCCCTCCTCAATGTCAGATCTCTCCCAGCTCATGCACCTGATATTCATGACCTCATAACCAACATTAACATTGACCTATTAGCCATCACTGAAACATGGTTACATGAAGCATCAGGCCCTGCCGTTGCACTTGCACTACCACCTGGCTTCACCATACTCAGACAAGACAGGCCAGATCGAATAGGAGGCGGAGTAGCCCTCATCTACAAGGAGAACCTCCAGCTCCGACCTGTCAGTCACGCCTCGACGAACAACTCTGACCTCCTATCGGCCAAACTCACACTGTCACCCAACAGCACCATCAACATTCACCTACTATACCGCCCCCCAGGCATCACCACAGACTCCCAGGAAAACATCATTCACATCCTCAGCAATAATATCAAAAGCTCCACCAAAACCCTTCTACCAGGAGACCTCAATCTCGGATTCGACGATTCTAAGGACAAATCTGCAGCCACTCTCACCAAGGAACTCAATGACCTGGGCTTCACCCAAAAAGTAGAAAGTCCTACTCACATCAAAGGCAGCATTCTTGACTGGATTGCAGACCACAACTGCCTCACCACTATCACCTCTAACTCCTCACTGCCCTGGACTGACCACAACTGCATCGAGTTCTCTATTCCTATCACCAAAAACCACAAAACTCTGACCCCTGCCAGCGCTGCACAAGTCAGAAGCTCTAAAAAACTCATAGAGGAGAACCTGCGCCCATACCTCAATACCCCTGAGTTAGCTCCCCCATTCGCTAATAACCCCAATATCCTAGCAGACATCTACAAAGATGTCATTACCAAAGCTATCAATGAAATAGCACCACTCGATTGGAAAAAAGAGAAGAAATCCCTACACACCAACTCATGGTTTACTGAAGAACTGCACTCAATGCGATCCCACAAAAGAGCAACACTAAAAAACTGGCAATCTGACCCCTGCACCAATACCAAAAACAAATTCAATTTAATCTCCCACCAATACAAGATAGCTATCACCGATGCCAAAGCCAACGCTTTCAACACACGTATCTCCAATGCCAAATCACACTCCAAAGAGATCTTTGCCATTTTTAATGAGCTCATCTCCCCCCCTAATACACCGGACGAAATAATCAAAGATGAAGCCTGGTGTACCAGCATTCAAGCTGCCATGCTACACAAAATTGACCTTCTCCAAAAGAAAATCAAAGACCACTGCAAAGCACCTCCTCAACAGACAGAAACTAAACCTACCAGCACCCCACCCACCTCGCCCAAGCCCACCATACCTGACTTTTCCTTCAGAGACGTCACTGAATCAGAAGTTATTAACCTACTAAAAAATCTCAAACCCTCCCCTGTAAAGGCGATATTTGCCCACCAAAACTCGTCAAAGACTGCGCAGACTGCTTTGCGATGCTCTTCACGGCATTCATCAACACGTCCTTTAAAACAGGCATCATCCCAGCTAACCTCAAAGAGGCCTGGGTCCGGCCTCTCTTAAAAAACCTACTCTCGACCCCTTACAACCAAACAACTACAGACCAATAACCACAGTGCCATTTCTGCTGAAATTACTGGACAAAGCTGCACACTGCCAAATCCAACACTTTCTGGAAACCCACTCCATCCTCGGGACTAGGCAATCAGGCTTCTGGAAAGGACATGGCACAGAAACAGCCCTGGTAGATCTGAAGAATCAGATCACCCAAATCATGGACAAAGGCAAGCCTGCTCTTCTGCTCCTTTTAGATCTCTCAGCCGCTTTTGATCTGGTTGATCACAAGACTCTCACTTCACACCTCACACACTCAGCCAACTTCTCCAAAGAAGCAACCCTCTGGATCACTTCCTTCCTAGAGGGAAGAGCCATGAAAGTCTTCTCGGACATCGCCAACGCCACTCCCACGACAATCCACTGCGGGGTCCCTCAAGGATCTTGCACTGCACCCACACTCTATAACTTGTTCACCAAGCCCCTCTTTGACAAACTTGACTCATACGTCATCACATACACGAACTACGCGGACGACACACAAGTACTTCTACCCCTTTCAGGATCATACAACGAAGACGCCAAGGCACTCCACACAATCTACTCCGTCATCAAGGCATGGATGGCAGTTAATGGCCTCTGCCTCAATGGTGACAAGACTGAAATAATGATATTAGGTCAACAGAACACCCTAGACAAACTTGACAAACTGTACGCCAACTTCTCCATTGACAACTCCATCATCCCCGTATCCACAGCCGTAAAGACACTGGGAGTATACCTTGACTCTTCACTATCTATGACTAGACAAGTCAGCGCAATCACTTCCGCATCCACACACACCACCAAACTCATAAACGCCATCAAGCCCTACCTCTCTAAACCCAACTGCCTCTCTATAGCGAGGGCAACCATTGGAGCCAAACTGGACTACTGCAATGCACTCCTAGCAGGCACATCAGCCAAAAACATAAACAGACTACAAGTCACGCAGAATAATGCTTTCCGGGCCGCTCTTAGTATCCCAAGAAGAGAGCATATCACCCAGGCCAGGCACTCAGCCCAATGGCTCCCGGTCAAAGAACGGATCACTCTCAAAATCCTCAACCTCACTCACAAATGCCTCTCTCTCTCCGCCCCGTCCTATCTATCAGAAACCATCCTCAAACCTTCCTCCTCCCGTCCCACCAGGACGCAATACTCCAACCTAATCTGCATCCCACGCATCAAAAAAGCCAAAGCCGGAGGTCTAAGTTTCCCCTACATTGCAGCCAAGACCTGGAACGCTCTCCCTGCAGACATTAGAGCGGAAAACGCACTCCCCATTTTTCGCAGGAAACTGAAAACCTCATTCCTTGCAAAATAATTGGGAAACTCTCAGGAATCCATGTAAATATACTGCATTGCTAATGTATACATGTCTACTGTAAATTCTGTATTGTATGTAATAGTATGTAATTACTGTATCCTATGTAACTAAGATATTGTCTGTAACAAGTGCCCCGATGCCCCCGGGCTGACGTGCGCTCTACAAATCTGAATAAATAAATAAATAAATAAACAAGAAGATCAAGAAACTAGCCGCAGAGGCAAAAACAATTGATCGTAAATTTGGGAAATTCTCATTACAACCAATAATCAATTTCTACAAAATGAAGGTGGTGCCTGCGATAACATACGGCACCGAGGCCATGCCGACCATCCCAAAAAACATCTGGCCCAAATTGGAAGCCTCTTTTTGGAAAGCAGTGCTCAAGCTCCCGACTTCTACCTCAGGAGTGGCGATAAGATGCGAGCTGAGCCTCCAGTCCATGCAATGCACGGTAAACTGCAACACACTAATGCTCTTTAGAAAGTGCAGAATGGTAGATGGCAATGAAATTTACAGCATGATCAAACGCGAGATGGACAGAGGCAAATCCGAGATGCTAACAACATGGCAAAAAGAAAACATCTTGCTCTTGGACACCATTGCCTCGAACGAAGACGACCTCATCCACAATCCATGTAGAATCCTGCGAAAACTGAAGGAAGCAGACTGGGCAAAGACGACTGAACTAGCCGCGACCCTAAAGCTTACCTCTCATCTTCCAGGCAACACAAGAAAATTAAACGAACTGCAAAACGTCATAAAGAGATTTCCAAGCAAACAGGCACGCAATCTGATTTTAAGAGCATGGTTAAATCTCCTACCAACAAATGAAATTTTGCACATTAGAGGCCTATCATTAACAGCTAACTGTCGCTTCTGTCAAAGCACTGAGCCTCCAACACATGAAACCATTCGACATCTTCTGATGGTCTGCCCTGCGACACGCTCAATGAGAAAAAGGTACTTCTCGTATGTTTCAAAAGACGCCCCTCTGATGGAAGAACAAACATGGTGGTGCAGACTTATTGGAGGCGACAAAACCAGCTGGCAAATAATCACAGCCAAACTACTGGAATTTATCGTAAACGACCTACTAAAAGACAAATAATGACTCAAAGAAATTGAACGTCGTCCAGCCATCAAGCTCAGTTGACACGAACTAAAGTACGAAAGGCAAGCTATGGACACATAAGGAGACAGATGTATTGTAAATATTGTATTTCTTTTTGATTAAACAATAAAAAAAAAAAAAAAATGGGAAAAGCATCGAGGAAGTTAGGCAAAGAGAAGATAAGGACGAACAAGAAAGAAAAGACAAAGAACGAGAGAAGAGTTTGCAAGAAGACGAGCAGAAAAGGAAGAGCAGGGAGCGACAAGAACGGATATATCAGGAGGAGTAAGAGAAAAAAGAACAAAGCATGACAATAGACAGAGATCGATAGAAGATATGCATAGAAGAGAAAGGAAGAGAGAAAAGGAGGAAGCACAAAGACTAAGGGACAAAAGAATACAGAGACAAAGGGAAGAAGAGGAAAGAAGGGAAGGAGCAAGAAGAGAAGAACAAAAGCAAGAGGAAGAAAGAATCAGAAGGGATGTGATAAAGCAAAGGGAAATAGATGAAGAAATAGAACAAAGAAGAAGACAGCTGGCTCTTGATACCAGTCTCATTCGTAAGGCACCAGTAGGGCCAAGTCCAGAAATACGATGGGACAAAATAGAAGAGAATCCACTGATGAAGGAAGCAACGTCGGTGACATCTAGAGTTATGTTAGACGAAGAAAGGTTTCATGCAGAAAGCATGGGAGAAAGGGTCGATAAGGCTTATCAATAATTAAAGAAAGGTAGCAAATATGAAATTCAAGGGAAGAGGGATCAATCCATAGCATTTCAATCATGAAGCAAAGACGAAATTCTGTTCAATCACAGATGTAGAGCATTGTCCTTGAGCAAACACAAAGGTGAGGAAGATAATAGTCACACTAGTTGGGGACAAGACATATCAGACGATGAAAGAGAATCCAGTCTTGGGGTAGAAGGAGGGAACTTGTGTGTCCCTAAAGGAAGCCTGCAAATGGATGAAGAAGTAAGAAGGTCAGATCTGGAACAACCTAAGGATAGGACGCCAGATCCCATAGCATGTCCAGAGCATCCCAGAGGATGATCATATAGTGAGAAGGGAGGATCACTGCCAAATGTGACCAGGTTAGGTTGTCACCGATAAGGAGACAGACAGGGATGATCGTCCCTGCCATGGATAGACTAATGATGGGAACCGACTCTGGGTTGGGGTTCACACAGTATTCCTTATTGGAAAAAGGGGGAGCAAGCCCACAGTATATCCCATGGCCGCATATGGACAAGGATAATTTAAGGTGTTAGCTCCTGAGTTTGACTTCGGGCGCTATGAAATGGATATACGAATTAGAAAAAATGACAGGAGGAAATATGCTGGCCACAGGGGACATAAAAGGTCTCCTGGCAGCTATTCTTGGGGAGAGAGCTGAAGACATATGGAGGAGAGCAGGATATTCAAGTGTGAAAGCACAAAACACAGCGCATGATGGAGCGCTGTTTAATAACTGTAGAGCAGAAGTGTGGAGGGCTCTAAGGGTACAGTACCCCGATACATCAGATATGGGTGCAATTATGACATGTAAGATGAAGGAAGATGAAGACCATATTGCCTAAATTTAGGATATTCAGGAGAAATGGAAACTTGAAACTCGCAAGCCGTGGGAAAAGACAGTGGCATTATTTGACCAAATGTTATGCCAGGGGTTGCATGAGCCAGTGCAGAGACAGATGAAAAAACAAGTGGGCATGGAAACAAAACCGTGGCCTGAGATACAGCTGACGATAGTACACCATTGTCGGTTGTTACAAGAGAAAAATAAGAAGAAAGAGGAGACTAGGAAATTCAAAGAAGCCAAGTTAGTTCAGAAAAAGTTGTCTAAATTTGCCATAGAAGGGGCGGTATTGACAAGTGGAGGAGGATTTGGAATGCAGGAAGCAATGGGTGCATCGCAGGTGAGTAATCAGCGCCCGATTGATCAAGGTGGATACGGGTTTGTGCCATGAGGCAGAGGTTGAGCTATTGAGGAAGAGGAGGTGGATCCCAAAATAATCAAGGTGGGTTTCACGATACACAAATGAGAATCAGAGTACCCAGAGAGACTATAACCAAGGGGAACTTGTCAGACGGGCACCCCCAGTATGTTGGACTAGTGGGATGACAGTGCATATTGCACGTGTATGTGGAAGCCCAGGGAATGTACAAAATGGCCAATTTTTGAGAGGGGGGACAGCTTATCCTCCACCATATAGCACACAAACTAGAGAAGGGTTCGCAGAGGATCACACATTGTATCAGACACAAGCACCGCAAGTGCAGCAGGTACAGCAACAAGAGCGAGTGCAAATGAATCCACCACAAGTGCAGTTGCAACAAGCCCCTATACAGACACAGCAGTATGCAAACACAGGACAAGTGTTGACACCCAGAATAGGAGGTGTCACTGTGGGTACAGGGATGAGCCTGTACCCACAATAGGACTGCTCACAGGGTGACTTGATGTGTTCAGTACTATCTGTGACACCAGACCCCCAAGAGGAACCAAGTGTCGATGTGACGATAGGAGGCAAATCCTTTTCTTTTCTAGTAGACACTGGAGCTACTCGTTCATGTATACAAGAGGGAAAATATCAAATGTTGGGAATTGTCATGAATGCTCAAGGATTCTCTGGAGCTATGAGTCGAGTTCCTTTTACTAATTAATTAGCAGTCTCTATAGGAGAGTGTGACATGTCTGTTCCTTTGTTATATTCACGACAGACACCTGTTAACATTTTGATGACAAAACTTAACATGACGTTTTCATTCACTGATCAAGGAATAGTGTGTTCCGCTCCAGAAATACACTATTTGTACAAGGGCAAATTTATACTGGTGTTCACAGGGCAAGTGGCTCTGCGAGGCGTTCCAGTAGATCCAGATATTTTTTTGTATGGAAGGGGCATTCTACTGACATGGCTACCTGGCTTATTGGGAAAAATTGTGAGGATACCTGATGCATTTTTGTTTAGACCACAAATGCCTATGGATGAAGAGGGGGGACAGACTATTTGTATAGATTTGGAAGCAGCCATAGTATGAAGGGAAATGGCAATGCCCCGAAGGAGTACACAATGAGGGTAGACCATGGAGAACAGTAATAGCTCTTTAGGAAGGGTACAGATTGACTGACATAACTGATGACAACATGTTCAGGGAAGACCAAACAGACGATGAAGTGGTGTTCTTTATGAGCATCACATACTGGATAAGGATAGAAAAGAGGGAAGTCCCACAGCAAATGGCAATAATGCGGCAGCATCCAGCATTTTTTCAGGTAGACTTGGAGAAGGTGGCAAGTGTCTTTTGGACCACAAGCGCTTATGACGTAGGTTTATTAAAAGGATTAGCAGAAGTTAAAATAGATTTTAAGCCAGGAGTGATTTTACCTCGAGCAAAACAGTACCCCATGTCTCGAGAGGCTGATGAAGGTATATTTCAGACCATTTCAGCATTAATGAAACAAGGGATTCTGGTGCCATCGGAATCATTGTGTAATACTGCAGAGTATCAAATCAAAAAAGCTAAAGGATGGTCGTGGAGATTTATACAAGATATGAGACTGATTAACCAGATTGTAGACGCAGAGTTTCCTCTAGTTCCTAATCCGGTGACAATACTATGTAGTATCCTGGTGGAAGCTCGATATTTCACAGTGATCGATTTGAAAAAGGCATTTTTCTCGATCCCGTTGCACAAAGACTCACAAGACTTGACTTCCTTTACATTACGTCACACTCGATTGAAACACACTCGTTTGCCCCAGGGGTACTGTGAGTCCCCATCCATCTTTATCAGAGTCCTACAGATGGATTCTGGCAATATTGATGTTAAGAGTGTAGTGATACAGTACGTAGATGACATTATAATTTGTAGCACAATGGAAGATGAGTGCAGACAAGATTCTATTCAATTGAAGACTATTCTAGCAGACAAGGGATACAAGGTAGATAAGGAGAAGTTACAATACTGCCAAGAAGAGGGGTTTGTAAAGACTGGAGGGGGGGTATCTGTACTCCTGCCCTCTCTTTGGCAGAGTAGAAGCACAGAGCACACCAGCCAAGATTCTCTATATGGTAGAATGGACGAGCAACCAAGGCTTAAGCTCTCAGGAGGTTATGCAGGCTGGTTCTGTGTAGTCCCCAAGCCCCCACAATGGAATGTCCACACACTATGTTATGTGATAACACAGTCCTTTATATAAATAAGGTTCAAATATAAATACATAATTAACAACACACTCTGTGCTTTGGCAACTCTAATATGTTAAATATGTACTATGTTTATGTGGTACCAGAGTTCACTCTTGACACCTTTAAAATGCACCAACTGCTGACAGTTCTTATGGCATACAAATCAAACAGTAATGTATATCAACATAGGACCTAGGAAGGAAGACAAGTTAGGTTAAACAATGGCAGAATACTTTGTCCCACTACCATGAAACAGTTCTGTGTCAGGATCTCCCCACCTCGGCAACCTATAAATAAAGTGTATCAACAAGTCCAATCCATATATGTTTAAAATAGTCTTGTTTCCTGCTAAAGTGTTCTACTACCCAATGTACCTTAGTTTAGCAGAGTTACTTTGATGGTTTGTCGACGGATACCTCGTGTGTGAACTCCCTTTAAAGCAGGACCCACAGGACGTTGAGATTCTTCGAAGAAAATGTGAACACTGTTGTTAAGAGAGCAGCTTCGACCTTGGTGGTGCTCGTCGACGATCAGTCGTGGACGTCCTGTGAAGATGAGGCGTGCGGTGCACCTCGATGACAAAAGTTTGTTGCCGCAAAGCAGATCGATGAAGAACATAGGCCTGGCATCGGGCGTTGGCGTCGACGGTCGGGACTCAACCACGGCTGGCTTTCGGATCTTCGTTGGTCTGTGTCTTTGTGGACTTCCGGTGGCGGGAAACCCACCAGCGGATTCTCATTTGTTCGTCGAAGACCTCGACTTTCTCCGGTGGGACAAAGCGGTCGACGGTGATGGCAAGGGAGTCCTTCGTCTCAAATGTCTTAGGCAAAGGTGGAGCATTGCGGCTCTGGTCATCGAGCAGCACAGTGTCAAGTTGTCCCTGCTTCTGGGCAACACAACTCGACAGGCTTCCAGCAGTTACGGCAAACCTCCGATACCTGGTCCACGATGCTGGACTTTGATGTCCGGGTGCTTCACTTCAGGATTCCTCGGCAGTCCCTGTCTCCAGGTCGACAGTCTTTTGGGACAAGCTTCAACGGTGCATTGGTGAAGGTCAGCTTTCTGCACATTGGTCCCTCGTAGCTTGGAGAGAAGTCTCCCAGCCAGGTCCTCTCTCTGATCAGTCCTCAACAGACTCGACAGCTTTCGGATCGGCTCGAAAGAAAACAGCAGCAATTCTTCTTCTTCCAGCTGGGCTTCAGGGATTAGCAGCTTCAAGTTTCAACTTCAGCTTCTGAACAATACTGGTAAGTGAGATGATCCCAAGATATACTGTTCTGTCTCTCATTCACACTGCTGAGCCAAGCTCAGGCAGCCAATCATTCAGAAGGGCATACATGCAGGCAGAGAGCCAATCAGGCTCACAGTGCATTCAGGCCATTCTCTTCCATCCAGATACCCATAAAAAGGAATGTGGATTGGGGCAAGCACCCAGCCTTTCAGCACACCACACTGCATTCATGTCAGTTTCGGGCAGAGCTGTCTCATTCTTTGTGTCTCACACACACAGATACCAGACACCCATATCATGAAGTGCATATTGGTCACACACTCCATTCACCCAGGTCCCACCCCAAGGGCGTACCCTACCCACAAAATACAGTAACTGGAAAAGCTCCAGCCAGTCTGGCCTGGACTTCCCCACCATACCATATATGGTTCATTCACCCAACAGCCAGTCAGGGGAAGGGACAGAGTCAGGGCTTCCCAGATCTTTGGGAAAACAAGGTAACAGGTAATAGAAACCAAGAGGCCACAGGGGCCATCTTGTCTCCTATCAGGAATACACAGGTGCCCAAACACATACGCAGGTACAGGGTTGTACCACCACCCATGGGTGCTATAAGGGTATCCTAACCAAAATGAGGAAGAGCTGCACTTCCAGGAGTCCCACATGGACTCCTGTGCCGAAAACAACACAGAGCACACATGATAAGTGAGTACAGGACAAGGACATGGAGGCCCTGTCCCTCCAATGCATTTCCAGAATCACAGTGTTATACATAGGGCAGCTGATTTGACATGAAGGAAAGAAGGTGACACCTGAAAGAGCTGAGGCGATTATGAAAACCTGAAAGCCAAATACAGCGAAACAGATGCAACAGATTTGGGGGTTATGCAACTATGTTAGAGCCTGAGTGTTTGATTACAGTACATACACAAGACCCCGTTTGCAAGCTTTAAAGAAAGCACAAGTGGATAAAGTAAAAATACAATGGACTGAAGAAATGGAGGAAGGATTAGAGGAACTGAAAAAAGCAATTTGTACAGCCCCAGTTTTAGGAATTCCCAATTATGCTGAGGAATTTTATTTGTTTTTGCACACAAAGGGGACAGTCATGACAGCAGTGCTTACACAGAGCACTACATTGGGGTACAAGCCTTTAGTGTATTACAGTGGATTTTTAGGCCCAGTTATGAGAGGACACTTTAATTGTGAACAGTATTTGGCAGCTGCCCCGTTCACAATTTTGAACTCTACAAGTATTGTTATGGGCTGCTCTATGACTCTCTTTGTGGAGCAAGCTCTATTTGCCATTTTAGAGAAACTCAAAGGCACATTGACATCCCAAAGAGCTTCAGTTTATGAGCTAATGATTTCTAATCCGACAATTAAAATAGTGAATCATGCCACCTTTATAGCTCAGCCAATAGAAGAAGGCGATCATGTGCATGACTGTGCTAATTATGTTGAATGTTATGATGATATATCCTGAGTGAAGGGAAATGCTTTTGCAGGAGGGGAAACTCTCTTTATTGGTGGTTCTTCGAAAATTGATCGGACTAGTGGGGAAAGGCATTCAGGTGCTGCAGTAGTGAGACACAGATTAAATGGAGAGTTTTAAGTTGTAGCAAGGCTATGTCTCACTTTTCAGCACAAGCAGCAGAATTAGTAGCACTTATTATCGCGCTTGAGAAACACAAAGGGCAGGAAGTGACGATGTACAGTGACTCTGTCTACGTGACGTCTACCGTACATGCAGGATTAGCACATTGGAAAAGGATGGGCTACCTCTGTGCGGACGGCACTCCAGTCCAGCACGCATCCTTATTGGTCAGGCTTATTAAGGCACTACAACTCCTAGTGGCCATATCGGACGTTAAATGCGCAACGCATACTAAGCGACCCGATTTTATCTCTTGTGGGAACGAAGCTGCAGACGAAGAAGCCTAAAGGGTTGCATATTCACCAGATATTTTTAGTTTTGATACTGAGAGTATTAAAGAAAAAGTAGTTATAACCATGTTAGTGCAAGAAGGGTTTAATAAGATGTCAATAACCCAACCAATGGAGATTCAAGGGAGTGCACCGCAGGAAGAGCAGGAATTATGGAAACGAAGGGGGTGTTCTTTATCCCCCACAGAAGTATTATGGCAACAAGACAGCACTGGAAAGCCGGTGATGCCAATAGCGTTATTAATAGTCGCGCTTGAGCAGCTGCATTACCCCACGCATGTAACTAGGGAGAGTCTTGCTGCTACAAATGCGGAAGACTGGTTTATTCTGGTTTTGTTGGAGTACTTTGCACTATTTATGGTAAACTGCATTGTGTGTCAAAGGTTTACTGCTGGGCATACACTAAGAACAATTAGAGGGGTAATACCTCTACCGAATGGTCCACTGCAGCATTTACCTATCGATTATGTCGATATGCTGCAGGTGTGTAATGGATATAGGTATCTATTAGTGGTGGTGTGTCCCATCTCTAGGTGGATCAAGGCAGGTCTGTGTACACACCCTGATGCCACTTGCGCAGCAACATTTTTAGTGCGTGAAATCTTCCCGAGATGGGGTGTGTGTGAAGTGCTGAGATCCGACAATGGGCCACATGTTGTTAATGAACTATTTGAACAAATAGGGCTTGTATTGAACAATAAACATACGTTTTCTTCTGCTTATCACCTGCAAGCAAACAGGAGATTCGAGAGACTCAACGGCCTCCTTAAAGAAAGGATTGCCAAGATTAAATTGACTTTGAAGAAGGGATGGCTATATTGCCTACCCCAAGCTTTATATGCCCTTTGGAATTAGCCAGGATCCGACCATCACCTCACCCCTCATGAACTAGTGACAAGGTGGTGTATTAGAATGCCCCCTGCACCTCCATCCAGGAGTAGAAGTGATGCCCAGAGTGTAGCTAAACCTTTAGGTGATGAATTGCATGTCTATTTGACATGTATGACCTCTAGCATCTCTCTCATTTCAGGTCAAGTGCAAGGAGGGTTGGTCTCAGAACACAGAAGAAGACAGAACACAGAAGAAGACAATTCAACAACCAACCCAATTCAACTATTAGCAACACCTAAGTTATATGTTGGAGACCTAGTTCTCATTAAAAACTTTACTAGAAAGTGGCATGAGCCACAGTTCAATGGTCCCTTTTAGGTTGAGAATATAACCCTTTCAGCTGTAAAGGTCCAAGGAAGACAAGCTTGGCTTCACCTGAGTGATGTAAAAGCCTATAAAGTTGAGACCCGCCCTCCCAACGCTGCGGATCCAGAGGCAGGGCAAAAAGAAGAGTTTCAGCGTGTGCAGACTCGATCAATGATGAAGAAGAAGGACGATAAAGCAACGACCAGTGGATGATACAGATTTATCTTGAACTAAAATTCAGTGGACACTCCTAGTTTAGCAGGAGTGCAAGGACCTGCAGCAAATGTTAGCATGAACTTTAGAAATACACATTGAAGCATCAGAGTTATGCCTAAACATCAGTTCTTTATCAGAAATTGGAAACGAGATCAGTATCCAGATTCATTTCGCGGTGCATACTTGTTCTAAGCAGTAAAACATATGGTACTTACTGACAGTGATGTTCATCAGCTTGTGCTTGCTGTTTTTGTATTTATACTTCAAGCTTACCCTGCTCTTGTCAGAAGAGATGTTGATAATCACACTTTTTTTACAAGATCCTAAAAATGGCACTGTGATAAGAAGGCTTCTCATCGCAATAATTGAGCAAATTTTACAATTGCCGGCACGGTTCTAGAGAATTAACAAGTGCAACAAGTACCAGGATGCAGGGGTGGACTGGCCCATAGGGAACTCTGGAGATTTCCCGGTGGGCCTCTGCACCCTGGGCCTCTTTTCTGTGGTATTTCCAAATGTTCTCATAGGAAAAGCATTGGGTTTGCTGAAAAGGTGTCATACAGGGCCACTTTGAACTTTATCTCCAGGGCCTCTTTTGGTCCCCAGTAATTATTTCCAGGGCCTCTTTTAGTTCCCAGTCCAGCCCTGCCAGGATGGCACGAAAAAGTGGATGCCAATGTTTTTATGCATAATATATGCATGTACGATTACTCTCTTTGTCTTTCTGTTCCTCATTTTTCACAGTCTCTATCATGTTAGTACTTCCACTGAGGTAGAGGTCCCTTTGTTTCTTTCTACTATGGAAACTTCCTTTGATATACTTCATGAATGGTACAAATCTTCTAAAAGATACAGGAGAAATGCAGAGGAAGATAATGAGGGGATAAATACATATCTAAATAATGCAGCACACTTGGGTAATAACATGTGGTACCAGCACATGAGGGAAGTAGGGGAGAAAACATCTAAGGAGAGTTGCTATGTCTGCGCTCTCATCCTCCTATGCCATGAATACAGTGCAGTCTTTTATCTCCAGAGAAGTCCCAGAACATGATGCCAGGTGTCTCGTTCATCTTGCAGCATGTATCACCAGAGAACAATTCCAGGGTAGTTGGGCCACTTTACGATGGAGATCGAAATGGCTGTTTCCTTTCCAGGATGATTATATCAAAACTACACAGATGGAAAAGGAACCTGGATGGGAGAGCAAGATGTTTGTGTATCCTGCAGCAGGACAGAAAGAGGTAGTCATTGAAGACATGAAGAGAATGCATTGACCTGATATAACAGAAATAGCTGGCCGCCTGGATGTTGGGAATTAACTCAAGTCTTAGTCTATGGACGAGTGAAGTCCAAGAAGGGATAGGAAGGAGGACTAATGTCCTGTGCAGCTCATCTAGTGAAGCCAGAATATGTACAATAGGTGCAGAGAGTGAACAATGGATGTTTGAAGCCATGGGCTAAACATGTCAAACTACTGACATGGGTAGAAGATGAATCAGGTCCAATGGTTGTGATTCCATTGGCGAATGTGACATTGTGCTTCTGAAGAGAAGGAAAGAAGAATGTGGGAGATAACAAAATCTGCAAAACTACAGCTGACATTTCCAGGATGGGAGCAGGGACAGCCGTTCTCATGGATCGATATTGGGCTTGTGGGACCAGGGCCTACATGAAGCTGCCCAAGGATTGAGGAGAAACATGCTCCTTGGTCCCTATTCATTAGTGATGCCTCAGAGTAACCTGAACATTGGAGAATTTCCAAAAGTAGATGCCCATTTGAGAAAAAGAGGATCGCTTGAATTTCTCAATCGAACCAGAAGAGGGGATTTCTTCTCAGCTAAGTCAATAGAAGCATATGACTCTATTCCTTATGAACACAGGTTGTTCAGCAAGACTGCTCAATATTTACGACTACATTCATGCCGGGGCTCCAGACCATGACCAATGCCAAGTGGTGGCAGATTACAAGATGGGAGCTCCTGCAGACAATTAACACCACCATAAAAGGATTCAATGCTATCAAAGAAGAGCTGAGGGCCATACGACTAATGACCCTGCAGAACAGATATGTCCTTGATATGATCACAGCGATGGAAGGAGGAGTTTGCGCCAAAATCGGGCCATCATGTTGCACATTCCAACCTTCTCACGATGACGAGAATGGGACCTTGACAGAGGCCGTAACATTGCTAACGAACCTGCATAACAAGATGGAATATGAGACAGAGGACATTGCAGATGACAGTTGGTTTGCTTCCATATTCTCATGGATTCCGCAGTGGATGGCAAACATCTTCAAGTTTCTTGGAGCAATACTGGTGATGGTGATGTTTAGATTCTGTGTAATCAGGATAGTGATCACACAATGCAAGAAGACGGCAAAGAAAGCAGCTGGAATGAAGATCATGATCAATGTCGAATCAGGGTTTGGATCCAAGGAATTGACTGATAAAGATGTCAGAAAATACATAGAGGCCAGCATCGTAGCACCGGAAAGAACAAAGTTCCTGTATCCAAAGAATCATAAGAAGTACGTAGGACGATGGGTCTATTGCAATCCAAATGGACAGAGCAACTACATGACCTTGGAGTGTAGATGAACATGTGAATTCAGCCGGCACCATGAGGGGGGTGATGAAGATCTGGACTCCAAAGAAGCACTTTTTCAAGAGAAAATACGAAAATGTGGAGACCATTGAATAGGTGGTCGATGACTCGACCAGAGGGGGGAATGTAGAGGAGCGGTTACAAGCCTCTGCAGGAAATCCCGCCCCCCCTACCTCCTGTATGTTGGAAGCCTGAGATTGTGCCATGCTTAACACCAGCAGTTGTGACCATACCACAGAGAGTATTCGAAAGAAGGTACTCACTGAGAAAACCTTATCAGATGTATCCTCAAAGAGACGATAATCTGAGGGAGGAACTCAATGAAGGAATAGGAAAAAAAGTGAAAGAGGAGCTGGTGACGTCATGAAAGACGAGCATGACGCCCTGAGAATACTGGCTGAAGAGAATGCATGGATCTTACAGAAACTGATGACGAAGTTAAGAATCAAGTAAACTTTCATATTCTAAAAGAAGATTGTACGTGTGCGAAGCACTGCAAAAAAGGCAAGACATTCAATAACTGTACAGATGCTGTAACGCAAGTAGATTAAGTAATCTTATAAACTGGCTTTATGTAGTAAATAGACTGCTGGGTAAGCTGCCATTATATAGAAACTGGACATTGGTGTCATGAATTTTAGTAAGCCAGAATCCATGGAGAGGAAAGGCCGAGAACTGTGTTGCAGCAAGAATAAGCTGAGATTGTGGAAATGGATGGCGAGTCTGTCTGGCCTGGTGTCAAAGCTGAGGCAATTAACGACAGGTTATCTATTCTTGAAGGCAGTGAACGCGTGAAACTGAATCATCTCTTGTTAAGGTGCAAAGAAAGAACACCAAGCGTGCCAAGTTTTATTCATTTCAGACATTTAAATGCTGCAAAATGGACCAAATCGTGGTCTCCTGTCACATGAGCCGAGGATGGCAATAGAGTTGAGTGTGGAGTCCTAGGACAACGATAGTGAGTGCCCGTGCTCCCTTGTATTCCCAGAGACAAGTATACCTGGCAAGGCCAAGTTCAAAGACAATCTTCATGGCAGAAGGCGTGGGTGATGAGAGATGTTTGGCTAATTGGGTGGGGAGGTAAAGTCAAGCCCACCTCCTGGCACCTGGGTCTGAGTTTACGTGCTGCTAAGTGAGCCGAATGTTCTAGATATGGCACATGCGTGCCAACCAATTATAGAGGGCAGTAAAGAGCATTTTGGGAAGATGAGAATGACCAAAGAGCTTTCTATCTGTCATATATGTCTATGAAAGTTGTACGACTGAATCACTAAATGCCTAAAGCCTGCTGGGTTTGGTACGCCCTTCCTACTTTTTTTTTTTAAATAAACAAAAGTCATCCTAACAATAAACTTTTTGCAAATATCAAGAACATATACAAGTTTGGACATCAAAAACTTCAGATGTCAGAGAGGAATGACTGCTAACAGCTCAAAACTACTTGCAGTGTTGTGGATCAGCCAGACGTGGAGAAACAAAATTGGTTTTATATTTAAAATATGACAACCAGTAAATTGAAATGAAATTCAATAAAATGCTGCTCCTCTGGCAAACTTCCGGCCTTGTTATAAATACGTCTATGTGTGCACCTGGTCATTAGCATGAGCTCAGAGGACAACTCTGAGGTCAAATTGGCCCTTTGAAATAAGAGTGCGCTCCTCTTGACGCCAGACACGCAGGTGCCCCAGCCATGCCTCCCCAGCTTTGGACTAGATTTGTTGGCATCACCTCTTGCTCTTAGTATCACAAATCACTGGATGTTTTCCTCCTCATCCCCCACCCCCTTATCAGTTGCCCACCCAAGCTATGCCTCCTTACTCTCTCGAGGACCACATTAATAAGCCCCATTTTGATGGATTTATATACTCTAGTTTCCAGCCACCAGACAGTTTAAATGGGATGGCCATTGTTCCGGGGGGCGTTAGTGCCCTAAATCTGAACTGAGCATTTTGGCAGCTCAGGACCTCTGATCTGGCTCCTATCGGTTTGTCCTTCAGGAAGGGTGCAGCCCTACCCTCGCTCTGACATTCACATTCCATTATGGTTCTACATGCCTTCAGCTTGATAAAATAAAAAAATGCCACTATTCTCAGCTTCACTCCTGGGGCTTGCGAAAGGGAAAATGATTCAAAGTCTTTATTATGCCATGCTGCTACACTCCAACAGAGAATGCAAAATGCTAAGCCTCGCTTACAATATGGCGATGTTTCTGTGTTTCCTGCACCCAGACCCTGTGTATACATCCACATTGTTACACGTTATATTTCACTATTGCTACACAATTTCATCCAAGCTCTATACCTGGGCCTACCTAAGCTTCTATAAGTGCTTTAAAAATACATTTGTGTTGGGTTCCAAGATGGCCACCAAGGGGGGAGCACAGTAATCTGTGCACTCTCACCTCTTGGCGCCCGGAAATCACAATTTAGGCCTTCCCTGGCTGGGAATCATTGTAAACAGCTGCAGTAATCTGAACACAGGGGACTGGCTAAACCGAAGGGTGCTTGGGAGCCTCGGGGCCTTGGCAGAGAGACTCCCAGGCTGTCTGTGCCTGAGGCGACGGCCACAACCCATGGCACAGGTCGAGCATTATGGGCACTCTGCACTAGCGAGAGCACGGAGGGGAGGCGGCTGCTGGGCCCGACCTCTTAGGCCCATTCGAAGAGCACCTAGGAGGGCTCAACAGTGAGAACAGGCGACCAATGTCAGAGGAGGGTGACAAAATGCAGAGGAGGGCATCATTTGTTTTTTAAACGGCATGATCACTGCCCTAAACAGCTGTGAGCAGCCGGCCGAGGTGAGGAGGAGAGGGGTGTTATATTACTGCGACAAAGACCGGGCCGGCCCGTCAGAGCAAGCAGCAATGAGTTTTGCCCACAGTGAGTACCCCCGGCGAGCAAGCAGGCCCCACTAGACGAGGCTGCTTTAAGTGCTCTCAGCCGGCGACAGCACAGAGGCGCACAGGGAAGCATTACCAGCCTGGATAGCATGAGAAGATTACATGGGCTCATCAGTCCCACAGGAGAGGTTGCAGCGGGCTGGGTCCGGCGTCCCCACCTGCGGCCTCAGTAGTCAACATCGAGCCCTGCAGCACAAATATGGGAAGCGCTGGTTGTATAGCGGAACAGAGAGAAGGCGAGGGCTGAGCCATCCAGAACTGCTGAATAAGTGGGCCCAGGGGAACCAACGCAGCTATAAAGTAGAGTCAGCTGCCATGAGGGAGAGGAAATGCACGAGCACCCGAGAAGGAGGATTAAAGTAAGTGAGGAAAGCAGCTGCCAGCCTAACATGCTGGCCCTGCAGTTGGAGGCACCCCTGGTTAAGCCTGGGAGCTGGTGACATGGGGGGACCGGCCCATCCACCAGAATAGAGCTTCATGAGAGACTTGTTGGGTCCATACATGAGTGGGGTCTATGTGTAACCAAGGCGATAATCCACTCGAAACCTGCAGCAGAAAACTGCAACCCACCCGGCTGAGATGTGCTGCCCGCACAGGACCTGGAATTTGGAGGTGCCCACGGGGAGTGGACCCCTACCAGGAGCCGGAACGGGGGTGGTGAGCAGTGGCATCCACCAATGATCAGTAACAACTAAGGGGACCAGGTGCAGCACTGAAGCACCGACTCGGGGCAAGAGAGAGTGGGGAAGAGCAGATCTGGAGTCAAAGCAGCAGCAGGGTCTCCCCCAGGCAGTATTGATGGATGTTGCAGCACAAACACAGAGAACCAAAGGAGAGGATCCCGACCCCCAAACCTGTGAAGAAGCCACAAGATAGCACCCTGCAGAAGCTGTGGCGGAAGGAAGGGGAGTCTGGCTTGGCCATGGAGCAAACTTCCCCGACTCGGGAAAGGGCAGAGGAGCCACCTACACGGATGGAAAGACGCAAATTGACCAGCAATGCTCTGCAACAGTGCTTCCAAGAGTTCAGTGAAAAAATGACAGAGACTTTGCAATCACAATTGAGCTTGATCAGAGCAGATCTAGCATTATCACTAAAAGAGTTGAAAGTAGACATCGCCGACCTGGGGGAAAGAACGGAAGCAGCGGAATACACATCCAAGAGGTAGTGGAGGATGCTTGTAAGACAGATACTTTGGCCGAGCAATTAGCAAGGGTGACCTAAGACCTGGAGATCCAAAGTGAGGATCTTGAAAATCGCTCCAGGAGATCCAACATAAGGATAAATAGGCTGCAGGAGGGAGTGGAGAACCAGGACCTACGAGAACCAATGCAACAGGTATTTGCGGACCTCATAGAGCTGGAGAGGTGCAAGGAAGTTCTGCTAGATCGGGTCCACTGTGTAGGTCCAAAAATAGCGGAACCTGGCGGCAGTCTTAGAGCCGTGGTGGTGGTGCTTCAACTGTATGTATAAAAATAAAATATACTGGCTAAAGCCAGAAAGGCTGGTCCGAACAAGGTTAATGGCACCGAAATACAGCTGTACCAGGATCTCGCACAATCTATGCTGATGAAATGCAGATTGATAGGGCCGTTGGTCAAGGCTCTGGCACGGGCCAATTGAGGTATAAATGGACCTTTCCATTTGGTCTCCTGTTTACATGTGAGGGCCGTCAACATTGTATCACCACGTGCGAGGAAAGTCTGCAACTCCTGAACCTGGAGGAGGAAGGGGCCGAGCAGCAGGACCCAAAGCCGGCACGAGATGCTGTCAAGAGGAAACTCTGGGAATGGAGAGCAGTCCCAGAGTCCGTCAATAAGAAGAGGGTCCTGAATGACCATACTAAAGGTAGAATGCAGTCCCCATCCGGGGAGGGAGAGTGAGCCCAGCCTGGGTTAAGATTCTCCACCTGCGGCAGTAGGTCAAAGGGGCAGGGTGTACTGGGGATTTACAGCCGGGGAGGATAGCTATGGTGCTTGGGATTAGACCTCAGCTATGGATCCCAGTAGATCCGTACAGCTTATCTCTGGGTGGTTACCGAGATACAGTCCCCATGGTTTGTTACCTGGTTGGGGTAGGGGAGGTACCGGACGGGAGGTACAGGGGATTGGAGGGGGCAGGGGAGAATTTAGGGGGGAGACAGCAGGACACAGGGAAGCAGGACACCAGGACAGACTTCCTGGGAAGGGAAAAGCCTGACATAGTGGCCCTACAAGAGACACATATATGTAATAGAGACAGGTATAAAGTAAGACTCATGGGGTTCCCCTATATAGTGCAATACAACGCCCCGGGGAAACATATGGAGTGCTCATAGCATTTAGGAAGTCGGCTGGGCTGCGTATCAGAGCAATGATAGCAGACAGGGAGGGCAGGTATGCCTTTGCCCACTTCAGTTGGGGGCTAGTGCAGTACACAGTGGCTGCAATATACGCCCCAAATACGGGGCAAGATGGGGTTTTGCAAGGGGTCCTGGTGAAGTTGGAAAAATTCACCAAATGGCAAGTCATAGTGACAGGGGATTTCAACCTAGCATGGGACCCCCGAGTGGATAGGAGTGAATATACATGCCCAGATCAAGGGGGCCCGAAAGCAAATTAAAAGAACACATGGCCCATATGGCCTTGGTGGATTACTGGAGAGAGATCTATAAAGTGAAAAGAGGGTTTACCTTTTACGCCCACGTGCATCGGACCTTCTGTAGAATAGATTAAATGTGGGTTTCCAGTACCTTGTTAGGCCAGGTCTGGAAGCTGGAATTGGGGGCTTTGGCTTTGTCCGAACACACCCGTCTCACGATCACACTGCAGCAGGAAAGGATCGCGTCTGGGCTCTGGCGATGAATATTTACGGATCATCTGTTAAAAGATACGTTGTTACGGGAGGAAATGCGGGATATGATTGGGAAGTTCTTTAAACACAACGGGCCCCCGGATGTGCAAGAGCATATGGTGTGCGATGCCTTCAAGGCAACCTTGCGGGGAGAATTTATCGTGAAGAAGGCTCTAATGGACAAGCAAGTCGGAACCGTTCAGGCCGATCTGGAATCGCAATTACAGGGGGTTACGGCGAGAATGGTAATGGACAAAGGGGTGGCCCTCAGAAAGGAGTTCAGAGGTATCAGGGGACAGCTGGACTGACTCCTGACTGAGCAGGCTAAGCAATCCTTATTGTACATGCAACAGCGGTACTACATTAAGGCGAATAAGGCCGACCGTATGCTCGCGGGGCAGGTCAATAAAAAGGAAGCGTCAAGAGCAATCATTCAAATCAACACAGGGTCCTTAGCACCTCATCGGCAGACATAGTCCAGACATTTATTGACTTCTATGTGCAGTAGTACTCGTCTGACTCCCCAAGGATGGCAAAACAGAAAGCCTATCTCAGAAAGTGCCCTTTAGTGACAGTTGTGCCATGGGAAAGGGAGATGCTGGAAGGGGAAATAACGCCAGAGGAAGTATGGGCAGCGATTTCATCCCTCTGGCAAATAAAGCTCCGTGCCGGATGGCTTCCCGGCTAACTTTTACAAAACAATCAAAGAACCACTAATTCTAGTATTGACTACCCTCTTTAATTCTATCAAGTTCTCAGGGCGCATCACATGAAACATGGAGGAAGCAAAAGTGGTGCTGTTGCTCAAACATGACAAAGGTAAAATACAATGTGGATCCTACCGAACTATAGCCCTGATAAACCTAGATGCAAAAATCTTTACCAAAATATTAGCAAACAGGTTAGAACAGATCCTTCCCAAGTTGGTGCAGCCGGATCAGTCAGGCTTCTTCAAGGGGAGGAAAACACTTGACAATATTAGACGGGTGTACCACCTCATAGAAAAAGTGAACACAGCAGGTACCCCCGCAATGGTGCTCGCCCTGGAGGCCGAAAAGGCGTTGAACAGGGTTGACTGGGTTTTTTTGTTTTTCACAATGAAAGCCATGGGGTTTGGGCCGAGATTCATGCAGGTGGTCCAGACCAATTATCACACACACACACATTGCGATTAGCCATCAAAGCCCACATATCAAAGGGAATTCAAGTTTCTCGAGGTACCAAGCAGGGATGCCCGCTGTCCTTGATCTTGTATGCGCTCTTCCTTGAGCCTCTATTGACGTGTATTAGGGATTGCGAGGACATAAAGGGAATTTCTGTTTGGGAACGAAGAACATAAAGTAGTGGCTTTCGCCGATGCTATGTTGCTCACAATCATAGACCTGATCAGATCCTGGCCGGCGGTAGCCGAAGACCTTGAGGAGTTTGTAGGGGTAGCAGGCCTGAAAATCACCACCCATAAATCTGAACTGATGCATATAGCAGGAGGGAGTATGTCACCAGTTAGGGCCTCACTAACTTGTCCCTACAAAAGGACGTACAAGGGCCTTCGCTACCTTGGAGTACAGATTACAAACTCATTGGACTCCTTATATCAGGCCAACTACCCCCCGTTGCTAACATCAGTCAAGAAATCATTAGAGGAACACAGATCTCTGTCGATATCATGGTTAGGGAGGCTAAATGCCATCAA
Source organism: Ambystoma mexicanum (assembly GCF_040938575.1). Classification (NCBI taxonomy): domain Eukaryota; kingdom Metazoa; phylum Chordata; class Amphibia; order Caudata; family Ambystomatidae; genus Ambystoma; species Ambystoma mexicanum. The sequence goes on along the minus strand of NC_090929.1, from coordinate 1,493,336,903 downwards.
AATGCTGATTCTCCCCATGATTTTATATTACTTCAAAGCCCTCCCAATAGCACTCCCTACAGAAATTCTTTAAGACCTTGCACAGGATGGTGGGGGCCTTTATTTGGAAAAGGGAAAAGCTGGGGGTGGCCTGGAAAATATTAACGACAACGGGTAGCAGAGGGATGGGGCTCCAAACTTCCAGATATATTACCAAGCGGCCCAACTAAGGGTAGTAAAGGAATTGTTTTCGGGGAATCGGCAGAAGGTGTGGCAAAGGATTAATGGAACGGTGGTGGGTAGACCTTTGAAGGAAGTGCTGTGGTGCCCTATACAAGACAGGCAGAGTAACGTGCACCGCAGCAAAATCACAGCTCTTGTGGGTGACCTATGGAACTCCTTGGTTCACAGTGTTGGTCTAACAACGTTCCCCTCACCACTGACACCTATATTTCGTAACCCCAATTTACACCAGGGCAAGAGCGGGGAGCCTATACACGTTGGGAGGGGGAGGGATGCCAGAAACTGAGGGACATGGTGGAAGCCCAAGTGTTCAAGAACTTCCTTCAATGTAAGGGGCAGTTTAGCCTGGGAAAAGAGGAATGGTTTTGATATGCACAGTTAAGACACTGGCTGATGGCCCCGGGGAACAAACAAGCTCACCCCCTTTGAAAGATATGTGGCAACCAACTCCAGGATCTATATATGATTTCAGCACTCTACAAGATTTTCTCTGAGCCCAAAGTTAGCACGGAATGGGCATACATGAAAAGATGGGGGGGGACCCGGGTGGTCCAATTCCAGAAGAACAGTGGCAGGGACTTTGGAGGGGCATACTTTCGCTCACGAGGTCCCTGCCGATCAGAGATATGTGGGTAAAGATATTGGTGCAGTGGCACATGACACCAGAGAAACTGCACAGATATTACCCTGCGGTACCAGGGGCATGCTGGAGGGGCTGTGTGAGTACATCTGGTGGGTATGTCTGGTCCTAACCTCTTATTGCAATAGCGTCAATGGGGCAATCAAACCATTTTTAGTCAACAAATCAGTAGGAAGTATGAGGAGGCAATGTTGGGTATGGGAGAGGTGCTAGAGACATTACCAAAGAAAGCTCAACGCAAGGCCTATATGATTCTCAGTAGGGCAGCGCTCTCGTTGATAGCACAGAAATGGAAGAAAGCGGAACTCCCCTGGGAACATGAATGGATTACTAAAATATGGCGTTGTGTATCATTGGAATGGGTGACCTACACGATTCAGGGGGACCTGGGGAGGTTCAAAGGCGATTGGGACGTGGTGTGGTGCTTCCTCCAGAAAGACTTCTGCATAAACGGGTGCCCACAGAGGCTTTGTATATTGGAACTGTTGTGATGTTCGAGTCAGGTAGCGAAAGTAGCATGGCCGCCTTAGCATATGGAAGATGGGTGCAGTCAGTGGGACAGGAGGGGGGACTAGGGAGAGTGGGGCCTGGGAGGAGAGGGTGGGCAAGTTCATCATTCATGTACTAAGGTGAAACGTTCAATAATGACAAGCTTAACAAAAACAATACATGAGTTGCTCCCAACTGCGCTCTGCACCCACTTACAGCCGCACACCTTTGCTTTTCTCGTGAGCTAATAGATTTTTCTTAGCCTAAATCGTGTGCCCTGGTATGGGAGCTGTACGTGCATCCCAACAACATTCAAGATGAACACATGTTTTTCAGGGCAATGCTAGCATACTGTGCATATTGTTTTGGCACATCCAGCATGAAAGAGGGGTAGTTCTGGCATATTGGATTGACAGTTCTCATGAACTGCTTTGGGCATAATCTGTTTGGAAGTGGGGCTGCACTGTCATACATTGTTGGGACAGACCTCTGTGGGCACAACCAGCATGACATGTTCTTCTTAAACGCCCCTTTTTACTGTTGGTGACCAGGCATCTATTGGTGTCTTTTTTTGAGTGTTTCAATATGTTCGCTACAGAACCTATTGGTAAATGTATGGCAGTTGACCCACTTTTTCAGACATTAAACCCCAATGTGCTTCAAGCTTGCTTGCTGGCTCGGTGCAATTAAGGAGAAGCATTTGTACCCCGATTTAAAAATTCACCAGCTGCCACTAGGGCTAAGAGGAGAAAAAGGACATGTGCAATGGTAATACAAATGGGACATATGGGAGAAGGGAATGGGGGAAGATATCAACAAGCATATTGGGGGCAGGGGTAATGTATGTAAGTGAGAGTAATGATGGGGAGATTCTGAAGTACAGTGACAAGAATTCAAGTTCTGTTAATGGCTGCTTGTAACTAGTTCAGTCGAAACAAATTCATCTCTAGACTGACCCTCGAAGCAGACCTGAGAGCACAGGCTGAGGCAGGAAGTTAAATCAAGGGATTACAGAGTGTGGAATTATGGCCTGACAGTAAATTGAGAGTCCGAGGTGGAGGGATGCGATTAAGAGAGGCGCCAGAGCCCTGCCATTTGTAGTACAGGGATATAGATGGCTGTTAGCCCAGTGTCTACAGGCATGCTCACCCTGCTCCTCGCTCTCCCCTCAGCAACACACCTGCCAAGAGTGAGCCCAGAACTGAAGAGTGAGCTGAAGCCAGGTACAAATACGATGTAGGGGCTGCCAAGCAATCCCATTCCCCTACACGTGTGTGGCTCTTGGGAACACATATAAATCATCTTATATGTAGTCCATTGGGTAGACGGAGCCCTGTTGAAATGATTATACCTGCACTCTAGGTCTAACACTTGTCATACTAAATATCCAACACCAATCAGGAGCACTTCTGGATGTCATTAGGGTGATTTCCAAGTCCCTTTTGGCATGGTGTGGAGGAGAACGATTGCTATGAGGTTGGAGTGGAAATCATAACATCTAAAAAGGCCAAATTGTAGAAAGACCACCAAAAAATGAAGACTTTGCAAATATAAAGTTACTCAGTGAGCCAGTTTCAGGAATCGGTTGCGGAAGAGAGATAGCCCTGTGATTAGTGATAATATAAGTAATAATATAATTATAATAGCAATAATAATAATAATATTACTATTACACCCATGGAGCACCGTTAGGCGGTCCTATTCCCATCAGTCATTGGGCATGGTGCACCATAGCCCATGCACAACATTGACCTACAAGAGCAGGAGTAAGCAAGCAGGCGTGTTGCAGCGCAGTGCAACTCACGTAGGTCCTAGCCAGTCAATGGCGAGGGTTCCTGGGAGTTGTAGGCTATGATGACATCTGGAGAGCTTCAGGGATGCTTCCCCTATCTTAAAGGGCTGCAAGCTGTGGGGTTCTGGGTTGGGCTGTTTAGGGCATTAAAACATGACTTATTTATGGTAGAGCTTTTATGGTCAGGATTTACACGCGTTGGTTTCAATGTGTTTGGGTCTGGTTAGGGGATACATTGATATTGGATCCTTTTTCAATGAGAAGTGTGCAATGTAGTTGTTTAGATTAGATTAATAGTGATCCTTTGTAGGAGTTCTTGATTCCTTTTACTTATGTTTGAAATTTATGGAGGCCAATGATAAGAAAGGAGAGGTAAATCTGAATGCTTCTGTCAGTGGACATGGAAACCTCAATACATTTCTTTGGTTTAGGTGATACACTAGATGGTTACCCGAGAGCACTTAAAGCGCAGCATCTTTTTACCAGTATACCATCAGGGTAGCAGAGAATGGTTAGCGTTTATACGTGGTAGGGAACATGTAACAATGTGGAAAGGGGGTTGGTGGTGGAAAGCCAAGGATGGGCTGTAAAGGGTGGTTCTCACAAGGCATACTGGGCTGGGTGAGTTTGGGAGCGGTGAATCTTACAGGGTTTTCTGTCCCTGTGAAGTCAGTGCTTCGCCGGGGAAATTGTACCATCTTCCCTCAGTCAGGAGCTATCCATGGGGGCCACAAAGCTCCAGTCCTCCCCCATGAGACAGGACCTAATCCTTGTAGCCATAGGCATCCCTTACTAAACTGGAACTAATTCTGGAACTTGTAGAGGTGCACCCTTCTCTATCAGAAAGGAACTAGAACTCTTAGCTGCAGTCATCCTGCAATAGAGAAGAACTAATGCTGGAACCCATAAAGCAATAGTTATTCTTTACCAGGCAGGAACATATCTTATAACTCAGAGAGATACACGGTTTGATATGCCAGACATTCAGGCTTTGGATGTGGAAACTGTTTGTGCCTTGCAGAAGGATTTGATTGGCGTTCGTGAGCATGTCGCCAGATTTCAAGAACTAGCTGCTGAGACCTAATGGGTTAGAGCCAGGAGTGTACATCTTCCTGCTACTACATTTGTATAACAAGGTTACATTTAAAGGGTTACAGTACAGCAGACTGTAAAATGAGCACTTACAAACCTGGCAGAGGAGACACAGTCAAATGGGACCTGAAGTACCTGCACTATCATTATGTGGAAATATTGTTCCATCTCTGTCCCCATCCCACATGTCAGCCAGTCTTCAAATAAAAATATAATGGCTACCCAAGTGCGCCTTCATGCACTCAGCTTTAAAATGCACGTTAGCAGTTGCTGCGCTGTGCCTTATCTTTGAGTACTCTCGTTATTTTAACAGCAGATGTCCCAGGCATAATGCATCATTATTTGAGGGGACCAGCTCCCTACTGTGGAATCCCCTTTGTTTCATGCAGACATTCAGTTTCTACTACTTATCTTCCTTGTGCTGGTCAGATACCACAGAAAGCCAGAGGCGTTGCTGTGGGTGAGCGGGCTGAGGGGGCTATAGTCGCAGGTCTTTTGGTTGTAGCACGGGATAGAAGCTCAGGGGGTACAACCAAAAGGCTAGCTAGCCCCGAGTCCCGACAGTCCCGACATTAGTGGAGCCCTGGATCTTTTCCAGACTTAGCAATAGCCCTGCAGAGAGCTTAGCGCTCACCCATGATATCTGTGCGCATGCTGCAGGTTCGAATCCCAGCAGCGTTAACTCAGCCTTTCATCCTTCCGAGGTTGAAAACTTGAATACCACTCTGTGGGATAATGGTCCTCATTACAAGTCCGGCCGTAACCCTGCCGGTGCTACCGGCGGGTTGCCACCAGATTTGAAAGATTAACCGGCACCTGGCTTGCCGGTAACACCGGGGGATTACAACCCCGGCGCTCTGGTAAGTCAGCGCTGGTAAATTATAATTCCCCATTCCCATGGAGGACACAAAAGCACCAGCACCATTAATAACAATGCCAGAGATTCCGTTACGGCTTGCTTACCCTGGCCGCTGTGTTCAGCAGGGTCTGCCCTGTCGGGCACAGCAGCTCCGGCAGGAAAACCCGTAGTGTGCCGGTCCGGAAACAACGGTGCCAGTAGGCGTATCAGCACCGTTGTTTCCGGACCGGCACCGTTGTTTCTGGACCGCCACACATGTAATGAGGCCCAATGTCTTCTGTTATTGCAGCGCTTTCAGACCTAAGAGGTGCGTTGTGCTATGTCAGGATCCCAGGATAAGGCCCCAAAACTCGAGCTTGATCTGCTAACCAACATACTTTGGAGACGTAACTTTGATCGAGTACACCCTTTAGCTCAAAATGATTTTCTTACTCAATGTTTATCACTCTGAAGTGGTGGTTACAAGGTGGCAAGGCTGGTGCTATACAGTAAGAGTGAAACAAATAAGTACATTAAAAAATTTAAAAATAAGATTTTATTTTGGTGTCTCCAAAAGGCACATCATTTAAATTGCTGTGCACAGTTGGCGTGGGGATCCATTTAGCAACAGTTTCTGTGATGGAGGGCCATTTAAGACAGACATAATATTCTAGGGTTAATTTCAAGCAACAATAATGATGAGAGCGGGTCTTTTTATAGCGCGCCATGGCAGATTCCTACCACCTCTAAGCACTGTACTAATAGCCATTATTTCCTCGTGGAATCGCGGTCTCAGGCAGTGAATTACACCGCAGGTGATTTTGGTGTATTTTCTAAACAAAGAGAGGAGGCGATGCGTAAAAAGCATTTGCGTCCTCCCACTTACCCTCCATGTGCAATATGCGCCAGCATCTCCGCCCACGGGGAATTTACATGTGGGTGGAGATTCTCGAATCCGTATGGAAATCTGATGGTTTTTGCACCTGCAAAAAACGAGGCGGATTCCTTCGGGAATCCTGTAATTGCCACCTGCCAGGACCACACATGGTGGGCAGCATTTACTGTTGTTTCCCTGACTTGGTGTATAATCTGCACAGAGACGCTAAAGTCCGCCCAGTTCTCAGTGCAGAATACACATCATGCCGGTAAAATAGCTCAGCAGTGTGGTGGGAAGGTCGCAGTTTCGAATCCCGGCTAAGCCAACTCACCCTTTCATCCTTCCCTGGGCAACAAATACGTATCCACTTCGGTTGGGTGACAATTGTATGTGAATGTGTTATATGTACAGTGCTTTGGTGAACAACAAATCATTACCACATCCATTCATAAAAAAAAACATTCCAGAATGCACAGAGAGGACATCTCACTTGTACCTGCATACATCAGCAGTCATGTCAACACAAGGGGAGTCATGTGCAACATCAACATGAATTCCCCCCTTTTACAAAGTGACTGTTCATTTCACATTCCTTCTAAAGTGGAGTTGTATTTTAGACAGCCCCGCCTCCCACGAGGTCACAGCACTGGAGCTGCCTGTAAAGGCGTCTGCATAGAGTGCGTGCATGCCTTGCACGCTGCTGCTGACCTGCCAATGCTTTGCATTTCTCATCACTAAATGACAGCTGCAGGCGGACGGATCTTGGCGCGGGTGAACGTAGGCAGAAGATACAGCCAGGTCTCCCGCGGTGAGCGCCCTGTGCATTAAGCCAGCGCGTTAAAAGGTACACCTTTGACGCCTGGCAGATAAATCAGTCCCAGCCAGAGCCCGCTATATATATATACATGACGGTTTCATTCCATTAAAAGGAAGAAAAGAAGATTCATGGCAGAGTTTAAAATGTCAAGTGGGCCTGCCTCCTCGCAGACAGACTCTTTCAGTTGTGACTAATTATAGCAATTATCAGGCCTCGCATTGATGGGAGTCGGAGAGAGGAGGATGTGTCTGTTCACAGAAGCCGGAAGTGGGCCTATGGATATTTTGCAAATACCTATAATGGCCTCCTCCAAAAGCAAACCTTGGTTTCCTGTGGGATCGGCGATCGTTTCCAGGGGTCCTTGTCTCTTCTCTTAGCGATCATTTCAGAGCTGAGTGCATAGCCGGCCCATCCCCCAGACCCGCTATCTTTTACAAGGCCTGGCTGATCCCAGAGCCCCCATTCCAGATGATGCATGGGTGTAATCAGTGGGAAACCTTCAAGAGGGATTGGTACAGTAACTGCATACATTATCCCTCTGCCCCCACCAGACTTGCAGTGTTCAGGCCTCCCTCATATGCACACTGCAGCTCTCTGTGAACCTCCTTACCCCACACCCCCAATATTCCACTAACATAGAACATTGTTTTTGGGGTGTGTTAATGGAGATGGGACATTCTTGAAGTTCCTACTATAATCTTGGAGTGTCCGCGTTGGTTACACTTTGCTGGAATGGAGATGGAGCACAGGTGTAAAATGCCACAGAAGAGAAATATGAGACATTTAGGAATATGTTGCTTTCTGCTGATGTTACAGATAAAGTAAAATACATTGGGTAATAGTTTTGTTACAGATATAAAAAGAGTCAGGTGTATATGTATGGGCTAAGTCCTAAGTAACTTTGGCAGCACTCTTCCGTGATAAGGTGACCTTGTAGTCTTCATCACATGTGAATTACATCCTCAGGTCCTCGACCCTATATTGCAGGACTACACCTCCCAGAAAGCCCCTCAGTGTCAGAAGGAAAACCTGGAGCAGATCCAATAGAGTTATCAATGGATCTAGGAGGAAGAGGGCTATAGAAACCCCCCAGTCAGGTCCGTAAACTCGAGGAGGATATAATCCCAGCTCAAGATGTCCATACCCGGCTAACAAACTGCTCTGAGACTTACAAACTACGGACCGTAGTGTCCCAGTCTTCTACCAAGGGAAAACCTAGAGTGGGTTCGAAAAATGCCTTACATGTTTTGGGGTAGGACATCTTATTTTAAAGTTTTGTTTTTTATTTAGTACATTTGGTTACATTTAGTGACCTTACACTACTCATCATTCATAAAAAGGAAAAATACCATACAAAATACAATACATACATCATATTTAGACCCACACACTTTAAAATCTGATGACATCATAAAACTCATCACGATGAGGCAAATTAAATCAATTCATACAAAAATGTGATAATCCTCTTAATTAAAATTATCTTTAGAACTCCAGGGACAGTTTCCTAACGACCCGTTTCCATATGTAAAAGGCCGATGAAGCAGTCACTAATGACTCTGCTGAAAACTGTACCCCAGAAATGATCCGAAGTATGGGAGTTAATGTTATTGTAAGCCTTCCCATACTCCAGACTCAAAGCGCCACATTGGGTCAGAATATGGCAATATGTTTCAACCGGTTTAGCACACAGTCTACATAACCTTTCAAGCCTAGGAATTCCCTCCCAAGCCCCTGTATGTTCATAGACAGGGAGAGTGTTTAGTCGAAGCGCGAGTATGAATCCAATCAAGACCAGTAACCTAAGTTTTAGGAAGTAGGACTTCGGAGAGCCCAGAGAAAAAGCCTGATGCGAGTAGACCTCATACTTGCGGAGGACCGCCAAATAGTTAAATGCTAACCCAGCCCCATGCTGTATTGACTTCTCCTCAATGTTCACCAAATTAAAGTCCAACTAGGACTCCGGCAGATTAGATATGCCAACCTCTGCAAAGTGGGACCTCGCCAACATCTCCAGGTCCCTCTACCAGAGACATTTATAGAACCTTCTGGATTGACCCACCATCCTGCTCAACAGCTAGTCATCCCTCGTCCAACCATCATGGATCTTGGCCCAGAACTTGCAGGTAGCAATTTTCCAGAGTGCCAACAAAGGAGGCGCACCCAATTCCAACCGTATCACCTCCACCGGCACTCCGGCTGGGAGGGACAGTAAAGGGTGAGGAATCTTTGCTTCCAGTCTAGGCAGCCAATCTACTGCCCTTAGCGGAAAAAGCCTCCAGGGCACACAATATGCCCGGGATGATTGCAGACCTGTAAGCAACATTTTTGCCTTAAAGGCATGGTCTAGTAAAAATTGTTATTGTCGCTACGGGTCGGCCATGTTTTTTTAAGCCTAAGTGGCTCGATTTTAGAAAACTTTCCTATGGACCATACCCGAGTTTTCGTCCATTAAACGCACGCGAAAACAAGCACCAGGGAGCAGCCATTTTCTGATAATCCTATCTTTTCCCCCATCGCTCTGGCTGACCTGCTTTTGCGGCACTAAATCGATTCCCCCGCCCCTGAGCCTGTCATCAGCAGACTCGTACCGCCCATTTCCCAACGCCAAAGCACGTCTCGTGTCAACATTCGCTGCGCTTCAGCTAATCACGTGTCGCCATGGAAATGGCAGGACGCCTCTTTCCTCAATAAGTATAAACAGACCGTTTCACAACACACAGCAGCAGATTTTCGATTCCATTCCTCTCTCTGTGTTACTTTGAGTATTCTGTGACTCGTTTCAGTGCTCTGGTCAGCTACCTTCGCCGCTTGTAGCCCGTGTGAACAGATACCAGTACCACCGCTATAAATTATTTTAGTTTGTTTAACACACAATGGCTACAATAATGCCCTACATGTACGAGCCGGAGTATACCGAGGAGGAACTACTGGAAAGGGAAGCATGCGAAAACTATGGGGATTCGGACGGCAGTTGGCAGGACGAATCAACAGATGAAGAGCCTGGGCCTAGTCGCATGGACGGCGTCTCCACCTGGTGCACATGCAATCGGTGCGAGCTAATGCCAACTGAGGACGAGAACTGCTGCTGCCGAGAAAACTCGGGATGCCTGGCCTACATTTCGGAAGGCGAGCCACGACCGCAATGCATCACCGAGCTGGCAGACTTCAGGGCAGCCTGCCTCACACGGGCCGTGATGAGAATAATGATGGTGCTTATGCACGAACTTCGCGCAACTGTTCGTCCTCGTAATCCGAGTAACGAGTAAGTATACTCTGCTTGTCATGCCACTCCTATTTCATGTTCTTCTACTATATCCAAAATTACATCTACATATCATTGTAACGCATGTAAGTCGTTCAATAGTGTGCATTGTCTAGATAGCATTTGTCCGTGCAGAATGCCATTAGTTGCAAGAATTGTCATTGACAACACACGTTTATTAAACTTATCTTGGTCATTTAAAAACAGTTTGTTTCATTCCTTTTCACAGGTGGTACAGGCTGGTGGCCTATCGTTCCTTTACATGGTGGCTCCATGGGAGGCTTGGACACCGCGTTCGAAGAGTGATACCCGCCTGTGCCATTCGTGCCATTAGAGAAACGTTCCCGAGTGACAGCGGTCAGTACAGGGGATATTCTCTCGCTGTGCTGCAACCTGACCTGTATAATCTTTAAAGTCTTGTATTTTTGTGTCATGAAAATAAGATACAAAATAAAACACCACATATATTTTAACAACGGTTGTTTCGATTTTTTAAATGAATCAAGTGTGTCTCCATTCAAGGATGGACGTCAGACATCTGTGCTCCTAATGGGAGAAGGTCTGGTCGCTGTGAAGCAGGGTGGTCACTATCTATCTAAGCTAACATAACATATTCTCGATAATGCATGCACTAAATAACACTTGTTCAAAGTCTTTCAGTGGGTTATGTCTCTATAAAAGTCACACATATGTCTATACTAACAATTACCATTGGATTATACAGGCCTTGGGTCTTGACCACTATAATACACCGGTTGAAGTGTGGGTCTGTGCTCACAAGAATCTCCGATATGTGGCATTTGTTATTGATAAGCAACGATATACTATCATTGATTTAAAGACGATATACTATATATTGATATAAAGGCGGTGGATGCGCGCTGTCAGGGGCGCGAAAGGCCAAGGTGGGTGCCAAACTACATGTACACTTCAAAAGGTGTCCCACGCCAAGGGGCCATCGGTCACATGGCCTCCTCAGACCCCGTGTCTCCAGCCAGGCCTCCCCTTGAAGCAGGCCGCCCCCTGCAATCCACATAAGTGTGTCTCCATTCAGCAGTCTTCCTGTGCCTTATCTGCACGCCCCAGGCCCATCCATCCCACCCCCCTCTATCAAAGGCGGTTCCCGCCGGTGGATGCGCGCTGGCATGGGGGGCTGTGACGGGCGCAAACGGCCAAGGTGCCAAACTGCATGTACACTTCAAAAGGTGTCCCACGCCAAGGGGCCATCGGTCACATGGCCTCCTCAGACCCCGTGTCTCCAGCCAGGCCTCCCCTTGAAGCAGGCCGCCCCCCTGCAATCCACATAAGTGTGTCTCCATTCAGCAGTCTTCCTGTGCCTTATCTGCATGCCCCAGGCCCATCCATCCCACCCCCCTCTATCAAAGGCGGTTCGCACCCGGGGATGAGCGCTGGCATGGGGGGCTGTGACGGGCGCAAACGGCCAAGGTGCCAAACTGCATGTACACTTCAAAAGGTATCCCACGCCAAGGGGCCATCGGTCACATGGCCTCCTCAGACCCCGTGTCTCCAGCCAGGCCTCCCCTTGAAGCAGGCGGCCCCCCTAAGACCACGACATACATACGTCATTCATTCACAAACACACCCCTGTTTCTAATACTTTATAAACCACTTGATATGTCTCATGAGAACATCTTTGTGCTTTGCAAGTCAACTCTTGAACGTGTTACCTGGCAACCAGTGAGATCTACGCTAATCTGCTCGTCGTCGTGCTATCCGTGAACTTCTGTGACCGCTTAGAGCAAACCCATCAGTGTGCTACCTGTGGCCACCCACCTATTCTCCTGCAACATACTGCTCTGCTTGCTGAATCCAACTGTTTGTTGGTCAAGGTAAGGCCCTGTATCCTAGTCATATTTCGCAGATTTTTAAATTTCTATCTATTTGCGAGTTGAGTACACAATAGTGCTAGGTTCATTGGTCTCATTGCTATTGACTTGAGTTTCCATTGCTATGCTATCAATAGATCTATTTATTTTCATCTGTGTCTATTGTCATCGAATTGCACGCTTCGGGGGTCCAGTCTATAATGTAAGCATGTTTCCTTCTCGTGCAATACAGAACATCCAAGGGATGAGTCACATGTTCAGTTTTTAGTCACATCATTTATACATTTATGCAACTTATGCAAATACTAAGCCGCACATAATGAACTGGTATAGTTCCTGCGACCAAAACAAACCTTGCATTGATCATTGTGTGATTCATTTACTTTTGTATCAAATCTTTATTCTTGAAGATTGTATAATAATGTTGATATTTACTTTTCAGATTTATCAACAATGCCTGCCTGTTTGATTAGCGGTTGCCCTTCGAAGACCCATGCAAAATCTGAAGGCACTACAATGCATGTATTCCCGAAAACTGTTGATCGAATAAGAGAATGGGTCAGACATTGCGGATATCCACTGGATGAGCTGGAAAGTAGAGTCCAACAAGTCTTACAAGGCAAGAGGGGTGATCGATACCGCATCTGCAGCCGGCACTTTTCCTTGGACATGTACACAACATCTTGGGTAACAAAGAAGAATAAACGGCGAACGACACGGAAATTGCTCGAAAACGCTATTCCCACTCTATTCGTCCACATTCCGCCACCGGTGAGTCAAGTGTCCGGATTTAGCTTTAGGCCTTGCGGTAGTGTGTAGGTATCCGAACGGATTGATTGATATTGTAGGTGTTCTAACCCTTGTAATAATTTCGATATTGATATGAGTGTATAGTTTTTTGAATAATGACATTTACCAATATATTCTTTTTCGATTTCATAACCCACAAACGCAATGTATATATATGGGAACAGGGAACTGTGCTGTATTGAGCATTTTACAAGTATTCTGTCGCCTTACATGGCTATTTTTAATATTGGCATTTCATTATCAATCATTAATTTACCTTTACAACTTCTTGACTATCCCTTGAATCTGAAGCAAGAACATTCTACATCCTTGACATGGTCGCAGTTATCAACCACTTCTAGCGCGTATCAGGTAATCTTACTAGGCTAATCCGCTACAAACCTGTTTTATGCATGTCAAGTAATATTTTTATTTTATCGTGTAATCATTTTACCGAATGTTTGGTTAGTGCTTTCCAATTGATATACACCTTAGTTATCGTCCACTGGTGTTTGTTTTTAGTTATAATTAGTGTTATCCATACTAATGCAAGTACTGTCTTTCAGGGAGATGCTGAAGCGTCAGCCACATCTACAACATTTCTAGATGTTCTTCAACAGCAGGAGGTATGGATACTGACAGCTCCATCGAGCGTCATCATCAGAGCTGGAATTCTTGTCGTTTGATTGTTCTACACAATGTTTCATTCGTGGTTAGCCGTTGATATGTACCTGTGCTGTCGACCCCAGGTGTGTGTTATGTTTTCACTATTGTAATCCTCACTAATGCAAGTACTATGTTTCAGGCAGTTGATGGAGCGTCAACCCCTGCACTTGATGCAGAGCCTGACATTCAAGTAATTCCAGGGGAAGTGGAAGCGGGACCATGCGTATACGAATCGGCGCAACAGCTTTCGGAAGTGCGCACTACATTTGCAACATCCATAGATATTCTTCAGCAGCACAAGGTATGGATAATGACAGCTCCATCATGCGTGATCATATAACGTGACTCCATTTGCTATACTTTCTTCCCTATTAACGCAAGTGCTGTGTTTCAGGGAGACGACGAAGCTTCCACTACAATCACAACATCCAATTTAGATGATGCAGATGTAAATAAATCGGAGAAATAAGTCGATGAAATGTGATCATATTTAGATTTTCCTTGATTCTTTTGGACAATGCATCATTTGTGGTTATCTCTTTATATGTGCCTGTGCCGTCGACCCCAAGTGTGTGTTGTGTTTCCAATATTGAAAAGCATACTAATGCAAGTACTGTGTTTCAGGGAGATGCGGATGCCTCCTCTCCAATACAACCATTCATGGCAGTCCATGCAGAGCCAGAGGTATGGATACTGACAGTTCCATCGAAATAGATCATCACTGGTCGAATACTTGTCGTTTCATTGTTGCACACAATGTTTAAATCGTGTTTGGCTATTGAGATGTACCTGTGTGTTCGTCCTCACGTGTGTTTTATGCTAACAATATTTTGATACATAGTAATGAAAGTACTATGTTTTAGGGAGATGATGGAGCCTCATTCCGTGCTGTCTATGCGGATACAGAAAATATAGTCGTTGCAGCGCAAGAGGAAGGGAGGACATGCGGAATCGAATCGGAGCTACAGCGTGCAGATGTTGAAGGTTGAGTCAAAAAAGTTGCAAAGAAAAAAAACAAAAAAAGGTTAGTTACAAACAGTTCATAACTTTAAAAAAATGTTTGTGCTGGGGACTATTTTATGTTTTTTTCCAGTCAATTCTACTACACTCCATCTTGTGTTTAAACTGAACATCCCTTTTCCAATCTCTCCTCCAGTTACCCGTGGGTGTCAGAACTATACACACACAGACAGTGAAGCGAATGAGAGATGTGACTTGCCAGACCGTGTACACTATGGAGGAACTATTAATTGAGGTGAGGCGTGTTCAGGCACGAGATGCTCATGTCCAATGGCCAGAACATGAATTAACTGTGTTTGGAGACTACAGCAAAGTTGCATTGGACCATAGCTACAGTGCGACCGCACCACCACAAGAAGATGTTATTGAATGTATTGAAGATAGCTCTGAAGTAGTTGCAGATCAATTTACACAATCTACACCCGCCAAAAATTTGCCACCAAAAAACCTGTCGACATTGTTGTGTTCTCCCATCAATGTTGAAGTAATAGATGTCGAAATGACAGATAATGAACAGGCCGCAGCATCCATAGACGCATCAGAACTTGATATCAGCGATATTACTTTCCAATGTGTTGAAATCTCCACAACGTCACAGGCCGAAACAACGTTGACGCAGGATGACAGTCTAATGAAAGAGAGCAAATACATTGTATTCGACAGTTGTTCGATTGAAATTATAAGTATGCTGAAATGTGTGCATTCCATTAGAGGGAAAGTATGTGGGAAGCCATTGATTAATGTGACTCGTCAAATAAAAGGCAGTAACGTCAAAATAAATGCTGCCTGTAGATTAAATCATAGGTTCTCATGGTCTGCACAACCGATGCTGGGGAAACTGCCAGCAGGCAATCTACTGTGTGCAGCTGCATCACTTTTTAGTGGCTCCAGTTTTAGAAAGTTAGAGGCTTTCTTTCAGTTTGTGGGACTCCATTTCATTTCTAAAGCGCTCTACTACATATACCAACGTGATTATCTGTTTCCGGCCATTAGTGATGCTTGGAAAATTGAACAATTGTCTCTAGCAAGTACATTTGAAGGCAAACGATTCAGGCTAGCCGGCGATGGACAGTGCGACAGCCCTGGATTTTCTGCCAAGTACTGCACGTACCACTTTCAGGACATGGATAGTAAGAAAATTGTGAGTTCGGTGGTCGTGCAGGTAACACAATGTACATCGTCAGTGGCCATGGAGAAACTAGGATTTATAAAATCAGTGGAATATCTACAATCAAGGGGAATGCACATCGACCTCATAGCCACGGATAGACACGTTTCAATTGCCAAGACAATGAGAGAGCAGTTCCCACATATTAAACATCAATTTGACGTATGGCATCTTGCTAAATCAATCAATAAGAAAATCTCGGCTGCAGGGAAAAAAAAAGGTTTTGAAAGTATTTTGCAGTGGTCACATTCTATCACCAACCATCTTTGGTGGAGCTCAAAAACTTGTGAGGGGTCAGTGGAAATACTACTTGAAAAATGGCGGTCACTGATGCACCACTGTACCAACGTTCACCGCTGGACAGCAAATGAACATTTCCACCAATGTGAACATGGCCCTTTGTCCCAAGAGGAGGCAAGGAAGAAGAAGTGGTTGATTCCATCTTCACCGACACACAAAGCCATTGAGAAGATTGTTTTCGACAAAACTCTATCAAGAGATTTGAGAGGACTGACAGAATTCTGTCACACAGGAGATTTGGAGGTGTTCCACAATATGTGCCTAAAGTACAGGCCAAAGCGCTTGCATTTTAGCTTTCGGGGCATGAAACATCGCACTCTACTAGCGGTCTTGGCCCATAACAGCAATGTCGGACGTGAACAATCTAGGACTAGGGGTAAAGTAAGGATGCCTCGCTACACTAAGGTGTTTTCAAAACGAAGTAAGCAATGGGTGATCAAACCAGTCTATGATGAAATGCAGTTCGACTTTGTGAAAGGCCTTATTGTTGCTGTGTTAGAGAAGCACAGATATGGAATTTTGGACGTTTCTGTGAAGAGCTGTGATCCATTGCCACCGAACATTGCGACTGTGCCATGCCCACCCGAAGCACAGCTGATTGTGAAGTACAAATCCTGGTTTAAATAATTGCAATACGATTGTCTTTTTGTAAATAAATGTTATTGTACAGTGTACCTGTAAACCTAACCCCTACCTTCACCATCATGGGTGGCGAACAAGCTGGGTGTCATCTTTGAATTCTCTCTATTCACCTCACATATGTGTATGTATATATTTTTCTCATGTCTCATCTCATGTAAATGTAAACGCTGCGCACTGTTAATGGAGGGGAGGCTTGCGTATTGCAAATAACAAAACAAACAAACAAACAATAAATCTCACTTTTAACTCAACTCCTGTGGTACTTTATACTTTCCCTGACCTTCCGCAAAAAATTAAATGTCTCAATTTGGGCTGCAAAGCTCGCAGACAACGGGGACAAAATTGGGGCACTTAGAACGCGCCAGCCAAGCGGGCCGTGGCATTTGGGAGAGAAGCCAGTTCGCATTTGCACATTGAGGCGCACTACATAGACGGGTTCTAAACTTCAAGTTCTAACAGATGCCTATACTATGTGATGTTGCAAATAAAGAATGCGAAGGACAGCGCCCAGATGAGGCCCACAAGACGCACTGGAAGTATAAGGGTCTATTGTTATTTGACCTTGAGACAGGGACCATGCCGAAAGAACTACATTTGAAGGGAGTGCGCAATAACCTAAGAGACGATTAGGCAGAAAATTCTGAAACTAGACCGAGTTTCATTTTAGTTCAGTATACGAAAAATCGTTGTCAAGAGCACGGTCCGTTTTACAGACTGCATTACGAAGAGACACAATGGAAATTTCAAATATAATGTAAGTAAATCTTTACACGCTTTTATACCGGAATGAAGATTTAATGAATGGATGCATGAATAAATGAATGAATGAAGAGCTAGGAAAAGCAAGTAAAACGTGTTCGTAGTGGGCACATGGGCATGCAGGTCCACTGGTCTCACCGATCTCGGTCCTTGGCCCAGCCACTTTTCCCTGCACTGCCTACCTGCACTACGGGACTGTCTCTGTATCCTTCAGCCCCTTCTCCCGGCATTTACCTTGCACTTGCCACCAGCTGGCCCTATTATTTAATTTGTATTCAACTAACCATGTACAGCCCTTCCCCATGCGCGATCAGAAAGACACCTGGCCTAGTAGGATCGTTGTCTGTCTGCCCTTGTTCCCCACCTGCCTCGTCACGCCTAGAAACACTTGAGTATAGGCGTGTTACAAATGCCATATCATATATCATATCTTTCCTCACGCATGTAGAATAACTGTCGTTTATCATTGTGTGTTTGCCTCGATTTATCTCGTTACTTTTCGCATTGATTTTAGAGACGAACATACTCCATTGAACTATCCTTGCAAGCAAATAGTTTCTGATCGGCCGTAATAAATAAAATGAGTAATATTAATGAAGTTCGGCTAGCGAGACTAATTATAATTTTTTTGTTTTCATAACAGGTATTTCATCCCATTCTGCCACTGCCATCTGTTTGAGACACCGGCGGATGGATTCTTCAGCAGACACCTGCAGCTTCGTGTCAACAACTGGAGCACGATCACCATATTATGGGACGATCGCCAAGGGCCCACATGCCCTTACGCTGTACTAGTGGCTAGAAGCAACATATCAACCTTTAGGCTGGACTAGTGCCTAGTTGATGGAACAGCCTTGCGGTTCACCGTGCTTCCAAAGTGATTCTTTTTACGAAAATGAACATCCTGTGTACCATAAAGGAACAGCGCGTGACTCAAGATGAAACGGAACAATTATTGCGGATACAGATAAAAGAAAATAAATGGCTTTCTGAGTTCATACGACAATTGCTGAATATTCTCTAAACATTTAATGTCAAATAAATGTACTTTACCAAATGTATCGTGTTGCTGTTTCATTTTAAAGTACAGTTTCATATTCCAAATTGTGGCGCGCTGTGTTGTGAGTTGATCTGTGTTGGTTTCCGGGTTCTGTGTGGAGTTGCGCAGAAGACGACTGGGCGCGTTTGCCTACACAGCACAGTAACGTCACGGAGAGAGGCGGGGAATATGAATGTTTTGATAATGTCAGGCTCAGGGGCGGGGGAATTGATTTAGTGCTGCAAAAGCAGGTCAGCCAGGGCGATGGGGGAAAAGATAGGATTATCAGAAAATGGCGGCTCCCTGGTGCTTGTTTTCGCGAACGTTTAATGGACGAAAACTCAGGTAAGGTCCATAGGAAAGTTTTCTAAAATCGAGCCACTTAGGCTTAAAAAAACATGGCCGACCCGTAGGGACAATAAAAATGTTTACTAGACCATGCCTTTAAACGAACCCCTAGGCATCAATGATTCTTTTATATGCAAGCCATTTAATCCAGGACCTTTGAGAAATCCCCTCAACCAGGCAGGAAGGCGAAAAAGAAGCCATAATAAAAATGGCCAGATTATTAGACTCTACTACCTGTCCCAACCTGATATCTCCCATCCTCTAAATAAAGGACAGAGCACCATATGCCCTTTTTCCGACAGGTCATTATTTTGGTTTTTAGTTGGGAGTAAGGCTGTGATTTCTAGCATTAAGAGATCACTGGAGGTCAACTGGTGTACGGTCTAAAATGACTGTGTCATAAGCGTACACCTGGCAGAGAATAGACTCCCTGCCATTCCACGGTGGGGCAATTGTTAATGGCCCTAAGAGCCAGAGGCAAATCAGAAATATACAGTTTGAAAAGCAAGGGGGCTAAGGGGCACCCCTGTTTCAGCCCTCTCTTAGTAGAGAATGGACCAGATAGCTCCCCAACTTGTGATAATCTAACCCTGACCTGGGTATCACTATACAAAGCCTTGATAAAATACAAGAGCGAAGAATCTATGCCCCATCGTGCCAACTTTTCCCACAGTTTTGCTCTTATTATACTATCAAAAGAGGCCAAATAATCGACAAAGCATAGATAAAGTGCTGTTCCTGGATAGCTCTGGGTATTCGCCATCAAGGTTCACACGGTCCAGATGGAGTGGGAGGTCCCACACCCTTTCCTGAAACCCGTCTGCTGGAAATTCAATAGACCCTTCTCTCTGGCCCACGAGGATAGCAGTTCTATTAGCAAACAAACAAATAACTTGGAGCTGCAATCCAACATTGCCAGTAGCCTGTAATTAGCCGGTTGATCACAAGTATCCTTCTTGACGGGAATCAGGATTGAGGATTTCCAAGTCCTTGGCATCACACCAGAATCACAAATCTGATTAAATAATTGATGTAAAAACGAGGCCCACCATTGCAGGTCATCCTTTAGTTCCAGATTACATAGTCCATCAGGGCCAGTGGCCACAGAAGGGTTCAACCTGCTAATACTTGACCCCAGGTTGGCCTCCCTAATGTGCCGGCCTACCACTGAGTCAGACTTGGATTCTGGAGCCTCCCCCACACAGGTGGGGCCCTCCTATGGAGCCTCTCCCACCCATACAATTTCTCTACATACTAGCCCCAAAGCTCTGCCGATATACCACAGAGCTCTCTGGGCCACTCACCTGCCCCATAGTTGCAGATAAAATGCCAAAACATCTTTGCATTGTGAGTCTTTATTATGCAGTTAATGAGTTTCCAGCCTGCATTGTTCTCCGAAAATCTATATGCCCTCAACCAACTCTTGTAACCTGTCCTGGTAGCTGCTATAATTTGTGTTTTCTTCCTCCTAGATAGTGAACCATTTCTCTTTATTTTGCGCACCTCTGCATTCAACTCTTTTTTCCTTTGGAATATACCATAATCAAATTTGCCAACCGGCATAATCGGCAGATTATTCTTAAGTAAATACCTGTGGTCAAGGAGGGAGAGAAGCACCTGTAATTTCCCCAGATCACCACCACATTTCCCCAAGATTTCTGCCTCTTTATAGCCACACTGACCCAGAGACAAATTTAATTTTGCGATATTGCCGGCTGACCATCGCAACCTATTGCCTTCAATTTTAACCCTAGGGTTGTGGCACAATCTGGTCCCAACCAATTGATTGCCAACATACAATAGTCATTAGCCAATGTATCGCGGATCACAAGTTCAGGGTTAAATTTAGCCTGGGGTGGATTAGTAAAGATGAAATCGATATAACTACTATACTGTCCGTTTGACCAGGTGGACTGCTTTTCATCCCCAATCACCACCACCGGCATATGTTCACATTCAGCCAGAACTTCCCACCAAGGTATAACCCCTGCCCCCATCCCGCTCTCCCTCCCCAGTGTTGTGGTGTTGTAACTGCTTATAATAGGCATTAAAGCCCCCGGTCAAATCGATTGCACCCTTGGGACACTGCATCAACCAGCAAAGAAAGGTCTTTACCACCACCTCCACTAACTCAGCCATCATGTCCCCACCTGGCGGGTCGTATAACGTGGCCACCAAAGTCTCTTGGCCAGGTCAAAGATCTTTCATACGAGCCACCAGGACATTTCCATGCGGCCTGGAGGGAGAATATTCAGAAATGTTACAGGCCACTTTAGCCCCTATATACAGGCCACCTTTGGACGGCCGTTCAGCGGCAGGAGAGAGGGGCAGAAAATAGTTGTACATCCATCCAGAACAAAAGAGGAACATAACCATGTCTGCTGGAGACACAAACACTGTACATTCTTTGAGACTGCCAAAGACTCTACATTATTTAAAAAGGAGTTATGGCCTCTAGAATTCCAGGACAGCAGGGTCAGGTCCCGCACATCCTCTTGCCAAAACGGTCAACACATTGGTGCTCAACCTGGAGCCATTGGCCCTGCTCCCTCATAGTGGGTAGGTTCCCTTTAAGCTGACTTGTCACCTTTAAGAGGTTTATAGGCTGAGGACTAGAGGAGTGATGGACACATTGGCCTGAAGGATAGAAAACCATAATTTCAAAACCAACGTAGCGTGGAGCCCTGACATTTTTACATATGCTGAAGACCAATTGACCACACTCTTCATACTAGGCAAATTCCAATTTACATATGTCCCTGGGCGAAATAGTGCAGGGGTCCAGAATAAGACGCAATAACTCCAGCAACCATGTTCCATAAAAACAAAACGGGCTAAGTGCCGTGGGGTTGATCTCCACAAACTTAATGTGTAACAAGTCCTTATACCAAGCTGCATCCCATTTATTTGCCCAAGTTGTCAAGAGAACTAGGTCTCAACTCCTCCACTCTCTCTAGCCAAGTCTCTTGGTTGATTGTATGCAGAGCTATGGGCCGAGAAATCGCTGAAGGACCCCTCACCCCTGGTTATAGCTCTGTTATATCCCTCTGGGTGGACTGAGATTCCACCCTAGGGGCCCAATAACACGGACACGATTTTAATAAGGGTGGACAAGAAGAGGAGAGGGCTGTAGAGGATTTAGTTTGGTACTGCATTTGGGAGGGCAGCTGAGGGGGGAGGGAACAGGTCCGGAGCTCACCCCTTACTGGAGAGAGCATGATCTGTGAAGTGCCCAAAGTCATAGCGCCTTGTGCCAGGTTGAATTTGATGTCAGGAGGAGCTGCTAGCTTAGGAGCCAAAGGGGGGGGGGGGTACTAAACCCCACTCACTGCCACCAAAAAAACTCCTGTATTCACCTGGCTACCCGCCTTCGATTAAGCCTGAAGAAATATCTCAATCACTTTAGACAGGCCTTCCTTTGGGCCCAACTGCTCCTCTGCCATTTTAGAGCAAAGCTGTAGCAGACCATCAATTCTTGCTTTCAGCGCCGCTAAGGGGACTACCGCAGGGATACTTAAATTGTGGGAAGCATCCCGTGGTGAGTCTAGCGAACCCACTGAGTCCTCCTCCTCGTCACTGTTATCAGACAGGGACTCCGCAGAGGTCAACAGCTTTTCCAAGTCCGGGGTACCGTATAAATTAGATGAGAGCACATTATCAAAAACAAAATCACTCTATAGTTAGGACCTGAGCAATTCACAGGAGTACTTATCAGCCCCCTAAAAAGATACTCTTGAGAGAAATTGCACCTCTTACCCCTTAGACAACCAGCATGGTAGAAGGAACACCAGGAATATGGAGATGGCAGGAGGTAAGTGAAAGAGAAGGTTGAAGGAGGAGAATTGAGAATAAGCAGTGAGTGGGAATCACACCCTAAGCCAAGGGGACGGGGCGGGGGTGGAGGTATGAGCATGCGGTGAAGCACTGAGGAGGTGGACAGGAATCAGAGAAACATAAGGAAGACAGACAGGAAAGAGTCACTTTTAGGCACTTAACCACTGTGACTCATTGAAGAGGTAGATGAGGACAGGATGGGGACTAAAGGCAGGATCCTAAGACAGGGATGGAGGAAGGCACCCTGACCCAGCCTGTAGAAAAGCTTGAGTCACCACTCTTTTTGTGGAAGCTATGAGGGGTCATTTCCACTTCACCCAGGTCCCGTTCCTGCCTCATCCCAAACTTAATGTGCATTCGCACATCGGGCCATGGGACCCAACCAAAAGGGTCTCCCTAAAGATGAAGACGAGAAGCTGAGGGGCTCTGTTTGCAGAAGAGAACAGGGATACCCCCCAGGAAGGGAATCCCTGGTTTGAGCTGTACATAACCCAGAGGTTTTTGCTGTAACCCCGAGATTGGGCCTTGTTACGAGTTATGCAGTATGCTGTAAAAGTGGCACTAACGGAATTACTGCCACTTTTACCACACCGCCCAATTAGGGGTGTACACTAATTCTGCCAGCAAAATTACTGCCACCATATGGCGGAACTAGCTATGGTGCTAATTCCGCCGGTGGAAAAACTGCCAGGATACAAAAAGGTATTTCTGCCATATTACAAGCTGAAATACGGCTGAAAATGGGCAGTACTTCCACCAAAAACATAGTGCAGTTACCTCCACCTATAGGGTGGAGCTAAATGCATACAGGCACGGACGAGCCTATAAAGCAATAGGGCAATGCCTGAACCAAATATGCAAAATGCTAGTGTGGGCCCATTTTTGGTGGTATCAGTGGACAATTATTTTTGCCCAATGTGTGCAAGTTTGGGGAGTTACTTCACTATGCAGCTAATAGTTTTGACCACTGTTCATGATTAAATATTCTTTAAATTGCACAATTAGCATCACATTTTAGCAAAAAACTCCCCATGGGTACTATTCAGTCTGTCACAAAAGGAATGAATTGCCTTTTGCACCTGTGGGCCACTTTTACCTTGGTGCCCGAGACAATTTTAGGCCCAGTCTGCCCCTGAATCCATACAAGTGATGAAAATCAAGTCATAGGTACATCCAATCCACTCCGAAAGAGTACATAAGGCCCATTCCTGACTGAAACACACTTTCCAACACCATGCTGTCACTAGCAGTTGAGAACTGGGACCTGCAGCATCTCCTGCTCTACATTGAGGTGCAAAGGCAGGAACAGCACCACAGAACACATGGAGCAGAGAGGAGGAACAGACACCATGCCCTCACCCTGGGCATTAACTGATGTCCAGCTGATAATCCTGTACGGGCTTAACAGGGAGACCATTGCAGAGATACTATCCCTGACCCTCAACGATAGCCACTGCAGGATAGATATCACAACTGTCTTACCCGAGCTCCTAAAGCTTGTGCCGCTGTTAAGGTTTCTTGCAACTGGCACTTACCGCCACACTGTGGGCATGCTGCGCATGTTCCAGCCCACATTTTCTGTTGTGCTTGGCCAGGTGCTGGAAGACTCCTGCGCCATGCCTCCCGGCACATCTCTCTGCCTATCACCGCAGCCCAGATAAATGCCATAAAGGCATGTTTTTATGCAGCTGTTACGCACACCTGGTATCCACGGGGATGCCACCCAGCCCTGGTTGGATGATTTGCATTCTCGAACCCTCTCCCGGTCGCTTGTTATGGCCTCTGGTTCAAGATGGGTCTGCAATATAGGAGAGCTGGATTCATTACCAGATTGTCTTTTTGTTTTCCCACCTCCCTTGGCCTGAACTCTTTCCACCCCCTTGGGCCTTCTCCTCACATTAATATTGTAAAAGGTGGATCCTCCGTCCTGCTCCTCGTGGCAGAGGCGCGTTGATGTGGGGGGCGAGCAGCGACCAAGTTACTTCACTGGTGCAAGCCCCCCTGTGGGAATCCTGGCCTGCTGCGACTCCGTAGGTTTGCTGCTTTACAGTCTTTATATGCAGTTCTTATGTTCCTCTTAGTTCGAATAATAATGTCTTGCTTCTTTCCTTTTATGTATGGAAAGGTATTTTGGCGTTGTCATGCAGTTTGAAGATGAGCATGGGCCGGTAGGCGAAAGCGCGGTGTGCGCGATGCTGTCCGGTGAGTAATGCGCGATGCGCGCCGCTGTTTCGCCTTTTATATTGCTAACTTGTGTCTTTTCTCTCCTTGCAGGTTGCAATGTTCCTCACCGAGCGCCGTAATGTTCCAGCAATGATACTGACCAGGAGATGACTACCCAGGTAAGAATTGTGTGGCTTTCTTAATTAGTGAGGAAACGTGAGTAACCACTTACTAATGCTGTCATTCTTTCTCCTCTTTCCAGGTTATGGTATTCCAGGATGCATGCGGTGCCGGATGATGGAGTTCGTACCTTCAGGTGAGTGGAAGTGAAGTCAGCGATGGATTGAAGACAGGATACTGTTCCAGGTAAGTTTCGTAGTGTTCTTTCTCTCTCTGCAGGTCCTTGGTTTCAGGTAAACTGGCATCAAAGAACTGGACACGGTGAGTGTTACGCTGCCCACAGCAGAATAATGCAAAGCATGTTCTGCTGTTTAGGTGTGGTTTAAATAGTCTCAGGTAAAGTAGTCCAGGTAAAATAGTCCCAGGCCTGCCTCACTCAAAGTAGTCGAGGTAAAGTAGTCCCAGGCCTGCCACACCCAAAAGACTAGACAGCATAGCTCAGTTCCTTGTAACTGAGCTATGTGTGTGCCTCCATGTTGGCTGAACCCCCCCAAGTTAAATAGTCCCAAGTAAATAGTCCCATTCTAAGGTTGGTCTTCACGATGTTTATGAGCCTGGCGCCAAAGGCGCCAGGACTGACTCCAAGAGAGTCTTGGATGCGGTTTTAAGGCCTTTGACCTGGCCCTAACTGGAAGGCTGATTTGCCAGTGAGGGCCAGGGGCAAGGGTCATGACAGCACTCCCCCCCAAGACCCCTCTCACGGTGGCACTTCTGCCTGGTCCTGGTTCAGCTGGGTAATTCTGATGGAACTTTCTAATTAAGCGAGGTGCATGGATGTATTCACTAGGTTCCCATGATCTGGCTTGAGGGCCGTATCCCTTCCAATCAACTAAGTAGTATAGTTTGGATCTGGTGTATTTTGAGTCTAGGATATCCTTTACTTCAAACTCTGGTTCTCCGTCAACTAATACTGGTTTTGGTGGTGTTGTAACCCGAGTACCGGGTTGTACCGGTTTTAGGAGTGATACGTGAAACACAGAATGAATCTGCATAGTGGGTGGTAGCGCTAATGTAACTGCCACTGCATTTATTATGGATTCAATAGAATAAGGTCCCAGATATTGGGGACGAAAGGCCCGAGTCCCTTTTATGGGCACATATTTTGATGCTAATCAGACCTTGTCTCCAATTTGATAGTCGGGGCCTTCACTACGATGTTGGTCAGCAAATTTCATTTGTCCGTTCTTGGCTTGGAGTAAATGTTCTGCTGCTTCTTTGAAGGCCTGGGAAAAAGCCGTATGTAGGGTTTTAACCGCTTTCATTTCCAAAGGAGTTGGGAGATCCAATTCTGAAGTACGTGGATGTCTACCATATATAGCGTAGAAAGGGGTTTGTCCAGTGCTGGTGTGTAATGAATTATTATAGGCATATTCAGCTATCCATAACAAGTCCTTCCAATTTCTTTCCACTTGATGTAACATGCAACGTATGTATTGCTCGACGGTTTGGTTTGTTCTTTCTGTTTGGCCATCTGTTTGAGGATGGTGACTTGTGGATAGTCGAATGTCAATTTGGGCCATTGATCAGCATTTCCTACAGAAGTTGGATACGAACTGGCTACCTCAATCTGAGATCAAGACTGATGGAAAGCCATGCAGCCGTACGATTTCCTCCAGGAATACTTTTGCTAAATTGGATGCATTTGGAAGACCCTTAAAAGGAATAAAGTGTGCCATTTTAGAGAACAAGCCTACAACTACTAAGATGGTGTTGAATCCTTGACTGGGAGGTAGATCTGTAATGAAATCAAGGGACACTGTGTGCCATGGTGCGGGAGGAATTTCCAATGGTTGGAGAAGACCAACTGGTTTCTGCTTTTGGGACTTGTTTTGTGCACACACGCCGCAAGATTGGATAAATTGGATGATGTCTTTACGCCATGTGGGTCACCAGTAGTTTTGTTTTACTTTAGCTAGAGTTTTGGCAATTCCAGGATGACCTTCAATCAGGGAGTCGTGATAACCCGAAATAACCTGCTATTGTAAATCTTTACTTGGCAAGTATAGACGGCTCCTAAAATATGGTAACTGGCCTTTAATGGTGTAATGTTCCCCTTGAGTACACCACTCTTGTGAGAAAGTGGGATCCATTAAGAGTTGGATCTTGTTTTGGAGTTCACGCTGTGTCAATGTTGTTGTAAGACCCAGGAGTTTGTCTTCTGGAATGATGGCTACTGGATCTGGAGTTATGTATACCTTTTCATCAACACCCATGCGGGACAAGACGTCAGCCTTTCTGTTTCGGACTCCTGACTCCTGGCCGGCAGGTGATCACATAGTCATATTCAGCAAAGAAAAGAGCCCACCGCAGTTGACGGGATGATTGACCTTTGCTGTTTTTAGGTATTGCAGGTTTCGATGATCAGTTATGACCGTGACAGTATGTCTAGCACCAAGGAGATAGTGTCACCATGCCTTGAAAGCTGATTTTATAGCCAAGAGTTCTTTGTCTGTGATAGCATAGTTGAGTTCAGGAGGTGAGAATCTTTGGGACCAGAAGGCCACAGGGTGTAACTGGCCAGTTCCTGGGTCCCTTTGTGAGAGAACAGCTCCCATAGCCATGCTAGAGGCTTCTGTTTCAACTATATAAGGTAGGTCTGGGCGAGGATGTCGTAGAACTGGAGCAGAAGTGAATTTTTTCTTAAGTTCTTGAAAGGCCTTCTCTGCTTCTTCAGTCCAATTGAACTTTTTAGTGTTTTTTCTCAATAGTGATGTAATTGGATGCACTATTTGGGAAAAATCTGGGATGAATCGGCGGTAAAAGTTTGCAAAGCCCAACATACTCTGGATTCCTTTAAATTAAGTTGGTGACGGGCAGTTAAGAATGGCATCTACCTTGTGCCTATCCATTCTGATACCTTTTGTTGTGAGGATAAAACCGAGGAACTCCACTTCAGTGACATGAAAAGAGCATTTTTCGAGTTTAGCATACAGTTTATGTTGGCAGAGTTTAGTAAGGACGGAGCGGACACGCCTGACATGGTCTTCTTATGTAGCAGAATACACTAAGATGTCATCAATGTAAACCAGGGCACAAACGTCGATTAACTCCCGCAAAACATAATTCATAAAATACTGGAATGCAGCAGGAGCGTTGCAAAGTCCAAAAGGCATTACCTGGTATTCATACAAGCCGTATTTGGTACGAAAGGCGGTTTTCCATTCGTCTCCTTTCTTCACTCGAACAAGATGGTACACCCCCCTAAGGTCCAGTTTGGTAAAGATTTGGGCGTCTCTGACTTGATCCAATAATTCCTTCTTTGGTACGAAGAATAAGGGACTGGCTGCCGGTGATTTAGATGGGCTGATAAATCCATTTGCCAGGTACTGATCAAGATAAGATTTCAAATGGAGGTTTTCTGGTTCAGTAAGTGCATAGATTCGACCACAAGAAATTTGCGCACCAGGTATGAGGTCGATCTAACAATCGTAGGGCATGTGCGGTGGTAGAGTATTGGCTTGTTCTTTCTGGAACACGTCGTGAAAATCTTGGTATTCATTTGGTAGAGTAATAGTCACACCTAGTACAATCGCCGCCGTACTGGGAGTAGCAGATGTACATAAGTCTGTTTTCCCCTTTTCTTGGTAATAACAGGTGCAAGCACAATCATCGGAAAAGGCCAACTTCTTGGCACGCCAATCTATTAGAGGGTTGTGAGCTACAAACCATGGCATCCCTAAGATTAGTCAAAACTGAGGAGCTTTTATGAGATCAAATGCAATAGATTATCGGTGTCCATCCTGGCACAGTAGGGCTAGTGCTGCTGAACATTGGGTTACTGATCCGGAAGCTATTTCTGTCCCATCAACAGTAGTAACATTTTCAGTAGTCGACTTAGAGCATAAGGGAAGTCCCATCTCTGCTGCTAGATCTTGGTCTACATAATTCCCAACTGCTCCGCTGTCTATGTATGCTTCGACAGCATGCATCCGAGACGGTTGTTGGTGATTGATCAAAATTACTGGTAATGCAAAGTGTGAGGACTGTGGCTCATCCTTCTCGCTCGACAAGCGGACCTCTACGCTTGCTGGGCTTGGTGGGTTTCCGACTCCTTGTTATTATCTTGCTTCTCTGTGGCTCCAACAGTTCTCCTTGGTGGTTTCACTGGACATTCTTTGAGGAAGTGGCCTGATTTTATGTAATATAAGCATAATTGCTGTTGCCTTCTATTGTCTCTTTCAGTTTTAGTTAAAGGGGGCCGTACACCTGCGATTTGCATGGGTTCTACCGTGTTTTCCAATGTATGTGGAACATTATCCTTTGACCGGACATACACAGCTCGAGTGTCTAACCTTATCCGGTCCGCTTTTCGGTCTTGTAATCTGTGATCTAATTGCACCACAAGGTTGATGAATTAACCACTTGAGCAAAGACATCCTTTAGTTCCCCTCGTAGACCCTGATGAAATAGTGTGGTCCTTTTTTCCTCAGGCCACCCAGCTTCAACGACTAGTGTATTAAATGTTGCTATATATGTAAGCAAGTCTTGACTTCCTTGACGGAGTGACAAAAGTTTGTTGTCTAATGCTTGGCCTTGGGTATGACGAGCAAAGAGTTTTTCCATTTCCATCTGGAAACCCCCAAAGTCATGTAACAACGAGTTATCCTGACTTACCAATGGTACCAACCAATCTGCAGCACTGCCACTCAGATATGACAAGAAAAAAAGCAACCCGCGCTTGGTCGTTAGGAAAAGCCCCAGGTCTGCAAAGGAAATGAAGACGACACTGCTTCATCAATGTTGCATACTTCTTGGGGTCCCCTGTAAATCGTTCAGGTGGAGCTAAAGGAACTGCCCCAGAAAGGATTATTTGTACTGGATTGGTGGAAGAAGTTGGTACAGGTGCTGGCGGAATGTTACCAGGCAATGGGGTCTGTCCTGCCTGTGATTGGAGCAATTGTCTACTTATTTCGTCGGTACGATCCTTAGTAATAATCAGATCCCTCCTAAGAGTGTTGGTTTCTTGCCTGGCTGAATGTACTTCGACGCGTAATTGTCCCAACAACTGAACTAACTGATCAGTCTCTGAAGTCTCCATGACGCCCAGGTGGATAATATTTTTGAGGCTTTGCGTTCTGTTACGCTCACCTGGTATCCACGGGGACGCCACCCAGCCCTGGTTGGATGATTTGCACTATCGAACCCTCTCCCGGTCGCTTGTTAAGGCCTCTGGTTAAAGATGGGTCTGCACTATAGGAGAGCTGGATTCAATACCATATTGTCTTTATGTTTTCCCAACTCCTTCCTCCCCCTTGGGCCTTCTCCTCACCTTAATATTGTAAAAGGTGGATTCTCCGTCCTGCTCCTCGTGGTAGGGGCACGTAGATGTGGGGGGTGAGCAGCGACCAAGTTACTTCACTGGTGCAAGCCCCCCTGTGGGAATCCAGGCCTGCTGCGACTCTGTTGGTTTGCTGCTTTACAGTCTTTATATGCAGTTCTTATGTTCCTCTTAATAATGTCTTGCTTCTTTCCTTTTAGGTATGGAAAGATATTTTGGTGTTGTCATGCAGTTTCAAGATGAGCATGGGCCGTTAGGCGAAAGCGCGGTGTGCGCGTTGCTGTCCGGTGAGTAATGCGCAATGCTGTTTCGCCTTTTATATTGCTAACCTGTGTCTTTTCTCTCCTTACAGGTTGCAATGTTCCTCGCCGAGCGCCGTAATGTTCCAGTAATGATACTGACCAGTAGATGAATACCCAGGTAAGAATTGTGTGGCTTTCTTCATTCGGGAGGAAACGTGAGTAAACGCTTACTAATGCTGTCTTTCTTTCTCCTCTTTCCAGGTAATGGTATTCCAGGATGCATGCAGTGCCGGATGATGGAAGTGTGAGTGGAAGTGAAGTCAGCGATGGATTGAAGACAGGATACTGTTCCAGTTAAGTTTCGTAGTGTTCTTTCTCTCTCTGCAGGTCCTTGGTTTCAAGTAAACTGGCATCAAAGAACTGGACACGGTGAGCATTACGCTGCCCACAGCAGAATAACTCAAAGCATGTTCTGCTGTTTGGGTGTGGTTTAAGTAGTCCAGGTAAATAGTCCCAGGCCTGCCACACTCAAAATAGCCCAGGTAAAGTAGTCCCAGGCCTGCCACACCCAAAAGACTAGACCGCATAGCTCCTTGTAACTGAGCTATGTGTGTGCCTCCATGTTGGCTAAACCCCCCCAAGTTAAATAGTCCCAAGTAAATAGTACCATTCTAATGTTGGTCTTCATGATGGTTATGAGCCTGGCGCCAAAGAGTCTTGGATGAGGCTTTAAGGCCTTTGACCTGGCCCTAACTGGAAGGCTGATTTGCCAGTGATGGCCAGGGGCAAGGGTCATGACAGCAGCAGCCCCCCACCAAATGTAATTGCCGTTCTGGACTGCACCCATTTAGTGTTGGTTTCCCCTTCGGAATCTGAAGAGGCATGCTGCAACAGGAAGCAGTATTACTCTATGAATATCCAGGTCACCTGCGATTCTGACCTCATGATCACACGCTACTGCGCCTGCTTTCCTGGTTGCACCCTTGACGCAATGGTCCTGCGGAACAGCACACTGCCGGCATACACGGAGAGCCACAGAGCCCTACGGACATGGATACTGGGTCAGTACAAGTGCCATCACACAAAATAATCGTGCAGTACAAGTGAAAATGCTACTACTGATCAACACATGCCCTTTCAAGGACCTGCCATCTCACCCCACACCATCCACCAACCCACAGGCCAGAGAATGATGGCCAAATATTTGTTGCCTGTGCCATGCTGCACAACATCTGCCTCAGGCGAAATGTCCCCCAGTGACCTGATGAGAATATGCCTCCCCAACAGACAATGATAAATTGTCTGCAGATGAAGCACTGCCACACAGTGAGCACTAGGAAGGCAGGAATGACCATCTGGTGTGGCAAGAATTAATTGACAATTATTTTTAGACACACTACTTTTCACCTGCTTCTACCTTTTGTAAATAGCCATGTTTTGAATATATCACATTTATACAAAATAATTATTCCTGCATTTGTTCAAGTGAACTTGTATTTTAGTGCACACTTGTTACCAATCAAGGCATGCATTGAGTTTAGAATCCATTCCATTACTCAACTCTGCCTCCACAACACTGCCCCTCCATACCTCACTCACTGCATTTCAAAAAAGCCCAATTTACGCAGCCTGGGCTCCTCCTCCACCTCGTTAAGTACCCACAAATTCACAAGAAAAAGATCTGGAGGAATGAGCTACACTGTTATCGCCCCCACCCTCTGGAACGCACTCCCACCCAGCATCAAAGAACCCTTCTATCAGATCTTTTGCAAAAATATCAAAACAGCTCTGTTCAACAAATGTGCCCAACTACTGCCTGCAATGCATTACCTGTAACGATAACTGTACCATGAGACCATGTGTTACCCTACATGTCGTTGTGCTCAGATTGTAATGTAAATCTCTAGTGCCGTAATAACTCCGGGTCCTGGTCACTATCAACAAATGAATACATATATAAATAGATACATAAATAGTGTGAACTGTGCAAAACATCCCGTCATCTGCATCAGGTGGTCCACTGCCAACGCTCCCTTCATCCAGATCACCCTGGCAATGAGAATGGCAGTCTGAATCAGGTGACAAGGGAAAGTCAGAGATAAGATGTGTGGGTGCAGTCGATGAGCCATGTGAGCCAGTGACTGGTTGTTGCTCCTGACGAAGCACTACAGGGGCGACTGTCTTGTGGCGATTGCAGCTGCATGTGGTGTGCCTCCATCAGGTGATGTGCCAGCTGTGCCATGTGCACTGCTGGTGGAGGACCACTGGGCACACTTGTGAGGACTGTGTCTGTCTCACCACTTGGCACGGCTGCCATGACTCTGATGTGCTCTGGCCCTGGTTCATCGCTCCTGCTCTTCCTCCTGCTTGTACCATGGCTGGGCTGTGCAGGAGTGGACGTTGATGTGCTGCCACCATTGGAGGTCCCCTGTGAAGTAGAGGGCCTGGCCTCATCAGACAGGGTCGACTGTGAACCTGTTGGGTAGGGATGCTGTCAGTCATCATACATATGTGTACATGGACTAGCAAGACACTCATGTAACATGATGAATAGTCATCCTACACACATTTTGTCTGATGGGCAGGGTCAGTTGCAGGCCAATAAGAGCAGCTCATGCAAGGTGGGAGTAGAGTGCTGCGGGTGTACATAGTACATGCATGGGCTCATCGCCTGTTGGCCTACCTATATGACTTCTACATGTGGTGGCACAAGGTGTACACTTTACCATTTGGACGTTCACAGCACGCATGGATGCTTCTCATGGTTGCATGGCCTCACATGCAAATGTGTCCTACTGTGCATGTGTATTTGCACAGTATCCCACCTTCCCTTCCCTTTCACACGCATGTGGTAGTATTGACTTTGTACACATTGCCATGTTTTTGGCCATTTCCTTGTACATTGGGCCCATCTATGCTGGGGGACACATGCATGGGATGAGCTTTTGGCCAGTGCCTTCTCATGGGAAAGGGACCATTCATACTCAGCAGCATCACCTTGGTTGCTTGCTCCCACTTCTGCACTCCAAATGCCCTCAATCCCTTCCATGTGGAGGATGCTACTAGTGTTCTCTTCTCATGGGCTTAGGACAAGGGGCTCCACTGTGCCACCTCTTGTGGAAGAAGTCTCACGCCTGTGTTTTGCAAGGAGACTGCAGGTCCTAGCCTTCATGTCAGTCCCTCACTTGCAGCAGTGCTCACTCTCCCGTGGAACCCTGCCCACTGCTGCAAACGTGTCCCTGATACGGGCCAATATAGCAGCCTTCCTCTAGCCAGAGGTCTTCCAGTGTCTGGTGCCATTGAGGTCATCAGCATGCGCCACCACCCCATCTACAAGCACCTGAAGCCCACCCTCTCTGAACTTTAGCTTGCACTGCCTCATGTCAGGCACTTTGCGTTTGCCCTTTTCCTGTATCATCTCCCCTGGAACTCCTGTGGTCGGGTGGAAACAGGAAATGGAGATTCAGGCAAATTGAATTTTCAAAGATGGCCGCCACCAAACTTCCTGTTTCCGCAATGACGCTATTTCCTCAGGGGGAATTTGCACTCTGTTTACTGGCGGTAATGGTAATTCTGCTGATGCAGGGCAGAATTACCATCCGAATTTGATTTACACCAGTAATACCGCTGGACGGATTTACCGTTATACCCAATTGGTGTGTGCTTGCTCACATCACCTTGTGATGCAGCAGTAATTCTACTGCGGCAGTAATGATAATACCGTCCGATTGAATTACTGCTGCCATCACCGCCCAACTCGTAATGAGGCCCTTTGTGCCATACCAGCAAGCGCGTTAAGGAATCCTGGACTCAACACCATTTAGGGGATGCTGGGTTACCCTGGAAATATTCTGCATACAGTTCACCCGTTTCCAATCCCAATGCCTGAGCTGAAGTTGCCTATTTACATAAACAGGTGGCAGTACAGAGTCTCAGCACAGCCTTACAAAATAGTGTCCTCCAGAAACGGAGCCAGGTGGACGGGCAATCGTAATCTGGAGAGATTATGCATTTGGAACCAATTCAAAGCAACAGGCAGGCTTGTACTGAAACCTGTCACAACACAAATAAGTTTACTGCATAGTTGAAGCCCAGACACAGGCCCTTTGTCAGCACCACGATAAATGGGTGTTAGGACAGTAGATGCGCTGGGAAATCCTCCAGAAATCCTTTGAAAATCAGGCGGAAGTACGTTCAAATCCCGTGGGAAACACAATAATGTTCACCAACACTGACCAACCCCCCCCCCATTGACTAAACATTTTCCTGCAACAAGAAGAGGTATTTCAGTTCATGCAGTCCACATTATTTCTAAATACCTCTTTTCTTTAAGGGTTTCCAGTGAGAGTTAGGGGGAGCATTTACTCACCTGTGTGCAGGGGAGTGAGAGCATCTTCATATACTTTTTCAATTTCTTCTTGTGTCTTTGGCAGGATGGATGTCTTGCCAACACAGGGTTTGAAAAAGAGGTGTTTCTTTGTGGATGTGGGAGGGTATGCTTCAAGATATGTATTTGTCATATTGTAGATGTATGAGTTGGCTGAGTGTGTAAGATGGGGCTGTATGCGGGCATGAAGTCTTTTAGTTTTAGGGGTGGTAGCATGTTTGTGGTTTCCTGTCACTCTTACTGTTGGCAAGATAATATATGTGTTTGATGTTTGTGGTGCAGAGTCTCTATTCATGATGGGAGTGGATGGGTGGTGTGTGTGTGTTGGTAAAACAGCTTTTCGCCAAGCACACTCTCATTTACTTATATCACTGGAAGACAAAAGTTGGCAGTATACATTTTATTTTGTTGGCTGTATGTTTTTATTGGTTTGTGTTTTTTAATTAAAATAATTAAATTGTACTTACCAGATTCTTCTTCAGACGATGTGGCCTTTACTGTTGCACACTGGCGTTATGGATCTCCATGGTTTCCAAAAGTTCTTTCTACAAGCACTCTGAGGCACATATAAGTTGTTAGGATGTTATGATATGTTTTCCGTTAGCACCCTGAGTGGGGGCGTAGCTAATCAGGGAGCTCAGAACGTAGGCTGGATCCTCTGGTTTGGTGCTCCCCCGTGGTTGCGTGCCTCTCACCCTTTGCCTCCCTTGCTCCTCCCCTTCATCCCGCATATCCCTTTTAGCATGTGTGAGTGACCACACGCAGAGTCTCAAGGCGAAGAAAAAATAAATTAAAACGTACCTTTTTTCAGTCCTGCGATGCTGCGTCTGGATTGATTCGTTTTTTAATTACACTCTAAGTAAAATGTGTGGGATACTTTGTGTGTGTTCTTGATATGATAATGATATGATATGATATGGTATTTATAACGTGCCTATACACAAGTGTTTCAAGGCGCGACAAGGCAAGGGGGGGAACAAAGGGAGGACAGACAACGATCCTACTAGGCCAGGTGTCATTCAGATCGCAGATTTGCATGGGAAGGGGGGAAAGGAAAAGTGCGCAGGTGGAAGGGAGAGGGGAAAGTGCAGTACATGGGAAAGTAGAAAAAATAAGATAAATAAAACTGCCAGCTAGTGGCAAGTGCAAGGAAGTGCAGACATAAGTGCTGGTAGGGGGACTGTAGGGATACAGAAAAACGTCCCCAGGTGCAGGGGTTTCCAGGGAGGCAGTGCAAGTGGGAAATTGACGGGGCTGGGCCAGAGATCAGAAAGGAGGCCAGGTAACCAGTGCAATTTCAGTCATTCATTCAGCAGGGGAGAAGAGGAGAGAAAGCAGAAGCAAAGAGGAAGGTTTTGAGGTGCTTCCGGAACCGGAGATGGTTCTCCTCGAGTTTCAGGGAGACAGGAAGGCTATTCCAGAGAGAGGCCCCTGCCGAAGAGAGTGATCTGCCACCAACCCGTTGCTTGGAGAAGCGACTGACCCTGACCTGAGGGAGTTGGAGGCGGATGAGCAAAGAGCTCGAGAAGGAAGATATTTAGGAAGAGAGAGTTGAAGGTATTGCGTCCCCAGGCCCCAGAAG
The DNA here is from genome assembly GCF_040938575.1 of Ambystoma mexicanum. Taxonomy (NCBI): domain Eukaryota; kingdom Metazoa; phylum Chordata; class Amphibia; order Caudata; family Ambystomatidae; genus Ambystoma; species Ambystoma mexicanum. The sequence continues at coordinate 1,493,300,627 of NC_090929.1, read as the reverse complement.
GCCTTGTGTACAATGCAGAGGGTTTTGAACTTAATCCTCGCAGCCACTGGGAGCCAGTGCAGAGATTTCAGTCCTGGAGAGATACGATCCCTGGGCTTGATGCCAAGGACAAGTCTCGCAGATCCCTAGGGGACACCACAGGTAGAGAAAAGGATGTCAGAGAGGAAGGATCAAAGTTGGACCTGGGAGGGTCAGTTGGAGAGGAAAGAAGTCAGCCACGCCAGAGCCTGTCCAGTGATACCCAGGTTATCGCAGAGACGGTTGAGCAGGATGGCATGGTTGACAGTGTCAAAGGCAGAGATATGCTATGCATATGTAAGGTGTGTCTTTTAAAATTGTGTGAGTGTAACATAACAACCTGCCCGAGAGCAACACCTACAGCGGCCGGCAGCAACCGGCACCAACCAGACAAATCCAGACATGAGGAAGTAGCCGAGGAAGGACGACCTGCCGGCGCCACCACATGGAATCCGAGTGGAGTATAGGAGCCCCCATAAAGTTATTCCTGAGCTCAACGAGGGCCTGGTGTACAAAGTGGTATGCCTGAGCAACCATAGGGTCCAGTGCCCTCCTCAGGGCAGTTCCAAGGGGGGGAGGGAATTATGCAAGTTGGGGGTTGCATCGGGGAGGGAGGGGACACAAGGGGAGTGACAGGGGAGGGACACGGGGGGAGGGAGGGAGGGTTAGATGGTGATACGGATCAACAAAGAGAGAGCAGCTCGACACGGCTGGCACCGCAACAATGCAACAACATATAGGATGGGGCATGGATAACAAGGTTCCCAAAATGATGAATGTCGTATCCTATAATGTAAGAGGGATGAACACTCCTATCAAAAGGAAGACATTGGAACGCCAAGCATGGAAACTCAAAGCAGACATCCTGCTGTATCAGGAAACCCATATAAGGAAGAGAGATGGGGCGCAGATCAGAATTAGGGGGGCATCCCGAATATATCAAGCAAATGCGGGGGAGAAGAAGGCAGGGGTCCTCATAGCTATACAGGACAAACTACAATCCCAAGTGCAGAAATCACTCGCAGACGAAGAGGGGCGCTATCTCTTCCTCAATGTAATCATAGGAGGTAAACCGTACACGCTGGCTTCAGTTTATGCACCCAACACGGGACAAGACCGCTTTCTGAAGATGACTCTAAGGGTACTAGAAGAGTTGGCCACAGTGGACATCATACTTGGGGGGGACCTCAACATAGTATGGGACCCACGAATAAACAGAAGCAACAAGGCACAGACTGGAATTGATGCTCCGTCAAAGGCTTTGGGGAAGGCTTTCGAGGCAACGTCAACAACCAATGGAGAGGGATCTGGTCTTGGAGATTCCCAGAGGACATTCTTCATGACAATGTGCAGGTGGGCATGGTTGGAAAAAAGATAGAGCACTACTTTGAAGAAAATGATGGGGGAAACGCCTCAGGGGGTGGTATGGGATGCGTTCAAGGCCGTCTTGCGAGGGGAATTGATAGCCTTGAAGGCACAAAGGGACAAGCAAAGAAGGAAATGGGAGGAGGACCTAGAAGGAAAACTGAAGGCAGCACAGAACGACCTAGTCCAAAACCCAAGCAAAAAGACAAAACTAACCCCAAAACACATACGAGGGCAGCTGAGCCTACTACAAAACAAGAAAGCTGAGCTGGCCCTCCTAAACCCAAAACATAGGTACTATGTCAGCACAAATAAAGCAAATACGCTGCTAGCCAGGCAACTAAGAGAAAAGGGACGCAAGACTACCATTCAACAGCTGAAAGACGACAAGGGTCTGATGAAAACGATGAACAAGGACATGGGCGAGGTGATGAGGGCATACTATCAGCTCTTGTACTGATCAGATTCACCCTCAGAAGAAACGCAAAAAGCATACATGAATAATATACAACTCCCACAAATAACAGACTCAGACAAGGAGGCTTTGGAATTGGACATACAAGAAGAAGAAGAAGTCCACCGAGCTATAAAAAACCTTCCGAAAAACAAAGCACCAGGACCAGTCGGATTTTCAGATGCCTTCTACAAAAAATACAGGGAGATCCAAGCCCCGAAATTGACAAAACTGTACAAAACCTTCAAGATAAAAGGCAACATCACCAACTCCATGAATTAAGCTAAACTAGTAGTCTCCCCCAAACCGGGGAAGGACCCGGCACTCCCAGGGTCATACCGACCAATAGCCCTGACCAATCTGGATGTTAAAATATACACGAAGATTCTTGCAGCAAGAATTACTCACTTACTCCCAGCACTCATAGGACCCGATCAGTCGGGCTTCATCCTGACCAGGCAGACAGCAGTTAATACCCGCAGGGTATGCCATCTCATAGAAAAGTGGGATTCACCAACACCACTGCTGCTCTGGTCTCCTTGGATGCGGAGAAAGCATTCGACCGAGTGGAATGGTCGCAGTTGTTCCGCACCTTGGAAGGGATGGGATTCGGGACAAGCTTTATACAAATGTTCAAAGCAAATTATAGATCCCCGTCACTTCGAGTATCAATCAACAATACCCTATCAGGGTCATTACCCATATCCAGGGGCACGAAACAGGGCTGCCCGCTATCGCCGCTTCTCTACGCACTGTTCCTCGAACCTTTTTTGATCAGACTCAGGGGAGCAAACCTCGTAAAAGGCATAATGATGGCAAGAGTGGAGCTCAAGACCATGGCCTTCGCAGAAGACATGTTGGTAGCACTGATGACCCCGGAGGCCTCCCTCCCGGCACTGCGAAAAGAACTAGATAAATTCAGAACGGTCTCTGGCCTCAAAATCCCCAAAAATAATTCTGACATACTGAATCTAACGGCGGACCCCCAGCTCGTACATGATCTGGCGACCGAGGCGCAACTCAACATACCCCCGGACGAGATACAATACCTAGGAATTAAATTGATGCCGACAATGAACCAGATCTACCGGGCGAACTACCCGAACATACTAGCGAAAGTGAAAATGGACCTCGAGAAATGGAACCCCCTCAACATTTCCTGGTGGGGCAGGATGACAGTAATCAAGATGTCAACCCTGCCAAAGATCCTGTACTACTTCCAGAAGCTTCCAGTGGCGATCCCATGCTCCTTCTTTAGGGCCCTAATAAACTAGTGACGTCCTTCATATGGAAACGCATACAACCCAGGCTGACAATGACTAGCCTAACAGCATGCAGAGACCAGGGAGGCCTAACAGTACCCAACTTCCGGAAATATTTCGAGGCAGCACAACTGAGGGTTATCAAGGAATGGGTGACCCACGCTCCCAACCAAATATGGGCCCTACAGGATCAGGCGGTAGCAGGACCCCCCCCTATCCAATCTACTATGACTACCAAAACAACACCCACATCCGAATGTCAAAGCAAGCGAAGTGCTGGGGGCGGGGGTAGGAGGATGGGACACTGTACTGAAAAGAGGCACACTAACGACATTCTTGTCCCCATTTACCCTGCTGTTCAGCAACCCAGACTTCCAGCCAGGCTTGAACCGGAGCTCGTACCTGAGCTGGACGGAGACAGGATTCCCAAAACTAAGGGACATGCACACCGAATATGAAGCCATGGCATTCCAGGAATGCAGGAGAGAGGTGGGAATAAAGGCCACAGAGGAATATAAATACATGCAACTGAAGCACTGGATCTCATCTCCCATCAATAGGGAAGCGGCCACGAGGCAGTTAACCCCTTTTGAGACCTACATAATGACTGACTCGGGTTAGAAGAAACTGGTCTTGAATCTGTACAAACAGCTCAATGACCAGGGAAAAGACATCCAGTGGGCCTATATGAAGCGATGGGAGAAAACACTGGGAGGCCCTATAACAAGACAACAATGGGTCCTGACCTGGAACAGAATCCCAAAACTGACCCGCTCAATCCAAGTTAGAAAAATGTGGCTGAAAGTATTTGTACAGTGGCACTATACACCAGAAAGGCTCCATACAATGTTCCCAATCACGAGTGATAAGTGCTGGAGAGGATGCCGGGACCAGGGGACTGGAGAACCGTTTGGTGGAGCTGCCCGATCCTTCAACCCTTCTGGGAAGAGGTCAATGAGCAAACCAATGAGATACTCTGTAGGCAGGAAACGCTGCCGGAATCAGTATGGTTGGCGGGACTCTGGCCTCCGAACCGAAAGGACTACTCTAAAGTACAACAGAGGGGGGCAATGACTTTAATTATCGTAGCTTGGCTGACAATAGCCCAGCAATGGAAACAGAAAGATCCACCCTCACAAATCGACTGGCTGCACAATATGTGGAAATTTGTGTTGTTGGAATGGATGACGTTTAAATTGCAGGGAATGCGCAAAGCTTCCCATAAAGGATGGGGCAACATTCTAACCAATCTACAAAGTGACTACATGATCCAATGGTGCCCCCACAACTTACGAATATTGGACATTTTGTGAAGAACGCGGTGTCAGGACAATTTAAAAATAAGAACATCACCTGTGGGGGTGAGGTGGAGGTACGTGGGAGTTGGGGAAGGAATTGCAAACAAATGGTTCTTATTATTGATGGAAAAACTGGTAATAAAAATAAGTTATAAAAAAATTGTGTGAGTGTAAACATTAGTAAACTGAATTTAGTGTTGCAATGTTGTCTTTGGGTGGGGTGTGAGTTAGTGCTGAGTGGGGGTGGCTCTGAGGATTCCCTTTCATTATTTAATGGATGTATCAATGCGTTTTGTAATGCATTATGAAACTGAGCATTGTCCTTTGATTTATGAGGTGGCATTTGTATTTAAGAACAGGGATGTCAATTTAGAATAGAAAGTAACACAGTTACAGAGGGCAGAGGCATTCCGACGTAGGGAGCCTGTACAATATCACAAAGATGAGAACAAGAGTTGAGGCATTTTATGAAGGTGTAAAAAAATGGTACATTTACTATGGACAAAACAAACAAACAAATATTTATAAGAAAACAAGTGACTTACAAAGGTAACATTAAACTAAGGTGAAAAGTGCTTCAAACTAAAGAGGAGTACTATTTAAATATAGACAATAACATTATTAAGCGCCACTGGAGGCAGTGATGAGTCAGGTAGAGAGGATGGGGAGAGGGCAGGTGGAGCTCCCTTTTTAGCAAGTAAGTGAATTTTAAGCTGAGCTGGAAGAGATCCACAGTTGGGCTGGCTTTCATTGTTATGGTCATAGGATGCAGTGCAGCAGAGAGAGTAGGGAGACAGATGAAGTGAGGGGAGGCACAGGTAGGGTATGCGACTGTGAGGTTGATCACAGAAGAGGACCGGAAAGAACGAGATTGTGAGTTAAATGAGATACAATCAAACAGTACTGAGGAACAAGACCATTAATATCTTTGTAGACTAGGAGAAGGAACTGGGAAAGAGAGCGGCTGTTTATCGAGAGCCAACCAGCATGCTGTCGGTAGGTAGAATTGAGGGAGGGTCTGAGTAGGTTGTAGAGAGTGCAGGTAGCAATGTAGAGGACTTTGTCCAGAGGAAGGAAGGATTAGATATAAAGGCCAAGGAGTAAACTTGAGCAGTAGTCAAGTTTGTTAAGCACGAGATTGGAGAGTAGAGGTTTTGTAGAGTGGTTAGTAAGAAAAGGACATATTTTCCGAATGTTGAGGAGGATAATAAGAGCATGACAGGACCCCAGCATTTTAAGCCTTGCTTAAGAGGGTGAGAAGGTCAGGTGGGAAGGAAAGAGGGGGGGATGGCATTGGAAGCATGGAAAAAGATTACTTCCGTTTTTGAAGAGTTCAGCATTATGGCAGTGGACAGCTATCCAATAACGAATTGCAGTGAGACGGTTCATATCTGGTGTGAAGGAGGGAAATGAGAAAAATATTTGAGTGTCATCAGCAAAAAGGTAGTAGTGAAAGCCAAAGGATGATATAAGTCTTCCTAGGGCAAACGAATAGAGGGTGAAGAACAGAGGTTCACGGACTGATCATTGGGAACACTGACAGGGAGAGAGGTGGGGTCAGAGGTTAATGAATTTCAAGAGATTTTAAAGGATTGTCCTTCCCGGTAGGAGGTGATCCAGGCATGAGCAAATTTGTGAAAACCAATGTCCTGGTGAGTGAGGAGGAGAGAGGAATGGTTGACAATCTTTAAAGCACCAGAAAGGTCCAGAAGCATGAGTATAGAAGTATAGAAGTGAGTTTGGAGTGGTGAGCATTAGAGAGAAAGTTGGAGACATTCATGAGTGCAGTCTAGGTGGAGCATTTTACTGCAGAAGCCAGATTGAAGTGGATCTCCAAAGCCTTTATCGTAATGGTACTTAGTGAGCCGGCCAAAGACCTCCAGCTCAAGGACTTTTGAATAATGGGGAAGGAGAGAAACTGGACAATAGTTTACTTGGACTTTTGGGTCAGCAGAGGGTTTCTTCAATAGGGGGAAAACAGCTGCAGATCTGAAGGAGGCAGGGAAGAGTCCAGCAGAGAGAGAGGTTAAAGAGCTCAAAATGATATGGGCAAGTGATTGAGACTAAGTCTTTGACCATTTGGGTAGTAAAAGGATTGATAGGCACGCAAGATGGGTTGACACTTTGAAGGATGGGTGCTAATTCAATAGAGGTAGAAGAGAAGTAGTCGAGAGTAGAGGTAGGGAGAGAGGTGGGTCAGAGAAGGAGGTTTGGGGAGGGCTGTAAGAGTGTCATGAATTTTAGAGATTTTAGAGCAAAAGTAGTCAGAAAAGTCATTTGTAGAAAGGGAGATGCAAGGTGTATGCATGATGTTGTCAGCCTATATATTGGTGGGGTGTACATGCAGGTGTGCTATGGGGGTGAATGTGTGCATGTAGGAGTGCAGTAAGTGTGGTGGGAAATGAGTTGTAGACCTACCAATCCCAAGCATTTGAAATAAACTAGCAACACTGCTTGGGCTCGGTGGATTAGACAGACTGTGAAATAAAAAGAGAAAATAGTATGTTTTAATGTTCTTTTTGTGTGTTAAACATGCACAAGTGGGTGCACTCATAGTATATAAGATTGCTGGATTTCCTCTAGCTTGTTTCTTGTGGATGGTGGGAACCACTTTCGCTGCTCCTTGTTGATCCTGCTGGCATCGCTGTGTATCTGTCATAAGGTGTGGATACGATTGGAACTCCTCAGCTTTAAGACAGTCGCCTGGGATTCCTTGACCTATCTTCTCACGCATCCGCTTTGGTGTCTGCCAACCACAGTAGTTCCATGTCTGCCAGCCACAGAGTACCACAGGTAAGTGTTGCAAGTGATTTGTGGTTCTCAGCAGAAATACAACCCTGTATCCTGAACAGCCTACCTGTGAAAGGTGGGGCCGCAGGTCACTTTAAATGCCCTTAAAGCACTGGCGTAACAGGGGCCCCCGCAGCCCCTGCGGTGGGGGGGGGGCCCGCGGTGTGGGGGGCCCCACCAGCACATGGCTGGGAGGGGGCCCCAGTAAAAAAAAAAAATATATATATTTTTCCTAAAAAAAAAAAAAGTTTCTTTTGAAATTCACTCTGCATTCATAAAGAACATTTCTGTAACAGAAATAATTTCTTTATGAAGGCAGAGTGACTACAAAAAGAAACTTTCTTTTTGAAGTCTGAGGGCCCCCGTACCCCATGACATGGAAGACCCTAGGCTGGAGGCCTCCATGTCATGGGGTGGGGGGGAACCCTATGCCTTCAAAAAGAAATTGTTTGTTATTGAAGCCACTCAGCCATCATAAAGAAATTATTTTGATTATGGTTCGGTCCTTAACTGAAATAATTTCTTAATGAAGTTTTAGTGACTTAAAAAAGAAACAATGGGGCTCATTCTGACCATGCCGGTCCGGAAACAACGGTGCTGGTAAGCTTACAGGCACTGTTGTTTCCGGACCGGCATATTACAGGTCTGCCTGGTGGGGCTGCCGTGCCCGACAGGTCTGACCCTGCCAGGCACAGCAGCCACGGTAGGCAGACCTGTCACGGAAGCACCGGCACCGTTAACAATGGTGCAGGTGCTTCTGTGTCCCCATTCCCGTGGAGTCTGGGGTTTAACGAAATTACCGGCACCTGATTTCCCAGCCGCCGGACTTGAAATAGCACGGTGGCACCGGGAAGTCAGGCCACAGTAATTTTTTATGGGTCTGGCGGCAACCCGCCGGTAGCACCGGCACGGTTACCGCTGGACCCGTAGTGAGCCCCAATTTCTTTTTTAAGTAATAGGGCCCCCCCTCAACTCCATGAGGTGTGCGTGTATGAGTCTATGGTGAAAGGGTGCACACTCAAATGTATATCCGGCTGCCTGTGTGTGTATGGTGAAAGGGTGCACACTTAAATGTATGGGTGACTGTGGGGGTGTGCCTGCATGGTGAAAGGGTGCACACATAAATGTATAGGTGGCTACCTGTGTGAGTGTATGGTGAAAGGGTGCACACTTAAATGTGTGGATGACTGGGTGTGTATAAGGTGAATGGTGTGTGTGCTTGTGTACAGGGGCACAAGAAAACCTTCATTTCGGGGGGGCTAACCCTTCAAATGTTGGGAGAGGCGCTAACTTCACATGCGGTGGGGAGGGGGAAACTTATTTGTGTGGGCGCATCCAAATTATTTACGCATTTTAATGAGACTATTCTAGTGCAGATTCAATGTTACAAGCAGTTAACTCTCTCCTATAAGTCTCCTGTTCCCTCTCTACCCTTCCAATCACTCCCCTGGCATGCAAGTACTAAACCCACATCACGATTTCAATCGCCTAAACAATGTGGAATTTGAATGCAGGTACTAACAGTGAAATGCTTTACGTTGGTAATTGCTGGGTTCTTGTTAACAGCAAAAACCAGGTGCCGTTTAAAATCTGTGTCCTGTTCGGTCTGGCAACTGCTCTAAAGGTTAGCCAAGTTGAGTCAATATAGCCCAAAATGTCAGGGGGGGTAGTGCTGAAGCCCAGTCAACTCAATGGTGTTGCGCTACTACTTGTGTTTAATGCCTTGCTTACTCCTAGCCCTATTCTTCCTCGTCCCAGTACTTATATACGAGGCAGTACGTGTGTTTGAGGCACTCTGCCTCATACAAAAGTACTGGGAAGAGGTAGAGGTACATGGAGGTAATGCCTGATTTAGCTACCTGTAATCTTCATCACTCCTAGTCCCACTGTTCCTCATCCCAGTACTTACCTATGAGGCAAGGAGCCTCATACGAAAGCTCTGGGACAAGGAAGAGGGACACAGAGGTAATTCTGGGCCAAGGAGCTGATTGTGGAGGTTGGGGTGGTGGGTGGTAGGGAGAGTGGATGTGTGGGGGGCAGGATTGTGTGATAAATCATAATGGTTGTCCATGTCCAGGCTAAGCAGGCATGATATGTGGTATTAGTGGCTAGAGAGGCATTTTGATTTAGCCAGTCTAGTCATTCCTCAGTTTGGTATGACTTTCTTTTAACTGGACATTTCTGATAAAGTAGTCCTGCTAACTTTAATTACCTGGCTAGATTGGCATTTGGGTGCTGCCAGTCTAGCCATTTCTTACTGCGGCATTGTATATTTTTCTGGGCATCTGTGATAAAATGATATGATGTGATTCAAGTCATTTATAATGCGCCTGTACACAAGTGTACACAAGGGAGGGATGATAGAGGGAGGACAAGACAAACAATCTCACTAGGCCTTGTGTCATTGTGAGAACGAGAAGTGCAAGGGAAAAGGGAGCAGGGAAGTGCAAGTGAGAGGGGAGGGGAAAACAGGGCAGCAATGCTCTCAGTAAGTGCAGCCAGGGCAGAGCAGCTATTGGTTGTGCAAGGAGAACAATGGACTGCAGGGTTACAGTTACAGCCCCTAAGTGCATGGTAGGCCTGGAGGCAGTGCAAGGGTGACCAATCAAGAAAGAGCCTGGACTCAGAGAGACTCTGAGGGTAGCCAAGCAGCCAGTCAGTACAGCAGACATGTAGGTCAGGTAGGTCAGCAGGGGGGGGAGAGAGCGAAAGCAGCAGAGAAGAGGAAAGCTTTTAGCTGCTTCCGAAACTTCAGGTTGTCCGCCTCAAGTTTGAGAGGGGCAGGGAGGCCATTCCAGTTGGAGGCACCAGCAGAGGAGAGAGGTCTACCCCCACTCTCTGCCTGGAGAAATGTCTAAGCCTTAGAGAGTTGGAGGTAGCTGAGTGAAGGGTTAGAGAAAGAAGGTATTTTGGAAGAGAGCATTGGATTTAGTGTTGGCACTGGCCCCAGAAAGCCTTGTGGGCAATGCAAAGGTTCTTGAACTTGATCCTTGCAGCCAGTGGAGAGATTTCAGGGCTGGAGAAATACAATCCCAGGGCTTGAGGCCAAGGCTAAGTCTTGCAGTCCTGTTCTGGATTATTTGCAGATGAAGGAGACTAGAGGAAGACAGATTGAGAAAGTGGCTGTTGCAGTAGTCCAGCTTAGAGACAGTGAGCTTCTGGTGGAGAGTGAGAAAGGGAAGAGTCCCTTTGAGGAGGAGCAGCTGGTAGTGGGACTTCTTGGTGATGTCCGAGATGTTAGGAGAGAAAGAGAGTGTGGCGTTGAAGATGACAACAAGGTTTTTTGCCTCGCAGGAAGGCAAAGGAAGAGGGCCCAAGGTGGTCTGCTATAGTGAGAGAGGAAACACAGTGGCAAGGGTCCCAATGAGAAGGATCTCTGTCTTACTGGCATTAAGGCAGAGATTGTTGGAGGCGCACCAATCCTGAATCGTGGATAGACAGTCAGGAATGAGCAAGAGAGGAGAGGAGGATGAGGGGAGCCTGAAGGAAAGCTGAGTCATCTGCACAACACTGAAAGTTAGAGGATAAGGTAGAGATCAGGGAGGCCAAAGTGGCCAAGTAGAGGTTGAAAAACCAGCGTGAGAGGATAGAGCCCTGGGGAATGCCACAGGTAGAGAGAGGTGGCAGAGAGAATGGGACCACGATCGACCTGGGAGCGGAGTGGCGGTGCAAGTGGAAGTAGGTCAGTACTCTAGGGTCTGATCTGTGATGCCCAGGTTCTCACAGAGTCGATTGATCAGGATGGCGATGTTGACCCTGTCGAAAGCAGATGAAAGATGAAGGATGAGAATAGAAGGAATGCTGGAATCAAGGTTAGAGAGCAGGACAGGTGTTAAGGAGAGCAGTTTCCATGCCTCTGGCAGCTCTGAAGCCAGACTGATGGTCATGGAGACAACCAACAGATTCAGTGTGGAGAGTAAGCTGGGAGATGGCAAGCTTTTCCAAGAGTTTGCTCAGGAAAGGTGGAGATTGAGCGATAGTTTTCCCGCAGGTAGGATCAGCAGACTGCTTCTTGAGGAGTGGGTGCACAAGGGAGTGCTCAAAGGGAGAGGGGAACATTGCAGTGGCGAAAGAGTGATTACAGAAATCGGCCAAGGCTGGAGCGAGGGTGTCAATATGGGCTTTGATGGTTCTGGAGGAGCAGCGGAGCACCTGTTTGGACGACACTTTCATAGATCGGACTTGTCTAGAAACCTCGTCAGGTGTTGTCAGAGAGAAAGAGGAAAAAGGAGGAGGAGAGAAGAGATGGCCAAAATGGGCCGAGAGAGGAAGAGGACATAGAGGACAGGATGTCCTGAGATTTAGCAGAGAAATGAGAGGCCAGAGCTGTACAGAGGGCATGGGAGGGAACAGAAGAGGTATAGACCACAACAGGATTGACCAGTTCCTTGCAGATTTTAAAGAGTTTGGCCGTGTTGTTCGAGGCCATGGAGACACTTGCTTTATTGTGTGCTCTCTTCTTGATGAGTGTTATTGCTTTGACTGGCATTTTGCTGAAAACAGTCTAGGTATGTCTAAATGTGGCCTGGCATTCTGTACTATAATGTTATTACGTGTTTACACTGGTCTACATTGTGCAGCCAGTTGGAAGCATTAATGTTCCTGTGCACTGTTGGTGACTTGCATGTATTGGATTGTGTTACCCTACAAAACAATTGCAAACACTCTGGCTTTATAGCCAATTTATCTCAGAAAGTGTGCTGTATATTGCATTAAAACACATATTTATATCTTTTTCCTAGTGCAGTGTGCGGCATACCCCTTCAGCAGCACGTTCAAGCGTATTGTGCAAGCGTGACAGTCTAGGCCGGCCCAGAGTGTGGCGCAACCCGTGATTTGTTGCCGAGTTGGGGGGCCCCCTCAGCATGGCTCGCAGGGGGGCCCCCACATTTTGTGTTACGCCACTGCCTTAAAGGGTAATTATCTGGCATGTGCTGGTCCCCTGCTGAAAGGTAGGGGCTAACTGAGGGTGACCAGAAGATCCTCTTTATACCGCCCTCGCGGTCCATCTTTCACTACCTCACGGAGGTCCGCAGCCACCGTGCTAAACCCACTAGACAGCCTAGAGTAAGCAGGAGGCTTCATCATATATCTCCCACTCTTCTGTCTGATACCTCTGTTGTGCTGTCATAGGGTATCAACGTGTGTAGTCCACAATGGCCTGAATTGTGGCCTCTCCATGGATAACAGAGAAAGAGTGGACCTACTTCATGACCCTTGGGTTGCTATCCAAAGTGCTACACAGTCAAGTGAGTGAGGCATGATCTGTGGCTAATGTGAATCTGTGTCCTGTCAGGTAGTACTTGTAAGAGGATTCAATTCAGCACTACAGCCAAGTCAACGCCTAGTCTAGAATACTGAATGAAAACCCTTATTGATATATCTTTATGTCCAGTTCATGCGTTCTGGATGACTACCCCTATATAACACCCCTCTCTCAGAATCCCCCTGACCCCACTGAGCCAAGAAGTAGTTCTGTTTTGCAAGTTAAAAGGTTTATTTGAGAAGTAAAGCAATATATATCTATCACACTTTATAATAAATTAATAATTGAATATCACACTTAATCTGAGATGATAAAGATTAACAACGGAGAATCTGGCACTAGCACACTTCTTGATAATCACTAAGGAGTTGACATGAAATGGATAAGATAGCAACAATACTTTTATGGTTTCAAATGGATGCAATGTGGAATGAAATGCTGTAAAGAAAATAACTTGATAAGATTTCAGCAAAAACAATGTAATCACTTTCTTGGACAATTCACCCCCCCCCTTTTATGCAATGCAGGGAAATGGAAGGAAGGCACACAATTCTCAGAAATGCAATTCAAATGTAATTCAGTTCACCCAGCAACTTAGACTACAGAAGTTGAAAACACAGGCCCAAATGCTTTTAAATGTGCTGGAAATGAAGAAAAAAATATGCTAAAATGCTTTTAATTCCCTCTAGGAGGTTCAGGGTGAGTGAAATCAAGTTAATATTAGTCCAGGCTCACTTTAGCAAGGATCTAGGGTGTAACTAGCAGGTTAAACGAATTTTTGGCAACTGAAAGCAAGAAGCTTCTGTTTTCACATGTGGAGAAATTTGCAAATCGCGGCAAAATTCGCGAGTGCGTTTTTCACGATCGCGGCAAAAGTATATGGGGTAGGACTGTGGTTCTAGGTTCGTAGGAAAGCCACGATTCCCAGCTTTCTGAGGAAAGTTACTGCAAGTCTCTAGCACGAACGGTCACGGAGATATGAGCGATTAAATAAAGGTCGTTTTTCAGATTTGAAATTTTAAAGTTCAAAAGACAAGTGCAGCTTGCAACTAGAAAATGACAAGTGACAGCTTTACAAATGACAGTTGACAGTTAGGAGACAGTTCTACTTAGATTAAAATAGATTGAATTATATTATTTTAACTAGGAGATTGGTTCTGCACAGTTCTGCTATGTACTCACAATATATTTAGAAATATGCTTTCGATCATTGACGGTTGAATTTATCCTGGTATATATGTTTCTCACTCGATACATCGAGTAAGTAATTTCCTCTTTGTGAATATTGAATCTTTAATTGATTGAAATCGACGGCTTTCTTATTAGATCCGGTTTCCTTTCAGGCTATATAATTCAGTCGGCCAATACGGCAACTAGTACCATGTTCTTTTGCATTTCGCCATATTTCCCAAGTGATGGGAACTTTCTCAATATTTTGATCCGGTGAGTGATTTATTTTAGTCCTCATCATTTTGTTCAATTGATTTCATAGCTCCTGTACTGAGCTCTATTTTTGTTTTATATATTTTTACTTTGAATAGGATATAACCAGCTAATTGATGATCTTTAGTTTTGTGTGGTAAGTGACTTTTCTGTATCATATTATCATCGATAGGAATTTTGCATTATCCTTATGCTATTCTATATAATTGGTATCTTTTAATTATTTAGTAACACGTAATATTAGCTGATGCTGTATTTACAATATCCCTCCATTTAATTTTGGGTTATTCTGGACTGTGATTAGCACTTTGTTTTTGTCTGGTGTCTGGGCTCGCATGTGGTTGTGCCACGGGGTGCTGGCTACAGTTAGCTTTAAGATGATATTTGAGTACCAACTATAATATGTATGGATGATTTCTCATCTGAACATTGCCTATATCTTTTTCTAAATCGTTTCTTTTCTTGTCATCTTTGATTTCACTGTGTTTTTACTGACTCACAACTGCTGTACCTCGCCCTCTGCATGTTTTCCTGGTATGTTTTTTCATTTTATTTTATTTTTTGCATTTCCGTTTTCTTTTTGGAATATCGATGTGTACTTTATTTTTTTTTTTTTTTTAAACTTTAGTTTTATTGGCATTTTAAAGAGTATAACAAGCAGGCAATATTTGTAATCAGCAGTTGTTCACGGTGCACTTGCCCAGCAAACTCCCCCCCCCACCCACCCAACCGCCCCCCCCTTCAAACCCCCCTCCCCCCACCCCTCGTTTTACCAACTCGAACCATGACATCGGGAGATTTGGACTTTTCTTTTGCGTCCATTACTTTGGTAGTGAGTGTGAGCGTCGGCATTCTCTGGTGGCTGACGGCCGACCGAATGTCCCCGGGCCGTGGGCGCCCATTCCGTCCATGGGGTCCCTGGTACTTTATAGTACAGTCTTTCGGCCTAGTCCCCCCGAGCCCCGCTCGGCCCCCCCCCCTCAGGCCTCAGTGCACATCCCATCCCCAGGCCTCCCTTACCCCCTGCCAATTTTCAAGGAATGACCCAGAATCGTTGTTCACCATGGCCGTTAGTTTGTCCATTAGAAACAAGTTTTTCAATTTCTTTAGCCAGTCAGCCTTGGACGGGGTCTCCGGGCTCTTCCATTTCTGTGCCAATGCCACTCTCCCCGCCCGTAGCATCGTTTCCCACATTCTGGGGTACCTGTAGAGGTCCGAGGTCTCTGGCGGGAGGCCCAACAGCACCACCAGGGGGTCCTGGGGAAGCAGTTCCTCTGTGACCTCAGCCATCCAGCCCCTCACCTCTGCCCAGTATGCCTGCACTTTCGGGCAGTGCCACCACATGTGGCCTTGTGAGCCCCTCTGGCCGCAGCCCCTCGGGCAATCGGGGGAGACCGCCGTAAACATTTTAGACAGTTTCACAGGGTCCCTGTGCCATCCCTGCAGAATCTTAAAGTTATGTTCCATATCTGCCGTGTACAAATTACCGTGAAAAGCAATTTTGAAGATCCTTGCCCAAGCGTCTTCCGAAATCACCTCCCCTGCGAGATCATTCCAATATGAGCGAAAGCCCCTCCGTTCTACCAAGTTCACAGTATTGAGGATTCTATATATTCCGGAGACGGCTCCCTTTCTAGAGGTCGCCATATCAAGGAACTTCTCGAAGGGGGTCAACTGCCTCCTCAAGTTCTCTCCCCATGATGGGTCGCCGAGGATTCCCTTCAAGCGCAGATACTCAAACACGGAAAGAGACCCCCGCCCAATGGCGTCCCTTAGGTCCTCATAGGGCAGGAATTCCCCCTCCCGGAACAGCTGTCCCACCCACTCCAGCCCCGAGTCAGACCATGCCTGTGCCTTGGAAAAACCTCTGTTACCCAATCTGAACGGGTGTCCCCAGAGAGAGGACATTGGGGATGGCCACGTCGTTAGGTGCGCCGTCTGGGGGCCCTCCCTCCAGACTGCCCAAAGGACACCCAGGGTGGGATGGGATTTCAATCTGTTTGGGATGAACTTGTGTGGTGCCCAGAGAAGATCGCGTACCTTGAGGGGGTGAGCGTCCATGTCCTCCAGGTAAGACCAGTAGGTGCCCATCCCCTCCCTCATGTGCTCCAGGAGGACTCGCAACTGGGCGGCTCGGAAATAGAGCTGGAAGTCAGGCAAGCCGAACCCTCCCTCCTCCCTCGGCAAGGTCAAGACCACCCTCGCAGTCCTCGGGGTCCTACCCTGCCAGATAAACTCTCGGACCGCATTCTGTAGTGTCCTCATGAGGTGGTCGGGAATGTTGGATGGGAGAGAGGTAAAGAGATACAACAGGCGCGGCAGCACGTTCATCTTTACTGCCGTCATGCGGCCGTACCAGGACAAGATCATGGAGCTCCACCTCCTGAGGTCCCTGGTAATGCTAGCCAGGGCCGGGTCATAGTTAGCGGGGGACAGTTGGGATAAGTCTCTGGTGAGGAGGACTCCCAGGTAGCGAACAGAAGCCCTGCCCACTGTGATGCCGTGAAAAGTTCCCACGGGGTCCAGAGCCGGGTCGTTTACCCGCATGGGGAGAAGGACCGATTTGGAAGCGTTAATTTTTAGCCCCGAGAAGTGCCCAAATGCGTTCACCAGGGACAGGAGGGGGGGGAGGGAGGCTCCGGGGTCCACCAGGTACGCCAGGATGTCATCGGCGAACAGGGAGAGCTTAAATTCCACCTCCCCTCTCATTATCCCTCTGATCTCCGGGTGCGACCTCACCGCTATGGCCAAAGGTTCCATCGTTAGAATATACAACAGGGGGGACAGTGGACACCCCTGTCTCGTGCCCCGTGAGAGGAAGAAGGGGTCCGACAATCTGCCGTTCACTTGTACCCTGGCCTTCGGAGCTCTGTAAAGAGCCGTCACCCAACCCCTGATATGAGCACCAAATCCCATTCTCTGGAGGAGTAGCTCCATATATCGCCATTCGACCCGGTCGAACGCTTTCTCCGAGTCCAGAGAGAGGAGGCTCGCGTCAAGATCGGAGTTCTGGGCGTGGTGGATCAGGTTTATAGTTTTACGGATGTTGTCTGAGCCCTGCCTACCCCTTACAAACCCCACCTGGTCTCCATGGATCAGTGTCGGCAGAATCTTCTCCATCCGTTTCCCAATGATTTTGGCAAGGACCTTGACATCAATGTTTAGTAGAGATATAGGGCGATATGAGGAACAATCAGTGGGGTCCTTACCTTCCTTGGGAAGGACTACAATTATGGCCTCCATCATGGAGTCCGGGAGGGTCCCCCCCTCTAATACTGCATTGAAAACCTTTGCTAAGTGAGGGGCCAGAGTAGAGCGGTACCGTTTATAGAAGGACACTGTGAAGCCATCTTCCCCGGGGGAGGTCCCCGCCTTCATCCCGCTAATGGCGTTGCCCACCTCTTCCTCGGTCACCAGCCCCTCCAGTCCCTCGGCCATCTCCCCGGACAGGGCCGGTATCTGGACCGAGTTGAGGAACCCCTCTATCTCCTCGTCCCGCCCGTCACATTCCGAGGTATAGAGTTTTTCATAGTATCTCCGGAAGGCCTCTCCTATGTGGGGAGTGTCATGGCCCATGGTCCCCTCCTCACTCCTCACTGCCTTTACCATTCTATCCCTCTGGACCTCCCTCAGTTTCCAGGCTAGGATTCTGTCCGCTTTGTCCCCCTTTTCGTAATACTTCTGCTTGACCAATTGGAGGCTTCGCTCCGTTTTGTGTAAGAGGAGGTCTCGCAGCTGGAGCCGATAGTCGGCTAGTGATTCGAGCCGACCATGATCCAAGGGGGCCGCTCGGGGCCCCATCGGTTGTAGTTGGGCAATTTTCCCCCTCAGGGCCTTCTCCTGGGCTTCCCTCACTCTTTTGGCCTGAGCGCTCATTTTAATGAGAAAGCCCCTTATTGTGGCCTTGAAGGCGTCCCATAGGGTGTGTGGGCCCACCTCGCCATTATCATTAAATTCAAAGAATTCCGTAATAGCCTCTAGCACCTCCTGGGCACGGACCTCATCTTTCAGCAGGGAATCGTTACATCTCCATCTCCCTCTGCGGTCGCTTAGCCAGCCCCTTGCAATGGTGGTTCGAACCAGGTCGTGGTCCGACCAGGGGACGGGGTCAACTTTGTGGCCCGAGACATACGAGTGCAGGGACTCGTCCACCAGGATGTAGTCAATTCTAGAAAAGGACGAGTGGGTGGACGAATAATATGTGTAGGAAGGAGTACCCGTTCCGGGGGAGGGGAGTGTGTCCACCAAGCCCAGCTCTGCGTTAACCTTCCGGAAGGACCGGGCCATGTGGACATCCGTGGGCCTGGAGAGCTGAGGGCCAACACGCCTTCTGTCTGAGTCGGGGTCGATTACCATGTTGAAATCACCTCCCACTACCAACCCCCCCCGGACAAAGAGCTTGAGTTTCTCCGCCACTCGCTCCCAAAACTGGGCCTGGCCCTCATTGGGACCGTAAATCCCCACCAGGGTGAGCGGCGAGCCCTGTAGGGATCCTCGCACCAGCAGGTACCGGCCTTCCGGGTCTTTAACTATTTCCTCTTTTACAAAGCCCACGTTTCTCCCCAGAAGGATGGCCACCCCCCTCTTCTTAGACCTGTGGGACGCGCAGAACACCTCTCCTATACCTCCCCCCCTTATCTTGGGTTCCTTTCCTCTTGCCCAGTGAGTCTCTTGCAGGAAGAGGATATCAAGACCGGCCCTTCTGAATTCTCTAGTGACCAGGGACCTCTTCGTGGGGGTGTTCAGGCCCCGTACATTGAGAGTGCCCACCCCCAGGGCCGGCGGACCCTCAGCCGTCATCTAGCGGCTCCGCTCTCCGCGTCGGCTCACCTACACCACCTTTGTTTGGATACTCCCATGGTTGGATCCTTTGCACCCCCCCTTCCGGAGGGCCTGTAACTATTCCCCAACTGCCCCCCGGACCCCCCCCAAACTGAAACCCCCCAACTCCCGCGTTGACCCCCTCCCCCCTCACCGGCGTCCAGCCAAGTTGTCCCGCCATATCTGGCTTTTGGCCGAACCACCAGCCCGCTCCCCTGGCCGGGCCGATCGTTTTGGAAGCTGTTCCTCCTGAGCCCCCCTGGCCCCTCAGGGCCCCACCCCCTCAATACATCCCGTATACTTGCTGTTCGTCGGGGCGTATGAATCGGTACACCCACATGCTCCTGACTGAGCTGTCCCAACCTGCGTGCAGCGGTCCCTTTCCTAGTCCTCCGGGTCTCTCCTCTCCCCGTCTTTAGCCGGTGATGGCGTATTCATTTTCCTGAACTTTCGTGCGCCGGTTCGCCTCCTCCTTTCCCCTGACGGGCCGGGTCCACTAGGTCCTGCCCTTTCCGGCCCCGACGGGCCCCTCCGGTCATTCGTGTCCGTTGCATATTCCAGCAGGGCTCCCCGGATGTCCTCTTCAGTAACCAGGGTAGTTCTTTGGCCCATGTATTCGAAAGTCAGGGAGAAGGGGTAGCCCCATCTGTATCGCACTCCCTTCTCCTTGAGTAACTGCGTGAGCGGGCGACACATTCTCCGCTTGGCAAGCGTGTAGGCGGAAAGGTCTTGGAATATTGAGACCTGAGCGTTGTTGTAGGTGATATTTCTGGCCTTCCTGGCTTCCTCCAGCACCTTTGTTTTTTCCGAATAGTAGTGGAACCTGACCAGTATCGACCGGGGGCCCCCCGGTCTGCCCCCCACCCTGTCGAACGTAGGTTCAGTGGTCATCTCTTCGGCGAATAGGAGGGTGATGATGTCCCGCACTGCTCTGATGACGTCCCTCTCTGTCTCTCCTTCCAACTCCGGCACCCCGAAGATTCTAAGGTTATTCCTTCTCTCCCTATTCTCAAAATCGTCCATCTGTCGGGCTCTCTCCTCTTCTCTCTTTTCCAGTGCCTCCAGCCTCACCCTAAATTGTATATCTTGGGTCACTGATGAGGATTGATTGGTCTCAACCTGGAGTAATCTGTCTTCAACCTTTTCCACCCTCTGGTCCATTTTCTCGAGTTTTTGGGCTATGTCAGAGCGCATGTCCCTGATTTCTTGCAGGATCGAGGCGAAGCCCCTCTCCATAGCTGACGGGGGGGGAGCCGCATCCTCCGACTGGGCCGTGGTTCTTTTGAGGCCCAAACCGTTGTTGCCCCTCTTGGCTTCTTGAAAGCGGTACCCCTGCAAAGTCTCTCTCCAGCTCATTCGGTGTATGACCCGAGGGCAGGGGGTCCGCCCCTTGCGCCCCCCTCGGGGGGGGGAGGGGAGGCCTCCCCGGCCCGGGCCGCAGGCGCTTCCGTGAGATGGGCCCCGCGCCTCGGGGAACAAGCTTCACCTCACTGAGGGCGGGCACACGCCCCACCGTCGCCCGGCGGGGGCCTCACACCCTATTTCACTGTGGCCAGCTGGGGCCCGTCCTTTCTTCTTCTTTTTATTTTTTATTTATTTATATATATATTTTTTTTTATTATTTATTTATTTTTTTCCCCCCCCCCTCCTCTCCCCTTTCCCCCACCCCCGGGGGGTCGTGGGAGCGGTCGCCCCCGCGGGACCCGAGCCGTGGGACCCTCAACGGGGGGTTGCAGCTCCTGTCCCCCTGTCCCCTTTACACTGTGGGGGGGGGATCCTTCAGGGCGGGCACTCGCCCCACCGTCCCTCGGCGGGGGCCACTCACCCAGGCAGCAGCCGGTGGCGGGAGGGGGGGGCCGGTGCTCGAGCGCGCCCCCTCACCTCCGCTCCCCGGCACGACTCCACAGCCTCTCCATGGGGGCCCGCTCCCGCCGCCTGTGGATCTTCAGCTTCGGCTTCGGCGGGGGAGGAGGGGTCCGTCCTCAGCAGTGGCCGGGCCCGCGGGCGCGAGAGGGGCTCCGGAGCACCCCAACGGGGGTTTGCTCTGGGACCACGTCGTCCCGTCTCTGCTCCCCGCTCCCAGCGTTGGTCTCTGGCTTGCGCTTCGCCCGCCTCTGCCGCGTGTCGTCCGGAGATACGCCGGAGGCCGCACTGCCCTGCTGGTTCTGCGGCGGGGCGGGCCGCGTATCTTGCTTTCCCGCGGCTCACGCGGGGCTCGTTCTCGGGCTTCCCGGGGTCCGCAGACTCCGTTTTTTTGCTGCGGGGGTGCCCGGGGGGTCAATCGGCTGGAAGGTGCGGGTGGGGCTCCAGGGGGGTCTCAGGGGGGGGGCTCAATACCCTCTGACAGACCGGGTCCGGCGGGAGCGATGCGATCAGGCAGCCATTGCCTGTGCGCCCCCTGGTGGCCTCTGTGTACTTTATCTTAACGATTATTTTTCTACTGCTATGTATTCAATGATTATTTCTTTGTTATCTTTTTGAACATCTATATTATTCTTATTTACGATGTGTGTTAACCAGCCTTGAAAACGACCGAAGTGTCGAAACACGTGTCGGCTGTTCTTCAAAGAAAGTTTTATTATTAAAAACATTGTATTCAGCAAGATTGTTGATTTACTTTAGTTTAACAGTGTCAAGCGCATTCCTACCCCCGTTTTCATTATACTATTGTTAACTTTTGCCAGCCTTTGTGGATGGGTTGGTGGGTACGGAATTGCTGCTAGACACGCCTTTTCTGAATATAGTAGTGATAAATAGCGCACAAGTATTCTGTTTGTGACTCCACACATTTTCTTGTCACTGTATTTTGTCACTTTTTACCTGTGCCAGCTGACCATCACTCTATTAATAATGGCTGACTATATGGCCAACAGGGACCAGGATAGAGCGGCCCTATTTGCCCCACGGGGCAGTACTGCCAATGCCTTTGCCAATAACACTAAAGCTTCTGAAACTCTTAAACAGAAATTTATCCGACTTGAAAGATTATCCAAGAAAGAAATCAATAAATACTGGGAGCAGGCTTCCCTCACTAATTATCTTGAAAACAATCTTATCCCGAGGGGCCTACGCAACTTAACATTTCCGAATTTTGATAATGAAGAGGATGCAGACTTAGCGGAACAGTGGGTAGATAACCTTAATCAAAGCTCTAAGAACATGATAGAATTATTAATTTTACATGCCACTAGAGAACACAAAAGGGTTCTTACCCAAATCACAGTACTCAAAGATGAGATTACTAAAATGCCAAATGCTGAAGAAACCAAACGTAAGAATTTTGACAAAATGCATGAAATCTTGGTTGAATATCAGGATGAAATTAAACTTCGTAAATGCAGAAAGTTTTTCCGAGACGATAAGGATTATCGTCAAGATAGGGTCTATACATTTCAAACCAAATATGACAATATTAATATTGGCGGTAAATCCGCCTCAGCAACGACCTCAGCTAACACTACCCCTGCAAGTTCGGATCTCGATTCTGAAACAGATTTTAGTGAATCACCAACGGATAACGTTCCAACTAATGAACCTAATTTAAAAGGTAAACATTTTTTAGGGGAAATTCGGAGATACAAAAAAGGGAATGTAAGATTCGCAATTACCAAACAAGTTCGTTTCACCAAAACACCAACAGTATGTACTCCAATACCTCCAAACATACCAGGGGCAGGAGGGGGGGCAAGCGGAAGCGGAAGTGGCAGCTCAGACGAGGAACTAGCCCGACCGGGCATCTTGACTCGCTCCAGAAAACGTTTGGGACAATAGTTGATGTTGACTTAGTTACTAATCTTTCCAATCGTAACTTGACTGATCATGAAATATCTGCCCTGAATAAAGGTTTATCATTTGCACCCAGTGTGTGTACCAATTTCATCAATTTTCAGATTGACCTTTACAAATTTTTGAGAAAACTTAAGCTCAAAAAATATTTTGCAACACAGGTTACTATGTACAAACCTAAACCTAAACCTGATCCCCCGAGTGCTTTCAGCATTTCAGACCTTAAAACTATTGAAACTTTGGTTTCCTTGGATCAGGAAGCCGGTCGTGACACCTCTAATGTTATCCATGATTTGAATATCAATCCATTGCACTTGGATATCATGGAATTTAAACCGAAATCTAAGTTTACACCTCAATTTATTGGAGACAATGTCATTGAGACATTTAATCAAGCTTTGACTCGAGATATCAATCAATATATGGACAAGCACTCCAAACCCCACTTTAAATCCAATCTTACTAAAAATCAAAAAACTGCCCTTCAAGAATTAGCCGATGACAGTAGTATTGTAATTAAAGAGGCAGATAAGGGAGGCAACATTGTCATTCTGAATACTTCTGATTACATTTCCATGGGTCTCAAACATCTTTCAACCCCTGGCTGCTATCTCACTCTTAAATCTGATCCCACTAAACGTGTTGTGTCAAATTTAATTGATCTGATTTCTCATTGGCACTCTAAAGGATTCTTAACTGATGATGAAAAAGATTTTTTGTTAATTACTGATCCTACCATACCAACTATGTACTTTTTACCCAAAATTCACAAACCTTATGAGATTCTACCTGAGGTCAGACCTATTATGAGCGGTATTCATTGGGCTACAGAGAGCTTGTCTAAATATTTGGATGAAGTACTGAAACCATATGTAATACGAATGAATTCTTACATCAGAGATAGTACCCATATTCTTAAGGACCTTTTTGCCACTACTTGGCAATCAGACTTTTTGCTAGCTACCATTGATGTTGTTGCTTTGTACACCAATATTGATCACCATCTGGCTTCACTTACATTAGATTATGTTTTTAAAGATTGTTCGGCATCTTATATTGAACATGTCTCTATGCTTAAACAATTTCTCAAATTTGTTCTAGCCAATAATATTTTTCTTTTCAATGACCAATTCTATCTTCAACTGAAGGGAGTAGCCATGGGAGCCAAGTTTGCACCCTCCCTGGCTAATCTCTTTATGGCATACTTTGAGGAGACCCATATTTTCAATCAAAATCAATATCATGCCAACATTGTTACATGGCGACGTTTTATTGATGATATTTTTTTGATTTGGAAAGGCACTGAGGATACCTTCAATGACTTCCTTACTTATGCCAATACTAATACCTTTGGGATCAATTTCACTGGCAAATCTGATTGTAAACAAATTGACTTCTTGGACTTACATATATTTGTCGAGAATCAACAAATTTACACGTGCACTTACAGGAAACCCACTGAGGTGAATTCCGTATTAGCAGCACAGAGCAACCATCGACGAACTACTATCAATAATACGGGTGAGTTTCACAGGGCCAGACGGAACTGTACACGCCCTATCGACTTTGACAAAGAATCGAATATTATTAGTCAACGTTTTTTGAACAGAGGATACAAAGCCTCTGTAATCAATGAAGCACATGCTAAATTCATTGGTGTCACTAAACCAGACCTCTTGAACAAGGCAGCCAAATCTAAAGACTCTTTACCCCATATTTCTTTGGTTACCCCATTTACGTCTGATTCTTCCATGATGTACAAATTGGTTGCCAAACATTGGCACATCCTGAGACTTGACAAGGATCTAGAGCCATACCTGACTCCTAAACCGAAATTTACTTATTTAAGATCACCAACTATTAAATCACGGGTGAGTCCATCATTTTTTGATAACAAAACCATAGAAACTTCCTGGTTACAACAACTGACGGGCTTTCGTAAATGTGGAAATTGCAATCAATGTGCCTGGGCGTTTCCCAAGTGTGAAATTTTCACTGATAAATTTGGAACTAGAGTGTCCATTAAAGACTACATTAATTGCAGATCTACCCATGTGGTATATGCCATTGTATGTGTATGTGGCAAACTTTATGTGGGCAGTACCATCCGTCAGCTTCGAATACGCATCAGGGAACACTTGGCCAGCCTCAGGATGTGTGAACCCAAATCACCATTAGCAATTCATTGGCAAGTAGAGCATCAATTGGACTCAATCACTGATTTGCGCTTTATTGGTCTGCAGAAAGCACATAAAGGGAAAAGAGGCGGCAATCTTCAGCTTAAACTGCGACAGATGGAAGCCAAATTAATTTGTCTACTGAGATGCACAACACGTGGGTTGAATTCAGATCATGAGATGCATGTTTTTCTTTAAATTAGGCTTACCTTATCAATATTGAATTTTGTGAGCAGAAAGGCTGTTTTTTTTTTTTTTTTTTTTGCATGTACATCACTGTTTTGAATATCTATCTGATTGGGGCCAGTTATCACCGTGGCTCACCTCTCATGCGTGTTCGACCACCAGTAATTTTTATATTACTCTTTAGTCTAATTTGGAATCTGTTTGTATACCATATGCATGGACTTCACGTTAAATGGTTGTGAGGATTTTCCGGCAATTATCGGGCACTGTAAGTCACCTTTTCGAAACTATGTTGATATCTGACGTCATAGCCTGCGACCGGGGCGCTCTTCGTACGGCCACCGTCACCTTGTTGATACAATACGTCACCAGAGCGACATAACGCGCCTTCACTTACGTCGCCGTCACTTCTGTGACGTCTTTAGCGACACACTTTATCTTGGAAGCTTTCGATCATTGACGGTTGAATTTATCCTGGTATATATGTTTCTCACTCGATACATCGAGTAAGTAATTTCCTCTTTGTGAATATTGAATCTTTAATTGATTGAAATCGACGGCTTTCTTATTAGATCCGGTTTCCTTTCAGGCTATATAATTCAGTCGGCCAATACGGCAACTAGTACCATGTTCTTTTGCATTTCGCCATATTTCCCAAGTGATGGGAACTTTCTCAATATTTTGATCCGGTGAGTGATTTATTTTAGTCCTCATCATTTTGTTCAATTGATTTCATAGCTCCTGTACTGAGCTCTATTTTTGTTTTATATATTTTTACTTTGAATAGGATATAACCAGCTAATTGATGATCTTTAGTTTTGTGTGGTAAGTGACTTTTCTGTATCATATTATCATCGATAGGAATTTTGCATTATCCTTATGCTATTCTATATAATTGGTATCTTTTAATTATTTAGTAACACGTAATATTAGCTGATGCTGTATTTACAATATCCCTCCATTTAATTTTGTGTTATTCTGGACTGTGATTAGCACTTTGTTTTTGTCTGGTGTCTGGGCTCGCATGTGGTTGTGCCACGGGATGCTGGCTACAGTTAGCTTTAAGATGATATTTGAGTACCAACTATAATATGTATGGATGATTTCTCATCTGAACATTGCCTATATCTTTTTCTAAATCGTTTCTTTTCTTGTCATCTTTGATTTCACTGTGTTTTTACTGACTCACAACTGCTGTACCTCGCCCTCTGCATGTTTTCCTGGTATGTTTTTTCATTTTATTTTATTTTTTGCATTTCCGTTTTCTTTTTGGAATATCGATGTGTACTTTATTTTAACGATTATTTTTCTACTGCTATGTATTCAATGATTATTTCTTTGTTATCTTTTTGAACATCTATATTATTCTTATTTACGATGTGTGTTAACCAGCCTTGAAAACGACCGAAGTGTCGAAACACGTGTCGGTTGTTCTTCAAAGAAAGTTTTATTATTAAAAACATTGTATTCAGCAAGATTGTTGATTTACTTTAGTTTAACAGTGTCAAGCGCATTCCTACCCCCGTTTTCATTATACTATTTAGAAATATGCCTTGCCACGGATCTGGTCAGGTTTTGGACTGCACTCCGGTTCAGCTCTCTCTGGTTTTGGATACTGCTCTGCTTTCTCTGGGTCTTTCTGCACAGCTTTTTCTGGAGATTGATGGAGGTAAAGTATGGATTTTCCCGGCAGAGCTTCCAGCTGCAAATGGATTTGAAGGTCCCTATCTGTCCTGTCTGTCTGCTTTTATGTGTTTTTTTAATGGGTGTGTGTGAGCAGCATCACTAGCCAGCCCCTCTCCACTTATCATTGGCCACTTCATCCGCTTCCACTTGATTGGGGGAATGAAATGAAGTGTCATCATGATGAGGTCTGTTTATGATACAGAGAACCCACCCCTGTCAACTTTACACACAATCTATATTTGCTCAAAAAAACATATTTGCACAGGTACACATTTGTTTAAAATTACATGCACCCTTCACATATCACAGGAGGTATACCCTGTCCAAATCTGCTCTTCCTGGGGGCTTGCATTCAAAAATGGCACATATTTCACTTTTTAACTGGTTTTGCAATTTCGGACATTAACCCAAATTTACACACATGTGCGCAAGGAGTATGGACATTAGTTGATGAAGTGTCAGATTTTTCACATGCACACATTTTTAGTAATATCCTCTTTTCCGCTAAAACCCCCCTGAACATGCCACCGGTTCTAAAAACCTCTTAAAATGTGGGCAGAAAAATCACAAGAATTATGGTGTCATTTATACAATTTTCACAAGTCCGTACTATGAGTTATTCATCTTTTTAGAGTTATGTTCTGGCCCCAAAGGGGTGTGGTTTTCCTCCAGCACAAGGTTGAATTTCTGGTTTTTCCAGTTCTGCCAAGCCAGCTTGCTCTCACAGGCAGTGTCCCTCCCCTTTGTCCTTCCAGGAGGAAGCTACATTTACGACATCTGCAATAAACCATCTGCCTGGGTCAGGACAGGGCTTTGTTCAGAGCTCCTGTATTCTGTGGGGCTCCCCTTAATTCAATTATCAGAGAGATGGCATATCCTTAGTGTGGCCAGCAAAAGGCAGATAGGCCTGGGAACACAGCTGTGACTCAAGTTTCACTCCTGATGGGGGTAGTTGCCAGGCAAAATTGGAATCTCTTTAAGCCAGTTTTTAGCTACATGTCATTCCTGTTCCCCAGTTTCTGCATTCAAATAAAACTAAACATTTTCACATATGCAGCTAGAAGGCTGATTCTAAGTTTAAAACTATGACATTTAAAAAATTGCAACCTATGTGACACTCAAAAGTAGGTCACTCAGTCAATTTAAACATTTAGATTTTTTTAGTGTCTTTCAGTCCAAATTTACTTAAACTGCTGAAATCCACAGCTCAGCCAGTCTTGTTATAAACCTTCAAGTCACTTCAGAATATAACTTTACATTGTATCCACCTCTCAGTAAGTCTTTCTTTGGCCTGTTTTGGGTTCATTTATTCAGTTTTCTACAAAAAAGTAAAATCTGGTGGTTTTAAAACGCCGGCTTTCTGATAGTGGTGAGTACTGGTACTGCACCCCTTTTTGGGATTTAAGAAAATGAATTCCCAACAGTTATGGGTTTGCTTTTGGCAATCAGCATTGCCACTCCCAATGGTTTCAGACTACTGTGTGGGTAGTCCAATGGTGGTTTTAGGCAGTTTCCTTCTGTGCCCATAACATCGGCAAAAATGAGTGGCAGCCTATTCTTCATGCATTTCCCTGTGCATTTTCTGGGAAGCTCTGGCCATCATGATGTTTTCATGTCAGTACTGCACAGTTTTGAGGTAGGGCTCGGATGCATGGGTAAATACATCCCACAAGCCCCCCTTCTTGCGGTGGCCATCTGATCCTTCACTGGTGGGACCCGCAAGATCTGGGATGTTTCCTCATCTTCTTCCAATAGATGGCACAGTTCAGCATCTTTTCCTCCATCCGGTACTGGTCGATCGGTTCTCCTCGCCGGTCCTGATGGGAATATTGGGCGGTACCCCGGGCCCCCTTGCGTCATCCTCCCAGTCTCCGGATCATCCTCCTTGGCCCGTCTCCAGGTTTTCTTTCTCCTAGGATGACAAAGGAAGAGCGGCAATACCTATTCATAGACATTTTTCCACCACTGTTGAGATAGTGGGGCAGCATATGCATTTCATCATAACAAAACATTACATTCTTATTTTGAAAAAAAAACAGTATAACTAAGAGACAGTTTCATGCAAATCACAATATTTTAGAGACTAGATGTGGTATGTTTTATGGTTGGAACTGAATTAATCTGAGACAGTACCCGCTAGGATTCCAGAGGATTCCTCCAGTTGTTGCAGAGTGTGCCTGGGATGGCAACATTTCAACTGGTTTATGTGGACCCACTTGTCTTCCCCCGCTGCCAAAGGACCTTTGGGGATGTGGATTTTGTAGGCCACAGGGGAGATCTTGTCGATGATCTCAAAGGGTCCCTTCCATGTAGGCAAGAATTTCCGCTGCTTGGCCTGGTTCCTTTGGAAGTTGTATAGATAGACCCGGTCTCCCACCTGATATTCCTTCCTGGAGGTTTTCAGGTCATAGTGGGTCTTCATGCTATCAGCCGATCTTTCTAGATTCCGCTGAGCATAAGCAAAAGCATGTTGAAGGTGTTTCCTTAAATTCTCCACATACTCATGAGTTGTGGAGGCATTTATCAGCGTCTGCTCTTGGGTCCTATAGAGCAAATGCTGCGGAAGCACCATCTTGCGTCCAGTCATCAACTCAAATGGTGACATTTTGGTTGCAGATGAAGGGGTAGATCTGA
Organism: Ambystoma mexicanum; assembly: GCF_040938575.1. Taxonomy (NCBI): domain Eukaryota; kingdom Metazoa; phylum Chordata; class Amphibia; order Caudata; family Ambystomatidae; genus Ambystoma; species Ambystoma mexicanum. Next base: position 1,493,271,441 of record NC_090929.1, on the reverse strand, counting down.
TGGCCATTAGGACCAGAGGTAATCGGATATCCCAACTTGGCCCAGAATCTGCCACAAACTTTTTTAATATGCTCACAATGGTTCGGTTGTATCTCTCTACTGCTCCAGAAGAAGCTGGTCTATAAGCAATATGCAGCTTTCTCTTGACCCCCAGTATCTCCCACATCTTTGTCATTACTTCACTGGTGAAGTGGCTACCCCTGTCTGACTCAATCCTTTGAGGTAGACCAAAACGGGAAAAGATGTGGTTAATCATCAAGGCAGCTGCCGTTTCTGCCTTGCAATTTGGGGCTGGGAGACATTCCACCCACTTGGTAAACAAGCATGTCACAGTCAACATGTACTTATTCCCCCTAGCAGAGCGAATCACGGGGCCTACAAAGTCGATTTGTAAATCTGACCATGGCAGTGTCATCCCCCGCTTTTGGAGAGGCGCGCGGTGCGTGAGGGATGATGGCTGAAATTGTGCACACACAAGACACCCCTTCAAATATTGGTCGAGGTCCTGCCCCGTGTGTGGCCAGTATGCAACCTCTCTTAAGATTTCCAATGTTGTGTGAAACCCCCTATGACCGGCGGTGGCCGCATCATGGGCGTGACTTAACATCAGGCTTCGGAATGAGGTAGGAACCACCCACTGATCGTGGCCAGCTTTGGATTTCCTTACCAGCAACCCGTCTTGGATTCGGAACATTTTTGGACATTTCATCAACACTCTTAGGTCCTCTTTCCCAGTGTAATCGGTATCCGTCAGGGGAAAGTTCTCAGGGTCCTCAAGGTGCTGGTAAAATTTACCAATTATTGGATCCCCCTTCTGAGCGGTAATAAAATCAGCATCAGGGGTCTCCTTGCTCCATTGTGCAATTGAAAGGTCGTTGTGAGCATTTGTCTGGGACCTAGTGATAGCAGTGACCTGGATTTCCCCCAACAGGGACTCAATCTCAATTAGATCCCCTTGGATGGCCCCAGTTTTGGCCAGCTGATCAGCTAAGTCATTTCCAGTTTTGTCTGGTCCCTCTACTTTGGAATGACCCTTGATCTTTTTCCAATAGATGGTCATCTCATTCGAGGTGACCAGATCATCAATGTTTTGGATCAACTTTCCATGTTTCAAGGGTTTGTTGTTAGCACATAACATGCCTCTGGTTTTCCAATTAACCAGGTGCTCCACGAACCCGTTCCGTACATAATCCGAATCTGTGATTATGACCAGTTCGTGGAGTTGATGCTGGACAGCAGTGAGGATGGCCTGATGCACAGCCATCAATTCTGCCACCTGACTACTTCGGGGACCAATTTTGTATCCAGCGGAGGGTTCTGGGGACTCATTCACCCATGCATTCCCTACGCCAGCCACCAGTTCTTTCTCCCCGTTGTTGTCAACATGGTAAGAGCATCCATCCACATAGACAGTGGGCATTCCCTCACACTTGTCCTCTTCAAAGACTTTGTGTGGGGAATTAAGGTATGCCTCCGTGTTGTCCTTTATTTTTAGACTTTCGTCCTCGAGACAGTTTTCTCTGGCACAATCATGCAAGTCAGCCAGACCTTGCGCGAGGGAATTCTTCTTGTTTTGGCCATATCTGACCTCCACAGGAAAGCCTTGCATTGATAGAATCCAGGAAGTAATTCGGGAATTACTCACATTTCCGGCCCGGATTCTATCACTTTGGAGATATTGCAGAGGCTGGTGTGGAGTCTCCACTATGATGTGTTCCCCCTGGATAAACGGGCGGTAATTCTTCAATGCCCACACCGTTGCCAGGAGTGCCTTCTCACAATCGTTGAATTTTTCCTCCACAGAGGATAAAGTTTTGCTCGCATAGGAGATTACTTTATTGACCTTGTCATGCTTTGGTATAATACTGTCGTCAAGCACGTATTAGAGAACCCCGTCTCCAGGAAGAACTCCTTGTTTCTGACAGGGTAAGCTAGGCAAGGCGCTTGTGAGAGGCTTCTTTTGAGTTGTCTTACAGCCTCGGATTGTTCTGGACCCCATTCCCACTTGCCCCCCCCTTCAGGAGATGAATCAGGGGTCTGGTAATCTCTGCGTAGCCCTCAATGAACTTTCTGCTTTAATTAGTCAGTCCAAGGAGGCTCCTTAGTTCTCGCAGAGTTGTGGGGTCTTTCAGTTTCTGAAGTGCTTCCACTTTCTTTTCCTGGGGACAGAGACCCTGAGGAGTAATCTCATGCCCCAAGAAATTAACACGGGTTCTACACCACTGTGCTTTCTGGAAGGAAAGTTTTGCTCCGGCGGCCCTCAACTGCGTCAGAACATAACGGATCTCCGCTATGTGTTCCTCCACAGATGAACTTTTGATGAGGACATCATCTACATAAGCCAGGTTACCCCTCGCACCCAGGTCGGGCATGGCCTTATGTAGGAAAATGTTGAATTCATTGCCGGAGTTGAGGTATCCGAAGGGAGTCCGGGTCCATGTGTACTGCTGGCCCCCAAAGGTGAAAGCCAGTTTGTATTGGTCCTCCCTACTGACAGGCACGGTCCAGTACCCATTGGTCAGGTCTATTGCAGTGAATACCTGTGACCCCTGGATCTGGGCCAGCCCTTGGTCAATGTAGGGCAGTGGCCATCGGGAAGTATGGACCCGTTTGTTGAGCTCCCTGAGGTCGGCGCAGAGTCTCCACTGGCCGTTTGGCTTTAATATTCCCAGCACCGGATTATTGAAGGTGCTGTGGATGGGACGGATTATTCCCCTGGACTCAAGGTTCTTAATTATTTCAGTAAGGGACTCCATGGATGCGAGAGGCAAACGATATTGCTTCACAAACACTGGAGTCATGCCAGGGTCCGTGGGGATTGTTGTTGTGTGGATGTCGGTGCGGCCACAGTCATTTGAGTCTACCGCAAAGAGATCTTGGAAATCCAAGAAAACTTGTTTCAACTTTTGCTTTTGTTCCAGAGTCACACAGGCGTCAGCTAGGTTGACTCTCTCTTCCACCATCTGCCTGAAGCCTGGAAAGACTTCTGGTTTGGCTATCTCCGTGGCCTCCTCCAGCTGCGTGGAGAAGTCCCTGGTCAGAGTGCTGATTTGGACTGGAGGCTTCAGGTGGGAAAGGCAGCCCTCATGGACTTGGAAAATCACCTCATCCCGCCTGAAGTCACAAGTCACATCTTCCTTACCATAAGGGCAAGAAGTGTACACCAGGAAGTTCCCCCCATGCCGGGTAAAAATCCTGTCTGGTGTTGTATTGTCCTCACTGTCACTGTCAAAACAGTCCTTGGGGATTGGTCCTAACAGTTCATTTACTAAGTCGATGGAAAAATGTCGGTCATCAACCGCCATTCCAATAATGGTGCCTGCGGCTAGAGTAATACTCTTTAAGTCGCTGTTATCCACCTCTATTGGAATGGTGTCATGTTCTATGTTGACTAATGGAGTTGGGTTTACCCCCAACCCTTGCTGTTGGAGAGAAGCGTTTAGATGTATGTAAGCATCAGGGTTTTTCCAATATTGTCCTCTTTTAACTTTCACTTCCAGGGAGAATTGTCGGGTCCTTTCTGGGATGGTGACTTCCTCTTTGATCTGAATTTCAACTGCATAAGGTAGCAATTGAGCTGACCTAAATGCTTTTTCTGGATCATCAAAGCCCATGGGATTATCCACTAATCGGGACCAAGCTTTGAAGTTTATTAGGTCCAAACTAATGGCAAAGCGATTGAGAATGTCACTGCCTAAGTAAAAGGCGGCAGTGACGTCTCGCACGACCCAACAATTATGGACTATGCTCTTGTGGCCAATGGAGATTTTGAGCATACACCTGCTTGGCAGGAGATGTTTGGAATTAGGCGCTTCCAGGTCCATTTCCCATTTGTCTATCAGTTTGAAGGTGGGAATGGCTGGATCTTTTGGGAGTTGGCGGAACATGGCTTCGCTGATGAAGCTCTTACCGTTGTTCACACACACTCGAGCGAGAACAGAGTCCTTCCCATCATTTAACTGGACAGGGATGAACAACTGCTCTCCAATTTGCTGAATCTCAGCCAGGCTCTGAGCTGATTTCACATCTTTCTGGACTATAGGAGTGGGAGTTTCTGATTGTGGATTAGTATAGAATCTCAGAGTGTTTCCTTCCAGCGTGGAGTACCACTTTAGACTGGAAGGAAGGTTGATTTTCAGAAATAGAGAGGACCCTCCATCACCAGTCTGTTGTCCTACTGCTATTACTGTCACGTCTGGAATTTGGCTATTCTGGAAGTGGAATTCTACTTGGTCAGATATTTGTTCAACCATGTGGCATGTGCCGTTTAAACTAACATGGTTGACACTCTGTTTTAATTTTATTGGTCGGCTAGTCTGGGTCCAGAGGACCTTGTTTACGCAATCTATTAGGGGTGACAACCTTCTCAGGAGGTCATTCCCTAGTAAACAAGGGGTGCCCTCTGGGGTCACAACTATGACCGGGTGTTTCAACTTGTGTCGCCCAATTTTAATGTCCAAGTCTGCAGTCCCCTCGACAGGAATTTCCTTCCCGTCAAAGTTCTGGAGTTGTCCAGGAAGAGAGGTGAGAGGAATTTGGTAATTCTCTCCCCTTCCTGCATTCAGTTCGTCAAAGGCCCTTCTAGACAGAAGGGTAGCTTGAGATCCCGTGTCCACCAGCGCTAAAATTGTACCCTGCCCCTGTACTTGTACCGGGGCATAGTATCTTCCCTCCTTCTCCTCAAGGGGGCACAGATAATGCACATTTTTGGACAACTGGTGGGATAACTTTCTGGTTTTGGACATCGCTAGCGAAGAGATTTGGGCAGAATTCTGTGGAGAGCCTTGGGAATCTGAAAGAAAAAGTTGGCAACTGGAGATCAGAGCCATTGTGGGTTCCCCTGGCTCCGGTTCCGGGCCGCCCCCCCCTTTTTGGAGGCAGTCACCAGGATGGGTTTGAACCAGGGGATTTTCTTGCTGTTGGTTCTGGGATGAGATGGTGGGCGGCGGTAGCTCAGTCTCCACATCTCCCCAGTCTGGATTTGCATCCCTTGGGACCCATTTTTCTTTGGGAGGAGTTCCCCCCTCTCTGAAGGAGAAGATCCTTTTCCCAGGATCCTCTGAGGATCCCTCTCCCTCAAATTGGAAGATCTGTGCCTCCTCCTCAAACTGAGTCTGTTTGGGTCTTTTGTTTCTCCTACCCCCCCTCTGCTCCTTAGGAGGCAGACTTTCAGGGGCAAGAGATTTTGTTTCCGGTTCCTGGGTTTCCAGGGGCTGTTTACAAGTGAGGAAGGAAGCTTCCTCCAAGGCTTTACACCCCCCTTCCCCTTGTGCCTCCTCCCTGGGAACCAGTGTGTTATCGGGGTGCTGCCCCCGTCATTGTTCTGGAGCACCAGGTCCAGAGTTGGGTGCGTTCTGCGCCGGCATGCCGATCTGAGGGTTCTGCTGAGCCCTCAGTATGTGACCCAGATCCCGCGCCATGTTTTGAACCTGGCGCTCTAACTGGGAAACCCGCTCAGGCTGATACGGGGCCCTGTTTTCTCCCCTGGGCTGATCCCGGGAAGGGTAGCTGTCCCTCCTCTGGTAATACCCCGGGTTGGGAAGATTTGGGTACCCCTCCACCCTTGGCCTCCCCTCTCCCGGATTAGGTTGTCTGGGCTCAGGGAATTGGGGAAAGAAGGGTGGAGGATTTTGGGGCTGGAAATTGGGTGGATACCTGGGGAAAAAGTTCTGCCCAGGATTCGGAGAATTTCTGCCCTCCGGTGGGAAGTTAGGAGGAAAGTTCCCTGGGTTAGGTTCTTGGCTGGATCTCCCCCCTTGGGCTGGAGGAGTCCACACATAACCCAGGATGGGTCTGTTTCCCTTGTAACGGGGACTTACATAATCAGGAGAGCAAGGGACCCCATTTGTGGGGCTGCCTCCTTGGCTCCCTGTCTGTGACTGACCCGAGGACCTCCTGGGCCTAGCATTATTAGGTGCAGGTAGGTTTTTAGGCCCCCCCATCTCCAAATCCAAAACGGGGGTGACCTTTACCTCTGCCACCTTGGCAGCAGCAGGGGTGCTGTTGGCTTTGGGGTTTTTCTGGGCATTACTTTTGCTATCTACCGGTTTCTGCACCTCATAGATCCGGGTAGCCTGTTCAATGACCCAGTCTAAAGATCTTTTCTCGTGAAAATCCCTCACGAGCTGGGTCATTATGTATTTGGGCAAGGCATGAAAAAATGTATTAATGAATTCTCTACTGTCTGTGCGCACCCTTCTGGTGGTCTGCGCAAAAGCACGTTTCAGTTCTTGCACAAATTCTTGTGGGGCCTGATCCTCCCCACATTGCAAATTGTAGGCTGCCTTGCGAGCCTCTTGAGGATTTCTATGAATGGAAAAATGTTTCAAGATGGCCGCCTTATAGGTGGACCATCTAAAATGATTTTGGTCCTCCAGCCCCGCAAAGAAACTGGAGTATTCCGGGGAGAAGGTCCACTTTACATATTGAATACAGCTTTGGCTGTCCTTCAAATGGAAAGTCTCCATCATTTGCTCAAACAACTCTAAGTGCTCCCAAACAGAATACTTAGCGTTCTTATGGTAAGGCGTGATGACGCTCCTGATCGCCTTAATCTGCTTTAAGGGGTCCTTAAGCAAGGTCCTTTTTGCCTTACTGGCCCTTTTGGTTCGGGTAACCCTGGTCCATTCATCCTCTGACTCAGAGGCACTGCTCCCAGAGGTTCCCGTCAGATCTTCCAGGTTTTCCCGGCTTCTGCGAGCCTGGGAATGGCTGGCAGAATGTGGGGACCTGGTCTCCTGTTTCCTGTGGTGCTCAGAGGAGTCCTCAGATCCCTCCTTGCTGCCAGGATTTGCTGGGTACCCCCCCCCCCACTGACCTAACTGGGCAGAGGTTTTCAGGATGCCCTTAAGGGGCCTACTCTCCTGGGGTTCCCCACTGAACTGTACTGTACTTGGGTGCCTATACCCGGATGCCCACCCCTCCATTCCTGAGTGGTACTGGCCTATGAGCCCCATACTTTTAGCTGGATAGTAATCTGACATCCCTGTGGCCCTGTGCTCATGTGCGCCAGGGGACATGGGGGTGGCAGAGTCCAGGGACTGAGAGAGATACAGGCCTCTGGTACTAGGGCTCCTGAGGTTATGCTCAGGAGTTTCCCTTTCCCAGCGAACCTCATCTCTATCCGCCCCTGCTCCCTGTTGCAATGCAAGAGCCTGCATTTGTGCTTTCAGTTCCTCAGTCAAAGCCTTACTAGACTCTATCAGTCTCTCCTGCATCGCTACCTGTTGTTGGAGCCTATCATTGTGTTGACAGAGGGCCTCATTTTCCCTCTGTGCTTCCTGGTTGGTCCTGGAGAACTGGGCCAGTCTTTGCTGCAGGAGGTTTACCTCCTAATTCCCATCCCTACTGGCCTGCTCCTTTCTTGCCAGAGCATCTTCCACCCTTCTGGTGTGCTCTACCAAGTTCTGGTTTTCTTTTTGGAGGTCACCCAGCCCCTGGAGGGCCAGGTGATTTTCTTCAATTTCCTTTTTTAAGTGGCAGACTTCCTGGCCTAAAGTGTCTCTTTCCTGACTGAGATCCTGCATCTGCGCTGCCAGGTCGTCCCTCTGTCGTTGAAAGGCACCAGCTTTTTGGCGCTCCTCATCAAACTCTGCCTGGGTATCCAGGTCTGTCTTTTCCTGTTGTAGGATGCCCATATCCTCTTTTATTTTAATGATATATTGCCTACTATCATTTTCTGACTCCTGCCTCCTGAGCAGCCTCTGCTCAGAAGAGTCCAGCTCAGATTGGGCCTTCTGTAATGCCAGCAGTTGCCTACTCGCCAGATCTTGGCCTTCAGCACATTTGTCCTGCATGGCTCCCATATATAAATATAAATATGCCGCTACCCTGGCAATCTTATTGTGTTCATCTTTGGCTTTAGGAGCCATATATAGTTCACTCAGGGCCACATGTAATGGACCCTGATCTCTCCATAGGTCTGACCCTGTTTCAGTGACCTGTCGCGTGATGGCCTGCAACCAGGCATCCTGGCCCCGTTCAGTCCATTCACCTCTCACAAATAGTTTGTGTAAGAGGTGCTCTCTGGCTATTTTCATGTCTACTAAGGTCGTCATTCTAGAGATTGGTCTCTGTCCTGACTTACAGAAATTAGTATTTTATTTTTGCAAAACAGACCTTTTTCTTAGAGCGTTCCTATGAGGAGTGCTTTACAGCGTAACACAGCGTGGTGATCCGACCGGATATGTGTATCTGGTCAGCTGGCACGCTGTATTAATCTGCACAAATGGTAGATCTAACCCAAACGTCCGGCACGAGCCCCCAATTTGTAAGAGGATTCAATTCAGCACTACAGCCAAGTCAACGCCTAGTCTAGAATACTGAATGAAAACCCTTATTGATATATCTTTATGTCCAGTTCATGCGTTCTGGATGACTACCCCTATATAACACCCCTCTCTCAGAATCCCCCTGACCCCACTGAGCCAAGAAGTAGTTCTGTTTTGCAAGTTAAAAGGTTTATTTGAGAAGTAAAGCAATATATATCTATCACACTTTATAATAAATGAATAATTGAATATCACACTTAATCTGAGATGATAAAGATTAACAACGGAGAATCTGGCACTAGCACACTTCTTGATAATCACTAAGGAGTTGACATGAAATGGATAAGATAGCAACAATACTTTTATGGTTTCAAATGGATGCAATGTGGAATGAAATGCTGTAAAGAAAATAACTTGATAAGATTTCAGCAAAAACAATGTATTCACTTTCTTGGACAATTCACCCCCCCCCTTTTATGCAATGCAGGGAAATGGAAGGAAGGCACACAATTCTCAGAAATGCAATTCAAATGTAATTCAGTTCACCCAGCAACTTAGACTACAGAAGTTGAAAACACAGGCCCAAATGCTTTTAAATGTGCTGGAAATGAAGAAAAAAATATGCTAAAATGCTTTTAATTCCCTCTAGGAGGTTCAGGGTGAGTGAAATCAAGTTAATATTAGTCCAGGCTCACTTTAGCAAGGATCTAGGGTGTAACTAGCAGGTTAAACAAATTTTTGGCAACTGAAAGCAAGAAGCTTCTGTTTTCACACATGGAGAAATTTGCAAATCGCGGCAAAATTCGCGAGTGCTTTTTTCACGATTGCGGCAAAACTATATGGGGTAGGAATGCGGTTCTAGGTTCGTAGGAAAGCCACGATTCCCAGATTTCTGAGGAAAGTTACTGCAAGTCTCTAGCACAAACGGCCACGGAGATATGAGCGATTAAATAAAGGTCGTTTTTCAGATTTGAAATGTTAAAGTTCAAAGACAAGTGCAGCTTGCAACTAGAAAATGACAAGTGACAGCTTTACAAATGACAGTTGACAGTTAGGAGACAGTTCTACTTAGATTAAAATAGATTGAATTATATTATTTTAACTAGGAGTTCTGCTATGTACTCACAATATATTTAGAAATATGCCTTGCCACGGATCTGGTCAGGTTTTGGACTGCACTCCGGTTCAGCTCTCTCTGGTTTTGGATACTGCTCTGCTTTCTCTGGGTCTTTCTCTGGGTCTTTCTGCACAGCTTTCTCTGAAGATTGATGGAGGTAAAGTATGGATTTTCCCGGCAGAGCTTCCAGCTGCAAATGGATTTGAAGGTCCCTATCTGTCCTGTCTGTCTGCTTTTATGTGTTTTTTTAATGGGTGTGTGTGAGCAGCATCACTAGCCAGCCCCTCTCCACTTATCATTGGCCACTTCATCCGCTTCCACTTGATTGGGGGAATGAAATGAAGTGTCATCATGATGAGGTCTGTTTATGATACAGAGAACCCACCCCTGTCAACTTTACACACAATCTATATTTGCTCAAAAAAACATATTTGCACAGGTACACATTTGTTTAAAATTACATGCACCCTTCACATATCACAGGAGGTATACCCTGTCCAAATCTGCTCTTCCTGGGGGCTTGCATTCAAAAATGGCACATATTTCACTTTTTAACTGGTTTCGCAATTTCGGACATTAACCCAAATTTACACACATGTGCGCAAGGAGTATGGACATTAGTTGATGAAGTGTCAGATTTTTCACATGCACACATTTTGAGTAATATCCTCTTTTCCGCTAAAACCCCCCTGAACATGCCACCGGTTCTAAAAACCTCTTAAAATGTGGGCAGAAAAATCACAAGAATTATGGTGTCATTTATACAATTTTCACAAGTCCGTACTATGAGTTATTCATCTTTTTAGAGTTATGTTCTGGCCCCAAAGGGGTGTGGTTTTCCTCCAGCACAAGGTTGAATTTCTGGTTTTTCCAGTTCTGCCAAGCCAGCTTGCTCTCACAGGCAGTGTCCCTCCCCTTTGTCCTTCCAGGAGGAAGCTACATTTACGACATCTGCAATAAACTATCTGCCTGGGTCAGGACAGGGCTTTGTTCAGAGCTCCTGTATTCTGTGGGGCTCCCCTTAATTCAATTATCAGAGAGATGGCATATCCTTAGTGTGGCCAGCAAAAGGCAGATAGGCCTGCGAACACAGCTGTGACTCAAGTTTCACTCCTGATGGGGGTAGTTGCCAGGCAAAATTGGAATCTCTTTAAGCCAGTTTTTAGCTACATGTCATTTCTGTTCCCCAGTTTCTGCATTCAAATAAAACTAAACATTTTCACATATGCAGCTAGAAGGCTGATTCTAAGTTTAAAACTATGACATTTAAACAATTGCAACCTATGTGACACTCAAAAGTAGGTCACTCAGTCAATTTAAACATTTAGATTTTTTTAGTGTCTTTCAGTCCAAATTTACTTAAACTGCTGAAATCCACAGCTCAGCCAGTCTTGTTATAAACCTTCAAGTCACTTCAGAATATAACTTTACATTGTATCCACCTCTCAGTAAGTCTTTCTTTGGCCTGTTTTGGGTTCATTTATTCAGTTTTCTACAAAAAAGTAAAATCTGGTGGTTTTAAAACGCCGGCTTTCTGATAGTGGTGAGTACTGGTACTGCACCCCTTTTTGGGATTTAAGAAAATGAATTCCCAACAGTTATGGGTTTGCTTTTGGCAATCAGCATTGCCACTCCCAATGGTTTCAGACTACTGTGTGGGTAGTCCAATGGTGGTTTTAGGCAGTTTCCTTCTGTGCCCATAACATCGGCAAAAATGAGTGGCAGCCTATTCTTCATGCATTTCCCTGTGCATTTTCTGGGAAGCTCTGGCCATCATGATGTTTTCATGTCAGTACTGCACAGTTTTGAGGTAGGGCTCGGATGCATGGGTAAATACATCCCACAAGCCCCCCTTCTTGCGGTGGCCATCTGATCCTTCACTGGTGGGACCCGCAAGATCTGGGATGTTTCCTCATCTTCTTCCAATAGATGGCACAGTTCAGCATCTTTTCCTCCATCCGGTACTGGTCGATCGGTTCTCCTCGCCGGTCCTGATGGGAATATTGGGCGGTACCCCGGGCCCCCTTGCGTCATCCTCCCAGTCTCCGGATCATCCTCCTTGGCCCGTCTCCAGGTTTTCTTTCTCCTAGGACGACAAAGGGAGAGCGGCAATACCTATTCATAGACATTTTTCCACCACTGTTGAGATAGTGGGGCAGCATATGCATTTCATCATAACAAAACATTACATTCTTATTTTGAAAAAAAAACAGTATAACTAAGAGACAGTTTCATGCAAATCACAATATTTTAGAGACTAGATGTGGTATGTTTTATGGTTGGAACTGAATTAATCTGAGACAGTACCCGCTAGGATTCCAGAGGATTCCTCCAGTTGTTGCAGAGTGTGCCTGGGATGGCAACATTTCAACTGGTTTATGTGGACCCACTTGTCTTCCCCCGCTGCCAAAGGACCTTTGGGGATGTGGATTTTGTAGGCCACAGGGGAGATCTTGTCGATGATCTCAAAGGGTCCCTTCCATGTAGGCAAGAATTTCCGCTGCTTGGCCTGGTTCCTTTGGAAGTTGTATAGATAGACCCGGTCTTCCACCTGATATTCCTTCCTGGAGGTTTTCAGGTCATAGTGGGTCTTCATGCTATCAGCCGATCTTTCTAGATTCCGCTGAGCATAAGCAAAAGCATGTTGAAGGTGTTTCCTTAAATTCTCCACATACTCATGAGTTGTGGAGGCATTTATCAGTGTCTGCTCTTGGGTCCTATAGAGCAAATGCTGCGGAAGCACCATCTTGCGTCCAGTCATCAACTCAAATGGTGACATTTTGGTTGCAGATGAAGGGGTAGATCTGATGGCCATTAGGACCAGAGGTAATCGGATATCCCAACTTGGCCCAGAATCTGCCACAAACTTTTTTAATATGCTCACAATGGTTCGGTTGTATCTCTCTACTGCTCCAGAAGAAGCTGGTCTATAAGCAATATGCAGCTTTCTCTTGACCCCCAATATCTCCCACATCTTTGTCATTACTTCACTGGTGAAGTGGCTACCCCTGTCTGACTCAATCCTTTGAGGTAGACCAAAACGGGAAAAGATGTGGTTAATCATCAAGGCAGCTGCCGTTTCTGCCTTGCAATTTGGGGCTGGGAGACATTCCACCCACTTGGTAAACAAGCATGTCACAGTCAACATGTACTTTTTCCCCCTAGCAGAGCGAATCACGGGGCCTACAAAGTCGATTTGTAAATCTGACCATGGCAGTGTCATCCCCCGCTTTTGGAGAGGCGCGCGGTGCGTGAGGGATGATGGCTGAAATTGTGCACACACAAGACACCCCTTCAAATATTGGTCGAGGTCCTGCCCCATGTGTGGCCAGTATGCAACCTCTCTTAAGATTTCCAATGTTGTGTGAAACCCCCTATGACCGGCGGTGGCCGCATCATGGGCGTGACTTAACATCAGGCTTCGGAATGAGGTAGGAACCACCCACTGATCGTGGCCAGCTTTGGATTTCCTTACCAGCAACCCGTCTTGGATTCGGAACATTTTTGGACATTTCATCAACACTCTTAGGTCCTCTTTCCCAGTGTAATCGGTATCCGTCAGGGGAAAGTTCTCAGGGTCCTCAAGGTGCTGGTAAAATTTACCAATTATTGGATCCCCCTTCTGAGCGGTAATAAAATCAGCATCAGGGGTCTCCTTACTCCATTGTGCAATTGAAAGGTCGTTGTGAGCATTTGTCTGGGACCTAGTGATAGCAGTGACCTGGATTTCCCCCAACAGGGACTCAATCTCAATTAGATCCCCTTGGATGGCCCCAGTTTTGGCCAGCTGATCAGCTAAGTCATTTCCAGTTTTGTCTGGTCCCTCTACTTTGGAATGACCCTTGATCTTTTTCCAATAGATGGTCATCTCATTCGAGGTGACCAGATCATCAATGTTTTGGATCAACTTTCCATGTTTCAAGGGTTTGTTGTTAGCACATAACATGCCTCTGGTTTTCCAATTAACCAGGTGCTCCACGAACCCGTTCCGTACATAATCCGAATCTGTGATTATGACCAGTTCGTGGAGTTGATGCTGGACAGCAGTGAGGATGGCCTGATGCACAGCCATCAATTCTGCCACCTGACTACTTCGGGGACCAATTTTGTATCCAGCGGAGGGTTCTGGGGACTCATTCACCCATGCATTCCCTACGCCAGCCACCAGTTCTTTCTCCCCGTTGTTGTCAACATGGTAAGAGCATCCATCCACATAGACAGTGGGCATTCCCTCACACTTGTCCTCTTCAAAGACTTTGTGTGGGGAATTAAGGTATGCCTCCGTGTTGTCCTTTATTTTTAGACTTTCGTCCTCGAGACAGTTTTCTCTGGCACAATCATGCAAGTCAGCCAGACCTTGCGCGAGGGGACTCTTCTTGTTTTGGCCATATCTGACCTCCACAGGAAAGCCTTGCATTGATAGAATCCAGGAAGTAATTCGGGAATTACTCACATTTCCGGCCCGGATTCTATCACTTTGGAGATATTGCAGAGGCTGGTGTGGAGTCTCCACTATGATGTGTTCCCCCTGGATAAACGGGCGGTAATTCTTCAATGCCCACACCGTTGCCAGGAGTGCCTTCTCACAATCGTTGAATTTTTCCTCCACAGAGGATAAAGTTTTGCTCGCATAGGAGATTACTTTATTGACCTTGTCATGCTTTTGGTATAATACTGTCGTCAAGCACGTATTAGAGAACCCCGTCTCCAGGAAGAACTCCTTGTTTCTGACAGGGTAAGCTAGGCAAGGCGCTTGTGAGAGGCTTCTTTTGAGTTGTCTTACAGCCTCGGATTGTTCTGGACCCCATTCCCACTTGACCCCCCCCTTCAGGAGATGAATCAGGGGTCTGGTAATCTCTGCGTAGCCCTCAATGAACTTTCTGCTGTAATTAGTCAGTCCAAGGAGGCTCCTTAGTTCTCGCAGAGTTGTGGGGTCTTTCAGTTTCTGAAGGGCTTCCACTTTCTTTTCCTGGGGACAGAGACCCTGAGGAGTAATCTCATGCCCCAAGAAATTAACACGGGTTCTACACCACTGTGCTTTCTGGAAGGAAAGTTTTGCTCCGGCGGCCCTCAACTGCGTCAGAACATAACGGATCTCCGCTATGTGTTCCTCCACAGATGAACTTTTGATGAGGACATCATCTACATAAGCCAGGTTACCCCTCGCACCCAGGTCGGGCATGGCCTTATGTAGGAAAATGTTGAATTCATTGCCGGAGTTGAGGTATCCGAAGGGAGTCCGGGTCCATGTGTACTGCTGGCCCCCAAAGGTGAAAGCCAGTTTGTATTGGTCCTCCCTACTGACAGGCACGGTCCAGTACCCATTGGTCAGGTCTATTGCAGTGAATACCTGTGACCCCTGGATCTGGGCCAGCCCTTGGTCAATGTAGGGCAGTGGCCATCGGGAAGTATGGACCCGTTTGTTGAGCTCCCTGAGGTCGGCACAGAGTCTCCACTGGCCGTTTGGCTTTAATATTCCCAGCACCGGATTATTGAAGGTGCTGTGGATGGGACGGATTATTCCCCTGGACTCAAGGTTCTTAATTATTTCAGTAAGGCACTCCATGGATGCGAGAGGCAAACGATATTGCTTCACAAACACTGGAGTCATGCCAGGGTCCGTGGGGATTGTTGTTGTGTGGATGTCGGTGCGGCCACAGTCATATGAGTCTACCGCAAAGAGATCTTGGAAATCCAAGAAAACTTGTTTCAACTTTTGCTTTTGTTCCAGAGTCACACAGGCGTCAGCTAGGTTGACTCTCTCTTCCACCATCTGCCTGAAGCCTGGAAAGACTTCTGGTTTGGCTATCTCCGCGGCCTCCTCCAGCTGGGTGGAGAAGTCCCTGGTCAGAGTGCTGATTTGGACTGGAGGCTTCAGGTGGGAAAGGCAGCCCTCATGGACTTGGAAAATCACCTCATCCCGCCTGAAGTCACAAGTCACATCTTCCTTACCATAAGGGCAAGAAGTGTACACCAGGAAGTTCCCCCCATGCCGGGTAAAAATCCTGTCTGGTGTTGTATTGTCCTCACTGTCACTGTCAAAACAGTCCTTGGGGATTGGTCCTAACAGTTCATTTACTAAGTCGATGGAAAAATGTCGGTCATCAACCGCCATTCCAATAATGGTGCCTGCGGCTAGAGTAATACTCTTTAAGTCGCTGTTATCCACCTCTATTGGAATGGTGTCATGTTCTATGTTGACTAATGGAGTTGGGTTTACCCCCAACCCTTGCTGTTGGAGAGAAGCGTTTAGATGTATGTAAGCATCAGGGTTTTTCCAATATTGTCCTCTTTTAACTTTCACTTCCAGGGAGAATTGTCGGGTCCTTTCTGGGATGGTGACTTCCTCTTTGATCTGAA
The DNA here is from genome assembly GCF_040938575.1 of Ambystoma mexicanum. NCBI lineage: Eukaryota > Metazoa > Chordata > Amphibia > Caudata > Ambystomatidae > Ambystoma > Ambystoma mexicanum. Next base: position 1,493,255,694 of record NC_090929.1, on the reverse strand, counting down.
TTTCAACTGCATAAGGTAGCAATTGAGCTGACCTAAATGCTTTTTCTGGATCATCAAAGCCCATGGGATTATCCACTAATCGGGACCAAGCTTTGAAGTTTATTAGGTCCAAACTAATGGCAAAGCGATTGAGAATGTCACTGCCTAAGTAAAAGGCGGCAGTGACGTCTCGCACGACCCAACAATTATGGACTATGCTCTTGTGGCCAATGGAGATTTTGAGCATACACCTGCTTGGCAGGAGATGTTTGGAATTAGGCGCTTCCAGGTCCATTTCCCATTTGTCTATCAGTTTGAAGGTGGGAATGGCTGGATCTTTTGGGAGTTGGCGGAACATGGCTTCGCTGATGAAGCTCTTACCGTTGTTCACACACACTCGAGCGAGAACAGAGTCCTTCCCATCATTTAACTGGACAGGGATGAACAACTGCTCTCCAATTTGCTGAATCTCAGCCAGGCTCTGAGCTGATTTCACATCTTTCTGGACTATAGGAGTGGGAGTTTCTGATTGTGGATTAGTATAGAATCTCAGAGTGTTTCCTTCCAGCGTGGAGTACCACTTTAGACTGGAAGGAAGGTTGATTTTCAGAAATAGAGAGGACCCTCCATCACCAGTCTGTTGTCCTACTGCTATTACTGTCACGTCTGGAATTTGGCTATTCTGGAAGTGGAATTCTACTTGGTCAGATTTTTGTTCAACCATGTGGCATGTGCCGTTTAAACTAACATGGTTGACACTCTGTTTTAATTTTATTGGTCGGCTAGTCTGGGTCCAGAGGACCTTGTTTACGCAATCTATTAGGGGTGACAACCTTCTCAGGAGGTCATTCCCTAGTAAACAAGGGGTGCCCTCTCGGGTCACAACTATGACCGGGTGTTTCAACTTGTGTCGCCCAATTTTAATGTCCAAGTCTGCAGTCCCCTCAACAGGAATTTCCTTCCCGTCAAAGTTCTGGAGTTGTCCAGGAAGAGAGGTGAGAGGAATTTGGTAATTCTCTCCCCTTCCTGCATTCAGTTCGTCAAAGGCCCTTCTAGACAGAAGGGTAGCTTGAGATCCCGTGTCCACCAGCGCTAAAATTGTACCCTGCCCCTGTACTTGTACTGGGGCATAGTATCTTCCCTCCTTCTCCTCAAGGGGGCACAGATAATGCACATTTTTGGACAACTGGTGGGCTAACTTTCTGGTTTTGGACATCGCTAGCAAAGAGATTTGGGCAGAATTCTGTGGAGAGCCTTGGGAATCTGAAAGAAAAAGTTGGCAACTGGAGATCAGAGCCATTGTGGGTTCCCCTGGCTCCGGTTCCGGGCCGCCCCCCCCCCCTTTTGGAGGCAGTCACCAGGATGGGTTTGAACCAGGGGATTTTCTTGCTGTTGGTTCTGGGATGAGATGGTGGGCGGCGGTAGCTCAGTCTCCACATCTCCCCAGTCTGGATTTGCATCCCTAGGGACCCATTTTTCTTTGGGAGGAGTTCCCCCCTCTCTGAAGGAGAAGATCCTTTTCCCAGGATCCTCTGAGGATCCCTCTCCCTCAAATTGGAAGATCTGTGCCTCCTCCTCAAACTGAGTCTGTTTGGGTCTTTTGTTTCTCCTACCCCCCCTCTGCTCCTTAGGAGGCAGACTTTCAGGGGCAAGAGATTTTGTTTCCGGTTCCTGGGTTTCCAGGGGCTGTTTACAAGTGAGGAAGGAAGCTTCCTCCAAGGCTTTACACCCCCCTTCCCCTTGTGCCTCCTCCCTGGGAACCAGTGTGTTATCGGGGTGCTGCCCCCGTCATTGTTCTGGAGCACCAGGTCCAGAGTTGGGTGCGTTCTGCGCCGGCATGCCGATCTGAGGGTTCTGCTGAGCCCTCAGTATGTGACCCAGATCCCGCGCCATGTTTTGAACCTGGCGCTCTAACTGGGAAACCCGCTCAGGCTGATACGGGGCCCTGTTTTCTCCCCTGGGCTGATCCTGGGAAGGGTAGCTGTCCCTCCTCTGGTAATACCCCGGGTTGGGAAGATTTGGGTACCCCTCCACCCTTGGCCTCCCCTCTCCCGGATTAGGTTGTCTGGGCTCAGGGAATTGGGGAAAGAAGGGTGGAGGATTTTGGGGCTGGAAATTGGGTGGATACCTGGGGAAAAAGTTCTGCCCAGGATTCGGAGAATTTCTGCCCTCCGGTGGGAAGTTAGGAGGAAAGTTCCCTGGGTTAGGTTCTTGGCTGGATCTCCCCCCTTGGGCTGGAGGAGTCCACACATAACCCAGGATGGGTCTGTTTCCCTTGTAACGGGGACTTACATAATCAGGAGAGCGAGGGACCCCATTTGTGGGGCTGCCTCCTTGGCTCCCTGTCTGTGACTGACCCGAGGACCTCCTGGGCCTAGCATTATTAGGTGCAGGTAGGTTTTTAGGCCCCCCCATCTCCAAATCCAAAACGGGGGTGACCTTTACCTCTGCCACCTTGGCAGCAGCAGGGGTGCTGTTGGCTTTGGGGTTTTTCTGGGCATTACTTTTGCTATCTACCAGTTTCTGCACCTCATAGATCTGGGTAGCCTGTTCAATGACCCACTCTAAGGATCTTTTCTCGTGAAAATCCCTCACGAGCTGGGTCATTATGTATTTGGGCAAGGCATGAAAAAATGTATTAATGAATTCTCTACATTCTGTGCGCACCCTTCTGGTGGTCTGCGCAAAAGCACGTTTCAGTTCTTGCACAAATTCCTGTGGGGCCTGATCCTCCCCACATTGCAAATTGTAGGCTGCCTTGCGAGCCTCTTGAGGATTTCTATGAATGGAAAAATGTTTCAAGATGGCCGCCTTATAGGTGGACCATCTTAAATGATGTTGGTCCTCCAGCCCCGCAAAGAAACTGGAGTATTCCGGGGAGAAGGTCCACTTTACATATTGAATACAGCTTTGGCTGTCCTTCAAATGGAAAGTCTCCATCATTTGCTCAAACAACTCTAAGTGCTCCCAAACAGAATACTTAGCGTTCTTATGGTAAGGCGTGATGACGCTCCTGATCGCCTTAATCTGCTTTAAGGGGTCCTTAAGCAAGGTCCTTTTTGCCTTACTGGCCCTTTTGGTTCGGGTAACCCTGGTCCATTCATCCTCTGACTCAGAGGCACTGCTCCCAGAGGTTCCCGTCAGATCTTCCAGGTTTTCCCGGCTTCTGCGAGCCTGGGAATGGCTGGCAGAATGTGGGGACCTGGTCTCCTGTTTCCTGTGGTGCTCAGAGGAGTCCTCAGATCCCTCCTTGCTGCCAGGATTTGCTGGGTACCCCCCCCCCACTGACCTAACTGGGCAGAGGTTTTCAGGATGCCCTTAAGGGGCCTACTCTCCTGGGGTTCCCCACTGAACTGTACTGTACTTGGGTGCCTATACCCGGATGCCCACCCCTCTATTCCTGAGTGGTACTGGCCTATGAGCCCCATACTTTTAGCTGGATAGTAATCTGCCATCCCTGTGGCCCTGTGCTCATGTGCGCCAGGGGACATGGGGGTGGCAGAGTCCAGGGACTGAGAGAGATACAGGCCTCTGGTACTAGGGCTCCTGAGGTTATGCTCAGGAGTTTCCCTTTCTCAGCGAACCTCATCTCTATCCGCCCCTGCTCCCTGTTGCAATGCAAGAGCCTGCATTTGTGCTTTCAGTTCCTCAGTCAAGGCCTTACTAGACTCTATCAGTCTCTCCTGCATCGCTACCTGGTGTTGGAGCCTATCATTGTGTTGACAGAGGGCCTCATTTTCCCTCTCTGCTTCCTGGTTGGTCCTGGAGAACTGGGCCAGTCTTTGCTGCAGGAGGTTTACCTCCTGAGTCCCATCCCTACTGGCCTGCTCCTTTCTTGCCAGAGCATCTTCCACCCTTCTGGTGTGCTCTACCAAGTTCTGGTTTTCTTTTTGGAGGTCACCCAGCCCCTGGAGGGCCAGGTGATTTTCTTCAATTTCCTTTTTTAAGTGGCAGACTTCCTGGCCTAAAGTGTCTCTTTCCTGACTGAGATCCTGCATCTGCGCTGCCAGGTCGTCCCTCTGTCGTTGAAAGGCACCAGCTTTTTGGCGCTCCTCATCAAACTCTGCCTGGGTATCCAGGTCTGTCTTTTCCTGTTGTAGGATGCCCATATCCTCTTTTATTTTAATGATATATTGCCTACTATCATTTTCTGACTCCTGGCTCCTGAGCAGCCTCTGCTCAGAAGAGTCCAGCTCAGATTGGGCCTTCTGTAATGCCAGCAGTTGCCTACTCGCCAGATCTTGGCCTTCAGCACATTTGTCCTGCATGGCTCCCATATATAAATATAAATATGCCGCTACCCTGGCAATCTTATTGTGTTCATCTTTGGCTTTAGGAGCCATATATAGTTCACTCAGGGCCACATGTAATGGACCCTGATCTCTCCATAGGTCTGACCCTGTTTCAGTGACCTGTCGCGTGATGGCCTGCAACCAGGCATCCTGGCCCTGTTCAGTCCATTCACCTCTCACAAATAGTTTGTGTAAGAGGTGCTCTCTGGCTATTTTCATGTCTACTAAGGTCGTCATTCTAGAGATTGGTCTCTGTCCTGACTTACAGAAATTAGTATTTTATTTTTGCAAAACAGACCTTTTTCTTAGAGCGTTCCTATGAGGAGTGCTTTACAGCGTAACACAGCGTGGTGATCCGACCGGATATGTGTATCTGGTCAGCTGGCACGCTGTATTAATCTGCACAAATGGTAGATCTAACCCAAACGTCCGGCACGAGCCCCCAATTTGTAAGAGGATTCAATTCAGCACTACAGCCAAGTCAACGCCTAGTCTAGAATACTGAATGAAAACCCTTATTGATATATCTTTATGTCCAGTTCATGCGTTCTGGATGACTACCCCTATATAACACCCCTCTCTCAGAATCCCCCTGACCCCACTGAGCCAAGAAGTAGTTCTGTTTTGCAAGTTAAAAGGTTTATTTGAGAAGTAAAGCAATATATATCTATCACACTTTATAATAAATTAATAATTGAATATCACACTTAATCTGAGATGATAAAGATTAACAACGGAGAATCTGGCACTAGCACACTTCTTGATAATCACTAAGGAGTTGACATGAAATGGATAAGATAGCAACAATACTTTTATGGTTTCAAATGGATGCAATGTGGAATGAAATGCTGTAAAGAAAATAACTTGATAAGATTTCAGCAAAAACAATGTAATCACTTTCTTGGACAATTCACCCCCCCCTTTTATGCAATGCAGGGAAATGGAAGGAAGGCACACAATTCTCAGAAATGCAATTCAAATGTAATTCAGTTCACCCAGCAACTTAGACTACAGAAGTTGAAAACACAGGCCCAAATGCTTTTAAATGTGCTGGAAATGAAGAAAAAAATATGCTAAAATGCTTTTAATTCCCTCTAGGAGGTTCAGGGTGAGTGAAATCAAGTTAATATTAGTCCAGGCTCACTTTAGCAAGGATCTAGGGTGTAACTAGCAGGTTAAACAAATTTTTGGCAACTGAAAGCAAGAAGCTTCTGTTTTCACACGTGGAGAAATTTGCAAATCGCGGCAAAATTCACGAGTGCGTTTTTCACGATTGCGGCAAAACTATATGGGGTAGGAATGCGGTTCTAGGTTCGTAGGAAAGCCACCATTCCCAGCTTTCTGAGGAAAGTTACTGCAAGTCTCTAGCACAAACGGTCACGGAGATATGAGCGATTAAATAAAGGTCGTTTTTCAGATTTGAAATTTTAAAGTTCAAAAGACAAGTGCAGCTTGCAACTAGAAAATGACAAGTGACAGCTTTACAAATGACAGTTGACAGTTAGGAGACAGTTCTACTTAGATTAAAATAGATTGAATTATATTATTTTAACTAGGAGTTCTGCTATGTACTCACAATATATTTAGAAATATGCCTTGCCACGGATCTGGTCAGGTTTTGGACTGCACTCCGGTTCAGCTCTCTCTGGTTTTGGATACTGCTCTGCTTTCTCTGGGTCTTTCTCTGGGTCTTTCTGCACAGCTTTCTCTGGAGATTGATGGAGGTAAAGTATGGATTTTCCCGGCAGAGCTTCCAGCTGCAAATGGATTTGAAGGTCCCTATCTGTCCTGTCTGTCTGCTTTTATGTGTTTTTTTAATGGGTGTGTGTGAGCAGCATCACTAGCCAGCCCCTCTCCACTTATCATTGGCCACTTCATCCGCTTCCACTTGATTGGGGGAATGAAATGAAGTGTCATCATGATGAGGTCTGTTTATGATACAGAGAACCCACCCCTGTCAACTTTACACACAATCTATATTTGCTCAAAAAAACATATTTGCACAGGTACACATTTGTTTAAAATTACATGCACCCTTCACATATCACAGGAGGTATACCCTGTCCAAATCTGCTCTTCCTGGGGGCTTGCATTCAAAAATGGCACATATTTCACTTTTTAACTGGTTTCGCAATTTCGGACATTAACCCAAATTTACACACATGTGCGCAAGGAGTATGGACATTAGTTGATGAAGTGTCAGATTTTTCACATGCACACATTTTGAGTAATATCCTCTTTTCCGCTAAAACCCCCCTGAACATGCCACCGGTTCTAAAAACCTCTTAAAATGTGGGCAGAAAAATCACAAGAATTATGGTGTCATTTATACAATTTTCACAAGTCCGTACTATGAGTTATTCATCTTTTTAGAGTTATGTTCTGGCCCCAAAGGGGTGTGGTTTTCCTCCAGCACAAGGTTGAATTTCTGGTTTTTCCAGTTCTGCCAAGCCAGCTTGCTCTCACAGGCAGTGTCCCTCCCCTTTGTCCTTCCAGGAGGAAGCTACATTTACGACATCTGCAATAAACCATCTGCCTGGGTCAGGACAGGGCTTTGTTCAGAGCTCCTGTATTCTGTGGGGCTCCCCTTAATTCAATTATCAGAGAGATGGCATATCCTTAGTGTGGCCAGCAAAAGGCCGATAGGCCTGGGAACACAGCTGTGACTCAAGTTTCACTCCTGATGGGGGTAGTTGCCAGGCAAAATTGGAATCTCTTTAAGCCAGTTTTTAGCTACATGTCATTTCTGTTCCCCAGTTTCTGCATTCAAATAAAACTAAACATTTTCACATATGCAGCTAGAAGGCTGATTCTAAGTTTAAAACTATGACATTTAAACAATTGCAACCTATGTGACACTCAAAAGTAGGTCACTCAGTCAATTTAAACATTTAGATTTTTTTAGTGTCTTTCAGTCCAAATTTACTTAAACTGCTGAAATCCACAGCTCAGCCAGTCTTGTTATAAACCTTCAAGTCACTTCAGAATATAACTTTACATTGTATCCACCTCTCAGTAAGTCTTTCTTTGGCCTGTTTTGGGTTCATTTATTCAGTTTTCTACAAAAAAGTAAAATCTGGTGGTTTTAAAATGCCGGCTTTCTGATAGTGGTGAGTACTGGTACTGCACCCCTTTTTGGGATTTAAGAAAATGAATTCCCAACAGTTATGGGTTTGCTTTTGGCAATCAGCATTGCCACTCCCAATGGTTTCAGACTACTGTGTGGGTAGTCCAATGGTGGTTTTAGGCAGTTTCCTTCTGTGCCCATAACATCGGCAAAAATGAGTGGCAGCCTATTCTTCATGCATTTCCCTGTGCATTTTCTGGGAAGCTCTGGCCATCATGATGTTTTCATGTCAGTACTGCACAGTTTTGAGGTAGGGCTCGGATGCATGGGTAAATACATCCCACATACTTGAGGGCCTCTATAGCGAATCTAGTTGCCAGGCACTCTAGTTCAGTGGTGGTGGATCGAAGGAATGGTGGGATGGAGCTTCTAGCTAATAAAGAGATGGAGTTTTGCACCATGTTACGGATTTGTGTGGTGCCCCTAAACCTACTGGAAAAGCATCCTTTTGCAATATAAGAAGTTCATTCAAATTGGGCTTTATTTAGAGGGGGAATGATAAAGGGAGCCCTTCAACATCCAAAGGTCTTCTCTATACTCTCTGTCCCTTGGATGCAATTAAATTTGGATTCTTTCACTTGGTCAGTCAGAGGTCCCGCAGTTGTTGAAACATTTGGAATAATGCAAACGTAGTACCCAATTAATCCCAGGAAAGCTCACAATTTCTTCTTTGTGTTGGGGTGTCAAAATGTTCTGGATACTTTCAACGTATACTTCTTGCTGTTTTACCGTCCCCTTTCCAACTTAGAGCCCTTTGTAGTCGACTGAGGGCAGAAGAAGTTGCCATTTTACCAGACCACCTTATATCCACCTTCCTGAGACTTTGGGAAGCAACAACTCCTTACACTTGGAAAAAAACGTTGTCTTCATGGTTAATGTGCCAATGCTCCCATAGGGTGCAATAGAATATTAGGATTTGCTGAATAATAAACGTGTACATTGGATAAGGCATAGGAGAGGGTGGTATTCAGGTATCAGAAAGGATACTGTGAACCGTAGTAGACATAGACAACTCAACAATCCAAATTATGATTATGTGCAGCTAGTATTTACCAATGAGTTGATAACTGGAGGGCTGCTTTCAATTGAATCTAAGTCCTACCCGCCTAATGGCTGCATTAAGATCAAGGCCAACCCAGATCCACTGCACCCTTGCTAAAAATGATGGCCATTGGAGTCTATTAGAGAACTTGTCCGTAATGACACCCAGTCTAGAGGCCCCAGCGCTGTATGTGTACCCACGGTCCCATTAAGTCCAGTTGAGGTTGCTGAAGACAGTGATGATCTAGAAGCAGTTAACCTTGCTACTCAAGATCTATGAATCATGTATTGGAACATTGCTGGTTTAACTAAGCACCTGGTCGATGATATCTGGTGCAAATTTGTTAGAGAGCATCAGATTGTCTGTTTTCAAGGGACTTGGACTACTGGAATTGAACGATTGCAAGGTTTTGCATGTAATAGTATGCCAGCTTAAATGGTAGGGCGAGAATACCAAGCGGGGGATTAACCACATCGGTTGATGTTTCGCGCAATGCACTTGTACAAGTAATTGGCACCAAATATAATGTTTTACAAGAGCTCCTAATAAACTTGGTGGGAGGTGAAGAATATTTAATCTTTAGTCTCTATAATTGACCAACTCAAAAGAACAGGTTGAAAACAATTAATCTTGTTAAAGCTTGCATTGAAAAATGCAAAGAGAGGGGTGGGCCGGAAGCATAAGTTATAGTCCTTGGTGACATAAATGTACAGTTTGGCCCATTGTTTCTACTGGATGGCAGCTCTTATGATGAACATGTGGCCTGGGACAGAGTGGATCTTATAGCAAAAGCGCCAGCATAAGTATGCCCTCGTGGTGACATGGACCTGGATTTCACCCGACCTCAGATCTCATCATGATAGATCTGCAGGAGATAAACCTGCAGCAGTGACATATTCATATGGGATTACCACTAGTGATAGTGACTATATTCTCTTGCAAATCCAATCATGGAAAATGATAAGAGATTTCTCTGTAATTTATTTATGTATTTATTTATTCGTATTTTTTTAAAGCGCACATCAGCCCATGGGCATTGTGGCGCTGTTACAGGCATACATTGCTGGTTACAGAGGAATGCAAGGTGGTTACATTAAACAGTTACGTTACAGATTTATATAATGGTTACATGTGTTAGAAATTTGAGATCATTGGAGTTACATAATGCCTGTACTGTGGTAAGTACAGCGCGAATTATCGGATTGTATGAAAAGTGTGGTTTTGAGAGATTTGCGAAAGGTAAGCAGAGAAGGTTCTGCTCTGAGAGTATTTGGTGGGGCATTCCAAAGTGTGGGTGCTATGTGAGGGAATCCAATGCCGCCGGCATTGGCTCTTTTTATGTACGGTAGACAGAGTTAGTTAGCAAGGTGGCTTCTAGTGGGGCGGGCAGAGGTGTTTTTGGAAATGGTTTCTGATAGGTAGGATGGGGTGGAGAGATTGATTAATTTGTGCGTGAGGGTGAGTATTTTGAAATTGATCCTTTCCTTGACAGGGAGCCAGTGGGCATTGCGTCTGATCTGGGAAATGTGGTCCCTTTTTGGAATGTGTAGGGCTGCGCTGAGCGCATTGTTTTGTATAGTTTGGAGCCTGTTGATGTTTTTTGTGGAGGTGCCTGCCAGGAGGGCATTGCAGTAGTGAAGTCTGGCTCCTATTGTAGCTCTGGCAATTTTTGGGTGGTTAGAAAGGGTTTTATGGCCGTTATGAGTTTGGTGGTATGAGCGGAGGCAGAGGCCATGGCGCTGACCTGTCTTTTATTGATAGTGTGGAGTCTAAGTAGACTCCAAGGGTCTTTACAGATGTTGAGACTGGTATGTTAGTGTGATCGATGATGAAGTGAGTGTATTTAGTGTTGAGTTTAGAGAGGGTTTCCTTGTGGTCCAAGATGATGATCTCAGTTTTATCCCCGTTTAAGCAGAGACCATTGATTGCCATCCAAGTTTGGATGGTGGCATATATCTGGAGGAGTGCTGCTGCGTCATGGTTGTAATCTCCGGTGAGAGGGAGGAGGACTTGGGTGTCATCAGCGTAGTTCATGTACGCTATGCCGAGCGCATCCAGCAGGTCAAAGAGAGGTTTGGTGAACAAGATGGAGAGGGTGGGTGCTGTACATGAACCTTGGGGGACTTCACAGTTGATAGTAGTGGGGGTGACGTGGGCCTGGTCAGAGTAAACCTTCATGGCCCTTCCTTCTAAGAAAGAGGTTATCCAAGAGGAAGCTTTGTCAGAGAAGTGGGCTGCGTTGGAAAAGTGGGAGGTGAGGATTTCATGATCCACGAGATCAAACGCAGCGGAGAGATCGAGAAGAAGCAGGAGAGCAGGTTTACCAATATCCATAATTTTGGTGATTTGGTTCTTGCGATCTACGAGGGCAGTTTCTGTGCCATGGCCTTTGCGGAAGCCAGATTGTCTTCTACCAAGGATGGCATTGGATTCCAGATATTGTTGGATTTGGATGTGTGCGGCTTTGTCCAGGATTATGAGGAGGAAAGGAACGGTTGTGATGGGGCGGTAATTGTTGGGGCAAGTGAGGTCTAGTGTGGTTTTTTTTTAAGAGTGGACGAACCCACGCTTCTTTTAGGCTTTGTGGTACTAAGCCGGAAGAGAAGGATGCATTGATAAATAAAGTGATAATGGGGGTGAGAGAGTCTGCACATTCTTTTATGATGGTATGGGGGCAAATGTCTCCCTTGCAGGTGGAAGGTTTGATATGTTTGAGGAGGTTGGCAACTTCCATTTCTGTGACGTCTCTGAAGACGAAGAGTGGAATTTGAGAGGGTTGTTTAGGTGGAGAGGGCAGGTGAGGAGTGTCCTGGTTGGGAAGGGCATTGCGCAGAGTTATTATTTTGTCTTGGAGCATTTTGACTTTGTTGATGAGGGCATCCTGGATGCTGGAGCACCAGGCTTTGTCTTTAGTTAATTCATCCGGGCAATAGCAGGGGAGGTGAGATCTTTGAAGATAGTGAACATTTCCTTGGTTTTTGATTTGGCATTAATGATTCTATGGTTGAAGGATGCAGATTTGGCTATGCATATGGCCTTTTTGTATGCGGATGAAATCTCTTTAAATTCGTTTAGGGAGGACTGGTTGGGCAAGGATTGCCAATTGGCTAGCACTCAGCGTTTGTTGGTACGTAGAGTAGCTAGCTCTTCCGTGAACCAAGAATTAGAGTGCATAGATTTTTTCTCTTTTTTGTCTTTCAGGGGGGCTATGGACTCAATGGCTGTGGGTGAGTGTGCAATGTATTGAATTGAGCGTTATCATCGACCACTTAAATTGTTATTAAGTAATTGTAACACCCGGAAGCTCATGAGTGGGAATAATACTAACTCTGCACCAATTGTAATTGAGGGGCATTCTAGACTGTCCATTAAATGGGATCTCATTAAAGTAGGTGATGTATTACCTTGTATCTACCAAATAATATTACCATCATTGGACAAAATGGCTACTTTTCAGCTGCAGCAATTCATGGAGAACATGGGTGTCCTCCATGAAAAACAGTTTGGTTTCCATAAGAATTATGGAACAGAAAGTGCTCGTATGGATTTGCGTACGTACATATTGGGGGCACTGGAAAAGAGTGGGTCTGGGCTGCTGATTCTATTGGAGCTATCTGCAGCCTTTGACCTCCTTGATCATAAACGACTGTTGAGGGCTCTGTCCGTCATTGGGCACTGTTCTGATAAAGCTGTTGAGTGGATGGACTTGTTCCTCTCTGGTCGATACTCAAGAGTGTGTTGTGGGGATGCTTCATCTGGATCTGTTCAGATCTCCTGTGGAGTAGTGCAAGGTGCGTGTCTCTCGCCATCGTTATTAAATATATATATCAAACCTTTATGTGTCAAACTCGAGACTTTAGGCATACAATTTTGGAACTACGCTCATGGTTTTCAGTTAACTATGGAGCTTTGTGGTGACAATGAGTCAGACCAAGTTAAGTTAAATAATGTCTACCTGACTATTAAAGACTGGATGTCTACAAATTGGCTTTGCTTAAATGCCTCCAAAACGGAACAAATGGTCCATGGCTCATTGCATGCTAGTGATGTGCTTTGCCCCTTTTATCGAAGCTTTGACGTTGATAGGGACCACATCACCGTTGTGGATAGAGTTAAAACACTCAGTATATATATGGAAGCTTCCTTGAATGCCAATGCTCACGTAAACTATGTGGCTAAAAATTTGAATTATTATCTGATGGTTTTGAGACAGATCTGTCCTCTAGTCACCCATAAAAAACCAGGAAAAGCTCATACGAGCGATTGTCCTTCCAGGCAGGATTATTGTAATTCATTGTTTGCTGGGAAAAGTAAGGACTGCCTGGGTAGGATACAGAAAATTCAAAATTATTCGGTCCATTTGGTGTGTAACATGTCTGGAGAGAACGTGTGTTCGAAGCTAGGAAGAGTCTGCACTGGCTCCCGGTTGCTGAGAGAATTCAGTTTAAAGTTCTGACCTTGGGACACAAATGTTTGTATGGCAATGCACCCTCCTACCTCAAAGAGAGGTTGGAAATGTACCAATCGGCTCACAACCTAAGATCATCAGACACTTCCAGTCTATGAACTTCCCGGTTTAGGAGAACCCGTGGGATGGGGCGTTCCTTTCCAGTATTGTTGGCCCTGGCATGAAATAAGCTTCCTGTGAACATGCAGACCGAAAAGAACCACCTTTTCTTTAGGAAAAGCTTGAAGACCTTTGTCTTTGCATAGTAAGAATCTATTCGGGATGGATAGCTCACTATCCTGTAGGTCAGATTTGTCTGTTTTGTTGTCCTTGTTTCATTTTATGCAGTGCCCTGATGCCTATGGCTGTTGGTGCTTAACAAATAAATAAATAAACTGGAGAAAGTGTTGCTTGATTCTTAGTTGGCAGCAGTTGATGTCATAGCCTATGAGGGTATTGTGTCTAAAACCTCTTATCTAGTCACATTAAACCTAGAATCCTGGTTGCTAGGAAGGCCTCTAAAAAGACCAAATAGTTTCATAATGATGGTAAATTAGAGAAATGACAACTAATGGGGTGCGTTAAAAGCACCATGAGGTCTGAAGCCAAAGATGTCCATATTGACACGGGCAACCACCAACAAGTAATTGCTGATAAGAAAAAAATATGCCATAGGTAGATGGACTGAATTTAGGGATGCCACAATCGATAGAGATTGTGTAAAGTACTGGAAGACCGTTGCTACTGCAATTTCTGAAAACATAAAAATACAGTATGGCAATATCCCTCAACAGAAAAGGTACAAACATTCAAGGAACTGTATCGTGAAATGAGACCATCCATGGATATGAACAATTCTGTAGTTTATTATGGGGTTATCCTATCTGATCCTGAAACTGAGCCTATAGTGTTCTCCATGGAGGAAGTGATTACTGCTTTACTTGCCCATAAAGCACCATGGTCAGATAGATTACCCCAAGATCTGTTTAAGTCAGGACTACTAATATGGGGCCCATTTCTGGTTTGATTATTTAATGCGATTATTCTTACATCTATCATACCAGAATCATGGAGAAAATCAGAAATTATTACCATGTAAAGAAAAAGGGGATCACAGTGAACCATTAAACTTTCACCCAATTTCATTATTGGATTCTACTGGCAAACTATTTTCTACGGTATTTCCAGAAAATGTGGATCGATGAGAATAACCTCCGGCCACCCACCGGTTGGCTTTCGGGCTGGAGTCAGAACTGTAGATCAGGCTTTAAGGCTTAATCCGTTGGTACAGAAAAATGTTACACTAAGAAGAAGGAATTCATATACTGTATTTATTGATTTAAAAAGAGCCTTTGATGAACTCCCAACATGTAAACTATGGGAAAGGTTGATCAGATTGGGGATTCCACGTACTTTGTTAAAAACACTCAAGTTCCACTCAACGCAGCAGTTGTGAGATGGGGCTTGGGGGTGAAACAACTGCCTCTTTCAAGGTACGGGAAGCAGTATGCAAAAGGATGTGTCCTGATGACAATACTTTTTAGCCTGTTATGTTAATGGAGCAATAGAGACTGTGCTCTCTTACAGTAAGATCGTTGTTTTTGTCCTCCCTCTGTTTCCCCCCTTCTTGTCTTGTCGCACCTAGAAACACTTGAGTACAGACGTGTTATAAATGCATATAATATCATATCATTACGCAACAGATGCCCCATCTTTAGGGAAGGACAAATACCGAGTATTGATGTTGGCCGATGATGCGGTCCTGGTGTCCATGACCCCCTCTGGGTTAAGAAAGCAACTACAGTTATTTATTACATCTTGCAAAAACAATGGCCTTCTATTTATTTATTCTAAAACCAAAGCTATAGTATATAACCCTCTAAGAAATAAACAACTGAAATGAAGCCTCTGAAGTGGTGATTCATCCAGAGAACAAGTGAGATAATTTGATTATTGAGGCATCAGTTTCATGGACACAGGGAGTTGGGCACAGCACCTGAAACAAATATAACCTTACATTGAGTAGGTATATTGCGGCTAGTGTTAGATTTGCAAGAGATCGTGGAGATGGTGTACTGAGGCCAACTATTAATATGTATAAACTCCAAGCTCCTTCAGCAGCTCTTCTTGGCTTAGAGATTTGGGGACATCGCAATGTCAAAAAGTTGGAGGTTCGCGGAAATATGTTCCTAAAAATTGTCTTGAATCTACTATGAGCAATCCTATGATCCCACTTCATGCGGTCATGAGGAAATTGCCTTGAGTTAAATAGTACGGGATTTCGTCCTCAACGCATTGCTTTTTTGTGTTCGAATTTGGAGTGTAACTTCATTAATAAAATATAGGGTGAATTAGAAGATCTTTTACAGCAGAAGTGGGTAGTCGCTTGCCCTGGTTCAAACATACATGTCAAAGAGTTATCATTTCATCTAGGTGATAGTAATTGCTGTACAAACTCGAACATGATTGAACCAAGCATAAAATTAGCCATACAGCAAGAACTTCAACGAAAAGAGGTAGAACAGACTATCGATAAGAGCTTACACTGCCCCCTCCTTAGATTTTATTGGGACTGTAAAACAATAATAGGTTATGAACAATACCTAGATCTCATGGAACACAAACTGGCCTGTGCTCTATTTATTAAGTTTTGATGTGGTATCTTACCTTTAGTCATACCCACACCTTTCAATAGGGCAAGACCCCATCTGATCATTGCCCGCCTACTATGCATCAGAGAGAAACAGAGATGCACTTTTTGTTATAATTTATTACATTTATAAAGCGCAGCCTACACTGACAAGGGCATCATGGCGCTAGGTAGACAGAATAAAAGAGGAACCTGCTCTATTTATGCTAGCATTAGAAGACATTATGTGAAGCCTACACTTAATGAATGAAATATCTGTAATGTATTGGCTGCCATTCTAGCATGCAGAAATACAGAAAATAAAGCCTTGTTTTACGGGGGCCAGCTTTTTATACCATGCTTGGATTTGTTAGAGGAAAGCACTGAATGATGCATGGCAGCCTGCAATATCTGTATAAAAGCTTGGAAATCATGTTCTTATTACTGGTCAGTTGGGACATCACAACAGATCTGCATTAATAAAATGACATCACAACTGCTCTGTAATGAGTTATTACGCTTCATTTCAGACATCACAATGCCTGCTGCTTGAGCCAGCAGAGAACAGAATTTCAGCTGTCACTGCAGCACTTAATTAAAGCTCTGGCAAGCTTTTCAAATTCCTTGCTTGGCTGGCTTTAAAGCCAGTAATTGGCAATTTGTTCTATGTATTTTGAGAAGCTCCATAAACTATTTTTTCTGAAGCACATTAGGTGTTGCACAGAAGCCTTTTCAAATCCAAGTATATTCTGCATTGATTCAATGGATCAGCAAATTAAGGAGTAACCCTGATCCAGCCTTACCGGGGCCGAGTTAAGGGGCCGAGTTAAAGGCCCAAGCATAGCCAGGGTGTTTAACGAGGGCCCTCAGGCCGTTATCACCTGATCCGGCTGGCCGGAGAGGGTATTATTGCTATTAGCACCCTGGGTTGCGAATCCGATCTCCAACCTATATATGCAGCAATACTTTTATTAGCTATGGGCCTCTTTAGCTTGTCTGCATCTTGCATTATTTTCTTATTGCAGTATACAATGCTGCATTCTGCAGCAGAACTGAAAAGTATAGTCTATGTATGTGTTAACATCTCATTTCACTTAGCTGTTTACCTTCTTTCATACCCCTAAACAGAAGGTAAGAGTGGGCTGCACTAGCAGTGTCAGTTCCAGACACTTTTCTGCCGTGCTCCCTTTGTTAGGCCATCTTCTCCTGGGACATTTATTTTCTTGGACCTCTTAAGTGAGATCTGGATTTAAACTATGTTCACATATTAGGAGAAAAGGGAAAGGTTAGTTTGAGCGATCTTTAATTTCGGTATTAGGTCAATAGAGCTTTTTAAAAAAAATAAAAATAAAAATAAAAAAACGATTTAGAAAGACCGCTGTGTGACCGCACAGAGCGGTCCTTCTAAATCGAACTGTCAGCTCCTCCATCGCACATAAGGTGTGGGGGTAGGTGGAAACCTTCATTATTTCCATTTTTGTAGGACACCTAAAATCGGACAAAAACAATCAGTCTTTTGGTTTGGCGACCTACAAAAATCGAAATAATGACATAGAACCTTAATTTCTGCATATATTACCCTACAACTTGGGAAGACGCAGCCTTGTTCGGACATCTGTGGGTGGGCTGGTTTAGTCTGGCATGAGAAGTGAAAATGGGGAGTTATAGGGAGATCTCTGTGGAAGATCTGAATCAGAGTGGTATCTACAGTTTTTTACAGGGTGGTAACCCTTGACAGACATGTGTCTGCATTTGGTTATTTGTACAAATGGAAGTGGGATATTCTGGCAAGGCTGTGGACTTAGCCTTTCCATTCAATAATTGTCTCTAAATATCATTGCCAGTCTTTGTGCTCAAGTGGCACCCGGGGTCTGACTCCTTCAGGTGTCTCTGTTGAGAGAATGTATAGGTCTACCTTAGCAATGTGTTCTTCTTGGCATTATATACTCACTTAGGAATTCTATCACTCATTAATATTCATGATTTTCTAATTGTGAAAGCCACATTAATGTTTGATTTGCCTTGCTAAAGGCCACAGGGGAGAAACACGTGTATGCATTCTGTGTGTGTAGAAATGAGACAGGTGGCACTCTCTCTCTCTCCCTTCTTTATGTATTAATGTGAAGGCTTTTGGGGGATTTTGCAGTATTACTATCTTTTGTATATTTTCTAGTGAGATAGTTGTCTACCAATGGTTATGGACATTAAATATAGTAGATACCAATACAGAGCTTAACAATCACAAACGTATGACTACAGATCGCTAAGTGTTCTTATAATAGACTACATATGTGAAAATGACTACAGATTACTAGATGCCTTAGAACTCAACTAGCTAGCACAAGAGTGCAGTCAGTCTTGTAAACCCATACTGTATTACTAAATGTAGTGTGGGGCCCTGTGATGGACAGTTGATGTGCTCAAGCGGACCCTTGGAGCACTCTGGCTTTTATTGCTTGAGAGTACATTTCATTTTCCCCACAAAATAAACACCAGAATAGTAATTTTGGAACTGGCAAGCATAGTATCCAAGAGTAGCTAAGTTAAGAATAGACTCTGTGAAAGGTGAGTGCCTAAGGATACAGAGTATGTGGAGAGGGAGGGGGTGTAGATGTCTGACCTTCTGTATGCAGCAACAGTCTGGCACCATTTTATGTGATATAACCAAGTCTTTGGCTCAGGGATATTCAGCCTTTGGAGGCTTCTGCAATGTCTTTTTCTGTTGAAACAATGCACCAGAGAACAGGAGAACAAGCGCTCGTTTACGTAATCCTGGGGGCCCAAACAGCCACACGCTGGCAGGTTTTATAGACAGAACATCTGGGAGGAAATACATGGTTCTTCTGTGTGCAATGACCTAAAGAAGGCTGTATGGAAGTTCATAGGGCCTGCTATCAGAGTTAAGGGGATGGTTATCCAGACACAGACCCAGTACCACCATCATTCATCTTATGGTGCATTGAAACCGCTCTCACAAACAACTACTTTTCAAATTCGAATTCGAAGGAGCATTCTATCAGCAAATAGAAGGGATTGCGATGGGGGGAATGATGGTCCCAAGCATTGCAAACCTTTTCGTGGAGTTCTTTGAAAAGAAATACATATACCCAGATACCAATCCATTCAATAACAAAATCCTCAAATAGACTAGGTATATTGACGACATTTTAATCATCTGGGATGGAACACAAGAAGACACCAGGTTGTTCCACGAATGGATCAACACCCTAAACCCACATGTACAATTTACGATAACAGTGAGTAACACCACCACACATTTTTTGGACCTCACGATATTTCATCAGAATGGACAACTAATGGTGAAACCCTTTCACAAACCGAAAGATCAAAATGAATTACTCGATTTCTCAAGGCATCATGTGAAACACCTTCGAGATAATCTACCATTTGGCCAATTCTTGAGGCTAAAAAGGAACAGCTCTCAAACTAATATATAAGAGGAGGAATGTGAGAGTCTAAGCCAAAATCTACAAAAACGAGGATACCCAAAGAAAATGGTTCGATGGTCAGCAAAGAGAGGGAACAACAGCAGAGAAGCACTGTTGGAAATCAAACAACCTAAAGCAATGGATGAAAGACTGGTTTGTGTTAGTACCTTTACGGATCTAAGTATAAAAATTTAAAATATCATCCAGAAATACTGGAAAGTATTCAACTCCTCTACTACACAACTTGCTTGCCCCATTTTTGCGTACAAGAAAAGTACATCTATTGGAAACAAGATCAGTACGAGTAAACTAAAAACAAGCCAAACGCAGTGAGAACTTGACCGTCTGGAACACTGGGAAACCAAGGGGACATTATCCATGTGGTTCATGTGGAGCATGCAAGATGACAAAGAAGAGTCTAGAAGTAGACATCGGGACAAATAAGAAATGGACACAAAGGAGCTTTTCAAACTGTAACACCACCCACGTGACCTATATGATAAGATGCCCCTGTGGCCTCCCATATGTAGGGGAAAACCAACCGAAAAATCAAAACAAGAATAATTGAGCACCAGAGTTGTCTCAAGAACCAAACAGAAAAGGCCCCAATGATTAAACACTTCCAAGAAAAAAATCATGCATTTGATGACTTTACATGGACAGTACTACAAGTGTTCAAAGGAGACAATACGTCCCGAGTCGAAAATGTACTGTTTAAAAGGGAGCAGGAAATGATTTACATCATACAAAGTGATGTGCGAGGACTGAACGAGGCCATTGAATGGCTTAAGATCAGACAATAAAGGAACAATTTAGTGACCGGTAAACCCTAAACTGGGGCGTGGATCAAAGCACCCAAAGGTGGTCGTAGTGACCAATGTACCTACTTGCGGTACTCAGGGTCGTTGTAGAGTATACATAAAAATTAGTAATCAACACTCCCAAGAGCACCCTTAAACTCCCATCAACACCTCCGGGGTCCATATGCCCCCCCTTTTTTTTTAAAGGGGGCCTACAGACGATTAGAATGATTTCAGTGGATATGACCCATGTTCAGATCACCATACTTTGGTTGCTACACCACTCTGCATTAACAAATGTATAATAGAACATGGTACAATAGGCTAAAGTACCAAACCCTTCCACATGTACTAACAACCCTGCGATTTTTTTACAAGCACTCTAGATATCCCTAAGCGAATTTATCGCCTTACTATGCCAGTGCAGGGTGACTTTTGCCTACCCCAAAGTAGGCTTTCCCAAGTAAATAGACAACACTTATTCCTAGATTTCGTAATACCAAGCAGGACATTTCGAACCACTCCAAGATGGCCCGCTGCAAGCCAGAGAGCAGCAACATAGAAAATGTACAATCCTGTTGTTTATATCTACGTTGCCATGATGCTGGCTATCAACGAAGGACACAAAGCCGACGGCTAATCCAGCCGCAAACTGCTGCTAGATAGAGAGCTACTCAGGTAGTTACAAAGACAGCTACTTGGCGCATCCCATTCAGCTCGGAAATGAGTAATAGATCGTAGTGGCTGCTTTCATTCATTTTTTATAGTAGGCACGCATTACAGATCGCTCGGTCATCACTGGGCAGTGGCCGCTATACGAGTGGGGCGACATAAGGAGATACCAGACTAAGGACAGCGATAAAGGTAGGTGCAAACATTTTTTTTTAACATACATGACCGCATGCTTAAAGCTTAAAAGAGATACTACAATGAATGGATACAAAAAGCAGGAAACACCTAGAAAGAAATGTTCAAGATCATAAACGAGATGAGAAACCTATCTACGTGCAACAACATACCGATCCCTACATAAAAACTACGCGATAACCTTGCTGACCACTTTAAGAATAAAATCACTAACATTCAGTTAATCATACAAAGCAAGACAAAAAGTCCTCAACCAGCCAACACCAAAGTCAACGACCAGACTAAACCTCTTCCCACCTATCTCAACAGATAAATTCAGCAACCTGGTGAGCAAAAACAACCGAGCGGTTTCCCCAGCAGATCCTTTCCCCCAGATGTCTACAAAGCCATCCTCGGCCAACGAACAGCGGCAGAATACTACCCCAACCTCTTCAACCTCTCACTAGCAACAGGATCAGTGCCACAAGCCTTCAAATCGGCCTACATCAAAACACTCCTTAAAGATACCTCGAGAAACGTGGAAAACCCTACAAACTACAGACCAATCTCAAACATATCATACCCGGCAAAACTACTAGAAAGCAAATCCGGGAATACATGGAAAATAACCAGCTGCTGGATAAGGCTCAAGTAGGCTTCAGACCCATAAGAGGAACTGAAACTGCACTACTATCTATCTGGGACGACCTAAAGACCAACACAGATTCCAATATTAACTCTGCATTAATACTATTCAAACTCTCAGCAGCCTTGAACACAGTCAAATACGACACTCTCATCAAAACACTAGAAAATATTGGGATCGGCAACACTTCTCTCCTCTAGTTAAAATCCTTCCTGACAGAAAGAACAGAAACAATCTGGCTAGAGTCATTCAAATCAGCACCTCAGAAAAGAACATGTGGAGTCCCACAGGCCTAATCGCTTTCACTGTTACTCTTTAACGTCTACATGACTCCACTGATAAACCTCATCAAAAAACATAGCCTCACCTGCTACAACTACGCACACGGCCCATAAATCATCTACAAAATCAACGCCAATGAAGAGCAAAACCCAACTCTAGCCAACTGCCTCAAGCTCAACCCAGACAAATGTGAAATCACGATTACACCAAGCGACCTGGCAAACAACCAGGACATTCCATGGCCCGCTGAATTAGGCAACTCGCCTGAACCATCCAAGGTGGTCAAAAATCTTGGAATCCTAATGGACAACGAGCTAACACTAGAACCACAAGTAAACGCAGTAGTTAGATGCTTCTTCCACCTCCACGCGATAAAGAAAATACTTCCCTTTTTTCCTTCACACACAGAACGCTCGCCATCATCTCCCTCATCATGTCAAGAATAGACTGTGCCAACAGCATTTACATCAGAATGCCCGAATTCCTGTTAAAGAAGCTACAACTAATACACAACGCAGCTGCAAGAATACTCCTTAAACTCACAAGAAGAGTACACACCACACCAGCCCTGAGAACATTGCATTAACTGCCAGTCAAAAAAAAATCTTCTTCAAAATGCTCTGCATAATACACAGAGCCAAGGAGCGGAATGCATACAGGAGACAATCGCCATCCACAAACCAACACAAACACTAAGATCCACCAACGACATCCACCTCGAGCACAAACAATGCTCAAAACAAATATTTTGAGAATCAGTATTTTCCAGCATAGCAGTGAAACTCTGGAACTCGCTCCCAAAGGAAATACGAACAACAGAGGATCAGCTCAAGTTCAGGAACTTATCAAAATCATGGATCTTTAACATTCCGAGCTAAAGAAAACCTTGGAGCAACAAATACTCCACCCACCACAACCCAAGAGAACTCCAGGCAACTGAAACACTCAAATGTCAACCATGAACACTCGAGGAACAAGACTAAGCAAAAGAGCCAACCCATTGCAACAAACCTAAGCAACCCAACCAACCCTAATAATAACTCTATAACCCTCTAGCACTCACTATATCCACCAACAGCATAACAGACCTGACACAAAACTCAGACACTAAATACTGAACTACAAATACTCTTCCATTCCTCCACAACACCCAACACACACAGGAATATTTGCATACAACACACAATTGCCAATCTACCAAATCATATCAGCAAACAGTGACCGGTTTTTCCAAACTGAAGCTACCAACAGCACATTAAAGCTTTCTTGCCCCTCTTAACCCAACTAACCATCCCAACCCCCTTCCTTTTCAGAGCTGCCTGAATGCCTGGAGGGGATAGGACGAAAATGTCAAACCCCATCACAGCGAACCCGAACTCTGTTTTTTTTCAGTTGAATTTTTGCAAATTTTTCTTACAAATATAGAAGGTAAGTGGGGTTGGGGTATTAATTAGGCATGGGGGATAGGGAATGCAAGGGGGAATCCCCCCGCATTTATTTTCAAGAAAAAGTGCAAACTTTCAGAGAAAACATTTAAATTTTTAGCATTTCGGGTAAAAGATGCACAGTCATCACATAGATCCACCTAGAGACCATGGAAAGTGGCAGGCTTGATACTGTTTAAAATGTGGACAATTATTAGTGAACACCATTTGTTATCAAATATATTGTAATTGAATAACTTTACATGAAAACTTCTATTTCTTTGAATAATTAATGTTTTTAGAATCGAATGGGATGTATGCAGTATGAGCGATTGTGTTATTGAATTAGAATTTATATTGGTAATTTTTACTATTGGAATCTGCAATTTATATTTAATCAGAATGAAATAAAACAATGAATAAGTATTTACAGCTCCAGTCTCTATCTCACTAGTCTCTTCTAGTTCTTCCACCTGGCACCACAACTGTTCTATTTATAATTGTTCTACCTCAGAGTGCCACTGTATTAGAGGTATCCACCCTCCGGTTTTTGTTTGAGCGCATGTTCAAACCATACCCTATTTCCTTTCCCTCATTTGTTTTCCAGCTCCCTACCTCAATCTTTTTTAAGGATATGCTTGCGCTGCTTCTGTGCATCAATATATTTCTTCTGCATGCAGCCCGAGACCTCCTACACTCCAGATCCTCATGCGCTCTGACCTTATGACTAATGTTTCTGGTTGTACATCATGTTTGTCTGGTTTGATAAGTCGATCTTTACCAACGTTGCCGTCAGTGCTTTAGTCACAGTCATGTATGGTCCTCCTGCTTTTCTACCACGCCCTGTGCATCAGGTTGCTATTCTCTCATCTCATACACTGGACTCAATTCATCTGTGGGAGTTTCAGGATTTTATCATCCATCAGCAGGTGAGTACCAATTTGTTTACCCAAGCATGTTTGTCAGGTGATTGCGTCTAATGACTCACAGATGCAGAGATGTGCTTGGGGAGCTCTACAACCAGGAACACTCCTGCAGTGGCTCTCAGATCTACTATTAGTGCCACTGCTAGGAACTAACTCCCTCCAGGTCCAAAGCTGAGGTCCCATTGTTGCGTAACAGTACCAGAATCCAAAGCAAAGGACTTTGTGGACATCAAGGTTCCAATGCCTAACATTGCTTCAAAGGATAATTCGAAGAAGCATACAAGGCAGACAAGGCTCACTCGGATGAACACCCCACATTTGTGTCATCTTTGATTCCTCTCCCTCCTTCTGTCTTCACATTGCGGACCTTGCCAAGAAGGCCCACTATCAGCTGCACCTCCTCAGAGATATTCTCCCTTTCCTCACCTTCCCCCAGAAACTCAACGCTCCAGAGCTCTGCTCCTCTCTAGGCTTAACTACTGTAACAGCCTCTGTCTCAATCTTCCTTCATCCTCCCTCTGTCCCCTTCAACTAATCCAGAATAGGACTGTAAGACTTATCCTTGACCTCAATCCCAGGGAGCACTTCACTCCAGCCCTAATTTCTCTCCACTGGCTGGATACCCAGATAGATTTTATAAAAAATATGCAGATATTCTTGCCTCCAGACTAATGAAACTATTTAATTCCTTCAAGGCTAAAGGCAATATCCCCAGATCAATGAATGAGGCTAAATTGGTTGTGTTCCCCAAGCAAGGTAAGGACCTGTTACTCCCAGACTCGCATAGACCAATCGCCTTAATACATTTGGACGGGAAATTGTACACGAAAATACTGGCTGCAAGGCTCCTCTCACATTTACTTCCGACTCTTGTTGCCCCAGACCAATCAGGATTTATACGAGCCAGACAAACATCGGACAACACGCGTTGGGTGTGCCACCTGATAGAAAAAGCAGAACTGACTCAGACACGAGCAGTACTCGTGTCATTAGACGCACAAAAAGCTTTTGACAGGGTAGAGTGGTTGCAGCTCTTCAGCACAATGGAACAAATGGGGTTCGGGACAATCTTTTTACGACTAGAAAAAGACAATTATAATACGCCAATAATGCGGGTTGCCCTAAATGGAATACTTTCGGAAGCAGTGACACTGGGTAGGGGTACAAAGCAAGGGTGCCCGCTATCGTCATTGTTGTATGTGATATATTTGGAACCGTTGTTGGCCAGAATCTGGGAGACAGAGCAGGTGAAAGGGAGAGTGATGGCAGAAAATGAACATAAAATGTTGGCCTTTGCAGACGACATGCTGGTGGCATTGACTGGCCCGGAATAATCCCTCCCGGAGCTGATGCAAGAAATATAACTTTTTGGTCCATCTCAGGTTTGAAAATCAATAGGCAAAGGTCGGAATTACTAAATATAACAGAAGACCCGGACACAGTAGAGAGACTGGCCCAAACAATTCGCCTAAATAAGGCTGAAGGAGGTTTTACATACTTAGGGATCATATTGACATCATCATTGAGCCAAATGTATAGAGCGAACTACCCAAAGCTTCTGAAACAAATTAAAATAGACCATATGAAATGGAAGCCGCTAAAAATATAATGGTGGGGGAGAATGGTTGCAATTAAAATGATAGTACTTCCAAAACTTCTTTATTACTTCCAAACCCTACCTATCAGAATACCTAAAGCATTTTTCAGTTCCCTAAACAAATAAGTAGGGGTTTTACAAGAGTATCAATGTCTACGCTGACAACATTGAGGAGTCAGGGTGGACTGGCACTCCCCCATTTCTGCTGGTATTATAAAACGGCACAGCTACGGGTGACAAAGGAATGGGTAGCACACTCCCCTCAGCACATATGGACCAGACAAGACAGAGCGGTAGCGGGATCCCCTCTCTCAGGCTTACTGTGGCTGAGAGGACATCACAGGGATCCAAATATCAAAATAAGTGAGGTGGTGGGAGTGGGGGTTGCGGTGTGGGATAGAGCGATCAAAAAAGGTGCCTTAACGACACACCCCTCCCTATTTTATCCAATGTGCGGGAACCAGGATTTCCAACCAGGGATGGGGCAAACAACATATAAGAAATGGGTGAAGGCGGGGTGTTGCACGCTCTGGGATATGTACCATGGGCAAAACGTAATGACATTAGAGGAATACAAACAGACCCTAGGGATAACGGACAAGGATGAATTTAAGTATAACCAACTAAAGCACTTGGTCACTCCCCCCCCCCTATAAAAGAAGCAGCCACAAGAGCATTGATGCACTTTGAGGTATACATGACAACAGATACAGGCTTGAGGAAACTGATCTCGAACCTTCATAGGTTCTTGAACGATCAGGGGGAAGAGGTCCAATGGAATTCTATGAAAAAATGGGAACAGACACTGGAAACAGTGGGGATATGTATGGGGAATGGTTCCCGAAGTTGACAAGTTTAGTACAGGTGAGGGATATGTGGCAAAAGGTACTACTTCAATGGCATCATATACCCGAAAGGCTCCATGCAATGTTTCCACTAACCCTCAACATATGCTGGCGGGGGTGCCCCATGAAGGGGAATTGGAAGCATATCTGGTGGAGCTGTCCAACTCTGCAAAAATTCTGGGGGGAGGTGAGGAATTGGGTGGGGAAAATGGTACAATGAACAGACCAACTTTGGGAAAGAGTTTGAATGGCTGGGTTGTGCGAGCCATGCCCGGGAAACAAACTATACCACAAAAAAGGGGATTTATGATCCTGGTAATAGCTGCATGGCTGACGATTGCCCAACAATGGAACCAGAAATCAACGCCCACGATCTACGAATGGCTGCAGAAAGTGTGGCAATT
Organism: Ambystoma mexicanum; assembly: GCF_040938575.1. Lineage (NCBI taxonomy): Eukaryota > Metazoa > Chordata > Amphibia > Caudata > Ambystomatidae > Ambystoma > Ambystoma mexicanum. The sequence continues at coordinate 1,493,228,959 of NC_090929.1, read as the reverse complement.
TGTGTCCCCGGAATGGGTAACGTATTGAGGAAAGCATGATCGATTGAGATCCATGGTATACCTTTTCTATATTAGAAGTGGAGTGTGCACTACTGAACGCTATGTTACACCTTTGTTATATGAGAGGAGCTTCTACTGCGGAGACCCATTCCTGAAATTTTCTCTGTGTGGGTATCTTCTACTCTTGCATTACACATTGCACTGATCCCCCTCCACTTGTTCTACATGATTAAAGCTTGCATTGAGGTTTCTCTAATTCGGTTTTTCTGTTTGTGTGGGGGAAGCCTGCATGGTTCCTACTCAAGCTGAACTTCTCTGTTTGAGCGAAGCATTAAAAAGCGTATTCTTCTGTTGTACCCTTTCTTTACATACAAGGGAAACTCGGTGTTAGTGCCCATTTGTGAGAGGGTGTTCGCGCCATTGCACCATGTGCTTTATTGGTTAATTGTGATAGAAACCTGCTTTTATGTCACGATGCGGAAAGCTGCTTCATGGTAATGGTTTCCCTAAAGTGGCTTCACACAAAATTTGGGGGCCCCCCTCTGTTAGCCATGCGGAGGTCCGCCCCTAACTCTGCAACAAATCATGGGTCGTGCCACACTCTGGGCCGGCCTAGATTACCACTCTTGCACAACACGCACAAACGTACTGCTGAAGGGGTATGCCGCACACTGCACTAGGAGAAAGATATAAATATGTGTTTTAATGCGATATACAGCACACTTTATGAAATAAATTGGCTAAAAAGTCACAGTGTTTGCAATTGTTTTGTAGGGTAACACCAATCCAATGCATGAAAGTCACCAATAGTGCACAGGAAGATTAATGCGTTGCTATTAAAAATGCCATGCCACAATGAAAACATGTCCAACTGGTTGCACAATGAAGACCAGTGTAGACACGTAATAACATTACAGTAAAGCATGCCAGGCCACATTTAGACATACCTACGCTGGTTGCACCAAAATGTCAGTCGAAGCAATAACACTGATCAAGAAGAGAGCATGCATTCAAGCCTGTGTCCCTGCAGCCTCTAACAACACGGCCGACCTCTTTAAAATCTGCAGGGAACTGGCCAATCCTGTTGCAGTCTCTACCTGCCCTGTTCCCTCAACAGGACCTCTGTCCGGCTTTGACCTCTCGCTTCTCCACTTCCTCTCTCAGTCCCCCTTTTGGCCATCTCTCCCTCTCCGGCTCCTTTCTCCTCTTTCTCTCTGATAACACCTGATGAGCAGTGGTCGAAGTGGGCAGGAGCGGTCAGGAGCAGTGCTCCTATACTTATTTTAATTAAGTTGTACCGTTCCTATACTTTTATTTTAAAAAGAAACCGCTCCAGAACAGTTTCGTTTTAAAAATAAAAGTATAGGAAGAAGTTGAAACTTGCACGTTCAGTGCACTGCACAGGACGTTTCCTTAAAGAGCAGACACTTTTCTGCCGTGCTCCCGTTGTTAGGCCATCTTCTCCTGGGAGACATATTTTCTTGGACCTCTTAAGTGAGATCTGGATTTAAACTATGTTCACATATTAGGAGAAAAGGGAAAGGTTAGTTTGAGTGATCTTTAATTTCGGTATTAGGTCAATAGACCTTTTTAAAAAAAATAAAAATAAAAATAGAAAAAAATGATTTAGAAAGACCGCTGTGTGACCGCACAGAGCGGTCCTTCTAAATCGAACTGTCAGCTACTGCATCGCACATAAGGTGTGGGGGTAGGTGGAAACCTTCTGCACAGGACGTTTCCTTAAAGAGCAGGCACATGTTTTTGGGAGGTTTTATTGTGCATGGGAGGGGGCGCAGCGATGGGATCTGTGGGGAGCGGTGCAGGCCAATAGGGAACATAGTTCCACTACTTTTTTTCGTTCACTTCGACCATTGCTGATGAGGTTTCTAGACAAGTCCCATCTATGAAAGTGTTTTCGAAACAGGTTCTTTCCCGCTCCTCCAGAACCATCAATGACTATATTGACACATTTGCTCCAGCCTTGGCCGATTTCTGTAATCACTCTTTTGCCACTGGAACTTTCCCCTCTCCCAAACTCTTGGAAAAGTTGGCCATCTCCCAGCTTACTCTCCACACTGAATCTGTTGGTTGTCTCCATGACAATCAGTCTGGCTTCAGAGCTGACAGAGGCAAGAAAACTGCTCTCCTGAACCCCTGTGAAGATCTGGTCTCTAACCTTGATTTCGGCATTCCTTCTGTCCTCATCCTCCTTGAACTTTCCTCTGCTTTCAACACAGTCAACCACGCCATCCTGATCAATCGTCTCAGTGAGAACATAGGCATCACAGATCAGGCCCTGGAGTGGCTGACCTCCTTCCTCTTGGACCGCCCCTCCCAGGACCATCTTTGGCCCTTTCTCTCTGCCACCTCTCTCTCCCTGTGACGTTCCCCAGGGCTCTATCCTCTTACCCTGGTTTTTCAACCTCTAGTTGGCCCCTTTGCCCCACCTGATCTCTACCCTCTTCTCTAACTTTCAGTGTCATCTTCAACCCCACTCTCTCTTTCTCTCCTCACATCTCGGACATCACCAAGAGGTTCCATTACCAGCTGCACCTCCTCAAAGGGACTCTTCCCTTTCTCACTTTCCCCCAGAAGCTCACTGTCTCCAGAGCCCTGGTTCTCTCTAGGCTGGACTACTGCAGCAGCCTCTTTCTCAATCTGCTTTCCTCTACTCTCCGCCCTCTGCAAATAATCCAGAACAGGACTGCAAGACTTATCCTTGGCCTCAAGCCCAGGGACTATATCTTTCCAGCCATAAAACCTCTCCACTGGCTCACGGTGGCTGCAAGGATCAAGTTCAAGACCCTTTGCATTGTCCACAAGGCTTTCTGGGGCTGGAACCCACACTACATCCAACAATCTCTTCCATAATACATTCCTTCTCGAGCCCTAAGGGTTAGATGCTTCTCCAGGCAGAGAGTGGGGGGTAGATCTCTCCCCTCTACAGGTGCCTCTGAAATGGCCTCCCTGCCCCTGTCAAACTTGAGCTGGACCACCTGAAGTTCCGGAAGCAGCTCAAAATTGTCCTCTTCTCCTCTGCTTTCTCTCTCTCTCTCCCCTGCTGATCTACCTGACCTACGTGTCTGCTGTACCAACTGGTTGCTTGGCTACCCTCATTCTCACTGAGTCCAGACATTTTCTTAATCAGTCACCCTTGCACTGCCTCCGGGCCTACCACGCACTTAAGGGCTGTAACTGTAACCCTACAGTTTCTACCCAGAGTTGCGCTGCCTTGGCTGCACTTACTCAGAGCAATGCTGCCCTGTTTTCCCCTCCCCTTTTCCATTACACTTCCCCCTCTCTTTCCCCTTGCACTTCTCGTTCTTGCACTTGCACGATCTGAATGACACAAGGCCTAGTAAGATCATTTGTCTTGTCTTCCCTTTGTTTTCCCTCCCTTGTCTTCTGTAACGCTCACCTGACTCCCACGGAGGCGCTGGCCTGGTTCGCGCTGCTGTGACCTCTTCTAAGGTGATGCGCAGGGTTCGGAAGACGGACTGGACCGGGCCCCCAAATCTGGCTTGTCTGGCTCGCAGAAGTATCCTTCTGTAGGAGAAAATAGGGGATTAACTGTCTGCGGGGTAATGCAATCAGCCTCCCACTTTCCCCTCTCACCCTCCTCGAAACCCTTCTGTGATTCCTCGTAGCGTCTCACCTTAGGGTCTGGAAGGACGAGCTCTCCATCCTGCTTCTGATGCAGGGGCGCGTTGGTATCCAGTTACTTCACTGGATTTTCGGATTGGTGAGAACCAAACTTGCTTGGCTTCCAGGTAAGTTTTTTGATAAGAGGTTCCCCTTGTGTCCATACATTAATGTACTAATGCTAGTGTCTTTTTCCCCATAGGGGCCGGGGTACGGAATGCCGGGGAACAGGCACCGACCCGAGATGAGAGGTGAAATCCTTGTAGAAATCAGGTAAGTCTTTAATGAGCGTTTTTTGGTAATGTCTTTTCATTCGCTCATTAACGCTGATGTCTCTTTTTCCCCTTAGGGGCCGGGGTCCGGAAATGCCAGGATGCTGCGCGGACCGGAAATGGAGAGGGAATGCATCAACAGGTAAGTCTTAACATGGGGATTTAGCTTTCCTTATTCCCTTCTCTCTCTCACCTTTTGTTCTGGTCTTTTTCTCCCTAGGCGCTGGGGCGTGACTGCGAATCCGGATGATCGCTGCTGAACATGGAGGCGCCCTGTAAAGGTGAGTGGAATGCGGCGCTGCAGCGATCGACGCGATGAGCTTTTAAATAAAAGTCTTCCTTTTCAGGATTGTCGGCGAGATGTCTCCGGGATGCGGTTTTAGCAGGTAAGGACTTTTCCTTCTTCTGTTCTCTTCTTCTCTTCCTTTGCAGGTGATCCAGGATGCTGGCAGGCGTGGCAGAAGTCAGGATGCAGGAGCAGAAACGGTGAGCGTCCAGCTGCTAGATGCAGAACAACGCGAAGCACGTGTGGCTGTTCGGGTGGGGTTTAAATAGCCTTGGAAGAAGTTCCAGGTATGTATCCTTCCTCCAATCAGGTAGGTATCCTTCCCCGACCACACCCGGATGGTAAATTAGTCCCACAGGCAATGTTCCCTCTAATTATTTTGCTCTATGTGCGGAACTGGTTTGCTGTTGTGCGCACATTATTTTCCATGTGCGCAACTGACTAATGAGGTAAGCCACTTTGTGAGCGTGCGTTTGTAGTGAACTACCGTCACAGAAGAGAGTTTGGAAAGTAATTTCCTCTTCCCGGCCACTTCGATTCTTGACAAATCTTACAATCTTACTACACTTTTTACAAACGCAAAGGCTAAAATAGAATATGTTATATGTGATTAAACAGAAAACTCAACCAGTCCAAGACTTCAGCATCTGCCACAGTACCTTGCAAATGTTTTATGCCACTGGTAAATCACTCATGTGCAGTGTTCCCTCTAAGCTGTGCGCATGTGCGCTTGCCCAGCTTCCTTCTGGGTGCCGCTCAGAAGATTTTTAGCAGCGCACACAGACAATTCTCAGATATTCAAAAATATGTAATAAAGCACAAGCCACAGCAATTAATTGAAATGAGCTTTCTCTTAAAATAAGCAACTATTCTTGATATTCTGCTAATTTGCATTACGCTACTATGCCAGGGTGACAATAAACACCTAAAATCCCTAAAAGCAAAATACACACATAAGAGGTTAAAAACTAATATGAAAAACTGGCTCCATTAACAGAAGATTCTAACCAAGATACGCCTGCACACATTAACCATAATGTTCCCTCCCCACCTATGACTCCTAAACTTGATTCTACCACGCTTTGACCTTATGACTAACGTCTGCCCCAGAGCACATTAAGATAGTACCGGACAACCTTGACTCCTCCTCTCTTGGCTCTGCGAAAGGTTAGCAGATGTGTACCTACATCCACATGATATGATATGGTTTTATGTTTGTTGTAATATGAATGATACGAATAACAGGAATAACGTTCAAGTGCCAGAATTTCTGTTACTCATTGTGTTTTACCAAAAGCACGATACAATCTAACTACCAGCTAAAATATTGGATACTGACTGTAAATAAGCAGGCCACCTGGATGTGTAACCTTATCCCATACTTCCTCTTCTTTGTACATATGTGACGCAAGTGCTTTGAAGCAGCGCCCTTGCTAGTGAACACATTATAAAACTCAAATATGAATTTGCCCTATAAGGATTTTTAGAAGACAAATGTGACGCTCAGCGGCTCCTACTTTAGCATTAATAACATTACCCTATAAGTAGAGAGCTACATTGCAATATAATTTACTTTGCCAACAAGGGATAATTAGTATGAACTATGCCTGGGATTACCCGTCCATATTATCAGGGCACCGGATAGTCAGACAGGAGAATGATTTTACACAATCTGCCTCGTTTCCAAGTGTTCAGAGTTCCTTTGGGCATAGACCATCATACATTATATGGTAACTCGCTGCTATGCAAAAAACTGTTTCACTGAGCACTGCGTAATCCTACACAATGATATAAGTGTGGGGTATGTTGCAAACAATCTTGTATGCGCTGCAAAATAATTGCGTACATGCAGAGTCATGGCATTCTTAAAATGCACATAATATGTTGAGGCATTAAATATGCCTTGCTTGCAAAGTATTGTGGCTCTGCAAATATCCCAGTGAGTGCTTACTACTACAATCCCTCACGTTTTACAGTGCTCTATCAACTAGTATTGTAGGCAACCACAGGGGCCGGGGAAGGGTCAGAGTGGAAGAACACAGGTCATCACTTCTTGCGGGTGATGATCAAAGCAGCAAATTAAAAAAAAACAAGTCAGAAGTTTCGGCAGTACACTGAAGGAAATGTGTTGCTCGTTTGCTAAAGGATAGGAAATTCTAGTACCCGTCTAGACAACAGCACCTTTTTCTTTCTATGCTCAACTGCTAAGGTCTTTTCAATATAACCATGCACTCTGTATCGTCTCTAGCATCTCCCTGCATCTTGTTTAACTCATAACAAAGAATTACAGAACAGGGATCCACATTTACAGACGAAGGGACTCAATCTGTTCTATCTCTCAAGATTTGATGCCATTAACTTAAAAGGCATATATATGTGATATTCTTATATATTTATGTCGCCTGTCATTTCATTTTCTATGTTGGGGTTACAAGCAAGGCTCTAATCAGATTTTGCTCCCTACCTGGAGCCAAATGATTTTTCAGAGAGTAAAAAAGTGATTAGCTTTGCCAATAGGAATACTTTCTGATTATTAAAAGATGTTCTTCCCCTTAAAATTCCTGTTGAGTTCAGGCATTAATATTAGAAGAGTTCCTTCCTATGCCACTGCTCTACTGGTCACCAATTCGACAAAATATCAGTGGAGCTTTGTGGGTTGATGAAACAAAATGTTCATTGTTTCTCATTTTTGGTGGTCACATTTTCATATTTAGGGAGTAAAAATGGATGGTCTATATTTCTCTTAGCTGTAAGGCTGGTGTTATCAATACCCAAAGGACAACGTAATGTGGATAGTAAGCAGAGGCACAGGAATATTTGATCATCATATTCTGAGGTGCAGCTATTCTGATGCAATTATCATCCTTACACAAATTATTAGATGCATGTTCTCCTGGCCCTTGAATTACTTCATTAAAGTGACACTTGAACTCCTGTCTGAATTTCTTGGCAGCCACATCAGTTTGACGACATATACTTGTGTTTTGTAGTACACATGAGTGATTTACCAGTGGCATAAAACATTTGCAAGGTACTGTGGCAGATGCTGAAGTCTTGGACTGGTTGAGTTTTCTGTTTAATCACATATAACATATTCTATTTTAGCCTTTGCGTTTGTAAAAAGTGTAGTAAGATTGTAAGATTTGTCAAGAATCGAAGTGGCCGGGAAGAGGAAATTACTTTCCAAACTCTCTTCTGTGACGGTAGTTCACTACAAACGCACGCTCACAAAGTGGCTTACCTCATTAGTCAGTTGCGCACATGGAAAATAATGTGCGCACAACAGCAAACCAGTTCCGCACATAGAGCAAAATAATTAGAGGGAACATTGCTCATGTGTACTACAAAACACAAGTATATGTCGTCAAACTGATGTGGCTGCCAAGAAATTCAGACAGGAGTTCAAGTGTCACTTTAATGAAGTAATTCAAGGGCCAGGAGAACATGCATCTAATAATTTGTGTAAGGATGATAATTGCATCAGAATAGCTGCACCTCAGAATATGATGATCAAATATTCCTGTGCCTCTGCTTACTATCCACATTACGTTGTCCTTTGGGTATTGATAACACCAGCCTTACAGCTAAGAGAAATATAGACCATCCATTTTTACTCCCTAAATATGAAAATGTGACCACCAAAAATGAGAAACAATGAACATTTTGTTTCATCAACCCACAAAGCTCCACTGATATTTTGTCGAATTGGTGACCAGTAGAGCAGTGGCATAGGAAGGAACTCTTCTAATATTAATGCCTGAACTCAACAGGAATTTTAAGGGGAAGAACATCTTTTAATAATCAGAAAGTATTCCTATTGGCAAAGCTAATCACTTTTTTACTCTCTGAAAAATCATTTGGCTCCAGGTAGGGAGCAAAATCTGATTAGAGCCTTGCTTGTAACCCCAACATAGAAAATGAAATGACAGGCGACATAAATATATAAGAATATCACATATATATGCCTTTTAAGTTAATGGCATCAAATCTTGAGAGATAGAACAGATTGAGTCCCTTCGTCTGTAAATGTGGATCCCTGTTCTGTAATTCTTTGTTATGAGTTAAACAAGATGCAGGGAGATGCTAGAGACGATACAGAGTGCATGGTTATATTGAAAAGACCTTAGCAGTTGAGCATAGAAAGAAAAAGGTGCTGTTGTCTAGACGGGTACTAGAATTTCCTATCCTTTAGCAAACGAGCAACACATTTCCTTCAGTGTACTGCCGAAACTTCTGACTTGTTTTTTTTTAATTTGCTGCTTTGATCATCACCCGCAAGAAGTGATGACCTGTGTTCTTCCACTCTGACCCTTCCCCGGCCCCTGTGGTTGCCTACAATACTAGTTGATAGAGCACTGTAAAACGTGAGGGATTGTAGTAGTAAGCACTCACTGGGATATTTGCAGAGCCACAATACTTTGCAAGCAAGGCATATTTAATGCCTCAACATATTATGTGCATTTTAAGAATGCCATGACTCTGCATGTACGCAATTATTTTGCAGCGCATACAAGATTGTTTGCAACATACCCCACACTTATATCATTGTGTAGGATTACGCAGTGCTCAGTGAAACAGTTTTTTGCATAGCAGCGAGTTACCATATAATGTATGATGGTCTATGCCCAAAGGAACTCTGAACACTTGGAAACGAGGCAGATTGTGTAAAATCATTCTCCTGTCTGACTATCCGGTGCCCTGATAATATGGACGGGTAATCCCAGGCATAGTTCATACTAATTATCCCTTGTTGGCAAAGTAAATTATATTGCAATGTAGCTCTCTACTTATAGGGTAATGTTATTAATGCTAAAGTAGGAGCCGCTGAGCGTCACATTTGTCTTCTAAAAATCCTTATAGGGCAAATTCATATTTGAGTTTTATAATGTGTTCACTAGCAAGGGCGCTGCTTCAAAGCACTTGCGTCACATATGTACAAAGAAGAGGAAGTATGGGATAAGGTTACACATCCAGGTGGCCTGCTTATTTACAGTCAGTATCCAATATTTTAGCTGGTAGTTAGATTGTATCGTGCTTTTGGTAAGACACAATGAGTAACAGAAATTCTGGCACTTGAACGTTATTCCTGTTATTCGTATCATTCATATTACAACAAACATAAAACCATATCATATCATGTGGATGTAGGTACACATCTGCTAACCTTTCGCAGAGCCAAGAGAGGAGGAGTCAAGGTTGTCCGGTACTATCTTAATGTGCTCTGGGGCAGACGTTAGTCATAAGGTCAAAGCGTGGTAGAATCAAGTTTAGGAGTCATAGGTGGGGAGGGAACATTATGGTTAATGTGTGCAGGCGTATCTTGGTTAGAATCTTCTGTTAATGGAGCCAGTTTTTCATATTAGTTTTTAACCTCTTATGTGTGTATTTTGCTTTTAGGGATTTTAGGTGTTTATTGTCACCCTGGCATAGTAGCGTAATGCAAATTAGCAGAATATCAAGAATAGTTGCTTATTTTAAGAGAAAGCTCATTTCAATTAATTGCTGTGGCTTGTGCTTTATTACATATTTTTGAATATCTGAGAATTGTCTGTGTGCGCTGCTAAAAATCTTCTGAGCGGCACCCAGAAGGAAGCTGGGCAAGCGCACATGCGCACAGCTTAGAGGGAACACTGCCCACAGGTAAAGTAGTTCCTTTCAGGCCTCAAGGAGGCCGGGATCCTGCAGCATGGTCTGCATCAGGTAAGTGCACCCAAGCACTTCCATAATGAGCCTGGCGCCTATGGCGCCAGGACTGATGTCTTTTATGAGCCTGGCGCCATAGGCGCCAGGACACTCTCCAAAGGGCCCCTATATGGGGTTGCTGGGTCCTTCCTTGGGGACTGGATGTCCGCTTTCGGGGACGCAGGGCTTGAACCGGCTCCCTGGGAGCGGGCATCATGACAGCACTCCCCCCCAAGGCCCCTCCCAAGGTTGTTCCCTCCGGGGGTTTTGGTTTGTCTGGGAAGAGTCGGTGGAATTTCCTGACTAATCGAGGTGCATGCACATGGTCGCTGGGTTCCCACGACCTCTCCTGAGGTCCGTACCCCTTCCAATCAATTAGGTAGAACAGTTTTGACCTAAACATTTTTGAGTCTAAAATGTTCTTCACTTCGAATTTGGGCTCCCCATCTATTAGAATAGGTTCTGGAGGTTTGAGTAGTCGGGTTCCGGGTACCACAGGTTTCAGAAGTGACACATGAAAAACAGGGTGAATTTGCATACTAGCTGGTAAATCAAGTTTAACAGCCACTGGGTTAATTATTGCCGTAATAGAATAAGGTCCCAGATATTTTGGGTTAAAAGTTCGAGGCCCTTTGAGTGGTAAATGTCTGGTAGCTAACCACACTTGATCCACAATCTGATACGGAGGTGCTTCACTCCGATGTAGATCAGCATTCTCCTTGTATTTTCTCTTGGCTTGTTGTAAATGCGTAGTTGCCTCTTTGAAGGCTTGGGTAATTGTAGAATGCAGATGTTCTACTGCAGGCATTCTGAGGTTCTGAGGTGAGTCAAGGTTTGAGGTTCGAGGGTGGTGCCCAAACAAAGTATAAAAAGGACTGTGGCCAGTTCCAGAGTGTACCGAATTATTATATGCGTATTCAGCTATCCAAAGAATGTCTTTCCAGTTGCTTTCAGATTGTTGTAACATACACTGTAAGTATTGCTCAAGGGGCTGATTTGTCCTCTCGGTCTGACCATCGGTCTGAGGGTGGTGACTGGTCGATAATCTTACGTCGATCTGCGCCATTTGACAACATTTGCGCCAGAAGTGGGAAATGAATTGGCTTCCCCGGTCAGAGATTAGTATAGATGGGAATCCATGTAGCCGAACAACATTTTCGAGGAATTCTTTGGCTAGGACAGAAGCTGAAGGTAAACCTTTCAAAGGAATAAAGTGGGCCATTTTGGAAAACAAATCCACAATTACCAGAATAGTATTGTACCCCGAACAAGGAGGCAGGTCCGTAATAAAATCCATTGATAGGGTGTGCCAGGGTGCTGGCGGTATGTCTAGAGGTTGAAGGAGACCGGCTGGTCTTTTCTTTTGACTTTTATTTTGGGCGCAAACACCACAGGACATCACAAAAGATTTAACATCTTTTCGCCAAGAGGGCCACCAAAATTGTCGTTTCACCTTTTCCTCTGTCTTGGCAATACCGGGGTGTCCCTCTATTAATGTATCATGATAACCGGAAATAACTAGATCGTGTAATTCCTTATGTGGCAGGAATAAGCGTCCTTGGAAATAAGGTAAACCATTATCTATGGTAAAGTCTGATCCCTTTTGTATCCAATTCTGTAAGGTTGTAGGGTCCAGGAGCTGTTTCACTCTGGCTTGAATGTCTTCAAGCATCTGTAACGAAGTCATGCCTAGAATCCTCTGTTCGGGAATTATTGGTACTGGTTTTGAGTTTGTATCAGATTCTCCCATTCCAATTCGGGATAAGGCGTCTGCTTTGCCATTCTTGCAGCCAGGTCGATAGGTAATCACGAAATCAAATTCAGCGAAAAACAAAGCCCATCGGAGCTGCCGTGATGACTGAGCCTTGGCGGTTTTCAAATACTGTAAATTCCGGTGATCAGTGATCACTGTGATGGTATGCCGAGCGCCAAGCAGATAATGCCGCCAGGCTTTAAAAGCGGACTTAACGGCTAACAGTTCTTTGTCCGTGATTGCATAATTAACCTCGGGGGCCGAGAATTTTCTGGACCAAAATGCTACGGGATGCAGTTGGTTGGTTTCGGGATCTCTTTGGGACAGGACAGCTCCCATGGCTAGGCTGGATGCGTCAGTCTCGACGACATAAGGGAGATCTGGACGCGGGTGTTTCAATATAGGTGCGGAGGTAAACTTAGCTTTTAAATCCTGAAAGGCCTGCTCGGCTTCTTCAGACCATTCAAAACGTTTATTTTTCCTCAAGAGTGCAGTAATGGGTTGTACCACGCGTGAAAATTCCGGGATAAACCTGCGATAGAAATTGGCAAAGCCGAGCATGCTTTGAACCCCTTTTACAGAGCTAGGTGATGGCCATTTGAGGATGGCATCCACTTTTCTTGAGTCCATTCGGACTCCTTTGGGTGTCAGGATGAAACCTAGAAACTCGACTTCTGTGGTATGGAAAACACATTTCTCCAATTTAGCAAATAGTTTGTGTTGGCGCAGTTTTTCAAGTACTGCCCTGACGTGTTTTCTGTGATCAGATTCCGAAGAGGAGTACACCAGAATGTCATCGATATGTACGACAACACAAACATCGATGAGTTCCCGAAGGACATCATTCATGAAGTATTGGAAGGCAGCCGGCGCGTTACACAATCTGAAAGGCATCACCTGGTACTCGAATAATCCGTATTTAGTACGGAAGGCAGTTTTCCATTCGTCGCCTTCTTTAACTCGTACCAGATGATAAACCCCCCGGAAATCTAACTTGGTGTATATGCAAGCGTCCTTCACCTGGTCAAGGAGTTCAGGGATCAGAGGCAGAGGATAACGGTTTTTAACCGTTATCTGGTTCAATGCGCGGTAATCGATACAAGTTCTAAGGTCACCTTCTTTTTTGGGCACGAAGAACAAAGCCGAGGATGCCGGGGAATTTGACGGGCGAATAAAACCATTAGCTAGGTATTGATCCAAATATTGTCTCAAATGCAGACTCTCAGGTTCGGTAAGGGCATAAATCCTGCTACAAGGGGGTTGTGCACCGGGCACCAGATCGATTTGGCAATCGTACGATCTGTGAGGAGGTAACGTGTTGGCCTGTTCCTTTTGGAAGACGTCCTGAAAGTCTTGGTATTCCGGAGGTAGTTGCATGGAGGCAGAGGTTACAGATGCTAGATTAATCTTCAGGTTTTCTGGGTAGCAGGTCTGTGTACAATCCGGGCAGGTTATTCTCTTAGCTCGCCAATCAATTCGAGGATTATGTGTCTCTAACCAAGGGATTCCAAGAATAACCTGAAACTGTGGAGCCTTGATTACAGCAAACACAACACCCTCCCGATGGCCGTCGGGACCAATAAGAGTCACCTCAGTAGTGGAATGTGTTACCGGTCCAGAGGCAATTTCAGTTCCATCGACTGTGGTGATGACATCTTTGCTGGTTTTAGGACAGAAAGGGAGGTTAATCCTAGAGTCCAATTCACGATCCACATAGTTTCCAATAGCCCCACTATCGATGTATGCCTTTATTGCATGCAACTGCTTAGGCTGTTCTGGATCTACGAGAACCATTGGCACAATGAAATGCGAGGTCTGAGAGTTGGTTTTCAAGCTCGGCAAGCGGACCCCTACACTTGTCGGGCGGAGTCGTTTCCCGAAACAGAGTCTTCATGGTTTTTATCAGCGGCTCCTACCGCCTTTCGGGGTGGTTTTGCCGGGCAATCTCGTAGAAAGTGTCCAGAATTCCCACAATAAAGACATAATTTTAACTGCCGCCTCCTTTCACGTTCCTTTTGAGTTAAGGGTCCTTTAACCCCTCCAATTTGCATAGGCTCAGAGACATCAACTCCCTTGGGATTAGCATGGGTCTTGACCAACACCCGGGTCTCAAACCTGGACTGATCTGCTTTTCTGTTTTGAAGTCTGTGATCCAATTGGACCACTAAGTCTATATACTCTGTGCATTCTTGCGGCGGATTTACAACTTGGGCCAAGACATCTTTAAGTTCTCCGCATAGGCCTCAATAAAACAACGTGACTCTTTTATCCTCTGGCCATCCCGTTTCCACAATTAGTCTATTAAAGGTTGCAATATAGGATAGGAGGTCCTGATTGCCCTGTTGCAGGGATAGAAGATCGTCATCCAGAGCCTGCCCCTGAGAGTGTCGAGCAAATAACCTTTCCATGCTTGCTTGAAACCTTTGAAAATCACGGAGAATCGGGTCATCTTGAGTAACCAGTGGAACTGACCAATCGGCAGCGCAGCCGCTGAGATATGACAATACAAAGGCTACCTTGGTCTGATCATTAGGGAAGGCCCCAGGTCTGCATAGGAAGTGCAAACGACACTGATTCATGAATACGGCGAATCGTTTGGGGTCCCCAGCAAAGCGTTCGGGTGGGGCCAGCGGCATGTTTCCAGGTAGATTCATCTGCACATGGTTACTGGAAACCACAGGAGCGGGGTTCCCTCCGGAACCGGGTAGAGGAGTTTGCCCAGCTTGACCTTGCAAAAGCTGTCTGGCCAGGTCATCAGTTCTTTCCTTTGATATTATTAATTCCCTCCTGAGGGCATTAGTCTCTTGACGAGCGGCATGTACTTCGGCCCGTAATTCCCCCAGTAATTGGGCCAACTGATCAGTCTCAGAACTTTCCATAACGCCTGGGTGGGAATTTGTAGGAAGGGTTCGCGTTCTGTAACGCTCACCTGACTCCCACGGAGGCGCTGGCCTGGTTCGCGCTGCTGTGACCTCTTCTAAGGTGATGCGCAGGGTTCGGAAGACGGACTGGACCGGGCCCCCAAATCTGGCTTGTCTGGCTCGCAGAAGTATCTTTCTGTAGGTGAAAATAGGGGATTAACTGTCTGCGGGGTAATGCAATCAGCCTCCCACTTTCCCCTCTCACCCTCCTCGAAACCCTTCTGTGATTCCTCGTAGCGTCTCACCTTAGGGTCTGGAAGGACGAGCTCTCCATCCTGCTTCTGATGCAGGGGCGCGTTGGTATCCAGTTACTTCACTGGATTTTCGGATTGGTGAGAACCAAACTTGCTTGGCTTCCAGGTAAGTTTTTTGATAAGAGGTTCCCCTTGTGTCCATGCATTAATGTACTAATGCTAGTGTCTTTTTCCCCATAGGGGCCGGGGTACTGAATGCCGGGGAACAGGCACCGACCCGAGATGAGAGGTGAAATCCTTGTAGAAATCAGGTAAGTCTTTAATGAGCGTTTTTTGGTAATGTCTTTTCATTCGCTCATTAACGCTGATGTCTCTTTTTCCCCTTAGGGGCCGGGGTCCGGAAATGCCAGGATGCGACGCGGACCCGAAATGGAGAGGGAATGCATCAACAGGTAAGTCTTAACATGGAGATTTAGCTTTCCTTATTCCCTTCTCTCTCTCACCTTTTGTTCTGGTCTTTTTCTCCCTAGGCGCTGGGGCGTGACTGCGAATCCGGATGATCGCTGCTGAACATGGAGGCGCCCTGTAAAGGTGAGTGGAATGCGGCGCTGCAGCGATCGACGCGATGAGCTTTTAAATAAAAGTCTTCCTTTTCAGGATTGTCGGCGAGATGTCTCCGGGATGCGGTTTTAGCAGGTAAGGACTTTTCCTTCTTCTGTTCTCTTCTTCTCTTCCTTTGCAGGTGATCCAGGATGCTGGCAGGCGTGGCAGAAGTCAGGATGCAGGAGCAGACACGGTGAGCGTCCAGCTGCTAGATGCAGAACAACGCGAAGCACGTGTGGCTGTTCGGGTGGGGTTTAAATAGCCTTGGAAGAAGTTCCAGGTATGTATCCTTCCTCCAATCAGGTATGTATCCTTCCCTGACCACGCCCGGATGGTAAATTAGTCCCACAGGTAAAGTAGTTCCTTTCCGGCCTCAAGGAGGCCGGGATCCTGCAGCATGGTCTGCATCAGGTAAGTGCACCCAAGCACTTCCATAATGAGCCTGGCGCCTATGGCGCCAGGACTGATGTCTTTTATGAGCCTGGCGCCATAG
Source organism: Ambystoma mexicanum (assembly GCF_040938575.1). Taxonomy (NCBI): domain Eukaryota; kingdom Metazoa; phylum Chordata; class Amphibia; order Caudata; family Ambystomatidae; genus Ambystoma; species Ambystoma mexicanum. Next base: position 1,493,213,113 of record NC_090929.1, on the reverse strand, counting down.
GCGCCAGGACACTGTCCAAAGGGCCCCTATATGGGGTTGCTGGGTCCTTCCTTGGGGACTGGATGTCCGCTTTCGGGGACGCAGGGCTTGAACCGGCACCCCGGGAGCGGGCATCATGACACTTGTCTTGTCGCACCTAGAAACACTTGCATACAGGCGCGTTATATATGACTTGTATCATATATCATTTTATCACAGATGCCCAGAAAAATATACAATGGCACAGTAAGAAATGGCTAGACTGGCAAAACCCAAATGCCAGTCTAGCCAGGTACTTACACTTTGCAGGACTGCTTTATCAGAAATGTTCAGTTAAAAAAAAGTCATACCAACCTGAGGAATGACTAGACTGGCTGCACTAAAATGCATCTCTAGCCGCTAATACCACATATCATGCCTGCTTAGCCTGGACATGGATGACCATTATGATTTATTGCACAATCCCGCCCCCCACAAATCCCTGCTTCCTGCCATCCCCTACCCCAACCTCCAAAATCAGCTCCCTGGCACAGAATTACCTCCAAGTACCTCTTCCTTGTCCCATGCTTATGTATCCTTGCCTCATGGGTAAGTACTGGGATGAGGAAGAGTGGGACTAGGCGCAATGAAGATTACAGGTAGCTAAGTCAGGCATTACCTCCATGTACCTCTACCTCATCCCAGTACTTGTGTATGAGGAAGAGTACCTCACACACAAGTACTGCCTGAAACACAAGTGCTGGGACGAGGATGACTAGGGCTAGGAGTAATGAAGATTACCAATAAGTAATCAAGGCATTAAACCCAAGTAGTGATGTAACACCATTGAGCTGACTGAGCTTCAGCCCCCCCACCCCCTCAAATTGTGGGCTATGTTGACTTGACCTGGCTGACCTACAGAGCAGTTGCCGGACAGAAAAGGACACAGATATTAAACAGCACCTGGGTTTCACTGTTAACAAGGGCCCAGCCTAGCAATTACTAACGTACAGCATTTCACTGTTAGTACCTGCATTCAAATGCTAAATTTATTAGGCAATTGAAATCGTGATGTGGGTTTAGTACTAGCATGCCAGGGGAGTGATTGGAAGGGTAGAGAGGGAACAGGAGACAGGTCATTCTCACAGCCAGAGGCGTTGCTAGAGGTGGGTGGGGGGAGGCTATAGCTTTTGGTTGGCTTTTGTTGTAGCCCCGGATAGAAGCTCAGGAGTTACAACCAAAAGACTAGCTAGCCCCGAGTCTCGACAGTCCCGACATTAGTGTAGCCCCAGATCTTTCCCAAACCTAGCAACACCCCTGCTCACAGCAGTCCATAATGGGTGCTTTCAGACTTAAATGAGAGAGTTAACTGCTTATAACATTGAAACTGCACTAGAATAGTCTCATTAAAATGCATACAGAAAATAGATGCGCCCACACAAATAAGTTTGCTCCTCCCTCACCGCACGTGAAGTTAGTGCCTCTCCCAACATTTGAAGGGTTAGCCCCCCCCTAGAAAATGTAGGTTTTGTTGCACCCCTGAAAACAAGCACACACCATTCACCATATATACACACTCATGCAGCCATCCATACATTTAAATGTGCACTCTTTCACCATGCAGGCACACCCATGCAGTCACCCATTCATTTAAGTGTACACCCTTTAACCATACAGGCACACTCAGGCAGCCACCCGTACATTTAAGTGTGCACCCTTTCACCATACAGGCCCACACACCCAGGTACCCACCCATACATTTAAGTGTGCACACATTCACCATACACTCACACAGGCAGCCACCTATACATTTAAGTGTGCACCCTTTCACTGTAAACGCACACACGCACACCCAGCCACCCATACATTTGTGTGCACCCTTTCACCATACACTCACACAGGCAGCCACCTATACATTTAGGTGTGCTCCCTTTCACCATATACTCACACATGCACACGTCATGGGGTTGAGGGGAGCCATAATACTTCAAAAAGACTTCAAAAGAAAGTATTTATTTATTTATGTTTTGTTGCTTATATAGCGCGCCAAGCCCAAAAGCAACTGGGCGCTCAGAAAAAGATTACCATTTTTACTCTGGTTACATATTTCCGTTAAGGACCGAACCATAACAGAAATAATTTCTTTATGAAGGCAGAGTGACTTAAAAAATAAACTATTTCTTTTTGAAGTCATAGGGCTCCTCCCACCCCATGACATGGAGTCCTCCAGCCTAGGGTCTTCATGTCATGCGGTGGGGGTAGCCCCCGGACTTCAAAAAGAAAGTTTCTTTTTGCATTCACTCTGCCTTTATGAATGCAGAGTGAATGCAAAAAGAAACATTAAAAATGAATATGAAAACTATTTTTTTTGCATTTATTTTTACTCCCCTCCCAGGACATGTGGTGGCGGGGGCCCCCGCACCGTGGGGGCTGCAGGGGCCTCTGTTACGCAAGTATTTCCCTACTGTTTTAACTCTTTGCGGCTGGATGTCACATGTTTTGCTCTTTTGAAATCACATTTACTCTCAACGTTTAAGCTAACCAGAGGCCTATGGCAGGGGTAAATCAGTGTCATGCATTCTCTCAACAAATGGTAACACTAAAACTAAACATGTAACTTCCTGGTAAAAACAAAATGGTGTTTCCAATATCAAAAAACTAAAGTAAAACGTCCGAAAGTTAAAACTGCGACATAGTCATACATTTGTCATCGTATGGCGGGCGTGCGGACATTCCTACAGAGTGAAACTGCTAAATGTGGCAAGCACTGGTTCCGGGCCCTGAGGAAGACAAACTCCGCTTATACTGCTGATGGGTACAAAATAACAGGAAGAGGCAACGCACTTGGACTCGCAGAAAAGCCTGACACTTCCAGCTCCATGCCTCGGTTTAACAGCCAGAGAAGGATGAAGTGTTATGGCTGGGGATAACATTAGCCCGTTTTTATCCAACACAAATGTTGCTGGGCAGATGCATCTGTGTCCCTGACAGATATTCAGATCAGTCCCAGCAGCCACCACTTCTGTGGTGTTGGGGTGTATTAAAATTCCTCTGTAACATAAGAATTTCAGTTCAATAGAACAAAAAAAAGCCCAGGCCTTGATGATTAAAAAACATGCCGGGGAATGGAGAAAATATAGTAAGAAGCGTCCAAATCAAGTTTAGCAAGAGTCCTTGTTCCGCAGTGCGGATCAATTATTACTCATTTGCTCGCCAACGTGCCTCGTTTTTGGGCTGGGGCACGTGCAGTGTGCTGCAAAGACAAACAAGGACAGCCAAAGAAGCGAGGAAAACGCTGAGCTTCCTGGACTAAATAAAGCCCAAATGAAGAATAAATACACGAAACCAGGCATGGGTGAGAACAACTTCACCAGAGCAAAAGGGTAGATGGCAATGAGGAATGGGGGCCCGGGGGCCTGGAAAGGACTCCCCATGTCATGCAGGAGCACCTTCAGCTAATCCTGGATTTCTAGTCAACGGCACTTTTCATTTTTAGATTCTGAGTTTTGCTTTTCTTGTTATAAATGCTGTGCTGCACGCCCCCGAAGGTAAATAGAAAGAAAAACATACTGGGTGAGGGACTCATGCTTGACATGGGACAACTTGTAAGGTCTGCAGCTCTCACTGTGCCACCATTTTGACTCTTCAGTGTTATGGCCCATGTTGGGCCGTCGCTCACACTAGATGCGCACACAAGAATAGGCAGGACACTGAGCTGTGCAACATACATCTTACTTTATTCTTTTTCCTTTCTAGAACTGCCCAACACCCCGCCTTCCCACGTCACTTCCCTCCCCGCAGCCTCCCACCTCCCGGTGCCCCAGAACACGTCAACATGAAATCTCCCCCCTTTTTAAACAGTCACTGGACTTGTCACAACAGATGAGGTTCCAACATGGTTAACTAAGCCATCTCTTCAATTAAGTGGCGAGGCTTGTTCCAAGCTTGCTGCGGTCGCGAGCAGCTGGGTCCTGCAGGACTACAGCTAGCTCCACAGTTCACTTGTTGTTCGTGGTCGGAGCACCCGAAGTCTTCTTGATCCCCCTGATAAGGATCATCTGATGCATAGTCAATGGGGACAATCACTCTGCCACTGAGTCGTCGGGGCCCTAGCAAGGGAATTCCCTTGCAGTGGGAGGAGTTGCAAGTGATGGACACTTCCACTCCTTGAGCGGTGACCATTGACCCCTTTTTCACGGTGACGAGTAACGGCTCTTCATGAAAAACTGCAGTGTGTTTGTGAGTCTGCGGCTGTTTCACAGGCACCACGTCGCCTATTTCGATCTGGGGCTAGTGGGCTCCTCTCCGCATATCAGTGTACGCTTTCATGCGCTCTTTGGTTGCTTCATCACACTCTCTCATGTCTTGGTCTACATCGGGCCGGTTGTTGGTCACTTCCGACTGGGGTAGTCTTGTCTTGATGTTGCTTCCGAATATTATCTCTGCTGGAGTCTTCCCGGTGGTGCTGTGGGGAGTACTTCTGTAGTCCCACCATAGTTGGTATAGGGCTTGTTCATATGGCTGTCCTGTAAGCTTGGCGACCTGTAATGCTTGCTTCAGGTTGGCCATGAATCTCTCTATCATGCCATTGGCCTGGGGCCATAGTGGAGTGATTTTCCTATGATGAAAGCCCATGTACTCTGCGAACTGCGCAAAATGATGTCCATTGAATGGGGCTCCATTGGCTGTCTTTAGCACCGTCGGAATCCCATATGCGGTGAAGATGCAATCCAGTACTGGTATTACATGCTGGGCCTACATGCTGGGCCGCCGTTGAGGATATTAGCTGGGCTTCCGGGTATTGGAAGTATTCGTCCATGATGGCTAGGACGTATTTCCCACCTCGATAGGTCCAAAGAAGTCGGTCGCTACCGCTACCCATATCCCATCGGGGAGTTCTGACATGTTTGGCGGTTCTGGGTGCCTGTTGGGGGTGATGAAGCTGCATGTGAGGCATGATTTTAGTATGTCCTCCACCATTGCATCAAGCTGGGGGAACCAGACTTTCTGGCGCAGCATGCGCTTAGTAGACACTATTCCCTGATGATTCTCGTGAGCTAGGTCGATGACCTTTTTCCTCAGGGCTGTCGGGGATCACCAGTTTGCGATCCTTTAGCAGTATATGATGGTCTGAGAGCGCCAGCTCGTCCTTCACTTGCAGTAGTCGGTCAACCTCTAGGCGGACAGCGTCACCCGCTGCTCACCCCTTTTCCTTGGCCCTCCTCCAGAGGACAGAGCTCAGTCCCTCACAGATAATTTGACAGGCTGTGTCATTCTCAATGTCACAGGCTATCAGTGTCGTGTCCATACCCTGCGGGCGGCTTGATGAATAAGAAATCGAAGATACCTCTCCGCCACTGATGGTTCTGGTACGCAGCCTCCTCTGGGACGTCTGGAGAGGAAGTCAGCAGGATTTTTGCCTTTGCCCGGCCGGTGGGTGATTTCAAAGGAGTAATTCTGTAGCCATAACCCCCCTCTCGCGATGCAGGGTGGCATCTTCGCTTGCGGGTTGCCATGTATAAATAGCAAGGCCTGATGGTCCGTGATCACACTAAATGGTTTGCCATACAGGAAGTGGTGGAAATGTTTGCATGCCCACACCACCGCTAAACCCTCTTTTTCAGCCTGAGAGTAGGCTTGCTCAGTGATGGTGAGGGTCCTGCTGGCGTAGGCAACTACGTGGGTCTGAGATGGGTCTTTCGGGTCCACTTGCGCAAGGATGGCCCTTAGGCCTACCGGGCTCGCATCCACCATCAATTCAGTCTTGTGACTGGGATCATAGTCTGACATATTTCCAGCCTTTGCGACCCTCGTGCGGATGGTTTCGAAGGCCTTTTGACATTTACCTGTCCAGTTGAAGGTGGTCTCATGTTTGGTCAGCATTCTCAGCGGCTCACTTACCGTGGCAAAATCCCTAATGTAGCGATTGCAGTAGCTGGTGAGGCCAAGGAAGGAGCGCAGCTCTGACACGTTTGATGGGGGCACCGTTTCATTTAGTGCAGCGACCTTTTCAGGGTCGGGTGTCATGCCTGTCTCTGAGAAGACGTGCCTAAAGAATCGTAGGGTGCTTTTTCTGAATTCGTATTTGTCGCGGTTCAGCGTGAGATTTGCAGTTTCCAGGGCTTTGCATACCTTCAGTAGGGCTTCGTCGTGCTTGTGGACATCCGTCCCGAAGATTAAGATGTCATTGCTATAATAGAGGGAGTTCGGAATGTGCTTGATGACATTGTGCACTTTGGCTTGGAAAATTTCTGCCGCTGATGATATACCAAAACTTAGCCTCTTGTAACGAAACAGCCCCAGGTGAGTGACGAAGGTGGTAATGTTCCTGCTCTCGGGGCTCAACACGAGTTGGTGGTATCCCTTTTGCAAATCTAGTTTAAAGAAGACCCTGGCCCCATTCAATAAATGGATCATGTCTGTGATGCGTAGAGCCATGTCTCTCTCCGTTTGTATTGCCTGGTTGGGTCGCCTCATGTCGACCCATAGCCGAATAGCCTCAGATCCCTTGTTGGGGACGGGCACTATCGGGGACACCCAGGTGGTAGGGCCTGTGGCTGGCTCGATTATGTCCTGTTCTAATAGTTTGTGCAGTTCATACTCCACTTTCTTTTGAATATTGACTGGGATGCCTCTATAGTGCTGTGCAATGGGGCGGACTGAGTCATCTACGTGAAGTTTCACTTGGCGGTTCTTTAGCTTCCCAATGCCCTTGAAAAGGGGGGGGTATAATTTGTTGATCATTTCGACAGGGTCAATATATTTGTGGACCATAATGTTGTACAGTATGTGTATGAGTCCCATATCATCAGCCGTTTTGATACTGAGCACACACCCACTTTCCGTTTCGGTGGCTAGGACGTGTATGGGTATTTGTTTCTCGTGGCCTTTGTAACAACAGAGACCCTCAAATTGTCCGAGGCATTTGAGGGGTGCCTTGGCCCCATAGGCGTAGATGTCTACTGTTGCCGGGTGTAGTTTCGGTCTTTGTGGCAGGACTTTGAATACTTTTTCGCTAACCACATTTACTGTGGCGCCCGTATCGATGAGGAACTCAGTTGGTTGTTTGTTCAACTTAATGATCAAAGTTGGGCTGTGCTCCGTGGCCTTGGGATGGCCCAGCGCGTATACGTCCGCCTTTTTCCTTTGATCACTCCCTGACAAGCTGGGGTCAGAGTCTGATGGCGATTGCTCCACTAGGTATCGTATATGGTGCCTGGATCTGCGCGCTTGTCTTGTGCGTGAAACATATCTTCTGCGTTCTCTTCTCTCTCTCCTTTGTCGGTCTTCACCCGAGTCTCTTTCTCTTTGTTCAGGATAGGCGTGACTTTGAGATCTTTGTGATGTGGAGCTGGGATGCGATGCCTTGTGAGGGTCGGTTCTCACCTTGGCCCTAGGTGGTGTTTCTCTGGTTCTCTCCCTCCCTTTTTCATGGAAGAGCCTGCACACTGATTTGAAGTGGCCTTCCTCCCTGCATGTGACGCAGTGTTGGCCAATGGCTGGGCAGACGCCGTCGTGTGGGTATTCAAATCTGCACTTGTAACAGAACAGTTCCTCAGATTGTCGTTCAAGTTGGAGTCGGTGAATGGTTTCAGCCTCTGCTGGGTAATTGAAGGTCTCTACCTGTGAGACGAAGGCTCTCTCCGCCCTTGCTAAAGCCAAGATTTCATCCAGAGTGCGGGCCTTTTGAAGTAGCTTTCTCCTAAATGTTTGCGATTCGCATCCCGCTATGATTTGTGATCTTAAGGCCTCCATGTTGGAACAGTTGGCAAAGTCACAATGTTTCATTTCCGTGCGCAGTCTCATCTCATACGCGTCCATAGTTTCTCCCTTGATTTGTTTGGTGCTGTGGAACAGGTGGTGCTCATAATCCACATTAGTGTGTGGGGTGTAATAGGTTACCAGGGCATCGTTCAGGTCCGGAATGGTGTCGATGGAGTCCAGGGGCATCTTGTCAATGATATCCCCAGTGGCCGGTCCCAACACTAACTTGAGGAGACATTTTTGTCTTTCATCCGCTATGGGCCCTGTGGCCCCCATATATAGGTCAAAGTCTAGAATCCATTGGGCCCATCTGGGGCCCATGTTGCTGGTATCAGTCAAATCAAAAGTCCCTGGCATTTGGGCTGCCAGGGTGTCTGGTAGTCTATATGGGGCTTGTTCATGCGCCTGTGGCCCTTGTGCTGGTGGACGTTGAATTTGGCCTTGTGCTCCCTGGTTCCCATCCTGAGCAGACATTGCGGGTGGATTGGTTGCTAAATGTCAGTATTCTGCACTTTGGTGGCCCCTCCCTGGTCTAGTTGGGGGACACTGATCTCGAGTTTGGAGTGTGGGTGGCACCAGGAGCCACTGGCTCTTCCTTGATGGCCGCCTGCGTAGGCACGAGCACCATCAGCACTGGGCAGCACCAGGAGCCACTGGCTCTTCCTTGATGGCTGCCTAGGTAGGCACGAGCACCATCGAATTGTCCTGACCTGTAGCCCCACCTTCCATTGGGGCTTGCCTGTGAGGCCTTGGGCCTTGCGCCCGTAACAGTACCTGTAATTGTGAAGCACGATCACTGCTGCAGCCCGGGGTGTGCGCATTGCATTTACACATCGCCCGCTCTTGTATCACCGCTGCGGCCCGGTCCGTGTCTCTGCCACAACCGATGGGCGTGGGCTTCCTGCTCCGGAGCTCCTGCACCGGCAAACGCGACCGGCTGCTACGTCTTGGTGCTCGCGATGCTACGAACAGCAACTTCAGGTGACCGTTCCGTGTGCGACTGCCTCTGCCGTGGTCCGTGTGGGCCTTTGAATGCCAACTCCCTCGTCGCCAGTGTTATGGCCCGTGTTGGGCCGTCGCTCACACTACATGCGTACACAAGAATAGGCAGGACATGGAGCTGTGCAGCATACGTCTTACTTTATTCTTTTTCCTTTCTCGAACTGGCCAACACCCCACCCTCCCAAGTCACTTCCCTCCTCCCAGCCTCCCGCCTCCCGGTGCCCCGGAACACGTCAACATGACATTTGCATGTTTATTTATCCTTAAACTCTAAACGGGCTAGTTTAGTGGGAGTGGATCCTCCTCATTCAGTGTGCACATTAAGGGATGACAGTGCTACCACAGTTGTATAGATTCCTTCTTTACCAACATTTAGCATGAACCTTTGGGATCTTAATTCCTCCATAATTTACTTTTGTTACGAATGTTTTGATTCCTAGATGCTATAGGTATTTATCTGCTCTTGTTAGCTCCCTTTTGTAATGTTATCTAACTGTCTGCTGAGTTTTTTGAAGTAGTCATTTCTATAGGGCCTTTATTGCATTAATATGGCCTCTACGCGCTTGTGCGGGAACACCTTCGGGGGCTGAAGTCCAAGGTATGGGAAAACTGTCAGTAGGATTGTAATGCCTGTGTGCATTTGGCCAAAATAGGGAGTTGGGTGGGATGGCCAAGCCCCAGTAAGCTACACATGATGGTCAGGCATGTGGATGGGTGCTGAGCAGTGATCAAGAGAGTGTATGAGTACAAGAGATTTGTTATGTGTCAAGCTAGACTGAATTTTTGTCATAGGATGTAACTGCATTGAGATGGCAGAGATATTGTGCTTTGTGTTTTAGTCTGGTGTATGGAGGCAAACGGGTGTGGGTGGGTGGCCATGCCTGCGGCTGTTGTCCACTGAAGTGGTGCGTAACTATGTAACTTGAGCCTTAGTTGGAGCTTTGCTTTTGATGTAGCTGTGTAATCTGATCGCCCGGTCTGCTTCAAAATGATATCTTACATTGCTCTGGAGAAAGGGGAAAGTTTGTCAGGTCGCTGGAGGGAATAAGCAGGGTTTGAGGGCCTTCCTGAAGGAGAGGAAGTCCTCATTGCGGTGGATGCTGAGCAGAAGGGAGTTCGATAGGATGGGAGCTTGGACGGAGAAGGAGGATCCTCCAACTCTGGTGGAATTGAAAGGGGGATCACAAGGAGGAATGCAGAGCCAGATCTAAAGTTTCCGATGGGTTGGTAGCGTGTAATCTTGTGTTGGAGGAATTCAGGACCTGTCTTGTGGAGGGTGCGGTGTGTAATGCACATGTACTTGAAAGTCACCCGTCAGCTGATAGGAAGCCAGTGGAGCACTCTAAGGGCAGGAGTAATGTGTTCTCTGGGTGAGAGGGCCAGGAGGAGGCTAGCTGCAGAGTTTTGGATCCGCTAGAGCTTTCTGAGCTGATAGGTGGGAGCGCCCAGATAGAGAGAATTGGTGTAGTCTATGCGGGAGAGGATGATAGCCAAGGATGCTGAGACTCTATGAGGATAGGAGAGATAATGGAAGATTCGCCTGACGATGCAGAGGGGGAAATGACAAGTTCTGGCTACGGTGTTGAACTGGTCAGACAGTGTTATATCCGAGTCCAGGGTGCATCCCAGGATTTTTACTGAGTTGGATGCTACTGACAGAGGTCCTAGGGAGGGTGGTTTGGGGAAGAGTAAGGTTTTACCGCTGATCAGGGATTTGGTTTTACCAGGATTGAGTAGGAGGTGGTTAGCCATCATCCCGTGGTCAATTTCAGAGAAGCAAGAGGTGAGATCAGGATGGGAGGAGGCCAGGCTCTTGAGGACCTTGAAAATGAGCTGAGTGTCATCAACATAGTTGTAGCAGATTAGGCCATCAGATCAGATGAGTGCGCAGAGGGGCCATAGGTAGAGATTGAAGAGTAGGGGGGACAGGGAGGCCCCCTGTCAGTCCCCTTTGGAGACAGGACAAGGGAAGGGGAGGGGCATGACTTGTGAGCAGTTAAAGAGGGTCAAAATCCCTAAAGCCTAGAGAGTGGAGTCTCGATGGTGTCAAAGGCAGATGAAAGGTCAAGGAGGATACGTACAGCACAGCCTACTGAGTCTGCTGTACTTTTCATGTTATCCCAGATAGAGACGAGTTAAGTTTCCCTTCCTATGAGGGGTCTGAATCCAGACTGATCACTATAATAATTATAGAGTAAAATAGGCCAATTCAGCAAAGCCATACATGCCGCTGCATCACCCAGCAGGCATCCATGGAAGTTCCCAGTTCAGAGCCACCACGTTAAACACTTTGGGTATACAAATTAGCTCAGAAATATGCTGCTTTCTCCGAAAAGTGCCTTTGTCATACTATTTTAGGGAAGACTATTTTATGCATAACTTTCTCAACCCAAGAGTGCCAGATCTCAAGAAAGCAGACACACACACATCACCCTCATTAGAGATCATCTATGCATTATAGTCTAATATCATGAGTGCCTGGAGACCAGCTCCGTTGGTGACGGCGCGCTATATAAATACCTTTAACATTAACATCATTGTTTTTGGAGAGTTGAGTATGTTTAGCAAAAACATGAATATTATGGTGTGTTTAAAAGAAACATAAAAAAACCTTCTTCCTGAAATATGAGAATAGGCCATTTCAGCTAACAAGCCCCACATGCCACATGGCCACCCAGTAGCCATCGCTGGCTGTTCATCTGCCAGTAAGAAATGCATTGTGGGTATGCAAATGAGTTACTATTATAATTATGTACAAAGCAAAAACTATAGATTATTAAACTAAGTATCATTGAGATTTTCTCTGACCCACACATTAAATTAAATCAATAATGGTTGATTCCACATTTCATGGAAATTGCATGATTTGATACATTTTATTGGACTAACATTCAGTGGAACAATGCATAAACTGTCGAAGTCCCATAGACATCTTCATCAGTGCAGAGGGAAATGACTAGCGGATCTCCCCTGCTGATCTATTCTCTGTTGGCACCGTGCACCTGGCCACCCTCTGTCTTTTGGGCCCAGGTACCTGCTCATCCTGCCACCCTCCCGCACTGTCTCCGGGCCACCCCTTGCACTGGGGTCTGTATCTGTACCCATACAGCACCCCCTTTTACTTCCTGCACTTATCAGACCTACCCTGTCTGCTGCCTTAAACCTAGCACTTGCAAATTGCTGGCTGCATTACCACTGTTTGTTGCCTTTGTTATTTATTTATTGTTATGTATCTGTTTCTCCTCTGCTTCGCACTTTCCACCTCTCCCCCCTTCCATGCACTTTTACCCTCCCCCTCTCCCATGCACTTGCGCGTTCTTAATGTCACTGGGCCTAGTAAGATCGCTGTTTTGTTCTCCCCTGTTCCCCTCCCTTGCCTTGTTGCGCTCTGAAACACTTGTGTACGAGCGCGATAGAAATAAAATATCAATCAATCAATCAAAGCAAAGAAACACAAATTAGACCCATTGCGAAAAGAAAGGATTCTCAATTGTAACTGCATTGGGTGAAGGAATAGTTTACATAGTGGACCATAAAACACATATGCAAAACAAAACATTACGGTTCCGTAATGTAAAATAACTTCTTTACAAAGGCAGAGTGACTTCAAGTCCGAGGGCCACTGTCTACCTCCCGCCCCATTACATGGAAGCCCCTCCAGGCTGGAGGTCTCCATGTCATGGAGTGGGGGGAGCCCTATGACTTAAAAAAGAAACCATTTCTTTTTGAAGTCATTCTGCCTTCATAAAGAAATGATTACCTTTATTCATCAATTATTTCCATTACAGAACCGTAATGGAAATCATTTCTTCATGTAGGCAGAGTAACTTCAAAGAGAGACTATTTCTTTTTGAAGTAATAGGGATGCCCCCCACCCCATGACATGGAGGCCTCCAGATCCTGTAAAGTGATGGGAACACATATTCCTCGCTGCTGCAGACAGCAGAAGGCCTCGTTCCCTGGACCAACGGATTCAAAAAGGTATGGAAATGTACTTTGTTTAAATGTGTGTGCACAGTGTGGCCTGGCTGGAGACTAATGGAGGTCTAACTCCGTAGCTCCGGAGCCCTGCAACACACGACAGACCTGCAGCAGCAACTAACACCTACTTTAGTGATGGCATTAAGAGGATTCTAGCGTCTGAAGATGTCGGGCACACGCTGATGTCATCCACTGGCCCATAAATGCGACAAATATCCCTATTTTCAGCCCTGGTCTGCCCGACAGCAGAGCCCGACCGAAGGAAGCAAGATGGCGGCACCACTCAGTGCGGTGTCAAAAGGCACGGTGAGCGTCCAGCTGCTAGATGCAGAACATCGCGAAGCACGTGTGGCTGTTCGGGTGGGGTTTAAATAGCCTTGGAAGAAGTTCCAGGTATGTATCCTTCCTCCAATCAGGTATGTATCCTTCCCCGACCACGCCCGGATGGTAAATTAGTCCCACAGGTAAAGTAGTTCCTTTCCGGCCTCAAGGAGGCCGGGATCCTGCAGCATGGTCTGCATCAGGTAAGTGCACCCAAGCACTTCCATAATGAGCCTGGCGCCTATGGCGCCAGGACTGATGTCTTTTATGAGCCTGGCGCCATAGGCGCCAGGACACTGTCCAAAGGGCCCCTATATGGGGTTGCTGGGTCCTTCCTTGGGGACTGGATGTCCGCTTTCGGGGACGCAGGGCTTGAACCGGCTCCCCGGGAGCGGGCATCATGACACTTGTCTTGTCGCACCTAGAAACACTTGCATACAGGCGCGTTATATATGACTTGTATCATATATCATTTTATCACAGATGCCCAGAAAAATATACAATGGCACAGTAAGAAATGGCTAGACTGGCAAAACCCAAATGCCAGTCTAGCCAGGTACTTACACTTAGCAGGACTGCTTTATCAGAAATGTTCAGTTAAAAAAAAGTCATACCAACCTGAGGAATGACTAGACTGGCTGCACTAAAATGCATCTCTAGCCGCTAATACCACATATCATGCCTGCTTAGCCTGGACATGGATGACCATTATGATTTATTGCACAATCCAGCCCCCCACAAATCCCTGCTTCCTGCCATCCTCTACCCCAACCTCCAAAATCAGCTCCCTGGCACAGAATTACCTCCAAGTACCTCTTCCTTGTCCCATGCTTATGTATCCTTGCCTCATGGGTAAGTACTGGGATGAGGAAGAGTGGGACTAGGCGCAATGAAGATTACAGGTAGCTAAGTCAGGCATTACCTCCATGTACCTCTACCTCATCCCAGTACTTGTGTATGAGGAAGAGTACCTCACACACAAGTACTGCCTGAAACACAAGTGCTGGGACGAGGATGACTAGGGCTAGGAGTAATGAAGATTACCAATAAGTAATCAAGGCATTAAACCCAAGTAGTGATGTAACACCATTGAGCTGACTGAGCTTCAGCCCCCCCACCCCCTCAAATTGTGGGCTATGTTGACTTGACCTGGCTGACCTACAGAGCAGTTGCCGGACAGAAAAGGACACAGATATTAAACAGCACCTGGGTTTCACTGTTAACAAGGGCCCAGCCTAGCAATTACTAACGTACAGCATTTCACTGTTAGTACCTGCATTCAAATGCTAAATTTATTAGGCAATTGAAATCGTGATGTGGGTTTAGTACTAGCATGCCAGGGGAGTGATTGGAAGGGTAGAGAGGGAACAGGAGACAGGTCATTCTCACAGCCAGAGGCGTTGCTAGAGGTGGGTGGGGGGAGGCTATAGCTTTTGGTTGGCTTTTGTTGTAGCCCCGGATAGAAGCTCAGGAGTTACAACCAAAAGACTAGCTAGCCCCGAGTCTCGACAGTCCCGACATTAGTGTAGCCCCAGATCTTTCCCAAACCTAGCAACACCCCTGCTCACAGCAGTCCATAATGGGTGCTTTCAGACTTAAATGAGAGAGTTAACTGCTTATAACATTGAAACTGCACTAGAATAGTCTCATTAAAATGCATACAGAAAATAGATGCGCCCACACAAATAAGTTTGCTCCTCCCTCACCGCACGTGAAGTTAGTGCCTCTCCCAACATTTGAAGGGTTAGCCCCCCCCTAGAAAATGTAGGTTTTGTTGCACCCCTGAAAACAAGCACACACCATTCACCATATATACACACTCATGCAGCCATCCATACATTTAAATGTGCACTCTTTCACCATGCAGGCACACCCATGCAGTCACCCATTCATTTAAGTGTACACCCTTTAACCATACAGGCACACTCAGGCAGCCACCCGTACATTTAAGTGTGCACCCTTTCACCATACAGGCCCACACACCCAGGTACCCACCCATACATTTAAGTGTGCACACATTCACCATACACTCACACAGGCAGCCACCTATACATTTAAGTGTGCACCCTTTCACTGTAAACGCACACACGCACACCCAGCCACCCATACATTTGTGTGCACCCTTTCACCATACACTCACACAGGCAGCCACCTATACATTTAGGTGTGCTCCCTTTCACCATATACTCACACATGCACACGTCATGGGGTTGAGGGGAGCCATAATACTTCAAAAAGACTTCAAAAGAAAGTATTTATTTATTTATGTTTTGTTGCTTATATAGCGCGCCAAGCCCAAAAGCAACTGGGCGCTCAGAAAAAGATTACCATTTTTACTCTGGTTACATATTTCCGTTAAGGACCGAACCATAACAGAAATAATTTCTTTATGAAGGCAGAGTGACTTAAAAAATAAACTATTTCTTTTTGAAGTCATAGGGCTCCTCCCACCCCATGACATGGTGGCCTCCAGCCTAGGGTCTTCATGTCATGCGGTGGGGGTAGCCCCCGGACTTTAAAAAGAAAGTTTCTTTTTGCATTCACTCTGCCTTTATGAATGCAGAGTGAATTCAAAAAGAAACATTAAAAATAAATATGAAAACTATTTTTTTTGCATTTATTTTTACTCCCCTCCCAGGACATTTATTTATTTATTTATTTATTTTATTTACATGTGGTGGCGGGGCCCCCCGCACCGTGGGGGCTGCAGGGGCCTCTGTTACGCAAGTATTTCCCTACTGTTTTAACTCTTTGCGGCTGGATGTCACATGTTTTGCTCTTTTGAAATCACATTTACTCTCAACGTTTAAGCTAACCAGAGGCCTATGGCAGGGGTAAATCAGTGCCATGCATTCTCTCAACAAATGGTAACACTAAAACTAAACATGTAACTTCCTGGTAAAAACAAAATGGTGTTTCCAATATCAAAAAACTAAAGTAAAACGTCCGAAAGTTAGAACTGCGACATAGTCATACATTAGTAATCGTATGGCGGGCGTGCGGACATTCCTACAGAGTGAAACTGCTAAATGTGGCAAGCACTGGTTCCGGGCCCTGAGGAAGACAAACTCCGCTTATACTGCTGATGGGTACAAAATAACAGGAAGAGGCAACGCACTTGGACTCGCAGAAAAGCCTGACACTTCCAGCTCCATGCCTCGGTTTAACAGCCAGAGAAGGATGAAGTGTTATGGCTGGGGATAACATTAGCCCGTTTTTATCCAACACAAATGTTGCTGGGCAGATGCATCTGTGTCCCTGACAGATATTCAGATCAGTCCCAGCAGCCACCACTTCTGTGGTGTTGGGGTGTATTAAAATTCCTCTGTAACATAAGAATTTCAGTTCAATAGAACAAAAAAAAGCCCAGGCCTTGATGATTAAAAAACATGCCGGGGAATGGAGAAAATATAGTAAGAAGCGTCCAAATCAAGTTTAGCAAGAGTCCTTGTTCCGCAGTGCGGATCAATTATTACTCATTTGCTCGCCAACGTGCCTCGTTTTTGGGCTGGGGCACGTGCAGTGTGCTGCAAAGACAAACAAGGACAGCCAAAGAAGCGAGGAAAACGCTGAGCTTCCTGGACTAAATAAAGCCCAAATGAAGAATAAATACACGAAACCAGGCATGGGTGAGAACAACTTCACCAGAGCAAAAGGGTAGATGGCAATGAGGAATGGGGGCCTGGGGGCCTGGAAAGGACTCCCCATGTCATGCAGGAGCACCTTCAGCTAATCCTGGATTTCTAGTCAACGGCACTTTTCATTTTTAGATTCTGAGTTTTGCTTTTCTTGTTATAAATGCTGTGCTGCACGCCCCCGAAGGTAAATAGAAAAAAAAAACATACTGGGTGAGGGACTCATGCTTGACATGGGACAACATGTAAGGTCTGCAGCTCTCACTGTGCCACCATTTTGACTCTTCAGTGTTATGGCCCATGTTGGGCCGTCGCTCACACTAGATGCGCACACAAGAATAGGCAGGACACTGAGCTGTGCAACATACATCTTACTTTATTCTTTTTCCTTTCTAGAACTGCCCAACACCCCGCCTTCCCACGTCACTTCCCTCCCCGCAGCCTCCCACCTCCCGGTGCCCCAGAACACGTCAACATGAAATCTCCCCCCTTTTTAAACAGTCACTGGACTTGTCACAACAGATGAGGTTCCAACATGGTTAACTAAGCCATCTCTTCAATTAAGTGGCGAGGCTTGTTCCAAGCTTGCTGCGGTCGCGAGCAGCTGGGTCCTGCAGGACTACAGCTAGCTCCACAGTTCACTTGTTGTTCGTGGTCGGAGCACCCGAAGTCTTCTTGATCCCCCTGATAAGGATCATCTGATACATAGTCAATGGGGACAATCACTCTGCCACTGAGTCGTCGGGACCCTAGCGAGGGAATTCCCTTGCAGTGGGAGGAGTTGCAAGTGATGGACACTTCCACTCCTTGAGCAGTGACCATTGACCCCTTTTTCACGGTGACGAGTAACGGCTCTTCATGAAAAACTGCGGTGTGTTTGTGAGTCTGCGGCTGTTTCACAGCCACCACGTCGCCTATTTCGATCTGGGGCTCGTGGGCTCCTCTCCGCATATCAGTGTACGCTTTCATGCGCTCTTTGGTTGCTTCATCACACTCTCTCATGTCTTGGTCTACATCGGGCCGGTTGTTGGTCACTTCCGACTGGGGTAGTCTTGTCTTGATGTTGCTTCCGAATATTATCTCTGCTGGAGTCTTCCCGGTGGTGCTGTGGGGAGTACTTCTGTAGTCCCACCATAGTTGGCATAGGGCTTGTTCATATGGCTGTCCGGTAAGCTTGGCGACCTGTAATGCTTGCTTCAGGTTGGCCATGAATCTCTCTATCATGCCATTGGCCTGGGGCCATAGTGGAGTGATTTTCCTATGATGAAAGCCCATGTACTCTGCGAACTGTGCAAAATGATGTCCATTGAATGGGGCTCCATTGGCTGTCTTTAGCACCGTCGGAATCCCATATGCGGTGAAGATGCAATCCAGTACTGGTATTACATGCTGGGCCTACATGCTGGGCCGCCGTTGAGGATATTAGCTGGGCTTCCGGGTATTGGAAGTATTCGTCCATGATGGCTAGGACGTATTTCCCCCCTCGATAGGTCCAAAGAAGTCGGTCGCTACTGCTACCCATATCCCATCGGGGAGTTCTGACATGTTTGGCGGTTCTGGGTGCCTGTTGGGGGTGATGAAGCTGCATGTGAGGCATGATTTTAGTATGTCCTCCACCATTGCATCAAGCTGGGGGAACCAGACTTTCTGGCGCAGCATGCGCTTAGTAGACACTATTCCCCGATGATTCTCGTGAGCTAGGTCGATGACCTTTTTCCTCAGGGCTGTCGGGGATCACCAGTTTGCGATCCTTTAGCAGTATATGATGGTCTGAGAGCGCCAGCTCGTCCTTCACTTGCAGTAGTCGGTCAACTTCTAGGCGGACAGCGACACCCGCTGCTCACCCCTTTTCCTTGGCCCTCCTCCAGAGGCCAGAGCTCAGTCCCTCACAGATAATTTGACAGGCTGTGTCATTCTCAATGTCAAAGGCTATCAGTGTCGTGTCCATACCCTGAGGGCGGCTTGATGAATAAGAAATCGAAGATACCTCTCCGCCACTGATGGTTCTGGTACGCAGCCCCCTCTGGGACGTCTGGAGAGGAAGTCAGCAGGATTTTTGCCTTTGCCCGGCCGGTGGGTGATTTCAAAGGAGTAATTCTGTAGCCATAACCCCCATCTCGCGATGCAGGGTGGCATCTTCGCTTGCGGGTTGCCATGTAGAAATAGCAAGGCCTGATGGTCCGTGATCACACTAAATGGTTTGCCATACAGGAAGTGGTGGAAATGTTTGCATGCCCACACCACCGCTAAACCCTCTTTTTCAGCCTGAGAGTAGGCTTGCTCAGTGATGGAGAGGCTCCTGCTGGCGTAGGCAACTACGTGGGTCTGAGATGGGTCTTTCGGGTCCACTTGCGCAAGGATGGCCCTTAGGCCTACCGGGCTCGCATCCACCATCAATTCAGTCTTGCGACTGGGATCATAGTCTGACATATTTCCAGCCTTTGCGACCCTCGTGCGGATGGTTTCAAAGGCCTTTTGACATTTACCTGTCCAGTTGATGGTGGTCTCATGTTTTGTCAGCATTCTCAGCGGCTCACTTACCGTGGCAAAATCCCTAATGTAGCGATTGCAGTAGCTGGTGAGGCCAACGAAGGAGCGCAGCTCTGACACGTTTGATGGGGGCACCGTTTCATTTAGTGCAGCGACCTTTTCAGGGTCGGGTGTCATGCCTGTCTCTGAGAAGACGTGCCTAAAGAATCGTAGGGTGCTTTTTCTAAATTCGTATTTGTCGCGGTTCAGCGTGAGATTTGCAGCTTCCAGGGCTTTGCATACCTTCAGTAGGGCTTCGTCGTGCTTGTGGACATCCGTCCCGAAGATTAAGATGTCATTGCTATAATAGAGGGAGTTCGGAATGTGCTTGATGACATTGTGCACTTTGGCTTGGAAAATTTCTGCCGCTGATGATATACCAAAACTTAGCCTCTTGTAACGAAACAGCCCCAGGTGAGTGACGAAGGTGGTAATGTTCCTGCTCTCGGGGCTCAACACGAGTTGGTGGTATCCCTTTTGCAAATCTAGTTTAGAGAAGACCCTGGCCCCATTCAATAAATGGATCATGTCTGTGATGCGTAGAGCCATGTCTCTCTCCGTTTGTATTGCCTGGTTGGGTCGCCTCATGTCGACCCATAGCCGAATAGCCTCAGATCCCTTGTTGGGGACGGGCACTATCGGGGACACCCAGGTGGTAGGGCCTGTGGCTGGCTCGATTATGTCCTGTTCTAATAGTTTGTGCAGTTCATACTCCACTTTCTTTTGAATATTGACTGGGATGCCCCTATAGTGCTGTGCAATGGGGCGGACTGAGTCATCTACGTGAAGTTTCACTTGGCGGTTCTTCAGCTTCCCAATGCCCTTGAAAAGGGGGGGGTATAATTTGTTGATCATTTCGACAGGGTCAATATATTTGTGGACCATAATGCTGTACAGTATATGTATGAGTCCCATATCATCAGCCGTTTTGAAACTGAGCACACACCCACTTTCCGTTTCGGTGGCTAGGACGTGTATGGGTATTTGTTTCTCGTGGCCTTTGTAACAACAGAGACCCTCAAATTGTCCGAGGCATTTGAGGGGTGCCTTGGCCCCATAGGCGTAGATGTCTACAGTTGCCGGGTGTAGTTTCGGTCTTTGTGGCAGGACTTTGAATACTTTTTCGCTAACCACATTTACTGTGGCGCCCGTATCGATGAGGAACTCGGTTGTTTGTTCAACTTAATGATCAAAGTTGGGCTGTGCTCCATGGCCTTGGGATGGCCCAGCGCATATACGTCCGCCTTTTTCCTTTGATCACTCCCTGACAAGCTGGGGTCAGAGTCTGATAGCGATTGCTCCACTAGGTATCGTATATGGTGCCTGGATCTGCGCGCTTGTCTTGTGCGTGAAACATATCTTCTGCGTTCTCTTCTCTCTCTCCTTTGTCGGTCTTCACCCGAGTCTCTTTCTCTTTGTTCAGGATAGGCGTGACTTTGAGATCTTTGTGATGTGGAGCTGGGATGCAATGCCTTGTGAGGGTCGGTTCTCACCTTGGCCCTAGGTGGTGTTTCTCTGGTTCTCTCCCTCCCTTTTTCATGGAAGAGCCTGCACACTGATTTGAAGTGGCCTTCCTCCCTGCATGTGACGCAGTGTTGGCCAATGGCTGGGCAGACGCCGTCGTGTGGGTATTCAAATCTGCACTTGTAACAGAACAGTTCCTCAGATTGTCGTTCAAGTTGGAGTCGGTGAATGGTTTCAGCCTCTGCTGGGTAATTGAAGGTCTCTACCTGTGAGACGAAGGCTCTCTCCGCCCTTGCTAAAGCCAAGATTTCATCCAGAGTGCGGGCCTTTTGAAGTAGCTTTCTCCTAAATGTTTGCGATTCGCATCCCGCTATGATTTGTGATCTTAAGGCCTCCATGTTGGAACAGTTGGCAAAGTCACAATGTTTCATTTCCGTGCGCAGTCTCATCTCATACGCGTCCATAGTTTCTCCCTTGATTTGTTTGGTGCTGTGGAACAGGTGGTTGGTGCTCATAATCCACATTAGTGTGTGGGGTGTAATAGGTTGCCAGGGCATCGTTCAGGTCCGGAATGGTGTGGATGGAGTCCAGGGGCATCTTGTCAATGATATCCCTAGTGGCCGGTCCCAACAATAACTTGAGGAGACATTTTTGTCTTTCATCCGCTATGGGCCCTGTGGCCCCCATATATAGGTCAAAGTCTCGAATCCATTGGGCCCATCTGGGGCCCATGTTGCTGGTATCAGTCAAATCAAAAGTCCCTGGCATTTGGGCTGCCAGGGTGTCTGGTAGTCTATATGGGGCTTGTTCATGCGCCTGTGGCCCTTGCGCTGGTGGACGTTGAATTTGGCCTTGTGCTCCCTGGTTCCCATCCTGAGCAGACATTGCGGGTGGATTGGTTGCTAAATGTCAGTATTCTGCACTTTGGTGGCCCCTCCCTGGTCTAGTTGGGGGACACTGATCCCGAGTTTGGAGTGTGGGTGGCACCAGGAGCCACTGGCTCTTCCTTGATGGCCGCCTGCGTAGGCACGAGCACCATCAGCACTGGGCAGCACCAGGAGCCACTGGCTCTTCCTTCATGGCTGCCTAGGTAGGCACGAGCACCATCGAATTGTCCTGACCTGTAGCCCCACCTTCCATTGGGGCTTGCCTGTGAGGCCTTGGGCCTTGCGCCCGTAACAGTACCTGTAATTGTGAAGCACGATCACTGCTGCAGCCCGGGGTGTGCGCATTGCATTCGCACATCGCCCGCTCTTGTATCACCGCTGTCTCTGCCACAACCGATGGGCGTGGGCTTCCTGCTCCGGAGCTCCTGCACCGGCAAACGCGACCGGCTGCTACGTCTTGGTGCTCGCGATGCTACGAACAGCAACTTCAGGTGACCGTTCCGTGTGCGACTGCCTCTGCCGTGGTCCGTGTGGGCCTTTGAATGCCAACTCCCTCGTCGCCAGTGTTATGGCCCGTGTTGGGCCGTCGCTCACACTACATGCGTACACAAGAATAGGCAGGACCTGGAGCTGTGCAGCATACGTCTTACTTTATTCTTTTTCCTTTCTCGAACTGGCCAACACCCCACCCTCCCAAGTCACTTCCCTCCTCCCAGCCTCCCAGCCTCCCAGCCTCCCGGTGCCCCGGAACACGTCAACATGACATTTGCATTTTTATTTATCCTTAAACTCTAAACGGACTAGTTTAGTGGGAGTGGATCCTCCTCATTCAGTGTGCACATTAAGGGATGACAGTGCTACCACAGTTGTATAGATTCCTTCTTTACCAACATTTAGCATGAACCTTTGGGATCTTAATTCCTCCATAATTTACTTTTGTTACGAATGTTTTGATTCCTAGATGCTATAGGTATTTACCTGCTCTTGTTAGCTCCCTTTTGTAATGTTATCTGTCTGCTGAGTTTTTTGAAGTAGTCATTTCTATAGGGCCTTTATTGCATTAATATGGCCTCTACGCGCTTGTGCGGGAACACCTTCGGGGGCTGAAGTCCAAGGTATGGGAAAACTGTCAGTAGGATTGTAATGCCTGTGTGCATTTGGCCAAAATAGGGAGTTGGGTGGGATGGCCAAGCCCCAGTAAGCTACACATGATGGTCAGGCATGTGGATGGGTGCTGAGCAGTGATCAAGAGAGTGTACGAGTACAAGAGATTTGTTATGTGTCAAGCTAGACTGAATTTTTGTCATAGGATGTAACTGCATTGAGATGGCAGAGATATTGTGCTTTGTGTTTTAGTCTGGTGTATGGAGGCAAACGGGTGTGGGTGGGTGGCCATGCCTGCAGCTGTTGTCCACTGAAGTGGTGCGTAACTATGTAACTTGAGCCTTAGTTGGAGCTTTGCTTTTGATGTAGCTGTGTAATCTGATCGCCCGGTCTGCTTCAAAATGATACCTTACATTGCTCTGGAGAAAGGGGAAAGTTTGTCAGGTCGCTGGAGGGAATAAGCAGGGTTTGAGGGCCTTCCTGAAGGAGAGGAAGTCCTCATTGCAGTGGATGCTGAGCAGAAGGGAGTTCGATAGGATGGGAGCTTGGACGGAGAAGGAGGATCCTCCAACTCTGGTGGAATTGAAAGGGGGGATCACAAGGAGGAATGCAGAGCCGGATCTAAGGTTTCCGATGGGTTGGTAGCGTGTAATCTTGTGTTGGAGGAATTCAGGACCTGCCTTGTGGAGGGTGCGGTGTGTAATGCACATGTACTTGAAAGTCACCCGTCAGCTGATAGGAAGCCAGTGGAGCACTCTAAGGGCAGGAGTAATGTGTTCTCTGGGTGAGAGGGCCAGGAGGAGGCTAGCTGCAGAGTTTTGGATCCGCTAGAGCTTTCTGAGCTGATAGGTGGGAGCGCCCAGATAGAGAGAATTGGTGTAGTCTATGCGGGAGAGGATGATAGCCAAGAATGCTGAGACTCTATGAGGATAGGAGAGATAATGGAAGATTCGCCTGATGATGCAGAGGGGGAAATGACAAGTTCTGGCTACGGTGTTGAACTGGTCAGACAGTGTTATATCCGAGTCCAGGGTGCATCCCAGGATTTTTACTGAGTTGGATGCTACGGACAGAGGTCCTAGGGAGGGTGGTTTGGGGAAGAGTAAGGTTTTACCGCTGATCAGGGATTTGGTTTTACCAGGATTGGGTAGGAGGTGGTTAGCCATCATCCCGTGGTCAATTTCAGAGAAGCAAGAGGTGAGATCAGGATGGGAGGAGGCCGGGCTCTTGAGGACCTTGAAAATGAGCTGAGTGTCATCAACATAGTTGTAGCAGATTAGGTCATCAGATCAGATGAGTGCGCAGAGGGGCCATAGGTAGAGATTGAGGAGTAGGGGGGACAGGGAGGCCCCCTGTCAGTCCCCTTTGGAGACAGGACAAGGGAAGGGGAGGGGCATGACTTGTGAGCAGTTAAAGAGGGTCAAAATCCCTAAAGCCTAGAGAGTGGAGTCTCAATGGTGTCAAAGGCAGATGAAAGGTCAAGGAGGATACGTACAGCACAGCCTACTGAGTCTGCTGTACTTTTCATGTTATCCCAGATGGAGACGAGTTAAGTTTCCCTTCCTATGAGGGGTCTGAATCCAGACTGATCACTATAATAATTATAGAGTAAAATAGGCCAATTCAGCAAAGCCACACATGCCGCTGCATCACCCAGCAGGCATCCATGGAAGTTCCCAGTTCAGAGCCACCACGTTAAACACTTTGGGTATACAAATTAGCTCAGAAATATGCTGCTTTCTCCGAAAAGTGCCTTTGTCATACTATTTTAGGGAAGACTATTTTATGCATAACTTTCTCAACCCAAGAGTGCCAGATCTCAAGAAAGCAGACACACACACATCACCCTCATTAGAGATCATCTATGCATTATAGTCTAATATCATGAGTGCCTGGAGACCAGCTCCGTTGGTGACGGCGCGCTATATAAATACCTTTAACATTAACATCATTGTTTTTGGAGAGTTGAGTATGTTTAGCAAAAACATGAATATTATGGTGTGTTTAAAAGAAGCATAAAAAAACCTTCTTCCTGAAATATGAGAATAGGCCATTTCAGCTAACAAGCCCCACATGCCACATGGCCACCCAGTAGCCATCGCTGGCTGTTCATCTGCCAGTAAGAAATGCATTGTGGGTATGCAAATGAGTTACTATTATAATTATGTACAAAGCAAAAACTATAGATTATTAAACTAAGTATCATTGAGATTTTCTCTGACCCACACATTAAATTAAATCAATAATGGTTGATTCCACATTTCATGGAAATTGCATGATTTGATACATTTTATTGGACTAACATTCAGTGGAACAATGCATAAACTGTCGAAGTCCCATAGACATCTTCATCAGTGCAGAGGGAAATGACTAGCGGATCTCCCCTGCTGATCTATTCTCTGTTGGCACCGTGCACCTGGCCACCCTCTGTCTTTTGGGCCCAGGTACCTGCTCATCCTGCCACCCTGCCGCACTGTCTCCGGGCCACCCCTTGCACTGGGGTCTGTATCTGTACCCATACAGCCCCCTCTTTTACTTCCTGCACTTATCAGACCTACCCTGCCTGCTGCCTTAAACCTAGCACTTGCAAATTGCTGGCTGCATTACCACTGTTTGTTGCCTTTGTAATTTATTTATTGTTATTTATCTGTTTCTCCTCTGCTTCGCACTTTCCACCTCTCCCCCCTTCCATGCACTTTTACCCTCCCCCTCTCCCATGCACTTGCGCGTTCTTAATGTCACTGGGCCTAGTAAGATCGCTGTTTTGTTCTCCCCTGTTCCCCTCCCTTGCCTTGTTGCGCTCTGAAACACTTGTGTACGAGCGCGATAGAAATAAAATATCAATCAATCAATCAAAGCAAAGAAACACAAACTAGACCCATTGCGAAAAGAAAGGATTCTCAATTGTAACTGCATTGGGTGAAGGAATAGTTTACATAGTGGACCATAAAACACATATGCAAAACAAAACATTACGGTTCCGTAATGTAAAATAACTTCTTTACAAAGGCAGAGTGACTTCAAGTCCGAGGGCCACTGTCTACCTCCCGCCCCATTACATGGAAGCCCCTCCAGGCTGGAGGTCTCCATGTCATGGAGTGGGGGGAGCCCTATGACTTAAAAAAGAAACCATTTCTTTTTGAAGTCATTCTGCCTTCATAAAGAAATGATTACCTTTATTCATCAATTATTTCCATTACAGAACCATAATGGAAATAATTTCTTCATGTAGGCAGAGTAACTTCAAAGAGAGACTATTTCTTTTTGAAGTAATAGGGATGCCCCCCACCCCATGACATGGAGGCCTCCAGATCCTGTAAAGTGATGGGAACACATATTCCTCGCTGCTGCAGACAGCAGAAGGCCTCGTTCCCTGGACCAACGGATTCAAAAAGGTATGGAAATGTACTTTGTTTAAATGTGTGTGCACAGTGTGGCCTGGCTGGAGACTAATGGAGGTCTAACTCCGTAGCTCCGGAGCCCTGCAACACACGACAGACCTGCAGCAGCAACTAACACCTACTTTAGTGATGGCATTAAGAGGATTCTAGCGTCTGAAGATGTTGGGCACACGCTGATGTCATCCACTGGCCCATAAATGCGACAAATATCCCTATTTTCAGCCCTGGCCTGCCCGACAGCAGAGCCCGACCGAAGGAAGCAAGATGGCGGCACCACTCAGTGCGGTGTCAAAAGCAGAGCACAGCGGAGCAAGACACGAGGCACAGAGCTGGAATGAGGAACGGAGCTAGAATGAGGGACAGAGCTGTGAGCGAAACAGCGGCGGATTGCATGAAAATAGTAGAGGCTCCAGCCACCTGGTTGCGAGAAAGTGCTGCGGCCGAGACTGCTCCAGGTATGCTAAACACGACGCAAGGCACACAGGTACCCTGGGTAAGCGCTTCCTAACTAACACTACAAAACAGTGAGAAGCGTAAGCGCCCCGTATGTCCTGTCCGTCCGAACTGGTACTGGTACCACATTCCTGGTCACTCAATACTAATATATGTGTTATTATAACACTGGGAGCGGCAGCTAAACTATTTGGATACTGCAGAGACTAGCAACAGTAGGAGCACAGTGGCCTGAAACACAGACAGCAGGGGGATAAGAAGTCCCAACAATCAGCCTTGGAATAAATCTGGAAATCTGACAACACTGCAACAGCCCTTAAACAAGCTGATTTACCCCGGTTGGCAGTAGTATTGGACCCACGCTGCACCGCATATCCACAGGGAGTAGAGCACCTAGTAGCCGAAACACCCAGGTGACTTCTGCCCACGGAAAGGGTATATCGGAGAAGCACACAGGGAAGCACAAGCAGATCTATTTGTGCTACGTTCCACCTGGTGCAGTGGAACTGTGATGAATGTCATCCAAGGAGCACCCTGTAATGCTCACAAGGATACAGGAAGATTTCCCAGAGGTGGTAGATATGCAAGGGCAATAGAACGTGTACTACAAAAAAGGCTCAAAAGCGTGGCCATTTTCCCCTATCCAAGCAGTGCTCCCTAAGCCCCTACCTGAAGAGACTTATCTAAGGGCAGGATGAAATCGGGGAAAGCCAAAGAAAAGTCAGGGGGCTCCATCAGACACTTGCTTCAGCACCCAAAGCCACCACCATAGCAGCCAGCATTAGAAGAGGAAGCCCAGCCGGCCACAAATGGGGACACCCTACGCCTGTTTCAATCCTTGCAAAAGGAAATGGCATTGACAGCAAAAGACCTGAAGAGCTCTTTCCAGGAACTGTCTCGCACAGTGCAACAGATGAGTCCAAACTAGGTGACCTGGAGTCTGCCTTCTGTGAACAAACACATTCACAAGACCAGCTGGAACG
The DNA here is from genome assembly GCF_040938575.1 of Ambystoma mexicanum. NCBI lineage: Eukaryota > Metazoa > Chordata > Amphibia > Caudata > Ambystomatidae > Ambystoma > Ambystoma mexicanum. Next base: position 1,493,185,631 of record NC_090929.1, on the reverse strand, counting down.
GAGAGTGGCAGCATTGGAAGATCACAGATGCTTGTCAGAAGAAAAGCAGGAGGATTCCGAAAACCGCTTCGGCCAGAATAATGTACGAATCAGAGGAGTCCCGAGAGACATCCAAGACCAGGACCTGGAGCACTATGTCCGTGCTCTGTTAGAAGAAATACTGGGAGATGGACCAGCAGATCTAACACTGGACCGTCGTACACATAGGGTATTCTCCAACTTTCAGATGTGACAAAACCTCCTCCAAGATGTCCTTGTGCGCGTCCATTTCTTTAAGACAAAGGACCTCCTTTTTCAGAAGATGAGAGCAATAGGAGAGCTACAGTTCCAGGGCTCGACCCTACCACTGACCAGTAGGCTCACAGAAAAGGGAATCTCTTACAAATGGGGCTCCCCGTTCCGAATCATGTTCCAACTAGACGGGACACACCACCAATTTACATCCCTGCGAGTGGTGGTGGAAACCCTGAAGATCCCAAAATTTGAAATGCACTTGCCAGATGACACGGGCCCCGGAACCTTGAAAACCCAGTGGTCACATCCACAGTCCAGGAAGAACAGACACCGAGAATGCAGGAGGCCTTCTATGGACAAAAGAGAAAGGAGTGAAGACGCAGAGGCCCCAGGCTGAACGGGGAGAAGAGAAGTCCAACCCAACTAATGGGTCGTGCGAGACGTCACTGCCGCCTTTTACTTAGGCAGTGACATTCTCAATCGCTTTGCCATTAGTTTGGACCTAATAAACTTCAAAGCTTGGTCCCGATTAGCGGATAATCCCATGGGCTTTGATGATCCAGAAAAAGCATTTAGGTCAGCTCAATTGCTACCTTATGCAGTTGAAATTCAGATTAAAGAGGAAGTCACCATCCCAGAAAGGACCCGACAATTCTCCCTGGAAGTGAAAGTTAAAAGGGGACAAGAGTTGAAAAACCCTGATGCTTACATACATCTAAATGCTTCTATCCAACAGCAAGGGTTGGGGGTAAACCCAACTCCATTAGTCAACATAGAACATGACACCATTCCAATAGAGGTGGATAACAGCGACTTGAAGAGTATTACTCTAGCCGCAGGCACCATTATTGGAATGGCGGTTGATGACCGACATTTTTCCATCGACTTAGTAAATGAACTGTTAGGACCAATCCCCAAGGACTGTTTTGACAGTGACAGTGAGGACAATACAACACCAGACAGGATTTTTACCCGGCATGCGGGGAACTTCCTGGTGTACACTTCCTGCCCCTATGGTAAGGAAGATGTGACTTGTGACTTCAGAAGGGATGAGGTGATTTTCCAAGTCCATGAGGGCTGCCTTTTCCACCTGAAGCCTCCAGTCCAAATCAGCACTCTGACCAGGGACTTCTCCACCCAGCTGGAGGAGGCCGCTGAAATAGCCAAACCAGAAGTCTTTCCAGGCTTCAGGCAGATGGTGGAAGAGAGAGTCAACCTAGCTGACGCCTGTGTGACTCTGGAACAAAAGCAAAAGTTGAAACAAGTTTTCTTGGATTTCCAAGATATCTTTGCGGTAGACTCATATGACTGTGGTCGCACCGACATCCACACAACAACAATCCCCACGGACCCTGGCATGACTCCTGTGTTTGTGAAGCAATATCGCTTGCCTCTCGCATCAATGGAGTCCCTTACTGAAATAATTAAGAACCTTGAGTCCAGGGGAATAATCCGTCCAGTCCACAGCACCTTCAATAATCCGGTGCTGGGAATATTGAAGCCAAACGGCCAGTGGAGACTCTGCGCCGACCTCAGGGAGCTCAACAAACGGGTCCATACTTCCCGATGGCCTCTGCCCTACATTGACCAAGGGCTGGCCCAGATTCAGGGGTCACAGGTATTCACTGCAATAGACCTGACCAATGGATACTGGACTGTGCCTGTCAGTAGGGAGGACCAATACAAACTGGCTTTTACCTTTGGGGGCCAGCAGTATACATGGACCCGGACTCCCTTCGGATACCTCAACTCCGGCAATGAATTCAACATTTTTCTACACAAGGCCATGCCCGACTTGGGTGCAAGGGGTAACCTGGCTTATGTAGATGATGTCCTCATCAAAAGTTCATCTGTGGAGGAACACATAGCGGAGATCCGTTATGTTATGACACAGTTGAGGGCCGCCGGAGCAAAACTTTCCTTTCAGAAAGCACAGTGGTGTAGAACCCGTGTTAATTTCTTGGGGCATCAGATTACTGCTCAGGGCCTCTGTCCCTAGGAAAAGAAAGTGGAAGCACTTCAGAAACTGAAAGACCCCACAACTCTGCGGGAACTAAGGAGCCTCCTTGGACTGACTAATTACAGCAGAAAGTTCATTGAGGGCTACGCAGAGATCACCAGACCCCTGATTCATCTCCTGAAGGGGGGGTCAAGTGGGAATGGGGTCCAGAACAAGCCGAGGCAGTAAGACAACTCAAGAGAAGCCTCTCACAAGCGCCTTGCCTAGCTTACCCTGTCAGAAACAAGGAGTTCTTCCTGGAGACAGGGTTCTCTAATACGTGCTTGACGGCAGTATTATACCAAAAGCATGACAAGGTCAATAAAGTAATATCCTATGCGAGCAAAACTTTATCCTCTGTGGAGGAAAAATTCAATGATTGTGAGAAGGCACTCCTGGCAACGGTGTGGGCATTGAAGAATTACCGCCCGTTTATCCAGGGGGAACACATCATAGTGGAGACTCCACACCAGCCCCTGCAATATCTCCAAAGTGATAGAATCCGGGCCGGAAATGTGAGTAATTCCCGAATTACTTCCTGGATTCTGTCAATGCAAGGCTTTCCTGTGGAGGTCAGATATGGCCAAAACAAGAAGAGTCCACTCGCGCAAGGTCTGGCTGACTTGCATGATTGTGCCAGAGAAAATTGTCTCGAGGACGAAAGTCTAAAAATCAAGGACAACATGGAGGCATACCTTAATTCCCCACACAAAGTCTTTGAAGAAGACAAGTGTGAGGGAATGCCCACTGTCTATGTGGATGGATGCTCTTACCATGTTGACAACAACGGGGAGAAAGAACTGGTGGCCGGCGTAGGGAATGCATGGGTGAATGAGTCCCCAGAACCCTCCGCTGGATACAAAATTGGTCCCCGAAGTAGTCAGGTGGCAGAATTGATGGCTGTGCATCAAGCCATCCTCACTGCTGTCCAGCATCAACTCCACGAACTGGTCATAATCACAGATACGGATTATGTACGGAACGGGTTCGTGGAGCACCTGGTTAATTGGAAAACCAGAGGCATGTTATGTGCTAACAACAAACCCTTGAAACATGGGAAGTTGATTCAAAACATTGATGATCTGGTCACCTCGAATGAGATGACCATCTATTGGAAAAAGATCAAGGGTCATTCCAAAGTAGAGGGACCAGACAAAACTGGAAATGACTTAGCTGATCAGCTGGCCAAAACCGGGGCCATCCAAGGGGATCTAATTGAGATTGAGTCCCTGTTGGGGGAAATCCAGGTCACTGCTATCACTAGGTCCCAGACAAATGCTCACAACAACCTTTCAATTGCCCAATGGAGTAAGGAGACCCCTGATGCTGATTTGATTACCGCTCAGAAGGGGGATCCAATTATTGGTAAGTTTTACCAGCACCTTGAGGACCCTGAGAACTTTCCCCTGACGGATACCGATTACATTGGGAAAGAGGACCTAAGAGTGTTGATGAAATGTCCAAAAATGTTCCGAATCCAAGACGGTTTGCTGGTAAGGAAATCCAAAGCTGGCCATGACCAGTGGGTGGTTCCTACCTCATTCCGAAGCCTGATGTTAAGTCACGCCCATGATGCGGCTACTGCCGGTCATAGGGGGTTTCACACAACATTGGAAATCTTAAGAGAGGTTGCATACTGGCCACACATGGGGCAGGACCTCGACCAATACTTGAAGGGGTGTCTTGTGTGTGCACAATTTCAGCCATCATCCCTCACGCACCGCGCGCCTCTCCAAAAGCGGGGGATGACACTGCCATGGTCAGATTTACAAATCGACTTTGTAGGCCCCGTGATTCGCTCTGCTAGGGGGAATAAGTACATGTTGACTGTGACATGCTTGTTTACCAAGTGGGTGGAATGTCTCCCAGCCCCAAATTGCAAGGCAGAAACTGCAGCTGCCCTGATGATTAACCACATCTTTTCCCGATTTGGTCTACCTCAAAGGATTGAGTCAGACAGAGGTAGCCACTTCACCAGTGAAGTAATGACAAAGATGTGGGAGATACTGGGGGTCAAAAGGAAGTTGCATATTGCTTACAGGCCAGCTTCTTCTGGGGCAGTAGAGAGATATAACCGGACAATTGTGAGCATCTTAAAAAAGTTTGTGGCAGATTCTGGGCCAAGTTGGATATCCGATTACCTCTGGTCCTAATGGCCATCAGATCTACCCCTTCATCTGCAACCAAAATGTCACCATTTGAGTTGATGACTGGGCGCAAGATGGTGCTTCCGCAGCATTTGCTCTACAGGACCCAGGAGCAGACACTGATAAATGCCTCCACTACTCATGAGTATGTGGAGAATTTAAGGAAACACCTTCAACATGCTTTTGCTTATGCTCAGCGGAATCTAGAAAGATCGGCTGATAGCATGAAGACCCATTATGACCTGAAAACTTCCAGGAAGGAATATCAGGTGGGAGACCGGGTCTATCTATACAACTTCCAAAGGAACCAGGCCAAGCAGCGCAAATTTTTGCCTACATGGAAGGGACCCTTTGAGATCATCGACAAGATCTCCCCTGTGGCCTACAAAATCCACATCCCCAAAGGTCCTTTGGCAGCGGGGGAAGACAAGTGGGTCCACATAAACCAGTTGAAATGTTGCCATCCCAGGCACACTCTGCAACAACTGGAGGAATCCTCTGGAATCCTAGCGGGTACCGTCTCAGACTAATTCAGTTCCAATCCTAAAACATACCACATCTAGTCTCTAAAATATTGTGATTTGCATGAAACTGTCTCTTAGTTATACTGTTTTTTTTTTCAAAATAAGAATGTAATGTTTCATTATGATGAAATACATATGCTGCCCCACTATCTCAACAGTGGTGGAAAAATGGCTATGAATAGGTATTGCCGCTCTTCCTTTGTCGTCCTAGGAGAAAGAAAACCTTGAGACGGGCCAAGGAGGACGATCCGGGGACCGGGAGCAGAGACGCAACGGGCCCGGGGTACCGCCCAATATTCCCATCAGGACCGGCGAGGAGAACCGATCGATCAGTACCGGATGGAGGAAAAGATGCTGAACTGTGCCATCTATTGGAAGAAGATGAGGAAACATCCCAGGTCTTGCGAGTCCCATTCGTGAAATAGAATGGCCATCGCAAGAGGGGGGCTTGTGGGATGTATTTACCCATGCATCCGAGCCATACCTCAAAACTGTGCAGTACTGACATGGAAAACATCATGATGGCCAGAGCTTCCCAGAAAATGCACAGGGAAATGCATGAAGAATAGGCTGCCACTCATTTTTGCCGATATTATGGGCACAGAAGGACGCTGCCTAAAACCACCATTGGACTACCCACACAGTAGTCTGAAACCATTGGGAATGGCAATGCTGATTGCCAAAAGCAAACCCATAACTGTTGGGAATTCATTTTCTTAAATCCCAAAAAGGGGTGCAGTACCAGTACTCACCACTATCCAAAAGCCGGCGTTTTAAAACCACCAGATTTTACTTTTTTGTAGAAAACTGAATAAATGAACCCAAAACATGCCAAAAAAAGACTTACTGAGAGGTGGATCCAATGTAAAGTTATATCCTGAAGTGACTTGAAGGTTTATAACAAGACTGGCTGAGCTGTGGATTTCAGCAGTTTAAGTAAATTTGGACTGAAAGACACTAAAAAAATCTAAATGTTTAAATTGACTGAGTGACCTACTTTTGAGTGTCACATAGGTTGCAATTGTTTAAATGTCATAGTTTTAAACTTAGAATCAGCCTTCTAGCTGCATATGTGAAAATGTTTAGTTTTATTTGAATGCAGAAACTGGGTAACAAAAAGTGACATTTTATCTGAAACCTGGCTTAAGGAACTGAATTCTGCCTGGCAACTACCCCCATCAGGAGTGAAACTTGAGTCACAGCTGTGTTCCCAGGCCTATCTGCCGTTTGCTGGCCACACTAAGGATATGCCATCTCTCTGATAATTGAATTAAGGGGAGCCCCACAGAATACAGGAGCTCTGAACAAAGCCCTGTCCTGACTCAGGCAAATGTTTTATTGGCGGGAGTCGTAAATGGAGCTTCCTCTTGGCAGAAGCTGGGAGGGGCAGGGTCTCTGAGCTTGGCAGAAACTGGAAAGACTGGTTTCTGTACCATGTGACATGAAAAGACACACCTCTATAGCCAGAATATGGTTTTAGAAAAAGATGAATAACTCATAGAGCGGACTTGTGAAAATTTTATAAATGACACCATCATTCTTGTGATTTTTCTGCCCACATTTTAAGAGGTTTTTAGAACCGGTGGCATGTTCAGGGGGGTTTTAGCGGAAAAGAGGATATTACTCAAAATGTGTGCATGTGAAAAATCTGACACTTCATCAACTAATGTCCATACTCCTTGCGCACATGTGTGTAAATTTGGGGTAATGTCCGGGATTGCAAACCAGTTAAAAAGTGCAAAATATCGCTATTTCTGAATGCAAGCCCCCAAGAAGAGCAGAGTTTGGACAGGGTATACCTACTGTAATGCATGATGGGTGCATATGATTTTAAAACAATATGTACCTCTGCAAATATGTATTTGGTTCAAATCTAGATTTGTGTGCAAGTTGACAGGAGGAGTGGACTTTCTGAAGGCTGTAAAATGACATCACTCTGACACAACTTAGCTCCCCCAATCAGGGGAGAAATGAAAGCTTGGCCAATGATAAGTGGAGAGGGGCTGGCTAATGATGCTGCTCACACACACCCATTTTAAAAACACATAAAAGCAGAGAGACAGGACAGATAGGGACCTTCAAATCCATTTGCAGCTGGAAGCTCTGCCGGGAAAATCCATACTTTACCTCCCTCAACCTTCAGAGAGCAGACATAGAGACTTCAAATCTATCAAATATCCAGAACCAGAAACCCAGACCAGACCAGCAGAGAGAGCTGACCCAGATCACTGTGAAGTGCAGAGACCAGAGTCCAGTTTAAAACCTGACCAGATCCGTGGCAAGGCATATTTCTAAATATATTGTGAGTACATAGCAAAACTGTGCAGAACCCAATCTCTTAGTTAAAATAATCTAATGCAAGCTATTTTAACTTGAGCAAAGCTGTCACCTGTGATTTCTAGTTGCAAGCTGCACTTGTCTTTTTGAGCTTTAGAATTCCAAATCTGAAAAACGACCTTTATTTAATCGCTCATATCTCCATGACCGTTTGTGCTAGAGACTTGCAGTAACTTTCATCTGGAAGCTGAGATCCTAGGCTTTCTTAGGACTCCAAAACGATAGTGATAGTCCTTGTAGTTCCTCTGTAATAGCGCCCGGCGCATTCGCGAATTTTGCCGCGATTTGAAAATTTCTCCACTTGCAAAAAGATAGCTGCTTTTGCTTTCCTCTGAAAAAAATCGTTTGCAACCTGACAACCATTATAGAGCATTGCTAAAGTGATCCTGAACTTATTCAAAGCATATACCACTCACCCTGAACCTCTAGAGGGAATTAAAAGCATTTTAACATATTTTCACTCCATTGCCAGCATATATCAAAGCATTTTGCCTGTGTTTTCAACTTCTGTAGTCTAAGTTGCTGGGTGAACTGAATTACATTTGAATTGCATTTCTGAGAATTGTGTGCCTTCCTTCCATTTCCTTGCATTGCATAAAAAAGGGGGGTGAATTGTACCAGAAAGTGATTACATTGTTTTTGCTGAAATCCTATCAAGTTATTTTCTGTACTGCATTTCATTCCACATTGCATCCATTTGAAACCATAAAAGTATTGTTGCTACCTTATCCATTTCATGTCAACTCCTTAGTGATTATAAAGAAGTGTGCTAGTGCCAGATTCTCCTTGTTAATCTTTATCATATTAGATTAAGTGTGATATTCAATTATTAATTTATTATAAAGTGTGATATATATACCTATTGTTGAAACTATCAATTAAACCTTTTTAACTTGCAAAACAGAACTACTTCTTGGCTCAGTGGGGTCAGGGGGATTCCAAGAGAGGGGTGTTATATAGGGGTAGTCATCCAGAACGCATGAACTGGACATAAAGATATATCAATAAGGGTTTTCATTCAGTATTCTAGACTAGGCGTTGACTTGGCTGTAGTGCTGAATTGAATCCTCTTACAAGCAGATTGCTTGATGTTTACCCCACACAGGGTTATTTTCATTTGCGTTTTCCTTTTTCTTTTGTCTAGTCTTGTTATACATCCAATGCAATTATGGGAGCTGAGATAGGATAGTGAGGGGAATTGTTACAACATACTCTCTGGAAGATATGAGTAGTTGTAGATCTGCAAGCTTAGACAGTTTCTACTTAAGGTGGAGAGGGTGCAGGGGGCCAGCACTTAAACTATACACCTACCTAAACTACCATGATGGCTGATAAGAAATCTGTCTGCATAAACGTTCAGGGACTAAACTCCTTGAGGAAAAGGAAAAGTGTCCTCACCAAATTAATAGACCTTAAAGCAGACATAGCCTTGCTCCAGGAAACTCACCTCTTGCAGCAAGACGAGAAGAGAATAAGGTCAAGATGGTTTCCACACCAATATTTTGCTTTCTCTTCCACTAAAAAAGCAGTAGTAGCCATCTTGATAGTTAAATCTTTGCACTTTGAACAAATGAGGGTGGTGAGATATGGCAATGGAAGATATATAGGGGTTATCTTATGTATAGCAGGGAAAATTCTCACAGTGGTATCCGTGTATAGCCCAACCAACAGCAGGATCAGTTTTATTCCCAATTGTTCCCACGGCTCGCACAGTTTCAAAAAGAGGACTGTTAATTGGTGGGGATTTTAATCTAGTGCTACATAGTGAATGGGATAGGTCTGGCTCTGAGACTACAACGGAGATGTCAAAGGCATTCCCGCTTAAACAAGCCATAGTCGACCTAAGCTTAGTTGATGTGTGGCGAAGCCTTCACCTCCAGCACCGGGACTATACCCATTTCTCACATGTTCATCGCACTTATTCCAGAATTGATTACTTTTTAATATCTCAATCCTTACTGCATGAGACCACATCAGCCACCATCAAGGTTGCACTGGTGCCGGGCCACTCCCCCATCACAACACACTTGGAAGGTTATGGTTTGGGGGGGCGAAAATCCATGTGATGGAGACTAAATGATTCACTGTTAGTTGACCCGACTATATGCTCTGAAATTGGAGAAAGGATTACACAATATTTCCAAGAGAATCTCACAGGGGAAGTGTACATTATAGGGGTATGGCAAGCTCTGATTAGCAGACCTGCGGCCTGGAAAAAGCTATTTTCCACTCAAAGGGACCGAGCGGAGGAGAGATTGGCTACATGGGAATCTCAATACAAGAGAGATGGGGCTAGGAAAACATATAGGCAGCTTCAGGTAGCCAGGAAGGACCGTAAGGCACTATGGGCAGGGGATATCCCACACAAATTGCTACAGGCAAAGCATGTTTACTTTAGTACTTCTAATAAAGCCTCCCGGATATTAGCCTACAAACCTCAGGCACAGCGGAATAGCACTACCATTGGGGTGCTACGAGATAGTGGGGTCAATTACAAACTAATTAAACAGAAAACACGCATCCTGACCCAGTACTATGTTGAGCTGTATGCGGTGGAACAACCCGATGTTCCATTGCAAGAGACATTCATTCAAGAATCCCTCCTTCCCCTATTAACAATAGAGTGGAGACAATCCCTGGAAAGGCCAATTACAACAGAAGCTATAACAATGGCCATTTCAGCCCAGTCGAGCAGTAAAGCAACAGGCCCAGACGGCTTCACAGCTTCCTTCTATAAAACATTCTGCGCAATCCTCTCCCTGTACATGACGCACCTGTTTAATTATTTTGCTGTGACGGGTTTGATCACTCCCTCTATGGGGGAATCGACTTTAACCCTGCTAGCTAAACCAGATAAGGACCCCACCCTATGCTCATCCTTTCTGCCAATCGCAATCCTCAATTATGATGCTCGAATCTATTCAAAGGTGCTGGCCATGAGACTCACGTCCATTTTACCAGAACTGGTAACAGCGGAACAAACAGTCTTTATACCAAGACGCCAAACATATGATAACATCCGGCACACAATTGACATCTCGGTTTGGGCACAGAAATATAAGCAAGCCATGGCTTTGCTCTCAATAGACGCTGAGAAAGCGATTGACAGCCTTGACTGGTCCTATCTGCCTAAGGTCTTGGAAGGGTTCGGGATGGGTCCACGCTTTCATAGGCTGCTCCTAGCCAACTTTGTGTTGCCATCTACGAGGATCAAAGTGAATGGGATTCTCTCTAATCCGGTAAGCCTGAGCAGGGATACCCGCCAGGGATGCCCACTATCCCCATTATTGTTCGCCTTAGCCATGAAACCCTTAGCTTGTATGGAACGCTTATCTAGAAAAATTAGAGGGTTGGATATAGCGGGCCACCATCATAAAATAGCGTTATATGCTGATGACCTTCTCTTCTATATGCAAGACTCCAAAACCACGCTACCGTATATTATCTCATTGTTGGAACAATTTTGCGAGGTTTTGGGATTTAAAATTAACTTAACAGAATCAACGATACTTAACATCTCAGAGTCACCTGAGGTGGTTACGCACTTGAAGGGTGCCTTTCCTCTCTCTTGGGTCCACCGGACCTTGAAATATCTAGGGGTATCCATAACAGCGAAATATGCAGATCTTTATTCAGCTATTATACCGCTTTTTGCTAACCACGTTTATTATATGTATTCCAGGCGTTACCAATCAGGGTTCCAAGAACGGTACTGAAAGACCTACAATTGCAGATACTTCAGTTTATATGGTCCCCAAAGCGGCCAAGAGTAGCCGGACGCATGCTGATGGCATCCAAAGGGGCAGGAGGTCTGGCAGTCCCAGATATAGAAAGCTACTTGTATGCGGCACAACTGGCCCCGGTGCTAGAGAGTCAAAAAGCATCTCAGGCACACAAAGTTAAACATTGGGTGAGCATTGAACAAAGTATGATAGGAACCCCCTTACATGAAGTGTGCTGGGTTTCCCCGAAGGCTCATAAGAGAAATGTACAAGGGCTCCCAACCTCTAACGCCACATTAGAATACTGGGACAAAACTGCACGTATATAAGCAGTAACAACCTTTCCCTCTCCAAAGACAGGGCTATGGGACAATAGCGAGTTCCTCCCAGGGATGGACAAAGTTCGTTTTAACTGCTGGAAAGAAGGGGGTTTACACACACTAGGCCAACTATACAAAGATGATCGTCCCCTTACATTTGAAGAGTGCAGACAGGCTTACATGGTAGAGGAAAGGGATAGGTTTGAGTACTTGCAACTTCATCACTGGATGACGCAACCACAAATAGCAGACCAGGGGCAAATTGAAACTACCCTGTTCGAAAACCTGTTACAGGTGACCCAGAGATAACCAAGATAGCAGTACTCTATAAGGTGTTAAATGGAACCAGGTTTAAATCCCCATACACCTACATGACCAGGTGGGAGGAGGATATTGGGAGGCCTATTGACGATCTCACATGGTACAACATCTGGATGAGAGCCAACAAGACCTCACAAGCGGTACACCTTAGAGAAAACAGCTTCAAGCTGCTGTTCGGCTGGTACCTTATACCAGAGCGGTTACATAGAATCTCACTATCTCTTCAGATCCTTCTTCCATATGTGGTGGTAATGTCCGCAAGTACAAACATTTTGGCAGGCAGTGATCACACAAGATCCCCTGGTTTTACTCTTAAGGAATGAAAACATTCAAGGGCACTACACATTGAATGGCAGAAGCTCCAGACTAGTTACCTCTTTTCTGGTAGCGGCACGCTTAGTAATTGTACAACACTGGAAATCATACACGTTGAATGGCAGAAGCTCCAGACTAGTTACCTCTTTTCTGGTAGCGGCACGCTTAGTAATTGTACAACACTGGAAATCAGTCATACCGGGTATAAAGGAATGGTGGTCTAAAATGTGGTATGTAGCCACCGTTGCCAAAATTGGTGGAGCAATGAAAAGGGAAATGTCACAGTACAACAGATTGGGCAACGATGATTGCGTTTGTAAATAACAATGATAACCCCAACATCCATCATAAGCCTCATTACATGTCGGCCTTCTCACTACTATAATAAAGAAGGGTTACAACTCAACCTAGATCCCTGCATATATTTTAATTTATAAACTCCACCTCCCAACATAGTCATGCATAAAGTTTATGGATGTAATTTATATATTGTTTTACTACTTTTTTGTTTTGTTATTTTCTTAAGTTGATTCTTTGCATTTAAATGTACATGATTGGAAAGGTTAAACATTCTGCAGATATATGACATGAAGCACATCTCTGTATATGTTACAATTCAATAAACCTTAAATGGCAAAAACAAACGTGTGTGCGCGTGTATGTATATGTATATAATGTAATATGTGTGTGAATGCATGATGCATGAGTGGCTGCCTGGGTGTGCATGTGAGTGTATGGTGAAAGGGTGCACATGTAAATTTATAGCTGGCTGAGTGTGTGTGAGTGTATGGTGAATGGTGTGTGTGATTAATGCCAGGATTACTTATTGGTTATCTTAATTACTCCTAGCCCTACTCTTCCTTTTCCCATTACTAGGGTATTTTATCTTTTTATTTATTTTATTGTGCATTTATAATGCGTTTAATACCAACAAGTGGTTTCTGGCACGGGATAGGGATTCGAACCTGTGTTGCACCATGCTGTCTTGCTTCCTAGACAAACAAGTTGCCCCTGAGCTATCCTTCCTCACGTTGCCTCATACACAAGGACTGGGATGAGGTAGAGGCACATGGAGGTAATGCCTGGCTTAGTTACCTGTAATCTTTATTACTCCTAGTCCCACTCTTCCTTGCCCCAGTACTTAAGCAGGTGCCTCATATGTAAGCACTGGGACGAGGAAGAGGGTCATGGAGGTTATTCTGGACGGAGGATGTGATTTGGGGGATGAGGTAGGGGGGAGAGGGGATGCATGGGGGGCAGGAGGAGGAGGTTGCGCTAAATCACAATGGCCATCCATGTCAAGGCTAAGCAGGCATGATATGTGTTAGCAGTCTAGTCAGTTCTTACTTTGCATTGACTTTTTTTTAACTGGGCATCTCTAATAAAGCAGTCCTGCTAAGTGTAATTACCTGGCTAGACTGGCATTTGGGTGCTGCCAGTCTAGCCGTTTCTTATTGAGGCATCGTATATGTTTCTGGGCATCTGTGATAGAATAACCATGATAAGTGTTATTGCTTTGACTGGCATTTGGTGCAACCAGTCTAGGGATGTCTTAATGTGGCATGGAATGTTTAACTGTAATATGTTATTATGTGTCTAGACTGGTCTACATTGTGGGTGGAGGAGAAAAAGCAATAGGAGAGGAGGGTGAATTAATAATATCCTAACGAAGAGAATGAACCTTGGAGGAAAAGAAAGAAGCAAAGTCAGAGGCAGAAAGAGTGGAGTTAACAGAAGGATCAGGAGAGGGAGGAGAGAGAAGAGGGGTTAAACTTTGGAAAAGATGCCTAGGATGAGCAGATTGAGAATGAAGAAGATCAGAGAAATACATGCGTTTAGCAGATGTTAAGCAGTTGCCATGAAGAGTGTGATAAGAGAAATAAGCAGAATGATTAGCAGAGGAACGAGACTTAAGCCAACATCTTTCCAGACGACGTAAGAGTTGCTGCATAGAACATAGATGGGAGGAAAGCCAAGGTTGGGCAGGTTTGCAGCTAGGCTGGACCTGACAGAAAGGTGAATGAGAGAGTAGAAAAAGCCTCATTAGCAGAAAGTAAGATAAAGATTTGCTGCCGAGCTGGGGTCTGGGAGGAGTCCCACAGCATGGCACGCAGGGGGGGCCCAAATTTTGTGCTACGCCCTTGTTGGCAACACAAGGATACTTGCCATTTGTGTAACTGTTGGTTTAAAACACAACTCACCTAAAGTGAATGGACAGATAAACTTGATTTATGAGAAATCCTCTCATATACATTTTTAGTATACATTTTTCTTTCCTATTTTCCGCTTCTAGGACGTGACAGTTTTGTTCATACAATCAAGGGACTTTGTGGCTAAAACATTCATATTATCACACTTAAATAATCTGTGCTTTTTGCACATAAATTAGACAGGCATAGTCAACCTTTCTCTGAGTATGCCAGCATTTTTCTTTTAATAAGCCCAAGGCTTGCTCGAGAGCAATGGGACGCTGTGTTAGGGACAGGCTAATGGTTATTAGCACTGCGCTAGCGATGAATAAGACTCAGGATCACGTACACAGCTGTAGAGAAGGACGGGGAACAGCAAAGCTTTTAGCTGGTAGCCGTTTCATTAGGGTTAAGAAGTTAAAGCCAATAGCTTCAAGGTAGATAATGATATTATGTTTTTCTAAAGGGGAATGTTCATGTGCTACCCTATAAGGATGAATGGGGGAGTCCGGTTGGAAAGATCCAAACCTGTGACTTGCATGTGGCACACAGATCGCCCACGCAAGCATTTAACACACTGAGCTATCTCACCAGACAAGTTAGTTTTGAGTTAGGCAATTGCAGTAAAAGAGGAGCTATTCTGCTGCCTGTCTGAACCTGACGCATTAATATTCATCTGCACACGGTATTCCATGCAGGAAATACAGCATGATTATGATGTCAATTATCTCATCAAAATGGCCCCAGTTTCATCTCAAGGGAAAATTTGGAAGTAAACAATATTTTAAAAGTAGATCATATTTATTTACTTGAAGAGAGCGTTGTGCAAGTGCATCCCTTAGACGTATGGGAAGGAAATCTGTAGGGAGATGCCAAAAAGGACCACTTACTTAACCCCTTTTAATAAAATGCAGAGAAGGCTCAATAATGACCCACAGAGGTACTCTCGGCTACTGTAGACATGCATTTCCATCCTCAAAAGAGGGATGAAAATTCTATGAATCTCATGAGATCAGTGATGAAAAGGATTGGGGTGCCTGTCTTGGTGTTGGCTTTTTGCAGGAATCTCTGTCAGGGAGCAAGTCCATCTTCATATGGGATGTTGAATTAAAGTGCTGTGACATTCAACGTGACCAGGAGTGCATTCAGTTGTACACCCCAGTGTACACTTGACTGGCGGCCTTCTAGGAATGATCTAAGCCAAATAATGGCCTCCTCGGAAAGACCTCCAACAGTTAACATCCAGTCCAGTAATATTTTGTGATCTAGCAAGTCGAAAGCTGCCGACAGATCTAATAACATCAGCAGCCCTGACTTGCTATGCTCCAGCTTAGAAAGCATATATGTCTGAAGGTCCAGTAGTGCACTTTCTGTGCAATGATAACTTCTGAATCCTGATTGTTTTATATGTAATATGCCAGCTGCCTGAACATGGGATTGTAATTGTATAGTAGCCACTTTAGCAAAAAGTTTGAGAAAAAATAAGGTATTAGTGATTGGTCTTAAGTTAGCTGCGTCAGTAGGTTTTAAACCTGCCTTTTTTAGCAACGGTGTGACTGCCACACTCTTGATAGACTGGGGGATAACACCTGTTCGAAAGGATGAGTTCATGAATCTACATATAAAAAAGGGACAAACAACTCCTTATGTTCCAAAATATACGTGGACGGAAGCAGCTCTCCAGGGCAGCTGGTAGGGTGCATGGTTTTAAGTATTTTAAGCATGTCCGTTGTGGTAGATTCCCTGAACCTGAAACCAGCAGGCTGCTCCAGTTGGGTATGAATTGCAGGCTTCTGGTTCAGTAGTTCGATTAGGGGTTTGTTATCTGTTTCTAATATTTCAATTGGGGGTTGATTAATGGTCAGTACCGATGCAGAGGGTGCCAAAGCCTCCTTCTTAATTTTATCTTGTGCTTTCTGTAACTTATCAGCAAATGCCCTTTGTACTCGATTACAGTCATCAGCTGTAGGTTTAATGAAAGGACAAGAGGCAGCAGGTTTTTCCCATGATCTAAATAGGCGAAAGAGTTCCTTCGTCTGATCTCCTGCAGAATTTATTTGGTCATTATAAAATGTTTTTTTTGCCTCAGCAACTTTCATCTTATAGACCTTTTCTTTAGATTTCCAGGCTAACAGCCATCCTTCCGCCAGGCTAGTTCAACTTGTCTTTTTTTTACCTAAGCTCGACCAATGTTGGCGAGAACCATTTGTGGCGATTAGGTAGGTTTCTAACAGCTTAGTCTTTTATGGGAGCGTGGTGGGCGAGCATTTTAGTAATCTGGTCGTTATACATACCTATCAGGGCTTCAGAGCCGTCAAGGTCATTGGTCATGATCATCAGTGATTGCATGCAACTTGCCAAAATCGGGGCAGTAACACCCTTAAAATTTCGAGATTAGACGATACGTGGGGGTTCGTGTACTCTGTGTGGTATGGCAGGGAGTTTAAGTACACATGTTATGAGGAAATGGATGGACCAGATACAAGGGGTAGTCTTAATATTACCGATTTGCATGTTCCCGCTACCAATCCAATCTAATATGTGACCTTTATTATGCGTAGGTTCTGTATTGTGTACTGAAACTTGGTGACTTTTCAGCATTTTCTCCAGTTCCAACGCTTTTTTGTCTGATTTGTTACTGTTCCATCGGTTGAAATCCCTTAAAATAACCAACCCAGAATTGGTGTTCAGCATAGGTGCAATGATACTAACAATACCGTCATAAAAATTATCTTGATTCACCAGGTGGACCATAAAGCAGTACCAAGTTCAAACTGTAGTTAGGATTGGAAATCAATTTAACATGAATAATGTCACTCCCATTACAATCAATTCCAACCTCATAAAACCCTAGCTGTTTCCTACAGATAATGCCAACTCCACCCCCCACATTTCCCTCATGGTGTTTCCCAAAAAATACATAGCCTGGTGGTGTGACCTGTTCTATAGTGGGCCCATGGGCATCTGAGAGCCATGTTTCGGTAAGGCACATAATGTCTACCTCACTCTCGTGAATGTAGTCATGTATGTCTACTGTGTGTTTAACTAAGGAGCGAGTATTTAGTAGGGCTATGGTGAGTTCGGAGGATGAGGTCTCTGTTCTCTGTGGTAATGATCTGTTCCCTGTAATACCTGTGTTGGGAGCATTTTTTCTATTAAGGCTGGTTTGGACTAGTGTAGATGTCAGCTGACCACAGATAGCTCCTACTTGCGAGGGTGATGCAGCCACCTTGCTTAAGGGTTCCGTAGTTTGCACATGATCATAAAGGGGCATGTTTACCTTACCTTTAGTTTCTATATTACTAGCAGTGAACAACGGCCTCGATCTGTGTGCACCACTGCACGTCCGCGCACGGACCCGCGCAGACCTGCTTGTCCCGTTCGCGCCTGAGGACTGGAAAAATATGCACAGGAACTACAATGCCGCTGGGTAATGTGGTTTTTGCACCTGCTTTCTACGTATGTGCATAAGAACTCAGTTTTAAACACACAGAAGGCAGCAGATGAAGGCACAAGCAGTTTCCAATTAACACACACAAAAAAGATAAAATAATTAAAAAAGGATTTAAAAGAAAGAATTTAAAAGCGCTACAGCAACATCACCAACTAACTATCTCTGATGAAGGTCTGTGTCTATCAACAGAGGATTAGGTTGGAATGAATATATCCAGCTTTGGCGTTTGTTCATGTATTCATTTCAGAGATGATTTGGCGTCCCCAAGTTCCTGGTTTGTGAATCTTCATAGGGTGTAACACCTACCACCCCTGGCTACTCATAAATTAATAAGTAAAGGGGGTTCTGGGAGTTTCTCTCTACCGGCCTTTAGCTCACCATCCTTTCACAGAAGAGAAATTTCCACTACATATCAGTCTTTGTCCTGCCCAAGGGTAGTCCAGTACTGAAA
The DNA here is from genome assembly GCF_040938575.1 of Ambystoma mexicanum. NCBI lineage: Eukaryota > Metazoa > Chordata > Amphibia > Caudata > Ambystomatidae > Ambystoma > Ambystoma mexicanum. The sequence goes on along the minus strand of NC_090929.1, from coordinate 1,493,167,618 downwards.
GGCCAGGCAATTCTCTTCTGACAAGAGACCAGGGAAGCAACCAATACATCGCATGGCCCACAGAACTAGGAACAGCACCCACGCCATCCAGAATAGTAAAAAACCTTGAAATCCTAATGGACAACGAGTTTACCTTAGTACCACAAGTAAACACAATAATCAAGAAATTATTCTTCCACCTGCACACAATCAAAAAGATTCTACCATACCTCTCCTTCATGCACAAAACACAGCCCATCATCTCCCTCATCATGTTCAGTATAGACTACTCGGAATGCCGGATTATCTATTGAAGAAACTGCAATGTATACAGAACACATCTCCTCAAACTCTCTCGAAGGGACCACATCACTCCGGCACTAAAGATGTTACATTGCCTGCAAGTCAAAAAACGGATCACATTCAAAACAATGTGCATAACACACTGAGCAATCCATGGACAAAGAGCAGAAATTCTTACCAAAATAAATCACCCCAGCCGACCAGAACCCTCTGATCCAGCAACAACATCTACCTGGAACCCAAACCATACACAAGGAAAACACTTGCTGGATCAGCTTTCTCCTGCATAGCTGCTAAAATATGGAACTCCCTCGCGAGAGGAATACGAAACATGGCAAGACGGAGGAGTAGACCGAACCATGACAAAGTGCAGGGAGGTGGAGAGACGTCCGAGTAGGAGGGATACCCGGGTGCACCCGTTCCCATGGAGGGCCCTACCCGAGGCTAGGGAAAGAGATAGAAGCGCCCTAGGTTGAACCACAGATAGAGGGCATAAGCCTTGAAGGGGAATGAGTGGCGACCAAAGAGATAAACCAAGGGACTTGGGGAGCTCAAGGGCAGAGGGAAGACGTTCAACCTCCCTCAAGGGTCCCGGGGAGGTGTTGGTGGCTGCACACCAGGATATGCCAGGGTAAAAAAAGCTGTAGCAGACATCCATTAGTCTGAACACAAGGAGTTGGGGGTGGAGGAGGCATCCCCACCAACAGCCCTGCTGACAATCGACAACTCTGCATTGAATATAGGAGGGAGAACCCCCACTAGCACACCACAATGCACGACACTGGCAGGGATAGGTGCCACAGGTGGCCAAAGCGGAGGGGGTATGATGGAGCGCTACCACTAACCAACCCACAGAAAAACGGATCCCTCTGCTTACACCTCTCAAACTCTTAACAAAACACAACAATACCTATACAGCTCAACAAACCGCACACGCTTCACTACACTCCAACAACGAAACAAACCTCACATAGCCTTGCACAAAAGCAGATGACAACTAGCAACTGAAAAATCACACCTACGCTCAGCGAACTAACTCACCCTACCCTCTTGCTTTTCAGATCCGCCAGAGCTCCAGGGGACCACTCTGGTGGTGATAGTGCGCAGTATAAATATCCTTTAACGTAACATGTCATGGATGGTGTCAGCCTTAATTTATATTATAATCGCAAAGCAGACTCAAAGAATCATTGATTGAAGGTATCTAGTCACATTATCAACCAATACCTGGCAACTCTTGCATAGTGCATTTCCACCTTCTGCTAAAATTTCCATTGCTATGCTGATGACACCCAACTAATTTTCAGGCTTCCTTCAGCCACCTCCTCTCCTTCCCTCATCTCTGACTGTCTCATCGCTATTCAAAATTGGTGTGCCGCCAACGATCTCTGTATAAATGCCTACAAGTCTGAGATCCCCCTGATTGGTACACCCTGACCATCCTTTCCCCTCATTCTCTGGCCGGCCTCCATTGGCCCTCGTCTTGCCCCTACCTCGGAAGCTAAGAACATCAGGGTCATCTTTGACTCCACACTTTCCTTCTCCCCACACATTTCTGACGTCTCTAAAAAGTCAAACTTCTTACTGCACCTCCTTAGAGGTACTCTTCCTTTCCTCACCTTCCCTTAGAAGCTCACTGTCTCCCAAGCTCTGATTCTCTCTAGGTTCGACTACTGTTACAGCCTCGTTCTAAATGTACCTGCCTCCACTCTCCGCCCTTTACAACTAATCCAGAACAGGACTGCAAGACTTGTCCTTGGCCTGAAGCCCTGGGATCGTATCTCTCCAGCTCTGAAATCCATTCATTGGCTCCCAGTGGATGCAATGATTAAATTTAAACTCCTTTGCATTGTCCACAAGGCTTTCTGGGGCCTGTGTCCAAAATACCTTCAACTATCCCTCTGTAAATAACTCCCCTCTTGAGCCCTTCACTCCTCTACCTCTAACTCCCTTAGGTTCAGTCGTTTTTCAAAGAAACTAGCTGGAGGTAGATCTCTGTCTTTGGCAGGGGCCTCCCTTTGGAACTGCCTCCCTGCCACCTTGAAACTTGAGGATAACCATCTATGGTTCCGGAAGCTCCTCAAGACCTTCCTCTTCGCTTCTGCCTTTGCCCGTTTCTCCCCTGCTGATCGGCCTTCTCCCTCGGCACTGTGCACCTCGCCACCCTCTCCTTCGTGCCCAGGTATCTGCTCACCCTGCCACCCTCCTGCACTGCTTCCGGGCCACCCCTTGCACTGGGGCCTGTATCTGTACCCATACAGTTCCCCACCCACTTTTCTTCTGCACTTATCAGATACACCCTATCTGACTAACCTAGCACTTTTGCCATTTACAGGCTGCACTACCAACGCTATCACCCTACTTAATTATTTATTTATTTACTATTTTGTTCTCTCCTATGCTCTGCACTTCCCCCTTTTCCCCTTCCCCATGCACTTTCCCCTTCTCCCTTCCCCATGCACTTGCGCATTCTCAATGTCACTGGGCCTAGTAAGATCGTTGTTTTTGCTTCTCCCCTGCTCCCCTCCCTTCGCCTGGTCGCGCTCTGAAACACCTGTGTACGAGCATGATATAAATAAAATATATCATATCAAGTGCATAAAAACAGATCGAATAATCACCATGAGGGTCAGGCAGGAATGGATTTCGAGTTTTCATTCACATTTGTGTTTGTCTCCTCTAGGTGAATGGTGGCCCTTCTCTGCATTACCACGGCTGGGTTGACAGCCTGCGAGTAAAAGTCACAGATATGGCGATAGAACACGTCCACTGCCACCAGCCATAAAGGTATGATTGTGACTGTAACATAAATGTTACAGGAGCAGTGAGAAAGGGGATACAGTGGATCCCCTCAGCACTCCACATAATATAAAATGTAGCAAGGATAAAAATCTCTCTCTCTCTTCCCTTGAGTACATGTGTTCTGCAAGGTAAGTAAAGGACTTTAACAGAAATGTTACAGAACCAGTGGCTAAGGGGATACTATGTAACCCTTCCTTGCCCCACATAAGGTGGTGTGAGCTGATCTCACAATGGGAATTGTAGAAATGATAAAAAGCATCCTTCTACCCTGGGGATCATTAGTTCACACAAGGAACCCAAGAGCAAATAAAAAGGGGAAGCCCAAGGGGCTCCCCAGCAACACTGCACAGAAAGTGATGTGTACTACAATAATGAAATGCAGATGCCCAAAAAGTTATAGGAAAGTATGATTCCAAAAATAAAGTATGGAGAGTCACAAAAATGAGTTCCATGGAAAGAGTAAGGGGGAAAAGGTTCCCACTCAGGAACATAGAAAAATAATCCACGAGTCAAGCAAACAGTGCTGGGGTCTCACAGATGAGGGAGATTTAGCATAAATATGAAAACCTAACCTAACAAAAGGCAAGAACAATAGCCATCAATTTGGGGTACAATGCCTAGAGCCCCAAGTATCTTCCACACTTAATTTCATGATGTTGTGGTAAGGGTTAGAAGTGATGATTTAATTGTAAGACTGGGGCACTGTACCCCATAGAAGATCTTATTTTTGTGAGGCTGCTGCTGTGCCGCTTACTGGGCCAGCGGCCATTTCCAGGATCCCTGTCTCGCGACGCGCAGCAGCGCATCGCCCAATAACAATATTCCAAAAAGAATTACAGCCCTAGCCGATAATATTGAAATGCAAAAAGAAAAAAAAATCCAGGGCAAACAGTCTCTGAAAATAATGAAGTTACGGAAGGATTCCTCTTCCACCGTGGTTTATACGTTGGTGGAAGAATTCTTAATCCGCAGTGCAGTTTATGGCATAATAAAATTGAATATGCGCCATTATTAATCCCGCGCTCATGAATATTTATATTTATAATTTACAAAAAAAGCCCAGCATCTGGTTCGAGAGGTGATGTTATTCATTATAAACGCTGCTGGTGTTATCCGGCAACAAACGGCTCTTGCTGGAGCTGAGCGCTGCAACATTAAACCAAGCCCGATAGCTCCGGCAATGTCGTCCTCTTTATTATTTCTAATAAAACTAATTAATTCTTTGCCAGGGGGCACTGCAGCTTTAACTGCATCAGGAATTCAGATCTCTGCCTGCAAAGCCGCATCTGTGGGATGTAGGTGTCAGCAGGATAAGAGAACTGCAGCCAGCTGAGCAAGGCGCGTGTGCACACTGCGCCATTTCCCCTTCTCAAATTTAGAAACATGCCGGGGTGTTACATTCTTAAGCAGGTGAAGAATGCATGAAGAAAACACGCTGGTTACTTGCGTGGGTTTGCATTGGGTCCTATTCAGCGCTGCTGATCTTGACCCACACGAAAGATATAAAATGGCGGAGCAATTGTTCCTGAATTGTAAACATCCAGCAGATTCACGAAAGGACACCCAGTGCTGATGATGTCCTTGTTTTACCCGTTGCCATTCATCATAAGCACAATTGTGCACACTTCTAATGAACTCTATAGTACTATAATTTCTTTTTGTTGTTTTCAGAAAAGCACAGATTTTTTTCTTTTTTTAATCAGTGAGTTTATCACCTTGCCTGCAGTAAGACCTGCCCACAGGGGCTTCTCAAAAGGCTTTAGAGTTTATACCATTAGTGGATAACAGGAGGCGATTACTGCACTTCAGGACGTTATTTATGGCTCTCCAAGTCACATGAGTTTAATGATGAAGTGTTGCCTGGCCTAAAGTGGGCCAGCTAATCAGCCGTTGCGCAGTATGTCATATTAGGTGTGTGCACCCTCCGTGGTCCAGTGTTTGTCTTTGTATCATGATACGTACAGTGTTATTTCTATTTAAAAACATGATTTCAGTCCCTTAATGTAAATAAAGTAAAGTAGTATTGGCATTAAAAGGCAATGTATCGGCATAGCCAAGATGGCGGACGAGCTAGCTGTTCCCCCGGCAGGCTCCGGCTAATGGCCCTCTGGTGGGATTCCCCTTTGTGCTGCGCATGACAGACAACGGGCACTGCAAAATAAATATGGCCGCCATGACTGCCTACTACTAAATGAGACTGTTTTGGAGCTGAATCAAACGGTGCGAATGACGCAATTAGTGGCGACCTGCGTGGGCTGACCTCTGCCGCGTGAGTGCTATTTTGAAGGGAAGAAACACACCGAGCTGGAACACTGAAATGCAATGGCCGCTACCCGCCCCGGCTCTGAAGGAGGCACGCTGGTGAGGTGGTCACTAAAGAAGGCTGCCACGGGTCTCTCTGAATCAGTGCTGCATGGACTGGGAAGTTGAGGAGTCAACGTGGTACAGAGCAGCCATGACCCTAAATGATGACACCAAAAAGGCAAGGAAGGGTGTGCAGTCCCCACAGGGGAAAAGCGAGACGCATGCCGGATCTACGGGTGTGTTGAGAAGATAGCTAACAGTGCGGATGTGGGGAGGATGGCCACTGGGAGCGGTTGTGCTGAGGTGCTAACAGGAGGACCCATGGTGGGGGCAATACATTATAATGGCAGCAATGGAAGTTCTCATATAGGACGATGAAAGGCAGGTTTCCCGAACGGAAAAAACGTGACGAGTGAGAAGCAACCAAACACCTTGTTGAGAATACAGATAGAGAAAACCTTAAGGAGTATCAATTAATTGTCCCCCACTTACAGGGAAACACAGTAACGACTGTATATAAAATGAACTGCCAAACAAAGGATTGGAGAGAGTTAAGGCGCTTAACCTCTAGAATATAACAGTGTACAGATCTGGATGTAATACCCTATTACAGCACACTGCTGGTAAAGAAAAGGACCTCTATTGAAAACATCAACAAAACCCTGCACTCACGAAAAAGTCAGCCGAAACCCATCAGAAGTACCAGAGGCGTAACATGGACAAATGTATCCACAGGAGATCGGGAACAGAAACGTCGGTCATGGCAACATCTAAAGATTTTGTAGAATCCCTACAAGCCATGAACACCCCCATAGTCTTTACTAAGGAAGATCGAACGGACTGCCTGCAAGATAATTTGGCACACGAGATGATGGCTCTTTAGGAAGGGGTGGTGAAGAGTGTGGAAGGGATGAAAAAAGAACTAGATGCTCTGGGCAGTAGAGTGAACAATGTGGTACAGGCGGTCGAGAAATACTAATGCAAATGAGACTTGGGGAAACAGTTGCCGAATGAGGGCTACACAGACAACATGAAACATGTATGAGTAATGCTTAAAATTGTATCTTTGAACATTATAGGTCTGAACTCCCCTAATAAAAGAGTCAGACTTTTTCACCTACTGGGAGACCAACAGGCTGATATTGCCTTTGTAGAGGAGATCCCAAATACGGCCTGCACTCCAGCCACCCATTTTGAGATGCCGGAAGCATACTTGCCAAGATATGTGACGTATAAGGAGCAAATAAACCAACAGAGAGCCACAGTAGGGCTCTGTCCAGTGCCCATCAGAAGTACTTGTATACCTATTGAAGCACCAATAACCAGACAACAGGTAGGGAGACCTGCCAAGGTTGATGTCATCACCTTCATCAGAGATCCAGCTAATGTTGCGCATATGGGAACGCTCCTCCATAGTATCATGCTCCAAGTGGAGCTGTCCAACTTTCGAAGAGAGTATTTGAGGGGATTCCAGTGAAACCTTCCGTCGAGGGACAGATCCAGGAGACCGAGTCAAAGCAAGTCATCTTTCTGCCGAGGGGCAGATCGAGAGGACAGAGACAAGGACTCAACCTTTTATTTTTGATTAAACTGCCATTTTTTCCATTGTTTCTATTTTTGCATCACATTGAACAGACGTCAGCATGTCTTCACGATTAAAGCAGATTTGGGGGGTGGACTGGGATCTCACCTATTTTGAATATGCACAGTAAATGTGACTCGCCAAAGGTGTTAGTCTAATCTGTTTTCCATAGTCTAGCAAGGGAACTGTATCCCATTTCCAGAGACAATCATCACCCACAAGAGGGGGGACACTTGCGAAGCACCAGACACTTTAAGACACTAACTTTCAAGAACCAATAATGAAGTGAGTGAAAAGAATAGAACATTGACATTTTTCTATGATTGAGATGGGGGCCCAGAACAGTAACCTGCTCATCCCACCAGCAGAGGGCGCCCCTGCTTCCCTGGAAGGAAATGCTGCCACCTGTCTTACCGCACAATTATATGTATATGCATGGTGATTATCATTAACTTTTTGTCATTAACAATCAGAACTGCATTCTTTATTAGTGCACAAAGTGGTCCAATTGCAGTGCACCCACCTGATAGTGTATGCATGAGTCCCACACAAGCACCTAGACCCTATGTAGTTATTCCAGTCCAGAGAAAATCTGATGGTATGGTAAATGAACTAAAATTGAATGTAATTAGAAGTGATACAGACACACTTGAGTTAACGAACGAAGAGAAAAGCTGGAGACAGGATCAGCTCGGAACAAATGAAAACATAGCACTGACCACTACACGCACCCACACACTAAATGCACACGAACTAGGGCAAGTGTCAATGGCTACATAACCTTAAGCAAAGGCAGCAGAGAGAACAAGACTGCATGCCGAACAATCAGCCTCAGAAAACAATGACAGAGACCGAAAGAAAGCAAGTGGCAAGCCGACTAATGCAGACATAGGAAAGGCCCTCGAGAATACAGAAGAGGCTACGAGAGAATTCACTGCAAAGACACAAATGTTGATAGATCATTTATTCCCGTTCATAGCTAGAATGAAGAAACTCCGTGAGGAGCTAAAAAATAAACCCGCAGAGACTGCATCGACAAACACACAAGTTCCAACCCAAGGGACAAGCATCAGACCTAATATACAGCCATATGCAAGACCTGTGTCATGCTGGATAACATGGGCACTTACACGCAGAAAAGAAAAAATGCATGAGGACCAGGAAGAAGCAGACAGAATTGTGGCCACTCGAATGGCACATATGAAAAAGCCTGCACGATGGATTGATATGCCTGAGAGCCCTCCAGCACGGAAGAGTCACACAGACGCGGTTAGAGATGTAGTTATAGCTAACTACAGGAAGACATTAAGAATGAAGAGAAGCCCACATGAAGATAACAATGAATTGAACGATTACCTGGACAGAACAGCGCATCTGGGGAACAACATTTGGTAACAGCACATGAAAAAAGTTGGAAGATGAAATTCAGAAGAAGCATGCTTTGTGTGTGCACTTCTACCATACAGCATGGGAAAATCCAAGATCTTCATGGCGGTAGAAATCGATGTACCGACAGCACACTGTTTGTCACACGTAGCAATGTGCAACACCAGAGGACAGTTTATGGGAAAAGATGCCTCACTGATATGGGCAACTGAAACAGCATATCCCGATGAAGATGATTATATCCAGGACATTAAGACAAGAAACAGAGCTCATACCAGGAATCACGTGATCAGGTATGAAAAGCCAGAAGTGAAAGGAACAAGATGGGAAATTAACCCGAGACTAAAGGTCCAAGGAAAAACTCCGCAAGAAGCCCAAATTTGGAAGAATAGAGGCCAAATGCAGATTTGGGGAACAGTGCTTTCACCAAACGGATGGGAAGAAGGAGTAGTGATATGCCGAGCATGGATGGTCCTTGGAGCCTGCAAAGAAGCAGTAGAAAACTCACAAAAACTGTGCAAACCTCTATGGCCAAAGTTGGTAAAGTTAATAACCTGGGTCGAAGATAGAGGGGGCCATTGCAGATAGTGCCACTGGAAAGCCCAAAATTGTGCTTCAGATACAATGCCACAAGGAAGATGGGAGAGAATCAGAACTGCGGACGCATCTTTGAAGCTCCAGGTATGACTCACGTAACCGCAGTAATTATGGATCATTACTGGGCGTGTGGATCCAAAGCATACATAAGGCTGCCGAGAAATTGGGGAGGCATATGCACAATAGTGAATGTCCACGTTCCTACACCAGTGATCCCGAAGAATGACCTGAACATTGACAGCTTTCCAAAAGCAGATGCACACCTGAGGAAAAGGAGATCTGCAGAACTGGTATCCCGAATGAAGAGAGAAAATTACTTTTCTGCCAAATCGGAAGAGGCATTCCATGCAATCCCGTATGAACACAGGCTCTTCAGCCTCACCTCATCAGTGTTCACAACGATCCTCATGCCATGGATCCAAGTTGAAGTAAATACTAAATGGTTGCAGATAACCAGATGGGAGTTATTGCAGACCATTAACAGTACCATAAAAGGATTCAATGCTATTAAGGAAGAACTAAGAGCAATCCGACTGATGACCCTCCAGAACAGATATGTACTTAACATGATCACCGCGATGGATGGAGGTGTTTGCACAAAATCGGAGAATCATGTTGCACATTTATACCTTCGCATAACGAAGAAAATGGAACTTTAACAGAAGCCATAAGTATGCTGACAAACCTACAGAACCAGATGATCAGTGAAAGTGACGAAGTGGACGATGGCAGCTGGTTTGGAACACTATTTTCATGGGTCCCACAATGGATGGCAGACATATTCAAGTTTCTGGGAGCCCTGCTATTGATGATACTACTAGGATTTTGTGTTATCAAGATAATCATCACACAATGCCAGAAAGGTGCGAAGAAAGCCATCAGGGTGAAGATCATGATTGACGTCAAACTAGGATGGAAGCTGAGAGACCTAACATATGAAGAAATAAGAGAAGCCTTCGTGAAGGCCAGTGAATTTGCGCTAGAAGGAACAAAATTTGTGTATCCCAGAAGACGTAGACATTATGAAGAAAAATGGATCTATTGTAGCCCAAATGGTCAGTGTCAGCTTATGACCTGGAACAAAGACGAACATGTAAAAACAGCAGGAAGCCTGAAAGGAGTGATAAAAATATGGACTCCAAAGAAACACACGTTCACACCTTCATGTACAAACCCAGAAGACAAAGAATTGGATGCAGAAGATCCAAGTAAGAGTAATCTACAGGAGGAAGAAGAAGTGGTCGATAAACCGACCAGAGGGGGGTGTGTAGAGGAGGTCCCAAATACAGACTGCACTCCAGCCACCCATTTTGAGATGCCAGAAGCATACAGTCATACGCAGCCGGGCCGATTGGCGGGTACTTCCGCATTGGAGGCTCCGGCGCAGACCGTAGTTCCAGCACGTTGCTTTCGCTTACGTGCAGCCGCGGTCTAGTTCTCCGGCAACATGGCGGTCGCTGGGAGGTATTTCAGTCTCTCACTCCCAGTGATCGCTGCGTTGCAACCCCCGTAGTGTTTTGTTTCCTGCTTTGGGTGAGAACGCTAGTATTTCCCTTATCGCGGCTTGGTCCGTGCCTTTCCCTTCGCCTCTCCTAGCTTCGAGCAAGGCTTCCTCTCTCTCTCTCTCTCTCTTCTCTCCTTTGCTTCACTTTGGCTTTCTTTCAGCTCCCGCGGCTCTCTCTCGCCACCGGCTCGAGTCTCTCTCGCTACTCGTTCTTGCGAGGCGATAACTGCCTTGTTTCTGCCATCATCAGCTGTCGTCTACCTCCTCCAATCCTCAGTAGCCGGCTACCTACTCTTCTGCAACCACTAGAGACGACGTACCATAAATCTCCTTGGAAGACTCCGGATTGGCTTCGTTCCTTTCAAGGGTTTTTTCTGCCGTCAAGGCTTTTTCCCTTGTCGCCTACTACGGGAGAGGAGTCCCAGGACTGCTTGTTTCAAGCATTCACTGGGGCTTCCTCTCGTGGTAGACAAGTATCTTCGACCACGAAGAGAGATTTCTGCTCACGTCGGCACCTCAATACGGAAGAGTTGGAGGATTACCGAGCAGGTGAGGAGAGTGGGGAGGAGAGGGAGACAAAATCGGACAGTTTGCAACGCCAGGAGAACACAATGTCAGCCGAAGAACAGATCCAGGAACTCTGGAAGGCGGTTCAGGGCCTGTCACAAGAATTACAGACGGTTAAAGCTGAAAACGTGGTTCTGCGCCAACTTGCCACGACTCGGGAGGTTTCGCCTGCTGAACTACCGATAATGTCGCTTCCTTCGGGGAAGTTTGATGGTTCACCAAAGAAGATAAAAGAATTCATGGAGGCTTGTGTAGTGTACTTTACATTTCGGCCTCGTTCCTTTGCCACCGATCAATCCAAGGTAGGCTTTTTGATCTCAACCATGACTGGTAACGCCCTTTCTTGGGCCACGCCATTGGTGATCAGTGCTAACCCCATATTACATGACTTTGCCGGGTTTCAGGCCTTACTGCAACAGACATTTGAGAGACCGGAACTAACCTTCACTGCATGTGAGGATTTGTTGGATGTACGGCAAGAGTCCTCAGATGTTCTAACCTATATATCCCGATTCAAGACTCTGGCGGCAGGAGCAGGTTGGCCGGAACAAGCCCAGTACGCCATCTTCAGAAGGGGCCTAAGAGAAGAGATTAAGGACGAGCTTGCCAGGTCCTCTCGTCCACCGACTTTCGCCGATCTGCTATCCTCCACATTGCAGATTGAATATCGTCTTCAAGAACGCCGAGCAGAACGCCGCAAACATTGTGTAGCAACAAGCCCTCATACATCCAATACCTCTACGTCCTCTTCTCACGCCTCCTCCCACTCCCTCGAAGAGCCAATGCAGATCGGAGCTACCAGGGGTCCGCTTTCATTTGCTGAGCGAAGAAGGAGAAAGGAAAAGGGACTGTGTGCCTATTGTGGGTCTGAGCAGCACCAGCTCCAAGATTGTCAGATGGTTCCAACCAGGTCACAGGGAAACGAACTTCCTCGGCGCCAGTAGGGACTTGGTTCCGAGGATCAACTTGCAACCCATTTAGTCCCTATGTTTCTCTCTCCATTTCAGCTCCCAACACTTTGGAGGATTCCAGGTTGATGGTTATTCCTGTACGAATTGAATCCCGGGGAAGGTCTATAGATGCCCTAGCCCTCCTGGATTGTGGGGCGGCCGGAAACTTTGTGGACACTCTCTGGGCAGAGAAGGTGGGCCTTCATAGAGTAGCCCGCAAAGAGGATCAAAAGGTAGAGGGTGTGGACGGATCTCCCCTCTCGTCGGGTCTGATAACCCATACCACGGAAGAACTAGGAGTTACCATCTTCCAACATAGAGAAGTGCTCAAATTCGATATCATTCGAGCAGCGCACTTTCCTATAATTTTAGGAGTTACCTGGCTTCGTAAACACAACCCTCAGGTAAACTGGACTAGCAACCAGTTGAGTTTTTCATCTCTGTACTGCAGACAACATTGCCTCTCAGGACCATTCCATGGGGAGTCCCTTACTTCGACGGTGTTAACAAGTGATCATGTGGGAGTTCACGCATTACCACATTATTGTTTACCCTATCAGGAGGTCTTCAAGGAGACTATACCTGCGGATCTACCCCCACACATGCCTGAGGATTGCTCTTTAGAGCTGGAACCTAATGCTTTAGTTCCTTTCGGCAGGATGTTTTCCTTAACCCAAACCGAGAGACAGGTATTAAGGAACTACTTGGATACCAATTTGCAAAACGGCCTTATTCAACCTTCCAAGTCTCCGTCAGGAGCTTCATTGTTTTTCATAAGAAAGAGGGACTCCACCGATTTGCGTCCTTGCATTGATTACAGAGGACTAAATAAGGTTACAATCAGAGACCGCTATCCCATGCCACTCATATCTGAGATCATAGAGGCCGTACAGGGGGCCCGTATTTTTACTAAACTGGACCTTCGGAACGCATACCATTTGCTTCGCATTGCCAAGGGAGATGAATGGAAGACGGCCTTTCGCACCCCGTTCCGATTATACGAATACAAAGTAATGCCGTTCGGATTAGTGAATGCCCCGGCCATTTTTCAGCGATTCATGGATCGTTTATTTTCCGATCTGTTACTGGTTACTGTCATCATCTACTTGGATGATATTTTGATTTACTCATCCGATTTGGAATCCCATATCATTCATGTGACTCAAGTGCTGGAGCGTCTTCAACGTTATAAACTTCTGGTCAAACCCGAGAAGTGCGTTTTTGCAGTCCCCTCTGTTCACTACCTCGGATACGTTCTCTCGGAAGAAGGAATTTCCATGGATTCAGGCAAGGTCGCTGCTATACTCGATTGGTCCTCCCTGGACAGTGTAAAGGAGGTACAAAGATTTCTGGGTCTCGCAAATTTCTACAGGAGGTTCATCCCAAACTTCTCAGAGATAGTACTTCCCATTACGAGACTCTTAAGGAAAGATTCGGGGCCTTTCCTATGGTCACCCGAAGCTGAACATGGTTTTAGGGACTTAAAAAGATTGTTCTGTTCCGCTCCGATTCTTCGACATCCGGATCAAAACCGACGGTGCATCGTGGAGACTGATGCCTCTGCCTTGGCTATAGGGGCAGTTCTTTTACAAACCTACGATGGTGTGGAACATCCAGTAGCCTATCTCTCGAAGACTTTGTCTCCCAGCCAACTCAACTATTCAGTTTTAGAGAAGAACTACTCACCATGAAGCTGGCCTGTGAGGATTGGCGACATTTACTGATGGGTGCGCGACATCCTTTTCTCATTAGGACAGACCATAAGAATCTCAAGGCACTACAAAACATGGAGTGTGTTAATTCAAGGCAAGCTCGATGGGCTTATTTTTTCGCCCAATACGACTTTCATATTACCTATCTACCAGGTTCCTCGAATAAAGTCGCAGATGCCTTATCAAGGAAGGAGGTTCGTGGAGACTATACCCCTCATTCTCGAGAAGCTATGTTCAGAAGAAACAAGATCCTGGGACTTGTCAACGTTTTCTTTCAAGAAGTGAAGACCGCGTTGGCTTCCGAAAGGATGAAACTTTCTAAGCTACGAGGAGGAAAATATACGGAGAAGGAAGGTTTAGTGTTTTACGAGAACCGACTGTACATTCCAGAAGGCCCTTGGCGTAAGAAGATCATTCATTTGGGCCATGATCCACTTACCGCGGGTCATAGAGGAGTGCAGAACACTACTGAACCTATTGCAAGAAGGTTCTTCTGGCCTGAATTGAAAGGAGAGGTTAAGGATTACATCAAGGCCTGTCCAATATGTGCCAGAGCTAAATATCCATCGGGCAAGCCCTCAGGTTTGCTGACCCAACCCGAGATGCCTACACGCCCTTGGGGTCTCATCTCTACCGATTTCATTGTGGATCTACCAGAGTCCGAATCCTGCACTTGCATTATGGTGACGATAGATACTTTCACGAAATTGGCACATTTTTCCCCGCTACCTGGCTTACCTACCGCCACTCAGATGGCGGAGACCTTCACACGAGATGTTTTTCGACTACATGGCTTACCTGACAAGATCATTTCCGATCGAGGTAGTCAGTTCATCTCAAACTTCTGGAAGGCTTTGTGTACTAGAGTGGGCATGGAGAGAGCACTGTCATCTGGTTTCCACCCTCAGTCGAATGGCCAGACAGAACGACTGAATGCCACCTTGGAGCAATATCTGAGATGTTATACCAACCGACACCAAGACAACTGGGTGTCGTTGTTACCCACCGCGGAATTTACGTACAACAATTCTACACATTCCGCGATAGGTCTTACTCCTTTTTTTTGCACGTATGGAGTGCATCCTCGATCCATTTTTCCCGTGATTTCAGCTCCTACGAACTCTCCCACTGCGGAAGCAGTACTTCAGTCCGTTGCGGAGGCGCATAGGATTGCAGAATTCAGTCTGAAAAGGAGCAGAAGCCGGAACAAGGAACAGGCGGATAAACGTCGGCAGGACTGTCCCGATTGGAAGGAGGGAGACAAGGTGTGGCTCTCTACTAGATTTCTGCCTCAATGGGTTCACCCTTCCAAACTTTCTCCTCGCTTTTTGGGACCCTTTTCTTTTCTATCTAAGATCAACCCTGTCGCTTTCAGATTGAAATTGCCTCCCACTCTCAGTCGCATTCATCCTGTTTTTCACTCCTCCCTTCTCAAACCTTTTGTTCCGGATCCTCACCTAAGATCTCTTCCCCGTTTGCAAGTCCAAAGTTCTGGAAGTACGAAGGAATACAAAGTTTCGGCCATCCGTGACTCCAGATTCTACAGGGGACGATTGGAATACTTGGTCTCGTGGAAGGGTTACCCGGAGACGGAGGACTCTTGGGAACCGGTCTCCCACATTCATGCCCCCCGGTTGTTGACTGGGTTCCATCAGTGTTTTCCGGGAAAGCCTGGGGGGGTTCGCTTTGTGAGGGGGCATACTGTCATACGCAGCCAGGCCGATTGGCGGGTACTTCCGCATTGGAGGCTCCGGCACAGACCGTAGTTCCAGCACGTTGCTTTCGCTTACGTGCAGCCGCGGTCTAGTTCTCCGGCAACATGGTGGTCGCTGGGAGGTATTTCAGTCTCTCACTCCCAGCGATCGCTGCGTTGCAACCCCCGTAGTGTTTTGTTTCCTGCTTTGGGTGAGAACGCTAGTATTTCCCTTATCGCGGCTTGGTCCGTGCCTTTCCCTTCGCCTCTCCTAGCTTCGAGCGAGGCTTCCTCTCTCTCTCTCTCTTCTCTCCTTTGCTTCACTTTGGCTTTCTTTCAGCTCCCGCGGCTCTCTCTCACCGCCGGCTCGAGTCTCTCTCGCTACTCGTTCTTGCGAGGCGATAACTGCCTTGTTTCTGCCATCATCAGCTGTCGTCTACCTCCTCCAATCCTCAGTAGCCGGCTACCTACTCTTCTGCAACCACTGGAGACGACGTACCATCAATCTCCTTGGAAGACTCCGGATTGGCTTCGTTCCTTTCAAGGGTTTTTTCTGCCGTCAAGGCTTTTTCCCTTGTCGCCTACTATGGGAGAGGAGTCTCAGGACTGCTTGTTTCAAGAATTCACTGTGGCTTCCTCTCGTGGTAGACAAGTATCTTCGACCACGAAGAGAGATTTCTGCTCACGTCGGCATCTTAATACGGAAGAGTTGGAGGATTACCGATCAGGTGAGGAGAGTGGGGAGGAGAGGGAGACAAAATCGGACACATACTCGCCAAGATAGGTGATGTATAAGGAGCAAATAAACCAACAGAGAGCCACAGTAGGGCTCTGTCCAGTGCCCATCAGAAGGACTTGTATGCCTATTGAAGCACCAATAACCAGACAACCATGGGCTGCACAATACCCATTAAGACAACCATATCAGCAGCTGACGCGAAATGAAGACTACTTACAAACTGTCCTGGAAGAAACTCAAAGGGCTCTCATTGGAGGCGAATGCTGACGTCACAATGGTCCGGACAGACTCACAGATGAAAGAAACGACAACCAAAAGGTGAGAAACAAGGACAAAAGGTTGTGAATAAGGATGTAATACACATAAAAGAAGAAACAAAGCTGAACTATGTAGAAACATAACCATTTAAGCAGAATGTAAGTATGTTAGTGGCGAAATGCCTGTAAATAGGCTTGGAACGCAAGAAGCTAAGGAAACAATACTGCTTGCAATGCTTAGTAGGAGGATAGAGCGGCAAGCGCCAACTATATATCTACCTCAAGAAGCACACTATACAAGTGCGACTCCATTTTACACAAGCAGAAGTAAGCCTAGGATGATAGAGGACGGAAAGGCCAGGATTCATAAGTTAGCTCAAAGTCAGACAGAAGAGCGGAATCAAAACTCAACAAGAAGCAGCTCATGGCTAGGAATTCGAGGTCAACCCAAGGAAATGAGGAGAGCAGCAGCTCCGAAGAATCGAAACTTAGCATAGAAGCCTGCCCCGTGAAGGTCGAGATAAGAAGGCCGAGGCAGGTGGCGAGGCTGAACAAAGGATCTAACACACAAATAGCGGGAAATTGAAGCCGATCCACAGTGAACAGACACGTGACCAGCCTGGTGAGGAGAGGTGACTACATCTGATGTCATCCAAACTCAGAGGATGCCATAACTTTTCCGGATAAGAAACTACAGTTCGAGGCCACTCTCAGCCAACTAATTGACACGTAGCCCTAAAGTGCTGATTGATGGAAGGGAGGTAGGGTGAATCTTGGGGCACACCGCACCTGGGTGTCCATTCTGCATGCTGCTAATTAAAGTAGAGATTTATGTCTAGGGGTGTAACCGACCTAATCACAATGGACCAAATAATCTAGGGTCCTATAGCAAGTAGAACCAATAAGACGTCATACTTTTAGTGACGTCTATCACGAGTGATGTAGAGGGATGGGCATAGACGCCCACCCGATAAGTGTTATCCAATCCCCACACTCTGTTATCATATACAGATATAGTACCTATACTTAAGTTACCTTTCCTGACCAATGAAATTGCATATCAAACTTATGAGTTTTACACGTCAATGATGACGAGAATTTGCTATAAAAGTTACTGTTTGCATGAAGAATTTGGAAGTTGAAGCGAGACAGGTGATCGCAGCTCTGATGATTTCCATTTGTTTGCCCGTTTTTTGTACTTGTCATTAAACGGACTTCCCTTTACCAAACCATTGACTTGTTCTTATTGATTGGTGTTGGAGTAAGAGAATCCTGCACCCCATCCTCCTCAAGGTGCAGCTATCTCGTTTTAAGGTCCTGGAGGGCGAGCTCTGAATCTCATGGGCCCGTTCAGAGGTGCTCCGCCTTCCAGTACACCTTGATTCAGGAAACCCATCTTCTTCAAAAAGACAGAGGTAGGCTACGACAGAAAAGCAGGAGTGACTATACTTTGCAGAAATGACTTGAGCCTGATACTGGGCGATTCCTTGATTGATCCAGAGGGCAGATATGTGTTGGTTAACTGTAAAATGGTACATCAGTCGCCCACACTGGCATCAATATATGCACCAAACACTGGGCAAGTAGACTACTTGGTGAAGTTATTACCAAAGATTGCACAATTTGCTACAGGGGATTTAAACATTGGGGTTGATTTGAACATTATCATGAATGAAACGCCAGACCTCTCCAAGGGGGATAGAGCACAGGGTGAACATGTTCAGGCATCTAGGAAGATGATGGAGAAACTAATGATTCTTGGTGTTCTAGATATTTGGCAGGACCAACACAGGAACTTGAAAGATTACTGATACTTCTCCCACGTGCATAGGACATACACTGAGAGGGGATGTATTAATGGTCCATATCGGGGAAATTACCATCTCAGACCATGCGCCAGTCATAGCGAAGCTACAACTAGTACCAGGTGTTAAGGAAGGAAAAGTGGTGCAGATCAATGATTTCGACATAACACGAGACACATTTATTAACACCACGTGGGACGCACTTAAGTGGTGGTGAGGGGCCAATTCCTATCCCTGCGCGCACACTTAGCCAAACTAAAGAAAGGTGAAAGGGAGAAGCTCCTATTCGAGCTAAAAGATTTGGAAAGATGCTACAAAGATGTGGGTGTCCCCTGACTTGCTGAGACAGATATCAGCACTGAGGGGCAAACTTAATACCATGGCAACAAACTGGGCGGAACGTTAAACATGAAGGGAACATTTTATGAGACAGCCAATAAGACTGAGAGGTTGCTTGCCTGGGGGCTGAAAGTAAAAAGGGCAAAGGAGTGAATCAGAGCCATAAAGGGACCGGGGTCACCAAATCCAAGACAGTGAGGAAATATCAGAAATCTTCGGAGTTGTTTGCAAGACCTTGTACACAGAGGACAAAGTAGGGGAGGAGGACTGTTGGAAATAAGTGAGAGAAGCCAAACTAATCTATCTGCACTCATGAGCCACCCGCTGGCTGTGCCCTTTGATTACCGGCACTTAGCCACACGCTGGCTGCACTCTGTTACCTGCACTTCTCTACCACCCCTCCCTTTTGCACTTCACCACCCTCCCCTTTTTTGCACTTCTCCACTCCCCGCGCTTGCGCAATCTGAATGACACAAGGCCTAGTAAGATTGTTGTTTTGTCCTCCCTTTGTTTCCCCCTCCTTGTCTATCGCGCCTAGAAACACTTGTGTACAGGCGCGTTATAAATGCATTATTCAAGCAAGATCATGGCTGAACAAAGACAACATCTAGATAGGGACATAACAGTTGAGGAAATAATTATTGCTGTTATATCACAAAAGACGAACAAAGCGCCGGGACAAGATGGCCTGACGAATCAATACTACAAAACATTCCTTAGGAAATTGTTGAGGCCGATGGTGCTGCTTTTAATATTCCTTCTTAACTTCAGGTACAATTTCAGATACTATTAATCAGTCTACCATAAGTGTCATACATAAAGCTGGAAAAGACCCCAAGCTTTTTGGATCTCATCACCCTATATCAATACAGAACTTAGATGAAAAAATATTTGCGTAAGTATTAGTAGCACATCTAGAGAGAATACTACCATCCTTGATCCATCCGGGATCATTTTTAGCCCATCAAACATTTGACAATGTTAGAAAGCTTTCTCACCTAATAGATAAAACCAATAGATTTAGCAAGGAACAAACCTTACTGCTAGCATTGGACGCTGAGTAGGCCTTTGACAGGGTCAACTGGAACTTTAGGAACAAGGTACTTGTGGGATCAGTATTGGGACCCAATTTGGTTCAATGGATTTCTACCATTTACACACCACCAGAGTCAGAGCAAACAGCGTTGTATCATCCCCTTTACAACTAGGAAGGGGTACCAGGTAGGGGGGTCCTCTTTCACCCCTGCTGTTTACAGTAGTAATTGAGCCCTTGGCTAGAAAAGTCAGAGCGAACCCTGATATACAAGTAATCCACTTGGCAACTAAATATAGAATAGCCTTTTTTGCAGACGATGTTATATTCTCTGTGCAGAAGACACTCATCCCTCTGATGACAGTGCAGAACGAGCTTGAAAATGATGGCTTGGCCTCGCGCTTCCGGGCTAATTTAGATAAGTCCTGGATATTGTATCTGACAAAGCCCCCAAGGTGTGATCGCAATTACAATCAGTGCTACTGTTTAAGTAGGTGAAAGATAGCATTAAATATTTGGGGTGTATTTGAAAGCAAACATTGACAAGACTTTTTGGACAAACTACCGAAGCTTCTGGGACAAATTAAAGATGATATGACTAGTTGGAGAATTAACGCAATTAAAATGAACATGCTTCCGTGCCTTCTATACATCTTCCAGGAGCTCCCGATCAAAGTCCCGAAACATGTACTTATCCTACAAAAAGAGATCTTGAAGTTTACAGGGAGAGGGAAGAAATGTAGGAAAGCAAGGGCAACCCCGAAATCGGATAAACAAAGGGGGTCTGCAATGCCCAGTCTCCAGGCATATTATGACTCAACACAACTACGCATAATGAAAGAACGGTGTCAGGTGGATTCACTCAAACAGTGGTGGGAAATGTACTTGCGGTGGTAGGCATACCTCTATGAAGAATACTATGGTTACCTAAGCAGCTGAGACCGCCCGCATTACATGTAAACCCAGGGACCAAGACAACATTAGACACATGGGATAAAAATGAGCACTGCACAAGGAACTTACTTCCTTTCTCTCTCCGCTTACTCGATACATGACAACCCAGACTTCACACCGGGAATGGGGAGGAGAACACTTCAGGGTTGGAGGGAGAATAGAGGCTGGTGCATTTCAGATATGTTAAGAAATGGTAGGCAATCCTTTGTGGAATGCAAACAAGATTATCATCTGAAAGAACAGAGCCGCTTTCAGTACTGCCAAATTTGGCGATGGGTATTGAATAGTGGAGTTAAAGAAGCAGCTACGAGACAATTGACACAGTTTGAGAAATTGGCAGTAAGAGCTACTACCACGAAAGGCTAGATCACAAGCATCTACCACATGCTAATGAATGCTAGAGGCGGAAAACAATGGGCATATATGAAGGCGTGGGAGACAGACTTTGGTAGACCCATCACTGTGAAAGAATGGAAAGGTATATGGCTGAGAACTAAAAAAGCATTTACCACGGTTCAGATGAAAGTGACAGCGTATAAAGATATGACGCAATGGTACGAAACGCTGGCACAGCTGACAGAAATTAACCCTGAAGAACAGGGGATATGCTAGAGGAATTCTGGGGGAGAAAGGACCATCATCCATATGGGATTGCCCGAAGATTGTAATATTTTGGGAAAAGGTTTTGTCATATATTTCTGAACTATTGGAACACACATATCCATTTGACCTGGGGCTGGTAATGTTATGTATCCCTATTCAGGGAACATATCACTTGCTTACTAATGAAAGCAAGATAGTAACTCTGCTTTTACTGACTGCTAAAATGGTCATAGTCACAAAATGGAGGGAAGAAGAGGCACCGCACATAATCTTATGTTGGGTTAAACTGTGATCAGTGTTGTCTCTAGAACAATTGAAGGCACACCTAACGGAAGGGAGGAGTTTGCACAGAAATGGGGGCCTTTAAAGACATTTCTCACTTCAGAGATCCATTGCAACATGTGTCCACACAGATTAAGGGCAATTAACTTGTTTGATGTTCTCCTAGTATACTGTGGCCTGTCCATAAATGAATATCAGTAATTGGAGGAGGGCAGGAGGTAAAGGAGATAATGGAGCATAGGGAAATACGAAATGGAAGTAAGATTGTTCACAGCGACCTCAAGTCTGTTGCAAATGTGATACTAGACAGAGTTTTGTGGGGTGGGGTACAGGGCTGGGTAGGGTTAAGTTGTTGGGATTTGTTTGAATGCATTGAACCCAATTGTATGTACTTGATAATGATGTCATGAAGTGCAAGGTTCAACCAAGAAGATGTGAACTTAGAAATCAATAAATCACTTTTTGAGAAAGAAAGGCAATGTATCATGTGCTATGGTATAAAGGTAGAGCTTAAGGTGACCACCAGGGGGCGCCTAAAAATGGCTGGGCTCGGAACTTGAGCTCCCGCTTTGAGAAAGAAGCCTCATATGAACCTCAGGCCCCCCAGATTTTGTATTGTATTGTATGTTATTTATGTAATTGTGTTGCGACTTCCCTGTGTGGGGATGAGGGAAGCACTTGATAATGATGTCATGAAGTGCAAGGTTCAACCAAGAAGATGTGAACTTAGAAATCAATAAATCACTTTTTGAGAAAGAAAGGCAATGTATCATGTGCTATGGTATAAAGGTAGAGCTTACGGTGACCACCAGGGGGCGCCTAAAAATGGCTGGGCTCGGAACTTGAGCTCCCGCTTTGAGAAAGCAGCCTCACATGAACCTCAGGCCCCCCAGGAAAGGAGTGGAGAAGTGCAACCCGTAGTATAGGGATCTCAGAGAGTGCCCCCTGCCCCCAGCAAAAAGGGGCCATGGGGGAGGCAAGCCAGGCCTGAAGAAACCATGGCCACGTGGACAGCCAAAGCTGGTAATGGCTGCGGCCCTACAGAGGCCTAAGGCAGTTGGACAGGAGCACTCCAGGTCGGAGAATGGAGCCAATCACAAGACATGGTCCAGGCAGTGGGTGGTGCGTTTAGTTCATCATGACACTACAACAGTGTGTTTGCTGCAGGTATCTCCATATTCCTTCAAGGTATTTAAGACAATCATTGTATTAGTCTCAACTAGTAGACTGTTATTTCCTAAATGCTAGAATTTAAAACCTCTTTCTATGCATCAAAATTGTTGGGTTCCATGTAATCTCACCGCGGGATGTTCTTTCGCGGGGTTTTTTTACCGCGATATGTTTACGAAAAAACCCATCGAATTTTTATTTAGAATTATTTTTGGGGGTGGATCCCCTCCAACCCACCCAATTTTCTTTCATTTATATTTATTCCCAAACACCCACACCCCATATATATAATTTGCTAACCCCCCTAAAAAATGCGATTTTCTTTTCAAAAATAAATTCGTGGAAAAAAACCTGCGATGAAAGGACGTCGTACCCATTGTTGGACCAACATCTGTATAAATGATCAGGTTGGTTGTGCACCACTGGATTTCTGGACCGCGTGAGCTCCAGATTTTGTATTGTATTGTATGTTATTTATGTAATTGTGTTGCGACTTCCCTGTTTGGGGATGAGGGAAGCA
Source organism: Ambystoma mexicanum (assembly GCF_040938575.1). Taxonomy (NCBI): domain Eukaryota; kingdom Metazoa; phylum Chordata; class Amphibia; order Caudata; family Ambystomatidae; genus Ambystoma; species Ambystoma mexicanum. The sequence goes on along the minus strand of NC_090929.1, from coordinate 1,493,144,537 downwards.
CTTTTGCACTTTAAAAATGTATCTTGTTTGTTTATGATCTACATCTTTTCTATTGTATTGCACACGTAAGAAGCCTTTTTTTAGGAAAACAGGTTTTCTTTAAAGTGTCGTGTTGATTTTGTTAACCTGAGACACACTTTTGTGTATTGATTTGGATTATTAGCTCCGGTGTCCCAGGTTCTAAATGGAGCAAACCTACCTTATATTCTATACATGGCAAAAAACTGCACCTTAAGGAGATCACCAGGGGGCGCCTAGAAAATGGCTGGGCTCGGAGCTCGAGCTCCCACTTTGAGAAAGTATCCTCATGTGGACCTCGGGCCCCCCACAAAAGGAGTGGAGAAGTGCACCCTGCAGTATAGGGATCTCAGAGAGTGCCCTCCCCCGCACAGCAAAAAAGAATGGTGAAAGAGGCAGCAACACCACAGCTCAGGGGATTGCACCCACACCTGTGAAGTGTACTGGCAGAGGAACTAAAGATCTGCCATCCAGTTAGCAAGTTCGACAGGAGGTCCCTACCAGAACAGATGGGGGAAACACTAATTTCCTGACCCTCCTGGCACTTAGGGGCTAGATGAGGAGGCGGTGGAGTGAGCCTGCCCCAGATGATTGTCCACCCCAGAGGTAGGAGGGGTGCCTCTATGAGTTGAGGAGCAGGGAGAAGGATCAGAGGCACAAGGGGTCTCCATGACCCTCTCAACCCTCAAGAACAAGGGTGTGGATCCTGCAGTGTGTATCCAGCATACCCGAAGGGCTTCATACTGAAGGAGAAAAAGGGACCGGCAGAGCTTTCACCATCTAGGGTCAACCGGCATAATTGATGACAGATAAGGAGGGGGTGTTAAGGAGAGAAAGGGACTTGCAGAAATTTGCGTTCACCCCCACAATGGAGGAGGACAGAATGGAGTAAATAAAAGGGGTGGGGGAAGAAGGAACGGGAGAACGGATGGAAGCAGCCTCCAAAAGAGATATGCTCAACATCCTTGCAGAGCTTAGAGCAATGCGATCAGAGGTGTTCAGCGATGGAAGAACTTAAAGGGAGAGTCAAACAAGTGGAAGGTAAACTGGAGGCAGTCGAAAACAACCAATTCTCTGAAAGGTGAAATGCTGAAACAAGTGGGGAAGACAGTACAGGGGATAGTTAATGCCCTTTTTGGGGATGAAGGAGGCATCTCCCTCAAGATGGGTCGAGTACACCGAGCAGGAGGTCAGGATCTGGGCAAGCGAGCCATAGGGGTCAGCTGCCAGTATTGTGAGGACAACATTTAAATTGTTAACAAAATAAGGAGTTGTTAACCGCAGGATCAGGATGCTGCAAGATCTATCTGCATGGATGCTCAACGAAAGAAGAGAATGTAAAGCACTGATGTCTTGGCTCAATGAAGAAGGCATCAAATTTTGATCGGGATATCCATTTGTCTTAATATTTGAGGTCCAGAAAGAGGTGTATATCCTAAAAGAAAAAGAGGAAATAGAAGTAACCCGAACACTAATGGGAATGCAGAAGACTACTGATGAGGACAGTCTGAGGAGCAGCCGGGACGGTGCGAGGGAGATCAACAAGGTGCCGAAGTGTAGGGGTAGGCTGATGGGGATGATTCAGAGAGGGTCCATCATCAGTCCACCATAAACTAAGGCCATAGAGATGTTTTGTGTGGTTTATTGCATTTTGATGCCCAGCCTGAAAGTTACATAAATGAGATTCAATGAAAGGGGGAGCAATGGGGGGGTCGCCTGCGCCATTAACTACTGTGCTGAGAAACACAGGGGGGTCAGGGGTGCAGTGAAGGGGTGGAATGTGTTATAGGAGGGCTCGAGGGAGGATACCTGGTGCTTTTTCTGCTCCGTTGACAGACTTCACGTGACAGAGCAGAGGACGGTATCATTAGGGGACGGACTGGCCTAATTTCTGCCTAGCTGCGCCTCGAAGCGTAGGGCAGCGGGAAATGCTGGTCTGTATGTGTTTTTGCCTGGGGGCTGGGATGAACAACAATGGTACTGACTCGTGACAAGCAGGGCAGGGCATCAGGAAGGGTTTTAGAAGAATGATGGCAATAGAGCACCCAGCGGGGAGTGATCCGAACAGAGCCCCAAGTTAATACAGGAGGCCGACATCAGATAGGGAATGTAGGAAGAATGGACATGACTTTGAGCACATGAAGGTAAAGAGATCGAAGCAGGAGTATGGGGGTTGTAAGGGTGCAGAAGTATGAGACGCACACAGGGCTGACAAAACGACTTTTATTAACTCAAAAAAGGTTGGAAAAATGCCTCTCTATCCCTAAACACTATGAGGGGTTTCCCTGCCTCAAAGTAAACTAATTAAAATGTCAGGAAGCAAACAGTCTTAGCCTATCATCTTATCTTATCACAATTTATACAGTGCAGCGTACGCCCAGACGCATCACGGCGCTGAAGCTAGCGAGGTGAAGTCAACCAGGACAAAAGGCTATAAAAGGAAGGTTTTCAAAGCGTGACGGAAGCAGAGATGATCTTCGATGGTATGAAGAAGGGAAGCAGATTACACGCCTTAGCAGCCGCCACCGAGAAGGCACGACCACTCACCCGCGCAAGTCTAGCCCTAGGGGGCTGAATAATCTTCAGAGATTGTGAACGAAAAGACCTGACAGGAATTGAGATTCAGAACTTTGCTTGAAGGAACTCTGCACCGATTTTATACAAAGCCTTGTGAACCAAGCAGAGTGAACTTAATGCACAGCTCAAAAGGGAGCCAGTGGAGCTAGCGCAAGAAAGGAGACATGTAGGCACGAAATGGAGGATGAAGGACTGCTCTCACTGCCATGTTCTGCAGCAGCTGGAGACGCCACAGAAGAGCAAGGTATAGGGCATTACAGTAATAAATATTACTGATAACTAGGGAAGAAACAACTGGGAAGTGCAATTTCAAAGGCATGCACAGAAATACTTTTCCGAAGAGGCCAGAGCTTGAGGTGCACCTTCTGGCAGACGAGAGGGACCTGCTCGGCCATAGAAAGAGAGGCCGATATTTTGACCACCAGGTCCTTCACCGAGGAGACCGGTCTGTCACCATTATGTCAAAAACCTACTTCTGTCCCTAACACTTACATACTAAGATAACTATGAATGGGTATTCCTTACCAAATAAAACAATGTTCTTGATGTTCTCAATAAAAACAAAAGATCCCAGATTAACTGCTAGTAAGGTGATAAAATGAAATGTTCAAAATACTACACAGTTCCAAGATTGGGGTGGAGTTCCTTTCCCCTAGACTTACTCTTCCATTAAGAGGCTGGATCACAGATAAGGCAAAGTGTATACATTTCCAGTCTGTATATATTATAGACTTTAGGTGCTCTCTCTGCCAAATTGAGATTTCACGTTATTGGCCCTGGGGTCTCCCTGGTTTCCAATCGTCTATGTAGGTGTGAGTGTTAGACTAAAGAAAATATAGTTTGGCGTCTTCTCTTGCTACCTGGGGTAATTCTCAATAAATCTCTCTTTCACAGGGTCCCAGACCCTTTTGTCTTTAGACCTTGGTTTTTTATATGGATGCGAGTGCCAAACGTGCACAGCAGCGTTACTCCCCATTGGTTTACTCTTCTGCCAAGTGAACAACTGGTTTTGGTTCTCTTTCAGATCCCAGACCTTCTCCTTTGGGTGTGACTCCCAGACTTGCACAGTGGTGTTACTCCCACTTAGGTTTACTCTCCTGTCAAGTGAGCAACAGGTTTTGGTTCTGTTTCGGATCCCTGGCCCTCTCTTTTGGGTGCGGGTCCCAGTCTCGCACGCACAGGGGCATTACTCCCATTTGGTTTACTGTCCTGCCAAGTGAGCAACTGGTTTTGGTTCTCTTTCAGGTCCCAGACCCTCTCTTCTGGGTGTTGTCCCAGACTCGCACAGTGGCATTACACCCCCTCAGTTCACTCTCCTGCCAAGTAAGCAACCGGTTTGGGTTCTCTTTCGGATCCCAGACACTCTCTTTTGGGCGTGTGTTCCAGACTCACACAGAGGCGTTGCTCTGTCTTGGTTCACTCTCCTGCCATGTGAGCAACTTGTTTTGGTTCTCTTTCGGGTCCCAGACTTGCACAGTGGCGTTACTCCCCCTCGGTTCACTCTCCTGCCAAGCAGGTAACTGTCTTTGATTCTGTTTTTGAGTCGCAGACCCTCTCTTGTGTTTCTTTGGTTTATTCTCAAGCTTCCCCGGACCTCTAACAACTTCTGGTAAACATGCATACCTGTTTGTTCTTCTTGAACGGTACCGGCTTTTCCCCAGTCACTGTGTTGCTCACGGGAAGCGAGGCGGGTTCTGCAGCGCTTTGGGTGATGTCTCTCCCTTCCTGGACCAGGTTTATTCAGAGTATCGACATGGTGAACCTTACAACAAAGTATATTAGTTCTCCCTATAAGGGGGAGGTGGGATATGGTATTGGGGCGTCTCTCCCCATGTTATCGCAAGCAAAGAAAGCCATGGGGCTTACTGAAAAGCAATATTGCACTTGTGCGCGACTTTATGCAGAAAAAGTTGCGAAAATCGAAAATTAATGATTACATTATGTATCCAAGGCGCGGACTCTGTTGCCTTTTTGGAAGAATACTTATTTTGACTAACTACTGGCCTCAATGTATTTGCTGCAATGCCCGAGGATGATGCCTTTGGCCATTCCAAGATGGCCCCCCTTACCCCCTTGGTCGCCTGTGATGCTGTGTGCTCCCCCCTTGGTCGTCTGTGATGCGTTGTGCTCCTCAACCCCCTTGGTTGCCTGTGATGCTTTGTGCTCCCCACCACCCCTGGTCGCCTGTGATGCTGTGTGCTCCCCAACCCCGCCCCTTGCTTGCCTGTGATTTTGTGTGCTCCCCCCCTTGGTCGCCTGTGATGCTGTGTGCTCTCCACCCCCCCCCCCCTTGGTCGCCTGTGATGCTGTGTGCTTTCCCCCCCCTTGGTCGCCTGTGATGCTGTGTGCTCCCCACCCCCCAAACTCCTTTGGTCACCTGTGATGCTGTGTGCTTCCCCCCCTTGGTCGCCTGTGATGCTGTGTGCTCTCCACCCCTCCCTTGGTCGCCTGTGATGCTGTGTGCTCCCCCCCTTGGTCGCCTGTGATGCTGTGTGCTCTCCACCCCCCCCCCCTTGGTCACCTGTGATGCTGTGTGCTCCCCCCCTTGGTCGTCTGTGATGCTGTGTGCTCCTCAACCCCCTTGGTTGCCTGTGATGCTGTGTGCTCCCCACCACCCTGGTCGCCTGTGATGCTGTGTGCTCCCCAACCCCGCCCCTTGGTTGCCTGTGATGTTGTGTGCTCCCCCCTTGGTCGCCTGTGATGCTGTGTGCTCTCTACCCCCCCCCTTGGTCGCCTGTGATGCTGTGTGCTCCCCCCCCTTGGTCGCCTGTGATGCTGTGTACTCCCCACCCCCCAAACCCCCTTGGTCACCTGTGATGCTGTGTGCTCCCCCCCTTGGTCGCCTGTGATGCTGTGTGCTCTCCACCCCCCCCCCCTTGGTCGCCTGTGATGCTGTGTGCTCCCCCCCCTTGGTCGCCTGTGATGCTGTGTGCTCCCCACCCCCCAAACCCCCTTGGTCGCCTGTGATGCTGTGTGCCCCCCCCCCTTGGTCGTCTGTGACTCTGTGTGCTCCTCAACCCCCTTGGTTGCCTGTGATGCTGTGTGCTCCCCACCACCCCTGGTCGCCTGTGATGCTGTGTGCTCCCCAACCTCGCCCCTTGGTTGCCTGTGATGTTGTGTGCTCCCCCCCTTGGTCGCCTGTGATGCTGTGTGCTCCCCCCCTTGGTCACCTTTGATGCTGTGTGCTCCCCCCCTTGGTCACCTGTGATGCTGTGTTCTCCCCACCCCACCCCTCGTCGCCTGTGATGCTGTGTGCTCCCCCCCTTTGTCGCATGTGATGCTGAGTGCCCCCGACCCGCCACCACCCCTTGGTCGCCTGTGATGCTGTGTGCTCCCCAACCCCCTTGGTCAGCTGTGATGCTGTGTGCTCCCCACCCCTCCCCCCTTGGCCGCCTGTGATGCTGTGTGCTCCCCCCTTGGTCGCCTGTGATGCTGTGTGCTCCCCACCCCCCCATGGTCGCCTGTTATGCTGTGTGCTCCCCACCCCCCCTTGGTCGCCTGTGATGCTGTGTGCTCCCTCTCTTGGTTGCCTGTGATGCTGTGTGCTCCCCCCCCTTGGTCGCCTGTGATGCTGTGTGCTCCCCACCCCCCACCCCCTTGGTCGCCTGTGATGCTGTGTGCCCCCCCCTTGGTCGCCTGTGATGCTATGTGCTCCCCACCCCCCCACCCTTGATCGCCTGTGATGATGTGTGCTGGACACCTGTTAGGGAGAATTCTCCGTCTAGGGCTAATTTCCCTTACCTAGTGAGTCCGCCAGCAGCTTCGCTGGATTTCTGGAGTTTATTTTTTCCACCTGGTAACAGTGTACATTCTTTTTCACTCTTACATGTGTTTTGGCCTATGTGTTTCTACTCATTGTGTGATCTTGGGCACTGGAGCACACCACTCCAGGTGCCCCTGTTCTTATATGGGTTACACCGCACCCTCAGTGTAGTAACCCGGGGTTGTCTTTTAAGACTTCCCTCTGACTTCCTTTTGCTGGGGCTGACTACTGTCCCCCTTCTGTTTTCTGTAGTTTCTTAATATGGGGCTCGACCAGAGCCTCTTGAGTTGCCAGCCATGTGGTGTCGGTTTCCCTCTGCCGCTGGTCTCCCCTTTACATGTTTTACAGATCAATTATAGTTTATGAGGTTGGTTTCACAACTTGCCACTTTGCGATTCCCACTCTACACAACCCTGTCTTATTGATTCTCCCCTCAACTCACCAGTTGTGATGAACCGCTTGGCTTTTGGCCTCTTTAATCAACTTTTATGTCGGATGAGTAGAAAGTGAATTGCCTGTTTTCAGGGTTTCGTAATCTACAGGCATCTACCGAATTATTCTCTCGTATTTCTTTTTTTGTTTCTTTTTGTTTGCTTGGTTTAAACAATTTTCTTCCGGGCAGTAGGATGGCATTCAGCATTCAGCTCCAAACTATGTTAACATGCAGGCTTTAACTCTCAGTAGTACCTGGCGAGGGCACAATCAGAATGAAAGAGCCATTCCGATTGGCCCTCGCCGAGGCATAACCCGGCTGAGAATCCTTCGATTCTCGGCTAGGATTCCAGCCGCCTTGTCCTCGTTGGGGGGAGTGGCAGCCCCAAAGCCAATGAGGAGGCTCGGAGCGGGGTCATCCCCGCTCCGAGCCTCGCCACAGCTGAGAGGCTGCCTTCGCCCCCCACTAGTCTTTTGGTTGTAGCCCTGGATAGAATCTCAGGAGCTACAACTAAAAGGCTAGCTAACCCAGAGTCCTGACAGTTCCGACATTAGTGTAGCCCCGGATCTTTTCCAGACCTAGCAACACCCCATCCACCCGGGAAGCATATAGGGCTGTCGTAGAGGCCTCTCTCATCTTTGCCTGGCGCCAGCCTGTTGCAAAGTACTCTGCCTATCACCTGACTGCTGTTAGTTCTCGTGTATTGGGGTCCTGCTCGATGACAAAGCTCCCCCTACCCTGATGTCTGCAGGGCGACGAGACCTCACATCCAGTTGAACACCCTCCAATGTTTTTCTATGTTTACGTTGATGGAGGACCTCACTGAACTGTGAGCGCCACTTGCTCACTTTTCTCTTCAATACCTATTCTTTGTATTGTGCTTTGTGCTTTAATGTTTTGCAAGTTCGTTTTATTTTTGCTTTTTTATTTATGCCTATCGGAATTATTAGGCTTTTTTTAAGTGCGTTTCCCTTTTTCAGATAGGAACTGCGAGCTTATGAAAGCTCAAATTGGTTGCACGCGTCATATATCTGGACGAAGGGAAAGAGTCAGGGCCAGGAATTCCTGGTTTCTTTCTTTAAGGCAATCGTCATATATCCACCATTAAAAGTAATGCTATTAGATACCATTCGATCACATCCCCTTCTATAAAGCCCTGAAGAGTTTGGCAACGCCAAAGTAGTAAACCGAGGCATATGAGTCCCAAGACAGCTTGCCCCGGCTGCATTTATAGATGGGGAAGTCACACAAGCAGAATTAGAGAGAAATTGCAGTTTTATTTTGGAAACGCACCTTCACCTTTGACGTTAAATACATGATCCCATTCCATTGCTATTTACTTGTTATCATAAGCATTAAAACACTAGCATCTCAATAGGAGTTTTACTGGAGGAATGCCGTATTGCCAGTGTAAAACACTGCCGCAGGGTGGGAGCTGGCACGGTACTACTATGTTTTACACAATTATGGTGTAAAGTGGCAGGCTCATCTCTAGCTTAAGTAAAGGCCAACCCATCAACCAACTCAAACGCATACAGTGTTCTTCTGTGCAGGCCAGGATCTCCTTCAAGATCTTTCACCTTGTGTACAAATTCCGCACAGGGCAACTCGTTGTTAATCCCAAACATGACATGCAAGACCTGGGGACGGATGATCCACTTCAATTGTCCCCAAAGAAAGTATGAATCTCTCTCAACCTCATGTCTTTCAAGACAAAAGTCAAGATTCCTCTGTTCTAATAAGGCACCTGTTGTGTCCAGTGTTATACCTAAGAAGGCCTTGCTCCCCTGTATTACACTCCCTGTGCACAGAGACACACGGAGCCATCACATTACAGAACCATTCTTTATTTCCTCTGCAGCCTTCTGCCCCCGGGCTCTAGTAGCCCCTCCTCTTCCTTCCTTCTCTCCCTGTGTCAATAGCTTCCTTCCTGTCCCTTAAAGTGGTTCTCCTCTTAAGGTGGGCCAGTCTTGTTTCAGTTCACAACACCTCCCCCCTGCTTATCATCTTTGCAAGGGTTCATCTTTCTTCTACTGTTTTCTGCTGGCCGTTGTGGTATCCGTCTTGTTTGGGTTTCCCTTCTCTATCCCCCGTTTCTCAGGTTCCCCAGATTCTTGTGTACTGTCTCCAGAATATCATCGAAGGCAGAACTATAATTTTGCAGCACTTCTGCCAGTTTCCCAATCTGTTGTGTTCACTTGCTTTATTCCTCGACCACCTTCTGGCTTTCCTTTTCTTGTTTTCTCTGTACTTATTCCTTGGTCTCCCTTGTTCTCCTGCCTTCTTCACTCTGTATGTGTCCCTGTAAGTGAGTTTCATCGATTTCCCCCATCCTCCAAGTTTCCCTGAAGTCTTCCACCCATCCTTTGTTTCCTCTGCTCGTGTGAGTCCCACTTCTTGCAACTCCTCTGTCCTCTGCCCGTTCTCTACCTCTTCTTTTGTCCTCGTCTTCCTCCGTCTCATTCCCTCTTTTTGAGCTGTATATTATGCTATGGTCTTTGCACCATCAAAAGGTGCCCACTGTGTTACTCCTTTCTGGGTTTTTGGTTTGTCGTCTTTGTTTTGGGTGCTTTTTGCATTTGTTCACCTTCCTTTGCGGCGGCGGCCTGTTCGATCCACTCGGGACCCTTCTTTGGACCATGTCTTATCCCCTGTGCCTTCCTTGAGTGCACCCCCGTCTGCTTTACATTTTGCCTGGTCCTCGTGATATCGGTGGACCCTCTATGCCACATTCAGGCTGCACGCTTCCTTGCCATCAGCGCGCGTGACCTGCCTGTCTTCCTTCTTGTTTCACTTTAGCCTTCTGAAGACGTCACTCTTATCATGTCTCATGTCCTGGATGGTGGTAGTGTCTGCCTGTCTCGGTGGGCACACTACCCGTAGGTTCTAGAAGGCAGAGGTATCTCTCCAGGCCCCTTTTTTGTATTTCCAGTTGCGTGTGCTTGTCCTGTACTTCCAGTATTAACTGGGGTCGCTCCGTCCCCTGCAGTATCCCAGTGATCCCTGGGGCGGGAGAAGGAGTCATTTTGGCGTGACCACGCTCCGAAAAAATTATACCCGCAGTCCACTTTCACAGACTGCAGCTGGGATGTTGGCTGGGGAATGCTCTCGGGTCTCCTTCTTTCTGGCCGATGGCACTAGGTGATTGTCCCCTGCCCGTGTTGGCGGTCAAAAATCTCGGGGTCACCTTATCGTCTACACTCTCCAAGGCCGTTCAGGTCGGGTTAGTGTGCAGGGCTTGTCATTTCCATTTGAGAATTTTGAAGAAGGTGCTCCCTTTTCTGCCATGCCATCTTAGACCTCTAGTGGTGGCCTCCCTGGTGTTGAGCCATATAGACTATGTAATTCTTTGTTTTTGGCTGAGCCACTAGGGCTGAGCCAACGGCTTCAGCTACTGCAGAATTTGGCAGCCAGGGTGGCCACTAACTCTCTGTATGCCGCCCACAGTACCCCGGTTCTCTGCTCACTCCACTGGCTTCCTGTTGCTAGGTGCATAGAATTCAAAGCCCTCTGCCTAGCCCATCAGGCATTCAATCGCCAAGGCGCAGACTATTTATGGGATACATTTCCCCCATACCTTCCAACCCGAGCTCTTCGCTCAGCCAATGCCTGTTTGATCTCTATTCCTAAAGTCTGCCTTTCCAGAATGGGGGGCGTGCCTTCTGGGTGGCAGCCGCAAAGCTATGGAATGCTCTCCCTTTTGCCCTGAGAAGCAATCCGAATCATCTGAAATGTAGTCACTCTCTGAAAACACTCTTGTTCTAAGTATGGTGTGCTGTGTAGCTGTCCTGATGCTCAGTGCCAAGATGCCTGCGGGCCTACGAGCACATTATAACATCTGCTAAAATAACATAACAACATAACATACATTTACAAGCATGGAGGCTTGTTCCCGGCGTGAGTGTGTTGATTGCTTGAAGTTTATTCAGTATAATGTTATCATGCTGACGTGCCCTCTGAAGTTCACAATGGTCAGTGCACTCTCTTGAATATTATGGGATTGGGAATGGATTATCTATTACGCAATGGACAGCACTTCTTAAATATTAAATCTTATTTTCATCATTTGTACTCTTAAAGTGTTTGAACAGAAACACTGTACAAAAGGAACAGCCGTAACCAGAACACTGCTCTTTCCAGGTGCTTTACAATAGTAGAGTAGCTAAAAAAGACATTCATATCCATCAAGGGGCAACAAAGTTCACTCTCATCACAATGGGCATCATTACCTGTATGGATATGTGGTGAGAAAGTGTCCGTAATTAAATTACCACTACTTTTACCACACCGCCATTGTATGGGCCTCATTAGGTGTATGCCGGTTTGGAATTAACGTGCCGGTAATTCTGTTTACTGGCACGGTTCCCGTCCGGCTTACTCTAAGTTTGTTGGTGGGGGTGTCCTAATTTACCTTCAGCCGAGAGTTGGAGGTAACTCAGGCACCCCATCGGCGAAAAACAGGCTGTATTACTGGCACTGGTATTAATGGTGCTGGTAATACCGGCAATTCTCCCATGGAGTCCTATAGACTCAATGGAATGGGGATTTACCTACCGTTGCCGGCACCTGTAATATGCTGTAATTCTGGCATTTCAGGTGCCGGTAATGGTAGGTCAGTTTGCCGTTATCCCGCCGGTACCGGCAAACTTGAAATGAGGGTGTTTGAAGGTAATGTGGAGGACAAACCTCCAACAACAATCTTCCTCCTTCAAGTAGAAATATGTGGCGGGTACTTGTAAACAAGGCCCAGTTTCAAAGTATCTACATTGCCAGTTAAAAACAGCTGTTTCCACTTTTCACAAACGCTCGACTACATGCGGAAGCATGAGAACATTAATGAACTTTCCTTTCATAAAGGTGCATATGTCCTCATTACAAGTTAGGTGGTCCGGTGATAAAGTGCAGGTAGCACCGTGTACCTGCACTATTACTGGGCCGCACAATTCCGAGACAGAATGGCGGTAACACCGGCATCAATAGGTTCAATCCCTGTGCCACCAGTGCAGCAGGCACAGACAACGGAATTACCAGCAACACCCAAGACACATGCCGGAATCAATGGCACCACAGAGCCATGGGCCCATTACAAACATGGTAACACCGGTACTACTAGCATAAAAATGCTGGTAGCACTGGAAAAACCATGCCGGAAACGCCAGCATCACGGACCAGGTGGTAAATGGCCCCAGATGTGCCCAAATATGCCACAGGTGCACCAATTCCTCCCAGGTGCACCCAATACAACCAGCAAAAATAAAAAAAATTAAAAAAGAAAAGAAAAGGACCCTGCGGCACCGGTTCCCAATCACGGAAATGAAAGGGAACCGGCGCCGCAGGGACACAGTGCATCTGAAGGAAAGGTAAGTAGGGTAGTGGGGGTGTGTTGGGGGTGTGAGTGAGGGTGTGTGTTTGTGAGATTTGTGAGATTTGTAATGGAAATGTTTGCATAGGAAGTGTACGAACATTTTGTAGTGCGTACATTTCCCATGCAAACATTTCCGTTGTTAGGGAGAATTCTCAACATGTGCTCATTTCCCTTACCTTTTGAGACCCCCAGCAACTTTGCTGGATTTCTAGAATTTGATTTATTTTACCTGGGAACAGTGTGAGCCTTTTTTTTACCACTCTTCCATGTATTTTGTGTGTGTTTTACTTTTGTGTTCTTTTGGTTATGGAGTTTTAAAAGCAACTCCATGGGTATCATCTTTTTCTGTGTGTCACACAGCACCTTCAGTGCAGTGGCACAGGGTGTCTTTCAGACTCCCCAAGGTTTAAATACCTTCTCTGGGACTGACTACCGTCTCCCAGAGCATGTAAAGTAAAATTGGCTTTACTAGTCTTTTTATATTTACTGACCCAGCACACCCTATCTTCCTATAGAGTGCTGGAGGGGTTGCCTAGCTTCCCCTGTTACATGAGTCAAAACACTGATGTAACAGTAAAATGTTACCTTTTCCTACTTTAAATGGCTGGTGGCAGTGGTTTAGATCAACTACTGTGATTTTTCGCGACCGCCAACAACGGTAGCTAAAAATCGGGCCAGCCATGTTTTCCAAAATGGCGCCCCAGACCTATCTGTAAAAATAGACTCTGGTCATCTTTTTTTGCCATTTCTATTAGGAAAAGTCCTTATTGTGTTTGTCTCTGCGCGCCAAACCTGGTTTGGTCCCTTTGTTCGTGCCCTTTGGCGGGCTTCAAAGCTGAAGCCCTCCTCTGGTGCCTGAGTGTCTGGGGTGGACAGGATGTGAGGGAGGTGCCCGAAACTCCCTGTGCTTAGTCTCCTAGGAGACCTGAATGCACTCTGTTGTGATTGGCTGGCTGACTGTCCGGCAAGGACAGCCACCCTGCTGGGTGAGTGACAGCCAGGCTGAATGAATGGGGGAAAACTGTTTAAAAGCAGGTCTCTGGGACTTGGAAAGCAGAGTCGACCACTGGAACGAAAGAACCAAAGACAAGCTGAAGGAAGAGGACTGCTGGAACTCCTGGATGACCGTTGAAGCCCTGCTGCAGGTCCGAATTGCCTGAAACTCCAATCAACAGAGAAGCCCTTCAAGGTTAACTTCTTCCCTTGAGTTTGGTGGGAACAGCCAACTCGTAAGCCACCTGGACACCGTCCTCATTTGGATGAACTCATTTGGTTGAATTTTCATCAGACTGCTGTTGAAAACCGGTTAGCCAAAGGGAAGGAAACCAGTTTGTGGTCTTTAAGGCACTCACACCTTAAAGCGACTTCTTGCAAAGCTTTTGGCCTCATCCCTGGGCAGTGCAGGAACCTCCCAACGTCCTCCTTCTTGTCCCCACGACTGAAGCTCAGGAACTGCGAGATCTGCTCAAACTGCCAGGAACAACTGCCTCAGCTACAGCTCTTGTTCAATTACAAGGTACTGTGCAAACGCGGTCCGGAAATATTTTCGGCCATCGAGAAAATGCGTGAAACTTTCCTCAACTTTGAAGGCTTGTCCTTCCCTAAACATTCCTCAAACTTTTCGCCTAGCCAAATTTGCGGCAAAGACTTTACCTTTTCTACCAGAACTGTGCTATCCAATACAAAGACTTTGGCCCAGTCCTATGAGATACATTGCTGGTTGTAGTTACTGAAACCCTTTGCCTGCCTACAAATGCATTTGTGCTGTTGATTTGAATAACCTTGTCTTTATACCCCTTTTAAAAGTATCTGAGGTGCCATTTTGCTCCTACTTCATTTTGGAGCTAAACTTGTTCATTTACTTGCCGGTTGCGTATTTGTGGTTTATTAGTGTGTGATATTGAGCTGCTCTTGCTAGTGTAATGTTTTCTAACTAACTGTGTAAATAAATGTATATTCTTTTACCAAGAAACCTGAGTAAGTGTATATTTGAATCACTGTATTGGTTGGTCCTTTGTGGAACTTGTTCTACTGCTCACTTAAACTCTTGAGATAAGTCTGGCTGCTCAGCCATCGCTACCATTTTACTGTGTAGTACAGGCTTGTACCAAAGGTGAAATTGTGCTTACACTTGTAGTCCTAATTGCATGTAGTGGTCCCAAAGGGTACTGCGTGTGATTCTGCCTAACATCAGTCGCGGGTAATTTACCTGCGGACAAATCACATAGATCCGGCTGCCCCACCTGCCCGAAGGAGGGGCCAGGCTGCTCACTCTGTCCCTGCTTGCGCTATGGAGCGAGTCCCCAGTAACACTCGTATTGAAGCACGGGTCCCTCTGCAGCTGCCGGTAAGCATGGGGAAAAGCTATCAAACAAGCAGATTCTGTCGCTCACAATCTGCACTACCCCTGCCCACTATGAGACCTCCTTTTGACGCAAAGCTGCTAATAAGGTGCCAGCACCTGGCCTGCCACAGTGAGCAGTCGCTTGGTACGCTCGTGCTGCTGGTAGTTAGCCCTACTGCTTACTTAAGCTATACAATATCAAATGTGCACAAATATACGCTGCAGTGGGGAAAAACACACTTAACTTGCTGAAGAGCAGCAAAAGAAGAGAAGAGGCTAGAGACAGGATGTAGCTGTGGTGCTGTAGAGACAGGAAGTGTGAAGGACTACAGAAGTGGCTCAGTAAAAAGGCGAATGTAGTTTTTAAAAAACAAAACAAAAATAGAAATGTTCTTATTTTGTGTTTAAAGTTGAAACTGCTGAAGAATAGTAATTAAGGAAATTGAAGCATAATGCTTGCCTCCCGTCTTGACATAGAATTTGGTTCAAGTAAGGAGGCTTGCAGGTGTGCCTCCAGCGACTGTTATCTATACATGAATGATTGTCGTGTGGTTGCAAGAGCTATCTGTTGTCAATGGCAAAACATCTTTTTGAAGCCATGGAAGGAAAAGGGGACTGGGAATAAAAGATAGAAAGGCAGTCAAAAAGAAAAATGTGGGTGATAAATGAATGAAAGTGTAATGGAACAGGAGCTGAATAATAAAAGATAAACAGAAAATGGGGGAAAATGAACAGAGTAAAACAAGAAAGATGAGTTCTGCGACCATATATTAGCACCCAGGGCGCTGGGACAAGCAGGTAGCTGGGAATGCAGGCGAATCTGCCAGTGATCGTCAGTGTTCTCCCAGCCACCCATTTTTTTCCTTGTGGCATCCCCTCACACCCAACCCCCTCCTCCATTCCCCCAGACTCTAATGTTTCCAGCAACCCCCCTTCCCTTCCCTTCCCACACACCCCGGCTTGCATGCTTCAAGCCCTGCATCATCTCTGCCACAAGCTGCCATGGAAACAGACAAGGGACTGGTTCCATTGTGATGAGCTTCTTTGTTTTTTTTCCGTTGGAGATTGGCTCCGCTCCATTGACACAAAGCCCCTCTCCTGTGGGCAATGAAATAATATTAGCACCCCAAAGGGAGCCATGGGGTGCTAATAGTGGTAAATATTGCTATGGGTGGCGGCCTTGAATCCTTGTGAGGCACTTCATGCACTTGGGCCTCCAAGCCTTGGGCTGGTGGGCCCCTAGCAGCCATGCACATCCGCCATTGTGGTAATCACAATAAAGAATCCAAGCCTGTGGTCGTGTACCTCTATATGGTCAGTGAACTCCTCTTTGACTTTCAATGAGCTGTTAAGACTATTTTACTGAATGTATGAACTTAAATACAATTGTCACTTATTACAATGAATTAAGGATCTTGTAAGACAGTTTTAATTTCCTTTGTTCTGCCTTTATGTCTTTCTCATCGTGCTAGGAATTTAGAGTACCTATGCTAATGAATACGTGACAGTATTTGCCCTTTTCAATTGTAAAGCTCATAATTACCATCTATTATGGCTTCCTAGAGGTCATCATTTGTCTCTAATCTGAAGCCTGTGGCAATCAAGAAACTGTATAAAATTATTTATCACATACAAGGTTTTATTCTCATTGAGGGCCAACGTAAGTATATGCGCATCTCGAATTAGCGCAGCTGATGTGTAGCTTGTATTGTGATTGCGCTGTATGACGTGTGCATCACCTTAATTAGGAAGTATAGTGAGACACTATGGCCCTCATTACAAGTTATCATTTACAATGCCTGTGATTCTGCCAATTCGGTAATACCGTTACCGGCTACCGGCATGGTGGAATCCCTGCCACATTACAACACATCAGACACACGCATCAAGCAGATCCGGAAAACAGTGACAGCTGCAATGCGGTAATAGCAGAAAGAATGATAAAATGATAGTGCCACTGTCAGAAAACATGCCGTTAACACCGGATCGGTCCCTATGATGCCAGAAACAACGGCACTGGAAATAGTGTTATCGAAGGAAATGGTAGCTGGCTGGTGGCCATTTTGTAAAACACAATCCCATTTAAATCAGGCATTTTCTGTGGGCATCCACATCAGGAAACACTGCCAGGATGTCCGGAAACAGCAAGAGCAGGCTCCCAGAAGTCTGGCTCCGGAAGCCACGTTTCTCGGCGGCCGAATTAACAGCATTAGCAGACCACATAGTGGACAGTGCTGATATCCTGTTTGGCAGGGACAACCGCCGCACCAGCCAGCGGCGCATGCCAGCCATTTGGCTGGAGTTGTCCAGTCTAGTCACTGCAGTGGGGTCCGTCCCCAGAACATCCAGGGACTGCCGCAAAAGGTGGGATGACTTACGGCTGAGGGTGCAGAACCTGCTGGCAGCCCACCACCGTGAATCAATGGCCACAGGCGGCAGGACAGTCTCACCCATCCGACTGATGCCCTTGGAGGAACGATGCAGCTCAATCCTTCATCTGGAGGGCATAGAGGGCGTCGGAGGAGCAGAGGCCGAAGCTGGGACACAAGGGGATGCACCACACAAAAGCTGCACACAGAACAGGCCAGGGACAGGTGCACAAGGAAAGTTATAGTAGTAGTGACATCAACGTCTAAGGTTCACATGCACACATAGAAGACATGGGTCGGGGCCCAATGTAACACATGCAATAGCATCGTACCCAACAAGCAACCGTGCCCATGTGCACATGTTATGTGCACCATGGCATGAGTGGACAGTTACTACGACCCCAATTTACACACAAAAGACAAACCACTGTGCTATGAGTCCAACCACAATGGACAGACCCCATACATGCAGGCATGCATGCAGCAGTGCACAATTCACCCCCCACACCCCCACATCTTGACCAGGCCAGGGAACATACAATGTCCAAGTAGCGTAATGCAAGAGCATCTAAGTCACACAGGCTTCTAACTTCTTCTCACCCTAAAAGGCACATCCACTAACAGCAATGGGGCATGCCCATCCACAGGCCGTGCAATGACCAGTCAAGCTTCCTAATGGCCCACTCGTCAAACAACTGTGGCAATGCCAGCCACACAGGCCCAGCCAGCAGCCCATGAGGCTCAGTGAGCAGCCCAGGAGGCCCAGCAACCACTGCAGGCCCAGCCAGCTGCCCCAGAACAGCAGCTTACTCCACGGGCCGAGGCAGTGGCACACCCATGGCGGCCATCCATCATGCCCCAGCATCACCTGTGATGAGGCTGAGGCAGCAGATGGTGGGCAGGACACGGACGAGACACCCCAGTGCTCCACCAATCCCTCCCCCACTTTTAGTACATCCGACCTCCACAACCTGCCACATCCCCCAATGCCATCCATCAGGGAGATGGACGAGCGCATACAGTAGATGGAGGCCCGCCATGAGGAGATGGTTGGCATCCAACGTCAGCAGCTAACGGAGGCCCAGCTCATTAAGGAGGCCATACAGGCCACTGGCCGCCGCTGTGCCTGTGCAGTGGCGGAGCCTGTGGCAATGTTTATGCAGGTTAACCAGGAGGGCATGGGCGCACAAGATCGGACCACACCTCCAGCACGGCCACCCCTGCCAGCTCAGTGCAGAGCAGCCCCAGGGTCTGCTAACAGAGACATTTAGTTGTGCCTGCCCGTGGCAAGGGTCCTCATGCCAAGAGGCACAGGGAGTGAGACACTGGACTGGGAGAATAGACAGTTTGTAGTAATGTAGTGTGGGTAAGGGGGTGTCCGGGGAGTGGGTGGCGGGCAGGGTGTTTGAATTGCAGTATGTAGTATTGGTAAATGCATTCCATTATTCACTTGCAACAATGAGTGGACAGACGTTAATCATGTGTATGCATTTTATTGAGTGAGCACACTAATTACAGTGTCATATCATGAGTGCTGCACAGTGAGAGGACCTCAGAAGTAGTTGTCTATGATTTCTTGTCGTACAATACGCCCGTCCCTGGCATCCATGTGCATGTGCCTATGCCTGGCTGGTGCTGCCTCGCCAGCACTGTCACCATCATCTCCACCCTCAGGTGGTGGCAGGTCAAGGTCTGGGGCAGGGGTACTATGCAACATTGCACAGGTCAGGACTATCTGCCCCACCTTCTCTGGCACCTGAAACATGCTTTTAAGAGTCCAAGCATCTGCTTGATGGTTGCCCTTGTTCACACATGGCCACGGTTGTGTGCCACGTCCTCTGGCGACTGTGGATCCCTCAGCGGGGTCATGAGCCAGGGCAGCAGTGGATATCCAGAATCACCTGCAAAGGGGGTGGACACAAGGGGCCTCATTACGAGTTTGGAGGCAGACATGCCCTTAATAAGGCATGGCTGCCTCCAAACTCGGGTCCGGTTCCGGGCTCCTTCAATGAGGAATTACCAGGCCATTCCAACATTGGAGGACCCGGTAATTCCTCATTGAAAAAACCCATCCCCATTCCCATTGGAGCCCCCATAGGGCTCAATGGGAATGGGGAGGGAGCTAAAAACGGGCCCGTTAATAACGGGCCCGTTATTAGCTCCCTGGTCCCCTTGCGGGACCCGCTAAGGACGTCTGGTCTGACCAGGCGTTCTGAGCGGGTCCCGCAAGGGAACCTCGTAATAGGGCGGAATGGGTTTACCGGCACCGGCACCATTACCGGCGCCGTTAAACCCATTCCGCCCACCTCGTAATGTGGCCCAAGGTGAGCCATGGCATGCATGTGGCCGCTCTGACATTGTAACGGCACGTTGTTGGATACCCTGCTACCCCATGCATCCAGTACCATGATAAGTATGGAAGTCATGCACTGTGATGCACCCTGTGACTGCAATTGTGTGTCATCCGCACTGGGATGTGTTGTACTCCCTGGGGTGGATTGATGTGGGTGAGAATACAATAGCCACCAGCAGTCCTAGCATGCTTATCTCCATAGTGTGGCGTGCCAATCGCCACGCCACTGCCCATACAGAGTCTGCACACATCACATGACAACCAGGCTGCAATCTGTGCGTGCATGCACATTGCTCGGTCATGCCTTAATTGGCCTGGGTGGGATGGTGTACTGCAGGTGTGGATTTATGGGAGTGGCAGTGTTGCATTCTGGTACATGTAGTGTGTTGCCGGTTTGATTCCTCAGGGTTGATGTCTGTACTTGCCACTGACTGACCCAGCAATATTCTGGTGTTACACCCGTGCTTCGTGGACTGGCTTTTGGACAGGCACTGGTCGTACCCTCTGATGCTTGGTGATTGTGGTTCATGCATTGGTGTGATGCCCCCGCCCCCCTGGCCTGTGCACAATGCAGCAATGTGAGTGTACTTGTCCATGTACTCACCCAACATCCAGGTCCTTTGTCTGTTGTGCCGTGCCATGTATCCTGGAAGGATGCTGTTCCGCAGAACCATGGAGTCATGGTTGACCCTGGGAAATGTGCACAGCAGTGCGTGATGGTGAGGTCAGCATCACAGGTCA
Source organism: Ambystoma mexicanum (assembly GCF_040938575.1). Lineage (NCBI taxonomy): Eukaryota > Metazoa > Chordata > Amphibia > Caudata > Ambystomatidae > Ambystoma > Ambystoma mexicanum. The sequence goes on along the minus strand of NC_090929.1, from coordinate 1,493,124,574 downwards.
TCTGTACATTGAGGGAATGGTACTGTTTGCAGTTTCTGTACAGCACTTCTGTGGGAGCCCTCGCTCCACATGGTTGCAGTCCAATGCTCTGAGCACATTTGGCATGCTTGCAAGCGCGTAAAAGCGGCCCTTTGTGGCATTCACCTGTGCCAGAGTGGTTGGAAGGACGATGTGCTGGCCCACATGGCGCAGAAGGGCCTCCAGTACCTGCACCAGCACTCTGGAGAGGGTGGGCTGTGATATGCCGTTCTTCTGGCCCACAGAGTGCTCGAATGTGCCTGTGGCTAGGAAGTGCAGACAGACACCTGCTTCAGCAGTGGTGATATGGCTGTCCGGATGCCGATCCTGCTCCCTATGTCACCCTGGATTAGGGCCAGCAGTTCTTGTATTGTCTCCCTGTTTCGCTGGTACAGGGTATGTATCTGCCCATCTGTCAGGGCCCAGGGTATGGCCCTTGTACGGCATATGACTGCTTGCCTCTGCATCACCATGTGCATGCCAGCCATCATCCTCATCATCTTCCTCCTCCTCTCCTGGCCTCTTGCCGCCATTGCTGCTGCTCCAGCTCATTCAGCTGCATTGCAGCTTGCAGCGCCTCCATGTCCATTGCTACCACTGAGAGAGGCAGCATGGTTGTGTTGTTGGAGTGTTTTGAGTGTTCTGGGTGTGGGTGTGGGTGTCCCCCGCAACACCCCGCTCACTATACTGTATACTATAGTGAGCGGGGTGTTGCGAGGGACACCGCCCTCCCCAACCCCCTGGAGCCTTTAAAAAAAATACTTTTCGTGGTGTGTGTTTTAGGTCTTTTGGTGGGGTCGGTAATTTTTATTCTGACATTTCGTCCTATTCCAGGCAGCCGCATTGCACACATGACACACCACCGGCACGGAGCGAGGAGCCTTAGCACAGACAATTGCGTCGGGAAGCAGATAAGCATTTCCCAATGCATTCTGGCAGCGTTACGCGTGAGCCGCGATAGAGCAACAGAGCTCAGAGACAAGAGCTCAGTTAGTGCCAGAACAGCACAGAGTCAGGGAACGCAGAATCCGAAAAGCCCTGACGTCTTATAAGCTGCCCATCATGTGCAGGCGAACGAAAATGCACAGTAGTTTTACAGTGGGTGCCTGAAACATCTCCACTAGACCACAAGGGCCGACGTGCGATCCAGCCTGCAGTGTTCAGGCATTAGGCACCACATATTGGAACAGAACTCCACACCCCAACAGCACCATGTCAGTACGAATGGAGTAAGGGGGATCAGGAAGAGAGCAGTTTAGCAAGTGCTAAGGGATTCACTGGTGGCAGCAGTGGCAGAGGTGCTGAAGCCCTGCAGAAAAGATTGGATACCCTAGAAGCAATGCTGGGGCAGAAAGTAAAGAGCACCCAAATGGCCACCCTATGCACGTCCGCAAAGGCCGCCGAGCAGGCGATGAGCCTTCAGGGGAGTAACACGACCGGGAAGAGAAAAATCTCTTCTACTCCCGAGCCCCAGAGGGTGCTGATGCCTTTGGTAAACTGAAAGAGGCTTTTCTCCAAAGGGCAGGGGTGTGAAGCGCTTGCCCAGCCCAGAGGAAGAGAACACAGACAACACAGGTGAGGATACTGGGGGAGAATCACCAGTAGCTACGGCCTCCGCACAAGAGGAGGATGATAAGAAAACAGAGGAGACACTGGCCCCATGGGCTATAAGAAGGCCAGGAAAGAGAAGCACCTGGAATTGACAGATGCAGACATGCAGACATGTTCGATCCGGAAGAGATTAGAAATCCAAAATCCTCTGTTTGGCAGCCCTCGCGAGAGTAGCGCAGTACAGGGCACATAGAATAAGGAAGCCCTTAGATAAGGATACCAGGATGCGCATGAAAGTATAATTCCCACGCACAGACCTGTGAACCGGCGTTCTTGACCCAGCCCTTTAAGACGAGGTAGCAATACTTTGAGATAGATGGGGATGCAGAAGATACTCAAACATTGATAATCAAACTAACTCGGGAAGTTGGCAAATCAAAGCTGTTTTATTTGCAATTGTCTAAAACAGGGAGTTTACAACGAACATCGACAATTTGTTCGATCTTCTCGTTCTCGCAACAAATGTTATAAAAAAGCAGCTTATATAGTAAAAACTTGTCATTGCTGACATCGTCCTACGTGGCAAACTACAAACACCTACTGGAGAAAGTTATTGGGTCTAAGGGAACATCTAGGTATAAGTTCCATACTGGGTTAAGAGAGTAATAGGGTTTCTAATATCAGGTGGGGGCATCTAAGCCCTCCCCTCAAACAGGTCACAATGAACGTCATCAAATAGATGACGTCCCATTGGTTACACAAACTATAGGGCTCTTTACTTCGTGGCCCTCTATAATTGATTGGCACCTTTACATCCGTCAGTACTTTTCCACATACGCCAGCAGCACACAGGCTGGCCTCCAGGTGCTGGAGGGTTGGTCTTGAACATAGCTTCCCACCAATTAGCATTTCATCTATCATAACCTCTTGCAGTCTGCACGTCAATTAAGGCTTTGAATTTGGCCTTGGAAATGTTCCTTGCTCTGGAGGTTATGAGGGAGTATAGCATGCTCTGTCTCCTTGCGTAGGTGTGGCTCATCACGATTGTCCATTTCCAGCCATACACATGACTGAAGACCATGGTTTTGAGCTTTTGGTGTATTTAAAATACTATTATTTAATGAACCTCTGACGTCTTCATTGTTTTCGTGCCCGTCTTCTTAACAGGAGTTTGTTCTTTCACACGTTTGTAGCTACCGTCTGATCTTTCTGGCCCAGAGCGGCCTTGGCTTCTTGGGGCTGGACCAGCCTCACCCTTCTTTGATTCACTTCTGTAATGCGATTGATTGCTTTTCAGCTGCGACACACTATTCACTACATATCTAGCCTTAAGAATACTTTGTCTACTTGCGTTTCTTTGCATCTGTACACACGTAAAAGGACTTGATAGCTTCATCATTTTTGTAACATAACCTTCTTCATCTCGATCCCGAAATGTTACTGGTCTTTGATACTTTTGTGATGCCTATAGAATATCTATGTTCTCTTGTCTCTGCATCTCTTCTGGGTGCATCAGTCTTGCTTTGTGTGCTCTTTTGCTCACTTTTTCACACTTTTTCTGGTATTTCATTCAAATGGCTGTCATATTGTCGTTTATGCTGGTATGGCTTTCTTATCGGGCACCTTGCTTCCAGGATTCTCCTTGGTATCGGTATCTTCATTGGCACTGCGCGTGTTTCACATTCTGGTTTCCAGTATATAGGCAACATGTGGAATCAGGAAAAATACAATATTACGGCTGTTACACCAAGCAAAGGAAAATACACCGACACGGGCTTGTAAAGATTCCCAGAATCTTTATTACAAAACTGAACAGTATTCAACAAAGTACACAAATAGCTATTTGGCCGTCAATACACCACAGAGACCACCAGCAGGGTTCAATGTGAGCAGTGAACAGATTTTCCTAGCTGGACATCGACGCATTTATACAATTTGTAAAATGATGCCCAGCCTCTTACAGGTTAATTATACACTGGGCTCGGGTCGCGCCAGGTTCACTTTCCTAATTTACATATCGCGTGCATGCGGTTTACTTTTGAATATATTTACTAACACACTCCATTATTCTTTAATTTAACATTTACACTCTTTACATACTGTTTTAATACAGACAAAACAAATGTTTCACATATTATATTCGGATAGCATTACTGTTCTTGTATACTTGTAGTTTAACATTGCTGATTCAAGTAATCCCCTGCTCCCGAGGTCAACAAAGGACAAGGTCTACATGACCCTAACATGTAGCCTGAAGGCAGGTTGGACATTAACTCTCCTTTAGAGGTTGGAGAGGTTAAGGCAAGAACAAGGGCACACGAGACGGCCATTTTAGATTTGGCGGCTTACATCTATTTCTAAGGTCAAGACCTTGCCTTAGAAAGTTATTCGCGTACAATCTTAAGCAACTTGGCGTAGGCCAATATACATACAAATCGTTATAATAGGAGGGATAATTTAATATCCAGTTCGACAAACTCTCCTTTTGGCCTATGCCAAGTGCTAACACTACTTCTGATCTGCTTGCAAGTAACTCCATACGTCATCGTCCATACACCCCGAATCATTGTCGGACATATCTATTGCCATTAGATCTGACACCAGAGTTTCTTTCAACACATACTCTTTGGAAACCTTCTTTGGGGCGTATATTTTATGCCCTAATACACTTGTTGCTTGCGCGCAACATCCCCCTAACACTGAGCATATACCAGGGAGACACTGTATACAACAACAAAGAAACAGAAAACTTCCCAAGATAATCAGCAGGGCCGAAAACAACTTCCATCCCCATGACCGTAGGAGGTCCCAAAACCATGTACCAAGTTCCCAGTTTCCCTCAGGAACATGTACTTCTGAACTAAGAACATGTAGATTTTGGATAGCCCTAAAGATCGTCGGAGAGGAGTCTGGTACGTAAACGCAGCAAGCGGACTCCACTAATTTACATACTCCTCCTCGCTCTGCCAGGATGACATCTAATGCCATCCGGTTCTGAAGAGCCACTAATCTTATCGCTCTCTGCTCTAACGTCATATTATAGAGTATGTCAGTGGTCTGGTTGATGGTTCTCTTCAATACTCTCGCTAGTCCCCTGATATCTTCTGAATTCGTAATTTGCCCAAAAAATGGCACAAAAGATTTCATAATATCTCCTAGAGTTTGCGCTGGAGTATCCCCTTTCACACCTCGTCGTGGACGAGTCTTCGAAATTTCTACAGTACTGGCAATAAATACCCCAGGTAATAGAATCCCTAAATAATAGGTTCCTTGCCAATCCCTGGGCAACCATGGAAATGCCATATTAGCGCAAACAAAATAGACAGGTTCGCCTACGTACAGAGGTCTGTTTTCACTAGTCAAATTCGCAACGTTGGCGCACTTTCTAAAATTACCCATTGACCATGTTCCATTTCTCTGTATGCAGAAGGATACTGAATCGGGGCTATGATTAACAGAATAAGATGGAGGAGTGGCATCCTTATTGCCTATAGGAGCCATTTTGAAAGAGATTAAAGACTGAAAGGGACGAGACAATCTATCAGAGGGCCTAACAGAAGCAACGTTTGGCTTACTTCTATTTGCAAAAAGCGAGCATCCCAGGGGCATCAAAACATTCTTTTCAAAACTATTTAAATTTGTACCATCAAAGTTCCCTGAGATGCTGTCATTCCATCGACCAAAAAATAGTGCTCTAAGAGAAGCATAACAGGCAGTTGTCAAAGGTAAGGGATAAATATACCAACCTAGCCCCTTATCCCCATGTTGCAGTAGATGTGTTCAGATCCAGCAATTGGTCTTATTAAAAATTGCATGAGTGGCATTCATTATTAAAAAAAAGGGTATTATTCTGATAGTTCCATCTATGCAAAGAATCTCTAGGCGACAAAGTATGCAATTGCACAGAAGGAGTGGGAATAACAGATACATTTTCAATAGGTAAAAAGTCCACTAAAGGATATGCTTCCTCCAGATACCATAACCCAAACCCAACAGTTACTAAAAATCCAGTAATTATCACAAAAAGGCAACAATACACTTTGGGGGTCCCCTTACATTGCTAGTCAAATGTTTATCTAAAAGTTCGGTACGAGCGGTAGCGGGTGCAGGCATTGTCGTCTTCAACCGAAAAAACACCAATTGTTCGTTTGCTGGCGACTCCAGTCGCGCGTCTTCTTAATGTCTTTCCCACAACCCTTAGCCAACGGAATCTTCCCGCACAGTCGGGCCAAAAGGCAAGTCCTCAAATGATTTTTCTCAATCGCACAGTCAGACCATGCTATATATTTACTTCCTTGGGCGCAAATTATATTTTGCAGTTTCTGGTGAGGACAAAGTTTCATCACTTCCTCCTGGAGGTGGCGAATGGACGGAAATGGGATCAGAAAAGGATTGATCCGGAAGTTCAACTGTTGGGGAGTGCGGAGACAAGATGGCCGTTTTGTCTAGCCTTGCGGATTCTGAAGTGGTCTCCGATTCTCGCTTGTTGGTTGTTGCTGTTTCAAGTACACTAGTTACAACAGTGGGAAGGGATTCTGTGTCTTCTGTATCGTACGGCACGGGCTGTGGGATCCGTTTGGTGTGCGTCGCATGGATCCAGTGTTTACGACCCGCTACCCGCACGGCAGTCTGGGTGACTAGCAGGACTTGGTAGGGACCCCTCCACCGAGGTGCAAGGCAAGACGACCTCTCAAAAACCTTTGTGAGGATCCAGTTCCCCGGTCGTAGACTGTGACCAGGAACCTCGTAGCGCACAGGTAATGCCTCTCGCACCTGGTGATAAATTGAAAACAGATTTTTAGTCAACTGGTTACAGTAATCTGAAAGAAGCACATTTTCTATATCCCGTAAAAAGCAACTTTTTGGCATACCACAAATATTAGCAGGTCTCCCCATTACCACCTCAAAGGGAGAGTGCCCAGTCTTAGTTTGAGGGGTTGTTCTCATCGACAGTAACACGATCGGTAAGGCGTCCGGCCATTTTAGCTTGGTGCCAGCACAAGTCTTAGCGAGTTTGTTCTTTATAATGCCGTTGTGCCTTTCCAGTAATCCGGCACTTTGGGCATGTCTAGCTGAATGGAACCGCTTGTCAATCTGTAATCCTTTGCAAATTTGTAGGATTACAGTGGCAATAAAGTGTGGCCCATTATCTGACCAGATGACTCTCGGCAGCCCGAACCTAGGAAAAAACTCTTTCAACAGAGTTTTTGCCGTGGTTATGGCCGTTGCATCTCTAACCGGGAAGGCCTCAACCCACTTACTAAAGGCACAAATAACAACCAATACATATTTAAGATTGTTACACCGTTCCATTTCAATAAAATGAATAACCTCAAACGGGACAGAAGGTGGAGCGAAACTTCCTCTAGGATTCGAGGTACCTTTTCCTACATTGTGCTTCAAGCAGACCATGCAGCTTTGGACAAAACGCTACGCAGTTTTGAAAATCCTATCATTGGTCCATACACTGTGTAACATTTTAGTCAATTTCCGCAAACAAACATGTGTCGGACCATGAGCCATAATAACCATCATTGTAATGTAGGCGTCAGGCAATAACCATTTCCCTTCAATATTGTCTACCCAACACCCATCGTCATCCAATCTCCCTGCACCCTCGATCCATCTCTTAGTTTGCTCTGTGGTAGCTTCTGCTTGAATATCTTTTACAGCATCGATACTTTCACCCAAAGTGCAAACATTTACAATTTCTTTTACAGCATACATTTCTGAACTGAAATCAGTGGCAGTTTGTCTAGCTATCTGATCGGCGAAAGCATTCCCTTTTCCTACACCATCTGTAACCTTTTGATGTGCTGAACATTTTATGATAGCTAACTGAACAGGGAGTTCGAGTGCTGAAAGTAATCGCACTATTAACCCTTTAAGTGCCATGGGTATTTCTCCCCAGTGCCAGGGCCTTTTTTGGTGATTTTGGTATGTGGCCATTCAATGGCTTGTAACCTTTTTTGTTACATGAGATATCTCGGCCAAATTTGGCTCCTTTTTTTCCCACATGTAGGCGGTCGTAACGCCACCCAGGAATCCCAGGTTGCTGTAGGGGGGTGAGAGAAAATAAGGAAAAACTGCGAAAATTTTGGGTTTTTTCAAAAAATGCCAATAAAATGATGTACAAAGAAGCCTGTGTTTTTTTCCTTGTAAGAGCTAGGAACAAATGGTTTGCTGTGCTGAGTTCCCCAATTTTGTGGCTTTCAGGAACAGGTTGAGTGGAAATGGAAAACTATTATTTTGATGTGGTTATCAACCGTTTTGTGAGAGGTAGGCGATTTTTGCCATTTTTGCCAATTGGACATGCATGGACGGAATGGAAGAAAAGGGCAGGAAAGCCAAATTGGAGGACAGAAAGGCATATATTTCTGAAAAGTAGACAAAATTCCAAGTTTAGGAAGGGGTGATTTGCATAGGTCAGGCAACAACTAGGTATGGGAAACTGCCATTGAATGGGGGAAAAGCGGGAAAATGACTGAAAAAAAAGGTATGTGTTGGACATGGTTGGCTTGGTACGGCAATGGCTTCTATGAATTTTGAGAAAAGCAATGCTCCGCTACATTCCCCCGACTCTTGCAGTTAGGAGAGCATACAATTTTTGTAGTGTTTTTACAAAACAAGCAATACCACAAGCCAAACACTGAGCCATGGTACACAGGAGTTTTACGCTCACGGCCTGACCAGACGCACTTAGCATGTGTAAATTGGGAAAACCAATGTGGTGAGGAACGGCAGCCATACATTTTTTGAAAGAGCACAGGCAGACCTTTTCAAGGGTAGGTGACTTGTGCAGGTTACAAAAGTGTATGGTGGCTAAAGCAGCGACTAAATGTAGGTCACATTTGGGAAAAGAAAGGGTTGTGAGACAAAGGGCACCAGCAAATGGGTCAAAACGTCATGAAAACCACACAAACACAACACATGGCCTACCGTCCCGCGTTCCCACAGGTGTCCCGATGAAAACGGTACCCCACATGTGTGGGTGCACCTACCTGGCCGCCAAGGGGAAAGCCTAAAACACAAGTAACCCCAAGTCTGTTTTCAGAGCGAAATCTCAGACATTCTGCCGACCGGCACAACGTACAGATATGGGCCTCGGGTGTCCAAGCCACCAAGGAAAACGAGAAACCCCATGCATTTCTGAAAAGAGGACACCCGTGGGAATCCGCAGAGGTATGATTTGCGCACATCGCCCCAGAATTTTTTACCCAGACAACCCCGCAAAGTCCTGTAACGCTCACCTGATTCTCGCAGAGGCGCCGGTCTTGACTGGGCGACTACCGTATCTTCAAAGGTGATATGTAGCACCCGGTTGGCTCTTTGGGCTGGACCTCTGTGCACTGTATGCCTGACGTGTAGAGTAAGATGTCTGCAGATAGAAAATATGGGGTTAATGAACTGGGGTTATTGGGGTGTCCCTATCTCTTTCCTCTTCTCCTCTCCTGTAGACCCCCAAAGGTTAACGCTCTCACCTTAGGTAAGTGAATGCCGAGCTCTCCATCTGCCTCGGGGCAGGGTGCTGTAACCAGTTTCTTCACTGGATAGGTAGCGCAGGCCTCTTGACTTCAGGGGACTGCTGTCCGTCGTTTACTGCACGAACGGTAAGTTTCGAGTCATTCAAATGTCTTTAAAGTCTTTAGTAATGATGTCTCTTGTTTTGCAGGGTTCCGGCGATGGCGGATGACGGGCTGAAGTGAGTTGAAGATGGAGCACGTGTGATGAATAGAAGCGCCTGGAAGCACGTAAGTAAGCGCTTGTTGCCTGCTTCACTATGCGCTCTAACTGTCTTTTTATTTTGCAGGTACGAGTTCGGAGCGGCTGCAGGGTGCCGGAATACCCACTGGATTAGATGTGGAAAGGAGTAATGGCACATGAGTATTAAAGTTCCCCAATGTCTTTAAACGCACCTTGTTTTGTCTTTCAGATGCGGGATGCAGCGCCGAAGGCCTCCGGAGCGTGCGAAGAGTTGGTAAACTTTTGTCTTTCAGATGCCGGAATGCAGTGTGAAGACCTCCGGAGCGCACGAAGAGTAGGTAAGCCTTTGCCTTTCAGATGCCGGAATGCTAACCTGTTCTTTCTTGTCTTTATAGGTGTTGCTGAAGACTGGATTCAGGATGGTAAGCCTTTGCCTTTCAGATGCCGGAATGCTAACCTGTTCTTTCTTGTCTTTATAGGTGTTGCTGAAGACTGGATTCAGGATGGTAAGCCTTTTTCCTTAGGCCCAGGACCGGATGCAGAAGTCACGATGAGCGTTCTGCTGCAGAGGTTGCAGAATAACGCAAAGCAAGATTCATCCACCGGGTGTGGTTTAAATAGCCTCCTGTAGTGCTTAGGTTCTCCTTCCACAGCCACGCCTAAGTAAGAAAAGAGTTCCTGGTAAGAAAAGAGTTCCTGCCTTCCAGAAGAGTTCCAGTGTTCTGAATCTAGGGAATGGCTCCAGCCCCACCCAACAGGAAAAGTAGTTCCAAACAGAAGAGGATCAGAGGCTCAACTGGCAGGCAAGTAAGCAGCATGGTCTGCTGAAGGTAAGTCCACCCAAGCATTATGAGCCCGGCGCTTCCAGCGCTGGGACTGGGCATATTTATGAGCCTGGTGCCACTGGCGCCAGGACTGGGTCCAAAAGGTCCCAATTGGGACTGGTTGGCACTCGGAACCTGGGTTATGGATCTGCTTCCAAGGGAGTTGGGAAAACCCTGACCTTTTGGAAGCAGAGATCATGACAGTACCCCCCCTCAAGGCCCCTCCCAAACCGGGCTTCTCCGGGGGTTTTGGCTTGTCAGGAAATGTTCGGTGAAATCTTTTGATTAGGCGAGGAGCGTGGACATATTCAGCAGGTTCCCAGGATCTCTCTTGGGGGCCGTAGCCTTTCCAGTCAATTAGGTAGAATAGTTTAGATTTGGAGATCTTGGAGTCCAGAATGCTTTTGACTTCAAACTCGAGTTCTCCATCCACTAGGATAGGTTTTGGAGATTTGGTTAGTCGGGTTTGAGGTTGCACGGGTTTTAATAGAGAGACGTGGAAGACCGGATGTATCTTCATGTGCGGGGGCAAGTCCAACTTGACCGCTACTGGGTTTACTATGGTAGTGATGGAATAGGGACCAAGGTATCTTGGGTTGAATGTGCGTGGCCCTTTTAGAGATAGATATTTGGTGGATAACCAGACTTGATCCCCTACTTGATAGTGAGGGGCTTCCTTCCGATGTTGATCTGCTCCTTTCTTGTATTGTTCTTTAGCCCTTTGAAGGTGAGAAACAGCTTCCTTAAAGGCTTGGGTGATTGTAGAATGCAGGTAGTCTACTGCTGGTGTTTCAAGATCTTGGAGGGGATCCAACTCCGAGGTTCGAGGGTGACTGCCGTACAAAAGAAAAAACGGGGTTTTCCCAGTTCCCGAATGGACAGAGTTATTGTAGGCATACTCGGCTATCCAAAGGATATCTTTCCAAGTTTTTTCAGTTTGTTGCAGCATGCAGCGTAAATACTGTTCCAGAGTTTGATTGGTCCTCTCGGTTTGTCCGTCGGTCTGAGGGTGGTGACTGGTCGATAGTCTCACATCAATTTGAGCCGACCGACAGCAACTTCGCCAAAAATGAGAAATAAATTGACTACCTCGATCCGAAATTAGAACCGAAGGAAAACCGTGCAGTCGGACGATGTTTTCGAGAAATTCTCGGGCCAGAGTTGCTGCTGTTGGCAAGCCTTTGAGCGGAATGAAATGCGCCATCTTGGAGAATAAGTCCACGATTACTAGAATCGTATTGTATCCGGAGCATGGAGGTAGATCGGTGATGAAGTCCATAGAAAGCGTATGCCAAGGGCGAGGTGGGATGTCAATAGGGCGTAAGAGGCCTGCTGGTCTTTCCTTTTGACTCTTGTTTTGGGCGCATACTCCACAGGACATTATAAAGTCTCTGATATCTTTTTTCCAAGACGGCCACCAGAAGTAGCGCTTGATCTTTTCTGAGGTCTTGGCTATACCGGGATGACCTTCCATTAAAGAGTCGTGATAACAAGAGATTACTTTTTTCTGTAAATCTGTGCTGGGTAGGTATAATCGTTCTTGGAAATACAATAAGTTGTCCTTTACTGCAAAGTCCTTTCCCTGCAGATGCCAATTCTGTATGTCTGCTGGAGTTACAAGTTGCCTGGCTTTATCCTTAACTTCCTCTATGGATTCTGTGGCGATTACACCCAGAATTCTTTGTTCGGGAATGATTGGTACAGGTTTAGGGTTGACCAAGTGTTCTTCCACTCCCATCCGAGAAAGGGCATCGGCTTTACCGTTCTTTGTACCAGGTCGATAGGTAATTATGAAGTCAAACTCGGCAAAGAATAATGCCCAACGGAGTTGTCTAGAGGATTGGGCTTTTGCGGTCTTCAAATATTGCAGGTTTCGGTGATCCGTAATCACAGTAACGGTGTGTCGGGCCCCCAGCAGATAATGCCGCCAAGCCTTAAAGGCAGACTTGATAGCCAGAAGTTCCTTGTCAGTAATCGTGTAATTGATTTCAGGAGGCGAGAATTTGCGGGACCAAAATGCCACGGGATGCAACTGATTGGTTACCGGGTCCTTTTGTGATAGAACTGCCCCCATGGCAAGGCTTGAAGCATCAGTTTCCACGATGTAGGGGAGTTCGGGGCGAGGGTGTTTTAAGATTGGTGCAGAGATAAATTTAGTCTTCAAATCCTGGAAAGCTTGTTCCGCCTCGGTAGACCATTCAAAACGTTTGTTTTTCTTTAACAAGGCAGTGATGGGCTGGACTATTTGAGAGAATTCGGGGATAAACCTGCGGTAAAAGTTAGCGAAGCCTAACATGCTTTGCACACCTTTTACGGAGGATGGTGATGGCCATTTGAGAACTGCATCGACCTTCTTTGAATCCATACGCACTCCGCCAGGTGATAATATGAATCCCAAGAATTCAACTTCAGTCACGTTGAAAACACATTTTTCCAACTTAGCGAAAAGTTTGTGTTGACGCAATCTTTCGAGGACCATTTTCACATGTTTCCGATGTTCAGATTCCGATGAAGAATAAACGAGGATGTCGTCAATGTAAACAACAACACATACATCTATGAGCTCTCTGAGGACATCGTTCATAAAATATTGAAAGGCGGCCGGGGCATTGCAAAGTCCGAAGGGCATGACCTGATATTCAAATAGCCCATACTTGGTGCGGAAGGCCGTCTTCCATTCATCGCCCTCTTTTACTCGTACCAAGTGGTAAGCTCCTCTAAGATCCAGCTTTGTATATATGCATGCTTTTCTGACTTGGTCCAGGAGTTCAGGGATCAAAGGTAACGGATATCTATTCTTAACGGTGATCTGGTTCAGGGAGCGATAATCGATACAAGTTCTAAGGTCTCCTTCCTTTTTTGGAACGAAGAACAAAGCTGAAGAAGCAGGGGACTTGGAAGGACGAATAAACCCATTTGCCAGGTATTGATCCAGGTATTGTCGAAGGTGAAGGTTCTCAGGCTCGGTGAGGGCGTAAATTCTACTACAAGGAGGAGTAGATCCAGGTATCAGGTCTATCTGGCAGTCATAAGACCTATGAGGAGGTAGAGAGTTAGCCTGATCCTTCCGGAAAACATCTTGGTATTCTAGGTATTCGGGAGGTAACTGGGGAGTCTCTGAAGAAATTGCGGCCAGTGCAACACCAGGTGGAGGGTGACAAGTAGAGACACATTCTGGAAACTGGACCGTTCTTGCTCGCCAATCGATCAGAGGATTGTGTTTCTCTAACCAAGGTATTCCTAGAATAATCTGAAACTGAGGGGCCTTGATCACATCGAACACGATCTTCTCATGGTGTCCATCTTGACTTACTAGCGTCACCTCTTGAGTGGTATGCGTTACTGGCCCGGAGGCTATCTCCGTACCATCCACCGTAGTAATGACGTCCTTTACAGCCTTGGGACAAAGAGTTAGATTCATCCTCAAAACCATTTCATGATCCACATAATTGCCGATGGCACCGCTGTCGACGTAAGCTTCAATTGCATGTAATCGATCCGGATTATCAGGGCTAATGAGGACCATAGGTATAACGAAATGCGAGGTCACGGAACTGGTTTTCACGCTCGGCAAGAGGACCTCTATTCTTGTCGGGCGAGGTCGTTTCCCTGCTCAGAGTTTGTAACTTTGGTAACTGCAGCTCCTACTGCCTTCTTGGCAGGTTTCACCGGACAGTCTCGAAGAAAGTGCCCTGAGTTTCCGCAATATAGGCATAATTGCAACTGTTTCCTCCTTTCCCGCTCCCTTTGTGCTAGAGGACCTTTCAGACCCCCTATTTGCATGGGTTCCCCGGAGTCTACTCCTTTGGAAGGAGTTGGCGGTTTGGAAAATACTCGAGCATCAAACTTGGAACGATCAGCCTTCCTGTTCTGCAGCCTGTGATCTATTTGAACGACCAAGTCTATATAATCCAAACAGTCTTGTGGGGGATTCACTACTTGGGCTAAAACGTCTTTGAGCTCTCCACGTAGACCTCTATAAAACAGCGTAATCCTTTTGTCCTCAGGCCATTGAGTTTCCACTATGAGTCTATTGAAAGATGCAATATAAGCCAAAAGGTCTTGATTACCCTGTCGCAACGAAAGAAGCTCATTGTCCAAGGCCTGCCCCTGTGAATGTCTTGCGAACAGTTTTTCCATACTAAGCTGAAAGGCTTGAAAATCATGGAGAACCGGATCATCTTGATTAACTAGAGGGATCGACCAGTCTGCCGCATTGCCACTAAGGTACGAAAGTACAAAAGCTACTTTTGCTTGATCAGTTGGAAAGGCTGCTGGCCGGCATAAGAAGTGCAACCGGCACTGATTGATAAATACTGCAAACCTCTTTGGCTCACCAGAAAATCGTTCGGGCGGAGCCAGAGGTACATTCCCAGGTAGGTTGATCTGCACTGGATTCATAGAGGATGTTGAAGGAAGATTTGCCCCTGATGCGGGTAACGGGGTCTGTCCGGCTTGTGACTGTAGCACTTGTCTAGCAAGATTGTCTGTTCTCTCCTTGGAAATAATTAGTTCCCTTCTTAGAGCATTCGTTTCCTGACGAGCTGCATGCACTTCTGCCCTTAGTTCCCCAAGTAACCGGGCTAGGGGGTCAGTATCCGAGGTTTCCATAGCGCCTGGGCGAGAGTTTTGCGGTAGGCTTTGCGTTCTGTAACGCCCACCTGATTCTCGCAGAGGCGCCGGTCTTGACTGGGCGACTACCGTATCTTCAAAGGTGATGTGTAGCACCCGGTTGGCTCTTTGGGCTGGACCTCTGTGCACTGTATGCCTGACGTGTAGAGTAAGATGTCTGCAGATAGAAAATATAGGGTTAATGAACTGGGGTTATTGGGGTGTCCCTATCTCTTTCCTCTTCTCCTCTCCTGTAGACCCCCAAAGGTTAACGCTCTCACCTTAGGTAAGTGAATGCCGAGCTCTCCATCTGCCTCGGGGCAGGGTGCTGTAACCAGTTTCTTCACTGGATAGGTAGCGCAGGCCTCTTGACTTCAGGGGACTGCTGTCCGTCGTTTACTGCACGAACGGTAAGTTTCGAGTCATTCAAATGTCTTTAAAGTCTTTAGTAATGATGTCTCTTGTTTTGCAGGGTTCCGGCGATGGCGGATGACGGGCTGAAGTGAGTTGAAGATGGAGCCCGTGTGATGAATAGAAGCGCCTGGAAGCACGTAAGTAAGCGCTTGTTGCCTGCTTCACTATGCGCTCTAACTGTCTTTTTATTTTGCAGGTACGAGTTCGGAGCGGCTGCAGGGTGCCGGAATACCCACTGGATTAGATGTGGAAAGGAGTAATGGCACATGAGTATTAAAGTTCCCCAATGTCTTTAAACGCACCTTGTTTTGTCTTTCAGATGCGGGATGCAGCGCCGAAGGCCTCCGGAGCGTGCGAAGAGTTGGTAAACTTTTGTCTTTCAGATGCCGGAATGCAGTGTGAAGACCTCCGGAGCGCACGAAGAGTAGGTAAGCCTTTGCCTTTCAGATGCCGGAATGCTAACCTGTTCTTTCTTGTCTTTATAGGTGTTGCTGAAGACTGGATTCAGGATGGTAAGCCTTTGCCTTTCAGATGCCGGAATGCTAACCTGTTCTTTCTTGTCTTTATAGGTGTTGCTGAAGACTGGATTCAGGATGGTAAGCCTTTTTCCTTAGGCCCAGGACCGGATGCAGAAGACACGATGAGCGTTCTGCTGCAGAGGTTGCAGAATAACGCAAAGCAAGATTCATCCACCGGGTGTGGTTTAAATAGCCTCCTGTAGTGCTTAGGTGTCTCCTTCCACAGCCACGCCTAAGTAAGAAAAGAGTTCCTGGTAAGAAAAGAGTTCCTGCCTTCCAGAAGAGTTCCAGTGTTCTGAATCTAGGGAGTGGCTCCAGCCCCACCCAACAGGAAAAGTAGTTCCAAACAGAAGAGGATCAGAGGCTCAACTGGCAGGCAAGTAAGCAGAATGGTCTGCTGAAGGTAAGTCCACCCAAGCATTATGAGCCCGGCGCTTCCAGCGCTGGGACTGGGCATATTTATGAGCCTGGTGCCACTGGCGCCAGGACTGGGTCCAAAAGGTCCCAATTGGGACTGGTTGGCACTCGGAACCTGGGTTATGGATCTGCTTCCAAGGGAGTTGGGAAAACCCTGACCTTTTGGAAGCAGAGATCATGACAAGTCCGAAATGTCGGGAAAAAAACACTTTCTGCACATTTCGCTCGACGCACCCATCAAAACACGCCCCCAACAACACATGGCCTACCGTCACGCGTTCCCACAGGTGTCCCGATGAAAACGGTACCTCACATGTGTGGTTGCACCTACCTGGCGGCCAAGGGGAAAGCCTAAAACACAAGTAACCCCAAGTCTGTTTTCATGGCGAAATCTTAGACATTCTGCCGACTGGCACAACATACAGATATGGGCCTCGGGTGTCCAAGCCACCGAGGAAAAGAGGGAACCCCATGCATTTCCGAAAAGGGGACACCCGTGGGAATCCGCAGGGGTATGATTTGCGCACATCGCCCCAGATTTTATTACCCAGACAGCCCCGCAAAGTCCAAAATGTGAGGAAAAAAACGCTTTTTCTGCACATTTCGCTCGACGCACCCATCAAAACACGCCCCCAACAACACATGGCCTACCATCACACGTTCCCACAGGTGTCCCGATGAAAACGGTACCTCACATGTGTGGGTGCACCTACCTGGCCGCCAAGGGGAAAGCCTAAAACACAAGTAACCCCAAGTCTGTTTTCAGAGGGAAATCACAGACATTCTGCCGACCGGCACAACGTACAGATATGGGCCTCGGGTGTCCAAGCCACCGAGGAAAACGGGGAACCCCATGCATTTCCGAAAAGAGGACACCCGAGGGAATCCGCAGAGGTATGATTTGTGCACATCACCCCAGATTTGATTACCCAGACAGCCCCGCAAAGTCCGAAATGTCGGGAAAAAAACGCTTTTTCCGAAAATTTCGCTCGACGCACCCATCGAAACACGCCCCCAACAACACATGGCGTACCGTCACACGTTCCCACAGGTGTCCCGATGAAAATGGTACCTCACATGTGTGGGTGCACCTACGTGGCCGCCAAGGGGAAAGCCTAAAACACAAGTAACCCCAAGTCTGTTTTCAGAGCGAAATCTCATTCTGCCGACCGGCACAACGTACAGATATGGGCCTCGGGTGTCCAAGCCACCGAGGAAAACAGGGAACCCCATGCATTTCCGAAAAGAGGACACCCGTGGGAATACGCAGAGGTATGATTTGCGTACATCGCCCCAGAATTTATTACCCAGACAGCCCTGCAAAGTCCGAAATGTGGGGAAAAAAATGCTTTTTCCGCACATTTCGCTCGACGCACCCATCGAAACACGCCCCCAACAACACATGGCCTACCGTCACACGTTCCCACAGGTGTCCCGATGAAAACGGTACCTCACATGTGTGGGTGCACCTACCTGGCCGCCAAGGGGAAAGCCTAAAACACAAGTAACCCCAAGTCTGTTTTCAGAGTGAAATCTCAGACATTCTGCCGACCGGCACAACGTACAGATATGGCCCTCGGGTGTCCAAGCCACCGAGGAAAACAGGGAACCCCATGCATTTCCGAAAAGAGGACACCCGTGGGAATACGCAGAGGTATGATTTGCGCACATCGCCCCAGATTTTATTACCCAGATAGCCCCACAAAGTCCGAAATGTCAGGAAAAAAACGCCTTTTCCGCACATTTCGCTCGACGCACCCATCAAAACACGCCCCCAACAGCACATGGCCTACCGTCACGCGTTCCCACAGGTGTCCCGATGAAAACGGTACCTCACATGTGTGGGTGCACCTATCTGGCCGCCAAGGGGAAAGCCTAAAACACAAGTAACCCCAAGTCTGTTTTCAGAGGGAAATCTCAGACATTCTGCCGACCGGCACAACGTACAGATCTGGGCCTCGGGTGTCCAAGCCACCGAGGAAAACAGGGAACCCCATGCATTTCCGAAAAGAAGACACCCGTGGGAATCCGCAGAGGTATGATTTGCGCACATCGCCCCAGAATTTATTACCCAGACAGCCCTGCAAAGTCCGAAATGTGGGGAAAAAAACGCTTTTTCCGCACATTTCGCTCGACGCACCCATTGAAACACGCCCCCAACAACACATGGCCTACCTTCCCGCGTTCCCACAGGTGTCCCGATGAAAACGGTACCTCACATGTGTGGTTGCACCTACCTGGCGGCCAAGGGGAAAGCCTAAAACACAAGTAACCCCAAGTCTGTTTTCATGGCGAAATCTTAGACATTCTGCCGACTGGCACAACGTATAGATATGGGCCTCGGGTGTCCAAGCCACCGAGGAAAACAGGGAAACCCATACATTTCCGAAAAGAGGACACCCGTGGGAATCCGCAGAGGTATGATTTGCGCACATCGCCCCAGAATTTTTTACCCAGACAGCCCCGCAAAGTCCGAAATGTCGGGAAAAAAACACTTTTTCCGCACATTTCGCTCGACGCACCCATCGAAATATGCCCCCAGCAACACATGGCCTACCGTCACGCATTCCCACAGGTGTCCCGATGAAAATGGTACCTCACATGTGTGGGTGCACCTACCTGGCCGCCAAGGGGAAAGCCTAAAACACAAGTAACCCCAAGTCTGTTTTCAGAGCGAAATCTCAGACATTCTGCCGACCGGCACAACGTAGAGATATGGGCCTCGGGTGTCCAAGCCACCAAGGAAAACGGGGAACCCCATGCATTTCCGAAAAGAGGACACCCGTGGGAATCCGCAGAGGTATGATTTGCGCACATCGCCCCAGATTTTATTACCCAGACAGCCCTGCAAAGTCCGAAAAGTCGGGAAAAAAACGCTTTTTCCGCACATTTCGCTCGACGCACCCATCGAAACACACCCCCAACAACACATGGCCTACCGTCACACGTTCCCACAGGTGTCCGTGTGAAAACGGTACCTCACATGTGTGGGTGCACCTACCTGCCCGCCAAGGGGAAAGCCTAAAACACAAGTAACCCCAAGTCTGTTTTCAGAGGGAAATCTCAGACATTCTGCCGACCGGCACAACGTACAGATATGGGCCTAAGGTTGTAAAAGCAATCGAGGAAAACAGGGAACCCCATGCATTTCCGGAAAGAGGACACCCGTGGGAATCCGCAGAGGTATGATTTGCGCACATCGGCCCAGAATTTATTACCCAGACAGCCCTGCAAAGTCCGAAATGTGGGGAAAAAACGCTTTTTCCGCACATTTCGCTCGACGCACCCATGGAAACATGCCCCCAACAGCACATGGTCTACCGTCACGCGTTCCCACAGGTGTCCCGATGAAAACGGTACCTCACATGTGTGGGTGCACCTACCTGCCCGCCAAGGGGAAAGCCTAAAACACAAGTAACCCCAAGTCTGTTTTCAGAGGGAAATCTCAGACATTCTGCCGACCGGCACAACGTACAGATATGGGCCTCGGGTTGTACAAGCAACCGAGGAAAACAGGGAACCCCATGCATTTCCGAAAAGAGGACACCCGTGGGAATCCGCAGAGGTATGATTTGCGCACATCGCCCCAGAATTTATTACCCAGACAGCCCTGCAAAGTCCAAAATGTGGGGAAAAAAAAGCTTTTTCCGCACATTTCGCTCGACGCACCCATCGAAACACGCCCCCAACAACACATGGCCTACCGTCACGCATTCCCACAGGTGTCCCGATGAAAACGGTACCTCACATACGTGGGTGCACCTACCTGGCTGGCAAGGGGCAAGCCGAAAACGCAAGCAACCCCCAGTCTGTGTGCAGAGGGGAATCTCAGCCATTCTGCCGACCGGCACAACATACAGATATGGGCCTCGGGTGTCCAAGCCACCAAGGAAAACAGGGAACCCCATGCATTTCCGAAAAGAGGACACCCGTGGGAATCCGCAGAGGTATGATTTGCGCACATCGCCCCAGAATTTATTACCCAGACACCCCCGCAAAGTCCGAAATGTGGGGAAAAAACGCATTTTCTGCACATTTAGCTCGGCGCACCCATCAAACACGCCCCCAACAACACATGGCCTACCGTCCCGTGTTCCCACAGGTGTCCCGATGAAAACGGTGCCTCACATGCGTGGTTGCACCTACCTGGCTAGCAAGGGGCAAGCCGAAAACGCAAGCAACCCCCAGTCTGTTTGCAGAAGGGAATCTCAGCCATTCTGCCGACCGGCACAACATACAGATATGGGCCTCGGGTGTCCAAGCCACTAAGGAAAACAGGGAGCCCCATGCATTTCCGAAAAGAGGACACCCGTGGGAATCCGCAGAGGTATGATTTGCGCACATCGCCCCAGAATTTATTACCCAGACACCCCCACAAAGTCCAAAATGTGGGGAAAAAAACGCATTTTCCGCACATTTCGCTCGACGCACCCATCGAAACACGCCCCCAACAACACATGGCCTACCGTCACGCATTCCCACAGGTGTCCCGATGAAAACGGTACCTCACATGTGTGGGTGCACCTACCTGGCCGCCAAGGGCAAAGCCTAAAACACTGCTATCCCCCCCAAAGGGTTTGGGGAGGCAACCGACAGATTTAGGCCTGGGGTGCTTCAGCCACCAAGAAAAACAGGAACCCCCATGCATTTCTGAAAAGAGGACACCCGTGGGAATCCGCAGAGGTATGATTTGCGCACATCGGCCCAGAATTTATTACCCAGACAGCCCTGCAAAGTCCGAAATGTGGGGAAAAAACGCTTTTTCCGCACATTTCGCTCGACGCACCCATGGAAACATGCCCCCAACAACACATGGTCTACCGTCACGCGTTCCCACAGGTGTCCCGATGAAAACGGTACCTCACATGTGTGGGTGCACCTACCTGGCCGCCAAGGGGAAAGCCTAAAACACAAGTAACCCCAAGTCTGTTTTCAGAGGGAAATCTCAGACATTCTGCCGACCGGCACAACGTACAGATATGGGCCTCCGGAGTCCAAGCCACAGAGGAAAACAGGGAACCCCATGCATTTCCAAAAAGAGGACACCCGTGGGAATCCGCAGAGGTATGATTTGTGCACATCACCCCAGATTTTTTACCCAGACAGCCCCGCAAAGTCCGAAATGTCGGGAAAAAAACGCTTTTCCCGCACATTTCGCTCGACGCACCCATCGAAACACGCCCCCAACAACACATGGCCTACCGCACACGTTCCCACAGGTGTCCGTATGAAAACGGTACCTCACATGTGTGGGTGCACCTACCTGCCCGCCAAGGGGAAAGCCTAAAACACAAGTAACCCCAAGTCTGTTTTCAGAGGGAAATCTCAGACATTCTGCCGACCGTCACAACGTACAGATATGGGCCTCGGGTTGTACAAGCAACCGAGGAAAACAGGGAACCCCATGCATTTCCAAAAAGAGGACACCCGTGGGAATCCGCAGAGGTATGATTTGCGCACATCGCCCCAGAATTTATTACCCAGACAGCCCTGCAAAGTCCAAAATGTGGGGAAAAAAACGCTTTTTCCGCACATTTCGCTCGACGCACCCATCGAAACACGCCCCCAACAACACATGGCCTATGGTCACGCGTTCCCACAGGTGTCCCGATGAAAACGGTACCTCACATGCGTGGGTGCACCTACCTGGCTGGCAAGGGGCAAGCCGAAAACGCAAGCAACCCCCAGTCTGTGTGCAGAGGGGAATCTCAGCCATTCTGCAGACCGGCACAACATACAGATATGGGCCTCGGGTGTCCAAGCCACCAAGGAAAACAGGGAACCCCATGCATTTCCGAAAAGAGGACACCCGTGGGAATCCGCAGAGGTATGACTTGCGCACATCGCCCCAGAATTTATTACCCAGACACCCCCGCAAAGTCCAAAATGTGGGGAAAAAAACGCATTTTCCGCACATTTAGCTCGGCTTACCCACCGAAACCAGCCCCCATCAACACATGGCCTACCGTCCCGCGTTCCCACAGGTGTCCCGATGAAAATGGTGCCTCACATGCGTGGGTGCACCTACCTGGCTGGCAAGGGGCAAGCCGAAAACGCAAGCAACCCCCAGTCTGTTTGCAGAGGGGAATCTCAGCCATTCTGCCGACCGGCACAACGTACAGATATGGGCCTCGGGTGTCCAAGCCACCAAGGAAAACGAGAAACCCCATGCATTTCTGAAAAGAGGACACCCGTGGGAATCCGCAGAGGTATGATTTGCGCACATCGCCCCAGAATTTTTTACCCAGACAACCCCGCAAAGTCCGAAATGTTGGGAAAAAAAACACTTTCTGCACATTTCGCTCGACGCACCCATCAAAACACGCCCCCAACAACACATGGCCTACCGTCACGCGTTCCCACAGGTGTCCCGATGAAAACGGTACCTCACATGTGTGGTTGCACCTACCTGGCGGCCAAGGGGAAAGCCTAAAACACAAGTAACCCCAAGTCTGTTTTCATGGCGAAATCTTAGACATTCTGCCGACTGGCACAACGTATAGATATGGGCCTCGGGTGTCCAAGCCACCGAGGAAAACAGGGAAACCCATACATTTCCGAAAAGAGGACACCCGTGGGAATCCGCAGAGGTATGATTTGCGCACATCGCCCCAGAATTTTTTACCCAGACAGCCCCGCAAAGTCCGAAATGTCGGGAAAAAAACACTTTTTCCGCACATTTCGCTCGACGCACCCATCGAAATATGCCCCCAGCAACACATGGCCTACCGTCACGCATTCCCACAGGTGTCCCGATGAAAATGGTACCTCACATCTGTGGGTGCACCTACCTGGCCGCCAATGGGAAAGCCTAAAACACAAGTAACCCCAAGTCTGTTTTCAGAGCGAAATCTCAGACATTCTGCCGACCGGCACAACGTAGAGATATGGGCCTCGGGTGTCCAAGCCACCAAGGAAAACGGGGAACCCCATGCATTTCCGAAAAGAGGACACCCGTGGGAATCCGCAGAGGTATGATTTGCGCACATCGCCCCAGATTTTATTACCCAGACAGCCCTGCAAAGTCCGAAAAGTCAGGAAAAAAACGCTTTTTCCGCACATTTCGCTCGACGCACCCATCGAAACACACCCCCAACAACACATGGCCTACCGTCACACGTTCCCACAGGTGTCCGTGTGAAAAC
This sequence comes from Ambystoma mexicanum, assembly GCF_040938575.1. Classification (NCBI taxonomy): domain Eukaryota; kingdom Metazoa; phylum Chordata; class Amphibia; order Caudata; family Ambystomatidae; genus Ambystoma; species Ambystoma mexicanum. The sequence continues at coordinate 1,493,101,372 of NC_090929.1, read as the reverse complement.
GGTACCTCACATGTGTGGGTGCACCTACCTGCCCGCCAAGGGGAAAGCCTAAAACACAAGTAACCCCAAGTCTGTTTTCAGAGGGAAATCTCAGACATTCTGCCGACCGGCACAACGTACAGATATGGGCCTAAGGTTGTAAAAGCAATCGAGGAAAACAGGGAACCCCATGCATTTCCGAAAAGAGGACACCCGTGGGAATCCGCAGAGGTATGATTTGCGCACATCGGCCCAGAATTTATTACCCAGACAGCCCTGCAAAGTCCGAAATGTGGGGAAAAAACGCTTTTTCCGCACATTTCGCTCGACGCACCCATGGAAACATGCCCCCAACAGCACATGGTCTACCGTCACGCGTTCCCACAGGTGTCCCGATGAAAACGGTACCTCACATGTGTGGGTGCACCTACCTGCCCGCCAAGGGGAAAGCCTAAAACACAAGTAACCCCAAGTCTGTTTTCAGAGGGAAATCTCAGACATTCTGCCGACCGGCACAACGTACAGATATGGGCCTCGGGTTGTACAAGCAACCGAGGAAAACAGGGAACCCCATGCATTTCCGAAAAGAGGACACCCGTGGGAATCCGCAGAGGTATGATTTGCGCACATCGCCCCAGAATTTATTACCCAGACAGCCCTGCAAAGTCCAAAATGTGGGGAAAAAAAAGCTTTTTCCGCACATTTCGCTCGACGCACCCATCGAAACACGCCCCCAACAACACATGGCCTACCGTCACGCATTCCCACAGGTGTCCCGATGAAAACGGTACCTCACATGCGTGGGTGCACCTACCTGGCTGGCAAGGGGCAAGCCGAAAACGCAAGCAACCCCCAGTCTGTGTGCAGAGGGGAATCTCAGCCATTCTGCCGACCGGCACAACATACAGATATGGGCCTCGGGTGTCCAAGCCACCAAGGAAAACAGGGAACCCCATGCATTTGCGAAAAGAGGACACCCGTGGGAATCCGCAGAGGTATGATTTGCGCACATCGCCCCATAATTTATTACCCAGACACCCCCGCAAAGTCCGAAATGTGGGGAAAAAACGCATTTTCTGCACATTTAGCTCGGCGCACCCATCAAACACGCCCCCAACAACACATGGCCTACCGTCCCGTGTTACCACAGGTGTCCCGATGAAAACGGTGCCTCACATGCGTGGTTGCACCTACCTGGCTAGCAAGGGGCAAGCCGAAAACGCAAGCAACCCCCAGTCTGTTTGCAGAAGGGAATCTCAGCCATTCTGCCGACCGGCACAACATACAGATATGGGCCTCGGGTGTCCAAGCCACTAAGGAAAACAGGGAGCCCCATGCATTTCCGAAAAGAGGACACCCGTGGGAATCCGCAGAGGTATGATTTGCGCACATCGCCCCAGAATTTATTACCCAGACACCCCCACAAAGTCCAAAATGTGGGGAAAAAAACGCATTTTCCGCACATTTCGCTCGACGCACCCATCGAAACACGCCCCCAACAACACATGGCCTACCGTCACACATTCCCACAGGTGTCCCGATGAAAACGGTACCTCACATGTGTGGGTGCACCTACCTGGCCGCCAAGGGCAAAGCCTAAAACACTGCTATCCCCCCCAAAGGGTTTGGGGAGGCAACCGACAGATTTAGGCCTGGGGTGCTTCAGCCACCAAGAAAAACAGGAACCCCCATGCATTTCTGAAAAGAGGACACCCGTGGGAATCCGCAGAGGTATGATTTGCGCACATCGGCCCAGAATTTATTACCCAGACAGCCCTGCAAAGTCCGAAATGTGGGGAAAAAACGCTTTTTCCGCACATTTCGCTCGACGCACCCATGGAAACATGCCCCCAACAACACATGGTCTACCGTCACGCGTTCCCACAGGTGTCCCGATGAAAACGGTACCTCACATGTGTGAGTGCACCTACCTGGCCGCCAAGGGGAAAGCCTAAAACACAAGTAACCCCAAGTCTGTTTTCAGAGGGAAATCTCAGACATTCTGCCGACCGGCACAACGTACAGATATGGGCCTCGGGAGTCCAAGCCACAGAGGAAAACAGGGAACCCCATGCAGTTCCAAAAAGAGGACACCCGTGGGAATCCGCAGAGGTATGATTTGTGCACATCACCCCAGATTTTTTACCCAGACAGCCCCGCAAAGTCCGAAATGTCGGGAAAAAAACGCTTTTCCCGCACATTTCGCTCGACGCACCCATCGAAACACGCCCCCAACAACACATGGCCTACCGCACACGTTCCCACAGGTGTCCGTATGAAAACGGTACCTCACATGTGTGGGTGCACCTACCTGCCCGCCAAGGGGAAAGCCTAAAACACAAGTAACCCCAAGTCTGTTTTCAGAGGGAAATCTCAGACATTCTGCCGACCGTCACAACGTACAGATATGGGCCTCGGGTTGTACAAGCAACCGAGGAAAACAGGGAACCCCATGCATTTCCAAAAAGAGGACACCCGTGGGAATCCGCAGAGGTATGATTTGCGCACATCGCCCCAGAATTTATTACCCAGACAGCCCTGCAAAGTCCAAAATGTGGGGAAAAAAACGCTTTTTCCGCACATTTCGCTCGACGCACCCATCGAAACACGCCCCCAACAACACATGGCCTATGGTCACGCGTTCCCACAGGTGTCCCGATGAACACGGTACCTCACATGCGTGGGTGCACCTACCTGGCTGGCAAGGGGCAAGCCGAAAACGCAAGCAACCCCCAGTCTGTGTGCAGAGGGGAATCTCAGCCATTCTGCAGACCGGCACAACATACAGATATGGGCCTCGGGTGTCCAAGCCACCAAGGAAAACAGGGAACCCCATGCATTTCCGAAAAGAGGACACCCGTGGGAATCCGCAGAGGTATGACTTGCGCACATCGCCCCAGAATTTATTACCCAGACACCCCCGCAAAGTCCAAAATGTGGGGAAAAAAACGCATTTTCCGCACATTTAGCTCGGCTTACCCACCGAAACCAGCCCCCATCAACACATGGCCTACCGTCCCGCGTTCCCACAGGTGTCCCGATGAAAATGGTGCCTCACATGCGTGGGTGCACCTACCTGGCTGGCAAGGGGCAAGCCGAAAACGCAAGCAACCCCCAGTCTGTTTGCAGAGGGGAATCTCAGCCATTCTGCCGACCGGCACAACATACAGATATGGGCCTCGGGTGTCCAAGCCACCGAGGAAAACAGGGAGCCCCATGCATTTCCGAAAAGAGGACACCGTGGGAATCCGCAGAGGTATGATTTGCGCACATCGCCCCAGAATTTATTACCCAGACCCCCTCGCAAAGTCAGAAATGTGGGGAAAAAAACGCATTTTCCGCACATTTCGCTCGACGCACCCATCGAAACACGCCCCCAACAACACATGGCCTACCGTCCCGCGTTCCCACAGGTGTCCCGATGAAAACGGTACCTCACATGTGTGGGTGCACCTACCTGGCTGGCAAGGGGCAAGCCGAAAACGCAAGCAACCCCCAGTCTGTTTGCAGAGGGGAATCTCAGCCATTCTGCCGACCGGCACAACATACAGATATGGGCCTCGGGTGTCCAAGCCACAAAGGAAAACAGGGAGCCCCATGCATTTCCGAAAAGAGGACACCCGTAGGAATCCGCAGAGGTATGATTTGCGCACAATGGGTACATCTTTTGTATAGTAACTTCTCTGTAGTGCGCTTAGGAAACAGTAAAGTACTGGTAGTAAGCCATTTCACATGCACCTTTCCTCACACTTCCCATACATACCAGATACAATGCAGTTAGACACGCAAGGTGGGATTTAGCACAAGGACAAACCTTTTTGTGTAGCACAAGAAGGTTTGTCCTTGTGAGCAGTGATGCCACGACAAGGCACCCACCGGATCACTGGCCATTCGTATCCCTTTCGTGTCTGCAGTCAGTTGGCATCCATTTCAGCAGTTGCACTTCTACCAAATCACTAGCACCAGAGCAAGTGTATTTACACATGAGCATATCTACACACTTATACCACGTGGACATGTGTGTACAATGCAACTGTGTCTCTAGCAATATCTTAACTATCATTTGGCATCAATTTCATAGCAACTGTGTCTGCATGCAAACTTTATGTGCCGGCAATCACATGTGGACAGTGATAGCAAGTGCATACTGGCTCACTTCGCTACCGTGCCCTACAGGCGCTATCTTCCACACCAGCTTTGAGTATGCCCATAGCAACTATGGGCAAACATTCTTATGTTCCACCGTACCCACACAAAACAGCCATCCTGCAACATGACAATCATTTCGGCAGTGCTGGAAAAGTCCATTCACAGAAATTGCATCTGCATGTTCTTTGTATCTTTACCTAATTCACACACCAATCATATCCAATTCATTCCTACAGAAGACGTGTCACTTACACCACACATAACATTACTCGCAGTAAAACAATAAACAAGGCAGGATCTTACGAGGTACGCAAGACACCGCTGCCATATAGTTGGTGTCCAAGTACCACTTTCATGACACTTAGACCTCAAGGGAGGGAGCCAAAGTGGCGTGTATTATTTTGAAAAGACACCCCTTGAGTGGAGGGAACCTGAATGGTGTTCTGGTCTTCCACAACGCACGGCTTGAGTAGAGGGAGCGGGACTGGCCTTTCTTTGCTTGCCAAACCTTAGGTGGAAGGAGCCAGATTTGGGTTCCTTCCAAAGTACGCCGGAAGCGGATGGGGTTTTCCAGACTTTTTTTTTGTAAGGCAATCCCGAACAGGAGCAAGCTGCACTCCCATAGGGGAGTGACCCAGAGTGCTCCACCCTTCTTCTCCATGGCCCGCCTCAACTAGAGGCGGTGGAGTGGCATTCCTTTCCAAGATGCGCCTGCTTTGGAAGAAACAAGCATTGCGTTACTTTGCAAGGCACACCACGCGCAGAGGGAGCTAGACTGCCTTTTTCTTATGAGGCAGACCTGAAGTGAAAGGTACCGGGGGTGATGTCTCTTTCCCACGCAGGCCTCAAGTGGAGGGGGCAGGACTAGCATTGCTTGACTAAGCACGCCAAAGGGGAGTAAAGCAGAGTGCTGTCCCCACCTACTCCAAGGCACACCTCAAGTGGAGGGAGCTAGAGTGGCATTTCTTTCCAAGATGTGCCTGCTTTGGAAGAAACAAGCATTGCGTTACTTTGCAAGGCACACCACGCGCAGAGAGAGCTAGACTGCCTTTTCCTTATGAGGCAGACCTGAAGTGAAAGGTACCGGGGGTGATGTCTCTTTCCCAGGCAGGCCTCAAGTGGAGGGGGCAGGACTAGCATTGCTTGCCTAAGTACGCCAAAGGGGAGTAAAGCAGAGTGCTGTCCCCACCTACTCCAAGGCACACCTCAAGTGGAGGGAGCTAGAATGGCATTTCTTTCCAAGATGTGCCTGCTTTGGAAGAAACAAGCATTGCGTTACTTTGCAAGGCACACCACGCGCAGAGGGAGCTAGACTGCCTTTTCCTTATGAGGCAGACCTGAAGTGAAAGGTACCGGGGGTGATGTCTCTTTCCCAGGCAGACCTCAAGTGGAGGGGGCAGGACTATTATTGCTTGCCTAAGCACGCCAAAGGGGAGTAAAGCAGAGTGCTGTCCCCACCTACTCCAAGGCACACCTCAAGTGGAGGGAGCTAGAGTGGCATTTCTTTCCAAGATGCGCCTGCTTTGGAAGAAACAAGCATTGCGTTACTTTGCAAGGCACACCACGTGCAGAGGGAGCTAGACTGCCTTTTCCTTATGAGGCAGACCTGAAGTGAAAGGTACCGGGGGGTGATGTCTCTTTCCCAGGCAGGCCTCAAGTGGAGGGGGCAGGACTAGCATTGCTTGCCTAAGCACGCCAAAGGGGAGTAAAGCAGAGTGCTGTCCCCACCTACTCCAAAGCACACCTCAAGTGGAGGGAGCTAGAGTGGCATTTCTTTCCAAGATGCGCCTGCTTTGGAAGAAACAAGCATTGCGTTACTTTGCAAAGCACACCACGCGCAGAGGGAGCTAGACTGCCTTTTCCTTATGAGGCAGACCTGAAGTGAAAGGTACCGGGGGTGATGTCTCTTTCCCAGGCAGGCCTCAAGTGGAGGGAGCAGGACTAGCATTGCTTGCCAAAGCACGCCAAAGGGGAAAGACCCGCATGGCACAACTCAAGTACAGGGACTCATAATGATTACTATTTCGCAGGCACGCCTCCAATGGAAGGAGCCTGATTAGCGTTCATTTGCAAGTCACGCTTTGAGCTGAGGGATCTAGACTGATGTAAATTTTCTTGGCAGGCCTCAAGGGAAAGCTACGGCTGTGGTTGCCTTTCCAAGGCAGGCCTCAAGTGAAGGAAGCAGGACTAGCAATGCTCATGAATGCACGCTAAATCAAGTGAAGTGAGTTGACATCCTGTTGCTTTTTCATTGAAGGTACACCTCCAGGGCAGGGTGCAAGAGTGCCATTCCTTTACAAGACATGCACGATTTCAGTGGCTAAGGGTCCCTTTCAAGGAATGATGGGCATTTTCGGAAATCAGTCGATCTCCCAATAATTTTCCTTTGTATGATACAAAAGGAAACAAGGCTGAAAGCAGAGGGCAGGCTGGGAAGGGCATTGGGGACAGTACACCCGAGTATCCTTCCTCTTTCCTTGTTTTGTACACACCTTACATTTTCGGTACGGTTGTGCCTTCGTGGCAGTGGGAGGAACATAATCACCAAAGTGTCACTCTTGCAATCTGGCCACATCTTCGACCTCTGGAAAGGAGGGAATTTGTACATGAACATTAGCCAGAGATTGAACAATTTCTAATTCAAAATCCAAAAAGGAGAGCTTGTTTTCTGGAGTAGCTGCACGGTACACCACATAAGCATTGTACGTTGCCATATGCACAATGTGTGTGGCTAACTTTTTGTACCAGAAACCCGACTTGCGTTCAGCGTGGTATGACTCAAGCACTTAGTCATTTTTGTCTACTCCACCCATGTACTTGTTGTAATCCAGAATGCAATTGGGCTTCAACACTTGCTGAGTCTGCCTGCGCAGAGGGACAGCTGAAGTACTTTCATCATGAATAGTACTTAGCATGTACACATCCCTTTTGTCGCAGAATTTCACTGCTAACAATTCATCCTGCCGCAATGCCATACATTGTCCCTTGGCCAACTTCTTACACACAAGTTGTCTGGGGAAGCCTTTGCGGTTACTGCGGATTGTACCGCATGCCAGTGTGCCCACATTGAACAATACCTTGAACAGTGGAATTCCAGTGTAGAAATTGTCTACATACAAATGATGTCCCTTGTGGAGCCATGGTGTGAGAAGATCCCAAACAATCTTCTCACTTGTCCCTAAATGGGCTGGGCAGCCCGGAGGGTTTAGGGTAGAGTCTTTACCGGTGTAGACTCTCATGCTGCTGACATACCCAGTGGTACTTTCACACAACATGTACATTTTAATCCCATATCGTGATCTCTTGCTAGGAATGTATTGCCTGAATACAAGGCGACCTTTGAACAACACCAACGATTCATCAATGGATATGTTCTGGCTAGGAACATACACCTCTGCAAATCGGTGAGTGAAGTGGTCCAGAAATGGCTTCAGTTTGAACAGCCTATCAAAGTTTGGGTCCGTTTTGGGTAATGCTGCCGAGTTGTCATTGAAGTGCAACATACGGTGCAGTGCTTGAAAGCGATTTCTGCTCATTGTAGCTGAAAAAAACGGGCAATAAAGTGGTGCTACAGTAGACCAGTATATCGCGACAGCCGGCTTGTGTCCAATTCCCATGAGCAAAATGAGACCCCCAAACTGTCTCATTTCAACATCGTTTGTGGGTACCCATGCTTGTGCTCTGGAGTGGGGTTTCAGAGTGGGACCCCTAGACCTCATGAACTGTGCAGCGTATAAATTGGTTTGCTGAACCACATCTGCAATGAACCCATCATCAACAAAAAGGTTGAAAAAATCAATAGGCTGAAACCCTTCTGTATTCACTGTGCACCCTGATATACCAGTGAAAGGGGGCACAACAGGCTGAGCCATTGCTGGAGGCACCCAGAGCGACTCTTGAGTCATGTCAGGAACTGCCACATTGCGTGGCCGTCTTGCACGTCCCCTCCCCCTTACAGGTCCCCTGCGTGTGGGAAGTGTGCGAAAAGGTGGACGCACTCTTCCTTCCTCTTCATCATCAGATGATGACGATGATGAGTGGGAGGAGGGACTTTCGTCAATGGCCATTTCACTTCCCCAATCACTTCCCTCCTGCCCCTCAGAAGCACTATCTGTTTCAGAATGCATGTACACATCTGTGCCTTGCTCTGAGCCAGACTCCATCACTGCAGCTAATGCCTCTGCACCAGACATTGATCGCCGAGAAGCCATGAGTACCTTCGCTATGGAACCCTTCACTGCCCAAAGACCAGATGAAGACTGAAACAATAAGTATGTGTGCTTCTGAAAGTATGGAACGTAGCACAGTAAGTGGTATTCAGTGCCACAAACCTACTCCACACAAGTACACCAAAAGGTCCAGACTTTGCTCACAAACTGTAGCAGCCCTCTGCAATATGACGTACTCCCTGCACGCTACAATAAACGGAGTAGTACTTTGCAAACACTCACGTGAAATGCTAAGGACCAGCTGACTGCTTTCCTACAAGTGGGTAGACAGCTACAACACACCTGCACCTAAAAGAAAGAGAACAAAAAAATCTATGGACAATGTACTATTCCGCTAAACTGTACAGAAATACAAGCGTGGGGACGAGGATTTCAGCCACACTACCTATTCAGAAACAGCCAACATGCTTTGCACCATGCCCTCCTCCATGGGATGCTTGTGGATGGGAAATCGAGGTGAGAAGCAACCATGCAACGTATTAGTGATTGGGTGAGTTGAAAAGCCATAGGCAATGAAGAAGCAGAAAGGGAAGATAAATAAAGTACACGGCTGGCCCTTCCGGGCAACTGCTGGCACACCTTTGACAAAAACACCTGCTCATTCACATAGGGGTGTCTATTGTAAGGGGAGAGCTCACAAGGACAAAATTATTGCAAGGCCAAGCAAATTGATGTAGGCTGAAGCAAGTAGTGATGGGTACCTAAGAAATAAGCAGCACAAACATACTGAATGCTTTGACATGCCATGAATGCAAACAATTGCTAGGAAGTGGAAGTCTCACTGCCAACATACTTACTACCATTTGTATTCACTTTTCACATCTTCCAGTGCGTCCATCAGTCAATGGGCAAACCCCCCCTAAAATAGCGTCTGGGCAAAATCCATTATGTTTCCAATGAACAGCTCCATGCCTGTTTTGGAAAGGTGCACCCCATCTCTGTGAAACATCACAGCACCTTTGATATTGCCATGGTGAATGGTCCGTATTCTGGTGTTGCCCTCTGTCAGTCTAGTGAACTCGCCATTCAGTTTCCACACCGAGCGGTTGATGGCCCTTCTATTCCCTTGAGTTCTCCAATCCATCCTGGGAATCATCTGGGACCAGGCCACCACAGTGTTTGGAAACCTCTGTGCAATCCATTCAAGGTCTGCCATGAGCTGCTTCCGTACCCCCTTCTGTCCCACAGACGCAAAATCATTTCCTCCCAGGTGAACCACTATAAGGTCAGGGGGGGGGCCTGTCCTTTTGCTTGGGCAGCGATGATGGCTCCTCGGAGCTGGTGAAGGCGCATCCCCCCCACCCCAAACCAATGCACTGCAAGGCCATCCCTTCCAGACCCAGATGTAGGTGGCCCTCGGAAAAGTCGTGCAGCCCGTTGGATATAAGAGTGGCCGAAAATCCACACAACCCTCATCCTCACTAGGAAATGGAAAAAGGAAAACCCCCATGATTATGGCTACACATACATTTTATCAAATTACACAACAATTGTAACAATCCCAGACACACACTTCACCCATTCGGAAACCACCTCTCATTTGAGATAACAGTAGGTCGACACATAATTGCCACATTATTTTCAGGGGAAAGAGGTGAAGAAGATAGTATGCCACCTTGTGCCAATAACACAGTTGTGCTGGCGCAATTGTAATCAGTAAAAGTTGTCTGCTCCTGTGGCCCACCGCCTGCACAGCACGGTGGTAAGGTGACTTGCACATGCTACATCGTTACACTTTGGCAGGGTGACTAGTCTCGCAGAGGATATGAAGTCCACAGGAAGTGTGCTTTATACGCTCTCTGAATATAGGTACCCTGACAGTATGTGCCACATTTACCACAAATGGGTGCACCTTCAGACACTTTCAATGTGAGTGTTACGGCCATAGCTCCAGGACCACTGGTGAACTTGGGGGCACTTCACTACCAAGGAAGGGAGGTGGCCAAGGTCACACCCATCACCCACCACCACCCTACATCGTTTCCTGGTCAGCACTACAGCTTTCCTCTCCTGGAAGGGATTGGACCCTGCCAGGGCACCCTGCACCCACTGCTGAATTTGGAGGACAAAATATCCACCTGGGGGACGGACGCCCAAGGCCAATGACACCCCCCCCCTCTCTAGCTACCCTGCGTTACAGTTTTTCCTCCTGCAAAACGATGGGGACCCTGACAGGGCACACTGGGACCACTGCTGGAATTGCACCACAGAAATGGTGAACTTTGCAGTGAAAGGAAGGAGCTCTGTAACAAGTGTGCATAGCATGCTCAGAAAAAATGACCATCTATATAACTACTGGAAAAAAAATTGAAAATTTGCTGCTACTTATGTCGGCCAAACCTTTCCTTCTGCAAAGCAGCCGCCTTCCTCAATGCAAGGCACACCCATCACTGGCCCCCGACCCTCCCCACTACCTTTTCCCAACCTTATCACTGACAATGCAGCCACAATTCGTTCCACCGCAGTAACCCTCCACCCCCACATTACCAAGTAATAAATGTTGTACTTACATAAGTCAGCAATAGTTTTTCAGTAGCCGCAACTGCAAAGGAAACATAAAAGAATTACATTCAATGCTTTGCCTACCAATAACACATCCAAACTGTCTGGCAACTATCTGTACATTTTTCACTTCCTTCCACCAGTTCCATGACACTTCTCAGTCATCTACCACTACGGAAGGCTAGACTGCACACGGATTGGAAATGGAAATAAGACAAGTGGGCATATGGCATCCTGCAGAAAAAAAATTAAAAAAAATAAATCCCGGAAACCTGGCACCAAACCATCACTGTTTGGAAACCTCTGTGCTATCCATTCCAGTTCCTCCATTAGCAGCTCATGTATCCCTTCCCCTCCCACAGACGCTAAATCATTTCCTCCCAGGTGCATCACTGTAGGGTGAGGGGGTTGCATTTCCTTTTTCATGGACATCGCTGATGGCTCCTCTGAGCTGGTGAAAGCGCTTCCCCCTAACCCCAAACCAATGCACCAGGAGGGCATCCCTTTGAGAGCCAGATGTGGTTGGCCCTCGGAAAATCGTGCAGCCCTTTGGGTGAAAGAGTAGGCAATTATCTACACAACCCTCATTGTCACTATGATATGGAAACAAGTGAACCCCCATGAATATGGCTACACATACAGTTTACCAACTAGCTGAATGATTGCGTGAACACATGGCTCTTGTAACAATCCCTGACACACACTTCACCCATTCGGACATGCACCTCTCATGTGAATTTACAGTAGGTCATTACGTAATTGGCACTTGTGTTTTAGGGGAAGGAGGTGGGAAAGAGGTGAAGAAGACAGTATGTCACCTTGTGCCAATAACACAGTTGTGCTGGGGCAATTGTAATCAGTAAAGGTTGTCTGCTCCTGTGGCCCACCGCCTGCACTGCACGGTGGTAAGGTGACTTGCACATGCTACACCATTACACTTTGGCAGGGTGACTAGTCTGACAGAGGATATGACCTGTGCAGCAAGGGTGCTTTGTAACCTCTCCGAATATATAATTTCTCTGACAGAATGTGCGCCATTCATTACACATGCATGCAAATTTGGACACTTTGATTGTGAGAAATTGGGGCGCAGCTCCTGAAGTACTGGTGAACTTGGGGCCATTCGACTACCAAGGCAGAGAGGCAGCCAAGGTCACACACATCAACCACCACCACCCTACATCTCTGCCTAGCCAGCACTACAGCTTTCCCCTCTAGGACGGGATGGGGACCGTGCCGGGGCACCCTGCACCCACTGCTGCTTTTGAGGGACAAAATATCCATCTGGGAGATGGACGCCTAAGGCCAATGAATTCAACCCCCACCCCTCCTGCCCCGCTAACTACCCTGCGTTACAGCTTTTCCCCCTGCAAAAGGATGGGGAGCCTGGCGGGGCTCACTGGGACGACTGCTGGAAAAGGACCACAGAAATGGTGATCGTTGCAGTAAAAGTAGTGTTCTCTGTATCAAGTACGCGTACCATGCTCAGAACAAAATGACCATCTGCATTACTACCGGCAACATTTTTGAAAAGGAGCTGCTACTTATGTCGGCCAATTTTTCCTTCTGCAAAGCAGCCACCTTCCTCAATGCAAGCCACTCCCATCACTGGCCCCCCAACCGCCCTACTACCCTTTCTCACCCATACCACTGACACTGCAGCCACAGTTTCTCCCACCACAGTAACCCTCCACCCGCACATTACCAAGTAATATATGTGGTACTTACATAAGTCAGCAAAAGCTTTTCAGTAGCCGCAACTGCAACGGAAACATAAAAGAATTACATTCAGTGCTTTGCCTACCAATAACACATCCAAACTGTCTGGCATATATCGGTACATTTTTCAGCTCCTTCCACCACATACATGAAACTTATCAGTCATCTACCTCCACAGAAGGCTGGACTGCACAGTGATAGCAAACTGGCATAAGACCAATGGGTGTATGGCAACCCCCAGCACACAAAAAAAACATTGCACAGATGGCTAAGTGGCAAACTTCCCTCCCAGGGAAACAGCACTGTTCAGCTGCACTCGGGGGCGTTTTCTCCGCTTCCCCGGCAAGTGTGTTCCTGGCCACCCCAATACCTCCCCAGAGAACCCACTTCCTTCCCAACACCAACACTACAGGCCCTGTTCACCCCCATCCCAATAGCAATGTGCCCTCCACCCACTATAAAATGTTGGAATAACCAAAATTTCATACGTACATAACAAGGGAGAAGCTTGAACTGCTCAAGACCTGTAAAGGGAATAACAAAACATATATTATCTGTGTCAGCCCACCCAAATGCCAGACCACCCATATTGGCCCCCCCTGTTGCATTGGCCTGTACGTTTTGGGCACCCCGGCGCCAGACTGGCACACCAATGTGCCCCTCTACGCCAAGGCAGGTATAGTAAACGAAGAACACAATTCAAAATGGCAGGCTGCCCTTTTGCGGGGACGGAGGGGCCCCCTACACCGCTGTGGAATTTTCTAATGTGAAGGGGGGTGCACCTCTCCACCACCACCCCAATTGGAGGGGCGGCCCATCTCATGTAGCCCTCCCAAGGGGCAGATAAGGGGTGAGGCTGTCCTGCACTCCTCCCTGGGCTCAGGCGTCCGTTCCTAGGAGCAGATATCTGGTCCCAGGGAGGGCTGCATGACATGGCACCCACTCCATTGTGGGCGGGGGGGTTAACGCCCCATTCCATTAGAAACATTCCCAACCCTTTGGGGTGCCCCATGGCCCCCCCTAAAAAGCGTTCCAACATTTTCACTTTTTTCCTTTGGTAACCCAACTCCCCTTTGTGCACAGGGGCACATTGGTGTGCCAATCTGGCGCCGGAGTGCCCAAACCTTACTGCCCCATCTATTGGGGGTCCTGTCCCAGCATTTTTGGGGGCCCTCTCCCCCCCACCCCCAATGGCTGGGGGACACACCTCATGCAGGCCTCCCTGGGCCTCCTCCAAACGGCTGCGTGAGGTACACCCCACCTCCATTCGGTGTGAGGGGGGAGAGGGCCACCCCAAAAGGTGGGGCAGGACCCCCAATAGATGGGGCAGTAGGGTTTGGGCACCCTGGGGGCAGATAGCCACACTAATGTGGCCATCTGCATCAAGCAAAGTTGGGTAAACAAAAAACAAAATACAAATTCATAGGCTTCTTTTTAGGGGGGGCTGAGGGCCACCCTAAATTGGCAGCGAATGATGTATCGCAACGGGGGGTGGCCCTCAACCCCCCCACCCCAAATGGAGGGCCCCACCTCATGCAACCCTCCCTGGGGGCAGATAGGGGGGGCCCACCTCATGCATCCCTCCCTGGGGTCAGATGCCCCTTCCTAGGAGCAGATATCTGCCCCCAGGGAGGGTTGCATGAGGTGGGGCCCTCCATTTGGGGTGGGGGGGGTTGAGGGCCATCCCCCGTTGCGGTACATCATTCGCTGCCAATTTAGAGTGGCCCCAGCCCCCCCTAAAAAGCAGCCTGTGATTTTGTATATTTTTTTTTGTTTACCCAACTTTGCTTGGTGCAGATGGCCGCATTAGTGTGGCTATCTGCCCCCAGGGTGCCCAAACCCTACTGCCCCATCTATTGGGGGTCCTGCCCCACCTTTTGGGGTGCCCCCATTCCCCCCAACCCCCAATGGCTGGGGGACACACCTCATGCAGGCCTCCCTGGGCCTCCTCCTAACGGCTGCGTGAGGTACACCCCACCTCCATTCGGTGTGAGGGGGGAGAGGACCACCCCAAAAGGTGGGGCAGGACCCCCAATAGATGGGGCAGTAGTGTTTGGGCACCCTGGGGGCAGATAGCCACACTAATGTGGCCATCTGCACCAAGCAAAGTTGGGTAAAAAAAAAAAAAAAAAATACAAATTCATAGGCTGCTTTTTAGGGGGGGCTGAGGGCCACCCTAAATTGGCAGCGAATTATGTACCGCAACGGGGGTGGCCCTCAACCCCCTCACCCCAAATGGAGGGCCCCACCTCATGCAACCCTCCCTGGGGGCAGATAGGGGGGGCCCCACCTCATGCATCCCTCCCTGGGGTCAGATGCCCCTTCCTAGGAGCAGATATCTGCTCCCAGGGAGGGTTGCATGAGGTGGGGCCATCCATTTGGGGTGGGCGGGGTTGAGGGCCACCCCCCCTTGCGGTACATCATTCGCTGCCAATTTAGGGTGGCCCTCAGCCCCCCCTAAAAAGCAGCCTGTGATTTTGTATATTTTTTTTTGTTTACCCAACTTCGCTTGGTGCAGATGGCCACATTAGTGTGGCTATCTGCCCCCAGGGTGCCCAAACCCTACTGCCCCATCTATTGGGGGTACTGCTCCACCTTTTGGGGTGGCACCCCTCCCACCCCCAATGGCTGGGGCACACACCTCATGCAGGCCTCCCTGGGCCTACTCCAAACGGCTGCGTGAGGTACACCCCACCTCCATTTGGGGTGAGGGGGGAGAGGGCCACCCCAAAAGGTGGGGCAGGACCCCCAATAGATGGGGCAGTAGGGTTTGGGCACCCTGGGGGCAGATAGCCACACTAATGTGGCCATCTGCACCAAGCAAAGTAGGGTAAACAAAAAACAAAATACAAATTCATAGGCTTCTTTTTAGGGGGGGCTGAGGGCCACCCTAAATTGGCAGCAAATGATGTACCGCAACGGGGGGTGGCCCTCAACCCCCCCCCCACCCCAAATGGAGGGCCCCACCTCATGCAACCCTCCCTGGGGCCAGATATCTGCTCCTAGGAAGGGGCATCTGACCCCAGGGAGGGATGCATGAGGTGGGGCCCCCCTATCTGCCCCCAGGGAGGGTTGCATGAGGTGGGGCCCTCCATTTGGGGTGGGGGGGGGTTGAGGGCCACCCCCCGTTGCGGTACATCATTCGCTGACAATTTAGGGTGGCCCTCAGCCCCCCTAAAAAGCAGCCTTTGATTTTGTATATTTTTTTTTGTTTACCCAACTTCGCTTGGTGCAGATGGCCACATTAGTGTGGCTATCTGCCCCCAGGGTGCCCAAACCCTACTGCCCCATCTATTGGGGGTCCTTCCCCACCTTTTGGGGTGCCCCCCCCACCCCCGATGGCTGGGGGACACACCTCATGCAGGCCTCCCTGGGCCTCCTCCTAACGGCTGCATGAGATACACCCCACCTCCATTCGGTGTGAGGGGGGAGAGGGCCACCCCAAAAGGTGGGGCAGGACCCCCAATAGATGGGGCAGTAGGGTTTGGGCACCCTGGGGGCAGATAGCCACACTAGTGTGGCCATCTGCACCAAGCAAAGTTGGGTAAACAAAAAACAAAATACAAATTCATAGGCTGCTTTTTAGGGGGGGCTGAGGGCCACCCTAAATTGGCAGTGAATGATGTACCGCAACGGGGGGTGGCCCTCAACCCCCCCCCACCCCAAATGGAGGGCCCCACCTCATGCAACCCTCCCTGGGGGCAGATAGGGGGGGCCCAACCTCATGCATCCCTCCCTGGGGTCAGATGCCCCTTCCTAGGAGCAGATATCTGCCCCCAGGGAGGGTTGCATGAGGTGGGGCCCTCCATTTGGGGTGGGGGGGGGTTGAGGGCCACCCCCCGTTGCGGTACATCATTCGCTGCCAATTTAGAGTGGCCCCCAGCCCCCCCTAAAAAGCAGCCTGTGATTTTGTATATTTTTTTTGTTTACCCAACTTTGCTTGGTGCAGATGGCCACATTAGTGTGGCTATCTGCCCCCAGGGTGCCCAAACCCTACTGCCCCATCTATTGGGGGTCCTGCCCCACCTTTTGGGGTGCCCCCATCCCCCCCAACCCCCAATGGCTGGGGGACACACCTCATGCAGGCCTCCCTGGGTCTCCTCTTAACGGCTGCGTGAGGTACACCCCACCTCCATTCGGTGTGAGGGGGGAGAGGGCCATCCCAAAAGGTGGGGCAGGACGCCCAATAGATGGGGCAGTAGGGTTTGGGCACCCTGGGGGCAGATAGCCACACTAGTGTGGCCATCTGCACCAAGCAAAGTTGGGTAAACAAAAAACAAAATACAAATTCATAGGCTGCTTTTTAGGGGGGGCTGAGGGCCACCCTAAATTGGCAGCGAATGATGTACCGCAACGGGGGGTGGCCCTCAACCCCCCCCACCCCAAATGGAGGGCCCCACCTCATGCAACCCTCCCTGGGGGCAGATAGAGGGGGCCCCACCTCATGCATCCCTCCCTGGGGTCAGATGCCCCTTCCTAGGAGCAGATATCTGCCCCCAGGGAGGGTTGCATGAGGTGGGGCCCTCCATTTGGGGTGGTGGGGTTGAGGGCCACCCCCCATTGCGGTACATCATTTGCTGCCAATTTAGGGTGGCCCTCAGCCCCCCCAAAAAAGCAGCCTGTGATTTTGTATATTTTTTTTGTTTACCCAACTTCGCTTGGTGCAGGTGGCCACATTAGTGTGGCTATTTGTCCCCAGGGTGCCAAAACCCTACTGCCCCATCTATTGGGGGTCCTGCCCCACCTTTTGGGGTGGCCCCCACCCAATGGCTGGGGGACACACCTCATGCAGGCCTCCCTGGGCCTCCTCCAAACGGCTGCGTGAGGTACACCCCACCTCCATTTGTGGTGAGGGGGGAGAGGGCCACCCCAAAAGGTGGGGCAGGACCCCCAATAGATGGGGCAGTAGGGTTTGGGCACCCTGGGGGCAGATAGCCACACTAATGTGGCCATCTGCACCAAGCAAAGTAGGGTAAACAAAAAACAAAATACAAATTCATAGGCTTCTTTTTAGGGGGGGCTGAGGGCCACCCTAAATTGGCAGCGAATGATGTACCGCAACGGGGGGAGGCCCTCAACCCCCCCACCCACCCCAAATGGAGGGCCCCACCTCATGCAACCCTCCCTGGGGGCAGATATCTGCTCCTAGGAAGGGGCATCTGACCCCAGGGAGGGATGCATGAGGTGGGACCCCCCTATCTGCCCCCAGGGAGGGTTGCATGGGGTGGGGGGGGTTGAGGGCCACCCCCCGTTGCGGTACATCATTCGCTGCCAATTTAGGGTGGCCCCCAGCCCCCCTAAAAAGCATCCTTTGATTTTGTATATTTTTTTTTGTTTACCCAACTTTGCTTGGTGCAGATGGCCACATTAGTGTGGCTATCTGCCCCCAGGGTGCCCAAACCCTACTGCCCCATCTATTGGGGGTCCTGCCCCACCTTTTGGGGTGCCCCCCCTCCAACCCCCAATGGCTGGGGGACACACCTCATGTAGGCCTCCCTGGGCCTCCTCCAAACGGCTGCGTGAGGTACACCCCACCTCCATTTGGGGTGTGGGGAGAAGAAGCAACAGCGCGCAAACATCCTGGCAAAGCACATGCTACAGGATCAAGGGCGGAGGAATAGTAGCCGCACGGCCTATTCTTCCCTCCATGTTCCTGCGTTAACACAGCCAAAGCACATCCATCACGTTCATGCACAAACAATACAAAGGCCTTGTCATAATTCGGAGTTCCTAAAACCGGCGCTGAACACAGCGCGGATTTGAGCAAATCAAATGCTGTCTGGTGTTCCAAAGTCCATGGCAATGGCAAAGAAATGCCCTTCTTTGTTAAAACCAGCATGGGTTTAATCGTTAACGAAAAGTTAGGGATCCGCAATCTACAATAAGAAGCCATACCTATCAAGGCTCTAACTTCCTTTTGCGTATTTGGGACAGACATGCCAGAAATGGTCTTTATTCATTCAGGTGTCAACCGTCTTCCCTCCTTTGACAGGAGGTAGCCTAAATAGGCGACCTCCTGACAACAATATTGGAATTTTTTAAGTGAAGCTTTGTGGCCATGTTTTGCTAGATGACAAAGCAACAACACGGTGCCTTCTTTACAGGCGCTCTCAGAATCAGCAGCCAAGAGGAGGTCATCTACATAGTGCAGTAATGTGCAAGTAGTAGGCAACTCGAGGGTATCGAGCTGCTCTTTCAATGCCCTACTATAAATACTTGGACTCTCAGTGTACCCTTGTGGTGCATGAGTGAATGTAAATGAGCGTCCACCTAGGGTAAACGCAAACAAATACCTGCTATCCTTGTGTATGGGAATACTGAAAAACGCGTTTTTAAGATCAACAACGCTAAAATGAGTGGCAGAAGCCGGAATCATGGTTAGTATCGTTGCAACATCAGGTACAATAGGAAATTGAGGAGCCACAATTTTGTTAATAGCGCATAAATCAATTATAAAACGAAAGGGAATCGCATTATCACCTTTTTTGTATACTGGCAAAATGGGGCTGTTACACATGCTACCCGTAATCTCCTCAATTACTCCACGATGTACAAAATCAGAAACTATACATTTCAAAGCCTGTTCGCCTTCAACTGAGATCTTATATTGCGGGAGGCGAGGCAATTTTGCTCCATGTTTCAAAATAATTTTAACAGGTTCAATTTGAAGAATGCCCACATCATTATCATCAATTGCCCATAAGCATTCTGGAACATTACTAAATTCTGGCGGTAAAGGTCGAGTCAAAAACGAGGCGAGTGATTGCTGAGGTGAAATTGTTAGCCGAATTCCGTCCGGAGAACAATGTATTACTGCATGCAATGCTTTCAACAAATTTAGCCCCAGCAATTTCCCCCCACAGTTTGTGATAAGTAAAAATGGACACTGTTCCGTCAAGGGACCCAGTGTTATCAGTACCGGCAAAGAAACCGGGCAAACTACAGGTGTGCCTGAAAACCCTACGGAAACGTTGGACTGCCCTGACAGGGGAATATTTGGAACCCGTGAATGGTCAATGGAACATTTCTGTGCTCCCGTATCTACTAAAAATAGATGCTTCCTATTTCCCACCGCCATCTCAACGTAGGGGCCTTTCTGATGAACGGGAATAGGCGTAGGTTCCAAATCCTGCTTCGGGCAATCCTAGCGAAACAGAATATTATCAAAAGGAAGCTCTTCAGAGAGGTACGCGGCAGAAGGGTGATCAAAAATGTTTCTATTATCCACATTCGAAACTTGCTTATCTTGTGAAGGAGGTTGCTGTGATTCCGGTGCAAACTGACCTCTGCCAGGGCCCCCTGCACCTGGGCGACCTCTGGATCATCTGCCCATGTTCTCAAATGACCTTTGCTGCAAGGTCGGACATTGTGCGCGCCAGTGGCCTTCCTGCCGGCATTAGGCACACTGGTTAATGGTTACCGGAGCCAAGGGCGCACTTCCCTGTGGAATGTACTGACCTCTAAATTGATTACCCCCTCTAGGGCTTCTAACAATCTGCTGTAATAAAACTTTAGTTTTCAGGTCACCCTTTTTTTTCTCAAGTTTTTCCTTTTCAGTATTTACACGATTTTCATAGTACTGAGCCATATGCAGTACTTCTGATTGAGACTTCGCCTGCCAAGCGCTTTCAGAAGACATAATCTGTAACTGGATGTCAGGCAGCAATCGACGTACAAATTTGTCGACAAACAACCTTTTCCCTGACTCTGTGCCTAAGTCTTGTCCACTGAAATCTGAAACCTGCTCGAACCGATTGAAGAAATCGGTAGCACCCTCAGACTTTCCTTGGACACAGGCCGTAAGCTTGTCCCAAATTATTCTTTTTTCTGGAACCATAGTTTTCAATTTTACAATAATTCTATCAGGCAAGGTTAATATCACTTGAGGTGGTCATTCGCCAGCTGGTCTTTCTCTGTCTAGCCTAACCATGTTATCCCATGTATCTCCCAACCCAGGTATGTCATCTATAGTCCTAATCTGTTTCCACAAATCAACTGGCAGGAGTACGGGAAATAATAGGTCAATATCACTTAAAGTGAATACCGACGACTGTAAGACCGACTCTATTTCTTTATAGAATCCGGTCGGATTCTTTCTTATATCGGGAATAGATTGCTTTATGGTGTTCACTTCCTGTCTTGAAAACGGGACGTGAACAAACTGTGAAACGTAATGTGCAGGAATTTCTCCGGCGACTATTCCTCGTCCAGCATCGGCCGCAATCTCAACTTTCGGGACAAATGTCGGAGGGACCTCTCTCATAGGCAACTGAGAAGTAGGCAGCTCCGAACGCTTACTAAGCAACAGAGCCAAATCAAGCGCTAAGGCAGTCGAAGAAGTATCAATCGAAAAGGCTCTCTTATAAACACTCAACAATTCTGCGGGACAACAAATCTTTCTTCTTACACACTCATTCTGCAGGTGCTCTACCATCACCTGTATCACTTTCTTTTGCATTTCTAACGTATACTGACTATATGTGTCATATACTTCATCTGGAGTTATCGACATATCCGAAATCCATCTTATCGCATCCTTTATACAAATTTGCGCTTCCTCTGCTTTTAATTCTCAACGAGGAGAAAACCGTTGCTGTAAGTACATAATACCTAAACTACCACCATCTGCTTCCTCATTCTGTAACTCTTCCAACTCCTTCCTATACTCAAAAATCCTCTCAACATGCTCATATACCCTCTCCGCTGTATCTCTAGACAACGCTAAGGCGTTCAAATCCCATAACCCTTGTGGGAAATCTACATCATTTAGTCTAGTCCACATTATACTCAAATGAGTCCCTAATCCTTCAATAAAAACATTTTTCTCAGGAATACCTTTTAAATTTTCGAGTGTGGAAAAAATATCAACTTGTTCACTCTTCTCCATACAATGTTTGGCCCAAGCAGTCAATTCACTCTTTTTGTCTGGGGACTCAGTATTACGAGTCACAACCCTTGGTCTCGCTCCCTGGTCTACTACAAGCGATGCAGAATCACTTGGAAGAGGAAGAGTAGGCACATTCTGAATAACAACAGGTGAAGGCAAGGGGGCAGGCAAAGGAGCGACGGCTGGAAGAACAACAGGAAGAACAGCAGGGAGGACCGGAGGAACTATAGGAGGGGGAACAACAACAAGAAGGGGCAAAGCGCCAGGAGGAGGGACGTACGGAGGTGGCGCGGAGGCATTGGGACTTCGTTCATGCAAACGTTTATTAATCAATTCATCTGACGTATGAAAATCTTTTGAAGGGTAGATTTTCTGAATGCCTAATTGAAACGCCCTGTCCGTGTTCCTAACTGACTCCAATTGTTATTTTTTATTATATAACCGTGCCTTTTCGACACTTGTCATATGTCTACGCATGTGTTTCTCTCTACTCTTTTGTTGCTGCAAAGCTTCTGTTTTCCAACTGTGCAATGCATCAAATGCTGCAGGTCTAGCCTTTTTCTTTACTAATACAGACTCTAAATATTCTATGAGGGATTTCGAAAACTACCATTGGTTGGCCACCGAAGATTAGAATTATGTCTGGTCTGTCTGTGCCAAATGTCATTAAATGCTATACTACCAAAGCCTTTCTTACAGTACATAGTACATGCCGGCGACCCCTCCTGTGGTGCGGGACGGCTATCTTCCAAAGATTGTCTGTCGCTGCAGAATAATGCCCTAAAGCAGGCAGACAATTTCCCAGGCATATCAAAGTTCTGGTGTTACCTGGTTAAATAATTGTGCTCGCGAGTACAATGCTCCAAATTCAAATTGTCAGGGTTAGATTAAGAATCGGGACACGATTCACCTGACCAAAAGACTGGGAGGCCCGATCGGGTTATTAAGGACAATGCTAAGGACCCACGTGTCTGGTGATTTTCGGCAAATTTACCCACCTCAAATATATGGACCCTCGTCAAGACGTCGTCTCGGGCTACAGCTCACCATCCAGGGATCGGATCGTGCAGTTTCGTCGAGGAATTCGCTTCTCATCTAGAGTGGCCGTTTCTGTTGGCACCGTCCGATCCCGGTCCGATAACCGAGCCAACCTTCAACAAGACAAAGTCAATCTTGAAGGTCCCTATTCGGGCGCCATCTGTGGAATCAGAAAAAATACAATATTACGGCTGTTACACCATGGAAAGGAAAATACACCGACACTGGCTTGTAAAGATTCCCAGAATCTTTATTAAAAAACTGAACAGTATTCAACAAAGTACAAAAATAGGTATTTGGCCGTCAATACATCACAGAGACCACCAGCAGGGTTCAATTTGAGCAGTGAACAGAATTTCCTAGCTGTACATCGATGCATTTATACAATTTGTAAAATGATGTCCAGCCTCTTACAGGTTAATTATACACTGGGCTAGGGTCGCACCAGGTTCACTTTACTAATTTACATATCTCGTGCATGCGGTTTACTTTTGAATATATTTACTAACACACTCCATTATTCTTTAATTTAACATTTACACTCTTTGCATACTGTTTTAATACAGATCAAACAAATGTTTCACATATTATATTCGGATAGCATTACTGTTCTTGTATACTTGTAGTTTAACATTGCTGATTCAAGTAATCCCCTGCTCCCGAGGTCAACAAAGGACAAGGTCTACATGACCCTAACATGTAGCCTGAAGGCAGGTTGGACATTAACTCACCTAAAGAGGTTGGAGAGATTAAGGCAAGTACAAGGGCACACGAGACGGCCATTTTAGATTACAGGGTGACTTTGTACAAAAACCCCAAAATGGCGGTTCTTACCTAAAACGGAGGCTTGATTCAAGATGGCGGCTTACATCAATTTCTAAGGTCAAGACCTTGCCGTAGAGAGTTATTCGCGTACAATTTTAAGCAACTTGGCGTAGGCCAATATACATACAAATCGTTATAATAGGAGGCATAATTTAATATCCAGTTCAACAAACATGCACACAATGCTTGAGGTGGGGGTACTTGGCTCCTTCTCTACACCTGGCAGGCAAGGTTGTGGACACCCCTGAGCTAGATCCAAACATGATCACTTTTGTGACCAAGACAGCGAAGGATCCGAGAAAAGGGATGGATATGTCCTGGAAGAATTGCCAGGAGAAACTGATGGACCTGACCAGGCCCATTGCAGAAATCATGGACGAGCGAGGGATGCTGTGGAAGAGGTCAATCTCGAGACACTAGCAAACTGGGCACAATGAGCGGTATGCTTCTTGGGCCACGAGATGGAGAGGTTCGTAGGCATGTATACCTCTCTGGAGAAAGAACAAGCCTCCATCAAAAAGATTTTCCTGAGCATAGTTTTTGCAGGTACCAGCTGGTCGCTTCACATCAACTCAAAGACCCCAGAGCGGCAGGGCCCAATACTGGGAGACCAGATAGCAGGAATCCTTTGCGTCCAGAGGGAGGCACTTCAGAGGTTGCAGAGACAGAGGAGCTGGCACATCGCAGGGAGCTACCTCAGGTGGGGAAAACATTAGTATATTCGCCAGTAGGGGGGAGAACAATGCTGTCTTGGCTAAATTGGTGCAAGCTCTCCAGCGATGCATGGGTGCTCCAGGCAGCCAGGGGTTTTCAGCTAGATTTTATTCAGACCCCAGCCCAGGCGACTTGGCCATGCAACATCCGTATGGCGCAGGAGGAACAAGATCTGTTGCACCAAGAGCTGGAACAGCTGAAAGTCAAGAGAGCCATTGAGCCATGTGGACCGCAAGACCCAAAATCATGAGCAACATGTTCTTGGTGCAGAGTAAGGAGAAGGTGAGACCAATTATAAATCTGAAAGAGCTGAACAGCTGGGTGACATACTGGCATTTCAAGATGGAGGGCATCCACCTCTTAACGGACATTCCAGAAAGAACGACTGGATTGGCTGGATTGACCTCAAAGACACCTATCTGACAGTCCCAGTGGCGGCCGAGTTCCGGTCCTTCCTAGCATTCAGGTGGGAAGGGCAATTCTGGCAATTCAGAACCCAGCCCTTCAGAGTAGCCTCAGAGCCATCGGCATTTACCAAAATGATGAGACCGGTAACAGCGGCCAGAAGGGCATCCGCATTGTAATATATCTCAATGACATTTTACTCCTAGCGGACAACAGAGAAACCTTAGTATATCAGGTACAATGGGTAAAGGAACTCCTGTCGTCCTTGGGATTCCTGATAAACGTAGAGAATTCAGACATGGCCCCTAGCCGGCAGCTGGACATCTTGGGTTTCGTAGTAGACATCCGGTCAGCAATGCTAGAGCTGCCGACGAGGAAGGCATGGGACATCAAGAGGGAGTTACGAACATATCTCAAAAAAAAAGTCGCCTCCCTCCAGACTCTGGTGAAAGTTGTGCGACTCCTGGTATACTCCATTCAAGGCATATTTTCGGGGCCCCTACATTAGAGAGTGCTCCAGAGACTGAAGATCAAGCATCTTCAGCATGGTCTGATATACCACCAAGCAGTCCTGCTAGACCAAGAATCACACACAGAATTGCAGTGGTGGCTGCAGAAAATGGAAGCGTGAAACGGATGTAGTAGATGAGTCAGATGCCAGCAGGCAGGCTGGGGGCCAGGTGTGGCGCACTAGAGACAGGGGGCAAGTGGACTCTGGATGAACTATGTCTACATATAAATTGTCTCAAACTGTTAGCTGGGTCTTTTGCAATCAGAGCCTTTACAAAAGGTAAAGCCAACTGCTCTATTCTCATGAAGATGAACAATATAGAAGCAGTTCGGTACATCAATCATCTAGGTGGGACAAAGTACAGACTTCTGGCAGAGCTGGCAAAGGACTTCTGGCATTACTACCTCCAAGCCTGAATATCCATATCGGCATAGTACCTTGCCGGGTTGCTCAACGTAGTAGCAGACTGAAACTCTCATTATCTGACGGGCTCCAGCGACTGGAGACTAGACAGGGGAGTCTTCCGGCAGCTGGACCATCTATGTGGTCCGATTCAAATAGACTTAATTGCTTCCACGCTGAATGCTCAGATGCCCAGCTTCTTCAGTTGGAGGCTAGACCCGTGCACAGTAGGGACCAGCGCGCTCTTGCAGAATTGGAGCAGAGAAGTGCATTATGCGTTTCTGCCATTTGTGATGCTGAGCAAAGTCCTAGCGAAGGTCTGCAGGGAGAAAGCAATGATCGTGATAGTAGCGCCCGTATGGAGGATGCAAGTATGGTTTACGGCTCTGATGGAAGTTCTTCGGATTTTCCAAGGACCCTCCTGCCAGAAGCACACCAGCTCACGGACCCAACTGGCCCATTTCATCCTCCGAGAGTGAGGGGCACACTGCTACTAAGGGCTTGCAAGGTGTTGGGAGAAGATAGTCCATGCCTGGAATTTCCTGCCATGCTGCCCAACTCATATCGGACTTGTGGGCACCTTCTATGCGTAGAAGCTATAAAGAAGCCAGTGGGAATGCTGGTGTGAAGTGTGAGGGAAGCATGGTATCACAAGTCTGACACTGACACAAGAGGTACCAGTTTTAAAACCTTTATTAAATTCTTGGGGTTTGGAAAAACTCCAACTTTGCCCTATAGCTATGATGGGAGTAGTGTCTGCCATCAAATAATAAAGAAAAGACAGTGCTAGTCCTAAAAAAACCAAATGCCTGCCCTATCTCTTATACAAAAAGTGTGTAAAGGGGACTGTGTATGCAAAGGAAAGTCAGTGTTACATAAAGGATCAAGATGGCTGAGTCAGCTCTCCCCATCACGTTGAACAGCATGGAGTAAGGCGGCCCCTGTAGACAGGATGACACACTCTGGGTCAGGTAATCAAAAAAAGCCAGTTCAAAACGTGGGTCGAGACCCGCTTAGCCTTCCACGTTAAAGTCACTTAAATTGACAAAAAAGTTCTTTCACGATTCAACAAAATTCACGTAGGTCTCCCTCGGTCGGGCTCGGACCTCTCAAGGCATCAATAGTTCACGTAGGTCTCCGTCAGTCGGGCTCGGACCTCTCAACAAAAGTACCTGATTCAACATAGATCTCCCTCAGCCGGGCTCGGACCTCACAACCACAGCACTTTTAGGGGTTCCCTTCCCCAAGCTTTATTCACATTCGCTAGGGGGTTCACTTCCCCTAACTTATTTCATGTTCTAGGTCTCCCTCAGTCAGGCCCGAACCTTTCACTGATGTCAAAGACTTTCGAATGTGCAAGGCTTTTCCACAAACCTTCGCAAGATCAATTTGACTTTCAATTCAGCTCTTCCTTATGGTATTAGCCCCAATGTCTCTTGGTATGGGTAGTTACACAACACAATCAGAATAGCTCAAAGAAGTCTTTCTCTGAAAGCAATCACCTTTTAACTTCCCCTTTTTTCTGGGTTAATCTTGACTATTGCGTATTTCAAAGTTCATTCACTTGGTTGCTTTATAACAAACATCAGACATTTCGCTGAGACTTTCGAGTGTGCTGTTGCCTTTCAGCGGACCACTCTGTTACTCTGTATCACTGGCTTCACAGTTACCGCTGACTTTAAAATTACATCAGGTTTACTTGCTTTCGCGTCTCGTCAGCATGCACACAACCTTCAATTCAGAAATACACAGTTGCAGCTTCTATCTTTCTTTGACACAAACCAGCCTTTGATGTCTTTCGCCAACTCACCGGTTGTGTGCATTCTTTTCTTTTCTCTGTGGGTTTGATTCACAAGTCATGGTTAATACCACAGGCTTGGCCTCGCCTCCCCAACTCTGCCTTTTACCCGGGAGGGTCGCTGGTGTCCTTGAAACAAAATGCAGGCTTCTTATTGTCTGGGTTTTGGCTTTCTCTGCGTATCTCTCAAAGTTTCCTGGAGGCAACAACCTCCTGCAAGGATGTCCAGAGTTTTCCAGCCCCTCACTGTGGTCCCTCGATCGGTCGTCCTGCTCCAGTGGGTTTCGCCTTCACCCCAGAAGATCTGCTCCTTGTCATGTTCCACCTTGCTCAGAGTGTGTCTCCAAGTTCTGCCTTTTATCTGTGTGGGGGCAGCTAATCTAATGGGTATCAGATGTAAGTGATTAAGGTCAAGTTCCTGACTTTGACTGACCTTATTAACGGGACATGTCCTATGGTATGTGTAAGGGTTAGTCTCTTTTCTCTCAGTTCTCCTCTTCCCAGGCACAATGTTTGTGTAGAAAAGGGGGGGAGTTGAAATGCTCACCATCGGTTGTCTCACCTCTACTCCCCAAAGATGCCTCACCCAGGTGATCCTCCTGCACTTGTCCACCTCTAGGGTCTGGATCCAAAGGCGATGGCCGTGCCCTGGCCACCAAAGAGAGAGATCCCCGGGGAATAGCAAGTGAGACACCCTTTGGTTTCTCACAGAAGAGAGAATTATTGCACACCTTTCTGCCCCTGTAGTGTCTGTCCTTAATTTCCTAGCTTCCCTCATAGAAGGCGGCAAAGCTTTCAGGACGGTCGGGGTGTATACGTCAGTGATATCGACAGTACACATGGCCGTGGAAGGGGTTCCTTTAGGCGGGGAACACGCGGAAGTGGTTAGGCTTATGAAGGGAGCAAAGTTTTGAGTCCTGCCGACCCCCAAATACACAAATCTATGGGATGTGGCAGCAGTACTTGGATTTCTTGCACAGTGGCCAGCAAATAAGTATCTATCGGTTTTGCAGCTTTCGGGAAAGCTGGCGATGCTGTTATGTCTACTGTTGTGCAGGCGAGTCTCGGACGTCAGAAGTTGGTGTCATATTGGATTTTGAACTCTCTATGAAACAACATGTCTCAAGTGTGCGTTCATCTTGTGGATATATCATCAAGTTATTGTATCAAATTGAGCCATACCTCTGCATCAAAAATAGGTCTCTTCTGGCCACGGGCCTTATCAATTCGTGCCTTGATTATCAGCACCTCACAATTCAATCTCGCGCGTCTGCAAACGTCACAAAACAGAGCCGTTAGTGCAATGTTTGGTCTGGGCAAGAATGATCATGTATCTACCTACAGAAAAAAAGTTACATTGGCTTCCGGTCAAACAAAGAATCAGACATAAGTTACTTTCCTTGACCTAGAAATGCCAGAATGCCACCGCTCCTGTCTATCTTGAAAGAAGAATTTCTCGTGCTTAACCTACCAGAGCCTTGTGCTCTAATAATTCATGCTCACTATATCAACCTTGCTTTCGACTAAAAAGGTTTGGAGGGTGGGCATGGCCTGGCTGGATCTTAGTGGAGGTGTAGTCTCTGAGGCTCTGCAGCCCTGCTAGCTTACCAGCCTGCTGCATGCCGATATAGCGAAGACGGAGCAGGGCTTTAGGTAGATTCCTGTGGTAGAAGCTGTCGCCCAGCAGTTGATGGTATTTAAGGTCCCGGGGGGCCTCAGAACGTGTGAAATTCAGCTCTCTTTGGCCGGAGACGGGCCAGCAACGAAGAAAAGAAAACGGCCACTATGATCCAGCGCAGCGCTGGAGGAGGAGCGTTTTAGGCGCCGAAGTGAGGGGCACCTGCATGTAGGCAGGGAAAGAACCTCTGCCGGGGAGCACATTGTACTCAGAGTGAAGCCGATCCTCCACCTCGCACATTGAATATCACGGCAGAGTATCCTGAGGTGGCCGCACTGTTTGAGGCCTGCATGACCGGTGACTAGAGGGGCACTGACCCTTCCACGAGGTGAGCTATACGGCAGAGGGCCCGGTGGCAGCAGCCTCATCAGAATCCCCGGGACTACCAGGTATGAGTGGAGCACTGTGTGCCAGTCAGCAGGAGTGTTCTTTTCCCCTTATCTAACTCTGGGGAGGAGAGTGACCCACAGAGGACACAACGCACGCCCAGCAAGTGCTGAGCTGAGAAGCGCAGTAATTAAAGACCTTAGCAGCCAGAGCCCTTCACAATGGGCTTTTAAAGCCTGTGAGTTGTCAGGAACCAGAGGGGAAGAGTTGGTGAAGCACCCACAAGAGTCCCAATGTCACAGAAGCCCAGCACAGGGAGAAGGCAATACCGGGTGCTAACTCACTGAGAGTTACCCCTGAACTCAGAGCCCATACAGATTTACACCATCATAAGCAATTAGGTTTGAGAGGCCATTGCACGTTCACCCACGTACCGACAAACCGAGGAAGATTTGGGGTCAGATTTCTCAGAAAGCTGGCAGCAAAATGCCTGCAATGCAAGGAAAACTGAGAGAGTAAGCAACATTCCCAGCAAAGTCGCACTGCACAGAGATTCCCCCTCCCCGGTGGAGGCCTTGTTGAGCTGCATGATAGCTTTGTCTGTTTCTCTCTGGTAGGAAGCTGGAAACCAGTATAAAACAAGGGATAATAGCATCAGAAAAGCCTCTCATCCCGCTTCAGCCGAAAAGTTCTTGATACAACCCCTGTTAGGATCTCCTCTTTATGGGCAAGATGAAGACAGGCAAGGCAAAGGAAAAATCAGGAGCCTATATCAGGGGCATGCTCCAACACCCGCAACCACTATCGGAGCCGTCGCCA
The DNA here is from genome assembly GCF_040938575.1 of Ambystoma mexicanum. NCBI lineage: Eukaryota > Metazoa > Chordata > Amphibia > Caudata > Ambystomatidae > Ambystoma > Ambystoma mexicanum. The sequence continues at coordinate 1,493,071,390 of NC_090929.1, read as the reverse complement.
GCACTAGGTGAGGAAGCCCAGCCCGCCACTAAAGTGGACATTTTCCTCCTCAACAAAATTAATCTAAACTAGATGACCTGGAAACAGACTTTTGTGAGCATGCGCAATTCCATGGTCAGCTCGAGCAAAGGGTGGCAGCACTGGAAACCTACTGACTGGCGACAGAAGAGAAACTTGAGGATGCCGAAAATTGTTCCCGCAGGAACACTATACGAATAACAGGAGTGCCGAGGAACATCTGAGACCGTGACCTAGAGCGGTATGTTCATGACCTATTCCAAGACATAATCTGAGACGAAACGGCAGATCTTACACTGGTCCGCACACACAGAGTGTTCTCCAACTTTCAGACAAGACAAAATCTCATTCCAGATGTCCTAGTGCGTGTCCATTGTTTCAAAACTAATGATCTCCTCTTTCAAAAGGCTATAGCGATGGGTGACCTACTATTGCGAGGATCAGCTATACAACTGTTCCAAGATCTCTCTCAGGGAACAATACAACTCTGCAGACATATGAAGCCGTTGACCACTAGGCTCTCGGAAAAGGGGATCCGATACAAATGGGGCTATCCGTCCCGGATTATGTTCCAAACGGATGTGACCCAACATCAATTTTCATCACTCAAAGCGGCGGTGGATACCCTGAAAATCCCTGAAGTTGATATACATGTGCCGGAAGAACAGAGTCAGAAGCCTTGGTAACTCCATGGATGCAATCAAAGTCAAGGAGGAGTAGACGCCGCAATCATAGGAGACCTTCAATTGACAAAAGAGAAACAAGCAGGGGCGAAGAAGCACCAGACTGAAGGACAGGCTATGAGCTCTAATATAATCTAGCTCCTCTAGGAATGACACAGTGACTTCTGTGGGTTCAGGAACCTCGGGTCCATGATGCTAAGGTGCTGCTTACCAAGGGAAATAACTATAAAGGCAGCAGCAGGTTGATTATTTTGTGACCATTTATATTTATAAGGGTGATAGGCAATGTTCCCTCTAATTATTTTGCTCTATGTGCGGAACTGGTTTGCTGTTGTGCGCACATTATTTTACATGTGCGCAACTGACTAATGAGGTAAGCCACTTTGTGAGCGTGCGTTTGTAGTGAACTACCGTCACAGAAGAGAGTTTGGAAAGTAATTTCCTCTTCCCGGCCACTTCGATTCTTGACAAATCTTACAATCTTACTACACTTTTTACAAACACAAAGGCTAAAATAGAATATGTTATATGTGATTAAACAGAAAACTCAACCAGTCCAAGACTTCAGCATCTGCCACAGTACCTTGCAAATGTTTTATGCCACTGGTAAATCACTCATGTGTACTACAAAACACAAGTATATGTCGTCAAACTGATGTGGCTGCCAAGAAATTCAGACAGGAGTTCAAGTGTCACTTTAATGAAGTAATTCAAGGGCCAGGAGAACATGCATCTAATAATTTGTGTAAGGATGATAATTGCATCAGAATAGCTGCACCTCAGAATATGATGATCAAATATTCCTGTGCATCTGCTTACTATCCACATTACGTTGTCCTTTGGGTATTGATAACACCAGCCTTACAGCTAAGAGAAATATAGACCATCCATTTTTACTCCCTAAATATGAAAATGTGCCCACCAAAAATGAGAAACAATGAACATTTTGTTTCATCAACCCACAAAGCTCCACTGATATTTTGTCGGATTGGTGACCAGTAGAGCAGTGGCATAGGAACTAATATTAATGCCTGAACTCAACAGGAATTTTAAGGGGAAGAACATCTTTTAATAATCAGAAAGTATTCCTATTGGCAAAGCTAATCACTTTTTTACTCCCTGAAAAATCATTTAGGTCCAGGTAGGGAGCAAAATCTGATTAGAGCCTTGCTTGTAACCCCAACATAGAAAATGAAATGACAGGCGACATAAATATATAAGAATATCACATATATATGCCTTTTAAGTTAATGGCATCAAATCTTGAGAGATAGAACAGATTGAGTCCCTTCGTCTGTAAATGTGGATCCCTTTTCTGTAATTCTTTGTTATGAGTTAAACAAGATGCAGGGAGATGCTAGAGACGATACAGAGTGCATGGTTATATTGAAAAGACCTTAGCAGTTGAGCATAGAAAGAAAAAGGTGCTGTTGTCTAGACGGGTACTAGAATTTCCTATCCTTTAGCAAACGAGCAACACATTTCCTTCAGTGTACTGCCGAAACTTCTGACTTGGTTTTTTTAATTTGCTGCTTTGATCATCACCCGCAAGAAGTGATGACCTGTGTTCTTCCACTCTTACCCTTCCCCGGCCCCTGTGGTTGCCTACAATACTAGTTGATAGAGCACTGTAAAACGTGAGGGATTGTAGTAGTAAGCACTCACTGGGATATTTGCAGAGCCACAATACTTTGCAAGCAAGGCATATTTAATGCCTCAACATATTATGTGCATTTTAAGAATGCCATGACTCTGCATGTACGCAATTATTTTGCAGCGCATACAAGATTGTTTGCAACATACCCCACACTTATATCATTGTGTAGGATTACGCAGTGCTCAGTGAAACAGTTTTTTGCATAGCAGCGAGTTACCATATAATGTATGATGATCTATGCCCAAAGGAACTCTGAACACTTGGAAACGAGGCAGATTGTGTAAAATCATTCTCCTGTCTGACTATCCGGTGCCCTGATAATATGGACGGGTAATCCCAGGCATAGTTCATACTAATTATCCCTTGTTGGCAAAGTAAATTATATTGCAATGTAGCTCTCTACTTATAGGGTAATGTTATTAATGCTAAAGTAGGAGCCGCTGAGCGTCACATTTGTCTTCTAAAAATCCTTATAGGGCAAATTCATATTTGAGTTTTATAATGTGTTCACTAGCAAGGGCGCTGCTTCAAAGCACTTGCGTCACATATGTACAAAGAAGAGGAAGTATGGGATAAGGTTACACATCCAGGTGGCCTGCTTATTTACAGTCAGTATCCAATATTTTAGCTGGTAGTTAGATTGTATCGTGCTTTTGGTAAGACACAATGAGTAACAGAAATTCTGGCACTTGAACGTTATTCCTGTTATTCGTATCATTCATATTACAACAAACATAAAACCATATCATATCAAGTGGATGTAGGTACACATCTGCTAACCTTTCGCAGAGCCAAGAGAGGAGGAGTCAAGGTTGTCCGGTACTATCTTAATGTGCTCTGGGGCAGAAGTTAGAGTCATAAGGTCAAAGCGTGGTAGAATCAAGTTTAGGAGTCATAGGTGGGGAGGGAACATTATGGTTAATGTGTGCAGGCGTATCTTGGTTAGAATCTTCTGTTAATGGAGCCAGTTTTTCATATTAGTTTTTAACCTCTTATGTGTGTATTTTGCTTTTAGGGATTTTAGGTGTTTATTGTCACCCTTGCATAGTAGCGTAATGCAAATTAGCAGAATATCAAGAATAGTTGCTTATTTTAAGAGAAAGCTCATTTCAATTAATTGCTGTGGCTTGTGCTTTATTACATGATTTTGAATATCTGAGAATTGTCTGTGTGCGCTGCTAAAAATCTTCTGAGCGGCACCCAGAAGGAAGCTGGGCAAGCGCACATGCGCACAGCTTAGAGGGAACACTGGTGATAGGAACATGTGCCCTTATTCAAGCAGAGTGCTTGATGTTCACCCCATACATGGTTGTTTTGGTTGGGTTTTTTATAGTATTCTCCCCTCCCACCGCCCCCTTTCTGTTTTAGTTTTTTTTGGTGTGCGGCCATACATCCCGAGAGGTAACTGGAAGTATAACTTACCCCAGAGTGGGAAAGGAGTGCACTATCCTAGTGGGAGGAGTGGGTGTTACAGAGTCATAATTGTGAACTTGGGTTTGTTTAAGAGAATGGTTCCTATGTGTTGGAATAGATTGCTGACATGCATGACACAGGTATAGATAATGGCTGACATACAAATTGTATCCATAAATGTCCAGGGGCTCAACTCACTGAGGAAGAGGAAAGGAGTCCTCTCGAAATTAATAGAGCTCAAAGGAGACATCGCTCTTCTTCAAGAAAATAATTTTTTGGGCTGGGATGAGATTAGGATGAGATCTCGCTGGTTCCCACATCAATACTTCGCCTCCTCAGCTACTAAGAAGGCTAGGGTAGCCATCCTAATAGTGAAATCCTTACACTTTGAACATGTGAAAATGGTAAAAGACGTCATGGGCAGATATGTAGGGGTTGTTCTAAGCATCGCAGGAAAAGATCTTACAAAAGTGTCAGTGTATGGTCCTAATCATCAACAGGCCCAGTTTTATACAGACGTATTTCCTCAAATAGCACAATTCCAACAAGGGGAGCTAATATTGGGAGGTGATTTTAATCTGGTGTTGGGGCTGGGGCTGTGGATAGATCACATCTGGAGTCCTCAGCTGAGACGGCAAAGGCAGCCCCCCTCAAAAGGGCAATGGCCGACTTCAACCTGGTTGATGCATGGCAGAAATTTCATCCTCAACATCGAGATTATTCCCATTTCTCCCATGTGTATTGTACCTACTCTAGAATTGATTACTTTCTGGTGTCTCATTCCCTGGTGTCCGAGATCTCGGCAGCCACTATAGAGGTAGCTTTAATATCAGATCATTCCCCTATCACAATAAATTTGGAAGGATATGGCATGGGAGACAGGAAGTCCTTGGGATGGAAGATGAATGATTTACTGCTCACTGATCCAGTCATATGCTCTGACATTACAAACGGATCACACAGTACTTTCAAGAAAATCTGACAGGGGAAGTGTCCTTTGCAGGGGTATGGGAGGCCCTTAAGCCCACATTAAGGGGGGAATTGATCAATATAGCTACAGCCCATAAAAACCTGTTATCCACCCAGAGAGAGCAAGCTGAGGAAAGAGTGGCAAAATGGGAATCTCAATATAAACATGATGGGGCAAGAAAAACATATTGTCAGCTCCAAGTGGCCAGGGCCGAGTTGAAGGCATTGTGGGTGGGGGACATCTTGCACAAATTACTCAGCACAAAACACTTTTATTTTGGCACCTCTAACAAAGTGTCCCGAATACGAGCCTAAAAACTCCAAGCGCAGCGAGGTAGCACGGTGATAGGTTCCCTGCAAGACAGCAGTGGTCAATTACATACTAAACTAAGGAATTCGAGAAAATACATATCCTGTCACAGTAATATTCCAAGCTATTTGCAGCTGACCCGTCCGCAGGGCGCCAATAGGAAGCCTTTATTCGAGAGGCTCAACCCCCGCAGATCACAGATGAACAGAGACAAGTTCTGGATGCACCGATAACAACAGAAGAAATAACACAAGCCATTTGTTTCCTCCCGGGTAATAAAGCACCTGGTCCAGACGGTTACACAGCCACCTTTTTAAAATTCTCAACAGTTCTTTCCCCTTACATTGCAACCTTGTTTATCTCCTTTGCGGAAACAGGCACAATCACACCTACTATGGGGGAATCAAACCTGACCCTGCTGGCTAAACCCGATAAGATCTCACCCTGTGCTCATCCTACCAGCCGATTGCAGTACTTAAAGGAATGGTTTGGTCAAAAAATGTTATTGTCCCTACGGGTCGGCCATGTGTTTTTAAGCCTAAGTCGCTCGATTTTACAAAAATTTCCTATGGACCTTACCCGAGTTTTCGTCCATTAACCGCACGCGAAAACAGGCACCAGGGCGCTGCCATTTTGTGATAATCCTATCACTTGCCCCATCGCCCTGGCTGACCTGCTTTTGCGGCACTAAATCATATCACCCGCCTCTGAGCCTGTCATCAGCAGACGCGTACTGCCCATTTCACAACGCCAAAGCACGTCTCGTGTCAACAATCGCTGCGCTTCAGCTAATGACGTGTCGCCATGGAAATGGCAAGACACCTCTTTCCTCAATAAGTATAAACAGACCGTTTCACAACACACAGCAGCAGATTTTCGATTCCATTCCTCTCTCTGTGTTACTTTGAGTATTCTGTGACTCGTTTCTGTGCTCTGGTCAGCTACCTTTGCCACTTGTAGCCCGTGGAAACACCTGTACCATCGCTATAAATTATTTTAGTTTGTTTACCACACAATGGCTACAATAATGCCCTACATGTAGGAGCCCGAATATACCGAGGAGGAACTACTGGAAAGGGAAACACGCGAAAACGATGGGGCTTCGGACGGCAGTTGGCAGGACGAATCAACAGATGAAGACACTGGACCTAGTCTCATGGACGGTGTTTCCACCTGGTGCACATGCAGTCAGTGCAAGCTAATGCCAACCGAGGAGGAGAACTGCTGCTGCTGCGAAAACTCGGGATGCGTGGCCTACATTTTGGAAGGTGAGCCACGACCGCAATGCATCACAGAGCTGCCAGACTTCAGGGCAGCCTGCCTCACACGGTCCGTGTTGAGGATAATGATGGTGCTTATGCACGAACTTCGCGCAACTGTTTGTCCTCGTAATCTGAGTAACGAGTAAGTGTAATCTGCTTGATATGCCACTACTATTTCATGGTCATCTCCTATATCCAAAATTACATCTACATATCATTGTAACGCATGAAAGTCGTTCAATAGTGTGCAATGTCTAGATGGCATTTGTGCGAGCAGAATGCCATTAGTTACAAGAATTGTCATTGACAACAAACATTTAATCAACTTATGTTGGTCATTTAAAAACAGTTTGTATCATTATTTTTCACAGGTGGTACCGGCTGGTGGCCTATCGTTCCTTTACATGGTGGCTTCACGGGAGGCTTTGACACCGCGTTCGAAGAGTAATACCCGCCTGTGCCGTTTGTGCCATAAGAGAAACTTTCCCGAGTGACAGCGGTCAGTACAGGGGATTTTCCCTCGCTGTGCTGCAACCTGACCTGTACAATGTGTAAAGTTTTGTATTTTTGTGCCATCAAAAAAAGAAACAAAATAAAACACCACATATATTTTAACAACGGTTGTTTTGATATTTTAAATGAATCAACTGTGTCTCCATTCAGCAGTCTTCCTGTGCCTTATCTGCACGCCCCAGGCCCATCCATCCCACCCCCCTCTATCAAAGGCGGTTTGCGCCAGTGGATGCGCGCTGCCATGTGGGGCTGTCAGGGGCGCGAACGGCCAAAGTGCCAAACAGCATGTACACTTCAAAAGGTATCCCACGACAAGGGCCCATTGCTCACTTGCCCTCCTCATACTCTGTTTCTCCAGGCAGGGCTCCCCCTTGAAGTAGGCCGCCCCCTGCAATCCACATAAGTGTGTCTCCATTCAGCAGTCTTCCGGTGCCTTATCTGCACGCCCCAGGCCCATCCATCCCACCCCCCTCTATCAAAGGCGGTTCGCACCAGTGGATGCGCGCTGTCATGGGGGGCTGTCAGGGGTGCGAACGGCCAAGGTGCCAAACATCATGTACACTTCAAAAGGTATTCCACGCCAAGGGCCCATCGCTCACATGCCCTCCTCAGACTCCGTGTATCCAGGCAGGGTTCCCCCTTGAAGCAGGCCGCCCCCCTGCAATCCACATAAGTGTGTCTCCATTCAGCAGTCTTCCTGTGCCTTATCTGCACGCCCAAGCCCATCCATCCCACCCCCCTCTATCAAAGGCGGTTCGCGCCAGTGGATGCGCGCTGCCATGGGGGGCTGTCAGGGGCGCGAACGGCAAAGGTGCCAAACAGCATGTACACTTCAAAAGGTATCCCACGCCAAGGGCCCATCGCTCACATGCCCTCCTCAGACTCCGTGTCTCCAGGCAGGGCTCCCCCTTGAAGCAGGCCGCCCCCCCTGCAATCCACATAAGTGTGTCTCCATTCAGCAGTCTTCCAGTGCCTCATCTGCACGTCCCAGGCCCATCCATCCTACCCCCCTCTATCAAAGGCGGTTTGCGCCAGTGGATGCGCGCTGCCATGAGGGGCTGTCAGGAGCGCGAACGGCCAAGGTGCCAAACAGCATGTACACTTCAAAAGGTATCCCACGCCAAGGGCCCATCGCTCACATGGCCTCTTCAGACCTCGTGTGTCCGGCCAGGACCCCCCCTCACGCTGGCCAGCCCCCGGCAAACCACATAATACCACGACATACACACGTCATTCATTCACAAACACACCACTGTTTGTAATACTTTATAAACCACTTCATATGTCTCATGAGAACATCTTTGTGCTTTGCAAGTCAACTTCTGAACGTGCTACCTGAGAACCACTGAGATCTATGCTAATCTGCTCGTCGTCGTGCTATCCGTGAACTTCTGTGACCGCTTCGAGCAAACTCGTCAGTGTGCTACCCGTGGCCATCTACCTGTTCCCCTGCAACATACTGCTCTGCTTGCTGAATCCAACTGTTTGTTGGTCAAGGTAAAGCCATGTATCCTAGTCATATTTCGCTGATTTTTAAATTTCTATCTATTTGCGAGTAGAGTACTCAATAGTGCTATGTTCATTGGTCTCATTGATATTGACTTGAGTTTCCATTGTTATGCTATCAATAGATCTATTTATTTTCATCTGTGTCAATTGTCATCGAATTGCATCCTTCGGGGGTCCAGTCTATAATGTAAGCATGTTTCCTTCTCGTGCAAGACAGAACATCCAAGGGACGAGTCACATGTTCAGAGTTTAGTCACATCATTTATACATTTCTGCAATTTATGCAAATACTAAGCCGCACATGATGAACTGGTATAGTTCCTGCGACCAAAACAAACCTTGCATTGAACAATGTATGGTTCATTTACTTTTGTATCACATTTTTATTCATCAAGATTGTATAATAATGTCGATATTTACTTTTCAGAATTTTCAACAATGCCTGCCTGTTCGATTAGCGGTTGCCCTTCGAAGACCCATGCTAAATCTGAAGGCACTACAATGCATGTATTCCCGAAAACTGTTGATCGAATAAGAGAATGGGTCAGGCATTGCGGATATCCACTGGATGAGGTGGAAAGTAGAGTCCAACAAGTCTTAGAGGACAAGAGGGGTGATCGATACCGCATCTGCAGCCGGCACTTTTCCTCGAACATGTACACAACATCTTGGGTAACAAAGAAGAATAAACGGCGAATGACATGAAAATTGCTCGCGAACGCTATTCCCACTCTATTCGTCCACATTCCGCCACTGGTGAGTCAAGTGTCTGGATTTAGCTTTAGGGCTTGCGGTAGTGTGGAGATAGCCGAATGGATTCATTGATATTTTAGGTGTTGTGTCCCTTGGAATACTTTCGACATTGATATGAGTGTATAGCTTTTTGAATAATGACATTTATCAATATATTCTTTTTCGATTTCATAACCCACAAACGAAATCTATATATGGGCACAGAGAACTGTGCTATATTGCGCATTTTCAATAGCATTACTCTCAAGTATTCGGTCTCCTTACATGGTAATCTGATCATATTTAGATATTCCTTGATTCTTTTAGACAATGCATCATTTGTGGTTATCTCTTTATATGTACCTGTGCCGTCGACCCCAAGTGTGTGTTATGTTTACAATATTGAAAACCATACTAATGCAAGTACTGTGTTTCAGGGAGACGACAGAGCTTCCTCTACAATTACAACATCCCTTGTAGGTGATGCAGATGTAAAGAAATCAGAGAAATAAGTCGATGAAATCTGATCATATTTAGATATTCCTTGATTCTTTTAGACAATGCATCATTTGTGGTTATCTCTTTATATGTACCTGTGCCGTCGACCCCAAGTGTGTGTTATGTTTACAATATTGTAAAAATACCATACTAATGCAAGTACTGTGTTTCAGGGAGTTGCTGATGCCTGCTCTCCAATACAACCATTCATGGCAGTCCATGCGGAGCCAGAGGTATGGATACTGACAGTTCCATCGAACTAGATCATCAGAGCTCGAATACTTGTCATTTGATTGTTCTACAGAATGTTTAATTCGTGTTTACCTATGAGATGTACCTGTGTGTTCGTTCTCACGTGTGTTTTATGTTTTCAATATTGTGATACATAGTAATGAAAGTACTATGTTTCAGGGAGTCGATGGAGCGTCATTCCATGCTGTCTATGTGGATACAGAAAATATATTCATTGCAGCGCAAGAGGAAGGGAAGACATGCGGAAACGAATCGGAGCAACAGCGTGCAGATGTTGAAGTTCGAATCAAGAAAGTTGCAAAGAAAAGAAACAAAAATAAGGTTAGTTACAAACAGCTCATAATTTTAGGAATTGTTTTGTGTTGGGGACTATATTATGTTTTTTTCCTGTCAATTGTACTATACTTTATATTGTGTTTAAAATGAACATCCCTTTTCCAATCTGTCCTCTAGTTACCCGTGGGTGTACGAACTATACATACACAGACAGTGAAGCAAATGAGAGATGTTGCTTGCCAGACCATTTACACCATAGAGGAACTATTAATTCAGACGCGGCGTGTTGAGACTCGGGATGCTCATGTCCAATGGCCAGAACATGAATTGAATGTGTCCGGAGAATCCAGTAAAGTTGTATTGGACCATTGCTACAGTTCGACTGCACCACCAACAGAAGATGATACTGAATGTATTGAAGATAGCTCTGAAGTAGTCGCAGATCAATTCACACAATCTACACCCGCCAAAAAAATGCCACCCAAAAAGCTGTCGACAATGTTGTGTTCTCCCATCAATGCTGAAGTAACAGATGTTGAAATGACAGAGAATGAACCAGCAGCAGCACCCAACGACGCATCAGAACTTGATATCAGCGATATTTCTTTCGAATTTGTTGATATGTCCTCAACGGCACAGTCCGAAACAACTTTCACGCCGGATGACAGTCTAATGAAAGAGGGCAAATACATAGTATTCGACAGTTGTTTGATGGATATTATAAGTATGCTGAAATGTGGGCATTCAGTTGTAGGGGAAGTATGTGGGGAGCCATTGATGTGACTCGTCAAAAACAAGGCAGTAACGTCAAAATACATGCCGCCTGTAGATTAAATCATGCATTCCATTGGTCTGCACAACCGATGCTGGGGAAGCTTCCAGCAGGCAATCTACTGTGTGCAGTTGCCTCACTTTTTAGTGGGTCCAGTTTTAGAAAGTTAGAGTCTTTCTTTCAGTTTGTGGGACTCCATTTCATTTCTAAAACGCAGTACTACAAATACCAGCATGATTATCTGTTTCCGGCCATTAGTGATGCTTGGAAAATTGAACAATTGTCTCTAGCAAGTACATTCAAAGGGAAACGATTCAGGCTAGCCAGCGATGGACAGTGCAACACCCCTGGAATTTCTGCCAAGTAGTGCACCTACCACTTTCAGGACATGGATAGTAAGAAAATTGTGAGTTCGGTGGTCGTGCAGGTGTCCCAATGTAAATTCTCAGTGGCCATGGAGAAACTAGGATTTATAAAATCATTGCAATATCTACAATCAAGGGGAATGCACATCGACCTCATAGCCACGGACAGACACGTTTCAATTGCCAAGACAATGAGAGAGCAGTTACCACATATTAAACATCAATTTGACGCATGGCATCTTGCTAAATCAATCAATAAGAAAATCTCGGCTGCAGGGGAAACAAAAGGTTTTGAAAGTATTTCACAGTGGTCCCAGTCTATCAGCAACCATCTTTGGTGGAGCTCCAAAACTTGTGAAGGGTCAGTGGAAATCCTACTTGAAAAATGGCGGTCACTGATGCACCACTGTACCAACGTTCACCGCTGGACAGAAAACCAACATTTCCACCAATGTGAACATGGCCCTTTGTCCACAGAGGAGGCACGGAAGAAGAAGTGGTTCATTGCATCTTCACCTACACACAAAACCACTGAGAAGAATGTTTTCGATAAAACTCTATCAAGAGATTTGAGGAGACTGACAGAATTCTGTCACACGGGAGAATTGGAGGTGTTCCACAATATGTGCCTAAAGTACAGGCCAAAGCGATTGCATTTCAGCTTACAGGGCATGAAACATAGGACTCTACTAGCGGTCTTGGCCCATAACGAGAATGTGGGGCATGAACAGTCTAGGACTACGGGAAATGTAGGGATGCCTCGCTACACTACGACCTTTGGAAAAAGAACTAAGAAATGGGGGGTAAAACCAGTATATGAGGAAATGGAGTTCGACTTTGTTAAAGGCCTTATTGTTAGTGTACTAGATAAGCACAGATATGGAATTTTGAGCGTTTCTGTGCAGAGCACTGATGCATTACCACCAAACATTGCCACTGTGCCATGTCCACCCAAAGCAGAGCTCGTTGAGAAGTTCAAATCCCGGTTTAAATAAATCATTTTAATCTGATTGTCTTTTTGAAAATAATGTTATTGTACAGTGTGCATACAAAGTATGCTAACCCTAAAGCCTCCATTCACCATCCTGGGTGGCGAACAACATGGGTGTCATCTATGACTTCTCTCTCTATTCACCTCATATCGCTGACCTTGTGAATATGTGTATGTATATATTTTTGTTGCTGTAACTAAGTTTCACAATCTCATTTAAATGCTGTGCACTGTTAACCGAGGGGAGGCTTGCGTATTGAAAATAACAAAACAAATAAACAATAAATGTCACTTTCAACTCAACTCCTCGGGTACTTTATACTTTCCCTGACCTTCCCCCAAAAAAGTCAATGTCTCCATAGTTATGGTTCTCTAGGGCTGCAAAGCTCGCGGACAACGAGGACAAAATTGGGGGCCTTAGAATGCGCCAAGCGAGGCGTTGCAGATGGGAGAGAAGCCAGTTCGCATTTGCACATTGAGGCCTAGTACAAACATGGAGTCGAAAATTCAAGTTCTCACAGATGGCTTTAGACGGGATGTTGCAAAGTAAGAATGTACGCTCATGCAGAGTGAAGGTCAGCGGCTTTGATTTTTTGCTTGCGTGCTGAAGAGGCCCGCAAATCGCACTGGCAGTATAAGGTTCTATTTTTTTTTACCTTGAGAGACAGGGACCATGCCGAAAGGACTTCATTTGAAGGAGGGGGGCAATAACGTAAGAGACGATAAGGCTGAAAATTCTGAAACTAGACCGAGTTTCATGTTAGTTCAGTATATGAAAAATCATTGGCACGAACACAGTGGGATTTACGGATTGCATTACGCAAAGATACAATGGAAATGGCAAATATAATGTAAGTAACTCTTTAGACGCTTTTATACCGGAATGAATGAATTAATTCATGAATGAATGAATGAATGAATGAAGAGCAAGTACATTTGTGGGGTCGTCTTTCTACCGGGCACATGTGCATGCATGTGCCCATTCGACACGCATGTAGACAAACAGTCGTTTCTCAGTGGTTCAACGGTAAAAAAAATCATTAGTTGGTGTCTTTCCCTCAATTTATTTCGTTAGTTTTCGCATTGCTTTTAGAGCCGAACATACTCCATTGCACTATCCTCGCAAGCAAATAGTTTCAGCTTGCCCGTAATAAATAAAATGAATAATAGTAATAAAGATCGGCTGGTGAGACTAATTTCAATTTTTATGTTTTCTAAACAGGTACATCCTACCGTATTGCCACTGCCACCTATTCCAGACCCCGGCAGACAGATTTTTCAACCGCCAGCTGCAGCTTCTTGTAAACAACTGCACTACATTGACCATTTTATGGTACGATCGCCAAGGAGCCATATGCCCTTACGCGGTACTAGTGGCTAGAAGCAACATATCGACCTTTACGGTGGCCTAGTGCCTAGTTGATGGAACAGCCTTGCGGGTCACCGTGCGTCTAAAGTGCTTCTTTTAACGAAAACCAACACCCTGTGTACCATAAAGGAAGAGCTCATGACTCAAGATAAACTTTTCCGGATTTGCAGATCGAGAGAAAAGAAAAAAAATTCCATTCCGATTTAATATGCCAATTGCTGAATATTCTCTAAACATTTAATGTCAAATAAATGTACTTTACCAAATGTACCGTATTGCTGTTTGATTTTAAAGTACAGTTTCATATTCCGAATTGTGGCGCGCTGTTTTGTGAGTTGATCTGTGTTGGTTTATGGGTTCTGTGTGAAGTCGCGTAGAAGACGACTGGGCGCGTTTGCCTACGGAGCACAGTAACGTCACGGAGAGAGGCAGGGAATATGAATGTTTTGATACTGTCAGGCTCAGGGGCGGGGGATATGATTTAGTGCCGCAAAAGAAGGTCAGCCAGGGGTATGGGGCAAGTGATAGGATTATCACAAAATGGCAGCGCCCTGTGCCTGTTTTTTGTGTGCGTTTAATGGACGAAAACTCGGGTAAGGTCCATAGGAAATTTTTCTAAAATTGAGCAACTTAGGCTTAAAAACACATGGCCGACCCGTAGGGACAATAACATATTTTGACCAACCATTCCTTTAATTACGATTCCCGAACCTATTCAAAGGTATTGGCCACAAGATTGGGCCAGGTTTTACCCGAACTGGTGTTGGCAGATCAAACAGGGTTAATAATATTGTGCGCCAAGCACATGACAACATCCGGCATACAATAGACATCTCGGGCTGGGCGCAAAAACACAAGCGAATGATGGCCTTACTCTCCATCGACGCTGAGAAAGCAGTTGATCGAGTTGATTGGTCATATCTGTCTAAGGTTCTTGAGGCGTTCGGGCTGGGCCAGCATTTTTGTAAACTGATACTGGCCAACTTTGTATTACCATCCACAAGGATTAAAGTAAATGGGATTCTCTCCAGCCCAGTGCACTTACATAGAGGTACTCGCCAGGGGTGCCCATTGTCCCCATTATTATTCGCCCTGTCTATGGAACCACTGGCCTCTTTGGTGCACTCATTCAGTGGCATTAAAGGGAACTCCTCTTTTATACGCGGGACTCCAATACCACACTACCACACATTATTACACTGCTGGAACGTTTCCGCAAGGTCTCAGGCTTTAAAATTAATTTAACAAAATCAACTATACTTACATCACAGAGTTACCAGACACGGTTACACAGCTGAAAAGAGACCTCCCTCTCTTTTGAGCCCCACACACCTTGAAATATTTAGGGGTGCACTTAACTGCAAAATAGGTCGACCTTTATATGGCTAATATCATCCCATTATTTAATAGACGCAAGCGAGATCTATTACGATGGGGGTTCGGAAATTCCCTGGTTTGGGAAGATGACAGCAGTTAAAATTACTTTTGCAGCGGTTGCTTTATGTCTTCCAGGCAGGATACCGAAAACGCCTCTAAAGGATCTACAATAACAGATATTTAATTTTATATGGTCCCGTAAGAGGCTGAGAGTAGCCAGACACACACCAATGGCACCCAAAATGGCGGGGGGGGCAAGCGGTACCAGATATTGAAAGCTATCTGTACGCGGCTCTGCTGGCACCAGTTTTGGAGAGTCAAGCAGCATCTCAAACATAGGAAATTAAACATTTGGTGAACATCGAGCAGGAGGTCACAGGGACCTCTCTCCATGAGACATGATGGGTTTACCCCAACATTCGCAAGATAGTGGTACGGGGTCTCCCAACCTCAAATGCCACACTGGAATATTGGGACAAAATGGGGCATAAATATAAGATGATAACATTTCCCTCGCCTAGGATGAGTTTGTGGGGCAATAGAGAATTCCCCCGGGTTTATATAGGAGAAGATGTACCCGCGGGAAAGAGGGAGGCCTACATACACTGGGTCAGCTGTATAGGGATAACAGTTCTCTCACATTTGAGGAGTGTAAGCAGGCTTATATGGTGGAGGAAAGGGAAAGGTTTGAGCATCTGCAGATATACCACTGGATCACCCAACCACGCTTAGCACTTAAGGGGAAACGCAAGACCACTACCTTTGAGGACCTGTTTCTTGGTGATCCCCCCAGAGCTAAGTTAGCAACTCTCTACAAGGTGCTCAATAAGACCAGATTTAAACCCCCACACACATATATGGTCAGATGTGAAGGGGATATGGGTAGGCCTATAGATGATCTTATGTGGTTTAATATTTAGGCGAGGGACAATTTTGTATTTATTTGTATGTATTAGGTTTATATAGCGCTTTACACCAAAGCACTTTACATGAAACAACAAGAATACATTAGAATAAAATGGAAGTATTATTGTACAACATGAGACAAACCATCAAAAGCAATATATAGAACAGTTTTCAGAAGAATGTAAAGAGAAACTGAACTGGGGAAGAGTAAGAGGGAATCAAGTTTAAGAGGAAGGGGAATGCAGAAGATGAGCTTTCAAGGAAGAACGGAAGGAGGTGTAAGAGGAAATGGAGCAGATAGAGAGAGGTAGAGTGTTCCAGTGTAGAGGGGCAAGGAGCTAAAAAGAACAGAAACGAGAACAGGCAGAAGGGGAAGGAGGAACAGTAAGTAGGAAGAGATCAGCAGATCTGAGGGGGCGAGTGGGAGCATAGAATGAGAGGAGATAGGAAAGGTAGGGGGGGCAAGATCATGAAGAGATTTAAAGACGAGACAGAGGAAGTTAAAGGGAAGCCAGCCAAGATAAGAAAGCGAAGAGGAAATGGAATCGTGAGGAGAGAGAAGGCAAAGGGTACGGACAGTAGAGTGATAGAGGGATTTGAGGGGAGCCAGGTGAGAGGCAGGGAGGCCAAAGAGGAGAGTGGAGCAATAGAGAAGGCGAGAGAAAATTAGGGAAGAGATTAAGAGTTTAGTGGCATGGAAGGTAAGGGAGGAGCAGATTTTACGAACATTGAAGAGGTGGAAGCGATAAGCACGGCAGGTAAGGGAAATGTGGTGGGTAAAGGAGAGGGAGGAATCGAAGTGAAGGCCAAGATTGTGAGCGGAGGAAGAGATGGGAAGATTAGAAGGGGGAAGAGAATAAATGGAGGGGGAGAGGGAGCAAGACCGGAGTAAGAGGGAATAAGACATCTCAAGCAGTTCACCTGAGGGAAAATAGCTTTAAACTAATATTCCGATGTATCTTGCCCTGGAGCGTATACATAGAATTACCCCAACCCTCCCCCCACTTGTTGGCAGTGCAGCACGCCCCTATGCTTCTTCTTCCACATGTGGTGGGAATGCCACCAAGTGCAAAGGTTTTGGCTGACCATAGTCACCAAGATTAAAGAAATATGTGGGCTTGAATTGGAAATGGACCCGCTAGTTCTACTCTTAGGAAACGAAGACGTGCAGGGACACTATAAACTAACTGCTAGAAGCTCCAAATTGGTCACCTTCTTTTTAGTGGCAGGGCGTTTGATAATCGCATAACACTGGAAGCCGAAGAACACACCAGGCACAAAAGAATGGTGGCCCAACGTATGGTATATAGCTGCCATGTCTAAAATAGAGGCAGCAATGCAGGGAACAATGACGACATTTTTGTCGGATTGGGCCCCACTTATCACATTTGTAAATGCATCTGACAACCCAAGCATTCACCACAAACCTCACGAGATGGCCACCTTTTCATTACTATAGTGTATGAAACCGCATGCCCTGCTTTGTTCCAATTATACGCCAACACAAACTGTTTTGTTTTGAATTGATTTGTTTACCTTTCGTTATTATCCAGTATTTTTTCTGTTTTACCCGTTGTTTTGTTTGGAACCCTTAAAGATTAAGAGATTGAAATGAGTGCTTGTCATTATTAAATGGTTAAAATGTATTTTTTTAAAAAAGGTCAGGTGCAACACAGCACTATTTTGGCCGAATGCTAATGCCAGTTGTGATCTTATTGATAGACAATAATAAGCTTCACTGTAGCCTTTGGACTGTATTGGCACTGATGTTATGGTGACGAAACTGCTGTTGTACATGACTCAAATAACCGTTAATGACAAAAAAATAAAAAAGGTTTGGAGGTACTTGCTTTGAGGTTTGTGCTCCCCAGGAATGCAATACACTCCCTCAGGCTTGTAAACTGGTCTCTACACTTCTGGTCTTTAAAAAGGCCATCAAAACACTGCACTTTAACTCTGCTGACTAGGCCCCTACCCCTTTTCTTTGCCTGACCTGCTTCTTCTGATCTACCGGTCCCTTTTATTTTATCTGCGCCCTGAGGCCAATGGGCGTGTAGCACATTGAAGAATTAAAAATAAATAAATAACTAAATAAATAAATTGGAGGTAGATAGAAAGATGTTTGGTCCGGATGGAGTTAAGTTACCTTCATCTTGGCGAAAAGGACTAAGACTAACTCCTCCTCCATTTCGTATCCATACCTCCCTGGACAGCCACAACCATGCGTGCCGGCATGCATCCAGGAGAATAATGCCAGGATGGCAGCGTTTCGGCTTGCTCGAGTTACACAGCTGCTGATAGCTCGCAGGGCACCTTAAAAGCTCGATGGGTGCAAAAGATCATGCAACAACCGGGGATCGACCTTTCGCAATTCGGGGCGCGATGACATCCAGAGCCTTTACGGCGGGAGTGTCTCTCGCAGACATCCTGCGAGCGACAGACTGATCGAGCGACAGCACGTTTAAGACTTTCTATTTCAAACCAGTCTCATCAGTAGCTGGAACAGTGGTGCAGAGCTTTGAACAAGCATAATTCTCGCCTCTGGTCTTGACATAGAATGAAGATTACCTAGGCTTACAACACTGGGAGTTTTGATTCTATTAAAGACACAGAGGTGAGCATAACTCTCCCATCCAGCGCATGCAGCGTAATATCCAGGGCTCAAGTCAAGGGTACACCTTTTGCAAAGGGTGGACTCAGTCCCGCCCAGATAAAATGAGAACCATTGAATGTTTTCATTGAATTTATTAATTAAAGCCGACCTCGGGGCACAAATCACAGTATTCAGGTTTGCGGGCCGGACACTTCACCACCGCACTATATGACCTGATGAAAAATAAACAACTAAAGGTGAAATGGCCCATTTCCGTACTGCAAGTTCCAGGGAAAACATTTGTATTGGTTCTCAGAGTTTAAAACATGCACACTTTTTAACGTTTTCAAAAACACTATTAGAAAAAAATATCCTCTCTTGGTTTTGTGTGTGTGTTGATTTTATGAAAGGCAAATGCCATTCGTCCTGTCCAAAGCCAATTTAAAGAAATGTGCATATTTCACATTGATATGCTAATTTCTGGAGTCGTCCTAATGCATTTGTTGATGAGTCCCCCCACTTAAATTTTTAGGACTTGACTCCTGGTAATATCACATTGTTTTAACTTTGTACTGTTTGCCTTTATGGGAAACAGGGCAGGGCTTTCCCTTCCCCTAAAAGTGTTCTTTCTGATCTGACAGGAGATGACCAGAAGAACAGCTAAGTGGGTAAGATACAGGAAAGTTTGGCTGGCTCGAATATGGAGTGAGAGGACCTTTTTATGGGATACTGGGATCCTGAGGAGCTTATCAGGACTTTTCGTGGACTTTTGAATGATGTTTACGCAGTTGCAACACTCAAGTTTCAGTTCAGAGCATCCAAAAAAGAGGAGGAGCCAGAGACAGGATGTAGCTTTGGTGCTGCAGAGACAGGAAGTGTGAAGGACTACAGAAGTGGCTCAGTAAAAAGGAAAATATCGTTTTTTTTTAAAGAGAGAAGTGTTATTGTTTTGTGTTTAAAGTTGAAGCTGCTTAAGAGTAGTAATTAAAGAGATTGAAGCATAATGCTCACCTCCGTGTCTTTAATAAAATCAAGACTCACATGTAAGCCTAGGTAATTTACATTGTGAAAATGGAAGTTTGAAACATGCAAGCTTGGAAAGTAAAGTGGGACAAAATAAGGTGTGAAATGCACATTTTTTTTAAATTCAATAAAAACGTCTACAATGCAATGCATGTTAAATAAACTCTAATAAAGCATAAAGGAGTTTGCAGGCGGGATAAGGGGGCATAACATGGGGTCCATATGGTAAAATATTAGACGGAATTATACGAATTTAGAATACCATGTCTACCAGACGAACAGTGCAGCTTGTTGTCTGTAAGGAAAAGAAAACCACAACACAGAATCCGGCAAAGATGATACCTTTATTAGGCCAACTAATAGAAAGAATAGGAAAGACACAGACACTTGGCTTCAGGGCTGGTAAAAGTACAAGGGCTGGAGGGCAGCGGGGTAACTGTGGAGTAATGGACACTGTCTCCCCACTAAATGTGCAAAAAGACAGACACGGTGGGGAACACACATTTGAGAATAATAGGGATCAAGAGAGAGATGAGCTGCAGAAGCAAAAGCAATTTAGAGAAAACCTGGCTAAAATTTAAAAAATACAAATACTGAAATTACTTTTTTGAAATTACAACAAGAGTAACGCTGTAATTTCTAACCCGAGGAGTCAGTAAAGTATTTCAAATTTGATTGCATTGAAACACTTATATTCAACCTAAGCACCTATAAATGAACCCCAAGCAGCACTTACTGAAGTCCCTGCAGCAGAGTTATAGTTAACACAAGTTTGCTCACAAAATGCACAGTACCCCAACACAGAATATGGGATGCCCAGAATCTACTACACATTTTCCCCAGTAAAGTTCAGTACATAGGATCGGCCACTCTGGGGGGGCAAGGACATGCATCGCTTTGATCAGATGCTGTTGGTAGGAGTCTGGGGAACGAATGGTGCCTCCAAAGACAGGTTTATCATTGTAATTTAGCCAAAGGAGCAGGGGATGAAGGTGAAGATGGAGCAGAGAGAGGAGGAGGCAGGGATTGGTCACTTGTTGAGACTTTGTTTTATCTAGGTCTGTGGGTGGCTTGTCTCCTGGTGAGCAGGTTGCCATTGCGGTGTGGAGTAGGCAAGACTGCCATTGCATCTTTATGCAGAGTGTGGGGTATCTTCTTTGTTTAAACAAGACCAACGTGAACAACTAATTACATTTTGGAAACAAGTTAAATATTGGGCTAAAAATAGGCGCCAATTCAAATTTTAATAAAGGAAAATGGACATAAACAATTAACAGCTGACAAACTGGAGTATTCTGAATCCAATAACCTCCTTTGCGATCATCATTCTTGGTTCAGATAACCCAGGTGCACAGAGTCAACTCTCCTATTCATGGGAGAGGAATTTTGGAAATCCTCTGACAATTACTATCAAGCTATCCTCATCCTCCTTGATGGATCTGCGGCCTTTGACGGTCAACACTCCACCTTACTACAGTCTGGCGTCTGCGCAACCGATTTCCTTTCAGTAAGCACCACCCTTACCTGCTGTGTGCATCAAGGTTCTGCTCTTTCCCCTCTTACTCTTCAACCCTTATCTCAAATCTCTACATTATCGTACCTTTCTGGGCCACACTAACCATATGCCAATGGTACCCAGATCGCCTTCAAGATTTCTGGTTGATCTCTGGATTTCAGCTCCACCTGCAAAGGTCTTCTGGAATTTGAATACTGGGTGATTGCCAACAGCCTCAGCTTGAATGTCTCTAAAACCAAGATCAGCCACTTAAGCTCTGCTATCCCGCGTTCTCCCTCATTATTCTGGCCCCCCTTTTTGGACCCTCATCCTCCCGTCTCAGTATTAGCCCATGACCTATGTGTAGTTTTTGATGGGCCCCTGTTCTTCTCAGAGTAAATCCGGGAAATTACAAAAAATCTAATTTCCAACTTCATGTCCTCGGGCGTATTATGATTCTTCTGAACATGTCACAGATATTTCAAGTCGCAATGTCAGTGATCATTTCACACCCAGATTACTGTACTAGTCTCTACATAAGCCTTCCCAAACTCCCCATCTACCACTTCAGCCACTTAGGCTTTAACTGGCTCCCGGTTGCCTCTTGGATCAGATACACATTTCTCTACACTCTTAACATTCTGAAACACTGGTCCAACATACCACATCAAGACAATGGAACATAACATTCCTTCCAGACACCTCACACTGTCCATCTCTAGTACATTTGCTGTACCATCCGTCTGGAGAAATTAGTCCCAGTTTATGACATATTCTTTACTCTTATCACCATCCCCTCCTATGCTTATTCCCTGTACCTCTATGAAGTCACCTTCTCTTGGGTGCTCCCACACTTACCTCTATTATCTCTTGCACTTTTAACAGTCTCCCAGAACTTATCCTTGATCTAGCTTGTGCATAAGTATGGTAATTCTTCATGTGGACTACGACGCTTACCTTTGTTGTCTCTTTGCACTTGAAACAGTCTCATGGCACTTATCCTTGACCCTTCTTGTGTCTCCTGTTGCTCCACCTGGTGGCTTCCCTAAACTTGAATCCCCTCATGCAACTGTATGTTCACGATCACTTATTTTTCTGGTACCACCTCTTGTTTTCTTTTTCTGTGTGCTGACCTGATCTGAATTCCTCCAGGGCTTTTAAAATCTGAATTCCTGTATCCCTCCTTACATTTGCCGTGGAGATTCTGGGAAACTAATATTGCCATAAAAATAACCAACAAGTAAGCAAATAAATTCTAAAAGAGAATTAACCCTTGTAGGCTAGGTCCCTTCTTCTGTCAGTAAAGGTACTTCCAAAAGCCAAAAAATGCAATGCCCAGGATACAAGATAAATCAAAAAATTATTTATTGCCTAATCGGCATAAGAAGGAAATTGTCCACAGACATTCAATTTGTAACGGTGTGAGTACAGGCTTATATTAAGTTTTACAGAAAGCAAAAGCAACACTTTTTTAAAACTGTTTTTATTGGATTTTTCAAACAGAAACAAATCAAACTGGTCTACGCACCCTGCCATGTCCCCTCCCCCCTTACTCTGTCAAGACAGAATGAGCAGTAATATCAGAACGAGCAACAGTTGAAGGCATCAGTGGAAACATTCTCCGTGGCAAAGGCCGCCTTTACAGCCTGTTCATGTCGGAAGGATGTCATTTAATGCTGGCATTCAGGTGTTGGTACCTCATTTGGCATGAATAACACATCCATCTATGCTACTTTCGGAGTTATCTAATCGAACCATGCTTCGGAGTAGGCGAGCCCCATCCCCATCACAGTTGCTACGTATTGGGGGTATAAGGATAGGATGAGCACGGAGGAGGGGTAGGACGGGGGGTCCTCTGTTCTCGCCAGCATGAATGCCCTAAAAGGAGCTCAGATGTCCAGTGGCCTCCTGGGGGCTGGGAGTGTCAATGCATATTGGGTTTCCATTCTTTCACACATAGACATATAGTTGAGCCAATCAGGGAAACTCAGCGCCCCACACCTCCCCCATGTTCTTGCAATGATTGCTCTGCCCACCACCAAGGCCATTCCCACCAATCTCTTCTCGGGCGCGGGATCCTACCTCCAACAGGTCCAACAACCATAGTTCAGGGGTGTGGGACATAGAGGCACCCAGCATCTGGGAGGTCGCACTACCAATATCGATCCAGAGTGACTGTATTCAGGTTTAGCACCATACCATGTGGTAAAAATCTGCCCGTATCACACCTCACCTTTAGCAGCTGGAGGGCCTATATAAGTAGAAACTATGTAGACGACCTGGGGAATAGTACATCTGGTGTAGAAACACAGAACGGGTTTGTGTACAGATGAGTTTCCACTGTTCTGTGGTCAGCGTCTTCCCCAGAGATATCTCCCACCTACTCACATGGCCCTCGATGTGGGCGGGACGTAGTGATCGGATGATTCTATATAAAGAGGATACCAGCTTACTTGTGGATGGAGGAGAGGTGGCATACTGTAGCAGTACTGAGGTCAATGGTGCCCATGGGAAATTGGGCCATTTGGAGCAGAGCATTTCACGGAGCTGAAAGTATAAAAACATTGTTATTGGTGTCCACTACCCTTTTTCCTTAAGTGCCTCCCATGTAAATGAATTCATTGTTCGTGACCAAATCACCCAGAGTGTGCACCCCTAATCTCTCAAAGTGTTGCTGAAATACATGCTCATGAGTGAGCGGGATAACACCCACCTGATATATGCAAACTCCAGGGAGTACCATGTTGCTGTCCCTTCCCATCGCCGTAACTGATTCCAGGTTTTACATGTTATGTCAAGGGGTTGGACCTCAATGCTCATTTGCTTCTCTGGAGTGCCCCAAAGTAGTCCTTTCGAGGAAAGAATCTGAGAGTTTGGGCGACGGGGACCACCACCATGTTGAATACTGTATCTGTGCAGCTAGGAAGTAAACATACAGGTCCGGAAAGTCTAATCCACCCTGCTCGTAAGGTCAGGTCAAGATGTCAAAGAAAATTCGGGCCTGTCCATCGGCCCGCCCAAAGTAATTTAATCATCATACTCTTGAGGCGCGCCCAGAAACCCGCCGGCGGCCAAACTGGAAAAGTATTAAAAATATATAAGAATTGCGGTAGGATTACCATCTTGGCAAGTGACACCCTGGCCGCCTGGGATCTGGGTAAATGAAGCCACGTGTCTACCTTGTGCTCCAGCCTCTCCAGTGGCGCGACATAATTGTCTCTAGTGATTGTGGTGAGGTGGATACTCGGATACCCATATATCGAAATCCCTGTGGGCACCACCCAAAGGCATCATCCACACTGTGTCGATATACACATGGTGTCAGAGGGAGGACCTCTGACTTGGCGGCTCAATTGATTTTCAAGCGCTATAGTCTGCCGAATTCAGAGACTTCCTCCATCATGGATTACATGTTTTGCCTCAGATGTTTAACAAACAGCAGCATGTCATCTGCGTATAATGAGATTATTGAGTTGTGGGAGAGAATCTTCACACCTCTGTGGCCGTGGTACTCATGAAGTGCACACACCAGAGGTTCCATCGCTAGGGCAAATAATATAGGAGAGTAGAAGCCACCTTGTCAGCTGCCCCTTGATGGGAATATAGCGTCCGATTGCCTACCATTAGTGTATATTATGGTCTTGGGGGCTGTATACAAGAGGCAAATCCATTGGAGATTGGCGGTGACCAAACCCGCCTGCCGAAGGACCTTGAAGAGAAACAGCCATTCGACCGAATCAAATGCCTTATCGGCCTCTAGGTCAGCGGCCACAATCGGGGTCTCCAGGTTCACCTTCTGCATTAGCGTTAATAGCCTACGTAATCTATTTTGGGTGACGCGACCTGGGATGAAGCCTGCTTGGGCTGGTAGGACCAGGATGGGCATATAAGGGAGAAGTCTATCTGCCAGGATCTTAGCTAGGATCTTATTGTCTGTGTTAATTTAAGAAAGCCGTCTGTTCATTAGGCTTGGGGACTTGAAGTGAACCAGTACCGGGGAGAGATCCGAAAGGGTTCTGGGGAGGATCTGGGCCTTTTGTATATTGCGAGCCAACTGCAGAGACAACATAACGTAGTCTATTCTGGAGGAACTGGCATGTACCCCCGAGTAGAACTTATATTGCTTGGATGTAGGGTGCAGAAAGCGCCAGGAGTCAATGAGGTCGTAGTAGTCGGCTATAACCGCCCACTTCAAGGCAGCACGTGGGAGGGAGAGTTGGGAGGTAGAGGATCTAGATCGAGCGAGAGGGCTATGTTAAAATCCCCTGCCCACACCACCTCATAGTTCGAGAAAGTGCGCATGTGGTCAGCGCAGTGTTGGAAGAAATCAGGACAGTCAACATTTGGGGCGTAAACATTCATAAAAATAAACCGCCATCCCGCTGTTTCCCCTGCCACCAGTAGATAGCGCCCATCCTCATACTCGACCTGTCTGTGAAGTTTGAATTCCAGGGAACGATGCATGTAAGTGGCCACCCCCGTGAGTGAGTGGAGAAGGATGAACCATACCTATGTACCCTCCATCCAGCGAGGTTAGGGAGCCTATCATCGTTGGGCAGGTGCGTTTCCTGTAGGCATAAGACATTAGCATTATGGTATTTTGCATAATTTGAAATCAATTGCGCCTTTTTACTGTTAGTGAAGCCGCGTATATATTCCAGGTCAACAACCTGACACCACTCTCTGAGGTGCTAGTCCCTCCCGACACACTCATGTAGTCCTATAAGTAACATGGCTAGCCCAGCATATACAGTAGCAAACATGGACATACCCGGGGGGGGGGGATAAAGGGCCCTCTGGACACAGTAAAAGTTCATGATGTCTAAACATTTCACATCTTGACGTAGCGCTACCACCTGAACTCTAATAACATTTAACATACCCGTTACACCAACATTTCGACTCCATCCCTCCCCTCACCCACACCAGAAACTGAACATATCGGCCACATATTCCTCCCCCCACACTACAAATCATTCAACGTTGACCCCAAACAGAGCCTTCTCAGCTACTAGGCACAGGCGACTGGGCTCTACGAGAACTTATTAGTTAGGCCAATTAGAGCATCAATTAGCAGATACCCTTTCTTTGATGATATTTGTAACTGACTCGAATGTCTTCCGCTGGTCCAGGACTTGAAAGCTGAAGTCGGGGAAGAGGCATATGGTGAAGGACTTTCATCTAGGGACCTGCTTTTCCCTGGCCGCTCCGAGCAGCGTGTCCCTGTCCCGGTAGCTGAAGATGCGGGCTATGATAGCCCTTTCCAGGGCTCCAGGCGGGAGCTTGGGGGCTAAGGACCTATGTGCACGTTCCACCATAAACACAGTCGAGACAGGGGGCGCTCCAGAATGTCCATCTAAAGTTTCTCCAGAAACTGCTCCATATTCTCCACTGGGGTGGACTCAGGGATCCCGGTTATTTGTATGTTGTTATGCTTGGATCTCCCTTCAAGGTCATCATTTTTCGCTGCAACCTTCTTGACCATCGGCTGAAGAGATGCGAACTTGCGTTGCAATACCGCAACCTTATCTTTCCCTTCACCAATTCTATGCTCAGACTCGCTCATGCGGCCACAAAGCTTGTCGATTTGCATGGCTGACACGTCCACCTTGCAGGTTAATGCATCAGTTTTTGCCCTAAGGTTCTCCGTGCTGGACTTGAGGGCGAGTAGAGTCTGATTCAAGGCGGCAATATCCAGCTAAATTGGGTCGTGCACTGCCGCAGGCGCAGAGGGATGCTGATCGGCCTTCGCAAATTAGTAATTTTGGACTGTTTTTTCGGGTTACCCATGATGAGGGGGCCGGTGGCGGCATGACTAGTGGCTCCACGGTGTCTCAAGTAGGCCTCTAATGTAGAGGGATCAAGAAGCGTATCAGCAGGCCTAACCTCAGGGGGTTGCAAAGTAAGAGGCCTTTTTGCAGGAAAGCGCAGACAGAAGGGCTCAGGGGGTGTACACATGTGATCTTATAGGGTGCAGCTCCAGCCAAGTAAACCATCCATGTAGGGACTTGGTGTCTAGGCTTGACGGTGGTATTCCACCCGGGGGGGACGTACACAGCATCAGCACCTCTTGTGTGGGAGGCCACCTCTTAGACAGCAACACGGTGGGGCAAAGCTACGTTATGGTTCCCTTTGAGGAGGGGGGACCGCCCCATGCACGGCGCTATGGCGCCGTGCCCAGCCCGGATCCCTGCAGCTGCAACTGGTCTTTATTCCTTGTAGGCAGAGAAGGTGGAAACACCCCCAGTTCAGCGCTGCTCTGGGGCACCTAGCCATAGTTTCTCCCAGGGAGGCAACCCCAGCACGGTGCCGCAACACCCGCAGTCCAGCACACACAAGGGGGGGTGGGCTGCCTCACTGCCACGGCCCGAGGATCAATTAAGCAAGCCCGGGCCCATGCTGTGGTATTAGTAAGGCCGGGCCAGGGAGTGGGGGGTACCCCATATGTTGTTGATGTGGGGCGACCCTCAACTAAGTATTCCTCACGGGGAGCCCGCGCCCGGCCTGGCACAGCCACAAGGGACCGGCTCTGTGTCACAGCAGAGGCAGGCCTCTTCACCGCCGTGGCCCGCCGGGTCGAGCAGGGGCACCGTGCACCACTCAGTGTTAGTAGGAAGGGTCGAGGTAGGGAAGAAGCTCTCCAGCTACCACGGAGCGCGGAGGACACTGCGCCCCCACCCGCAACACTCACCTTCCTAATGCGGCTCTGGCCCGGTCCGTGGGGTTCGAGGCAAACGAACAAGAGGCTGTCAGCTTCAGCTGCGAAGCGTCTATTGCGGGAACACAGCCCCAGGGAAGGCGGCCTCTGGCACTCCTTCTGCCACAACAGGATTCCACTCCACAAGCCGGATCGCAAACATTAGACATATGTATCTAATTAGATTGCAATATCCATTGGTTGCCTCAGCAGGCGTAAGAGTGGAGTGGTATGAATACAAATGTTAGAAATAATTTTCTGTGTGTGAGGTAATCCATGTGACACATGAAATATAACTTTTTAGTTCCATCCGGATTCCTCTCCAGGTTGGCACCAAACACTATTCTTGGCATTTAAAATCTATGTTACATTTTGTAACTCAACTTGGTGGGAACGTTACTTGCATGCTGTATGCCTATTCTCATGAATCATCTTTGCCCTATCCCGGACTTGCATGCAGGGTTTAGCTGCCAGGGAATTTGGCTCATTCATACACCTACGACTGGTGCTAGTGCAAAATGGCTTTATTTTCCTAATGCATTCAAACAGAGTGTCTTAAATGTGAATTACTGCATTGCCTTAGGTTCCTGGTTAATGCTATTTCAAAAAAGAAAAATAATAATGTTAATTTTGTATGGCGTGACATCACAGGTTGTCTTTATTAATACAGAATTCATATGGTATAGTCTGGTAATGTTTATTTATAAAGCTCCTAGACACAGACAGTGTTTCAAAGCACTGAAGGACGGTGGGAACACAGGGAAAAAACAAACAGTTGATCAGAGCCCTTGAAATTCTGAGACAATAGTCATCTGCACAGGCAGAGTAAGTGAATATGATACACTTAACAGTTGAGATACAGCAAATACGGCTGATAGCGATTCTGCAGTTTTTTACAAGTGCACATTAAAGGGTGAAGACAAGGGAGAACAGACAGACGATGTTCAGGCAGAGAGCATTCAGATCGTGCAAGTGCAAGACGGGCAGGGAGGGGAGGAGGTCCAAGTGCACCCAGTCGGTAGAGACTTGGGTAAGTGCAGAGAGAGAAGCTCTATAGGATTTATTTACACGTGCAGTGAGGAAGTGGGTTGCAGGGTCCTGAGGCAAGTGCAGACAGGACTGGCAGGGGTGCCAGGAACCTGTGAGTCTCTGAGGTACACCAGGCGGCCAGCCAGCAAGCTGTATGGAAGAAGAGGGAGAGATGGAAAGAGCAGAGAGCTAGTTTAGCAGGCAGGGAGAGAGAGACGGAGGAGGAGAAGAGGAAGGTCTTGAGGAGTTTCCGGAACTTAAGAAGATCAGGCTCAAGACATAGGGTGGCAGGGAGGCTATTCCAGAGGGAGGCGCCTGCTGAGGATAATGATCGCACTCCAAATCTCTGCTTGGAGAACCGGCTTACTCACAGAAGGTTGGAGGTAGATGAGCGGAGGGCTTGAGAGGGACAGTATTTAGGTAGGCAATGTTGCAGGTAAGTAGGTCCCAGGCCCCAGAAAGCCTTGTGGAGAATGCAGAGGGTCTTGAATTTGATCCTTGCAGCCACAGGGCGCCAGTGGAGGGGTTTCAGCGCCTGAGAGATGCGGTCCCTGGGCTTGAGGCCAAGGATAACTCTCGCGGTTCTGTTCTAGATGAATTGCAGAGGGCGCAGGGCAGAAGCAGGGAGGATGAAGTAGAGGCTGTTGCAACAGTCCAGCCTAGAGAGAACCAGGACTCTGGAAACAGTAAGACGCTGGGGGAAAGTGAGAAAGGGTAGAGTGCCTCTAAGGAGGTGAAGTTGGTAGTTAGACTTTTTGAGATGTCAGAAATGTGAGAGAAGAAGGAGAACCCAAGGGTTTTGGCCTTCCCATATGGAAGTGTCTGTGTTTCCCTCTATCTCTAAAAAGCCTGTACTGTGTGATTTTTGCATAACAATTTTTTTAGAAGAAAGAGCCCTTGCACACGCCTATTTACTCCATAGACTTGCGTCATCTTGGCTACTCAGCGCACCCTGTCCTGTCCTTGTGCCCGGGGTAACTTATGGTTTTAAAGTTACATTTATCGCTCAATGCTGGGAGCTAACCTCCCTTGGGAAATGGTTGTAGTAGTTCATCTTTTGTCAGGCTACCAGTTTCTTATACTGTTGCAAACTCGGGAATGAATCTGTCTGATATCCTGCTCTGAGAAAGAAATCCTGTGCTTCGATAGAAACGGACTCAACGCTGGCCTGTTTTGTGTGTTGCATTTAGCTAAAGTGAAATAATGCATGTAGACTTTTCTAACTAAAATGGTATGATACTAATGGAGCTAAAGAACACATGATTACGTCTAAATGCAATATATAATGTATATAATGTGCGAGTGTGTTACCATAAAAGCCGGGCTGCTGTTTCATGCTCAGGAAGGCTGATTACATTTGGAACTTTCATGTAATGTGATTAGCTAATATGAACTGGCGGCACTCCTGCATTCTATCATTCTGAAACCCTCTTCTATATTTCTTAAGCCGGTGCAAACTATTGCAGGTATAGGTTAAAAGCACATGGGAGTTTTCCTAAAAAAGATTTGTTTTAGCTAAATGAATCTCTAACTGTCATTTTCTGCTAGGCTTACGTGTAAGTGCCTGTCACTTTGTTTGTGTTTTTTTCTCTTCTCTTCTGTGTCTATTTTTAGAGGGACTTCCGCAGGCGGTATTTTCGTGTAGATTTGATGTGATGAACAGGTGGGTCCATAATTAACTATTCCTCTACACCCTTTTAATACCTTTTAAGGGTAAGTGCCCCTCCACAGTTGTGTCCCGTTGATTCTGTTACTGTAGATGTGGTGTGTGATCAATTTGCTTTTACAGGATACAAATAGTGAGATTACAAGAATAATAACTCATTTATGGACAGTGTTGATTTCTCTTTTGGAGACCTGAGGGGTGTGATCCAGAAACCACTGTGGTCTCTCTCCTAGGAAGTTTAAGAGCACGTGCCTTAGTCATTGAGCTGCACTCGCAGTCCAGGAAGTCAGCTGGCCACTCCTTCTGTGCATCTGGCTTGAGGCAAGCAAGGTATCCAATCAAGGAGAAAAAGTTATGAGAAACCCAATTCTTTTTCTGGAACATGTGTTCTGTGCCGGACAGGGGTTATGTAATGTGGGCCACACTAAACTGTTTCTATCCTGAAAGGATCAGCCACTTTCTTCCTGGGAATTATTTGGCACGTTATGCTTTCTTATTTCGGCTTAACCTTAAGGTCAACTTCATTGGCTTTCCTTCTAAAATCTTCCCCATTCTAATAGTGATCTGAATGCCATTTCAAATTATATATTCGGTAAGAGAACATACATGTGCTCTTGGGGTTAAGACATTTCTGTTTTGGTCTGTGGATTCATCGCTTGGTTATTCATGGGAGTATAAGCTTTTCCCATGCTCAACCCTCAGAAATGGCCAATCAGGTCAGTTTTGCCTTGGCTGTAGTCCAAGATGCTTTGACAATGATAGCACCAGCCGATATTCTGATGTCATATCGCCCTATGAAGTGCCATGAGGCAAGTCTCTCAAGTTTCCCCTGCACTGTAGCCCTACCCAACCACCGTCCTCTCAGAGTAAAATCAAAAACAGTGAGGTCATGAATGACCTGGGAACCTTCAAAGCTAGCTGTAGAATCACTACTTCTGCTGGCCCTTTTCACAACAGGAGCTGCCAAACTGCAATGATGGGGCAGCAGATCACAGACATGGAAACCATTTGCAATCTGACAATCTTCACAGATTGCCCAAAGCAATTCCACGTCTCAATGACTAGCCCCCAATCCTTTTTAAACTGTCATGGCTGCATCAATTGCGCCGGTAGCATTGTGTAAGTAAGGGGGTAGCATTGTACCAGGGGATGTTGGATGGAAAATTATCAAGGGACACCAAGCCCAATCCCAGGTAAAAACAAGGATTGGAAATGGAGGCGGAAAGGGAAGAGCATAAAGTAGAAAAATCTCTACCCAGCTCTCTACTTCCCAGCCTTCTCTTTAATCCAGAATCTCTTGATCCACCCCACTCCCGGAGGGAAAGGTGAGAGGGCAGGAATTGTTAGCTTCTTCTATGATCCTCCTCACTGCCGTGACTTGAAATTGTTCAGTGATTTAACAGGATTATCTTCAGCATGGTTTACACATCACAGTTTAAAGCATCACTAACACTGACTTTAAGAACTGATATTCTGTGTCAGCTGGTTCTGTGTGCTGAGTAGTGCATGCTCCTGAGGGATTTGGCTGATGCCCACTATCATCTCCTGGCAGGAAGTCAAGCCCACAGATCAAATATGTGCTGGGAACAAAAGAGTTGCACGCACAGAACAAACCAGTTGTGGGTGTCCGAGGGGGTGGAGGGGGGGATTTATATTTAACATTCTAACATAGTTGAAAGAGGAAATGGTGAACATTTCAAAACTGGTGCAAGCCCAGAAGAACTCCGTTGACAGCAGGAGGTTGAATTTGGGGGTTGTTTGGGGTTTGCTGGAAGAGATTCCATTTTAGGTCGTTAAGGTTAGGGTCCATTGGGAATCACCATGCTGTACCTTTAGCTGCACGAGAGGGATGAGCTAGGGACTTGAGGACATTTCAGAATTATTTGAACCAAATTCAGTTACCTTTCCTGTGTAAGCATCAAACCTTCCCTGATGATGTTTGTAAAGTGGCTTTCATTATTTCGATTCTATGTCATTTTCCCGCTTTCTGAAGGTCGAACATAAAAAAGACAGTTTTGTTCGGTTGATTTTGTGCGGCCCTCAGAAAGCGGGAAAAGAACATGTCTGTGTTTTTTTTTATTCAGGGGCTTTCACTAGCCGAGCCCCCCTTTGCTTCTCACCGCCCCCACCCTCTCCTGCGGGATTACCTCGAAATTGGAGGGTTTTGTCCCCGAGCACCACTCTCTCAGCACCCACGCCCTTCCTCCCCACGGCATCACACGCAGGTGTCCAAAATACCCAGAACAGCGTGTCTCTTCCAGTGGCACTTGCTCTATGAAAGTGCTGGACACAGTGAAGGTGGCATATTTGAAAGTGTTTTTCATCTCCTTCCGCTTAGTGATTCATGCAACAACACTGCAGGACAGCAGCCAATACATGGAGACGCCACCATAATGAAAGTAAAATACAAAATGGCGGACCATACTAAAAAGGCTTGGTCCACTCACAAGGACCTCAATGAACTCATATGAACACCTGAGAAGTAGCCACTCAATGCCCGTTGCATTCACTAGTGCAGATACTTACAGGAAGTGCTCCCCAAGTGGAGGGGTTACCATGCTATATATACCCAGGCTGTCAGTTAGACAGTGTGGGTGTTTGGAGAGGAAGCTGCTGGAGAGAGAGTTTGGAGATGTTAGAGAAAAGATGGAGCTTGGAGAGAAGTAGGAGGTTGCAGAGAAGAGGGCTGGTGATAAGGGGGATAAAGGGGTGGAGAGAAAGAGCCAGAAGGAGGTTGTGGGAGAAAGTGAGGAGGAGGTTGGAAAACATCAGAAGGAGGTGGCAAGAGAAATTAAGGAAGAATATCAGACAGAGGTGGTAGGAGGGAGGCAGAAGTAGGAACGAGATCAGTAGAAGGAGTTGGAGAAGCAGAGTAAGGAGGATCTCAGAAGACATGAGGGGTGGCTGATAACCAGAACAGGAAGATTTGTTAGTGCATGTCTTTTTCAGGGCTGGAAGTAGGTTGAGACCCTGATCTGAAGGCATTTAACCTATCATGAGAGATGGTAGAAGTACCTGGGCTGTCATTGAGGAGAGCCAGACCCAGATTAGGAAAAGAGAGGGGATGAAGATAGTAATGATCTTCACACTTAAGTCTAAGGGAAGTCATCAGACCCTTTCCAATACTAAAGTGGAGTAGTACCAAATCCAGTGGCTACCTGACCTTGTCAGAGAAGCACCTCACGTACCATTGACCAACTAAAGAAACGCAACATCACCCATCAGCGTACAGCAAGGTCAAAAGGATAAAGGAAATTAATTAAGCAGACCAACAATAGGGGAGTTGCAACCCCTTAGACAGCAACACTAAGGAGCACAGAGAAAATGGGTGCATGAAATCCTCAAGCCCAAAACTAACACTTGAGGACGAAAAAGATGCCAAGGAGCACAGAGAAGAAGGATGCATCAAGCACTTCAGCCTCAGTTAAGACTTTTGAGGAGACTCTGTGAATGGGAGATGGTCACAGTATGCAGGAACCCCTTTAAACCCTGAATTAGGGTGAGTGCAGGTGACCTGAGAGAGCCTAACCCAGAAGATTACTCATTTAAATTCCTGATTAAAAGTTATAAGTCACACTGGCAACCTGGGGGCGCACGGATGATCTCTGCCACCATGTGATCTCTCCCCTCACAGGTCCTTGAGGTGAATTGAGCCCCCACTTCTGGATAGCCCCTATTGCAGTATCTGGTGTCAAGCAATACGAATATCCCCCCCTCATGCAGGAAGAAACCCAGTGAAAAACGGTGAAGATTTCATGTAAAAAAGATTGTGAGAAGGTTGGAGTCGGCTACGCCACGGGACTACGAAAGCGAAACCAGCTTCAGCACGAGTGACTCTGAAGAAGATTCTCGCTGGGCATGCAAAAAAGTTGGGAAAACTGCGCGACACACAGAAGGAATCCAGGGCATGCCAGCTGAACCCAGCTCGGGTATAGATCACAGCGTCTAGACCTGCTGCTCCTCCAGCCGAGTGTCAGGGTGCATGCAAGGAACAAAGTGGCTTACTGGACCAGCAGCCCGTTGGTGCATCAGTGCGAATAAGGTGAGCCCTGCGGCCCCCTCTCCTGAGCGGCAACCGGATCGTCTCCCTTGGAGTGGACTACCCTAGATGTGCCCTGGTTAGAGGCAGTCTGCAACGAACATCCGCTAAACGCCGTTTGGACCCCGCCGTGTATACAAGGGAGAATCCGAGCCACTGAGAGTGCAGCAGTGGAGCAGACACACGAGGGAGGATCTCCCCCCCCCTCAGATCACACAAGAGGCCATTGCAAGGCAGTTCTGAATGCTACTTGTGCACCCAAATGTGCCCCAACGGACCCGCGCGCGGTTACAGTGCAGGGCATAGAAAACTGGTCCGAGGGCCCTGATGACGGCACCCGCAGGGGGCAAAATGTGCCCGTGTGCCTTGCTACGCAGCAGACACTAAAATAAACCCAGATTACATTGGGTTATAACTGCAATCCACCGCACACGCTATTGCCTCCATAACGGTGTGGGGCACAAAGCATTCTAAAGGGGGTGAAACCATCCCAGTACCGGAAACACTGATTAAGCACAAAGACAACACGGACCAGAGAGAGGATACACAGTATTCAAAGCTGCCCAGGAGGACTCTCCATGATAAGTCCCTGTAACTGGAAGTCGAGCGCCTCAACGAGCGTATACCTGATAGAAGATCCCACCGGAACCACTAAACAACTGATCTGTGAAAAGGTCATTATACACGTTGCAGGCTTTCACGACCTAGCTGCGGGTGAACCAAATAGGAGCTGCCTCCCACACAGGTCATGTGTACTTTGATTTGTCCCCCTCTCCTAGACATACTCTGGAGGGTACCCGAATATGTGACAATTGAGGGGATTTTGAGTCAACAACCCTGATCCTTCTCCTGAGCCACCTCAGAGCACATTCTGACCGCTACCAGTGCTTTGGTCATTTGGAGAGCCCAAGAAGGTAGACTCCTTGTTAAAGACTATCCATCGAGCCCAGAATCCTAGGATAGGAGACAGCTTAATGTGTTCTGAATGGAATCTGTACCTCTGTATCAAATACTAAGGAACTGAGAGAACTAAATGCCAGGAACAGTGAGGCCAACGAATAATACAGATTGAAATTGGGTGCAGGCTATCTACCTCTTTGTGCCCGGAAGGTTCATTTTCCTGCTAAATACTCAGCCCCGGTCGCGGAGCGACGCGGAGTGAAGCTGAGTGTTACCAGTGTTCCTTGGACTGCGGATTGTACAGGCTATCTACCTCTTTGTGCCCGGAAGGTTCATTTTCCTGCTAAATACTCAGCCCCGGTCGCAGAGCGACGCGGAGTGAAGCTGAGTGTTACCAGTGTTTCCAGTGTAGCCAGTGTGGCTGTGGGAGCACACGACTCCTGCTGACCAAGATCCACGTCCTTAATGGATTGGCTGGAGCCTGGACCCTCAGGGCTCCACATGACTGAAGCTGTTGTGCACCCCCAGTGCAGCGGTGAAGACGGAGGAGCACACCCGCTCACTCGACGGCAGCGACGCTTTCTGGCTGCCGGAGGGATCGAGCCCGTCGAACTTTTGACAACATCTCTGGTAAGTGGCTGCAAGACTCGCAAAAGAACCTGTACTTCAATTTCATCCTCTAGCTCTGATAATTTTTATGACTGCCAGGCCATAAATTCACCTACATTTAATGTCGCTTTGACATCAGCAACAGGATCAGTTTCCTGCCCTTCTTACGATACGATTCGAGAAGAAGTGAACGCAAAGAACAGAAGTCATGCTGAGATGCTCTCGGAGACCCAACCGGCGGCATTCTCGGAAAAAGACTTACCTATCATTAAGCATGACACAAATTTAAACCCAAAGAGCCTAAACACTCAGCAAATGACCGACTCCTATCAATATGGAGTGGCAGAGCCGCTGTTGAATGAACCCTTATTAGCCTCAGCGGGCTGCAAGCTGGGGCACGATAATGTCCACATGAAATCAAAAGAGAGTAATCAATCGGACACGGTGGGCACCCCGGCTCGGTTATCCAGCAGCTACGATTTATATCTGTGCAATAACAGCTTCTTGGCCCATGTCGAGAAGAATGTTCTGGCAGAAGTTAAGGGAAATATGTTAGCAGACGTCGAGTCCGATAGCGGAACCAACAACGGGTATAACGGAGATGAAACGCTAATACAGGAATCGCAAGCTGCCTCTGCAAAGAATCCAAGAAGTCCTAATCGGCGGAGCTCGCTTGCCATAGCGGACCAAGTACTTAAAGACTTAACTAAAATAAATACGATACTAGCAAGCCAGCAAACCTCTTACAACGAGGCAGACGTACTGTCCATGGATTTGCCACCGGCACAGATGCCGGTTGTTGACGCAAATATGTCTTTACCGTCGAATACCCCAAAGCAGTTATCAGAAACATGGGAGGTTGAGGAAAAACTAAAAACATGGCTAAATCCTATGGTAAAAAGGAAAAGAACCAACTCTATAAATGACGACTCTATTGATCTAATGTTTGTATCGCAAAAAAGACACACAAAAGAAGGAGATGTAATCGGGCGTGATGAAAATCAGGATGAGTCAGCATTACTGAAAGCTGGCTTAAACAGAGATGAAAGACGTTCCAAAGAAAACAACCCCAGGAAGCCTAAGTTAACAACATATAGTATAAGATCAAAGATCGCCAAGAAAAGGAAAATTCAAACTCAAAGAATGGCAGAATGCTTATCAAAGGAAATCACTAATGAATTAAACACACTAATAATGGCTGCTCACACGATTTCGTTGTCACCTTATATGAAATTATATGAACAGCTGAATGACAACATAAAGGATCAAACAACACTTTTGGCGATGTTGAACACCAAATTGAGAACAGTGGAGCAAGAGCTGATGAAAACTCAACAAACTGTTAAATGAAAATTTAAAATCTGAGACAAATGTGAAGATCATTCTAGAGCATACTATGAACAGCGCAATTGAAAAACGTCTGTTTGCAGAAGTAGCTCGCGAAGTGATCGCTCTGCTAAAACACCAAAAGTTGAACTTTAATTCCATGGAACAGCCAGTAAAATTGATTGGCGAGTGCCCTGACAGTTGTGTTGAGGGAACAACTGAAATTAACACACCACAGGACACTGAACAAACTGTGGAACCTCTGACCGACAAGGAACTAAACTCAAACACTCAAAAATCACGCCATGGGAACGGAGGTACGTTTGATCTCCCGTCTAAATGTAAACAAAAACTGAAAAGAACAAAGGAAGCTCAAGGATGTAGCATTACTGGCGGCGACAGCGAATTACATCCAGTTCACAGTCCCGCAGCCCTGCTGGAAAATGAGATGAAAGCCACGTTGGATCAACCAGTGTGTGTTAGCCCCAATGTGAAAATGGACCAGATTCAGCCCAAAAAAGACCCATTATCCGCAAAATTGACGAATCTTAAAGATACCTTGACAGACCATGATCACCGAAAACCAGGTATTGGTGATGACCTAAACAACCCCGAAGTAGTCCTGGAAAAGCAGCTCACATCCACCTCAAAGGAGGTGTTCTCAATTTTTGAACCTAAAAAATCGGAGATTCAAAAAAAAAAAAAATAATAACCAAGAGGGGCTGATAGCCTTGAAAAAAACCAAGAACAGGAGAAAGAGTAAAAACCAAAAAAGATCTAGTGTGCGCTCTTTCCTAAGAAATATAAAAGGCTTCAGCATCACAACAACTACCAAGCAACTCTCTGGAGTTATCACTAATGACCATCCCAGTACACAAATGCCAAACCAACCAACTGGGCAACAGACCAGCAATGATGTTGAAAAAGGCACAATTATTGGAAAGGAGAGCTCTATAGAAGATCTATTAGATCTCTCGAC
The DNA here is from genome assembly GCF_040938575.1 of Ambystoma mexicanum. Taxonomy (NCBI): domain Eukaryota; kingdom Metazoa; phylum Chordata; class Amphibia; order Caudata; family Ambystomatidae; genus Ambystoma; species Ambystoma mexicanum. The sequence continues at coordinate 1,493,033,162 of NC_090929.1, read as the reverse complement.
ATACGGGCAGAGCGAAAGCGACAAAAGTGGCTGGACCGAGACTCCAGATCTAACAACGAATGAAGACGGTCTACTGGCAGAAGCTGTAATTAATATTGACCTTAGTTCCCCCCTGCAGGAAGTGAAATTATCGGAGGTCAAGAAAACTTGCAAGAAGCAGCCTATCTTTCATGATATTCCATTGGGTAAAACCAGCGAGTTGGCAACTAAAGAATCTGAGCATCAGCAACGATGCATCACCATGGAGCATTTAAGGGAAGACATTCTCCTCCCAAAACCGGCAGTCAAAACCTCAACGACCTGTATAACGCTAGAGGAGAAAAGAGCGCTAACAATAGCAAGTAGAAATTGTGAGCACTTCAATGATAAATCTATATCTCGAAACTTGGATCTGTGGAAATACGAACAAGAATTTGAGGCTCTGGAAGCCAAAATGGCCCTGATGGATTTGGGATTAATCCCAGCTAAGATCTCCGACGAAACAAAGCCCAGAAAGGAAGATGCTAATCTAACTGAGTTAACTCCTTTGCAACAAGCCCATGAACAGATGAGGCATTCAAAGATACCGCCTAATTTACATCAAGGAATGTCTGAAAAATCCAAATCTAACATAAAAACGATCACAACCGACAGTAAAAAGCCTGGTTTCCAAATCTGGAATCTTACGAAACCAGGGAAGTATCTCGTACGTGTGGAGCGAATAGTGAGAGAAAAAGATGGCCTCTTATTAAATAGGAAAAACGTAATGAGACTAATACACCACATCCCGCAACTTAGAACAGTGGTTTCCGAAGACATACAAGTAGTCGAATTTGAGGATGAAAAAAACAATGACTGTGTGATACTTCATATAGCCTCCAAACTCATTCGAGACTCTCTCCTACAGGCTGGCTCAACTTTTAACTCCCTAGGGTTCGATATAAATAAGATCCGACACACAAAGGAGAAACAATCATCAAAGGAAATAAGATATTCTCATGATTCAAAATTTACGTATAACAAAGGAGCCGTAAAAGAGACAGAAGCAAAGACCCCGAAGAACAAATACGCCTCGCCTGAGAGAGAAATCCCTGGGAACAAGGAAATGAAGACAGTCTCAATTGGAACTAGGACAGGAAAAACTGACACCAAAGGCCAGAAGAACGCCCCCACGAGTAATGAAGACCATGACTGGACGTGGGTCGCGAAAACCATTAACAACATTAACAATAGCTAATGCCAAAAGGCTGATGAGTCCGGCAAGATATGCATAGCCTCCTGGAACACAAGAGGCTACATGCATCTGCTTGGAGAAATCCCAAATGAACTAAAAGATATTGACTTATTATGCCTACAAGAGACATGGTTAACAGACACTCCAATTGTAAATGGGTTTGAGATTGCATTTAACGAGGCACTAAAAGGGAAAAAGGGACGGCCCATGTCAGGAATGATGACCCTTGCAAAAATCAAAAGTGGCATACGTATCTTATCTTCAATTAATATTTCATCATATATACAAGTCTCGAAAATCAAACTATCGATGAGTACAAGGAAAAACGAGAACCTATTAATGCTGATAAATATTTATTGGCAACATGCTGCAACTAAAGCAGAGCTGTTTATCGAAACCATCTCGGAAATCATTTGCAACATTAAGAGGACGGAAAAAAACGTAAACATCCTAATATGCGGCGATCTTAACATAAACTGTCTACCAAGTAGAAAGGATGGGAAGGAAGAAGAGAGAGATCAAGTGGTCAAGCTATGGTTGAACGAAATGAAATCTTGGAATCTACAGATGATGAATGGGGAAATCATGGGGGACATCCCGCCTCAACCAACATGGCGGAGAAATGCGCTAAGATCAACCATAGATTATATGTTTTTAAATGAAAAATTGAAAAGTGAAGCTACACAGCTAAAAATTATCGAAATGAAACATAGCGACCACAGTCTAGTAAAACTGTACTGGAAGTCAGAACATATGGAAAGCCGAGCTGAAATTGCCAAAAATGATTTAACGATAGAACCCGGTCGCAAACGATTACGTTTAAATGCGATCAAAGTGAACTCATTGCTAAAATCCTTGGAAGAAACATCAGAGGCAGACAAAATTGAATATATAACCCTTCTAGAGATATATCGAGAGAAGAAATCCTGTAAAGCTAGATCGGATTTCAGAAACCAACATGTATGGGATGAAGAACTAAATGAAAAGAAAAAAAAACTGAACAAAGAACTAAGAATGCTCAAAAAAAAGAAAACAGACTTGAGCAACAAAAGTACAGCGAAACATCTTAAACAAATCTATAAGAACTGGCTCCTTAGCCACAAACACATAATGCTGCAACGGGATGCGGAAAGCACGATGGTAACATTAGCTAAAAGAAACACAAGTGAGTTTTGGTCCTACCTGAACAACATCTCAACTCCTCAAGGTGCCATAATGAAAAACATAATACCAGAAGAATTATGGGTGAAACATTATGCGGGAACATTCTATAACAACGACATCAAAACAGAAGTGTCCACTACACCGGAGAGTGAGTGGTCAATTGTTATAAAAAAAGAAGATATCTCTCAAAATATCATGAGACTAAGTTCATCAAGAGCCCCAGGACCTGATGGGTTAACTAATCACTTGTTAAAACAACAGCCTGAATTATGGACAGAATTCTGTTATCTGTTATTTTCAACTATCCTAGAGAACCGAAAAATTCCTACATCTTGGAAGAGCGCTATTGTTATACCGATTTTTAAAAAAGGGAAGCGTGATGACCCAAGCAGTTATCGGCCTATAGCGCTCCTCGATGTGGTGGGAAAAATCTTTGCTTCCCAGCTGCAAAGCCAATTAACAAACTGGATTAATGACTCCAAACGATATGATCCGCGGCAATCAGGATTTGTAAAAGGGGTCGGATGTGGCCTAAACCTAACGATCCTGAATTTCCTAAAAATGGAAGCCATCCGCCAAAATAGGAAAATGTATGTAGCGCTTGTGGATCTATCCAGTGCTTTCGACACAATTGATCGAGAGCTACTTTGGAGTAAGATGAAAAAATGGAAATGTCCCGAAAACCTACTTCAACCAATAAAAGAACTGCATACAGATACAGAAATTAAGGTCAGACTGGACTCCAACGGAACTTTAAGTAAGGCAATACGAACAAACCAAGGCGTGAAACAAGGCTGTCCCTTAGCAGCCACGCTGTTCGCCCTGTTCTTGTCTGATATTGGAGAAAGTCTAGAATCCATAATTTCCTTTCCACCCAAAATTAATGGTTCACGGGTAAACTGGATGCTATACGCTGATGACATCGCTTTGCTAGATTTAACCCCAATTGGTCTGACAAGAAAACTAAGAGCTTTAGAAAGCTATGTGGAGAAAAACAAATTAAAAATCAACTCCGCAAAATCAGAAATAATAATTTTCCAAGACCTCACAAGAAATAACAAGCAAAATAAAAATTGTGCACCTAAATGGAGCTTATATAAAGACAACTTAAGATGTGTGAAAAAAGCAAAATACTTAGGAATGTTGATCAACAGTAACATAAATGATTCACCATGGGCAGAGAACGCAAAACAGAAATGCAGACAGTTAGCATGTCAAGGAGTTATTATAAACAAAAAGTTTGGGAAATTCTCTCTCCTACCTGTTCTAGCCCACTATAACCAAAAAGTTATACCAACACTGATATATAGTGCGGAAAGTGCACTAGGAGTATCTGCAACCCAATGGCCAGAAATGGAAAATCAATACTGGAGTCCGAGTTCTTCACTTACAAAAGGGAATCTCGAGTGCCTGCATTTGATATGAACTTAATCTAATATCTATGCAGGCCCGAGTCCTATGGAACATGTTATCCATATATAGGAAGATAACTATAACTGACTGCTTACCCCAGTATAAAATACTACAGGACGCTTTGATGGGAAATCCGGAATCAGTCATATCGAAATGGGCAACTGGTTGTAAAAACAAGCTAGCGGAGATGGGCACTGATCAAAACACCTTGGAAACCAATCCAAATGCTGTTAAGCAAAAGTTATGGGAGTTGGATTGGTGCTTAACAGTTGATGATCGAAATCGGCATAAATTAATGAAAGATGCCGCAATAGAGGCTAAAGATCGGAACGTAATGTTACAATACTTGATGAAATCACCGAGTACTAGACATCGAGTGACGTACATGAAATTCCGAATGAATCTATTTAACACAAGAGTAAGTTATGCCATAAGAACTTGAAATGCGTCAGCACCACTAAGTTGTCGATTCTGTACGAAACAGCAGGAGACGCTCAAACATCTTGTACTGTATTGCGAAAACCTGAAAGACATAAGATCTGTGCATTTAGGAATCTTAGCAAAACAATACTCCACCCTGTGTGGAGATGAGTTGTGGCGTACATTTTTCAACCCGCGAGAAAAAGACATTTTTGGCTTGACTAACTTCCTACAAAATCTGGAGCTTGCGCTAAAAAATCTAAATTAACTTGGTTAACACAGCAGGGTAAGAAATGCTATATGTGCCACGGAAGCAGAGTCCAAATAGGTGGGAATAAGGAAAACCGGATGACCCACTCATGGAAAGAAGCAGAATCTGCAAATCAAAATATGGACCGGAAATCAGGAATTGGAAGGCTAGCAACAAAGGACATTAAAATTGTTGCAAAAACCAATGTGATTGAGATGTATCGTGCTTAAACTCTGCTTCTCGGACACATTGTAGTATGGAAACTTTTTTTTTTCTTTCCTCTTTCCATGTTTCAAAAAGTTTGTATAAACTAAACGAAATAAAAAAAAAAAAAAAATAAAAAAAAGAAATTGACTGCTGGAACCATTCTGAAATCACCCTACTCTCACTTTTTGAAGGGCTGTGACAGCAAAACGAAAGTCCCGCCCTTCACGCTAATGTAGGTGGACAGAAACCGCAACTAAGGGGTTGAACCTCCGGTGGGCCAACCCTCCTCTAGTTTGGGAATCGTTTTTGAGAGATAGCCAGATGCGAACTGAGCACTCCCACTAAAACATCGCATGAGACCAGCATAGAGCACACACCGACTCCCCCCGACGAAGTTTCTATGCCCAATGCCTTGCTTCACCCAAACGCACCACCCACGTGTGAAAAAAGCGAGCTCTCCTCTCTGCTGAAGGGTTAGCCCCGGAAACGGGGCGTGTGCCCTCCTTCGACCAACGGATGGTATTGAGGTTCACCTGCTCTCTCCGAGCCACTGGACGATTTGCCGGATGAGGTGGATCAGGAACCACCTTGATTTATATGGACATTAAATCGAGACTAGCCAAGTTCGCCTAATCTCCACCCCCTCCTGTTATCGGAAGCGCAGGTATACCAGTTATGGAGGCCTCAGGGACGGAAGCGGCAGCGACCAAAGGAGAGATTGCTGCTCTCCTGAACGAGATAAAGAACATGGGAGCCAATATAGGGGGGAAGATAGATAAGATCACACAGCAAATGGATAAGATCGAAGAGAGACTTGAAGGCGTAGAAAACAATCAAGCCTCCATAGATACCCTCGAAACTCAGATGGACTTTTGAATAAGGGAGATAGAGCAAAGAGAGGAAGAGTTTCGACTCAAAATAGATGATTTGGAAAATCGCGAGAGAAGAAATAATCTGCACTTCTTTGGCATCCCAGAACACAAAGGTGAGACAGAAGGGGACCTTAGGAAGACGATCCATGATATAATCAAGCTGCTGGTCGCAGATGAAGAGATTGACAAACCCAAAACGGAGAGGATACATAGAGCTGGTGGCCCAACAGGCGGACCGAGATCAGTCCTTTCTCGTTTCCATAGGTATCAAGATAAGGCTAGAATTCTGGAGAAGGCCAAGACCAGCGGATCAATTACCCTGGGGGGAGCACAGATCACTATCTTCCAAGATCTATTATCCCTGACCTTGGCCATGAAGCGAATGTGTGGTCCCCTTATGAAATGGCTCAAGGAGCGTGAAACTTGATATAGATGGGGTTATCCCTTCTCCCTCTCTTTCAAACTTGAAGGCAAGAAAATACGACTGAGATCCAAAAGGGGGATCTGCAAATGCACCTCAGAACTTTTGAAGACACGTGGAGAAGGTGGATACCAGGAGGAAGCAGGACAGAGTGGAAGACAACTCCAGGGGCCAAGAAGGAGACGGGTTAAGGGATAAAGGAAATACCGGAAAGGAAACGTTACACCCAAAGGAGATAAATGAATCTGATGGACGTCTGAGTGGAACTTCTAAAAGTTTATCACTATGATCCGACAGCGGTCAGCTTGCCGGATCCTCTGTAATCCGGGTCACGCCAGACTTGGACACAGGGGAATCTTTAATTCCCAAATGCTCCTCTCGGAGGGGAGAGCAAGCGCGCTTCTGAGGGCAAACTCTGGTGTGACACAAGTTTTTCAAAATTTCATCAAAGAGTTTATGTTTGGATTTGGGTGGGGGGAGGGGGGAAATGGAAAGGGGGCTCAAATGTTCTTGAGAATACTTTTTGAAAGGGAACCGTGAGGTAACGGTCTCCACTGGTGGTCCGATATCAGATCAACGTTTCCAACTGATCTTGCTCGGACGCCATCAACTGGGAATGGGGGGTGTTGGGAGGAGAGAGGCGGGAGGGGGGAAAGGGAGGAGGGAGGGGAGTCAGGAACAGTATCCTCACTATGGCTTGAATTGGTGTACGCATGCTTGTGTAACAGTTCGGTAGGTTGTCGATCTTTGCTAAAGGGTCGCTTAATGCGTATGATTACAGATGGCGGTTGAAACAGGCCAACAAATGGGAGACCTCCTCAGGGTGAGAACAATAAATATCAAAGGTCTCAATTCTCCAACCAACAGATCTTTAACATGTCGAGAATTCCGCAGGGCAAAACTGGATGTCCTCCTTTTGCAGGAAACAAAATATGCTAGAGGGGAGGAACGGAGGCTCCTAATGGGTACGAACGGGGTCAGTATTTTGGGGTTCTGGACCCCTAAGAAAGGGGGGAGTGGGGATACTCATCAGAAAAGGACTAGGCTTCATGACCACCAAGACATGGGCAGACGTAGAAGGGCGTGCTCTGCTCATGGCAGGCACTGTAGGAAAGGTGAACATTACATTTGCCACCATATACTCCCCCAACAAAGGACAGTCTAGATTCCTGGCCAAGACAGTCCCCAAAATCAAGCTGGAGGCCACCGGCCATGTCCTCCTGGGAGGTGATTTCAATTTATGGGCAGACCCCAACTTGGATAGGAAAGCGGGTAATCCTAACACTAAGGAGCCAGCGGAGGGAGGGCGCAGTGAGGTCGCAAACATGTTTAGTATATATGGCTTGAGAGATGTGTGGCGGCAACTCCACCCAGATAAACAGGGGTACACCTTTTACTCCGCCCCCCAGAAATTGGACCGGTCACTTGTTCTGACCATGAAATGGTCACAGCTGACATCAACTGGGATACTTTACCTAGGAAAGGGGGTCAATGACGATGTAATGAAACTCTCTGGAAAGACCCCGTCTTCAAAACAGAGATGGAAAGTGAGATCATCGAATATATCAAGAAGAATAACACTGGGGAGGTTACCAAATTAACAGTGTGGGAAGCAGGGAAGGCGACTTGGCGCAGAGTCAAGATTAGAGAGGGCGTGAGTAAGAAGAGAGAAAGGAATTTGGTTGAAAACAAACTTGGAAATTAGATTTTTTGTCTAGATGAAGCGGTAAGGAAGGACAAGAGTGGGAAAGCGGATATGATAATGGAAGCAAAAAGGAAGAGGGAAGAGCTCCACCTTCTGGAACACGGACTGATAGTCTGTAAATTACCGCTTTTGAAACAAAAGTTCTATGAGAAGGGATATAAGGCTGATGCCCTGTTGACAGCCAGACTACGTGACCAACGTACCGAGTGAAGGTTCTTGGAAATAGAGAACCTTGCGGGGAGCCCACAGGAGGTCGCGGACCTTAAGAGGGTGGGCGTCCATGTCTTCCAAGTACGACCAATATGTTCCCAGCCCTTCTTTCATGTGCTCCAGGAGGACGCGCAGCTGGGCAGCGCAGAAGTAAAGATAAAAGTCTGGCAACCCAAACCCCCCCTCTTCCCTCGGCAGGGTCAGAATGGACCTCTTCCCCTGCCATACAAAATCCCGAACCGCTTTCTGTAGGTCTCTAAAGGTCTGTTCTGGGACGCTAGCTGTGAGCGCTCTGAAGAGGTACAGGAGCCGTGGCAAAACGTTCATCTTCACCGCAGTCATGCGGCCATACCAAGAAAGGATCATTTTCCCCCATCTCCTCAAGTCTGATGTGATCACTGCCATTATGGGGTCATAGTTCGAGCTGCCCAGTTTCGATATGTCCCTGGTGAGAAGTACACCCAGGTAGCACATGGCATTTTTCTCCACTGCTATCCCATGAAATCTCTCCAGGGGGTCGAGCTCAGGGTCCAGTGATCTCATTGGGAGCACGACAGATTTCGTAGTATTAATTTTCAGGCCCGAGAAGCGCCCGAATGCAGACACCAGGGCAAGGAAGGGGGGGAGCGAAGAGCCCGGGTCCACCAGGTAGGCTAGAATGTCATCCGCAAACAGGGAAAGCTTAAATTCAACCTCGCCCCTTTTGACTCCCTTGATGTCTGGGTGGGCTCTAATTGCTATGGCCAGTGCCTCCATCGTAAGGACATATAGCAGGGGGGAGAGTTGGCAGCCCTGTCTCGTCCCTCGGGTGAGGGTGAATGATACGGACAGTCTCCCATTCACTTGGACCCGAGTCGTGGGGGCTCTGTATAGGGCAGATACCCAACTCTGGATATGGGCCCCGAAGCCCATTCTTTGGAGGAGGAGTTCCATGTATCTCTACTCGACCCTGTCGAAGGCTTTCTCCGAGTCTAGGGAGAGGACACATGCATCGAGCTCTGATTTTTGGGCAAAGTGGAGCAGGTCTATCGTTTTGCGTATGTTGTCTGACCCTGGCCTCCCCCTGATGAAGCCCACCTGGTCCCCGTGTACCAGCTTCGGCATAATCCCCTCCATCCGCCACCCCACCACCTTGGCCAGGATCTTCACGTCAATGTTTAACAGCGATATGGGGCATTAAGAGGAGCAGTCCGCGGGGTCCTTTCCTTCCTTGGGCAAAACTGCTATTATGGCCCCCATCATGGTTTCGGGGAGGATGCCCCCCTCCAGAACGGCGTTGAAAACCCTCACTAGGTATGGGGCCAAGGAGGAGCGAAATCGCTTGTAGAAGTAAACGGAGAAGCCGTCCTCCCCGGGGGAGGTTCCAACCTTCATCCCACTAATCACCTTGTCCACCTCATCCTCGGTGACCGGGCCCTCCAACCCCTCTGCCACTTCCCTCGATAGGGATGGGATCTGGATGGAATTCAAGAAGGCCTCTATCTGGGTTTCGTCCCCGTCATACTGTGACGTGTATAGTGCCTTGTAATATTGGCGAAACGCCTCTCCGATGTGGGGAGAGTCGCATCCAGGGGATCCCTGGGAGTCTCTCACCTCCTTCACCCATCTGCTTCTCTGGACCTCCCTCAACTTCCAGGCTAGGATCCTATCCGCTTTGTCCCCTTTCTCATAGTATTTTTGCTTGAACATCTGGAGGCTCCTCTCCGTTTTGTGTAGGAGGAGGTCCTTCAGCTGGAGCCTGTAGTCCTCCAGCGCGGCCACCCGGTCATGGTCCAAGACCAGACCCGAGGGGGGTCCTGGCTGGAGACAGGCTATCTTTTCCCGCAGGGCTTTCTCCTGGGCCTCTCTCGCTTCTTCTGGGCTCCTATTTTTATAAGGGTCCCTCGTAGGGTTGCCTTAAAGGCATCCCAGAGTGTGTGTACCCACCTCCCCGTTGTCGTTGAGTTCGAAGAACTCTGTTATGGCATCCAGGACTTCCTGGGCATGAGCCTCGTCTTTTAAGAGGGCGTCATTGCATCTCCAGCATCCTCTGCGTTCACTACACCAACCCACCTCTAGGGTGACTCGGACCATGTCATGGTCTGACCAGGGGACTGGGTCTATCCTGTATCCTGTGGCATATGGGCGGAGGGTCTCGTCCACAAAGATATAATCTATTCTGGAGAATGATTTGTGGATGGGAGAGAAGTAAGTAAAGGAGGGGACCCCCGTTCTGGGCGTCGGGATAGTATCCGCCAAGCCCAAGTCTTCATTCACCCTCCGAAAGTTGCGTGCCATAGCTTCGTCAACAGGACTGGGGATTTGGGGGCCTACTCGCTTTCTATCAACAGTAGGGTCAAGGACCATGTTAAAATCCCCCCCCACCACCACCGGGCCTTGTGCAAACAGCTTGAGTCTGTCCCTTACTTCTTCCCAGAATTGGGCCTGACCTTCGTTCGGGCCGTATACTACTGCCAGGGTTAGGGGGAGCCCTGTAAGGAGCCCCGTACCAACAGGTAGCGGCCCTCGGGGTCTTTCTGGATGGCCTCTTTCTCAAAGCCAACGTTCCTTGGTACCAGTATGGCCACCCCTCTTTTTTTAACCTTATAGGAGGCGTGGAAGACTTCTTCGATTCCCCCCCTCACAGTTTGGGCTCTTTCCCCCATGCCCAGTGTGTCTCTTGCAGGAAAAGCAGGTCCAGCTTCGCCCTCCTGAATTCCCTACATATCAGGGACCTTTTTGTGGGGGTATTCAGCCCCCGCACGTTCAGGGTACCCACTCCCAGGGCCGGCCGGCCGTCAGCCATAGTCTGCTCTTCCCCCTCTATTGGACAACTGCATCGCTTCATTGCTCCATTCCCGTTCCCTTTGTCGCTTCGCTTGGACACTTCTTAAACAAGACCCCAACTGAACCCCAAACCCCTTCCCTAACAAACAACCCTCAACCGCTTCATTGCCCCCCTCCTCCCTGCCCGGCGTCCAGCCAGTCTGTTCCGCCATGTCTGGTATTTTTGGCCGGACCACCAGCCTGCCCGCCTCGGTCAGGTATACTTACTTAGCTTGTTTTTGTGAGCCCCCCCATAATTTCGTCCCCTTTTTTGTCATCCCCCTTTTCCTTGCTTTTCAAGGGGACTCTGGATTCGGCTTGACTGCCATTGCTTCCGATTCCGGACCACCTCAACCTTCGGAGTCATTTCGCTCTCCTTCCTTCGCTGGGGAGGGCGTATTCATTTTTCTAAATTTCCTGGCCCCAGTCCTCCTTCTTCTGCCTGCCGGCGGGCCCTGGTCGTTCTCTCCGCCCGGGACAGGCCCCTTTGGTCCCCTCCGGGGAGTCGTTTCCATTACATAATCCTGTATAGCACTTTTTATATCTTCCTCCATAATCAGCATCGACCGCTGGCCCATGTATTCAAAGGCAAGTGAAAAGGGATAGCCCCATCTGTATCTTACCCCCTTCTCTTTCAACAGTTGAGTAAGGGGGCGGCACATCCTGCGTTTGGCCACAGTATATGCGGAGAGGTCTTGAAAAATGGAGACTTGAGAGTCTTGGGTTGTTGATGTTGATTGGTATGCTTCGACCTGAAGAAGCCTGTCCTCGACCTTGTCCATCCGTTGATCCATTTTTTCAAATTTCTGTGCGATATCTGAGCGCATGTCCCTTATCTCCTGTAGAATTGAGGCGAAGCCCCTCTCCATTGCCACCGCACAGGGTGTCGAGGCCTCCGGGTGGGCCATTTCTCTGTTGCGGGGCGGACCTTTATCGTTGGGTCCCTCTTTGTGGTAGCGATATTGTTGCAGACTCTTTTGCCAGCTCATCTGGCGCACCCCAGGCCTCGCCGTTGGGTATGCCTGGGCTCTGGGGGGTGCCGCGGGGTCTCCCCACAGGCCTGGCCCTGCTGTGTTGGGGGGGGCGCCCACGGGGGGAGCCAACTGGAGCCTCCCCCTTCTCACTTGGGTAGGACTCCGCTACTCCTGGGGGGTTGCCTCCGGGCGGGCACACGCCCCGCCAGTCTCTGGCGGGGGCCTCACACCCTTGTGTCTGGCGCTGACAGGGGGCCTTCCTGGCTTTGCCCACTCTCTTGTTTCCCCCCCCTCAGCGGGGGACGGGATTCAGCGTCGGCTGAAGGGTGGGAGGCGCCCCACGGTGGGCGGGTTGTTGCGCGGCCTCAAGGATCTCCCCGTCCTGCGCCCAGATCTCCTCCCTGGGTTGGCGGCGTGGTGGTGGGGGGGGGATTCACAGCCCCGGCTTTCCTGCTGTGTGCGGGACCTGGTCCAGGGGTTAAAATGGCATGGCGGGGGATGTGCGGGGGGGGCGCCGCCCCGGCTCGGATCTGTGTGCCCTGCCCGCGGGGGGGGGTCGGCGCCCCCATCATGCAGATCGCTGGCGTTGGGGCGGAATGCCCGCTGCGAGGAGGGGGCCGCTCCCTCCCTCGCAGAGTTTCACCTGCGGCGGGCGGCCGCTCCTCTCCCGGCCCCGCGGCCTTTCCAGTCGTTGGTGGCGTCTCGGCCGCCGATGCTGCTGAGCCGGTTCTCTGCTCTCCGGGGGTCCCCAGGCGCCTCTGTTTCTCTCGGGGGGTCCCTGGGGGATCACTGCCCTCGCGGGCTCCTTCGGTCACCTTGGGGGGTTCGCGGGGGGGGCTCAGTCCCCGTTGCTTCCCGGCCTCAGCTGGAGCTCAGGAATCAGGCAGCCATTGCCTGTGCGCCCCCTGGTGGCCTCTAAAAATAAGTGTTTTTAAGAAGCTTTTAACAAATTTTATCGTAATGATGTTTTTATTTCTTTTGATATGATATATAATCATTGTATTGTTATGAATATGTGATACTATGTTTTTTGTAAAGGTTCTGTTATGTTATAATGGAATCAAGAACAAATAAAAACTTTTTTTTAAAAACATGACAGGGATGCCCTCTCTCCGCAACACTCTTTGCACTTTCACTGGAACCCTTAGCCCAGAAATTGAGAGATGACCCCCGGGTTGAGGGACTTCGACTAGGAACTATAGAATATAAGGTAGCTCTGTACGCTGATTACCTACTTTTGCATATTTCAAACCACACATCCTCCATTCCTAGAGCAATCCAACTGATTAAGGAATATGGTAGTCTCCCAGGTTTCAAAATTAAAAAGGCCAAATCAATTTTATTTCCCCTACATGAGACTACATAAGATGTGGAAAGACTCTCTCTGTTGGGTCTTATCCTGCAAAATGTTCAGTTCAGATATTTAGGTATACAGCTCACGAGGGACAATACCAAACTCTATGAAGCCAATTTTCCACCCCTCCTCTCAACGTTTCATGCAGACCTCACCAAATGGCAAAAACTGACGATATTGTGGTTGGGTAGGCTTAATGCGATTAAAATGGTATGCCTCCCCTGTTTTCTCTGCCCTTTTCAGATGCTTCCAATACAAATGCCGAAGCTTTTCTTTGATGAGGTTAAAAGAGCAATTGTAAGGTTTCTTTGCCAGGGAAAAAGAGCGAGGGTAGCCTATGGCACCCTGACATTACCTAAAGATAAGGGAGGGATGGGGCTGCCAGACCTGCAGAAGTATTATCAGGCTGCCCAACAACAAATCCTGATTCTTCACCTTGGAAATCATAAAGAGCCTCAATTGGTTGCAATGGACAATCATTATTTGACCCCAGCAACAGTTTCCGAGTGGCTATGGGTGCCTAGGGACAAATTAATACGGCAGTTAAATGACCACCTGATACTGGGGACCATTTGGGAAATATGGAGGGAGAAAAGTGACATGCGGAAAGTTACTTCATGGCCATCTCCCCTGAGTCATCTATGGGCCCCAGGCATCAGGGAAAGCATTCCCAATTTGGATAGATTCCAACCCTGGTTCGAAGCTGGAATGAAGAGAGTGGGTCAGCTCTGGAAGAATGGGTCCTTCATCACAATTTCGGAACTCAGCGAGAACCTCTGGTTGGGCCCCCTGTCGGTTTTCCAGTTTTTGCAGATTAAGGGAGTTCTGACAAAGAATGAATGGAAAGATAATGCAGGTAGACAACTTACCCCCTTTGAGAAGCTCCTGAACTCCAGAACAGAAATGAAAGGTCTGATATCCTCCATGTATAGGGAACTGATTAGAAGCCGGGAAAGGTTCCACGTTGCCCCTGAAGAGTAGATGGGAGAAAGATTTGGGCGAAGAAGTTGATCTGATCATGTGGGGAAGAATGTGCAGGGCCGCCCCTCAGGTTTCTATATCTAGCCAATGCAAACTTCATGCGATCAAACTGCTACACAGGTGGCAATACGACCATCTCAGGCTCTACAAAATGTTTCAGTCACTGAGTCCACTCTGCTGGCGTAAATGTGGTGGAAAAGCCGATTATTGGCACATGTGGTGGGGCTGCCCCAGGATCAAGGTATACTGGAACGAAGTCCTGGAGTGGATTAAAGATCTCGATGGCATTCAGAGGTCCGCAGACCCCTTTCTGATTCTCTTTGGGTTTGAGCAATGTGATGACGAAAGAAATAGAGTCAAGGGTCTGGCAGCTCACCTCCTGTTAGCAGCCCGAGCCATTCTAGTTATTAAATGGAAGTCTGAGAACATACCAAGCAAGGGTGAATGGATTAATGTGGCATTAAATACTTGTGTTATGGAAATAACCTCAAACCTGCATGCAAAATCTGCACAATGTGACATACTTTGGGGTGAATTTGTTTCTAAGTATATGCCAGGAACTAACTATTAGAGTGTGGACTCGATATGAAAGGTTGCATCTATCCCCCTGAAGAGAATATTCTGATCTGTTATATCGGAAAGGACATATATTATGGCCGTGAGGACCTCACACAGAGACAACCTATCTCAGGGTGATTGTTATATACGTTACGTTGCCCACCAATCGACTCACTTTTTGAATAAGCGCCTTAGTAAATGACCGAGGAGAGAATGGTCTGGGGAGTGGGGATGGGGGTGAGAGAAACTAATTTGAATAAAGGGTACGATTTGTTTATTTTGGGGGGGCAGACATGTTTCAATTGAATGCAATTCATTCTGTTTGAATTTAAATACTGCTTTGTAATGCCTTTCTTTATACCTTTGAAAATCTTAATAAATTTTAATTTAAAAAGTTATAAGTTATAAGTCCCCATCTGTTGATTTGGCCCATCCAGCGTTGTAGTTCCAAAAAAGAAAAGTATTTTCAATAGCGTTCCGTCTTGGCCTGGTTATTGAACCCTGACACACTTGTACGGCCCTTACAACACCACCTCTCAAAATGTAAGGGTCGGATACAAAGGCAAGCCACACCCACTCTATCACAATCTTGTTCCCCACACCTTCCTGCCCCACCTTGCCGAACCGACCCAGACCTTAGAATTTCAAATCCACTACACTCATGGAAATCCATGGTGTCGGGGCCCTTACGCCCTCAGGAAATTGACAGAGGAATGAGAAAAACAGGGTGGTGAAAGGCACTTCTTGAGCCAATATCCATCTAGGCCCCCGACTGTTAAAAATCCTTTGGACTCCCAGCTGCACACATTTTCCCATAAGGTTGCCATCACTCTGCAAAACACCATTCTTCATCTAACTTTCTGAGCGTTGTTTCTATTTCATCAAGTGGAAGTTTCTTGCCTCATAGATTCTAAAGGTAAAGTCAACTTTATGTACTTCAAATATGCCAATAATGAAGACATTCCAAAATGGAAGACCCAGCCATGGAAAACCTAGGGGCTGTAGAGTGGTCCTGCCACGGTAACTGTGCCTAATGAAACCTAGTCACTCTGTACTTGGTGGGTCTATTGGAATCTGGCCATGCAGTGGTAACTGGGCCTAAAAGAATCTGTCCCTGCTGTAATAATGGAGTACAAGGGAACCTGGCCCAGATGTGGCGAATGGACACAATGAAACCTAGGCCTTTAGTGCTACTTGGGAAATATGGAAGGTGGCCCTTTTAAGAGAATTAGACCAAATCTAAGTAGTCCATGTTGTGCTAACTGGGCATGATATAAACACGTCAAGCTATGCCAACTGGTCCAAATGGCTTCTATCTGTTCTGTGATGTGCCAAGTATGCATAATGGAATCTGACAATGATGTGGTCATAATGGAATCTGGCCATGATGCCCTAATAAGCTGCCAATAATGTGTTATCTGGGCATGATGGGAAACAGCAATGATGTGGTAATTGCAATAATAGAAAGTCGTAGTGATGTGTTAGTGGAAACAACTGAAAATCCTCCCGTGTGATTGCTAGGCACAACGGGCATTGTCACAAACTGGCAATGATGCGCGACGTGGGAGTTACAGAAACTGTCAAATATGCGCTACCACGGCACAACGAAACCTGAAAATTACATACCACCAATCTCTTACCAATGTTACTGTCCCAATGTGCTTTAGATTCACCATTTTACATTGAATATCCCATTCATTAATTGGATGAAAACTCCCCCAAAAAACCTCGTCCAGTGTTACGTCCTCAAAGTGCACCAAATGAACAGTTTTCCGTTGAGTATCCTAAACATTAGAATGAGCAAGAAGCTCCAAATTATTCTGGGAAGTGGTCTCTAAATCCTTTCAAGCTCTGGCCCATAGTGCTTCCACAATATGATTTAAAATGTTCACAAAATTCCGAGCAACGCCGCCCCATTTTATCTTTGAAAGGTGTACTAGTGTGCGTGTGCACTAGGATGCGTGCGTAAGGTGTCCTGGTGTGCTCCAGAACGCACAATGTTGCACCATTCACTCGGAAGTGTACTTGGAACCAAAAGAGGCCCTGGAAATAATGTTCAAAGTGGCGCCATATTACACATTTTCAGCAAGTCCAGGCCTTCTCCTGTGAGAACATTTGGAAATAAAATAGGCTACCACACAAAAGAGGCCCAGGGTGCAGAGGCCCACCGGGAAATCTCCAGAGTTCCCTATGGGCCAGTCTGTGATGCTCCGATGTTGAATGGCATGGCCACGAGCGCGTCATTGTGAGCATCAGAGCTCTCTGAGCAGTTAAGCACCACAGGAGCAAAATAACGCAGATATATATGCACTCTAACACAAACCTGCTAAACTGCACCGCCTAACACAGTTTGTTCAAAGAATGATTTCCGGTCACACAGCTTTAGAGCCGGAGTTTCCATTGGCCTGCGGAATAAATGTGATTAGGTGTACATTCTCTGCAGTTCAACATGTGTGCTTTCCCATTGCCTGCGAGCACCTACCTTCTCGTGTACAAGTTGCGCAGCGGATTACAGTAAAACGCTCCTGCCACAACTGCACCGCGAGCCAGGCCGCTGTAAACACATTTCTTCTTTCGCTGTTAAAATAAGAAGCTTGGAGTTTCCGGAATTTCGTTGGTTTAGATTTTATTCCTTGGACTCTGTCTCCAATGACTTTTAGACTGCCAACATCAGCCAGATCCCTCACTTTCTGCTCCCAAGAGATCAGGGGGAGGCAGCGGAATACCTTTTACAGTGAGTGGCTGGTGTCTCACTGATGTGATCAGCAGCTTTGCACTTGCCCATTTCTTAGAAGTCTGCAGCAGTGTTTCCGCCATATTCATTTTCAGTGTTGGCTAATAGGAAAGGTATACACCGAAGCTATTACATCTAGCAGGAAAATGACATGTGAGGAGGGACACACTTTGTGAGTGTTCTTCGGTTATTTGCCCACCCATTGACTGCCCATGGCCATAATAATCCCTACGGCCATCCCCACCCAAAACGCACGCTCCTGCGATCTCTTTGAGCTAGCTCTATCAAGCAGCAACATCAAACTTTGGCCAGACAGTGTTATTTCTAGACAGATAGTTAATGGCTTTCTTACAAATATAAATGCGCTAAAAGGTGTAATAAAGCCACTTGATTTCTATCTGTTCCTTGTACAGAATACCCACATGAGAACACTCACGTTAACTTTGCTCATAATGCCAGTAAATGTGCCATTCTGTGACTGCCCCCTAAAGACCATTCTTAACCAAGTGTGCCTTCAGTTACTTGATTTACATCTATTCCTTTCACTGAAGCCCTATGAAAAACAAGCATTGCCGAGGCCAACAGATTGGCCTGTGTATAGGCATTGGATAAGCATTTGCAAGGCACTGATATCATATGCCAATGCAATCACACCACTTTTCAGCTGTTGCCATCTTATGGGCAGGTTGTATCATTAAGGGTGTGCCTGGCAGATGCCTATCCCATGCCTACACAAAGCCAAGTCTGTTGGCTTTTCCAATGCTTGATTTAATTGAATGTTGGGCAGCACCTTTCTTTTGGCCCGCTGTTCGGTTTGGCTACATGCATAACATAGATTTAGGCCTTACTTTAACTACCTGTTTGATCGGATTGTGCCCGCTCTTGTTTTAAAATGCCATTCTCCTCTTCCGCCCTGGGTTCCTGGCAGTGTCTTTGAGGTATATCTCATGTCCTCATGTCTCCAAGTATTCGCACGGTGATGGCTTTTGGAATCTTCTAAGTAACCCCCTGTCTTTTTATTGGCTTTCACTGATGGATATGCACATTCTATCAATATTACGGTGACAAAATACAAAAGTAATTATTGTGATGGTTTTCTGCTTCCAAATTGTGCATATCTGTTGCAAAATCGGAAAGGATGGCTGCCTGCTCGGCAAGGATTGCACCACGGCCAGGCACATTCTACTATGAAATTTGGCCGAGACCCTTGTCGTGCACCCATGCATACTCGTGGATACAATACTGATACTACCAGGTATATTCTGTCAATATCTCTACATGAGGGTGCTTGCTTGGTACTGCCCCACAGTGTTCTGTGTTGCATAGATGACTCACTGGTAACCAGCGGTGTGGCCAGAATGTTACTGGAGGATGGGCCTGCGCCATATGCAAATGGGGGTAGGGCAGGTGTGCCCATAAACTAAGGGAGATATATTTATTTAATTCTCACTCCCAGGCCAGACCCAACTTAGAGCCTGCATAGGCTATCTTCATTGCACTGCAAATAGCAGGTGTTACCATAACTGCACCAAACAGTACTCTTTTATCAACTGTGTACGGATGAAATTCAGGAAGATGGCTGGCACAATGAAAGAAAATATGCATCCAAGTTCCACAAAGATCTCTGGAGTGCTTCATGTGTGTACCTGACCCGCAGGGATGAACCCTCAGATTTGGCCTGCACTCCCCCAGTTGTCCCTGTCATTCTCTCTCTGTAGTCTCCCACTATTGTGTGCTGAACCACATTACTTGTTAACCAGATTTGGGCTACATACATCTAATACGTTCATATATAGGTAAAAGTTATCTATTTTGCCGCACAACAGTAGCGTGCATTCAAAAAAACTTCTGGATGTGTTAGTAATGTAGAAAAGGCATTGCTCACTTCTCTGACCCAATTACTTCAGTACACTCTTGTTTCACTAGGATATTCTGAAACCGAGATCTTAAAGCATGTTATGTATGCCCTGGCATTGATAGTACATGTCATTTCACATTCCAGTAAGGTTTATCAAATGAACTACAAGTACCAGAATGCAATATCATTTGAACCTAAAAAAGACTGATGATTGAATATTGCACCCCTGTCACGGGGCAATTTGAGTTCAGGCCCGAGAAGTTGTACTGCGTTCAAAACGAGACCCATGCTTGCAACATTCGTGCACGCATCGAACACGTAAATAGGCATCTCTCTCTGGAAATTTAAAGTGTGTACAACAAAAAGGTCTTGCAATTCACACTAAGTCTGGATCGGGGTTTCTCTCAGCAAAATAATTCAATGGTCAGTATACGTATAGGCTCAGTTTTAAGAGATTTCCACAGCGCTCTTCTCTAGTTTTCTAGGGGTCCCTTATCCTTGGTTCTCACCTCTCTGGTCTTCTCAGGGGCCTTGCTTCGCCTGGTTCAAGGGATTTCCTCACTCTTCATCTAGCTTTTGCTAGGGGGATTGTCCTTCGGAGTCTTAGCTCCGGACCACATCATGTTGGCAGACTCTGTAGGTGGGGTTCTGAGTGGTGGGCCTTCCAGCAAGGATTGGAGCCAAAGGAAGATAGTAGGCCTCCCTGAAGTATTGTGAGTTTTCTCACTAAGCCTCTCACTCACTCCCTCCCACGTTCACAGGATGCTTTCTTTTTCCCCATCAGCATCTTGCTGCAAGTCTTATTTCTTCAGGGTCCTGTCTTGGACCATTCTCCTTCTCTTTCTCTATATCTCTCTCTTCAGTCTGAGTTTCTACTACTCCTTCTCAACACCTCCCAACAAGGTCGTTCCTCCACCCATCCCAAGTACCCCTTCATGTCTTGGGTTCACCACCTTATCCTCCTCATTTCTGTTCTTCCAACTCTCTGCTGATGTAAAGTCTCCCTTCTCCTCCTTAACACTGTTCTGCTACTTCTTCACACTTCCCTCTATCTTCTCATTCACCTCTTTGATTTTCCTCCACTTCTCCTCTTTCCTTCCCTGTACCACCTCCTTCTTCCCCTCTAAAATGTTATTCCATGTTTGCTCTTTACTTCTTTCTATCCCCTCCTCCTTTTCCCTATGTACATTTCTCCATGCCCCCATCTCTTTCAACACCTCTTCCACCAACTCCTTATCCCTTTCTTCTATCACCTTCCCTTTCTTTTCTTGTCCACTGCGGCGGGTGACGGGTCAGAATAAGGACACGGACACTGTGAGGACCTTTTTTACTAAAATAATAAAGATAAGGCCTACATTTACCTATTGCTATGTGAATGTTCTTTGCCTATCTAAATAGCTAAGGTGCTCGTCAGTCGTTAGAAAGTCTCAAATGAAGTCTGCTGTCCAAGGACTAGTTTGAACTGACCCTACCACTATTCTAACCAACTTAAATAAGATCAGGAGAATGTCTCCCTTCTCCTGATTGTATTATGGAAATGTCTCTTCTTCTCTTCATGATTGATTTTTAGTAGGCTATTCTTAAATAGTCTCTTATCACTTCCCGTATCAGTTCTTGCCACTCTTTCCCAATGTCTTTGTGTCTTTCTTCCCCTTTTTGAATAGTTCTCCAATCATCCCTTTTTGGTGACTTTATTTTTCTTGGATTCAGGTTACTATACCCGTTTGAGTTCGGTACCATATACATCCCTAACTGTGAAATGCCTTCTTGGCTCTTAGGATTCCCCCTCTCCTCGGGTGGTTTGCTCTAAATATCTCTTCCCTTAATTGGTTCACTTTGATTTTCTTCCCATTCACAGAATTCTCTCTCTGATATTCTCCACTCTTTACTTCTTGCCCCTCTTCCCAGGGTATTTGTACCCTGATGGTAGAGATCTCTCTTTCCACATTAATACAGTTCCACTTTGATGTAATGTGATAAGCGCTTAATACCCAGAGGTTTCTAAGCACGGACCCGGGGATCGAACTCGTGTTACTCCGTGATGCATTGCTTCCAAGGCGATCACGTTGACACTGAGCTATCCTCCTGAGACAAGGAGGATGACTTTAAACTCAATGTCTCATCAATTCTACTGGGACGAGTTTCTCCTGCTTCATAACGATTCACTGACAGCCCCCCGGTTCTCCTCGTTACGTTTGATTTTACAGGGGAAAGTCACAGACACTTGTACTGGCTCAGGTTCTCTTTGTTTGCTCTGCTTCTCAATCTTGTTGACTCCGCCGGTGTCCCGCTCTTGGTCCCCTATTTCCCTGGGATCAGGAATGGCTGCGGGTAAGCAGACAACTCGCTGTTTTGTCCGTGTTGTGGTTTTGGCATCATTGTTCACCATGAAAGGGTCATGGTCACGCCAGCACCAGGATTTGGATTCCCCTCTCCTCGGATTCCCACTGCATGTAAACGCTGGGCCTCCAGTGTTTCGTTGTCACGTTCAGGCCATTTTTGAAAGTCGCGGGCTCTGCCGTTCTCCTCGGCTCCATCTCTCGCAGGTGTCATTCCGTAAGGGGGCTTCCTCTACTTACACTCTCTGTTCTCTCTCAACTTTGCCTCTCCTCGGGAGGCGTTGCTCTCTCTTCAGTCTACTCGTTACAGCTTTATGGAGGTCTCTAATTAAAGAGAAAGATCCTCTTTCTTGTTTGAAAAGGTATATTTTAGTTTTGTCTTCTGCCAAGTCCCTGGCTTCTATTGTTTTCTTCAAATCTGACCTTGAAGGTGTCTTTTCATTTTCATGGTTTTGGATTGCATTTTTGCCTTCCCCTGGTCTGGAGTTCTTTTCTCGTCTCAATTCCAGATGGGTGTATTCGAGAGATCTCTGGAGGTTCCCCAAGACTTTAGAGGAGAATATTGGGGTTTCGTGTTCGGTACCAAAGTATGTGTTAAGGGTTCTGCAAAGCTCAGAAAGTCTGTGCCGATGATTATCTCTTCAGGTAGCCCAGATACTATGGCAGTCTCCATGGTCGTGGGTTAGTCCCTAACTCTTAATAACAGAGGGATTTTAGCGTAAGTCCCCACATCGCCATGCATGCAGGTGATTGTGACAGCATGATCTCCTTGTATGTCTTCTGGGTATATGAGGTCCGCTCTGACTGCAGTTTGTCGGCTACCTAAGTCTTTGAGGGACTTAGCCCATAACCCATTTATCTGCACCTTTTCATGACTTTGAAAAGGTTGAGAGGTACAGGAATATATCTTGGTTATGTCAGAGTCATCTTCTGTCTCCTCGTCCCCTCTATCCCATGGTTCTGCTGCTATCCAACATAACTCAATAGGTTCTTCTACTATATTTTTAGGGCAGATCTTGGCGATATGCCAATTTTCTCCACAAGAGAAGCACAGGGGTGAGGAAGGGGAGGGTGACTTTATTCGTCCTACCTCCTCAAAAATCAGGTTTTGTTTGGGGACCAAGGAGGGTTTCTTCTAGGGGTTTCCTCCCGCCCTAGGACTTCCGGAGACAGAATCTTCTCAGTCAGTCAATCATTGTTTATTTCGTTAACACCATTAATTACATTTAAATATGTAAAACAATTATACACCTAGCAATAAAACAGGAACAAAAAGAAAAAACAAAGAATAAAACGTTCTTACAGTCTTACCAACGGATATACCTATACCTCCCAAAAGATTCTTTCACAAACCGATGGATATCAACCATAAAATCCTCATCTGTTGAATGAATCATTAAAAACATCACCTCCTTACAACTTCTAATATTGTGTTTTTTTAAATTTGCTCTTAACCATTTTCCTCTTAACCCTGTATGAAATGTACAAGATCCCCAGGCATTCCCATCCCGCATGGACATTTCTTATCCAGTCCTAGTCACAGGGTTCTGATACACACCGGTAAAACATTTAGCCTGATCGTCAAAATAGTTCTCCTGCAATAATGGGAATTTATCTTAGTAATAAAATTACAGGATGCTAATACATCACAACTCTCCCTGTACAGGTTCATCGACCAGAGCCTTCGCAGATATTCCTAAGCATTGTCCCATTCCTCTTTTTCGGCACAGTCTAAAACCAGCCTTCTCCTTTGCCTGTTAGACAATCTACACAGGTGGTCTCTATTACTTTATTTTCCAGCACAGTCGCCCCCTTAGAAAGCCATTGATACTTCCCCTTTCCCGAGCAACTACACATTTCCACTAAGGCATTCTTAATATTGGGGTTCATAGAGACTTCAAAGTGCATTTTCAAATAAAACGGAATGAAGTAGATGCTGACATGGCGTCTGATACTGGGCACCCCAAGCTTGCATCGAAGAGCATCCCCTGATGTTGCTGGAAATAACCACACCAGCTTTCTTAAGAAAGCATTTTGCACCATCTCTAATTTTGAGCAAGGGGCAAAACCCCATAACTCACTTCTATATAGCGTAGCCGTAATTATTTTCCGATTCAACACTTCAATGCACGTATCCAACCTTTTCCACCATACAGATAATAAAATCTCTGAAGCCCTCTCAGACTTTCTTCCATCCGCTTAGCTGCCAAGGTCACCAAAGCAGTCCATCACCCTTCCTTCTAGAACAAAACCCCAAGATACCTGCATGCAGATACCACTTCTATATTTTCTTGATTGATACACCACGTACCCCTAGATTTGCCTCTTCCAAAGACCACAATCTTTGTATTTTGGAGGTTTAGTATCAAGTTGTGCTTTTAAAGAAAATGATCTTCATACAACAGACTCTGCTGTAGCCCCCCCTTCTGATAAATCTATCAATGCTGTTTCATCGGCATAAAGCAGGGCACTATATTGGACCCCATTTAATTTTGCCGCCATAACTTTAGCATTAGAGTTGTGTGGACTGAAACCATATAAGAACAGGGAGAATAAAAGCAAGGCCAAGGGACACCCCTGTCTGACACCTTTATTTACGCTAAAATCCCTTGAATATTTGTTCACCCCTGCACAGCGGATCGCTGCTGAGGTATCACCATAAACCAGCTGTATCATCTGTATTAGATTACGGGGCACACCAATTTCATCCAGCTTTGCCCATATTAAATTCCTATCAATGAATCAAATGCTTTAGTTAAATCCAAGAAGGCTACAAACACTTTGCCACCTCTCACCTTCATATTTTTCTCAATAACAGTTTGTAATACAAAGCATTGATCCAATGCCAGAAAACCCTTCACGAACCCTGCTTGATTATCTGGCCATTTTCTGTTATTCAATGCCCAGATCTGTAAATGAGATGCCGGACACTGTGCAAACACTTTACTTGAGATGTCAAGAAGGGAAATCGGATGATAGCAATGGGGGTCCGTTATTCTACCTTTTTTGAGAATTGGTACTAGTAAGCTTCGAATGCACAACTTTAGGCATTCCAGGTAGCTGCTACTGCATTAAAAACCTGAGTTAAGACAGGCACCCACCATTCTGAAGAGGGAGTGCACCAATGATTGACTGAAAGGTACCCGCTCAGCCAGTCATACAGACTGAAAAGAATGCAAATCTTTTCATGGGTGGGAGAAGAGCCTGTTATAGTGGACAGAGACGCCTATATGGACAGCCTCGCCTGAGTACCAAGAAGCCACAGTGCTGACGTCACTAGGGACACCACCACATAGCAGCGTTAGACTTAAGGCACACGTGCAGTCCGCGCTGCACCACTCAAACAGACACTTGTTTACATGAAGAACATGAGTGCACAGTTCAATAGATAGAGGATAGATACATATACATAGTGTCATTGCTATTATTATTTTGTCATTAGCCAAATGCAGAAATGCAGGACCGCAAGGCACAAGAGATCCTAAGAAAGCTTGCAGATGCTTAACGCGAATAACCCTATGAAACTGCAGGAATATATGTGGATCCTGGCAGAACCAAGTGTGACTAACCTATAGATAACATAGCATACTATGGACAAAGGTTTAGGAAAATTACAGGAAGCCCCAATCCACTGAGCAGGAGATGAGCTGAGCCGATCCAGGCTGTACAAAGAGCAAGAAGCTTGAGCCAGGCCCACAGCCAAGGTCAGAGATATGAAGACACATTCCAATCCCCAGACGACAAAGGGACCAGCTGCAGTGAAACAGAATAAATCCTCATAATTAGGCGCTGCAGAGCTCGATTTTGTGGTCTCTAAACACGGGGTACAGCCGAATGAAACAATGGACAGTCTTCCATGGTGGGAAAGGGGAGCTGATCCCAGCAAAATCAGATGCAGACTGCGACACTTGTTGCAACGTACAGAGCATATTCTCATAGGCAAAGGTGGTAAACACAAGTTACAATACAGACACATAATCATTCACATCACCTTGAAAAAGTGCACAGCGAGCTGAGAACTCGTTCGAGTCCCAGGCCTGGGGGGGATCAGTTGTAACCAATCACAATTTAGTATTCCAGGGGTGGATGGCAAGAGACAAGAACCAATGGTAATCCCACCACTCTTTGACAATGTAATAGATGGCGAATTGGGGATGAAACAGGCCAGCCACCTGACATGTGAGAACCAGTAGAACAACTTCTATAGCTAGGCATATAGATCTCAATATCCAATCCTTCACAATGATAGGTTTTTTGGAGAAGGGCCCAAGTGATGACGGAGTAATGATGCAATTCTGGAGTAAAACTGGCCTGCAAGTCAGGAGACGTTGAGAAGTACTGGAATCCACCTGTGTTCTTGTAATGAGCCCTGTTGGTTTTGTTTGCAATAAACCACAGTTTGTACTTGCCGTTGACTGAGTCCTCCGTGTATACTGGGGCAGGGAGTTGGGCCCTCCAAGTCAGCGGACTTCCATCATCGATCTGGCATACCTGGGAGTTCCACCCGACAAGTTGGTAGCAGAGCTGATGGCTGGCTGTGCCAGCCCGGCACAAAGTAATCTACTCCGTCGCAGAAAATGAGAGGCTGCAGGACCCCCGCATATTTCGAGAAAGACGGGGCACGCATACCTGTGAAAAGGCTGTCAGGAGCCAACTTGGAAAATATCCTGCCTAAAGTCAGTGAGGAGTCCAGGCAGAGCAGGACGGGGAAGTGGCAGCTTTGGAGGTCGCGGCAGCCAAGCAGCGCCAGCAGGCCACGGAGTGTAAATATTGACCCAGTCATACAGCAAAGGTGGGAGTGAGGGAGGGTATTGAGTATTGTGAAGTATTGTTTTGTGTCATCGAGTATTGTCAAAGTATTGTCTAGCAGTGTCAACAGTAGTAGGGACAGGAGCGGAGGTAGATGTCCTTTTTCTATGTTTAGGACACATTTGGGTGTAGAGGTAAACAGTTCTGGTGAATAACCTACACTATTGACTCAAAGGCACAGATGAGCGAAGTTATGTAAA
Source organism: Ambystoma mexicanum (assembly GCF_040938575.1). Taxonomy (NCBI): domain Eukaryota; kingdom Metazoa; phylum Chordata; class Amphibia; order Caudata; family Ambystomatidae; genus Ambystoma; species Ambystoma mexicanum. The sequence continues at coordinate 1,493,006,675 of NC_090929.1, read as the reverse complement.
TAGTGGATTTCCTATGGGTTGGGTGTTTTAGCTCGGGTAATAGATGACAGTATCCCTGTAAGGTTTAGCAAGGGAGCTGACCGAAATTACGGAAGGTGAGGAAACTGGTTAAGTCTCCTGGAGTGAGATGTTTGCATGCGAGGCGACGCAGCGGGTACAGTTCGATCACAAGATAATATTGGTATACGCTGTCTGGAGGCAGGAAGACAGCTGTGGGGTTTTGTACATTTTGGGGGTAACAGGCTAGAACAGTGTGTGAGCTGTATTTAATTTTTCAGCACCACCTTGTTCAGTAAATTGGTGACATCACCCATAGGTTTGGGCATCGGACACGGAGAGCACGAGACAGTCAGGAGCTAGCATTGGAAGCTTGGGATTGGTAGACAAGGTGAACGAGTGGCAGTGCATGGAAGGCACATGCGCAAGATTGTGGGTGTGCCTAAGGAGGAAGCGACTGTGGGAAAGGAGCTGTGTGCGGAGCCCGCCTGATAAGTTGTGGGGCCGAAGAGGCTTGCAGTAAATTCAAAAAGTATTGCTATTACCTTGTGCCTGTTTCCCTAAAACAGTGGATTGTTTAAACCCTCCATTTGAGGTCAGGTAAAGGCAAGAACAAAATTGGCAATGTATCGGGGGAAAGGCGCGGGAAACACACCGCTTCAGCACCTGTGCAAAACACTCCCCTCTATAAAGATAACATATGTAAATACACCATACAAAGGTCTAAAAGCACAGAGGGAAAGTAAACTAAACCATGGCCACATTGCAGAAGTTTCTCCAAACATGTGCAGCAATCACTACTGACACACATACAGGGTGCCTATAACGGGAAGAAAATGGCAAGCCACATGGTGATATGTGAGTGTGGCGCATGTTTCAGGAGGGACAGGGGGCGCAGCGAAGCGTCATTGGATGCTGAGCCAGCATGAGGTGCTGGGGTCTGTGCCCCCGCCTTCTGCTCCCCCACATGTCCCTCCGAGTGTGGTCACCGATGACACAGACGATGAGCAAGGGATGTACCCATTACGAGAATTAAGAGCAGCAGAGGGGTATTCAAATTTGACTTATAAACCACCACCATACACAAAGGAAGAGGAGCAGAGAGGGGCAGGGCAGCCAACTACTGAATGGGAAACAAGCGGCGAGGCATAGAAGGGCGCAAAGGAAGGGCTAGGGAGCATAGCCATGAACGAGTGGATAGAGGGATAGATCCTCCTGAAATTGGAAGGGAAGACAGATGGGGAGGCAAAGGGGGCGGCCAAAGCAACAGAAGATCTGAAGGGAAGCAGAGAAGCAAGTGACTGGGCATAGATAATGGAGGAGACAGAAAGGAGAAGGAAAGAGAAGAAAGATTAGAGAGAGGACAGGGAAAGGAGGAAAGGGAGCAGATGCAGTGAGAAAGAGAAGAGAGTGTAGAAAGGGATTGCAGAGAAAGAAAGAGAGTATGTCAAGGATACCGCTACATGATAGCGGTTGTGTGCCCATTCTCCAGGTGGATTGAGGCAGGACCTTGTTCACATCCTGACGCTTTCAGAGCAGCAACGTTTTTGGTCCAGGAAGTATTCCCAAGATGGGGCGTGTGTGAGGTCCTGCGGTCTGACAATGGCACTCACTTCACCAATGAGATGTTCAAGCACATCACCACGTTGCTGGGCATTCAACATAAGTTCTCCTGTGCGTACCACCCGCAAGCAAATGGAGTGTGTGAACACCTGAACGGCCTCCTGAAAGAGGCCATAGCTAGAACAAAGCAGAGCACAAAGAAAAGTTGGCTGCACTGCTTACCACTTGCATTGTTTGCATTGCACAATAAGCCTGGGTCTGAACACCATTTAATGCCCTTGAGGTGGTAACAGGACAACAGATGCAACTACCACTGGCTCCTCCTACTAGAGCACTGAAGGACTGTGAGAGTAGTACAGATGAGTTAGGTCAGGAAATGTATGAATAAATTACTTCCTTGATTGCTAGTGCTCCTTTTATCTCTCACCAGATACGACAACACGGGGGCGGGGGCCCAGAAGACAGCAGAGAGAGAGCAACTGCGACAATGAACCAAAGGACTTGGAGATCAAAAGACAGGTTAACGTGGGGGACTTGGCATGGGGGACTTGGTCCTACTACGTAATTTCATCTGGAAGTGGGATGCACCAAGATTTACTGGTCCCCACACTGTGGAAAAGGTGGCAGACCGGGTGGTCAGACTGGAAGAGAAGACAGTCTGGAACCACCAATCTGACATCAAGCCCTACCAAGCAGTGGCCTCACCGGGCAACAAGTTCAACAGGGCCAACGATCAGCAGCAAGAAGAGCACACAAACGATTTTGAACTTGCACTGCCGAGTGGAGGACACCCAATGGTTGACTTAGCGTGATTTAGCGTGAGGATACACTGTCTGTTATTTTATTCTCTACATACATTCGTCGAGAAAGTTGGCTGCAAAAATTGATGCTTGTTCATGTTACCCACTGACTAGCACCCTGATACCTTCTCAGACCAATTTGTCCACAATGTGAGAAAATCCAGTAGTTTCCGAGCACGATCTCCCAGAGTGTATTACCTTGCCTTTGTTGAATATTTGGCCCAAGCTTACCCACAAATCGAACAAGGTGACCCGCCTGTTCTCGCCACATTGAGAGACCCATCAGTAAGAACAGCGTGGGAGCAGGTGTTTATTTTTGCCATAAACGATAATCTAGTCTGCTGGGCTTAAGGAATTACCTAAAATACTAACCCAATAACGCATTTCTTCGTGCATTTCAAGCGGGCAACTATATCTTCAAGCTGCACACAGATCCAGCAGCACAGGTAAAGATGAGTGAAATAATAAAAAATGTGATTATATTGTTGTCTCCTTATTCCCAGTGGAGTACTTGCATTTATACTTGAGAATATCTCTGGTTGCTAGCGCTACCGCTGTATCCCTTACTAACATTACCCCAACCCCATCAGGTGGAACGAGCATGTCAGGTGGACAGGAGATCACTGCAAGCACGGTAAGGAGACGTAAGCGCAGTGTTGACACAGACATGAAAGTGGTAAATCTCTATCTGCTCGAGTGTCTAACAATATGTGGTAGAAGCACATGAACAACGTAGGTAAGGAAACCACCGGGGAGAGCTGTTATGTCTGCTCATTAATCCCCTATGCCATGAGTGCCTCCAGAACGTTTATAGCAACTGAAATACCAGCAGAAATAGCTCAATGCCTGGTGTACCTGTCAATGGTGACAACTCAAGGGAGGTTCCAGGGGAAGACAGAGATGGATGTCTCAAGCAATGTTCCTGTATGAGGACAATTACATAAAGACTCTTGATATGATGAACAATTACTGGCATCTAGACAGAGCAATAGGGTATATAACTGAGGGACCACAAGCAGGGGACACAAAGACGATAAGGCTGAAACCATTGCCTTGCCCATGGACAAGGGTGAAAGAAACAGGAGGAGAGCCTGGGTGCTGGGAAAGACCACAGATACTCGTATATGGTCAATTATACACAGAATATGGATGGAAGGATGGAGTGGTGGGAAGCAAGGCACTCACCCTAGCACAATCTCCAGTGAATAAGATGCAGGAGGAAAATGACAAATGCCTAAAGGAATGGGATGCAAAGTTGCTCACCTGGTTGGAAAATGCAGCTGGACCGATGCCTATAATACCCTTGAAGGCGCCAGCACTCTGCTACCAGAACGATGATGAAGTAGAAGTTGGGGAAAACGTAGGTTGCCGAAGCAAACAAAAGCATGCAGCAATGAAGACCGGCACAGCAGTACTGATGGATAACTACTGGGCATGCAGATCCAAGGCATACAAGAAGCTGCCACCCAACTAGGGAGGAGTTTGCTCATTGGTACACATCAACATGCCCTTGTTGGTTGTGCCATGAAAGGATATAGAGCTTGATGACTTCCCAAAGATGGACACTAATAAGAAGAAGAAAAGGTCTGTGGAGGTAGGACAAGCAGGCCAAGAGACAGTGCCGGTGAAGATGAGTAGAGTAAAAAGAGGCAGCAACTATTTCTCGCTGAAATCAGAGGAAGCACTGGACAAAATCCCAGCAGAACACTGGCTGTTCAGCAGGACGAAAATATTCTTCGCATCCTTTCTCCCATCTGTGCAGACGTACACTAATGCAAAGTGGCTGCAGATCACCCACTGGGAACTGATGATGAAGATAAACTCCACAGTGAATGGGTTCAATACAATAAAAGAAGAGCTCTGAGCAATACAGTTGGTGGTGCTCCAGAATAGATATGTTCTGGATCTGCTCACAGCAATGGAAGGAGAAGTTTGCGCAAACATTGGGAGTTCCTGGTGCACATTCATACCTGCCAACGATGAAGATAATGATACCCTGACAGAAGTGGTAACCCAGCTATCCCAGATGCATGCCAAGATGGAAGAAAAGGCCAAGGGGATGGGGAAGGACCAGAGCTGGATCCCGTACATATGTTCATGGATGCCATCATGGCTGTCGGACGGGGTGAAGGTGATATTGGGAGCATTGATATTGGCAGGAGTGATGTCAGTAGAGAAGATATATATGCTCAAGTGCAAGAAGACAGCAGAGGAAACGACTGGAATGAAGGTCCTGATGGACTTTCACATTGGAGGAGCAAGGGATAAGATAGTGGAGGAAAGACACATGCTGATAGAGAGAATAGCACATTGTCCAGCATTTCCACTTGAAGCAATAAAATTGGACAACCAATTAGATGTGAAGTACTATGACGGGAAGTAGGTGTAGTGCAACCCAGAAGGAGTGTGCAGTTATATGGAATGGACTTTCTATGATCATCTGAATTACTATGGACACCTCAGGGTAATTACGAAGATATGGCAGCCAAGAGCTAAAGGCTTAACATATAAGGATGTGCTTGACAGGTCGACCAGAGCGGGGGACTGAAGAGGGAGTCGGGGTCCCGAGACCACCCCTCTGCCCCATTAAGTTCATGATGAGACGAGAGGCCGGAAATGATTGCAGCCACCCATCTTATTTCAGACGAATCCCAAGTGAAACAATGATTGAAAAGTACGCTGACTTACTCTAACTTCTTTGGTTTCCCCCCCCCCAGTCACCTACTCTCCCCAGGGCTCAAGGGGCTCTCCGCCTCCTGCGCTTGCAAAAGCTGCTGCTTATTTTCCAGCTGCTTCTCTTCACCTTTCCAGTTGACTTCTAAAGAGCCCTTCCTCCCACTGCCTTGTGCCACAAGCCCCTGCCATTTATATGGCCTTGCCTTCCAGTATCTAAGTGGTATAAGGGATCTCAGGTGTGTTTCTCTAGGTAGCTGGGATGGGCATTGGCTTTTGGGCTCTGCCTCTGGGTAAGGCTTATATCATTGATGTGGGACTTGGGTTGGTTCACCTCCGATTGGGCAGTCCTCTCCCTGCTCCACACACTGGCCCTGTCAACCAGGCTCTTTCTGATGTAAGGGAACTCAGGTGTGTCTCTTTAGGCAGCTGATTTGGGGATTTGCTGGTGGGTTGTGTCCCCAAAGTTAGCTTCAAGTTCTAATGTGGAACTTGGGGCTGACTAGTCCCTACTATTAGGCCGTCCTCTCTCTGTGTGTCACGCCCTGGGTGGAGTCCGTTAGCCTATCTGCTCTTAACTGTAAGAAAGTAGAGGACTTGTGTAATGAACAGCTGACTGCATTTCAAATGTCCTGTCCTAGTTCATGTCCTGTTTGTTCTCCTGTTTAGCTCCCCTTCAGGAAAGGCAATCATGAGCCAGCTGATAAGGACCCCGCTCTTTGACTAATTGCAAGGGCCAGAAGCATCTAAGGTGGCCACATGACAACACCCTGACTTCCACAGGTGACATAGTGTGGGCAGCCAGGTGATCCTCCCCATGCTAACCTGGCCCAGAATCACGTGGCTTGAAGAGGCACCTGACCTACTTGGCAAATTAATTTAATTTTAATTTAGCATTTATATAGCGCTACGAATCCTCAGGCATCTGAGGCTGCTTATTATTACCCACGGTGTGTGGTGCTCATTTATTGACCTTGGGATGATGAAAGGCTGAGTTTGGCCCTGCCAGGATTCGAACCTGCGTCAGCTGGCTCTGCACAGATGTCAAAGCGAGCGCTCTACTCACTGTGCTATCGGAGCAGCCTGATCCCACCACCATCCACTGGGAAGGTCAGGTCAGGCAGTGTACTTTCCACATGAAAGGCATAAAGTATGCAGAAGATATGATGTTATGGACATTGGACACCAACAGATTTTGACAAATTACAATCATCGATGTACAGAATCATGAACTTAAAATCATTTGAAAACAAGCCACTAATGGAAAACACATGAAGCCAAATGTTTATGTTTATGTTTATGTCTATTAAATAAATAAAATAACAAATAAAAGTACTGTAAGGTCACCCGAGCAGGAATACTGCAAGATCGAAGAATGATGCCTTACATTGACCACCCATGAGAGGAGCAGCTTGGAAAAGGCTATTTATTTATTTATTTATTTGAGCTATACTTATAACCAAAAAGGTTTTATATATACAACGGAGATGAAAAACACAACTCATAATTTTAACAATAAAAACCATATCACGGCAACACATAAAACAAACAGTTAATAATTGAGACCATTTTGCAAAGCCAGGTAAATCCCTGGTACTGTACAGAATAGGATCAAAATACTCTATAATGATTTAGTCATCGATGAAATTAGAGATAAGTTGTCAAAGATAAAAGGTCAATTCCATAATATTCTTTAAATCTCAAAACATTTCCAATAAAATATTAACATGGTAAATCAAATTATGATCACAACCACTCATAAATAATTCCCAGAGTGTAGTTAAGTAATTACAGTTAAAATGATTGTTATATGATTTGATAAAACTATATCGTAGACGTTGTACTCAATTTATAGGTGTTCAATGGTTTCTAATGTAGTGGAGCAGCATAAACGACAGAGACAAGCTTCTCGTGAAAGTCCAGAGCAAGCTCCTTGTGTGATTAATGCTTCACTGATGTTAAATTTCAAGGGCATGTACTGCCTAGCTACTGCACTGTTTGGGTAGACTACGAGGTAGGTAGGTTTAGTCAAGCACGTACTAATATATTCACAAAAAGACTGACTATTGTGTTTAGTTTGCAAATAGTTAAGATTTTCATGTTTACAGATCATCGCCAGACTTTTGTTCAGGTGAGGTGTAACCACATATGTCACCCCTTCAGATGTTTGGTTTACACCCCACTTGCCATTTTGAGTGCAGACAGCAAAGGGATCCTAGGGTTCCCATTTTCTTGCAATTGTCAATATCCAGGAATGCACTTACGAAACTTGTCATCGTTGTTCCATTATTCAGCTTCTGTAGTTTGTCAAAGAACATAACTGTTTTCATAATGAAGTCTTGTCGAATGCTGTTAAATCCAAATTCTAGGTAGAGATGTTCAATTGAGAGAGCTTGTGGCATGCAGAAAAGTCTACGCAGCATCAGCCTTTCAAAACGTTTTAGTTCGACTTCAAATTGGTGCCCCGATATTACGACTACATAACATAGAATAGGTCTAATTTTGGTGGAGTATAGGAGCAAGACAGTTGTTACCGAAACTCCTCCTTGTCGTCCAATGAATTGACAAACTGCATGGACTGCTCATCTGCATTTTGTATTTGTCTCTGTCCAGTGCTGATCTCACTTCAGGGTATGTTCAACATGCAACCCCAGATATGTGTAGGAAGGTACACCTTCTAATTGAGTGCTGTTTAGTTTGGAGGTTAATGCAACCCCAGATATGTGTAGGAAGGTACACCTTCTAATTGAGTGCTGTTTAGTTTGGAGGTTAATGCAACCCCAGATATGTGTAGGAAGGCACACCTTCTAATTGAGTGCTGTTTAGTTTGGAGGTTAATGCAACCCCAGATATGTGTAGGAAGGTACACCTTCTAATTGAGTGCCTTTTAGTTTGGAGGTTAATGCAACCCCAGATATGTGTAGGAAGGCACACCTTCTAATTGAGTGCTGTTTAGTTTGGAGGTTAATGCAACCCCAGATATGTGTAGGAAGGCACACCTTCTAATTGAGTGCTGTTTAGTTTGGAGGTTAATGCAACCCCAGATATGTGTAGGAAGGTACACCTTCTAATTGAGTGCCTTTTAGTTCGGAGGTTATATTCTTCTAGGTAGGTTAAGGGGCAAATGTCATAGTTTTGCTTTTCTCTATATTGATTTTAAGGACATTGTTGGCAGCGTATACTCCTAACGCAGAGATCACATTTTGGAGTCCTTTTGGGGTGTGATCGAGTAGGAGCAAGTCGTCAGCATAAGCTAACCAACTAGTACTATGTCGACCCATTGTCACTGGGCAAACTTGTCGAGCAGTAAAAGCAGACCCCAGATCCGCTAGGTACAGATTAAAAAGGGTTGCTGCCACTATCCACCCCTGTTTTACCCCACAGTGGGTTGGCATAGATGTAGAAAGGCTATCCTCGGCATCTAACCTTATTTTAACAGGATATTTAATCCAGGCTGATACAATGACAAGCAGAGCATATATCATGGGCTGGGGAGCCATGGCTTCCACGAAGGCTAGTAACCAGAAAGAAGAGCCCATAAGAAAGACAGCTGCAGATCCCAACTGTATCTGATTACCCCAGGAAGATACAATGTACAGGGTATCAAACGCAAGTACGCAACCAGAGCATAAAACATCGCCCTCCAGAATCTGAACAAATTCTGCATCCCCCTGTCCTGACTGCACCATAGATGTGAAGTCAGAACCAGCTCCGATTACACACGATGAGAAAAGGTTTTCCATACCTTGACATGCCCTGAAAAACTGTGGTTGCTAAAGCCCAGGTTGTACCCAGGTGACCACTGCAACTCTATCTACATGGACCTCAGCAAAGAGGCTATGCACCAGCTGTGATTCCTTCATTTTTGCCCTCAAACCTTGGGAATCCATCATGCCATTATTGAAAGCTCTGAAATGGCTCACATGTAAACAGAGAATTTGTTTATGACCCTCTGCATAGCCTACTCAAGCCTTTTTAATAAAAGGCCACAGCTACCTCTCTACCAGCATTGAGGCATTACACCACCAGAAACCTGAAACTAGAGATCTACCTCTCCTTTACCTTTGAAGCACATCCGACTAAACAGACAAGGCGGCCATTTTCTTACTGCATTTAGGTTCAAACACTAAAACAATCTGCTGCTAGATCTCAGACCTGAACCTTCATAAATGCCACAGAAAGTAAAAGCTTGGCTTCTGTACTCAGTCTACATGGCCCTGTCTCCAATAGTCCTCTTGGTCCCGGGAAAACCAACGTTTTTTCTGCTCATGAACTCTCCTTGTGAAACGTTATTGCCCTTTGTCACCGCCTTTTTTCTGCGTTATTTTTGCTTGTGTTCTACTTTTTTTTCATTCCAGGAATGTGCTCTTTTTTATTGTGATGTGAACTGTTCCCTCTCTTTTTGCCCTTCCTGCGCTTCAAAGCAGTTGCACCACGACCTTGAAGCATTATAAAACTTCACAAGAAAACATACAGAAACCTTGCTCGCAAAAAAAAGCATCAGAAGTAGAGAAGGAGCCCTGCTCCCTGTGACTCACAATGGCTAAAATTGGGGTTACAGTTGGGCTAGTTCAGAGTTGGGTGATAATGGTAAATCCAGTAGCATTTACGTCCACCCAATTCAGGGTTGAGACAAATACCGCCAGCAATATTCCATGGGACTACCGACGTCAGTATTCCATGCAGACATTGTGCCTCCCTATAAGAGTGGCGGTCTAGAAATAAAGGTGCCGGTAGCAACGTACCAGCACCCTTTCCGACAGCCAAACTGTGAGTTTGCCGGTAGGGGCACAGAACTCCCAGCAGGCCTGACCTGCCGGAAGTTCAAGCCCGTACCGGCATACTTTTTACTGAAGCACCGTTGCTTTAGGTTTACCATTCCCATAGAGTCCTATAAGACTCCATGGGAATGGGAAATAACCGTTCCACCGCCGCCTATGATATCCCCGTAGCACCGGGATGTCAGGCGCCAGAAACGGTGTTACGGGTTGGCAGCAACCCGCCGGCTACTGAGGGGTTGTACCACCAAACCCGTAATTAGTGCCATTCTGTCCGGCTATTTTACCTCCATGCCAGAGGTATTGCTAATTCTAAAGTGGGCAACATTTTGTTTACCTTTTTTTTTTACTGTAAAGAAGGGAAGCGCAAGTACTTCCCATCAGTCCTGCACCAAACGTTTTCAGACGGCCATTGTAAGGCAGTCAGAAGGTGGGCACCTATGATGCACCCCTCGGCCCACCTTACCCATGTAATGCCCAATTAAGACATAAAAGCCATGTGGGATCTGTCTCTGTTTGTAAAGTATGTGTGTGATATTTTGTGCAACGCTCTGACGCACTTTGACGTTGTGTTCACACAAAATAAAACACTCGAAATACATAAGAGCGTCATAATTGACCCTTTTTTTGTCTGGCATCTTCTCCCTTTTCATTTGTTATTTTTGTGTACCAAGGCCCTTGCGTGTCCCGTCCCTCGGGGAAAGGCGTTTTCCTCAGTCCTAAATCCATAGCCAACCGCATTAAGTCTAAGGGTCTGCAAAAGTTGCGTTGGTACTGCCAGACGTGTCAGATGCAGTGCAGGGACGAGAATGGCTTCAAATGTCTCTGCATGTCCGAGACCTATGAAAGGCAGTTGCTTCTTGCATCGGAAGACCCTTAACAGTTTATGGACTACTTCTCAGATGAATTCAAGAACGAGTTTTTGGAACTTCTCAGAAGACGGTTTGGAACAAAGCAGGTGCAAAACAATATTGTGCACAATGAATACATCAGTCACAAAGAACATATCCATATGAACGCGACGCAGTGGGAAACGCTGACTGATTTCACAAAGTGGTTGGGGCGAGAAGGTTTCTACTTACAAAAAATAGACCCTTTTGTGCATTAAAGCAACGTACGGTAGTGCTATGCTCCGCTACCCTATTTATTTCCAGCTTCTCGGTGAAGGTGAAACTGGGTAAGAAAAAAAGATACATTCAAGTTTCCCTCTAGCAGAGGTTCTTTTTCTGATAATACCTCCAGATATACCATCTCCATCAATGGTAAACTCTGAATTAGGCATTTTTTTCGGAAATACCACCGTTGGAGATGGTAACGTCCGGTGGTAATCCATTAAATAAAAATCCTCCCATCTCTAAATGTGCCCCTTAATCTTTCCCTAAGACAATGAGTCAAAACTCTGCAAAGTACTAAGCCCACATGGAGCCATGGACAGCCTGCAAATGGAAGAAGGGTGGTGGAGGGGGCGGACCAAACCAAAACAGAATGGTTGAGGGAACCAAGTCTAGATTCGTGGTAAGCGGAATATATCCACATATCTGAATAAGGCTGACCTTTGGGTGAGAATTCATGAAGAGAAAACTCCATTACTGCTGTGTTGGGCACCAGTGAGAATGAAACGATTGGGTCTTCTGGCACATGACAAGTGTTGGGGTTGTAGATCGGAAAAGGATGACTCACACATATGTATTTGAATGGCAATAGAGTCACAAAATTTTGATAAGTACTGATAAATAGAGTGGACATAATGTTACTTCAGACATCAGCAAAAATAAACCTAAGGCAGTCATTCCTCAGGCCACAGGTAAGATAGTGGAAATGTTGGCCTCCAACTCGGGTTAATTAGGGACGCATTGGTAGCTATTATCTGGTCAAATGTGGTCCACCTTTAATGAATTGGACAAGCGACTTTTCTTCTTTTTCTCTCCGCAGTCTAATGTCTTGTTTACAGTTAATCCCACTCTTCCTCTAAGGTGAACATACCATGGCCATTATATAATAACCTCTGCAACTCCCATTTTCTTCATAATTAAATAGGTGAAAAAGTCAATGATCTTATGCAGCATCGGGTAACTCAATGCGAATGCTCAACTTTGGTTTGCTCTGAATAGTCTTTAAAACATTATAGTGTTTTAAGATTGTATGACTTGGAAAAAAAAAGAAAATGTACTGCTTTACACCCTTCATTCTAATATTTTTCTTTGGAACCCTCACTCTTTTACCCCTCCCCCATCAGCTCATCAGACTAAAACTGAGGTTATGTTATGATGCCCCCCCCCGCCATAACCCTCAAATACATGAGCACAATTGCTCCTATCTTCTTTGTGTCATCTGTGGTTGGGAGGCAAAAAAGTGCTGGAGGATGGAGCGTTAAGGGAGTTTAAAGAGCAGGTGAGGATCTCAGGCTGGTTGGCATGCAAGGTGGGAGGTGTTCAATGGGAGGACACATGCAGGATGTCGCCCCATACAAGCATGAGGCACTCCATGGCCATGGGTATTTATGCAGGAATGTCTGCATCTGGAGATTGGAAGCCTCTCAGAGTGGGTGAGTCATGCAGTGTAGAGGATGCATGCAGCAAGAATGGCTCATGTAGGGCTGGTGATCATGCATGTTCAAGCTTCACTTGAGGCCGAGGGCCACCAGAGGATTGGGGCTCTAGGTCCCCTTGTTAGTGCTGGTAACTCCCAGGTCGACCAGCAACTGAGGCCAACTGGAGACTGGGGCCCTCCAGGTCAGGGGGGATGCGTGGCTTTGAGGGATCTTAGACTGTGGAGTATTTTAGGATTAGCATCATGCAGGGTTGGGATGTCTGAGCATAAAGGGTCAAACAGAGCAGGCATTTGACGCTGGAAAGCAGTTAAGCATTAGAGACATTCAGAGTCCGGGAGCATCTGGGGCCGTGCAGTCTGAGGATTGGGGGAGGCTGTTAGTCTGCATTTTTCTATGATAATTTAGTGTGGGCTAATCCATTCATTCATGCATTCATTTGATATAAGATATGTTTAGCATTATAGTTTGTTTTGAGCTATTATAGATTGATATTTGCTAATAGCCATGTAGAAAGATATATTTAGCTTGTTATTTTGTACAGCGCACATTGTAGTGTTTCTAAGCGCTATTGTGTTTTGTCCATCATGAATCGATATGCTTGCTGTTCTTAGAATAGAATGTAGAAGAACATGTCACTGTGTTCTAGTACAGTACACGATTATGCTATGTTGAAATATGCATTTACGTAGCCATAGAATGGTGGTTGCCATAGAATGCTTTCTACGCATGCAATTGTAGAATGCTTCATCGTTCTGTATAACAGTAGATTGCTGTTTTGTTCTGTGGAAGGCAGTCTCACAGTCTCAGAGCTGGGGGCTGGCTGAGAGATAGAGAACTAGAGAGCTGGATGTGGGGGTCGAGTAGAGCTGGGGTGCTGTGAGGGTTGGGTTTGCTAAAGCACTCATAGCTAGAGAGTGCTGATTGTTAGTGACTAGTGACATTCTGCCATGCATAAATAAAGATGCATTCTGTTTGAAATATCCAACTTCTGTGTCTTTGTGATCTTCTATTTTGTTTCCATGGCATAGTATATATTTAGTTTCAAGGCATCAAGGTCATGTAAGGTAACGCTCAGGCTTTGATGGAGGGTATTTGAAGCTCAGGGCTTCTGTTGCCTGTTAGAAAATCACAATGACAGATACAATCAAGGTATTCCCCGTGTGGCACAGGATCAACGGACACACGATTGATACGTGTAAGGCCAAAAACGGAATTGACTTGGTCTGTATGGGTGGGGTTAACCCTTACAGTTGTACACAGCCTCATTCGTCAGCTGCTCCTCTGCGACGTGGACGGAGCCACGCTGCCTGGGCTCCTGCATCACTCTCACTGCCTACAATCATCCCTGCAGAGCATGCCCAATGCTGTAGTAAGCCGTCTGAAAGTGTAAAGGCAGCCCGAGGCTTGCAGGATGAGATATTCCCTGCCCTGCCTTTAAATCTTTATCTGGTTATTCAAACTTTTTATAACTTTGCTCCTTTTGCCTTATTGTTTCTGTGGCCTTTTAACATGGCAGCATTGTTTTCCCTCAAGTGAGCAGCCTTGCCTGTGCTTCACTCCCCCGGCCATTGGTTACCCTGCCTTGAAAGGCCAATCAATGCAACCGGGAGTCCTCACTGTCCGCTACCAGGACACTACTTGTCCCATTGCTGCACCCCAGCAACTGCTCCTCCATGATGCTGCAACCTCAATCTTCATCGAATACTGGACTACCATGACATTCCCACCTCCTTTACCATGGGTTAGTTTCCTCCTTCTGACTACCACTACCCTCTTTTGACTTCCACTTTCCTTCTCTGCTTGTTCACCCCTGTTTATGCTCTCATATGCACTGGGTTTCTGCACCCACCACTAGCATCTGAATCCAACTGTCATTTCAAATCTAGCAGTACTTTGCATTTTATTTGAAAGTCCAATTTAGCTGTACTTTGCATTTTATTTGAAAGTCCAATTTAGCTGTGCTTTGCATTTTATTTGAAAGTCAAATTTAGCTGTGCTTTATGCATTTTTGCTTTAGGTTTGAACTAGCTGTTCTTGTGCAGACTTGCTGTGCCGTTTGCTTGAATTGAATGCCTCTCTGTAACCTACTGGCCCGGTGACTGCTCCATACCTCTGTACCTGCTCTACTCTCCCCTCTCTCTATTCACCCATGGCGCTTTCTGTTTATCCTATCTTCTCCAACTACTTCTCCATCAACTATCCTTCCCTTCTCACTAAGTCTGGTAGGAAGAAGTTTAAAAAGGATATCTTGGCCGCCAACCCTGGTCTCCCCATCGCTGATACCTACTCCAGCGCTTCCTCCAGACAGACCCTCACCGACATCCTCTTTGTGTCCTTCGCCAAATCTATGGACTCTTCATATGCTCTCTGTGCTCTGTCCTCTCTCCTCCTCTCCCATTAATTGTGGCACCCGCTGGGAAGCCCTTATGGCCTTCGACTCCTCTAAGGTCATCATTAATGTCTACTTAAATGGCACCGTCATGGTCCAAGGCCCTCAGGCCAATCTCCTCCTCTTTGATAGGCGCTTCTCTCGCCTCATCAATTTCCTTTCATCTCCTGCTGTCTCCCCCCCTTGGCTAGCTTACCCGCTTGCCCTCTCTTCCCTCCTCTTCTGCCCCACCTCAGGCTCCTTCTTCACCTCCACAGGGGGTAGCTCTGATTTGTACCCCTCCCTGGAACGCCTTTGAGGCTGGCATCCTTCTTCATCTTGCCACTCTCAACTCTCGCTCTGCTGTCAAACACTCTTCTGACATCTGCCATCTCCTGGAAGAACTTGACCTCAGTGTCCTCGGTTTTACCAAGACATGGTTCACGGCCAGCTCTGTCACAAGCTTTGACACTCTCCTTCCTGATGGTTACAAGATCCTCTCTGCACCCAGATCCACCCGGTCTGGAGGGGGTGTAGCCTTGATCTTTCCTGAGTGGATTCCTGCCTCTTTCATTCCCACGCAGACCTACACCTCCTTTCGAAAGCCTTGTCTGCTGGCTTTCTCTCTCTCCTAGCCACTCTCTTACCGTGGCCACTATCTACCAGCCTCCTGGTCAGCTCACCTAATTTCTTTCTGAGTGGGCGGACCTCTCCTCCTCCCTCCTGGCCTCAACCACTCAACTCCTCCTTCTTGGTGACCTCAATATCCATCTAGACTCACCTTGTTCCTCTTCTGTACTTTTCTGTGACTGCTGTGATTCTGTTTCCCTTTCTATCTTCCCCTCTGGCCCGACTCACTCTGCAGGGAACACACTTGATGTCTTGATCTCCTCTGACCTCCCCCTCTCCATCCCTCTGACCACTCATCTCTCCTGGAGCGATCACTCCATCCTCTCCTCACATCTCTCCCTCTCTTCCACCCATGCCAAGCCCACCTACCTTCTCGGACATCTGGCCCATGAAGCGTGTGTCAATTGAGGCTCTCACCGTCACTTTCTCTCCCCCAACCCCGCCTTTGGTTGACTCACATCCTGACACAGCCCTGTCCATGCTCTACTCCTCTATTTCCAATACTCTTGATGCTCTTGCCCCTGTAATGAGGATCTGTTTGAAGCCCAAAGCCAAATTCAATTCTTGGTATGACTCTGACCTAGCTACACTTAAACATTTGTCTAGGGTGGCTGAGAGGAGATGGGGGGGCCTCTTGTTCATCCTCTGACAAACTGGCCTGTCGTCTGCTCCAAAGGCAATACCGACTCTCTATCCACACCAAGAACAGAGCCCACATCCAAGCCTGTGTCTCTGCGGCATCTAACAACTCTGCTGAACACTTTAAAATCTGCAAGGAGCAGACCAACCCTGCTGCAGTCTCTACCTCTCCTGTCGCCTCACAGGTCCTTTGCACAGCCCGTGCCTCTAACTTCATCTAAAAAAACCAGGATATCCCGTCCACCCTCTCACACCCTCCCCCTCTTCTCCCCTCGCCCTCCTCTGTGAACTCTGACCCTCCTACAGCCACCCCCCACCCTCTTTCTCCTCCTTTCCTCTTTTCTCCCCATACGAGGTCTCTAGACAAGTCTCATCAAAATAGGTTCCTCCCTGTTGTTCCAAAACTATCAAGGACCATACTGACACCCTTGCTCCTGCCCTGGCAGATTTTTGCAACCTCTCCTTCACCTCATAGTCTTGCCCTCCCCTCTGAAGCACCCTTTTGTGCACCCTCTGCTCAAGAAACCCACAGCTGACCCTTACTGCCCAGCTAACTATCGCCCAATCACTATCACTCCTTTTCTGGGCAAACTCCTGGAAAAGCTGGCCATCTCACAGCTTAACCTTCGCTCTGATTCGGTTGGTTGTTTATATGACCATCATTCTGGCTTTAGAGCTGTTAGAAGCATGGAAACTGCTCTCCTTAACATCCGTGAAGAACTGCTCTCCAACCTCGACTCTACCATTCCCTCTGTCCTCATCTTACTCGATCTCTCTTCTGCTACCGACACGGTCAACCATACAATCCTGCTCAAATGTCTCCGTGACAACCTGGGTATCACTGATCAAGCTCTGGCCTGGCTGACCTCTTTCCTCTCTGATCAACCCTCCCAGGTCCAACATGGGTCTATCCTTTCATCTATCTTTCTCTCTACCTGCGGTGTTCCCCGGGGCCTAACCTCTCACCCTGGCTTTTCAACCAATACCTTGCAATTCTCGCCCACTGCATTGCCATTTTCTGCTCCAATTTTCAATGCTATGCAGATGACACTCAACTCATTTTCAAGTTTCCCTTGGCCACCTCTCTTCCTTCTCTCATCTCTGATTGCCTATCTGCCATTCAGGATTGGTGTGCCGCCAATGATCTCTGCTTGAACGCCAGCAAGACCGAGATCCTCCTCATCTGCACACCTTCACCTTCCTTTCCTGTCACTCTCTAGCCTGTCTCCATTGGCCCTGCTCCTACTCCCACCTGTGAGGCTAAGAACCTCAGGGCCATCTTTGACTCCATGCTTTCCTTCTCTGCCCACATCTCTGATGTCTCTAAAAAGTCAAACTTCCTACTGCACAACCTCAGAGGTACTCTGCCTTTCCTCTCCTTCCCCCAGAAGCTCACTGTCTCTCGAGCCCTGGTTCTCTCTAGGTTGGATTACTGCAACAGCCTCTTTCTAAACCTACCTGCTTCTACTCTCCGCCCTCTGCAACTCATCCAAAACAGGACTGCAAGACTTGTCCTAGTCCTCAAGCCATGGGATCGCATCTCTCCAGCCCTGAAATCTCTCCACTGGCTCCCAGTGGCTTAATGGATTAGATTCAAGACCCTTTGCATTGTCCACAAGGTTTTCTGAGGCCTGGGTCGAAAATACCTTCAGCTGTCCCTCCGTAAATACCTTCCCTAACAAGCTCTTCGCTCCTCCACCTCTAACTCCCTCAGTCTCAGTCGTTTTTCAAAGAAACAAGCTCAGGGTAGATCTCTGTCTTCAGCAGGGGCCTCCCACTGGAACAGCCTCCTTGCCACTCTGAAACTTGAGGAGAACCATCTCCGGTTCCAGAAGCACCTCAGGACCTTCCTCTTTGCTTCTGCCTTCGCTCCTCCTCTCCCCTGCTGATCTGCTCTGTCTCAGCATTGTGCACCTGGTTACCCTCTGACTTTCGAGCCCAGGTACATGCGCACCCTGCCACCCACCAGCACTGCCTCTTTGCAATCCCTTGCACTGGGGTCTGTATCCATAACCCTACAGCCCCCCCCTTTACTTTTGTTGCACTTATCAGACACACCCTGTTGCCTTAAACCTAGCACTTGCCACTTGCTGGCTGCAATACCATTGTTTGTTGCTTATTATTATTCATCAGCACCTTCCACTTCTTGCCCCTCCAATGCACTTTCCCTTTTCCCTCTCCCATGCACTTGCGCATTCCCAATGTCACTGGCCTAGTAAGATCGTTGTTTTGTTCTCCCCTGCTCCCCTCCCTTGCCCCGTCGCGCTCTGAAACACTTGTGTACGACCGCAATACAAATATATCAATATCAATACTAGAAATAATAAGGGTCACTATAACGCTACACTAAAGGAGTGTGGATGGGTCAGTGCAAAGTATCTCAAGTTCCTAACTATGCGAAAACACAACTCTTTACTCATTTCAATTGGATGCAGCACCTGACTGGCTTCTTGGCAATCTCAGTCTCAGAGATATAGCAGCCAGATCGGTTCTGGGCAATCTCAGTGCTAGGAGGATTGCTCCCTGCTTGTTTCATGATAGAGCTCCAAGCAAGTACTTCATTCCCCTTGCTTCAATCCCTGTCTCTCTTTCTCTCCCTCGATGTCAAACTCTCTCTCACTTTCTTTCTCACTCTCTCTCTCACTCTATCTCTTATCTTCACTCTTTTGACACAAGATGCATGAGGGAAGTACTTGTCCTTTGCAAAGAAATGTTCTCGATGTACTCTCGTGATGGTTCTTTTACTGTGATCCTGCTCCATGCATGATTGGGTGTTTCTACTTTTTCTATCTTTTTGAATGATTAATTAAAATATGTATTAATGAAAATGGTATCATTCATTGATAACGAATATAACTTGTGTATAACTTAGTCTAGGCTATATTCCTTCTGTAGGTTGGGTAGTCCAATGATACCTAGACTACAACATAAATTACTTGGAAATAAGTCTTTACAAAATGTAGGTTTTGGCCTGTAACCCACAGGAGCATACCCTTTTCAAGCATGATTGCTTTTAGACATATATATTCTCACCCTCTACCCCAGTCATCCAACTGGACCAGTAACAGTATATTTTACCACACTTATACCAGCAAGTATTACGTCCCATCTGCTTAGGGCTCTTGGCATGTTGTGATATTATCACTCTGCGGCAAGAGGCTGCCCTCCTGGGCCTGGTGTTCCTTTCAGAATAGTAGCTACCAGCTATTCTCACCCTCTGGAAAAGTTTCCGTCCTAGGCCAATGGCCTAAGTGGCCAAAGGGCCTGGTCTGGGCTTTTCCGATGGCAACTCTCTGGGCCAGTCTGCACTCCAGCACAAAGCTCTTCCCGCTTCGGTCTGTGAGCTTGCCTGAGACCATTTCAGCAGAGCTCTGAGGTCATTCATAGGACTCATAGTTAGTTTCATTACTCAATAAAAGATGAGATTGGTTATTTTATCGTCTTTATTCCCAGCAAGTCATTGGTTGCCCTTTTCAGACATATCCTTTTCAAATGTTTTGCCTGTTTTACTCTAACTTATCAATCAAGGCCAAGGCGTGTACCTGTTAGTAATTAATACTGGTATGTTGGCAGGTAAGGAGTTAAAAGACCTGTCCGCCATTTTGAAATCAGGCAGAAGATAAGAGTTAATCGCATGGTTCAGCAGCAGGAGACTCTTTCTCGCCATCAGCTCTGTGTTGGTCTGCCTCAATGCGGGAACACAGTGGTTCCATTCCACCTTGAATCGTTCATCAGCCCTGAAAGGAATGCTGACGTGCTCTCAAAGAGAAACATCTTAGTCTGTTACAGCAGTGCCAGTTCTCGTACAGTTAAATGTTAAATGTTAGAGATATTTGTACCGCGCACCGTCACCAGCGGCGTTGGACCCCAGGTGCCCAGGCGGATCTGCAAACGAGAAGGTGGGATGGATTAGTAGGGTGAAGAGGGAGTAGGATAGTGAGAGGAGTGGAGTTCTGTTGGCAGCTTCAACTCGGTATACACCGGGTGCTGAGCTTTTGGTGCGAGTGTCGGGCGATGTCAGTCCTCGTGTGCTGTTGGTGCGGTTTATGTGTTGTGGCAGTTCTCAGTACAAAGGGAATTCAGTGTGTAACCCTCCATGAAATTCCTGGTTTGCCACTTTAACCCTGGACATCGGTTTATTTGAAAGAGGTGGTCGTTCTGGTGTTTATTTGTCTCACTATTGGCATCTGCATTTAGTCAAAAGCAACATGTGCGTGGCATGTAAAGGTAGGCATGCCGTTATATATTATGGAAGTGTTAATGTGTGTTTTTTGTTTTGTTTTTCCGTGGCTCTTGGCCAAGTGTGTAATAGTTATGTATGTGGAATTCTGTGTTTTGTTTGTTTTTCCAGCTTTGGGAAAAAAAACACAACCCATATGCAAATAAATTAAGACACTCATTCATCCATTTTGGTTCTCATTTTCGGTTGTTATTGTTTATTTTCCAGGTACTTAAAATGGAGGACAATTGTACTCACCGCAGCGGTGGGGGCGATGTATCACCTGAGGTATGTTTTTGTAGTATTGACAGGGGATTACCCTCTGGGGTCGTGGAGATGGTGCGGACCAACAGACTTTGGGAGCTTGCGTTTTGGTTCGTGGGTGAGAATGGTAAGGGGTATTCCGTGAGAGGGGCAGGCTGATCCTTTGTCTCTGCAAGCAGGGTAAAGCAGGTCCACCTGGCCTGCTCGTTTATCCCTCCACCATCTGGGACACTGATGGAGTAAGCGCCCGGAGCACCCTGGCTCACTCCGGTGCCCGGGGCACTTACATGCCCTCCTGGTCTTGGTATCCCTGGCGTGGCCCCTCAGGCACCTTATAGGAGGGCGAAGTATTAGATCGGCAGATTGGAGGATGAGATAAGTGGTCTTTATACAAAGTGTGTGAGCGTGTAGACGTCTCGCTCAAGAGGATCGCTTTTCTTGACAGGTTTTGGGGTTCTGTTGTTTCTGTCCATTGGATTATACAGTGTTTGACCCCTGTGTTTAGACTCTGTTGTTTTAGGGCTATGGGTTGGCTGTTTCTTGATTCATAGGCAATCTCTATATAATAAAAAGGGAGGATAGAGTCAGAGTAACTGTACAGTGTAAAATTTCTGTTGTATTTAATATTCAGCCGTGTGCTTCTCGGGAGGATTTTGTCTCCCTACTGAGTTTGGCCATGGCCTGCGATGCAAAGAGTGACATCTGGTTTCCCCTTCATAGCTAGTGCTGCTAGGGAGAGTTTTTCCCTAGGTAGTAGGGTTAATTTAACTGCCCGTTTCAGCACAGTAAAACATACCACATACGTGGACTCCTGGACTGCCATAAGAAGTACAATTTGGTTTTCGCCACGCACTTGTTCAGTGTTAGAATCTTGAGCCAGCCAAGTGAATTCATCTATGTCAAGACAGGAGGCTTCATATTATGCATAACAATCTTTACAATCTGATACCACAGCAGCAAAGAAAAAACTTTTACACCAAACAGGTTTCTTTAAAATAAGACTGAAAAGAGTATTTCAATCGCATTGAAGGGAAGAATTCCAAACCAAGATGAAGGACAGGTCATGCCCTGCTAACAACCAATAGGCAGAGACCCTCCCCCATATACTCTTCCATATCCTTGTTTGGTGTAAAATGTTTTCCTTTGCTGCTGTAGTGTCAGATAGTAAAGATTGTTATGCATAATATGAAGCCTCCTGTCACATGGAGGTGTTCTGCTAAGTCCAAATATTTAGAAGAGCAACTCATTCCTGTGTCTAGTTCCCCAGGTCAGGGACACCCCCTCCGAGAGCCCTAAAGAGTAAATTGGTTCAGTAGGGTCCCCTTCAGTCCCAACCTTGTTCCTCCTGCCTAGCCGAGCAAGGCGGAACCAGCTATTAGCATCCATTCTGTTCCTATATTTTCAGAGGACGGTTCAGAGGATTCAGATTCTCCTCCAAAAAGGCGTAAAAAGAAATGGACCCTTGTAGATTTTTCCCAGGAGGCTATGGGTCTGTTATTGGATAACAGTGGGGTGCCCTTCTTCGATCCTTCCCTCATTTAACACCCCAGGTCTGCAGAGTGGCATCTGTCTCTGCCTTTTTGAAACTTTGAGTTAGGCGACCCTTCCCCAAGGAAGATAGGAACAAGCTCTGTTCCAAGTCTCCTAGGGTGGTCATCCCAGACAAGGTGGTCCTTAGCCCTGATATCGACCAGCCCATGGTCTCATTCCTATCCCAAAAAGGGAAAGACCCCAAGAAGGGAGTCGACAAAGCCTTAAGGAGCTGCCAAGATAGGTTGTTGGATATCTTGGGTCCCCTGATGCAAATATTTGAACTGGCAGAGGATGCTGCACTATCCAATTCCCCTGTAGATGTTCAGGATCTCCGGGGCTGGGTGCAGAGGGCGGTTTGCCTGCTCAGCAATACAAACGCCGCCATTTCCAGGGAACGGCACAAGTCACTCCTTATGCGCATTGATTCAAAATAAGTGGACATGGCAGAAGGGGGGGCAGGCCCCAAAGCCCAGGGCAACCTGTTTGGAGAAAGGTTCATTAAAGACCTGTCTGCTTATGTGCATACATTCACTGCCTTAGATAAGGCACAAGCTAACATCAGAAAGGTTTTGGCCCCTAAGATTTTTGAGAAGGCTGGAAGAGGTAGCGCACGCTCCTCTGGACGTTGCCCCTGGGGCTCTACCCGTCCCAGGCAATATGCTTCCAGAGGTGCACACCATTCCTCCTCTGCTTGAGGAGCCCACCCAGCGTTCTACCCCCAAAGTGGGTTCCACTGGAGAGGACGTGCCATCAGAGGTGCTGGTAGAGCAAGGACAGCAACAGGTAATGCCACATGTTTCAAATGTTTCTTCCCGCAAAGGATTAGGGGGCAGGTTGGCCAGGTTTTTTCCTCAGTGGCAGGCACTCCCTTCAGATCCTTGGGTGTTGCAAACTATAAGAGGTTTTCAAATAGTTTTATTTCCCTCCTTGCCAGCTCACTCCCCCTCTTCCCCTCTTGTTCGACAAGGCCAAACAAAAGTTAGTAGATGCAGAGGTCCGAAATCTCATTTTCAAGGGTGCAGTGGTCCCAGTCACCTTCAAAGCTTCGCAATTCCTAAGTACAATTTTCTTAGTGCTAAAGCCTGAGGAGGGGTTTCGCCCAGTCATAAACTTGCGAGCCCTCAACTCTTTTGTGGTTTAACAACATTTCAAGATCGAAGGAATTCACCTCCATAGGGACACCCTTCTCCCTGCGGATTGGATGGTGAAAATAGACCTCGAAGATGCATACTTAGTGGTGCCAGTTTGCCCCCCCTCGCCCCTCCTCCCTCCCCCCACCAGGAGTTCCTCCAGTTCCGGTGGAGGACTCGCACTTGGCAGTTTACCTCGCTCCCGTTTGGCCTCTCATCAGCCCTATGGTGCTTCACCAAGCTAATGAAGCTGGTGATGGCTCATATCAGGTCAATGGGAATATGAATAATCATTTATTTGGACGACATGCTCCTTCTAGCACAGAGTTTTCAGATTCTTCAGATTCATCTGAATTTAATGGTCTCTCTTTTACAAGCTATAGGGATTGTCATAAATGCAAAGAAATCAATTTTCCAACCTACGCAATGTTTCCAATTTCTGGGCTTCAGTATAGATTCTAGGCAGTGCATCCTTCTGCTTCCAGACAGCAGACTCTCCAAAATACGGAAGCAGGTTTGCCTCATACTCAGGAAAGGGAAGGCCTTCCTCAGACAACTAGCCAGGGTAGTGGGGATGCTATCTGCCTCCAGTCAAGCCATCTTTCCAGCGTCCCTTAATTACAGGGCCTTGCAGCACCCCAAGGGCAAACATCTGCGCAGAAGTCTTTCTTACTCTCAGCTAGTGGTTCGGTCTCCCGAAGCCAGGTTAAAACTTCTTTGGTGGCTCAAGTACATGGATGCCTGGAATGGCAGGGCAATTTTTGGGCCATTGCCGGATGTCATAATGGAGTCGGATGCCTGGATAGGGCAAGTTTCCACTGGAAGGAAGTGGTCGGATCAGGAGAGATCTCTGCATATCAACTGTCTGGAGCTGTTAGCGGGCTCCTTCGCACTCAAACGTCTTCTCAAAGATCAGGGGAATTGCTGTGTCCTCCTTCGGATGAATAATATTCCAGCAATGAGTTACATAAACCATATGGGGGGAACTCGCTCCAAAGCCCTAGCTGATCTAGCAAGGGGATTCTGCCATCAGGACACTTTAGATGCGGCAACTGTTCAGTCTGCTCTCTCACCAAAAATATGAAGAGTATTCAACTGAAAGGAAAACCCTGGGTGTTCAAAACCTTCACAAACTGTTGTTCACAATGGGTCATTTATGCCATCCAATGCCGTGCCAATTATTGTATATTGGCAAAACGAAAAAACAAATTAAAACCAGGATCGGAGAACACAGATGTAACGTCAGAAATCAAACCCCCAATAAACCTCTAGTGGCTCACTATATGAAGTTAAAACATAAACCAAGTGAAATGTTCTGGTTTATAATCCAAACATCTCAAGCATCTAAGAGAGGGGGAAACAGAGACCTGGCCCTCCGTAAGAGTGGACAAAAGTGGATTTTCGACTTAGACACTGTCAAGAACGGTCTAAACTCTGCAGTCGAATGGGGCATCTTTTTCTAACTTCCAGATCCCCCTTACTAATCCAGCTGATGCATATAACATCTGGAATAGTTTCACTGGATTGCATTATTGAATTCATCAGTGACTGCATCATGAATCTAAGCCCCTAAGTATGGGGCATTAAAAACGACGTACATTAAATAACTCTGAGAAATATGCCAGGTTTAGAATACATCTCATTGCGGCAGAAGTTTCCGTAATTGCGAAATTAGATGGCATCAATTCAAATGTTTCAAAATAACACACTGATAATATATATCTGAATAATAATCTGGTGGTTGCATCATCCACCAACTATGGAGTGTAGTATTACTCCAATATGCACTCATGCCCGCTCACACCACTTCAAGATGGCGGCCTCGAGATGCATTCAAAATACGGCGCTTCCAATGCCTCTCAATCACACAAGGCTTGGCGACGCTCCAGACCACGTTGCACAATGTTGCATCATCACGTATACACATGATCACATGACCGTATAAACACGGCAGGGAACAACCCGCGGCTTTTTCGAATTATTCGACCACGAAGGTGTACGCGAACGGAGACCTGGAAGACGCCCACGCATGAAAATTGAAAACGAGAGCAACTAGCAGGTAAACAAACGCCGCAGCACCATGGCCGCCTGTATTGCCAATATAGAATTTAGTCAGCGAATACAGAGCAACAAACATGCATGCTTATCTAGCCAACTATAAAAATGGTAACTCTCCTCCATCGAGGACCAATATAATTACAAGCCCGCCCGTTCGCTTTGTTTTCAGGCAGATGAGTTCACAAAGTTGAAGTCGATGTACGTGGGCCCTCAGAATCTCCTTTAAAAACAAGAAACAGCATTAAAAAAGCCGTGAAGAAGCCTTGGCAAGGAGGTGTGTTAACTAACATATCTCTGCAAGAGAAACCTGTTCTGAAAAAACAAAACAAAAGGTTTTCAAAAATACATCGGACAACTTTGTGTCTTCTTTCCTTCTCCCCTCTGTCTATGTCATAATAGGTCCAGAGCCTCAAATTGAAAAATGCAAAAACGCGTCCGTCACCCTAATTTTTGAGAAACAGATTCAAAGTTACTAAGTGGATTAATCGTCCAAATTCACAAATCACGAAATAGGAAGCTACTGCCTGGAAGAAAAAAAACACTAAATACTTTAGTCCAACCAATTTAAGATCAAAAGGTCAGTGAAACTGCTCACATAGGGCATGCAAACAGCCCGATCACATATGAATCTTGCCTAGATAGTGTTTTAAAATCACTCTGTTTTTAAATGTTGCACAATCCGGGACATTTCACTAAAAAAAGACTCCAATTTCTTTCCTTTCCTTAGAGTCTCCTTTTCAATTTCAACCAAACGGAGACGGGAGCATTGAACGTACTGTCAATTTTCTAAAACAACGCACTGTCCTGAAGATGGCTTTAAACAATAACAGCGGAACACCAGGGAAGGTGTTCACGAAATTCTGTTCAGCCGAAACATATGTAGACATCCCTAAGACACTTTAAACAACGTTGTCTTATTACACAAAACATTTGTGTAGTTTCTGTTTGAACACTGATAGTTTGCTCCTCTGCTAAAATAGATATTGGTAATAACATCTTATGTCTATGCATAATTGTGTTTGTCACTTACTAACCTCAGCCCTCAGCCACAATTGGCACCATTGTGTCATTACTCTGGATTTGTTTTTTCTAATTGTCTTTCTAAAACATGTACTGCAAAACGTTTTTTTATATATTTGAAAGGTGGTAATGTCTTGTGGAAAGCCTATACAACACTATGTATTGAATTTAATTGCTGATTAAAATGTGTTTTTAACACCTGTATTTCTCTGGCACGACAAATCTTCTTGTCAACACATATGTAGTGTGGATAAATGAAATAGATAACTTACCCCAATTGATCTAGTTTATATCCGACCAGCTTATAAGGTGGACTAAGAGAGAGGTAATTGAGCATTGTCCTCGCTGTTTACACTGCATGAATAGTCCCTTTTTTTGCTCAATCCCCCTTAAACAAAAAACCCTGGGACTTACCCATTTATTTTTCCTACCCTCTAAGTTACTGCTTCTGGCTGGTGGGTCACCGTGTGGAGAACACAGATTCTTCTTCTTTTCATCTGCCTGGGTCGACACTAGTCTGGAGTTCAAGACCCTGGTTACCGTATCTGTCAAGATGAATTTCTAAACTCTGACCTGGTGTGCAGAGGTTTAGGAGGCCACCCTAGTTTAGTGGAACAGGGGAACATTCTGGACTAACCAGACCAGTGGTCGAAGTGAGCGGGAGCAGTCGGGAGCGGTGCTCCTCTAATTCTTTTAATTACGTTTTACCGTTCCTATACTTTTATTTTAAAAAGAAACCGTTCCGGAACGGTTTTGTTTTAAAATAAAAGTGTAGGAAGAAGTTGCAACTTGCACTTTCAGTGCACTGCACAAGAGGTTTCCTTTAAGAGCAGGCACATGTGTTTTGGTTTTTTTTTATTGTACATGGGAGGGGGTGCGACAATGGGGTCTGTGGGGAGTGGTGCAGGCCAGTAGGGAACATAGTTCCACTACTTCTTTTCATTCACTTCGACCACTGAACCAGACCAATCTATGGTAGCTTGGCAGGTGGTCAAGACTAGAGTCTCAGGAGGGGTGAGAGTGATCGGAAGCCCACAATGAGCACACACAGTAAAACGCCACAGATTACCCTTAGACAGATGTATATCAAAAATACATTATAGACCTTTATAACAAAACACGACTAAACCACAGTTATCAAGAAAACAATTACCACACACGCTTATTCACTATGTAACATAAATACAATAATGCGATTAGCCTAAGGCTGATGATGGGGGGAAGAAATAACCACAACCTGCAACAGAAAGTGGTTAGTTTGGCACATATATCAGTTTAGGCAGTCCTTCATCAACAATCCCCAACTTCTGTAGTCCAGCCCTACGAAGTGAGGAGCCTAGCGCTCAGAGTACAGTTGTGCATTAACAACGCGCATCGTGCGTAAAACGAAAAGCGGGTTCTCTTCAGGGGGGCTGTAGCTTCTCAGGAAGGGGCTTGAGGCAATGAAGAATAAGTTCCTATTCCTAGAGGTGAGTCTACCCATGCACAAAGAGTGATTTTTGGAGTTCGGGAATAGCTGGGACGCATGCTATCCCAGCCAAGGTGAGGATCTTTAAAGGGATTCTCATGCGTAAAATTGGATGGCTGTGCCAGGGGGCCACCGGTAAGTTATGCAAGTACTCACCGACCATTGACACAGTCCAGACCAAATTTCGGCAGTCTAGCCCACTTCACTCGTAGGTGTTAACCCTGCAGTTTCAAGACGCTCTGGCTCTCAGCGGCTGTGGGACGGGACAATTGTCCGTGGCGGGACAGTAGCCTTTACTCAGCTCTGGAAGAAAGGAGGATAGTTCTGGTGCAGATTGTCTCAGGACACGATAGGTAAGAACTGCAGGCACTTTCAGAGATGGTCACCACAGCACGCCGACACAAGGACCGCAAATGCTTGCAGCGTGAGGCACTCTCGTAAATCGCAACAGAGGAGCTAGGACGACGAGTATTGGCGAGAGAGGGCACAGGACCATAAGGTAGCAATTCTCAAACTCCAGAGTCTCAACTCGGGACGGCAGCATTCCTATGCGATACCCTGTGTTTGAGCTGAACAGTTCACTGGATGGCCCAGGAACACTTCTGAAGAGGCTCTTTGCAATGGTAATTAGGAGGTTCCGAGAGTAGTTCCCACTACTCTAAAGGGGTGAATTGCCCTTGCAGGCCTTGCTGGTTCGATGAAGAAACCGGGGTCCGACGGGACAACAGCGGTGTCAGGGTGCCAAACATTCCTAGCACATCACTGGTGGTTCATCAAGTCTGCTTATTTGTTAAGATACTTGGCTCCTTATGAAGTTCGGTGTGAACCTCAGTAGATCTACATGGAATGGATCCAGAGCCCCTTCTCTTATCCAAG
Source organism: Ambystoma mexicanum (assembly GCF_040938575.1). Lineage (NCBI taxonomy): Eukaryota > Metazoa > Chordata > Amphibia > Caudata > Ambystomatidae > Ambystoma > Ambystoma mexicanum. The sequence continues at coordinate 1,492,978,108 of NC_090929.1, read as the reverse complement.
ATTCAGCTCGCGCTCAAATCTCAGATAGCCAATGGAAGATCTTCTCTCTTGCATGCACATCAGACGTGGTCCAATCGTGGCCCACAGTGGTTCCAGTCATTCATGGCTACGAGACATACTGGCACCAGTAGTGTGGATTGGGACCAGGCAGTCCCAACCCTCTTCGTGGGCACTAGCACACGTGACATGTAGGAGCCCGCAAAAGATGCGGTTTTCGCAGGAGGCTGCATGCCCAAATAAGGAATACCTGGATCTCTCGACCTGGGGGAAGGCAAAGGAACAAAATGACCAAAGGACAGAAGAAAAGACTTTGTGGCATGGCCATTTTCGGCACTGGCTACAGTCTTGGGCCAAATTTGGTAAACACGGTATAGTCCATAAAAACGAAGTAAAAATACTTTAAAAGTAAACTGCTGCCACCAGTTCATCCTAGGCACACTTGTACAAACACCAACAAATCCTTATAGGGTGGGGAAGGACAAAGGAGCAGAGTAAGACTGGAAACCCAAGTGCTCATACACCAAGGTGATCAACCGATTAAGTATACATATAGTCCAGGGCCAAACCGCAGCATGTGAGTGTATCGATTTGCGGGGCTTCTGCTCAAACCACCGACATTGAGAAACCTATATATACAATGATACATTCACACTGCGCATATGTCCAAACTCTTATTTTTACGCTCTTCTCTGTGTCTCTGGGGAAGAGCGTCAAGTCTCCTGGTTTTCGAGAGACTACAGATGGCCCACCACAAGCCACTTCTGTGCTGATGGAAAGGAAAGCTGCAGATCAGGTTTCTGGTCCAGTTCCAGACTTGCTAATGGGGCACATTGTTATTAGTCATTCCCCCACTGTGCCGAACATTATCAATAACAAAAGAGATCCTTCTACTCCTACGCCACAAGGGGCAGCGCAGTGGCCACATAACTCGGGTAAGTACCTGGGCCATTATCCAATATTCAGCCAGATTACAGTCTAATTGCAAAAACGAATAAAGACACCCCCAGCTCTCAGGCTGGGGCTGGTTCCCTAATGGAATGTTTGGACTCTCAAAAGGGTGTTAATGAAGGCGAGAGCCGCAAATGGGAGAATGGCTTTGCAGAATAATAAAGGCCAACTCGCCAACTCGAAAGAAAACTGCAGCTATTTTATTTACAAAAACCAATATTGCCTGTTTACGGCTTCCTCGGTCGCTTGGTCTTATCTCTCACAATCATTTCAATCAACCTTGCAGATTCTGCCTAATTTATAAAAAAAAAACTAGATTACCAGTCTCCAGCGTGCAAAAGGTTGGTGGGGTCTCGGCAAAAGGGGGTGGGGACCCGATGGTGTCATCCTCTGGGGTTTCCTATGCTAAATGTAGGCAGGTATGTACCCGACATGAAAAAGAATATAAATATCTGCCTAATTGTCCCAGGTCCTGCATGACCTCTTCAGCCAATCCGGGCTTTGCATGATGGGACTTGTAGGCTCATGTGAAACGTGAACACTAAACCCAAAACCCCCAGCGTTTTCTGTATTGCTGGCAGAAAAGATAGCACTAGCTGAGATGCCACACAATATATGAGCCAATTTAACAGCTCTAAATGCAATAAGCGCCCACTCCTTGCGTCTTTCTTTCCCATCTTTTCTTGAAAAAGAGTGCCAAACACCGTACTATGCATTAAACAATCCCACTCAGCCACTAAGTTAGGAAAAGGATCGAGGAGGACGTTTTTGTTTCGAAGCACTGTTATTATTAGCATATAAAAACACATTTTGCTACAGGAAAACCAAGCTTGGAGCAGGAATGTCGGATGCCATCCTGTGATAAAGAGCCCGGACTGTGTTTGGCACTGTCTGAATGGCAGAGCCCACAGTACCTGCTTGGAATCACTCATCGGGGGCAGGAGAAAGGGGAGCGCGGGGAGGAAAGGGGCGCACCTCGGGACAGTAATAATGCGCGCCTTTGTCCGTGCTCGGGGAAGAACAAACGCTCTCACGACTCATAGGCCGCGCTGCCAGCGCAACCGCATTCCACGCCTGCCCCCCGCGGCCGCCATCACCCCACAAGGAGGAATCCGGGAGCATTCGCCAGGGTAACACAGGCAGCCCAGGCGTGCCATTGGGCTCCGTATGCGCTTGCGCTGGCCAGGCTGCCACGTGCACTTACGTAGTATCTGGACACGTGTCCAACAACGCAGAGCCCCCTGGGAGATGGGAGTAAGTGTGGGGTTCGAAACTCATGCCATATTCCCCTCCACAGAGGTCACTGTGCAGACTTCTGTTCTCAAGGTAGCCAAACGTATTGCTAAAATGATAGCCGTGTTACAACGCAACATACTGCTTATATTTGTTTATTGAAGTTTTCTAATGTTCTACATTGACAAGAAACTGCTTCAAAGAGCACTGGGGAATGTTTACGGTCCCCTTCTCTCCCTTCTCTGTGGACTTAGTTCAACTTCTATTGGGTGGGCGCAAACAATTGAACAAATATTTAACAGGGGGTTACAAACAACACACAGTCATCGTGTAATACCTTGACCACCTTTTAGTGACCTAGTCGCCGTTGCTACATTGTGGTTTGATTGCCGGAAGTAGGCCAGGGGCCGGCGATGTTTTGGGCAATGAAAGTGGTGGGAGAAAAGGAAGTACAATTTCCCAGGAAGGTTCCGCAGCTGTGGTTAGAGATGAAAGGCTTGGATGAGCAGTAGGGCTTCCAGGGGCATTTTAAAAGGCAAACAAACCTTTCCTGTGAAGCATGAAATCATTCCCATCTTGAGGCAAGCGGAGCACATCCTACCTCCACTGTAAGCTTTCTTTGGTTTGGCAGCCTAAATCAGCCCCATTGTTGCAGACCTGAGGTTTCTTGATGGCTTGAGGGAGGGGGGGGAGCACTTGGGCCGTTGATCCTGTAAGCTTTACATATGATGAACAGAGCTTTGAAATCTATTTCTTGTTTAATTGTTCGCCATTGCAGAGATTTTAACATTAGGGTAAGATATTACATTTCTTCCGGCCAGTGATCAGCGAGCTGCCCTGTTCTAGCCAGTGTACAAGCTGTCGCGATCGTCCGGCAGGAGCAGATCGTGACTCTCACCACCTCTGGATTGCATGGAAGTCCAGTAGGGGTAGGATTTGACTCTGGATGTTGAACTGATGGTGGGCAGATCGGGCACTGCATCAATCTGAGGTAAATATTAAGTTTGTATCAAAGATGAGCACCCCGTGCCCAATGATCACCTAGGCAAACTGGCGGTGGATCCATGCATGGTGGGGAAGGGAATAGCGTGTGATTTCAGGGCCTGGCATTGGAGGATTTCAGTTTGGCCACCTGCTGAGGCAAAGACTGCTGTTGATCATCCAATCCTGTATTCCTCCTTGGGTGTTGGATTATGATCGATGGGTTGCTGTTTCTACCCTTACGCGCATCATGATTTGGGTGCCATCCGGGTATAGTTGAAAACGTGCCGCAAATCACTCTAGGAATGGTGCCAGTGGCCTCATACACATGCTATCAAGAGGGATAGCGCTTATCCTTGTTGGACCCCATATCTCAGTTGTCAAGGGAGTTATGTAAAGTGGCCCAGGCATCCTTGTTCAAAAAGGATGCTATCCTTCCCAATGCTATTCCAGAAATGCCATTGTACTGTAGAACATTAGAAAGTGGGACAGGGTCTCGTGGTCAACAGTGTTATAAACTTCAGGCAACTGTCTTGTTATTATCCACTTTTTGTAGTTCTTTCAGTCCCGTGTGACAGTCTGAATTCTGATTGGTAATCATGCAAGAGGGAGTTGCTCTGGCTGAGTTAGAAGGTGACTAGATTTTCCAGCATTTTTCCATCGAATTAGATGTTTAATATTGGACAGAAATTAGCTTGGTCAGTGTTGCGTTCATTGACAAGCAGAACTATGATTGCTTTCTTTAGGGGTCAGGCACTGAACCTTCCACAAATGATGCAATACAGAAGGCGGTCAGTGTCGGTGGAAGTGTGGTCATTTGCTCCTTCATCATGTTTGCACAGCATCTGCCTCTTTGGGTGGGGTAAGATTTCAGTCCTCTAACTATTTTGATGAGGACTTGTTCTGATGTCGGTTGTACTAGGTTGGTTAAAGGCAAGGTTTATGTGGCGCCAACAAAGGGGCATCAATTGAGCAATCTTAGCTGCTGATGATGTGCTTGTTGTTAAAAAAAAGCAAAGAGGCCATCGACTTGCTTTTGGGGCGGTAGTATGTTGAATCTCACCTGGTCCTGTCTCACGAGCCGATTATAGCTTTGGATCTTGCCTTTGTGATTCAGTCTTGGTAGCACTTCCTATTTCACCACCAGGTTGCTTTCTGATATGAGACTCTTATATGGTTAGGCACGACAGCTTCCCTTTTTATAATTTTTCTCAGAGTCTTTTTAGATGTTTTCAAGTCAATCTCCGTTTATGTCGCTGCAAGGGCGATGGGGTGATAGACTAATGGCCTGCAATCAGGTGGTGGTCAGACTAGAACTGGTTCACTGTATGTTTCCTCGATTGAACGGCCCATGGAGAAAATCAAAATCCAAGCAATAACCAACCTTATTGGTGGGGCCCTGGACTAGCTGTGTGAAATGTGTGCTCTGGATGCTGCCCGTGAAATCCTGGTCCCATTTGTTTGACCGGCCCTCCAAACACAGGTTTAAATTTCGTATGTCAATTTTTTGTCTGTTGAATTTTCAGGTGTAAGTAGGAAGCTTGATCACTCGTTGAAAGAGGGGGAGTGGCCCGGAGGTCAGTGTGTACTATAGGTAGGTGGATTGGTGAGGTTCGTATTGATGGTGACTTTGGCCAAACATGTTCTAAGGGCTGATGGGTATTTGAATGGTGTGATTTATGGCTCTATGTGATATTTCCACATTTTAAAGGCCGAACATAAAAAAATACTGATTTGTTTGGACCGTTATTGTGTGGCCTTTAAAATGGCAAAATATGAAATGCTGACCCCCCTCCCTTCGCAAGGAGATCCTATCCCCACCCCACCCTCTCCCACTGGTTGTCCTGTAAATCGGGGGGTTTAACCGGCAAAACCTCAATTTTCTCACCCACCACCCCTTCCCAGCCCAAGACACACTTACTCCCCAAGCACACACCCACACACAAAACAAACATACTTACCTCCCTCGATGCACCTTTCCTCTCCTGCCCGCGCTTGTCAGCCCCTGCACGCACTCTTGTGCGATGGGGGCATGACAGTTCGATTCAGAAAGGGTGCTGTGTGCATTCACAGAGTGGTCTTTCTACATCAATATTTTTTTTCCGATGTTTACAAAACAATTTTTTCACTTAATACCGTAATTTACAGCAGTAGTTTTCTGTGAATATGATGGCAAGCCCTCCCCCGTGGTTTCTAATTCCTATTACTACACATGATTTCGTTTCCCTGTGGCAGCACCATATCTTGTGAGGTGGTACTGTTGCCTTTGAAATTAGATTATGTAATAGCTGCTTACAAAGAGAAGTCAAATTCTGCCATCATGTCGGCCATATTGGAAGCAGTCCTGGTAGCAATTCTGACATTAATCAAATCGAAGTATTGTTTTTTTCTGGACCTCTCATGGTGTGGTGGTGCATACATCATTCAGTAAGATCAATTAATTTGGTCTTTGCGGTTTTCGGAGTTTTCTTTATCTGGTGGTTCGGGAGATTTTTCCACAACTCTCTAGTGAGGCATGTGAACACATCTGTTGTAAGGGCAAGACAGGGTACCAACAGGAAGGTAGAACACATTCTCGTTGGGTAGCAATAGAAGAGCAACTAGGCTTCGCACAAGGCAGTGGAGAAGGCTGGTGGACAGGTATAGTTAGTCCCAATTGGATACGTAATAGAAGACACTACACAGACATACTGAAAAAGATATAGGGCCTCGTTACACGGAAGGCGGTAAGGGTTAACGGTCACCGGTAATGCTACCAGTGACCGTTAACCGTTACCGCCTTACTACGAGGTCCCTTTGCGGGTTGGTACTTTAACGCCTGCTTTTTAGCAGGCGTTAAAAACCAACCCGCAAAGGGACCAGGTTGCTAATTACGGTACCACAATTTGCGGTACCGTAATTAGCACCTTCCCCATTCCCATTATGCCCTATGGGGCAAAAATGGGAATGGGGAAGGGCAATGGGGGAAGGGGGAATTACCACCCCGCCAACCTTGGAATAGGGCGGTAATTCCCCTTTCCTCCAAGGCGGTGCCGGTATTTTACCGGCATGGACCAAGGTGCTAATAGCACCTTAGTCCACCGCCTACCGTGTAATGAGGCCCATACTCTTATAGGATTACACATGTCATACAGAGTTCAAGTAAACACTTCCTGTGTTCAGGTGAATCCAGCAGAACAGTGTATTTATATATATACAAGAACTATAAAGGGCCCAGGAAGACCCCTCCTGCTTCTAAATTTAAATTTATGACCGGTACCTGTGATTAAACTCAGTGCATTATAAATAATGCTAAGGGCTGGGGAGAAAAAAGGGATCCCTAGAAATCAGTAAGGTACCTTACACAGGGCCTCAATACGACCCAGGCCCTAATGGGTTAACGGCGCCATAAAAGGCTGCGGCGCCGTTAACCTATTAGCGCCTAATTACGAGGTCCCTTTGCGGGACCCGACCTTAACGGCTGGTGTAGACCAGCCGTTAAAGTAGGGACCTTGGTGCTAATTACGGTGCCACAATTTGCGGCACCGTACTGAACGCCTTCCCCATTCCCATTGAGCCCTATGGGGCAAAAATGGGAATGGGGAAGGGCCATGGAGGAAGGGGGAATTACCGCCCCGCCAACCTTGTAATGGGGTGGTAATTCCCCCTTTCTCCATGGTGGAGTCGGTAACTTACCGGCATGGACCATGGTGCTAATAGCACCATGGTCTTCCGCCAGGGTCGTAATGAGGCCCAATATGTAAATTGTCACAGTATTGCTCACAACCTCGAGTGTACAGTAAGACAGTTAACAAACCGGTAAACCATTTATCAAGTACATACCTAGAAGGAATGAAGGGTTTAAATAATTATAAACAATGCCCAGAGAGCCACTCAAACCAGGATATACATATGGCCCTCATTACGACCCAGGCGGTAAGTTACCGCCTGGGTCGTACCTTTACCACCATGGCGTAAACTATGTTTACGCCATGGTGGTTGGCGGACTTACCGCCCCATTCCGAGGTTGGCGGGGCGGTAAGTCCCCAAACCCATTTACCCTTCCCCATTCCCATTTTTGCCCCATAGGGCATAATGGGAGTGGGGAAGGCGTTAATTACGCCACCGTAAATTACGGTGGCGTAATTAACAACATGGTCCCTTAGCGCCATGGATTTTAACACCTGCTAAAAGCAGGTGTTAAATCCGCCATGGCGCTAAGGGACCTCGGAATCAGGCGGTAAGGGTCGGCGCTGTTTACGCTGACGTAAACCCCTTACCGCCTGGGTCCTAATGAGGGCCATAGACTTATTATACCAGACCTACTTAGTCTCAATGCACACCTAGAAATAGCTAGGAAGGGACGAGCAAAGTCGGGCACAGCATACCAATTCATCTTTATAGATAGGAGTGCAGTGCTATGATTTACTATAGAACATCCTCTGTTCATTCACATGTAATTACTAAAAATCCACTGTTTGATGAGAAACTGCAGGGACCCAAGGAGGACACACGAAAAATGTCAAGTCAGGTAAGTACCTTTTTTGGTCACTTTAGAGGAGTTCAAAAGTTTGTTAAACGTTTCTCCCTAGGAGTAAACGGGATAACGTCGGTGGGTGACCATGGTTATCGGTTAACGCTAGGCAAGTCCCAGCTTTACCCGACAGGTTTGGCCAAAGAGGGAGCCAGCCCAGGAAACACGAGAGAAGACGACTGCGAAGAGCTCCAGTTCCAGGTTCGAGATCCAGCCAGCCTGGTGAAGGAGGGGTGCCAAAGTTACCAAGAAAGTGTTACTGCTGGGCTATACATTATACAATTTCAAGTGGCTGACTCAAATCTCAATTAATGAGCACAATTAATGAAAAAACATCACTGCCCAGAACAGTACACAAGATTCAACTGTATAAATTGTAATGCATTTTAATTAGATAGTTTACAATTAATTGCAATAGCCGGTCTCATAGCACAGCGAGTAGAGTGCTCACTTTGACATCTGTGCAGAGCCTACTGACGTAGGTTCGAATCCCGGTAAGGCCAAATTCAACCTTTCATCCTTCAACCTCGATAACTGAGCACCACACACTGTGTGCCTGAGATGCCTGAGGGTTTGTAGTGCTATGTAAATGCTAAATTATAATTATTAATTGAGAGATAAAATACAAACACCTAGTACAGAAAATTATAGAGCAAAGTATATATCAAAAACTGAAGACAAATCATTCAGCGTTTCATAGGATGCCGTAGTGAAAAGACAAATACATATAGACATATGCATGACATTAAGAAAGCTAGGTACAATGAGGATAAGTACCTAGCTAGTGTCACAACTAAAATACATCCACACACTTATTATATCCATTACATATAGACATTCTAAAGAAAGGGGCCTAGGGAGTCCTCTATTGAGAGCAAAGTGCAGGGATATCATAATGAGTCCTGGTGTTTGTAAATCTGGCTTATACCAGTGTTGACACTCCTCTAGAATCTGGCTGCCCTCCCGGAGTCTCTAGAAGAATGGATGCGAATCAGGAGTCAGGCCAATGGAAGTCAAAAGCCATTCACCGCAGAGTCAGACCTCCAATACCCCACTACTGCAGGACCCAGAGGACTCCTGAAGGTGATTCCAATGAATACATCAGGATCAGCACGAGTCACTGAAATGTTTGGAGACAGCTGAAGAACCGGTAAGTACAGGGATTGTTTTACAGGGTTTGGACCAGGATACTGTTGGGAAAGATTTCCCTTAGGTGCAATTTTCCCTCCATTTGTGAACCCCCCCAAACCTTTTGCTTTTGTTTGGCTTACCTAACCTGACTTTTTTCATGGGAGCACAGCCTTCAGCTGCACTCCTCTGGGCTTTCGCTCATTTGTTATGGGGAAACTGACACGTCCTTCAGGCTGTCAGTACTGGGAAACTATGTTTCCCTTAGTCTTCGATTATGTTACCATTTCTTGGTAACTTTTTATCTATGTGTCAAGTACCTTACAGTACTGCGCATAGGGGTCCTTTTGTTTTATGGCCCTAACCACCCTCTAAGGATTCTTATAGATACATTGATACATTCACACTGCACATATGTTCAAACTCTTATTTAATGCTTGTTCACAGAAATTTAATTAAATTCTGAAACAGCCAGCTGGGGGTCGCGTAACTAAGTTATTAAGTAGCATGGAGGATTCCCCCGCTGCATCTACAGCTTCCAACCCTAGAGGGCATAAGCACAGTAAAGTATCTTTGAACTGGGGTTAGCCCAGTTCAGGGTCACAAAGAAGCCTACATTTCAGGGAGTAGGGGGCTGGTGATGGGAGGGGCCACTTCAGAAAATGGGCAGGGCAAAATTGGAGGCTCCGCCCCCACTGTTCTACTCCCAAGGTCTGGTGTGAGGACTGTGGTGTGTGACCCTCCCAAGTGTGTTGCCCTTTTAATGGTGTGTGTCCCTCCCATGTGTATCGCCATTTTAAGATGGGCCATGACTGTGTCAAAGCCCAAGCTAATAAAAGGAGCCCGTGCAGGCAAATGCATCAGAAAGGCTGCAGACTCCCAAATAGGAACCAGTTAGTGCGTCTCTCATTTAGGCCTGCAGGCCCACCGTGGAAGAGCATGGGCCTGCAGGCCATGTTGCCATGGGGCCCTGTCGCCAGCAAAGTGGCAAGGGACTGCATGTACTCGGTAGGGTCAGCCCTGACCCATCTATAACCGGGTTTCCCCCGGCAAGCCACTGAGGCACTGGGCCTCCAGGGTGCTTATGTCCCAGAGCACCCAAGGGGGCCAGCTTGATGCCAATAGCCGGCCCCCACAACAGGGACCAACTATCAAATAGTACATTTTAAAGTGCAATATGCAGAGAGGCAATGGAAGCCTATCAAGCAGCAGCTTTAAAGTTTTACTACGTTTGTTCAAGTACATTTTTCTGCGCAAGCACAGTAACACTTTAACACCGCCAGTTTTGGGAAAGGTTTCCCTCACCTCTCTGTCTACCAAAATGCAAGTGCGCACATTCAGGGGTGCACCTAGGCTAAAATGAAGGTGGGGTTAACCCTTCAAAGTTGGGTGAGGCCCCAACTTCAGAAACTGTGGGGGAGGGGCAAACGTACTTATGTAGGGGCATCTAACTTCTATATGCATTCTAATGAGACTATTCTAGTGCTGCTTCAATGTTTCATGCAGTTAACTCTCCCCTTTAAGTCTGGCAGCACCCACATAAGGACTGCTGTGAGAATAAGCTGTCCCCTGTCCCCTTATCGTTCCAATCACTCTCCTGGCATGCAAGCACTAAAGCAAAAGTAAAATCACAACTAAGGACATTATGAACATTTGAACGAATGCTCAAAACAGTAGTGTCTTGGGATTTCTGCACATTTACTTGTTAAAATTTCCTTAGAGAGTCTAACCAGGTTTGCAAAATGTGACAAAATATGCTGGAGTCAAAAGATGGCGAAGGCATGCATTTGAGCGCATGTTCATGTGTATTTATATGGATGCTGCAACACACGTTGCCTTCGGTTGCTACTGTCATTTATAAATATGTGAATTTTGCCTGCAGGTCCCAAACTCTCACATCTACAATAAAACATTATTATTAATTGAACAGCACTTGTACCAAAGAGGTGCTAACATTGTGTTGTCTAACTCTACCAGTGCTTTAAAATCATCTTTAGATAATAGGGTAACTAAACAACTAACATTGTGAAATGTAATTTCTGATCACCGCTGCAGCAGCAAAACCCACTCCGTAAATCTAGAGACAGCCACGTCTGGAGAGACACGTCTCCTTTGTAACTATTGCAAGTGTGGCAAGTGTGAACAGATCGGGCTGTAAATATGGTCATGCTGGCTCAGACAATATATGTCAGCATCTCCACATAAGAACATACTCCTGTTAGTGTAGCCTTAATGCCAGTAAAATTGGCAAAGCCAACAGTTTGGGCTTTGGTGTAGGCATGGGAAAGGCACTTGCCAGGCACAGCTGTAGTGGTATTAACTCGTCATATATGGTAGCTGTTGCAAAGTGGTATGAGTACAATGGCATCTAATAACAGTGCCTGGCAAATGCCTAATACTTATACAGAAGCCAAAACATTTGCCTTTGCCAATCCTTGTTTTTTACAGGACTTCAATGTTTAGAAATCGATTTTCTGAAGGCAGGCATTTAAGACATTTCTATTACACCAGAAGCGGGTTTAGAACTCAAATGAAGTAATTAACTCTCAGAAAACTGCTTTGAAAAAACACTGGCAGGCACTTCGAGTGCAAAGTTTGATTGGAAGGTTTTATTAAATCGACTCAAAGAGTTCCCATGAGGAGGTGTTTTGGCCGGCAAGGAGAGCAAGAACTGGGTGGGAATGGCCATAGGGATTAGCATGGCTATAGACAGTCAATGGGTGTGAAAATAATCAAACACCACATACAAGCTGTGTGTCCCTCCTCATATGCCATTTCTCCCTATTTGTCCTTTAATACAATAGTTTTGGCTAGCCGAAACTAAGAAAAGCCATGCTGTAGTAAGAAAACATGTCCTTGTTGGCAACGCAAACCCCCCATATCTCATGTGGTATATCCCCACCAACGACAGTATGTTATGCCACAATAAGAAAACATTGACTTGAGGGCTGAACAAATGCTCCCCCATGTAAGAACACTCACCATCTTGCCTTTGACCTTGACACCAATACAAAAAATGCCATCCCACAATAAGGAAACATGTCCTCAGCTCTCCTGTGTAAAAGCACTCATCATGTTGCCTTTGAACTTGACACCAGTACAGAAAATGCCATGTCACTGTAAGGAAACATGCCTCACCTTATACAAGCACTTACATGTTTCCTTTGCCCTTAATGCAAGTAAGAAATTCCATGCCACAGTAGTACCCAGCCAGCCCCATTGGGGTACACTCCCCCACCGCAACCCCTCCTTCATGTAATAAGACTCAAGTTGCCTTTGCTCAAAAATGCCAGTAAAACATTTCATGCCCCTGTCTTACATGTTCAAACATGAATCACCCCCTCCCCACCTTACTTTTACTTACGCAAACACACACACCCCGCCCCCCTTTGCAGTCATTCACATGTGCACCCAGAACATTCAAAAGACATTCTCATTCACAGCATGCTCGCACCCATCTACACCACACACATGCACTTAAAAACACTCCCTCGCATACATACATAACACATCCCGTAACATGCATGGAGGCATCCCTACATTCCTACATACATACAATCCTCGCACACATGCCTACACAAACACATTTCTTTTTCCTAACCTGTTTCCCACCACACTCAGCACAATGCCGCCTCCTCAGCTGCTCCCTGCTCCATAGGCCCCCGGCTCCCCCACAGGCACAGATAGGAATCAGGAAGAGCTTCCTGGTTCCTGAAATGCATGAATGAGCCTGCACAGTGACATTTGGAAATGTCCACACAACGCTGCTGAGTGGGCATTTACAGATTTTGGGTGGGCCTTGCCCACTGCGGCCCTACCCTGTCTACGCCTCTGACAGGACATCAAAGTTGAACAGCTTAACTGTTAATAAAGGCCCAGCCCCTCAGCACACATTTTGGTGGGGACTGGAGCCAGAATAGCACATAAAGGAGGCGTGGTCACAGAGGGTTGTGAAAACATGTCTTTAATAATGGACACATAGATTTCCACACTCCGGGCTCCGCCGCTGTACGGAGACATGGGCTGGCCTGATACTCTTTTATTTGCACAGCGTCATGATGTTGTCATGACAGTGTTTCTTAAAGGCACACACTACCACACTTCTCCTTTTTCATATAAAAGAACTGCAAATAACTTAACAAACTTACACAACCATTGCTTAAAATGCAACAACACATTAGGGGTCCATTCCAGTGTACAGGAGGGCGGAGCGACCTCTGACGAGCCCATGGGATCAGAGCTCACCCTCGAGTACTTTAAGACGAGATAGCTTCACCTTGAGGTGGATGGGGTGCGGGATTCTCTTACTCCAACACCAATTAATAAGGACAACTCAATGGTTTGGCAAAGGGAAGTCCGTTTAATGACAAGTACAAAAAACGGGGAAGCAATAGGAAATCAACAGTGATGCCGTCGCCCGTCTCGCTTCAACTTCCCCGTTCTTCATTCAGACAGCAATAGTTATAGCAAATTCTCGTCATCATTGACGTGTAACACTCAAAAGTTAGGCATACAATTCTATTCGTTAAAAGGACAACTTAAGTATAGGTACTATATCTGTATATGGTTACAGAGTGTGAGGATTGGATAACTCTTATCGGGTGGGCGTCTACGCCCATCCCTCTACATCACTCGTGCTAGATGTCACTACAAGTACGACGTCTCATTGGTTCTGCTAGCTATAGGACCCTAGATTATTTGGTCCATTGTGATTGGGTCAGTTACACCCCCAGGCATAAATCTCCACTTTAATTAGCAGCATGCAGAATGTTCACCCAGATGCCGTGTGCCCCATGATTCATCCTGCCTCCCTTGCATCAATCAGTACCTTCAGGGCTATGTGTCAATTAGTTGGCTGACGTTGGCCTCGAAACTGTAGCTTCTTATCAGGAAAAGTTATGGCATCCTCTGGTTTTGGGTGACATCAGACGTTGGTACCTCTTCGCGCCTGGCTGGTCACTTACACCGTGAATCTGCTTCATTTTCCCTCTATTTGCGTATTTGATTCTCCCTTCGGCCTCGCCACCTGCCTGGACCTCCTTATCTCTACCTTCACGGGACAGGCTGCTATGCTCTTAAATTTCGGTTCTTCGAAGTTGCTGCTCTCCTCCCTTCCTTGGGTTGACCTCGAATTCTCAGGCATGAGCTGCTTCTTGCTAAGTTTCGATTCCGCTGTTTCTTCTAGCTTTGCTGGAGTATGAATCTTGGCCTGTTTGACCCCTACTATCATGGGCTTAATTCTGCTTTTTGTAAAGTGGAGTCGCACTTGTATAATGTGCTTCAATGAGGTAGATATATATAGTTGGCGCTTGCCGCTCTATTGTTCTACTAAGCATAGCAAGCCGCACTGTTTTCTTAGCATCTTGCGCTCTAAGCCTATTTACAGGCGTTAGCTAGTTGCATATTTTCATCCTACTTTCTGGTTAAGTTTCTTTATATTTCTTTATATTTCAACATCGTTCCTTCTTCTAAGTCCATTACATCATTATTCCTTACATTTCGTATTTGCGTGTCATCTTTGATTGTTGTTTCGTTCATCTGTACATCTGTCCGGGCCCTTGTGTCGTCACCATTCGCCTTCAATTAAGGCCCTTTGGGTCTCTTCGGGGACAGTTTTTCGTGTCAGCTGCTGGTACGGTTGTCTCAATGGGTACTGTGCTACCCATGGTTGTCTGGTTATTGGCGCTTCAACAGGTATTGCTCTTCTGATGGGCACTGGGCAGAGCCCTAGTGCTGCTCTCTGTCGGTTTATTTGCTCCTCATACGTCACATATCTCGGTGAGTATGTTCCTGGTATTTCAAAATGGGTGGCTGGAGTGCAGGCCATATCTGGGACCTCCTCTACACCAGTCATTCCCCACATACTTAATCATTTAAAACATAGTCTTGCAAATAAGATGGGCGCCCTCTGGACTCTCTGACAATGTATCTCTCAGTTGCTGTTTCTTTCTCACCACCGTCTTCACTAGGATAACTCAGGGCCGCTTCCTCTGCCCCTGACCAGATTCCTCGCTCTGGTCCTCTCTCACAGGATATCCCCACTCGTCAGAGGGCATGTCTTCCACATAATCCTCCACTTGTTCGTCCGCAGGGACGCTATACCTATTGACGAAACACACATTTCTTGTTACTGTGCTGTGCCCATTGGATGCGGTCACCATTGACCCCTTCAAGTCGACCGCCTGTAGCGGGACCGGTTTGTAAATTAGGGTCAGCTTCCTCGTAGGGTTTCTCGCCTTCACCAGGATGGTATTGCCAAGCGCTAGCTGAAAATTATGTAGCTCTCTCCTCACATTCTCATAATCACTGGTCCTTCTTCTCTCGAGCTCTATCCTGCATCATCAACTACTCCAGAGCTCCAGTCTTCTCTGTCTGGTATGAAATCACAAGGGCATCTCTGAAACAATGTCTCAGCTGTTGAACAATGTGGTGTGGTGCAGTACTCCATGAGAAACGGGTTTAGTGCCCTCTTGAGACATGAGCCTTGGCCATGCACCATCATAAATATTTTATTCAAAGTTCTCATGAGTCTCTCGGTGTCACCATTAGGATATTGTAACACCGGCGTGATCTTCCTGTGCTGGATGCCATAGGTGTGCATAAGCTCTGCAAAACCTTCACTCTTAACTGGAGCAATATTATCAGAGCACACCACTCCAGAAAACCATGGGTGGCAAATAGTTTCTCACTCACCAGGGCGACATCAGAGAGAGAGGTGGACGGCACGAAATCCACTTCCGGGTACCGAGAACATTGGTCAACCATAAACAGGAAATGGTCACCCCGGTAGGTTGAACCAAAGTCAATGTACATCACTTGCCAGGGTGTACACCCTCTTGGCATGGAGTCAATGGTTGTTTCTTTCTGTTCGAGGGCAGCATCTTGGCACCATTTACAACCACGGATAAACTCATCCACACTGTCCTCCAGCTCAGGGAACCACACTTTCATTCGCAGACGAATGAGTTTAGACAGAATCACGGTCCGGGAGCTTCTCAACAATAGGCCCTCACCCGTGAATGTCAATTCGCTTTTCACACTTCATAGTTGTTCCAATGACTTCTTGGCAATTTCAGTGCGTTTGTCCAGTTTAGCAAATACCCACTTCCACTCTCCTTTGGTAATGGCGTCTTGTATAATCCGCAAACACTCATCCTCCATGGATGCAATACTTATCTCCTTTAAGGACATGGAGTTGGAAATATTCCCCTGCGATACCATCCTGACAAAGTCTTCTGCCCAATGTTCTTCCTCCGTTGCTTTCTCCTCCCGAAGGATGGGATGCAGAGAGAGGTAATTAGCTGCGTTGTCACTCCCTGGGCGGTAGTTCAGGTTGATGTTGTATTCCTGCAGTGCCAACATCCATCTCTCGATGCGGGTCGAGTGGTTTCGCTGTGGACACTGACAGGACCAGAAGTAAAGGCTTATGGTCCGTCACTACCATCACTGCCTTCCCATAAATGTAAAGGTAAAAGCCTTATGCTGCTCAGTACCTTTTCAAGATGATCTAAAGGTTCCGCCTCAGAGCGTGCGAAGAGCAGAATATTGTTGCTGATATTTATAGTGCCGTGGATGCCTGCCAGTGCACCTCTTACTGCATTCTGAAAAACTTCACAGGTGGAAGAAATGCCAAACATCAAACGCTTATAACGGTACAGGCCCTTGTGGGTGGTACATGTGGTTATGTACCATGAGTCTGGGTGCAGAACCAGTGATGGTACTCAGTCCGTAGGTCAAGTTTTGGGAAAAACACAGCACCATGTAAGTCTGCAACAAAGTCATCAATAGTTGGCGCGAGGTGGCGCTCCTTCCATATGGCCTTGTTCGGGAGGTACATGTTTACGCAGATGCGCACTGCGTCAGGCTGTTTTGGTTCCTGCGCCACCATAATGGGCGAGACCCATGGGGTAGGCCCTTCCACAGACTCTAGGATGTCTAGGATGTCTAGTTGTACAAGTTTCTCCAGCTCGCGCTCCACTTGATCCCGGACGTGGAACGGGATGCGCTGGTACTTCAGCAGAGTTGGCTCTAAAGTCACGTCAATGTGGAGGTGTACTGGATCACCTCCCATTGTTCCAATGCCGTCAAACGCATCTTGAAAACGCTTGATGAGCAATTGCACATCTTCAACATACACTCCAAAGGCAAAGCTGACTATCCTCAGGGATTCCGCTGCAGTGCACCCCAGAGGAAGGGGCGTTTTACCCCCGAATGTGAAGATCCGCACTGTCATCTTGGATAGAGTGGGAGGACAACTCAGCGTTGCATAGTGAGCGGAAGCCATCACATTTATGGAGGCCCAAGTATCGATGAGGGCTGGGATATCTCTGTCCATTATTCTTTGTTTTCCTCCCCGACATCTTTCAGCCTTTCAACTTTGGTCCTCATCGGCTCAACTTGGGAGACCATTTTCTAGGGACAGTGTCGACTCGGCCGTGGCTTGGCCTGGCCTCTCGGTGGGGTAGCCGGCACTGGGGCCCCACATACCCAAGCAAAGTGCTTCATGATCCTGCAACCTCCCCACGTGTGGCCTTTGGCATGGGAGTGTGTTTCATGTGGAAGATCGTAGCCACACTGAAGGCAGCTTGGTGCCCGACCAGCCCAATACTCCTTCTTTTGCCATGGACTTCTCCGGATAGGATGGCCCGTTTGGTGTCACAACGCAGGCATCCTTGAGCTTTACGGTCTTCATTGTGGCATCCATAGTGGACGCCCTCACATCAGCGAGTGCGTGGGTTCAGCTAAGTTTCAGAATTCTGGCCAATGATATCCCAGGCTCCCTCAAGATCTGTCTCCTCGTTTTGACTGAATGGCACCCTTGGATGATCTGCTGTCGGACCTCCTACTTGTTGTTCCCCAGGGTGAACATAACATTGTCTGGTGTCTTAACCTTCCATGAAATGCAGCAAGCATCTCACCCTCCTTTGACTTTGCTAACCTCATGACAAAAGGTTCATAATCGATGTTTACCATAGGTGTAAAGTATTCCTTTAGCGCAGCAGTGGTTGTGTCCTATGAATTGCCTATGGGGCAGATGATCTTGAGCACCTTATGAACGGAGTACAACACCATGAACTTCTTTGTGTGGTAATTTAGTTCACCCACCGCATCAAAAGTACATGTCGAGTCGTTCCAACCATAGGTTCCAGCATGGGCTTAGACTTGAGGGTGTTCCTGACATGTCAAATTCAGCAAGTGGAGCCAGTGCTCCTTGTTGGTGAGTCATTCTGCCAACCTCTGATTCTCCGTCCTCCTCATCCGCCATGGGGATAGTGTGGGGTGTTCTGAGGAGACTCCCTGACTTGGGCGTACAACGTGGGCTCAACGACCTGTATTAAGGAAGTCTTTTTATTATTATTACTGTTATTATTATAATTATGGCATTTATTGAGCGCAGACCTAGCTTTGAGAAGCAACAGAGCGCTTTACAGAGGTATACACCAATACAGATGCATAACGGAACACTTTTCAGTGGTGACAACAGAACAGATAAACAGCTCGGGTAGAATACAGAGGGGCACAGAGAAGGGGTACAGTTGTACCAGGTGACGGGGAGGAGAGGGGCATGCAGCGCCTAGCGAGTCAGGTGGTGCGAGGGGCAACAAGATGGCCTAGGTGTTGAGGAGGAGAGACTCCTTGAAGAGGTGGGTCTTGAGTTCTTTTCTGAATTGTAGGAGCATGGGGGCGAGTCTGATGTGGACGGGGAAAAGGTTCCATAGTCCTGGGGTATAGGCAGAGAAGGCTTGTTTTCTGGTCCTTTCCTTTTTGCAGTGGCAGATTTCAAGTCTGCACGTGTCCTGGCTTCCGGAAGTGTGCTGTCCACCATAGATGCTGAGTTTCTCTGCGAGGTAGCTGGGTGACTTGAGGGCGACTGCCTTATAGATGATGCAGCAAGACTTGATGGTGATTTGTGCGTGCAGTGGGAGCCAATGAAGGTTGATGAGGGCTGGGGTGATATGGTCATATCTGCGTAGACCCTTGATGAGATGTGCAGCTGCATGCAGGACACTTCTCAGGGGCACAAGGGAGGCGGAATGAAAGCCTTCGAGGAGTGCATTGCCCGGATCCAGGTGAGATAGGACCAATGCTTGAATGGTGGATCTAAAGCTGTCTGTAGGGAGGAAGGGCTTGACTTTTTGCTGGAGGGAGAGTTGATACTGAGCTTTCTGAGTTTTCTTTAGCTATGTCTGTCTTGAAGGAGAGGTGTTTGTCGATGTGGAACCCATGGGACTTGGCGCAGGAGGTGAGCTTGTATGTGAAGCCCTCAGAGTTCATGGTTGATAGCCAGGTCTGTATGTATGGGTGTTCAGTGTTGTTGGTGAGGAGTAGGAATTTGGTCTTGGAGGGGTTGAGCTTCAAGTATGCACTGTGCATCCAAGAATGGATCAGCGAGAGGCAAGTTTTGGGCCTATGGATGTCCTTGATGGAGTCGATCATGAGGTATAGATGTCTGTCATCGGCGTATTGGTGGATGTGTATGTTTTGTGTGGCTAGAAGGGCTCCCAGCGGCTCCATGTATAGATTGAAGATCACTGGGGAGAGGATTGAATCCTGTGGGACTTCCCATGTGACGGGTAGCATTGGCGATCTAGACGAGTCCATCTAAACAAACTGCTTGCGGTTGGCAAGGTAGGACTTGAAGCAGTGTAGGACAAGGTTGCTGATCCCCATGTGGATGTAAGGTGTCCGTAAGTTCCTGGTGGTCTACTGTGTCGAAAGCAGCCGAGAGGTCGAGTAGAACCAGGAGGCAGGGGTGGACGTCATCAAAGATGTTGAGGGCATCGTCAACCACCTCTATGGTTGCTGTCTCTGTGCTGCATCTATTTTGTATTTTATTTTTATTTTATTTATATGTAAAGCGCACCAGGCCCGAGGGCTACCGGGCGCATACCTTAGTTACAACATGGTAAAAGTGAACAATATAAAATATGAATAGTTTAAGTTACAGTTATATACATAAGGCACAATGGCAGTGAGAATTACAATTATATACATAAGGCAAAAAGAATGGCACAAAGCAAGGCAAATCAGGAGATTATATACATGAGATGAGGCTGAAAATTATTCATTGGCGGAGAGCCAGGCTTTAATAAGGTATTTCAATCTGTGGAAGGAGGGTTCCACTCTTAGTGAGTTGGGAAGCGAGTTCCACAGTTTAGCCGCCAGGACTGGGAAGCTAGTGCTGCCTGATCTTTGCAGGTTATATCTTGGTATAGCCAGGCAGTTAGTTTGGGCAGTTCTGCGGGGTCTGCTAGAGTTCAGTAAGGTGAATCTATTGGCTAGGTAGTAAGGTGCCTGGTTGGCGAGGCATTTTTGGGTGAGAGTAAGTGTTCAACGTTTTCCTTCCCTTTTCCAGGACCTTAGAAGCTTACCCGAGCGAGGTGAGCTTCTTTCCTGGTTGTGATATCCCCTCATGCTGAGCCCTTCTTATACCCCTCATCCCTTTGTTATTCTGATTGGGGGCCGGCCCTCCCCCGGGCCCTCTACCGGTTTGCCGTCTCACCTTTCCTGTGTTGCTGGCTGTTACCCTGGTAACGCTGGGGCGGTGCGCCACTTGGCTGCCCTTCCCCTTGTGTTTCACGCCATGCCCGCCCCCACCCTACGCCTAACCCCCCAGCCCCTCCATCGCGCTGCACTATGTACGACCCGGGGCCTGAGGCATAGGCTGTGTAGTGTGGGCCTCCCCTGCTCTTGGTTCCTACCTCCTATTATGAAATGATTATAGACAGTTTTGTTGTGGACAAATTATTGGCCGTAGGCATTTATTTTTCTACCAAAATTACACAAACCAAAATTGTATACCAACATGTGTGATTTTGGGCACACCGTGTCCAGGGGTGCAGATGTCATTCTTTGCATTTGGCAAGTCTATGTTTCCCTCGGGCATCGGCTCCTGGACACGTGCCGCCACACCTGAGTGGGCGTTGCCCCAGCCGCTCAGGTTCTTCCCAAAAGTACCCCTATTTACATCCCTGCTCCTCTAATGCCCTGAAAATGTTGTCTGTAAATGCCCCTATCCCTTTGTTGTACAGATGCACCAAGTCCTGATGGAACATCTCAGGGTTATTCTGGGAAAAACCGTGCCTTATAAAATTGAGGCCTACACTCCTGCAGTATTTTTCCACTGTTTGTTCAGCTTCCTCCTTGCTGTTTCCACAGCCTGTCTTTGATGCGCCCCGTACCAAATTCTGCGTGGTATCATTTCTGACCTGAAAATCTCGGTTTTCCACCAGCAGTGCGCTATGTCATATAGTGACTCACAAATGTTCCTTTGCAATTTCTCCCTGCTTGTGCTGACTAGATCGTTGCCCCCTAGGTGTATGACCAGGTATTCAGGGCGGTCTCTAAAACCAATTAGATCTGACAAACTGTCATGTATGTCCTCCCAGTGCATCCCCGGGAGGCCCCACCAGGACGTGATTGTCTTCTTGAAATGGAGTCCCTGCTTAACCTCCTCGATCCATCGGCCTGCCCGGGTCACGAACGAGTGCCCCACGATCCACGCCGATTTGTAAGGACCCGTATCTGTGGGAGGGCAGGGGAGAGAAGTTCATATCAGTTCCTCTCTTACATATCTTTTGAAGCAATTTGACCTCCATTCCCCAATTTGCTTGACGCCCTTCACTCCCAGGCCCCCCACCCATGCTGATGGGGCTGCCCCTTTCCTAAAGGAGTGGGTTCCAAATTCTGCCGGATCCCACCCTGCCTTGGCTACTGTTTTCTTCAATACTGCCTCGAACTGGTACCTGCTAAGTGTGCTGCCGTCCCTGTGTATTAGAAGTTGGCCTTGTGAGGAATGCTTGTGTGATGCACCTGGGACAGTGGTCCTTTTCCCTGATGCAGTTGAGCTCTATTGCGCTCCCCTTTTCTGCCTGGTCAGTCTTAGATTTCTTTAGGAGTAGGGTCATACCTTTTGACCCTATGCTAACATCCCCTCTTGCCAGGCCATCCCCTGCTACTGTATTCCGGGCTACTAGTTCCCCTATTCTGAACGCCCGTAGTATGCTAGTGCAAATGCTGCCCTAAAGAGTGCTGTTTCATACTCGCTGCAACATGTGTCCTGCAGCGTTTTCAGCAGTGCCACCATTTTCTCAAAATTCCAAGGTCTCTTACTATCCGGCTTTCTTCCTTCCAACCTTGCCCACCCCTTCATTGCACACTTTATTAGCGGGCTGTCAGTTGGGTCGGTTACCCCAGCTATTTGGGTCTGAATCCGGATTGGTAGGTTTGGAGGAGATTGTTGGTGTCAATGTGAGCAGTTGTGCGGCTACCATGACTTTGCATGCATTACACAGTCCACCCACTCCTGAGTGCTGGGGCTTGGTGATTGAGGAGCACATTGGACAGCATTCAGATGTTTTCACCCTCTGAGGGACAGGGTACCCCTCTTATGTCCTCCCAGGGACTAGGGCACACAAACACTCCGGGATGGAGCTGCAACCCTCTCAGGAACATTTAGGGTCACCTGATTGGTGAGCTGTGACACCCTATGTGCAGACAACCTCCTCTGCAGCAGGCATAGGCGTGCAGCAACGTCAGCAGCCACAGGGAGCAGGCTGTGATGGCATGTATCACTGGCTTGGTAAAAGGGGCATGCGCCGCTGCCAGCGGCCACTGGGGGCAGGCTGTACTTGTGAGCAGAATATATTTAACAGAAGGATAGCCCTATAGTGTTAGGACTGTGGGCAGAACTACTGCTATAACAATAGGTGTCCTAACGCCTACATTTCAAACAGCAACAATTTTGCATGCTATATCGTTGGTTGAAACAAGGTGCTAAATACCTCTTTACCTTCAAAGCCATTTTACTAGACATTCATAGTATTGTAAGAAAGTTTCTTGCAATTATTTCTCTTCCTTAAGTTGCGCGTTTCTTATTGCCCTGTTTTATTGCTTCGTAACATTTTAGAACATGGCAATGATCATTTCTCAATGTCCTGTGTTACTCTTCCAAAACAGATAGATAGATTTACAGACACAAACGTGATGAATGGACAACATGAAGTTCAATTAATATTCAAACAACTAGGATGGTCATTTCCCAATGTACTGTGCTATTCATAATGCTATAGTTGTGCAATCTTACAAAAAATACATAGCTAAACATTGTATCATACTTTCTATCCTCTGATAGTATATACCTTATTTCACTGTGAGCATCACGGGTGCTTTAAAACTTAGACTTATCACACAAAAGTTTGCAGTCTTGTGGTGCATTGTTGCAGTTGAGCTCTTCGCTGTCTTCTGGGCCTCCCTGGACCCGCTGTATCTGGTAAGAGATAAAAGATGCGCTACTCACCAAAGAAGTAATGTATTCATACAGTTCCTGTCCTAACACATCTTCACTGCTCTCACAGTCCTTCAGTGCCCTTGTGGGAGGAGCCAGGGGAAGATGCATGCGCCATCCTGTCACCACCTCATAGGGAGTTAAATGGTGTTCGGACCCTGGCTTATTGCTCAGTGCAAACAGTGCAAGGGGCAAACAGTGCAACCAATTCTTCTTGCTGCTTTGCTGTGTCTTGGCTATGCACTCCTTTAGTAGTCCATGCAGGCGTTCATACACCCCATTTGTTTGGTGGTATGCACAGATGAACTTATGCTGAATTCCTAACAGTGCTGTGACGTGCTGAAACATTTCATTGGCAAAGTGAGGGCCGTTGTCGGACCGCAGGACCTCACACACGCCCCATCTTGGGAAAACTTCTCTAACCAAGACGTTGGCCACTCTCAGGGCATCAGCATGTGAACAGGGGCCTTCCTCAATCCACCTGGAGAATGGGCACACAACCACTATCATGTAGCGGTATTCTTGACAGACTTGGATCATGTCTACATAATCCACGTGTAAATGCAGAAATTGGCCTACTGGTCTCGGTATGGCTCCTCTCACAACTCTCAGAGTATGACCTGCTGTAAACTGCTGGCAAGTCAAGACATTGATCACAGATTCAGCCATGTGTTCCGTCAGATTATGACAGAACCATGTTTCTGCAATGCGTGTAGCAATGACCTCCTTCCCGTGTGTGTTGGGTAGTACAATTGTGCCAATGCTGTCTTCAATAATGCTAGTGGCATGACTACTTTTCCTGTGTTGTTCTGTCGCCATAAGGCATCTGTTGGAGACATTGAGCACCCTCTCCTCACCCAGACCTCCTTCTCCTCTTTGGGTGCAGCTCCCTGCAACTCCATAATCTGTCTCTCTAGTAATATATTTTGACCTTACTTCAGTACCATGGCTCTCGACCATCCTTGCGCATTTGGTCTCTCCCTCAGTTCCCATAGTTCACCAAAATATGCTGCACATTTCACTATTGCTAACCGTGTTGGCCATGCAATTACCTCGATCAATCTGCCCAATAGAAGTGCATGCTGTACTGGAGTCCCATCTGCCCTCCTGAATCCTCACCTGAGCCACTGTGCCAATCCTGAGTGTACTGTGGACGTCACGTAGGCGGGGTCAGAGTACACTGTCACTTCCTTTTCCACACTATGTTCCAGTTCTAATATTAGGGCCTCTAGTTCTGCTACTTGTGCTGAATAATGGGACAGTAGTCGTGCACTTGCAAACACCTCAGTTGTCCCTTTTTCTTTCAGTCTTACCACTGCAGTCGCAGTATGTCTGATCCCATCAGTTTGATCAATTGTTGAAGAACCGTCAAAGTAGGGCACGTCTCCCCCCTCTTCTACCTTAAGTGTCTCACTGAAAATCTCTGTGTTCTTTGTGCAGTCGTGTGCATAGTCTCCTACCTGTAGGATGTCTGCCAAAAAGGTTGCTGGGTTTACAGTCTTGTACCTCACCACCTTCAGGCATACATTTGATAGTATCACCTCATACCCTGATGCTCTCTGTGTGATCAGTGTGCTCTTTGGCTTCTGCAGTATCACAAAGAGGCTGTGCTCCATGTAAACAGTGGTGGTGCACACCAGCGTTATTGCTGCTGACTTTTCCACTGCGAATGCGGCAGCTGACAAAGCTTGTTCTCACGGATAGTGTCCTTTCATTACTGGGTCGAGTTGCCCACTGTAGTAAGCTATTGGCTTGTGGCCCATGCTTGTCCTTTGTGTCATTACTGCCTTCATCACTACACTGTCAGTGTGTGAGAACAAGAAGAGTTCCTTTTTGTAGTCTGGTAACCCTAACACAGGTGCTGTGTATATTGCTTCCTTCAATTCACTGAATGCTTCAGTTATCGCAGTGGTCCATGTCAGTGTCTTGTTTCCCCTCAGTGCTTCCTTCAGGGTTCTCAGGAGTGGCCTTGTGCATGTGCTCCAGTCAAAGACCCATGCTCTGCGGTAATTGCATAACCCTAGAAACTGTTGCATTTCCCTCACTGTCGTGAGTTTAGGTGTCTTGTTTATTGCATCTGCTCTCTTTGGGGTGATCTGTCAGCCTTTTGGGATATCGTCTGTCCAATGTATAGCACCTCCTTCTGACAGTACTGTAACTTGGCCTTGTCCACCTTGTATCCTTGTCAGCTAACACAGTCAGCATATTTACTGAGTCCCTTCTACACTGATCTTCTGTCGTGCTGCAAATCAAAATGTCGTCTACATATTGCAAAACTGTGCTCTCCATCTGTATGTTACTTAAGTCCATCTGTATAACCCTGTTAAAGATAGATGGTGACTCGCAGTACCCTTGTGGGAGCCGAGTATGTTTCCACTTCTGGTTTCTATACATAAAGCTGGTCAAGACTTGTGAGCCTGGGTGTAGGGGCACTGAGAAGAATGCATTCTTCAAGTCAATCACTGTAAAGCAAGCAGCTTCTGCCAGAACGCTGCACAAAATTGTCACTGGATTTGCAACTAAAGGATACTCTGCTTCTACAATGTGGTTAAGAGGTCTTAAATCCTGCATGAAATGCCATGATGCTCCCTTTGCCTTGCGCACAGAATACACAGCAGTGTTGCATGGGGATTCTGATGGCACAATAATGCCTCTCTCAATCAGGACTGTAATTGTCTCATAAATTCCCTCATCTGCTTCTTTGGTTAGATGATACTGCTTCACTTTATGTATAATTGCTCCTGGCTTTAACTTTATCTTCACTCCCCCTATGCTCTTACTGTGCCCCACATCATAGGGACTTGTGGTCCCTAGGGTGGTGGGTACCTTTGCCATGTCTTCCTCCCAGAATTAGGCCATTCTCTGTGGTACTTCTCTGTAATGTATCTGTAACCAGTAGGTTACACTCATTTCGAACACCATTTCTAGTTCCTGTCTTTCTTCCTTGAATAGGTTGTCGTCTATCACTGTGGTCAGCCTGCCCCCTTCTGCCACTGCGATCGCTGCTCTCCATGCTCTCCCTGTGTCGTCCATCCCATGCACTGCTATCCAATCCTCCCTCGCAACCACTGCCTCTATCTCTATGGGCACTATTGTTCCTTCTGGCTCGTCCATTGGTAACTCAGGCCTGAATAGGTACTTGTTGGTACTCGGCACACCTTCCCTGCAATCCCTGGAAGCCATGCAATGGCAATGCCTGTTCCATAATGGAGCATTTCTGCGTCTACTGGCACTCCCCTCTGTACTGTGAGTCCAAAATATGCCTGGACATTCTGTCTTACATTGAGCATGTGTATGCCTGGTGTAGAGCACACTATACTCTTGACTGTAAATGGGATGCTCATGATCTGTCTACTCATAATGTCTCGTCCTAGTATGTTAACAGGTGTCTGTCGAGATTAAAGCAAAGGCAGTGATAGATCGTTATCTCCTATGGAAAGTGAGATATTATCTGTTAAATGAACCACTTCCCGAGCCCGAGAGAATCCTTGAGTGTTCATGGCATTGCCTGACAATGTAAATGCTCCTTCCCTAATGCAGGACCTAGTCGCCCCGTGTCAACAAGAAAGGAAAAGGTTTTGTCACCTATCACCACCCCTATGCGAGGTTCCTCCGCAGGGTTGGGTGTGATCGACAGGATGGGACACATCAAGTTCGCCTGTGGGCTGTCCTATTGAGGGTACAGGGACATCCCCATTTCTAGTAAAGTGGTTGTTCCCTACCATGGGAACTCCTCCCAGTTGTCTGACGGGAACTGTTGCCACTGTGACCATGTGTGCAAGTGCGTCATTGTGCTGTATCTGTGCTAGTTGCTGTGTGTTCCCTCAAATCTGTGGTGCTTGTAAATACTGCGGTACTGGTGCTGGCATATGTGGTACATGCATCTGTGTTTGTGGTGCTTGTACTTGTGGAGTCTGTTGATAGGTGCCCTGCATCTGTCCTTGCTCTTGGTCCTGTGCATAATAATCCTCCTGATCCCCTTGATAGGGCTGCTGGCCCTGCCCTCCCCAATTCTGCTGCATCCCCCTAGACCTAGACACTCTTGAAATATGTCCTATCTGCCCACAGGTCCAACACTGTGGTGGCTCCCTTGCTTGCCCTTGGAACCCCCCCCCCCCGAAAAGTCCCCTGGGTTCTGCTGCACCTGTCGCCCATATCCTCAAAACCCTCCTGAAAACCACCCTTTGGTTGTGATGCATCTGTGGCCCAAAGCCACACTGTCTCTGTTGGCCCCCCCTTCCTCGGAACCGTTGCTGTGGTCCAACCCGCCCCATGAACCCTCCTCCCATGGGTGGTGCAAACTGTTGTTGCTGCTGCTGTACCTGCGGGCTGGGGCTGGTTATAACCGCCCCCTCCATCGCATACTTTGATAGTTTTTTCTGTTCTAGTTTCACTTCATCTGCCTTCCTGTCCTCTGCCTTTTGCTTAACCTTCTCCTGCCACAGCCTACAATGATGAACTATCGTGAACTGTATCTCTGGCCATCCTTCCACTTCCATCCTTACTAATTTCCTTAAACTCTTCTGAACTTGCTCCAAAATCCCCTGCACTAATATGTAGTAGAATATTGCTACTGTTTTGTCCCAAGGCTCTCAAGTTTATAGGCACCAAAGTTCTTGAATCTCCTCAATGTACTGCACAGGATCTTCATCTTCCCTCAGTTCCCGTGACGTAATCACTCCCATGTCTGACCTGTCTGGGTATTGTGTACTTGGTGCTTGCCATACTACTGCCCTGCAGTTTGCAAATGGCAAACCATCATGGGCGGTGTTTTGTGTGATCACCCCTGGGAACCCCGATCTTTTCCATACATCATCAGCTGCGTCTCCTAAGATCGATTCTAGTAGTCCCTTGACGTCTCCCACTGCTAACCTGTGTCCTGCTGTCATCTTCTCCATCTCATAAATCCACTTCCCAGCCCCTGCACTCAATGATGGCAACCTACACTTCACATTCTCCTTTATCTGTGTGCTTCCATGGTACATACTGAGGTCACCCCATTTATCTCTAATAAGGGCATCTGCGTGAATGCAGCCGCCTCCTTGTGCATCTTCCTAGTCAGTCAGATTTGTTGGTCCCCTTTCTTCCTCTCCATGCCTGCACATACATCTATCGGCTCTAGTGTGGGTACTCTCTTGATGTCGTCATCCCTCCTTGTTAACCGTCCCCTTGAACAAGCCATGGCTGTCTCCCCCTCCCTTTGTCCTGGGTGGTCTCTGAGACCATCGATATATGTAGTGGTGTCGTGTAAGGTGTGGAAGTCATCCGCCCCCTGCACCTGTCTCCGTCCCTGCGGATTGGGATTGAAACTGCTCCCCCTCTCGTCTCCCCTGTCTCTGCCCTCATTGTCAGACCTCGTGGCCATGTTGCTACAAAAATCATCTACAAAACTCAGTTTCCTCGATGTCAAGTCTGTGTTGGGTTTCATACTGAGAACGATGTTTCTCAAATCAAACCTGCTTCCTCCCGCCCAGGTCTCTAGTCCTGTTCTTCCTCCTTCTGTTGTGCTCCTGCCCTGTGAGCTTGTGCTATCTGTTTCTGTCCATCTGTCCTGTCCAAGTCTATCCTTTCCACTTTAGTGCTAAATGTGTCTTTACTGCCCTTATTGCTAGCTCATCCTCTTCGCTGTGCACTCGTTCCCTTGCCAGTCTGTCCAACTGTAACATCCTCTGCTCCCTCTCAGCTAACTTGCGTTTCTCCGGCTCTGCTATCTCTCTTCATCTTTCGATCTTTTCCAGCTCTCTTTCCCTTTTCTCTGTCATTTCTCTTTCTGCTCTCTTCCTT
Organism: Ambystoma mexicanum; assembly: GCF_040938575.1. NCBI lineage: Eukaryota > Metazoa > Chordata > Amphibia > Caudata > Ambystomatidae > Ambystoma > Ambystoma mexicanum. Next base: position 1,492,949,234 of record NC_090929.1, on the reverse strand, counting down.
TCCTTAAGATCTCACTCGATACTTTCTTCCCGTTCCCTTTCCATGCGTTCCTTTTCCTCCTCCCTCCTTCGTTCCCTCTCCTCCCTTTCCAATTTCTCTTCTCTCCTGCTCTTTCTGTCCTCTCGTTCTAATCTCTCCTACCGGTCCTTATCCCTCCTATCCTCCTCATCCATTATCTCTGCCCAGTCTGTTGCTTCACTGCTCCTCTTCAAGCCCTCCATTGACTTAGTCGCCCCTTCTGCTTCTCAATCTGTCTTCCCCTGCAGTTTTGGGAGTAGGGGCCTCGTTACGAGCATGGCGGTCCAGTAACAACGGTGCCGTAAGCCTACCGGCACCGTTGTTCCTGGACCGGCACACTCCGAATCTGCATGCGGCTGTCGTCCCGCCTGCCAGGTCTGACCTGGTGGGCGGAACAGCAGCCGCTCACTGACTTTCATGGAGGCACCGGCACTGTTATTTACGGTGCCGGTGCCTCCGTGTTCCCCATTTCCAATGGGACTCAATGGGAATGGGGAATACCACTTTTCCTGCGCCTGACTTCCCGGACCGGCAGGGTTAAAATCCCCCGATGTTACCAGCAAGACAGGCGCCGGAAAAATGCACGAGTCCGCGGGCAGCCTGCCGGTTTTACCGGCACGGCTACTGCCGGACTCGTAATGAGGCCCCATCTGTCCTCCTATCCACTTGTTTGTAGCTATGCTCACAGGTCCCTCTTTCGAACCCCCTGCGCCTCGCTGCTCGCCCCTGATCACTTGCTGGCTGCCCTGCTCCTTTTGGCCTCTCCTCCTTCGTATATGGTGGTGGCTTATATGTCGGGTTTGAGTACCCCTATGCTGCCCTTACTTCTCGCATTGGGTACATCCCTTGCTCATCATCTGTGTCATTGGATGTTACACTCTGCGGGACGTGGGGAGGTGTGGAGGGATGAATCTCCGGCTCCTTCACCTCCTGTTAGCTCAGCATCCACTGACGCCTCGTTGTAACCCTTTCGCCCACCTGGAACATACGCCACAGTTGACAGTCTGCTGTTTAGGGAGAAAGTACAATATACTAATAATGCTTTTCAGTTTCTACGAGCCTCTCTGGCTCCACAGCTTATAAGACGGGCTCCGCGCACCGCTCCTCCATCACAATGACTGCCTCCTCAGGCACACCCACAATCTTGCGTATGCACCTTCCGTGCACCGCCGCTGGTTCACCTCATCTGCCAATCCCAAGCTTCCAATACTAGCTCCTCACCGTCTCTTGCTCTTCGTATCCTATGTACAAACCTATGGGTGATGTCACCATGCTAACAAAATAGTTGTAGAACAATCAAATACCATGCGCACACTGTAATAGCCTGTTACTCACAAACCACACAAAAACCCCACAACTGTCTTCCCGCACTCCAGGCGGAGTATACTAATATTCTCTTGTGATCGAACTGCATCTGCTGCTTTGCCTAGCGTGCGAAAGGTCTCACTCCAGGAGACTTAACCAGTCGACTCACTTGCCGCAATCTAGGCCAGCTCTCTTGCTAACCCTTATGGGGATACAGTCATCTATGACCCGAGCTAAAAAGCCCAACCCACAGGAATATCTTTATTTACATATCTTCTGTCATCCTAGCCCCAGGGGTGACGGATGGATTGGTCCGGTTCTCAGGCCCGGCTTCCGTCTGCTCTGTCGCCTCGGCTTCAAAGAGACAAGACAACAAGTGTTTCTTTGCAATTGCAAAGACTGATTCACACCTGGCCTCCTGGGCAGGGCCGTCTGCTGGAGCCAGGCAGCCTGCAGGGGAAGCGGCGTGCACATGAAAGTTGCTTTGAAAGTTGAAAGCAACTAATGGCCAAATTGAAATGCGCTGCCATGAGACGAGAGTCTGTGCTGCCACCAGCACTCATGCCTGCGTGCCCGAGCCCGCCCCCCTATATTATGCCCTGCTCTGACCCTCTGCCCTGACACAGACTAGTAGCTGGCAAAACAGGTGCTGGCCGTGCCTGTGCATAGAGGACTGGGGATGGGCTGCAGTCAGAGATCCTCTGAGCCACGCACAGATTGGAGGAGGACCAGTGCCTGCAACTGCCAGCCCAGGAGTCCTGTCCAGGACAGACCACACCAGGGCAGGGCCGCGGCCGCCGGGAGAGTCAGTCAAGGACTCAAGAACAACTTGGTCCAGCCTCCACGAGGACAGGTCAGGACCAGGTCGACTCGAGGAGGAGGCCAGGAGGCCTGGAGGCCAGCTGGGCCCCGGGGAGTCCAGGAGACCATCGAGGACCACAGCAAGCAGCCAGAGGGCCGCCCGCCAGTGCGCCACCCCCCCATCCCAGCCAGCCCAGGAGGGCATAGAGAGCGGCACTCAGGCAGCCACACCACCACACCCAGCCAGGCTGGCGGCTGGCACAGGAAAGACGACTCGAGGGCAGGCGGCCGCGACAGCAGTGCACACAGACACACTTGGAAAGGTAAGAGAAGTTGAAATGTGACAGCCTGCCTGCCTGCATGTACAACGCACGCATGTGGTGTGCGTCTGTGTGAAGACGTGCGTGTGGTCCACTCCTTCTCACATTTTACCTCACAGCAAGGGTGTAGGGCGACGAGGCTGCAGGGCAAAACAAACTGGGCCCACCTGAATGCATCTCTGGACTGGCCCACTAAGATCAAAGGTCCTAGGCATGAGTGGAGTATGGAGTGGCATGCACCTATCTTGTCAGGGTATATAACAATATTGTGTGACTGTGAAACCATGTAATCAACATGTGTTAAATAATCGGTCACCTCTTTACTGCATTTATTTTTTGTCCACGCCTTTTTTTATTTCGTCCACTTATTAATGTTGCAGAAAACCTAGGGCTTTCATGTGTATTTTTTGCTGGACATTACCATTAGCACATTTGAACAGTCTCAGTACCAACATGCTTTTTATGTTGCCTTTATAATTTCTCTATGTCCAGTACTAGTTGCAGAGGGTTCTGCTGTTCGCGGGCGATTCCTCTCAGGGGCGATGAAATTGTGTTCTCTTTCCTTATGTTGGCGTCACAGCAAGGGTGTAGGGCGACGAGGCTGCAGGGCCAAACAAACTGGGCCCACCTGAATGCATCTCTGGACTGGCCCACTAAGATCAAAGGTCCTAGGCATGAGTGGAGTATGGAGTGGCATGCACCTATCTTGTCAGTGTATATAACAATATTGTGTGACTGTGAAACCATGTAATCAACATGTGTTAAATAATCGGTCACCTCTTTACTGCATTTATTTTTTGTCTGTCCACGCCTTTTTTTATTTCGTTCACTTATTAATGTTGCAGAAAACCTAGGGCTTTCATGTGTATTTTTTGCTGGACATTACCATTAGCACATTTGAACAGTCTCAGTACCAACATGCTTTTTATGTTGCCTTTATAATTTCTCTATGTCCAGTACTAGTTGCAGAGGGTTCTGCTGTTCGCGGGCGATTCCTCTCAGGGGCGCTGAAATTGTGTTCTCTTTCCTCATGTCGGTGCATCCTTGCGCTGTGATTCTATTCATGTCTAATGCGTGTGGTTGTGCTTGTGTACCCAGTGCTTACTGCTGTGCTGGACACGTGGCGCTGTACTGCAAACAACTGCAATGTGCCACCAACAGTGGGCCTGATTGATTTACAAAGCGTTTTCGAATGTTTTAATCCCAATGGAAAAGGTTTTGTAGATCAGGCACAGTGAAACGATTGTGCTGGCGCGTGTTCAAATATATACAGAGGTTTTTGTTGAAAATCTCAGACCATTCTAAAATGCAGCAGGGGTTTACTGCCTTTAATTTCCAAGTCCTGCAAAAACAAATAAAATTACTGCGATCTTCGGTGAGCAAGTCTGTCTTCTCCCGAAATGTGCTAGGTAAAAACATCCATCCATACCTGAACATTAAGAAAGTAAAGTGCTAAGATACTACACCGCCCCTGTCGCACACACAGTGCCTTCTACTTCTAGAGGTCAAGGCGCTCTGTTTCTCAGTGCACGCCAGCGCCGTGCAAAATAAATACAAAATATATTATTATATGATATCGGCTGACCAAAGCATTGATGTCTTGTTTTGCACAGATGGCGCGTTTGCTTTTAAAAGTGTCGAAATTACGTTTGAAACACTATTTAAAAGAGAACAAAAAAATAGTGGAGTTATGTGTTATAGTGGATAAACCTTGATTGCATGTGCAGCTTTAGTTTTCAGTTAGGGAGCAGCCTGGCCACGGTGGGCGACTTTCCGGCTGCAAAGTGTGGCATCACATCCACACTTCTTGGATCTGTGCATTTGTCCTGACTCGAATGGGGCACACCCTGGATGCACGAGCCCACAGCCAGAGGGGGGGAGACAGGCCAGCATCCTATATAACTAATGCATGCCCCCTGCCCTGCCTCCCTAGAATTAGGACACAAAGGTCAAAGCAATTAGCGCTGGCGAGTGGGCCAAAGTCTATGTGGGTCTAAGTGTGTGTGTATTGCAATGCAACACAGTGTCGGTGTCCGATCGACTTTCCAATGTATATTTCGTTTCTAGGATGTATTTATCTTGAACCCTTTTCTTATTAGTGTGTACTGTGTGTCCTTGATCATGTCTTGAGCATTATTTGTCGCGGAATTCGCACAGGGCCACCATTTCCCTTGGGTTCTGACTGAGCCAACCATCTTGTTTCCTGGTGTGAAACCACAATTTATACAGTACAATAGTGCTACTTATTTGTGAATCACTTGGCCAGGCCACCTGGTACATATCATTAAAATGATCCGCTGCCAGGAGTGGTTCAGGGTCAATTCCTGCAAATATTCTCTGCCCTTCTACACTGCATTTAACAACATGGCCTTTTTCCTTGCTGAGGTACAATTTGCACCAAAGCCTCAACTATTAGTGCCCATCTGCCAACTAAGAGCAGCTGCAGCGACGCCCCTCGTTACGTACCAATGTCTCGACATCAATTAATGCTAGGCACTCCTTGTAGGCACAGCTGAAATAATAGCCCCACGCTCTGGGGTCACTTTCTGTTCTGGTTAAGTCCATGGTCTTGTTCCCATTTCCTCACAATCAAGAGTTAACCACATACATGTCATGCCCTGACCCAGGCTGGAATGCAGCTCCACTAGAATATTTTTAACCTATCAACATAAATAGGTCTTCAAGTGACAAGCACCCACCCTGCCGCTTCGTGGGGTTCCAAGGCCCTGGCTAGAATTAGCCACCTTTTGTGGTCTGCAAACGGTTAATGTTTTTCTGCTGGGTGCACTGCATGGGAAATTACATACCAGCCCTTTTGCAAACATAGGACAAAGACAAACAACGACTAACACATGCACTTGTTACTATGATGATCATGCCTCCAAGCAAAGAATATGGCACGAGTTACATGCATAGTGTAGCATCTTGGGAGATGTAGTCATACATATCTGCATCTAAGCAATTGGAAGTCCTTTCATTTTCCCTTTCACCTATTCTCGGCTTTACCCTCAGCCTTAGATGACCCACCCAATCCGCCAACTGAGGAAGACTGTGCAGCTCCATCTAAGCCACTGGCAATGGTATGCAAGGGGATGCTGTACGAGTGTACAATACTGTTTGGCAACAGCAATGAGTCATCCTGTGCTCACAGTAGTGTTGCAAAACACAGACCTATTTACTGCCCCTCGCAGGTCTAATTCACATCAATTGGACCGCAATTAGAGCAAGTTTAACAACACACAAATCACAGCGTCCTTATAATTACAAGTTTGTTGTCAACACACGTTAGAAAGTAAGCACCAGAGTGGAGAGCGGGAAAGGGCAAGAAGCGTAGGCATTTTGTGGACATCCACACCCACTTTATTTAAATAACAGCATGATATATTAACATAAGCTCTGAAGTGAAGCACAGAGCTGCCGACAAGACACAGTGTGATTAAATGATCTGCCCAGGATCACACACTTTGGTTAAATGGTGAAACCGGCGGGATGGGGACAATTTAAGCAACTGAGCACATCTTCACAGGTTTAGTTGATATACATATTTATTTCTAATAAGTGCTTGAAGATAATGCATTCACTACTTTCAACAGTGCAAATGCTTTGCTGGGACTCGTGCGTCTTGTCTATGACAATGCTCTGTATTTAGGGCTCCCCTTTTCAAGTATATCCCAAATGCAACCTTTTCACAACTCACCTGCTAGACTTATTGCAGGCCTGAATAAACATGGCTGCATTACCCAAATTCATACTAAATTACACTGGCTTGAAGAGGTTTTTTCTGTCTTTTGAAGCAATGTTTGTAATGGAGGCAGTGAGGCACTAGGGGAAAGCACAGGGTTTGAGTGACCTGTCATACACATTGCTATGGCACACATGGAGACTGTGCAGTGGCTGTCTATGTAGGATTTTTAAAAGCATTGTGCAACATTAGACGATTGGAGGAGGAGCATTGAAGAAGGGGAACACGGTACACCTATTTCCCAGACAGAGCCGTCACAAGGGTAGGACTGGGGCAAATAATTGTCTTGGGCACCAATGAAAAAGTGGCCATAGTCGCAAATGGCTGTTCATTCCTTTTATGCCAGACTGACTAGTACCAAGGGGGAGTTTTCTGATGAAATAGGATGAAAATTGTGCAATATAAACAATATTTATCCAGCCACAATGGTCAGAACTACCAGCCGCATAGTAAAGTAACTCATCAAACTGTCCCAGCCCAGAGAGGTGCAGTGCTCTCTCTTCGCACTGAGTTTTTATTACTACACAATATCTAAAAGTAATGCTACTTTTTCGGCATACCTGTACTTTCCAAGTACAAATGTCGGCTGGGCTAATTAGCCTTTCATCTTTCTGAGGTTGATAAATGATGTACCATTCAATAATACCTACTTTTACTCTTTCAGTTCTTAGAAATTGTTTCAGAAATGTTGCTTAGTCAATACCCAATACATCAACGTCCCTTAGATAAAAGATGGATGAATATTTTTCTTTCAAAGATCTATTTCCATTTGCCTTTTATGTTGAATTATTTGCCTGGGAGGACATGGGTCGTACACGTGATATTGGAAGAAAGCATGAAAGTGGGTCTGTGAAAAGACAAAGAAAATTGCAACGTGAAAAGGCCCTAACAGAAGGAAGAAGGACTCTACTTGAATTTGGTATCACAAAGACTGCAAAGAAGGCACCTATCTCCCAAGCAGAGGAGCAGGTACCATAAGCCGTTCAATCACATGAGGAAGAGGGGATCCACCAGGACAGTGTAAAAGAACCTGCAGTTAAAGATCAGGAACCTACATATTCAACTGATCAGCTTGCATTGGCCCAATTATCAGACTTGCAACCTCATCCTCAATTACAACCTGACAGTGGTACAGAAGAATGTCTTAACATAGTGGCTGCTGCTGTACAATTAAGACAAACAGCCACAAACATTTCTTCTGATCCAGGAACATGGGGAGAGATTCTTACACAAGGTGAAATTGACTTTCTCATTAAAGAAGGACCACCAGTAATTAAGGCTAGTGGTCTCCCAAGAGATGGTGATAATAGAAAGTTTCCTAAAACTGTACTCTCCAGTGTTCTCCCCAATGGCGAACAATGTTTTCGAAACTATCTGTGCTGGAGTGAGAGGAAAAAAGCTTTATTTTGTTTTCCATGTCGCTTGTTTTCTAACGAACATCCTGCACAAAGATCACGCTTATGTCTTCCAGATGGATACATGGTTCGCAGATTTAGTGCTTATGAAAATTGACATGAAAAAATAGAACTACATGAGCAAAGCAAACCTCATTTGTTTGCATTTCTACAGTGGCAAAATAGACGGCGCAGTTTAAAGGGAACAGGCATTGACGTTGCTATGCAAACAGCAGTGGTGAATGAGGTCCAGAAATGGAAAGGATTGCTGGAACGTTACCTTGATGTGACTCTCTTTTTGGCATGCAAGAATCTGTCATTTAGAGGCAGTAGTTCTTTAATTGGTAGTCCGCAAAATGGAAACTTTCTTGGTCTTCTGGAACTTTTTGGAAAGTATGACAATTTATTAGGAGACCATTTAAAAAAAATTCAAGAAGCTGGAGAAAAGACAGTACATTATCTTTCGGGCACTTCTCAAAATGAATTTTTATCACTGTGCGGTGAACAAGTCAGCGGAGAAATTATGAAAATAGTAGCAAAAGCAAAGTATTATGCATTGATCTGTGATGCTACTCCAGACATAAGCCATATGGAGCAAACAACCATAATTCTAAGATACACAGAATTTGACATGCCCTCAACAAGTTGGACAATTGAAGAAAGATTCATTGAGTTTCTGGAGAATGAAAAGAAGACCGGTGTTGAGATTGCCTCATTCTTGTGCTCTGTTTTAGAGAAACACAAAGTTAGTCTTCCACACTGTAGAGCACAGTGGTATGACAATGGGTCAAACATGGCTGGAATTTACAAAGGCGTTCAGGCTGAAATTCTTCATAAAAACAAATGTGCACTCTTCTCTCCTTGTGCAGCGCATTGTCTCAAACTCTATGGAGTCCATGCTGCTGAAATATGTTCTGAATGTGTGACATATTATAGAAGCATCCAAAAGTTATATACACTTTTCAGCTGTAGTCCAGCAAGATGGAAAATTGTTAATGAAGAAATGAAGATTACCTTCAAGTCACAGTCTCAAACGAGGTGGAGTGAAAGACTTGATGCTGTAAAACCAGTCGCCAAACACTTGCCATCTGTTATTAAAGCACTTGAGAGAGTTCAGGCAGAAATCAATTTAACACAAGATGCAAAGGCTGAAGCAAAATCGCTGCAGCTTTACTTTTCTTCATTTCCTTCAATCTTGATGTCCTGCATATGGTTTAAAATTCTTCTGTCTATAGATCATGTGAGCAGAGTGTTACAGCAAAAGCAGCTCTCCCTTTCCAATTCAGTGCAGCTAGGTAAGCAACTTGTGTCTGATCTTAGAAAACTTTGTGATTCATGGCAAGAAATACTGCATGAAGCAACATTAATTGCAACAAATTTAAACATCCCAGCAGAATTTCCAGCGCGACGGATAAAGAAATGGAAAACAATGTTTGATGAAACACCAGAAGAGCCATTACCGCCTGGAGACACAGTTGAAACACTTTAAGAAACCACTTTCCGCAGAAATGTGGTCTACAGAGTGGTTGATAATTTGGTTGAAGAAATGAGCAAGCGCTCAAAGTCAGCAGAACAGATTTATAACACATTTTGTGTATTGTGGAACTTTGACCAAATGGATCCAGAATCTATTCACAGCAAAGCCACCAATTTGCTAGAATTTTATAAAGAGGATTTTTCCGAACAGCTCATAGATCAACTTAACCATCTGTGCAGTGTGGGGAAAACACTTCTGAACCTCGAAGACTGTACAGAACCTGATCCTCTACAGTTATTGAACACAACATACAAGGAAAATGGGGAAAATGTATTTCCACAGGTGTGCATAGGACTTCGATTTTTCTAACAATCCCAGTTAGTGTGGCTACAGGGGAACGTTCCTTTAGCAAAGTGTCATTAATCAAGAACTACCTACGGTCAACAATGGGCCAAGAGAGATTAAATAGTCTATTTTGTCAATTGAAAATGCATTGGCTTCCAAAATTGACTACAAAAGAATTATTTCTTCATTTGCAGAGAAGAAAGTCCGAAAGTGGAACCTGCGGTGAAAGCTGGGTGGCATGTGTTCATATATTCAATTTTTGACACATATATATAGAGTTGTAATACAAGTTACCTCAGAAAGTCCCTTTTAAAAATAAAATGCATGCACATCTATATTTAATGTGTATGATACAAAACTAAGTCTGGAATAAACCTTTCTTCAGCTTAGAAACATGGCTTTGCTTTAGTTGATTTGCAATCATAAGAATAAACCATATTCGAGTTCTTCCATAAATAAACTCAAGTAGAGATTTCTTGCTTCACTTATTTACGGTGCCACTGGCCAAGTGCAAAAAATGAAGGGGCCTCACCAAATGTTTTGCCCCGGGCCTCACCTCACCCTGTGACAGCCCTGCCTAGCCCTCAAGTCAATAGTCTAGGTGAAAACCTTTTACCTCTAGAACCAAATGTGCCCTAAACATAGAAAAGGGGCTTCTACCTCTGCTCCTGTCCCTACTAATTTTGATGATGCTAGACAATACTTTGACAATACTCAATACCACTAAACTATACTGCGCAATACTCAGTACCCTCCCTCGCCAACAGTTGCCATTAGACTGGGTCAATACTTACATTCCGTTGTTTGCTGGCACTGCTCGGCTGCAGAGTCATCCTCAAGGCGCTCACCTCCCTGTCCTGGTATGCCTCGAAATATGCGAGGGTCCTGCAGCCTCTCAGTTTCGGCAGTGACCTGGTGCCGGGCTGGCGCAGCCAACCATCACCTCTGCTACCAACTTGTTGGGATGAACTCCCAGGTATACCAGAGGGACACTGGAAGTCTGCTGACTCTTGGAAACCCCAAAACCCGCCCCAGGATAAACGGAGGACTCAATCAACGGGAAGTTCAACTGTGGTTTATTACAGTAAAAACCAACAGGGATCAGCACAGGAACAGGAAAAATTCATGCACATCTTGCTCGTCCTCGGCTCGCAGGCCCCGTGTGGCGTCAGCGCCATGTCACACTTTGGGCCCTTCTCCAGAAAACCTATCGAGCTCCACAATTGGGTATTGAGTTAACCACAACATCCTGATCTCACGGCATTGTGACACCTTGGGAATCACAGGTCAGGCTCTGGCTTGGTTAACCTCTTTTCTCTCTGACCGCCCATCCCAGGTCGAACTTGGTGCCTTTCTCTCAACCTGCAGCGTTCCCCAGGGTTCCTACCTACTCCCCTGGTTCATCAACGTCTACATGGCTGCCTTTGCACGTGTGATTGCCACTTTCACCTCTAATTTCCAGTGTTATGCGGATGACAAACAGCTATCCTTCAGGCTACCCTCAGCTGCCTCCTCCTCCTCCTCACTCATACCTGACTGTCTGTCCGCTATTCAGTCATGGTGTGCTGACAATGACCTTTAAAACTGAGATTGTTCGCATTGGGACACCTGCTCCCGCTTTCCCTCTCTCACTCTGGCTGGCCTCCCTTGGCCCTGTGCCTACCCCCACCTGTGAGGCTAAAAACCTTGGGGTCATCTCCGACTCCACTCTCTCCTTCTCCTCTGACATCTCAAAAAAGTCTAACCATCAACTACACCTCCCTTAGAGGCACTCTACCTTTTCTACCTTTACCTTTTCTCACTTTCCCTCAGCGGCTCACTGTCTCCAGAGCCCTAGTTCTCTCCAGGCTTGACTACTGCAACAGCCTCTTCCTCAACCTCCCTGCTTCCGCCCTGCACCCTCTGCAACTCATCCAGAACAGAAATGCGAGACTAATCCTTGGCCTCAAGCCCAGGGACCGCATCTCTCTGGCGCTGAAATCCCTTCACTGGCTCCCTGTGGCTGCAAGGATCAAATTCAAGACCCTCTGCATTGTCCACAAGACTTGCTGGGGCCTGGGACCTACTTACCTTCAACGCTACCTTCCTAAATACTGTCCCTCTAGAGCCCTACGCTCTTCTACCTCCAACCTTATGCGAGTGAGCTTGTTCTTCAAGCAGAGATTTGGAGGTAGATCCCTTTCTTCAGCAAGTGCCTCCCTCTGGAACAGCCTCCCTGCCACCCTCTGTCTTGAGCCTGAAATTCTGAAGTTCTGGAAAACTCCTCAAGACCTTCCTCTTCTCCTCTTCCTTCTCTCTCACCCTACCCTGCTAACCTCGCTCTCTGCTCTTCCTTTCTCTCCCGCCTTCCATACAGCTTATTGACTGGCCGCCTGGTGTACCTCAGAGTCTCAGACATCCCAGGCACCCCTGCCATTCCTTTTGCACTTGCCGCAAGGCCCTACACCCCACTGCACTTGTAATAAAACCTTGAGAGCTTCTCTCTCCGCACTTCACCAGTCTCTACTGAATGGGTGCACTTGGCCCCCTACCTCTCCCTTGCCCTCCGGCACATTAACCCCCCTACCTCTCTCTTAACCTCCCACGCAAGGCACACATCTCCACGGCTAGCAAAGATGTCCAGTGGCTACCAATTCGAGACAGAATCAAGCTAATAACTCTTGTCATTACACAGAAGTACCTCTCACTGACTGCCCCACGATACCTATCAGACAAATTCGCTAGACACAGCACTTCTAGACCCACCAGAACTCCCTACTTGCACCAACTCAAGGTCCCTAAATTCAATCTAAAAACAGCAGGAGGTTCCAGTTTCCCGGTTCTTGCAGCTCAATGTTGGAACACCCTCCCTCTTGCAATCAGATCGGAAGCTTCCTTTTGGCCATTCAGAGCCATGGTGAAATCATGGCTCTCTGCCTAAATACTGTGCTACTTACTCACGCACTCTAGGTCTTAACTATACCGTGAAACGGATCACCATGTAACCCGATCCGCTATTTTCTATTGTATTCTTTGCTTATTTTTTACTTCACCATCTGTCTGCACCATTGAATGTATGTACTTTTCCTGCTGTGGGCAACGATATGTAACTATGTTGTCCATATGATTATGCGCCCAGCTACCCAAGGTTTCGGTCGCGCTCTATAAATAAACTAACTAAACTAAACTAAACATGCACGATCTGTATACAGCCCTGCCTGAAGATCGTTCTGTCTGTTCTCCCTTGTCTTGAAAAAACGCAGAATCGCTGGCATGCCTATTTGCTGTATCTAAACTGTTAAATGTATAATATTCACTTAATCTGCCTTTGCAGACCGTTATTGTCTCAGAAATGCAAGGGCTCTGAGCAACTGTTGTTTTTTCCCCATGTTCCTTACCTCCTTAATCGCTTTGAAACACTTGCCTGATGGAGCCGGTGTTTCCATTTCCGCCTGCAGGCGGGGGGCGTTATTCCCGCCAGCTCTGACCTGGCGGGAGTGACACCTCCCGCCTGCAGAACTTGAAATCAGCCCGATCCGGAAACAACAGTGGTGGCGTATTTACCGCCACTGTTGTTTCCGGACCGGCAGGGTCGTAATGAGGCCCTATTTGTCTGCATTGTAACTTGTGTGTACCACCTTAGTCTGTGAGAGTGCTCTCCTGCTCGGCGCAAAACTTGTCTCATATTGTGGCATATTTGTTGCAGTCTTACGTCTGGTAGCCGGAGACCGGCTCTCTTTCCCACCGCTGGTCTCTGTCCATTTTCTGCCTTGGCCGCGTCACGTGTTCAGAGACCACGGATTTGAGTTGTGCAGCTCTGAGTTATGAGGATTTATTCACATTTACTGCAGCTGGTGCCTTTGTTGTCTGGAGATTGAAATGTCATCCATAGCACTAGACCTTGGCTGTGGGTCCTGTTGCACACATCTTGCTCTCTGTCCAGCCTGAATCAGCTCAGCTTATCTCTTGCTGAGAGGCTTGTGGCCGGCTGTAATTTTCCTAAACCATTGTAATGCGATTTCTACAATGTCCATGCTATGCTACATTCTTCATAGGTTAGTCGCACTTGGTTCTGTCAGGTCTAATAGGTGCCCCTGCAGTTCCATAAGCTTATTCGCTTGTAAGCATCTGCAAGCATTGCTCAGGATCTCTTGCTTCATATGGTTTCTGCGTGGCTGCATTTGGCTAATGGCAAAATAATAAAAGCAATGACAGTATGTATATGTGTCTGTCCTCTAACTATCGAACTGCAGGCTTGCGTTCTTCATGTATTCGAGTGCGTGTTTGTGTTTTCCGAAGTGTGGATGGCACATGTGCTTCATGTCTAACGCTGCTATGTCGTGGTGTCTCTAACAATGTCAGTAACATGGGTCCTTGGTGCTTCAATCGAGACTGTCAATAGAGGTGTCTTTGATCATGGCTTGTGGCTTTTCATCCACGCTGCAGTAAATTTGTACCGCACCTGGCCTGTAGGGCTGGTTGAGGGGGTATGGGTGGCTGAGTGGGTATCTCTTGACATATTTGCTAATCATGGGATCACTGGCAATCGGTCTGAAATAGAATGGGTGATTTCAGTGTTTCCTGGCCTTCTTCCTTGTCATGAATTTCGTGGGAGGGGTGGGAGTGGTAGGCTTCCCCATCCCCCTTCACACTTTTCGATAAAGGACATTTAATTTCTTTTATCCTACTGTAGCTATATCCGTTATTTGTTTGATGTATTTTTTTTATACTTCTGTGCTCCATAGGTATCTGGTTCATTGTTTTCTATTTTTTATATTTGCTGTGATAGCCATTTGACCAATTCTAGGTGAGCAGCACGGGCTGGTGCGGGAACGACACCCGGGCACCGGTTCTGTAGGTCACGCTGCGCTCCGCTCATGAAACAAGACAGCACACTGGGCTCGAGAGGGGGCAACCACTTGGAGATGCCTCGTCGCCATTGTTGTGGGCCCCTCTGGTCACACGGGGGGCTGCAGGCAATAATGGATACAGAGACAGTTGTTCAACTTCCGGGCTGCGCTGCTCTACTGAGGCACGTGCCAGCGTGATGCCCTTACATTTGCACACTTTCATGACACTGTCATGATGGTGTTTTTAATGGCGCACACTACCACAAAGAGTAATAATATAGACTTTGGGACTAAATCATCCAAAAATGAACGGTAGTAACTGTGACTAGCTATTGACTTACTCTGCAGAAGGACTAATAGGATTGACTCCGACTTACTCCTGGGAAGCAAAGAGTAGGCGAGGAGTAAGAAGAGTAATTAAGGAGTAAGTCGGGGCTACTACCAGTAACTTTTTGCGAATGGAATATGAAAAAACGGTCTCTCTCCGCCAGTACGCAAGAGTTACGCCTTTGTGTGTGGGCACTTATTTTGTTAGAGAAACGGTTGTGGACACGTGGAACAGCCTCCCTTCCACCGAGACTGCTGTAGACAGAAAAAGTTATTCAAAAGGGTCTAAAACGGGGTGGGGGGGGAAGAACACTTCTGAATATGCAAGAGACCAAGTGGGGTGCAGAGTAAAAGAGCATTCTTAACATCCCCTTCCTTCCCCCGCCCTCCCTGCGCCCGCAGTCTGTCTGCTGTGGTCCAGTAACAGTTCCGAGGTCCTATTTCCTGGGGAGTGTGGTAGGATGTGGTTTCCTTGTAAGCAAGGCCGCTGGGCTCTGCATCTCCAACCCTGAAGTAGGGCAAAGGGGATGTTACAATTCCGCAGGCTTTGCAGGGCCTTCCTGTTTACCCAAGCGTTAGCCTCTCTCTGTGTATGCTACAGTGATTCGTTTTTTGTTGCCTTTTCACAATATCGCCTACCCCAATGGTCCCTTGGGTGCAGTGGATGCTAGGCAATACCGAAAGACTTTTTCTTCTCTTTTTTTGAGTAAATTCCCGTTTTTATCCCCTTGTGCCTTGGCGCCTCCTCTGAGCAGACAGGGTCGTGGCTGACTGACCCACCTCGTGACATCCTCCCTTCAAATCTAAAATGTGTCCGCGGGCAGTAACCAGATCTGATCGAGGAGGGCGGCGGTTGGGGTCCATCTGATCTCGTGGAAAAAATAAATGTTTGTTTTAACTCCAAACTGCAACAGTAGAAAAGCAATTAGTCTGATAAGACAGCAAGGGACGAGCGAAAGACAACACGGAAGGCTCCAATTAAAACCAGCAAATATCCCCACGCCACTATCACTCCAAAGATCCCCCCGCCACCCCTCCCCCACGACCCCCCTCCCCCAAGCCTGTGGCGCCTGGTGGAGTAAAGCGTCCCATCTCTTGCAACAGCAGTTACCTACCAGTGGGCGTGGCCGCAAGGGGCAGTTTGTGTTTATCTGTAAAATCGCCAGAGTACTTTAATCAGTGAGGGATGCCTTCTCCATTAGGTCACTTCAAATGTCCGTCCCCGCATCACAAGGGCTGCCTCCACAGCTTAAGACAACAGCAGCAGGCCAAGCGACGCCCCAGCTGCACACACGGGAACAGAGCTTATCTCAAGATGACAATGCAGACTGCAGAGCAGAAGGGGGAGTGAGTGGGGGGCGCGGTCGCGGATGAGTGCAAAGGGGGGCTGCAGGCTATAAAGTAATCAGTGACCCGGTGGTACAGGTTAAGAAGGTTACCCTAACTAATCACTCTACTTTGCAGGGCCTTTACTTAAAAAGACGCCCAAAGGCTGGGGAATACCCCACGCTAATGAAAATTAGAGCAGGGTTTCCCCCCCTTACAACAGATTCTTCCTGATCCATAATTTTATTAAAAAAACAGACAGTTGCTGCGCAGAGGCAGACAGACACAAGCCAATACCATAGGTCCTTCTTCAGGGCGAATTGCAAATGACACGAATAAAAGCAAATTCACCAAAAAAAGCCCTAATCAAAATCTCTTAAGCACATGTAAAGGAACACACTCTACCTGTCAGAATACTCAAAATGGGTACATCTAGTGGAAACATGAAGATCAACCATAGAAACTTTCAATGTCAGTAACAACATTTGGAACCAGTGAGGCCCCATGACACAGGCACCCAAGGCACCACATCACCACTGCAATGCCAATTGATTATTGGCAACGTATCCAAGAAACAACCTGCTGCCCATGAGGTAAACCCTTCTGGGCTGCATCTGTATTGTTCGGAGTCGGAGGCTCAGCTCCCTTTAAATATGGCCCATGCGGCCCCTCATAGTTCACCCGGACCAGTCAGGTTTTTATTCCTGGGTGCTTTGCGGCACTCAATATACGCTCCCTTTTTAACATCCTTGCTCAGGTAGATCCAGCGGCTCAGGCAGTGGCGGCCACACTTGATATACAAAAGGAATGTTTTAAAAACGTGTTTTTATTGCATTTCTTAAGCATCAAGAGTGGGGCACCCGAAATTGCCCCCAACTCTTCTCACCTCCCCCACCCCCCAGCGGAATGACATAGTTCTCTGGTTCGTAGGTGAGGCTCTTCTGAGTGTTGTCAATTCACGTAAACATGTCCACGATGCGTATTTTGTGGGGATACCACTGTACCATATAGTCGCTCTGCAGATATTCTAGCACCATCCCCCAGTCTGTCATGAATTTCTGGCGGTCCCCCTGGATGTTGTACGTGATGTGTTCCATCGGTAGGTGGGACCAGACTCTTTGAAGCCATTCTTGGTTGGATGGTGGCATTTCTGCATCCATTTCTGGGCTATTGCTAGCCAGGCTGCTGTTAGGAGCCCCATACATTTCCTCTTGTGTGTTTTTGTTAGTGTCCTGTCTCAGGGATTCCACAGGCCTCCAATCCATACTACTTCTCCCAATTTTTCCGTTCCCTTGAACATCGCTTGCATCTGAGTCTTTATCTCCATCCAGTATTGGAGCAGCACCGGGCAGTCCCACCAGATGTGTCTCCATGTGCCTTTGACGTTGCAACCCCTCCAGCACTTATTCGAGGGGTTTTTGTACATTTTATGTAGTCTTACTGGTGTATAATGCCATTGAATCATGATTTTTGTCCATGCCTCCCTTGTTTGTATTGCTCTCGTCCATTTGGGGATAACTTGCCACACATACTCCCATTGTTCTTTCGTAACAGCTCCCCCCAGCGTTATTTCCCATCTCTTCATATACAGCCACTTGATCTCTTCTGTTTGGGCGTTGAGGAATCTATATATGATTGAGACAAACTTCTTAGATCCTGACTGTGTCATGATGTATGTCTCGAAAGGAGTTAGCGTTCTGGTTGCCGCCTGTATGATCCATGGGGTGGATAGCCAGTGGTGTAATTGTTCGTATTTATACCTGTCTTTATCTGTGAGGCCGAGAAGTTCTTGACATTCTGCAAAGGATCTGATCTGATGGTCTTTGTACATGTCCCCCACCTTTGTACAATCGCCCCCTTCCCATTTTTGGAATGCCCCTTTCTCCATGCCGGGCAGAAATTCCAGATTTTTAAACAGTGGCATGAAGGGGGCTGGATCTACTGTTAGTATTCCTTGTCTGGTTGTTCTGTTCCAGACCTCCAGCGAAGCTTTCATGACCTCACTTATTTGTACCTTCGGATGCCTATACTCAGTGTTTGTCCAAAGGAGGTGTCGGAGTCGGGATGTTGCCACCGCCCTGTCTTGGGGTTCCCATAGCTTCTGGGAGTTGTCTGGAATCGATTCCTTCAGATCCCACAGCTAAGCGGCTTCATAATACTTCCGGAAGTGTGGGAATGCCATACCTCCCTCCATCCTCTGCGCTGTGAGATTTAGTCTGGAGAGCCTTTGGGGCTTTCTTTTGCCAGATGTACTCGGACACTGCTTTAGTGAGTGCTTTGAAGAAGGTGGGCGGGAGCCGCATGGGAAGCACTTTGATGGGGTACAATAATCTGGGTATGACTGACATTTTGATTACTGCCATCCGACCCCACCATGAGATCAATAACTGGCGCCACCTTTCCAGGTCCCTTTTGGTTCTTCCTAGGAGGGGCGGGTAGTTTGCTGCATAGAGGTCTCTGATTTTGCTGATCAGGGTGACTCCCAGGTACCCGATTCCGCCTTCGGACACTTTCAATTGTAGCGCTCCTGCCTGCCTGTGGATCTCCTGACTGTCTCCGGCCAAGATTAGAGTTTCAGACTTTTGCCTATTGATTTTCAGTCCCGATATGGCACCATAGGCCTCAATTTCTCGTATGAGAGGAGGCAGAGATCTCGACGGGTCCGTGAGGGCCATCAGCATGTCATCTGCATAGGCTGCTGTCTTGTGGGTGATCCCTCCCATGTCTATTCCTTAATGTCTGGGGCCTCTCTGATTTGTGCCAGGAGTGGCTCTAGGAATATTGCATATAGTAGCGGGGAGAGAGGACACCTCTGTTTGGTACCCCTTCCTATCTTTATCATGTCTGACAGTTCGCCATTTACTGCTATGCGGGCTGAGGGTGTATTGTAGTTAGCAAGTACCGTCTTGATAAAGTACTTGCCCACACCCATTTTTCCCAGAATGCGAAAAAGCATTGACCACTCCACGCGGTCAAATGCTTTCTCTGTGTATCGCCAGTAATATGGCCCGGGTTTGCGTCATTCCAATCTTCTCGATCAGGTGTGCTATCTGTCTGGTATTATTGTGAGTCTTCCTGTTGGCTATGAACCCAGATTGGTCTTGGTGTATCAGCTTAGGTAGCACCAATGTGAGTCTATTGGCTAGGATTTTGGTGTACAGCTTAGCGTCTAGATTTATCAGCACAATAGGGTGGTAAGAACTCGGGAGCTCCGGATTCATCCCTTGCTTATGAAAAACTAAGATTTTTGCCTCGTTCATGGAGTGTGTGATGTTGACCATCTTTTTGAATGTGTTATATAGATCAGTTAAGAACGGGGTCAGATCTTTGGCATAGGTTTTATAGAATGTTGCTGTGAAGCCACCTGGCCCTGGGGCTTTATTTTTCAGCAGTCCCCGGATTGCTCTGTTCACCTCCTCTGCTGTGATGGGTTGGTCTAGCTGTTGTCTCTCCTCTTCTGATATTGACGGAAGGGTGGTATCTTTTAAATATGAGGATTGTTCTCCCTCACTTGGGTTATCCGTCATATATAGGTTTTGCAATTTTTTTTTAAAGATCTCCCCTATCTCCGTCGAGTGTCCTCGTCTGCCCGTGCTCATCCCGCAATGCCTTAATAGTTTGGGCTTGTTTCCCTTTTAGCTGTCTCGCCAGGTTTCTGTCAGCTTTATTACCTTTCATGACATACCAATGTTTCAGGTAGAGTAGCTGTCTCTGCGCCCGTTTGGTCCGGAAGGACTCCTATTGCCCCTGTACGTGTCTGTAGGCTCTCTTCAATTTTGACGACTTGTCATGCTTCAGACATGGAAACATTGGAACCGATGGTGACTCACTTAACATGGGCGTTAGCAGTCTATATTAACTGTCTATGCCTTTTCCATCATGGTCGCTGTCAATAAATAGGTCCTTTCCTCTAACGCTGGCGTGTTGTATTGTCTTTGATTCACTCGCCGACAGTTCCAGAGTTACCCCAGTGAATTTAGCCTTTCGTGATTCCTTCCTTGTTTTCCTCTACAACTTCCTAGATCTTCTCCGTGTTCTAGCTACTCACCCTACTCGGACTTAATTCCTTAAGGTACGTTTGGTGTTATTCGATCCTTACTTTTCACTTCCTAGTCTGTTCTTATTCCTCCTTGGTTCTGCTCCATTCCTTTTTTTCCGCTTTCTGTCTCTTTGCCTTTCAACATTTTTCCCTTCACTCTGCGTAATTAGTTTCCTTTGCTCGTTTGGATTCTTTCCGAACTCTTAGGCTCTCTTTCTGCTCTGTCTTCTTAGACGAGCATGTTCTGTCTATGATAATCCTTCTACTCCGCCTCCTGGTGATTCCACTTCTACGATTCTTCTTACCTTCGCTGCTTCTCGCAGTTATAATTCCGCATCTGCCTTCCATGACCGCCTTCCTTGCGGCTCTCCCTTACTTACCTTGCTATTCCTTCCCTTATCTTGCTTCTGCTTATTTGTTTCACTCGCGCCAGTGCTCCAACGGCTGCCTCCTTCTGTAGTCTTTTCCGTTTGAGGTACTGCCTAACCTCGACTACTCCGGTCCTCTTCCAAACACCCTCCTTTTTCCGGATCGCTGAGTTGTGGTCAACACCCATTGACCGTATCCCTACATATCCTCCAGAAAGGAAAGACTGTCTGCTGTTTTCGTCTTCTGCCATTCAAGATACACTTTGGAGTCACCCTTCAGCCTTACTTTACTGAAAAACCCAACAGTTGCCGTCCTTGAATACCAGGGTTTTTTCTGCTACAGCTTTTTCCCTGATTTAGGAGCTTGCTCCTTGGCCTTCCCCTTGACTAAGGTTTTACTCCTGGTCAAGGTGGCGGCTGAGGGGGCTCGCCCTTACCTTCATCACAAGCAGAAACGAAA
Organism: Ambystoma mexicanum; assembly: GCF_040938575.1. Taxonomy (NCBI): domain Eukaryota; kingdom Metazoa; phylum Chordata; class Amphibia; order Caudata; family Ambystomatidae; genus Ambystoma; species Ambystoma mexicanum. Next base: position 1,492,928,483 of record NC_090929.1, on the reverse strand, counting down.
GGAAAGACCTACCAAGTCGTCAAGACTGAAGATGAAGGCAGAAAGACAGGAGAGTTCCTGGGAAGATACAGGTGAGGAGGAGTGGGGTGAAGATTTGTCCATCCTTGACAGTATACAACGCCAACCAGAACAAATGGCCTCTTTGGAACAATTCCAGGAACTTTGTAACGCCATCCAAGGGCTTCGGACGGATATGCAGACCCTCCAAGCTCAGAACCAGGCCCTCAAGCAAAAGGTTGATATCCGAGAACAAGGTCGAGGAGACTTGGCAGCAATGCCACTTGCCACAGGGAAGTTTGATGGAAACCCCAGGCTGCTGAAGGAATTTTTAGATGCTTGTGCTGTATATGTCATGAGCGCTACTCCCGAGGAGCCAAGACTGGCCCAGCGTCCCCGGAAGCAGGCTCATCATCCACACCCCCGGTTCCAGCAGACCCCTACAGGGGCCCTTTGGACCATGTCCTGGCGCCTCTGGCGCCAGGCTCATAAGGAACCACAGTGCCGGCGCCATGGATGCCGGGCTCATATTCTTAAAGTGTGCAGTAGTGATTGGGTGGACTTACCTGTGGCAGACCATGCTGCATACTCACCTAGAACAATCCAAGCTGGGTGAAATCCCAGCCACTGGCTGGGAGGGACCAATCCTCTGTTACAGGAACTCTTTTCTAACCTGGGTGGGGCTGATGCTAATCCTCTGACACTGGAACTCTTTTCTTACCTGGGTCAGGCTGGAGGAAGAATACGCACCAAAGCACTTCTCCACTATTTAAACCACGCCCGATAGAATTCACGTGCTTCGCGTTATTCTGCAACAGCAGCAGGACGCTCACCGAGTCGGCTGTTGCATTCAAGGTCCAGACACACCCTCAGCTTCTCGAGCAGCAACCTGTGGATGAAGAAAAGGCACAGGAACATCTACTCACCAGAATTCAGCCACAAGAGTCCAGTCTCCGACAACCTGCGAATAAAGACATAAGGTTAGAAAACGGGCAACACGCTCGCAGCTGCGCTCGCTTACCTTATCCATCCGTGATCACACCGGAGTTCACCGCGGCCTTCGCTTCGGCAGCATCCCAGCACCTGGAAGACAGAAGACATTGTTAGTGGTGTCCGAGCCGAAGGGTTCACAACCCAGTTATACTTACGCGCTTCTTCACACGCAGCAGCGGCAGCATCGCCCTCAGCATTTCGGCACCTGAAAGGAAGGAAAAGACATTATCAGAGGCGCCCATTTGGAAACGGCCACAATTCAGTTATACTTACGTGCCACCGCACGTGCAACAGCGGCGGCATCGCCCACAGCATCTCGGCACCTGAAAGACAGAAAAGGACATTATAAAGGGGTGCTCCTTCAGAAGCGTCCTCAGATCTTCTATACTCACGAGCCTCTTCTTGCACAGCAGTGGTGGTGTCGCCAACAGCTCCTCGGCACCTGAAGGACTATTACAAGCCACAAAAGGACACTGAGCCTAAACACTGAAATCATCCAGTGACGTAAGTGGATTCCACGCGCCCCTGCACCAGAAGCAGGATGGAGAGCTTGGCTTTACTAAACCAAAGGTGAGAGTTCGTGGAGACCAGTCGAGAACCAATAAGTTGGAAAAGCAGAAGATTGGTGGGAGAACTTATCCAACCAGCTTGTAATTACCTCTTTTTCTTCCACCTGCAGAAAACTCACCTTACAAGCCAAACAGTCAATTTTCGGAGGTCCTGCCCAGAGCGTCTTCCGAGTTCTAAGCCTCATCATAGTCATAGAAGCAACTGTAGCATTCCAGTTTGGGTCAGCGCCTCCGTGGGAATCAGGTGAGCGTTACAGAACGCAAAGCCTACCCATAATCTCCTACCCAGGCGCTATGGAAACTTCCGGCACAGACCAATTGGCCCAGTTGTTGGGGGAATTAAGAGCTGAAGTCCATGCTGCTCGCCAGGAAACGAACGCCCTTAAGAGGGAATTGATAATGTCAAAAGAACGAACTGACGATCTCGCCAGACAATTATTACAGAGTCAAGCGGGGCAAACTCCTCTACCTAACTCAGGGGGGAATTATACCCCAGTTACTTCAACCAATCCCGTTCAAATCAACCTACCTGGAAATGTGCCATTGGCACCACCTGAACGCTTTTCTGGTGACCCTAAAAGATTTGCAGTGTTTATAAATCAATGCCGACTGCACTTTCTTTGTAGACCCGAAGCCTTTCCAACTGACCAGATCAAGGTAGCCTTTGTACTTTCGTATCTTAGCGGCAGCGCCGCTGATTGGTCGATCCCTCTGGTTACACAGGATGACCCAATTCTTCGGAACTTCTCAGCCTTCCAGGTGAGTATGGAGAGACTTTTTGCAAGACATTCCCAAGGGCAGGCCCTGGACAACAAACTCCTCTCCCTGCGACAGGGCAACCAGGACCTCTTAGCCTACATTGCATCTTTTAATAGGTTAATCGTGGAAACTAGATGGCCCGAGGATAAAAGGATCACGCTATTTCACAGAGGTCTGCGAGGTGAACTTAAAGACGTCCCTGCCCAGGTCATGAATCCTCCTCAGGACTGTTCGGAATATATTGATTTGGTGGTCCAATTGGATCATAGGCTCCAAAACAGAAAGGCGGACCGATCCAGGTTTGAAACCCAAGTATTCACGAAAACACAAAGCAACGCCAAAGGGGTCGACACCGTTGAACTTATGCAGATTGGGGCCATAAAGGGTCCCTTAACCCAGAAAGAGCGTGACAGAAGACGACAAATGCAATTGTGCCTCTATTGTGGAAACTCTGGACATTTTCTTCGATAAAACCACCTAAGAAGACAGTAGGAGCTTCTGACAAGAACTCTGAAAAGCCTGAGCCGGGAAACGACCTCGCCCGACAAGTGTAGAGGTCCGCTTGCCGAGCTTAAAAACAGTTCTTTGACCTTGCACTTCATCATGCCTATGGTCCTCGTAAACCCAAAGCAACCAGAACGTTTGCATGCTATTAAGGCATACATTGATAGTGGAGCAATAGGAAATTACGTGGACCGTGAATTGGCTTCCAGGATGAACCTACCTCTTTGTCCAAAGGCGGATAAAGACGTCATTACCACGGTGGATGGGACCGAAATCGCCTCCCGACCGGTAACCCATACCACTGCTGAAGTGACGTTACTAGGCCAAGACGGGCATCGGGAGGTAATTGTGTTCGACGTGATCAAGGCTCCTCAATTCCAAGTAATTCTAGGAATCCCTTGGTTGGAGAAACACAACCCTCAGATTGATTGGCGAGCAAAGACGATAATGTTCCCTGAGTGTGCACCAACCTGCTATCCACAACCCAGCATTGGCCTAGCGTCAGCAACGACTGACGGTCCACAATTACCTCAAGAGTATCGAGAGTTCCAAGATGTTTTTCAAAAGGAACAGGCTAACACCTTGCCACCTCACAGATCATACGATTGTCAGATAGATCTGCTACCCGGTGCAACTCCCCCTTGCAGTACGATTTACGCCCTCACCGAGCTTGAGAACCTTCATCTGCGACAGTATTTAGACCAGTATCTGGCCAATGGCTTTATCTGTCCGTCAAAGTCTCCTGCATCCTCGGCTCTGTTCTTCGTACCAAAAAAAGAAGGTGACCTCAGAACCTGTATTGATTACCGTGCTCTGAATCAGATAACAGTAAAAAACAGATACCCCTTACCTCTGATCCCGGAACTCCTCGACCAGGTGAAAAACGCCTGTATTTATACCAAGCTTGATCTCCGGGGAGCTTATCATTTGGTATGGATCAAGGAAGGTGATGAATGGAAGACGGCATTTCGCACTAAGTATGGGCTATTTGAATACCAAGTGATGCCCTTCGGACTATGCAATGCGCTGGCCGCCTTCCAATATTTCATGAATGACGTCCTCAGAGAGCTCATTGATGTCTGTGTTGTCGTCTACATAGACGACATTCTTGTGTACTCATCTTCGAAAGTTGATCATCGAAATCATGTTAGGGCGGTCCTTGAAAAACTTCGCCAACATAAACTCTTTGCCAAGCTCGAGAAATGTGCCTTTCATGTCACCGAGGTCGAATTTCTGTGATTTATTCTGACACCCAAAGGAGTCCACATGGAATCGAGAAAAGTTGACGCAATCCTCAAATGGCCATCTCCTACTTCCGTGAAAGGCGTTCAAAGCATGCTAGGCTTTGCCAATTTTTACCGCAGATTTATTCCAGAGTTTTCACGAGTGGTACAACCCATCACATCCCTCTTAAGAAAAAATAAGCGCTTTGAATGGTCTGCAGAAGCTGAACAAGCCTTCCAAGAGCTAAAGGCCAAGTTCACCTCGGCGCCAATACTGAAACACCCACGTCTGGATCTCCCTTACATCGTTGAAACCGACGCCTCCAGTTTAGCAATGGGAGCAGTTCTATCACAAAGGGATCCAGAGACTAACCAACTGCATCCTGTGGCGTTTTGGTCTCGAAAGTTCTCGGCGCCTGAGATTAATTACACCATCACGGACAAAGAGCTTTTAGCTATTAAATCCGCCTTTAAGGCCTGGCGGCATTATCTCCTCGGGGCCAAACACACCGTTACGGTGATCACCGATCATCGAAATCTACAGTATCTGAAAACCGCCAAAGCTCAATCCTCCAGACAGCTTCGCTGGGCTCTATTCTTTGCTGAATTTGACTTCGTGATCACTTACCGCCCGGGCAAGAAGAACGGCAAAGCGATGCTCTTTCCTGAATTGGAATGGGAGATAACGTTGTCAATCCCGAACCCGTACCAATAATTCCTGAACAAAGGATCTTGGGTCTGATTTCTGCGCAATCCATCGAGGATATTGAGGCAAAAACTAAACAACTTGTGACCCCATCAGACTTACAGAGCTGGTTACAAAGAGGAGAGAACTTCACCGTAAACAATGACTTGCCTTATTTCCAAGGACGATTATTCCTACCACACGCCGATTTACAAAAACAGGTAATCTCCTGTTATCATGATTCATTAATGGAGGGTCACCCTGGCATCGCCAAAACCACAGAAAAAGTGAAGAGACACTTCTGGTGGCCTTCATGGAGAAAAGACATAAAAGAATTTGTGATGTCCTGTGGTGTGTGCGCTAAAAAACAAGGGTCAAAAGAAAAGGCCGGCTGGTCTTCTGCAACCATTAGACATTCCACCATGTCCCTGGCATACCCTTTCCATGGACTTCATCACAGACTTACCCTCTTGTTCCGGGTACAACACTATTCTCGTTATTGTGGATTTGTTTTCTAAAATGGCCCACTTCATTGCGTTAAAAGGCTTACCTTCAGCTTCAGTACTAGCCAGAGAATTCCTTGAAAACATTGACCGGTTACACGGCTTCCCGTCGGTACTAATCTCTGATAGAGGAAGCCGGTTTATTTCTCACTTCTGGCGTAGTTGTTGTCGGTCAGCTCAAATCGATGTAAGCCTTTCAACCAGCCATCACCCCCAGACCGACGGGCAAACCGAGAGAACAAACCAGACTCTCGAACAATATTTACGATGCATGCTACAACAGTCTGAAAGCAACTGGAAGGACATCCTTTGGATAGCTGAATATGCATACAACAATTCAGTTCATTCGGGAACCGGGAAGAGTCCCTTCTACATCTTGTATGGAATTCATCCTCGAACCTCCAACCTCGACCCACCTCAAGATCTTGGAACACCCGCCGTAGATCAGGTGCACTCTGTTATTACCCAAGCTTTCAAGGAAGCGACTGCACATCTACAACAAGCTAAAGAAAGGTACAAAAAAGGAGCAGACCAACACTGAAGCGATGCCCCTCAATACCAGGTTGGGGATCAAGTCTGGTTGTCCACCAAACATTTATTGCTAAAAGGACCTCGCACCTTCAACCCCAAATACCTGGGACCATATTCAATTACGGCCATAATTAATCCAGTGGCCGTTAAATTAGATTTGCCAACCCATATGAGAATACATCCTGTGTTTCACGTATCTCTTTTGAAACCCATGCAACCTGGAACCAGACTGACCAGACCTCCAGAACCCATTCAGGTGAATGGAGAGCCCGAATTTGAAGTTAAAAACATTTTGGACTCCAAGATCATCAAATCAAAACTATTCTACCTAATCGACTGGAAAGGCTACGGACCCCAGGAAAGATCCTGGGAACCCTATGACTACGTCCATGCTCCTCGTCTAGTCAGGAAATTCCACCAAACCTTTCCCGATAAACCAAAACCCCCGGGGAGGACAAGTTTGGGAGGGGCCTTGAGGGGGGGTGCTGTCATGAGCGCTACTCCCGAGGAGCCAAGACTGGCCCAGCGTCTCCAGAAGCAGGCTCATCATCCACACCCCCGGTTCCGGGCCCTTTGGACCATGTTCTGGCGTCTCTGGCGCCAGGCTCATAAGGAACCACAGTCCCGGCGCCATGGGCGCCGGGCTCATATTCTTAAAGTGTGCAGTAGTGATTGGGTGGACTTACCTGTGGCAGACCATGCTGCATACTCACCTAGAACAATCTAAGCTGGGTGAAATCCCAGCCACTGGCTGGGAGGGACCAATCCTCTGTTACAGGAACTCTTTTCTTACCTGGGTGGGGCTGATGCTAATCCTCTGACACTGGAACTCTTTTCTTTCCTGGGTGAGGCTGGAGGAAGAATACGCACCAAAGCACTTCTACACTATTTAAACCACGCCCGATAGAATTCACGTGCTTCGCGTTATTCTGCAACAGCAGCAGGACGCTCACCGAGTCGGCTCCTGCATTCCAGGTCCAGACACACCCTCAGCTTCTTGAGCAGCAACCTGTGGATGAAGAAAAGGCACAGGAACATCTACTCACCAGAATTCAGCCACAAGAGTCCAGTCTCCGACAACCTGCAAATAAAGACATAAGGTTAGAAAACAGGCAACACGCTCGCAGCTGCACTCGCTTACCTTATCCATCCGTGATCACACCGGAGTTCACAGCGGCCTTCGCTTCGGCAGCATCCCAGCACCTGGAAGACAAAATACATTGTTAGTGGTGTCCGAGCCGAAGGGTTCCCAACCCAGTTATACTTACGCGCTTCTTCACGCACAGCAGCAGCAGCATCGCCGTCAGCATTTCGGCACCTGAAAGGAAGGAAAAGACATTATCAGAGGCGCCCATTTGGAAACGGCCACAATTCAGTTATACTTACGTGCCACCGCACGTGCAACAGCGGCGGCATCGCCCACAGCATCTCGGCACCTGAAAGACAGAAAAGGACATTATAAAAGGGTGCTCCTTCAGAAGCGGCCTCAGATCTTCTATACTCACGAGCCTCTTCTTGCACAGCAGTGGTGGTGTCGCCAACAGCTCCTCGGCACCTGAAGGACTATTACAAGCCACAAAAGGACACTGAGCCTAAACACTGAAATCATCCAGTGATGTAACTGGATTCCACGCGCCCCTGCACCAGAAGCAGGATGGAGAGCTCGGCTTTACTAAACCAAAGGTGAGAGTTCGTGGAGACCAGTCGAGAACCAAGAAGTGGGAAAAGCAGAAGATTGGTCTGAGAACTTATCCAACCAGCTTGTAATTACCCCTTTTTCTTCCACCTGCAGAAAACTCACCTTACAAGCCAGACAGTCAATATTCGGAGGTCCTGCCCAGAGCGTCTTCCGAGTTCTAAGCCTCATCATAGCCATAGAAGCAACTGTAGCAGTCCAGTTTGGGTCAGCGCCTTCCTGGGAATCAGGTGAGCGTTACAGTATACTTCTCTTTCAGACCAAAGGCATTCGAGTCAGACAGGACTCAAGTAGGTTTTACCATATCTAATATGGTAGGTAGCTCCCTAGCCTGGGCAACCCCTTTAGTGACCAGCCAGGATCCAGTGGTAAACGACTACGAGCAGTTTGTTCAAGCTCTGAAGACCCGTTTTGATCGACCAGAGGTGCAGTATCATACTTTTGAAGAATTGCTGTATGTTAAACAGGGGAACCAGAGTATCCAATCTTACCTATCACAATTTCAGAGGTTGGCTACAACAGCAGGATGGCCTGACACAGCGCAACAGACTATATTCAGACGAGGGTTGCAGGAGGAGATAGAAGACCAGCTCGCCCGAGTCGCTAGACCTAATTCCTTCCAAGAACTGGTCTCACTAGTACTGCAGATAGAATTCCGACTACAGGAGAGACACCAGGAACGAAGGAAGATACGTTCCCCCTCTGTTTGGCCTTCAGTTCCCTCTCAGGTGAAAGATAAGGTGTCCACTGAAGAACCGATGCAGATTGGAGCCACAAGGGGTCCTTTGACACCTGAGGAAAGGAAGAGAAGGCGCAAATCCAATTTATGTATGTATTGTGGATCTTCCAGAGAGGGCGCTAGAGAGCCACCCAAGATGGCCGCTGCCTGAGTGAGCTCTGTGCGGCTCTAATGAATCCTGCGACATCGCCGCTCCTGTGGTAGCTAGATAATCCCAATCCTCTACTGTGTACATCCACGGTGTCCTGCTGATTCATTTGAGATAAATCTCATCTCTGACACTCGATCACAGCCCGAGATACAAACTTTTGAATCCGGGGCCTGCAGGCTGACAGACAATGTGTGAGGGGTCTCCTGGGGACTCATGCCGTCAGACGAGGCGGGCACCTGGCAAAAACACAGTCATCCGGAGCGTGCACTGTGCCGCTCAAGAAGGCGGGTGGACGTGTGCATTTTGGCACTCGAGAAACGCGGTGGTCTCCGTCCCCGCGGCGGCCTGGTGCGGGACCAGCAGTGCAACAGACCGGGGCACCGGGGCTCCGTAGCGGTCCAGGTAGGAGAGCGCTGCGGCGTGTGCGACCAGCAGCGCGGCGGCCGGGTGGGCCCGCTCAGCTCCCCCCACCCCGAGCAAACCTCTTGCAGGCTCGGGTCCCGGTGCGGAGACGCCAAGGCGAGGGAGCGGTCCCTCACGTGGTCTCCGGGCAGGACGTGCCCATCTCCCTTGAGCCCTTCCCGGCGACATACAGCAGGCGAGGTCCCCCCGGGCCAACGGGCTCTGAACTCCAGCAACAAAAGCACCTAAGTCATTGCCGCTGTGCATTGGATTTCTCACGACAACGATCTTCGTGGAGGCGGGGGGTTGGGGCGGCGGGCAGCACAAGCCAGACACGCATTGCGGCCGGAAGGCCCACACTCTAAGCCACCTACCAACGGCTTGAGTCAGGACACGCAATTCTGCAAAATCACTCCCAGCGTCAATCGGACTCACTGCAACTCTAGCGAGACCCGACTGGGTCATTAAGCAACTGAAGAGTCGGCATACTCTAGCTACACGAAACCTGGGGACAATTGGGCAACAGACAACCTGAAATCGGCTTGCCTCGACCGCTAGGTCCCACGAACCAGCGGCCACATCTCATAGTTGCACTGTTGGGAACTGAAAACATACTCAGGTACTCCATCCTTCGTCACACAAACTCAGCACCCACGCTGCTCCGATAATAGAAACGTGCACTGTTGCCTACTGGCGCTGCTGGAGAGGAGAAAAACAACAGGTTCAGCCGGGCCCCCCCCCCCAGAGGCGCAGAAGCGGAGAAAGTATTGCCTAAATCGAGTAAAGACCCGAGGCTCCCCCTTATCCGCCAAGACCATGGGAAATCTGTCGGGAGTGCGCCACTGAACGAATTATATGAGCCCCTCGACAAAAGGAACTAAATGCCACCGTCATCTGGGTCCAACCAGGTGCTGTCACTGATCAGAACAAACAAAACCTAGCTTTCTCCCACGAGCCTCTCCCAAAGCCATCACGGGGAAAACAGATAAGACTCAGAAGAAACTGAACTTTGAAACTAGCTCCTTGAACAAACCCACGACCAGCAGCAAATCTGAATCCCCTATGCCAGACGCGGCGCCAATGGAGGTACAGACCCCACAATCAGATAGAGAGATCCTGATGGACCTAAAAGCCAGCATCAGTGGCCTGGGAAGCAAGTTGGACACCTTATCGACGAAGGTAGATCAACTCCAACACAGACTCGATAAGCAGGCAGATAGACTCGACACCGTCAAACAGCGCGTGTCCGACTTAGACGACAGGACTGCAGCGCTGACCTCCCGAGTTTCCGCGCTCGAAACCCAGATGAAGGTAGTATGCGCTAAAAATGAAGATTTAGAGGGCCGTTCCCGAAGGAACAACATTAGGATCATCGGAGTAAGAGAGCAACAACTTCCGGGTAAATGGAAGATCATGTCGAACAGATGTGCATAGCACTCTTCGGAAGAGAAATGTTGTCTCCGCTCTTTGTGGTAGAAAGAGTGCACAGAATCCTGAATACTAGACCAGTGCCAGGCGCAAACCCTCGACAGATAATAGCTAAGCTATTAAACTACAAAGACCGGGATACGCTACTCAAGGCAGCCACAGACAAGGGGAAGCTCCAGTACGACAGCGACCCCATTCAGCTCTTCCCAGACTTTTCCCAGGCAGTACAGACACAGAGGAGGTCGTACATAACAGTCAAGCGGCGCCTGCAGGATAATCATATCCTTTATTCTATGTTGTACCCAACAAAACTCTGTATTCAACATGAAGGGAGGGCACAATTTTTCAATACCCCCGAGGAGGCCAGCGACTATTTAGACCGGGCCGGCTGCAGGCCCTGCGGGAACAATCCGAGACCTGAGGATCGAGTGAGAAGAGACCCTCCGTAACCCATGACTCTAACAATAGACGGATGATGTCAGCACGCCTCCATTCGCATTCATGCTAATCACCACAGGAACAAAATCCTGCTATCAAAGGGAGCCCGGTACCCTCTTGGCGGGCTACTAGCGCCCCTAGTGCAGCTATGTTTACAGTTCTGTTTCCAAAGGAGGGATTTCCTTGGGCCAGTTGGGGGTTGCCCACACTAGGGAGGGAATCGGGTTCTACGCGTCCGCCTTACTCACCCCACTCTCATTTCACAGCAAGTATGATGCACTCCATTGATGCCCCAGATGCCAAGCCCTTCAGTCACTTATTCAGTTCAAGATATCAGTCTCACCTTCACATCCTGACGAGTAAGAACCTACCTGGCCACCTGAATGGCAGTAACAACATTTAAAATCGCCACCTGGAACATTTGTGGCAGTAATCAACCGGCGAAGAATAGGGGAATCTTCCAGTATCTCCGTAGACATAAGATCAACATCGCCATACTTCAAGAAACCCATCTCCTGCCAGCGTCGGAACTGCAGTGGACCAAATCCTGGGGATGCCATAGGTACTTCTCGTCATATTCGTCCTTTGCCAGAGGGGTTGCAATCCTCATTGACAGGAAGTCAAACTTTAGTCTCATCGAGTCGCAGAAAGACTCTGAGGGAAGGGCCCTGCTGGTGAGAGGGATAATCGCAGGGAAGGAAGTGGTGATTGTGAATTCCTACGCTCCAAACGCTGATGGACCTGACAATTTCAACTGGGTGATGTCCCAACTTGGCAGGATCAACGCTGAAACCATCATATGGGGAGCTGACCTTAACACGCCAATCGATCCCAAACTCGACAAATCCCATAATACAACCGGGAACCTGTCTAGAGCCAGCATTCAAGTTCGAGAGATATGCCGAGCGTTTGATCTATCCGACACCTGGCGACATCACAACCGTGATGCGAGAGACTTCACATTTTATTCGCCCGTTCACAACACCAGCTCCAGGATAGATTACATTATGGCATCCACCCACTGTCCATTCTCCTGGGGAACAAGTCAAATTCTACCACGCACGTTCTCCGACCACTCAATGGTCACACTTGATGTCTCCCTGGCAGGCGCAACAGTTCCCGGACTAAACTGGAGATTCAAGCCTGGCTCGCTTTCAGGCGCCTTCTTCGCAGATGAATTGCGTCAAGAAATAATAGCCTTCATCGAGATAAATCAAGACTTTGTCGATTCAACCAGCACCGTCTGGGAAGCATTGAAGTGATTTGTATGTGATATATGCCTTGCTAAAGAAACCGGTATTTTAAAGTTGATCCATAAAGAACTCTCTGACAGCGAACGTCAGTTTAAGGAACTAGAGACGAAAACCACCACAGCATCAAACCCTCAAATTCAGGCAGAGCTGAAAGAAGAACTTGAGAAGTTCAGGGAAACAGCTGAAAGGGAACTAAAATTCCTCGGCTGCAAGCATAAGATCCGACAATATGGAGAGGGCCAGAAGCCAGGTGCACTGCTTGCCCGATTACTATCGATAGACCGAACCCCAACCCGCGTGGAATGCATTAAAGATGCACAAGGGCAGCTGGTATACTCGGAAGGAGACATCGCCAACGCATTCCGAGATTTATATCAGAACCTGTACAGCTCTAGAGGCAACTCAGACCCTAACTCTTTACAAGAATATCTCAATGACACTGAGCTGTACTGGGTGGAGGCAGTCCTGCGAGAGCCATTGAACGTACCAATAACAGCTGAGGAAATAATAGATGCAATAAAATCCCTCCCGAGCTCCAAAGCGCTGGGACCAGACGGACTCATTGGAGAGTTTTACAAGGCCCACGCGGCCATCTTGGCTCCTCTCTTGCTACGAGCCTATGAGGAATCTATTGAGCGCGGTTGCCTTCCCTCCACACTACGTGAAGCCAATATAATAGTGTTACATAAAGCCGGCAAACCCGCTGATAAATGTGCATCATACAGGCCGATTTCTTTGATCAACCTGGACAATAAAATCCTCGCAAAAATTCGCGCATCACAGCTTCTCCCTCTCATGCCAGCTCTAGTAATTGGAGATCAAGCAGGATTTATCCCGGAACGCAGCACCACCTATGGCATCAGACGGCTGTTCGGCGTCATAGAGGCCCTAGACCCAACACAGCAGGCAATAGCAGTGCCCCTCGACGCCGAGAAGGCATTTGACTCTGTTGAATTGCCATTCATGCTGGCAACGCTTAGACAAATGGGCTCTGGCAACTTCTTCATTAAGTTAGTGCCTCTGTTATATAACGACCCACGATCGTATGTCACACTGGGAAACACTAGGTCCTCGAGCATATCACTAGAACGCGGAACGAGACAGGGATGCCCACTCTCCGCTCTAATCTTTGCCCTTATTATGGAACCCTTGGCTTCGCGACTGCGCGAATTCCAAATACACAGGGGTCTTAAACTGGGTCCACATAAATTAATTGTCTGCCTTTACGCTGATGACATCATATTGTTTATCGGCAACCCCCAAGAGAACCTTAACTCGGTAATGCGCGAAGTGATAAGGTTTGGTCAAATGTCAAGTCTAAAAATTAACCACTCCAAATCTGTGGTATTTCCCCTGAGCCCTAACACAGTGGAATTTGTAGATGATCATGGTTTTAAATGGGAGAACTCGAGGGTGCGCTACCTGGGTATATATATGTCTCGCAGACACCACGAATATATAAAGATAACTATGTCACCACGCTCAATTCCATTCAAGACCGAATACATTGGTGGAAAACGCTCCCGCTAACGCTTTGGGGCAGGGCCTCTCTGACGAAGATGGTCATCCTTCCTAAGCTTCTGTATTTGTTCACAAATATTCCGCTACTCCTCCCCAAATCCTTTCTTGCAGTCTTGGAACTACTATGGGCAGGCAAACCTGCGCGTGTAGCGTATAACACTACTCTAGTTCTACCAATGCCGAAGGGTGGTCTAGTGCTCCCAGATATAGAAAAATATTATTGGGCGGCCCACGTGCATTTTTTAAGCTACTGGTACATGTCCCACTCCGTTCGCCCACATGTGCAGGTGGAACAAGCTCTTGCCTCACCCGACTTGCTCAGTGTCGTTATTATAAGTCAAATCCCAGTCCCGTACAACACACTAAATACGATCCTATCCACATACACAATCTGGAAAAGGATGGCTGTTAAATACGGCGTGACTGTAAGATATTCCCCTCTACTACCAATCAGATTCATTACGGGCATCCCGCTCACAAATGAAAACGTATTCTTAATATGGGCCAATAAGATCAATATCCACTCCTTCTGCGATCTATTCCCGGAGGGCACCTTCCTAACCCCACAAATGGTCAAAGACAGGGGCGGTAACACCTCCCTAGACACCTTCCTTTACTTTAGATTATGCCACACCCTACATAAAATGTTTCCCACATTTCCTGAACAACCCCCTATATGGGATCTGTTACACAACACCATCCAGGCGCAGGGAGAAGGGAGGTTGGTTTCGCTGCTCTACAAATCCCTTGTGGCGGATACCGTGTCACCTAATGCTAAAACACAGCAGAAATGGGAATCAGCCATCCAGGAGTCAATAAACGCTGAAGACTGGTCCTATATCCTACGTCAAACTCAAAAAGTCGCAGCGAATACACGCTATAAACTAATACACTTCAACTTTGTGCACCAAACATACTATACCCCTGCTAAAAAGCATCGGCATCACCCAGAAGCATCAGCCCAGTGTGGATGATGTGCGGCGGGACACGTAGATTTTTTTCACCTCGTTTGGGAATGTCCAGGAATTCGACGTTTCTGGGTTTCAGTTTTACAAATCACTGCTGACATTATAGGGGAACAGGTGGCTCCGCTGCCATTAGCAGCCCTTCTTGGCCTCACTAAATACCTACAACCCACGTCCCGTAAACTAGCAGCCCTTCTTCTGGTGCTGGCCCCGAGACGAATCGCCATGGCATGGAGCTTACGCCCCCTGCCCAAAATCGAAGACTGGAAAAAAGACATAACATATTGTCAAGATGTGGAGAGTGAATTTATAAGAACCCTACCATTACATGCTCGCCCCCAGACATGTCTGGGGGCCATATATTGCATATTTGCTAAATTGTACAGAATCATCTGATGCCAAGAGCAACTGAACTTGGCATAGGGCTTTGGAACTGAGAGCTAGTACATACTCATGACCTCATTCTAATTGGCATTAAGCAAAGAATGTATTGATATGTGTTGCTGCGGATGCTGGAGGGGGGGGAGCGGCTATATAGACGAACCCGGGGGTGGGGAATGTTGTATGATTTTTTGTCCTGTTTCCTCCTTCTCTTTCCTCCTCTTCTCCCTTCCCTTCCCCTCCTCCTCTTGTTGTCTTGACAATGTACAATGTTGTTGCAATTGTTTTCTGATGGTACGAAAATCTCAAAAATAAAGTTTAAAAAAAATAATAAATTGTGGATCTTCCAAACATCTATTGCAAAATTGTCCAGATGTCCATCCTCGGCGTTCGGGAAACGCGCAACCCTATATCTTTACAAGGGAGATATCGGGGAAGGAGACCTCAACCCTTGCAATTGTACCCAAGCAAGAAATTAAGGAGTAGATGACAACCACCTGATGGTATTCCAACTTGAGTTGAAGATTCAATCCCGACCACCTCTATCAGTTTTGCCCATGTTGGATTACGGAGCAGCGGGAAATTTTATGGATGTGATCTGGGCTACAGAACATCAGATTCCTCTCCAGGTCAAAGAGAAGGCGGTACCAGTCGAAGGGGTGGATGGTCGTCCACTTACCTTAAGTCTGATAACAAGAGAGACAATACCGTTGCAGATAATGATGAGCCATCACACTGAATCCCTCTCCTTCGATGTCATACGAGCGGCTCAGTTCCCCATCATATTAGGGATTTCTTGGCTGAGGCGGCATAATCCCCAGATTGACTGGTCTTCTAATAAACTGTACGTTGAATCCGCCTATTGTAACTGCAACTGCTTTGAAAAAGAACCAGTGGCGGTTCAGGCTAAAATAACCAAGGTCCAATTATGTAACACTGTGTCTACTATACCACAACAGTACCATGCTTGTGCTGAAGTTTTTGAAGATGTTGTACCTCGACTCCTCCCACTTCACCGTCCTGATGACTGTTGAATTGTACTCAAAGAAGAGGCTTCTCTCCCTTTTGGAAGAATGTACGCACTGTCGGAATCTGAGAGACAGGCCTTAAAGGAATATCTTGAGGCAAACCTCAAGAATGGACTCATCAGAGAATAAAGGTCCTCAGTTGGAGCTTCATTGTTTTTTGTCTCAAAGAAGAATTCCCAGGAATTACGCCCCTGTATAGACTATCGAGGCTTAAATAGTATTACTATAAAGGATCATTACCCCATGCCCTTAATTCGAGACGTTCTTGAAGCTGTAAGAAAGGCACAGTATTTCACCAAACTGGATCCCCGCAGAGCCTATCATCTCTTGAGAATAAAGAATGGGGATGAGTGGAAGACAGCGTTCAGGGCGCCCATGGGTTTATTTGAATACTGCGTCATGCCGTTTGGGTTGGTTAACGCCCCAGCGATTTTTCAAAGATTCATGGACAAACTCTTTGCCGACATGCTCTATGTTTCTGTGGTTGTATACCTGGACGACATACTTGTCTTTTTCAAGAATCTTGATGAGCACCGGCAACATGTGTCAGAAGTACTACAAAGACTCCGGAAGAATCATTTGTATGCCAAGCTAGAAAAATGTATATTTGAAGCGGAAGCTGTACCTTATTTGGGATACATACTCTCTTCCCAGGGGGTTCGGATGGATCCAGACAAGGTGAGGGCGATTACCCGGTGGTCAGCACCATCCTCTGTAAAGGAGGTGCAACGTTTTTTAGGGCTGGCAAATTTTTATTGTTGATTTATCCAACATTTTTCCGAATTGATGTTACCCATAACATCACTGTTGAAGAAGGGTGTTCCCTTTGTTTGGTTTCCAGAAGCACAGAAGGCCTTCCAATCTCTAAAAGAGGCCTTTACTTCAGCTCCTGTTCTGATTCAACCCGATCAGACGAAACCATTTATACTTGAAACAGATGCCTCTGGTGGTGCATTGGGGGCAGTCCTGCTACAAGAAGACCAAGAGGGGCAAGAACACCCAATAGCCTACTTCTCACGAACACTTTCCTCTAGTGAGAGGAATTACTCTGTTCTTGAACGTGAACTTCTGGCTATGCGAATGGCCAGTGAAGAATGGCGTCACTTGTTACAAGGTGCATCTCACCCTTTTGTGATTTGAACTGATCACCGCAACCTCAAGGTCTTGAAGCAGATGGAGTGCAGAAATGCTAGACACGCCCACTGGGCTTACTACTTGTTTAACTTTGACTTTACCATAACTTACATCCCCGGTACCCAAAACAGTGTTGCAGATGCCTTATCCAGGAGTTGGCCGAAGGAGGACCAGGGCATATCCTCAGTAGAAAGAATCCTACCCGAACACAAATTCGTAATGGAGGTTAACACGTTTCTTCAGAAGGTTTGGTCTGTAGTAGATCAATATCCGATAAAGGAACTGAAGTCTTAACGTCTACATAAGAAGGACGGGATATGGTTTCAGAGTAACGCTCTTTTTCTGCCACCTGATGCTTTACAAAGAATGGCTCTCCAATCCTGTCATGACTCTCCTTTGGCCGGACATAAGGGACAGAAGGCCACTTACAAGTTGCTCACGCGCAGTTTTTGGTGGCCCACCATCAACGAAGATGTAAGGTCTTATGTGTCCTCTTGTCCTACATGTGCAGCCTGCAAGGTTTCCCGTCAGAGGCCTCTGGGTCTTCTTCAACAGGCCAAATTACCCTTGCAACCATGGGAGGTTATATCAATAGATTTTGTGGTCGATCTTCCGGTCTCCCGAGGGCTAACTGCAATAATGGTAATTGTAGATTCCTACACTAAATTGGCCCATTTTTCAGCCCTTAAGGGAGTACCTACCACCTCAGAAACTGCGGGCATATTCCTCCGGGAGGTCGCAAGGCTGCATGGCATTCCTCGGACCATAATTTCCGACAGAGGTACTCAGTTCACTTCCAAGTTTTGGGCATCCCTCTGTGTTAGGTTGGGTATTCGAAGGGCACTTTCCTCGGGTTACCATCCCCAATCTAACGGACAGACGGAGAGACTGAACGCCAATTTAGAACAGTACCTCAGATGTTTTTGCAATAAGGAAAAAAATGACTGGTCAGATTTTCTCCCAATGGCAGAGTTCGCCTATAATAACACTCATCACACAGCCATCCAAATGAGTCCCTTTAAATGCACTTATGGTTATCACCCTCGGAACATGTCTGTTCTAAGTTCCTTTAATACAAGAACACCGGCAATAGAGGGAATGGTGTCAGAAGTACAGAGAATCCACAAAGAGGCCTTGCGATCCTTGGAGGATAGTCGGAAGACTTATAAGAAGTATGCCGATTGCAAAAGAACCCGAATGCACTATGGGAACCCGGTATGCGAATATGGCTCTCCACTAAATACCTACCAAGGTGGGTGCACCTAGGTAAATTTACTCCCCGGTATGTTGGACCTTTCTAGATACTGTCCAAGATTAATCCTGTAGCCTTCAAGCTAAAACTGCCTACTATCCTGAAAAGGGTACATCCGGTATTTCATACCTCACTCCTGAAAGAATATTAGATCGATCCATTCAAGAGACAAAACAAGAAGGTTTTGACATCAGCCCCTACGGAACCTGAGGAGTATGAGGTGTCCAGGTTGGTGGACTCTCGGTACAAGCAGGGTGTTCTACAGTATCTGGTCCATTGGAAGGGATTTCCTAGGTCAGAGAGGACTTGGGAACCTCAATCCCACATACACGCTCCCAGAATAATTCAGAAATTTCACAGGCTCTACCCGGGAAAGCCCGGGGAGGGTGGGCACTGAAGGAGGCATACTGTCATGCTTCAGGCATGAAAACATTGGAACCAATGGCGACTCACTTAACATGGCCATTAGCAGTTTATCTCAATGGTCTATGCCTTTTCCATCATGGTCGCTGTCAATAAATAGGTCCTTTCCTCTAACGCAGGTGCGTTGTATCGTCTTTGATTCACTCGCCGACAGTTCCAGAGTTACCCCTGTGAATTTAGCATTTCGTGATTCCTTCCTTGTTTTCCTCTACCCTTCCTAGATCTTCTCCATGTTCTAGCTACTCACCCTCCTCGGCCTTAATTCTTTAAGGTACGTTTGGAGTTATTCGATCCTTACTTTTCACTTCCTAGTCTGTTCTTATTCCTCCTTGGTTCTGCTCCGTTCTTTTTTTTCCGCTTTCTGTCTCTTTGCCTTACAACATTTTCCCCTTCACTCTGCTTAATTAGTTTCCTTCGCTCGTTCGGATTCTTTCCGAACTCTTAGGCTCTCTTTCTGCTCTGTCTTCTTAGACGAGCATGTTCTGTCTACGATAATCCTTCTACTCCGCCTCCTGGTGATTCCACTTCTACGATTCTTCGCCTTCCTTGCGGCTCTCCCTTACTTACCTTGCTATTCCTTCCCTTACCTTGCTTCTGCTTATTTGTTTCACTCGCGCCAGTGCTCCAACAGCTGCCTCCTTCTGTAGTCTTTTCTGTTTGAGGTACTGCCTAACCTCGACTACTCCGGTCCTCTTGCAAACACCCACCTTTTTCCGGATCGCTGAGTTGTGGTCAAGACCCATTGACCGTATCCCTTCACATCCTCCAGAAAGGAAAGACTGTCTGCTGTTTTCGTCTTCTGCCATTCAAGCTACACTTTGGAGTCATCCTTCAGCCTTACCTTACTGAAAGACCCAACAGTTGCCCTCCTTGAATACCAGGGTTTTTTCTGCTACAGCTTTTTTCCTGATTTAGGGGCTTGCTCCTTGGCCTTCCCCTTGATTCAGGTTTTACTCCTGGTCAAGGTGGCGGCTGAGGGGGCTCGCCCTTATCTTCATCACAAGAAGGAACAAAAGGAAAGACCTACCAAGTTGTCAAGACTAAAGAAGAAGGCAGAAAGACAGGAGAGTTCCTGGGAAGATACAAGTGAGGAGGAGTGGGGTGAAGATTTGTCCAGGCTTGACAAGACTGGTTGTGGGTCATTTCCTCCCTGATCTCCTCCAATTTGGCTTCTAGGTCGGCTTCCCATTTGCTGTTTTGCTAGTCTCTCTGTGTTTTAAGTGCTATTATGTGTCCACGTATCACCGCTTTGAAGGCCTCCCATATGGTAGCCTTTGTGATTCCTGGTGTGTCATTTAGCGCAAAATAGTCCACTATGCGCTCTCTAACTGCCTCTCGCATGACTGGATCTTGAATTATTCCCTCAAGAGTTTCCATCACCACAATCCTGATCGTCTGAGTGTCGTGAGGAGCGATATCCACAGGGGAGCTTGATCTGATAGTGTGATGGAACCCACCTCTGCTTCTTCAATCTTCCCAAGTAGACCTGTGGATGCCCATATTTAATCGATTCTGTAGCTTGTGCCATGGGCATGCGAGTACAGTGTGAACCCCAGGGTCTGGCCCCAAGTTCCCGCCAGACATCTTCCAGCGCCAGCTTCTCCATGAACTTTATCAAGGCCCCTGGTGTTCCCTGCCCCGTGGATTTGGGGTTCGATCGGTCCACTTTGTGCTCCCATACTAGGTTGAAGTCCCCTGTTAGTATCACTTCAGCTTTTGCAAATGTTTCCAGTCTATTCACGGTATCCCTCAAGAAACCATCTTGTCCCGTGTTTGGGGCATATATTGTTGCCAGAGTCAGGGGAAAGCCTTCTATCTGCACATTCACAAAAAGGAATCTTCCTTGCTTGTTGGGGAGAGTCTCTCTCTTGGATCCGTATGTTGAGGGAGTTAGCGAATGCTGTTAGGACACCCCCTTTCTTCTCTTTGTCATTTGCTTGGAGGATATGATTTTATACTTTCATGAGTATCTTTCCGTGATCCTGTTTTTTTATGTGCGTTTCCAGGAGCATTATTATGTCGAATTTCCCCTAATGTAGGAAGTGTTCCATCTTCTTTCTTTTTACCAGGGAGTTCAACCCTCTAACATTGTATGTTAGGATTTTCAGCCCCATTCTCAATTGATATGGTCAAGTCCTATGTTATTTGCTTGGGCCCCTTTGCGTTGATTGCTTTGTCTTCCGGCAGTGCCCCCCCCCCCTCCTGTTCCCTTCCCCAACTCAACAGTCCTCCCTCACCCCTCCCATTCCCATAACTTCCCTGAGGAGGGCTCTGGGTCCTATGATCGATCGGGCGTGGAGCCTTCCGCGCCATGCCCTCTCTCAACTCAGGTGTAACTAGTTTGTGGGTAGTCCTAAACCCCACTTCTAGGTCTCAGAGATCCCAATATCATCTCCCGCCCCCGCCGCACCTGTGTGTCTGCCTTCGGTTCTCATCTATGTTTCCTTGTGTCCTTATTCCGTAATCCTAGTTGCTTTCAATGTTTCTTCCCGGAGGTCCAGGATGGTTGTTGATTGATCTCCTGGTTCTTCGCGAGTGTCTGGGTCTTTTATTTAGGGTTGTCCATCCCTGTGGGGCTCTTCGTCCGTGGGTGGTCTCTTCTCCTGGGGCCTGTTCCCGTTTCTGATCTTGCATCTTCATTATCCGTAGACCTTCCTCACATGTAGTGACTCTCTGTTGCTTCCTCTCCCATGTGAATAGGAGGCCAATGGGAATGTCCATTTGTATCAGATTTGTTTCTTGTTTAATTCCTTTGTGACTGGTGCCATTTCCCAGCATTTCTGGAGAGTTGTTAGTGCCAAATCTTGAAAGAGGGACATTTCCACCCCATTCATCCTTATGTGATCCATTGTTCTGGCCTTTCAAAGAATCTGTTCCTTTTGCGTGTACAACGTCATTGCCACCAGGACGTCCCTTGGTCGCGCCCCAGGTTCCCTTATCCTTTGCGGGCCCACTCTATGGATTCTGTCTATCAGGACTTCGACTTCTTCGTCCTCCGCAAAGATGTCTTTGAAGACCTGTTGTACAGCCGTTCTGAGGTCTCTCTCTTCAACGGTCTACGCCATATTTTGATTCTTATGCTGGATCTTCTGGACCAATTTGCGAGGTCTTCGCACTGGATTAAAGTTGTGGGACAGTCTGGCTAGGCGTTCCTGTACCTCTGCATATTGCTGTGTTTCTTCATTGCGATTTTGGATGGATTTCTCCAATATGTCTGTCCTGTCCTCTAGATTCCCTATTTCTACCTTCAATTATTGTGCTGCCTGTTTCATTTCTCCCTTCATTGCTTCGAATTGCGTATGCAGAGAGGACATAAATTGATCCTGAAATTCCTTGAACCAGTCCTTCATATCTTCTTTGGTGGCTATTTGCTCTCCGTCCTTGTCTGTAGGTTTTCTTCTTTACCCTCTTGTGTGTTGGTCTTGGAGTTGGATGTGGTGCCCAGCCCCCAGAGATCTGCCAAATTATGGTTCTGCTTTGCTTTGGAGGACGGTCCCTGTGTCGTCGGCTGTGCTGGACGTCCCCTGGACTTTGACATGTGTGCGGGCCTGGCTTTCTCGTGGTCTGTACAACTTTCCGATGGGGCGCCCGTGCTCTTTGCTGGTTCCACCCTTTCGGTTTATGGCCCCTCGAGCGGACAGGGATGAATCCGATATGGCGTCTCCCCTTGCGTATGAGCACTTGCCCCTGGCCTGGGTTGCTGGTATGGCGTCGTCATGGGGGGATGAAGTCTCCCTTGTGCTCCCCTCACTCTCGGTTTATGGGTTTATGGTGCCCCCCTGCTTTCCTTAGGTTTGTTTTTGTTCCTCTGCGCCCCCAGCTGTTTTGCCCGTTGGGACCCCTGTCCGTTATGCTCTGTTTCCTCTGGGGGTCCCTATGACTCTCTCCAGTGCTGTTAATGCTCCCACTCTTGTCCCCTCAGTATAGCTCTCCCACTGTGTGGTTTTTGGCAGGGGGCCCTTCCCTGATGCTGGGGGGTTGGTGTCCTTATGTGGCTTGTGCACATTGGGGGATACGACCCTCGCCCGCCCTGGCTGCGCTAGTCTCTCACTGTGTGTGGTGCTGCATGGTTCCACCAGGTCTTATGGTCCGGCATTGCTGCAGTACTCTTCCTGGTGGTTTGTGACTGTGCCTGGAGTGGGATCCGTCCTGGCGCCTCCCCACCATCTCGTCTGGCTCCGCCATCTGTCTGTGGCCTCTGGATGAGCGGGCCGGATTGTCACTGGTTGCCTCCTTGTGTTGTTTTCTATCCACTCTGGGGGGCGAAAGCTTGGGGGCCCCTGAGCAGGCCCAATCCACTTGTCACAGTTCCTTTTCGGCCCTCCGTTGGGGGCTCGCCATTGCGTGGTGCACTGGGTGGGCTCCTTGAGCTTTGTGTCTCGCCTGCGTCACCCTGGTCCCTGCGCCCACGGGTATGAAGTCTCTCTCTCACCCCCCCCCGGGTCAAAGTCACCCAGGCTCTTCACTCCTCTTAGGGGTCCCTCGGTGCTGGGTTGTTGGTCTCTGCGGTCGGATCCACCGATCGCAGATCACTCGTCGGCCAGGCGTCCTGCGCGATTAGTGGACTTTTCACTGCCCCATCTTCTGCATGTAGTTTCTCCCGCGGAACTCCACAGATCTCCACATTGTGTCTCTTTTGGGGCACCTTCTCTTCCCACGTGGGCTCTGTTTGCTGCTGTCCGATCTCCCGCCGTCCATCACCGGTCTCTCATGTCCCGCCGTCGGTGGTGGCGATCGTGCAGGTTGCCTCTGCCCCACTTAGTCGCTGCTGATGGGTAGCCGCTGTCTTCCACTGCTACCGGGTGGGACACCAATCCCCCTGCTTGCCCTCCGCTTCTGTTTACTGAGGGTTCTGTGAGTCTGAAGTGCCTTTATCTGATGTTCTTTTAATTCAATAATAGAGATATTATTGCAAAAAGTACTAAAGGCAAGTAAAGAGCCCAAGTGCTGTATAATTCAGTGAGATGGTAGAGCAACAGTAGGGTTCTTGTGGCAGCCAATTTCGGCTGTCTGTTTTTAACATGGATAGTGTTGAGGTCAGTGGTGAACCACGTGTTTTTGTGACTGGTGTTTTCGGCTTTGCAAGGTTTGAGGGGAGCAAAAGAGTTTACTCCATTAGTGAGCACTGAGTTGCGGTGTTCGACAAGGGCATCATGGTCATGGCACTTGGGCTCTTTACTTGCCTTTGGTACTTTTTGCAATAGTGTCTCTATTATTGAATGAAATTAACTATTATTGAGATTGACTTACATGATTTCCATCAGTATTGGTTTAGGGAATTACTAGCTCAAAACACTTTATCAATGTTTTTGATATAAATATTTTGTACTATGATTAAATTGTTGATATTTTTGTGAATGTATAACGTGTGCTTTTATAATGTTTTGAAATAATATTAAAATATGTAGTGATAACTATGTACCTGACTGAACCCCTTCTTTTCGGACCTCTATCCCTTGATATGAGTACTTAAATAAATGCCAATCAGGTGTCCTCCACAGACACGGGACAGAAACAGCTCTCCTCGACCTAAAAAACCCGCTCGACATGACCGCATCGACACCGGCAACCCCTCGCTTCTCATGCTCTTGGACCTATCTGCCAGGTATTGCCCAATTTGAACTAATGCCAAATTGACCTACTCTGAATTGGCTGCATTTTCTTGGTCGAATTTGGTAGGTCAATTGGTACATTTTAATAAAAAAATAGATGTGGGCTGGGGTAAAGGAATAGGTTATGGTGGGGAGGAAGTCGGGGGGGAGGAGGGGTGGAGGGTTTCCCACCGCATTATGGGAGTTTGCAGTAGGTCAAAAATAATTAGACCAAAAAAAATAAGTCAATTTGGCAGTAGGTCATTTTCTTTCGGTCAAACCACCCATATACATCTGCTGCCTTCGACCTGGTTGACCACCAGACCATATGCCACCACCTCACCACAGCTGCACTCTTCTCCCCTGAAGCCACTCAATGGATCACCTCCTTCCTCATCAATAGAACCTCCAGCGCCTGACGAGGCCTCTGCCACTCCCACACCAATCACCTGTGGAGTCCCGCAAGGATCTTGCATCTCTTCAACGCTGTACAATATCTATACCAGACCTCTGTTTGTCCTCCTAGACACTGTCGGAATCTCATACATGGACTATGCAGATGACATGCAGATTCTCATCCCCCTCACGGCTCTCTACGCCCAAGACTCCCAAAGAGTGGATGCCATCTATGACAACATCCAAACATGGATGGCCTCGCACAAGCTTTGTCTCAATGACGAGAAAAAACAAGCTTCTTCTTTTTGGATCCTCTTCCTGCATCTCCAAACTTGACCCTGTCTTCCAATCCTTCAATATCGACGGACACAAGTGTCTTCATCTGTGAAAACCTTAGGCTTCTACCATGATGCATCCCTCAACATGTCTAGGCACATCGATAACACCATCTCTTCAGCAGCTTACGCCACAAAAATGATTTATGCAAGCAAGACATTTCTATCCTCTGGTAGCCAGCTCACCATCGCACATGCCATTGTCGCTTCTAAACTGGATTATTGTAACGCACTGCTCTATGGCACTTCTGAAAAAACTTGAATATGCGCCAGTAAATACAGAACAATGCCCTACGTACCACATTGAACATGCAAAAGCGTGACCATATCTCGGAAGCCAGAAGGTCTGTTCACTGGCTGCCTGTCAGGGAAAGGATCAAATTCAAAATCCTTTCTCTCACACACCGCTGCCTCGAACAATGTTCCATCCTACCTCGCTCAGAGGATCCCCAGACACACGTTGATGAGGCCCCTGTGACCCAACACAGCCACTGCCTTGTCACCCACAGATTTAACCGTAAAATAGTGGGTGGCTCGAGCTTCCCTGTGGCTTCAGCTACACTTGGGAACAATCTCTTTCTCTGCACTGAATCATCCTACCCACTGTTAAAGAAAAAACATAAGACTTATCTGTTCAAGTAACCTATTGCTGAGCTCACTGTGTATTTGCCCTCCTTCTAATGATTTCTTTGTCTTCTAACAGTTACCTAATGCCCTCTGTTTGCAACAAGCACTTAGATAGCTGGGCTTTGCACGCTGATACAAATGTAAAAATAAAATAAATACAAAAAATAATCAATAGATGGATGCCTTCATCAATATCATATTATTTTTATTATTATTAGGGGATTTATTTAGAGCGTACCTAGCTTCGGGAAGCAACAGAGCGCTTTACAGTCAGGGGGAAGAACACAGTGAGGGAAGCAGAGAAAAAAGGAGCGGGGAGCTAACAGAAGAGGGTGAGGGCGGGCAATTGGCAGCAACAAAGGGGGGAAACAGTGGGGATAAGATCACCGAATCTCAGGTAGGGTGGGCTGGGCAGTGCACGGAATGTGGGCCTAGGTGTTAAGGAGGAGACATTGCTTGAAGAGGAAGGTCTTGAGCTCTTTCCTGAACTGTAGAAATGATGGGGCAAGTCTGATGTTGATGGTGTGGATCTACAATAACCAATAACCATCTAAAATCAAGTCTTCTAAAGGAAGCATACCTCAGTGCTCAAGTCAGTCACAAAGTAACTGCTTTGTAATTCTGCAAGAAAGTGTCACAGGTATTACATAGCGGAAAACAATTACACTGTATTAAAGAATGAGAACCCAAGCGTGTCCTACTTTACAAGTGACAAACACGGTTCTGAACAAGTATAGACAAGTGAAACAGAGGCTCAGGTTCCTCTCATATATGAATACTGCTGACGTTACAACAAATGTCCTTTTGAATCACGATGACGTCATCACAGAAAACGTGTTGTATTAGCATGCTTTCATGCAATAGGGTGTGCAGTCAGTTCTGAGGAGGTTACCCCCAATATCTTTCTTAGTTGATTGATTACCAGATGTGTATGCTGGCTACTGACTTGCACCTTGACTTATTGACAATTCAAAAGTGTTACTTTAAATAAGGTGGTTCCCACTGTTTCTTTTAGGTCTGCTAATCAGACCACCTTTTTAAAATGCTCCATGCCAATATTATAATGCACACAGGTTCCTTCCTGTAACCAGTGCACTGATGATTACAGCACACGCTCTGATGTGGCACAGAGCAGGTTCGATGTTCACCTTGTTTCCCTGACAGCTGCACGGACCTACAGTCACTGCAGGTAGAGGTAGCAATTTAACATCTGCACCGCTGATATGAATTATAATAATTGTCTGCCTTTATCAGTTTGGTGGCAGCTATAGCTCTAAATATAAGCAATGTTAGGTTAAAAATGCAGCGGTCACCTTTCAGAGGTTGGTGAATCAGTTCCTATTTGGATTGAAAGAGTTCAGTGTTGCTTATTTAGATGACATTGCTATCTTCAGCCATATCTGGAAGACCGTCAATCCCACCTGAAACAGGTGCTACAAGCCATGCGAAAAGCTGGCTTGACTATCAAGGCTTCTAAGTGCCAGGAAGGGTACTGTGACTTACTTAGGACAACAAGAAGGTGGCAGTAAGATACAACCGCTCCAGGCTAAAGTGCAAGTGGTGATGGATTGGGACATCCCCATCACCCAGACAGAGGTGTGAGTCATCCTTCAGAGCCCCAATTCGAAAAATTCCAGATTATGGGCAGGAATTCTTTATGCCTGTACATTTGAAATTGGAGCAGTTTTAACGCAGCTAAACTCAAAAGGGGGCCGAACATCAATTTGCCTACCTTAGCAGGTGTCTGACAATACAACAACGCAACTGGGCCATAATTGAGAAGGCGGTATTAGCAGTAGTTTGGGACGTGCGCAAGTTGAAAACTACATTTATGAATCTCACTTCACCGCCAAAACATATCTCTCAATTGGTGCATCGTCATTCGGGAAGAGAATCTTAAGTTGCTGCATTCAGCCGTATCCCCACAGGGACTGACTATGGACATACAGCATAAAGTTGGATAGCAGCACTGCAATGCAGATAGCTTCAGTAGATATGTTTGCCTTGAAGATGAGCCTGATCCTTACAAGGGTAGTGCACAACATTTCTGGGCAGGGGAGGAGTGACAGAATGGCATCTGATACAAGTTGTTATGTTTATTTTAATAAAATTATGCAGGGAATTCTGTTTCTGAAAGGGAGGCCTGCTAATCAGACCTACCTTCTAAAATGCTCTATGTCACAATTATAGTGCACACAAGTGCCTTGCTCTAACCAGTCTACTGACAATTACACAGCCAGCTCTGCTGTTGCACAGAGCAGCTTCAAAGGTAACTTGGGGGTCCCTAGCATTTGCAAGGACACAAAGTCAATGCAGGCAGACATAGCAATTATATTCTGCACCTCTGCACCTCTGATCTAAATTATAATAATTGTTTGCCTAAATCAGTCTGGTGGCAGGTGTCACGTCTCTGCATCTATGCCTCTGGGTCGTGTTGGGTGTTGTCTACCATCTCCAGAGAAGACCCTGAATCACTATTTAACATTTGATTCCATAAATCTGTATTTCTGAAAACACAGACTTCAATTCCCACAATGCACTTGGAAGATACCTGGAAAGCCCAGCAGCCCAACACGGAATCTTTTTCAGAATCTGTGTTGCATGCACACTGGCTTCACTGTGACTGAAAGCACACAGACCCCTTTCAATTGACTTTTAAAATGGGACTGCAATTATTGTGCTTTTATTTCAATACTAAAACTCCTGGTGTTTGTCAGCACTGGCTCCTCTCCCAAAGTCCATGGCAGAGATTCCCATTTACCACACTGGTGACTGCTTGTGTTTAGCCCAATCATGGAGCACAAGCCTGACTTCCCACCCTGCTAGTACTGCTTATAGGCTTCCACACCCTCAAGCTTCCTAGTTCTTACATCGCATTCTGAACCTCGTGTAGCTGTGACCCACTTGGAATTGCTATCTGTCTTGCTGACTATCTTACCATGTGGTTTTCCTGTGACTGTTCCCTGTACCTCTGATGCCTTTCTCCAAATCTTCAAGCCTTGCATTGCAGGTCGGATCCTGGCCTTTATCCCTGCTCTGCCATTTCCTTGCTTTCAGCTTTACCCCGTTAGTCTGCCTCTCTTTATCTTGCCTCTGTTTATACCCTGCTCAGTTATCTTGTAACAGTACCCTGCTCAGTTACCTTGTACCAGTGCCCTTCTCAGTTACCTTGTTCCATTACCCTGCTGAGTTACCCTGTGCCAGTACCCTGCTCAGTTACATTTTACCAGCTCCTTATCTCTGTTACCTTATACCAGCTCCTTGCCTCTGTATCCTCATACCTGTACCAGGCCTGTCTTAATTTGCGCCAGTTCCGTGTTACTGTGTTCTGCTTTCCTAGTTCCTGCTTTCCTGTTCTGAATTCTTGTTTCCCTTTTGGGGCTCTTAGTGCCTGGTACGTGCTGTATGGTGTCCGCACCCATGCCCCTGTGAACTCCTTTGTACAGAGATAGGCTCCTATACTCTGGAAGGCAATCTCTGCCCCTTCCTTTCTCTCATTTTACCTGTAGTCTGTAGTGTATTTCATGTAACAGTGTGCCGTGTTCTGTTCCCAAAGAGGGCACTGGAAGAATACACATAATCCCGTAATAGCTGTGCTGGGCTCACAGTACCAACACAAGTGTGATATCAAATTTCTGTGGCTGTGATAATTATGAGAAATACCATCCACCATACCATAACTCAGACATGGCTTACATTTAAATATGTATCTGCCCCAGGCCCGTAAACTCATAATTATGGGGTTGTGGTACTGGGGTGCAGGTCTTAAATGCAGCCCCTGCACTGCAGAGACTTGGCTGTCAGTGAACAGCAGTGTGACTGGCAGAGATGTAGGTCTTGTTCCAGGAGCCGGTTCATCCCCAATGGTCCCTGGGGGTGGGTAGAGAACCAAGCTTGCCTCTGCCTTGGAACCTCAGTTTTCACCTCAAAAGTGGAGGCCTTTGGAAAGTCAACTCTCCCAACAGAGGTCCAATGAAATTCTTCCTTGGGTGTTTGGTCCAAAGTGAATCTGAGAAGGAGTGAGACCCCTTAATTTAAAGGTAAAAGGCCAAAGGTGATGGGACAAAAGCTAGCCTGGTTTGGGGATCCAATCCTTGTTCTTAGAACAAGTGGACATCTTCTGACATCACACACACAGTGCATTGTGCTACAGGAAGTGGAGAGGACAGGAAGGTAAGATAGAGACAGAGAGAAACAAAATGGTAGAACCTTCCTCCAGCTGTAAATAGTTCCCTCTGTCTACACTATAACTGCCCCTTCTGTTCCCTTCTCAAAGGCCTTTATATATGCAGGACCCTGGTGTGACGCTAATACTGTTGAGAATGGGATAGCCCTTTGATTCCTGTTCCCAGGACAGCTTCCTGTGGAGTGGCTGTCTCTCTGGGGAGGGTGTTACCTGCCTTCACAAAGGAACAAAGAGATGCAATACCCCGTGGCAAGGTCCATCCTGTCTTGGGAGAATACACATAATCCCATAATAGCTGAGCTGGGTTCACAGTATCGACACAGGTGTGATGTCAAATTGCTGTGGCTGTGATAATTATGAGAAATACCATCCACCATACCATAACTCAGACATGGCTTACATTTAAATATGTATCTGCCCTGAGGCCCGTAAACTCATTGTGGGTTGTGGTACTGGGTGCAGGTCTTAAATGCAGCCCCTGCACTGCAGAGACTTGGCTGTCACTACAGCTGTCAGATGGGCACCTTTGGCCTCTGAACCGGCTCTTTGCCATTGGAGGGCTGCTGCTGCAGATCAGGCTACTGATGCAGTACGGGCACAGGTGTGCACTATGCTTTTGATCAGCGGACTCCCCTTTCACAGATGGAAATATCTGAATCATTTTTATTAATTAATTAATAAAAACCGAAAGAGTCAGGGATTCGACACTCTGTTAGACAGCAATCCTTCACAATATAAGCCATTCCCGGTTGTGGCACAGTGATGTATAGGAGCATACAATTATGAAGCCACAGCAATCGATCAAACCAGTGCCAACTGTGAGCAGGGCGAAGATGTGATTGGGCGGTTGTGTATTGGTGTCTAGGGTGAATGTCTTCACAGCTGCCAAGAGGAACAATACCCAGGACAGAAACCTCCCACCAGAGGTCTCCTGCAAATGGTGCTTCAGAGGCAGCACTGACTTACCAAAGCCAGCCTCACACCAGAGTGCTGATCACTGAAATGCCTTTGAAGCGAGGAGGCTTACAAAGGGGTGGAGTTAAAGTAGACATAGAGGAAAGTTAGGCCTGGATGGAGACAGGTCCCACCAGCTTGCTTTCTGTTACGATTCTCTTCCTTTTCCTGTCCCCTCCATTACCTTCAAGCAATGCACTCTAGATGTTATGTCACAATGCAAATAGCACTTGTTACAACAACAGGAGTTGGACCCCTTAAATCAGGCTTGCTTTGGTGCCACTCCCCGGTGGAAAATGGCCTTCAAAAGCAGAGGGGCACCTCCTCATTCTTTGATTCATCTTTGGAACATCAAGAGAAGAACAATAATTCTGGGCCTCTGTTTGGAGTGCAGTCTAGTCCAAGGTCTTGCCATAGAGATGAAGACAGAGCGCATCCAAGGGAGAGCTCTGTCCCCTAACCAGCCCCCCAAAGAACAGTGGGTGTGACTGCTGCTGGACCAAACCCTCTCTCTGGTGGCAGCACCAGAACCAAGCTCCTGCTAACTGGAGGTGAAGGCTCCCCTGTAGGTGCCCACCAAGCTCCCTGGAGTGGGAGTGCAGAAAAGAAGGACTCAACGTGTCCCCGGAAACTCTCGATTGGGCCTCTCAGCATCTCAGAAGTCAAGGAACAGATCTTGTCTCTGATTCCCAGATTGGACCAGCTAAACCGACCTCGACATTGGGCCTCATTACAGTTTTGCCAGTTCGGTAAAATTGCTGGCATAATTGCCAGTAATTACGGCACCAGCAAGCTTACAGGACCAGCAAAACACAACTTTGACGCCGGTGGCACTGATTTACCTCCAGCAAAGAGCTGGAGGTCAATCAGGCCCTTACCGGCAAATAAATTCCAGAATTACCGGAACCAGCGTTACCGGTGGTGGTAATTCCAGCAATCCCCTCCTACTGACTCCATGTAATGGGAATTTACCACTCTTTCCACCGTCTGTAATATCCTGGTAATTCCAGGATATCATGCGGTAGAAACGGTAGGGGCAGTTTGCCAGTATACTGACAGAATTACCATTGGGATACCGGCAAACTTGTAAGTGGCCCATTGTCTGCCTGTCCTAAGCTTCTTCGGCCCACATGCCATTACTGCTTTGTCCGCACCGTGTATTGGACCCAGTCAACCATCTTACTAACCCTGCACCAAATGGAAGCTCCCGAAACCCAGCTTGATGCTGCTGAGCCCCCAAATACAAGAATAAGGTACTGCGAAGAGGCCCTGTTCTTCTGATCCACATTTAGGACCTAATTGACTTTTAAGCAGCCCAGCTCTACCTTTTTCTTCTAAGACATTATTGAAAATTTAAATTGTGCCAGTTAAGTGCCTGGACATCCTTGCTCATCTACCCAGAGAGCCACTCTACAATAGTCTGCATTTTCTGTACAGAAGTGGGGTTTTGCTAGTTTTATTAGTTAGTTGATTGTATATTATTGCTTGATTAACAGTCTATATTTTATAGAACCTTGATC
Organism: Ambystoma mexicanum; assembly: GCF_040938575.1. Taxonomy (NCBI): domain Eukaryota; kingdom Metazoa; phylum Chordata; class Amphibia; order Caudata; family Ambystomatidae; genus Ambystoma; species Ambystoma mexicanum. The sequence continues at coordinate 1,492,896,299 of NC_090929.1, read as the reverse complement.
GGATATTTCTTTTTAACCATTGCATTCAAACTGTGTTACTATGGTCCTCGGCTCACACCCCTCCCGAGGATATGTCCTCCTCCAGGGTTGCGCTACCACAAGGCGAAGGAGGTATACCTTTCAGACTGTGTGTTACACCTTTATGATTGGGCTCACTGCTGATTGAGTAGTAGTGTGGAGCTGAGTAGGCGGTTAAGCCACCACTCATCCCTGTACTCCTGCAGAGCAGTAGTCATTTTGTTACAGTGGGATATTTTTCACTTTGCTGAATGTTTTCCCACCAACCCTAGTGCCTATGACTCAATAAGGGTGTGTGGTTTGTGTATTGGGGTGTAATGTTTTTGTGCATTTTACAAAATATTTTCCATTTCATGGCATATTTTCATTTAGTTTTGTCCCTCTGACACTACTGCACATGTGGTGGCCCATCTACATGTGTGGTGCGGGAGATCGTCTTGTGTATTTTCCATAATATTTTTCATTTCATATAATGTTCTTCATTTAATTCTGTCCCTCTACCCAGTTCACATGACTCAATAGGATGGTGTGTTTATCGTGGCAATGTTTTTGTGTGTTTTGGAGAATGTTATTTCATTTTTGTTTCTCTGACCCCTGTGCATACCACTGAATGTTTTTGTGCTTTTGCATTATTCTATATAGTTAATTATCTACAAATGACTGTGCATTGTGGACTACCCACCTATTTTAAAATGATCTTCATAAAAGAGGAGGACAGCACTCAGACCCCAATGGAGTGAAAGATTTCACAGCCATTTTATCTGCACATCCAAGTCTTGAAGCTGTCAGATTGAGCATCTGTGATTCATAGTTGCAAATACTTCAATGTTAGGGTGAGTGCTGCAAGCATGTATACAAGCATCAAGCATAGTGTGCTTTACATATGTAGAGATTAAATCATACAACCATTTTATCACAGACATATGTGTCAAATATATAGATCTGTAGTCATTCCATTGTTCCCAAAATGGTCTGAGTTTTTTACAAAGAAGCCAGGAAACGTCATTGGTGCCATTTGTCCCTTTCCCTTTCTCATGGGAGTATTTCAAAAGAATGCAATAGGAAATAATGTATATAGTTTTTCTCTGTTTTGTTAATGTACCTTGCTCAGTAGCATTGTTGTTATGACTACAATATACATTGGAATTGGCCATTACAAATTAACATTGCAACACTTTAATAAGAGATGATTTACAATGTTAGTACAATTGAATAATTCCCTTTTTTTAATAACATCTTTGGAATTCTGTTCCTCAAAATGTCCTTCCTTCTTGGAGAGGGTCTGTCTCAGATTAAAACCCAAAGTTTGTTTAATCTTTGAGCACCAAGGCATTGTGTGATGGCCCCAGATTGATGGTTAGGAATTCTGAAGGTGCGCATTTGTTACAGTTTGCACACATTCTAACAGTTATCAAGGTCTGTCAGAACCCTGTCACAGCGCCACTCAGTAACCATCACTGGAAGTTCATGTTCGATTCAGAACCACATGAACAAGGTATTTTGGCTACGTACATTATCTCAAATGCAAGACTTTCACTCCAGACAATTGTCTTTGTCGTGCAGGGCAGTTCTTTGTTGTACAAAGCTTAACCCAAGAAAGACATTCCTCAAGGCTGCAGACCATTGTGTACCCGATTTCACCCTTATTAGGGATCATCAGTGCAGTGTAGTCTGACAGCCATGTGGTTGCAGTGTTGGGGCATGTGTAGCAAACACCAGAAAACTCCAGCAAAGTAATAGTGGGATCAAAAGGCTTGAAAAAAAAACTTGCACCTGAAATGTGAAAGTAGATTAAGCCATAGCTGCACCCAGTAACCATAATTGAAATTTCAAGTCCAGTTCAGAACCACACGAGCAAGGCATTGTGGGTATGCAAATTAGCTTAAGCCATGTTCCAGACAATTGTCTTTGTCTTACAGGGCAGTGCTATTTTATACATATCTTAACAAACCCAACACAGACATTTCTCAAGGTTGCAGACTGCATACCTGCTTTCACCGTTATTATGCAGTGTTGGGGCATGTGTAGCAAACACCAGCAAACCACTTTCCCATGTACAGTCCAATGTAACCTTAAGTACCCTGTCACTACATAGGGATACATATTTAAGCAATGTGACCCGAGCGGCGGGGGCATTACCGACTCAGGTAATGCCCCGGGACCCATAGGTATAGGCCCAGAGCGAAGGAATTAAACATTTTTTTTTTAAAAAAAAGACTTACCCGAGTCCCCGGCGGGGGGCGAAGGCAGCCTCTCAGCCACGGGGAGGCTCGGAGCAGGGATGGCCCCGCTTTGAACCTCCTCATTGGCTGAGGGGTTGCCACGCCCCCTGCCGGGGACAAAGGCCGTGGAATCCCGACGGAGGGATTCCCGGCCTGGTAATGACTCGGCGAGGGCCAATCAGAATGGCTCTTGCATTCTGATTGCGCTCTCGCCGGGTACTAATTAAAAATATATATTACAGGATCAGTGATAGCGACCCAGCAGTTATGGTTAGGTTGGTGTTGCTATAGGAAAAGGCAATTTTTAGATGCTCATAACTTTGACGCTAAAATGGTGAAAAAATGCACATGCCGGCTGAATTACTTTGGAAAGTTTGATGAAGTTCCATCTAAGGGGGCCTCAGTTATAAAGGAATCCCAAATTTTGTATTACCCATTCAAATTCCCATAAAGAAGATTTTCTCTCATCTATAGAAAAAAAACGATGGACGAATGTGCACCAAGCCTTCACCTGGTGCTGGCATCTTTGTGACCCCGAGTGCTTTGTTTAGTTTAGTGAAAATCCACTCTGCATTTTTAGAAAAAAACAACAATCTGGAGCATTTCAACGTATGTATATTTTGACATATAAGTTTGTGGTTCTGCATTTTAATACTAAAGTTGTAATTTCATTGGTTAATACAGACTTTTCTGCAAACTGATTGGCCGGATGCACTTTCATGAATATTCATGAAGATTCGCTGATCCAAAAACATGAGTATTGCGTGACCTTTGACTGGATGACTTGCCAATGAACATTTAGAAAAATCAACAGGTCCGATATAGGACCTGCAGATCCAGTGCGGTAAAATGTGGGGGAAAAGGGCATATAGCAGTCCAGTGGGGCAACCCAGGGTGGATGAGAAAGTGCCTCACCGTGGTGCAATATGACCTTTATTTTAAAATAAAAAGGAGCATATTAGATACTAGATCAGCTGATCAGGCTCCCATTAGGGCCTGTGGGTCCTGTCCAATCCAGATCCGTGGATATGCAGAATGTGGGGCATTAACGTGCAGTACAAAAATGTGGAAAAAAGTTGTGTGTGTATACATATATATAGGCCATGTATGTGGAGTAAAGTGGCATTTGGGTCCGACTACTAACGGCCAGGCCCAGTAGCTGCTTTTTGGTTGCTTAGTGGGCCCTTGCCGAAGACTATTATGCGGGCAATCTGGCCCCTGGCCGAAGGACTGCTTTGGGGGACCCATTATAGGCCCATTGGCTACTTTGGGTGGCTTGGCAAGACCTGGGTAAAGTGGCCACTGGACATGAACACTATGAAAGACCTTCTGTTATTTAAAAAAAAACTTTGTAATTCAGTGCAACTACATTGTAAAAGGGACATTATGTTTGATACGTTTGTAAAAAGGGGGATTTTTAATAAGTTGTGTCCAGTGCAGTAAACTTCAGTTATAAAAACCTTTGAAATTCAGTGAAAAAAGTTTAGTTGGAAGCCTGCTATGGCTATTTTGCGATGGCATCAGTGATGTAATTGATATTGACATTTGTGTTGTCACATGTGATGTCACATAGCCTTTACGAGGAGTGCCTGGTGGGGGCCAGGGTTATAGGTTTCCATGTGTTAATATCCCCGCAAAAATATCGGCATACAAAAATATTGGCATATTTTTGCTGCAATATTAAGGCATGGAACCTGCGGGGGACATCCCCGCAACCCCTGCATTACTTTTAAAGGAGCGGGGGACACCCCCAAAAATCCAAAAATTACCCCCCCCAAAAAATATTGCCTATGGCCGTTCCAGACGACCATATATACAGCGATATTTTTGGTAGGGATAATATGTAGTGATACCGGTTATGGTTGCATTGCTTAGTATAACAGAAAACCTTCTATGGTTTTTAGATTTAGCTGGACTTCGCATGGTCTTTAAAGATTCAGCGTAGCCATAAAGTCCCTTCAATGAAAGCTTTTTCACTAAATTTGCATAGATATTACAGAGCCCGCTAACCATAACATCCCTTTAATAAGAAGTGAAAGTGTCTCACGCTAGTGCAAGGCATGCTTAAGGTTAAGACAAAGTTCTTATGCAGTTTCATAAAATGACATTTCTCAATAACTTTCGAAGGCTTGCATGAAGAAAATCAGAAAATATTCTGAGGCAGCCGCCTGTGCATGCAAAATTTGAGATTTCTACATTAACGGTGTCATATTTAAAAAGAATGTTTACTTTGATCGCGTTTTGAAAAGCTTTTAACATGGGGTTTTCCCATAGAATTTTTCTTGCAGCCCAAATATCTCAAAATTGGCTGCTTCGATTTTCCTAATTTTTTTTCAGGGGGAAACACTTTTACTGGAATTGGTGCACCCCAAAAAAAATGGAAATTCGACTTGCCCAATTTTGAGATGGAAACTATTGAATAGGGTAGGGAAAAGCACTAATAAAAGCACTAATTTGGAACATGCTGGGTGATGGCGAGCAACATCTCCCAATCATTCTCAGTGTTCCATTTGCCACCCTTGAGTCCATTAGTTCTATGCAGATGGTATCGAGGGAACAACCTCCATTCTGCTGGATACTTGTGCAACTTGTTATGTCCTCTCGAATGAGAGAATGATGCTCCATACCGAGCGGAGCCAATGGGTGTATTTATTGATCAATGAATCCCGGGTTTCGCACTGATCGTGGACACCCTGGGGGACTCGATGCAAGAACAGTTGGACCCCCCACATAAACCTCTCATGTGCCTGGGCTTGACATTGCTCAGAACTTGGGTCACTGTGGCTGGTATTCCTGGAGGCAAAAGTAAAGGCTGTGTGTCCTACTCCCTCAAGCTTCTCTGTCCCCCCAGGGAACATTTCTTGGGCCCCAATCTACCTGGCCGGGCTCCTGCGTAGCTCTTGGGGGAAATTTGACGTTTTTTGGCTGCTGGTTTAAAGGTTCTAAGCAAATGGTGGGACTGATGGTAGTCTCAACTTGGGCTGGAGGCCCCTTGCCGGGCAGGAGAATACTTGTGCTAAGAGACTCACTCGAGTTTGTGGCCTCAGGCTGATATGTGGTTTCACACGAGCCGATTGCGGGACCCCAGAAGTAACCTCCATTCTGGTTTGATGCCCCTCCATTGCACCCCCTCTCAATGGACCTCCAAAATAATATCTGCCAATTCTCTCAAAACTAGGTTGCACTTGCAGTCAGATGAGGAGGCCTCCTAGCTTGAGCCTGGGAAGAGATTGGAGTGGAAAGTGTCCGGAAGGAGGATGTTGGATAGACTGGCCTAGTAATCAGGTGGTGGCCTGTCTCGACGCGCATATAGCCTGCAACTCAACTTTATGGGCCTGAGTCTCATATTCGTGGACTTTGGGCTCACTTGATTATTATACTGATGATGTGGTTATGTTGGGATTAAATGGCAAATCCTCTCCCTCCTGGAGCCTTTTTGGGAGGTGGAGGGGGGCTAAACACTGCAGTCCTGAATGGACAATCTGTTGCACCATCAAGGTTGAGGGTTATTAAGTTTAATCCATCAGTTCTATCGGTCCCATCAAGACTAGTGGTTGTGGAAGGATGTTGACCTGTAGCAGTGCCAGTTGTTAGGGTGTGGGGTTAGAATTGAGTGGCTCATGGATCTCTGGGTTGGCCCTACGTGGATTAAGCCCTCCTCTACTAGTGGAGACCTCTAATACAAGGCTGGAGGAGGCCTACTTGTGGGAGACAGTAGTTTTGCAACCCATGATGTCCAAGGTCCCCCCCCAGAAAATTGTGCATTTCTTTGATCAACTAGTACACGTTACCCATGAGATTAATAGGACTGTGTGGCTGTAATTTCAAGTTAGCACCTGGAAGTGGGTGCAGCAGTTTCCTACTTACAGTCAAAAGTTTCCTCTTGGGTGGGTTGAAAATGGGAAAGGTTTGCAGGGATTGAAGGGGAGATTGAGATAGAGGGGCAGATGTGTAATCCACCCATTACAGTCATGGCTGGCATAGTGGAGTGGAACGAACAGATGAAGGCGTGGGGTCGAAAGCCAGCATCCATTGGCATCTTTTAGATCTGCCCAGTCAATTCGAGTGACCCCCCCATCACTTCTTCTCACTTCTCCATCCAATGCCCACATTCCCTGTTGTTGTGCGGTACGCTGTGGGGGACAAACACAGACATCAGGAGGCTTGTTCCCCCTGCAGGCACCTAAGACCCTGCGTGAGCCCAACGCCCAGGCCCTTTCCCACGGGCTTGATCCTGGCAGGCCGGGCCTGCAGCTGAAATGGAGTAGGGGGCGTGGCTCTGGGCATTCCTCTGTACAGTGGCCCTCCCGGCCCAGACACTGCAAATAGCGGGAGCAGGAACCCAACACCCGTGCCCTTTCCCGCAGGCTTCACCCTGGTGTGCCGGGCCTGCAGCTGAAATGTAGTAGGGGGCGTGGCTCTGGGTAATCCTCGGTACGGTGGCTCGCCTGTGCCAGACACAACAAACAGCGGGAGCCCAACACCTGCGCCCTTTCCTGCAGGAATCCAATAATTCAAGCAACAATATGCAACCAACGTTATGACCACACACAACATATGCACTTTCCCAACTGCATGCACATTAAAAACATACACTCAAGCAAGGGAAATACACTCATGCAAGGAAATACATAATGTATTAACAAAAAACAATAACCCTGCTCTATAGACTACCAAATGTAATGTCGCCCATTACTGCAATATATTGCAGAGCCCTTCAGTAATATTTGCTAAAAATAAACTTTTCCCCTCCTTAGTTAAATGTACTCCACCAACTCTACAACTACTTTCATTTTGGCTTTTTATGTTGCAGTGAAGAATATGATGTAGGCCATGTCCAAATGCACATTTGTATATAAAGCTATTTATATTAAATCAGACACAACTGATGTTTTGATGAGTCGCACTTTCACACATCCAAATTCGACATGCTGCCAAGCATGAAAATACAATTTGGTTCCTGGAAACAATCCTGATAGCTGGACCAAGTCATCTTTCATTTGAAAACATAATTCAGCCAAATCATTCCCTCTGGGATTAATCAAAATTACATCTGAGATTTTGCCACTATCAGGATACACAAGTTTATCTATTATGTCTTTCCATTTTCCACCATGATGGAGAGTCAGCACATGTCTCACATAATGTTCGAGCCAAAAAAGCCAGGAGTCTCCCATTATTAGCACAGTCTTTGTCTACATTAAAAAAAACAATTATTAATAAAAATACTTTTAATGTATTTCATTAGTGAAAAAATCCAGGAGTTTCCCGTTGTTAACAGTCATTCTCTACATTAAAACATACAATACTTACTTATTGTTCTATTTTTTTTAATAAACTCCAACAGAAGCTTTTCTTTTTTTTTAACCATTTTAAAATTCATTTTTTTTTCCGTTATAAAAGCAGCAGGCAATGCTAATAAAACCAGTGACAAAACACTTAAAAGTAACAATGTAAATACATAATAGCATTACACACTTAACTAATTAAAACATCACCCACACCATTCATTCAATTAATTCATCCTAAACTCAATGAGTATGATATACAAGGATCGGGTTTGAGTCTTCTCAGGCCCTACTACTTATCAAAAACCTCTTAGGCGGGGCCTTAGATCTCCGATAGTAGTTCTTTCATCACATGAGCAACCTCAAATCCCTTTTTCCCACTTAGCCTAAGGCTACATTCATATCGGGTGTGATCTAATGCAGGCTTACTGTTTACATACTGGCTAATTGTCACTAAACCTAATATAGCCTTCTATTTCAAATAAGGTTGTACACCACCCCATACTAGCAGGAGTGTGATTTGTAGGGCTAGAAAATCTGTGTTCAAGCATCTGTCCCTAAAGGAGTCAGTAAGAATGGCAATAAACATATTTTAAGGCTCTATCCTCTGTTTAAATGAGTCAGCCGTGGGACATAGCACACTCTTAACCTGTGGAATTGAAGGAGGGCCAGTAAATGCAGAACATTTTCTCTCACGCACTTGTATCCACTTGCCACCTTGGGCCTCCTCAGACTGGACACCACCATGGTCATTTAGCCCTACAGCCCCCAAGCTTGGATGCACCGAGATTTATTTTTTTGTTTTTAAACAATTTTTATTACTTTTTATAACAACCAAACAACATACGAAAACAAACCCTAGTGGTGCATGTTATACATTATTGAATGTTACATATCTTGTTGAACTATAACCGCTACCTACCCTTTACTCTCCCCCTTAACTTGGGCCTACGCCATTTCGCCTTCCGCCGTTACATTCTCTCGGGGTGTTCCCTCTTCCGTACTCTGGGAGGTATCATCCCCGCTTAGGCATACTTGGGTGGATCCAAACAATGTGGCCACTAAATGCCTCCAGTCCGTCAATGTATCTGTCTCTTCCTCCCCCCCCCTCTACTGGCTGCTTCAGCCCATCTCTTGAGGTCATTCCACCACACCTCTACCTTTGGCCTGTTACATGCTTTCCAGCCCATGGCAATCCTGCGCTTGGCCAATATGTAAGCCAGGTCTTTAAGTTTGCTCACATGCTTTAGCTTGCGTGGTCTGGGGAACCCTGCCCAAATACATGCCCATACCGATTCCACATCTAGCGTGATCCCCTTTTCTGTCAGGTGGTGGGCCACTTCTTTCCAGAATTTACTAATTTCCGGGCATGCCCAGAACATATGGGTCATTTCCGCATTCACTTCTCCACATTTGGGACATGATTGTATTTCTGCATTTCTAAATCGGGCTACCCTCTGAGGGGTCATGTATGCTCTATGAGTTACATATAGCTGGATTTGTTGCAACCCTGCATTTCTAGACACCTTCTTATGATAGCGTTGAGCTCTCGCCCACAGCTCATCATTCATACATTCCCCCACTTCCTCTTCCCACTCCCGTCTTAACTGTGTTGCCTCGTTCCCAACCCTGCTCATCAGTAGTTCATGAATGCGGGAGACCTCGTGCCCTCCCTCTGTGATGTCATAGATTGTTTCAATGGTTGTATCTGGCTGGTCTTCCAGCACTATTTCAGACCATGTTTCTTTGACTCGTCGCACCAATCTAGTATATGTGATGTGTTGCCCTTGATGTAGACCCGTTTCCTTTACCAATGCGTCAAACTCCAATATTTTCCCATCTTGCCATATGTCTCCCATTGTTGCAATGCCCACCGATTCCCAGTGCATGCGTATTGTTTTCCTCAGTTGCATGTCCCCTTTGGTTAATGCTACTAGTGGTATCTGCAGGGAGCACGGGGTCGGGTTCTCCATGGCCTGGCAAGCTTTCCGCCACATTTGCCATCCCAATTCCAGCATTCTCAGACCCTCGTTTATATCCAATTTGGGCAACCATATCCATTCTTTCAAGAAGAATGGGGAACACTCTGACCTCAGCAGTGTCGACTCCGCTGTTGGGTCTTCCAATAGCCATTTGGCCACATATTGTAGCTGACTGGCCCAGTAATACATTTCAAAATTGGGAAGTTTTTTGCCTCCTTTGTCATATATGTTTTGTAGTTTCCACAGGGCTATCCTATTCCTAGTGTTATGCCTGATAAAGCCTCTGCATATGCTCTGGAGTTTAGCAAAAAATCGTTTCGGTATCATACATGGTATCTTTCCAAAAAAGTGTATCAGCCTTGGTAATACAACCATTTTCAACAGGGCCGCCCCCCCCCCACCATGGCCAGAGGGAGCTCACACCAGAATCTCGTACTGTTCTCAATATATGTTATAGCCTTCTCTGTGTTGTGTTTGTGTTCGTCCTCCTCTGTGTGGTAGATATCTATCCCCAGGTATCGAAAGGTTGTGGTCTCCCAGGGTATTTGTAGAATGGGTAATTGCTCTCGCAGAATCCCTTTATATCTTCCCAAGGGGAATATGCACATTTTTTTAGGGTTGACTGCAATACCCGAGAGTGACGCAAATCACTCCATTACTTCTAGGATGTATTGCAAGTTTTCCTCCGGATATCTTAAATATAGCAACATATAATCCGCATATATCGATATTAGATGTGGCCCTCCTTTCATGTGAATCCCCACCTCTTCGTATTGTTGTCGTCTGAGGTATATCGCTAGGGGCTCTAATGCAAGGATATATAACATCGGGGACCAAGGGCACCCCTGTCTGGTACCTCTGCTAAGTTGCTACCTCTCTGAAATAACTGCTCCAGTCTTTGGCTAGTGGTGAGCTATATAATAGTTTAACCCATTTTAGATACTCAGGCCCTATACCATATACCTGTAAAGATGCCAACAACCATGGCCATTTCACAGAATCGAAGGCCTTCACTACGACCACTCAGACTATTGTGACCTCTTGTGCTTCCCCTTCTGTCTGTTCTATGACCCGTTGGAGCCTTCTAAGATTGTCTGATATATTTCTACGTGGGACCTATCCAGTTTGATCAGGATGTATAAGTATGCTTATAATCCATCTCAGTCTCCCGGCCAACGCAGCCGTGAGTATTTTACTGTCCTGGTTCAGCATGGATAGCGGTCTGTACGATCCGCGCTCCATGCTCGGCTTGTCAGGTTTGAGGATCAGGTGATTATTGCCTCCCTTAGGGATTCTGGCAGCGTTCCTATTCGAGAGCTTCATTTAGCATGACCAGTAGTGGGGGAAGCACTTCTGTCTTATATGTTTTATAGAACTCACTAGGAAGTCCATCCGAGCCCGGGGCTTTGCAAGTGGGCAGTTCCTTGATCACTGCTTGTAGTTCCTCTAGTGTGACAGGGGCGTCTAAGTTATCTCTCTCTTCAGCACTCAATTTTGGTAGACCGATGTCCTGCAGTATTTCCACTATATCACTGTCTTTCCCTTCATCTGTATCTCCATACAATAATCTATAAAACTCAAAGAACCCTTCATTCACTCCCTCCTGGGTATCAAGAACCTGTCCTCCTTCCCCTTGTATTGCTCTAATCGTCGGTCTCTGTGTTTCACTTTTGTACAACCATGCTAACAGCCACCCCTATTTGTCTCCGCCGGCTTGCTGCTTATCTATGTATTTTCTTATAATTTAGATTGCATAACCTCTCCCAGTGTCTTTCGCATGATTGCTGTAAATGGTTTATGGTATCCGCCTTGTCTAAGGAGTCAACTCCACTGCGCATAGCTGCCTCCAGTTTCTCCTCTGCCTCCTGCAGTTCTTGCAATATTCCCCCCTGCAGTCCTTTGGATTTAGCTATCGCTGCTCGCCTTACCACCACTTTGAATGCCTCCCATAGGGTGCCTACAGATTTTACGCTTCCGCTATTGTTTTCAAAATATTCAACAATCTCCTTTCTCAGGTCTTCTCTAAACACTGTGGGCCTCATTACGAGTATGGAGGTAGCCATGCCCTTAATAAGTGCATGGCTTCCTCCATACCGGGTTCCAGCTCCGGGTTCCTTCAATGAGGAATTACCCGGCCATTCCAACATTGGAGGACCCGGTAATTCCACATTGAAAAAACCCGGGTTGATAACAGGCCGATTATTAGCTCCCTGGTCCCCTTGCAGGACCCGCTAAGGACGTCTGGTCTGACCAGAAGTCCTGAGCTGGTCCCGCAATCCAACCTCGTAATAGGCCATCCCGTAATGAACGGTGCTGGTCCCGTACCAGCACCCTTCATTAGGGGAGCCCCAGGGTCGTAATGAGGCCGGTGTCCTTTAATGCTTCGGCTCTCAGCCGCCACATAGGGATTCTAGCTCTGGGGGCTTGATATTGCCATTTTAAGACCAATGGTGAGTGGTCTAAAAGGATTCTCGCTCTATATTCCCTCTGTACCATCTCTCCTTAATTTCCGGGGAGGCAAACATGTAATCTAACCGTGTATACAAATTATGTGGGACTGAGTAATGTCCACCATCTGGGTGGTGTAACCTCTGCATGTCTTCTAGCTTAAAGTCTGTCAACATGGTCTTCAAGGTCCTGGCTGCCGGGGTGGGTTTGTCCAATTTCTCATCTGACCTGTCCATCCTGGGATTTAGCGCACAGTTAAAATCACCTCCCCATATAACTGCGCCCCCCAAGTATGGGGTTATTTTGTTGTATAGGGTCTTGAAGTAGGCCACAGTATCTTGGTTCGGGCGTATGTGTTAATAATGCACACCTCTCTGTTTTCTTTCCTCGTACCGTCACCATCCTCCCATCTGGCTCCACCACAGATTGTAGCAGCTGAAAAGGGACGTGCGGTGCCACCCAGGCGATTACCTCTCTAGCATATGCAGAGTATGCTGCTCCCACTGTGGTCCCTTTCCATTTCTTCCCAATCACCTCTTGTTTTTCTTTTGTAGATGGGTTTCTTGTAATAAAGCCATATCTATTTTCTGCCTCCTCAGGTACATCATAATTTTGTTTCTTTTGAGATAACCATTTAGTCCCCTGACATTCCAGGTAACTATCTTGAGGTCCCCCATCATTATCCGTACCGAGTCCCGCTCTTTTCTCTTTTTCTCCTCTGTATCTTGCGCTTCGGCAAATGGATGTAAGCTTGTTCATTTATTAAAACCACAGCACACCCTCCAACTCCCTTCCCACCCTCCACCCTTCCCGTTCCCAAATGTTGCCCAGCTCAATTCCTGGATCTCAGGCCTAGCTGCATTTAGTACCTATTCGGTGGTGCCGATACTAGGGACACAGCAGGGGGATACCACACTACCGGCAACCCAACTATCCTTTCTACATGGGTATAAGAGTGAGTTCATCGTGTCTCCTGTTATTATGCTACATTATGCTATGCACATTCAATACTCCATGCTCAGCCCATAGCCCATGACTTCCAAGTCTACCCTGCCCTATCTTATATTCAAGTCCCAAAGTCACAGTTTATACAGCACCTCGGCTTCAGGATCACGCCTCACTTATCCGTTCCGTCCTCTTTCTGGCTGTCTGCTTCAGACGGGCAATTTTGGGCATCCAACCACTTCGTCGCATCTTTCGGGGTCTCAAAGAACAGGGCCTTGTTTTTATGAAACACTTTCAGTTTCGCCAGGTACATCAACATATATCTATAACCTGCTTCACGCAGTCTTTTCTTCACGGTCCCATAGTTCAGTCGCTGTCTCTGCACCAGAAGTGTGTAGTCTGGATATGCTGTGATGGACGCGGATGCTCTTTGTATTGTGCCTCCTTTCCAAAAGTGTTCCAGGATCTTTTCTCTGTCTCGGTAATTCACTATCTTGGCGATTATTGGCCTTGGGGCAGGGGTTGCAGGGGGGGTCTCCTTGTGAGGGCTCTGTGTGCTCTCTCCACCGCAAATCTTTGGGTGAGCGCCCCTCCTCCTATTTCCTGAAGCAGCATGGTCTCAACGTAGTCTGTTGGGTTAGGGCCCTCCTCGCCCTCCGGAAGACCCCCTATGCGTATATTGTTGCTCCAGGCATGCCCTTCAGCTTCCTCTGCTCTGTTCTCCAGGTTGCTTACTTGCAGTTTCAGTACGAGAATCTCCGAGGCATGGGCTGCGCAAGCTGCCGTATTTGTGGTCACTTCTTTCTCCAGCTCGTCTGCGCACTCCACTCCATCTGTGTCTAATTTATTGGAAAAACACTACGTATTAACTTAACATACTGTTGTATGTTTGTCTGTACTAGCTAGATATATAAAAAAACTTAGCAGTTATAAACTAAACTTAAACTCAGCAAATGAATTCATGTTCTTATGTATAACCCTTCCCATTAATATGAAGTGAGCATGCAAACAAATGTTTTTGGGTTGCATTTATAGATCCTGCAACACTTACAGGTCTTATGGATGTAAGTGTGTATGTGTGTGTGCTAGTCTCACATTAATAAACCTTTTCTGTAAAATTGCAATGCTAAAACATAGTATGAGCTTACAATACCAGTGTATGCATGTTTGTACCACTACTAATTATAGAATGCAATAAGGGTTAGCACAAACAAAACATACAAATTGACTTATGTGCGTACCATTTACACATCCCAAAACCCGACCCGTCACCATAAATATAAGAAACATGTACGTCCTTTTGTGTGAATTTATCATATTAAAATGTTTTCCCATTGATATAAACTAAGCATAGTAAGATATGGCTATTCATACTATATACATTTTAGACACAAAAAACTACAAAAGTTAAAAAAAAAAGATTTTATTTAAACAAACAATCAAAATGTACATGTATTTTAAAATATTTTCAAAAATGTAATATATTACATTGTCATTAACATACACAAGTTTAACTATTATAAAAATGTGTCCTTTCATAGGTGAAACATCAACATCAATACAGGATGAAAATCAAATGACGAGCACAATTGAGGCAAAGAAGAAACATTAAGATCATCACAAATCATGTAAGTACATTTTACTGTTATTATATGAGAACATACAACACAAATGTAGACAGTGAACACAATTAAAAAAATATTTTCCCCACAACTAAATTGTCCTTTCTTTCAAGTTAATAGTCCCCAAAAACTAAATAAGCATTGTCTTTGAAAAGAAAAGTCCTCTTCAAACAAAAGTAGAATAAAACTGTCCTTTTTTATTTAATTTCAGCTGTAAACAAAAGAATGGAAACAACTGCAAAACAAAATAGAGGATTAAATAAAGAGACCCAGAGACATAATTCCTGATGACTTAATTATTGTAAGTGAACCAACTGTTAACTTTTATACACATCAATATTCTTCATGAGGAAGACTAAAACAAGGAACGTAGCAAACAAACTATCACAGTGGAATTAGATGACAGTCACTTTCCTCTTCAAAAAGTACAACATCGTAAGTATATAGTAATATATAGCATAAAAAAACAATATTATGATAGTAGATGAGATTTAAAATGCTTTAGTTTTCAAACTTAACAATAAACAAAGAAAGCATGCAAACAGTTAGTTAATTTAGTTAATAAACAATTGATGTAGTTAGTGATTTAACATAATAAAGAACTATGAATACATTCTTTTAATTACTTTCTGTTTTGGCTACTAAGTGTGCTGTTGAAGTCTTTCCTTCAGTCTCCACAACTCCTTTAAAAGAAAACAATCAAAATACAGATATACTGTTACCTACTGCAACTGTTACACCTGAGGTGTCATGTACCACCCGGGTCTGTTGCTTATTGGACTAAAGCATCCACTACAGGGGCATTTGTTTGACCTCATGGTCACAGGTTAAAATCCCAGCAGGTCCACTCAGCCCTTGATCGTTCTGAAGCCGATAAAATGAGTATCATTAAGTTAGGTAACAATAAACATGTGTTATCTGTCAACACACCAGGATACCCCTTTGGAGGTGAGTGTGTGCTCTACAAATGCACGTTATATTATGTTGCCACACCTCATCAATTTTATATGCCAAACCAAACACCTAAAATAAACATTAAAATTACTAAACAGTAGTTACTCTAAATTACCCACTTTTCCTACAATTAGAAGCTTGTCTATCCTAATAACAAAACAACCTACATTGCCTGTTACTAGATTGCCTAAGGCTACCTGTCCAGATGCTACAATAGTTGACAGTGTTGTAGCACTAGAAAATAAAAAACTAAAAGTGGGAGTGGACTGCCGAGTGGTCTGCCGTCTTTGGCAGTCACCCTTTGTTTTTCTTTTCCTGTGCCTGTGTTTGCAGTCTGTTTACAATGCCTGCTCTTTTCTGTGGGAGGACCCACTGGACTTTTTAAAAGAGCATTGTGCCGCAGAGAGGGCGCGGAATGGACTGCTGAGTGGTCTACAGTCTTTGGCAGCCTATGGCTGCAGTGGCTGCGGAGGAAGAAGGTTGCGTGCTGCGTAGCTTGCGGCAACAAGTCAAGGAGATGGGCAGGAGAGAAACGGCTTCTACGGACGTACGACCTGATGCCTTAACAGTTCCAGGTAAGAAAGGTCGCTTGAATCAACTGGCTGCACATATGGAGAGGAGTCGATTAAGAATAACAAGGACGGGACGCCTCCTGAAGACGCCAGCAGGAGTGAATGATCTGCGCCGAACAAGGCTGCTGCTAATCTGCAACTTTCAACTTCGGACAAAGGAAATCCGAAAGCTTCAAGCTTCAAGCTTTAAGGCAATCACAGAAATCGACGTACATCCGATGGTTGAAAGAGAGGATTTGGTAAGCCCCGATGATCAAATGCAGGTGATTTTAGAGAGGGAGAAGCACCCCTCAATTGAGCCTGGGGACTCAGGTTTAAATCTTACTGACAAGGATCACCAAAATACAACACTGGCGCCGTGCACCTCAGACACACAATCCGAGAACCAACCAGGAGAGACATAGATTCCTAATTTGAGCATCGAGTCACTGAACACGCAGGCAAGAGGTAACATCAAACTGTCAAGGAGTAAGACCAAGGTCCCGGCAAAGCCAAGAAGGAAAAAACAAACTCCTGAGGTACAATCAACTTTTAATTCCCAACGTAGGGCAACCAGGAATCTAGAGAAATCAGCAGGCCCCCTGCATAGACAAAAATGCCCGAGGAGGAAAATGCTATCAACCCCAGCCCGTTGTCAGCCCTTGTCATTAAATCTACTAAAAAATGTTTTTGAAAAAAGGGAAGCAACACAGAATGCTTGATACTTGCCTAGACGAAATCTCGGATGCTGAGCTGCTTGAAGGGATTAAAGACTTAAATGCCCAACCATGACTAACTGCTTCAGAGACATCAGCAGGCACCTTAGGAAAAAATTACCAGCCGAAAGACACAGCTGAGACAACTCCAACGTCCCGAAGATGGCACTTTGGCAAATCACATCCCAATGCCCAAAATGAACCGCTCGACCCTTCCATTCCTGACACCTCAAAAGCTATAGAGGTGTTGCGAGTTGCCAAGGACTGTACGACCCCCTCTAAACAGGCTGGAAAGAGTAGAAAAAAATCTCTCCCTACACTGGCAACAAATGAAGAAAGTTTACATATCTTAGTGTTGGATGATTTGACGAAAGAATTACCCGCCCCAACAGTTTTGGAGACCCAACTGATAAGTAAGCCCCATAGACAGACCTCACCTGATGACTCACTTATTATAAATGAAATCAACCTTCAGGCCCCTTCTAGATTATTTAAGGATACAGCGAAGGCCATTTTCGAGGGAATCAAAAGAGTCTAATAATTTAGAATCTACACCAAAACGTGGTATGTTCCACAAAACACCGCCTCATAATAGATGTCCGAGTGAAATTTCTACTTCAACATCGAAAGACTCCCCCCTCGAAAAAAACGAACCTGTTGAATATCATGTCGACTGTCACAATTGCACTGGCTCTGTTCAGTAAGTTATATGAATCACTGAACAAAACTTTAAAAGATCATACCACCCTCATGGCATTAATGCACACTAAACTAATCTATCTAGAGGGCTATGTGACAGCAAAGACATGTTACAAGCCAATTCTGAAGGATCAATCGACTGAAGTATCATCAGGGACAGTGCCGGAAAGAGAAGTGATCCTTAGCAATGTGAATGATAAGAAACTAAATCTAATTGCTGCCAGCACTCAGACGGAGAAGAGGATAGTGGCTAAGGATATCTCGACTAAAGTGAAAGCAGTTCCAATAGTTGATCTGGACTCCAGACAAATGATCCAGCCAGCTAGGATGTTGAGAGCAACCGGCCAGACCCAAAGGGCAGGTTCGGGAACAACTAGAAGCAATGGCTCAATTATATCTAGATCATCGACTCAATTACAGATAGCCCCAATGTTCAATCAAGAATTAGAGAAAAGAGTTCGAGAGGACTAAAAAAAAAAAGAATTCCCAATCAGCCACATGTAGAACTTTGCCACAGAAATCTAATGTAAACTAAGAAGACGGGAAAAAAACACATTAAATCCTCAACTGAAGATCAAAATAAACTCAAAAGATCAAGAGCAACTGAAAAAGGGGAAGTAAATTAAAAAAAAGTCCATAGAAAATCTTCATGCAAGACAAACAGACTCAGCTAGATCAATGTCGCCCCGAAAAGACAATGACAGAGATCAATTTTCAGTCAATGAAGTTGAAGATCAATCTGTTGATCTCATGGACTAGAGTCTACATACGGTGGAAGACTCTGAGCCAGAGTGGTCGACTGCACCCTATCAAAAGAGAAAGGCGGGGAGGTTGATGGAGGACGTTCTGCCATTTGAACCTAAAAAGAAAATTATGATCTTAGATCTTCCTTCCCTGCCTTTCCTAACAATGGACGAAAAACATAAATTGATTAATAGTGGGCCAATCATGAAGAAATTACCAACACAAAGGAAATAATTGTGTCTCTCGCCAAACAAAATCTTCAGCAAAATAGAAGTTCAAGGAGGGAAACCAATAGGTCTCGTGCTCTATCGATCGAGGAGGTTAAAAAAAGAAGTTCACCAGTTCAAAGATCACCAACTAGAAAGCGTTGGGATAACTGGGAATCTAACAGAAATGAGCATTATACACCTAGAGATCATATAAAACCTGTTAATGGGAAAAATGAAGACAAAGTCAAGCAACAGGGAAGGTCGAATTATGGTGGCTCTAAGAACTACCACGATAGTCGATCTTTCAAGCTGGAGCAAATCCTAGATCTAGAGGACAACCTGATCTTAAACCATCAGACAATAATGAAATTGTTCGAGCATGCCCCGAGTCTGAGGCATCTTTACTCAGATGACATAAGGATTGTAGAACCCAGCCAGAAAGGGCGTAAAGATTGCTCATACCTTCATATTGTCTTAACATCAGTGAAACGCTTATTATCAGAAGCAACCGAGAACCTACTTAAACTGGGGTATGACCTGAGAGAAATAAACTCAGAAGTGTCCACGACTAAGCATCGAACGGAGATGTCCCGCAAACATTATCTGGAAACCCACCAAGTGAGTAGCCGCAGAAGGGAATCAAAAGAACGAGCAAGATTGAAAAATGCGTGAGCACTCTCCCCCGAAGCGAACTCACAACTCCTCTCAAAACCGACTCAGAATATTTTAAAAAATTGACCAGAAGATTATCACGTCCCGAGAGCAGTCAACAGAAATGAGGAAAACCATAACTTCATCTATATCCAGGCGATAAAGAAGACCCATCTGATAGTTGGCATACGGAGAGGCTGCCAAAAGGACCTTTGCCTGAATTGAAGATTACTTTCGAGCAAGACCTAACGGATGTGAAATTAATGAAACAGAGTAACATAGTGGTCCAACCACAAAACAAAAACACTCAAAAAAATGGACCTGGATTTCGACGGCTCATTTATCTCAAAACAGTATTTAGCCATCAAAAAATAGGAAGACATGCTATCTGCCATCGAGACGGACCCTGAAGATCTCTTGACATACAATACCAACCTTGTCATGGGCTCATGCAATACCTGTGGTTTTGGCCACTTGACTACAGAAAGTGATGTCAACCTTGGTAATTTTGACATGCTGTGTTTGCAGGAGACTTGGCTAATTTCTGAACCAAGTTTGGATGGATACAAATTAGCTTTCTCACCTGCTTCAAAGGGCTTTAAAGGTCGTCAGAAATCTGGCCTCTTCACAGCCATTCGCTCAGGGAGCGGATTGCAACTGGGGAAGGTATTATCCACAACAGAATTTATTCAAGCATCTTTAGTCACCTGGCATCTTCCGACTCAATTGAAAAACAAGACAAAAGTGGAAAACATCTTATTATTAAATACCTATTGGAATCCAATAGCAATCAGCAACGAACACTACTTGAGATGCATGAGAAACATCATAGAAGAGGCAAACGAGCTTCACCAGATACACTACACAATAATTAATGGCGACCTAAATGCAATCTGCATGAATCCCGATGAGCCTAAACGCTCCACAAACATTAGTGCTGCATGGAGGAGGGACTGGCTATGGTCCTCTCTAATGGATTCTAAGGACATGCATAATTTACATAGGATGATTGATAAAGATAAACTGTTTGTTCCCAGATGGGAGAGAGACGGGAGCAGTGGCACTCTGGATCACACCTATGTTTAATGTAAACTTCTGGCCCTAACTGAGAGCTTTGAAGTAGTAAGAATGAAACATAGCGACCACAATATTTTAATCACAACATGGAAAACTACCCTCATCGCTCCACTGAAAATGGGAGTAGAGGTGGAAAATTGCGATGGAGATACACAATTAAAAATAACTGAAACGGCCATTAAAGCTTTGGCCGCTCACTATCGGAGTCTTAACTCGATGGACAGATCAATGACTGCTTTAGAGATTGACTACCAACCACTACTTAGGCTTACAAATCAAAAAAGGGCAAGAACTTGTCCACCTCAAAATCAAATGTCCACATGTACAATCAAGATCTAGTGGACAGAAGAAAATCCTTGAGGCAACAAAAAGCGCCTTGCTAAAAAACAAGGAAATCACGAAAGTAGGTGTGAGGCTAAGGAAGCTGAAAAAAGGTATAGACACTGGCTGTATCAATACAAACATCAACTATATCAAGCAAATTCAGAGGATATGCTTTGTACGCTAAGTGGTAAGAAATCAAGAGACTTCTGGATTCTGGATAAGATCTTGTACAAAAGAGGTGAACGTCACCATGCAGAACAGCGTAGCAGAGCATAAATGAGTTGAGCATTTCACAACTCTCTATAAAAAGCTAGAAGAGGAACAACTGATTTGTAAATTCGAGGCGCATCATGAAGATCAAGAAGTTAAATTGCTCAAGAGTGCCTAGTCCAGATGGAATAACGAACTATGATTTGAAAAAAATATCTGGAGGCTTGGGCTGCTTTCATCAGTGAGGTATTTCAGAATTGTATAAGCTCGAAAGATATACCATCCACATGGAAGACTGCGAATGTAGTTCCCATCTTCAAAAAAGGAGCAAAGGACAATCCTCGGCAGTACCGCCTGATTGCAATGTTGGATACAATTGGGAAATTATTTGGCTACTTCGCCCTTTACCACTTCCAGAATTGGTTTAAAACATCTGCTAATTACGATCCTTTATGGGCAGGTTTTGTGAAGGGAATGGGCACTACAGCGAACATTTTGCAACATTGAGCATGTTGAAGGCGAAATAAAGGAAGGTAAACCTTGTGTATTCATGGCTTTCGTTGACCAGGTCAACAGAGAAACACTATGGAGGAAACTGGACCAATCAAAATGCCCAGGACCAATTCTGGAACCTATAAAGGCACTATACTCAGAATCATCGGTGTGAGTTAGGCTGTCCAGAAACGGTCAACTATCATAATTCATAAGTACGGAACACATGTTAAACAGGGATGTCCCCTGGCGCCAGCCCTATATAATTTATTTATAGCTGACCTCAAGAACGAGGACGAAAAGATCAGAGCTTTCCCTCCTACAGCGGGCCATTCAAAACTCTCTAGAGTATTATACGCGGATGACATTATTTTAATGGACCAGATGGCAGTGGGCTTCCAGAGGCAGCTGAACAACCTGCTAGCCTACCTAAAAGAAAACCATCTGGAACTAAATAAAGCAAAAACAAAAATAATGTAATTTGAAAAGGCGTCGAAAAAAAAGGAAAACCTGCAATGGCATGTCCATGGCATACAACTTTGGCATGTCCATGGCATACAACTTGAAAAAGTTACGAGTTTCAAGTACTTAGGAATCATATCGAACAACAGTTTAATCGAGCAGCCGATGCAGGAAAGCCTCTATGAGAAGACTGAGGCGCTGGCCACTCAAACTAAAGCAGTAAATAGGAAATATGGCCGCTTTTCATTTATTCCGGTCTTGAACTTTTATAAAGCTAAAGTGGTCCCTGGATTAATTTATGGAGCGGAAGCAATGCCGAACATCCCGGGTCACCTGTGGCAAAAATTAGAAGGCCTGTTTTGGCGCAGCGTTTTGTCTTTACCACAATCGACTCCGGTAGCCTTAATTTGGAGCGAATTAAGTCTTACATCACTGAGCGCAGTGATAGAGCGCAATGCATTAATGCTCTATTGAAAGGTCAACCTTCCCTCACCTCAATTGATCTTTGAAATAATAAAAAGAGAAATGGATGGGGGACACAAGTTGATGCTCACAAAGTGGAGAACAAGGCTCAGGCACTCTTTGGACAATATAGTAAGTTCGGAGGAAGAGTTGGTGAACAACCCAACTAAAGTTCAGAAGAAACTACTGGAACAGGATTAGATCCAAGAGAGAAGAAGCAGTCAAGTATAAGCTCACCAAAGATCTCCCGATCAACACCAAGAAAGTAAATCAAGTATTGCCCTATTTGACAAAACTCCCTGACAAAAGAGTGAGGCAAAGCTACATGCGAATACGCTTGAACCTGATGAACACAAATGAGATCTTTGCCATAAGAGGAATTGCCAGCTCGAATGACTGCAGATTTTCCAAACAAGTGAATCAAGTGGAATCAGTAAGACCTCTTATTCTATCATGTGTGGGAGTGAATGAAGAACGCCCCACCCACCTTGGTAATTTCTTTAAAGATCTCCGCTATTACAGCAAAGAAGATTGGTCGGCCCGTTTAATGAGCGGGGAAAAATCTAGCTGGGTGATAGCTGTGATTGGCTTCTTTAGGGCGATTGGTCTGGACGGGTGCACAGGGTAATTGTGGGAAGAGGAGGCGGCCCTATGATCAACAAATTGCAGCCACTCAGTGGTGCCGCTAGAATTTTACTGTAGACTTAACTAAACCTGTCGGATGAAACCTCAAACACTCCAAATTTTCTGAATGATTCTACTGGAGGAAGGACAGGACATGGCTAAGAGCATTAAAAGGAATGTTCCCTTGTGTTTTTATAAAAATTGTTCGAGGGGATTGGGTCCTCCGACGTATTCCATATCCATGACATATCTATGACATGTAATCACCACAGCTGTGCTGCTTCGGAAACTTTTTTCGGCGTCTGCGTCCTGCGTCGATGACGTTGATGCGCCGTCATCGAGGACCTCCTCCGACGTCTGACGTCATCCGATGTGATAAGTAGGACGCACGACGCCCGTAGCCTCAGTTCCGTTTTTTCCGCGAATGTGTTGCTTCGTGAATCTCGGTTAACGCCTCGACTCTTTGGAGTTCTGTTCTTCTCGGTTCTTTGAACCTGTTCGTTTTTGTGAAAATCCTTCGTGTGAAGAGGTCTTCTACTTCGTCTTCGACCCCGCGTCCGGGCTTCAAGAAGTGCTGGGAGTGTGGGTCCAAGATGTCGGTGACGGACTCGCACGGCGCCTGCCTCTGGTGCCTCGGGGAGGCCCACGACACGGATGACTGTATCGACTGCCAGTCGCTCACGTCCAAAGCCTTACGCAACCGTAAGAAGTTGTTGTCGGTAGGTCGGGTGTCCAAGCCCCGGAAGTCGAAGTCTGCGGGGCTTTCGACGGATGATTCGAGGGGTGACTCTCCGTGACATCGTCGGAAGTCTCGTGTGTCTCCTTTTAGGAGTCGGTCTCGCCACTCCTCAGCCTCTTCGAGGCATACTCGGAAGCGCCGACACCGGTCGTCTTCCAGGTACTCTTCGGAGGACTCTGCCCGGCACGTCGCTTACCCCACCAGCCGTGCGACGGTGGAGGAATGGGCTTCCTTCGGGAAGAAAATGCTGGCGATTCTCGAGTCGCAGGGTACCAAGCCGTCCGCGCCCCCGAGTGGAGTCGATCGTGAGAGGTCGAGAGACACCGCTCGCAAGAGTGGTCGGCACGAGTCACGGGAGAGGTCCCGTTCGGACAAGGAGACTCGTTCTCGACGTACCCGTTCCAGGTCCCGGTCCTCGACGCGTTTGAGACCGTGTGCACCTGTGAGGTCTTCGAGGAAGACATCGACGTCTGAGGCGTCGAGGGCGTCGACAGGCTTTCTCGAGGCTCCGGCTCCGAGGAAGTCGTCGAAGCCGTCGACGCTCAGGTCGTCGAAGGACACGCTCGGGGCTACGGCTTCGAGGGCTGTGTCGACGCCGCCGATGCTGGCGGCGCTGCATCTGATGTCGACGCCGATTTCCTCAATGTCGACGCCGATCCTCTCGGCGCCGATGCCTGTTCTCTCGACGCCGGCGCCGATTCGCTCGACGCCATTGACGCCTTTCGTGTCGGAGGTACCCCGTGGCACGGGGGAACCCCCTAGGAAGGCTCTGGTTAAGAGCAAGCACTCTCGGGTGCCTTCTTTTCGCCACCTGGACTATATTTCAGAGGCGGATGAGGATTCTGATGGCCTGGTTCCTAGTCAGGTTCCAGATGAAATTGTCTCGGGCCATAGTCAGTTTGACGATTTGAGTCAGTCACTGCATGATGCCAGTGGACTGGACACCTCTCCGGAGGTGGAGTTTTGTAGGCCTGAGCCTGGCTCTCATGCCGATTCCTCGTACCGGCGCCTTAAGGCTAGGGTTTCTGAGTACTTGGGATGGTCTGCTCCCCCAGGGGAGTTTGTGCAGGATGATCTAACGGACATCCTTGATGTTGGTCCCCCAACTGACCCGGTACTGCCGTTCCATATGGCTTTACAGCGAAGGGTGATGGTGGCTTGGACTGCTCCGGAGAGTCTCCCGGCGGTGGGCAGATCCTTGTCGCGAAAATACCGTCCAGCCAGTAGCGACCCCAGCTACTTGACCAGGCACCCCACTCCGGAGAGTTTGGTGGTGCAGGCGGCCACGGCAGTACCCTACCATCCCTCCTGATAGGGACGACAAACGTTTTGATGGCTGGGCGAAAAAAGTGTTTTCTTCTGGTGGTATGGCGCTTCAGGCGGCCAACTCCATTTGTGCCTTGTCTCGTTTCACACACACTCTGTGGAACTGTGTTGCGTTAGCGGCTGAACATATTCCCGAAGGGGACGAACGGGATGGTTTCCTTGCTATGGTCCAGGATGGTAAGGATGCCATGTGTGAGTCGTTCAGTCGGGTTTGGACTTAGCTGAATGCGTCAGTAGGTCCATGGCGGCAAACACCGTGATACGCAAGTTTGCGTGGTTGCGGAAGTCAGGGTTTGCTCCTGATGTGCAGTCCCGGCTCCTCAACATGCCCTTTAACGGTCTCTTTGTTGAGCCAGAGCGGGTTCGAGCGGTCGCCGTAGCCCCGTGTGGCCTGTTGCTGAGGCTGCCTCCCTAGCCCCGTTGGGCTCCAGTTAAGCCTCCTGTTTTTATTTTTTGGTGTTAGCGCTCCGTGCGCGTCTGTGTGGTGCCCCCTCCCCCCTCCCTCCCCCTCACTTCCTGGTTCCTCCTTCCCCTCTCCCTTCCCGCCCACACCCCCCTCCCCTTCCTCTCCCCCTGCTTTATATCCCACTCCCTCTGGGCAGCCCCCCTGCCCGGCAGCCCCCTAGGCCAAGGGCCCCTTAGGCAAAGGGTGGCTCCTACAGACTGCGGCTCCCTGTGTGTCTGCAGGTGTCCGCAGGGGACGCCAGGCGCCAGCTCCTCTGCTCTCCGGCCCACCCCTCACCTTGCCCACCTCATCAGCATGATGCCTCGCCCCCCCTTTTCCAATTTATTGGTATACTAGGGTGCTTTTCTCCCCCGCAGGATTCTCAAACTTAGTTGGCCCTGACCTACTCTGCATTGTGTTAAACTAGGGTGCTTTTCTCCCCCCGCAGGATTCTCAAACTTAGGTGGCCCT
This sequence comes from Ambystoma mexicanum, assembly GCF_040938575.1. Lineage (NCBI taxonomy): Eukaryota > Metazoa > Chordata > Amphibia > Caudata > Ambystomatidae > Ambystoma > Ambystoma mexicanum. The sequence goes on along the minus strand of NC_090929.1, from coordinate 1,492,870,618 downwards.
GACCTACTACGCATTACTGCATTGTGTTAAACTAGGGTGTTTTTCTCCCCTCGCAGGATTCTCAAACTTAGTTGGCCCTGACCTACTCTGCATTGTTTTAAACTAGGGTGTTTTTTCTCCCCTCGCAGGATTCTCAAACTTAGTTGGCCCTGACCTACTCTGCATTGTTTTAAACTAGGGTGTTTTTCTCCCCTCGCAGGATTCTCAAACTTAGTTGGCCCTGACCTACTCTGCATTGTTTTAAACTAGGGTGTTTTTTTCTCCCCTCGCAGGATTCTCAAACTTAGGTAGCCCTGACCTACTACGCATTACTGTTTGCTCTGTATTGTGTTAAACTAGTGCCCTCCACTCAATTCCTGTCTGCATACTTGTGTCGTCCGCCTCCCCTCCTACTCCATGGTGCTCTCTATCTCACCTATCTACTCTAACTGCTTCTCTATTGACTATCCTGCTCTCCTCACTAAATCCGGTAGGAAAAAGTTTAAAAAGGACATCCTGGTCTCCAACCCAGGCCTCCCTATCGCTGACACCTACACGAGCGCCTGCTCCAAGGAAACTCTTACTGACATTCTCTTTTTCGTGCCTTCTCCTGACCTATGGACCCTTCACATGGTCGCTGTGCTCTCTCCTTTCTCCTCCTCTCCCATTAATGGTGGCACCCGTTGGGATGTCCTCTTGGCCCCTTTCCACTCCTCTAAGGCCATCATTAATGTCTATGCTAACGGGACCGTCTTGGTCCAAGGCCCTCAGGCCAACCTTCACCTCTTTGATAGGCGCCTCCCACGCCTCATCAACTTCCTCCCCGCTCCCGCTGTCCCCCTTCCTCTGTCCTCGGCTACCTTGCCTCTCCCCTCCCTCCCTGCCCCTTCTCTTGCTCCCTCCTCAACTCCTTCTCTAACACCTCCGCAGGGCATACCTCTGATCTGTACCCCTCCCCGGAAGTATTTCAAAGGTGGCAACCTTCTCCACATTGCCACTCTAAATGCTCGCTCTGCCATCAAGCACTCCTCTGATATCTGTCGCCTTCTTGAGGAACTGGACCTCGACGTCCTCGGTCTCACTGAGACATGGTTCACAGCCAGCTCTGCCACCAGCTTCGACACACTCCTACCTGACGGCTACAAGATCCTCTCCGTGCCCAGGCCTAACCGTTCAGGGGGTGGTGTTGCCCTTATCTTCCCCGAGTGGATTCCTGCCTCTGTCACTCCTACGCAGACCTACTCCTCTTTTGAATGCCTTGTCTGCCGACTCTCTCTCTCTCCTAGCCATTCCCTTACCGTGGCTACTATCTATCGGCCACCTGGTCAAATTTCCTCCTTCCTCTCTGAATGGGCTGACCTCTCCTCCTCACTCCTGTCCTCAACCACCCAACTCCTCTTTCTCGGTGACTTCAACATCCACCTCGATGCCTCCTGTCCCCCCACTGGTCTCTTTCGCGAACTCTGCAACTCTCTCTCACTCTCTATTCTCCCGTCTGGGCCTACCCACTCTGCAGGGCACACTCTTGATGCTCTGATCTCTTCTGACCTTCCCCTCTCCCTCCCTCTCTCCACTCCTCTCCTCTCTCCTGGAGCGATCACTTTCTCCTATCTTCCCACCTCTCCCTCCCTTCCCCACAGGCAAAGCCACCCTCTTCACTGCCACCCACCTTCTCGGTCATCCGACCCATGAAGCGCGTGTCAGTTGAGGCTTTCGCTGCTACCTTCTCGCCCCCTCCTCCCCCCTCGGCTGACTCCCACCCTGACACAGCCCTCTCCATGCTCTATTCCTCTATATCTGATACTCTCGATATCCTTGCCCCCGTCATGAGAATCCGCCTGAAGCCCAAAGCCAAATGTAACTCCTGGTATGACTCGGATCTCGTCACCCTAAAACGCAAGTGCAGGGTGGCAGAGAGGAAATGGCGTGCTTCATGTTCATCCTCTGACAAACTGGCCTGTCGCCTGCTCCAAAGGCAATACCGGCTCTCCGTCCTCACCAAGAAGAGAGCCCTTATCCAAGCCCGCATCTCTGAGGCATCTAACAACTCGGCCGAACTCTTTAAAATCTGCAAGGAGCTGGCCAACCCTGCTGCAGTCTCTACCTCTCCTGTCCCCTCCCAGGCCCTCTGCACTGCACTGGCCTCGCACTTCATCTCAAAAACTCAGGACATCCTGTCCTCGCTCTCCTCCTCTCTCCCCCCTCCCTCTCTTCCCGGCTCTTCCTCCTGCTCTCTTGCAGCCGCCCCTCCGCCCTCCTTCTCTGCTTTTCCACCTTTTTCTGCTGATGAGGTTTCCAGACAAGTCCGATCTATGAAAGCCTCGTCTAAACAGGTTCACCCCTGTTCCTCCAAAACCATCAAGGACCACATCGACTCCCTGGCTCCTGCCCTGTCTGTCTTTTGCAACCACTCATTCGCCTCTGGAGTCTTCCCATCCCCCCTCAAGCACTCCCTTGTGCACCCCCTCCTCAAGAAACCCTCTTCCGACCCCTCCTGCCCGGCCAATTATCGCCCAATCTCCATTACTCCCTTCCTGGGTAAGCTCCTGGAGAAACTGGCCATTTCCCAGCTTAACCTCCATGCTGAATCTGTTGGTAATCTTCATGACCATCAATCCGGCTTCAGAGCGGCTAGAAGCACGGAAACTGCTCTCCTGAACATCCGTGAGGACCTGCTCCTGAACCTCGATTCCAACACTCCCTGTGTTCTCATTCTGCTCGATCTCTCCTCTGCCTTTGACACTGTCAACCATGCCATCCTGCTCAACTGTCTCCGTGATAACCTGGGTATCACTGGTCAGGCTCTGGCATGGCTGACTTCTTTCCTTTCCGGTCGACCCTCCCAGGTCCAAATGGGCTCCTTCCTCTCTGACATCTTTTTCTCCACCTGTGGTGTCCCCCAGGGTTCCAACCTCTCTCCCTGGCTTTTCAACCAGTATCTGGCACTCCTTGCCCACCGCATCGCCGCTCTCTGCCCCTACTTCCAGTGCTATGCCGACGATACCCAGCTCATTTTCAGGCTACCCTCGGCCTCCTCCTCTCCTTCCCTCATCTCCGACTGTCTGTCTGCTATCCAGGAATGGTGTGCCGCCAATGACCTCTGCCTCAACGCCAGTAAGACTGAGATTCTACTCATCGGCACACCCACTCCCTCCTTCCCTGCAGCTCTCTGGCCGGCCTCCCTTGGCCCCCTTCCTGCCCCTACCTGCAAGGCTAAAAACCTCGGGGTCATCTTCGACTCCACACTCTCCTTCTCTCCTCATATATCTGACGTCTCTAAGAAGTCACACTACCAGCTGCACCTCCTCAGAGGTATTCTTCCCTTCCTCTCCTTCCCCCAGAAGCTCACTGTCTCCCGAGCCCTGGTTCTCTCAAGGCTGGACTACTGTAACAGCCTCTATCTTAATCTGCCTGCCTCCACTCTCCGCCCTCTGCAACTTATCCAGAACAGAACTGCAAGACTTGTCCTTGGCCTCAAGCCCAGGGACCGTATCTCTCCAGGACTGAAATCCCTTCACTGGCTCCCAGTGGCTGCGAGGATTAAGTTCAAAACCCTCTGCATTGTCCACAAGGCCTTCTGGGGCCAGGGACCTAAATACCTTCAACTCTCTCTTCCTAAATATCTTCCTTCACGAGCCCTTCGCTCATCCGTCTCCAACTCCCTCATGGTCAGCCGCTTCTCGAAGCAACGAGCTGGGGGTAGATCTCTCTCCGCAGCAGGGGCCTCCCTCTGGAACAGCCTTCCTGCCTCCCTGAAACTTGAGGAGAACCATCTCCGGTTCCGGAAGCACCTCAAAACCTTCCTCTTCGCTTCTGCCTTCTCTCTCCCTCTCCCCTGCTAAACCTGCTTAACCCCCCACTAAATTCAGCACTAAACCTGCATCTGGGCCACTCTCAGCAACCTCGGTCCAGGGCCCAGCCACTCTCCACTTGCACTGCCTCCCTGGCTCCCCTTGCACTTTGGGACTGTCACTGTGCCCTACAGCCCCCTTCCCAGCACTTGCTCTGCACTTACCTCGCACTTGCCACCAGCTGGCCCTTTTTATTTATTAATTATTATTTCTTACGCTACTTACCTTGTACTGCACTTTCCCCCCCACCTCCTCCCCCTGCACTTCCTCCTTTTCCCCTTACCTCTGCACTTGCGCGATCTGAATGACACCTGGCCTAGTAGGATCGTTTGTCTGTCTTCCCCTTGTTTCCCTCCCTCCCTGCCTCGTCGCGCCTTGAAACACTTGTGTATAGGCGCGTTACAAATACCATATCATATCATATCATATCATATCAACACCTTTTTGGCAGCAAGGCTGACGAGAGCCTTGAGAGGTTGCAGACCTCAAAAGCTGCAGCGAAGTTGTTGGGCGCTGCAGTTCGCCAACCTCTGCCTTTTCGTCCTAGGGGACAGCAGTGGAGGGGAGCTGGCAGTCAAAGAGGCCAACGCAGGGGTTCCAGAGGTGGACGACAGGGTACCCGTGGTGCCAAGGCCGCTCGGGCAGTTGCCTCTTTGCCCTCAGGTAACGCCGCAGCCGCTCCCACTCAGTCATGAGGCCATGTCCCATGGTTCGCCGGTTGGGGGAAGGCTGACGCAGCATCTTGTAGAGTGGCAAGCCATTACTTCAGATGTGTGGGTTCTGGAGATCATAACCCACGGCTACTGTCTTCCCTTTCGGCACAGGCCTCGCGACAATCCACCGGGGAACCTCTCTTTGCAGAGTCCGGATCCACTCCTTGCGCAGGAAATTCAAGCCCTGCTGGAGAAAGGCGCCATAGAACTGGTGCCTGTAGCGGAGAGGAACAAGGGATGGTATTCCCCTTATTTTTTGATTTCGAAGAAAGACGGGGGATTGAGACCCATCATGGACTTGCGCAGTTTGAACAAACTCCTCAGGAAGGACAAGTTCAAGATGGTTACTCTCTCTCAAGTCCTCCAGGCCCTTCAGCTTCAGGACTGGTTGGTGTCACTCGACCTCAAGGATGCTTACTTCCATGTGCCGATCCATCCCAAGCACAAGAAGTACCTGAGGTTCGCGGTTGGCGACTCGCACTTTCAGTTTCGGGTCCTGCCGTTCGGATTGACCTCCGCCCCGAGGGTTTTTACCAAGCTCATGGTGGTGGTGGCAGCGCATCTCAGGCAAGGGGGGATTCACGTCTACCCCTACCTGGACGATTGGTTGATCAGGGGGTGCTCTCCCGAGCAAGTCCTGGATCATCTGTCCGTCACCTGCCACTCCCTTCACAGGCTGGGCTTTCTCCCTCAATTTAAAGAAGTCCCATTTGACGCCAACACAGCGGCTCCAGTACATCGGAGCAGTGCTCGACACTTCCCTGGGGCAGTGTTTTCCTCCCCGGGTGAGGGCTCTTCACATTCAGCAGATGGTGCACAAGTTTCAGCATGCCCAGACGCTCCCAGCGTTCGAGTTCTTGAGGTTGCTCGGCCTCATGGCATCCTGCATTCTTCTGGTGCCAGAGGCTCGCCTGCGGATGAGATCTTTGCAGTGGGCACTCAAGACGCAATGGTCGCAGTCCTCCGGCAGGATGTCGGACCCGGTTCAGGTGCCGCCCTCGGTCGCCCGGGACCTTCTGTGGTGGGCCGTTGAAGGCAACTTGATGAAGGGGGCTCCATTTTGGCTTCCCTGGCCGGAGGTGACGATCGTGACGGATGCATCCCTCACGGGATGGGGAGCTCATGCCAACGGGCTGACAGTCAGCGGTCGTTGGTCTCCGTCGGAGTCCAGACTCCATATCAATCTGTTGGAGCTGAGGGCCGTCAGGCTAGCCCTGAAGGCTTTTCTGCCGACTGTGCGAGGAAAGTGTTTCCTGATCCTGACGGACAACACAGTGGCCATGCACTACCTCAACAAAAAGGGGGGGCAGGGTCACTTCCTCATTGCAGGGAGGCGATGCAGCTCGAGATCTGGGCCATCCAGCAGGAGGTTTCGATCTCGGCAGTTCATCTGGCCGGAGACGAAAACGTGACGGCGGACGCTCTGAGCAGGCAGAGCGCGATCTCTCACGAGTGGGAGTTGGCTCAGGAGATTCTCCTGGAGATCTTCGCCCTTTGGGGGACCCCGCAAGTGGATCTCTTTGCCTCCAGTGTCAACCGGAAGTGCGAAAGGTTTTGCTTGCGGGAATTTCCTCCAAAAGGAGCCTTAGGAGACGCGTTCGTGGTGGAGTGGTCATTCCCGCTGCTGTACGCGTTTCCTCCAGTCCCCGTCATCCCGCAAGTGCTGCGGAGGTTACAGAAGTTCAGTTCCCGGATGATCCTCATTGCTCCGGCGTGGGCTCGGAGGACGTGGTACCCGGACCTTCTCGACTTGTCCATCTGCCCTCCACGTCGTCTTCCCTACCGAGACGATCTGCTCTCACGGGAGGGGGGTCAGGTTCTCCATCCAGAGGTCAGATCCCTCAACCTTCACGCTTGGCTTCTGAAAGGTTGAGGTATAAGGATTGGGACCTCCCTGAAGACGTGATGGAGGTGTTGCTTTCGGCCCGAAGGCCAGCAACAAAGTCTCTGTACCGTTGCCGTAAATTCTGCGACTGGTGCAGAGTTCAGAATGTGGATCCTTTTGCATGTGACATCCCCATGGTTCTGTCCTTTTTACTTTCTTTGGCCCACAGGGGCTTGCAAGTGGGTACCATTAAAGGTTACCTGGCGGCGCTGTCCATCTTTAAGCGCTCGTCTGAAGAGTGTTCTTACTTTAAAATCCCTTTAATTTCACAGTTTCTGAAAGGGCTCACTAATGTGTTCCCTCCGTCACCTTTCCTGGTGCCCGGTTGGGATTTAAACCTTGTTCTTAAGTTTCTTATGGGTGCTCCGTTTGAGCCTTTACATTCTTGCCCTTTGAGGCTGTTAACTCTGAAAACTGTGTCTTTAGTTGCGGTTACTTCCGCTCGCAGAGTGAGTGAGTTACAGGCACTTTCAGTTAAGCCACCCTTCACTGTATTTCACAAGGACAGGGTTGTCCTTAGAGTTCGTCCTTCTTTTCTTCCGAAAGTAGTGACGGAATTTAATTTGGCCCAGAAGGTTGTTCTTCCAGCATTCTATCCTCCTCCGCATCCTGGTCAGGCAGAGGAGAGGCCCCATAGGCTTGATCCTAGGAGAGCTCTAAGCTTTTATGTTTCACGTATGTCCCAGGTCAGAGTGGACGATCAACTCTTTATTGGTTACGCTGGAAGGCGTTTGGGGCAAGCTGTGACTTGGATTATTTTGGCCATCTCGTAGTGTTACCGCTTGGCGGATAAGGACCCACCGGCTGGCTTGCGGGCCCATTCTACCAGGGGTATGGCTGCATCTACTGCCCTGCAGAGGGGTGTTCCTATTAGCAACATCTGTGATGCAGCCACCTGGGCTTCAGTACATACATTTGTACGTCACTATTCCCTCGATTCAATCCGAGGACAGGATCTGGCCTTTGGCAAGGCGGTCCTTTGCTCTGCTATTTGATTGGCTATTCTAAATTTTGATTCTAAATTCTTTCCCTCCTCCTTGCTCTGGTACTGCTTTGGGAGTCTGTCATAGATATGGAATACGTCGGAGGACCGAATCCCCTCGAAGAACAAGTTACTTTCTTACCTGGTAACGTTCTTTCGATGGGATGGTCCGACGACGTATTCCATATCGCTCCCGCCCTGCCTTCCCCGCTGCAGAATTTCTTTTGCGATTGCAGCTTACGTTCCGCAAGGCTTTGTGTCTGACTGGCAGTTGACTAATGTCACACGTTCTGGGGGAAAAAACTACAACTGAGGCTACGGCGTCGTGCGTCCTACTTATCACATCGGATGACGTCAGACGTCGGAGGAGGTCCTCGACGACGGCGCATCAACGTCATCGACGCAGAACGCAGACGCCGAAAAAAGTTTCCGAAGCAGCACAGCTGTGGTGATTACATGTCATAGATATGTCATAGATATGGAATACGTCGTCGGACCATCCCATCGAAAGAACGTTACCAGGTAAGAAAGTAACTTGTTCTTTTATACAATTAAATAAAATAAAAAATAAAAATCACCTGGTCTGCAGCTAGTACTATTCCAAATGTGAAGAGTACTGTTAGTAGCATTATGTCAAATGTGCAACCTTTACTATCACAGACTACAAACATGAATGTTTTACTTAGTATCACTACTACTAGTACCATTTAAACAGTGGCAAGTCCTCTCATTCTGAAAAAAAACATACAAACATTATACAACTGCTGTTTCTATAAAAGAAAGTCATATTTCAAGTGTGACAACTTCTCGTACCTTGAAAAAAAAATCCTCAAAACGAATACTATTAAAGTAGTTTTTCAAACGTCAGTACAAGTGTTGTCCACAAAAAGCACTTGGACAAATTTCAAATTACTAGTACTTCTTCTGGTTCTACATGTCAACCTGCATCACAACTAAATGTCCCCACCAGTGACATCAATAGATCCATTTTAAGTGGAAAACTAAGATCTTGGGTTTGGGACTACTTTGAGATTCCTCACCTGGATGATGTCTGAAATGTGACTGAAGTCATCTGCAACATCTGCAAATCACATTTAAGAAAATGAAATTGGGGGAATTCTTCAATGATGTCACATATGTGTAATAGGCCTGAGCACATATATTTAAACAATGTTTATGAAAATAAAACAAATGAAGGCAGTAAAATTAACAAGGCCAGTTGAACCGTCATCACCACAACTGAAATACCTAGTAGGAAAAGGAAACATGTAAAAAAAGAAACAGTACCAAAATGTAAAAAACCTGTACCTTCAAAAATTCTTAAAACCTATCAAAGTGGTGATTTGGTTGTACTCCCAACTTTACCAGCCATTGATGCAGATTACCTTGATTCTTTTTTATGACGTATAAAATGTGGAACTATTATTGCAGTAGTACAAATGAAGGCTGCTTCTTGTTTGCAAAAATGAAAGTACCACCAACTATGACATACTTTCAAAAAGTAATATGCTAAGTATAGAGCACACTGTAAATAATAAATATTGTATCAATATATTTGTACTTCAGCATCTTTATTTTAAAATAAAATATTTATGTTGCAACCTCTTTTATTTACCCTTTCGATAATTTTGTAATTTGTGTACCTCTGCACATTTTGTAAAATGTTCTTATGTGAAATTGACACGTGTTTACAAGATTTATCTTTGTTGCTACTTTCTTTAAAAATGTTGTGATGTATAGCACAACTGTTATTTTCATAAAGTTCAGTTATAAAAAAGAAAAAAATTCACATATTTTTGTTTCATAGTTTTTCTACAAATAACTATATTCCAATAAAATTCTTTCAACTCCAGGAACTGTATGTAAAAAAGTAAACATACATACATTTATTATAAGCATACATATTCAATGTATAACTGATAAATACATTTTACGTGTTGGTCGTACGTTTCTTCAAAATATTCTTACTGTACGCAAAATAAAGGATTTTCATTATACAAATAAATTAGCAATCATATAATTGCTAACTACTACTTCAATTAACCATATGAAATATAACTAAGTTTAAAAAGAAAATCAAACCAAACCAACCAAACCATCTGTGTACTATTAAAATAAGATAAAGCAAATAATGTAAATACGTGTGTGATACATATAATTAAAACTTAAGTACATTTTGGTGACTCTATCCAATTAAAAATACATTTGTATGCTACATCAAATTGTAAATATCACAACAAAACAATATGTACAAGTTCATTGTATGTTAGCATACAGCAATGTATTTTTAATTGTAAACTACAAAATATTTAAATAAACATGCATCACGTTACTTAACAAAAAGAGTCATGTTACCTTTAGAAAATTGTCGGTAATTAATCAGGGAAAAAATTAACACATCTCAATATTTTATAGAACAATACACATCAAATATTAAACGTATACAATTTGTAAAAAAAACAGAACAAATACAACCAACTATCGTACATTACAAAATAATTGTAACACTGCAATCCGTCAAGTCCGTATATTAAAACTTATGTTGTACAAAACACATACTTACGCTATAATAAGCGTTGCTTTGGTAAATGTAAATCATTTATCATATAAAACTAACGTCATTTCAACAACTTCGCATTATATTCTAAATAGTTAAACATGGACAGCATAAACAATGGTAATTAACAAACACCCCATATAAAAAATAAAAATCAGCTAACACTGCACCACGTCATAAAATGCATAAAATTAACATTCCATAAATACAGCATTAATATCTAAAACTGTTTAATAGTATACTGTTAAAGTAATATAAGTATTACACATAAATATTAAAATCAAGAAATGCTAAATACCTTCATATGATATATGTCATGCCAATACCAACCGCTTCAAAAGTTCAAATGCATAGAAAATGTAGCACCTAAAACTCACTGGGACTCATTACGAGGTTGGATGTAGCCTTACCTCCAAACCCAACCCGGTAATTGGCCTTTCGCGGGTGCCAGGCCTGGTACATCCCCATTCCCATTGAGCCCTAGAGGGCTCAATGGGATTGGGGATGGTGGTAGCACTGGTACCATTAATAACGGTACCGGTGCTACCATCATGTTCTGCTCACGGGTGCCGGTACGGCCACCAGGTCAGACCTGGTGGCTGCCAGGGCACCCACGAGCAGAACTCCTAGTATGGCGGCACGGTAGCAACGGTGCCGGTAGCGATACCAGCACCGTTGTTGCCTTACCGCCATACTTGTAATGAGGCCCACTGTATAAAACCACCTTCTTTTAAAAGACACACCTACACATGAATCTAATTTGTTCTTAAAACCCCTTTTGTTAAATGGAATCTTCTAGAACATTTCCAATCACATGATTTGCAAAACAGTTTTAGTTTTGTTTTAAAAAAACAAACATGTTCTTCCTAAACCAATAAAAAAATATTATTTCAATGCCAGTACATTTTCCTACACTCTTACCTATTGGTTACATGCTTCTTGATATGATGTGATATGGCATTTATAACATGCCTATACACAAGTGTTTCAAGGCGCAATGAGGCAAAGGAGGAGAGACAGAGGGAAGACAGAGACAATGATCCTACTAAGCCAGGTGACATTTGGATCGCGTAAGTGCAGGGGGGGAGGGGACAAGTGCAGGGGAGAAGGGGGAAGGGGCAGTGCATTACAAAGGATAACAGTAAAATAAATAAAGACCATGAATAAAAGTGCAGCCGGCTAGTGGCAAGTGTAAGGGTAAGTGCAGACATCAGGTGTCAAGTGCTAGTAGGGGCTCTAGGGATATAGAAACTGTCCCCAAGTGCAAGGGTTGCCAGGGGGGGCAGTGCAGGTGTGCAACTGGTGGGGGCCGGGGCCCGAGATCAGAGGGTAGCCAGGTAACCAGTGTAGTTTCAGATTCCGCCAGGAGAATCAGCATGGGAGAGGAGGAGAGAAAGCAGAAGCAAAGAGAAAGGTCTTGAGGTGCTTCCAGAACCAAAGGTGGTTCTCCTAAAGTTTCAGCATGGCAGGGAGACTGTTTCAGAGGGAGGACCCAGCAGAAGAAAGAGATCTACCACCAACTCGCTGCTTGGAGAAGCGACTCACCCTGAGGGAGTTGGAGGCAGATGAGCGAAGAGCTCGATTAGGAAGAGAAAGTTGAAGGTATTGAGGACCCAGGACTCGGAAGGCCTTGTGGACAATGCAGAGGGTTTTGAACTTAATCCTTGCCGCCACTGGGAGCCACTGCAGTGATTTAACTCCTGGAGAGATACGATCCCTGGGCTCTAGGCCAAGGACAAGTTTTGCAGTCCTATTTTGGATGAGTTGTAGAGGGCAGAGATTAGAGGTAGTCAGAATTAGAAAGAGGCTGTTGCAGTAGTCCAGCCTAGAGAGAACCAGAGCTCTGGAGACAGTGTGCTTCTGGGGGAAGGAGAGGAAAGGAAGATACCTCTGAGGAGGTGCAGCTGGTAGTGTGACTTCTTAGAGACGTCAGAGATGTGAGGAGTGAAGGAAAGCGTGGAGTTGAAGAGGACATCAAGGTTTTTAGCCTCACAGGTGGGAGCAGCAAAAGGGCTAAGAGAGGCCGGCCAGAGAGTGACAGGAAAGGAAGTTGCAGGTTGCCGATGAGGAGAATCTCGGTCTTACTGGCATTAAGACAGAAATCATTGGCGGCACACCACTCCTGGATGGCGGACAGACAGTTGGAGATGAGAGAAGGAGAAGAGGTGGCTGCAGGCAGCCTGAAAATTAGCTAAGTGTCATCCGCATAAACTGAAAGTTGGGGCAGAGAGCGACAATGCGGTGGGCAAGAATTGCCAGGTATTGGTTGAACAGCCAGGGAGAGAGGTTAGACCCCTTGGAAACACCACAGGTAGAGATAGAGATAGAGGAGAGGAAGGACCCAAGTTGGATCTGGTAGGGTCGATCGGAGAGTAAAGAGGACAGCCGAGCCAGGGCCTGATCAGTAATACCCAGGTTATCAGAGAAGGTTGAGCAGAATGGCATGGTTGACAGTGTCAAAGGCAGAAGAGAGATCAAGTAAGATGAGGATATAGGGGGTGTTGGAATCAAAGTTGGAGAGCAGGTCTTCACGGATGTTCAGGAGAGCAGTTTCCATGCTTCTGGAAGCTCTGAAGCCAGACTGATGTTCATGGAGACATCCAACAGACTCAGAGTGAAGATTAAGCTGGGAGATGGCCAGCTTTTCCAGGAGTTTGCCCCGGAAAGGAGTGATGGAGATCAGATGATAGTTAGCCAGGCAGGAAGGGTCGGCAGAGGTTTTCTTAAGAAGAGGGTGCACAAGGGAGTGCTTCGGGGGGGGGGGGTTAGGCACCAGTGTTGAAGGAGTGGTTGCAGTAATCAGCCAGAGCAGGAGCCAGGGTGTCAATGTGATCCTTGATGGTTTTGGAGGAACAAGGGTGAACCTGGTTTGACACGACTTTCATAGATCAGACTTGTCTAGAAACCTTGTCTGAGGAGAACAGGGGAAAGGCAGAGAAGGAGGGAGGAGAGGTGGCTGAAGAAGGGTCAAAGGAAAAGCAGGAAGGAGACAGAGGAGGAGAGGAAGAGAGAGAGGACAGTTAAATGTTACTTAATATTAAAACCTCTTTCTGCAAAAACTGTGACTCTGTAATATATTCTATCATCATTACAAGGCAGCCTTCTTTGATATGATGGGTTATTTATAATGCGCTTAATACCCAGAGGTTTCTGAGCGCGGACCCAGGGATCGAACCTGTGTTGCTCATGTCATCTTGCTTCCAAGGTGAGCATGTTGCCACTGAGCTATCCTCCCGAGACTTTGATGAAAATGTTTGATCTATCACTCCAAGTCCACGTGTAAGGTAATTTTTAAATTATATATTAATAATGTTTGTTTCATTCAATAATTAATAACGCACTTAAAATGTATTTTATACATAACTTATTCAACATACTGTACTTAATGTAAACGTAATTGTATATTCCTGCACTTGTACATAAAGTGTAAAAATGTACATTAAATAACATTCAGCATGCAAACTATTAACGCTACATTTAAACCTCAAAAAAGTGTAAAGTTCTAGTTCAAAGTATGAAAATACTAATCTACATATTTACATTAAAAATGGTATGTAAAAATATGACAACCTAACAAACATTTTTTTTTAATTCTGTTTATTGATTTTCCAGCATTCAGCATACACACATTGTCATAAGAAGAAAGCAAACAATATTTTATAACATCAGGGTGCCTATGGGTCACTCCTCCTCTCTTATTGAAGGTACATACATTACATTAATGTTGGTATCCTCCCGCAAGAGATATTAGTTATTTTCCCCGTGGTAATAGCATAAAAAGAATCTAATCCCATACCCCTCGGCCAACCGGGCCTACCCCTCCCCCCACCCGCTATTTACCCGTGTTCACACTCAGTTGTTAGGGCATGTCATTCTGGATAAAGGCTATGTATGGATGTCGCTATGGATATTGAGTGCATGCCATCGTGTATGAGGATAATGGGGCTACAGTAAGGATGCATCACCAATCGGGTATGGGGTCCATTGAGCTATCGGTGGCACCCCGGGTGGTGGGGGGTGGAATCATACATCTTTAGTCTTCACAATATTCCTATATGAATGGGTCTATTAGTTCCCAGAGCTTGTCTTCCAGTGAGTTGCTGCCGGGGTTCCGTCGTTTATATGCGGCCTATTCCAGTGTGCAGATGCTGGCTAGTAGACCTGTCCATTGTGATATGGAGGGTGGAGAGGGCGCTCTCCAGTATATGACTAAACGTCTGCAGGCGGTGAAAAGCATGATGCCTATGACCCTGCAAATGAGTGTGTCAGAGTATCGAGTCTCTGTGGCCGGGCCCCAAAAGCATAGTATTGGGAGATAAAGATATGTTAGATTCTGGGAAGCTTGAGATCTCCTGTTTATATATTCATTGCCAGTACATCTTCAGTTTTGGACCGGACCATAATGAAAGCCCCATAGTGTCCATGTCTGCACATCCACGCCAACAGTGAGGGAGGATATCGGACCCTATGCAGTCCGGCCGGGGTGTATTATGTGCGCTGAATTATCTTAAATTGGATTTCCCTATTTCTAATATTCACAGAGGTCCCTGGTATGGCTGAAAAGTCATCATACACGTCCCCAACGTCTACGGTGAGGCCGAGGTTGGTGGACCAGGTCATCGCCAGAGCGCTGTTCCCATCTACATTGTTCAGGATGCTCGTAGTATAAAAGGTGCGGAGACGGGGGTGTTCGTCTTGTTGCTGTTCCAATACCAGTTCACATGGGGCTGGGAGAGTTTGATGGGAAGTGTCAGTGTTGTATTGTAGATTTACAGCATGGAGCGTCCTATACTGTAGCCAATGTCCGGCCTTGAGATCCAGCAGTTGACGACCGGCCTGGAATGGCATTATTTGGGGGCCTTCGCATAGGTCCATAATCCTAACCTGTGACCACACTACATCTTGTTGAGGGTGGAGCCTAGGCTTCCCACGATTGCCATCAGTGTACCTACGCTCATCCATGTGGGTGCAACTTTGACGTCAATTCCCTATTGGGAGTGTAATTTGTCCCATTGTGTTAGTGTCTGGCCCAATATTGGATGAGATTTGATATGGGATGGGAGGCGAGTCGGAAGAGTGGCTAGGATTTCGATGGGAGTCTGTGGGGTCATCATCAGGGTTAGTTCTATTCCTTTCCAGCTTGTGGTGTCTCCCGCATTCAGCCACCTTTTTGCCCAGCAGATCTGTGCGGCCTGGTAGTAGCTCCTCCAAGCCCCAGTCTGCTTTGTTGGGTGTCAGAATAGGTGTCCGCATGCACGCTTTTTTCCCTTGCTATATAAACGTGGAGATGGCAGTGTCCAGCTCTTTGTAGAGTTTAGAGAAGGAGTTACACGGGAGCATCATTGTCAGGTTAATAAGCTTGGGCATAGAATTCACCTTTATTGCGTTTATTCAGCCTGTTAAGGATAGGGGTAGCATTCCCTCTCCCAATACATGGCAAAATAGCCCCATGCATGGGTCTGCTGGGTGCAGGCAGATTGGACTGCATTCATTCCATAGTCCCTCTACTGATGGGCATGATCTCATAGTGGTCTGACGAAACACTATACTCATGTTGATTTGTTTCCTGGAACTCCCCACGCTGCAGAGATCGCCTACTGGGAAGTGTTCCGCTTGGCATTGTTGATAGTGTTAGCATCAATGTCAGTCTAAATATGATTGTCATTATCGAAGGGGAGTCAATGTGGCCGCAGGAGCTAGAGCCCCAGACATACCTGTGCGTTAGTGTCTCTTTCTGAACGTCAGCGCCGGTCAGGATGGGAACAGGTGACTCTGTGATGTTCCGGTGAGTTCTCCATTGCACGTCCAGGGCACACCAGCGGTGGTCATACTTGTGGGACCTGCTTACCAGTGTGTAGGGGTTGATTTACTTGACTGCTGTTCATCTGAAGGTAGCATGTTCATTTCAAGGCCTCCTTCCACAAGTGATCTGGGCCCCAGGGGCTCCTCCCAGCCCGTTGGTGTCTACCTTTGTTACAGGAGTATCTCTGGTTCGGCATTGGCAGAGACAGTGGTGCCTGTGCCCCCTGTGGCCCTGTTTGTGGAAAATCCACTCTGACGAGATTCTGCCATTGCAGGAAGTGCCAGGCATCCTTCCGCATCCTCAAACGAGTGCCATTGGTGGTTGAGCTGGATACACCACACCGCTGGGAATATAAGATAGTGCCTATGTTCTTTCCCTTTGAGCACTTCAAATATAGGGTTGAAGCCTTTCCGGCGGCAGGAAACCTCTGCAGAATAGTCATTGAAAAGGCATATCAGGGCCGATTTCCTGTATGCTTTCAGAATGGCCAGCTTGTGTTGGAAATTCAGACGCCATAGCATTATCACTATAAGTCGCTCGCATGCAGCTGGTTTAGGGGTCGGTGCCCGCTGGATTCTCTCGATGATATAGTACCAGGGATTATCTATGTGGAGCACATCCTGTAAGAATTTGTATATAAAGGTCTCGAGGTCTGGGACCTCTGCATTTTCTGGCAGGATGACCATCCTGAGATTGTTGCGTCTCTGTCTATTTTCTTGGTCCTCCAGTTTAGCACCTAGGCGCTGCACTTCCCGTATAACTCCGTCCAGCTCCGTCAAAGTGGTTTCGTGATTTTCCTCCAGCGAGCTAATGTGCTGCTCATTGTCTGTCATCCACTCCGCCTGTGCATTCAATCTCCTCTGGACATCTTGAGTGTCATGTTAGATATCTGGGACCGTTGTATTGGTCTCTTGAGTCCATTGGCCTATGATATTCATCTCTGCCAGAATGGCCTGAAGTTGTGCCAGAATATCTATTGTTGTTTTGTGCCGTGCAGATCGGCGTGGTAGGGTGACAATGTTGACGGTATTTGTCGATGTAAGTGAGATAGTCGAAGACGCGCCCGGATGCGCCGGTAGCATATCACTGAGGTCACGTGTGTATGCAGTTCATGTAGACCCCTACACCTGGAACACCGTCCCAGATCCAGGTGTGGGCGCGATATTGGGCGGAGGGCGGCGTTATTAAGTGTTGGTCCGCTATGTTGAGGGCGTACCGGGGCCTGTTGCAGCAGAGCCGGTGTGTAGATGGTGGTAGTTGAAGGATGGCGCTAGCCGCGTGCCCGTAAGAGCCTTAGAAGCGGTTAATGGTACACCTGCCGCCATTCCGCTGTTCCGGCATGGTGTTGCACCCCCGTCCATGGGGCTGGCGTGCTGTACCCACTGGGGGGCATGGGGCTACCATGCACTTGGCCGCCCCCAGTTCCTAAATCTCCTGATCCACCCAGTATAGTTGGGGCCATCTGTGCCCCCTGATGGCACACAATGGCCCAGGTTGGCTGCCTCAGGAACCAGACCACCCCTGGGCGCAGGGCCCGCTCCTCCCCCCATTTACCTCTGGATAGATGTTTTGTTGTCCCCATAGGGTGTAGTCCCAGGGAGAGTCACTGATGCAGCTCAGTCGTTATTCTCGTAGCAGGAGCGCTGTACTAGTGTGCATTTCCACGTGGCCGGCAGTTTACAGGTGCAGCATGCAGAAGCCACTACAAGTCCCTGCAGCGGGGCTGGCTTATCGTTACCTCGCCAGTGCATACTACTGCAGAGGGAGCGGTGGCGGTGTCTCCGGTGTCTCATTGAAGGTGGGGTAGCTGGGGAGAAAGAACAAGACAGCGCACAAGCCGTTGAGCCACTCGTTCTCCGTGGTGAGCCCCAGAGTCAGCACAGAGGCATCCTGCATCGTCCCTCTCTTCAGTTCAAACTTGGGCTCATCCACAGCTCTGGGAATGTGGCTTTCTTTTGTGGCATTGTGAGGGTGTATGCTCCACCGCCGAGATGAGAATCAGCGTCTTCCGTGGGTGGCCCACCTCCGATTCATGTTCGGATGCAAGCCTGTCAGTGATTGCCGCTACGAGTTGTGAGCGCCAACACCGTGCTCTGGCTTGAGCGTCCCTCCCTTACCGAGGCGGTCATATCTCTGGGGCTGGGGGTTCCCAGCTGTTGATTCTTGCGTTGGAGGTTCCTGAGTCATTCACCTTCATGTTGGTCCCAAAATCTGAGGTCTGCAGAGGGAGAGAGTTGCAGCATTCCTCCAGCATTGTCGGAGATTCAGCAGCCCGTGGCCATCTTGCTCGGGCTCTCGAACGCCCCCACAACCTAACAAACTTTATATGGAAACACATCACATGCATGCACATATTTGTTATTTGAATTTACAATTGTATTCCTGCACGTAAATAACTAATACATACAATAAACCTTTTGTGTCGTAATTCCAAAATGTAGGTAGTTAATAACATTACCACACATTATGTACAAAGTTATTTCTGTAATTTGCAAGGGTTTTCCTGATACTACACATCTAATTCATAAATCTGTAATTTTGTATCAAAAGTCAAAGAATGTAGCATTGTTAATAACCTCACCACACATTACCTGCAACTTAATCTTTGTAATGTTAATATACGAGGGTATTCCTGACACTAAAAATCCAATACATACATAAGTCATTTTGTATAGTTTCTAAATACATCAAGATATAGTTTGTTGCTAAACATATTTGAAAAACGTATATAACATTGTACTATATGTTTTTTGTTAAAATAATTTAGTTTTACAATCAGATTACAACTTTGAAAAAACCTCAAAAGTCTAGAACAATTGCCTGTACAAAATATTACACATTAAAGAAAAAATTATGTTTTGAAAAATATAACCCATTCAACACTGAAAACAACAAAATAAAAAAAATCTTAAATAATGCACAACCACAAGAAAAAAAACATGAAAAATGTAAAAAACAATCAAATACAATACTAAAGAAAAAAAGAAAATGCAAAGATTAATGTTTAGCTTTTCAAAAACATATACAATACAAAAACATATGTTTTTAGCGTAATGAGCTAAAATCAATACAAGGTTAATAAAACAAGTTCAAATTCCCACAGGAACACGAGGATTCATAGCAACAAAAAAAATGACATTAAAAATGTTGTAGACAAAGCATTAGCTATTCAAAAGTAGTTATTTAAGCACACAGTAAATGGTCAAAAGGAATTTACTATTTTCCTTTGCAAGTGTTTACGTAACATTAAAAAAATAACAATGTTCAACATTTCTAAAATAATGTCTTTGGTGTAATTATACATACTTCCTCTTTAGAATGTAATTTTGCTGAAGAAATATACATAGTAAATGTATAAATGGAAACATTCATTATTAAATTGAAGTTGAAAGTCATGCAACAAAACAAAAACAACCAAATACAAGTAAAAAAGTACCACAAGTCAATCAAGTACTTAGAAATGTGTTGTCCAAAATTCACACTTAAAATGTTTTTTGAAAACTATTGTCGAAGAAAAAACAGAGGCACAATTCAACTTTTGCAACAAAAGACTCTTGGTATATGAGAGAATGTAGCAGATTATGAGGAGATCATAGTTCATGTTTTTCTGGAAATCATTGCAATAGTACATTTCATCACATTTGCTTGCTTGGTGCACATAATTCAGCCTCACTTTTAAAAGTACAACAGTGAATGGAATTGCAAAGTGTTCTAAATCTTGTAGACCTTTCCAGTGATGTATAAGACCGATATTTCGGAATAAAGCATTTCCAAGAAACAAATAAAAACAGTAACATAAGTATTGATTTACAACACCAATGCAATGCTCAAAGTTGTTTAAATATTTATTTTTATTGGCATTTCAATTTTTACAAACAATAAACATAACCCCTGCCCCTCACATCCCACCCATATCCCGCCCGACCCTTTCCCTCTACTCCCACTGCAATCGTATAATGTCCACCAAGAAGCAAAGCCTATGCAATACCTAGAATTCGTAATTTGTGTGGGCATAGTGAGACAGCATAATGTTGAAACTTGGGATTGCCTTTCTGCCTTGTCCAAAATTTGTTCAACTAGGTTGGTTATCTGGCAGGCATGCTTATTCTTTGGATGGTCCTGTTTGGGAAGCCAAAGTAGTTCTGCAATCTGCGGTACGCAAATTGCTTTCTCCATGCTGGCGCAGATTTTCTTGGACTACAGGGAGAACCATTCTTTCAGCACCTGTACGTGCCTGATAGTATTTCACGAAATTGGGGAGTCCCAGCCCCCCATATTTGTTGGAGTCTTTCATTGCCACCCATGGGGTCTTATTGTTCCAAATAAATTTAGATATCATGCTGTGCAGCTCCCTGAAAAATATTTGTGGAACAGGTATATGTAGAGCCTGGAATAAATATAACACCTCAGGTAATATTGACATTTTCACTGCATTTATTCGCCCCAGCCACCGCAAAAGAAGGTGTCAAAGTTCTAAAAGAACAGGAGGAAAATTGACTCTATACATCGACTGTAACAAATTGGTT
The DNA here is from genome assembly GCF_040938575.1 of Ambystoma mexicanum. NCBI lineage: Eukaryota > Metazoa > Chordata > Amphibia > Caudata > Ambystomatidae > Ambystoma > Ambystoma mexicanum. The sequence goes on along the minus strand of NC_090929.1, from coordinate 1,492,850,322 downwards.
AATTAGACTCCTAGTAGTCTAATTTTATCTGTGGCCCACGTGAAATTGGTATTTGCAGAAACTTGAGATACCTGAAGGGGAGTGAGTGATAAATTCAATATTTCAGATTTAGCAGTATTTAGTTGTAAACCTGCCACTTTACCAAACTCCTCCAATTCCCAAGTAACTCTTAGCAGTGACTCCACCGGTTCTGTAACTGTGACCAACATATCATCAGTATAAGCCATCATTTTGTGATCTCCTGTCCCAAATGGTATCCCATGTATTTGATCCGTTTGTCTAATTTTACATAAGACGGGTTCCAACTGTATTGCATACAAAAGGGGGACAGTGGACAGCTTTGTACCATGCTGTTGTATAATAGGAGTAGGTAACTGACCATTTATCGATAACCTTATTTTAGGGTCAATATAGTTGACGCGTATCATATTCATAAAATTAGTGCCAAATCCCATCCCCTCTAAAATTTTAAACAAGAATGACCACTCTACTGTCAAACGCTTTCTCTGCGTCTAGTGACAGGAAGTGTACTGACTGGCGCCTCTTAGTGTTTTTTTTAAATCAAATTTCATGCCTTTCTTATGTTATCATGGGTTTGTCCATATTTAATAAATCCATAGTGATCGGGATGAATCAAAGTCGGTAAAATATCCACTAATTTATTGGCCAAAATGTTCGTATACATTTTTGCGTCAATATTGATCAAAACAATAGGTCTATAGGATGCTATGTGTTCTTTATTCGCTTTGGGCAAGAGGATAATTTTAGTTTCCTCCGTTGATGCCATTATATGACCAGTTTCCTTAAATTAATTATATAATATTTTCAATTTAGGGGCCAGTATCGGTTGAAATGTTTTATAGAATTGGGCTGAGTACCCAACCGGGGCAGGAGCCTTATTTAAGTGGAGATCGCAAATCACCTGTGAAATTTCCTCTGTAGTTACTACTTGTTCCAGAAGTTCACACGCCTGGGGTGTAATCCTCGCAAGCCTAACCAATTGTAGGTATGTATCATGAGCCTTAGTGTCTGGATTATCTGATTTATATAGTTTGGAATAAAATTCCACAAATTGTGAGAGTATCTGTGAGGTTGTTGTAACTAAATCCCCATGAGTATCCTTCAGACCCAAGATTGGGTGCGATGCCTGTGTTTGACTCAACTTTCTGGCCAGCAAGCGGTCGGCTTTGTTTGCCTTTATATAATATCTTTGTTTAGCGTACAGTAGACCTTTTTCTGCTTTTGTTGTTTGCATAAGCTGTAATCTCCCTTTATATTTCTATATGCCTTATGTCTGCGAGCCCCTTCTGAAATAAGTTCCCTCCGGAAAGTAGTCAAATTTCCATATGCCTTCTGTCTGTTAGCCCCTTCTGAAATAAGTTCACCCCGGAAAGTAGCCTTAAAGGCGTCCCATAGTGTGTTCATTGCGATATACCCTGTAATTCGTAAAATTCCTCTAGCTTTCACCTTATTTTCTTCCTTACCTCAACGTCTCAAAAGAATTCCAAAGGGCAAGCCCAGGAACAAATCCTCGTTGTCGTGCCCGGAGGGATGATCTCCACTCCCAGTGGCATATGGTCCGATAATTCGATCGGATGATCCTCTATTTTTGTAGCCCAACCCAGAAGCAAGGATGATGACTAAATATAGTGAAAGTGATTTATGAACATGGGAGTAATGTGAGCATCCTTTCTCAGTCCCTTTCATTGTTACCCAAACAACGAAGAGCGCTAACTGCTCGACTTTCCGTAGTAACCCCTGTGAGGGGGGAGGGTGTCCATATTGGGTTCTCGTGCTTCTGTACCTACCGAGGTCCCATGCCAAATTAAAATCCCCAAATATCAACCTTTCTCCTACCATATACCTTTCCACTTCCGCCAACGTCTTCTTCAAAAACCCATCTTGACCGGTGTTTGGGGCGTAAACTTATACCAGGGTTACCTTTGTTGATTCTATTTTAGCTATGATAAATAAATATCAGCCCTCTGTGTCTTCCTTTGTAGTGATTAATTTAAATGGGACCTCCTTCCTAATAGCTATTAAAACACCTGCCGTTTTCTTCTGGGCATTGGCTTGAATGATAGTAGGACAGTGTTTTATGTACAGTCGGGCCCTGTCATGTTGTTTTATATGGGTTTACTGTAGTGTTAAAACGTCTGGCCAATAGCCCATTAGGAACGCATCTAATTTCTTACGTTTAACTGGGGTGTTAAGACCCTGTATTTTAAGTGATAAACACTTGAAAGTTTAAAAATTATAATTGTCATTTGTAAACTTTGCCCTGGTCTCAGACCTTGCTCCGAGGTCATATATCCTTAAACCAATGCCGTGATTCCCCACCCTCAACCCCAAATATTGAACCAGCCCCCCCAACAAGTTTAACATTATTCCCCCTTAAAACCAGCCCCCATGCCCCTGTGTACCTAAAGTACCTTCTACCATTGCTCCTCCGCCTTGGATCATCACTTCCACCAGGGACCCCAGTAGGGTATCCTAACAGCCTCTTCACCTAAACACCACTGATTCCAAGTTGGAGTTACTTGTCCCAAATCCCTAATTACATAGCTTGTCTGGCACCAGACCCATCCATTTCCCCTTCCGACTCCTGGTTGATATTACTTGGTGGGCGTAGTCTGCAGGCCTTTAAGTCGAGGATTCCACTGGGTTCAGCTTGGATCTCTGATTTGTGTGTCCCCAATGTCCCAGCTTGGTTTTTCACATGAAAATCCAGATGTAAGGTCACTCCTTTGTGTCTGTTGAGCCTGAGCAGTATCTCCTTTGTCCTCTTCAATCTTTAGCAGCTCCATGCCTTCTTCCCGGGAGATGACCCTGTGTTGCCTCCCGTCTATTGCAAACGTCAAATCAGACAGAAATGTCCATCCATACTTGATCTTTCTGATTTGCAGTGTTTCTACCACTGTTCGCATTTCTATGAACTTCTGAGGAGTAAGTGGGGAAAGATCTTGAAATAATTGTATAGCGGAGCCATAGTAGGTTATACGGTCAACTTGCCTGGCTGCCGTCAATATCTGTTCCTTTTGTAGATAGTCCCTGCATGCCACCAGCACATCCCTTGGGCACGTTACAGGACCATATCATTTTGGGCCCACCCTATGGATGCGGTCTAATGATACTGTCCCTTCTTCTTCTAGTCCCAATAACTCTTTAAAAATAGAGATAATTGCTTCTTTCAAATCTGGGTCCCCGACAGTTTCCGAAAGGTTTCTTACTCGGATATTTGCCCTGGCGACCTGTTCTCTAGGTCTTCACACTGGATCTCTAAATTGTGAGTGGTTCTTGCCAGTTGATCCTCTAGTTCCTCTGATTGCCTACTGTTCTTGTATCGCCCTTTCATTTGTGTTTGTAGGTTTGCCTAGATCCCTTAAATCTTTCTTAAAGTCAGTGATAATTTGCTTTATCTCTAATGTAAATGCCATAAATTTCGTTTGGAATGACACAGTAAATGAACTTTGAAAATCTTGAAAGCTCTTGGCGAAATCTTCTTTGGCTTCAGCCATTGCCAGTGGGGAGATTATTGGCGAAATAGAAGTGCTAGATTGTTGCGACCTGGAGGTTCTGGCCCAAATGTCCTGCAATGGACTTTCCTTTGTTACTTGCGGTGAAGAGCGAGCAGCCACACCGACTTTCCCCCGATGTATTGGACGTGTGGCTGAGGCAATATAAATAGGCTTTAACCTCCCAACTTTACTTAGTGTTGCCAATTGACAACTGATCTTCTCCAAACCAGCTAGTCAGTTCCTCTAAGTCGGTTCCGCCCGTAGTTGTTGGCCCCTGCTAGTGCGGGTAACACAGTCTCTGTATAAGTATTTCACTATGTGAAAACCGAGGGGTCCCAAGTTTATACAGTTGTCTTCCTCAAAGTTGTCTTCCTCAAAGTAGTCCCCAGTTTCGGTACCGGGCATAGATTTTCTCCCGTGACTGATATGCTGCTCCACTCCTATGACGGTGTTGACCGAGGAACCTGAGGAATATGGATGATGTCCTTTAGGCATATTAGCTCTTCAGACCTCCAAAAGACATAACATGTATCTGTCAGTAGCCTGAATCATCTATGGGCGGCCCGTTCTATGTTGCCTTTACGCAAGCTCCAGATAGTTTTTGGAGCGGGGTCAAATATTCTTCTGACTTGGAAGGCTGCGTTTCAAGCAGATTCTTGTGTGTCTATGTTGGTCCTGTGCTGTATAGTGCCTTCCGGACTTCCATGCCGCCTTCCACCTCTATTTCCTTTCTGTTGATCCCTATTAGCGTCTACCAGTGCCTTTACTCAACAAAAATAAATATATATATATATTGCATGGTGCGGGAGACCCCTGAATTTGTCTACGTGTTGACCAGGTTTTCTTTAATGCTTAAAGTGGGTGAACTTTTGTGTGCATCAGTATTGTAGCCTTGTCAGCAGCACCTTTCTAAAGCCTGTCAGAAACGTATGCACAGTCTTCAGGGGGAAATAGAGTACCGCTTCTACTCCAGGCCACAATCACAATCTCTATTGGTCCAGCCTCCACCCTGGTCCACCAACGTTGCGCCTGCGACCCAGCGCTTGTTTGGCAGCCGTAGAACAGGTACTTTCACCTCTTGCTGGCCGCTGTTCCAAACGGTAACCCACAGTCTTCTTGCATTTTGTCTCAGCCACTAAGAACACCAGGTTCCTTCAGTGCCTCACATATAGTTTACTTACAGTTTGACATTATAAATGCTTTCCACCCTTTATTCTTGGTCGAGTGCTTCCCTGTATATCTGCATATTCCTCCGATGAGACCTTGCGGGGGAAAGGAATCCTTCAAAGCAACATACCAGCTCTTGCTTTCGTCCCCCGATCTGTCACCAGGAACCGATACAATGCTCGCTCTCTGCGGAACATTCAGCCCGCCCAGGGGGTATCGCTGCCATGTACTTGCCTTTTGCTGATCTAGCCAGAAGTTGTTATGAAGCCGGAATGCATTCCGAGTTCATGGGCGTGGTCATACTGCATGTCACACCTCCCGCTCCAAATGAAGCTCAGAATTTCACAAATGATGAATCCAGGGGAAGCACCTTTCTCCTCGATGCGGTCCCAGTGTTTATTGGAGAGGAAAACAAACAGATTTAAACCTTTCAATGTGCCCTTTATATACACTTCGGGAGGAGCTTCACTGGCACACATCCTCAGTGCATAACGGCCATCTTGGAATATGCAATGCTCAAAGTTTTAAACAATACTATAAAGAAATGCCAACATACACCTTCGAAATAAGCAAACAACCTTTATCTGTATGTGAATACTGTAGATGCACATACTATAAAAAGTCTGTCAAATTAATTAATGTAGATAAAAAAAGCACCAATGAGGACAGTGAAAATATCCCTCAGAAGAAGATGTAACAATGTGTTTATATTGTTGTATATATTAAGATGTGAAGAAACTACCCATATCTTCTATTGTGAAAATATGAAACCCTGAACTATCCCAACAATTTTAGAAGTATATATACAAATATATAATTACTTAATTAGTATGTCATTTTTAAACAATTCAATTGTATGCTTACAAAGTCAGGAAAAAGACCAGCTAATGAATTAACACAAGCATTAAAAGGCAAAGTAGTATACCTACCATTAAATATACATGATAATGTCAAAGCTTTAGGTGCAAGTCGTGCTACTGAAAACACACTATTAGTTTTAATTAATGGAGTCCCAACAAAAAGAAAAAATATATGGCAAGAATGTGTTGACTTACACAGAGCGGCCAATGTTTAGCATGGTTAAAATCAAACAATAAACATTATGAACATATAAATATTGAAGACCATACGCGAATGATTTACTAAACTGAATAAGTGGCTTACGTAAGACTACATTGACTAATAGTGTAAGCAGAACTTAAGCCATTTTGTGGTGCAAGTGTAACTTATACTATTTGCTTAGCTTAGTTTATCAGCCTCACATATGTATTTGTATTGGGCTGATTCACTAAGCTACAAATAATTGTGCAAGTAAAACAAAATGTATTGCTAAAAGAAATAGTGTAAGTAGAACGTAAGCCATTTTTTATGTAAGTGTTACTTACCATATTTTATTACCTTCGTAAATTAGACCCATATGCAGTTAAACATTGAAGATGTAACCAAAAAACAACCACAGTTTGAAAAGGTTGCACTACAAAATACAGAAAATCTATATGAAAAATATACAATACACCCTTTACATTCAAAAGAAGTTATAGGTCATTCAATAGAATTATATCAATTGAGATAAGCAAAGGGCGCATTATTAAGTGTCTGAGATAAATACTTACAAGAAAGATGCTTTGCTCAATTGTTCCCCAGAGGAGAGGGTGGAAGAATAGATGACAGACCGGTAAAAATATCTGTTTCAGAATATAGAACAATTTGCATGTATTCAAAAGACCCTAGATTTAGACAAAATTATGAATATATGTTTTGCATACTTTATGAAAGTGAATTAGCAACCCTATTTTCGGGAGTTGCCCATAGCCTCAATATAGGAAAACAATATATAAATATGACAGCTTCAACACTAGTTGAAGCTAAAGATCAAGTTTTAAAAGTAACATTGCAAACATTTGAGCCTATGTGAGTAACAAGAGAATACTGGCATAGGTGTTTATGAGAATTAAATTGCATGTTGCAAAACATTGGTACACCAACGTGGTTTGTTACTGAAAGCTGTGCAGAATATGAATAGCAAGAAGTATTCGACTTCTTAAAAGAAGCAAATGCACATCTTCTCAACATTAACTCCAAATGAACTTTGTGAACTTGATCCAGTAAACGTATCAAGACATTTTCATAAACAATTTCTTGCTATATTAGACATTATTTTAAACACACAGTGCCCACCATTAGGTAAAGTTGCACATTCCTTTTGGAGAGAAGAATGTCAAGCAGAAGTAGCACCTCATATGCATGTGGTTTTATGGGTTTAAGGTGCTCCTTGATTTGGCGAATATAGTTCTAAAACAGTAAGCAACTTTGTAGAAAGATATGTTACCTGCACAATTCCAAGCTCTTACAAATACCCACATTTTCACAAAAAAGTAATACATTTTCAAAATCACAAATGAAAATCCTATTGTAAAAGAACATACATATCGAAGGACTGCTTTTACCAAAGATATAATTTTAGATTTCCAAGAAAAGAGCATGAAGTGTCAGTTATTAATGACCACCTTTCAGCTATTAGGCACCATGTTAAATGTAAAACTCCCAAAAGATGACATAAATTAAAAAGATATTCAAAAAGCATTAATATAAATTACTGCTGCCCTGTAATTATAAGTGTATGGAATACAAACATAGATATTCAATTTGTAGCTGATAATTCTATGGCTGTAAGGAGATACATAGCATCATTCATAACTAAGGCAGAAAAAAGACAACTCCAAGATCTTTGGGAGGAAATTACAAATGAAAAGTCACTTTCAGAATGCTTAATTAGCTTAGTAGTTATGTTTCTTTCACGCCGTGAATGTGCGACATACAGAGCAGCCGACAGATTAACAGGAACACATCTTTATGTTAACAGTGTAGATATTAAGTGGATCAGTGTTGGCTACCCAGAAAGCAGACAAAGTTTTAAAAACCGTATCAAATAGAAATGTTAGCTTTCATAACCCAGACAGCGAGCATATAGTAAAAGAATATGCCTGATAACCACTACACCAGTAGCTCTGACCATTAAGAAGATTTATGCCTTTATGAAGTCCTACAATATTACAATTACCAAGAAGGTGTGAAGAAAAACATTGAAATAGGAGAATATAAAGGTAAAACTAGTGATGGCTGTTTAATTAAGCATGCAAAACCAAGTTCAGTTCATCACCAAAAACTAACATGGGCTTCTTTCACGCCGTGAATGTGGGACATACGAAGCAGCCGACAGATTAACAGGAACACACCTTTATGTTAACAGTGTAGATATAAAGTGGATCAGTGTTGGCTACCCAGAAAGCAGACAAAGTTTTAAAAACCGTATCATCAAATAGAAATGTTAGCTTTCATAACCCAGACAGTGAGCATATAGTAAAAGAATATGCCTGATAACCACTACACCAGTAGATCTGACCATTAAGAAGATTTGTGCCTTTATGAAGTCCTACAATATTACAATTACCAAGAAGGTGTGAAGAAAAACATTGAAATAGGAGATTATAAAGGTAAAACTAGTGATGGCTGTTTAATTAGGCATGCAAAACCAAGTTCAGTTAATCACCAAAAACTAACATGGGCTTCTTAAGAAAAAAAGGAGCTGTATTATTATTGCTTACTACAGCTGTTTTACCATGGTGTAAGGAAACTGAGTTCATTGAAAATGTTAATAGTTTAGAAGCAGCATTTACAAATATTAAAGAACACATTAAATGTCCCTTTTTTAAAAATCATGTTAAAATGGTTGAACAAACCGAGCAAAAAAAAATCCTAGAAACAGAATTAGCTTAAGATACACGACAACCAACATGTAATCCAAATTCAAATGTAATTGATGCTCTTGGCCAACCACTATAACCACTACAAGGAAATGAAGCACAGCCAGTTAGCAATGCAAGATGTTCTTGCTGCAAGGCAACAAGATAACCAACAGATTGATTCTTTAGAAGTACGTGTTCATCAATTAAATGTAGAAGAAAAGAAGGTGTTCCATGATTTTGTTGATAACACTGACCATGAGATTTTACATGAAATTAGTCTTTGTGAGTTCATAAACTTGAAACCAACCCTCTTATATATTAGTGGAGAACCAGGAAAAGTGTTTAATTAAAGTCACATCCAAATGTATGTGTTCCACATTTAGTAACCGTTAGCTTGTAGTGTTGCAGCTCCTACTGATCTATCTGCTTACAATATTGATGGTGTAATACTTCATAAACAGTTAATGTTACCAGTAGAATATGATTAAAAAATTACAATATGAAAAACTACATGCTGAATCAGCGCAAGAAGTAGCAAACATTTAAAAAACATGAACGTTTTAAACATTGATGAAGTCAGCATGGTTTCAAATATAATGCTTGCATTTATATTTCTGTGTATGCAAGGAGTTCTAAAATGTATGGATAACAAAATATGTGATTCTAAATATGTTTTTGTATTTTGGGATTTGTTATAGTTAACACCAGTAAATGGTGAGCCTGTTTTTAAAACAATTAAAACAAGATAGTGTAAAAGCAATTTAAAGTATAGGTAATATAAATGTATGGAGTTACTTCAATTAGTTTGAATTAATGGAAAACATGAGACAAAGTGAAGATATTGCATGTGGAAATATGCTTAAACAAATTAGAATTGGCAAAGTTACTGAGAACTCAATAATTAAATTACAGGAACAACAAATAAATACTTTAAATGAAAAAGGAACTGCAGAACAAGTATATAGGGCATTAGTAAAACAAGGGCAACACCCAATATGTCTCATGTCCACTCTAGCAGATTGTGAACATTCTGAAGATCAAAAAATTATTCCACTCAAAGCAGTAGACAAAGTGGAGCAGTCTGCTTTAACTAAAAAAAGATGCAAGAAAATGGACAAAAAGCCAAAAGAATTACAAGACAAGGTTTCTAGATAAGCAGGCCTTGACAGATGTTTAGATGTGGGTTTGAATGCAAAAGTAATTTTAGAAAGGAATGTTAATTTCCAATATCTCCAGCATATGCAGCGACAATACATAAATCTTAAGGTTTAAGTCTAAATACAGCATTTGTAGATATAACCGGTCATTTTTCTTCAAATGGAATGAGTTGTGTGGCTTTACCTGATGTGTGAACATGTTATGGTTTATTTATAGTACATATGGATGTACAAAACATCACAGCTCCCATTCCATGTATAAAAGAATACAACAGACTGCATGGAATGTACGCTAATCACTTAGCCCCACATTATATTCCAATAAAAATAAAATCTGTTACATTAAAAGGTAAAACCGCACTTGAAAATTGTAACAAGTAAATCCCAAAGTAACAGATACAAGTAAAAAAGTTAATACTCTCCCCTGATTTTTGCCATTGCCATTGAGCCCCTTGCCGATAGGATGCACAAGGTCCACTCACACTGGGGACTCCGGCTGCTTGGTTCCCCTGATATCATATCCCTATATGCTGACGACTCATTGTTGTTTGTCCGCTCTCCTGAATATAACTTTGCCCCGATACTTGAAGATGTTACTCTTTTTGGTCAGCGGTCGGGGCTCAAGGTAAACTGCTCGAAATCTACTTTGTTTCCCCTCACTGATGCTACACCACCTCCTACTGATTTATTGGGATTTTCATGAACTCAATCTGAATTTACCTACCTTGGGGTGACTGTCGCCAGGCACTCTCAAACAGTGTTTGACTCTAACTACCGAAACTACCTGTCATCACTTAGCCATAAATGGTTGGGGTGGGCGAGGCTCCCGATCTCACTTGGTGGGCGAGTGGGCATACTTAAAATGTTGGTATTACCTCAACTTCTTTACCGGTTCCTCAACCTTCCTCTTTGGCCCGGCAGAGAGTTCTTCCAATCTTTATCTCGCATTGTTAACACATTCCTTTGGCACTCTGGTTCGGTTGGAGCAGAGGGCGGTGGATGACCCCGATATTCTCCCCTTGGTTCTCTTCCCGCCCAATCTCGGAGTCGGTCCTCTAGATCCAGTTGGCGCTACATGTATGGCTATATCCAGGATTTGGGCGCTGACTAAAGTTTCTTTTCCGTTCCACGGGTCGCTGCCTATATGGAACTTCCTCCCAGGTGCCCCCTCTGTTCCTGCCTCCATAACACTCTCCTGGGCAGACCTCTGGTCTTATGTTTATGCGTGACATCTTCGAACAAAATAACTGTGGGGTGACTTGCCTGTGGCGGTGCGATCGGGGTCTCCTGTTTGGCTCCAGTACTCTGGTCTTCGCCGGTTCCTCAAGAGTCGACTTCCAGGTTTCCTTAATATGCCTCCCGACGATCCTGTACTTACTGAACTCATGGATGCAGGTAGCTTCAGGGGGAAGATCTCCAGGTTATATGCCCTGCTGCAGGCCGGGGCTGCCCCTTCATTTGATAAACTTAAGCGTTCCTGGGCTGAGGACCTTCAAATTGATATCACAGACAAACGCTGGGAGCTAATGTGTTCCCGCATTCGCCGTGTATCCTTCAATTCCCAATTTAAACTCATACAATTCAAGATTCTACACAGGGTCCACTATACCCAGCTTAGGTTACATCGCGTATTCCCAGATCGTTCCCCCAGATGTCCGCACTGTGGTTTCAACAATGTAGATTACATTCACATGCTATGGCCTTGCCCCTCACTGGTCCGGTTTTGGGAGGAGGTGTGTTCAATGTCTGATGTTGTGGGAAGTGCTATTACACCAACTCCATTGGGATGCCTGTTCCACGATTTCCCCGGCCTTGACCATGACTCTGGTAAATTAGTGGGGTTGTGCATGCTTCTGGCTACTCGCTGTATCCTCCTCCGCTGGCTTAATCCGCATGCTCCCATGCACGCACAATGGTTGGCCGCTGTGACCTGGGCCTCAGATACTGAGGAGGTCTGGTCTGCACAGTTACCCTCCAGATCTAGGCCTAGGAATGTATGGTCCCTGTTCCGTTCCTACATCTCGTCTATCTCTGGGGGTGAAGTATCTGGTTCGTCAGGCTCTGTTTCCCCCGCAAATGATTCTGCTCAGCCCATGCATTCATGTGTACCTATTCCTTGATTATCCGTAATGTTTTATTGTAATGTGTATGTAGTTTAATTTGTGCTGCTATGTTCTATATGTCTACCTGACCAATGTGAGCCCCAGGTTTAGTCTCTTGTTTGCTCTTCTCTGTATTGTCAAGCACCTTAAATAAAGTTTTTAAAAAAAAGTTAATACTGCCATAAAACAAAGTACTTTAAGGACAGCAAACAGTTCTACAAGTAACCCTCCAGGATTTCTTAATGATACTGGAATGAATTGCTATGCTGATGTAACTTTGCCTATACTGTTAAAAGTAAAACCTTTTAATTGATGAAAGAACTCTTACTAATAACAATAATTGTATATTATCTGTACAATCATGAATAAGTAACATTACTAACAGTGCCCAAAAAGTCCATAGTTATACTCCTAAAATTACAGAAATAGATTCAAATGTACAACCACCTTATTTTACCACCAACCAGCAGCAATATTGTTATGAATTATTGTTGGCAATATGTAAACATTTATTTACAGCTGGTATAAATGTTAAAAATACAACACGTACAAACTATACATATACAAATCTTTGAATGTCTTAGAATTTTTCCAGCATGCAACATATTAATAATTAAAATGTTCTGTTACATATTCTTAATGTTAAGAAGATCCCACTTAAAGATCTGTTCACAAGCAGTATTTCAGATGACAATTGTGTATGATATAACCAACCAATTAAACAAACAATTCAAGTTATACATCGTTCTAACTATCTCATTAATTTTATTAAGATATAGAGCTCATGGTGTAAAATTAAATACTTTACAGACAATAAACATTCCCAAGTTTCTATTTGTGGAACTAATTATACAACTGAAGGTATAATATATCATCATGGGAACACCACAGACAGCAGTTGTTATGTAATATATGTACGGCAAGTTTTTTATGGACTATATGAAAAAGGGCTATCCTGGTCTATCATACCCAATGAAATTGAGAGCGTTAAATCTGATAGATATGCCCTGAGCGCTTCCTGTTGAACATTCCTTGTCAATTTAAACCCAGCCCGAATGCTCTGTTAATGCAATACCTGCGGGAGGAGGGAGAGCTAACAAGGGAAGGTTGAAACATAATTTTGTAACTTTCGTCTATGAATCTGTATTCCTCCCAGTTTGTTTTGTTTCCTATAAAACAAAATAAAGTGTGTTACAAAAGAAATATATAGAAGGAAGCTAAACTACATTCCCAAATCAAGTACACCAGCCCAGCCAGCTGAGGAGGGTATGTTTTGTCCTGCTGTTACTGGTTCTAAAAACTATTTTTTGCTGACCCACACTTTCACCAAATTATTTTTGCCAAGTTGTCCACTTTTATAAGGCTTAAATGCGGTGAGTGACTCCCTACACCCCCCTTACTAAACCTACCCCTCACCACATATATACCCTAGCCCCACTTAACATCTGTATTTTTGTAGCAAAAATACTGGAAAAAGAATTCGGCAAAAATTAAATTCAGTGCAGCTGTAGGTCAGCAAAAGTGGGCTAGGCCGCTATTAGTATATATATCTTCTTGAGAAATATGAATACTATCCCATTCATTTAATTATTTCTTATTTCATACACATCTTATTCACATAAGTCACATTTCACATTTATCAACTACATACATCCATTTTTTTTAAACATCCATAAATAGTATTACAAACTTCAATAGAGATACATCAAAATTCATCACTCACATTCAAATTTCTCTAAAATATTCCACGCAACCTTCCAAACATTGTAAAGTGCTGTCATTAAATTGGTATTACCAGAATGTATACTTTATCTCCAAAAAGATGCTTCACTCAATGCCGAATAGTTATGTACAAAATGCCCCAACAAACACACACATTCACTATGTAACCTTTCACACCCAGTCAAAATATGTTGGGCACTCTCTAGTGACACTGATTTTTGACCTATCCGACCGGACCTTAAATGTCAAAGTATACCTCTTCTGGGGCATAATATAGTAAGCGTAGTTAACTGATCCATCCTTAAGAGCCTATCAAATCTACGGACATAAACTGCTGGACACCTTTTTAGATACATTTGAGTTGTAAAGTATTTATATTGCAACAAGCTATGTTCCAAGTATCTTCTTAGTGTTTCCCTATGTGCATCGTTTGAAGTTTAATTATATAAATGCTTATAAAGAACACACTACAAAAGAAATTGTTGCTACTCATTTGGAACAAAGGACCAAAAGTACCAATATGTATTCTTCCCCCCACAGACCCCTTCCAAAGTATCCAACACATCCAATGCTATGTAATCCCAAGGAAGCTCAGCCAGTGGAACATGCATGGAGCATGCATGCTAAATCATTTTATCACTGTCCTGGCACTTCTGACAGCCCCTCACCATCTTCTCAATGTCTTTATCCACCCACAGTCACCATTAATCATCCCTCAGTCTTCCTTTGGCTTTACTCATGCTCAAGTGACCATCATGGCTCAATTGCAGAATCCTACTTCTCACACTCTAACCGAGGGTACCAACTTGGTCAACCTGCAAGAAATCCATCCACAAGACTAAGATCATCGCTAACTTTCTAATAATGTCTTAAACAGCTCCATCTTTGCAATACATTATCCAACTTGCCTCCACCTGCTTTATGACATAATCCATTTATTCGGTTTTCTTCATGTCTCGTCATTGACAATGGCTCCTTGTACAGCAAACATCTCATCATCATAAAAAGGCAAACCACATGCTCCATGCCTCATTCTTCAATAGCCTTATGGGACAACACATCTGCAGCAACATTATCCCTGCCTGACTCAAGTTGTTCCTCAGAATCTAACCCTTGCAGCGCAGTTACGCATATCATTACCCTTCTAGAGTAACCGTCCAATCCTTTCCCAGCAGAATATCCCAACCAAAGGTTGATGGTTGCTCTTGACAAAGAACTTTCTTCCCCAGAGAAATGTGTGGAATTTAGTAATAGCCCTCACATAGCTAAGCCCTTCTTTTACAATCACTGAATATTTATATTGAGCCCCTCTGAATGTGGGATTTGCAAAAGCAAAGGCATTTCCACTCCATTATGTAGATGGAAGCGAATGGCGCCGAAACCCGAATCACTGGCATCTGTCCTCACCATTGTTGGGCATCTTGTAACAAAACTCACAAGGGGTGCAGCTCTAACAATTGTTTTTTTTTTAAATCACAACATTTTTCACAGTACTTACTCCAATTACACTCAACATAATTTGTGCACAAGTTCCTTATGCACTTTGTTCTGTAAGGAAAGTATGGCATAATCTTGGAGCAGAATTCAACAAGCCACAGCAATTGCATCACTTCCTGCTGGCTAAACAGTCTAGACAGATCCATAATGGCTTTAATCAATGATTCCTCATGTTCAATACCGTCGCCACTGAGCCTGTGTCCCAAGTAATCCAATGTCCTTTCTCTAAATCAACATTTATATTTTCTTAATGGTAGACCAGTCTGATTAAACTTTCCAAGCACAATCTGCAACCACCTATTGTGTTATTCCAAAATCTCTCCAAAGACCAGGATATCATCCTGAAAGATTTCAATGTCTATAGTGGCAGCAAGCAAAGTTTGCACTGTCCTTTGAAATACAGAGGCCTACAACACAAGCCCAAAAGTAATTCGCTTGAAGCAAAAAAGTACCAACCAGTGTACTAAAAATAGTGATGTCACAACATCAGGGATGTCGTTTCACCTGATAAACCGATGATAGATCTAACGAATGGAAAAAATGTGTTTGCATCTCAGACTCATCTACCCTACACGAGATAAGGAAAACCTGCCAAAGATCACATGTCAGTTGACTGTTATGACGTCTACAAAGTCTTATCTTACCAGTAGGTTTTCATACTCCTCGCTTGCAGACTCTCGCAGCTCCTCAGGGCTAATTCATCCGCCTTATCTGGCCTTCTCAGGTCCCCCACTTGTTCTTATTCTCCAGTTTAATTGATTCCTGCACCCTTCTTCTCTGGTCTTCGCTGAGTCTCTTGATAGTTCTTCAACTTCACTACTGAGGCAACAGGATTTGCCTTCCTTTATTTCCTCTGGGAAGCTTAAGAGGGTTCCTGCAACCTCCCTCTCTTAGGGTCACGACTTCCTCCCTTTTCACTTTCTTTCTACTATGGTCCTCAGTAATGCCATGCCACATGCTCAGCCTTCCTTACACTGTGACCGTGACCCCCTCAGATCAAGGTCTCACCCCTACTTCCTCCCTTAGCCAAGCATGTTCCTTCCTGATCTTGCGAGCTATCACCTTGCTACCCCCCAGCCTTATCTCCTGACTGTTTTCTCTTACCTCCAACAGATGTTTAACTTCAGCCTCCTCCTCCTGTCTTCAACCAACAACCTATTGATGTTCAACTCTAACCTCTTCCTGACTCCAACCAACCATCTCCTGATGCCTAACACCAACCTCCTCCGCGCTCCACTCTCCATCCAAATGTCTGACTCACTCTAAACGCCCCCTCAGCTCCTACTCCTAACAACCAAATTGCCCCGCTGGGACTGTTTGGACTTTCTGTGAGGTTCTGCACCTGTGGAGGGGAATGAGTGAAGGCCTGTGATTAGCTCCTTTCAATTACTTCACATGTATTTCATTGGATGTCCTCAGGCCAGACCAAGCATTCAATGGGCTGTCCCTTTAATTTGGATTTCACTTTCTTTACCTTGTGTTCTTTTGTTTGAACACACTGGGAGCTGGTGCGTGCACTCACAGAAGTATTAAATGCAGGTGAGAAAAGTAAAAGCATTATACAATTCAGTGCTGGTTCCCCACTTGAGCTCTCTGACTTCGTGTTTCTATGAAATCAGCATGTCATAGGTGTGTCAAACAGATTCATTGTGTGAGTTACGTAAGAAAATGAGGTGTGCCTCTGATGTCTGTGCAGACTCACTGTGCAAGTGCCAACGGCAAATGTGATGCCCCTCTGATGTCTGTGCAGACTCACTGTGCAAGTGCCATAGGATAATGGAACGTGCCCCCTCCCCCCTCCCCGATTTCTAAATGGGTTTCAGCTACCGGTGCAGGGGAGTTTGCTTCCTTCGATACATATTTTCCAGAGTGTCCAAGATTTTCTCTACTCTATGAACGCACAAACAGCTTATTTTTGGAGACGGGGGAAACAATGTATCCTAAATTCTCCTTCAAGTCGCCAGGTGTGGCAGCTACCTCCACTAAAGGGAGAGTACCCCTAGATGGCCTCATGTGGTGGTCCTCGGTCTTAGGTTAGGGATGAAATGCAGGTGACCAGGGAATCCTCTGCATACTATCTCCTGGCCCATCATCCACTAGCTCTGGGAGGCATTTGGCCCGCTTTGTCACCCCACTGGATGTCCCTAAGTTTAGGCAGAGGGCTTTGTCACATGGCGTAGAGATGACCAAGCCTGTTTTTGTATACGCAAAAGGCCAAATGTCTATCACTGAACCCTTGGCGGCAGCAAGGATAAGTTGCAGAGCTAGTATAAAGGTGGAAAGACAGTGACACCACGGAGAAGGGATGAACATGAGTGGTGGAGAGAAAACGGCAGATGCATTTGCCCTAACCATCTGCCAGCAGATCTCCTGGCAAGAGTCTGCAAGTGGGAAACAGGCAAGATGGAGACAAGAAGAGGGTAGAAGCTTTTCACAGTGTGCAGTATAGCACTCTCGTGACTTGTTCGCTACTCTTGCGATTCTCCTTTGAGTTCCACCTGCTTCTATCTACTGTCAGTAATCTTCTCTCTCCTATCCCATATACCTGCAATTAGTCACTTGTTCATTAAAATGAAAAAGATCCATATTTCGGTGTGAGAGTCTGACACTTCACCACATACCCCCACTGTTAGCTTCACTAACTCATTTGGAACTTCCAGTGGAGTGGAACGGTTGGCTAACCATAGGGCATTCCCATTCCACTTTTGGAAATTCTCTGCAGCTTTATGACTATACATCTCTGGTTCTCTTTTGGGAGATTATATATCCAGTAGCTGTGATGTCAGTCTAGAGGGGATTCAAGAGAATTCCAGAAAAGTCTGTAACTACATACGCCTCCTCCAGTTCAGACTCCTTTTGCAGGTAATGAAACACCTCTTTCCTGATCTTTTTCACTGCTCTCATTGGGTTTTTGACCTAAGAGGCAGTATGCCTTCTTTGCACCTTTATTGGGTTTACCTTCTTCTCCAGTTTATTCTCTTGCTCTTCATAGTGTTCTTTCAGATCAGTAGGGCAATTTTGCGGAGTAGTATGTGTTTACTGAAATGCCTCCAGATTCTCAGTCTGGCCCTGCGAAGTTGAAAATCTCTTCATCTATACCCTTTGGGCTACAAAGAGCTATTCTTCTAGCTGGTCAAACTGCAGCTGCTCTGAAGTCCTCTGCTGGCATACCTCCTTGTACTGACATAAATGTTGAGATTTGGCAGATTCCAGCATGCAGTCATTCTATGACTGCCATTGGCATTCCATCTTAACCAGAATAGCGAAACATGCTCAGCAACAATCTGATTGGGTCCATGCCTTCTTAAGAAGATGTCTCAACTTCTCCAGGTCTTCCTGGTAGGTCCTGCAAATCACTTCCATTGTCTAATCAGCCTTTTGCATGTCTAGCTGAGATTTCCTCTTCCTCTCAGCATTGTTTCTCTCCATGTTCTCCTTCGCACCCGGCAGGTCTAACACTTCTGCTTCCAGATGATCAACTTCCTATCCAACTGCCTGTGCCTTTGAATCACAACAGAGCCTGCTCTGTGTCTCCTGGACCTCTACTATCTGTATCCGTATCGTCCCGCACAGAGCATTTGTGATCTACATATGCAACTTGATCTCTTTCTTCTGCTTACAGAACAGTTTGAGCTTTGTGTGAGAGAATTGAACCCATGGCAGACACCAGATCGCCTATCTCTGTGGCCTTGGCTAGCTCTGCCTGCCTGTGATCTCTCTGGTGACCACATCAATGAATAATTCCTCTGCTCCATTGTCAGGTTACTCTGTTCAAAATATCTTTAAGTCCACTGGATAGTGTAATTGATCTTCCCAGTCTGCTCTTCCAGATAATCACTTTTGTCAAATACCTTGTCCTTCAATCTTTCATTCCCCTGTATTGTACACTGGAGGTGGTTGGTGATCCCTGTGGTTTCCATGGCTACAGAGGATAGGCTGCACAGCAACATGCAATTGTCAATATTGTATTTCTGTAACTAAGTCATTGCATAGTTAAGCTGATTTATTTGTTATGCCATTTTGCTGACAATTTTCTGTTGGCAGGCCACAGCCCCAAGAAACAAAGTAAATTGAGGAGACATGCATTTGTATTTATTCATGAAAAGGTAAGCGCTTTGAGCAGAAATGTTGTACAAGAGAATTACAACAGTGACAGGATCAATCTCTTTTCAAGTTGCTTTCCACATCGGTGGATACAGCAGTTTGTGTCTCAAATTTGCAAACATACAAAAGGCTTCAATTGGCAGAATGTGCATGCATTCTATATGACCATATAGACCACACTAAGAATCCAGCTTGTCTCTGTACATTCACCCATGCGCACACCAGAATGTACATGTGCAAATGTGTATGTCTAGAGGCACATGTTTTTCTCCCTTTCACCTACCTTTGAAGCAGGAGGCTTGCCACCCCTGTGCTGCTAAGGAAGGGCACTCCTCTTGGGCTTTACTGGACTTTGGAGGCATGTCAGTGCTGCTCTTGGGTAATAAACACTTTGCAGTGTGCATGGTGACTATACAGAGGCAAGCTGAATTCCTTGGCATGGTGCCTGCGCTTTGTGCGATTTAAAGCCTTTTGTACGTTGCTTTACATTAAGATTTAGTGGGTCATGGGAAGATTGAGATCCAGTGGTGGGGGGGGCATAATAGTGAGAATGTTGACTTGAGACAGCATTACGGATAGCATACATTTTTCAAAGTAGGTGCAATATGTTACTTAGTTAGAAATAGCTGGAATATATGTGCAGTGAGTGAATGTCAGGGTGATGTGAGTGTGTAGTGGAAGGGGGCATTGAAGGTGAAGGAGGGCAGCTGAGAACCATGCATGGCGGGCAGGCAATGGAGATGTAGCGTACAGTGCTAGAGAGAAGCATGCGAGTGGGCAAGAAGCAGGCAATATCACAGGCTCGATAAGGGGGGCATAGGGGCTACACTATAGTTAAGCTTAGAGATGAAATTAAGACAGTTAAAGAGGAACTAGTACTGCACTGATTGCTAGCCAGCAAGGAGTCAGTAAAGAGGTGAAAGAGGAGAGGGTGAGGTTGTAGTGAAATTAAACATTTTGTTAAATGGGCAAAGGAGTAGAGAGGCACAGCCAGATATAGGCTCCAGCAATAGTTAAGATGGCTATGTACTAAGGTGGGTATAAGAGTATTTGTAGTGTGACAAGTAAGAAGGGGAAGGATTTCCCCTATGTTAATAAGGCTGAGCAGTGGCTACAGGGGAGAGAGAGGAGGGCAGGTCTAGTATCACAGACCTTGGAGATCTTTGAAGAGAATTATAGAGCAAAGCTATTTGCAGACAGGGAAGAGGAATTGGAGCAGGCCCATGGGTGGGCATGGCTTGGGGGTAGTAGAGGGTCTGCAGGGTTGGGGTTCAGAGAGAGGAAATGCATTTGTGAAAAGAGCTAGACTTACTTCCGTCAACAGCAGTAATGAGGGCACAAAGAGCTGACTTATAGGAGGTCAGGAGTGAAGGGTATTTTTCTTTGCATCAATGTCGTAGGTGAAGATACATGGCTCTGGGTAGGGATCTGTAGGTATAGCGTTTTGAGGATGGTAGTGGTGTTCGAAGGGAGAACTAAGGGCCAAGCTGAACTCCAGGAAGGCTTGCTTGAGATATGTTACATGGAGTTTGGAGAATGTGTGTAGAAGCACTTGTCCTCGGTTTTACAGGGACTATAGCATTAGATGTGTTTATTCTGTTTCAGTAATGAAAGAGTTGAGGGTGTTGGGGAGAGTGCAGGACGGGCCACAACTTTGAAACTGAGTGGTCAGAAGGAGAAGCCTTGACCGAGAAGATAGATGAGATAAGGGAGGATGACAGTAAGACTAGGTTAAGGGAATGCCATGGATGGGATAGGATGGCCGAGGAAGCAGTCCAGGAGTAGTCACAGATTGACAAGTCAAGATCAAGTAGGCAGAAGAGATTTTTAAATGCTGCAGTTGACGAGCGAAGTAGTAGTGAATTCAAAGAAGTGTGGGAGAAAATCATAAGTAGGAAGGGGCCGATGGACTAGACTTGTCGATTGTGCGATTAACCCCTCCAGCATGGCTATCCATCAGGGGGGGAAGTGGAATTGTGGGTGCTGTTGCAATGGTGAGGGAGGATATTTCTGGGGCAACATGCTTGCCTTGGAAGCAAGACAACACGGAGCAACAGAGGTTCGATTCCCGGGTCCGGGGTTAGAAACCTCTGGGTATTAATCATGTTATAAATAACCTATCATATCATATCATGGTGGGGTGAGCACATATGCCCCACTGCACAAAGGTAGAATGTAAACATACCCCCTGATTGCTAGACACATGGCATTCTTTTGGCTGACTGAGAGGCAGGTGCACTTCCTGTAGTTCTCAGTGCTTGGATTGTTGGTGTGGTGGATGCAATAAAGCAGCAGATGATGTCCGGAATGCTGGTACATGTTTCTGGAAGACTTGCTGGGCCACCATCGAAAGCATCACCTGGCTTTATTGTGCTCTGAAATGGAGTGGAGTCTAGCCCTTAGAAGATTTTACAAATGTCTCTCCTCTCAAGGGCTTAGGGTGGCGGGGCTGTAACATATTGCTCTTTGGATTAGACCTACTCAGGTGCGTTGGACTTTGTGTCAAGTACCATTTCATGTTACGTTTGAGACCATGTATGACAGGTTTGAAAAACTATGGCAAACCATTGGTTGTAGTTCAAACATTTATTAAGTAAAATGTTTTGGAATAACATGATAGATCCAGTCTCTGTTATGGTCTGGCCTGAGCAACATTTCATACAAAATCCTGAGTATTGAACCCTACTGTCCCCTATTACATGCACTGACTGCCTGTATTACCCTAGAGCTATTGCATAGTCATAGATTTGCGTGTCTTGAGGTTGCTGAATCTTGACTATCGGTATGAAAATGGAAACTTCCTTACCCTAGATCTCTTCCAGAAGTGCAGTTCCACTCAAATTCAAGTAGAGGCAAGGCATCAGAATGTTTCCCAACTTGGACTTCCAGCCAAGAGTGTCCTGTGAGACTAGTATGTCTCCACACATCTGATAGCAGAGCAAAACTGTGGGCTACTTCTTTGAGTAGTCAAAGTCTTTCACCCATCTACACTGAATTTTATCTGATGTTTGACCATACTCTGAAAATGGAATATCCTATATGTTGTCTTTTATTGAAACGATCAAAGAATCTCCACATTCAAAGTGAAGAGTTTGAGAATCCAGAACGCCTTATCTGTACCATGGATACATTGCCAGTCAATGAGGTTTATGGCACTTCTACTGAATTCTAAAAGAACTTCCCATACTGTTCTGCCCCTGAGGAATGTCATGTATTTGTGACACATCAAAAGGACACATGTGTTGGGCTACATCTAGAAACAGAATCTTTTGTATTAACACTAAATGTTGTCTGTGTACTAAGAATTTCTGTATTTAGTATTTGCCTTGGGCAACGTCTGATTATTGTGTTCATATAAAGGTGAATTTTTGAGTTTTTCTCCTTACGAGGGCCTCATTACGAGTTTGGTGGTAAATCTTCTGAATTTCCGATAAACTCATTTACCATTACCATCACTTAGTCCCAAGGGTTTAACACAGGATTACAAGTAGTGAAAAGGTGGTAATAATCCCCATATTCATAGTCCATGGGACTCATTGGGGATTTTGGTAGAATTACTGCGACCCTTAAAGTGGCAGATTTCCCTCCAACATGATCCTGGAGGAAAATCCTCCATGTCAAGGTCAAAATTGTAGTTCGGTAGTGTAGTAAATATGGTAATAATTCCGTTACCACCAAAAAAAGTACCACCACTTTTTACCAACACTGCCGAACTGCAACCCTTCTCCTTCCATTCACTTTTCAATGGGCTCCAGCAACTTTCTCTCTCAGCTACGGACATCAGCCTTACTTATTACTCTCTCAATCTTCTGACAGTCATTCCTGACCAGGATTCTGCCTTCAGTGTGCTTCCTCGATTCAGAGCCTTCCACTCTCTTGGTGTTTGTATTCCATGAGCTTCTCTTCCAATTCAGGGTTTCCGATATCCTCGATCAATGACCCTTGTACATCTGAACGTCTCTTCCAATTCAGGGTTTCCGATATCCTCGATCAATGACCCTTGTACATCTGAACGTGCCAACCAGTAATGTGTAATGAATGAGTTCTGTGAAATATTTCTTCCGACACATTCTAGATCCCCCATCTCCCACCACAACCTTATCTACACACCCTTCCACCTCCCTCTTCTCCTCACTCGTATTAGAGATCGCCAATTTATCGGCCATGTCTTAGTATCTAATCCCTTGTAAAATGATCTGTATTAAAAGATGTAAAATATCAATTTCTTTTGTTTTCATGTTATACTTAAAACCTTGATTTATTGCTAGGGATGAATTGTATGTGTGGCTCTTTATTACGCATCTTCTAACTTATTAAAGGCCTTTTTATAAACTGTTTTTGTGGCAGTGTTGTATAATCGATTCCCAGTCATTAAGTGGTCTCATTCACCTTTTGCAGGATTGATGTCTTTATCAACTGTGTGCATCCCACCCTCATCTCCCCTCTTGATAAAGCCCATTAAAAAAATAGCTGAAATAAAACATGTGCATTGACCTGGAAATTTGGCATGATAGGTTGTCCTTGTTCTTAGGGTCCAGGTAAAATCGTACAGGGGGTATTGCATCAGTTAATATGCAGGCCCATTTGTATGTAAAACTATGAAATGTGTTCTTTCTTCCACCAAGAGACAATGGAGTGAACTTGGAGCAGACATAATGTAACTATCTTCTATAAGGGTTAGGAAGAGGTTGCTTGTTTGAGGTAGGAGTTTCAGCATGGCATGTGCATGCCGCCGGTCGTGCTGTAGTATAGATGGGGACGTGCAGCTCTGTCTCTTGAGTCCTGCCAATGGGAAGTGGGGGAGGACTGATGATTAAGCATTGGAGGTTAGTCTTTCCCATTGTGCCATCTATCTGTGGGGTGAAGGAAAGATTGCATTTTTCCCCAGGACATGTGGGAAATCAATAGAAGCTGGGTTCCTCTTCATACAGGCCAACACCAGAAGTTCTTTTTCCATCGCGGCAGACACACGCCACTGCAGAGAATGCCTTGAGGATGGACTTAATGTCCGAAATGCATCGGCTTGTGTCTCTGCCACAATAAAGAATTAAAAAAGTTTGTGTTCCAGCACAACTGCATAAAAAATCAAGTAATATTGGAATTTTTTACAGCCCTCACCGGCTGAACTCACAAAGTATGTTGATAATTTAGAACAATGAACCTCATTACGACCCTGGCACTAATGGGTTAACGGCGCCGTAGAAGCCTGCGGCGCTGTTAACCCATTAGTGCCTGATTACGAGGTACCTTTGCGGGACACGACCTTAACGGCTGGTCTACACCAGCCGTTAAAGTAGGGACCCGCAAAGGGACCTTGGTTCTAAGTACTTCCCCATTCCCATTGAGCCCTATGGGGCAAAAATGGGAATGGGGAAGAGCCATGGAGGAAGGGGGAATTACCGTCCCGCCAACCTTGTAATGGGGTGGTAATTCCCCCTTTCTCCATGGCGGAGTCGGTAAGTTACCGGCATGGACCATGGTGCTATTAGCACCATGGTTTTCCGCCTGGGTTATAATGAGGCCCAATGTATCTCTAATATTGCAGTAGTATTGACTACACTAAGGACGCCTCCAAAGCTCAGTGGGAGTCCTACTGAGCACATTTTGTTTTCGTCAATACCAGAAGCTCTGCCTTCCCCAGATTCAAGCGCAAATAGTTCTCATTCATTCAGCGATAAATGCTTTTAAGGTGCTCTGTGACTTGACTGATGTTCTCTGACCGCCCCTTATCCTGAGGTGGATTTGATGAGAAACTCTGCTAATCTGAACGGAAGTTGGCGTGGATGGATTAACTGTGCTGAGGACCCGAGGTGTCCATGCATGTTGAGTGCTCCCAAGGATCTAAATCGCTTCCGTTTTGAAATGCTGCTAGACCACATAATTCGGGAAGCAAATATTCATCACTGACTTGAAACCTTTGTTCCTGTTCAGGTCCTGCATAATTAAACTTGCTGATCCTCCTGCACATGTATAAGAAAGGAGCGCGCCTGTTCTCACCAACCCTGCAACCTCCGGGCCCATAGTTTTCTTCCTGGGGAAAAGGAGACAAGCAGAATCATAGAAAGCTGTATGATAAGCACTGGCAAAACCGAAAGGTCTGTGATGTAAATTGAGTATAATAAATCTAAATATTATGCCTCATGATTTTAGGTGCAAAAACAGGAGGGGATACTTTTACTCATTGGGTATTTTACAGCTTCTTGGGAGTTAATCATCCCCTCAATGTCTGCCACTGACTCTGTTCTTCTTAGTGAGGAAGCCCCAAGGACGTGCCACTTGTACAATGTGGGAAGGAGCAATGTGTTGTAGTTAGATGTCGGTTGCATTCTGCATGTATGGCAAGGCTAGCAGAATGCTGTGAAGTCATTTTAGAGTGTTGGGTGAGTGACACTGCAAGTGTTCCAAAAGAGTCAGTTGGAAGTGTAAGCTGGCTGGTGTGGATGTGCCAGTGTCTCTGTCCCAGTATTACTTATCTTTGATGGCACTTACCTGAAGGAGACACAGACAATAAACGTGCCCACAAGAAGAGAGTATCCAGGAGTATACTTAAACCGACAGGGGTTATTTCCCTGGCAACACGGTGGTCTACGCTGATGATGAGGGTGCAGCTAGTGCACAGGACACTGTCCTCCACAACACACTTGGTGCTGGCTGTCAGGACCAGGGGAACAGTCCTGAAGGGCTTGCTAGCCAGGCGGTGCAAGCGGGTGCTGGCAGGCAGCAGGAGGAAGGGTCCTGGCTAGAAGGTGTCAAGGCCCAGGCTGCCTACAGTTCCGGGCGAGACAAGCGCTGATGCTGATAGGAGCCAGCTGGTGACAGGGAAGCCATTGGAGCCGGGCAGGGCGGTCCGGAGCATTTTCCAGGTCCCGGCATGAGCTGACAGTGCCGGCGGAGATGGTGACAGGAGCCAGCGTGAGGCAGAGACCTGAGTGGGTGTGGTCCATAGGCCTTGAGGTGCTGGCAAGTTCGTGGCACTGGTGGGGTAGGGACCCAGGCAGTAGCCGTCCCTGGGCCGTGTGGCTGGCAAAAGTGAGTCCTGGCGAGGAGGAGGACCATGTACAGGAATCTGTGTGCTCAGGAGCCGGAGCAGTGGTTGGGAGAAGATGCCACTTGTGGGCAAGCTGTGTCAGGAGGTGCAGCACAGCACGTATGGGCACAGGTGGGTGCCCATGGAGACCATTGGGCAATCGGGGCTCTGTCGTGTTCTGCCTCTGCATATTGATGCAGTTGGAATGATGTTGTCATCATTTGTCGGTTGTGCAGTGGTGCGCAAGACGTTCTCCTGTGGTTGCTCTGGAGACCACGGAGCATGCAATGTTGTGCATGAAGGAACAGACGCAACAACATAGAGAGGGAGAACTGGTAGGTGTAAAGCCAGTCTTGGTGTGCTTCCCAAGGCATCAGGGTTGGCGGCTTGGTGTGCTCTTATTTCAGAGTGTGGTACCGCACAAAATGATTTCAGGGTGGGCGCCCAAGGAGTGCTCTGCGATCCTGGGCAGCAACAGATGTTGGATTCCAGTCTATGTGGAGTATGTATGAACGGCGATCTGCTCAAGGTGTGAGCGGGTTTCTTACAACATGCAGCTGTTAGATCTGGACCTTTGGGCCTGGTTTGTGGGCCCTAGGAGATGGTTAGCTGTGTGTGGTGTGGCGGGGGTGGCCTGTGGTTATGCTTGTGTTTATGTAGTGGCCTCTGGGATAGTAGTTTAGGGCCCCGGTGGGTTGGCACGGGATGATACTTAAATGTCAAGGCATGTTCTTTTAATGCTGTTGTGTTTGTGTTGTGGTCGTTTGGTGTAGGATAGGTCTCAAGTTAGTATTTTGGGGGTTTATGGACATGAGGGTGTGGGGTGTGCACTGGGTTGTGTAAATGAGTACAAATGGAGTTTATGGAAATGTAACTTTTCCTTTTCAGGTTTAGATAGACATGCAGGTGCGGGGTGGTTGCAGTTGTGCTCCCATAGTTTTGGGGTTCGTATTTAGGATAGTTGGACATGCAGGTGATGGGTGGAGGTGAAGATTGCAATTTTGCCTGAAATTGTTGCCATTTGTTTTTGTAATCTCATTGCATGGTACGTGTTTTTCATTTTGTCATGTGGTGTTACCGAGTGGGGTGACTGTGAATTACGGTCAGGGTTTGGCGTCTCATTTTGGCTGTTGTTTACAGCCAGGTGGTCACAGTCAGGTTTGGTTGTGTAATTGTTGGTTACAGTCATGTGGGGTTTATTTGACTGTTGGTTACAGTTGGGGTTGGAAGCATAGTATGGCTATTGTTTACAACCAAGTTGTTACAGCCAGGTTTGGCTGTCTTACTGTTGGTTACAGTCATGTGGGGTTATGTTTGACTTTTGGTTACAGTCAGGTGTTTTTGTTGCTCTAACTCTAGGGTGGCAGTTATAGCGGTGTTACTGAATGGCTGGGTGGGTTCTGTAATTTGGGGTTGGCTGTTATTATGGTCATTATCACTGTTGGTTAAAGTGTAGTGGTTTTAAGCTGTTGGGAATTTAGGGGGCATGTGAGGTGCATGGTGGTGGTGTTGTTTTGGAGTGGGCCAGGTGGCATGCATGGTGTTTGGTCGGGGCTGTTGGTTACAGTCATGGAGTTTTCATTTGATAGGCCATGTGGGGTGCATGGTAACTGTTTGGCGTGGTTCAACTGTGGGGACGGTATGGTGTGGCTCAACAGTGGTATATAGTGGGTTTAGTCCTATTGTTGGATACGGGATTGTGGTGTCCTACTGTTTGGGTTACGGTTTGGCATTTGTTCAACTGTTGTTGAAGTTCTGGTTTTGTTGAAATCCTTTAGGTGGGAGTGGAGTAGGTAGTGTTTCTATGCTTCTACTTTTGCCACCAGGAGGTATTATCTATTTTTCCATTTCTGCTACCAGGTGGTGTTATCTATGCTTTCATTTTTAGTACCAGGCTAAAGCGGGGTATTTCTTGCTTCTGTATTGTTACATAATTTGTGGAGCATTTATTGGCTATTGCCGGTTCTGTCTGGTATTGATGGCCAGAAACCTTTTGTGTGTGCTTCCAGCATTTCCATTTTGGTCATCTGCTGGTTGTGGTGTTTACCACTTCCTGTTTTTTAGATTTGTGACTGTTTCATGCAAGGTGGCGGTTGTAGGTCTTTCTGTGGTTGTTGTTTTAATTGGGATTCTTTTGTCAGTTTACATGCTGGCCAGAGAAGTTTTGTAATTATATGTTGGTTGCAATCTGCATGTATGGAAATACTAGCAGAATGCTGTGAGGTCATTTTAGAGAGTTTGCTGGAAGCAGAAGCTGGCTGGTGTGGATGTGTCAGTGTCTCTGTCCCTGTATTGCTTATCTTGGATGGCACTTACCTGAAGGAGACATGGACAATAACATTACCAACAAGAAGACAGTGCCAAGGCTTCTTCTGAAACCCACAGGGGTTATTTCACAATGGTTGGATCACCCTATTTTCTATGCCAATACCAAAACTCCACTATTGTAGAAAACTTAATTTTTCGAGGATTGAGCTAGAATAGCTTTGACATATGTGATCATGTCCTTGCATAACTGGTTCCTGAAGACCATCTATGTTGCTGCTAGACCATGGGACCATGTTAGAAATGTGTGTGTCCACCCACATGAGCATTGGTTTTATTTCAGCAATTACACCACTGTTTGTGTTGGCCATGGGGAATACGGCTCACTGAACCCAGCCAAGCATGGTGCCAACATCAAAATAGTCTCGAGAAGGAGACATTTTTGATCATATGCAATTGGTGAACCAGTGATGTCTAGTAGAACATGCTCTGATCACTCTGTCCAAGCATCTACACCACTCTTGACTGAGGAGAAGAAAAAGATAAGCCATTCCAGCATTCACTTTAGTAGTGGAGCACACCTTCCTGTCAACGACAGGTCAAAGGTGTCTTGCGCCATGACCAGCACTGTGCCAATGTCATCAGAATTGCAGTGATGTGATGTGCCCAGATGATCATGGCAGATTTCGGGCCAGCTTGGTGGCCCAGAGAATCGAAGTCATCATTGCTGCTGGGTGTATTTTATTTGTCATGGCCTCCTCTTTGCCAGCCTCGTCATTTGACTCTTTGGCATCACTCTACCATTGTTGCTGTGATTAGGGGCCTCAAGTCAGTCTGAGATATGACAGTAGTATCCCATTCCAAGATGTCCACCATGCCAATCTGTATGCCCTTCTTTAGGTACCACTATGGTGCACTTTCATGAGCCAAGATATGGCTATTGCCTTTTTGGTCACATGGCTTGGGGGAGTGCAAAAGGAGCGGGTAACAGGAAAAAGGGACATTATAAGTCTCCTCGACTCCATGGTAGTTTTCAGATTTCTTGCGGCTTGCTTTGTTTGTTGGTCTCTGAATCTCACTTTGTAGCCTGCATATAACACTATTTCTTGTTTTCTGCCTTGCAGTTTCCCCCCATATATGTACCAGTCTAGTAAGGACTCTGCATTCTTCTGGTTCATCTACAGCATTGGCACGGTGGCTGCAAGGAAGAAATATCAATATATGCAGCCTAAAGGAGAAGGGGCATTTGTGCCCCAACCCTGACTGAGGTCTTTTAGTCTTCACTCAGTTACTTGCACTTTTGTCCAGGGGATCACTGTGCGAATATTTGATAAAAGTATTCTTGTGACTGGTGTATGAACAGTCTGTGGACCGTGATCAAAAATGGGTTCGCTCTCTAGGTCAAACAACATGGATATTTTAGAAGTGAAGGTAAATGATAGTGTCATGTTTGATCTTAAACTAGACTTTACAGTTCACAGAAACGTCAGTTTCCACCTTCTCAAAAGTTGCAGGGATTGGCAAATCATGACTCTTCTTCTAACAGCCTTCACTATGATCATCTTGAGTAGGGCGATACAGCTTTCATCATAGGAGAATATTGTAAATAATGGCCCTTGTGGCGAGTTGAAGAAACTCTCCACCTTTTTATGAGGTGGCCGAGCCACAGGGGACTGGGTTGGTCAGGCCGCTACTGAAGTGCCTCCCAGAGTGTGGGTGGAGGAGGATTTCCTGGGGCTGCCCTTCCCTCAGAGACGTGGTATTCCTTTAGTCCATGACTTTCCATTCCCCAATAAGATCACTTGAGACTACAGGTCCCAGCATGCCATATAATGGTCACCCTCTACCAATAGAGAAGATGGTCATTGTAAATCCTTTCTAAACTATAATTATGGAATAGCCTTGGAAGCCCAGAGTGCAGGGATCAGTTATTGTGAATTTATAGCTTACTCCTTGGGGACCGTAGTCCAGTTCAGTCGAGAGAGTAGGGTATCATAGGGTGCTTGTGGGAACTCAATATGTGAGCAGCTGATGCGATTGCCTGATGGTAGCTGCATCCTAGCATTAGGTGCGGTGGTATTGAGATCAGTTGAATGTGTGCAGTCTGGAGGTTGGTCTCCGAGACTGCATTCTGGCGGAATTAGGCCTGTGTAGGATGCTTATGTGTGCAGCTAGGCCGATTATTTCCGTGGGGTATAGCTGCCTTCTAGCAGGATGTTGAGGTGTCCGTGGAGTATTGTTCGAATGTGAGCAGCTAGGCCGAAATTGATCGAGGGGTGTAGCTGCGCTCTATTGTGTGTTGGTGTAGAAAGTGAGCATAGTGATAGGAGAGGTGAGTGTCTGGAGTGGATGTTTTATTCTTACGAGCCCACTGTTCTGGATTATATTCACGCATTTCGTGATCTCTCAGAGAGAGATGGCACAGGAGGCAGCTAGGCATGTGTAGTGGACTCAGGAAGCGGATAGTCAGCAGTCATATATCTAGCACCTGCAGGATGCTAAGGTTGTCGTCTATTATTAGTCCCTTTCAGCGGTGCAATTGCTCGGTATCTCAACGAACATTTGTCCGCCGGCTTTAATTACTTTCCAATGTAATGCCATTGAAGTCGTGGTCCATGGTGTTGCAGGGTTTCAGCGGCCCTCGATGGTCTTAATCATGTTTCCGGAAAGAGCCAGGTTTGTAGAGCTTTGCGGAAGGCCATGTAGTCTTGGGTGTGTTAAATGTGTGTGGGGTGAGTCCCACAGAGTTAAGAATGATCCAGGTCCCTTAGCGTCTTGAACATGTTTTCAAGGGTTAGTTACAAAGTCTCAGGGTGAGAGGAAGGGCAGGAGGTAGCAACGAGGCAGAACCATGTGGTGTTTAAAAGAGCACCAAAGTAGGAGTTGCCATCTCTTGGGATATTTACAGAGAAGGTAGAGCATGCAATAAATATGGGTTATATGCTCGGTGTTGCAACTATACCATCTGATCCCAACTCGTATCTTAAAAGTATGTAGAACAGCTCATCAAACATATGTGCAGGGAGCGCCTGGAGAACATTGTTAAATGTCATCGCATCTTTGACACTAGTTTATTAAGTGTTTCCCTACTGTTGCTAGAAAAATTCCCAATAAACTAAAGTCGTTCGTCCAAAAAATCTTAATAAAGATATGCCAAGAATTCACCTAACTCTCTATGGTCTTCATTTCCCAGCATAACTGCACACTGAACAACTTTTTGATGTCAACAATATACTTAACAGCTAGTAGAAGGGATGTGTCCAGGCCGTGGTTTTACAATGTCAGTTTAATCATGACCAATGTATTCGGGCCCTTTTGCTCGAATTGAATTAATTCCATATATGTGTTCATATGTCTGTTAGTTTGTGCACGGGGGTGGGGACCCGGCCTTGAGTCAGTATTTCAGGGGGGGAGAGAGGGACCCTGACATTTGAAAAAGAAATAATTTGGTCAAAAGCAAATGTGCATGAATATGGGGCATAAGGATCACACGATTAAACTGACAAGGAAAAACACATGCAGAACTGTGCCACCACGCCATTGGGCCTCATTACACGGATTGCGGTAAGGGAATAACGATACCGGTAAGGGAATACTGGTATCGTTAAAAACCCTTGCCAATTACGACCCGGCCAACCGCTATTAGCGGCACCGCTAAGAACGGTGCCACTAATAGCGGCTAGTCCACGACCTCTCATCCCATAAATAGAAGAATGGCGCTATGAGCACACCATCAGAAGCCATGCGGACATGCTAATAGCGGCATGGAATAGCCCCAAAAAGCCCATACCGGCATGGCGTAAATACCGGCATCGCGAACCACCTGTTAAGAGAAATGAGCAGTGTTCCCACCTGCCACAGGTGGACACAATCAGCACAGGTGGAGGCAATGGAGACTGTGGCAGCACAAAAGGAGCACACCACACCCCTTCCCACACCAAGATGGTTCCAATACTAGCAGCATTACATGGGCTGGAGGACATGATTGCATTGCAGCACCAACAACAACAGGCAGCACAAAGGAGACGCAGGAGGAGGAGTAGGAGGGCGAGATAGGCGCAGCAAGCCCCACCAGGGCACCTAGTAATACCACAGAGGAAGCCACCAATCCCCAGGATCAGAACCAGTCCATTCAACCTAACCCCTGAACAGATGCGCACACTGTACCGTCTGGACCGGGATACCATCACCAGCATCGTGGACATGATACATGACGACATTGTGAGCCTCATAGACATCTCCGAACTGCCATCCCCCCCTCTACTGAAGGTGGTAACTGTGCTCCACTTCCTGGCCACAGGCACCTACCAGCATACAGTAGGGCAGATGCATGGCATCTCACAACCAGTATTCTCACTCATGCTGACCCAGGTGCTCGATGCCCTCCTGAAGCACACAAGTGAACACATATCCCTGCCACGGACTGCCCAGGAGATCTCCCACACCAAAGTTGGCTTCTATTCACTGGCAGGCATCCCAAGTTGCATCGGGGCCATCGACTGTACCCATGTGGAATTGGTGGTCCCACATCACAATGAAGCAGTCTACCAAAACAGAAAGCAATTCCACTCTATCAACGTCCAAATGGTATGTGACTCAAACAAGATAATCACACATTGCTGTTCCCGATTTCCCGGATCAACCCATGATTCAATGGTCCTGTGGAACTCAACGATACCACGCTACATGGAGCGACAAGCCAGACAACATTCATGGCTACTTGGTGAGTAGCAGTGCAAGCACATGGCAGTGTGATGTGGGGTGTGATGGGGGGAAGAGATGCATACTCCAACTGGGTGTGATTGGGGGGGGGGGATGCATACTCCAACTGGGTGTGATTGGGGGGGGGAGAGATGCATACTCCAACTGGGTGTGGACTGTCATCCGTAGAACAAATGGACATACAGATGTACACCAATGTCCACCAAGGCAGGCCACAATTGACCGGAAACAAAACCACATGCAATTCGAAGCTGCACAACATTGGAAACAATCGAAGATGCCAAACATGACACATCCATCCACATGCACATTGCACATCATACCACACCCCATATGACACAAATCAGCAACATGGCGCCAATATGCGAAAACAAAATGTGCGCTGCACAACATCACTACAGCTATGCGCCTTTGAGTGCATGCAAAGGGATCACCTCTAGCCATTGTACTGAACCACACCCCTACACCACTACTGAAGTGATGCTTCACAGCATGGCGACATCGATTTCAGAATGGCAGTACACTAGCAGCGTGGTACCAAATTTGCCTGGGCCCAGGAACACCCAAGACCTGTCCTCACCCAGGACATGGCAAAAACTGCCAGAGGCATGCATGGTGCATGTCCACTTGCAGGGACTAGCTCACCTTCTCACATTGCAGTTACACAGATCGTCTCCATGCATGCTGGGATTCGTGGATGCCAATCACAATGCAAAGTTGATTAGTGTGATATGTACAGGTTGTACTTGAGGTGAACAGTAACAAGTCCCCATTGTTCCACCCATGTAGGTGATGCTGGCTATCCCCTGAAGAGGTGGCTCCTTACCCCTGTAAGGAACCCACAG
Organism: Ambystoma mexicanum; assembly: GCF_040938575.1. Taxonomy (NCBI): domain Eukaryota; kingdom Metazoa; phylum Chordata; class Amphibia; order Caudata; family Ambystomatidae; genus Ambystoma; species Ambystoma mexicanum. The sequence continues at coordinate 1,492,816,450 of NC_090929.1, read as the reverse complement.
AACAGGCACGAAGAGGAATACAATCGTGCACATACCCGTACCCGTGTCGTGATTGAGCAGACATTTGGCCTTTTGAAGACACGGTTCCAGTGCCTAAGCAGGTCGGGTGGGGCCATGAGGAGGTGGCCAAGATCACCATGGCATGTGTCATGCTGCACAAAATGTGTATCAGACGGAATGTGCCACTGCCCCCTGACGTTGAAATGCAACCACCTGATGAGGATGATGGGGATAAGGAGGGAGGGGACGTGGCTGCAGGTCATGCAAGAGGCGATGCCCAGGAGGGACGCGATGTGCGTCAGCATCTGATCAACCAAATATTCTGAATCACATGGTTCAACTCTATTGGATGGGTGTGGGTATTAGTGCACTGGTGTTTGTGGTGAAGCGCACAATGGGCCCTGTCCCCCAATAAAGTTCACATACACAATGATGAAGTCCAAGCCTGTGTTTTAACTTGTCACCAGTTTATTAAACATATTTTGAGAAGAAAAAGTGCATGGTCCCAACTATGCAACCACCCTTCCCCCCTCCCCCCACAACACTCCCAAAACACCCTTTCCCCCCCGCCCCCCACAACACTCCCAAAACACCCTTTCCCCCGTCCCCCCACAACACCCCCATGTGTGGCTGGTACAACGTTGCTGTCCTGCTCTACATGTGCCAGCTACATCTTGCTGGCCCTACCTCCCATCCCCACCACCACCATTAGGAGGTTGGGAGGGTGTGCGCCTCGTGGTACGCAAGGAGCGGCGGCGGGGGCTCGTCTGCCTTGAGCTTGCAGAGGAGGTGGTGCCTGGCTGTTCCTGTGGTGGTGGGGGGTACTGTCGGTCCATAGCGTCCGCTATGCGGGTGAGGACCTGCCTCAGTTGTGCCATCTCCTCACAGAGCCTGTTGGTGCAGGCTTCCATGCCCTGTCTCGTCTGCCTTGCATTCTCCATTAACTCCTCCCTCAGACGGGCTGCCTCATCTACATGCTGGCCAACCAGCGCTGTAATCTCCTCCTGCCTCTGTCTGATGGTGGCCAGGTCATGGCCACTGTGTCCTGCTCGTGGGGTGGGTGCCGCACCTTGATCTATGGCTCCGCCATCAGGTGAGGGCAGCTGTGGGCTCCAGCACCCTGCCAAGGTCTCGTCACCAGACAGGCCATGGCTGCTGGATCGTGACGTTGGCCGTGGGCTTGCTTCTCTGGATTGGGTGGGACTGGGGGGATGCATTTGCATGGGCAAGTCACAGGTCTCCTCGACGTCGGACATCGGCGCGGTGGCTGCTGCCTCACCAGTCAAAATGTTGGCAGCAGACAGTGGGCCCTCCATGGGTGTTTCCTGTGTTGGGGGGATCACTGCAGTGGGTGCAGCAATTGTTGCAGCTGTAGCTTCACGTCTTGGTGACGTGGGTGGCTTGCTTTGTTTGCCCCTCTGCAGGAACGCACTCCTCCCTGTGCCCCTTGATGTGCCAGCCGTGTTCCCTGGCTCCTGTGCCCTGGCTCGTTTCTTGGAAGGGGGAGCCTGTGTTGCAGTGTCTGGCTCATCGCTGTCAGTCTGTGAGCCTGTGGGGGACACAGAGGGGGATGGCATTGGTGATGGGGCAACGTGCTTCATGCAGATGTTGTTCATCCTGCTGTTCTATGCATTGGGACTTCATCAGTGGGCATTCAGGTCATGGGACTGTTGGGTGGGTCATTCATGCATGGGTCTGGGTGGCACGTGTCTGTGGTGATGCGTGCATTTGTGTGTGTTGGGGTGTGACACTCACATGGGCAGGGTTGTGTGCATGTATGTTTGTGGCCGCATCCATGAGCTGGTTCTGGGCTCACATTTGGGGGGTGCCTCACCTTTCACAGTGCATTGTTTTATGTGGACACTCACCTCCATCGGATGCTGTGGGCGCACCACACTCCATGTCGCCAACTCCCTCTATGCATTCAACGCGAATTGTGCTCGCGCAGGTCTCTTCCCACTCCCTCAGTTTGATGGGTGAATCTCCGCCACCTCCTGTGGCCATGGCCAGGTTCCGATTTGCAGCCAGTATGCTGCGGACCCGGAAGGGGAGATCGTCCCACCGCTTCCTGCAGTCTTTCACAGTGCGGGTGGTGGTGCCCACCGCACTGACTTTCTGGGCCACCTCTGCACAGATGGCTTTTTTTTTTTTATCAGGGTCTCACGCTGCATGTCATTCGCGAAGACCACATTCGCATTTGCAGCAAGCGTCTCCGTGAGCATGATGAGCTCCTCATTTGTACATTTTCTTCTTCTGCTGCCGATCCGCACCTTTCTTTATCGCCTTGGGCATTGTCAGGGGATCCTTGACGGTTTGGTATGGCACTGGTGTGGAAGCACGTCCTGGGGGCAGAGGATGGCAATGGATTGTGTTTTTAAAGATGGCCGCCGTGCTCTTTCCCGTTCCTGTGCGATGACGCTATTTCCGTTTCCGCAATTTTACGGTGACCGCTAATAGCGCTAATAGCAGTGACCGCTATTTGCGTGTTGCTGGAGGTCGGAAGTGCTATCAGCGCTTTCGTCGGTGCCGCTAAGGGTCTTTACGGGGTCTTTACCGGCATGGCGCTATGCTCGTAATGGCACGCAATTAGCGGCCTCTTGCCAAGGCGGACACGTTCAAAGCGCCATGCCGGTAAGAGCGATATCTTACCGCAATCCATGTAATGAGGCCCATTGTCTAAGAAGGTGCTTGAGTGGTGGCCGTCTTTATCCCTTTGCAAGGCATCCCACCAGCAGAGAGAGATACATGCTGCTTGGCAGGGATGCTGCTAGTTAGCAGGCTCATGCATAACTCCAGCATGTGGGCAGGACACTCTTCCAGGCATTGGACATCCACTGTGTAGACATGTCCAATTCCTCCTTTATGTTTCATTAAAACCTTCCATTACCAGCCACAACTGTGTGTGAGACAGAAGCTGGCATGTTAGTGTTCGAATGGAGCTGGCGCCACCAAGCTGCTGTCCCTCACCACAAGGGCAAAATAAACCTCGGGTATGAGGGAACGCCCTGCACAGCTTTCCCTTTCTCTGTTGGTTTTGGTGACAAGGGCTGATTGGATAATCGAGCACCATGCCTTATTTTTGGGAAAGCTATTGTTTGGGAGTGTGGTGGATTCCAGCTCTCTCAGGATCTTAAAGAGCTCTGTGATGTTAGAGCTTGCTTCAGAGATTCTGGCATTGTAGATGTTAGTTTTGGTGGCAGTGATGGCTGTTTGTAGGTGCAGGCAGAGCAATGGAAGGCGTCTTTGTTAGGAGTGGTGTTTTTGTTTCTCCAAAGATGTTTGAGGGTGCGTTTTGTTTGCGAAGGGAGGCTAGTTTGTCTGCGTACCAGTTTTGGGGGTTGCTTTTTTTGCGGGCAGTATTTTTGAAGGGAGCATGATCATCTAAAGCAGTAAGTAGTGCAGAGTCGAAGGCTGCTAGGATGACTTCCAGTTTAGCATCGGCAGATGCTGGTGCGAGTGATGCCAGGATAGAAGGGGCTAGTTGTTCAGCAGTGAGTTTTTTGTGTGTATAGCAGTGATGCAGACCACATTAGACCGCTGTATTGTGCCCTTTGGTCGCCTACAGACCATATTAGACTGCTGTATTGTGCCCTTTGGTCGCCTACAGACCACATTAGACCGCTGTATTGTGCCCTTTGGTCGCCTACAGACCACATTAGACCGCTGTATTGTGCCCTTTGGTCGCCTACAGACCATATTAGACTGCTGTATTGTGCCCTTTGGTCGCCTACAGACCACATTAGACAGCTGTATTGTGCCCTTTGGTCGCCTACAGACCACATTAGACTGCTGTATTGTGCCCTTTGGTCGCCTACAGACCACATTAGACCGCTGTATTGTGCCCTTTGGTCACCTACAGACCACATTAGACCGCTGTATTGTGCCCTTTGGTCGCCTACAGACCACATTAGACCGCTGTATTGTGCCCTTTGGTCGCCTACAGACCATATTAGACTGCTGTATTGTGCCCTTTGGTCGCCTACAGACCACATTAGACCGCTGTATTGTGCCCTTTGGTCGCCTACAGACCATATTAGACTGCTGTATTGTGCCCTTGGTCGCCTACAGACTACATTAGACCGCTGTATTGTGCCCTTGGTCGCCTACAGACCATATTAGACTGCTGTATTGTGCCCTTTGGTCGCCTACAGACCACTTTGAGGAGCCAGCTTTGTGCCTTATGGTCGCAGCTCGCCCTGACACTAATCCAATATGCAAACCTGTTTGCCCCTCATCATGTTCCCGTTCTGCATTCTCCCCAACCACACACCCTGCTTGGGCCACTACTACTGGCCCCATAACAACGGTCTCAGCAAGCCGGCATGCCCCCGGCATCACCCTATCCCATGTCCTACACCGTTCCTTCCCTCCACTCCCCCATTCCCAAACAGCGTAAGTCTTACCCCTAGGACCTATCTGAATACCTTCAAGCATCATGCTATCAGCCCTGATCCAATCTCACACGTATTGCCCACTGCAGAGTCACCTCACCACAGCCATACTGAAAAATCCTCTACCCCCGTGACAGGTGCAGCAAGACACTTCCGATTAAGGTCTCGTACTTTCAACCACCCCAACCCAGTCAAATATGAACACACACCTCCCAAACAAATTAGGCCCAGAGTACTTCCCCCCCTCATCAAAACCATACTCCTAGCCAGAAACCCAACACCACTTCCAAACCAGCCCCGGACACCCCCAATAAATTACTATCCACCTTTAAAGGAGTGCTTATCAATGCCCGCTCCTTAGGGGCGCATGCTATAGAAGTTCACGACCTCATTATGGAATCACAGCTCGACATGCTAGTAGTCACAGAGTCCTGGCTCCATCAAGCATCAGGTCCACTACTAACTCTGGCAATCCCATCTGACTACACCATATTTAGAACAGATAGGACCCACTCACAAGGAGGCGGTGTTGCTATAATAGTCAAGACTAAATTACAGCTTAGATCTTGTCCCATCGAAAGTATTGAAGGGTATGAAACATTACTCGTAAAATTTCCCATAAATGCTAAAACTACGATTAATTTAATAGTAATTTATAGAGCACCTAGCCCCAACAACCACCCAGAGACTGAAATTCCGTTGCTATTAGCTCCATTAATAAAACCTAGCTCTAAATACATCATCCTGGGTGACCTCAACCTAGGTTTCAATGACAGCCAAGATGCCAAAGCAGAATCACTTCACTCCGCCCTGAAGGACATGGGCTTCAGCCAACTAGTTAATGCACCCACACATATCAAAGGCAGGACTCTTGACTGGATCCTCTCCCTTAATACCCCCACAACCATTGAGGCCATCTCCCCTCTTACTTGGACCGATCACCATAACATTGTCTTTACAATCAATCCCTCCGAACCCACACAAAAGAAACCTAAAACCATGATTACCTATGAAACTAGAAACGCCCGCAAACTCACGCCAGAAAACCTCACGCCTCCTCTTTCAAAAATCCTAGATTCTACCTCGATCACTAGTGACAACCCCTGTCTCCTAGCAGACATATATCACAACTGCCTCACTGCAACCATTAATGCTATAGCACCGCTCACCACCAAGGCAAAACGCTCAGATAAGCGATCTAGCTTCTGGTTTAATGATGATCTTATCGCCCTCAGAAGAACCAAACACACGTGTGAACATGCCTACAGAAAGCATCCTACTGCAGAGGCAGAAAAAGCCTACCAAGAAATAAACAAAACCTATAAAACAGCCACTATTACCTACAAATCTAATGCGTATAATAATAGGATCAGTAATGCGACCTCAGATACCAAGGAACTATTTGCCATTCTAAAAGAATTGGAAAACCCTACCCCAGCCATAAACCCAACCATCCCCAGCAAGGAATGGTGCACCACTATTCAAGACGCACTAACAGCCAAAATTGAACTACTTCAAGTAAAAATCACATCCAAAAAACAATCACTAGCCAACAAACCTGTCCTCCTTAATCTAAATCGACCACATCAGGAATTCACCAGCTCCCCATTCCACTTCACACCAGTATCCCAAAATGTAGTGTTTGACACCATTGCCAAACTTAAAGCCTCCAACTGCAAAGGAGATTCTGTCCCCGCATCAGTAGTCAAATCCTGCGCCCACACCCTCACCCCCATTATCACCAACTTCGTGAACGCATCCTTCAATACTAACCTAGTACCAGCTAGCATCAAAGAAGCCTGGGTCACCCCTCTCCTGAAAAAACCTACCCTAGTCCCTACTGTGCCCACTAATTACAGGCCAATAACAACTGTCCCATTTCTCCTCAAAATATTGGATAAATTAGCATACAACCAAGTCCAAGCTCACCTTGAACAAAACCACCTCCTTGGCACGAGGCAATCAGGCTTCCGCCCCAACCATAGCACAGAAACGGCACTCCTTGACTTAAAAATCCAGATGGATACCATCAGAGACTCAGGAAAACTCTGCATCCTCCTCCTACTCGATCTCTCCGCAGCGTTTGATTTAGTAGACCATAATAAACTGTGCGCCACACTAGCGAAAGACTTCAACTTCTCCACCGAAGCTACTACCTGGATCAAATCTTTTCTTGCTGACCGCACCTCCAGGGTCGCCATAGGTAAAGAAGCCGCCAACCCCATCATAGTACCCATTGGTGTCCCCCAAGGTTCCTGTCTCGCACCAACATTATACAATGCATACACTAAACTCCTCTTCTCAGCGCTAGACGACATGGGTGTCATCTACACCAACTTTGCAGACGACACCCAGATCCTCATCCCTTTATCGGGAGACTACACTCAAGACACCGACACTATCAACAAAATATATGCCATAATCCAAAATTGGATGGCACTAAATAGCCTCTGTCTCAATGATGAGAAGACTGAGGTTCTCATTGTGGGCTCCCAATCCAAAATAGAAGCATTACATGCTGATTACTCATCCATCAACATCGATGGCACAAACATATCAGTACTCAAACAAGTAAAAACACTAGGTGTCTACCTAGATGCCAACCTCACCATGACCAAGCACATTAACGCCCTCTCTTCCTCTACCTCCTACACCGCAAAACTTATTGCTCTCAGTCGCCAATTCTTGACACCCACCAACTGTATCACGCTGGCAAGAGCCTTAATCTTATCCAGGCTCGACTACTGCAACGTACTCTACCTGGGTACCTCAAAAGCCAATCTAAACAAACTACAGCTTATTCAAAATAAAGCCCTTCGGGCGGCCCTTGGATTAAGGAAGTCAGATCACATCTCAAATATTAGAAGAAACCATCACTGGCTCCCCATCAAAGCCAGGGTCACATTCAAAGCCCTGTGCGTCACATTCAAATGCATCCACTCTTGTGCCCCCATCTACCTCAACCACGCCATCACCAAAAAAGTATCAAAGAGGCCCCTCAGATCCAACAGTCAACTACTCCTAGCCATCCCCCGCTACAAGACAACCAAGGCAGGAGGCAGTAGTTTCCAATACCTCGCACCCACATATTGGAACACTCTTCCCCTCCCCATCAAAAATGAGCAAACTTTCTCAGGTTTCAAGAAATCCCTGAAAACGTGGCTATTTAACCAAGACTAAGGAAATATCACTGTACTGAAGCCCTGCATTAAATGTCTCCGTGTATGATTATTTTGTATTCACATGCACTGCGCCCAATTGGCAATTTCTAAGAAATGTTTTAACCAAGCTGTCTGTAACATCGCCGTGGTACCCAAGGGTTTGGGCGAGTAATAAATGCAATAAATAAATAAATAAATAAATAAGATGCAGGGGGTTCACCAGTAGTGGGTGAGGTTTTGACGATGGTGGCTAGAGTAAAGCAGATAAGTGAATGATCTGACCATGGGAGGGGGTCGATGGAGGTCACTTGGAGAGGTGTGTTGCACAAGGGTATCCAATCAAGGATCCTTCCTTTGTTGTGTGTCGGGGAAAGGACCATTTAGGTAAAGTTAATCTCTTCGAGTGTTGCAGTGAGGGTGGCTGCCTTCTGGTCAGCAGGGTCTTTGAAGCCTAGATTAAAATCACCTAGGAGTATAGGTTTGGTGTTAGGCTTGAGGAGGGGGGGGGCGATGAGTAGAGGGATATCTGTGTCGGGTGGGCCAGTATGGGAGGGTTGGCGGTATAGGAGTATTATGTTGATGGTGGTTTGGGGGGGAGGATTCAAACTTAGCTAGTAAGAGTTTGTAGCCTGGGAGACTCTGGAGGGGAGAGGCTGTGATAGGGAGTGTGAATGGGGAGATGGTGGCAACTCCACCTCCTTGGCCGTCTTGTCGGTCAGCTCATAGGATAGAATAACCAGTGGGTAGGGCGAGTGATAGGTGGGGTCCCGCTGCCTCGTGTAGCCAGGTTTCAGCTATGGCTAACATATCTAGGTTGTTAGCTAGTAGGAGGTCATGGATATCAGTGGTATGAGCCCAGAAAGAGCGGGCATTAATTAGTGTGCAAGCAAGGGTATTGGATGAGGTTGGGGAGGGGGGTGAAGGGATGAGGGTTTGTAAGGGGGAGGTGGGGGCGAGTGGGGTGTGATAGTCACTGCAGAGGGAGGAGAGGGTGAAGGTAGGGGAGTATTGTCCGGGACATCAGGGTGTTTACATGTTGTTTCATGGCAGTGTAGGGGGCTCTGCAGTCTGGAATTGAGCCTGTGTAGGCGGGCTGCGCCTAGGCAGGGTGCCAAGTACTGCTCGGGGTGCGGGGGGGGGGTACTCGGAAGTTTGGTATCTGTGTGGAGAAGGGGGCTCTGCAATCGGGTGCAGAACCTGTGTAGTTGGGCTACGCCTAGGCAGGGTTCCATGATTACGCGATGTCGGCGATCTATGGGGGTGTGAGTGCTGGATTTGATATGTTTGGCAGGTGATGTGGACTCGTTGTGACAATTTGTTTGGCCGCTGTGATGTATTGGAGCGCCAATCCAGATTAGGGCTGGCAACCAGGGGAAAGGTGCGTGGGGTGATGTTGGGAGCGTGCAGTGGTGGCCAATTTGTCATCCACCGTGGTTAGCGGAGTGGACTGGGTGGAGGCTAGCGTGTAGGTGAGAGGGTGAACAGGAGCGGTAGAGGTAGTTGTGGACCCCGTATGAATAGAGTGACTGACCGGCGCATTATGGAGGGGGTAAACATGCGCAATAGTACCTCGGTCAGCAAATATGCAATATGATATACAATATCTACTTTATGAGACATCATGGCATTGGCTATGCAATGGGAACTGGGAAATCGAAACCCTGTCTCACTTGAGAATGCCATCCAGGCACTCGACTCTGTCTATTGAAAAGGGCATTCAGCGGCATGGAGCCTTATCAGTTCCTTTCGTGAACTGAAACAGGTCAAGAAAAAAAAATATCCGCAAAAAACAATGACAATAAATAAGATAACAAGCATATAAAAACATAAAATACAGACAATATAGCAGAATTCAGATCTTCAATTGCTTAAACTTGATTTCATGGATCGCTCTCCGATTTTTAGTGAGCACCGAAGGTGGTAGGAGAGCACTGACTCCTCAGCGGTCTGAACCTTGCCTTTTCTGGGTTTTCAGCATGCAGCAGCGTCTCAAAGCGCTCAAGCAAACTTGAGTGAGCATGTTAGCACTATATAAAACTCCACAATAAACAAGCAGTCACATTTCGAAAATATCCCACCCAAACCCACTCATTCGACTCCTTACTTGCATTGATGTCCTGAATGAAATGTCATACATTAACCCTTGCAACGGAAGGCTACAGTGCAAAGGCTTTGGCACAATTAACCAACCGTACACAGAACATTTAGTCGAAGAATTAAAGATGTTGGTCAGGTACATGCATGCGCTTCGCAACATATGATCCAAACGCAATAGTCTTGGTGCATAAAGATCCCAGGAACTGGTCAGTCCATAATGCTGCAAAAAATTGATCACTGATTAGCTAGTGAACAAATGCTCTTTGGTAGAAGTGTAACATATACCTAAGCATTTAGACTTGTAAAATGCTCGAGGCCTACAGGCATATATTCAGTGCTTGATTTGTAAGAAAATAAGTACCAGCGCCCTAATCTTTTCGAGCATGCCTGTGACACATCAGGGCGGGCCGCTCCCCGCCGTGCTCCATACAGTGTCAACATATTCGGGGTTAAAGTTGCAGCTCCCACTGGTTCATTGAGGGCGATGGATGCACTTTGTGATTTACAGAGACAAACCGACATAACATTTTAGTTGTTTTTTGAAAAATAAAATAAATGTTTAAGTGTTTCGTTAAAGCACATCACCATGATCATTTTGCTGTGATCCTATTCGTGGCAAGCAGAACATGTTAACCAGCCATTCACAGAACAAAAAAACAAAAATGATTTTCTCCCTTGGTAAATTGATGGGCACATGCAGGCAAAATCATTACTGAACTGATGAACTTGCCTGTCGAACACAGATGCGGGACCTTCTTGTATAGGATGCCACTCATGACAGGCATTCCCTCTTTGATATTGGCCTTTTCACAGACCTTACCCTGTGTTGGGGATGCTGGCTGGTGATTTCTCTGGGTAATACAGTAGAGAGCTTGCTGCAAACCATGCAGGCTGAGTGGAGCAGTGCGCAGTCATGGCCAGCATGAGTGCCCAGCATGGTCACCTTCCAACTAATTGGTATTCATGAAAATGGATGAGTAGCCCTGCCCTGCCTACCTAGGTCACCAGGCTCCTGAATAACAATGAGACAGCTGAGGATGCAAAAGACTCTGGCCAGGGAGCACTGTTGTTGATTGTTATATTAGTATGACTAACTGAGAGTTCAAATAATACAGTTGGCACAACAACACACATTAATTTATCTGGGATCAGAAGGCAACCCTGCACGGCCCCCAAATGAAGCACTGCATATATTGATGTTTAATTAAGTGAAAGACGTATTAGGGATAGTGACCGATGAGGACACATACATGGTGGGTGACTATGATCCGCTGTCTATCTTTATGCCATGTATATCCTACTCTTCTGTTAGATGTAATTCTCTATTTATTTATTGAATGCCCGATTTGATTGCAATGATTTCCAGAGCGCTGCATTCGCACAAAGGCAAGGTTAGAAGCATTAATAAGATAGTGAAAACAACAAAAAAATTCAATTAAATTGAAAGATGGACATGGACTACAGAAGGGTTCAGTGGAAAAATCAATGACCGCAATAACTGGGTCAGCAGGAATCCTCCAACTTTATATAGATACAGTAGCCCTGCTGGAGATCAGCCAGAGGCTAGAGGGTCCTGAACAGAAACCCCAGCAAGTTACCTGCCACTAGGATCCACTGGGTAGAAAAGTCATGGCAGCGATGTAGCCTGCATTTGGAAAGGAAGGCTGTAGGGCTGGATTAGGCCTAGGCTTACCACCTCCAGTGCCCGCAGCTATTAGAGTCAAAGTGCTCATCAGAGGGCTTCCCAGCGGGCCCAGCTCTGTTGCTGGCAGAAATGTTGGCATGTGCAAAGCTCGATGGTTTCAATGCCCCCCATCTTCATCAGCTGCAGGTGCGTGCCCAGTTCCTGCAACCAGTTCGGTTGCAGGAGCATTCAGTTTCACCAGAAACATCTCACCCAATGGCAGAGAGATCCGTCAGGTACACTCCTCTGGCTTCCACCATGCACACTACCCAACATGCCACCTTGCTTGGAGTTTAGCCATTCCCCATCTCATGGCCCATTCAGTTCCTCAGATGGTATCTGTCAGCCAGACCTATTCTTGGTGTAAAATGACCCGGAGCAAGAGTCAGAATCCGGACATGTCCGTTCACCTGAAGAAGGCGACATACGTTAAAACAACGAAAGCTTTACTGCGAATCCCATAATGTTGAATGGTTTTTTTCTCCGAATTTTAATACATTTCATTGAAAATAAATGCCTGGCGCGGCCTGCCCCCCGACTCCCCTACCATAATGAATACAGGTCCACCCCTGTTCCTCCAAAACTATCAAGGACCACGTCTACTCCCTGGCGCCTGCCCTGGCTGACTTCTGCAATCACTCATTCGCCTCTGGAGTCTTCCCATCCCCCCTCAAGCACTCCCTTGTGCACCCCCTTCTTATGAAACCCTCCTCCAACCCCTCTAGCCCAGTTAACTATCGCCCAATCTCTATCACTCCCTTCCTGGGCAAGCTCCTGGAGAAACTGGCCATCTCCCAGCTTAATCGCCATGCTGAATCTGTTGGTAGTCTTCATGACCATCAGTCTGGCTTCAGAGCTGCCAGAAGCACGGAAACTGCTCTCCTGAACATCCGTGAGGACCTGCTCTCAAACCTTGACTAACACCCCTTGTGTTCTCATCTTGCTCGACCTCTCTTATGCCTTTCACACTGTTAACCACACCATCCTGCTCAACCGTCTCCGTGATAACCTGGGTATCACTGGTCAAGCTCTGGCGAGGCTGTCCTCCTTCCTCTCCAATCGACCCTCCCAGGTCCAACTGGGTTCCTTCCTCTCTGACATCTTGTTCTCTACCTGTGGTGTCCCCCAGGGATCTAACCTCTCCCCCTGGTTGTTCAACCAGTATCTGGCACTTCTTGCGCACCGCATCGCCGCTCTCTGTCCCAACTTTCAGTGCTACGCGGATGATACCCAGCTCATTTTCAGGCTACCCTCGGCCTCCTCTTCCACTTCCCTCATCTCTGACTGTCTTTCTGCTATCCAGGAATGGTGTGCCGCCAACGACCTCTGCCTTAATGCCAGTAAGACTGAGATTCTACTTATCGGCACAGCCACTCCCTCCTTCCCTGCAGCTCTCTGGCCGGCCTCCCTTGGCCCTCTTCCTGCTCCTACCTGCACGGCAAAAAACCTCGGGGTCATCTTCGCCTCCACACTCTCCTTCTCTCCTCACATCTCTGACGTCTCTAAGAAGTCACACTACCAGCTACACCTCCTCAGAGGTATCCTTCCTTTCCTCTCCTTCCCCCAGAAGCTCACTGTCTCCAGAGCTCTGGTTCTCTCTAGGCTGGACTTCTGTAACAGCCTTTATCTAAATCTTCCTGCCTCTACTGTCCGCCCTTTGCAACTCATCCAGAACAGGACTGCGAGACTTGTCCTTGACCTCAAGCCCAGGGACCGTATCTATCCAGGACTGAAATCACTACACTGGCTCCCAGTGGCTGCAAGGATTAAGTTCAAAACCCTCTGCATTGTCCACAAGACCTTCTGGGGCCTTGGGCCAAAATATCTGCAACTCTCTCTTCCTAAATATCTTCCTTCTCGAGCCCTTTGCTCATCCACCTCCAACCACCTCTGGTTCAGCCACTTCTCCAAGCAATGAGCTGGGGGTAGATCTCTCGCCGCAGCAGGGGCCTCCCTCTGGAACAGCCTTCCTGCTTCCTTGAAACTTGAGGAGAACCATTTCCGGTTCTGGAAGCACCTCAAAACCTTCCTCTTTGCCTCCGCTTTCTCTCCCTCTCTCCCCCTCTCCCCTGCTAAAATCACTGAACCTGCACTGAGTATGCAACTGGGCCACTCACCGATCTCGTGTCGTGGCCCAGCCACTCTTCCCTGCACTGCCTACCTGCATTACTGGACTGTCTCTGTATCCTACAGCCCCTTCTCCCGGCACTTACCTTGCACTTGCCACCAGCTGGCCCTACTATTTATCTCGTATTCTATTAACCATGTACCGCGCTTCCTTGCACTTGCCACCAGTTGGCCCTTTTATTTATCTTGTATTCTACTAACCATGTACTGCACTTCCCCTCTCCCCTTCCCCTGCACTTTTCCCAGTCCCCCTACCCTTGCACTTGTGCGATCTGAATGACACCTGGCCTCGTAGGATCGTTGTCTGTCTCCCCTTGTCCCCCCCCCGCCTCGTTGCACCTTGAAACACTTGTGTATAGGCATATTACAAATACCATATCATATCATAACCCCTGATATATACTTTAGGTGAAAGGGGTTTATAATTCAATAGAAAACATTAATTGTAATGTGATTCTCAGTAATGGGCTTCGATGTTTTGGGGTAATACGAGGTAAGCCTAGTTCATGGTTAAAATAATAGTATAATAGATGGAGCCTGCTTCCTGCCCCCGTCTATTACCCACACATCGGCGCTATGAGGTAGCCGCATGCAAGCACTGCTCAAACCAAAGCACGGGTATGCAGAGATGTGCTCATTTCAAACAAAAATCAGTGGCCGAGGCAGGTTTAGGTGCCAGGGTGGCGAGTGACTCCTGCGGGGTCACCGGCATTCAGTGGCTGCTGGTGGATTTTTTTCAGAGGCATACATATTTTCTGCTAACTTGAGAAAGCGGTCCAACGTAGTGAGGGAGTCCAACCCAATAAAGGGGGAGTTCAGGGTGGTTCACGCCCCTCCCCCAACCCTAGGAAATCTTGTTAAATATTCCGTTAAAATGGTGCCCTTTACTGCACACCTTTAGTAATAAAGTGGGTAAATAAAAACGTACCATTAACAACCAACCAAAACCAAAATCCAGTAAATACCCGGTCGCCAACAGCACACACGAGCATTTTCCAGCACATGTTGATGATGCCTTTGCCTGCAATACATGTCAGCAATCTGCCAGTGAAAGAAGACATTTTCATGCTGGCTGTAACCCCACGTAAGAACAATCACTTTTGCTTTGCTTTTTATACACTAGACAGCACATCAAGAAAATACGTCCATGCTGGCTGTGCCAATGACAGTATCCCCACAAAAGTACACTCACTTTGGCTTTGCTCCTAATCCTAGCAATAATGCAGTGACACTTAAGGTAAACATATCCATGCTGTGGGTATGCCCTTTAGACCAGCATCCCTGGGCGGACCAGTAAAAAGATCCATAAAACTGTAAGAAAACACATCCATAATGGCTGCACCAACAGTTTTGGCTTGTAAATAGGTATTAGATAGAGATTTACCAGGCACTGATATCATATGCCCAGGTAATATGCCCGGGGCCAGGATAGCTCATAGGCAATGCATTTGTCTTGGAAGCAAGACGCAGAGTAACACAGGTTTGAATCCGGGCCCGCGCGTAGAAACTGGCCTCCAGTATTACGCATGTTATAAAAGACTAATTAATAACCCCATTCTGCAGCTGTTGCCATCTTATGGCCAGCTAGTACCCTTATGGCAATGCCACACAAATCTCTTTTCCATGCCTACACATAAGCCAAAACCTTGCTTGTTTAATTCTTGAGCGTGCCTCTGTGGCACACTCAGACAGTACTACTTCCCCAGTCCCTTGCACAGTTCTGTACACTTATCTGTAATTGTTTACTCTTCCTAAATAAAACCAATGGTGCACACATTCTTGTGGGCAAGTCAAGAATGTGTTTATGGTGGTGCTGTTACTATTTCATTTTTGAAAAAAATCAATCACGCTAGATTGGTGCAGCTACATTTCAGTCGCCCCTTGCAGAGGATCAGAGAAACCAAAATGGCTTAATCTCTGCGCCTGAAACTAGAGTAAGATTTGTGTAATTACCATAATAATTGTTTGGCCTAATTAATGACCCAGTTAATAATCTTAAAAACTGAGCTGCTTCCTTGATTCCTGGTTAGAGAAGAGATTTCTGTGAAAACCAAACTGGTGATGCAGAAAATTGTATTTCATTTGAGGCTATTAAGGGAGCTGACACTTTATTGATGTGTGCGTTTGAAAGGGGTCGCCTGGTAACCCTTGTATAAAAACGCAATCAGCATTCTGAATTAATGAAGGTGCCGCTATCTCCTATGACCAGCATCTGATGTTGCAAATATAGTTTGACCAGGATCTTTACATGTATGGAAAAATAGGAGTTTCTATAAAATAAAACTGACTTCTGAGGTAAGCAGGTATTTTTAGTTAGTATCTATTTGGTGATACTTGAGGGCCACCAGTAAGCCGGAACAAATGCATTGGAGAAAAGAGGAAGATGGAATGTGAGGGGTGGGGGGGGGGGGGCGGGTGGAATATAACCTGTTAGTGTTTGTCGTGTTTAACCCGCCCATGGCCATGCTAATGCCTACAGTTATTCCAACACACTACCTTACCCTTCCCACCCACAACACACCATCCGGGGGGGGGGGGGTGTCTCTTTCACCAAGCTCTGTCATTCAGCAACATTAAACTCTGACCAAGTGTGATTTCTAAGCTGTCTTCTGAGACTTAATGGTTTAATTGGTGCTGTAAAAGAAACTACTGGGGAATAAATATGTCTTTGCCAAGTGTTTCTTCAGTCACTTGATTTATAAGTAGAATGTGTGTCCCCACATCTGTTCCTTGCACTGAAGTTCCGTTAAAAACAAGCATTGAGAAAGCTAGCCGTTTTGGCTTGTGAGTAAGTATTAGAGAAGCATTTACCAGGCAGTGGCATTATATGACCGGATACTCACATGTTCTCCCAGCTGTTGCCATTTTACAGCCAGGTGGTTGAGGCAGTGCCTGCTAAATGCCTATCTCATGCCTACACAAAAGCAAAAACTGTTGGCTTTGCCAATGCTTTTTATTGCGACTTTGTATTTCTTATATACAATTTGCTCCGTTAGTCCTACATTCTTCATGATTTGTGTTGAAAGTCCTCATGAAGATCATCGACAACATTTTCAAAGGTTACCACGTTTTGAAAATCTACCATTGGCTACTTATTTAAACATTCATTATATGTAGAGTGCTGTACAAGCAGAGGTATATTAGAACAAGGTACAATAAAATAGGCATTCTATATACAGGATGGACATTTATCAGGAAAGGCACGATGGAGGAGATGATGCCTGAGAGAAGGGTGGCAAGAAGAAAGGAAGGAGAAAGACCAAACTGATAGAGGAAGTACACTCAAGACGACAGGAGCGAAACGCAAGGGAGCACAAGGACCACGAGGGAACTTGGTGGTAGACCAAAGGTAGAGAGTGAGACCCCAAAGGATGAGTAAAGTGGAGCGAGACCATGACGACATTATGAAGAAAACAGAACTAGCAATTGTCAGAGAACAGGAGCCTGCCACTAGCGATGAGGGAAGTGTGAAGAGTAGCCAGAGTGCAGAATGGAAAATAATGCAATGATTCTACGGCAAGAGACTTTGCTGCTTCCACTTTTTTAGTGCACTTTGAGTTTACGGTATGTTTGCAGCAGGGAGTTTGGGAGTGGGCGGTTGGCACAAAGGGAACTGCCAGCCTTTCTGTGCAAGAGTGCAAAGTTATCGAGTTGCAAGATTTTGGTTGGCAAAGACTTCCAAAGGGGTAGACCTTGACATGGGAAGGACTTGGCTCCCCATTTAGTCATTTCACTTTGAGAAGCCACCAACTGGCAGGTGTTTAGAGACTCCAGTGCAGGCCTGTGGCTATATGACAGCACGGTCTGTAATGGCACAGAGTGAGTTGGTATGAGCTTTTCTTGAGATACCACCCAAGATGGTCGACAAAATGTCAAGTGTGTCTTGGCTTTGGTTAAATTGGTACAGTTATAGGAAGGAAAGGATCTCTTAACCAATGGTGGAAACAGAGGGAGCGGTCTATGTCCTGGGCTCCCCCTCCACTCCCATAGTTCTCCCCTCCCACCCACTTCATGATGGAAGTAGTAGTCATCGTTGTGCATGTATTACAATGACTAGTGGAGCAGGGCTAGAAGTGAGGTGAGCATTGCTTGGCAACTGTTCTTTGATCCCTGGGCCAGGGATGAGAAAGACGTTACCAAAACAACACTTGTGGTGGGCTTCCAGTTCCGGCTTCTTGTGTGGAGCCAGGCGCGCAGGAGGAGAAGCTCACCGGCGCAGGTTGGGAAACCTGAGTTTTTCAGTGTGTGTAAATTTTGGTGATCTGGGGTCAGTTGAATAAATGTGGGTGAATGCCGTCAGAGCTAGGGTTCCTGAGCACACCAAACTGGCATGTCATTGTGGGCAATGTCAAAGTGAGTGTTTAACATAAGGGTACTGACCTACTAGCATGGGCATGTTTTCATCCAGCTGCATGGCATTTCTTTTACTGGTGTTATGGGCCAAGCCAACATGATAAGTGTTTGCCCTACATTTGTGCAGCCAGTATGGATGTGTTTTCTTACTGTGGCATTGCATTTATTTACTGGCATTATGGACACATCTAACATGAGTGTTCTTACATGGCCATACTGACCTACATTGGTGCAGTCAGTATGGATCTGTTCCGTTACTGTGGAATTACATTTTTTTATTGGCATCATGGGTAAAGTCAACATGATTATTGTTCTTATGAGGCCATGTTGGAATACATTGGTGCAGCCAGTCCATGTAAGAACTGAGTGTTCATACTTGTAGATACTGATCTAATAGGCATAGCGACAGAATGGATATGTTTATTTGAAGTAGAATGGCATTATTACTACCATTGTGAACAAAGTCAAAGTAAGTAATCTAAGATACTACAGAAGGAACGGATATAATTCAAGTGGCTGAAGACATGCTTGGTTAAAACATTTATGTTACTCAAATAGCACATTTGTAGCTACAATTAAGGCATTAACTATCAGCAGTCTGCTTAGAAATAACAATGAAAGTACAAAGTTTGATGTTTCTGCTTAATAGTGCTAGCTCAAGGACATCCGAGGAGGATGCGATTTGGGCGAGGAGAGGCATGTGGTGTGTGAGAATGGCCATAGGGATATGCATTGCCTTGGGCAGTCAATTGATGGGTAAATAACCGAACACCAACCACAAGTTGTGTGTCCCTTATTACATGTTATCTCCGTCCTATATGTACTCCAATGCAATAGTTTCATCTTACAGGTGGTGCTTAAGTACTACCGAATAGCAAAAACCAAAACTCTCCTCTGCATTGCACATGGGTAACTCCAGAGTGAGGTCTGGTTGGATCCACCGAGACGTTTTCTTCTCAGTCCGCCTCGTTCAATAATGTGAGCATAGCAAAAGAATGCATAGCGTCTCAGCACTGATGTACAAATGTGGACTCAGGATGTTGGAGACATTGGCACACACTGTGCCAGGTAGCAACGTTCAATGCCCGCATAGAACAGGGTCCGATAACTCTGCACTCAAAGCAAAGTACTCAGTAATGGTCCTGGTTCAGACCAACATAAAAGAAAACAAATCCTAAAGTAGGGTATATCAAGAATGCCGAGGCAGCAGGCAAAGAGTTCAACGTGTATACCAGAACAGGGTCGGACTGGGACGAGAAATAAGCTTGGTCACCCAAAAAAAAGTGGCCCACCCTTCGCCTCACGATCCTTGACATCTGATGACATCATCGGAAGTGATGTCATTTGCCCCACCCCAAAAGTGACATCCCGGGAAGCGATGAAACACGACCTTTCACCACTTGACAAAACAGGAAGTGGCATCAAATAGCATTGTTCCTAACTACACTACGAAAAATATGGTTATGATTTCATCATATGTATGATTAATATCTGTGTATATAGGTCCATATTTTCAAATTACTGTGAATCCAAGCAGACGTCCAAGGCCAAATGGTATGTTATTGTATAGCAGTTAGGCTTAAGCCCTTTTTTATAGAGCAAATATGCATACAATATCACCCAACCTGTCTTGGTACTCATCTATTGACCTAAGAAGGATGAAAGACTTTTTTGGAAGAAAAAAAAAATGTGGGAAAAAAAAGAATGTTTTTTCAATTCTTTTTTGGCATGGCCAGAAACGGGCCCCAACTCCTCAGGGACGATTTCGGCCCAGCCACGGGTCGAAAGGCCAAGGGGCCAATCCAACCCTGTACCAGATTCCCTACAAACTCTGCGCTGGGCAAAGCGACTCAGGCACTCTAGTTCAGTAGTAGATGCACAGCTTATTGGTCAGGCATCACGGACACGGAAATGAATGGCGAAGCACGGGCTACCTGGGTGGCAAGATCACCTGCCGCTGGAACCCCACGAACACAGTGAGGGTCATTTTTAGTTATGACATGATATGGCATTTATAACGCACCTATACACAAGTGTTTCAAGGCACAACGAGGCAAGGGAGGGGGAACAGAGGGAAGACAGAGACAACGATCTTACTAGGCCAGGTGACATTGCGATCACGCAAGTGCAGGGGAGGGGGGAAAGGGAAAAGTGCAGGGGGAAAGGCGAGGGGGCAGTGCAATACATAGGATCAACAGTTACAAAATATATATAAAATAAATAAAAACAATAGGTAAAAAGTGCGGCCAGCTTGTGGCAAGTGCAGGGGTTAGTGCAGGCATCAAGTGTCAAGAGCTGGTGGGACTGTTGGATACAGAAACAGCCCCCAAGTGCAGGGGTTGCCCGGAGGGGGGGGGGGGGCGGATGCAGGTGTGCAGCTGGTGGGGAGGAGACCTGGGGCCGAGATCAGAGGGTAACCAGGTGACCAGTGCAGTTTCAGTCAGGAGTTCAGCAGGGGGAGGAGGAGAGAAAGCAGAAGCAAAGAGGAAGACCTTGAGGTGCTTGCAGAACCGGAGATGGTTCTCCTCAAGTTTCAGAGAAGCAGGGAGGCTGTCCCAGAGGGAGGCCCCAGCCGTAGAAAGAGTTGCTCACAGTGGTAAAACAAGGTGCAAGACCCGACCCACCAAGCAGCTGAGGGAATGCTCCTGGGCTGGCTTTCGCTCTTAAAGGGCAACACAGTTTCCCTTTCACTGTTTCGGTTCCCCCCTCAGGGCTTGCCCCAATGAGCCATGCACGGGCTGGGCATTTTGCTTCCCCAGCATTGCATGGCGCATTGGGGATGAGTATAGGGGGTGCTCCTGCCTCTCCCTGCACTGTCACATCAGCTGGGGCTTTAAGCGAGGAGCACTTTGTCTCCTCCACGCATGTGCCTCAACCAGCAAGCCCCCCCACCCCCCCAGCTTCATGCTGCTTAGGAGCCAGAAGGCCTTTTGTGGCAAATGGCATGCAGATGAGCAGAGTCGGACCAGGTCTGAAGGTAAGAAAGAAAGTAGGAATGTATGTGTACACGCATGGATTTGAATCTGTAAGTGTGCATGTGAATGAGAGCATGTATGGTGTCTGGGTGGGTGCACGTATGAATGACAGCGTGTATGTTTGGCTTTTCATACTGGCATATATTGTTGGGAAAGGCTACTTGAAAATAATGCTCCCCTAAACTGTTGGTGCTTTGCACCTATTGGCTTTTTCATGAGCTAGCCTACAAAACCTATTGCCACAGCAAATAAACATGTAAACATATTCTTAAATTAAGCGCCCAGATGCCTCAGGGCTGGGTGCACTATACAAATAAATACTATGCAGCTTTTTATGCATTGTTCACCAAAAGTGTACTGTAAAGAGTAAGAGCACCCATTTAACCCATTATTTTAAAAGGTTGTTGTGCGGGGCGGGGGGGGGGGGGTAGAACGGCCAGGGCCACCCTTGTTTGATTTGTGGAAAACATGTACGCCCCTCCAATGAAAAAAAAATCACCAGGTTTACCACTCTGACATTTTAAAAACGTTTTTCAGGCAGATAGGGAAACAGGTTGAGGAATCACTTTCCCCTTCGGCCTTCACACTCCTGCAGAACCTCTTTGTTGTACACCTACATAGGCTTTGCATGCAGGCATACAACAGCATGCAATCTGCAATATATTACAAAACAGTGTTTAAAAGCAAAGTATTAACATAGGAGAAATTGCCTTTGCTCTTTGCTTTCATGCTCCTTTAAAAAAGCAAATTAGGCCTGTTATTTACTCTTATCACTTGCTAGATGGAAGCAGATTCTATAAGAATCCATTTGGTTTGCGCATGCATGAAAATCTCAGCTAGGCGTGAAATTAACTGCACTTTGAAGACAGAGGAGTAGAGCACAACAGAAACGTAAATGATGCTTCGTGACCCGACTCCACCTTCAAAGTGAATGAAAATGTCTGGGGTGGTGAACAAGGTGTAAATGCATTATGCACTTCTTTTTTGCACTCTGATTTACTGCTCCACCCAGTAGAAAATGATCCACACTGAGTCCTGTGCAGATTTAAATTCAATTCTTCAACTCAGAATTAAATTGTCCATCCATCATCTATAAATTAACACATATTGCTTCATTTTAAAAATACCGAAGAACAAACATGATTGTTTTAAAGTATGGTTGATTTAGATGTAGTCGGTGGTATAAATGGTGGCCTACCTGCTTATAGTGCACGCCCTACCAGAGGCCTGCACGCTGCCACGGCCAATCAAACTTTTTAGAGGTATATTTTCTCCATATGGGGCAACTTCTTAGCCCACCCTATGGACAAGGTGACCCCAAGAGGACTCCAATATGCTTTGTTAGAAGTTAGAAAAAGGGCTGCAACTCTTGTCCTGCCAGAACTGCGAAACAATCAGTGGGCCACAATGGCCATCGGTTAAAAAATGTTGTCCCCTAAGGGAGGGTTGGGCATCCCAACTCGTAGCTGCTAATGAGTGGGCTTTTGACGATGGAGGTGCCTCCCATTCAGACTGGAGAAAGAGTTGATGGGGGACCATCCCCCCTCTTCGAGGTAGTTTAAGGAGCAGTCTGGCTGCCGCATTTTGTATGCGTTGAAGTTTATTTAGGAGTCCTTCAGGCATGCCTAGATATAGACTGTTGGCGTAGTCTAATCTGGACATGAGAGCGATGACGGTAGTTGTTTTGTTGGTGAATGAGACAAATGGTAGGATCCTTTAAGCCGCTTGCACAGAAAGAAGCATTTCTTGATTAGGGCATTTACTTGTGGCTCTCGAGTGAGTTCGTTGTCCATTAGGATTCCCAAGTTTTTTTTTTTTTTTTTACAATCGATGATGGGGCTGGGGTTTCACCAAGTTCACTTGGCCATGGGATGTAGAGGTTGCCTTCTTTGTTTTTTGCAATGATCATTATTTCTGTTTTTCCTGGGTTGAGTTTGAGGTAGTTTAATTTCATCTGGTTGTATATTTCACAAAGGCAGTTCTCTAGTGTTGAGTTGTCTTCTTGTGAGGCTTGTATTTTGTAGATTATTTGTGTGTCATCACAGTCGGAGGGCCAACCAACTACGCATAGCAACCTTCTACAGCCCAGCCATCCTCAAAATGCAAACATCCAATGGATATGACGGCTTCTTTTGCCACACATTAGCTAAGCCGGACACCCTCGCCTCAATCTATGCCCCAAATGAAAAACAGTCCCTCTCCCCATTCATCGGAAGCCAAACCATCATCGGAGGTGACTTCAACGGGGTCCCCGACCCGCTCAAGGACAGATCACATCCTTCGGCCCCTAGAGAATTGAAACTGGCAACAAGTCTTCTCCATCTGTTCCGAACCCTAGATGTAGTGGACACATGGAGAGTGCTTTACCCCAACGAAAGGGACGACTACTTCTATACATATGTACACAGAACTTTCTCCCGGATTGACCTCCTGCTGGCTTCCTCTCAAGTCCTGGCCTTCGTGGACAATGTCATCATTGGTCCTAGAGTACTCTCGGATCACGGCCCAATTGCTCTGACTCTCCGGGCACATGACCCCGATCCCCCTCCCTGACGCCGATGGAACCTATATGATCCTGTCCTAAATGACATTTCATTAAGGGACTCCATAGCCAGGTCGATCAAGACCTTCTCTAGGGAGAACCCGAATGGGAAGACTTCCAGAGCTAACACGTGGGACGCCATGAAAGCGGTGGTGCAGGGAGAACTGATTGCACAGGGTGCGACCTTCCATTAGCGCAGGCGGTAGGCCCGCATTTATTTTGAGAATAAAGACCACAAAGCCGATACCATCCACAAGCGCAAAGGTTGGTCCCCAAAAACCCAACAGGCTCTGCAAGCAGCCTGAAAGAGACTAGAGTCACATTATGCAGAGGACACAGTGCATTTACTGGCTAAAACTAAGCAAGGATATTATGCAAATAATAATAAGGCAAACAAACTATCATTGGACAAACTTGCCAAAGCAAAGAAACAGAACTCTATCTTGGGCCTATGCGACCCCCAGGGCAAAGTTCAATTCGCAGAACAAGAAACTGCAGCTTGCGGCCGGCCACCTCTCGGAAATAATGTCAGCATCCCAGAGGAATGAAGAAGAACAACTGCAGTATCTACGAGGCGCTGCCCCTCCCCCACCACACGGTTTTACAAAATTGTTCGCCCCCAATTTATAGCTCCCCTGACAACCCTATTCAATTCCTTTGCTACTTTGGGAGTCATCACCCGCTCCATGCAGGAATCCATTACCGTCCTCATTCTCAAACTAGGGAAGGACCACAGAGAAAAAAGCTCATATAGGCCTATATCACTACTAAACATCGATACCAATATCTATTCCAAAATCCTGGCAACTCGCTTGGCAAGTGTCCTTCCCGACATCATAGACCCGGATCAGACGGGCTTTATAATGCACAGGTCGACTTGGTACAACATACGTAGAGTTCTGAGCCTAATAGACGTCGCAAAACAGGACTCCCGGAAGCTTGCTTTGCTGGCCTTAGATGCAACCAAAGCATTTGATAAGGTGGACTGGGTGTTTCTGCGATGTTCGCTTGAAACCTTTCACTTTGGCCATATCTTTCAAAAGCTGGTCCTAGCGAATTACCAGTCCCCAAAGACTCTTCTCAGAGTCAATGGCTTTTTCTCTGACCCGATTCCTCTAACTTGTGGAACTAGACAGGGATGCCCCCTATCGCCCCTACTTTTCGCCCTGGCCATGGAACCCCTTGCCCCACAAATGTGTCTAAACCCTAAGATTAAAGGCCTTCAGGTGGGCTCCTCACAACACAAGATCGCACTCTATGCCGATGATGTGTTATTATCCATTACAGATATCTCTGCTTCCCGAAAGTCAGCCCTTGCAGAGATTCATAGATTTGGGAGGGTGGCGGGCTTCACAATTAACTTCGGGAAATCAGTGGCCATGTGGGTTGGACTGGGGCCAGGGGAGTGGGAATCCCTAGAGACTATGCCCGATCCAATGGAGTGAAAAAGCCATCCCCCTACCTGGGGGTCCAGATTCCCGCCCGCCCAGGAGACGTCTACCAGGCGAATTTCCCTCCTCTCTTTAAAGAGCTGGAGAGAGATCTGGACCGATGGCTTTCACGGGAGATTTCACTTATTGGCCGCATTACCGCTTGCAAAATGAACCTCCTTCCACGGTTCCTTTACGCTTGCTCCTCCTTGCCCACTACTATCCCTCCCACCCCCCCCTTGCAGCGCTTGCAGAGGAAAATGCTCCGGTTTATTTGGAGTGATAAGAAATCGAGAATCATTTAGAGGACCATGATGGGCAGCTCTAGGTTGGGAGGTTTGGGGGTCACCTTTGCAAATATCAGGTGGCAGCACAGCTGGCGCACATTCAGGCTTGGGTCATTGCTTCTGGGCGCCCGAAATGGGTAGAGGTCGAGCAATCTCGCCTGCCCCTGCGTTTCCTCCCATATATCCCCACTCCTATGCGCCGGCTCTGGCCGCAAATTCTGTCTTCCATGGACTGGGCGTTGAAACATAAGGGCATTCTGAGGGGTCTGGGCCCTTCCTCCCCTATCTTTCATAACCCGGCTTTTTCTCTGGGATCCTATCCATCGAACTTCAGGAACTGGGTCGCGGGAGCCCTTGAATCCCTGGGACAACTCTTTGAGGAGGGCCAGCCACTCTCCTTTGAGCAGAGTAAGGCAGCATTTCAGCTAGCGGAAACAGACAGATTTGCCTATTTACAACTCTGACACTGGTGCTCCCAACCGATGACACGAAACAGCAGCGCTCCGCGCCCTTACCCCCCTTGAACTCTCTATAAGAGACCTACCACTGCGTGGG
Organism: Ambystoma mexicanum; assembly: GCF_040938575.1. Taxonomy (NCBI): domain Eukaryota; kingdom Metazoa; phylum Chordata; class Amphibia; order Caudata; family Ambystomatidae; genus Ambystoma; species Ambystoma mexicanum. The sequence goes on along the minus strand of NC_090929.1, from coordinate 1,492,790,848 downwards.
AAAATCTCCACCCTCTACATGTTACTGCAAGAAGACATCTTCACCACAAGGGCCCCCTATATGTCACAGCGGGAGGCGGACCTGGGGCACACTATAGAGGACCGGACATAAGTGGACGTCTGAGCAAGAACGCATTCTTCCTCCTTTTGTATTACTAACCGGGAGTGCGCCCACAAATTGCTCCTGCGCTGGTTTTACCACCCGCTCCGCCTGCATCATTTTAACCGGGCCCTGAACCCCCTGTGTTGGCACCAATGTGGTCTCTCAGGGTTCTACATACACATGTGGTGGACATGCCCGTTGGTGAGCGAGTTCTGGTCCCAATGTATCGCTACAATAAAAGACCTCACCCAGGTGGCGCTCCCCTTGGAGCCGGAAGCCATCCTCCTAGGAGCCCCAATTCCGGGCTCCTACCCAAGATCTGGTAGAATGGCCGCCCTCCTAACACAACTCTTGCTGGCCGTGAAAATCATGATAGCGCGCACTTGGAAGACCGCAGAGGGCCCCTCAATGGCTCTTTGGTGGCTAAAACTCTGGGGCATTCTGATTGCGGAGAAAATCACTGCAGCCAAAGCTGGCCTCCTTCACTGCTTCTTGAACACTTGGGCACCACTTCTTGACTATGACCAGAACTTCCCAGCGCTAACCCACAAAACGCTTTTGGTCATAAGGGCCCTCCAGCCAGTCTGCAAGCGGCTGATGCCTACTTATTCCCAGCCAGACCCGGATGATCATTAATTCGGGGTGGCGAGGGGGGGGGGCCTGGGAATGCTCTTAAACTGAATTGGAGGTAATGCTTTGCTTGTCGTTTGCTGATGTTGTTGTCATCTGTGCGCTGGTATAAAATAAACACGTTAAAAAAAAAAACAACCACGAAGAGAACACATCACACCAGCGCCAAAAACACTACACTGGCTACCCATCAAACAGCTGATCAAGTTCAAATCAATCTGCATAACGCACAGAGCAATCCACGACCAAGGTGCAGAGTTCCTCAGAAGAAAACTAAACGTACATCACACTACAAGGCAGTTCCAGCAGCGACATCCGTTTGGAACCCAAATCATACAACAAGAGAAAACTCAGAGGATCCTTTTTTTCTCACCTCGCCCCAAAAATCTGGAACAAACTACCAAAGAACATACGGAACACAAGAGATCACCTACAATTCAGGAAACTCCTCAAATCATGGCTCTTCACCCCATTACCAGAATGAATGCCCATAAGGACATACACAGCGGAACTAGGCTGAGAGAAGAACCTATCCCAATTCCCGAAGCCATCGACCCTTAAAAAAGTAAGGATATACGGATCTACAACATATCCACTTATCAATTAAAAGACAAACCACATCATTTTTTTTTTTTTTTTTTTTTTAAGTATTTTTATTGGTTTTCGTGATAAGATAAGACATTACAAACTCGTGAATTAAACAAGTGAAGAAGAGAGAAAGAGAGAATAAGATGGGGAGAAAGAAAGAAAGGAAAAAAAACAAGAGGAAACTTATCCTAAACAACGATAGTCTTCGTATAATGTAGTAAGTGAAGTTCGTGATGGTGGTTCAGTCCAGAGTATGGCTTCTCAGGAAGTGGGGGGGAACAGCTGCAAGAGGCATATACTTTGTAATAGTGGGGGCCTGTCATTGGGAACCGCAACAGGTGTTCAAGGGGGCTTATGGTCCGCGTCGAAGTGCATGCCCGTTAGAAGGGCCCTCCAAGCGACCAAGGAGCCGCTTGTGGCTTCTCCACTGGATGTAGTTCCTTCCTGCCAGGCTCTGGTCTCTGCCGTCGTCCACCTCGCCATTTCGTTAAACCATCGCTCGTGTCTAGGGCCCGCTGGTGTCTTCCAGGCCATCGCTATAGTTCTTTTGACAAGTATACATGAAATGTCCATCAGTTTCACGAGGTGTTTGAACTTACTCGGTCTGGGGTATGTACCCAATAGGCACTCTCCTGGTGACCATTCGTATCGCTCCATACCGGCGTCTCTACAGGATTGCTTGGCTTTCGACCAGAGTGTCGTCACTTTGGTGCAGGACCAGAACATGTGAATCATGTCTGCCCTGTCGTTCCCGCACCATGGGCATACCGGTGGAACCTTCGCGTTGAACGAGGCAACCCTGTGGGGGGTCATGTAAGTTCGATAAAGGACGTTCAATTGTATCTGGCCAAATCTGGAGTTTCTCGAGACATTCTTGGGGAATATTAGTGCTCTTTCCCATTCTTTATCAGTGAGCGGGGCTGCGAAGTCTGCTTCCCATTTCGCCCTCAGTGTCGCTCCCTTAGGGTTTGGTTTGTCGATGAGCCTGTTGTATAACCTGGAGACAGGTCTCCATCCATCAGAGAGGTCATACATTTCTTGTAGTAGAGGGTCCGAGGTAGGTTCCTCTGGCCAGGTGGGCCACTGATTCTTGGCGGTACGTTTGAGCCTATGGTACCAAAGGAACTGGCCTTTGGGCAGCCCTTCGATTTCCTGGATCGATTCAAAGTCCCTGAACACTCCATCTTCAAACATGTCTCCCCATGTGTATATCGCGGCTTCCTCCCACTTCCTTGCTATGGGGAGGTCTGCCTCCTTCTTGCACGCATCAGCCATTATGGGATGGTCCGAAGAGTATGGGTGTTGCACCTTCCTGATGTGGCAAGTCCTGGTCCATATCTGTCTGCCAAGCCCGACAACCATGGGGGTTTCCGGAGAGCGGCTGAGGGGATCCCACAGGGTTTCCTTGGGGGTTAGGTTGGTGTGGTGTTGCTTCAGCAGCCCCAGTTCAGCTGAAGATTCGTCTGACAGCCATCTTGTGATGTGACTGAGCTGGGCGGCCAAGTAGTAGAGCTGGAGATCTGGAAGTTTGATTCCACCCTCTTTATGTGGAAGGGTTAGTGTGGCCAGTGACAACTTATGCCTGTGGGGTCCCCATAAAAAGTCCTTGATAATAGCTTCCAATTTCCTGAAGAAGGGGGGCCGTATGTAATGGCAAATGTTCACGAAGAAGTATAAGAAGCGAGGGAGGATTATCATTTTAACTATCGCCGCTCTCCCCACCATTGCCAGTGGGAGTTTAGACCAGAATTTTACGGACCGTCGGAGGTTGGTGACGGCTGCTTCTGTGTTGTGCTCATGTGTGAGCTGTGGGGTGTGGCTGAGATTAATCCCCAGGTATCTGAACTTCTCGAGTTGCCATTTTATCCCTATGATTGGAAGGTCCTCCGCTGAGATGTCTCTCAATCCGGCCAGGGGGAATGCTGAGGATTTGTGTCTACTAAATTGGATTCCGGAGTATCTCGCGTAGTTGTCGAGTACCTCCAGAGCTGTCAATGCATTGAACTCAGGGTCTTTTAGGTACAAGAGAACGTCATCAGCATACAGTGATATTATGTTATAGGCGTTGCCCACCTTAATGCCGGCATCAAAGAGTTGCTGACGAAAGTATAAGGCAATCGGTTCCAGTCCCAGTATGTACAGCATGGGCGAGAGTGGGCATCCTTGTCTCGTGCCCCTCTGTATTTTCCAGGATTCTGAGACTGTGCCGCCTGTCTTGACCCTGGCCACAGGGGAGTTGTAGAGAACCTGGACCCATCTGATGAAACCATTTCCGAAACCAAAGGCCCGCAGGGCCTCCACCAGCCACTCCCAGTAGATGGAGTCAAAAGCCTTAATGGCGTCAAGTGACAGTATCGCTAGTTCTTCCTCCGAGTCGTGAGTTTCGGCCATGATGTGTTGGAGCCTCCTCAGGTTGGCTGTGGTGTTGCGACCTGGGACAAATCCGTTCTGATCTTCATGGATTATGGACCCTAGCACTCTAGCTAGTCTGCTGGCCAGTATTGAGGTGAGGATCTTGCTATCATAATTGAGCATGGCCAGGGGTCGGTACGAGTCGCAATCAGTGGGTGGTTTATGGGGTTTAAGCATGGGGATGATTATGGTTTCTCTCATGGTGTTGGGGAGGATCCCATTTGTGTAAGCTTCCTGGTAGACTTCGTGTAGGATGGGGGTGAGAATGGGTTCGTATGCTTTATAGAATTCTGGCGTAAGTCCGTCGCTACCTGGGGTCTTAGAGGTGGCGAGCGACCTGATGGCCCATCTTACATCATCGGGAGTAATGTCCATGTCTAGTTCGGTTCTCTGTTCGCTGGTTATTTGGGGTATGTCGATCTCACCCAGGGTGTCTATTATTTCAGTGGTGGGGATTCGGGCTTCATGAGCATATAGTTTTGAGTAGAACTCGGCAAATGCTTTGTTGATCCCCATCTGCGTCCTGTGGGATGTACCCTCTGCATCTATTATCTCTGTTGGCAAGTGTTTAGGGTGCTCTCTTCTGCATAACCAAGCCAGCAGCTTACCCGGTTTGTCCGATTCCCTATGGGATCGAGCGGTGTATGTGGCAAAGTCAAATTTTTCAAGTCTGTCCCAGGAGAGCTGACATTTCTCTCGGGCCATTTTCAGTTCCGTTTCGACTCCCGGGGAGGTATCAAGAGTGGACTCCAGGCGGGTGATCTCTGATTCCTGGGCCTCAAGTGATGTCTTTAGTTGCCTGCGGGTGCCACCAGCTCTAGATATGATTTCTCCTCTGGTGACCACCTTCATGGCCTCCCACAGTGTGCTCCAAGTGGAGACGGATCCCTTATTGATATCGACGTACTCCTCTAGTTTCTCGGCAAGGTCCTCTCTGAACTGTGGATCCTCTAGCGTCGCGGAAGGCATTCTCCACATGGGGATCGGGGGTCTGGGTCCTCTCTGCCTCCATTGCATAATTAACGGGGAGTGATCGGAAATAGTTCTCCCCAGATACTCTGTGGTTACCGCCAGCGGGGCTTCGTCACGGTCAATAAACAAGTAATCTATCCTTGTGTGGACGTTGTGTGGGGCTGAGTAATGGGAATAACTCCTAACGGATGGGTGTTGCATCCTCCAGATGTCTACTAGGTTGAGTTGGTCTAGTGTTTCTTCCATGGCACGGGTTGCAGGGTTGCTTGATTGGGGGGGAGGAAGCGATCTGTCCATGGTTGTGTCTAGAACACAGTTAAAGTCTCCTCCCCACAGGAAGGTTTGGCCCCGGTGGTGTGCCAGCTTGGGGCTCAATGTGTTGAGGTACGACGGGATTCCGTGTTGCGGGAAATATGTGTTAGCTAAGCAAATCGGGGTCTGTTCCATAGTTCCCCACATTATTACGTATCTGCCGTCCTTGTCAGATTCACATCCATGTAGTTGAAAGGGCACATTTGGGTTTATCCATATTAACACACCCCTTGCGTATTTGGAATATGGGGATCCTCTCACAGTTCCCTCCCATCGGTCTGCCAGTTTAGATAGAGCGTCCCCGGTGAGGTGTGTCTCCTGTAACATCGCTATCGAGACTTTCTTCCTCCTGAGATAGGACTGTATGCGGTTCCTCCTGAGGTACGAACCCATTCCCCTTACGTTCCACGTCATGACATTGAGTTGTGATGCCATTGGTGTGGTGTTCCGAGTTTAGCGTGAGGGGCAGGCGCTGCTGCCCAGTGTGGCATCAAAGCGTGATTGGTAAGTTGTAAGTGATAGGCCTCTGATTCGTCGATTCTTGAAGCGTTTCCTGTGGCCATCTCAGTGTTTTCAAGCATCAGTAGAACGAAGACTATGGTACTAACTAAACTAATAACATAACTCAAACTGGTGCGCCCAGCAACTACAACTGTGTCGCGGTGCTCAGGCGCTCTCGCGCCGTCTGTGCCCATCCGGGAGTCGGGCGCGAGTTGGGTCGGGCAGAAACTCGCCCGGTGGTTCTTTCGCTGGGGGCGGGGTTGCTGCGAGGTGGCGAGGCCAAACGAGGGTCGTTTCCATACGATATACTGTTAATTGGGTTACCTGCTTGGGTCCGGCTATTTGTGCTTCATGTGTGGACGGTGTGGAGGGTCCCTGGGGTCCGGCTCTGCTCCCCCGAGGTTCAGTCTTCCCCACCTGGGTTATCTGCACCGTCGGCAAGGTTATTGTCCTCTAGCCACATGTTGGCCGCTTCCGGATTCTCGAGGAAGATTGCCCTCCCTTTGTGAGTAACTTTCAGGCGGGACGGGTACAGCAATCTGTATTTAAGGTTCAGTTGGCGAAGCCTTGCTTTGATCGGAACAAACGAGTTCCTCTCTCTTTGTACTTTCTGGGTGTAGTCCGGGTATATGGAGATCTTAGCTTCGCCCTGTATAATGGGGCCAGTTTCCCTGGAATATCTTAATATGGTTTCCCTGTCCTGAAAGTTTAGTATCTTGGCTATAATTGGCCGTGGGTGCGATCCAGGGGGTGGTCGTTTCTGTAGGGACCTGTGGGCTCTCTCCACCGAAAACCCCTGGGTCAGCCTGCCGGCCCCAACCTCCTGTAACAGCAGGGTTTCAACATAGGACGTGGTATTTAGGCCTTCATTTCCCTCCGGGATACCTAAGATTCTGATGTTCCCTCGTCTGGCCCGACCCTCGGCCTCCTCCGCCCTCTCTTCTAGGAATGTGACTTTCCTTTTTAGGTCCGAAACTTCAGATTGCAGGGTCGCCGCGGCCGCGGACCCCACCTCTGTGGCTTTCTCCATGGCCGTCACCCTTTCCGTTAAGTTGCGGGCATCTTGGCGGATGAGTTGTATGTCAATTTTAAACTCGTCTATCTTGGAGTCTATGTGGGTCTTTAGTGAGGCAATTGCATCCATTATCTGGGAGTGGTTATCTTTGGGGTCCGACTCTTGCGAGCGAATGGTTTCGGTAGAGCTGGCCCTGGCTTGGGTGGGAGTCTTAGCCCTGGCTGAGACAAAGGAGTCCATGGTGGCGGCCCTGGTTTTTTTGGCGGCCATGTTGGGGGCGTAATAGTGGTTGCCCCGGAGTCCTGAGTCTGGAGGGGTGAAGTTCAAGGCCGCTCTCTTAAATAGCCCAGAGTGGTGTTTTAGGGTGAGTTGTGCCCAGGGGAGTCGTTGTTCAAACCACATCATAATCATACCAAAGAACACCCACAGATCAATCGGGAGGGAGAACAAGGTATGACCTAGCAATAACACCTGGCCCACCTCGTAAACATGGGCAGCAATGCACCACCAACAGTAAAAAGATAGGAAGGAGCGGGGAATGATAATATAACACCACTACCTAAGCAGGGATAATGCTCGCCCTCCTGTGTGTACTATGCTCAATAACTTAGCTGGAGGCCAGCCTCACCACTGCCCCTGAAACTAGACAGTCAGTAAAGCAAGAGAAAGAATATACCCACCCAGTATGACAACGTGATACATAAAAAAAAAACTACAAGGATTAAGAGACATATAACCCACTAACCAAAACTTCAAATTTCGACATACTTAATCCACACAAAAACCCACACGACCACCTCTCTCACAGCAAACCGCACAGACTTCACCACACCGCAACAACAATCAACACAGATCGTAACAACAGCACGCAAGGACCTGCTTTGATCCTATATGCACACCCAAGCTCAGCGCACGGTGAAAACAAAATGGAATCTGCCAACAGTACACCACCTCTCACTTTCCTATGCCCTCTTCACCCACTAACCCACCCCCACCTCTTTGTTTACAGATCCACCTGAGCGCCTGGAGACCAACTGCGTTGGGGACCGTGCGCTATATAAATACCTTTAACATTAACACACGTGTAGAGAGTCACTGCAGAAGCAAAACTCCTTTGCACAGTGCTCAGAATCTGTTAACTGCAGTCGCAAACAGCAGCCCACTTTGATGTTTTTCAGACATTGTTCTCACAGCAGCCCTGGCAGCCACTGCAATTGAGTCAGCGTTCCACTAGAATTGCATGGACAATCTAAGGTATTTTAAGTTCAGCTTTAATTTGAAAGAATAGACTGCTTTTACTTCCACAAACTCCCCCTCATAGTTAATAAATATGTTTGCTCAGCACAAGGGCTCTGCAGCGCCACATATCGGTATTTTCTACTAAACTTTGCAAGACCCCCAGGGCCATCACGAGGAGGTGGACAGAGTGCTTCGTGCTTTCTTTGTTTTTCCTCTTGTTCACCTTGTCATTAAGTGAAATAAAATGTTATGTGAAGGGTCGAGAGAGCCACCAGGAGCCAGCAAGCCTGTTGCTTAACAATCTGAGCAGCAGACATCTAAATGTATCGCTTTTGCACGTGCACATTAGTTCAGGTCCTAAAGCAATGAGCCCCATTCGCAAGAGCTGTCCTCGAGCGAGGTTGGGTCGGAGTTGTATGGATTGGCAGCGCTACCTGGGAAAGCTGGCCAGTGCATGTCAAATTGTCACTGTGCTTAGGGACTGAGAGCATGCGCACAGGGCTCCCTCTAACAGCACGCCTGCCAGTACTTAGTAGTAAGTAAAGCGCTCCCTGGCCTGCACTCATGCAGATTGGGAGACCGCGGTAGTAGAGGTGTTCTTCCTTCCCTCCACCAGTCTTGGACAAACCGCGCCGGCATTGAGTCAAGGTATTTCTTGTGGGATTGCTTTTGCTCGTGGCTATTGTAAATTTGTCACACCTTCTTGTCCCATGACAAAACTCCAGATCTCATGGTAGAAACATTAGGACTTCTCCTGCATGCCTTTTATCAAAATGCAATTTTAAATAAAAGATATGCTGGAGTCTCTGGAGGATCATTTACTTCTTTCTTGGTCGAATGCACATGGCATGTCCTCTACTTACACCCCTCGTTCTCATCAGCGGCTTTAACATCAGCAATGACATGTTGAGCCAGGATTGGATGACCTATTTGTTGCTTTTGGCAATTGCAGTTTGGTAACTATCCTACAGCGTATACTATGGTAGAAATCATTTCCTCTGTAGTCTGTGGCCTGTTTTATTTATTTTTGCATTTTTAAAATGCTCACACAGCCCGCGGGCATCGAGGTGCTGACACAGGAATTGTTTGTTTTTTAGTTGCGTATTTATAACGCACTTAAATACCCAGAGGTTTCTAAGCGTGGACCCGGGGATCGAACCTGTGTTGCTTTGTCTTGCTTCCAAGGCGAGCACGTTGCTGCTGAGCTATCCTCCCGGGACTACAGCTGCAGTTATTGGTAAGGTGTCCTTTTCTTTGACAGGTCATATGAGATTTGATCTGATTGCTGGGGCGAGGCTTGAAATCCTGTCGTCATTTTTCGAGGTGGAGAGTGCATGTTTGTGAATGGAGTGCAATGTCCCATTTCAGCAGGCACTGGCATCCTGCATTAAGGGAGCTCCACAACACTGCCATACTGGAAGTGCTTGCCTGTGAGGGAATATTTGATATGCCTGTGCTGCAACTATTACCCTTTACTCAAATATTTATTGTGACTAATGACACAATATAACTGACACCACATACAACGTCATGAACACAGAACTGATGACATGGGAATTCGTACAGTAAATGCAGTTTTGTAAAACTTGTAGGCGTTTCTTTAATAAAGTAACATATAATGCGTTTAAGGGCCTTCTTTAGAAGTGGTGTACCAGCAATAGTTCCCTGTGCTGCGAGTTACGCAGTGTGTGCTGGTGAAAACCAGGCTTCCATATTGGTTGGTAGTCGAAGAAGGTTCTCTTCTCTTACTTCTTCATTGGAGTATCTTTATCCAACTTCCACCTTCTACCCTTCTCGTAAACCTCCTCAACCCCAGCTGTCTCCACATCTTTGCACCAATGCAATGTGTACTTTGTCGCCTTGAGCGTCGTTGGCGCAAGCGCAGGTCCGGAGGAGATCAGTTGTCTTACTCTTCTTACCATGTACTCTACGATTGTCTTTTGCGGTCTGCTAAACGCCCCTACTTTTCTGATCTTCTCCATACTCAGTCAACTCACCCTAAACGCCTATTTCAAACTCTCTCACGTCTTCTTTCTCCTGTAACTCATGATCATTCTATTAATTCTACTCTATCTGCCTCTGATTTTGCTCTTTTCTTCTCTACTAAAGTGGCCTCTCTTTGTGCCGCCATTGAATCTTCCATTCTTACTTCTAGTATTATTGCTCAATTATTGTCTTCTGAAACTACTATCTCTTGTTTCTCTCCTATTTCGAATGACGAGACCGCTCTGATGTTAACACAGGCTCATCCCACTGCTTCTCCATGTGACCCTATTCCATCAGTACTTATTCCTAAAGTCTACCCTTCTCTTGTTTCCTATCTAACTTCTTTTTTCAATACCTGTCTCTTGACCTCTGTGCTTCCTACCTCCTTCAAACATGGATCTATTCTTCCTATTCTAAAAAAACTTCATGTGATCCCTCTCTGGCCACTAACTTTTGCCTTATTCTCTTTTACCATATCTCTCTAAAATACTCAAATGTCTTGTTTACTTTCAAGTTTCTACCTTTGTTTCTAATAATTCTATTCTTCCTCGCTTTCAGTCAGGGTTCTGGCCTCTTCACACTACAGAAACCGCTCTTCTTTCTGTTTCTAATTCTCTACTTTCTGCACGCTACTCTAAACAGTCATCCTTGCTTATTCTCTGATACTGGTCTGCTGCGTTTGGTACTGTTGATCATTCTCTTCTACTTTCTTCCTTTGAGTTCTCGGGGTCTGTTCTTTATCTATCCCAAAGGACTTTTTCAGTATCTTGGGCTGGATCAACTTCTGACACTCTTCCACTCTTTCATGGTGTTCCCCAAGGCTCCGTCCTTGGCCCATTTCTCTTTTCCCTCTATACTTCCCCTTTGGCGGAAGTTATCTGATCTTTTGGTCTGTCTCACCATTTCTACGCAGACAACACTCAATTTTTCTTATCCTATTTCTCTTTCACTCCTGAAATTCACACTGAACTCTCCTCATGCCTAGTAGCTATCAATTCCTGGATGGCGGAACACTTTTTGGTACTAAATGCTGAAAAAACTGAAGTACTCCTTTTCTCCTCCAACACTATTCCATCTCCTCTTCCTCCGTCCTCAATTTCTTTTCCTCCTTCTCAGCTTCCTATCTCTTCTAGTGCCGTAACCTAGGACTTAATTTTGATTCTGATCTGTCTTTTACGCATCATATTTCACCATCTTCTCAAGCCTGCCGTTATCACTTTTATCACACCCGTAAAGGCTCGTCCTTTTTTAACTTTTGATGTCACTAAACTTTTGATTTCCTCATTCATTTATTTCAACTTTTTTATTGTTAGGTTTCTCTATTTGGTCTTCCTCTCTCTCATCTTGCTCCATTGAAATCAGTTTTGAATGCTTCTGTTTGGCTTCTCTATCATTCTCATCTTAATTTCAGTTTTCTGTGATTAGTTCTTAAATCACTCTATGGCCTTGCACTGACCTATCTTTCTTCTCTGGTATCTTTTTATATTCCGACTTGTTCTCTTCGCTCTCAGTCTCAGTAATTTCTTGTCCTCCCTGTGCTAAACCTCGTTTTCATTCTTTTTCACCGTTAGCCCCTTCCTCCCACTTCCTCTCTGCTCTATTTCCCTATACTCTTTATTTCATTCTTCACTAAAGACTCATTTTCTTGAAATTGATTCACAAGGTTGAGTGCTTTATTTTGTCATTTGCATTTTATTGTACTGTTTTTATTTTATAATCTACATCCAGCACTTTGGTTTAAAGCGCTTTATAAATCCCAAATAAAATACAAAATAAAATACAAAACTAGGCTTCCAGATTAGTTACTAGTCCAAGAAGATTGTTGTAGAGAAAACTACTCCACACAGGTGCTAACCCTCAGTGGCGTATATGTTTTATTTATTTTGAAATTGTAGATCCGAGTAATAATGAATAACCATTAATCTCATGGTCTGCGAACGTGCATAAATCGGTATCCAGGCATTTTATTGCAAACAAAACGGCACGGTACATAACAGAGTGGCCAATAACACAGAAAAGATTAAATAAATATATAAAGGGCAGTGGGGTAAGGGGTTAAAATGGGTCGGGATTGGGTGGCTTTAAAAGGGTGGAAATAAGGGGAGTTAAGGGGTCCACCAAATAAAAACAAAAACACCATTCGGTGTGTTTCAATGTTTTGTCCGCTCTGTTATGTACCACTCTGTTTTTGTGATCGTTACGATCACACATAACCCATAAATCCAGTACTTAACCCACATAAATCCATTTACTTCATAGTTTTCATTTGAAAGGACAACATGTGATTCACGCTTCTGTGCTTCAAGGCCGACATTTGATTCAGTTATTGCTGTGGTTCGGGGAGCCTCACTGTTCAAATAGCCACCACTGCTGAAACATTTATGCCAAGCTCTCACTATAATTTGGAAAACAAAAACTGCATACAGCACTAAATATGGGTTTGGCACCTTTGATGAATTGTTTTCTCTATAACAATGCGGTAAGGGGGTCACGTGTCATGTTATTAACAATGTTTAAAGCATGTATTTAAAGTTTTGTCCTCCCCTCATATATTGCCATTTTTTTTTTAATAATTATATTGGGGACCCACATTTGTATCGTTATATAACACTCAGGCTTTGAATTCCCATGCATGATATTTTGGATGAAAGCTTTTCTCTTGCTAGACGCATATCAAAAAACTTGAGTGTTCAGAGAAAGCACTAGAAGTGTAGCCACGTGACACCCTCAGCGTGTCTTTCTTCCATAAATCCAACCAGGTACTTTAATACCAAAAATGAAAACCATTCCGAATGATTGTCCCAAAACAGTGTCATTAATAAATGATGTCCCGGCCTTGTTTTGAAAGATCTGGTAGCTGACTGGGCGTGTATGTTCACTGCCTCACTGGCCCAGCAGCTGGGAAAACCTGCCTGCAGAATCATATCCCAACAAAGCATGTTTTGATGTGGTGGTGTAGTTTAAGGTATTGAAATGCAAAAAAGCAGTGGGAAAATGGCCAAGCGTGTTTTTATGGGAAATGTCGTTTCAGTTGGAGCACTTTGTAACCTCATTCCCCAAACCACACATCTGACCACCTTACTTGCACACATGGTCGGACTGGGGCATAAAGTGATGTCGGGCCCAATGAAAAAGTGTCCCAAAGTTGCAAATGGCAATTCATTCCTTTTGTAGCAGAATAGTTAAGTAGTACGCAAAGGGGTGTTTTTTGATTAAATGTGATGCAAATTGTGCATTTAAAAAAATCTTTATTCAGTAACACTGGTCAAAGCTACTAGCCGGATGGTGCAGTAACTCATTAAACTGACCCACATTGCCCAAAAAGCGGCACACACTTAACCAAAAAACTGGCCCCCACCAGCATATTGGGTTTGGGCATTGCCCTATTGCCCCATAGGCCAGTCCAAGCCTGCTCACATAATCAATATTTTAGAAGAAATACTAAGAAAGAATTCACTGCGGCATCGGTAAAGGTCTCCCTTTGTGAGGAGGCAGCTGTGTGGTGCACAGGTTTTAATAGGGAATGTCTCCTAATGCATATTACAGAGGGTGATTGTGCTGGTTTTATCAACGAAATTGTACATGACGACCCCATCATGCTCTTCACTAACCCCAAAGGGTGCTCACTGCCTCACAGCAGGGGCCACTAAAAGTCATAAAAAGTTTGTATTTTGTAGGTCACGGTCAAACTGGACCACCAGACTCGTACAGGTTTGGCTCAGCTTTCTTGAAGGAGAAAAAATGGATATAAAAGGACAGTATCTTTGTGCGGTCTTGTTTGTGGTGCAAGTCTTTCTTATAATTTGTCATATTTCGTAGCACAATATTATTATTTAAGATTACGGTTAAATGGGCATGCTATACCACGATAACCATGGTATACCATAATTTGTCAAGAAGGTTATTATACCATCAGAAAATCAATCCTGTGACACCCCTATTTGTGCCTAATTTTGATTTCTAAAGGAATACTCTTTATTCCCATGAACAATTACAACTGATATCAGAAGTCAAGTGGTTAAACATTGTATCCTTGCATATGCGGATGAAGAGAAAGAGCAAGCACTGCCCAAGCCAAGAGGCTTTTCCTATTGACACTGAAAGCTGCCTTTGTCACAGCCAGAATGCACTTTTATCAATACTTTGGGGCCAATAGAAGTTCAATATTGTTTAAGACATCAATGTGCAAGCATTACCTAAAGCTAAGACTAGCACCACAGCTTTTGGGTGATTGTGTGGCTAACAGTTGGCAGAGAAAGTGAAGGCAAAGTCGGGGAAGGGGAAATTGCTGCTCATAAAGATTGCTGAAGTTCACACTCCCTATATAGCCAGAGAAGTGGGTCCTAAAGGCAAACCTAGGTTGTTACTGTGGCAGACAGACAAGAGAGGCAAAGAGGCGGCTTCCCCTTTTGAAGAGAGTCGTTCGGAGGAAGAGTGCCTTGCCTATATGAAGGTGTTTAAGTGCCATGAAGTGAGTCTTGTCAAAGTACTGAAGCAGCTGTGGTATATCTGATTGTCAGTGGATACACACTTTCAACTTACACTGTCCACAGGATTGTATTCTTCCCAGACTATACCAGGGAGGTCCACAGAGCTAGCCAGTCATTCAACTCGGTCAAGAAAAAGCTGGCGTCTTTGTGAGTCAAGTATGTTCTCTTTTTTCCAGCGCAGTTGAAAGTGCATCATGAGGGTACCGTGCACTTGTTCACCAACCCGTCGGATGCCTGGAACTGGCTACAAATTTGGATACTACCGGTCCCCGGACAGACTGTCAAAAGGGAGGCCCAGGTCGGACACAATTGAGGGTGCACATCCCTGCCTTTGTTTGAAACACAGTCCATGGAGCAACTGGATGGTGCTACCGACATGGCAGATGCAGGGGGTGTGGGCTGAAGTGACTGCTGGGCCGATCCCAGTTTAACCCAGATGTCTTTTTTCTTTTTTTTATGGGTTGGTTATCCACTGGTGGCAGCTGGGCGTGGAGGGAAGCTCACAATAGCTGCCCTGATGTGCACTACACCCATTGTTGGTTGTATTCTCTCGTGTCCGGTTGACGCAGGGTTAGGGCGACAGGTGCTTCATGTTGGGGGAAGTACAGGGGACAGAAATGCAGAGGTAGATGGCAAGGGACAAGAGCCAATGGTAATCCTGTGACCCTGCAACATTGTAATTGGTAGTTTCTTGGGGAAGGGGCAGGCCAGCCACCTGATACGGAAGTACCGTTTGAGGACGAGGTATAAGGGTAATCCATACTGTATACCACTCCAGACACCGAAGCAAAAAGTGTGATAGGTTTCGCGGGGAGGGCCCATGGTGTGACGACATTCTGTATCAAAAAGGGTCGAGACAGGTTTGGGAGCGGTGACTCAGGAGATTTTCTTATGTCCTGTATGATCCCTGATGGTTTTTTGTAATAAATGCCAGTATAACTTTCCCTTGGCTGAGTCCTCGGTTTGTTATGGGGGAAGGGTTGTTGGTCCCTTGGGAGCTTAAAGGGTGAACTTGTAGTAACCCCCAGACCTCTGGCATACAAGACCTCACCAACAAGTTGGTAGCAGAGGGATGGTTTACTACACCCGTTCAGCATAAAGCTGCCTCTTCCACCATAGCACCTAGAGGGCTGTGGGGCGCCTCGAGGAAAGTGGGCCAGATGGGAGTGCACCCCGTGCAAAGGCCGTCAGGAGCCAGCTTGGAAATATCCTGCCCGCGGTCTGTGAGGAATCCAGCAGACCAGAAGGGTGGCATGGCAGCATTGGGAGAGCCGGCAGCCGAACAGCGTCAGTGAATCACAGATAGTGAAAGTATTGACTCAGCCACACAGCAACTAAGGGGAGTGGGAAAGTAATGGAGGATGGTAAGGAGTATTGTTGAGTATCTTTGAAGTATTGTCGAGTATTGTCTAGTAGTGTCGAGTACTGTGAAGCATAGTAGGCAAAGGAGCGGATTTAGATGTAATTTCCGTGGTCTAAAGGGAAAAGGTTCTGGTGAATAACCTAGACTATTGACTTAAGGGCACGGATGACAGAAGTTATGTGAATATTGGATTCCCTGTGGATTGGGCATTTTAGCTCAGGTCACGGATGATGGTATCCCCATGTAAGGGCTTAGCAAAGGGAGTTAGCCTAGATTGCGGAAGGTGTTTGTCTGGTTAAGTCTCGAGGAGGCGTTTTACCTGCAAGGCAACACTGTAGGTACAGATTGAATACGAGAAATATTGGTATCGCCTGTGAGGAGGCAGGAAGACAGCTGTGGGTTCATGCTGGGGTTATGTAAATGTTTGTGTAACAGGACATTAGCATTGTGAGCATTGTAAGTGATCTTTAGCACTCCCTTGGTTAGTGAATTGGTGACGTCACCCCTTAGGTCTGTGCATAGGACTTGGAGAGCATGAGGTGTTGTAGAAGTTGGTGTTGAGAAACTTAAAATTGACAGAGGAGGTTGTCCAGTGGCGGTGCACGGAAGGCGCATGCGCGAGTTAGGTGGGTGTGCCTGACGAGGCGGAGAGTGCAGAAGGGAGGTGCACGGAGCACGCCTGACAGGTTGTTTTCGTGCCAGAGAGGTTCGAGAAGAATTGTTAAGAACTGATATTGTGATATTAATGCATTTAGATTGAAAATATTAATTGTGCTTGTGTAATGGAGTGTCGAAAGCCTTGACTAGAGGTCACGTTAGTATAAAAGCAATGTATCAAGGGAAATACGGGGGTTACGCCCCTACAGCACTTGTGCAAGACCCTTCCACGTTTTAAGGACACGATTTATAAATATCGCACTGAATGGACGAAAAGCACAGAGGATAAATTGACTAAGCCATGGCCACAATGTGGAAGTTTCTCCAAAAATATACAGCAACCATTATTGACACACTTACAGGACACTTATAAGGGGAAGAAGTTGGCCAATCGTATGGCAATATTTGAGCTCAGGAGAATGTTCCAGGAAGATGAGAAAAAAGTAGCGAGGCGTCAATGGATGCTAAGCCAGCAGGAGACACCGGAGGCAGCACCCTCAGCCTCTGCTCCCCCACCTGCCCCTGAGAGAAAGAAGGAGCTGCAGCCAAAGTGAGGGGGTTATAACCTATCCGGGAGCTAAAGGCAGCGGAGGGGTACACAAATCTTATATTTCATCCCCCACCATATACCAAGGAGGAGTAGGAGCAGAAAGGGGTTGGACAGACAGACAGTGGAAAGGGAGCATGCGGCGAGGCTCAGACAAGCACCAAGGAAGGACTAGAAAGCATAGCATCGAATGAATGGGTAGGAGGCCAGATACTCCTGAAATTGGATGGGAAGGCAACGGGAGAATCAGCAGGGGCGATTAAAGAAATGGAGGGTCTTAAGGGGAGCAGCAAAGCAAGAGACTGGGCAGAGATAATGGAAGAAGTAGAAAGAAAGGAGAAGGAAGAAGAGGAGAGACATGAGAGAGCACGTAGAGACAAGCAAAGGGAAGAAGAGAAACCAGAGCAGTGAGAGAGGAGAAGGAGGGAGCTTGAAGAGATAGAGAGGCGAAGGAAAAGCAAGTTTTTGTGAGAAGGGAATGGAGAAAGTGGGAAAGAGAGCGACTTGCAAGAGCGCATACGCAAGGAAGAGGAGGAGCACGCAATAAGGGACATAAGAACAAAGAGGGGAATGGTCACGGGAGACGACAAAATGGGAGGAGGTAGACGGACAGAGCCAGAGAACAGTACCACACAGGACAGGACTGCCACTCTCTCGAATAGGACAGCCATAGGGTCCTTAGGGAGAAGGGGTAGCAGGGACTTGATTGACTTTGAAGGGAAGCTCAGCGATGACACAACCTCTAGGAGGCTGAGCTTCACAGATGATTTTGGCAGTGATATGGACACCGGCGCAGACAGTGAAGCAGAGGGAAGTGAGGAAGAGGGCGATCCAAACATAAATCGACAGGGAAAAGCACTGACCGGAGCGTGACATGGGAAGTAGGAAAAGACACAGGGGGATTTAGGGGTTACGACGACAATCAATCACAACAGTCCAGAGACGCATCACACAGTATGGATGACCTGATCTTATACGTGCAGAAGTTTTAGAGATCTTCCAGGGCGAAAGAAGGAGGAGCCAACAAAGGCATGCACTGACATGACTGACTGATTAAAGATCCTGACAGACCTGATAGATGGATCAGACTGACATGCGGGGCGAAGGAGGAGATCGGGTTCACACAGTTGCCCTTACTGGAAAAGGGAGGGGGGGGCAACCTCAGTACACAACATGGAAGCACATAGACAAGGAAAACTTGAGATGTAGGCTACCCTCATTAACCACGGGTGCAGGGAAATGGATATATGAAATGGAACAAATGACAGCGGGACAGAAATTAGCAGTGGGGGACATACAATGCCTACTAGTGGCAATCCTCTGGGAAGCTGCTGATGATGTATGGAAATGGGCGAGGTACCCAGGAGTAACCACTGAGTACACGGCACACAGTGGCGCGCCATCTACAAAATGCTGAGCGGCTGAATGGCAAGCTCTAAGGATGCAGTACCCAGACACGTCAGACATTAGTGTAATTATGGCACGCAAAATGGGGGAAGACAAAGCCCCTTTACACTACATTCAGGTGATTCAAGAGCTTTGGTGCCTTGAAATGCGAGAACCATGGGACAAAAAAGTAGCATTATTCTACCACATATTATGCCAAGGGTTGTCAGAGCAGGTGCAAAGGCAACTCAAGAAACTGGTGGGGTGGAGGAAAAGCCTTGGTCAGAAATACAGCTCTTGATAGTACACCATTATAGGCTAATGCAAGAGAACACAAGGAAAAAGCATGAGGAAAGAAAGCAAGAGGAAGCAACCTTAGTACAGAAGAAGCTATTTAAATATGCCATGGAATATCTCAAGGGTGTGCAGGGGAGGGGCGCAACAGAATGGGGAATGCAATACCAGCCAGCATATTGGGGGGGGACAGAACGAGTATTATACACAGGACCAGGCACCACAACAAAGACAGGCACCGAACGCATACCCACAGACACTAGCCTTGATGCAGGCACCACAAACGCAAGCGCCTATGCAGCAGTATTCGCAGTCACCACAGATGCAGGGTAACACACAACATGAATACACGGCACAGCAAATACCGCAGATGCAGAACAGCATACAATCAAATGATGGGACAGTGGCACGCACCGACCCCATGACACTGACTCCCATTAGTAAACCGGGGGCGGGGGTCAGTGTAGTCGGAGGCAACCCATATTTTGGGAATGGGATGTCCTTATATGCTCAATAGGACAGCCCACAGACAGACTTGATGTGTTCCATCCTATCGATTACACCCAACCCTGCGGAGGAATCTTGTAGACAAATAGGCAACTAAATTCTGCATCTGGGAAGGGAAATATAGTATGTCAGGCGATGCCATGAATGAATGCTCAATGGTTATCTGGGGCGACGGAAGTGGTTTCTTTTACAGACCATATTGCACTTTCTATAGGGGAGTACGATCTATCTTTGCCCCTACTTTATACCCGTCAGACACTTGTAAATATACTGGGGAGAGACATCATGAGCAGACTTAACATGACCATTTCATTCACTGACAAGGGGATACTGTGGTCCACCTCAGGGTTACACCTTCTAAATGTGAGGGAAATCATTCAAGCTTATTGTGGACCAAGGGTACAGAGGGGGATGCCAACGGACCAGGAGTATAACGCTCACCTGACTCCCACGGAGGCGCTGGCCTGGTTCGA
Source organism: Ambystoma mexicanum (assembly GCF_040938575.1). Taxonomy (NCBI): domain Eukaryota; kingdom Metazoa; phylum Chordata; class Amphibia; order Caudata; family Ambystomatidae; genus Ambystoma; species Ambystoma mexicanum. Next base: position 1,492,771,374 of record NC_090929.1, on the reverse strand, counting down.
GCTGCTGTGACCTCTTCTAAGGTGATGCGCAGGGTTCGGAAGACGGACTGGACCGGGCCCCCAAATCTGGCTTGTCTGGCTCGCAGAAGTATCCTTCTGTAGGCGAAAATAGGGGATTAACTGTCTGCGGGGTAATGCAATCAGCCTCCCACTTTCCCCTCTCACCCTCCTCGAAACCCTTCTGTGATTCTTCGTAGCGTCTCACCTTAGGGTCTGGAAGTACAAGCTCTCCATCCTGCTTCTGATGCAGGGGCGCGTTGGTATCCAGTTACTTCACTGGATTTTTGGATTGGTGAGAACCAAACTTGCTTGGCTTCCAGGTAAGTTTGTTTTTGATAAGAGGTTCCCCTTGTGTCCATGCATTAATGTACTAATGCTAGTGTCTTTTTCCCCATAAGGGCCGGGGTACAGAATGCCGGGGAACAGGCACTGACCCGAGATGAGAGGTGAAATCCTTGTAGAAATCAGGTAAGTCTTTAATGAGCGTTTTTTGGTAATGTCTTTTCATTCGCTCATTAACGCTGATGTCTCTTTTTCCCCTTAGGGGCCGGGGTCCGGAAATGCCAGGATGCGGCGCGGACCCGAAATGAAGAGGGAATGAATCAACAGGTAAGTCTTAACATGGAGATTTAGCTTTCCTTATTCCCTTCTCTCTCTCACCTTTTGTTCTGGTCTTTTTCTCCCTAGGCGGTGGGGCGTGACTGCGAATCCGGATGATCGCTGCTGAACATGGAGGCGCCCTGTAAAGGTGAGTGGAATGCGGCGCTGCAGCGATCGACGCGATGAGCTTTTAAATAAAAGTCTTCCTTTTCAGGATTGTCGGCGAGATGTCTCCGGGATGTGGATTTTAGCAGGTAAGGACTTTTCCTTCTTCTGTTCTCTTCCTTTGCAGGTGATCCAGGATGCTGGCAGGCGTGGCAGAAGTCAGGATGCAGGAGCAGACACGGTGAGCGTCCAGCTGCTAGATGCAGAACAACGCGAAGCACGTGTGGCTGTTCGGGTGGGGTTTAAATAGCCTTGGAAGAAGTTCCAGGTATGTATCCTTCCTCCAATCAGGTATGTATCCTTCCCCGACCACGCCCGGATGGTAAATTAGTCCCACAGGTAAAGTAGTTCCTTTCAGGCCTCAAAGAGGCCGGGATCCTGCAGCATGGTCTGCATCAGGTAAGTGCACCCAAGCACTTCCATAATGAGCCTGGCGCCTATGGCGCCAGGACTGATGTCTTTTATGAGCCTGGCGCCATAGGCGCCAGGACACTGTCCAAAGGGCCCCTATATGGGGTTGCTGGGTCCTTCCTTGGGGACTGGATGTCCGCTTAAGGGGACGCAGGGCTTGAACCGGCTCCCCGAGAGCGGGCATCATGACAGCACTCCCCCCAAGGCCCCTCCCAAGGTTGTTCCCTCCGGGGGTTTTGGTTTGTCTGGGAAGAGTTGATGGAATTTCCTGACTAATCGAGGTGCATGCACATGGTCGCTGGGTTCCCACGACCTCTCCTGAGGTCCGTACCCCTTCCAATCAATTAGGTAGAACAGTTTTGACCTAAACATTTTTGAGTCTAAAATGTTCTTCACTTCGAATTCGGGCTCCCCATCTATTAGAATAGGTTCTGGAGGTTTGAGTAGTCGGGTTCCGGGTACCACTGGTTTCAGAAGTGACACATGAAAAACAGGGTGAATTCGCATACTAGCTGGTAAATCAAGTTTAACAGCCACTGGGTTAATTATTGCCGTAATAGAATAAGGTCCCAGATATTTTGGGTTAAAAGTTCGAGGCCCTTTGAGTGGTAAATGTCTGGTAGCTAACCACACTTGATCCCCAATCTGATACGGAGGTGCTTCACTCCGATGTAGATCAGCATTCTCCTTGTATTTTCTCTTGGCTTGTTGTAAATGCGTAGTTGCCTCTTTGAAGGCTTGGGTAATTGTAGAATGCAGATGTTCTACTGCAGGCATTCCGAGGTTCTGAGGTGAGTCAAGGTTTGAGGTTCAAGGGTGAGGCCCAAACAAAGTATAAAAAGGACTGTGGCCAGTTCCAGAGTGTACCGAATTATTATATGCGTATTCGGCTATCCAAAGAATGTCTTTCCAGTTGCTTTCAGATTGCTGTAACATACACCGTAAGTATTGCTCAAGGGTCTGATTTGTCCTCTCGGTCTGACCATCGGTCTGAGGGTGGTGACTGGTCGATAATCTTACGTCGATCTGCGCCATTTGACAACATTTGCGCCAGAAGTGGGAAATGAATTGGCTTCCCCGGTCAGAGATTAGTATATATGGGAATCCATGTAGCCAAACAATATTTGAGGAATTCTTTGGCTAGGACAGAAGCAGAAGGTAAACCTTTCAAAGGAATAAAGTGGGCCATTTTGGAAAACAAATCCACAATTACCAGAATAGTATTGTACCCCAAACAAGGAGGCAAGTCCGTAATAAAATCCATTGATAGGGTGTGCCAGGGTGCTGGCGGTATGTCTAGAGTTTGAAGGAGACCGGCTGGTCTTTTCTTTTGACTTTTATTTTGGGCGCAAACACCACAGGACATCACAAAGATTTAACATCTTTTCGCCAAGAGGGCCACCAAAATTGTCGTTTCACCTTTTCCTCTGTCTTGGCAATACCGGGGTGTCCCTCTATTAATGCATCATGATAACCGGAAATAACTAGTTTGTGTAATTCCTTATGTGGCAGGAATAAGCGTCCTTGGAAATAAGGTAAACCATTATCTATGGTAAAGTCTGATCCCTTTTGTATCCAATCCTGTAAGGTTGTAGGGTCCAGGAGTTGTTTCACTCTGGCTTGAATGTCTTCAAGCGTCTGTAACAAAGTCATGCCTAGAATCCTCTGTTCGGGAATTATTGGTACTGGTTCTGAGTTTGTATCAGATTCTCCCATTCCAATTCGGGATAAGGCGTCTGCTTTGCCATTCTTGCAGCCAGGTCGATAGGTAATCACGAAATCAAATTCAGCGAAAAACAAAGCCCATCGGAGCTGCCGTGATGACTGAGCCTTGGCGGTTTTCAAATACTGTAAATTCCAGTGATCACTGTGATGGTATGTCGAGCGCCAAGCAGATAATGCCGCCAGGCTTTAAAAGCGGACTTAATGGCTAACAGTTCTTTGTCCGTGATTGCATAATTAACCTCGGGTGCCGAGAATTTTCTGGACCAAAATGCTACGGGATGCAGTTGGTTGGTTTCGGGATCTCTTTGGGACAGGACAGCTCCCATGGCTAGGCTGGATGCGTCAGTCTCGACGACATAAGGGAGATCTGGACGCGGGTGTTTCAATATAGGTGCGGAGGTAAACCTAGCTTTTAAATCCTGAAAGGCCTGCTCGGCTTCTTCAGACCATTCAAAACGTTTATTTTTCCTCAAGAGTGCAGTAATGGGTTGTACCACGCGTGAACATTCCGGGATAAACCTGCGATAGAAATTGGCAAAGCCGAGCATGCTTTGAACCCCTTTTACAGAGCTAGGTGATGGCCATTTGAGGATTGCATCCACTTTTCTTGAGTCCATTCGGACTCCTTTGGGTGTCAGGATGAAACCTAGAAACTCGACTTCTGTGGTATGGAAAACACATTTCTCCAATTTAGCAAATAGTTTGTGCTGGCGCAGTTTTTCAAGTACTGCCCTGACGTGTTTTCTGTGATCAGATTCCGAAGAGGAGTACACCAGAATGTCATCGATATATACGACAACACAAACATCGATGAGTTCCCGAAGGACAACATTCATGAAATATTGGAAGGCAGCCGGCGCGTTACACAATCCGAAAGGCATCACCTGGTACTCGAATAATCCGTATTAACTACGGAAGGCAGTTTTCCATTCGTCGCCTTCTTTAACTCGTACCAGATGATAAGCCCCCCGGAGATCTAACTTGGTGTATATGCAAGCGTCCTTCACCTGGTCAAGGAGTTCAGGGATCAGAGGCAGAGGATAACGGTTTTTAACCGTTATCTGGTTCAATGCGCGGTAATCGATACAAGTTCTAAGGTCGCCTTCTTTTTTGGGCACGAAGAACAAAGCCGAGGATGCCGGGGACTTTGACGGGCGAATAAAACCATTAGCTAGGTATTGATCCAAATATTGTCTCAAATGCAGATTCTCAGGTTCGGTAAGGGCATAAATCCTGCTACAAGGGGGTTGTGCACCGGGCACCAGATCGATTTGGCAATCGTACGATCTGTGAGGAGGTAACGTGTTGGCCTGTTCCTTTTGGAAGACGTCCTGAAAGTCTTGGTATTCCGGAGGTATTTGCATGGAGGCAGAGGTTACAGATGCTAGATTAATCTTCAGGTTTTCTGGGTAGCAGGTTTGTGTACAATCCGGGAAGGTTATTCTCTTAGCTCGCCAATCAATTCGAGGATTATGTGTCTCTAACCAAGGGATTCCAAGAATAACCTGAAACTGTGGAGCTTTGATTACATCAAACACAACACCCTCCCGATGGCCGTCGGGACCAATAAGAGTCACCTCAGTAGTGGAATGTGTTACCGGTCCAGAGGCAATTTCAGTTCCATCGACACTGGTGATGACATCTTTGCTGGTTTTAGGACGGAGAGGGAGGTTAATCCTAGAGACCAATTCACGATCCACATAGTTTCCAATAGCCCCACTATCGATGTATGCCTTTATTGCATGCAACCGCTTAGGCTGTTCTGGATCTACGAGAACCATTGGCACAATGAAATGCGAGGTCTGAGAGTTAGTTTTCAAGCTCGGCAAGCGGACCCCTACACTTATCGGGCGGAGTCGTTTCCCGAAACAGAGTCTTCATGGTTTTTATCAGCGGCTCCTACCGCCTTTCTGGGCGGTTTTGCCGGGCAATGTCGTAGAAAGTGTCCAGAATTCCCACAATAAAGACATAATTTTAACTGCCGCCTCCTTTCACGTTCCTTTTGAGTTAAGGGTCCTTTAACCCCTCCAATTTGCATAGGCTCAGAGACATCAACTCCCTTGGGATTAGCATGGGTCTTGACCAACACCTGGGTCTCAAACCTGGACCGATCTGCTTTTCTGTTTTGAAGTCTGTGATCCAATTGGACCAATAAGTCTATATACACTGTGCATTCTTGGGGCAGATTTACAACTTGGGCCAAGACATCTTTAAGTTCTCCGCGTAGGCCTCGATAAAACAACGTGACTCTTTTATCCTCTGGCCATCCCAATTCCACAATTAGTCTATTAAAGGTTGCAATATAGGATAGGAGGTCCTGATTGCCCTGTCGCAGGGATAGAAGTTCGTAATCCAGAGCCTGCCCCTGAGAGTGTCGAGCAAATAACCTTTCCATGCTTGCTTGAAACCTTTGAAAATCACGGAGCATCGGGTCATCTTGAGTAACCAGTGGAACTGACCAATCGGCAGCGCAGCCGCTGAGATATGACAATACAAAGGCTACCTTGGTCTGATCATTAGGGAAGGCCCCAGGTCTGCATAGGAAGTGCAAACGACACTGATTCATGAATACAGCGAATCGTTTGGGGTCCCCAGCAAAGCGTTCCGGTGGGGCCAGCGGCATGTTTCCAGGTAGATTAATCTGCACAGGGTTACTGGAAACCACAGGAGCGGGGTTCCCTCCGGAACCGGGTAGAGGAGTTTGCCCAGCTTGACCTTGCAAAAGCTGTCTGGCCAGGTCATCAGTTCTTTCCTTTGATATTATTAATTCCCTCGTGAGGGCATTAGTCTCTTGACGAGCGGCATGTACTTCGGCCCGTAATTCCCCCAGTAATTGGGCCAACTAATCAGTCTCAGAACTTTCCATAGCGCCTGGGTGGGAATTTGTAGGAAGGCTTCGCGTTCTGTAACGCTCACCTGACTCCCACGGAGGCGCTGGCCTGGTTCGCGCTGCTGTGACCTCTTCTAAGGTGATGCGCAGGGTTCGGAAGACGGACTGGACCGGGCCCCCAAATCTGGCTTGTCTGGCTCGCAGAAGTATCCTTCTGTAGGCGAAAATAGGGGATTAACTGTCTGCGGGGTAATGCAATCAGCCTCCCACTTTCCCCTCTCACCCTCCTCGAAACCCTTCTGTGATTCCTCGTAGCGTCTCACCTTAGGGTCTGGAAGGACAAGCTCTCCATCCTGCTTCTGATGCAGGGGCGCGTTGGTATCCAGTTACTTCACTGGATTTTCGGATTGGTGAGAACCAAACTTGCTTGGCTTCCAGGTAAGTTTTTTTTGATAAGAGGTTCCCCTTGTGTCCTTGCATTAATGTACTAATGCAAGTGTCTTTTTCCCCATAGGGGCTGGGGTACGGAATGCCGGGGAACAGGCACAGACCCGAGATGAGAGGTGAAATCCTTGTAGAAATCAGGTAAGTCTTTAATGAGCGTTTTTTGGTAATGTCTTTTCATTTGCTCATTAACGCTGATGTCTCTTTTTCCCCTTAGTGGCCGGGGTCCGGAAATGCCAGGATGCGGTGCGGACCCGAAATGAAGAGGGAATGAATCGACAGGTAAATCTTAACATGGAGATTTAGCTTTCCTTATTCCCTTCTCTCTCTCACCTTTTGTTCTGGTCTTTTTCTCCCTAGGCGCTGGGGCGTGACTGCGAATCCGGATGATCGCTGCTGAACATGGAGGCGCCCTGTAAAGGTGAGTGGAATGCGGCGCTGCAGCGATCGACGCGATGAGCTTTTAAATAAAAGTCTTCCTTTTCAGGATTGTCGGCGAGATGTCTCCGGGATGCGGATTTTAGCAGGTAAGGACTTTTCCTTCTTCTGTTCTCTTCTTCTCTTCCTTTGCAGGTGATCCAGGATGCTGGCAGGCGTGGCAGAAGTCAGGATGCAGGAGCAGACACGGTGAGCGTCCAGATGCTAGATGCAGAACAACGCGAAGCACGTGTGGCTGTTCGGGTGGGGTTTAAATAGCCTTGGAAGAAGTTCCAGGTATGTATCCTTCCCCAACCACGCCCGGATGGTAAATTAGTCCCACAGGTAAAGTAGTTCCTTTCAGGCCTCAAAGAGGCCGGGATCCTGCAGCATGGTCTCCATCAGTTAAGCGCACCCAAGCACTTCCATAATGAGCCTGGCGCCTATGGCGCCAGGACTGATGTCTTTTATGAGCCTGGCGCCATAGGCACCAGGACACTGTCCAAAGGGCCCCTATATGGGGTTGCTGGGTCCTTCCTTGGGGACTGGATGTCCGCTTTCGGGGACGCAGGGCTTGAACCAGCTCCCCGGGAGCGGGCATCATGACAAGGAGCTGTTCCAATATGGGACTGAAATTATAATAGTATGGCTTCCAGAGTTTCAGGGGAATATGTGGCACTTTCCAAATGAGTACTTATTCAGGCCAGAGATACCATTAGATGAGAAAGAAGGGACTATGGGGCCACTAGAATTAGAGGCAGTAATCGTGGGATACGATTGGATAGCAGTGCATGGGACAGATGACACAGGACAACCATGGCAAGCAGTGATCACCATAGCTGAAGGGTACAGGTTGACTACAGTCACAGATGAAGAACTATTTAAAGACATCAGATCACTAGATGGTGTTCGAAATGATCACCACATATTGGGTGAGAATACATTACAGAGAAGTACCACAGAGAATGGTGATGGCACTGAAAGCACCGCTGACCTTCCTCAAGAAGAACTTGGCAAAGGTCCCAAGCATCTTATGGAACACAAGTCCCTATGATGTGGGGGCTTCTGAAAGTGATAGGAGCAGTGAAGATAAAGATAAAGCCAGGAGCCATTCTACCACGAGTTAAACAATTGTAAGGAAAAAGGGTCCAGTTCTAGTAAAACGGCAGCTAAGAAGAGCTGCTAGCAGGAAAATGACTAAAAAACTAAGTTTCCATGAGCCTCTTGTCAATTGGAACAGTTGCGTGTAATTATGAGGGCACTTAAGCCTCACCCTTGCCCGCGCTGCTTGTTGGTGAATTTGTATGCAGGCATTGGTTGGAGGAGGCAGGCACTGACTTTTTCAGGTGAAGACGAGGAACTACGGGCCTGGCGGTGACAGTGTGCATCTTATCCCTCACGGGGGATTGTTACCGGCACGCCGTTGTTAATGTTACCAGGCCCAAGCATTGAAGGACGTTTCCTTCTCCCACGGCTTCTGGAGGCACATGCGGCGGCAAGTCCGCCAACGCTGGAGTACGCATTGCCTGTGGAGGAGCTGGCAAGCCTCCCAGGCCTCAGTTAAGTGCATATGTTTATTTGACGTTCAGGATCTCATTTGTTGGGTGCGGACGCACCGTTACTATTCCTTAATTTTGGCATAAACTGTGCCGCACTGATAGTGCGGAAGACTGTTAAGGCTTCAAAGGGGAGCATGGGCATGAGCAGTTTCTCGTAACATTGACCTTGTTGGGCAGGCATTGACCTGTTTTGCACGCTCCATAAAGCACACACTAGTTGATCTCAGGCAGAGAAACTGGGGGCTTGCTGCAATTGTTTGTGGCTGCTTGCTTGTTTTAATTGTTCTGTGATCCAATCAGTTCTATTCAGCTTACAAGTACCTTCTGATGGATGACACAGCAGGAGGGTGATGTTGGTTATTCATTTGCTCACTGAGCTCATGTATGGTGCCGTGTTCAGTCTTATGTTGTATGTCTCTATGTTGCTGTTGCACGTTAAGAAACTAAAACGGGAAATGTGACAGGCTTAAAACCGCAATCCACTTTCTACACAATTAACACTATGGTGAGCCCAGCCATTGTAGCGTTCGAGAACAAAATTACTAATGAAATTGACGAACTCCTAAAACACAAAAACCATCACACTGACAATTTGTCTTATCAAGAGACAGAGGCTCTGACACGGTTACAAAACAATGAAACGCTAGTGATAAAACCAGCGGCTAAAGGTGGAGGAATCGTTCTGTGGGATAAGCACGCCTACAATATCGAAGTCCGCAAACAGCTCAGAAATTATACATTGTATCGTATTCTAAATAACGATCCAACCGAGAGACTAACGGAAGAAATAACTAGTTTAATACACCATGCAAATTTGGAAGGCTGGATTGATGAGGACGAACAACGTTTCTTAATCGCTAAAAATCCCACCATACCAGCCGTCTCGATTCTCCCCAAAATACATAAAAAAACTCCACTTCACCACCAGGGAGGCCTATAGTATCGGCCATTAATTCTCTCTTAGAGCCTCTATCTATATACATAGATTGGTTTCTACGACCCTTTGTTAAAGAGATGCGGTCTTACATAAAGGACACCCCCAGCATGATCGATGCCCTTGCAGATCTACAGATTGCAGAAAGTGACATTTTAGTTACCCTTGACGTCACCTCGTTATACACGAGTATACAACAATAGGACTGTATACGCGTAATTGAACAATATCTTAATAAACGCACCACCACCCTACATACAGTGCCTACAGCATTCATTTTAGAATGCACAAGAATAGCCTTAACGGAAAATGTCTTTCTCTATGAAGGCTCTTTTTTCAACCAAAGGCACAGTACGAGCATGGGTGCTACTTTCGCACCAGACCTGGCCTATCTGTTCATGGATAACTTAGAAAGTCAATCCATCTACGATCCAGCTAATCCTTACAAAACCAAAATTGCAAGTCGGCCCTGTTACATAGATGATATTTTTATGATCTGGAGAGGTTCAACTCAAGAGCTCACACAATTCATCACGTGGCTCAATCAACAGAATATACACATACAATTTACCAGTAACGCTGATTTACTAAAAATGCCCTTTCTAGATTTGGAAATAAGGAAAACATCAGAAGGCAAACTAGAAACTAGAAACTACACTGTTCAGAAAAGAGACGGACAAAACCATGCTGCTACAATACCACCGTTTCCATCCCCAAAACCTCAAAGAAAGTCTACCTGTAGGACAGTTTCTCAGAATAAGGCGAAACTGTACTCAATTAACGGACTATGAACACCATGAAAAAATCTTAAAAGCCCGCCTAAAGGATCGAGGCTATCCAAGAAAAACAGTACAAAGAGCCTATAAAAGAGCTAAACACACAGAGACATATGCCTCAACCCACAAAAGAAGGCAAATATAAATAAGATCACATGCGTGTCTACAATTAGCCCTATCAGCAAACATTTCAGAAAAATTATTCTAAAAAACTGGCATATTATTAAGACTCCGGATTTTGAACCAGAACCACCTAGATTTGCCTTCAAAAGACAACCCAACATCAGAGACAAATTGGTACATACGTACCCTACCAATAACCAAAGGATAACCAAACAAAATACCCTATGGGGCCTTCTACCGGTAGAAGGTCATTTCAAATATGGGAAGTGCTCAGTGTGCTCCATGACAAAAAACATTAAAAAAAGTCAATTTCCAAAGCCGAGAATGGAAATTAAAAGCATTCACCAACTGCAATACTCAGTGAGCCATATATGGTACTGCATGCCCTTGTAATCTTCTATACATAGGCAAAACGAAACAACAGGTTAAGCAAAGAATATGCGAGCACAGGTCCTGCAATAAAAACAAGGTTGAGAATAAACCTTTGGTAGCTCATTATACGAAGAAACAACACCTACCCACCAAAACCTTCTGGTTTGTTATTCAGACAATACACCAGCCAACCAGGGGTGGGGACATAGACTTAGCACTTAAAAAGTGCGAGCGGAAATAGATTTTTTACCTTTTTAAAATTGATTAAATTCTTTAGTCGAATGGGGGCTCTTCATGTAATTTGAAGACACCCTAAAGCCATAATAAAGATATATTAGCCAGAGTTTATAGCAACCTCATTCCATAGACGAATAAAATTATGAATAAAATTGCATCAATGCAAGTTAGCTAATTAACCACATCAACAACACAGACCAATCAGATGATTGGCCTAGTAAGGGACTGACAGTATAGTCCATTATAATCATGATTAGCTTCTTGCGAATATGTATTCCATCCTTATCCCAACTAGGAAATCAACATGTTTCCAGTACAACTATTCCTGGATCTGTTAGTACAGATAGGCACCAAAACAGTCTTTATATAAAACAACATCCATGCATTTCTGTGATAAAATCAAAGATCGAGGCATTAAAGCATTAGTTTGCTTGTGCAGCCATATAGTCTGACCAGTGTTGAATGCTTGGCTGGCTTCACATAATTGACCGCTTTCACAGAACGTCTGCTGTCCCACATCACTAAAAAGAAGTGAGTGTACGCTCACCCAACATGGCAACCCAATGTTGCAGACACAACCGTCACTTAGACGTCAGAACATCAGGACGCATCATGTGTCCTTTGATACTTGCACAAGATGCTGAGATCACAGGGAAGTTAAACAAATATGCAGGAGCGTTCCTGATCTTTCCATATACGCCACAAACTGTAGAACTCTTAAAACAGTGAGTACTTTACTAACTCTAATGTGACGAATTAATAAGATTTTACTCTAAAAGTAAACGCTGAATCGTTAGTGAAACGCTCTCTTGCTTTGTAGAGTCTGTTTTGCACCGTGCTAAGAACACTCAAGTCAACGATTTCCTCATTGATTTGAAAATAGCTGGTGACATTGCACGCATGCAAATTAAGAAAAGAAGCGGATAACTACACCGTGAATCCTTACAATCGAATATAACTGAAGTTATAATGTGAAGAAAACAAGTATGTAAAACTAACATCTTTTAAAAATCTTGTTGAACTAAGATTGAAAAACCATTTGAACGATCAGACACATCATCTGTGAGTAACATTCGGTATTGGTCGTTTACCCTTTGTGTTTGATTACCTTGCAGATAAAACACACATTGCCTTTATCAAAGCACATTGATTAGTAGTTTTTCGATGATATTACTACTCTTGAAGTAGAAACAAGAAAAATTAAAATCAGCCTATCAAGCAGACAGGTCAGTATGGTGACCTTAAAACAAAAATAAAAAAGTAATTTGTCTTGCTTTGACCATTTCCAATATTACGGTACAACTGACCGGCTTTTATTTAATATTACAGGCAAAACAGAATGCCTTCAATTCACAAAAAGGAATGTTAAAACCTTGAAACTTTCAAGGAAAGCTATTCTGACTCGACTTGCCTAAAAATACAAAGGTTATTGCCCATAACCACCAGTGCATCAACATGACTCTCTACCAAATCACCTCTTTAATCTTCCTTTATGATACTGTCCTGAAAGGTTTTAATGTCTTTTGTTTTTCAGTGGGCTCTTTAAAGAAAATGCACGAAAGAAGGGGTATTGTTATTTAACAAAACACCAGAGAATCAGTGCTATCGTCCTGAAGCCGGCTACAATTGCAGAAAAAGGCACTAGAGATAGTGCCTTATTGAATGCATTAAGCCGAAACAGATGTCGACCATCCTATAGGCTACAGATACTCTAGCTTATATGACAGACAAACTATGTACCTCTGCAACCATCCATCCCGTGATTATGCAACTTCAATATGTATAACAAATTGACAACAGATGAATTCTGAGTGCAGTTGCTGTTAAAAAAAACCTGAGAAATACATGTTCACGTACTAGCCCCACTTCCCTAGAATTGAATGAAATCGAGGATCTTTTATCACATAACATCCGAAATTTAGTAATTTCATGATTTTTTTATTGAATGACTTTTTGTAATAATTTTTGAATAAAATATGTATTATGAATATGCTATCTGATCTGGCATTGAGTCATTTTCAATGACCAACCTTCTTCTGAAACTCTCCTGTTGAAGGCTGTAAGTCTTAGATGGTGCACTAACTGTAAACAATTCACCTTGAGAATGGGGTAACTGCCTTCGGTGGTCTTTTTATGCACATTATCCATGTGCTTATGTTTTTTGCTATAGCAAGGGTATCTAGGAATACAGGAGGTAGGTTGAATTCTAATTAAGAAGGATTCAGATTCAGGTTGTCCAAGACATATTGCTTTGCAAGATATATGTTTATGTATGTTCTTTCCCTCACTCCCTATACCTCTATCCGGTGACCCTTACACCCCCTATCTATCCACAACCACTCCCTAACGCTCTTCCCCCCCCTTCGGCTGCCTCGTGGTACCTGTATTTATCAAGATCAGGACCCCCGTGCCAACCCGGGTGGGAGGGGTCCACTTCATTTGGCTTGCGTGGCTAGGAAGCAGTTGTGCGATACTCCAGGGGTGTGACTTAATCACCAACCCCTAAATTTGGATTATTAAGCCCCCTAAGCCAGATGGAGTCCCCTCCACCCTTAACGGAAGTGCTCAAGGCACTGCAGGACATACAGGCAGAGTTAATTCAGTCTAGACGGGAGACTAATACGTTAAAGATGCAGGTTAGTGGGTTGATTGTTCAAGGAACACCGCTCCAGGGGGAACCAGCCACAATGTCATCAGCAGGATCGTCTGGCTGGTCCAACACAGTGGTGGTTCAACAGCATGTAGGAGTTCCACTGGCGGCTCCAGAAATGTTTGCTGAGGATCCTAGGAAATTTTCCACCTTCCTAACACAGTGTAAATTACATTTACTATGCAAACCCACCGCTTTTGAGTCAGCACAGGCTAGGACTGCGTTTGTCATCTCTTACTTGACAGGGGATGCAGCAGCCTGGACAATTCCTCTGGTACAGAAGGATGAGCCTATATTGTATGATTGGGCAGGGTTTTCAGTGGAGTTTGTGCGGCTATTCGACAGGCGCAATATATCTTTGGTTCAGGATAAGGAATTGTTAGCATTGAGACAGGGTACTAAAGATCTGGTGACTTATGTGACTCAATTTAAATCGGTTGGTTGTAGAGACGGCATGGCCGGAACCTAAGCAAGCAGTATTGTTTTATCAGTGATTGAAAGACGAACTTAAGGACACCATAGCTCATGTGGAACCACAACCAGTATCATGTAGTGCACTCATTCATCTCGCCTTACGATTGGATCATCGGTTAAGTGAGAGCAAGGGTGAGAAAAGAAGGACAGATGGGGTACCTTTTGTACGTTTAGAGAGGGGTAGGGAGGCAGGAGGACGTGCTAATAGTGATCAGGGGGAACCAATGCAGATTGGTAGTGTTAAAGGTCCTTTGTCTGCTGCTGAGAAGGAAAAAATGAAGGCTGGCAATTCGTGTTTGTACTGTGGGCAGGCAGGACATTACATCAGAACTCATCCAAATACACCTGCACGCATAGGGGAGAGGAGGAAGGCGGGAAAAGACAGGGCTCGGTAAGTGGGGAAACAACTTGCCCGAGCTAGCAGGAAACAGGGTTCCCTTCAATAGTAGCAAATACCATGCAGATGAAGGCTCCACACATTTATCTTTTGGTAGGTAACATTGATTTTTGCCAATAGCAGGGTGATGGTTTCGGCAATGGTGGACTCAGGAGCTACAGGAAATTTTATGGATATTGCGTTGGTGAACATATTAGGAATTCCTGCTATGATCAAGAAGGAGGGTGAGATGGTGCAGGCAGTGGATGGGTCAGGCAGTGGATGGGTCATGTCTGACATCAGGACCTATTACCAAGCACACGCAAGAACTGAGGATGTGGTGTGCTGAATGGCATGAGGAGGGGATCACTTGATTTGTTTGCGGCACCCCAATTTGGAGTGATTTTGGGTATGCCCTGGTTGGTAACACAGAATCCTCGGATAGATTGCAGGAAAGGACATTGGTTTTTGGAAATGAAGGGTGTAAAGCTTGTTTGATGGGTGTGGGAGGTCCTACTGCATTTTTGGTTGAAGCGGTACAACAGCCGGTTCAGATTGGGGCAGTGATTACTAGTTTACCAGAAAGATATCATGCATTTGCTAGTGTTTTTGACAAGGGCGGTGCTTCCCAGTTACCGCCCCATAGACCATTATGATTGTGTAGTTGACTTAGAACCACAAGTTAGATTACCATGTAGTCGGGTGTATGCCCTGTTAGAAAAAGAGACGCAGCTTTTGTGGGAATATCTCAACGAGATGTTGGAATGTGGATCTATCAGACCCTGTAAATCCCCAGTCTCGTCTCCCTTGTTTTTTGTTCCAAAGAAGGAGGTTACCTTAAGGACATGCATAGACTACAGAGCATTGAACAGAGTAACTGTAAAGAATAGGTTTCCGTTACCATTTATTTCTGTCCTATTAGATCAGGTCAAGATGGCTCAGATTTATACCAAATTGGATTTAAGGGGAGCATACCATCACATCAGGGTGAAGGAGGGGGGTGAGTGGAAACGGCTTTTCGTACAAAATTTGGTTCATTTGAATATTTAGTAATGCCGTTTGGTTCGTGCAACGCCCGAGCGGCGTTTCAACATTTCATGCAGGAGGTGTTGCAGGAATTTTTTGATTTATTTGTGATTGTGTGTACAGATGACATTCTAATTTGCTCAGAATCAGTGGAACAGCATGAACACCATGTTCAGACTGTATTAGTCAGACTGCGGGAGTATCATTTATTTGCAAAGTTGGAAAAGTGCGAGTTTCATGTCTCTAGAGTAGAATTTTTGGGGTTCATTTTGACACCAGCAGGTGTGGTCATGGACGACAAGATGGTACAGGCAGTGACCAACTGGCCACCTCCTCAATGTCTGAAGGACATTCAGTCATTTCTTGGATTTAATCATTTTTACAGGAGATTTATAAACAACTTTTCTGCCATAATTATTCCCATTATCAAATTGTTGAAAAAGGCTAGTAAGTTTCAGTGGGATCAGGAGGCAGAGGAAGCGTTTACTAGTTTAAAGACAGCATTTACTGAGGCTCCGATTCTATGTCATCCAAATTTGGAGAAACAGTTCCAAGTAGAGACGGATGCCTCCAACTTGGCAGTGGGAGCTACTTTGTCTCAGGCTAACCAAAAAGATATTCTGCATCAAGTAGCCTATTTTTCGCGTAAATTCACGTGTACACAATTATGCTATCATGGACAAGGAACTTTTGGCTATCAGGGAGGCTTTTGTGGAATGGTGCCACTAATTAACGGGGGCTCGACTTCCGGTGGTTGTCATCACTGATCATAAGAATTTACAGTATCTACGGTCTGCCAGAAATTTGAGTTCTCGGCAATTACGATGGGCCCAGTTTTTTTAAGAGTTTGATTTTGTGGTAACCTATAGGTCAGGCAGGAGTAATGGTAAGGCGGATGCATTGTGCAGGCAGGAAAATCTGGGAGGGCACTGTCAAGTGTAACGTAATGTCATTCCGGTGGAAAAGATTGTGGGAGCAGTAACACAGGTGGTGGTTGGAGAGATCTGTCAGAATTTCCAAAAGAAGGTGGTCTGAGTGGTTGCAGAAAGGAAAGGACAGAGTCATTTGGGAAGGATTACCTTATCAGGAAGGGAAATTGTTCCTATCTACAGTGGCTTTGCGAAAGAAGGCACTGTTCTGGTGCCATAATTCACCTATGGCGGGGCATGGGGAATCAGGAAAACACAAGATATGGTGCAAAGATACTTTTGGTGGGAGGGGCGGGCTACGCAGGTAAAGGACTATGTGACTAAGTGTGAAACCTGTGTGCGGTCCAAAGCGGATCATGTGAAAAAGGCAGGGTTGTTGCAGCCATTGGTTACGCCCCAGAACCTGTGGGAATGTGTGTCTATGGATTTTGTCACTGAGTTACCGCGGGATGAGAATTGCGATACAATTTTGGTTGTGATAGGCTAGTTTAACAAAGCAGGCTCACTTCATACCAGGCGATGGAATTCCCAGCGCTAGTTCTTTGGTGGATTTATTCTTACAGCACATAGTGAGATTACATCGATTGCCAAGGACGATAGTATTGGATCAGGGTTCTAAATTCACCTTGGCGTGCTTACTGTAACGTGCTTACTGTACGTTACTTGGAATCTCCTGTGCTTTATCCACCAGTTACCATCCAAAAACAGATGGGCAGACAGAAAGAGTAAATCAAACAATGGAGCAATACCTCTGATGTTTTTTGGCGGAAGCTAACATTTCCTGGGTACGTTCTCTTTGGCTAGCAGAGTTTTGTTATAATAATGTGCAGCATGATTCATTAGGAATGTCACCTCATTGTTGTATATATGGGCAGGATTGTCAAATGCTACCAGAGGAAAACCCTTAGTTTAACAGAATTCAGGCAGTAACAGAACACACACGGGAGCTTCTAGAAATACGAAAGATGGCACGCCAAAATCTGGATAAGGCTAAGGGGAACTATAAGAAGCTAGCCGACGGCAAGAGGCGGCCAAGTCCCAAGTATGTGGTGGGAGATCTAGTGTGGTTATCTACACGACATATATACGATTGTTTGGGTCTCAAAAGTTTTTGCCCCATTTTATCGGGCCTTATACTATTGTGAGTTGTGTGTCAAACACAGCAGTGATGCTAAGATTGCCTTCTCATATGCGGATTCATCCAGTTTTCCACGTTTCTCTGGTTAAACCCCCAGCTCCTGGTGTAGGGACAAAGAAGGCTCTGGGAGTAATGAAGGATAGTCAGGAAGAATTTGAAGTACAGCACATTTTGGACTCCAACTGGCGCTGCTCTAAGTTGTGGTGTCTGAACTCTTGGGTGGGATGTGATCCGGAGGATGACTCTTGGGAACCTGCTGAGGCAGTACATGCAGACCGTCTGGTAAGACTATTTTATCAATCTCATCCAAGCAAGCCGGGGCCTGAGAGAGGCCTTAGAGGTAGGGGTAATGTAAGGAAAAAGGGTCCAGTTCTAGTAAAACGGCAGCTAGGAAGAGCTGCTAGCAGGAAAATGACAAAAAAACTAAGTTACCCATGATCCTCTTGTCAGTGGAACAGATGCGTGTAATTATGAGGGCACTTAAGCCTCTCCTCGGCCTGTGCTGCTTATTGGTGATTTTGTATGCAGGTACGGGTCGGAGGAGGCAGGCGCTGACCTTTCCTGGTGTTTCCTTCTCCCACGGCTTCTGGAGGCACAGAGGCACACGTGGCGGCGAGTCCGCCAACGCTGGAGTACGCATTGCCTGGGGAGGAGCTGGCAAGCCCCCCAGGCCTCAGTTATGTGTGAATATGTTTATTTGAAGTTCAGGATCTCATTATTTGTCGGGTGTGGACGCACCATTACTATTCCTTATTTTTGGCATAAACTGTGCCGCATTAATAGTGCGGAAGACTATTAAGGCTTCAAAGGGGAGCAGGAGCAGTTTCTCGTAATATTGACCTTGTTGGGCAGACGTCAACCTGTTGTTTTTGTACACTCAATAAAGCACACGCTAGTTGAACTCTGGCACGGAGAAACTGGAGGCTTGCTGCAATTGTTCGTGGCGGCTTGCTTGTTGTAAATGTTTTGTGACCCAATCAGTTCTATGCAGCTTACAAGTACCTTCTGATGGATGACACAGCAGGAGGGTGTTGTTGGTTATTCATTTGCTCACTGAGCTCATGTATGGTGCCGTGTTCAGGCTTATGTTGTATGATTCTATGTTGCTGTTGCACGTTATCCATTGCCATCAATAACGTTCCATGTGCTTATGTTTGTTGCTATAGCAGGGGTATCTAGGAATACAGGAGGCAGGTTGAATTCTAATTAAGAAGGATTCAGATTCAGGTTGTGCAATCTATGTGGTTTTGCAAGATATATATTTATGTATGTTCTTTCCCTCACTCGCTATTCCCATCCTTATGCAAGTTTCTTAACCCTCTATCCGGTGTCCCTAACACCCCCTACCTATCCACAACCCCTCCCTGACCCTTTTCCCCCCTTCGGGTGCCTTGTGGTACCTGTATTTATCAAGATCAGGACCCCGTGCCAACCAAGGTGGGAGGGTTCTACTTCATTTGGCTTGCGTGGCTAGGAAGGAGTTGTGCGATACTCCAGGGGTGTGACTACAATACCCACTCTCAAGAGAGGCAGACAAGGGTATCTATGAGACCATTGCAGCACTAGTGAAGCAAGGCATCCTAGTGCCATCAGAATCACCATGCAACACGGCTGTATACCCTGTCAAAAAGGCATCAGGGGCATCATGGAGTTTTATACAGGACTTGCACCCTCTTAACCATATTGTAGAAGCAGGATATCCTTTAGCTCCGAATCAAGCGACAATTTTGTGCAGCATCCCCACGGAAGCTGCCTACTTCACAGTCATAGATTTGAAGAATGCATTCTTCTCTATACCATTAGACCCAGACTCACACGACTTAACATATTTTCTATATAGAAATAATAAGTGGAAACATACAAGACTTCCTCAAGGGTGCTGTGAATCACCTTCCATATTCAATAGGGTCCTTCAAATGGACCTAGGCAACGTACAGATCGAAAGCACGGTTATGCAGTACGTAGATGACATATTGATTTGCAGCCAGACAGAATAACAGTGTAGAACTGACTCAGTACATATGCTGACAGAACTAGCAGAAAAGAAATACAAGGTGGACAAGGCCAAAGTACAATATTGCCAGACAGAAGTGTTACATTGGACAGATGATCCCCCAAAATGGCCGAGTGACACCAGAAAGGGCAGAGGCAATACACAGGACAGCAAAACCGACAATAGTCAGAGAGATGGAGCAGTTCTTGGAACTATGAGTACTGCAGAGTATGGGTATTTGATTACAGCACTTACACTAGGCCTTTATTAAGTGCACTGAAGGAAGCATAGAATGGACAACAGAAATGACTGAGGCATTTAACGAGCTGAAAAAAGCAATGTGCACAGCTCCAGTTTTAGGGATCCCAGACTATCAAAAGGAATTCTTTCTGTTCTCTCACACTGATGGAGTGGTGATGACTGCAGTTCTAACACAGAAGACCAGCATGGGGCACAAGCCACTAGCATATTGCAGCAGGAAACTAGACCCAATAATGAGAGGACACTATCCATGCGAACAAGCATTGGCTGCAGCCGCATTCGCAGTAGACAAATCAGCGAGTATAACCATGGGATGCAGCACCACTCTTTACGTGGAGCATGCTCTCTTTATAATACTGGAAAGACCAAAGAGCACACTGACAACACAGAGAGCCTCGGGGTATGAGGTGTTAATATCTAACCCAGCTCTCAATATAGTGAGATGCAGGCTTGTTAACCCAGGGACTTTTCTTGCTGATGCTTAAAGAAGGATGACTAGGCATATGACTGCACAGCAAACTTAGAAGAATTCACTGATACTTGCAATGTACAGGAGGACGCACTTGAGGGGGGAGACGTGCTTTATATGGAAGGGTCTTCAACAAATGACCAGAGAGAGGACATAACAAGTGAGGTAGGGACAAGTGCACAGTTGCCATCACATTATTCAGCACAAGCAGCAGAATTAGTGGCTTTAATATTGGCATTGGAGAACAGCAGGGGAAAGGAAGTGACAATTTATTCAGATTCAGCCACAGTGCATTCTGGGCTGTCATGTTGGATGAGGAGGGGCTTCATATGTGCTGATGGGACACCAGTGCAGCACATGCTCCTATTGGGCAGATTGGTAGACGTCATAGATCTCCCAGAGTGAATAGCAATCATGAAGTGCCAAGCACACACAAAAGGGGAAGATCATATCTCTAGGGGTAACGAAGCAGCAGACACGAAGGACAAACACACCACCTATGACACTAAAAGAAGGGTATAACATATTCCAGGAACACAAATTATGGAGCTGCAATATGCCACCCATATTGGAGAAACATGGTTCTGTCCTAACTTGGCAGAACATGTGACCAAATTCATGGTTAATTGTTTGATATGTAAACAATATACTGCAGGTCATACATTAAGGGTAGTGAGAGGAGCCATAACTCACCCAGTTGGTCCATTCCAACACCTCCATGTCGACATGATCCAAGTCTGCCAAGGGTATCGCTACATGACAGTGGCCATGTGTCGATTTCCCCGTTGGATTGAAGCCGGTCCTTGTTCTCATCCTGACGCGCTTAGAGCGTCGAAATTACTGGTACGGGAAATATTCCCACGATGGGGCATGTGCAAGGTCCTGCGGTCTGACAATGGCCCTCACTTTGCCTATGAGATGTTGCAGCACATTACAACCTTGTTGGGAATCCAAAACAAATTCTCCTGTGCCCATCACCCACAAGCAAATGGAATGGGTGAACGCCTCAATGGCTTGCTTAAAGAAGCTATAGCCAAGACTAAAAAGCATCTAAAACAAAAGTTGGCTGCATTGCCTTCCTCTAGTCTTGTTCACACTGCGCAATAAGCCCGGGTCCAACCACCCTTTAACCCCAAACGAGGTGGTAACAGGACGGCGTATGCAACTTCCCCTGGCTCCTCCCACTAGAGCAGTGAAAGATGCTGAGAATGTGGTAAATGTATTGGGTCAGGACATGTAAGAATATAAGACTTCCTTGATTGCTAGTGCCTCTTATTTCTCGCCAGCTGCAATAACACCAGGAGAGGACTGAAGCCGGCGATGAAAACAACAGCGTTGAAAGCCAAGAGGATTTACCTAAGCAGCCACCCAAAACCCCAGGAGACCAGGCTCTCCTAAGAAACTTTTCTAGAAGGTGGGATGCGCCAAGGTTCACTGGCCCCCACACTGTTGAAGCAGTAACACAGAGCCGCAAAGTTGATCGGAAAGAAAGTTTGGAATCATTTAAGTGTATCAAGCCCTACAAAGCAGTGACCTCAGCTAGCACCGACATCGACAGGGCCAACGATCCTCAACAAGAAGAGCAAAGGGACGACTTGGAATCAGCACTGCCAAGCAGAGGACCCCCATTGGTTACTCGCTCACAGGCAGCAGAGATATGGCAAGGACTTCTTACACATCCCAAGTGAGGGTACACTATCTGCTTGTTATTTTTCTTCCTGCACACATTCGTCGTGAAAATGCAGCTGTTTTTATTGCATTTATTGCATTTATTCTATGCTTCCATTGCTTCCCAACCTGATACCTTCCAAGGGTAATTTGTCCAATTTATTAGAAGGTCCAACAGATCCCGAGCAAGCCATCCTAGTGTGTATTTCCATGTCTTCATAGCATATTTGGCCCGAGTTGAGCCACAACTAGAATGAGGAAACCCATCTGTCCTTGCAGTGCTCAGAGACCCTAGAATTAAGGCTGTGTGGGAACAGCTATTCATTTTTGCCATGACAGACTACATGGTTTACGGGGCTTGAACTAATAAAACACTAACACAGTAACGCTCATTTTTGCGCATTTCAGGTGGGCAGCTAATAACTTCAAGCTGCACCAGTATCCAAGCAGCACAGGTAATGGAAGGGGTTAATAGAAAATGCTCATCTTGTCTCTTTCTTTCCAAGTGGCGTTTTTGCATTTCTCTTCTGGCGAATCTCTTGCATCTAGTTCTGCCGCTGGATCCTCTACTAACATTACCCCAACTCCAGCAGGTGGAAAAACCATGTGAGGTGGATAGGGGAGCACTGTAAGCACGCCAAGAAGAGGTAAGCACAGTGTTGACAAAGTCATGGGAAGGGGTGGACCTGTAGCTCACTGATACTGCTTGAGTGTATAACAATATGTGGTACAAGCACATGACCAAAGTAGGTAAAGAAACTACTGGGGAGAGCTGCTATGTCTGCTCACTAATCCCCTATGCCATGAGTGCCTACAGAACATTTATAGCAAATGAAATATCAGCAGCAAGTGCACAATGCCTTATGTACCTATCCATGGTTAGATCCCGAGGAAGATTCCAAGATCAGCAACATTGAGATGGATGTCTCAGGAAACATTCCCCCATGTAGACAGTAACAAAGACTTTTGATATGATGAACAATTACTGGCAATTAGACCAAGCTACACAATTCATAAATGGTGGGCACAGAAAGGAAAGACAAAAACACTAACACTGAAAGATTTACCATGCCCTAAGAGGGAGTCAAGGAAATAGGAGGAGAACCAGGATGTTGGGAGAGAGCACAGATGCTTGTGTATGGCTAAGTATACACAGCAGAAGGATGAAAATAGGGAGTAGTAGGAAGCAAAGCACACACCCTAGTACAAGCACCGGTAATCACAGTGCAAGGAGAAAATGACAAGTGCTTGAAAGAATGAGATGCGAGCACCAAGCTGCTTACCTGGGTAGACAATGAAGCTGGACCAATGTCCATAACACCACTGAAGAAACTGCGTTATGTTACAAGAATCATTGTGCAGTAAAGGTTAGAGATAAAACAGAGTATAGGTACACAGAAAAGCATCCAGCAATGAAGGTTGGCATAGCAGTATCAATGGACCACTATTGGGCATGTGGATCCAAGGCATACGACAAGCTGCCACCCAACTCGGCAGGAGTTTGCTCGTTGGTACACATCAATATACCAGCACTCGTAGTGCCACTGAAGGATGTGAAGATAGACTACTTCCCTAAAATGGATACTAACAAGAGAAAGAAGAGATCAATAGAAGGGGAAGTAAAGGGAAGAAAGAAACGGTCAGTAGAAGTGAGTGGAGTGAAAAGAGACAACTATTTCTAATCAGATTCAGAAGCATCACTAGACGATGTATCACCTGAGCATTGGTTGTTAAGCAGGACAGAAATGTTTTTTTGCGTCAGTAGTTCCAGCTGTGCAGACATATAACCGGCATCTACAAACAAGACCCTGCAGCATTAACCAATATCTACACAGCCATGCAGACATGGATGGCAGCCAACGGCCTCTGTCTCAATGGAGATAAAATAGAGATCCTCGTTGTAGGCACCAAAGAAATGCTCAATAAACTCCCCCCCAATGTAGCACATTCAACATTGACAATACCACTATCACTGCCTCACAAGCAGTAACAACCCAGGAGTGTACCTTGACTCCTCCTTGTCTATGACACGCCAAGTCAGTGCCATAGCTTCTTCCGTTGCCCTCACCACAAAGATCAACGCAGTCAAGCCATTCCTGTCAACCAAAAATTGCCTATCTATCGCCAGAGCTACAATCGGCACCAAAATTGACTGCTGTAATGCCCTCTTCCTTGGCACCTCTGCCAAAAAGCTCAACAAGCTTCAAGTCACACAAAACAATGCCCTCAGAGCAGCATTGAGTAGTCCTAAAAGGGAACACATCTCCCAGGCAAGGAAGGACGCACACAGGCTACAGGTTAAAGAATGCATTCTCTTTAAAACCATGGCCTTACACACAAGTGCCTGTCACTTAACGCCCCCCCAATCTATCGGAAAGGACCACCCTCAACTCCTCATCCAGACCAACTAGAGCACACCTCTCTAACCAGATCTATGCCCCCTCCTTCAAAAGGTCAAAGGCAGAGGCTCCAGGTTTCAACACCTAGCTCATAAAAACTGGAATGTCCTCCCCACGGCACTCAGAAATGAAAAATCCTGCACACAGTCTTCCGCAAAATGTTAAAAACCAAACTGTTCAGCCAATCATGTCATTGTTCTGTGTAATTTGTATTTGAAACACCCTCGTAGGACCGTTATGCTGTACCTCTGTAACCTTTGAACACGCATCCTTCCTACGGGTGTCAATACTGTTTTTGCATTTTGGCTCCACTTATGCAAGTCTGTACTAAGCAAGCATTCTGTAACTGCGCCACGATGCTCCAGGGCCGCTGTGTGCTATATAAATTTAAATAAATAAAATAAATGTACAAACACGAAATGGTTGCAGATTACCAGATGGGAGCTGATGCAGACAAACTCTACAGTAAATGGCTTCAATGCGATAAAAGAAGAGCTCTGAGCAGTAAGGTTAATGGCACTACAAAACAGATATGTTCTAGACCTTCTCACAGCAATGGAAGGAGGAGTTTGCGTCAGGATCGCAAGATCGGGAGTTCCTGTTGCACGTTCATACCTGCAAATAACAGAGAGAACGGCACATTGACAGAAGCAGTGACAAGATTATCAAAGATGCACGCAAGGATGGAGGAGGAAGCCAAAGGGACAGGAAAAGACTAGAGCTGCTTTTCATACATATGGTCCTAGATGCCATCATGGGTAGCAGACGGACTGAAAATATTACTAGGAGATCTTCTAATAGTATTAGTGGGACTGTGTGTAGTGAAGATCTGCATCACACAATGTCGCAAAACCACTGAGAAGGCAATGGGGATGAAGGTGCTGGTGGATGTGAATATGGAAAAAGAAAAAAGATAGTAAAAGAAAGAAATAATCTGAGGGCAAGGATAAAGGAATGCCAACTGCTTCTGATTGAGATAACATTCGACAATCCATTCGACAATAATAGATAATGGGGGAAATGGGTATGGTGCAACTGTGAGAAACCTGAAGGTGCCTCACCCGCTAGTCCCCAAGGATCTGTCATCCAGGTTGCCAGGACAGGACCTTCACATTTGTATGCAGTTCCTGGGGTGGACCAGTGCAGGAAGATCACCTGGGTGAGGGGTTTTCAGGGAGTGGGACACCAGATGCCGAGATGCGGTATCCCTTTCCATGCAAAACCTTTACCCCATCCTACCAAGTAGGATACCTAGGAACTCAGCACCCCGCCCCTTCCCCAACATGAACACTGCCTCACGGATTGCTCACTATGAGAGAAAAGGGACTAACACCTGAGCTGTATACCTGACATGTCCCAATATAATGGTCAGGCAGGGTCAGGCAATTACTGACCATTACACACACCTGACTTCCATTCAACGTCCCCACACGGATAAAAGACGTAGCACGAGAGCACACTCTCTCAAGGCAAAGCACACAGGGAAGCAGCAGTTCCAAGATGTCAGTTTAATACAAGGCGAAAGACGGCAAAACCGAAGAGCATCGCAAGGAGGGAAGTGCCCTTGACCTTTTCAACAAAAGACTGTTACTTTCATGAACCTTTGAGAATAGGAAACGTAAGACCAGGAATCAAGGCTGAAGAATCCTGCATTTTGTTTCAGATGTACTCTGGGCTCACCTGCGTCGATAGTCAAGGCGGGGAGAATCGTTTGCCGCAGTGGGTTCAAGCGGCAACATTGTATATTGAAAACTGAAGAGAACAGTGTATGGAACGTATGTGGCAAGCGACGCGAACAAAATTAAACAGATGAGTGATTGAACTTTGAAGCCAGGATACAATACCTTATTGAGTGGAGGCGAGTAAAGGCAGTCTGAGCAGTCTGTCACTCTTTTTGGCAAGTTACTGGCAAGTCTTTCTACAGTGGCAATTACACCTGGAGGAGCTGCAGCTACACCTACAAAAACCCATTGTACCCGCGAAGCGGAGTGAAGGCTAGTGAAGGCAGTCTGAGCAGTCCGAGCTTCCATGCAACGGAGACGGGTAGACTCTCCTTCATGACCCTCTGTTAAAACATATAGTTATAACCAGCAGGTAACAAGTATCTGTGTATAACAACTTGTAAATTCATCAGCCCACAGCCTACAGCTAATATAACTTTCAAGTGCTCGTAATCATTTCCCTCCACATCTTTTCATTTGATCAAATAAGCTGAAGATAAAGACTTTGATTTATTACTATCCTACCAGCGATTTTTCGTGCGGTGTCTGCAGTTCACATGTTTTCAGCTGTCTGATTTAATTCCAGTGTTGTGGCAGCACCGAAATACTGTCACATTTAACAGCACTATTCAGTCACCTTATTTTTGAGCGGCGTCTGCAGACACCCTACTCTTAATCGACGGAATCCCGTTTTGTGTGGCTCCCTTTGTGTCTCTCCTTGCAGCTTTCCCTGCAGCTGCGCTGTTGAGCTGTTGGCTGAGTCTTCTTTTCTTTTTTGGTTCTAGGACCGCCTGGTCGATTTCCATTGCTTTCATGGCGCTGGACTCTGCTTAAGTGGGCTTGTGCGGCGACTGCGGGCTCTTTTGCCTTTGAGCCACCCGAGCCAATACTCCTTAATCTGTCCAAATATTGAACTGTTTTTCCAGAGACTCGCGCGGTAATTGTGGGCTCTGCCTTTTGAACCGCCCGAGTCTAAATCGTTATAATTATCGCCATCTGTGAAACTGACCTGCTTCCAAAACACTTGTGCGGTAACTGCGGGCTTTGCCTTTGAACCGCCCGAGTGTTAAACATCATCATTGCCATCCGTGAAACAGTGAATTGCATCTCAGACACTCCGCGGCGACTCTGTGGGCTCTGCCTTTGAACCGCCGAGTGATAATCATCAACATTGTAGCCTATAGAACAGTGAGCTATCCCTTACACACTCATGCAGCCACTGTGTGCATTTCCCTTTTGACCCGCTTGAGTTATCACGCACTCTGGTAGTCACTACAAAAATCCAACCTATTTACGTTTATAGTGTATGACTTCAAGGAACTCTGAAAAGTGAACAAATTCCGGTTTACAACTATTACAATTACAATTATTGCACACTGCTTATTCACAAAACTGTCAACTGCTGCAACCAGTTGAAGACAAGACTGCTAACTTCAAAAACATGAAGCTGCGTAGCAATCCCTTAGTGGATGATCCTAAAGCCCCTGAATGGGATGATTCTGAGTTTCCCTGTGGGAACCATGTTGGTGGCACAGAGAGTATAAACACTAGCAACAAAGGCACTAGTCCACCACTCATTGTGGATTCTCAAGAAATAGTGCAGGTGTATGTAGAAACCACTCATTCAACACCTGCGAGAATAACCGGCACGTCCGAAGTTGAATCCATAATGGTGGATAACTGGAAAAAGGGACTTGAGTTCACTGTCACCACCACAAAGATACAAAAGAAAATTGAGCAACACTTTGGTGAGAAAAAAAATCAACTCTTCAGATAGAATTGGACTCCAGTGACCAGGCGTTGGGCACACTAAATTTATCTCGTCCGGAACCAATGCGTGATCTCTCTATAAACACTGATGAGAGAAATGTAATTGAAGCACAAACTGCCATTAATGATCATGATCAACCAATGAAGTCAGTACAAGACGGAGTACATCCTAATGATAATACCTTGGGTGCACTAAACTATGTCTTAAATTCTCTGTTTTCTGTTTTATGTCTTAAAGTCTCTGTTTTTGAAATGTTAAAGGGAGAAGTACAATCGTAGTCTGGCTCTCTCCTTGACCTAATAAGAGACGTCACCACAATGGCTGGAGCACTGGTTAGCTGCTGTCATGTTATTAATACAGATATCAAGCAGTCGTTGCAGAATATGTACCTAGAAATCACAAAACAGGGCTTAGATCTCTCACCAATCCAGCGATCACTAGTCACAAATAGTGTATTGGGAGAATCGACAGGAAACTGAATCAAGAGATTTTGGCCCAGCTGTGTTTTTTGAATCAGCGCAATTCAAATGCACCTCCAAATGTGGATCAGACAATGAACATGGACGATGCTCCACTATCTGAATCCATATTGGAAGAGTTCTGAAGACTAGCCAACGTGGATGAAAATTTCCAAGATGGAGATACACAAATTATGTCACCCTCAATTTATCCCTCTAGTCGATCACAAAAATCTGGGGAACAAACACAATAAATTGATTTGTCAATTTGTACCTCTGATCAGGTACAAAATGCAGGAGCAACCTTTACAACAAGAAGGAAATAAAGGAAGAGGGAAGCGAGACGGCAACGAAGATTAAAAGACAAAGTTAACTTACAAAAAAGAGACAAGTAAAAACTGAAAAATCAGATGAAAAATAAACATAGGTTCACTATCTCTTCAAAGTTCTCAAACAAATCTAATAATACAGAACTGGCTTTGCCGGACATCAGCCTGCCAATAGCTGAATCAAATCTAACAAACAAATTGTATTAGCATGTAGTCATTGACACGGGCATAAACAGAAGAGGAAATGCTGAAAAAAAGGTCTCAGATGAAAGGGGAGAAAGAGACATTAATCAGAACAAACTTGAGTCTGTGACTGAATCAAAAAGCTCGCAAACTGAAACCTACATGTACAAGCAATCGTTGGCAAAGGTACCAGGCACTTTGAAGGCTAATATCAAAATAGCACCCATATTTTTTAATACTAAATCCAAGAAACAAACTAACTCATCGTCAGTACTACTAAATCTCACTAAAGCAACAACACCAATTCTGAAAATCGCTCCCATCTTTCTGAAAAAGCTATCTGTTGTTCCACAACTTGATATTGCACATCGAAAAATGGAGGTGAAACTGGGGAAAGGAAAATATACCAGCCTGGAAGAGAATCAAACTGAAGATAAATCATCTAACAAAAGGGGGGAAATCAATAACCATTTTCTAAATATTGAGCAGACCGTGAATATATCAACAGAAAACGAGCAGACCATAAATACAAGAAATGCTACATCCGCAAGCGTTGTTCACTCAACCTCTGCTACTCGTCAGTCTAATAAAAAAGCACCTTTAATTAAATCAGGACCATCACTATCAAAGGTGATTTCTAAAAAATAACAGTTGCAAGCACAAGCACGTAAAAATATTGCTAGTACTCAGAGACCAACTGATGAATCAATAACGTCATAAATGAAAGGGATGATGTCTGATCTGTGCCTACTAAGACCACTGCAGATTTGACAAATAAACATCAAGATGATCAACATGCTACCTCAGTTGGTTCATCTCAATACATGATAGATCTGCACAGGAAAGAGATCAGGCATGCTGTGGATGCCTATATATCAGCTCAACCATCACAGAAGTATCTCACCTGTTGTGAACCTAGACAAAAGCCTCAACATCACAAAGCTCAACCACCATTGTTGGATCAAGAATCATCAGCTGTACATGGAGTCATCAGAGACACAACCCATCCCTTAGTCTGCATTTTACCTCAAGCCTCGGTGAACTTATCCAACACACTGGACAAACAATCTGACATAGCATCCAAGCTACCCCTTACTGACCAAACTAAAACAAATTCACGTCTTGAATCCCAGGACTCGAATTTAATCTCCACATTAGCTCCAGAGATTTATCGTATAATAGAAACTGCTATTGCGAACTCCACTAACGTCAAAGCAAAGGAAGTTATAGCGCCTAATTCTACTCATTCAGTTGTTTCCCAGCAAAGAAAGTCTGTAACCCTGAACACTATACGACCAGCATTGCACTCATTAGTTCTAATCGGAAGTCTATCTTAACTATTTTTTCTGAAATACCTGAGCTGGAGGACATACATTCTGTTGATATTCAATTAGTAGAATTTGAGAACCCGCACTCTGTTGCGTCAGTTAGATTGTGGTTAAACTCGAGAGTTGTTCTCAACACAATTTGGTTAGCAAAGAATGAACTGTATGAGTTGGGATTTATTCTAAATGTGAATAATGCAACATCTCATTCAGTCAGTAGATTCATCATTGTGTATGTCCAGGTTACAGAAAATCATTCAGAAAAATGTGTATTTCACCACACAGGAATCTGATGAGAAGATAGTTTGTAATTTTCATGGTATGAATTAACTAGGCCAATCTTTGAATCGAGCCACACTCTCTCTTATTAGTTGGAATACGAGAGGATTTAGTCATCTGGTGAATGGTCAGTACCCAAATCTAGAAAATGTTGATATTGTTATGTTGCAGGAGACATGGCTCACTACAGCTCCAACCTGGGACAATCATGATGTGTATCTAAATCCGGCCCAGAAAAAGAATCATGGTAGGCCCACATCTGGGCTTCTAATTGGTGTCAGGCAAAGCCCCGCATACACATCACAGCATTGAATCCCTCCCAATCCATTTTTACAAATGATAAGGTTAAAAGTAGGTATCACAACATATGCTCTCATAAATACATATTAGAATTGGTATTTCAGATAACATTTTTCTGAGAGATGTGGCTCATTTATTTGATTTGGTATGCCTTGACGGCACTGTCTCCTCTGTTATTCTAGCGGGAGACTTACATTTGCATTGCTTAGGGAAGTCTGATCTTACCGACAGACTCAAAGCCT
Organism: Ambystoma mexicanum; assembly: GCF_040938575.1. Lineage (NCBI taxonomy): Eukaryota > Metazoa > Chordata > Amphibia > Caudata > Ambystomatidae > Ambystoma > Ambystoma mexicanum. The sequence continues at coordinate 1,492,740,790 of NC_090929.1, read as the reverse complement.
GGAATAAATTTGTTAGCTCGCGCAGTCTGCAAATGTTAAATGGAACATTTGCAGACGACATTCCCCCCCAACCTACATGGCATAGAGGTGTAACGAGAGCAATCATCGATTATATCTATGTTAATCAAGAGATGATAGCTGACGTAACTACAATTTGCATTCTCACCACAACTTTGAGTGATCATAATTGCCTAATTATGAACTTGCAGGTAAATGATCCATTAACTAAATCGAGAGATAGATGTTGTGCCAATCTAGTCACTGTGACTAATAGAGGGAACAGGCTACAGTGGAGCGAATCGTCTCTGAAAAGATTCAACCATTTCTATGCCACAGAATTAACAAAAATAAGAGAAGATCAACAGGGGGAAATTGTTTATCATGACCTCATGCAATTATTCCAACCAAACATGACCAACTATAGACCCAACAAGGTACAGACCTTACACGCATTTAACATGAATGTCTGATTAGCGAAAACCAACTTTTGGATTAATAAACGACGAGCGATGCAACGTCCACTTAGCATCAGAAGAACAACACTGATCAATATCAGAACGAGGTATAAAAACTGGTTGTGATATCACAGAGCCTCCTTGTATCAGCACGATGGGGCTACCATGTTAAGTGCTTTGGCAGGTAAAAATACAGCCCAGATCTGGGCTATTATTAATCGATCTACAGTGGGACATCAAATTAGACCTCAATCTAACAATGTCTCTGAACAAACCTGGATCAAACACTACACTGATCTTTATATATCTCTGACACGCAAATATCATGTTAATTCTGCATATACCACTGATAAATTCTCCCTACATTTTGATAGGGATGACATCAAGTATTTCATTCAAAGAGCAAGCCTGGACCACATGGCTTATCAAATTATACACTAAAACAGCATCCTAAATTGTGGTCAGAAATATTGTACAACATGTTTTCTAACATTATTCTGACATAGAGAATTCCGACATCACGGAAACACTCGATTTTTCTCCCAATACATAAAAAGGGTGACAGATCCAATCCGGCAAATTACAGGCCTATTGCCCTTTTGGATGCTACCTGGGAAAATGTTCAACCAAATTGTTCTTAGGGACCTAAATAAGTGGGCAAATGAACAAGGAAAACGAGACCCATTCCAAACAGGCTTTGTTTCGAGACTGCGAACAGCTCCAAATATAATGACACACAACATGTTAAAATCACAATTTGCCACCCGGAATCAGCCACTGTATCTTGCATTTGTTGATTTCCGGGTGGCTTTTGACTCTGGTGATCGTGAGCTGTTATACAAAAAAATGACTCAATATGGTTATCCGGTCTCCTTAATTTCTATCGCCAGACAATTACACACCAACACAACACTTCAAATCAGGCTTACGTTTGAAGGACTGTTATCTGCATATATCTCAACTGAGCGAGGGCTCAAGCAGGGTTGCATTCTGGTGTCTTTTTTGTTCAATCTGTTTATCCTTGATTTAGGTGAACGATTCTTAAATATCATCAGTGATGCGCCAAAATTGGATGGTCAACAGATCGCTTGGATGTTATATGCAGATGACCTTAGTCTATTATCTCAAACACCGAGTGGCCTACAGAATCTATTGAACAATTTATCTACATATTTAATAGAAAACAATCTTGTCATTAATTTGGAAAAGACACAGATTGTCACATGCCATCGAACAAAGTCTGTATTGCAAAAAAGTTATAACTGGCACTTGCAGAATGTGGCATTGTCAAGTGTCAGCGAATATAAATACTTAGGTCAATGGTGTATAACTGCTTGTCTGACTTCCCATATGTTGCTGAACTTGAAATTACAAATTTTAAAATCTCAAGCAAATATTTTGTTATTCAAATACGGCAAATTTTCATGCAAACACGTTATGATGTTTTATCAAATTAAAGTAGTGCCGATTCTGTTGTTTGGGGCAGAAACTAAGCTACCATTGAAATCTAACATCTAGGACCTATATGAAGGTCGTTTTTGGAAATCTGTGTTGAACCTGCCATTGTGCACCCCTTTACGCATCATACGTTTCGAACTGGGGTTGATAACACTACATTCACAACTTTCATGGAAAATGTGTAACCTCTTTCGTAAATGCTTGTTGGGTCTTGCGGAAAACAACATTCTAAGTGCTCTTGCTCACTATCTTGTCAATTTGGAGCAGCTGTTTCCACTTAAATGGAAAAAGCATGTACTGGATGTGCTATAAGAGGCATGTATATCAATAGAACTTTTACTAACAAATCCAACTCGAGCCAAATTAAAATTACTCCAACTTGACTGGATCTGTAATAGAGCCAAATGCTGCATCTACAAAGATTTCGATAGCCAATTGTTTGGGTCAAATAAACTCAGGGTAATGGCAGATTACTTGTTAAAGTTCCCGTCACCATATATCAGGCAACGGTATATGCGATTCGGACTCAACTTATTACCAACGGTGGAAATCTTTGCAAGAAGGGGAATTCTTCCATATAGGTTGAGTCACTGTCGCTTTTGTCAAGATAAAGAATGTGTTGAGACACTGCAACACCTAATTGTCGTTTGTCCAGCCTTGACAGAGAAAAGAAAAATTCATTTCTTTAACCTATTATCCATGTACACCCCAATGTCTGAAGACGAAATCTGGTTTGCAATCTTTACTAGTCGAAACACGACCATTAGGATTGCTATAGTACAGTATTTAGACTCTGTCCTGTCAATGGTAGATGCTCAATTGGATTAGCACAAGGGCAAGAAATATTTTATAGTTGATATATGTCTGCAAACGATTTGTTTTTTTCCTTTTATTTGTTACCATGAGAATGAAATTCTATGGATTATTAATTTTGATAAAGTATGTTGAGGAATTTTGTTAGGACACTTACCAAAACTTTTATTATGTTACATTTTGACACTTATGTAAATGTGTGAATTTGTATATGATTATGTGCATGTATTTTGTATAAAAATATTTGAAAGGTTGTTTATCAGCCAAACTAAACCTTTTTTAAAAATAAATACCTAATACAGAGTGGTCCGGCACCATGTGTGTGCTCATTCGAAAGTCTCTGTTAGGTATCCAACTGAAGGTGGTAAATGTTAAAGAGTGATAAAGAATTGTGAAATCGAAGTGGTCCTGCAACGGGTCAAGCAAAACCCTGAGCACATTCGAAAGTCTTCGATAGTAATTACATAAAGAAAGTTGATGACAAAGTAGATGAAGTTGGACCGAGCCCAGCGGAGGGAGATCAGCCAAGAGCTTTTGGTTAAAGCAAGTTTGTGTTAAAAGTTACATTGAAAATTGCAATTTGGCTGAGCCCGGCGGAAGGAGACTGATTGAGCATTGTCTTGAAAAGGGATTTGAGCCCAGCTGAGGGGGATCCAAGGTGAATAGAGAATCGCCTGAGAAATTGAGTACTGAAAGAGGAAAAGAATGTATTGTTTGTCGCATCAGGCCTTCTGAAAGAAGAGACTTTGAAAGGCAAAGAGACTTGGGCACAGAAGGCCCTGATGCTAATGATTGAACTGTATCCTCATGCTAAAGAAGCCAGAGACTGTGCGAAGCTCGGGTGTTCTGCCTTGTCCTGTGCTGTGCTGAAAACAAGGGGAAGAGTGGCCAACGGCCTGAACACCCTGACATATCATTTTGTGAACATTTCTTTCTTTTTCATACCACCGTTTCCCACACTATTTGTATTTCGAAGTAGGAATGGCAATAGGTTTATTAGTACAGGCCCTTTTATTTTGACAAGACACCACTAGGACTGCATTATTATTTGATGGTCCTAGCTTGCTCCCGTCTGTAGATTTAAATAGGCATTTTTTTTGCAGTTCAATAAACACCCTTGAACTGTGGTCACTTGTGTCTGTATTACTATTGATACCACACTTTCCTTAAATGTGGTGTCAGGTATGGGATGTGACTCAATTGAAACAAATTGGGGAATCCTAAAATTCCAGAAGCTTAGTCAGAGCCTCAGACGCCTCTACTGCCACAAAAGAATCACTAGGCTTTGATATCTGTAGCAGCAGAGAAGCTACTATCCCTCCAGGGAAAAGAGGAATGAGTCTCACAGACTTAGTTACGATACCCCTTATCCCCCTGGCTGTTATATAACATTGGCCCCAAACTCTGGCCTAGCCTGGAAGTTTGGTCTAGATGTTCTAGCAGGTGTCAGATCCCGACTTCCGAGGAGACGTAATGGTTCTCTTACAGCACCATGGTGAAATTCCATTTGAAGTACATTGTGGGGACAACATTGCACAATGAATTCTTGAAAGGGATCAATTTCCTCGAGAGAGTGAACCGGAAGGTACGAGAGAGGTACCTTAGGCCTTAGGGAAGCCGATGAACCATGTACCACTGAAGAGAAAAGGGAAGAAGAATTTACCATCTTTCCTGACCTAGACTTCGCCAAGCAAAATGATCCAGCCCTCGCTGGGGCTTTCTTACAAGCAATTCCTGAAGGGGACGCAATAGAGAAGGGAAGTCCCTTTTTCTTCCTAAAACAAGGGTTACGGTATAGAAAGGAACCATACACAGAAGGTCTAAGTAAACCTCAGTTAGTAATCTCCAAAACCCATCGGAAGATCGTACTAGCGATTACACATTCTCATCTGACAGAGGGACACTTAGGACAATCTAAGACCCAGGCACAAATCAGTGGGAAGTTTAACTGGCCAGGTATCCATGCTGATATAAAAAAACTTTATTCAGGCATGTGAAATATGTCAGAAAACAGTACTTTTTCTGCCATTCCCTTGCCTGCCCCTCTGAATCCTTTACTAATAATAGAAGTCCCTTTCTCAAGGATTGGAATGGAGATCATTGGGCTTTTGGAAACCTCTAGACTGGGTAACAAATATGTCCTTGTGATTGTCGATTACGCAACCCGATACCTAGGCAATCTCTATGCAAACAACACCACCTAGCACCTATTACCATATTTTTCCTGGGTTGGCTTTCCGAGGGAAATCCTGACAGATCAAGGATCCAATTTCACGAGCAAGCTCATGGGTGAAGTGAAGGAGCTACTCCATATCACCACCTTAAGAACTTCAGTTAACCATCCCCAAACAGATGGATTGGTAAAAAGATTCAATAAAACACTCAAAATGATCCTAAGAAAGTTGGCAGATAAGGACGCGAAGGACTGGGACCGTACGATCCCACCTTCCCCCCCGAGTACTATTTGCAGTAGGAAAAACCCCTCAGGCATCCACCGGATTCTCTCCTTTTGAACTACGTTATGGCAGAGAACCTAGAGATGTCCTGGACATGCTGCAGGAGACCTGTGAAGAAAGAGAAGAGGCATTCATTGCCCTTTCGCAAACTGCTACCAGATTGCAAAAGCATATGAAACTTGTTCGAAATCTAGTCTATACTCATATGGAAAAAGCCCCAGCACAACAAAACTCCACCTATGACAAAAAGGTAAACCTAAGATTGTTTTCTGTAGGACAAAAAGCATTGGTCCTCTTGCCTACCTCGGAAAACAAACTTGTCTCTAAGTAGCATGGGCCATATGAATATTGCAATGAACAAGAACCTGTACTTATAAGGTAGCGCAACTTGACAGGAAACAAAAGACCCATCTATACCACGTAAATCTCTTGAAACAGTGCAAGGAAAATCCTTCTGCTGCCAATGCCACAATATTATCCTGTTTGGTACCAGAAGAAATAGATAACTTTGAATTAATTCCTCAAGAGCTATCTAGTGAACAACAAGACGATTTAAAGGATTTAGTTATAACATTTCCCGATGTATTCCCGGAGAAAACAGGAAACGTGAAAGGCCCTTATCACTATATTAGAACACCCAAAGGAAAAGTGGTCCATCTGAAACCATATAGACTCCCAGAAGCCCGTAAATAGATAGTGGTTGAGGAAGTAAATAAAATGCTAAGAGTGAATATTATCGAACCCTCTTAAAGCCCATGGTCCTCCCCTATAGTATTGGTCACAAAATCTAACCATTCCTGGAGGTTTTGCATAGACGTCCACCAAGGTAATGCCATCTCAGACTTTGATGCCTATCCCATGCCACGCATCAACGAATTGATTGATATACTTGTAAATGCCACCTTTCTATCAACGCTAGACTTAACCAAGAGGTACTGGCAGGTCCCAGAGCATGGACTTGATAGGGAAAAGACAGCTTTCTCAACGCCCCTGGGACTGTTCCAGTGTAAAGTCCTCCCTTTTGGCTTAAACAGGGCCCCGCCACTTTCCAACGACTTATGGACAGATGTTACGGCCCTACTCCGATTTCTGTGGAACATATATCGACAATATAGTCATTTATAGTAAAACCTGGGAAGACCATCTTTTCCATCTTTTTACTATTATGAGAGGCCTCAGAGAAGCCGGCCTAACTGCCAATCCATCCAAATCCAAGCTGGCTCAATCAGACATGAAATACCTCGGCTTCTTTGTAGGGAATGGTAATTTCCAACCTCAGTGTGAGAAAGTGAAGGCCGTCCTAGATACCCTTACGCAAAAAACTAAAAGAGACCCTAGAGCATTCTTAGGGTTAATCGATTATTACCATAGGTTTATCCCTAACTTCTCAGACAGGATAGCTAGGCTGACAGACAAATTGGAGAACGCTGATCCCCAGAAAATGTATTGGACTAACGAGGACAATGTATGCTACAACAACCTAAATCAAACCCTGTGCCAGAACCTGATCCTACTTGGCCAACTGTGCTTCAGGTTCAGAACTGTGCATTGCAGCCCACTCACCTTCTCTCCCCATACCCTCTCTCGCTTGAAACTGAGTGTACAAATCGCATTTAGGCGTGCCTTCATCCTGCATTGTTTTTGTTTTGTACTCCTAACACCCACTTGGCCAAATGTGCTTCAGGTTCAGAACTGTGCATTGCAGCACACTCAACCCCATTCCTCTCTCTCGCTTTCTCTCTACCTCTCACTTCCGCCTCCCACTCCGAGATAGCACTCTCCATCTCCCCAATCTACTCCAACTGCTACACCTATCCTCCATCTCTCCCCAAATCTGGATGGAAAAAGCATAAAAAAGACATCCTTGCTGCAAGCCCTGGACTCCCAATTGCAGACACATGTCAGTGCATGCTCAAGAGAAATCCTCACTGACATCCTCTTCTCTGTCCCATCTCCTGAGCTATGGACCGCTCACCTCACTGCAACTCTCCGACCTTATTCTTCCACATCCATTAATGGCGACACCAAGTAGGAAGTTCTCCTTGCAGTCTTCTTCTCATCTCGCTGCTGCATCAATGTCTACCTTACAGGCACAGTCCTGGTCCAAGGCCCTCAAGGCCAATCTCCTTCTCTTTGACCAGATCCTGCCATCTCTCATCAATTTCCTTCCTTCCCCTGCCTTTCCCCTTTCTACACCCTCTGCTCCACTACTTCTGACGGAAGCCCCACGGCCCTACACTCCACCTCAAAAAACCTTCAAAGGCAGCGATTGTCTCCACCTGGCGACCCTCAACTCACACTCAGCCATCAAACACTCTGCTGACATCTGCCGTCTCCCTGAAGACACTGACCTAGACATACTTGCACTCACTGAAATTTGGTTCAATGCTAGCTCAGCTACCTCCTTTGACTCACTCTTACCTGACGGCCCTCGTGCTGGCGGTGGGGTTGCCTTAATCTTCCCAGAGTGGATTCCTTCTTCCATCCTACCCACTCAGCCCAATTCATCCTTTGAGAGCCTAGTATGGAAATTGGTAATCTCTCCTTCCACCACTTTGGCCATTGCTACCATCCACCGGCCCCCAGGCCTTGTTCTCTGTACCTCTCTGAGTGGGCAGATTTCTGTTCCTCCCTACTCTCTACCAACTGCTACTACAAGGTGACTTGACCTACAGCCTAGATCCCTTGCACAGCAACCACCCTTTTCACTGACCTCTGCTCTGCCCTATCCCTTTCCATTCTTCCCTCTGGCCCCGTCACGACCACACATCTTGGGTCATGTACAGATACCCAGGATGGTGGGTGCCATGGGACCATGCTGGGGAATGACTCATTTGTGTCCCTTCGTAACACACAGACACAGGGGGCCAGGCTGCACTTTGTCCTGGCGCCTTTGGTACCAAACTCATGTGGGGAATTGACCTTGGGTTTACTATATTCCATTTACTAATTTTCAGGCCTCTTATTTGTGAGGTCCTGGGTGTGGCCTTCTTGGCCCATCTTCATGTGCCAGGGACAAGGTGTGGCTGGGCGTGTCGGACGGAACAAGCTAATGGACGGGGCGAAGGAGCTACGCTATATAAGCCGCCCCATCCACAGAATCAGTGCTTTGCGTTAACTTGCTTTCAAAAGTACGTGACGCTTACCGACGCATGGACCAGCAGAGAAATACTCACCCAGGACTACGATGCTGCGCCCGGTCATCACTCCATGGCATCCTTCCTCTCGAGTCTGGTCGCTGCAACAGAAGAAGATAGACAAGGTTAGCGCATCGCAACAACAAGAAGCGTGCTGCATTTGAAAGCACGCGCGGAACGCTACAATACAACTCACCTGTTACCTGCAACCGCGGATTTCAGTTCTTCACTGCTCCAGTTACAGCATCCGTGTCTGGCTGCTTGAGGGGCTGGCTTCTGTCACCTACATGGGAGAAAGAGCAAGAACAGGATTTCAGCAGTACGGACACTAACTCACCGAACAGACACTTGTTGGGGAACGAACGAAAGACGCACAATACAAAGGCAAGCAAGGAAAGGCTGAAAACCAACACGCAAAAGAAAACAGACAAGACTAAGAACATTACTTACCAAAACCATACAAAGCCAAGCAAGGAAAGGCTGAAAATCAACACGCAAAAGAAGACAGACAAGAATAAAAACACTACTTACCAAAAGAACTGGGTAGTCGCAGCTGGACTGGACTACTGGCCGCAAGGGATGAGTGAAGGAACTCGGTTCTTGGCCATTAAGCGCCCCTGCCAGAAGTAGCAGGACGGATTACCCACAGACTCTACTAAAAGGTGAGCCAACTGGGGACAGGCACCCATCTGGAGTACAATCAATCCTGGGAGGAAGAACGTAAGGGGGCGTAGGATCATAGCTAGCATTGCTCAACGTTTCTCTGTACCCACGCAGGCATGTAACCCTGGGAAACTACTACCACGATCACTGGTGTCCACACGGCAAGAACGTCCCTAGGTGCATTTCACCCCTGGGAGGGCTACAACCGTGCCCCAACGCCGCCACAGAGACAAGGTAAGCATAACAGGCCCTACCCATTCTGCTGGACACACGCTAGATGCCATCATCCACTCCAACCTCACTCTCTCTACTCCCCTGGTCACTCCTCTCTACTGGTCTGAACACTCTCTTCTCAAAACTCATCTGGGTCCCTATGGCCCTGTGTCACCTCCTCATAATGCTCTGCCAACCTCGTTCACGATCCGTCCAATGAAATGAGTGTCAGTTGCTGCCTTCGCGTCCATCTTCATTCCTTCTTGCCCGCCCAACACAGACTCTTCCACTGATTCGGTCCCCAGCAACCTCTATCTGTCCATTACCAACACCCTTGACATCCTTGCCCCAGTCATGAAGATGCGCCTGAAACCTGCCTCTAAGCGTAACAACTTGTACAACTCCGAACTTGCAGACCAAAAACGTAAGTGCAGGGCTGCTGAATGGAAGTGGCACACTTCAAGCTCACCCTCTGACAAACTGGCCTGCCACCTGATCCAGGGACACTACAGACTCTCCATCCATGCCAAATAAAGAGCCCACATTCAAGCACGAGTTTCCAATGTGTCCAACAATACGGCTGAACTCTTCAAAATCTGCAGGGAACTTCCCAATCTGTCTGCAGTATCTTCTGCCCGTACTTCTTCCCAGGCCCTTTGCAATGCACTTGCCTCTCACTTCACTTCCAAAACCCAGGATATACTGAACAGCCTTGTCAGACACTCCTCCAACCCAACCCTGCCCTCACTACCCCCTTACCACTCACCCTCCTCCTCCTCCTCCTCCTCCTCTGCTATCTCAACTGAAGAAGTCACCAGAGTTGTTAACTCCATGAAGGTCTCTTCCAAACAGGTTGCCCCAAGCTCCTCCAGAACCATCAAGGACAACATCTCCTTTCTCGCCCCTGCTCTTGCTGATCTCTGCAACCACTCCTTTGCTACTGGTTACTTTCCATCCTCCCACAAGCACTCCATTGTGTGCCCCCCCCCTTAAAAAACCCTCTGCAGCCCCTTCCCGCCCAGCCAACTACTGCCCCATTTCCATCATCTCCTTCCTGGGGAAACTGCTGGAGAAGTTGGCCCTCCCCCAACTCAACTCTCATACCGAACTTGTTGGCGGTCTACATGACCCCCAGTCTGGATTCCGAGCATCCAGAGGCCCGGAAACTGCTCTTCTGAACACCTGTGAAGAACTGCTTGCATCCCTTGATTCCAACTCCCCGGATGTCCTCATCCTTCTTGATCTCTCTTTTGCATTTGACATAGTGAACCATTCCATCCTCATACCCTTGGTATCTCAGAGCAGGCACTGGACTGGCTTACCTCCTTCCTAACTGACCGTTCCTCCAAAACTATTCTGGGCCCTTTCTCCTCCCCTACTTCCTCCTCTCCCTGTGGTGTTCCCCAGGGCTCCATTATTTCACCCTGGCTTTTTAACATATACCTTTATCTGCTGGCACGCTTCATTTCCTCCTTCTCCCCCAACTTCCAGTGCTACGCTGATGACACACAACTCTTCTTCAAACTTCCTTCTGACACCCCTGCACCCTCCTTCATCCCTGACTGCCTCTCTGCCATTCAGGCATGGTGCACTGCTAATGACCTCTGCCTTAATGCGAGCAAAACAGAGATTCTCCCTATTGGGTCCCCTGCACCCTACTTCTTCCCTTCACTCTGGCCTTCCTCCATGGGCTCCTCCTTCCCCCCTCCTCTGAAGCCAGGAATCTCTGCGTCATCTTCGATGTCTCCCTTTCCTTCATCCATCATATTCAGGACATTGTCAAGAAGTCACACTTTCAGCTCTTCCTTTTTAAAGGAACTCTACCCTTCCTCACCTTCCCCCAGAGACTCAATGTTACCAGTACTATGGTTCTCTCCAGGCTAGACTATTGCAACAGCCTCCTCAATCTTCCTTTGTACACCCTGTGACCCCCTGCAGCTAACCCAGAATAGGGCAGCAAGACTTATCCTTGGCCTCAAGCCCAAGGACCTCATCTCTCCTGCCCTACATAGCCTTCACTGGCTCCCGGTCTCAGCACGGATTAAATTCAAATCCCTCTGTATCATCCACAAGGCTATCTGGAGCCAGGGCCCACTATCTTCAACGCTTCCTGACCAAATACTCCCCTTCTAGACTCCTGCGTTCCTCTGGCACCAACTCCCTGCATGTGAAGCAGTTTGCTAAACAGAGAGCTGGTGGTCGATCACTTTCCTCAGCGGGCTCCCTCCTGTGGAATAGCCTCCCTCTCCCTCTGAGCCTAGAGCAGGACCTCCTTAAGTTCTGAAAAAGCCTCAAGACCTTTCTTTTTACCTCTTCCTTCTCCTCCTCTCTTCCCTGCTACTCATACAGTAGCGTGACTGATGTACAGGGCCCTTATGTATCCTCAGGGCCCTCACCCCCCACATCTCTCATCCCTGCTGCTGTCTATTTACTGCCCTTACTAAGGCTCACCCTCCCCATGAGAGGTTGCACTTACGTTCATTTCTTAGCACTTCACGCTTAAAACTTCACCATGAGCACCACAGCACCTATGCCTTACCCGCTCCCCTCTGCACTTGCACATTCTGAACACACACAAGGCATAGTATATTCGTCACCCGTCCCCTTTTATTCTCATTATTTGTTTCTACTATTAATTCAATGATTCATTCATTGTCTACCTTCCCCTGTCGCCACCCTGTTGCCCTGTGGGTGCTTTGAAGCAGTTTTTGCTAATTGTATAAGCGCCTAACAAATGACCAATAAATAAAGGTAGTAGATTTCTCGAAGTAGTTTGTGTTTCAAACAGATGCCTCCCTTACAGGGCTATAAGCAGTCTTGCCACAAAATTCTCAACGGATTGGAACACCCTATCTTATTTACCAGTCGCAAACTTTCGCACGTGAATAAAATTACTACGTGCTGGAATTAGAGGCCCTTGCCATCAAGTGGGCCATTACCCATCTTAGATAGTACCTCCCTAGTAAGGAAGTACACACATCATTCTCCACTAGTTTGGATTAGCCCGCAGAAAGATTCTAACCCTTGAGTCATGCAATGGTTCTTAGACCTGCAACCCTACTGTTTCACTGTGGAGCACTGAAAAGGCAAAGACCAAGAAAGGAACAAGTTACTTACCTGTAACTGTTGTTCTCCAGCATGGGTCTGGCATGGATTCACATGCTCATGAATATTCCCCGTCGTCAGGCTGGGAATCCTCGGTAAAGAAAAAACCAGTATCAGTTTTGTTTCTGATCTGTCTTTCGTAGTAATAACCAATCACTGGTCTCTGCGTCATACTGACCACAGCCAATGACTGCCCTCTACCTAAGCACCGCCTCTGGCAGCCATCTTCAGATTTGGAAGCACGTGAAGTGGCAGTATGACCAAGTGAAGAGCCGCAGAGGGGTAGGCGGGAGGGTTCGCATGTGAATCCATGCCAGACCCAAGCTGGAGAACAACAGTTACAGGTAAGTAACTTGTTCCTTCTCCAGCATGGGGTCTGGCATGGATTCACATGCTCATGAATAAAGAATACATAGCAGTACACACATGCACAACCACGGGAGGTGGCAAAGGCTCAACATTAAGCATTACATCAAACTCAACATTAAGCATCTTACCTCCTCACCAGGCTCACCTCAGGCGAACAGGCTGCGCAGCACTGCTTGGCCGACCCTGGACTCCTCCCTGGAATCCCGATCGACGCAGTAGAATTTCGTGAAGGTGTGCGTCGACCTCCACGTAGCAGCCCTGCATATGTCCAGCAGGGGCACACCAGAAAGGAACGCCGTGGTAGCTGCGATCGCTCTGGTGGAATGGGCTCTCGGACGGCCAGGCAGCGGTCGGTTTGCCAACCGATGACAGTACATGATACAGCCGGAGAGCCATCTGGAAATGGAAGCCTTCGAGAGAGCCTTCCCCTGATTGACATGTCCAAAGTTCACAAAGAGTTGTGACGTCTTCCGAAAACACTTTGTGCGGTCCACGTAGAACTTCAGCGCTCTAGCCACATCCAGCGAGTGCAAAGTCCTCTCAGCCGGCGACGAAGGCGACGGGAAGAACACAGGCAACACCAAGGGTTCGTAGAGATGGAAGTCCGACGGTACCTTGGGCATGAAGGAGGGGGTGCGTCCTGAGCACTACCCTCGTGTCATGAAAAGTCAAGTACGGGGCCTTGCAGGAAAGGGCCTGGATCTCTCCCACCCGTCGTGCGGAGGTGATGGCCACAAGAAACGCTGTTTTCCACGACAGAAACTTCAACGGGGCCGAGTGCAGAGGCTCGAACGGAGGTCCCATGAGCTTGGTCAGCACCACGTTGAGTTCCCACGCCGGGGCCGGCGCCTTCGCCGGCGGGAACGATCTGAACAGTCCCTTCATGAACTCTTTCACCAGACGATGAGACCACAGGGACGTCCGGCCCGTGGTTCTGGTGTATCGGGAGATCGCAGCAAGATGAATCTTGATGGACGCGTGTGCCAGTCCAGCTTTGGCCAGCGTCAGCAGGTACGGCAGTACCTGGGGAGCCGTAATCCGTAGAGGGTTAATCTTCTGTGCGTGGCACCAGAAAGAGAACTCTTCCATTTGTGTCCGTAGCATTTAAGAGTCGAGGATGCCCTGGCCTTTGCAAGAACCCCTCTGCAGTCGGCCGGTATGTCGTATCCTCCAAACTCTAGCGCTGCAGGAGCCAGGCCTGCAAGTTCAGCGATTTCGGGTCGTGGTGGAGGATGGCGCCTCCTTCCCTGGAGAGCAGATCCGCGTCCACCGGCAGCTTGATTGGCGGGGACGTTGACAAGTCCAGAAGTCCGGGAACCATATCTGCCTCGGCCACGCAGGTGCATCAGGATCATCCTGCACCATGACCTCTTGAGCTGGTTGACGAGCCGGATTAGCAGTGGCAAAGGAGGGAACGCGTAGAGGAACAGGCCCTCCCAGGGGAACGAGAAAGCATCGCCCATGCTCCTCGCCTGGGGAAACCTGCTGGCGAACCTCCGGCACTTGGAGTTCGTCGCCGTCGCGAACAGGTCGATCTGGGGTGTGCCCCACCGTCGGAAGAGGCGATCCACTAGATCCTGCCGTAGTTCCCACTCGTGGCACGAGCGCAGCTCCCTGCTGAGTGAGTCGGCGATGGTGTTTTTTATCCCTGCCAGATGAAAGGGCACCAGAAACATCCCTTGGGCGACTGCCCAATGCCACAGGTCCTGCGCCTCCTTGGACAGTGCTGGGGACCTGGTTCCGCCCTGTTTCCTGATGTAAAACATGGTGGTGGTGTTGTCGGTGAAGATCCTCACCACCTTGCCCTTGAGGGACGGAAGGAAGGACCTGAGGGCCCAAAACACTGCACGGAGCTCCAGGACGTTGATATGTAAGGATTTCTCCGTCGGGAGCCAAAGGCCTCTTGCGTGCAGATTTTCGGTGTGCGCTCCCCACCCTTCCAGGGAGGCATCCGTGGTCACTGTCTCCTGGTGGGCTGGGGTCTGGAAGTCCATGCCCGCCGTCAGATGCGCGCGGGTGCCCCACCACCGGATCGCTCGTCGGAAACTCTCGTCGAGTGTGATCCTTTCCTCGAAGCTGCCCGTCGTTCGGGTGGACGGGGAGGAGGGCTGGAAGGGGCGCGACGGCTGAAAAGGAGGAGGAGGGTGGATCCTTCTTTTCTTGGTAGGGGGAACCCCAGAAGGTCCCGGTTCTGGGTCCCCCGACGGGAGAGGTTCCGTCGGCAACGGTAGTCTCGTCCTTATCTCTGAGCATAAGGACTGTATAGCCAACAAAATGGCCGCCGAGCTGTCTCGCGGCGCTGGCAGAGGGGAATCCGACGGGCGATCAGGGGCCCCGTCGGTACCCTCGACGATGTCGTCGTCACCTGCGTCGGGATCCATCCCGACGGGCCGGTCTTCTTCCACGCCGAGGCCGTGGCTTAAGACTTCGACCAGCTCCTCCTCCGAGGTTGAGGCCGAATCTACGACGACGCCCTGCCCCCCCTTTTTCTTCCCCACGGGGGATTTCACGGGGGTCCTATCGATGGGCACAAAAGAGGACTCCCTCCGAGGTGGCAGGGACACTCTGAGCCCCGAGGTCGCCACCACTGGCGTAGCCTCCACAGGCTGAGCCAGGGCCGCCGCGACAGACTCGATAGAGGGCTTGGCCGGATGGATTAAGGCCTTCACCACCTTAGGTGCGCTCACCGCCTTATCCTTGAGGGGGGGCAGTGCCTCGCTCCCCCTCCGCCTTCGAGCTCGACCGGGGCCTCTCTAGGAGCCTCGCCGGGTGCTCGGCCTTCCTCTTACCCGACCCAGAGCGTTGGCTCGTGGTTGATGGTGCCGGGGAGGGTGCGCCCAGCCTGGCGCCCGTAGAGCCCGACCGTTCGGCGCTCCCGGTGCCAGCAGACTCGCGGTGCTTGGCCTTATGTTGGACCCCCGTCGCCGGGGCGTCCTCAAAGGTCTTAGAAGACCGCTCGGATTTCTTCCTCTTCTTCTCGCGGGACGGGCTCTTCCCTTCCAGCCAGTTGGCGAGACGTTGATGGCGGTCCTTCATGGTCCGCTCCGACATGTTGCCGCAAAACGCACAGTCCTTCTCCACGTGCGTCTTGTCCTCATGTAGGCAGTAAAGACAAAAAGAGTGTTCGTCCTCCTTGAAGACGTTCTGCAGCTGGCATCCAGGGCAGACCCTGAACAGCTTTCCGGGGGTCGAGCTTCCCTTCTCCTGGGCCATGACCGGGCCTGAGAAACTTCTGGAGTCCTCCAAAAGCGTAGCTCGACTAAATCTTCACCCTTGAGGGGCGCAGACGAATCCGACACGGGTCCCCGTTGATCGGATGGATAGTCGGTGGAGCTTGAGGCTCTTTTGACCGAAAAAAACGAAGTTTTTGAGAAAAAACGTGAAAAAAAAGCACTAACGCTCGAGAGCAATAGCACGAGGATCCCAACACATGAACGTGCGGTAGAAATCTGAAGATGGCTGCCAGAGGCGGTGCTTAGGTAGAGGGCAGTCATTGGCTGTGGTCAGTATGACGCAGAGACCAGTGATTGGTTATTACTACGAAAGACAGATCAGAAACGAAACTGATACTGGTTTTTTCTTTACCGAGGATTCCCAGCCTGACGACGGGGAATATTCATGAGCATGTGAATCCATGCCAGACCCCATGCTGGAGAAATGTGGATTTCCTTTCTGGGTTCCCTTGTGATACAGATGCGGCTACATGGCATAGGGGACGGGTATGTGAGAAACCTGAAGGTTTCCCACCCGCTCGTCCCCGGGGATCTGTCATCCAGGTGGCCAGGGCACAGCCATCGCTTTTGGATCCAGCTCATGGGGCTGGACCAGTGTGGGAGGATCACCTGGATGAGGGGTCTTCGGGGAATGGGACTGGGACACCGGATGGCGAGACGCGGTATCCACTTCCCTGTAACACCTTTACCCCAGGTATCAGATACTTAAGAACTCAACCCCCTCCCCTGTTTCCCAACAGGAACACTTCCTCACGGATAGCTCACTATGAGAGAAAACAGACGAACAACTGAGCCGCATACCTGGCCTGTCCCAATACAATGGTAAGGCAGGGTCAGGCAATTACTGACCATTACACACACCTGACTTCCATTACACATCACCACACGGATAAATGGCAGAGCACGAGAGCACACTCGAGCAAGGCAAAGCACACGAGGAAGCAGCAGTTCCAAAATGGCAGTTTAATACAAGGCGAAAAACTGCAAAACCGAGGAGAATCGCAAGGAGGTAAGTGCCCTTGACCTTTTCAATGAAAGACTTACTTTCGAGAATAGGAAACGTAAAGCCAGGAATCAAGGCTGAAGAATCATGCATTGCGTGTCAGAGGTACCCAGGGCTCTCCTGTGTCGATAGTCAAAGCGGGGAGAATCGTTTGCTGCAGTGGTACTGTCCCTGGTTTCTACAAGAAAACAGCGTCAGTGAAGTCAGCACAGCTGGTGAGTTGGGGAGACTGATACCAGACCCGTCTGTGATGAAGCCAAGGTTGCTATCGGCAACATTTTATTGTGAAAGCTGAAGAGAACAGTGTCTGAAGCGTATGTGGCAAGCGACACAAACAAAATTAAACAACAGATGAGTGATTGAACTTTGAAGCCATAATAAAATACCTTACACAGAGTGGTCCAGCACCACGCGTGTGCTCATTCCAAAGACTCTGTTAGGTATCCAACTGAAAGGTGGCAAATGTTAAAGAGTGATAAAGAATTGTGAAATCGCATAGGTCCTGCAATGGGTCAAACAAAACCCAGTGCACATTTGAAAGTCTTTGATAGTAATAGCATAAAGAAAGTTGATGACAAAGTAGATGAAACTGGTCAAAGCCCGGCAGAGTGAGATCAGTTAAGATATTTTGGTTAAAGCAAGTTTGTGTTAAAAGTTACATTGAAAATATCAATTGGTCCGAGCCCGGCACAGGGCGACTAATTGAACATTATGTTGAAAAGGGATCATAGGTGAATATTGAATCGCCTGAGAAATTGAGTACTTGTGAAATTCTGAAAGACTAAAATAACGTATTGTTTGTCGTATCAGGCCCTATGAAAGAAGAGACTTTGAAAGGCAAAGAGACTTGGGAATGGAAGACCCTGATGCTAATGATTTAACTGTATCCTCGTGCTAAAGAAGCCAGAGACTGTGCTAAGCTCGAGTGTACTGCTTTGTCCCGTTCTGAAAACATGGGGAAGGGAGGCCAACGGCCTGAAAATCCTGACATATAATTTTGTGAACACTTCTTTCTTTTTCGTAACAGTGTTTCCAACACTATTTGTATTTAGAAGTACGGATTGGCAATAGATTTATTAGTACAGGCCCTTTTATTTTGACAAGACACCACTAGGACTGTGTTATTATTTGATGGTCGTAGTTTGCTCTATCTGTAGATTTAGGATTAGATGGGCGTTTTTAAAACCCTTTATGAAGTTCAAAAAACACCCTTGAACTGTGGTCACTTGTGTCTGTCTTATTGTTGATACCATGCCTTCCTTACACAACCCAGAAGGAGACTGTAGCTATTTGACCTGGAGTTTCGATGACCATGCAAATTACTATGGACATCTTGGAGGAATAAGAAGATATGTCTACTAAAAGCAAGAGTGACGAAGTATGGAGGTTTGGTCGACATGTCGACCAGAGGGGGGACTGAAGAAAGCGTCCCAGGAATGCCCTCTCCATGAACATGACAGCCTGAAGAGTAATAAACGCATAAAGTCACTCCCTATTCAGACAGCCCACAGGAGCACCAGTGACTGACACGTATGCAGAGAAATATTCTCTCAGACAGTCATTCAAACCTTATCCAGTGAATGTCTTTATGGATACAGGTGTTGCAACGGTGGTCATGGACTCAAATGCCATGATGGATGACGCGGACTAATGCCAAGAAACCACTGTGCTGACATCATTAGTGACACCACGACATAGCCACGTTAGTTATGAAGTACACTCGCAACCATGCATAACTTTACACAAACACACACTCGTATACATGAAGAACATGCTTACACAGTTTTGTAGATATAGGACAGATACGTACACATACTGTCAAAGCTTTTACTTATTTTCTCATTAGCTAAGTGCAGAAACACTAAACCCAAGGCAACAAAGATACAGAGCAAGCTTGAACATGCTTATGGCAACTAACCCCATGGAACTACAGGATCACATAAGGAGCCTGGCAGGACCAAAGAAGACTAACCTATAGAAAATATAGCACAATATAGATGTGCAGACATCATAGTATAAGTATAATGAAGATCACATAAGGCCACAAATCGCAGGACAAGAGATGAGGGAAAGCAGAACCAGGCTGCACAGAGCAGGAAGGCCAGGGCTCAGAGCCAAGGTCAGAGACAAACAGCACATTTCAAATCTAAAACAACGGTCCATCTGCAGAAAAACAGAATAAATCATCATAATTGTAGACCAGAAGAGCTTGTGTTTGTGGTCCTCAACCACGTCATGCGGCCGAGCTAGACAATGGTCATTCACCTGCGGTGGTCGGACGAATAGCTCCCAGCAACAGACATGAAGTGAAATGTGAACAAGTTAACATTCGTTGCAACGTGGAGAGCACTCTCACAGGCAAACTTGGTGTTGCTAACAGATACATTGGGAACACAGTCATTCATATCACCTTGAAGAGATGCACAGAGGGTTGAGAATAGAGCTGGGTCCCAGGCCTGCGGAGACCAGTTTCAGCCAATCAGGGGACAGAAATCCAGGGGTGGATGGTAGAGGACAAGTGCCAATGGTAATCCTGCGACCCTGCAACAATGTAATAGATAGTTTCTTGAGGAAGGGATAGGCCATTCACCTGACATGGAAGGACCAATTGAGAAAGATGTATAGGGGTAATCCATACTGTATACCACTCCAAGCACCCAACCAAAAAGTGTGATAGGTTTTTCGGGGAAGGCCCATGTTGTGATGACCTTCTGTATCAAAAAGGGTTGACATGGGTTTGGGAGCGGTGACTCTGCAGATGTTTGAGTTCCATGTGTTAATATACCTGCAAAAATATCGCCATACAAGAACATTGCCATATTTTGACAGTGATATTAAGCCATGGAACCTGGGGGGGGACACCCCGCAAGCCTCCATTTTTTTAATGGAGTGGGGGACACCCCTGCAACTCCTGGTCCCAATAACCACATAAATTATCACCACTAATAATATCGCCTATGGCCTTACCCCCACAACCATATATATGGTGATATTATTGGTGGAGATAATATTACCATTGGGTGTATTATTCTCGCAAGGCACTAGCCCAGTGGGGCATCGCAAGGAATGGTTTATGTCTCAGATGCGGCAGAGAGGAGGGCACCTTTTACCACATATTGTGGGACTCTCCGCAGATACAAGTGTTCAGGGAGAAATGTATATGCAGACTGACAACAGTGATGGGTGTTCAAGTGTCTTTAGACCCCAAAATGGCACTGCTGGGGATATGGGTAGAAGACTGGTTCACGAAATATCAGAAAATGTTTATGGTGGTAACAATGGGGCTGGCCTAAGAGGGTTATTGTAACACTATGGAGATCTGCAGAGCACCCGAGACTGAGTAAATGGGCTGCGGAGGTGGACAGCTGTCTTTCACTGGAAAGAAGAGTCTACAAGGTGAGGGGGTGCCCCAGAAAATTCCAAAAGATATGGGACAGATGCGTGGTGGAGTATCAAGGGGTAATGGTGGTTTGTTTTGGTTTATATCTCAGTCCTTTATAATGTTGCGACATCACGCATTGAAATCTTTTGTTATTCATTTATCACGTCATCTGCTATTATGTTATATGCTGGAAATGGTCATATCAAGCATGGACATACGTATGTTTTGGATTTTCAAAGGTTATGATAAAAAAAAGAGTCACGGAGGTCAGTCACACTTTAAAAAAGACTTATTTAAGACTATGACATTATTCTGTGCCTATTGTTGGATTTGTTGATGCTAGCATTTAGGCATTTACAGTAATCCATTACTTGTATAGCATTTTCGCCAAAGCACTTTACATAAAACACTCCAAAAATGATTATTATCTGGCAACTAAAAATGAATACTCATCTGTCGACCTCAGAAGGATACAAGCTTGGGTAGACCTTACTAGGATTTAAACCTGTGTCCTGCAGATCTCACACAGATCCCAGCAGTGAGCACTTAACCTTCTGCTGTATCTTATCAGATATTTCTCCTTAAATGTAAATACCATAGCATTTGATAATACACTGGCTGTGAGGGTTACATTTCATATTAATATAACACTTCATATTACAGTGCTAAGAAGCAGGTGGAATATGCCATGGCCCACTAGTAAACGTGATAATGGCAGTGTTATATTTGTTTTAAAAATGATTGGAAGGGACAGGAGAGGGTAGTGTATAGGTATCCTAAAAAAGATAACTGCACAGTTGATTAAACAACATATTGTGTTGCAATTTGATAGTGCAGAATTAAAAGCTCAACTCTAACATGTGCCAGCGTGCACTTTCCATGTTATTATTTCAACAGGGCTGAATCAGTCCTTCACCCTTCCAAGTACTATTATGTTGGGTAGCTATAACACCTATTTTTACAGCAGGAGGAGTCAGACGTGAACCGTTATACATAGGAATATGATATAACACCAACTATTCTGCCTGGATACTGAAAGATTTAGGCCACAGTGACAAACGAACTTGGAGTATTTTTGTATAAAATGATAGGCCTCAAACATAAAACAACCAAACTGACTGTACATAAGAAGCTCTGTGTCTGGGGCATCCAGTCTGCATGACCTACATAGACAAGCACTACTCTCCAGTTGTACCTTCACAAATATTGCACATTAGGGATAGCCAAAACACAGCTATAATAAGGAAGGCTTTGGGCAGGGGGTATTATGATGGAAATGTCATGTTGCAGCCCATATTAGCAGCAATGTGCACTGCATTCATCTGGCTAGAGTGCACAAGATAGTGTCATGGTGCATATCCTTAGCTACTGGTGGAATATAACTTATGTTGAGCAACCTTGAATCGATCTTTGGAAGATTGTCATTATATCCAGTCTTCAAATTTACTCTACAGATCATTTGATGGTAAGTGCAATGGACAAACAGCAACGCTTTAGCTTAGCCAAGCTGCATCCAGAGGGTGTTATTAACATGTCTTTGCCCTCGACACAGACTCAATGGGAGAGTTTTGGTGTCTGCTATTCACAGTGTTGCTATCAGAGTTTAAAATAAACTAAATGGCAAAGGAGCCTCAACAAATATTTTGTCCTGTGCCTCACCAAACCCTGTGACGCCCCTGCTCAAACCTACGTGCCTGTCACCCTGAGGCTGTGAAGGTTTATGCGCCTTAGACTACTATAAACATTTGTTGGGAAACACGTGTGCTATTGGGTTGAAGGGTGGGGAGCCTTTAATATATTTTATTACATAAATGGAGCTTTGTTTTAGCTTAATAATACAACAAAGATGGTGCACAGTAGACAATGAATGGAGGAGAGAATGGGTGGGCGTATACGTATTGATCCCCGTTACTGTTATGCGTGTTGAAGAAAAAGGATCACTCATGACTGGTACATTGGTGAACACTTTAGTAGAAAGCAGTGACAGCATGTACCCAACAGCAACACAAATGTTCCCTTCCCTTCTGAGCCCTGTGCCTTTATACCCAACAGGACACATGCTTTCCAATGTAAGAGGTGGTCCCAACAGGTCAAGGTTCATCCTACAAGCAAAGAACAAAGCCTCATTATGTCAGCCTTTGATACCAGCTGCGCTCTTTCATGTAAGCCAGTGTTCTCAGTGAGGTGACCCTGTTACAACTCAATTAGTCAAGGTGCCCACATTCCTTAAAGATTCCCATACGCTTTGAGGCAGGCAAGAGTGTTAGCAATAGGACGACTTTCACTCTTCCGTGCCACTTTTCTTAAGAAAGCGAGAGCCTAGATCCCACTTGCATAGGCCAAAAGGGAAACAAGTCAGAAGCGAGGGATGATAAAGCGAGCATTCCAACAATCTAGGCCAGATGCTCTCATTGCAAAGATATGCACATTAAATCCTAAAGTGTCCGCCTCGCATAAGCAAGAAACACTGTTTAAACATGGCAGTTTACAGGGCATAGTCACTATAATAGTGTAGTACATATAATTTTAATTTCCCAATTTTTGTCCACAGTCCCCTCCTATGTGAGCTTCACTCCAGTCTGGTTAAAATCATCTCTAGAAAAACAGACATCACATTCCAGCAGGTCGTAACACTTTCTGTCTTCTTCAACATGACAGTAAAACACTTGAACAGGTCGTGGCACTTCAGAATAGCTGCTGTATAACCGATAGTAAAGGATTTTGCCCACCATTGACAGACAAGACAGCCCCAAGATTATGATAATGACTATGATCAGAATCTGTCCGCTAGACACCCCCAGGAATCTTAGGTGCCCCTCGATCCTCGTCCCGAAGGACCAGGATGCCTCTGACCTAGCAATGATGTCTGATATTGCTTGCGTAATCTGGTATAAAGAGGGCAGCATTCACTCTCTACGACTGCACAGACGTCTCCCTGGGAGGCCAGAACCATATATAAAGCCATACGGTTGTGAAGAGCCATGATTCCGAGGGCTACCTGTTCCTGGGACAGCATAGACAAGAAGGAGGCTGTTGCATTGGCAACATCCTCCACCAACAATGAAAGCTGAGTTAACTGATTTCTATTTATTTTAATCCCTAGAGTCGTTATCAAGTAACCCTGGCCTGGACCAAAGTCTTCCCATGAAAAGCTTTGCTTAGGGCAACCCAGTGCAGGAAATGTAGAGGTGTGATGGCACTGCAGGCAGAACATATCCCATGTAGCAACTCCCTTTGCATGATGGGTAACCACGGGTATCCCTGATCTCCACAAATGAAATGCATTTGAGGATAAGTAACATAACCAGCCTGGGAAAATTTGAAATTCCGGCCAAAGGCAAATGTAACATTATTAATTACCACACTAGTGTTGGTGGGCAAGTAATACTGGCAACTGCTGGTTCCCATTAAAACTGACCCTTGGTTAGTAAAAACACAAGAGACCCACTGCCAGAGATGATAGGTGGAGGGCAGCAGTATTTTGGTGCAGTAGGTCCAGCTCAGGGACATTTGGGGGACCCGTGAATTCCATTGGGGACTGAGCATCCCTACATGGTTTTGGGACTTGTGACTGGGAGACCAGCTTAAGATCAAGGAAGAGATCCCCCCCCCCAGTGAAAGGGGATTGGTGCAATAGGGAATTGTGATAACAAATCCTGGGGCAAGTGGGCACATACCCAGCAGTCAGTCACATTCAAAATACATACATACTGCCAGGAAAAGTACAAATATGTGTTTTCACTGTGTACACTTTGTTGGGCTGGAGGCCAATCTATTTCGTGGCATGGTGTTTGAAAATCTTCAGTAACCATAAAAGGCATGCACATCAAAATTCCAACAACATTTATACTAACAGAGATATAGTACAACATTGTTCCAATGGTGCTATTTGTTGATGGTCCTTTTCGGGCTTTAAGCCACATCCACAATAGTTTATGGGTTGCAGACAAAGTTCCTTTACTAGTTCGTTGTGGGAGATAAGGTATAGCACACTGGCTAAACTGTTCTCGGGACCACCTCTTCAGTCTAAAATCTTTATACTCTGCAATACAAGGAGTTCCAAAGTTCTATCATGCTTATCAAATGTCAAGTGGCTGGCAGCAAAATCCACAGTTCACAGTTTATGCCAGTAAACCACCTACTAGTCCAAACTATAAATAACGATAATAGCAGAGCCACACACATATCAGAGTCATGGTAACAAAAAGCATATGATATGATATGGCATTTGTAACGCGCCTATACACAAGTGTTTCAAGGCGCGACGAGGCAGGGAGGGGGGAACAAAGGAGAGACAGACAACGATTCTACTAGGCCAGGTGTAATTCAGATCGCGCAAGTGCAAGGGTAGAGGGGAAGAGAAAAGTGCAAGGGGGAAAGGGAGAGGGGAAAAGTGCGGTACAGGATTAGAATACAGGATAAATAATAAGGGCCAGCTGGTGGCAAGTGCAAGGTAAGTGCAGACAAGTGCTGGGAAGGGGGGCTGTAGGGATACAGAGACAGTCCCGCAGTGCAGGGGTTGCCAGGGAGGCAGTGCAGGGGAGAAAGTGGCTGGGCCAAGGACCGAGATCGGTGAGTGGGCCAGTTGCAGATTCAGTGCAGTTTCAGTAATTCAGCAGGGGAGAGGGGGAGAGAAAGCAGAAGCAAAGAGGAAGGTTTTGAGGTGCTTCCGGAACCGGAGATGGTTCTCCTCAAGTTTCAGGGAGGCAGGAAGGCTGTTCCAGAGGGAGGCCCCTGCTGCGGAGAGAGATCTACCCCCAACCTGTTGCTTGGAGAAGCGGCTGACCCTGAGGGAGTTGGAGGCGGATGAGCGAAGAGCTCAAGAAGGAAGATATTTAGGAAGAGAGAGTTGAAGGTATTTTGGCCCCAGGCCCCAGAAGGCATTGTGGACAATGCAGAGGGTTTTGAACTTAATCCTCGCAGCCACTGGGAGCCGGCATAGCGATTTCAGTCCTGGAGAGATACGGTCCTGGGCTTGAGGCCAAGGATAAGTCTGGTAGTCCTGTTCTGGATGAGTTGCAGAGGGCGGAGAGTAGAGGCAGGCAGATTTAGATAGAGGCTGTTACAGTAGTCCAGCTTCGAGAGAACCAGGGCTCTGGAGACAGTGAGTTTCTGAGGGAAGGAGAGGAAGGATACCTCTGAGGAGGTGCAGCTGATAGTGTGACTTCTTAGAGATGTCAGATATGTGAGGAGAGAAGGAGAGTGTGGAGTCGAAGATGACCTGAGGTTTTTTGCCTTGCAGGTAGGAGCAGGAAGAGGGCCAAGAGAGGCCGGCCAGAGAGCTGCAGGGAAGGAGGGAGTGGGTGTGCCGATGAGTAGAATCTCAGTCTTACTGGCATTAAGGCAGAGCTCATTGGCGGCACACCATTCCTGGATAGCAGAAAGACAGTCAGAGAAGAGGGAAGGAGAAGAGGAGGCCGAGGGTAGCCTGAAAATGAGCTGGGTATTATCCGCATAGCACTGAAAGTTGGGGCAGAGAGCAGCAATGCGGTGGGCAAGGAGTGCCAGATACTGGTTGAACAGCCAGGGAGTGAGGTTAGATCCCTGGGGGACACCACAGGTAGAGAAAAAGATGTCAGAGAGGAAGGACCCCAGTTGGACCTGGGAGGGTCGATTGGAGAGGAAAGAGGTCAGCCACGCCAGAGCCTGACGAGTGATACCCAGGTTATCACGGAGACGGTTGAGCAGGATGGCATGGTTGACAGTATCAAAGGCAGAAGAGAGATCAAGCAAAATAAGAACACACAGATTTTTAGAGTCAAGGTTCGAGAGCAGGTCCTCACGGATGTTCAAGAGAGCAGTTTCTGTGCTTCTGGCAGCTCTGAAGCCAGACTGATGGTCATGAAGACTACCAACAGATTCAGCATGGAGATAAAGCTGGGAGATGGCCAGTTTCTCCAGGAGCTTGCCCAGGAAGGGAGTGATGGAGATTGGGCGATAGTTAGCCAGGCAGGAGGGGTCGGAAGAGGGTTTCTTAAGAAGAGGGTACACAAGGGAGTGCTTAAGGGGGGATGGGAAGACTCCGGAGGCGGAGGAGTGATTGCCTAAGTCAGCCAGGGCAGGAGCCAGGGAGTCGATGTGGTCCTTGATAGTTTTGGAGGAACAGGGGTGGACCTGCTTCGAGGAGACTTTCATAGATCGGACTAGTCTGGAAACCTCGTCAGCAGAAAAAAGGGGAAAGGCAGAGAAGGAGGGAGGAGGGGTGGCTGAAGAAGGGCCAGAGGAAGAGCAGGGAATAGAGAGAGAGGGGAGGTGATAGGAGGAGAGTGAGGACAGGATATCCTTAGTTTTTTAAATGAAGTGAGAGGTCAGTGCCGTGCAGAGGGCCTGGGAGGGGACAGGAGAGGTAGAGACTGCAGCAGGGTTGGCCAGATCCTTGCAGATTTTAAAGAGTTCGGCCGAATTGTTAGATGCCGCAGAGATGCGGGCTTGGATAAGGGCTCTCTTCATGGTGAGAACGGAGAGCCGGTATTGCCTTTGGAGCAGGCGGCAGGCCAGTTTGTCAGAGGATGAACATGAAGCACGCCATTTCCTCTCTGCCACCCTGCACTTGCGTTTAAGGGTGACGAGATCCAAGTCATACCAGGAGTTACATTTGGCTTTGGGCTTCAGACGGATTCTCATGACAGGGGCAAGGATATCGAGAGTATCCGATTTAGTGGAGAGGGCTGTATCAGGGTGGGAGTCAGCCGAAGGGGAAGTGGGGGGGGGCGAGAAGGTGGCGGCGAAAGCCTCAACTGACACGTGCTTCATGGGTCAGATGACCGAGAAGAAGGGTGGCAGTGATGAAGGTGGCTTTGCCTGAGAGGTAGGGAAGGTGAGGTGGGAGAATAGGAGAAAGTGATCACTCCAGGAGAGAGGAGTGGAGAGAGGGACAGAGAGGGGAAGGTCAGAAGAGATCAGAGTACCAAGAGTGTGCCCTGCAGAGTGAGTCATCCCAGACAGGAGAATAGAGAGTGAGAGAGAGTCGCAGAGGTCACGAATGTTAGGAAAGATTTCTTAATTGTGTGTAATTTTCCTTCCATGTGGCAACCCCTAAACTTTTTGCTGTTGTTTTCACCATGATCTAGACTTTGCCAGAGAAGTGCAGCCTTCTGCCGCACTCCTCTGGGCTTTCGCTCCATTCTTACGGGGAAACTGACATGCCCTTAAGACAGTCAGTACCGGGAAACGCTGTTTTCCGTAGTTTATCATGTTGCAGCTTTCGTGCAACATGACACAAGAGGGCACTGTAAGCTAAGTTACTGCTCTCTTGGGTCTCTAGCCTTCTACAGGCCCTAGATACTCTTTTTGGATTGTAACTGATCGGTGCAAGTGAATCACGGACGGGAATGGTGGCAGCGATCGTTTCTTGTGTTTTGAGCTCCTTTTGGCGTTTTAAGCGTGTTTTAAGCGCTTAGCCCAAAATGGTGGCCTGGCTCCCAAAATGGCCAGACCACGAGGCTCCTTTGTCCTGTCCGCTGACCGTCTTGCTCCCTTCACCTTCCCCAGGTCGAGCCGACCCGGGTCCTTCCTTATTTGGGCATGCACTTTCCCACGAAACACAGATGCTTTCGCGGGCTTCTACAGGCCTTGTGTGTGCCTCCAGGATGTGGGCTGGGATGTCTGGTCCCAATACACATCCTGGGTGCCAGAGAGTCTAGTGTGGTGTGAATGCCTGGGACCACCGTGGTCCATGATAGGTCCACGTATGGTGTGAGTGTTTGATGAGCGGATCTCCCATTGGGTCCCCTCCGTTTTGGTGCGAAGGGAACCGTGGATAAGAGGGGGCTGGAAACGCCACTACCATGTCGATCTCCTGAGTTCTCACGAACAAAGGAATACAGGAGCCAAGTATCCTGCAACCACGAGGCTGAACCGAGGAATCGCTGGTCACCCGCTGAAGTACTGCTCCTCTGCACTGCTGTCGCCTTGTGAAACCCTTTCTACCCCTGATCGAACCAGAAGGCCTGTACTGGTACTTCGACCCTTGGAATAGCGGGAACAGCTATTCTCGGCATCTTCACCATCTCCTGCACGTAAGCCTTCGGAAGTGTCTCTGGGCCATCCAGCAGACTGACCAGCCTACCCAGGAGTCTTGCTCTGTAACCGCCGTCAGGTTGTGTGGTATTTCGAGTCCTTGTCACTCTCACACGATTCGTACACTTGGCATTCCCAGGTCTGAAGTGAGTAGTGTACATTTGGCTGAGATACACACGGCCCCTCCGTTGCCCTGCTGTGGTAACAAACTGTGCGGGTTCACTTCGTTTGGGACATCTTTAACTCAACTCTGCAGCTGCAGAATCTACACGACGACGAGACGTCCCCTGCTCCCCTGAACCTGCCAGTACTGAAACTGACACGGAGAAGCCTGGGTCTGCTTGCATCGGGGACCGGTGAGTAGCATAGCTAGGAACTGGTCGCCCTCCTGCAGGAGCCCATAGCTTTCCCCCGCTGTGTCAAACAGCACGCCTTTCCGTACTCGGGCTCTGCTTCTGCCCACAGTGGAGGCTGCGCTTGAGTCGCGGAACTCTGTTCTTCATTTGTGCACCAAACTGAACTGCCTGATTCCCTCGAAGAGACTCCCCTTTTTGCCCGTTGGCACCAGCGTGTGCAGGTACTTTTGAGCACAAGGCTCCACTCTTCGTAGGGCTTGGCTCTTCGTAGGACTTCCTTTTAGTTAGGTGCCTCTGAAGGCGGACTGGGTCTAATCATTATTTTGCACTGCCTGTTTTCCTCCCCTTCTAGGTGGACTACACATTTCGTGCATCTAACGCTTTAGACTCGTTTGTATTTGTGTATATATTGTATTGGTTTGGTAGGTGTTGGTTTACTAGAGTTTTATTGTGATTTCTCGCTACGGTCATTGTTGCAAAGGCCTTGGAATAAATGTGTATATATTTTTAATAGAACACCTGTTTGGAGTAATTTGTAAGTGTCCTTGCTTTGTGTGCTCATTGCGGGCTTTCAGTCACCCTCAGCCCTCTTGAGACCTAGTCTTGACCGCCGCGATCGCTACCCTGATTGGTCTGGCTTGTCCAGAGGTTACCCTGTTCCAAGTAATTAGGTTGGCCGTCTGACCTTCTGTGCCGCCAGGACAGAGTTCAGAAATCCGTCTTAACAGCGAAAGAGTCCAGAGGGGGGACAGGAGGCATCCAGGTGGATGTTGAAGTCTCCAAGAAAGAGTAGTTGAGTGGTTGAGGACAGGAGTGAGGAGGAGAGGTCCGCCCACTCGGAGAGGAAGGAGGAAATTTGACTGGGTGGCCGATAGATTGTAGCCACAGTAAGGGAATAGCTAGGAGAGAGAGAGAGTCGACAGACAAGGCATTCAAAAGAGGAGTAGGTCTACATAGGAGTGACAGTGGCAGGAATCCACTCAGGGAAGATAAGGGCAACACCCCCCCCCCCCCAGCTTGGTTGGGCCTGGGCACGGAGAGGATCTTGTAACCGTCAGGTAGGAATGTGTCAAAGCTGGTGACAGAGCTGGCCGTGAACCATGTCTCAGTGAGACCAAGGACATCAAGGTCAAGGTCCTCAAGAAGGCGACAGATATCAGAAGAACGTTTGACGGCAGAGTGAGAGTTTAGAGTGGCAATGTGGAGAAGGTTGCCATCCTTGAAGGACTTCCGGGGAGGGGTACAGATCAGAGGTACGCCCTGCGGAGGTGAAGAAGGAGCACGAGAGGGGGCAGGGAGGAAGGGTGGAGGCAAGGTAGCCGAGGACAGAGGAGGGGGGACAGCAGGAGAGGAAAGGAAGTTGATGAGGCGCGGGAAGCGTCTATCAAAGAGGTGAAGGTTGGCCTGAGGGCCTTGGACCAAGACGGTCCCATTAGAGTAGACATTAATGATGGCCTTAGAGGAGTGGAAGGAGGCCAAGAGGACATCCCAACGGGTGCCACCATTAATGGGAGAAGAGGAGAAAGGAGAGTACAGAGACCATATGAAGGGTCTACAGGTCAGGTGAAGGCATGAAAAAGAGGATGTCAGTGAGAGTTTCCTTGAAGGAGGCACTAGTGTAGGTGTCAGCGATAAGGAGGCCTGGGTTGGAGACCAGGATGTCCTTTTTTAAACTTTTTCCTACCAGATTTAGTGAGGAGAGCAGGATAGTCAATGGAGAAGCAGTTAGAGAAGATAGGCGAGCTAGAGAGCACCATGGAATTAGGGTGGGGGGGAGACAGACGAGAGCAAGCGGACAAGATAGTGAGCGGCAAGCCCTAGTTTACCACACTGCAGAACACAGTAAACACAGTAAATGCGTATTAGGTAACCAGTGAAGAGGCCACCTATGTTTGAGAATCCTGAGAGGGGAGAAAAAGCCCTAGTTTACCACATTGCAGAACAACAGTGAAGTGTAGGCACCATGCGTAATGAAGTGAAACGGGTGTAGGTGGGGTGGGCCGGGAGAACAGGTGGAGCTAACAAGATGGAACCAATGACCAATACATAATAGCCGCAAGGTCCACAACCTGCAAATGCTGGGGACTTCGCAGCAGTGGCGTCTGCTCTCTGTAGTTGCACCACCTCCTCAGAGGAAATCATAGTCATTGAGAAACAAATCCAGAGGTGAGTAACTCAGACATTTGTCACTTTGATCAGAACTACTGACTCTCGGAAATCCTCCCACAGGATTGCAGTGCATACCCTCTGGACGGTTGCCTGGTGAGGTCCAGCGGAAGCGGCGGCTGGAGATGGTATGCCAACAGAGGAAACTGGATCAGTGTTGTTCCTTCCTGGGTCATGAGCACCTGTTGGAGAACCCATATCAACAGCTTTTATTGGGATCTTATTGCGTAAATAAGTTTCAGCAACTGTGGCTCCCAGTTCAGTACGTATGTATATTGTCTGATCGAGGGCTGTGCCCTCGCTCTCTAATACTAATCGCTCTGTTCCAGGAACCCTGGAAATGGCAGACACTGATACACACTTGACAACGTCACTGACAGTGGTGTCAGTGGTCGTGGGGGAACTAGAGCCAGTCCGTTGAAGATCAGTGGCCGGGAGGGTGAGGTCATCAGCTGGGATGGCGACCTTGCAGCAATGTGCTTTGTGAATCCAAGCCAGGATGCTGGCGCACTTCACTGCTGATATGGTGGTTAACAAAACTTGAAAGGGACCACGCCACCTCGGCAGACGTACGGACTTTCTCTAATGAACTTTCACCAGGACCCAGTGTCCTGGGCGCAAAGGATGGCAGGGGTTCATAGCCGGTTCAGGAAGAGCTTCACAAACCTGAGCATGAAGAGATTGAACAGTTTTAATTAACATTCTATAATATTTAATCAAGATGTCGTCCTCTAGTGATAAACTTTGCATAGGGATGACTGCTGGGGGTGAAGTTCCCGTTCTCATAGGGTGACTGATAAGGACCTTGTTGGCCGACAGTCTATGTTTGCGCTGGGGATTATTTCTCATGGCAAAAAAACAAAAAAACAGGGGCAGTTCATGGGGCCATTTCAACCCAGTCTCCTTACACACTTTAGACAGCCATAACTTGAGGTAGCCATTTTGTACGCTGGAACGTGGATGATAAGCACAGTGGAATTGTTGTTTTATCCCTAAAGCTTTACACACCTCCATGATAACCGTAACCATAAAGTGGGTACCTCGGTCACTGTCTATACATAAGGCAATCCAAACCGAGGTACACATTCGGCTAACAATTTCTTGGACACAGTGACAGTGTCTGCTATCCTAAGTATAGACCTCCACCCACCCAGCAAACATATCCACTATGACCAGACAATGAAGATATGACATGGATATGGGGAGCTGTATGAAATCTGCACTAGCAACAACTGCCCCTCTGGTACAGGCTGTGCAGACAGCTTCGTAGGCACTGCTCTCCCAATATTGTGTGTTAGGCATATAATACAATTATTGCAATAATTGTTAGCCATATTGGCTAACCCATGAGCCATCCAATCTCGTAACTGTATAATCATGGCATTGTTACCTGAATGGGCCATATCTTGAGCATCATAGACTAAGTAGGGGAGAAGTACATTGGGTACCACCACTGCGCCATCTGGGGAATGCCATAGAGAATCTTCTTCCAGTACACACTTGCGTTGCATCCAGATCACCTTTTCAGCTTCAGGAGTATGATCTTGGAGTATTACCAGACTGGCCAGGGAGGGTATAGGTGACCGTGGAACTACAACAAAAACAAAACATTCATTAGGAGCCAGGGGCCCTCTCAAGGCCGCTGAACGAGCTGCACCATCGGCCAAATTATTTCTGTGGGACGTAATTGACTGTGAGCGATCGTGCTCTTTACACTTCACAATAGCTACTGCTGCAGGGAGTAATAATGCCTCTAATAATTGTGACGATTGAATGGATCACGTCACTTCTCTCCAGGGGGAGCCCTTCCTTGTGAGGTTAGAGAGGCGAGCCCGTTATGCAACATTCCCCCTAAGGATGGCGGAAAGCAGGACCTCAAAGGGAGAGACTCCCTTTATGGGGACAAAGACTCCCGTTTCGTGATGGAACTCCTTAACACTCATACCCTTGAGTCAGTGGAGTAACTTTGCTGAAAATGTGTAGTGGAGGGTAAAATGACATCTTAATGAAATGGGCCCCTGCCAAATGAGTGGGACACAATGGTGTGCCACAAAAGTTACACCCTTGTCCCCTCTACAATTGCACCCATGCCTTGAGTCTATGAAATCCACAAAGTCTGCTGAGAAACAATCTGACAGCACTACTGTACGCTATTGTAATACTCCTTCCTTTTTCTCCTGTAAAAATGGATACCATCAAGATCAGGAAGTCTAAAATGGACATAGAGCCTGCTCTCAGGTCATTTTCCAGGAGTTCTTTGAATTATACAAACTACTCCTTTGGCAAGTAAATAAGGTACTCGGAAGAGGTGGTCTCAAGGAGGCATGAAGAATACCCAATGGACACAAACAAAGGACTGACACTCCGCTGGGGAGTACCCAGCTGAAGGAAATAAACAAGAGAAAGGACCCAATGAGAAGCAAAGCAGGCATGAAGCCTGGAAGACCCGGGAAGTTCAAACCTGGGAGAAAGAAGCTACATCGGGGATGCAAACCTCTCATCGGGAGGACAGCAGATTGCAGGAGTTTTTTGCCTCTCATCGGGAGGACAGCAGATTGCAGGAGTTTTTTGTAGGCTTCAGCAGAGCAGCAAAACAAGCGCAGAGTGAGCCTAATTACCTCTCTCTATCTCCGCTACCAGAGACTGCAGTATTCTGTGTGTATGTTGTAAGCTACAATTAGTCTACACAACAATGACCATGTTGACAGTCTTGTAAATTCTTTAATTTGTATTAAAAGTTTAATCAATATATCAACATTCATGAAAGACATCTGTCATCTTTATCTTGTGCATATTCCACATAACACAACTAAAAAGACCTATACAATGTCTATAGATTTCTATCTTTAACTATAAATTCGATGGTGGGGTTAGTACGTGACACATCTTTATATGTACACCGATTGACTTGAATTTATCCGCTTTGTGTTAATTTGTCAATCGTTTTCATTCTGTTCTTTAATTGATGAAACAGTCAATACAATTTTTACTGCTTGAGATAGCTTATTATTTTTCTCTGGGATATGTCTACATATGTTTCGGCTGAGTAGATTTATTAGGCGCCATCCCTGGTTTCTATTACTCTTATTTAAGCCGTCTTCAGGACAGGATATTTCTTGTGTGTGTGTGTAAGAACATCACATAAGCCCCAATAAATCTTGCAT
Organism: Ambystoma mexicanum; assembly: GCF_040938575.1. Taxonomy (NCBI): domain Eukaryota; kingdom Metazoa; phylum Chordata; class Amphibia; order Caudata; family Ambystomatidae; genus Ambystoma; species Ambystoma mexicanum. The sequence continues at coordinate 1,492,706,798 of NC_090929.1, read as the reverse complement.
CGTAGTCACTATAAACCAAACATAAAAACAGATTTTACTTTTTGTTGTGAACAATATAAAACCATCTATTAAAAACCAGACTCGGTGGACATGGCCCAGGGTCATTTGTCCCTGATCTCCCAGAATACTGACCTGCTCTATTTGTTTAAGTCGGAAATGAGCTTCTGAATTTGCCGTGAAGGGATTTTTTCCTTCTGTTTCTGAATTACTTATTGCGCGAGTTGCGCTAATGATTTCTTCACTGAACACCAAAGTTTTATTCTTCCTGTTAATGACACGGGAGGAGTAATCAATGTCTTCTCTTCATATTCATTATTATTTACGACTTTTGCTAGTGCAGTACATGCATATCTACTGACCTCCTTCTTTCCTTGATACCACTCATAGGTTATGTGGGTCTTTTGGTGTAGGAAATTCACAGCTATTGGTAGATGCGCAACGTATTTCTCTTTTTCGCTGATGGCTTAGTGTTTCTACAAAAAAAGAGGGGGACAAAATCTGCTAGTCTCGTTGTTGCTACATCAGGCAGGAATTGTTTATGGTTATTTAAGACAGCCGTGGCTGTGATGAACTCAGCAGTATTTCCTTTTACAACTGTTACAGCATCTACTCTATATTTTTCATGCATCAGAGACCATCAATTAAATATTTGGTTGTTGCCTAATTTGTAGATTTTGTTACTCATACGTGCCCTGTGTGTATATTTTTTGAAGATTGTATCAATTTACGGTTTTTATTCGCCCAGCTTTGTCTCCTTGCGCTGTTCAATTCTCGCCTAGGCCAACGCGCAGCTTTCTATCATTTGACCGAACTCGTGTCTACACTTCCCGGTTACTTTTCTCATGGGCGTGTCTGCGAGCGTGGCTTTCCTCGCGACGTTTCCATGCCGCGAGTCCGTCGGCACTCTAGATTTATTTGATGTCAAAAAGTCTAAAGGATAAGGTATCGCTCCTTAAAGTCCTGTCATTATGCCCGCTCCTGGGGAGCCGGTTCAAGCCCTGCGTCCCCGAAAGCGGACATCCAGTCCCCAAGGAAGGACCCAGCAACCCCATATAGGGGCCCTTTGGACAGTGTCCTGGCGCCTATTGCGCCAGGCTCATAAAAGACATCAGTCCTGGCGCCAGGCTCATTATGGGAGTGCTTGGGTGCACTTACCTGATGCAGACCATGCTGCAGGATCCCGGCCTCCTTGAGGCCTGAAAGGAACTACTTTACCTGTGGGACTAATTTACCATCCGGGCGTGGTCGGGGAAGGATACATACCTGGAACTTCTTCCAAGGCTATTTAAACCCCACCCGAACAGCCACACGTGCTTCGCGTTGTTCTGCATCTAGCAGCTGGACGCTCACCGTGTCTGCTCCTGCATCCTGACTTCTGCCACGCCTGCCAGCATCCTGGATCACCTGCAAAGGACGAGAAGAAGAGAACAGAAGAAGGAAAAGTCCTTACCTGCTAAATCCGCATCCCGGAGACATCTCGCCGACAATCCTGAAAAGGAAAACTTTTATTTAAAAGCTCATCGCGTCGATCGCTGCAGCGCCACATTCCACTCACCTTTACAGGGCGCCTCCAGGTTCAGCAGCGATCATCCGGATTCGCAGTCACGCCCCAGCGCCTAGGGAGGAAAAGACCAGAACAAAAGGTGAGAGAGAAGGGAATAAGGAAAGCTAAATCTCCATGTTAAGACTTACCTGTTGATTCATTCCCTCTTCATTTCGGGTCTGCGCCGCATCCTGGCATTTCCGGACCCCGGCCCCTAAGGGGAAAAAAAGACATCAGCGTTAATGAGCGAATGAAAAGACATTACCAAAAAAACGCTCATTAAAGACTTACCTGATTTCTACAAGGATTTCACCTCTCATCTCGGGTCGGTGCCTGTTCCCCGGCATTCCGTACCCCGGCCCCTATGGGGAAAAAGACACTAGCATTAGTACATTAATGCATGGACACAAGGGGAACCTCTTATCAAAAAACTTACCTGGAAGCCAAGCAAGTTTGGTTCTCACCAATCCGAAAATCCAGTGAAGTAACTGGATACCAACGCGCCCCTGCATCAGAAGCAGGATGGAGAGCTCGTCCTTCCAGACCCTAAGGTGAGATGCTACGAGGAATCACAGAAGGGTTTCGAGGAGGGTGAGAGGGGAAAGTGGGAGGCCGATTGCATTACCCCACAGACAGTTAATCCCCTATTTTTGCCTACAGAAGGATACTTCTGCGAGCCAGACAAGCCAGATTTGGGGGCCTGGCCCAGTCCGTCTTCCGAACCCTGCGCATCACCTTAGAAGAGGTCACAGCAGCGCGAACCAGGCCAGCGCCTCCGTGGGAGTCAGGTGAGCGTAACAAGTCCCTCCTACTCCCACCGCATTAACTACCTCAGTAGAATGCATCAATTGTGAAAACTCAGAAGCTCTTAAGGTGGAGAACGATTTCCCAGTGTCAACCAAATATTGAATGTTTCTGACCTGCAACGACAGTCAACATACAGGGCAGTAGGATCAATCACAATGATCAGTACAAAAAGTTCAGGGACCCCTTGGCAATCCTAAAAATCGGTCGATAGCACTGGCGGTGGGGGACGGGAACCTTGCCATTTCCTTAGGTGTGGTTAGCTGCCCACCTCAACCATCACACACTGAGGCTGATGTGGGCACAACTTTTCAGTGTCTGAACTCTTTACAATATTTGCATTGGTCGCAATACGAGTTGGGGTAATACATTTCAGCAGTTTCCCTGGCCCAAATGACTGAGGCGCTCCTCTCCCTATCCCGTTCCCCACTCTCACCCACCCAGGGCAGGTTGAAAACTCCATTTGCAATGCCATTAACTTGGCTTTGGTTTCTTTTGGTCTCTCAACCTTCTCATGAAAATGCTGTGTGGCCAACAACACCTCCACTAATACCTTTACTTCACATCCTATCAACACTGCCTTAATTCCAAGAGACACTTTTGGTTGCCATCCCACCACAAACTGGGCCACCACAGCTTACTGCATCCAAGATCCTAGAATAGTGTTCAAAACAGCTCTTCAAACATTCAAGATGTTCCACCAGAGTTTGCTGTTTGGCTTGCTTATATGCATTGATCTTTGACCAATCTATCTTTCGAGGACAAATTTGAGCAATAGTTTGCATCAGCCTATCAGTAAATGCTTTCAAATCCCTAACGTTAGCCAGTTCTTCAGGTGGCCAATTTGTGCTACTTTAAGCAGCGTAAATGTATCTGTGGTCAATACTGCTCGTAGCAACTGATTCATATCAACAAATGTGGGGTGATGACAGTCAATAATGACCTACAATTCCTCCTGAAACTTAACACTGTCTTCCCGTGTCTTTGGAAACATTTGAACAATGTTAAACAAATCAGTAGTGCTCCCTGGGGCCTGTACAGTTACTATAGTTTCTCTCCCTGACCGGGAATGTACCTGTGGTGGTATTAAGCGTTGTGTTCGCAATCCCTTCAAACATGCATGAGGACAGGGAGAAGAGTCTAGAGACCTGGGCTCGTATTTCAGGAGTAAAGGGACCTTCATAGGATGCATTGGGGTAGATCGATGATACATTGGCGGTTGAGTAGAGTCCAAACTAGCCACTGGCCCATTAGGTATTTCATTAAGGATAGCCAGATTATACTTGTTCAAAATATCTTCAGGACTTTCCTTTAATGGGGACTCCCCATGGAGTACAGGATATAATCATTTGTACCCTGTTTTATGGGTTGGTACCTGCAGGTTTAACGGCTCTGTTTTCAAATCTTTTACTTGCTCCTGAAGCTTCACTTGAGTGTCTTTCATTGCCCAGGTTCAAGATTCAGTCTGTCTTTTATTGGCTTCAGTATACCGGGCATTGGCCTGGCGGACCTTCTTCTTCTCTAACAGACCTTCCCAAGTACAACTCCCCCACTGCCCCCTCCTCTCTTGCCTCCGTTGGCACCCCTTTCGCTCTCCCATACGCTCTTCCTTCTCTCCCATGGCACCAGATGAGGTCTCTAAAGTAATCAGCTCTATGAAAGTCTCCTACAAACAGGTGCTCCCCTGCTCTTATGGAACTATCAAGGACAACATCTCCTCTCTCGCTCCTGCCTTGGCTGACCTCGTGTAACCATTCCTCTGCCACTGGCTCTTTTTCGCAACCCCTCAAGCACTCTTGTGCACCCTCTCCAAAAAAAAGCCATTTGCAGACCCTTCCTGCCCGGCTAACTATCGCCCTATCGCCATCACCGCTTTCCTGGGCAAACTCCTGGAGAAGTTGGTCATTCCCCAACTGACCCACCACAGCAAATCTGCTGGCTGTCTCTATGACCACCAGCCTGGCTTTCGAGCATCCAGAGGCATGGAAACTGCTCTTCTGATCGCCTGTTATGACCTGCTCTCAAATCTGGATCCCAACTCTCCCTCTGTTCTGATCCTTCTTGATCTTTCCTCTGCCTTTGACATGGCCAATCATACCATCCTCATAGATCGGCTCTGTGATACCCTTGGCATCATGGACCGGGCACTGGCCAGGCTGACCTCGTTCCTCTCTCACCGAACTTCCCAAGTACAACTGGACGTTTTCCTCTCCTCCACCTCACTCTCTAACTGCAGCGTGCCCAGGGCTCTATCCTATTGCCATGGCTATTCATTATCTACCTTGTCCACTTGATCACCCCCTTCTCTCCTCGCTTCCAGTGCTATGATGATGACACACAGCTCTCCTTTAAGCTTCCCTCTTCTACCTCCTCTTCCTCCCCTCTCAAACCTGACTGCCTAACTGCTATTCAGGCATGGTGTTCTGCTAATAATCTTTGCCTTAATACCAGTAAGACTGAGATCCTTCTCATTGGGACGCCTGCTCCCAGCTTCCCTCTGACTCTCTGGTCGCCCCCTCCTTATCCCCCAAGCCCCCTCAGCCTCTTGTGTGGCAAGAAATCTTGGGGCCATCTTGGAATCTTCGACTCCTCTGTCTCCTTCTCCTCTCACATCACAGACCTTGCCAAGAAGTTCAACTTTCAGCTCCATCTCTTCAGAGGCATTCCTCCTTTTCTCACCTTTCCCCAGAAGCTCAATGTCTCCAGAGCTCTGGTTCCCTCTAGACTGGACTACTGCAACAGCCTCTTCTTCAATCTGTCTCTTTCCTGCCTTCACCCTCTTCAACTAATCCAGCATCGGGCGCAAGACTTATCCTTGGCCTCAAGCCCAGGGACCACATCTCTCCATCCCTAAAATCTCTCCACTGGCTCCTGGTGACTGCAAGGATCAAATTCAAGACCCTCTGCATCATCCACAAGGCTTTCTGGGGCCTGGGACCCCACTACATCCAACCTGTTCTCCCTAAATACCGCCCTGCTAGAGTCCTTCAGTCCTCTAGCTCCAACTCTCTCCTGATCAGACTTTTCGCCAAGCAGAGAGTGGGGGGTAGATCTCTTTCTCCGGCAGGAGCCTCTCTTTGGAATGGCCTGTCTAGCCCTCTCAGACTTGGGCCTGATCTCCTTAAGTTGCAGAAGCTTCTAAAGACTGTCCTTTTTCCCCCCTCCTCCCCTCTCCCCCTCCCGTGCTAATGTCCCCCTGCTGCTGCGACTGGTACCTGGTCCCTTATGAATCTTACTGAGGCCAGGCCCGCCTCGCCCAGTCTACACCAGCACACCAAATAGCACTTGCCCTCTGCACCCTTTGCCAGACCTGCCTGATCCTGGTCCATCCCGTTCCTGCACTAGCTGACCACTACCCCTTGTTTCCCCCTTGCACTTGGGACTTCCCTGGGCTCCCCACAGTACTTGGCCAGCCCCTGGGGCCCCTCCTTCCTGTGCTTCCCCATCCCCCCTCTCCCGTACCTCAGTCCTTACGCCCCTGTCTCCCCCTCCCCTGTATTTACTGTTGCTGCACTTGCACTGTCTGAATGTTACAAGGGCTAGTAGAAACAGTTACTGTTGTTTTTTTCCCCACTGACCACTCCTCCTCCCCTTTGTCTTGTGGCGCCTGGAAACACTTGTGTATAAGCCCAGCACAAATGCCCAATAAATACCAGTTGAGATAACTATGCCATTGGGGTATGGTGTACACGTGCACCTTTCTTCTGTAGTACTTCTGTAGTGTGGTGGGACATGTGCCATTTGAACTATATCGAAACAATCCAGGTGAATAGTGGACAAGACTCCCTGGTGCCCGCAACCCTAACCAGTCACAAGGAGAGAGAAGACCATTGGCAGGACACAGGCAATTTCGATAAGCACAACATTCCGAGCGGATGAAGAGAACCCGAAAGTGTTCCCCTGCAAACAGAGGTAGCAGAGAGAATGGGAGAACCGGGAGGCCACCAGGGCATTGACCCTTGAATGCTACTGAAACCGGTTGACAATTACACAACCAGGAATAGGGCCCTAATAGAGCCTAGCCTGATGTTTGTGAAACCGAGAACAGTGTCACAGCATAGCCCGCTTTGAGTAGTAAAGACTGTTAAAGCACTGCTAAACAGATCTACTCTACGTCTTCTCCTTTTATTACTCTTTTAGATTGAGACACCATAGGCCCAGGTAGAACAATACTAGAATGTGTACCCATGGTTGCTCGTTTTTAGTCTTGGTATGTGTGATTTCAAGATTTCAGGGAACCATTATACATAGATATTGGCTAGGCCTCAGCCTACTTCCTGGGCCTCCCCACTGCCGGCAGGCAAAGCTGGCATCATCCTCTGGGAAAGGCCGCTGGGAAAGGCTAAGGCCTGCCTCTGCTTGTTAATCTGGCACACCATGCTGCCTCTCCTCCACTCTTCCACCATGGAAATAAGGGGCAGCACTTTTACAGCATTGCGCACTCACCCTTATTTGGACCGGAGCCCAAAGCCTTTAGAAGATGGCCGCCGCCATCAACCAATTTCTGCACTGCCTCGTGTGCCTGGAGGAGTGCCTTCCACCGACTCCCCTGATTGGCTAGGCCTCAGGCTACTTCCCGGGCCTCCCCACAGCTGGCAGGCGAAGCCGACAACTGCAGGGGAAGGCCACTGGGAAAGGCTGAGGCCTCTCTGTGCCTGTCCGGACCTGGAACGCGGCCCGGCAGGCTTCTACATCATTGAGGTATGTGCACACAACCCTGCTCCACCACTCGCCTGTAAACGAGCCTGCAGCTTTCTGCTGTATTGTCCACCTACTTTGACTTTTGTAGCTTGTTACCTGCACATGGATTTTACTTAGAACTTACCATATCTGACTTACATGCTGCATTTTGCTGTATATGGTCCAAATCAATCTATCATTTATGAAGCATTTTGTCCCGCAAGTATATGTATACCTGTTGTAGCCCCCTCTGCATATACCCTCATTTTTCTATCATGTATCTGTATGCTTGATATAGCCCCCCGTACCATGGGGCATGGCTTTGCCAGACTGTGCATTTACCCTAATTTTGTCTATCATGTATCTGTATGCCTGATATAGCCCCCCGTACCATGAGGCGTGGCTTTGCCAAACTCTGTATTTACCCTCATTTTGTCCCAAGTATCTGTATACCGGTTATAGCCACCCCGTACCATGAGGTGTGGCTTTGCCAAACTGTGCAATTACCCTAATTGTGTCTATCATCTATCTGTATGCTTGATATAGCCCCCCGTACCATGAGGCGTGGGTTTGTCAGACTGTGCATTTACCCTCATTTTGTCTATCATGTATCTGTATGCCTGATATAGCCCCCCCCCCGTACCATGAGGAGTGGCTTTGCCAAACTGTGTATTTACCCTAATTTTGTCCCAAGTATCTGTATACCAGTTGTAGCCACCCCGTACCATGAGGCGTGGCTTTGCCAAACTGTGCACTTACCCTAATTTTGTCTATCATGTATCTGTATACCTGGTGTAGACCCCCATACCATGAGGTGTGGCTCTGACAGATTGTTCTTTTTAAGAACCACCTGTATGTTGTAATCTGTATACGTGGTTTTGCACTTTGAAGATTGTAACTTCGCACTTACTGTAACTAGTGCCCTGATGCCGGAGGGTTTGGCGCGCTGCTATAAATGCAAAAATAAATAAGGACTTACTGGGGGGTAAATGTGTGTTTCTCAGGAGCACTATAATCTCCCACTGTTCCTATAAAAAGAGGAAGCAGCAAGAAGAGCTAAAAGAGTTGGAAAATAATTGAAAAGGCCAGAAACATCTGCACAGTGATAAGGCACTCATGAAAGACATCTCATGGCAGATTAAAAGGACCAAATATGACATCAATTTCATCTTGAATATTAAAACATAAGTTGCTTTGTTTAGACTTGGGCAAAGTTATAGGGAAGGGAGGGAACGTATCTCAAAGGTTCGAGTTTACCGCTTGCAGTGTATAGTAAACGTAGAGTTCTTAAAATCAACCTCTTTTTACCGGGTGAAAAATCTGCACCAGGCACCTCTTTTGGTTATGCTTTTGCCCCAATCTATCAGCAATGCTGGCCATGCACAAACTTTCATGATGCTGCTTCTCATTTCCCCACTAAATGATGGCTGATTACCAGTGAATAGTGCCTGTGCCTTCTTGGGCTGACCATAGGGGCAGTGCAAGTGTGAGGAGAGTGACGTAGGGGACCATTCAAGCACATAAACCCCATTCATTATCCAACTCATTAGATGTTCTGCGTGATGGCGGCGGTGGCAGGTACGGGTTACGCACGTCTTGTTCACTGCAATTGATTTAGAAGCAAGGACTCAATTGGTGAGCACCTCATAAATTGGGTAACCCAGATTAATTGATTGAAGTACTGGAGTCCCGCACCATCATTATTTTCATGTTCATGTGTTCAAATAAATGGAGCCAAAGTGTAACCCGCTTGCCTGCTTACAGTTGGTGCCACTGAGATTTGTAATTCAGCCGATATCTGTGTCCACCTTGACCCTGAACAATACCCACTGTACTGTCTGGTACTTTAGCTAGATCGAGGATTGTTGAAATGAAAAGAGTTATGAACTGCATGTATTGTACTGTACCCCAAATGTAGAGAAAGAACAGTGACCAATAACCTATTGCACAGTGTGTCTACTACAGCATGCTTGTCCACCAACACACATGCATCTCCTGTCATAGATGCAAAAGGGTACTGGGTCCTTGTTGCGGGGCACCTATTCAAAATACAGTATAATGTCGGACACTCCTAGTGGATACTCAATGCATAGCCTGTCTCGGTTACTTCAGGTGACACACTGTGGAGAGGTGCACACATTTTTCGCCATAGGCCTATCAGCAATAGGAAAGGAATAAAATCATCCATGGGCCACTTCACAGTACAATAGGTCCAATTTCGAATCTCGAGGGCAACAAACGTAATGGAATTCATGGGGTCAAGGATAAGAAGGGGAAATGTTTGGAACAAATTCTGCCTCAGTGGCCCCTTTGCAGAATTTTTGAGAAGTCTTTACATTTATGAAGGCTTAGTGGAAGAAGGAATGTTCTCCTTTCTGGAAAACATTACTCTACCTTGTTTAGGTGATTAAAAAAAACATCCCACAATCAGAGATTACTGCCAGAGATATTTGTGGGATCATCAATTCTTTAAGAAGGGGAAAAGCCCCAGGGCCTGAAGGATATAGAGATGATATTTTAAAAGTGTGACAAACTACCTTCCTGACCTTGGAAAACCAACATGGGGGGGAGGGGGTCAACAGGACCACGTGCCACCATGCTCCCAGAGGAGGTATACAGGGGATCGCACAACTATCCTAACTGAGCCCCAAAAGACAGGGGACAGTCAAAGGACAACCCATTGTCGAAACCAAGTGGTTTGCATGGTCATGCAGAGTGTAATTACAGGGGCTCCCACACTTTCCTAACCCCCTATCAGCAACCAGAATAAGATGAAGGGACTGCCCCAGACACCAGAAGGAAATCCATCCCATAAGGTAAATGCCAGTCAAGCGCCCAAGCCAGACCCTACACAAGAAGGGAAGGGTCTCCGATTGAAGAAACAATGTTGCAACTCTTAATGGATCCCGATGAGTGGGAAAATACATACATTTCTATAGCAGAAGAGTAGTTGGCTCTAGATTTGGAAATGACCTTGCTAGGCTCTGTATTCTTGGTGCATCAGGGTGGAAAAGCAGGTTGCAAGATCACAGGGAACATTTTTGAGGTTTAGCCAAACACCTCATTTGTTGAGTAGGAGGAAAGGGGGGTTTCGTTCCTGGCTATCTTGCTTATGGGTCTGAAAGAATTGTTCTTACACGTTGTTAACTGAGATGTAGTTTCGCGAAATTACATCGCAGTTAACAACGTGTAAGAACAATTCTTTCAAACCCATAAGCAAGATAGCCAGGAACGAAACCCTCCTTTTCTACTATTTCTGTAGCAGGACTCCAGGGGAATCAGCTCCCATTAGAAATAATGCTAGCATGACCCTGGAAGATGCATTGGGACAATGCGAGAATGATTCACACAGAAGACATGAAGATCCAGATAAAGACAGGCTACACTCTGTCACAGGGGTTGCAAACCTACAAGGTCCCTGAGAAGAATTCAATGAAACAGACCCCCCCCCCCTTACTTACCTTTAGGTTTCCTGACTTTAGAACGACATGCCAGGAGAGGGAGGAATGAGACCCAAACTCACTTATTCACCAATAACTAATAGTCCCTTTCCTCTCTTAGCGATAATCGACCAGTCCAAGGATGAAGCTAGGGTAATACCTGAGAGACCATTGACTGTTCAAATTCTAACAATCAAAACAACGCCTCTGGTCTCCACTGTTTCTTTCTGGGAAAATGAAGCTTGCTGCAGCGTGTGCTCTAAAACGCAGCAAAAACAATCAAAAAATGAATATTGCACCATCTAACAACAAAACCAAAAATGTACCTACACCCAAAATTAGTGGTCATAATTCTAATATAAATAATATTTGTAATCTCTCTCACGAGGATGAGATGCTTGACTTGCAACAGCTAAATGAAGAATCTAAAATACTGTTAGATCTCAAAGGTTTACAGGTGCATGCCAAGACTATGGAAGCGAAATTGGCAAACAATGTCGTCAATGCACCCTTGACTTCTGCTCGCCTTCCACCAAGAATAACTCAGACACTGTAGGGATGTTTTACTTGGCACGGATTTATTATCTGCATATTGACAATCGACAAAAAATATTGATCACATCAAGCAAGCTTCCATGTCACAATTTTTCCCAACTGAATGCTATAAAACGATTAGGGGTGCCATAGGCACTTCAACTAACACCCCTCCTGTTGCATTTAAAAACTAGCTTATGTCTCGCATCACCATCAAAAACATGTCAAACATGATACTGCCTCAACATCTGTGGTTTCAATTCAATCTGATAATATGTCTGCCACACCCACAAACTTGTGTGTGCCTCTCCAACCCAGTGGCATAACTTATAATACTTGTGCAGTAGAGAAACTACCTACAGCCTCTGAACCTCCATCCCTGGCGGCACCTATCGATAGTATGCCTTCTTCAGACGGTGCCCATGTTGTTGAAACTAAAGTTGTAGTTGATACAAGCAAGCACCCTGCAGAGATAAACACTCCCACAGTGGATTCTCTTGAAGCCACTCCTGATCTACTGAATATTATGGGATGGGCTTATGATATTAATATCAATGGAAAATGTAATTTGAATCGCACATTTTTATTAAACATTACCAAGCAATGCCCCCAATTGAGAACGTTAACTACAGAGGATATTGATAGGATTACATTGTCAAAATGCAATTCAAATCGTATGATTTGTAGACTCCACTCCTATATAATTACAAAATTGGAATGGAAACATAAGTCAGATTTTATCCATATGGGTCTTGTACCCCAAGTATTTACTTCAGAGGAAACTGCCAAAGAGTTTGTTAACACCATGGAGTCTGCCCAAACGATATTAATACATCAATTCCTGGCGCCTCCCTGTCTACACCACAGAGTGTTGAGTTGTTAGCTCAATTCTCATCTCTCGCGAGTACAGTCAAAGGCCCTCATTAGGACTCTGGCGCTAAACCATGGTGCTATTGGCACCATGGTCCATGCCGGAGTCCGCCATGGAGAAAGGGGTAATTACCACCCTATTCCAAGGTTGGCGGGGCGGTAATTCCCCCTTTCTCCATGGCCCTTCCCCATTCCCATTTTTGCCCCATAGGGCTCAATGGGAATGGGGAAGGCGGCAATTACGGTACCGCAAATTGCGGTACCGTAATTGCCATCAAGGTCCCTTTGCGGGTCCCTACTTTAACGGCTGGTCCAGACCAGCCGTTAAGGTTGGGAGCCGCAAAGGGACCTCGTAGTAAGGCGTAAAGGGGTTAACGGCGCCGCAGCCTTTTACGGTGCCATTAACCCCTTAACGCCGGGGTTGTAATGACCCCCAAAGACTGATCGTGGTTAGAGCCCTTCATGAAGGGAATGGCGTCAATGAGTAGTGTCACGGCTAAACTGTAGTCAAGTATGAACAACAATTCTCTCATGGAAAAGTTGTGGTTTTAATAATTTATTCTCATGGCTCAGTCTCCTGTCTCATACGACAAAACCTTCTATTTTGTTTGTGCAGGAGACGATGAAATTACAGGCGTTTCTTATAAATGGTTATACTACTTTTACTCAACCAGCTGTTATGGGGATGTCAGGTCGCCCATCCGGTGGCCTTGCTGTACTAATTGATAACAATCTGAAAGTGTCTACAAATTTATTATCTAATTCAAATGTGTTTCTCACAACCAAACTGATATTTTTATCTGACCCTGCCTAAGTGATTGTCTTAATATGTCTTTATTGAAACCCTGCCAAGGTATCAATAGATGAACAAGTTACTCTCTTACCTGGTAACGTTCTTTCGATGGGATGGTCCGACGACGTATTCCATATCTATGACATTAATCATCACAGCTGTGCTACTTCGGAAAATCTTTCGGCTTCGGTGTCTGCGTCCTGCATCGATACGCCGTCCTCGAGGGCCTCCGTCGAGCCGACGTCACAGGATGTTATAAGTAGGACGCACAAGGCCCGTAGCCTCAGTTGTAGTTTTTTCCCCAGAACGTTTTTTCCCAGAACGTGTGGCACCAATCTTCTGCCAGTAGGACCACAGAAAGCCTTGCGGAAACGTAAGCTGCAATCGCATAAGAAATTCTGTAGCAGGGAAGGCAGGGAGGGAGCGATATGGAATACGTCGTCGGACCATCCCATCGAAAGAACGTTACCAGGTAAGAGAGTAACTAGTTCTTTGAGGGGATTGGGTCCTCCAGTGTATTCCATATCTATGACAGACTCCCAAAGCAGTACCAACGTAAGGAGGTAGGAAAAGAATTTAGAATATACAAATTTAGAATGCCCAATCAAATTGTAGAGTAAAGGACCGCCTTGCCAAAGGCCATATCCTGCCCATGGACAGAATCTAGGGAGTAGTGACGTACAAAAGTATGGACCGAAGCCCAAGTGGCTGCATCACAGATGTTACGAATAGGAACGCCCCTCTGCAGGGCAGTAGAGGCAGCCATACCCCTAGTCGAATGGGCCCATAAGCCTACAGGAGGGTCCTTACCCACCAGGCGGTAACATTCAGAAAATGCCAAGATAATCCATCTAGACAAAGTCTGCTTAGTCACAGCTTGTCCCAAACGCCTTCCAGCATAACCAATAAAGAGCTGATCGTCCACTCTGACCCAGGACATGCGTGAAATGTAGAAACTTAAAGCTCTCCTAGGATCGAACCTATGGAGCCTCTCCTTGTCCTTACCAGGATGCAGAGGAGGATAAAATGCCGGAAGAACAACCTTCTGGCTTAAATGAAATTCCGACACCACCTTCGGAAGAAAGGAAGGACGAACTTGAAGGACAACCCTGTCCTTATGAAACACAGTGAAGGGTGGCTTAACTGAAAGTTCCTGTAACTCACTCACTCTGCGAGCGGAAGTGAACTCAACTAAAAATACAGTTTTAAGAGTTAACAGCCTCAAAGGACAAGAATGTAAAGGCTCAAAAGGAGCACCCATTAGAAACTTGAGAACAAGGTTCAAATCCCAACCGGGCACCTGGAAAGGTGACGGAGGGAACACATTAGTGAGCCCTTTCAGAAAATGAGAAATTAAAGGAATTTTCAAATAAGAACACTCCTCAGACGAGCGCTTAAATATGGACAGCGCCGCCAGGTAACCTTTAATGGTAACCACTTGCAAGCCCCTGTGGGCTAAAGAAAGCAAAAAAGACAGAACAACAGGAATGTCACATGAAAAAGGATCCACATTCTGAACCCTGCACCAGTCGCAGAACTTTCTCCAACGGCAACGGTACAGGGACTTAGTTGTCGGCCGTCTGGCCGAAAGCAACACCTCCATCACGTCTTCAGGGAGGTCACAATCCTTATATCTCAACCTTTCAGAAGACAAGCGTGAAGGTTGAAGGATCTGACCTCTGGATGGAGAACCTGACCCCCCTCCCGTGAGAGCAGATCGTCTCGGTAGGGAAGACGACGTGGAGGGCAGATGGACATGTCAAGAAGGACCGGGTACCACGTCCTCCTGGCCCATGCCAGAGCAATGAGGATCATCCGGGAACCAAACCTCTGTAACCTCCGCAGCACTTACAGGATGACAGTGACTGGAGGAAACGCGTACAGCAGTGGGAATGACCACTCCACCACGAACGCGTCTCCTAAGGCTCTTCTTGGAGGAAATTCCCACAAGCAGAACCTTTCGCACTTCCGGTTGACACTGGAGGCGAATAGATCCACTTGAGGGGTCCCCAAAGGGTGAAGATCTCCAGGAGAATCTCCTGAGCCAGCTCCCACTCGTGAGAGATCACGCTCTGCCTGCTCAGAGCGTCCGCCATCTCGTTTTCATCTCCGGCCAGATGAACTACTGAGATCGGAATCCCCTGCTGGATGGCCCAGAACCAGAGCTGCATCGCCTCCCTGCACAGAGGAAGTGACCCTGCCCCCCCCCTTTTTGTTGAGGTAGTGCATGGCCACTGTGTTGTCCGTCAGAATCAGGACATTCTTTCCTCGCACAGTCGGCAGAAAAGCCTTCAGGGCAAGCCCGACGGCCCTCAGCTCCAACAGATTGATATGGAGTCTGGACTCCGACGGAGACCAACGACCGCTGACTGTCAGCTCGTTGGCATGAGCTCCCCATCCCGTGAGCGACGCGTCCGTCTCGATCGTCACCTCCGGCCTGGGCAGCCAAAAACAGAGCCCCCCCCCTCATCAGATTGCCATCAACGGCCCACCACAGAAGGTCCTGGACGACTGAGGGTGGCACCTGAACGAGGTCTGACATCCTGCCGGAGGACTGTGACCACTGGAGCTTGAGAGCCCATTGCAAAGATCTCATCCGCAACCTGGCCTCTGGCACCAGAAGAATACAGGATGCCATGAGGCCAAGCAACCTCAAGAACTCGAACGCTGGGAGACTCTGGGCATGTTGAAACTTGTGCACCATCTGCTGAATGTGGTGAGCCCTCACCTGGGGAGGAAAACACTGCCCCAGGGACGTGTCGAGCACTGCTCTGATGTACTGGAGCCGCTGAGTTGGCGTCAAGTGAGACTTCTATAAGTTGAGGGAGAAGCCCAGCTTGTGAAGGGAGTGGCAGGTGACTGACAGATGATCCAGGACTTGCTCGGGAGAGCGTGCTCTGATCAACCAATCGTCCAGGTAGGGGTAGACGTGAATCCCCCCTTTCCTGAGATACGCTGCCACCACCACCATGAGCTTGGTGAAAACTCTCGGGCGGAGGTCAATCCGAACGGCAAGACCCGAAACTGAAAGTGCAAGTCGCCAACCGCGAACCTCAGGTACTTCTTGTGCTTTGGGATGGATCGGCACATGAAAATAAGCGTCGTCGAGGTCGAGAGACACCAACCAGTCCTCAAGTTGAAGGGCCTGGAGGACTTGAGAAAGAGTAACCATCTTGAACTTGTCCTTCCTGAGGAGCTTGTTCAAGCGTGCAAGTCCATGATGGGTCTCAATCCTCCGTCTTTCTTCGAAATCCAAAAATAAGGGGAATACCATCCCTTGTTCCTCTCCGCTACAGGCACCAGTTCTATAGCGCCTTTTTCCAGCAGGGATTGAATTTCCTGCGCAAGGAGCGGATCCGGACTCATCAAAGAGAGGTTCCCTGGTGGAATGTCGTGAGGCCTCTGCCGGAAAGGAAGACAGTAGCCGTGGGCTATGATCACCAGAACCCACACATCTGAAGTAATGGCGCACCACTCTACAAGATGCTGTGCCAGCCTTCCCCCAACCGGAGAAGCATGGGCCTCATGACTGAGCTGAAGCGGCTGCAGCAGTGCCTGAGGGCAAAGAGGCAACTGCTTGCGCGGTCTTGGCACCTCGAGTACCTTGTTTTCCACCTCTGGCTCTCCTACGGTTGCCCCTTTGACTAGCAGCTCCTCTTAATATACTAAAGGACGAGTAATATCGAAAGGAACGTCCCCTCCATTGCTGTCCCCTACGATGAAAAGGCAGAGTTTGGCGGAATGCAGCGCACAACGACTTCGATGCAGCTTTGGAAGTCTGCAACCTCAAGAGTCTCGTTAGCCTTGCTGCCAAAAAGATGTTCACCATCAAAGGGCATGTTGAGGAGGCAGGCCCGAACATCAGGAGCAAAACCCGACTTCTGCAACCACGCAAACCTGCGCATTACGGGGCTTTCCACCATGGACCGGCTGACGCTTACAACCATGTCCAGACCCGACGGAACAGATTCACACATGGCATCCTTGCCATCCTGCACGATAGCAAGGAAACCATCCCGTTCCTCCCCTACGGGAATATGATCAGCCGCAAGGGAAATACAGTTCCACAGAGTGTGCGTGAAACGAGACAAGGCACAAACAGAATTGGCAGCCTGAAGCGCCATACCCCCAGAAGAAAATACCTTCTTTGCCCAGCCGTCAAAACGTTTGTCGTTCCTATCAGGAGGTCTGGTAGGGTACGATGCCTGCTTTGCGGGGACCGTAGCCGCCTGCACCACCAAACTTTCTGGAGTGGGTTGCGTGGTCAAGTAGCAGGGGTCACCACTGGCTGGGCGATATTGCTTCGGCAAGGACTTGCTCACTGCCGGGAGACTCTCCGGAGAAGTCCAAGCCGCAGCCACCCTTCGCTGCAAGGCCATATGGAATGGCAGCACCGGGTCAGTTGGTGGACCATGGTCCAGGATATCAGTCAGGTCATCCTGCTGAAAATCCCCAAGGGGGGCAGAACACCCCAGGTAATCCGTGACCCTCGACATCAGGCGCCGATAAGAGGAGTCGGCATGCGTGCCAGGCTCAGGCCTACCAAATTCCACCTTCCGGAGAGGAGTCGAGCCCACTTACGTCATGCAATGACTGCCGCAGGTCCTCAAGCTGGCTCTGACCAGAAACAATGTCATCAGGGACCTCTGCAGGAACCACACCTTCCTCAGACCCCTCATCCACCTCAGAAATATAATCCAGAGGCTGGAAAGAGGGAACCGAAAAAGGAACAAAGACATGTTTTGCCTTAGCCAGAGCTTTTCTAGGGGGTTCCCCCATACCAAGAGGCATCCCTGACAAAACCGCCTTGAAAGGCGTCGAGGGCGTCGATGGAATCAGCGTCGACGTCAAGCGCGGCACCGACAGCTTCGACGGCGTCGACACAGGCCTCAAGGGCGGAGCCCCGAGCGTGTCTTTCAACCGCCTGGGTGCCGATGGCGTCAACGACTTCCTCGGAGGCAGGGCCTCAAGAGAGTCCGTCGACGACCTCAGCGCCGCCGGCGTCAATGTCTTCTTCGAAAACTTCACAGAGTCTCACGTCTCGATGGCGTCGAGGACCGGGACCTGGAACGGGCATGCCTAGAGCGACCATCCTTGTCCGACCGGGACATCGAAGGCACCCGGTGGTCGCGACGACTGCTCGAGCCCGAAGGCGGACGAGCAGTGTCTCCAGCGCAGCCTCAACCGGCGTCCTCAGGTGGCGCAGCCGGACCGGAGCCCTGCGATTGAAAAATCGCCAACATGTCCTTTCGGAACAAATCCCATTCCTCAGGAGTGGAATGCTTGTTGGGACAAGCTACCCGCCGACGGGCGAAGTCCTCGGAAGAGGACGGGGAAGGCGACCTGTGACGGCGCTTCCTGGAATGCCTTGAAGAGGCAGAGGAATGCGGGACCGACTCCCAGACCGAGAACCCCCGGACTCACGACGACGATGCAGAGAGTCGCCCCTCGAATCGTCCGTCGAAAGACCAGTGGAACGCAACTTCCGGGGCTTGGCTACCTTAACTACCGACAGCTTCTTCTTACGCTCCCGCAAGGCCTTCGAAGTGAGTGATTGGCAGTCGACACAGTCGTCCGTATCATGGTCCTCCCCGAGGCACCAGAGGCAACCATTGTGCGTATCTGGCAGGGACATCTTGGACCCGCACACCCGACACTTCTTAAAACCGGACCGCGAGGTGGAAGAAGCCGAAGATGACATTCGATTAGCAATGAAGAAACAGGTTCGAAGAACCGAAAGAACAGGATTCAGTAGCATCGAGGCGCGCCGAGATCTCCGAAGCGAACACGTTCGCGGAACAAACGGAACTGAGGCTACGGGCGTCCTACTTATACCATCCGGTGAAGTCGGCTCGACGGAGGCCCTCGAGGACGGCGTATCGTCGTCATCGACGCAGGACACAGACACCAAAAGATTTTCCGAAGCAGCACAGCTGTGGTGATTACTGTCATAGATCTGGAATACATCTTGAGTCTTTCCATATCATTCTAGGTGGCGACTTTAATGCCACCTGTCTAGTTGGCCCAAAACTGCAAATTCCTTTATTCTCTACTTCAAACGTCTCTGGAGTGCAGAGATGGGGTTGCCAATGGACAGAATATCTTTCAGGATGGGATCTGCAGTGCAGTAACTTTGCAGCAAATAGCTATCCCGCTACCAGGAAGAAAGGGCATTTGACATTGTATATTGACCATTTATTTGTTTCTGCTAAGTTGTATGGTCTCTCTAATCCTATTAACATCACTAACCCACATCTGGGTGATCATATGCAGCTCACCTTATCAATATGTCTTTTAATACATACAACACAAATCCAACTCTAGCATTAGTCGACCTTGGTAGGCCCTCTTATGTGTAATGGAACCCTAAACTGTGTCGTGAACTGACTTATAAAGTAAGTTGGAGTTCCGCACAATCACTTATTTTCCTTTCCATAATATGGAGTTGGACCAACTGGTGATATGGAAGACAAATGTAATTCAATATCATCTGAATAAGCTTGCACTCTCCAATATTAACAAACAATGACTGCATTTCCACTCATTTAATTGGGAAATATCATCCATAAAACATGCAAAGAATGTTCAGCTTCGGCAACTTAAAAAAAAAGTGCTTATCCTAGTCATTCTGGACATGAACTAAAAAAAAAATGTATTTTGCAACAGTGCAATAAAGAATTAAAGAATCTTAAACATCAGATATACTATGACGACAATCAAACAATGATATTGCATTTGTGTAAAGAGAAAACCAGAAATGTTTGGACATTGTAGAGAGGATTGAACCCTTCGTCTAAGAAAAACCTACAATGTTCGATCTCAGGTGTACTTTGGTCTGAGTATATATTGGACAAATTTCAGCTACCATCAAAATGTTACAATATTTTGTATACTGTAATAAATACAAATGCTCTCATGCAACATCTTTTTAATGTTGAAGATGTGCGTTGGGCAATAAACAAATTAAAATTCTCCAAAGCAGCTGGACCTGATGGTCTACACGCCTATATTTTTAAAGCGGACCGTTTTTTTGGGCAAATCTCAGAAAATACCAGATTCTTGGCTGACTGCAATAATCATACCTATTTATAAGAAGGGTGATTACACCATTCCATGTAATTTTCAACCTATTGCATTAATGGATGCTTCGCAAAAGTTTTTGCTATTATTCTTTTAAAACAACTTGAAGAATTTATCACCAGTCATGACACTTTATCTAGATGCCATGTTGGGTTCAGAAAAGCAGGGGAACATCTCTAAATGCTACAATGCATGCCCATATTCAATCTAGTGTTCAAGATGTTAATAATAGGCCCATTTATATGGCTGCATTGGACCTCACTGCAGCATTTGACTGTGTAATTCGTAATCTGCCCTGGCAAAAAATGCTGAAACTTGGTTTCCCTCTGGATCTAGTTGGTCTATTTGAAATGCTTCACCAACAAACACATTTTCAGATTAGTTTAAACCAGGAAGGTGCTCTTACGCCGAGAATACCCACAATCTTGCAGCCTTTTTATTCAACTTATACCTGTGTAATATCGACACTATCTGGCAAGATGATATATCTTTGCTATTAAACTGGGTCATCTCCGTTTACACTGGCTGGGCTTTGCAGACAACATAATTTTGTTCGATAGACCACCTTATGGGCTCCAGAATAAACTCAACGCATTTGCCGAGTATGCCAACATTCACAAGTTAACGACAAATCCCTCAAAGTCATGCATCATTACCTTTTCTAAAAGTAAATAATCTAAATCATTTAAATGGACCATGACGCACACCCCCTTGGAAAGAGTCTATTCTCTGCGATATCTCGGTAACACAATCTCTAATTCCAACGCATTGTGTATGTAGTATACTAATTTATTAGTAAAAATCAGACCTCTTCAATCACAAATGAAGATTATTTTTAGAAGATATTGCAGATTTTCTCCTATGCCCATCATCGACTTTTATACACTAAAAATTGAGCCGATTATCCTTTAAGGACTAGACTTATGTCTTTTGGATTTATATGAAATGATTAAACGCCTACAAGGCACTATCTGGAAAAAGACGCTTGGAATCCCCATGGCACTTGCAAATTCTATACTTAGCCATGAAATGGGTATTAACTCTTTAGCATCCAAATTTCAATGGTGAAAACTTTCAACTTATGTGAAAATACTATCTCCGCCTAGAAATCCGTTATTTGAAACTCTGAAGGAGATGATGATGATGTTTGTGAATGTACCCTCGATCATTAAATTGGAGACCAATATAGAGATCCTTCTTGCACAAATTAATGTGACCAAAAATGACCTTGCGCTTGGCCTCCCTATGGTAAAAAAAAAAAAAAGCATTTTCAACATGACTGGTTGAAATGATTGAGTCTAATAATTGTTATAAAACACATTCGGAGTATGCGCATTTTCCCAAAAGAAGGAAACCTCGTGCCAAATATTTAGCAGTGTTTCCTTGCAATAAAACGCAATACCTATTCATGCGCTTCAAATTTAACTTATTTCATGCCATAGAGAGAATTCAGAACTGGAAGACATAAGGACAAAATCAGAAATAATTTATGTCGATTCTGCAATGCCAAGGTAGCAGCGGGCCTAATGTGACGTCAGGTTAGCTTACAGCCAAACCACATGACCCTCAACCAATCACAGCCATGCACAGGTACACCCTTCGCCATTTGAGAGAGCCTGCAGATCCTTTTAAAGAATTTGCCAGCTCCATGTCTTTTCTTATAAAGGAACATATTTCCATTCACCAAGCATGGATCTTGTGTTGTGACATTGCTCAAGCTTCATCCAGAACATCAGGGAAGTGATTTCCCAACGTAAAGGCAACATTAGATGAGTCAGGAAGTCCTGTAGATACAATGTTGCAAACCTGTGACTTCCCAACCAATGAGTTTTAAAGGACAAGCAGAGGTATTGTCCATCAGTATAACACTTCTCTTCCAAAAATACAATGCTGCAGTCCCCAGAGATCACAAATCATTCACTAAACGGAAAAGAGTACAATGCATATGTCAGTCTGTTTCCAATATTGAATTCACACACTGGAAAAGCAGAAGCTCTTAAGCACAGATCAAACAACAAAGGGAAGGAACACAGAGGGATTACTGGCCTCCGAGATCGCACAAGCACCAGTTATAGACTTGGTCCCATCCCGTAAGCAGGTACACATGCACTCGGCGAAGCTAACCAATCCAAGCCCTGACCCCGATTATCACTCATAGGTGCAGGCCCTCATTGAAAAAACTGTACAGTGGCAGGAGGAAACCATATATATGCAAACAGCCTGATTGCTCAGGGCAGATTGCAGTAGTTTGGATAAGACTGTGGAGTGCTAGAGGGAGGAAAAACTGGAAACACACAGGTGAATGGAGTCATAACAGCAGTGGAGAGAAGTGTGCAGTCGTTAGGGGTAAGAAGGAGGTGACTTATAAGGGGAAGTACTTTCTGCAACGAGGATATAGTTATATCAAGATCTGGAGATAATGGTCAGTAGAAGGTGGTTATAGCAGGAAGTGGTAGCATCAGTAAATAGGTACTTGCATCAAGAGGTAGCAACACCAGGAAAAGGGCAGAAGTGATTACATCAGGAGGTGGCGAGATCAGAAGGGAAGGCGGTAACATTGGAAAGACAGCAGAAATGGATTATAGTAGGCGTGGTGGTACCAACAATTTCAAGGAATGGTCATAGTAGTAGGTGGTGTAAGAGACAGGCCAGAGTTTACCAAAAGGGGTGGCTGTGACCCCATGAGGAGGAGGAGGTGGTTGCATCAAAAGGTGATGACAAGGAGTCTTTGCAAAAAGAGGTTGCTAAAGCTGATTAGAGGTTGCGAAGGAAGCGGGGGTGTGGCACTTGGGACACAGTTTGGGGTGTTGTTGAGCAAGGATGGTAAAGCCATAGGAAGGAATATCAGTTTGAAGTGGTAGAGTTCAGGTCCGCAACATCAGATAGCACACAAGAGCTGGAGGGATATTCCTACAATGATAGCAATAGCAGGGGAGGTTGCCATCAGGGGGGTGGCCCTAGGCAGATTCAGGACATCGGGAGGAGGAACATTAGATGGCCAGGAAGGACATAGCTGAAGGAGTATCTTATCTACCTCTCCCTTGCTGTCACCTCAAACACACTCGACTCACTGGCAGTCCACTGGGCAGACTTTATCCTAGATAATCTTGGGGTTCATGTCCCTGAAAATCCCACACCTAGTCAGTCACCAGGGTAAAGCACAGGAACCGTCAAAGTGACAACAGACAGCTTTACCAAAGAGGATACATGGAACCTCTGGAACAGAGACAAACTTGACACAGACTTTTGGTTTCTACCAACAGCTGAGAAAGCCAGAGAAAAAAATGTACTCCGTAGACACCCTCATTTACTGATGCTCAACCCGATTCACTACAGTAGGTACTAAAAGAAGGCCAAATTTGGAAAAGTGTCTGAAGTAAAATGTTTGATATGTTGGTTATTAAAGCATTTTTAAAGGGAATAAAAAAAGATAAAACATTTTGTTATCACACCACTCCAAATATTGTAAATGGCAAGGTTACAGTTTACTTAAGTTTATTCACGAGAAGAGAGCACAATCAATCAATCTTTCTTGGACATATTCTCAAATGTTCTGAAGCCATTAAGTGACTGAAACATGCTGCGCAAAACAAAAAAAATTACTAGGAAAAGCTCCATCAGACCCAAAGCGAAAATCAATATCAAGAGCTTCTGAAACACAACAAACAGCAGCACGACTTGCCGACCAGAGGACAAGAGCAACTTTCTCCAGGGAAAATGAGATACCAGAACAAACTGAAGCAAGACTTGCTGACATGAGGACAAGAGCAACATCCTCCAGGGCACACGCGAAAACAGAGCAAATTGAAGCAAGACTTGCCGACCAGGGGACAAGAGCAACATCCTCCAGCGAACATGAGACACCACTCGACCAGGACACGAGCAATGCCGGGTACACCAGCTAGTCCTAAATAAAATAGTTGCACATAACCGCTGACGTCTCAGCGTCTTCCTTGGTCCCAGCTGTTTTAAGTGCTCACCCACACATGGGATTGAAGTGTCTTCTATGTTATGGCTGTCTGTGTACCTGTATTCACTTAAGTGTCTGTCATGTATGGTGTTGCGAGAGTGCACAGATGAATTTAAGCAGACTGAAGTGAGATTTCGCATTTCCTGAAACATCTGAACTCTGTACTGCTTAAGTTTTGGTGCAGCAATGCCCCTTCTTTCCCACTCCATGGGATATCAGTGCCATGTTTTTAGACATTGTAGATACCAACCTCTGAGTGGCTTGTCAGAGCCCCAGAATATCAGATTTGTTTGATGGCATGCTTACGGGCTGTCTGTGTGACTGCATGCTTCAGGCATTTTGCCTCTGAATGTCTTTTGATGCAGGGGACATGTCAGAGCTAGTTTGCAATTGCATGCTGTCTTTTCTCTTGGGACTCTTTGGTGCTCTTTTGGAGATAGGGTGTGACTTAGGAGAATGGGGGGCCAAGCAGACCCAGTGTGATTCAATGTATGTGGACCCTGTAGACTGCTCCTGGATTTCAGAGTCACTTTTGCTCTTTCTTCTGAGTCATGCCCCTCTGCCCAACAAGGACTCGACACTTCCTGACTCATCCACATGACTAGCCTCAGCATCTGCCCCATCGGACGTTATGATATATGGTACAGTGTTTTCCTACTTTTCAAGGTCTATGGTTTGAACTTTACTACAGGCTTGGCAAGTATCCACCACATCGTCTCACGGGATGAAATGTGTATCAATCCAGGGAAATCTTTGACCATGCAGAGGGCAAAAGCGTAAAATGTGTCTTTCCCATGGGGCCTAAGCTGCACTAGGGCTTTGAATTGATCTTCTAATAAATGGCAAATTTTTGTATGCACCAAGAATTCATTTTCCATTAAATCCACTATGGAGTTTGTGTACATGTTAATGACCATTAACCAATATATGTACTAATACATTTGGTTGACAAGCGCAACACCAGGAAAGTGTTTATAACTTTTGCATGTTTAGAGACTAAATCTGTACTTTGCACTGGTCTGCAGCTATCCCAGTAAATGAATGAACCACATTAGCTACTCATCACCCAAGCTCGGTTTCTGTCCATTTTGCCCTGACAACTTTATTTTTATTCGTATCTGCGTAGACCCTCAATGAGGCGTGCAACCGCATGTCGGAAACTTCTCAGGCGTACAATATAATATGGGTAAAGACCCTCTTTTTGTCATCGGGGGGCCCGACTCATGAGGGACTAGTCAATTAAGAAACATACACAAGTGAGTACAGGCTACCCCACCCTTTAACACAGTAAGGTAATGATAGTGACCAACAGAAGGACTGAGGTACAGATCCCTCTGTTTTTGATCAGGCAACAATCTAGAAAACTGATAAAACAAAGTTTATTCACAATTAATAATGCACCAATATTAAAACAACACAAACATATCTGACGGCATAACTAATATGCTCAGTCTCAATATCACAGCTGATAACAAAATTAACAGAGGTAAGGTGTGGTTAGTAGCTAATGTGATTTAGTGTACTGTATTCATTATCAGCACAGTTCATTGGTCGACACATTTGTGTTTCCAGATCGGGGGTGACTCAAGAGTAGTTTCAGTTTGAATGTGTAATCTATCCTCCAGGCTTTCTTCAGGACACTAATGCTTAGATAGATGTGATCTTATTGTGAAATCCCTTGAGAGTGGATAGATTCCCAAGTAATTGCTTCTTTGTGTCTTGGGCTATTTGATGTAGAACTGTTACCAGTACAGTGGTGTATCTTTGTTATTCTCTGGTAGTTACTGGTAGAGTAGTTGACCAGGCAGTGCAATGAATTGCAGTGGCTGCAGTGGTGTGACGATCTTCACACAGAACGTAGTAGGACTGTGAAAGGTATTTCCTTTGGTCTACCGCTCTGAAATGGTGTGCGTGTAGTGACTTGATCTGGTCTGGCAATGCGCATGCAAATTATGGAGATTATATGTACATGTTAATGACCATTAACAAATATATGTAGTAATACATTTGGTGGACAAGCGCAACACCAGGAAAGGTTTATACCTTTTGCATGTTTAGAGATTTAGGGGCTAAATGTCTACTTTGTACTGGTCTGCAGCTATCCCAGTAAATTTATCAAGCACATTAGCTACTCATCACCCAAGCGTTGTTTCTGTCCATTTTGCCCCGACAACTCTATTTTTATTCCCATCTGCATAGACCCTCAATGAGGCATGCAACCGCATGTAGGGCACTTCTCAGGGGCACAAGGAGGGACGAAGGAAGGCCTTCGAGGAGTGCATTTCCCCATCAAGGTGGGATATAACCAGTGCTTGAACGGTGGATCTAAAGCTGTCTGAAGGGAGGAAGGACTTGACCTCTCGCAGGAGGGAGAGCTGATACGAATCTGTCCGAATTTTCTTAGCTATGTGTGTCTTGAAGGATAGCCGTTTATCGATGTGGAACCCGAGGGACTTGCCACAGGAGGTGAGCTCAGGTGTGAAGCCCTCAGAGTTCATGGTTGATAACCAGGTCTGTATGTCTGGTTGTTCTGTGGTGTTGGTGAGGAGTAGGAATTCGGTCTTAGAGGGGTTGAGCTTCAAGTATGCACTGAACATTCAAGACTGGATCAACGAGAGGCAGGCTTTGTGCCTATGGATGTCCTTGATGGAGTCGATCTTGAGGTATATCTGTGGGTCATCAGCCAAGTCTGTTGCAGGGGCAGAAGGTCTTGTGGACGACTGCAAGGCCTCCGTCTGTCTTGTTCGGTCGGTCTCTGTGTGCCGTCGGGGACAAGGTCTAGGATGTGGGTGGAGGTGGGTGTCAGCCAGGTCTCAGTGATGAAGATGGCATCAAGGTCGTGTGTGGTGATGAGATCAGCAATGTATGTTGGATTGGTCAGAATGGATGTTGGCGAGCATCAATGTCTGTGTTGTGACAGTGAGGGGGTGCTGATGGACCTGGGGCGGATGTAGGTGTGGTTGCTGCATTGCTGATTCCTGAGGATGGTGGGATGGCATGTGAGGCTGGAGGGAGACAACACATGTCAGCACATGCTTACTGGTTGTCTGAGCAGGGGTTCGGGCCCTGGCTCTCCTCCCGGTCCAAACATGTCCAAACAGGAATTGTCCTTTTCTTCATCTGCCCTTCACTTCGGACACCTGGGCGAGAGACGCATTGATCCAAGCATTAAGAGCAGA
This sequence comes from Ambystoma mexicanum, assembly GCF_040938575.1. Lineage (NCBI taxonomy): Eukaryota > Metazoa > Chordata > Amphibia > Caudata > Ambystomatidae > Ambystoma > Ambystoma mexicanum. Next base: position 1,492,679,905 of record NC_090929.1, on the reverse strand, counting down.
AAGGAAGAGGCAGGGCTAAGAAGGTGGGCAGGACTTAGGCCAAGTGACCTAGATCCACTTGCACCTGCACACCAATTGCAAAGGAAAAGAGGCTGGAGGGCTGCTTAAGTAGGAAAAAAAGAGCGCAAACCAGGAAGGCACCAACAGTTTAAAGTGATTGACAGGTGGGTGGGGCTTAGGCCGGGTGACCTAGTTCCACTTGCAGCTGTTCAACTGTGCTATCCAGCTTGCTTGGGTCCTCAGCTCAGCACTGCCCTGACAGCACTACACGATAATCTCAAACAGAACTCCCGTAACTCCTCCCAGAAGCTCTCTTTATGTAATCTCTAGATTTTAACAGATATTCCCCAAGAACATATTTACCATATTCCACTGGCTTACAAAGCATTCTCCGAGAATATGTTTACCTATCTTGAAGGAATATGAGCTTCACTCCACAAGATCCAAGGCCTCCAAGTAAACCTGACCTTGCTCGGAGTCATTTCAATAGTACATTCCATGGCTTGGAATTAATCCAAACATTGTTTATTATTTACGGTAACATCAGGGACCATTTGCACAAGCAAAACAGCCACTGGAATCCCAGCCCAGAACCTATACTTTGTGTTCGCTCATGTACCCATAAACATATGATAACCTTGCTCCAAGCCCAGCCTGCACAGAAGTCAGCAAAGGATTAATTTGAAATTCTTCATTTATGCACAATACAAGAGTACAATTCAAAAACGAATGCTTTCTGCAATATATTTGCCAATCTATTTAGGTCCGATTTGGCCCTAACTATATAACAGAAATGATATATAACAAGACTATATGGTTTGTGAAAATGCTCATGAATGTATTTTCTTCCAGTTTAGCTAAAATAAATAACACCCCCCATGTGTGGTAAAACAAGCAGTGTAGGATGTCTAAGTAGTCATGGAAATAAGAGTGAAGAGACAAAAGAACACAAATGTTAAACTTTGAACCAGTCACTGATGCTCATTCAAAATCTGTACTGGTAACCAAGACATAATATCAATAAAGAAACAAAACAAACTTTTACTGAGGAAAAGAGCTGGCCCTGGCAGATGTAAGACTTTAGACTGGTGCTTGATTGTATACTGCTTCCAGCTGATGATGCAAGTCTATTCATTGACGCAGTCAACGAAAAAACCAATGAAGAAGATGGTAAAGTTGATTTTAATCTATCATCACAGTTCTTAAATGTTGACAGAAATGCGTAGATTTACTGCTTGCACAAAATTATCCAAATAGTTATATTTTGCCATTCCAGTTCAGAGCGCTGGTGCATAGATTTTCTTATCTTTTGTTATTTGTGACCAAACTAAAACTATCAGGATGAACCCAGCTGTAAGGATGTAGAAGATTAGAGATATTGCTGTGCTATTTTCCCAATGAATTCCATCGTGCTTGTCAATGGATTGAAGGAGAAGACTGAATGCATCAGCCAGTCCACAATGCTTGCTAGGAATGATCTCCCATTTGATGAGTGCTTTCTCCAGCAGGTCTTTGGCCAAGTACATTGCTCGATTCAATGGCTTTGCAAAGGTTTCTGTGGTGCTGGTGATGGCAATCCACAGTTTCAGGAGGTATCCCATATTCAGTGACCACTACGGGAACTGAAGAGGCCTCAGTTGCGCTTCGGGCCAGTTCACTAGCACAGGCCCAGTCTGCACTGGTGGATGAAGCATGATTTCACAGCATGTAAGCCCCTCAGAGCCGGGGCCAGGCTAGCAACTCTGAAGAGTTTGAATACTGCTAACATGGTCAGACCTTTGAGATGAGCTGGCATCTCATATGAAGTGTTCAAACACAGTCCTTCAAGGCATACCGGTGAACAGTAGTGGCTCCACAGGTTACACAAGCAGACTTTTTAGCCAGCAATTTTCCACTTAATGCAGGGTACCCGAGAACTTACATTTTTCACACATTAAAGCTGAGCTTGTTGGCACTAGAATGTTTAAAATACCATGGATTGTCCTCAACATGGTATTTTTCTCACGCCGATTATCCATATACATTTTTTTAAGACACTTATTAAGAGTGCAGGTTGACTCTCGGATGGCTTGTCACTGTGCCCGTTTGGACAAATTAATTTCCACATGCTCCACAGACCATGTTAGGTAGTCCATTCTGGAACTCCTGCAGACCATGAGTTCAGGAAGTCCGTAATCTTTAGATGCTTGATAGTAGTGGGTTGATCATCTTGTAGGGTTTCAAAGTCATTTTGGGTAAGGAACAAGTTACTTACCTGTAACTGTTGTTCTCCAGCATGGGTCTGGCATGGATTCACATGCTCATGAATATTCCCCGTCGTCAGGCTGGGAATCCTCGGTAAAGAAAAAACCAGTATCAGTTTCGTTTCTGATCTGTCTTTCGTAGTAATAACCAATCACTGGTCTCTGCGTCATACTGACCACAGCCAATGACTGCCCTCTACCTAAGCCCCGCCTCTGGCAGCCATCTTCAGATTTGGAAGCACGTGAAGTGGCAGTATGACCAAGTGAAGAGCCGCAGAGGGGTAGGCGGGAGGGTTTGCATGTGAATCCATGCCAGACCCATGCTGGAGAACAACAGTTACAGGTAAGTAACTTGTTCCTTCTCCAGCATGGGGTCTGGCATGGATTCACATGCTCATGAATAAAGAATACATAGCAGTACACACATGCACAACCACGGGAGGTGGCAAAGGCTCAACATTAAGCATTACATCAAACTCAACATTAAGCATCTTACCTCCTCACCAGGCTCACCTCAGGCGAACAGGTTGCGCAGCACTGCTTGGCCGACCCTGGACTCCTCCCTGGAATCCCGATCGACGCAGTAGAATTTCGTGAAGGTGTGCGTCGACCTCCACGTAGCAGCCCTGCATATGTCCAGCAGGGGCACACCAGAAAGGAACGCCGTGGTAGCTGCGATCGCTCTGGTGGAATGGGCTCTCGGACGGCCAGGCAGCGGTCGGTTTGCCAACCGATGACAGTACATGATACAGCCGGAGAGCCATCTGGAAATGGAAGCCTTCGAGAGTGCCTTCCCCTGATTGACAGGTCCAAAATTCACAAAGAGTTGTGACGTCTTCCGAAAACACTTCGTGCGGTCCACGTAGAACTTCAGCGCTCTAGCCACATCCAGCGAGTGCAAAGTCCTCTCAGCCGGCGACGAAGGCGACGGGAACAACACAGGCAACACCAAGGGTTCGTTGAGGTGGAAGTCCGACGGCACCTTGGGCATGAAGGAGGGGTGCGTCCTGAGCACTACCCTCGTGTCGTGAAAAGTCAAGTACGGGGCCTTGCAGGAAAGGGCCTGGATCTCTCCCACTCGTCGTGCGGAGGTGATGGCCACAAGAAACGCTGTTTTCCACGACAGAAACTTCAACGGGGCCGAGTGCAGAGGCTCGAACGGAGGTCCCATGAGCTTGGTCAGCACCACGTTGAGCTCCCACGCCGGGGCCGGAGCCTTCACCGGCGGGAACGATCTGAACAGTCCCTTCATGAACTCTTTCACCAGACGATGAGACCACAAGGACGTCCGCCCCGTGGTTCTGTTGTATCGGGAGATCGCAGCAAGATGAATCTTGATGGACGCGTGTGCCAGTCCAGCTTTGGCCAGCGTCAGCAGGTACGGCAGTACTTGGGGAGCCGTAATCCGTAGAGGGTTAATCTTCTGTGCGTGGCTCCAGACAGAGAACCTCTTCCATTTGTGTCCGTAGCATTTAAGAGTCGAGGACGCCCTGGCCTTTGCAAGAACCTCTCTGCAGTCGGCCGGTATGTCGTATCCTCCAAACTCTAGCGCTGCAGGAGCCAGGCCTGCAAGTTCAGCGATTTCGGATCGTGGTGGAGGATGGCGCCTCCTTCCCTGGAGAGTAGATCCGCGTCCACCGGCAGCTTGATTGACGGGGACGCTGACAAGTCCAGAAGGTCCGGGAACCATATCTGCCTCGGCCACGCAGGTGCGACGAGGATCATCCTGCACCGTGACCTCTTGAGCTGGTTGATGAGCCGGATTAGCAGTGGCAATGGAGGGAACGCGTAAAGGAACAGGCCCTCCCAGGGGAACGAGAAAGCATCGCCCATGCTCCTCGCCTGGGGAAACCTGCTGGTGAACCTCCGGCACTTGGAGTTGGTCGCCGTCGCGAACAGGTCGATCTGGGGTGTGCCCCACCGTCGGAAGAGGCGATCCACTAGATCCTGCCGTAGCTCCCACTCGTGGCACGAGCGCAGCTCCCTGCTGAGTGAGTCGGCGATGGTGTTTTTTATCCCTGCCAGATGAAACGGCACCAGAAACAGCCTCTGGGCGACGGCCCAATGCCACAGGTCCTGCGCCTCCTTGGACAGTGCTGGGGACCTGGTTCCGCCCTGTTTCCTGATGTAAAACATGGTGGTGGTGTTGTCGGTGAAGATCCTCACCACCTTGCCCTTGAGGGACGGAAGGAAGGACCTGAGGGCCCAAAACACTGCACGGAGCTCTAGGACGTTGATATGTAGTGATTTCTCCGTCGGGAGCCAAAGGCCTCTTGCGTGCAGATTTTCAGTGTTGTCATGATGCCTACCTCTAAGGAGCCAGGCCGGGCCCAGCAACCCCAGAGGCAGACATCATTCACTCCTGGGAAGTCTCAGCGGGCCCAAGTCGGGGCCCTTTGGACTCAGTCCTGTCGCCGTAGGCGCCAGGCTCATAGTGGACCCCAGTCCTGGCGCCTTAGGCGCCAGGCTCATAAAGGAGGATTTATGTGTAAGTGCTTGGGTGCACACTTACCTGATGCAGACCTTGCTGCTTCATCCAGGCCCTCTTGAGGCCTGGATGGGACTACTTTACCTGTGGGACTACTTTCCACTCGGGTGTGGTCGGGGAAGGATACATACCAGATTGGTGGAAGGATACATACCAGGAACTTCTGCCAAAGCTATTTAAACCCCACCCGAACAGCCACACGTGCTTCGCGTTGTTCTGCACCTAGCAGCTGGACGCTCACCGTGTCTGCTCCTGCATCCTGACTTCTGCCACGCCTGCCAGCACCCTGGATCACCTGCAAAGGGAGAAAGGAGTAGAATTGGAGAAGGAAAGACTTTACCTGCTAAATCTGCATCCCGGAATCATTTCACCGACGATCCTGAAAAGGAAGACATCATTTCAAAGGCATTTCACTACGATCGCTGCAGCGCTGCATTTTACTCACCTTTTCCAGGCGCCTCCATCTTCAGCGGCGATCATCCGGATTTCGCCACGTCCCGGCGCCTAGGGGAAAAAAGACAAGAACAAAGGTGAGGGGGAGAAAAGGAATAAGGAAAGCTCAATTTCCTGAAAACTTACCCGTTGGGTTTTTCCACTTCATTTCGGGTCCTGCCGCTTCCGGACCCCGGCCCCTAAGGGGAAAAAAGGCCAAGACATTGAATGAGCGAATGCAAAGACATTACCTGAGCGCTCATCCCAAACTTACCTGGCATTTACTGAAGCTGCACGTTTCACTTCGGGTCGGCGCCATATCTCCGGCATACCGAACCCCGGCCCCTATGGGGAAAAAGACATAAGAATTAAACGCTTGCTGCAACCAGACTACGAACATTATTAAGGCTTGAACTTTTGGACAGAACTTATACTGCGTCTTACCTGAACAGTCAAGCTTACCTGAACACTAATCCTCAATCCAGTGAAGTAACTGGGTTTCAACGCGCCCCTGCATCAGAAGCAGGATGGAGAGCTCTTCCTTCCAGATCCTAAGGTGAGGCTTCACAGGGGAACCGTGAAGTGGTATCGTGGAGGGTTGGAAGGGAGTGGGAGGCTTGAGCACCATCCCGTCAGTGGGTAACACTCCCTTTTCACGCACAGGAGGATATTCCTGCGAGCCTGAGAAGCTAGAGTTGAGGGGCCCATCCTGTTCATCTTTGGAGTCCGGCGCCCCACCTTGAGGAAGCATCAGCACCCGAAGCCGCGCCTCCGTGGGAATCAGGTGAGCGTTACAGGTGTGCGCTCCCCACCCTTCCAGGGAGGCATCCGTGGTCACTGTCTCCTGGTGGGCTGGGGTCTGGAAGTCCATTCCCGCCGTCAGATGCGCGCGGGTGCCCCACCACCGGATCGCTCGTCGGAAACTCTCGTCGAGTGTGATCCTTTCCTCGAAGCAACCCGTCGTTTGGATCCAGCGCGCGTCCAGGAACTCCTGCAACGGGCGCATCCGGAGTATGCACAGGGGAATGAGGTAGATGCAGGAAGACATCATCCCGAGGAGGGACTTGATGGACCTCACCTTGGCCGCGTCAGTCACCAACATCCGTTGTACCTTGCCCAGGATGGCCCTGGTCCTCTCCTCCGACGGGGAGGCCAGAAGGCACACTGTGTCGAGCCTCGCTCCCAGAAACAGTGCGTCTTGCGCGGGTACCAGGTGGGATTTGGCGTAGTTCACGGAGAATCCCAGGTCCGTGAGAAGCTGGACGGTCCTTGCCGTGTGGTCCACGGCGAGCTCCCTCGTCTTGGCTCGGATGAGCCAGTCGTCCAGGTAGGGGTAGACGTGGATCCCCTCTCGGCGCAGCTGCGCCGCCACCGGTGCAAGGCACTTGGTGAAAAACCTGGGTGCCGACCGTAGTCCGTAGGGGAGGGCTTTGAACTGGTAGTGACGCCCTTGGACCACAAACCTGAGAAATTATCGGTGCCCCCTTAGGATGGGAATATGGAAGTAGGCATCCTCCAAATCCAACGACGACAGGAAGTCTCCTTCCTCCAGCTGACCCAGGACGTGCTGGAGGGTGACCATCCGGAACTTCTGAGCCTTGATGAACTTGTTCAGACGTCGCAGGTCTAGGATGGGGCGCCATCCTCCCGTCTTCTTCTTCACGAGGAAGTATCTCGAGTAAACTCCGGAGCCCCGAAGCCTCTTTGGAACCAGTTTGATGGCGCCCTTCCTGAGCATCGCCTTTACCTCCCGGAGAAGCTGCGGGACGTGAAGCTCTTTCCTGGCCACGGGGGGGACGCGCGGGCACCTTCTTTGAAACTCGAGCGCGTGGCCCCGGGCTAAGGCGTCCAACACCCAACGGTCGGTGGAGATGGACTCCCACACGCTGACGAAGCTCGCCAGACGGCCTCCCACCGGGGTGCTTCGGTGGGGGCCCGACCCCACGGTCGGTTCAATCCTGTTTCGACGAGGCTTTGCCGCCTTGACCTCCTTGGCGACGACGGCGGGGTCCGCCCGACTTGCCTCGTCCCCTATAGGCCTCCTGAGACGACGAGCGGGCCGCTTGACGGTAGGTGGAGAAACCGCCGCCGGAGCCTTTGGAGGCGCCCTTGCCTCCGCTGCTCCGAAAGGGCGGCCGTCGTCGTTGCAGAACCCCAAGGGCCCGGGCCGTCTCCGTGTCCGCTTTAATGGCCTGAAGGGAATCGTCCACTGTTTTCCCAAACAGGTTGTTCCCATCGAACGGCATGTCCAGGACTCTGGTCTGTACGTCTTGACGGAAGTCCGTAGCCTTGAGCCATCCACGCCGCCTAAGGCACACGCCGTTGCCCAACTGGCGAAATCCCGTATCGGCGATGTCCGTCGCAATAGTGATGGCGTGGTCCGACGCCACCTCACCTTCCTGTAGGATCTCCAGAGCGTCCGCCCTCTTGTTGTCCGGTAGGAAGTCCAGCAGGGGAGCCAGTTTGTACCATAGCTCCCTGTCGTAGCGGGCCACGATAGCCAAGGCGTTGGCCGCCTTAATCGTCGTCGCTGCAGACGAGATGACCCTGCGTCCCATAGAGTCCAATTTCTTTCCCTCGCCGTCCGGCGGGGAAGTCGATGTGGAGGCCGCACCCCCCCCGCTTTCTTCCTGGCCGCCGCGGAGAAGACGGAGTCCGGGGTAGGCTGCGCCCGGAGGCACAGGGGGGCCGCGTCCGGGACCCGGTACTTCTTTTCGTACCGGTCTCTTCTAGTTGGCGTCGTGGAAGGGTTCTTGAGGAGGGCGAGGCCCTCATCCCAAATGTCGTCCAGTAGAGGGGCACCGCGAGGACCGTCTTCCTCTTGGCCTCGCGCCGTTGATAAAGGAATCCTTCCTTTTTCTTCTCCTCAGGGCAGAGTTGGAAAAGTTCGGATGCCCTGGCGATCATGGAGTGGAACGATCCAATCTCGTCGGGCAGAGAAGCCCTGGTGGGACGTGACGACGGAAGATCCTCGTCGTAGACCTCGTCGTCCGTACCCGTCGCGGCCGTGTCCGTCCCCGTATCATCCCCTCGAGTCGTGGACGGGGAGGAGGGCTGGACGGGGCGCGACGGCTGAAAAGGAGGTGGAGGGTGAATCCTTTTCTTGGGAGGAGGAACGCCAGAAGGTCCCGGTTCTGGGTCCCCCGACGGGAGTGGTTCCTCCGCTGGCAACGGTAGTCTCGTCCTTATCTCCGAGCATAAGGACTGTATAGCCAACAAAATGGCCGCCAAGTTGTCTTGCGGCGCTGGCAGAGGGGAATCCGACGGGCGATCAGGGGCCCCGTCGGCGCCCTCGACGATGTCGTCACCCGCGTCGGGATCCATCCCGACGGGCCGGTCTTCCTCCGAAGTTGAAGCCGAGTCTACGACGACACCCTGCCCCCCCTTTTTCTTCTCCGCCGGAGATTTCACGGGGGTCCTATCGATGGGCATAAAAGAGGACTCCCTCCGAGGTGGCAGGGAGACTCTGAGCCCCGAGGTCGCCACCACTGGCGTAGCCTCCACAGTCTGAGCCAGGGCCGCCGCGACAGTCTCGATACAGACCTTGGCCGAATGGATTAAGGCCTTCACCACCTTAGGTGCGCTCACCCCCTTATCCTTGAGGGGGGGGGACACTGCCTCGCTCCCCCTCCGATGGGGCCTTCGAGCTCGACCGGGGCCTCTCCAGGAGCTTCGCCGGGTGCTCGGCCTTCCTCTTACCCGACCCAGAGCGTTGGCTCGTGGTTGATGGTACCGGGGAGGGGGCGCCCTGCCTGGTGCCCGTAGAGCCCGACCGTTCGGCGCTCCCGGTGCCAGCGGACTCGCGGTGCTTGGCCTTGTGTTGGACCCCCGTCGCCGGGGCGTCCTCAAAGGTCTTAGAAGACCGCTCGGATTTCTTCCTCTTCTTCTCGCCGGACGGGCTCTTCCCTTCCAGCCAGTTGGCGAGACGTTGATGGCGGTCCTTCATGGTCCGCTCCGACATGTTGCCGCAAAACGCACAGTCCTTCTCCACGTGCGTCTTGTCCTCATGTAAGCAGTAGAGACAAAAGGAGTGTTCGTCCTCCTTAAAGACGTTCTGCAGCTGGCATCCAGGGCAGACCCTGAACAGCTTTCCGGGCGTCGAGCTTCCCTTCTCCTGGGCCATGTCCGGGACGGGCCTGCGAAAACTTCTGGAGTCCTCCAAAAGCGTAGCTCGACGAAATCTTCACCCTTGAGGGGCGCAGACGAATCCGACACGGGTCCCCGTTGATCGGATGGAGAGTCGGTGGAGCTTGAGGCTCTTTTGACCGAAAAAAACGAAGTTTTTGAGAAAAAACGTGAAAAAATAGCACTAACGCTCGAGAGCAATAGCACGAGGATCCCAACACATGAACGTGCGGTAAAAATCTGAAGATGGCTGCCAGAGGCGGGGCTTAGGTAGAGGGCAGTCATTGGCTGTGGTCAGTATGACGCAGAGACCAGTGATTGGTTATTACTACGAAAGACAGATCAGAAACGAAACTGATACTGGTTTTTTCTTTACCGAGGATTCCCAGCCTGACGACGGGGAATATTCATGAGCATGTGAATCCATGCCAGACCCCATGCTGGAGAATGTGCACAACACCAACCTCCACATCTCTTAGATTGCACATTCCTTGCTGCAGTGGACTATCAACCTTCACTCATCTACACAGGACTGATTTACTAATGTCATTACATTTATAGAGGCACTACTGTTACACCACCTACCAACATATTCCTTTTCAAAACATGCACAATATACTGTAAAACAATATACTGCATTAGAAGTGCAGTTTCAGCATCTGAGCGGCAGTGCTTATCCCAGTTTGCTGAGGAAACTGGAATCTCAATTTTACTGCGATTCCCTCATCGAGATATGACTTGATCTGCATACGACTATTGCAAGTTCATTTTCTGTTACGCTTACTCCGGCATGGAACGTCCACTGAAAGAGGCGTGCTCTTAAAATTTTTCTGATGGCACAAAGTGCCCGCAAAGTGCACGGAAGTGCAGTTTGAGCAGGTCGAGTAGTATGAGCTACCCGGAGCAGCCTTTCATTACTTCACCTTCAAGTTGACGGTGAGTATGAATCCTCTATTCTGGTTCTGTTATTGGCAGGAATATTGCTCGCTAGTGCAATCTGTTGCGGTGTTAATGAACAACTTGAGAAGATTTATATCTACAAGCTCAGAAGCCGGGCAGGTGCACATAAAACGAAAGCTATTAAGCAATGTCCTACCAATCAGCTAGAAGTGGCTTGTGCTCTTCCTCTGCCAGCTTCCTCGAATGAAGAGCCCATACCCTCAACAAGCGGGTTTCGGGAAGTGTTAGTTTGTGACAAATAAGGATAAAAAAGCCACAAAAATAACTGCGTTTTTTGAGACTCAGCCCAAAGATACTGGTGCAAAAGCGATGCAGGGTAAAGATGGGGTTGAAGTTTTGGGTTTTCGAACTACAATGTTAGAGGTTGAAAGAAGACTCAATACCTGATAGCGACTTGTTGGATTTGGACGCCAGTCACATAGAAGGAAGAGCCAATAATTTGTATTTAGATACACCTCCCATATTTACTGATATTTTTAGTTCAAGTGAGGATAGCTCAATAAACTGTACTCCCAAGATCATTGAAAAGATCGGGTCCGGCGTCTATGCTAAGGCAATCACAATGTGGTGATATGAATCAGTCAGCTGTGAGAACACTGAATTGTATTCGGTCCTTGTAACTATATGAAGATATCCATAATGAAGTTAAAATGCATACTATTCTTTTAATGAGGTATCCAAAAGGTTGGACGAATTGATGAAGGGACGCAACTCACAAATTAAATCCGGGCAAAGGGCCCAGAGACAGCAGCTCATATTTCCAATAATGAAAAACCAAAATCGGACAAAGAAGCAGAGTTAGTTGGGGCCTATAATATACCTATTATGGTGGACTCTCAACCTATTTTAGTTGACAACTCTTCTCAGACACAGATTAGCGATAATAACATAACTCCTCCTTCATTATCTGGGTATCAACATAGTGTGACCATTAATGGAAACAATGATTTTGTTGCAACACAAGTAACAATAGTGGATGTTGAATTAAAATTAGATCATCCTGAGACAGCCGTTGAGGTGGATAGTATTGACATTGGTGATTCTCAAGTAAAGATCAATTTGCCTTCAAAGAAGAAAAAGGGGTCCTAAATCCAGGGGGTGGGTGGCCAACAACAAATGTTAAAGGGAAGAAAAACAAATCATCTTTTGATATTTTTCTTTAGGAGATGTGGCTAATGGTAGCCCCATTCATGGATGGATACACTATATTCTTTCAGGCTGCTGTAAAAGGTGTGCGGGGTAGACCCTCGGGTGGCCTGTTAATTGCAATAAAATCTTGTTTTGCTGGTCCCTCTAATAAAGAGTATAATATCCAGCGTGGCGCCTTAGGTACGGTCATTGAGGTGCCTGATGATGGAATAATCACTAGAATAATGGTGATTAACATTTATTGGCACATGGGAAACTGTAATTTAAAGGATTTCCTAGCACGGTTAGTTGACTTCATAGAAAAATGGCAATTGAAAGTAAAAACTTGCCACATAGTGGTAGCAGGAGATTTTAATTCATCCTTCCCAGCAGTTTATGACAACGCCCCTGTGCTAAATGAGTTTTTGGGACCTGGGGACAACGAGAACAAGCAATATGGATATAAGTGGGTCTCATGTTTGTCAGCAATGGGATTACACATGTTAAATGGTAACACTGTTGGGGATATCCTGATGCAGCCAGCTTGCAAAAGGGGTTCTCAGGAATCTGTTTTGGATTATGTTTTTTTCGATTATTGCTTTTGATATGATATCGGTTATTTATAACGCACTTAATACCCAGAGGTTTCTAAGCGCGGACCCGGGGTTCGAAACTGTGTTGCTCCGTGCCGTCTTGCTTCCAAGAGCATGTTGCCGCTGAGCTATCCTCCCGATATACCAACAATGTAATTCTTTTAAGATCATATTGTCTTCTCGGAGTGATGACAATATGCATTTGGCTAATTTTAAGGTCGCTTTGCGGAAGGGTGAATCTCAGGCCTTTGGCAATAGAACAGTAAATATGGGGAAAGATAGAGTGAAATGGAATGTGCAGCGCACAGGCACCTTTAACAGCATTATGGATCAAATTTGGAAGGACTCTATATACAATTGGAAGATCGAAACATTCAACCATGACACTTTTCACCTTTTTGTTTGTTATCTATTTGAAGAGTTATTCCTATCTGTACAATCTAGTTGGACTGTGAGCAATGGACAGAGCTTTTTACATTCTTATGATCCTCTGGTATCTGAAAGAAAGAAGGATGAGGCGTGAGATATGGATCCTAAATAATAATGTTCAAGGTTTGGTCAGTAAAGAGATAGAGGTCGAAAGGCAAAGCAGTCGTATACAAATTGGCTGAAAAGCCATCGTAACATAACCTATCAAAAGAATGGGGAATTTATGATGACTTTAAATCAAAAGACTAATCCAAAATTTGAAAATGAAAATAAACAACTAATTATACAAGCTAACTATTTTAGAAGAGATGTGGATACAGCATTTCGAGAGCACTTAAAGAGTCGAGTTCTTCTACATCTTTGGTACTCACATCTGAAAGTATGTGGGATATTCGCTTTCCGTGAGATATTAAACCCATTGGAGCTGCTAAATTGATGCGTGCAGTGGGTCCCAATAACTTATCCAATCTAATTTTCAAAGCTGCTCGGAGATGTGGGTCCAGATTATGCTAATTTTTTTCAAGCAGATTTTGATGACAAATTCCGCAGTTCCTTCTTTCATAATCCTGATAGTTAAAAGGGGGCTTCGAAATGATCCACAGAACTATCAACCAATAATGCTTATGGCACAGATAGTACGATTTCTGCATCGATATTACTACAGCACTTGTAGTTGTGGGCTGAGGAGACAGGAAGGATAAAAAGGTTCCAGGTAGGATTTAGGAAATATTTAGGCACATTACTTAATGGATTTATCTTGGTGTCCCTGTGAATGAGCCTGAAATAAACACTATGGCAATATGTATAGGGCTTAGATAGACCTATAGGCTGTATTTGACATAGACAAACATGATCTATTATGGTCAAAACTGGCCAGATGGGGCATTCCTGATGGTCTGCTGAATGCGCCGATATGCCCTCATGAAAATTCGAACATTCAGGTGAAACTTGATGGTAATGGGAGACTTTAAAAAAAGATTTACACTGAATTGGACTTGAGGCAGGGTTGTATACTTGCTCCCTACCTCTTCAATATGTATTTTTTTAGATGTGGAAGACACCTTGCTTGGTTCAGCCTTCGTGTCACATAAATTGTCAGTATATAAACATTGTCAGCAAGCATATGCTAATGACTTCCTCTTGTTCGATTGCACTCAGCACAGTCTGCAAAAGTTAACTGATGCCTTCATACTTTTTTCAGAGGAAAATTGTCCTGAAAAGACAAAGATAATGCATTTTACTGCTTCAAATCAGATTACGAGTCATAGTTGGCACTTAAATAACATGAAGTTAAAGTTAACAGACACGTTAATTTATTTAGGCTTCTTGATGTTTAGTAAACCTGGAAAGGGTCGCATTATTGAGTTCTTGAAATATAAAGTGAAGGCTTCAATCGGGCAAATGAAAAAGATCAATAATAAATATGGTACATGTTCAATTCAACCATTAATAAGATTATGAGGGAAAGGCCGTTCCAAAAAATACTGTATGATGTTGAAGTTATGAATTCATGGATATTGAACACATTAGATTGTCTAGGTGGTTTAAAATGGAGAAGAGCTTTGAACTTACCGAATTGTATACTGGTTGAGGCCATCAGATATTAGTGAAGTCTCAAATCTCTGGTAGCAAGATCTTGAAAATATCTATTGTTGCTTCATAAAATGCTACTCCCTCCCATGAATTCATTATACTGTGAACTTGAAATTTTAGTCAAATAGAATAGAGGCAAAACAATTAGTAGCTTTGTAGGATTGTGTACTCTGAAATTGTTGGATCTGGGATTTGGGCTGGAAAATTTGAAATGGGATTTTATTAGCATAAAGAAGGCCCTCTATCCGCATGACTGGTGTGCAACAATAGAGATTATGCACAGCTACAAATCTCTAGACCACTTAAAATGGGAACATAAGAGCATAGGCTGTTTGCCCTGGTACTTAAATGTCCTGCCTAGCAGTAAAGCACAACATTTATTTTTGAGACTTCATGTTATTCTTTAGCCAACCCATGGATGTGTATGTAAAAGAGGTCAAGTGATGAAAGATCTTGCTTAATGTCGATATTGTCCAGACAAGAAAGAGGTTGAGTCTTTGAAACATCTCATAATTCATTGTCCTGCTTTAAAATTTAGAAGCCTTTTATATTTTAGGCATTTGGTTTAAAGGAGATTTTATTGACTATGAAAACCTATGGTGTAGACTTTTAGATGGAAATTCAACATTGCCTCTAGCTACTGTTTTAGCTTATCTTAATAGTTTAAATATGAATATAAGATGTTGATTTACAACCAATTGGTAATTTTAACTATTGCATTACTAATATTGGTGAATTACTGATGAATTGTACTTCTTATAGTTTTATCCAAGTATGCATTTGTATATGTGTCTTAGTGTAATTTTACATTTCTTAATTCATGTGAGAAGTTGATTCTTTGTACAGGTTGAGTTTCTTAACCAAATACAATAAAAATAAATTGAATAGAAATATACTGCAATATACACAGGTGCCCCTTAGATACACTTAAACACACGTATGTTCATGAAAGCACTCAATAAAGAACACTCAGTGAACGCTCTCACACTCTCCTGATACGATCATTTATTTTTATTAGAAGAAAAATGTAATACAAATCCGAGCAATTATCACTGCAATTAAACATAACACACAATATAATAAAGGTTAGTGAAAACACTTCTATCCTTTTCTAGTCTATATCCCTACTTAAAATGAATCAAAAAAGTTAATGAAAGGCAATTTGAATGCTAATTAGCTCTAACTATAACAGCTCATGCATATTAATGACACCTCAATCGAATTCTCTTTTAAAACCTCTTCTAATACATTGTCTGTTTCTCAATGTTATATTAAAACAGGTAAAAGTTCTCTCATACTCTTAAACACTCCTTTGTGAAAGTAGAGAGCTGAAAGTTGAGCTGAGAGCCTGAAGGTGGTGAGAGAAACCTGAGGGTATTCTCCCAAGTAGACCTCGGGAATCCCTTACTCAGGTGGCCAGGGAAGGGCTGGCACTCTCAGATCCCAACCTGAGTGAGGAGAACCCAACCTAGCTAGGAGAACCCGGGTATCGCGGGGGAATGCACCAGGTGAGATGCAGCATTACATCAAGGGAGAAGACGAGGACGAAGCCCTTGAGGCTTTTGTAGGCTGTTTCAGATCAACAGCCCTTCCACCTATTGAATCTCCCTTAACATAAGACAACAACCTGTACGCCTATGGTAAACCCAGTAGGAACCCAAACCCCAATGCAGTGGGGAACTACATTTCCCAGGATCTCTGTTTTCCTGTTGCCTACAAGAGTACTCCCAGTCATTCTTCTCCACGTCCCTGTGATTATTTCCTGAACTCCCAGTTTACTTTGATGAAACACTACTGTTCCCATAACCCCCCCTATTCATTTCATAAACCCTACCAAACTCGAACCCCACCCCTTTTTGACACAAACACTTTCTCGCACTGTGAAAGACAACGGAGTAACACCAGAGCCATTTACCTGTAATGTCCGGACACAAGGGTCAGACAGAGGCAGGCAATTGACAATAACTATACACACTTGACGGCCCTTTCTCTTCCCCCACAGTGATAAAAGGCACATGAGAGCACACTTTGAGCAAGGCCAAACGCACGAGGAAACAGCCATTCTGGACCAGCAGTTCAAACCAAGGAGAAAGGAAGCAAGACCTGGAGGGACAACGAGGAGGGAACTGCCTTTGCCCTTTTCAACTCAGACCCGCAAAGCCCCCCAAAAGGGAAATCATAGGATCGGGCAGTCCAGCTGGCATGTGGTGTGACAGGTGTCAATGGGACACAGGGCCGCCCAGCGCTGAAAGCCAAAGCGGGGAGAAGCGATTGCCGCTGTGGTGCCATCCTTGACTCCAGAGACAAGAAGATCCAACAGTTCAGCACAGCCAGTGAGTTGGAGCAAACTGATAGTAAACCGAACTGTGCTGGGTCCAAGGATGCAGGCAGCAACATTGTTGAACAAAGAACTTGAGTAAACTGAACTTTAAAGAAACCATAGTAAAAGGACCAGAAGCAAAGTGGTCCGGCGCCACGAGGCGCTCATTCGAAGGACTCTGACTGGAGCCTTTTTGGGTTGTGTTTGTTGAAACTACGAGAACCAAGATGCCTTAGGAGAGGCCGGCGTGAAGTGTTGAAGTGGTCCTAAGAGGGTTGAGCAAAACCCCTCGTACACGCGAAAGTCTTTCACATTGAGGAAAACCGAGCGAACTGTGAAATTGGCAAATGTGAACCAGACTGAGGGATGCCTACAAATCAGGGTAACAAGTGACACAACCGAGAACAAGGTATTAATATAATGTGTGAAGCCTGGCTGGGGGCTTTAATGAAAGCCTTGCTGGGTGCTGAGACCTGAACTTGGGTAAATGGAAGAACCTAAGGGGTCTTGTGAACTGTGGCAAGTATGAGCCCGATGGAGGGATGCCAGGAGAAAGCTAGGGATTGTGAGATGAGATTGTGAACTTGGATATGGGCAAATGTGAAACCGACTGAGGGATGCCTGCAAAGATATTGAGAGTTTTTGAATGTTACGTTTTGAGTGAAAGGCTGTAGTGAACCAGATTGAGGGAGGCTAACTTTGCAACAAGGATCAGAGCTCGGCTGAGGGGGATCAAAGTGGCAAAGAGCAATCGCTCAACGTGAAAGATTACTAAAGGGACTTTGCTTGTTGATTGTTTATGGTCCAGAAGGCCTTCTAAGGCAAGAGACTTTACAGGATAGAGACTCAGCCCCATAAGGTCCTGGTATCGTTGAAAGGAATTGTAACCTAGTGCTGACGAGGCCCAGGAGTGTGCTGTGCTCAAAGGTCCTGCCTTGTCCCGTGCTATAAACATGGGGAAGGGAGACCCCAGCCCTACCATCCTGACCTATCATTTGGTGAACACTTTTTTCTTTTGAACATTATCCCACACTATTTTGTAACTTTTCATTTCACAAGACGCCATTAGGACTGCCTTCTTATTATCTGATGGTTGTAGCTTGCGCCCATCTTAGATTTAGCTTTATAGTAGGTGTTTTTCTCACCATTATACAGTTTAATAAACACCCTTGAACTGTGACCACTAGTGTCTGACTTTACTGTTGCCACCATGAGTTCCTTACAGTGCAGTAAAGTTAGAGTTGTACAATCCCCCAAATCACAAGAAAATCTTCAAAATATCAAATCCTATGGAAAAACCACCTAAAAACCATTATGTGTCTAATGGCTATAACAGAAGACTTAAGAGATTTCGTGCCCAACGGATTGATCATGAAGCAAATATAAGCCAAATCAGAAAAAATAGTTTAATGGGTTTGAGCAGCTGTAGTTAAGTGCTTGTTTCTTCGATATACAGCGCACTAAAAAAGGATAGTGCTCTAAAAAAGCAAAAAGGAGAAGCTTTTTTGAGCCTCTGATATCAAAAAGAGTCCAATGTAGTTCTGCAAAAATCCAGGCAGGAACAAAAGTGATGAGAGCACCCCCGCCATCATCTTCATGAACCAGAATGGAGACTGCTATCCAGCGTGCTTGGGTTCTCAGCTCTGCCCAGACAGCCCTCTGATTATCTTGAACACCACTCCCTTAACTCCTCCCAACTCTTTATATAACCTCTTTATTTGAAAACATATTCCCAGAGAACATGTTTACCATATTCCACTGGCTTTCAAAACATATTCTCAGAATAGGTTTACATATTCTGAAGGAGTATGAGCTTCACTCCACAAGACCCAAGGCCTCCTAGAATACCTGACATTGGCCAGATGTCATATCAAGCGTACATTTGGTGGCCTGGAGTTCACCAAAACATTATTTAAGAGAACATTGGGGACTAGTTGTATAAACAAACAAAACAGCCACTGGATCCCAGCATGGAACCTATCCTTAGTGTTCTCTCAAGTACCATAGACAAAATCTAACCCGTATCAAAGCCCAGGCTGCACGTAAAACATCAAATAATTCATCTGTAATAGTACATTTGTGCACAACACAGGCGTACCATTCAGATGCCTTGTTTTAATAAAATGCTTTCTGCAATACATATGCCTATCTATTTAAGTGCCATGTTTGCCCTAACTATGTAACAGAACTAATACTTCACAAGACTACACGGTTTTTGAAATTCTCATATCTCATTAATGTATTTTCGTCCTGCTCAGTTAAAATACATGACAGTGCAAAGGCATTCAGTCGCCTTCTGCAAGTTGTACAATGTCCGACATGACACAGGCTATCAAAAGCAGCGGGAATTTGAAATAATAAATATAATGCACCCTTCATTAACAATAAATCTGTTTCTAATGGCATTACTACTCTAAATACCTGCTCACGGTAGCTACTTTCTTCTTAAAACCATTTTGTAGATGTATTAAGAGTTGATGCTCTTCGACCCATTCCTTTAACTTGTGCACAATTACTTTCCCATAAACTTTCTCTAATGGGCCTGTAAGAAAAATGGGTCGATCATTTCCAGGATGATCACCAATTCCTTCCTTAAATATTGGTCTATTTTCTGCACCTGCCCATTGTAGCATATTTCCATGGGAGTTAACATAAAAGGTTTAGTAATTCATTTTTTTTCGAGGTGGCCACCATGAGGCGCATGGAGGAAAGCAAACTTTTCCATGCGCCCCGAGCCAGTAGCACGTAAAGGGGCTCTGAGCCCCTCCATTCCCCACCAAGAAAGGGAATTCAGCAGTGGCTTCCGCAAGAGGTTTTGAGCTGATCGATGCAGGAACGGCTGAGCAAGCCGTGCTGAGAGCGGAGACGGCAGAGGCAGATATCCGCGGGCCGTGGTGATGATCAAAGAATGCGCGTCCGAGGCCCGGTTTAGCGCGTGCCATGCCTGCAGGGGGCTGGAGGCTCCCGGGGTCAATTTGGGGCCACGCGGTCCACCCGCTTTTGGGCTCTGGAGCTCGGCGGTCACGGTACCAAAACACTAACAGCGGGAGGCGATCAGAGGAGCGCAGTGAGTAAAGCTGCTTTGCTGCATCATAGGCACAGGAGTGCCAGAGATAAAGCAGCACCTGAGGCGAAGCAGCCTTTGGTGTCCCTTGTGTGGGGGTTTGGGGAGCTCCTTACAGTGAGGTCCAACAGAGCGGGGAGACGCATCGGCCCAGTGTGAGTGACTACAGTGCCCCCACCAACTGAAAAACTTATAATAGCAGCCCCTGGAGTTCCCCCCCTGCCATGTAACCCTGGATTGCTGAAGAGGACCCCCCAGTGGAGGCCTGAAGAGAGGGCTGGAGGCAGGGGACAGACAAGTGCCAGTGAGGAGGAGCAGGGGACACCTCTGGTCTGTACGAAGTGGAGGCCCAGGGGAGGACTTATGTGATTGACTTTACCCACATGCAGCATTTCTAGTGCCGGCCTTAGGAGCATGATGGGCCACACTCCATAGACGTGGGAGAGACCCAACGCTGACCAAATTGAATGGCCCTGCCACAGAGGAAGAAGAGGCAGAGGCATCTCCCCCACCGCACATGGGGAATGGGCCCCCGTAAGGAGCCGGGTAGGTGACACAAGGGGTCAGTCGCAACAGGTGTTGGGAGTCGCCTCCCGCACGACAATGGAAAATAAGGGGAGAGAGGTCAACATCAGGGCAGCCAGAGCCTCCTGGGATAAGGGGGAGACCCGGCCAGAGGCACCTGTGCAACAGCCTAGAGACAGAACAGTGTGGACTCAAGATGCTTTAGCCACCTTAACACCCTCCTCCACCCATGAGCTGGAGCGTTTCCTTGCAGAGGTTTCAGTTTGCAGGCAGGGAGCAGGCCAAAGCTGGCCCGGCCCCCCTGGGGGCTAATAGGGAGGGTGATCCAGCAGCCACAAAGTCTGACGCGGCGGCCCTTATGGAGGAGATCATGGGCATCAGATCAGCCATTGACCAGAGGTTGTACAACATGGACCACAGGCTCCTCTCAGTGGAAGATAAGATCCAAGGGCTGGAAGCCAATCAGACCTCAGTGGGAACCCTGGAGCTCCAGACAGGGGTGAGGCCGGCAGACCTGGAGAGGAGGGAAGCAGAGACCATGCTCAAACTGGACGACAGAGAATAGGGAATGCCATAATAACCTACGTTTCTTTGACTTCCAAGAAAAGGAAGGGGAAACAGAGGGCGACATCAAAAGAGCCATCCACGGGGTGCTCTGCAGACACCATGGATGAACCCACCATTGATCGGGCTACAAGGGGGTGCATTACTGATGGGGATTCCCTTTCTCCCTGAACTTTGAATATGATGGCCAGAATTACTGGCTGGTGATGGAGGGCGACATAAGTCGAGTGTCTGAAGAATTCATGGGAGACTCACGGCTCCGGGCATCAGGTTCGGGAGAAACTGCTGGATCACTGGCTCAGCCCGCAGGCACCAAAAATAGATGCAAGATGGCAGGGGCCCGCAAATACAAAAAAGCTCAATACCCCACCGAGAGGTCCATGTGGCCCTTGACCTGGTTACATGAGGTGGGGAAGGGGTCAAGTGAGAATCTCCGTGGAGAGCGGGGGTTGAAGGAGATGTCGTTTTGAGGTTTCTTGTGATGGGGGCACAAGAAGAGAGGTGTTTTTGTAGTGAGTCCTGTTGACTCAGGACCTTTTTGGTGATCCTATCCTAGAAGGCGGTAGGGAATGTGCCAGGATCGGCTGCCAGGGAGAAGGGGGCCAGAAGGGGGGGGGGGGGGGAGTGTGAGATGGTGCAGGCCACTACAGAGGGGGAGGGCATGTTGGGTTGTTGGTTTAGAGTTCGGGGAACAGCCCTTCACTGGGCTCAACTTGTTCAGCAGCATGGTTCGGCGTGTCTCAGGGAGGGATAGTGTCAAGGTGAGGTTTGAAAACTGTATCATGACCATGGGGGTTGACCTGGTGATTGGTTCCCTTAATGTAAGAGGGCTAAATTTGCCTTCTAAAAGATCAATGGCCATGCAGGAATTCCAAAAGGCCAAGCTAGATCTCGATGGTATAAGAGACGCACTGATAGAGGGGGAGGGATCCACACCTGGGGCTGGGGGGCGGGGGGGATATTTGTGGCCTCGAGCAAGGAGAAAAAGGGAGGGGTGGCAATTGTACACTCAGCCGGCTGTGACTGGTGGTGGATGGGACACAGAGGGACCCGGGGTTGATTCCTATTCATTAAGGGATCGCAGCATGGTGAAAGGATGATAGTGTGTTCGCTCTATGCCCCCAATGTGGGACAGGTAGAATTTTGGGAGGGTGTTAAAAACGAACTGAGACTCTTTGCGGAGGGCCGACTGATGGTGGTGGGAACTTTAACATGGTCTTGGACCAGGGTGCAAGAAGATGGGTGATGGGAGAGGAATCGACCTCCAGAAGGTTTAGGAAAATTAACCAGGGAATGGATTTTACAGACACCCTAGTACAGGGAAGGGTGGGCGATCAACCCTTTACTTTCTGCTCGGTGGTCCATAATTCCTTCTCTAGGATAGATTTGATACTGGTGGATACTGATGTGAAGGCCCAAGTTAGAGACTCTTGTATCATACCGGTACCTTGGTCGAACCATCATCTGGTCAAAGTGGTGGTGGGGAATGACCTTAGTTGGAGGCCTTAGGGAGGTTGGCGCTGCAATGATTTTCTAGTGAAGGATAGGGATCTCTCCTAGGTGGTATTGTTGGAAACCACAGATTACTTTGCCTCTAATGACAAAGGAGAGGTATGGGTGCAGACACTCTGGGAAGGTTTGAAGGCCACATTGCGAGGGGTCCTCATCAGGATATGATCCCAGAAAAAGAAAGAACACAGAGCACAGGAAGAAGAGCTAAGGAGGAAGATCAGGGAACTACAGCCGGGGCGGGGGAGACAGGTCCCTACCTTATGCCATGTAGGGCTGCTAAATTGCAGATTTATCAGGCATAACGATGGGGGGGGGGGAGGAAGTCTGAATGGCTCGGGCCGCCTATCTCTGAGGAGGAGATTGTACAGACAATTAAGGGGATGAAGTCAGGGACCGTGCTTGGGAGCGATGGGTTCTCTGTTCTGTTTTACAAAAGATTCAGATCCACGCTGGCCCTGTACCTGGCCAGAGTGTTTAAAGAGGTATTGTCGGGTGTCCCCCTTCCAAGCTCGATGCTGGAGGCCACGATAGTCAATACACAGAGAGGGCAGGGACCCAATCAGATGTGCCTCTTACAGCCCAATTCCATTGCTAAATAATGACGTATAAATCCTAGCCAAAATCTAGGGCTGCAGACTGGAAACCCTGCTCCCGTCGCTGGTGCCTGAGGATCAGGTGGGCTTCATACTAGGGAGACAGGGTTCAGACAATATCCGAAAGACCATCAACCGGATGCACCAGGTTCACACCCAAGGGAACGATGCCTGCTTGATCTCTATGGACTCGGAAAATGCCTTTGACAGGGTGAAGTGGCCTTTTATGAAGATGGTGTGGGGGAGGATGGACCTAGGTCAGGGTTTTTGAGATGGGTAGATGACCTGTATGTGCTGCCCGTGGCACGAGTACGGGTCAATAACATCCTATCTGACTCCTTCCATCTGACACGTGGCACAAGACAGGAGTGCCCCTTCACTACTGTTGTACGCCCTCACGATGAAGCCGCGTGTTATTGTGATCAGGGCAAACCAGGAATCAAGGGTATATGAAGTGGGAGGTGCAGTTCAAACTATCCCTCTTCGTGGATGACATCCTGGGATATCTTATGGCGGTGGGCTGCTCTCTCCTCAAACTCTTGGAACAAATTAAGAGTTAGGGACGCCTTTCAGGCCTGAAAATAAACAGACTAATCCAGCATTATGCCTGTGGGCCCAAAAGGCTCCAGCCTGACCGCCCATTCTCAATACTTAGGGATGAGAGTCGAACAGACGCAGACAAAGTATTTAGGGATGATCTTGCCAAGAGATCTTAGGGCTAGTCAAGACCAATTCTGACACAATTCTGGCAAAGATCAAAGCCCTCACCCTTTCCTGGTACTGATGCATGAACATCCTCCCCTGCTTGCTCTATCTGTTTTCCGCCCTTCCAACAAGGCTCTCATCAGCATTCTTCTGTGACTTGAAAGGTGTGCTCGAAGTGTATATGGCAGAACAAGAGGCTGAGTGGGAAATGGCCACCCTCACGCTCCTGCGTGACCAGGGGAGTTTTGACTTCCCAGATCCTTACCTATACTATAAGGCTGCTTAGTTAAGCGTTTTGCTGGAACACTCGAGGGAGGATCTGAAACGTTCTGGGGGTGGCGAGAGAACACCCTACGTTGGGAACTCTGTGGAACCTTTGGAGGGATAGAGGAGCTAATAGAGCTTTTTAATCCTGGCCCTCTCCCATGGCATCTGTTTAGGGTCCCAGATTCAATCTGGCGAGGCAAGGGATGAAGTGGGCACAACAATGGTCTGATGGGGGACTTGAGCGAGTGGGCAATTGTTTGAGCAGGGTCGCTTTAGGAGCTTCAAGGAGGTGCAGGAGGGCCTGCGACAGGATCACGATTTTTGAGTACCTAAGGTTAAAAGGGATATTTACTGATTTGAAGTGGCTCCCCCAGGTATTTTGGGATCTCACACCGTTTGAGAAATGGTTGGATGGCTGCCACCTGCAAGGGTTCCCCTTTCGAGCATATACAAATTCTTGGTCTCTACCCCAGAGGTTGGGAGATACACATTCAAATTGTTTTGGGTAGAGCTCGCACAGGAGGAGTTTACAGAGGAGGTGTGGGCTAAGATTTTCCAGATCACGTTCCATGACAACCTCTACACCTCTAGCATGGAACTCAATTACAAGATGCTACAAGGGCGGCACAGGGACCCATTGAAGGTCTCACAAATGAAGGCCTCTCCCATGTGTCCCAGGGGCTGTGGCCGGGTGGGTTCCCTCTCCCACATGTGGTGGCAGTGTCCTAAAATACGCATCTTCTGGCAGGAACTTCTTAGCTGGTTTAAGGGCTACTCGGAGGTGCAGCTGAGCATGGACCCTCTCCAGATGTTGGGGATCCCGACTATGGATCGGAAAGAATACTGGTTGCTGAGGGTATGTGAGGCCATGCTGAGGGCTGGGATACTGGTTATAGTGCAAAAGTGGAGCTCAGGGGAGGCACTCACGAGACGGAAGTGGGAACAGAAAATATCATGGTGATGGAGAAGTTGACTGCCATTGGTAACGAACACTTGGGGTCCTACTTGGAGGAATGGGGCCTTCTGACGGCTAGGATGGAGGGTGTCAGTACCTAGCCAGTGGGGAGATGGAAGGACATCCTCTATCATTGCTCACTGCCTGGATAAGGAAGCCAATCCAAATCTAAATCTATGCAAAGTCAGGCGATCATTTTTGTTTGATTGATTTATGTTTCACCACCCCCGAGACTGTATAGTGTACAATTATTCAACGCTGTCCGAACATGCTTATAAGGGGAATGTGGGGGTCGGGGGGAAGGAGAACGTACAGCTATGAGATATTCAAAACGTTTTTATTGTTGACAATGTCTGTTTAAATGCCAATAAAAACAAAAGTTTATAAAAAAAAAGGTTTCCAAATCGTAGAATCACTTTTAAAAAGATAATTTGGAAATGTATCCAAACAAGGCACATTCCAGTCTGTGTTAAAAGGGCATTTTCCACTTATATCAGATATCAATGGTGCGTCTAAACCAATGGTCTGGATAAATCCTCAGAAATAGATGCAATAAGCACCCTCTCTGGTATTACAATAACTATACTATACAAATCAACAAAATGTTGAAACCATTGGTTCAATAATACCTTTGTCTAATTCATTCGCTGACCCAAAAATTCCAAGAATTTATATTTGGCAGAAGCCTTTTTGATACTGGAGGCGGGGCTAGCAGTCATGCAGTAGAGAGGCTTCTCAGACAGCTCCTGCTCGATCTGAAAAAGATCTGCCACCAAAAGCAGATCATCTGCACTCTATGAGACACAGACAGAGGCCCAGATGGGGGAACATGCAGGGAGCATCAAGATATGACTGAAACTCGCAATAGAACACAGCAAAGCCGGTAATTCTCCCCCACTGCGAACGGTCAGGAACGAAAAGGGAAAGCACAAAATGGCAGACGGCATGCAGGGACGGTCTGCGTAGGTGGTAAAGATCCTGTGGGCCTAGACACTTCGGCCTGTGAACGTGAAGATTCTCAACCCTCGTCCCCCCTGCTTAGGTGCCCTGTGTCGGATCAAACTTGGGGGACTGACTTTGAACGCACCGCTTGCAGCAGAGTCAGAACCTGGTGCCTGGGAGAGAGCAGGGAGGCGGTGGACGAGCTGTGCCGGCTCAATCCAAGCCCAGCAACATTGTGCAAACTTATGCGCTTCAGAGTGGGAGGAGACACCCTCAGCTAGCGCCCGGCTCCTGTGCACATACAGAAAGGACACAAGCCGCCTCCCTAAGCTACAGACGACGAAAGCGGGTAGGTGAAGGTCAGACCAGCAAGTTCCTGCATACATGCATGGGAGACCACTACTGTAGCATTGATCACTGGTTACCTCCTGACTTTTAGATCTGGAATATTACAAGCGGAAGCAGGCACATATGGGGACTGAGACGTTGGGGGAGCAAATAAACGGCATTCCTAGCGCTTGTGGATCCTGTGCAGACAAAGGCAGATAACATGAGGCTGACCAGTGGCACTAAGGTAATCTGCGTAGCAGACCGAGGCATAACCCACTGTACTAGTCACCCATACTCCAAACAATGATAAGACCTGCCTGGTTTAAGGAGATTTTGTGGCTCCCAGCATGTGGCAATAGCCCCAATCCCCTAATTGTGAGATTGGGTAGGCAGATTTGGTCTAGAGTGCTTAAGCTACTTCATTTACGACACCCCTACTTGCCTAATGTCCAGATGGTGGCAGTCGTAAGCGCAAACGTAAATGAGCTACATGATGTGTATCCCGGGAGGATAGCTCAGCGTCAACGTGCTTGCCTTGGAAGCAAGACGACACGAAGCAACACAGGTTCGATCCCCGGGTCTGCGCTTAGAAACCTCTGGGTATTAAGCACATTATAAATAACCTATCCTATCATATCATGCTAAAAGTTGGGAGGAACTGGGTATCACCACCTGGGGCGATATGTACGAGGACGGGGCATTCAGGGAGTTAGACAGCCTGATGCAGCGAGAGGGCCGCCACATCGGTCAATTTCTGAGGTACATGAGGGTGGCAAGGGTGGTCAGGGGTGGATGGGCTGAATGGCCTGTTGAACCACAAGAAGACATTTCCGACATTGATGTATGCTTTGGAAGATGGCTGGAGACCTGTGTCTAGACTGTATAAATATTTAGAAAGGTCTAGCGTTAAAAGTACTAACCTGAAAGCACATTGGGAGGCAGATGTTGGCTCAGTAATTACTGATAAACATTGGGAGCTAGCACTAAGTTTCACTAAAAATGTGTCCTGAAATGCAAGATTTAGATTGATCCAGATTAATGTGCTCCATTGCACTTAAAGAGTGGCCAAGTTTAACTCCAAAGTACCCTCAACCTGTGCCTGGTGTAACCAAGAGAATGCAGACCTCATGCATGTGTTGTGGAATTGCAGGATAATGCAGAGTTTTTGGTCCCAAATTAAGCAAACTTATGTGAATGCTGGAATCATTAGGTATAACTGGGACCCACTCAAATGTTTATTGGGTATATAGCCCAAACTGAGAGCACATTCATGTTGTCAAATTCATGGACCTAGCCTGTATACTTGCCAAAAGATGCTTACCCATGCCATGGAAACTTAAAAGTGGTCCGCAATATGAGACATGGCACAGGGAGTTTGGAACTGGGTGCAAGGCTGAAACGTGGCTTGAAGCGATACAGGTACATGCTGATTACCTAACTACTGCCTTTGAGACTTGGAGAACACTCAATGAGTCGATGTTTTACCCATCGGATGACAAGGCCCCCTGAATGTTATTCTTATTCTGTACCTGCTCTTATTGTAAAATGCGCTGAATTTCATGGCCCTGAACCCATCGTAACTGTGGTCAATGCAGCCCACATATTAGCTCCCCTGGTACATTTGCTGCTTTACTTTGTGATAAGCAACAACTTGTCTTTTAGGCACGCAAGCCGTAGTTCTGTGTGGTTATGTTTATCTTGACTTTTTCTATGTGGTTTAGAAAAAAAAAACTTTATAACATATAATTACTCTATATTCATACAATATAAAGATAAACAGACTAAGAATGCAACAAAGACATTAATAATAATCCAACTAATGACTACAATAAAATAATAAAAAAGGATCTTTGATCAAATTATAAAAAAAACAGATTACAAAGAAATAAAAACACAGTCAAGTTATAAAGAAATCAATTAAATAGTCAACTGCTAACACGTAGGACCCATTTAGTGAGTTTAAACATTTCTGGCACTGAGAGTCAGTGTTTATCCAGTTCGCTGAAAGAAACAGCTTTCCTAGATTCATTCACTGGACATTCAAAACCGAACATACTAGAATTAAATGTTTTGTTGTTTCTATATTCTCGTGATGTTTACAGAATCTACAGTGGTGTTCGTCCGTTTCAATTTTCCCCTGTCTTTCGAGGATCTCCTGAGTGGGAAGGAGATTCCACCGAAATCGTAAAAGTATCGCTCTACGAGAAATGCAAGGGAATAAAATGAGATATGAAAGAACTGTTCCTCTCTTTTATATTCGTGTCTGAGATGGCTCATGGACGGATAGCTATGGAATATTTCGACAGTTTCAACACTATCCAAGTCATACAAACAATTTTTGACCTTAGCTGGATTACCAATAAGGAACTCAGTGTCCACATTCAGCTGTTTCAGGAGTAGGTGACCATATGTACGAAAATGAGAGAAAAAGTTTACTGTGGACCCACTCAAGTTCAGGAACATAGCTTTACCTAATGATCCATAAAGCGAGGGTTCCATAGGGGACAGTAATTTCAAATACTGTTGGAGGCAATTCCATTTTACTCAAGCTCTTAAATAAATTAACCCCAGCTCGAATCTAATAGCTGAGATAGGGGCACAATTGGGAATTTCGAGTATTCTTCTCCAAAGTTTGGCCTCTATTCGATCCAGCCATTCAGGTACCAACGCAAAATAAAGTTCGAGCCCATAAATAATATTAGGGATACATTTTCCTTCATAGAAATTTAATGCTGGTTTAATCGAAAAGCGGCCAAATCTTTGATTCACCTTCGCCAATTGATTTGACAACAGTGAAGCCTTTTGATTCAGAATTTGTTGAAGCAATGGCATAGATGGTCTAGCCGGAATACAAAAGCTCAAATAGATCATACTAGTTGAGGATGACAGTGACTTGCACATGCCAAGCTAGCCGGGTCGTTTTCCTCCCTCTGCTAAAGTTAAGAACTTTAATCTTTGCAGAGTTAATTAAGAGGCTGTTGTCTGCCATAAATTTAGAAAAAGCAGTTAATAGCCTACTTATGCCAACACATTTATGGTCAAACAACATTAAGTAGTCTGCGTATGCAAGCCATGTTATTTTCTCAACACCTAGCTTAGGGAAGGCCATAGATGGCTTAAGTACGTTGGTACATCTGATGCATACAAATTTAAAAGGGGCAAATTTACATCCTTGCCTTAGGCCAGACAGAGTTTAAATAAAGTCTGACATCATACCATCTCTAGTCAGGCGAATTCTCATGAAGGGCCATGATCAGTTTCAACATGCTCTTCGACATACCCCAGGAGTTCAATTTCCACCATTGGTGCCTACGATCCACTCGATTGAAAGCCCTGGAAAGGTCTATAGAGGCCACATAAGTAGTAGCACATTTATCAGACCAGGGACTTTCCTGGATTGCTCTTACGACCAACCCGTTAATATTGGTCGAATGGCCTCTCCGAAAGCCTGTCTGAAAAATTGAAAACCTGTTTGCCGTAGTGGTCCAGGCTTCTGAATGAAGCATCAAGAGAGATGCAAAGATCTTACTGTTGTAATCCAAAACGAATACCAGTCTGTAATTACTTGGATTCAATTGTGGACCTCTCTTGAATATGGGGACCACTGTGGCTGTATGCCAAGAGGACGAAAGAACTGTTGATACTATTATGCTGTTGAATAGAATTACCAGATCGTTCGTCCAATTAAAGGGGTCAGCCCTTAATGTACTATTGGTTAGGCTATTGGTTAGGCCAGCCGCACTGGGGGGGGGCTTACATGATTTGATTAGTTCCGCTACCCTCTCAGTATCCACCCTCAACTCGAATCCTACGAATAGTTAGGTTGGTGGTGTAAACTCCGGGTAATCCTGTTTTACATTCCCAAGGAATAAAGTTTAGAAAAGTGAGCAACCCAATCCTTCTCCAAAACTGTATTAGTTTGAGAGAGAAGTAGTGAAACGTCAAGACCATAAATCTTTGACCAAAATGCACTGACCTCTGTTACGCTCACCTGATATCCCCGGGGGCGTCTGGAAGGCTCTGAGATCTGGAACCCTGGATGCATAGATGCCCAGTGCTGAATAATGAATCTTAGTTATTTGTAGGGTAAGCTATCCGTCCTGCGTTTCTTGTGCAGGGGCGCTTGACGTTTGTTGGCGAGCTGCCCGAGTTGCTTCACTGGTGCAGTATGCCTTCCTTGGGCCCAGGCCTGCTGTGACCCCGACTCTGCTTGTAGGCAGGTAGGATTGTTAATTGTAAGTCTTTGTTCTGTTTATGGTGGGAATTCGTTAATGTCTTTATCTCCTTCATTTCGGGTGCAAAGGTCTTGATGCTGGCTTGCCGGATGGAGAGGCACGTTTCTAGGTAAGAGAAAGCGCGAAGCACAGCCCCTCTATTGTCTTTTGAAGCTAACCTGTGTTTTCTTCTTCTCCTCACAGGCCACTATGGTGGTGCGAGTGGATGAGAGTGCGATGAAAAACAGGCCCCCGGAATCCGTTAAGGTAGTACAGAGCTGTGCGGTTGTTTAATATTGAAAGCAAACCTGAATATGTCTCTCTTCCTTTGCAGATGTTGCTGTGGTGCTCCGGGGGGGAAGCGTGGCGTTCAGGTAAGACTGTTGGAATTTGATGTTTTGGAAGCACGCGTTCTAATATTGTTTTTCCCTTTCTCGTTATTACAGGTTGCAATGTTAGAACAGCAGCTGTGGTAGCGGTTCGCCGGAAGTCCTTAAGCTAGTACTCACAGGTGAGTGATGTTTCTTCTTCTCTCTGTTTCCACAGAATGCAGCCCATTTGAGATGCTGAGTGCTGGATGGTGTTTTCTCAGGCAAGACACAATAATCTTGTTCTTGCAGGATTACAGGAGATGCTGAAGACCAGGAGCTGGACACGGCGAGCGTCACGCTGCTGGTTGCAGAATAACATGAAGCATGTTCTGCAGTCAGGGTGTGGTTTATATAGCCTAGGTAAAGTAGTACCAGGGAAATTAGTTCCAGGCCTGCCACACCCAAAACACTAGACCGCATGGCGTAGTTCTTAGAACTAGACTTTGTGGGAGCTTCCATGTTGGATTTAAAGGCTCATGTACATAAATGGGACCTAGTTTGAACAGCCCTCCCTTCCTACATATGAGCCTGGTGCCAAAGGCACCAGGACTGGCTCAAGGAGCCCTTTTGCAGTGGTTTTAAGGCCCTCAGGGTTCTGGTGGGAGCCTGCTTGTGGCACAACTTGTGCCCCCTCACAGTGGTCATGACACCTCTTTACTGATCAGTAACTGGAGCATATTTTCCCCGTCCCTTTTCACAAGGTCTGCTTTCCTTTGTTTACACCAATTCTTGTACCTTTGTCTTAATAACCTAACTCTTTCGGCTTGCAGAGACATAGATTGCCCCTTCTCCCCATAGTACTCCAAGTTCACGTCTCAGCATGCAGCATTGCGGTTGGAAAACATGAATCCACTGGAAAAGCTGAAGATGGATATACTTACTGTGATTTGTAAGGCTCCTGTGGCTACTTCTGGAGGGTCTACACAGGGTAACTTAGAAAAGTCTATACCTAACATTTTAACTCTTCCGCTGCCCTTTACCTGCCAGGAATTAACCGGGGTGGTCCGTGTTTGGGAGCCAACTCCAATTTGGGTAATTTACTTGGTAAACTCTTATAATCCCAACCTCCAGACGACAGCTCCACGGTTTGGAAACTTCCCCCTCTACGGGCCAGGCTTGCAGTTCCCTAAGAGGAATGAAGAGTCCTTTAAAAATTAAATCGAAAACATGTGAATGAAGCACGGAGAAGCCATATAGGTCTCATTCACTATCAAGGGGAGGCCCCCTTGGGGACGGTCTGACCATTCTACCCAAGTGTTCTCATTCTTTGAGAGAGGTAAATGCCAGACCTATATTTGGTCCTAGTCTGACCAGGGTGATGCACCTGGGCCGAAATGTCCTTGATCTATCCAGCCTTTCAGAAGAATCAGTCCCAGTATGTTTAAATCGCTCATTTTTGGTGAACTTGGACTTTTAAGATCATTGTCTTCAGCAGACATCAATAGTGTTTTAGGCGCATCCGGAAGTGCCTGGGAAGTGCTGTGGCTGTGGCTGTGGAACGCTGCCTTTCTACCTGCATCGTTATTGCTGCACTCTTCTTTGCCTTTGGCCGTGCAACGAAGCCGTCGGCAAGAAGAAGCATGAGGAGTGTGGAAACACCCAACTCCGCCCTCTGATCCGCCCACTGCATCCCGGCCTTTCCCACATATACTCCGGTGCCCGCGCATCTCGAAGTGCCTGGGAAGTGCTGTGGCTGTTTGGCTGTGGAACGCTGCCTTTCTACCTGCATCGTTATTGCTGCACTCTTCTTTGCCTTTGGCTGTGCAACGAAGCCGTCGGCAAGAAGAAGCATGAGGAGTGTGGAAACACCCAAGTAAATATAGACTTTTCGTACTTAGTACGACTCGTTGGACTTGTGCTTGCTACTACTCTGAACGTATTCTCTATTTGAATTAGGCGCCAACATTTGTTTCTTTCTCTTTTTCTCCAGCTCCGCCCTCTGATCCGCCCACTGCATCCCGGCCTTTCCCACATATACTCCGGTGCCCGCGCATCTCGCGCGCGCATCCGGAAGTGCCTGGGAAGTGCTGTGGCTGTTTGGCGGTTCGGCAGTGCGGGGGGGGCGCCCAAATAGCGATTCTTATCCTTCACAGAGGTACTGGTGTTGTCTGTTTAGAACTGTTAACTGACCGTGATAGATGGGTATCGTGCTATTACATGATACATCATCAAAGGTCCCCATGTTAGCTTGACCATTTGTTGTAGGGAAGGTGTGTGCTTATTGCAAATTGGAACTGATAAAGTCACTACCTATATATACTCCCTAAATTAGTGATAACAACCAGTAGACTTCAAATCTTCTTTCACTATGGCTACTGGTCTGAGGAGTTTGAAGAAACTACAGAACCCACACTGCCCCACGGGGACAATCCATACCAATGGGGCATGCATGTCCTCTACTATGGATGATGATATGCTGCCACTATATTTAGATAGTGAGATGGTGGACGAGGCTGATAAAAAAGACTTAGACATACCAGTAGATCACAAAGATAGGATTCTAAATGAAATGGGAATAATCCCAAAAAAATTGATAACTGCATAGGTACACACCTCCCCTATTAGCCTCGTGAAATACGACTCAATACCCAAATATGCCGTAAAGGACCTTAATGATATCCTGCACTCGGATGAGTCGTATGGTGACCCCGTTGTGGAACTTAGGAGTCAGATGAATAATGACATATCTGTTGTATCAATTAAAGGGTCAAAAGATAATGTAATGGATTGTTCTATGATGGGTCCCGCCATCGAAGCTGAACTGGGGAAAAGGGTGTGGCTTTCGCTAGGCCCCTCGACCCCAGTGAATTCCAGAATCATGGGTCGTGAAGATGTATTCATGTTTAGCAATCCGTTAATAAAAAAATCTAAGCTAATACTCCCCAATCTGAAATCAGAGGATGGCGTAAATACAATGGCACAATGGGAACCTAATGTGGCATCAGATTACCATTTTGAAAAACCTAAAATGAGCTCCCTAAAAACGAATAGTCCCCAATTGGTCATTGATGCTCGAATGAAACTCGATATACAGGAGTTCCAGTCGACCTCAAATGATAAAGACAAGGAGTTTCCGTCCCCTGTGGCTCAATCAGATTTACTAGAAGGGCAATCATTAAACACTGATTTCCCTGTAATAGCGAGAATCCTAGACCTACTCGATAAAGGACATGAACGGTCTCACTGTGAGATTGGTCTTTTGAGAAGATCAATTGAGGAACTCGTGAACAAAACAAATCGAATTGAGGGACTATTGTTCACGTGTGAAGCAGGTGCCACCCTAACAGGGAAGTCTTGCACAGAGAAAACCTGGGCGGATAAAACAACTCAATCCCACAGTGAACCTGACTTATCGGGTAGGGAGAAGAAAACCTTTGCGGAGGTTACCACCGTGAAAGTGATGCAAACTATACACTGTCAGACGGATCCTTTTCCCCAGATTGAGGCGGGGTCCATAAACATGGCTACTTCAATGCAAAAACTTGAACATGATCTGAACGACCTAAAGGATCTTTTTGGGTCCTTGAAACATATGGGGTCTGAAGTTCCTCCAAGTCAGGTTTCATCTAATAATATGAGTCCCGATAGCCCCTCTCCCTTTACGGACTTAATTGACCTTACTGATGATTGTGTTGTGAGAGAGGGCTTACAAGTACAGGCTATGAGAGAGGCAGATGATCAAGAGAAATCTATAGTTGTACTGACAAGAAGAGAAAAAAGACTAGCCATGAGAGCTCAGAAAAGAAGGGCCAAAGCCAATGCCACAACAAAAAAAAAGAAAATGGTGAATGAGACTACTCAGACCCTCGCAGGAATTTCCTGGTACTCATAGCGAAGAGGGGGTCATTGATTTATCCCAATTAAATGAGGAATCGAGAGTTCATCTAGATCATAAACCTGATGGTACGGCTGTTGCAGTAAAGGGCCATAACAACTCCAGTTTAATTTCCAAAAAAGCGATGGTCCCTGATCTAAGTATTCCCAATAAAAATTCTTAAAAGAAATTACTGCAGGCATCGGATGTGGTGATGGCTACCTCTCAATCTTCACTCTCACAATTCTATCCTATGGTCCACAAAATCACTTCTGTGAAAAAAAATATAAAGCTCCCTAATGAGCATTTGCCAGTCAAGCAGAGCTTAAATTCACAGAATGAGCTGGGTGAACCCTGGATGATGGGGTTTCTGGGCAAAGATGAACAATGTGTGGTACCTAGTACACACATAACTCTGCCCAGTCTTAATAACAAAGTGGCCTCAAATAGTGCAGATCCTAAAAATAATGTAACCTCGCCTATAACGGCAGGGGAAGTGTTGCCTAAACCATCTCCCCATCTAGCGGCTAGTGAGGGGGCAGTACCTGAGACCCAAAATGTTGATGTGAACCAAATGGAAAACAGGGAAATCCTAATCACACTTGAGATGCCACTCATCCTGGGATGGGAAAACGACCCGAATATCAATGGTAAAATCAATCTAAACCGCTCCTTCTTATTAACAGCATTCCATTCTATCCCACCGTTGAGAACGCTGTGTTCGGATGATATTGATTGGGTGAGACTAACCCCATGTCACAACAATAGAATGATTTGCGGATTTCACTCATTGCTGATTATGAAACTGGTATGGGAGCAAAGGGCAAACTTTAGGTATGTTGGTTTGTTACCCAGCCTGTTTCAAACCGATTTGGAAGCTAAAACATTTCTTGAAATGCCAATCAGGAAGGTTGTTGACGACCGAGCAAACGGAGCAATGGGTGTATCAATGCTTTCTAATGACAATATGATCAAACAATTAATGGCATTGACTGCCGCTTTGAATGGCTTAAATGGTTTGAATAGCACTCTCTCTAATGCTGTCTCGAAAATAACTACGCTACCCCCCTAATCAAATTTGTAATGAGTCTAATATCCTGTGTCGCTCATGGAACAGCTGTGGCCTGGCTAATTTCTTCAGATGGTGGGACACAGCGAAAGATACATGTCATCTGGATGTCATTTTATTACAAGAGACAATGCATATGTCGCATTTTAATGTTGAAGGTTTTGTATGCCACTCTCAATCTGCTAAAAGGGGGAATTTGGGGAGGCCTTCAGGAGGCTTGGCCATTCTTATCAATAACTCCTGTAAGCTTAGTTCAAAAATGGTATTCAATGATGATGCTGTGATTGCTGTCGAGCTATCATCATCCTGAGATCACGCGAGACCAATTCTTATTCTATGTATTTATTGGAATAGGGTTACTACTACCTACAATGAGTTGGAAGGTTTGATTGATTCTATTTCAGAGGAAGCGCTTGGCCGACATGCGAATATTGGTGTCTTAGCTGGAGGAGACTTTAATTCATCCTGTTTATATAAAGGTCAAAAAGCGGGACAAAAATTGTCACCATCTGCTTTAACGGTCAAGAATGGTAAAAAATGGGTAAACATTTTTCTAAACTGGGATATGCAGGTGATCGAAGTCGGTGATCAAACATCCCCGTATACATGGTCTCGAGGAGGGTTATTCTCCCACATTGATCATTTTCTTTTGTCAACTTCATTGTATCACCTCTGCGATCCGATTACAATTGAAGAGTTGGGTGTTGGAGATCATTGTGCTATTTCAATTAAACTTGAATTTGGTGACTGGGATTATACTACCTGTCCCGTTCTTATTCTTGTGGATACGGACAGACCGGGTCCGTCAGTCAGATGGTCTGCATCCACATGTCATGAGCTTATCTGGCGGATGAAAAATGATCCTATAATCATGGATAATCTGTCCCGTGAAAACATGGATGCACCCTATATGGATGCACTTATAACCAAGCGAACTAACTCATGTATTGGCCTTGGTTAAGAAGACGGCTTCTGTCAGCGTTGATAAAATACATAAGCATAAATTTAACATTGAGATATCTAATCTAAAGAAAGTAAAAAATGCTAATCTTAGAAATCTTGCAAAAAATGTTACTGACAGGGACTCCTATGAGGTCTCAAAATCCAGAATTTTACAGACATACAAAAATTCACTGAAGAGTCTTAAAGTTAATCAATACATGATTGACAATCAAAATATGATGTATCATCTGCTGAAATGTGATACCCGTAACATTTGGGCTATATTAAGATCTATAAATCATGAAAAGACTGGCCTAAAGGAAAATGCAATTACGGGTTCTGTATGGGAGAATCACTTCAAGTCAAAATTTACATTGCCTACTGACATTGTGGAAAAAAAAATATTTCCTTCCTCAATTGTGTGGTTAGCCAGCAATCCTTGGTCCCTTAATGATGTTGAAAGGCCAACCATGAAATTAAATGCTTCTAGAGCGGTTGGCCCTGATGGAATTCCAGCATGCCTTTTAAAATCAGATATAAAGTTCTGGGCTAGTATTATAAAATACAAAATTGATATGGTATTTGTTACTCAATCCTTACCTTAGTCATGGTGTGCCGCTACGATCATTCCAATCTATAAAAAGGGCCCTATTATTGATCCAAATAACTTTAGGCCGATTGCCCACACGGATGCCTCCTCAAAAGTATTTTATCATCTTATCTTAGAGGAGCTCCTGGAGTACATGTATGTTAATGCTACCCTATCAAAATACCAAACCAGCTTTCGTCGTTCAATGGGGTGCTCCCTAAATGCTACAATTATTTCCCACATTCAATGGAACACTAAACATAATCACACAGGTGCAGTCTATATGGCTTCTCTCGACCTGAATGCAGCTTTTGACTCAGTGGTGAGGGAAATACTGTGGAGAAAAATGCTACACATGGGATTCCCCTCGTACCTGGTGTCACTAATTGCCCTTCTGCATACCACGACTTATTATAAGGTCAGACTAAATCGAGCAGGCGCTACCACTGAAGATATACCAACTAACATTGGACTTAAACAAGGCTGCACTCTTGCAGCTGTATTATTTAATCTATACATCTGCGATATTGAGGATTGTTGGACAGAGGTCATCAATTTCCCTGTGAATCTGGGGCTGCTGAAACTCAATTACATGGGCTTTGCCGATGATTTATTATTATTTGATAAAACACCCTTTGGTCTTCAAAACAAGCCGAATTCCTTTTCCCTATATGCATCAGAGAATAATCTGAAAGTGAATCAATCTAAATCTAACATACTGGTTTTCACAGACGGGAAAAAAAAAGGCATATCGAATGAACTGGTCTATGGATGGTATTCCTATTCAGGTAGTAAAATCTACTAAATATCTTGGTTATACACTGTCTGATATGTACTCATTGCAATGGTGTAAAAACAAACTATGAAAAAGCTAGGCCTTTAATCTCTCAGATGAAAATTATCATGAGAAAATATTGCGGCTATTCCATATTACCTGTTTTACAATTTTATCTACTCAAAGTGGAACCATGCATTCTATATTTTCTTGATATATGTCTTTATGAAATTGAACATGTTCTTGATTCATTACAAGGTGGCATGTGGAAACAAGTAATGGGTTTGGCCACCTCAATTCCAAATGATATCATAAGACATGAAATAGGACTCCTCCCTCTTTCTGTAAAATGGCATTGGCGGATGCTTAACAATTATGCTAAGTACCTAAATCCACCAGCCAATAGTCTTTATGAAGATCTAAGTAATCAGGTGCTGCTTAAACATCCTCCGTCCATATCAGCGTTTGTGGAAAAAATGAAGGATATTATGTCCGCTACCCTGATCCCAGAGGAACATCTAATTTTGGGTTTACCTAGCTGCAAAAGGAAAATGCAATTATATTATTGGTGTTGTCAATCGGACAGAATAAGTAGGTATCTCATGTATCAGGATTATGCTCAGACTAGAAGGAAATGGGGTACTTGTCCGAGATATTTTATACAATTTCCATCAGCTTCTGGTAGAAATCTATACCTCTGCTTCAGACTGAACCAATTCCCTACAAATGAAAGATTAGCCCAATGGGGAAGATGTAGGGAATCAACTAATTCTGGTGCTTGTAGATTCTGTCAGAAGGTTACTGTGGTTGAATCTCTACCACATCTGGTTGTTTTCTGTGACTATTTCGAGATAAAGAGACTTAGTATTCTTGGATCTTACTTTGATCCCTCTTCTTTGCTGGCACGAATGACCCTCTGGTCTAGGTGTATGATTGGCAATAGTACCAAAATGACTATGAACTTGATTATGTTACTGTGTGAAATTGACAAGAATTTAAAGGATATTAATCTTTTATGTATATAGTATGAAATCACTAAACTATTAAGGTTAATAAGGATTTTATGATCTGAATAAGTTCACTTTTAGTTTTGTCATACCAATGATTAATTTTTTTTTAAAATAAGGAAATGTGACCTATCACATATGAATTGTAGCAAAAAGAATTGTGTTTATTTGCTAGTAATCAGAAACATGTTTTTTATATTGTTGTAATTATATGTTCAAAATCTTGTGTAAATTGTAAAGGTTTGTAATCTGACCAAATACAATAAAAAAAAAAAAATAAAAATAGTGTTTTTTTCCTGTAAGAGGGGACACAAAGTATGCTTGATTATTTTTTGTTTTAAGAGCAGTTATGGACCGAATATTATCGGAGACTCTGCTCATTCCGCTATGCACCGCCAAAGACTATGCAGGACTCTGCAATGCTCCGCTTGGAGCAGGAGTGTATGTGCGGGTAAGCTCCTCCTCCTCAACGCGTCAATGAAATTGACACGAAAAACAGACTCTGCTTGTTCCGCTGTGCACTGCCAAAGACTCTGCAGGACTATCTTGACTTTTGAAATCTTTTACTTGGTTGTTGAACCATAAAAGAACACCCTCCCATTACATTATTACATATCAAAACATTTGGTACAAGTTTATAAATCAAGATGGAATAGCATTCAATATTTTCAAATTCTAAAAGCAGTCAATTATAAAAATATAAAATTGATGAAATCTGTTTCAAGGGGGGAGAGATTCTGGTGACATATCAAACTTTAGATCGTACAGCCAGGCGGCTAATATTGATCATCTGTAACTAAGACAACAGCTCATAATTTAACCTTGTGATGTCCACGGCATCATTCTCTTTTTCATTGTACCCCAAAATACCAATTGTATCACCTAGCATGACTTCAAAAAGAAACAACGTTCAATGCATTAAAATTCTAAAAACTATCAATAAAAACAGATGACTATGTTTTTAGGGAGGAGAGATTATAGTAGCGGATCGCAGAATGTTCGAACTCACAGCCTCCCAAGCAAACAAGTTGGAACCACCTGTAACTGAAACAACTGCTCATATTTTA
Organism: Ambystoma mexicanum; assembly: GCF_040938575.1. Taxonomy (NCBI): domain Eukaryota; kingdom Metazoa; phylum Chordata; class Amphibia; order Caudata; family Ambystomatidae; genus Ambystoma; species Ambystoma mexicanum. The sequence goes on along the minus strand of NC_090929.1, from coordinate 1,492,640,289 downwards.
AACATTGTAATACCCATGGCGTCATGCTATGTTTCATTGGACCCCCATGTGTCATTTATAGGACCTAGCATTACATGTGATACAGGGAAGGTGAAGTAGCCGGCAATAGGAAACAGAGTTGGAAGCTTGCAGCATCCCTGGTATCAAACACAGGGTCATCATTGACCATAAAGGTGGTAACTCACATTTCTTGCCCCAACAGCTAGGCTCGGTGTATGAATTTTGATATTTTATAGACCCTTACTGGGTCATTGGTTAACTTGCATAGGTGCAAGGCTTCGGTGACTGTGTGTCAGCTTGTCTCATCAGAGATTTTAGATATAGTTTTATTAATTCATGGGTGGCAGGGCAGAGGAACATGAAGTGTATGATAGTTTCCTCACATGCATTATGGAGGGGGCACTCGCTTGTGTTTCCTGGCCTCCAAGAGGCGGTACATTTTGCCACCTTCAGCGAACCCAATCTGAAGTTGATAAAGTACACAGGCATAGAGTGGTTTGATCCAGTCCATATATTTTATGAATCCAAAGTCTGCCTTAACTGATATGTATTCTGGTGCAGACTTTAGGTTCCTATATGCTGTGACCATGCACCCTCTGTATAGTTCTTTGCATATCTTAGCCTTTATACATTTGCATTTTAGTTTATCAGCTGTGGTTGGGTACATGCTTCCTGCTCATTTAGATCATAAAGACTTTTTCTAATGTGTCAACCATGGCAATTTCATTGCTCCCTCCTGACTCATCAAGGAAGTCATATCTGCCCTAAATGAATCAAGTTCAGGCGTCCCTGAAAGCCGCGCCAATAAAGGATTGGTTTGGCAGCGGCAATTGCATCGATTGAGGTTAAATCTAATTTGAGGTGCAACAACACATTTGGCATAGATGAAGAGAGGCACAGTAGTCTCTTCAGAAACTTGTTTTCTACCATTCTCATTGTATTCACATCTACAAATCCCCATAGTTCTGCACCATAGAGGGCAGCTACCTTGGCCTGCTTCTTGTATAAATCTAGAGCAGGGGAAACAGCACCCCTGCCGTGATTGTTGAAAAAAAGCTTTGACTTGTCCAATGGCCACTATTGCTGAAACGTATGACCAAGTAGTCATAATGGCTTACTTGTTCTAATGGCTGCCCCTCTGCATAAAGGCACATTTTCACTGTTTTACCAAGCCTGTGTCTAAAGATCATTGTTTTTGTATTCCCTGTATTCAGAGACAGTTTTAGCTCATCACATTTATTCAAAAAAGCTAGCCATGACTGTTTTGATCCCTGGGGGGGAAGGCAACATGATTACAGAATCATCTGCAAAAAACAAACCTGGGTATCTCGAATTCCCCAGCTTTGGCGGATCCCTGCCTTCTTGTAATAGATGTTGCACTACTTCCTCACTCATACATATAGTAATATATATATATATATATATACACACAAAAAACAAGTGAGGAGTCAAAGGGCAACCTTGCTGTACTCTTTTGCTGACATCATATTTATCAGCCTCCCAGTCCCACTCTCACTCTGACTACAGCCTTGTTCTCTTTATGCAGGGATTTGATGACCCTTAACAATCCCTCTGGCAGTCTTCTTTCCTGTAGGACTTCCCATACCAATTTGCACGGTATGCAGTCAAAAGCCATCCTGAGGTCCATAGAGTCATCTTCCCAAGGACTGTATATTTCTGTATTATATTATGGAGCCTTAAACTCTGGTCTACTGTGCCCTTCCCCTTCTGGAACCCAGCCTGAAGCGTGCCTACAATATGATTTTCTGTGGCCCATGCCTGTACTTTCCCTAATAATACCTTGGCAAAGATTTTGCCCGCACGATCTACCAAGGAGATTGGGCAGTAATTAGCAGGGCTCTCCTTCCCCCCCCTTTTTTGTAGAAAGGCACTATTTCTGCCATCAGCCATGAATTAGGGACAGAATCGGTAGTAACATATGCCTCAAAGAGCTTCCAGAGGATCGGGGCCCATATGACTGGTTCTTCCTTGTATAGATCTATCGGAACTTTGGCAGGGCCTGCGGACTTCCCAGTCTTCTGTGACTTGATGGCTGTTGCCATGTCATTAATGCTGAATTAGAGACCCTCATTGTCCTCTCGGGTCTCCATGGTAGCCCTTGTTGGTTCATCCTCCCTCTCTCCTCCGTATAATCAGCAGAAATGGTCCAACCATGCCTCTGCTGTTATGCTGCACTGAATCTCTACAGTCCCTCTCACCTCAACACCTGACACCAGCTTCCAAAACCTGATAGTCCCTCAAATCAAGTGCACAGGCCAGAGACTCCCATTTATTCCTGCAGAAGAGGTCCTTTTTTGACTTGTCCAATGATTTGTATTCAGACCTTTATCTACAGCATTGTACTTTGCCAAAGCGTTACCATCTCTTGCTTTGCTGTTTCGCAGTCCTGGTCATACCATTCAAATCTGGACAAGGCTTTATGTTTTATTTGTCGAATGGTACTTTTCACGAAAGGGAAGATTCTTGTAACCACTTCCCCAAAGTTCCCCATCACCTCGAGAGCTTCCACATCATTTAGGCTGATCTTTGAGATGGGTGATGATATTGTCAGAGGTGCAGACTGAAATCCCTTTGGTTTATGGCCGTGACCGGTAAACTCCAATAGCCCGATTTCCAACCTAATCATCTGGTGGTGGTAGAGCAGGGCACTCACATTTGAGGGTCAGTACTAAAGGCCTGTGATCACCCTCAAATTTTAATAGCACTTCAAAATTACTTATTTTGGACCATACCTCAACTGATACAAATATGTAATCGATTATCGTGGAGGCAATTGGCCCCACATATGTTGAATTTACAGGGCAGTTCTTGGTAAAGTACCCATTGCAGGCTCTTGTATCCAGCTCAGATAATACCCTGATGGTGTCTATGGGTTTTCTTAGGATAAGGAGCTCTTACAAGTGGGATAGCCCATGCCTCATCCTCATCATCCCATATACCTTCCAGGTGCACTAGTGGTTCCAGCTGCATGTTGAAATCCCCTGCTACAATTTTGGGTCCGCCCCTCTGACTTCCAATTAGCACTGCCAATTCATAATGATAATGATGTGTTATTTACATAGCGCCTTAATCCAAAGCGCTTTACAGAGCAAATATTTACATACAATATCACCCAACCGACCTCAGAAGGATGAAAGGCTGAGTTGGCCTTGCCAAGTTTCGAACCTGTGACCTGCAGATCACACGCGTTCAACCCGCTGAGCTATTTTACCGGCTTAAGGGCAACGTGGGTTGGGGACCCTCCCCTCCCGACCACTTTGCTATGTCTGGCCTCCCTGATATAGGTATGGTCACATTGGTGGTTGCTCGGTCTGAGTTTGATATAAAAAAAAAAAAAAAAGGCTGGGACCGTACCTGAATCTCTACACCTCTAGGTGGTATTGCCCGTAAATCGATAAACAAAATTCCATCTACAAGGGCCCACAAGCTCAGGTGGATCTTAATATAGTCAAACCTAGAGTTCAATAACGGGCCTCACAGACAATTAAAAAGGTATTTCCTGAGGACCGATAGACATCCCATTGCCACCTGAACCAGTGTATACACTTATTGGTTAGGCCCTCAACAGCCTAAAAGACACCTGTTGGCAAACGCACACATTTGTTAGGTAAATCAATGGTGAACCCGAGTTTATATGCCCTTGTCTCCTGGTATGATTGTGAATTGTGCCCCCAAGGGTTGTAAATTCAGTCCCGATAATGGGGTCTCTACCCCCGTAGGCACCCATCGATAGAGCCCATCCATCGGGCTGGATGGCTATGACCTTGATGCTGGTTCTGTAGATCGTGCACATATGAGCGTCAGATAGGTCTATACCCCTCACAGGGTGTTCACCTTCCCCACCACTTTCAAGGAACCTTGTCGCTTGGCCTATTGTGGGGTGGGTGTTGCCTCCATTGTTCTTCCTTGCACATCCTATTTTGCGTAGCTGCCATATCCCCCCTGGTTATAACCCTCAGAGGTCTGGGGGAGGCAGGATGACATTTTAGGGGGCCCTGCTTTGGTTTCCATCTGCACAGCCTCTACTTTCTTGTTAACCTTTTCCATCAGTCCAGGGGAGTTGCTAGGTCTGGAAAAGACCCGGGGCTAAGATGATGTCAGAACTGTTGGGACTGGGGGCTAGCTAGTCTTTTGGCTGTAGCTCCTGAGATTCTATCCGGGGCTACAACCAAAAGATCAGGGGCTATAGCCCCCTTACCCCCCCCCTAGCAACGCCCCTGCATCAGTCCCTTGAGGTCCTTTAAGTGAGCCTAGAGGGGTCCCATACGCCCTTCAAAAATAGCCGCAATTCCTCCTTAAAGTGGGAGATGCTTTTCCTGACCGTACTAGCTAATTCAATCACTTGGGATTTGGTTACCTCCAAGCCCCCCTATGGTCTCTGTCTGTGAACCCATTTCCAGGGACACTAGCAATGACCCACTGTTAGACTTGTTCAATGCCACCATTCTACCAATCGGAACCCCTTGTGCGATTACTTTTTTTTGCCACAGGAGACTAATTTCCCCAGAAACCCCTTGTCCCTCTCCCGTTCACGATTGGATGGGACTCAAACGACCGCTGCCCCCCCCCAGGAGGGCCCACAGGATCAGCCCGACAAGATGGAACTATCGGGGTGGTCCCGCTGGGGGAGGTTGTGGGCCTGTTCTCCACTCTCCCCCAGGGACCCCCATAAGTTGCTCTGGTGCGGAATGGGTCTCGATTATGTTTGCCCCTGCAGTTGGCTTGTTAACCTGCAGAACAAAATACTTTCCACCCTCTTGTCTTGGGTTGGGGGACTTGGAAGGGTATCAAGTAGTCCTCTTTGGTTCCATGTGGCCGCTAAGCCACCGCTCGCGGTCCCTTGGGAGAATTTTCGTATGCAGAGATCACATCATGCAATCCATTGGATACACAGTTTGGGGCAGAACTCAGGGTACATTTGCACCAGCCATCTCTTTGGTTCCTCCTGCCCTTCGGGTGGGTCAATAGTTATAACAGGGCCATCTAGGTCTCATAAAAAACCTTTAATTGCAGGAAGAAACTCAAGAAGGACATACTGGGCTCTAACCGAGGCCTTCCTATTGCAGACACCTATGTCACTGCCTCTGCCAGAGAAACTCTCACCAACATCCTCTTTGTCGTTCCCTCACCCGACCTATGAACTCTCCATATAATCACTCTTCTCTCTCCTTTCTCTTCCTCACCCATTAATGGTGGCACCCGCTGGGAGGTCCTTCTTTCCCTCTTCACCTCCAGGGTCATCATCAATGTCTATCGCAATGGTACCATCATGGTACAGGGTCCTCAACCCAACCTTTTACTCTTTGATAGGCTCCTCCCTCGCATGATCAACCTTCCTTCTCCACCAGCTCCCCAGCCACCAGCTCCTTAGGCATCCCTGGCCAGCTTTGCCCACCTCCTTGGCTCCCTTGCAGCCTCCTAACCACCCTTCTACCCTCGCCACAGCCTCCTTGTCGACACCCCTCACATTGACAACCTCATCAGCCTCCTCCTCTTTGGTGAACCTGCCACCCACTAACACCGTATTTGGTACTCCCTTGCCTCCTGCGGCCTCTCCCGCACTGGCTCCCTTCTCATCCACTGCGGTCAAGGCTTCCTTGCCAGCCTTTGCTCCTCTGCCTCCTACCTCTGTCCCTCAGGCACTCTCGTCACTTACGGGGGGGACCACTCTCCCCTGATCCCCCTGTAAATCCTTCAAAGATAGCAATCTGCTCCACATTGCCACACTTAACATTCGCTCAGCTGTCAAAACACTCCTCCAACATCTGCAACCTCCTTGAACTCCTGAATCTTTGTGTTCTTGCCCTCACTGAAACTTTCAAGGATAGTTCAGTCACACGTTTTGACACACTTCTCCCAGAAGGCTATAGGATGCTCTCTCTGCCTAGATCAAACAGACCAGGTGGGGGAGTAGCAATGATCTTCCCTGAGTGGATCCCTAGGTCTGTCATTCCCAGTCAGGCCTACTCATGCTTTGAGTGCCTGGTCTGCAGGCTCTCCCTCTCTCCTAGCTCTTCACTCCTGCTGGCCACCTTCTATCAGCCACCTGGTCAGCCCTCCCTCTTGCTTCTGGAATGGGCTGACCTGGCCTCCTCTCTCCTTTCCTCCTCTTCTTAACAACTCCTACTGGGTGATCTCAACATCCATCTCGACTCATCAGATTCCTCAGGACCATTCCACAATCTTTGCATCTGTCCCTCTCTTTCCATCTTACCCTCTGGCCCAACAAACTCTACACACCACACCTTGGATGCTCTTATCTCAACCGACATCCCTCTATCCCTCTCACTACTCTCTCCTGGACTGATCACTCTTCTTTCTTGAAGCTCTCTTCTCCTCTTGCATCGGTAAGACTGGCAATGCCTCCTGTTTACAAGGTCTTCCAAACCATGAAGTGTGTCAGTAGATGCCTCTGCCACTACCTCCTCTGCTCCTTGATTTGATTGGTTATTTATAACACGATTAGACCCGGGGATCGAACCTGTGGTGCTCCGTGTCTTGCTTCCAAGGCGAGTACGTTGCCCTTGAGCTATCCTCCCAAGGCGAAACGCACACCCTTCTACTCCTGCAGCTGACTCCCACCCTGACGCAACCCTCTCCAACTTTAACCTTTCTATTTCCAACACTCTTGATATTCTTGCCCCTGTCATGACGGTACAACTGAAGGCTACCAAAAAGTGCAACTCTTGGTACGACTCCGAACTGGCTGCCCTTAAACGCAAGTGAGGGCAGGCGAACGAAAATGGGATTCCTCGGGCGCACCCTTTGACAAACTGGCCTGCCGTCTCCTTCAAAAGCAGTATAGCCTCTCCATCCGCACCAAGAAAAGAGTTTTTATTCAAGGCTGCATCCAATAACACAGCCACACTGCTTTAAGTCTGCAAGGAACTAGCCAATCCTGCCGCAGCCTCCTCCACCATTGCACCCACCCAGGCCCTTTGCTCGGCACTGGCTGCACACTTTACCCCAAAAACACAGGATATTCTATCCTCTCTCTCTTCCTCATAACCTCATGAACCAACATCTCTTACCTTCCTTGGCCACCCCACCCCTCCCGTTCTCTCTTCTCTCTTCCCTGTCAATGACAATCTCCTCCAAACAAGTGGACCCCTGTCCCTTCAAAACCATCAAGGACAACATTGACTCTCTCGCTTCAGCCTTGGCCGACCTCTGCAACCTCTTCTTTGCACTGGAGTTTTCCCCACTGCTCTCAATCACTCCTTTGTGCACCCTCTCCTCAAAGAACCTTCTCTATCACTCGTTTCCTGAGTAAACTCCTGTAGAGGTTGGCTATTTCTCAGCTTACCCGCCACACCAAATATGCTGGTTGCTTCCATGACCACCAGTCTGGCTTTAGAGCATCCAGAGGCCCGGAAGCTGCTCTTCTGAACACCCGTGAAGATCTGCTCTCAAATATGGATTCCTGTAACGCTCACCTGGCTCCCACGGAGGCGCTGGTCTGGTCTGGGTTGCTGTGGCCTCTTCAAGCGTGATGCGCAGAATTCGGACCACCGATTGAACAGGACCCCCAAATCTTGCTTGTCTGGCCCGTAGGAATATCCTTCTGCAGATGAGAAAGGGGATTAACTGTCTGCTGAATAATGTGCTTGCTCCCCCCTTTCCCCCTTCGTTCTCCTCTGACTTCCTCCAAAACCCCCGGTTTAAGCTCACCTTATGGTTTGGAAGGATGAAACTCTCCATCCTGCTTCTGGTGCAGGGGCGCGCGTTCGTCCAGTTACTTCACTGGTTTTCAGAATGGCGCTGGCAAATCCACTTGACTTTACTGAGCGATACGCCGTAAGTATGAAGATGCAAAAGTTCAAGTGTGAGCCTCCTTTTATGTTGTCTTTTTCTGTCCTTTATTTCAGGTGCAGAACAAAGGCGATGCGTTGAGGGTTTAAATTGCCGGGGTAAAATCAGGTGAGTCAGTGATGAGGGCGACCCCTCTAAATGTCTTTATAATTTCCCAGTAATGTCTTTTGTCCTTTCCCCATAGGGGCCGGGGTGCGGTACCTGCCAGAGATGAGGCGCCGACCCGAGATGTGGAATGGCTCACCAAGAATAGCCGGTAAGTAATATGGCTGAAAATCCGGCTTTCCTCTTGTGTTCCCTTGCTCACCTTTTGTCTCTTCTTCTCTCCCTTAGGTGCGGTGCAGAGATGTGGCGACCGGCACTGAGGACCGCGATGGATCCGGGCGGCGTCTCGGGAACAGGTGAGTTAAGCGCGGCGCTGCAGCGAGCAACGCAGTGCTTTTAAATGGAAGTCTTCCTTCAGGAATGCTGGCGTGAAGATTCCGGATGCAGGTAAGAAGGTTGAAATAGTTCTTGGTTTTCACCTTTCTCTTCTCTTATTCCCTTACAGGTGTTCCAGGTTCGAGACGGGCGTGGCTGGAGTCCAGGTGCAAACAACGCGAAGCACGTGTGGCTGTCCCGGTGTGGCTTAAATAGCCTTGGAAGAAGTTCCAGGTGAGTATTCTTCCAGAGCCCCACCCAAGTAACAAAATAGTTCCTTCAGAAAAATAGTCCCTCCTAAGCCTCATTTGGCTTGGTTCTTCATGCAGCATGGTCTGCATCAGGTGAGTGTGCAGCATGGTCTGCTTCAGGTAAGTGCACCAAACACTTCCCTTTATGAGCCTAGCGCCTATGGCGCCAGGACTGATGTCCAACATGAGCCTGGCGCCAACGGTGCCAGGACAGAGTCCAAAGAGCCCCTATAAAGGGCCGCTGGGCTTTTACCCGGGGGCGTGATGCCTGCTCCCGGGGGTGCAGGGCCTGGCCTGGTGCTCCGGGGGTAGGCATCATGACAATTCTAACCCTCCCTCTGTCCTCATTCTACTCGATCTCTCCTCTGCCTTTGATATGGTAAACAACAACAGCCTGATCGTACGTCTCCATGATACCTGGGCATCACTGATCAGGCCCTGGCATGGCTTAGCTCCTTTCTCTCGGACCGCCCATCCCAGGTGGAATTGGGGTCCTTTCTCTCCGCCATCACTTTTTCTACATGCAGTGTCCCCCAAGGATCTAACCTATCCCCCTGGTTTTGCAATGGCTACATGGCCCCCTACGCCCGTAGGATAGCCACCTTCACCTTCCAATTTCAGTGTTATGCAGATGACACATAGCTCTCCTTCAGGCTACCCTTGGCCTCTTCCTCACTCATACCCGACTGTGTGTCCGCAATTCAGTCGTGGTGTGCTGCAAACAACCTCTGCCTCAATGCCAGTAAGACACATTGTCCTCATTGGGACCCCTTCTCCCGCCTTCCCTCTCTCTGGCAGGCCTCCCTTGACCCTGCGCTTCCACCTACCAATGAGGCCAAATGTCTGGGGGTCATCTTCGACTCCACTCTATCCTTCTCGTCTCATCCCAGCCATCTCTATAAAAAGTCCCACTACCACCTGCACCTTCTCGGAGGTATTCCACCTTTTCTCACTTTTCCCCCAGAGGCTCATCATCTCCAGAGTCCTGGTCCTCTATAGGCTGGACTACTGAAACAGATTCTCTCAACCTTCCTTCCTTCCTTCCTTCCTTCTACCCTCTGTCCTCTTCAACTCATCCAGAACAGAACCAAAAGACTTATCCTTGGCCTTAAACCCATGGACCGCATCTCTCTGGCGCTGAAATCCCTTCACTGGCTCCCTGTGGCTGCAAGGATTAAGTTCAAGACCCTTTGCATTGTCCACAAGGCCTTCTGGGACATGGGCCCACTATCTGCATCGCTCTCTTCCTAAATACTCTTGTTCCCGAGCCTTCCGCTCGTCTTTCTCCAACTATCTGCGGGTGAGCCACTTCTCCAAGCAGAGACTTGGGTGGAGATCTTTACCCACTGCAGGTGCCTCCCTCTAGAACAGCCTCCATTGCTCTCTCTGCCTTAAGTCGGAACTCCTTAGTTATGGAAACTCCTCAAGACTTTCCTCTTCGCCTCCTCCTTCCCTCTCCCCTGCTAACCACCTCTTTCTGCTCTCTCTACTCTACTTATGCTCAGTTTCGCTGACTGGTTGCCTGGTGTACACCTACAGAGCCTCACAAGTCCCAGGCTTTCCTCGCCAGTCTCCTGCAGTTGCCTCCTGGCCTTGCACTTGCTGTAGCACTGTTGCACTTTGGTTACGACCCATGAGAATGGTATCTCTCTCTGCACTTAATCCATGTTCTGACAGGACCGGGCGCACTTGGTCCCCATTGCCCCCCCCCCCCCATGCACTTCTTGTTTTGTGCCACTGCATGATCTGAATGTACCACGCCTAGTAAGATCGTTTGTCTTGTCTTCCTTATGTCTTCCCCTCCTATGCATGGTTGTGCTTTCAAACACTTGTGTATAAGCGCATAATAAATAATCAATATCAGTTGGTTAACTTTATCGATGGGTTTGAACAACAGATCTTACTCCGACCCCTCCTCCCCACCCTTGGTATTGCACCCTCAGCCTTCCTTTTTCCCATCTTGACGTAAACAACTCTTAATGCCAATTCTTAAAACAGTTAAAAGGAGAACTTTTAAAAAGTGATGTTGGTAAAAATACAAATACGCAATATACAGTGCACAGTTACACAAAACACAACTTCCCACTCAGGCCGTCTTCTCACATTTTCTGTGTTATCGTCAGCAAGCCCTGTAACAGAGCGAGGCACGCCCAACGGCGAAAGGGGCTGCCTTAGTCCACCTCCCCTTCCTCACTCCTGCCACTAAAAGGTTACTGGGATGCGGGGGGTAAGAAGTGGTGGCAGTCACAATCTTTGCTGGAGAAAAACACCCCTATGGTTTCTTAATAGAAGTCCCAGCAGTACGTTCATAGGGAAATATGCAGGCGGTCACTGTCCGAAACGCAGGACACGCTTAGTGCAAATAGGCTATAGTACAAGTAAGGAAAGAACACAGGGCTGCAGGTTTTAAAGCAGTCCGGACATGTGCCTGCTGCAAATGCGTTTGAGAAGGATCCCAGAAGTCAACCTTTCAAAAACGGTGCCTATGGTTGCTGTAGAAACGAGTTGCAATGAATCGATTATGATACATTTGTGGGCACTTACAACTGGGGAATCTTTTGTTGTTTGTCCCTCGAAATGTCAACAAGTTGGGGCGAATGGCAGGTGCACAGATAAATGGGTTGGTGAGCTTTAAGGTTCCCAGCTCAGCCTGCTTGCCAGAGGGCTTTGATGTCTCAACTTTTACCTACTTGGATTACCCCAAGGATACACTTGCTCAGGAGCAAAGAATGCCTGATGGCTTAAGGAGTATCCAGAGTCCCTCCCACCCCCCTCCGCTACCCTGCGCTGCTAGATGATGTATTTGGCTAGTTACCTTACACATAAGGGATAAACACTCAATAGGCATCCAGGGACGAATGAGTAGTAAACCCAACATGCAAAGGGGAGTTCCGCGAATGAACCACTTAAACAACTGATTCAGTAGCCTAGTTTTTACATCAACTTGGCCATATTCAATGGGTTTCTAATTTACCTCAATTAACAGCACACCCAAGGTAGTGTTTTTGTTACATGAAATTATTCATACTTTATTGCGTAGGGCATGGGTCCTACAACAACATAAAAAATGCGGATTATACCTGTTTATAATTATATTTATTTATTTCCATTTATAAAGCGCACAACGGCCCTTAGGCAACGTGGCGCTGTTACAAGAATATTTGCTTAGGTGCTGGTTACATAGGAGAAAGTCTTGGTGTTAAGTTACAGTGTAGTTGTTACATACATGCAGTTACGTGTTGGGTACATTGTTGGTTGGCATACATGTTATACAGTAAGGCGGTAGTTATACGGTACATAGTAAGGTAAGTAGATAAACAGTAAGGTAAGGTTATAAGGCATAGCAGCTGAGAGAGTATGGTCTACTTAAAAAGAATGGTCTTCAAGGCCTTTCTGAAGGCCATGAGAGAAGATTCTTTCCTAAGTCTAAGCGGGAGTGCATTCGATGATTTAGGTGCGAGCACTTCAAAACTAGAGCCTCCTGCTTTGGCTCTGTTAAAGGCGGGGATTATGAGTTGGTGCGAGTGTAGGTCACGTTTGGGTTTGGTGGAAGGTGCATGGTGTATTCGTTCGGTAAAATAAGGGGGTGCAGCTTGTGATAGGCATTTGTGGGTGATAGTGAGAGCCTTGAAAATAATGCGCTCTTTGATGGGGAGCCAGTGGGCATCTTGTCTAGCCTGAGAGATATGCTCTCTCTTAGGGATACTGAGCGCGGCTCTGAGGGCATTGTTTTGGGATATTTATAGTTTATTAATGTTTTTGGAGGAAGTACATAGGAGGAGGACATTGCAGCAGTCCAATTTTGCCCCTATAGTAGCTTTTGCAATATTGAGGCTGTTTTTGGATGAGAGGTGAGGTTTGATGGCATTGATGATTTTAGTTGAGAATGCTGCTGAGGACGCGATATAGCTAACTTGTCTCTCCATGGAGAGGGTGGAGTCCAGGAAGATGCCTAGAGCTTTTACCACGGTTGAAGCAGGGATTATAGCAGTTTCAATTTGGAAGTTACAGTATTTGGTGTCTATGTTTTTTAAGGTCTCCTTGGGGCCAACTAGTAAGATTTCAGTTTTGTCCCCGTTGAGACAGAGGCCGTTAGCTGCCATCCAAGCCTGGATGATAGCGTAGATATGCTGTAGGGTTTTCAAGTCTTGTTCATAGTCACCGGTAAGAGGGAGAAGAATTTGTGTATCGTCAGCATAATTGGTGAAAGTTATGTCGAATTCTTCTAGGTCCTTGAATAGTGGTAGAGTGAAGAGGTTGTAGAGTGTAGGAGAGGTGCACGAGCCTTGTGGCACTCCAGAATAGGGGATGGGTTGGCTGAGGCCTATTAAACAAGACATATACAGATTAAACAAGACATATATGAATATATAAAACAATATAGAAAATGAATACATTCACTATTAATACCTATGTCACCCCTCATAAATTTCACATTTAGCAATGAATCATTCACAGTTATATCTTTTTCAAATTTTTTGAGCGAAATATACGAGACAAAAATAGAGAGGGAGGACAAATCCACAATCTGGTAAATAAGTGAAGATATCAAATTAGTAAACTCTTCTATCAGTGACACAATGAAACAATTCAATTTGAGGAAGCACAGTCAAGGACTATCTTACTGGCTCTATCCGTCTAATATGTATCATATTGCAGGTACTTTTACAACGCGGGTCATTGCCATATTTCTCATTTTGTATTTTAGGCGCTCAGCATTCAGGATAGCAGCCTGAATGAAATTGATGTGTGAAGATTTGGAACACATCCTTTCTCAACCTTTCTCGGGGACGACACAGTTCTCATCCACTTCATACTCAAGGTATTCCCATTAGGCAATATGGATGTAATTCATTTTGTAAGCACACTTTACATTGGATTACTCCACTCTTGGGACTGGTAATGAGCACCCCCGTTGCGCACTGGCCACGTTGGTGGCCCCCAGAATCAGGGTAAATTAGATTAACAGTCTCTATGATCTTATAAACTGGACAAAAAGAATGTTTGTTTGACTTTTGCTTATTTATTCATCTATGCTATGTAAGATTTTAACATACTTGGACAAAATGATTATATGTACATGAATTCAACGTGATTAGTTGAAAGGACTGAAACATTCTCCATTCATTTATTTTTCACAGTTATAACCTGCTTGGCTCAAGAAGAAGGGATAGTCTTCCCGAAATGCGTCAGCCATTACTCAATTGTATACATGGACTACCATTGCCTATCATTTTGTTGACAGCTATCTTGTCTCTTTCGGTTCAAAATCTATTAGTGAACTTATTTTTTACTACAAATTAACACCTGTTTGGTTTTTTTCTTACAAAACATATAAGTGATTATTCTCATTATTAATGTAATTCAAATACAATGGAATGTTTTGGCTGAATAAACTTGACATTGATGAACCATCAGTTGATGGATTTTGGAAAGAGTGCAGGGGACGGGAGGGCTCCTAGTTTCTCTTTTTACTTACACGCTATAGTGATTCTGTGCCAGGATCACTTTTCCTCCCCCGCACCTAGAAAGAATATCTAAATTATTATACATTTAGTAAAGTTACTTTACAATTGAAACACTTGGTAGTGCACCTACTTATCCCTCCCTATCTGTCTAATAAATCACAGCCATCTTCAATTACACAGTGCCACTTAGTCTGAATAGTAAAAACCATTGTTCAAGACCGAAAACACAACCCAGGTCTAATTTGATATCTTTTTTACAAGAACTTGGCTATGTTGGTCAGGTCTAGCATGGCGACATCTTTATTTTAGTGATTAAATGAAGGTGCTCCTTCCTCTACGATACGTTTGACCTGCGGTCGCGTCCCCTTGGGCAGTGGTTTAGCCAAGTGAAGACCACATAAGACAATGTTTAAAGAAGTAGATCCCAAGTTGAGACTGCGCCCAGTTTTTTTACAACATATAGTTTATTACATAGATGCCCTTTGTGATGACACGTGTTTTGGTCCCTTTTTTGGACCTTTTTCAAATCAGGGCTGATTTTATATATAAATCAAAATACGATCCCAAAATCATCAGATATTGTCCAAATAATACAAAAGTAAAATTTAAACAAAGAAAAAAATGTTCATTCACATGTGCAACCAATTGTGTCAGTAATGTAATATGCAAATTCTATCACACCATAGTAAATAGTAGTTAAATCACACAAACCAAAATGCCAGACAAAAAATGGAATGGGGGATAGGGAGGGATGTTGGGGGTCACGGGATAAACCAACACATTTACTTGTTAGTCACTACTACATGTATTATTGTATCGATAATCAAAGACATTTGAATTAAAGTTGGTCTGTTTTACCTTATTTTCATCTACTGCCACTTAGTGGGTTAAAGCACATAGTATTCTCTCTCCGAGTCTCGGGTTAGATCCCTTAAAAAATGTAAATCAGACAAAATTGTCACCTCTGATTGTGTGTACAAGATCACCATAAGTGTCGCCTAATATTGCGGGATATTCAGTTTGCAAGTCTTATTGTTAACATTGTTTCTTTTAAGCCCTTGAGCGTTGATATTGTGAAAATCATTTCTTGGGTATCCATTACTTAATGCGCTGTATTAGTAAAAATATACGTATTTATTAAGTTTCATACATGCATTATTAAAATGTATCTTCTGAAAAGGTAATGCCCTTTTATTGCCTTTCGATTCGTTATCTACTTTCAATAAATGCTCATTGAGGTTTTCATATTGGTATATACTGCCTGCGCAATACCGCTTCTGTACAAGTTCTAAAAAGGGAAACCCGTGCGCGCGTTAACTGGCCGCGGACGGCCAGACAGTGATAATGCTTCCGAGCGTTTAATTCTTTTGCCCGGAGTTGCGACAGGCATTTCTAACAAACGCAGCATGTGCTGCACTCGCAGGACGGTCTCTTACCTCACTGCATTCTTCTTGCGTCAGATCGCGTACTGCTGATTCTCCTGAGGGGGTAACACTCGGCGCCTAGTCCCTCATTATTGTGTTCGTGTTGCCATGGAAACGTATCCTAGTCCGTTTTCTATTTGAATGACAATTCTTCTATATTTTTGTGGCGGCCATTTTAGGCTAGTATTTTTAGCCTTGCACTAATGTATTTCAGACTTATTAGGGACTCAAATTCTTTCACTGTCACTTTCAATGTGGTTATATAAATTACTCGGAATTCCTATACCGAATACTACAATGTTTAAAAATAAATTTAAACAATATTGTACAGTAAACGTTATTTACAGTTGACGTATTTTCACAATTCTCGTATTTGTTGCATGCATCATAATATTGAGTACTAGTCTAATTTAATAGATCAATAATTAGACAATACTGTCTAATGTTATTATACCATGTCACTTATTGAAAGTGTCAGTATGAGCATTAAAATTCACATATACAGATACAATTGACGTATTTTCACAATTCTCGTATTTGTTGTATTCATCATAATAGTGAGCACTAGTCTCATTTAATAATTAGACAGTTCTGTCTAATGTTATTATACCCTGTCACTTACTGAAAGTGCCAATATGAGCATTACAATTCTCATATACAGATACAGTATTATGATGGGGTCCTGTAACCAGTCCAGAAAGAAAATTACAGATGCATCCATTCCAATATATTCATAGCAGTTCATTTAAACAAATTCAGTAATGAGATAGAAGTGGGTCCTCTAAAGAAAGGACACCATTTCATTTTCCGTGTTCAATCCAAAAACTGTAGAGTTCAATTTGAAAATTATTCTCGCTTCTGCTTGTCTCAGTTTCTTTTTTATGTTTCTTTGTTTCCTCCTCTTCTGCCTAGTGTGATCTTCTCTAGGCCAATAAATCGTAATTCAGCTTTACTAGCCATCTGGTGTTTTTCCTGCCAATGACAGGCCAGTGGTAGTCTCGGATCTTGGCTGCCAATTTTGGCTAGATATTCTCTGACCCGTATCCTTAGTTCTCTGATTGTGCTGCCAATGTAGACCAAATTACAAACACATATGATTCCATATACTACGTAGTTTGACCTGTAATTTATTGGTTGTAGAATCTTCAGTGTTTTGTTATTGGTGCCAGTAAATGTGTCCGTTTTGCTGTGTGCAAATGTGCACATTGTGCACGTACCACACTCTCTAAAACCATTTGTAGACGTTTGTAGCCAGTTTGTTGATTCTTCCCCAGGCAGATCTGGCAAGTTGGATGGGCTCAATTTGATCTTTATGGTTTGTGCCTTTTTGTATATGATCCTTGGTCCATCATCCACATTGTTCGCGATATTCTCATCCAGTTTGAGAAGGTACCAATGTTTCGCTAGTATTCTATACAGATTCCTGTGATCACTAGTATATTTAGTTATGAAACCAATTGTTGGCTGTTCACTCGCTTTAGTCTTTGGTGTTAATGTATAGTC
Organism: Ambystoma mexicanum; assembly: GCF_040938575.1. Lineage (NCBI taxonomy): Eukaryota > Metazoa > Chordata > Amphibia > Caudata > Ambystomatidae > Ambystoma > Ambystoma mexicanum. Next base: position 1,492,623,390 of record NC_090929.1, on the reverse strand, counting down.
TTGAGTTAGTATTGTGCTTTTTTCTAGTGCTTTTTTGACACATTGTTCTGTATAGCCTCTCGCCAAAAACCTTGATGTTAATAGAGCACATTCCTTCTCGAAGTGTTCCATTGTTTGGCAGTTTCTCCTGGCCCTTATGAATTCACCTGTTGGTATATTCAAAATGGTTGGTCTATAGTGGAAGCTTCCTGCATGGAGAGTTGAGTTAACTTCTGTGGGCTTCCGATATGTACGGGTCTGGATATGATTGTGGTCAATGTATATTGTGAGATCCAGAAAAGCTATGCTCGTCTCATTGCAGTTGCCCGTAAATTGTATTCCCATTTCATTTTGGTTGATCCTGTCTTTAACCAACATAGCCAAGTTCTTGTAAAACTGCACTACAGGGTTTTGGTCTACGGCAGACATAAAACAGCGCAACATGGCTGAATATCTTAAGAACAGGCGGGAGGAAACTGCCAATCTTTTCACACCAAAGGGGAACATGAAGCATGCCTTCTTCAACCCCATTCAGAAACAAGATGATTTGAGAGCATTATTCTATAAAATGGAGAGACTGTCAAAAAAGGAAATAGACAAATACTGGGAAATAGTATCCTTGGAAAATTATCTTAAAAACGAATTCCCAGAGGCTTGAGGATTTTGATTTTCCCGAACTTTAGCAACGATTTGGATGACTTAGCAGACTTGTGGGAGAAGAATCTTAACGGAAGCTCGAACAAAATGGTGGAACTCCTGATCGAACATGCAACACAGGAGCACAAAAGAACAATTCTCTCTTGACTCCCAACATCCCTCCCTATCCCCCATTCCACTGTTTGTCTGGCATTTTGGTTTGTGTGAGTTAACTACTATTTACTATGGTCTGACTGAATTTTCATATTACATTACTGACACAATTGGTTGCGCATGTGAATGAACATTTTTTTCTTTGTTTAAATTTAACTTTTGTATTATTTGGACAATATCTGAATAATTTTGGGATTGTTTTTTGATTTATATATAAAATCAGCCCTGTTTGAAAAAGGTCCAAAAAAGGGACCGAAACACATGTCATCACAAAGGGCATCTATGTAATAAACTATATGTTATAAACAACTGGGCACAGTCTCAACTCGGGATCTACTTCTTTAATTTGATATCTTCACTTATTTACCAGCCTCAATTAAAGCTTCCCAGTTACAGTTCTCTAATTAGTTAATTCATCTTTTGTAAAGCGCTAGGTACCAGAGACCAGTCTCTTAGGGACCAGGATTCGAACCTATGTTGCCTCTCTTCTAAGACAAACGTGTTTGCCCCAGAGCTACACTCCCGCCCCATCCATTTTCCAGGTTTTCATCCATTTGTATTATAGTCCCACATTTCTCATCTCTTAATTCCTCTCTTACGTAGATTTGAAGGCTACCAAGAGTGCCCCCATACCACTCAAACCACATACCTTTAAATCAAAGCATTAGGTTTAATCTGTGAAAATGTTTTTGTTTTAAATGTTTGTAGGACTTCCATAATCTCTGAATAAATACTATTAACATTAAAATTGTCAGAATTATTTTCATGTTAAAAATTTCGAAAGCTGGTAATGTTCAATAAATAACAGGGAGAATTTCTTCAGTCTATGTAACCATTAACTTTCATGCCTAAATTCCTTTTGATGGACTGTCCCTGGGGCAACACACATTGCATTCTTTTTTTAATACGTAATAAGACAGCGAAGAAGCATTAGCTTTATGGAGCTTTTGTTAATTAATCGTGGTGCTGAGGCAGTCACTTTCTCTATATTCCACAGAATATCTTCCTCTTACAGGTCACCCACCAACACTTGTAGCAGTTCGAGCTATACATTAAAGCCAGCCAATACATTCTTCGTACTGCTCTTGTATGTATTTAAAAAAAGTAATATTTGAGCCAATCAAATAATTTCAACATTCAACTGAACTCTGCCTCATCTATGTATTTAACAAATTCATTAGCACATTGCTAGTTAAAATGAACTCCAATATTTAAATGTCTGGGGTTCCTGATTCCAATATCTGTACCTTTACATTCGGTTTTACCTTTGTCCATGTAACCAATCCTCAACTTGCCCTTGTTCTCCCTTTGTTGCAGGAGTAAAAACAAAATGCATGAAACCATGTATAAAGGCCCAATTGACCAAGATTCCTGAAAGCAAACAATGTCATGTGAGCCCACATATTGCTTCCAGTCTATATCTTTTCATTTCCTGGATAAACTGGCTATATTCAAACTTATTGTTTCCTGAAACTATCATTTTACCTTCTGTAGGGTGAACGAAGCATGGCACTTTCTCTAGACTATCAGGGAGTGTGATTGACTTCAGGACTTTGATGTTACTGGGTCCCTTATCCCATGAGGTACGAGACTAAGTATCTCTTGGTATGTAGCTGCATATGGCCAAGTCCCTCGTTTCCCAAACCGCTGCTGGGCTTCTTATATTCAACTAAATTCAATTACCATGAGATTTGGCACCAAGTTTACATTTTGTAATATTACTTTATTATATCTTTATCTTGATCATCAAGTCTCTCAATATAACAAATGCCCTCTCTAATATTTAAAACCCACGCCTTCAAAGTGGATGACCTGGTTTGTGATGGGCAATTTGTTCTCCATGGACCCTTTTTGCATACACGTAAATGTAGCGACGGGGGGGCACCCCTCGCCCATCTGTCAAACACACCATACTCCTCAGCAGGGGACAAGGGTATGCTCTGTCGGGAAACAGGGCATCCAAGGCACTGAAAGCGGTACCCTTAAAGTATTGGGCACATCAAAGCACCGGAAGAGCAACACAGCGTGGGGGGGGGGGGGAGAGGAAGGGGCACATTTAGTAGTTGTTGTTGAGGTTTAAATTGAAATTACAATTACAATCCGATGACAGGCATCAATCCGCAACACTGATGTCATTACAATATTGGGCAGCGCAGCATTTTGGCCCGCATTTGGGCTCTTGTTTATCTACATGTAACTGCTTATACATTGTATCTAATTCCAAAATGACAACAAACAGAGGCCCCTTTTTGCAATTTAGAAAATCCCATACATAAAAACTGCATTTTTGTGGTCACTGAAGCTCCATTTCTGAGACCCTTATAAAGGAGTTTTAGTCATGCCAGATCTGCCATTTGATGGATTCACAAGTTTTAGGAAACTATTACTAGGCAGTCTATCCCTGTACAAATTGAATGCAGGCACTGATGATGCTCCATTACATTCAGCATTGCCATAAGGGGTACCGAATACAAAAGGCCATTTCTTTTCCTGTGTCCTCACTTCCTGTTGCATCATTAGTTATTCCAGACATCAATTTTGGGTCTTGGCTTGCCAATTATGCATGGATCGGTGCAGCTCTTCCAAGGTTAGCTTCAGTATGGCACCTTGCCGTAGATGCCTTTAGCAGTTCTACAAGCTTTAGTGTCTTGAGAAGCAATGATTTCACTTCTAGGGCTTCTTCAAATAAGGGTGCTAACCAATTTTGTTGACATTCAGAAGTACATGTAAACGTATATATATATTTCCTTCCCAAGTTTGGTATTGCAGCGTGGATATCAATCACAATAGTGTCATCCCTGACATTTTGATTAGCACTCTCATTTGAGTATGTCAACAAGATATTAGTTACCTTTATTACAAGCCTGCAGAGTCTTTATCATCAGCTGTACACATCTGTCCATTTCTCACCCAACAGATCAGGTCGAACTGCATCATCCAATGTCAAGGTTCAGCCTCGCAATTTGCAACAAGGGCATATTTATTTCAACATGGTATTGTGGCAACTCTTACACTCATCCCGGATTCCACCACTGAATCTTCCAATCACAAATCAGGCTACCAGTTAGTATAATGTACACCTTCGCTGCTGTTGCTCAGTCATCACTGAGGCATTCCCCTTGCCATAGCTGTTGCATTGAAGTTTTTCTTAGTAACTGAGTTGCACTGAACTGGATGAGTTTTTAGGATCAATAACTACATCCTGAACATGTGCACTAGTGAATTGCCACCCACCGCCTTTGCACAAGTCTCCCCAACATTAACTTTGCCTTCTTGAATGGCCGCTGTCTGGGAAAATTTGACTACCTTTTTGCTATTAGCAATTATACATCTCATAGGACTATCTTATTGGGAGTGTTCTTTCTCACGTCATCTTGATCGATCATGATAGAGTTGTAAGGGGTGCCTGTGCCAACACAGTTTGCACCTTTATTCCTTGATCATTTACCAAATTTTGCAATTTGGTAGAAAGGACTCAATCGCATGAATTCAAATACTGGCTTCAATGATGGGGGGCCACCACAGTTTGAAACAGATTTGTTATGGCTTTTAGAAGCTGAGGGGGATTTGCTCATTATGGTGTTAAATACGTTTTATTTAATGATGAACCAGTTAGCATCACAGAATGGCTAAAGGTAAAGTTCTCGTTCACGCTATCCCACCCCTCGCATGCATTAGCAGGAAAATCTGGATAGAATGTACAACAGTAAAACAATGTTTGTACAGTTCCATGTTGGGCAGTCATTTTCTCTCTCCCTTGCCTATACTCGGTTCACCAGCAGCAACTGCACCTGGGTTACTTTATGTCCTCCAGGATATGTTAATGTGTAACTAGCAACCTCGAAGGGAGAGGATGTACCTACTAATTAAAGTAATTCTGGATGATAGTATGGCTTCCCAACAACACCCAGTATCTGGAACCCTCAATCAATTAGAATCTTACTTTTGTGGTCTTCCTGCAACAACTGCACTTGGGTGTATTATCTAACTGATGACTGGCTAAAGAAAACCAAGAAACCTAATAAGGAAGGTTAATGCCAATTATTTCTGGTGGCAGAGTAGATTACAGAGTTACCACAATTGCCTACACTATATCCTATGGCTGATTCACAGAGAATCTGAATGTTTAGGCTCTCAATTCTCTGTTTAAACATAAGGTTCTCCTGGAGCAGTTAGACTGGAACACAGGTACTGCAATGCTCCAGGCGAGCCACCTCTGCCCACAGGATGAATTTAGGCGAAGAGTTTGCAAAACTGTTTTTTTCTTCAAAAGGAGAGAAAAAATGAGGGACTGCCATCTTGATTGCTAAAGCTATTCCCCTCTGTGCAGCACACATTATTTACAGACCCAAATGGGGATATCTTTTGGTATGGGTCATTCAGTAACCCTGGTGTTGTCTACTAACCCAATTCAAAGCAAGAGATATTTTTCTGGATGTTATTTCTATTGTCACTGCTTTTATTGTGGGACAGGTAATCATAGAGGGAGATTTTAATCTGGTACTAGAACCAACCAACCAACAAAAGGAACAAGTTACTTACCTGTAACTGTTGTTCTCCAGCATGGGTCTGGCATGGATTCACATGCTCATGAATATTCCCCGTCGTCAGGCCGGGAATCCTCGGTATAGAAAAAAATCAGTATCAGTTTCGTTTCGGATCTGTCTTTCTTAGTAGTAACCAATCACTGGTCTCTGGGTCATACTGCCCCCAGCCAATGACTGCCCTCTCCCTAAGCCCCGCCTCTGGCAGCCACCCTCAGATTTGGTAGCACGTAAAGTGGCAGTATGACCAAGTGAAGAGCCGCAGAGGGGTAGGCGGGAGGGTTCGCATGTGAATCCATGCCAGACCCATGCTGGAGAACAACAGTTACAGGTAAGTAAACTTCCGAAAACTCTTTGTGCGGTCCACGTAGAACTTCAGCGCTCTAGCTACGTCCAGCGAGAGGAGATGGGAAGAAAACTGGCAACACCAAGGGTTCGTTGAGGTGGAAGTCCGACGGCACCTTGGGCATGAAGGAGGGGTGCGTCCTCAGCACCACCCTCGTGTCGTGAAACGTCAAGTATGGCGGCTTGCAAGATAGGGCCTGGATCTCTCCCACTCGTCGTGCGGAGGTGATGGCCACGAGAAACGCTGTCTTCCACGACAGAAACTTCAACGGTGCCGAATGCATAGGCTCAAATGGGGCCCCCATGAGCCTGGTCAGCACCACGTTGAGCTCCCACGCCGGGGCAGGGGCCTTCACCGGTGGGAATGATCGGAACAATCCTTTCATAAGTTCCTTCACCAGTCGATGAGATCACAAGGACGCCTGTCCCGTAGATCTGGTGTATCGTGAGATGGCGGCCAGATGTATCTTGATGGAAGCGTGAGCTAGTCCAGCCTTGGCCAATGACAGTAGGTACGGCAATACTTGAGGGGCCGTAATCCGCAGAGGGTTAATCTTCTGTGCACGGCACCAGACAGAGAACCTTCAATTTATGTCCGTAGCACTTGAGTTGAAGACGGCCTGGCCTTTGCAAGAACCGCTCTGCAGTCGGCCGGGATGTCGTACCCTCCAAACTCTAGTGCTGCAGGAGCCAGGCCTGCAAGTTCAGCGACTCCGGTTTGTGGTGAAGAATGGCGCCTCCTTCTCTGGAGAGAAGATCTGCGCCCGTCAGCAGCTTGACTGGTATGGACGTGGACAAGTCCTGAAGGTCCGGGAACCAGATCTGTCTCGGCCATGCCGGTGCGACGAGGATCATCCTGCACCGGGACCTCTTGAGCTGGTTGATGAGCCGGAGCAGCAACGGCAGTGGAGGGAATGCATAAAGAAATAGCCCGTCCCAGAGGAACGAGAAAGCATCGCCCATGCTCCTCGGCTGGGGGAACCTGCTGGCGAACCTCCGGCACTTGGAATTCGTCGCAAAGAGATCGATTTGGGGTTCGCCCCATCGTCAGAAGAGTCGATCCACTTGATCCTGGCGTAGTTCCCCACTCGTGGCACGAGTGCAGATCTCTGCTGAGTGAGTCGGCGATCGTGTTTTTTATTCCTGCCAGATGAAGAGGCACCAGAAACATCCCTTGGGTGATGGCCCAATGCCACAGATCCTGGGCTTCCTTGGATACGGCAGGGGATCTGGTTCCGCCCTACTTCCGGATGTAGAACATCGTGGTGGTGTTGTCGGTGAAGATCCTCACCACCTTGCAGTTGAGGGACGGAAAAGACCTGAGGGCCCAGAACACTGCGGGGAGCTCCAGGATGTTGATGTGGAGCGACTTATCCTCCGGGAGCCAAAGGCCTCTCGCGTGAAGATCTCCAGAGTGCGCTCTCCAACCTTCCATGGAGGCATCCGTCGTCACCGTCACCTGGTGAGCTGGGGTCTGAAAGTCCGTGCCCGCCGACAGATGAGAGCGGGTACCCCACCACCGGATCGCCTGATGGAACGTCTCATTGAGAGGGATCCTGTCCTCAAAACTGCCCGTCGAATGGACCCAGCGGGCGTCGAGGAACTCTTCTAAGGGGCGCATCCGAAGCCTGCAAAGGCGCACCAGATAAATGCAGGAGGACATCATCCCAAGGAGGGACTTGATAGATCTTACCCTGGCGATGTCTGTGGCCAGCAGACGCTGCACCTTGCCCAGAATGGTCCTGGTCCTTTCCTCCGACGGCGAGGCCTGCCGTGCCACTGTGTCGAGCTTGGCTCCCAGAAACAGGGCGACTTGCGATGGAACCAGGTGGGATTTTGGAAAGTTGATGGAGAATCCCAGGTCCGTGAGCAGCTGGACGGTCTTCGCAGTGTGCTCCACGGCGAGCTCCCTTGTCCTTGCCTGGATGAGCCAGTCGTCCAGGTAGGGGGAGACGTGGATTCCCTGTAGGTGCAGCCGCGCCGCCACCGGTGCGAGGCACTTGGTGAACGCCCTGGGTGCCGACTTCAATCCGAACGGGGGGGCCTTGAACTGGTAGTGCCGCCCTTGGACCACGAGCCTGAGGAACTTTCGGTGTCTTTTTAGAATGGGGATGTGGAAGTACGCATCCTCCAAGTCCAACAACGACAGGACGTCGCCCTCCTCCAGCTGTCCCAGCACGTGCTGGAGGGTGACCATCCGGAACGTCTGTGCCTTGATGTACTTGTTCAATCGTCGCAGGTCCAGGATGGGGCTTCTTTTTTACAAGGAAGTACCTTGAGTAAACTCCGGAGCCCCGAAGCCTCTTTGGGACGAGCTCGATTGCACCCTTCTTGAGCATCGCCCTTACTTCCAACAGTAGCTGAGGGACGTGATTTTCCTTCCTGGCCACGGGTGGAATGCAAGGGCACTTCTTCTGAAACTCGAGGGCGTGCCCTTGGGCCAGGGCGTCCAGCACCCAACGGTCAGTGGAGATGGACTCCCACACACTGACAAACCTCGCCAGCCGGCCTCCCACCGGGGTGCTTCGGCGGGGGCCAGACCCCACGGTCGGTTCAATCTTGTTTGGAGGCCGCCTTGCCTCCTTGACCTCCCCGTCGATGACGGGCACCACCTGGCTTGCCGCGTTCCCTGTAGGCTTCCTGGGACGAAGATCTTGCTGCTTGGCGGTACATGGAGGAGCCACTGCCGGATCCCTTGGAGGCACCTTGTCTGCCTCCGGAGTTCCGAAAGGACGGCCGTCATCGTTGGAGCACTCCCAGTGCCCGGGCAGTCTCTGTGTCTGTCTTGATGGCCTGAAGGGACTCATCAACCGCCTTCCCAACAGGTTGTTCCCGTCAAAGGGCATGTCCAAAACTTTGGTTTGTATGTCCTGGCGGAAATCCGTCACCTTGAGCCATCCTCGTCGTCTCAGGCAAACACTGTTGCCCAACTGACGGAACAGGGTGTCGGCGATGTCCGTTGCCACCGTGATGGCGTGGTCCAAAGCAATCTCACCTTCCTGTAGGATTTCAAGGGCCTCAGCCCTTTTGGCGTCCGGAAGGAAGTCCAACAGAGGGGCGATTTTGAACCACAACTCCCTGTCGTAGCGTGCTACGATAGCCAGGGCGTTGGCCGCCTTGATAGTCATTGCTGCGGATGAGATGACCCGTCGTCCCATCGTGTCCAGCTTCCTGCCGTCCGGCGGGGAAGTTGATGTCGAGGCCGATGCCCTCCCAGCTTTCTTCTTTGCCGCCGCTGAGATGACCGAATACAGGGTAGGTTGCGCCCGAAGGCACAAGGAGGCAGCATCGGGGACCCGGTACTACTTCTCGTACCGGTCCCTCTTTGCCAGCGCCGTGGCAGGGTTCTTGAGGAGGGCGAGCCCCTCATCCCAGATGTCATCAAGAAGTGGTACGGCGAGGACTGTCTTCCTTTTAGACTCGCGCCGTTGGTAAAGGAACCCTTCCTCCTTCTCTTCTGGGCAGAGCTGGAAGAGCTCGGATGCCCTGGAAATCATGGCATGAAAGGATCCAATCTCGTCGGGCGGGGACGCCCGAGCAGGGGGCGACGGGGGACACGTCCCGTCGTCGCCTCTGTCGTCATCTGTACCTGTCGTAGCCGTGTCTGTGCCTGTATCATCCCCGTGGGTAGTAGACCGGGGGGAAGGCAGAGCAGGCCGCAGAGGTGGGAGAGGTGGCGTAGGATGCGTCCTCCTCCTCTTATGCGGTGGACTTTCCGAAGGTCCCGGCTCCGGTTCCCCCGTCGGGTCTGGCTCAGGTACCTCCGTTGGGGGGAGGGGCAACCTCGTCCTTATCTCCGAGCATAAGGACTGAATCGCTGACAAAATGGCCGCCGAAGTGTCCTGCGGCTCCGGAAACGATGGGCGCGAGGGCTCTTGAGGAACCTTGTCGGCGACACCGTCGCTCTCGTCATCGCCCTCGTCGGGATCCCTCCCGATGGGCTGAGCCTCTTCCACGACTTCGATGAGCTCTTCTTCAGAGGTCATGTCCGTATCCACGATGGCCACCTGCCCCTCCTCCACCTTTTCCAACGAGGACTTTGTGGTGGGCTTGAAAGACGACTCCCTCCGCGGTGGCAGGGAGACTCTGGGTCCTGAGGTCACCTCCACTGGCGTAGCCTCCACAGGCTGAGCCAGGGCCGCTGTGATATCCTCAATCGAGGTCTTAGCAGGGTGAATTAAGGCCATCGTCACCTTCTGTACGCCTGGGGCCTTCACCTTGGGGGGAGGGTCCGAGCCTCACTCCCCCTCTGCCGGAATCTTTGAGATCGACCGGGGCCTCTCTAGAAGCTTTGCCGGGTTCTCAGACTTCCTCTTACCCGACCCAGAGCGTTGGCTCGTGGTTGATGGCACTGGGGAGGATGTGCCCTGCCTGGCAGCCAAGGAGCCTGACCGTTCGGCGCTCCCGGTGCCCGCGGACTCGCGTTGCTTGGCCTTTTGTTGGGCCCCCGTCGCCGCGGCGCCCTCACAGGATTTAGAAGACCGCTCAGACTTATTTTTCTTCTTTTCGCCTGACGGGCTCTTCCCTTCCAGCCAGTTGGCGAGACGGAGGTGGCGATCCTTCATGGCCCGCTCCGACATGTTCCCACAAAACACACAGTTCCTTCTCCCTGTGTGTCTTGTCCTCATGGAGACAGTAGAGGCATAACGAATGCTCGTCCTCCTTGAAAACATTCTGAAGCTGCCATCCAGGGCAGGTCCTGAACAGCTTCCCGGGCGTCTAGCTTCCTTTCTCCTGGGCCATGTCTGGGGTAGTCCTCAGAACTTCTGGAATCCTCCAAAAGCGTAACTCAACAAAATCGTCACCCTTGAGGGGCGTAGAAAACTCAGAAACGGATCCCCGTTGATCGGATGTAGAAACGGTGGAGCTTGAGGCTCTATTTAACCGAAAAATGAGAACAATCTCCTGAAAAAAGTGCAAAAACGCAGCAAAAGCTCGAGAGCTACAGCACGAGGACTCCCAACACTTGAACGTGCGGTAAAAATCTGAGGATGGCTGCCAGAGGCGGGGCTTAGGGAGAGGGCAGTCATTGGCTTGGGGCAGTATGACCCAGAGACCAGTGATTGGTTACCACTAAGAAAGACAGATCAGAAACGAAACAGATTTTTTTCAATACCGAGGATTCCCCGCCTGACGACGGGGAATATTCATGAGCATGTGAATCCATGCCAGACCCCATGCTGGAGAACCACATCTCCCTCTGCCAATGATTTCTGAAACTTTATTGCAGTCATTAGCTTTCCGAGGGCCCTAGGTGTGATTGCAACGAAGAGGCAACTCACCTAGGGGAAAGGACTACATTTATTTTTTTGTAAATTCAGGTTCCTCTCGAATAATCCTGATCCTGGTTCCTACGTCCTGGATCGCCTTCACATGCTGAAATTGTGCTCAGGATTTCTCTGATCACTCATGTCTTGAGTGTTCTATTTACCAGAGTCCCCCATGGAGGTTTACAATCCCATCCATTAGAGACCCAACTGTTTGTACAGATACTTCTCTTTCAATTTTTGACTATTTTCAAGAGAATCTTCACCTTGAGATGAACCAAAGCTTGGTTCAGTATGATATGAAAGTAGTTACAAAGGACGTTTTAACAAAGCTGCTGCCTTTGTTAAATCCAGAGAGCTGATGGGGAATAAGTTAGAAAAAGTCTATGAGGAAGAGCTGAATTATAAAAAGAAGTGGTGTGTGAATTCTCAACAGGAGTTGCTCTTGGCTATATCTAATTTTGAATCCTTAGATGCAGAGAAGATAGCAGCACAGTCTTAAAAGCAAAAGTATTCTACTTCAAAGATAATACATCCGATTGCTTCCGGCCACCGACCCCCAAACTCAAACACATTATTGGTCAAAAGGCCAACTTCCAACATTGGGAACAAAGAAAATATCAATAGGTTATCTCATTTTTAAAACAGTATGGCAGGGGGAAAATAGATCCTGTTATTCAGGAAGATTACATCCACTACATCCTTGCCGAAGATATCCGACTCTGAGCATCAGGTGTTGGAGAAACCAACAGTCATAGCTTTGTTTTGCTCCTCAAAGTCTCCAAATTTCTCCTAAGGGCAATATCAGCACTCCTTGTCTGGTCCTGCTTAGAAGCGTCCAGGGCATAGAAGCACCACGTGGAACCGAGCGTCTGCATCATGCCAACCAGTGCTGATTCGTCTGAATTCAACGTAAAGGTAAGCCCTGCTGGGCTTTGCAAAGATAATGCTATGAGCCCTTTAATCATGGCCGTTGCTTTTCCAATGATTACAATGGCCCAGGGGTGCCTGGCTCCATGCCCGCTGCACCGGGAGCTGATTGGAGGGCTGAATACTTCCAAGACCAATATCAGAACTCCATGTCTGGGCCTGTCCAGCCATGAACGGTGTATGGTGCAATGTTGCTGCTCCTGCCTCACCGTCATTCCCAGCTTCTTCCACACTCCCTGTGAAAAGCAGCCCTTTCGCCACAACACTCGCACCATTGGAGCTGCACCCCCTCCTGCAGGTATCACAAGGTAAGCAATGCGATGCCTTGTCGACGATCCACCCGCCGCCCCCCGCACACCACTCATAATGCCTTCTCCGGCAACTTTGCTCTGGAGTCCCGACTCATACCATTCGTCAACAAGAGAACCTCACCACAGCTGACGAAACACTTAACTGGTGTTATCATTTGCCCATATCCTATATCCAGTCTCTCCGCCTCCCGGCATAACCTCCTGCCACCGCTCTTTATCCCTTGCGGTCCCCGCCTTCTCCCTAATGGCCAAGCGGCATCATGAAATTAATTGCTCACAGCCTACAGCACTCTATCTGCTTGTTTGTGCCCGACCCCGAACCGCTCAACCACACCTGACACTCCCACTCTCTTTCCCCCTCTTCTCATGGAATTCCTCTCCTCTGTCCCCCACTTTCCAAACCAACTCCATGGAGAGTCACTGCATTTGCGTACCACCATTATTAGCTCCAATACCCCCTAATACCAGGGCACTGTATGCCACTGCCTATCGATTACTCAAGACTCCTCCCATTCCCACACCCTTCCTTCCATCCATCTCTTTCCCTTCACAGAGATCCTAAAACAAGCAGCTCTTCTTCTTGCACTCCTAACAGGGCTTCCTCATCCCCCTCACTACTCTCGCCCTTCTGTCATAACTGTAAATCCAGCATACTTACACTTAAGCCTGTAAGGAACGCTCCAGCGTCTACATTGCTGATTCCCACCTTAAGCAGTGCTACGTCCACTACTCTTACAGTCAAAACAGAAAAGCACACTTCACCCGTGATAAATCCAACCACAGTAAGAAATGCTCAAACACTCCAACCCTTTGTTGGCATGAAACGCCTCCAAAGTCTTTGTTGCAGAATTCTCCAAACCCATAAGCCAACACCTGGCTCTTTACATCCCATTCAGGGAGCCGCAAGAAATGTTAACGTTAAAGCATATTCATACTGTGCACTATCACCACCTGAGCGGTTCCTGGGTGCTCTGGTGGCTCTGAAAATCAAGAGGGTAGGGTGTGTTACTGGGACATAGCGGTATAAAGGTATAGCAAGGAAGATTGTGATACACTGTTGGTAGCTTCAGTTCGGTTGACACCGTTCGCTGAGAATAGATGCGGTTTATGGATCGGTACATTCCCATGTGCTGTTGTGCGAGACTATGTGTGGTTTGTTTTGTTGTTGCAATGTAGTGATGTGGGTGTGGATTGCCTCACAAGGACATGGTTGTGTTTGTTTTGTGTTTGCGAGGTGTATGCAGAGAGGAGAGTGGAGGTTTACCAGTTGGGTTAGTAGGTTTTTTTAAACATCAATTTATTTTCTTACCTTGTTTCTTTGGGATTCGACACTTGCTGCGTTCTGCATCAGTTGTATTGTCTCTCTGCCACGGTTTTGTCGTCTGAGGGTAGTAAGGTGGTGAAGGTTTCCCACCCCTCCCCTCTTGGGCCGAGAAGTGTATGGTACTAGGATCGTTCGTGGGTCATCAGGGGATTTCCTGCCATCGCCTTTCTGAGATTCTAGGGCATGTTCCCTCCCTCCGAATTCTAGGTGCTCCCTGTTTCACTGGGTACCATTCATTGGTCGGTGCTTGTCTCGTTTGCAGCTAGGGTGCCTATCATGAGGCGAAGCCGAGAATCGGATGATGGTTTGGGAGTGGGCATGTCCTGGGTTCCCTCCCTCCCCCGCTTCTACCTTCCTTGAGCGTAGTCTGTTTTGATTTTCAGGGGTCTCAGTGTTTCTACTTGCTCACGTCCGATTGTGAGCTGAAGAGCCAGGTGTTAAGTGATTTCCTGAATCTTAAGTGGTCTTTTGCGGTACCTATTACTTTTGGGAGGGTGTTACATGTTTTGGATGCCAGATGGGAGTATGATGATCCTCCAAGTTTTTTTTCTTATGTATGGTTTTGGATCCAGGCGGATGTCATTGCTTGATCTGAGAGTTCTTGTCGGTAGGTAGATGGTTATTTTCTTTTGTAAGAATTCTTCCCCTTTGCATTAATTGCTCTGTGCGTAATGTACATAGTTTTGAATGCAATTTGCTGTTTAATTTGCAACCAGTGCAGCATTTTTAGCACTGGGGTGATATTGTCCCTTCGTGATAACCTGAGAAGTCTGGTCGCTGCATTTTGGATACGTTGTAGTTTCTTCAGCAGGTGTTCCGGCATTCCGAGGTAGAGGCTGTTGGCATAGTCTATTCTGGACAGGAGCATGATGATGGTCAGTGTTGTATGGGTGAAGGAGAGGAACGGGAGAATTATTTTTCGTTTCTAGAAGGAAGAAGCATTTATTATTGTGTTTACTTGTGGTTCCAGTGTAAGCGTGCTGTCCAATAGGACTCCACGGTTTTTCACTATTTTCGATGGTGTGGGTGCTGTACCTAGTTCTCAGGGCCATGGGATATATTGGGTATTTTCCTGGTTTTTGAAGATTATCAAAATTTCTGTCTTGCCTGCGTTGAGTTTGAGGCTGTTTGTGTTCAACAGTCTTCGAGAGTTGTGCTCTCTTCTAGTGGGTCTTAGACTTTATAGATGTGTGTCATCTTCATACTTATAGCAGGTAAGGCTGTGTCTTTCGAAGAGCCTGATTAATGGAGTTGATATTGAAGAGCAGTGGCAATAGGGACAATCCTTGTGGCACTCCCAGTTGGTGTTTCAAGGGGCGGAATTGAAGGGTTTCATCCAGACTGTTTCCGTTCTATCATTTAGGAATTATTTAATCCAAAGCAGGGCAAGAGCAGTTATTCCTACTTCTTCTAGTCTCTTGAGGATGTCATGGCGGATTGTGTCGAAGACTGCTAAGAGGTCGGGTAGTATCCAGAGTCGGAGTCTGCCTTGTTTTTTAGGTCGGCCCATATTGATAGGAGTGCTGTTTCTGTTCCTCTCATTGGTCTAAAGCAGACTTGTGCCAGGTCAAACTTCTGATATTTCTCTGCGTGTTCCTGTGTTAGTTTTTAGGCATAGGTTTCTAGCAGTTTTGCTGGGTAGGGAATGTTTGAGATCGGTCGGTAGTTCGCAAGGTCTTCCAGGTCACCTGCCGTGTCCTTGAGGAGAGGTCTGACGTACGCCGGTTTGAAGGATCGTGGTACTTCTCCCTTTGCGAGAGACAAGATAAAGAGGGTGGCGTGGACTGCATGAGGATTGATTTGTAGATGCCTGAAGGGCACGGGTCCATGCGGGAGCCCGCTTTGCTGCTAGGTCTTATCAGCTTGACAAATGTCTCTACTGATATTTGTGGGAAGTGGGTTTATCCTGTGATCCCAAGGTTTTGGGTGGGTTGGTTGTGCGTTTTGGATGACTGGTCTGCTTTGTATGATCTGAAGTATGTCGCCGATTTTATTTTTGAAGTGGTCTGCAAGGCAGTTGCATAGTTTCTGTGAGGGTAGCGGTGTGCTGTTGCAACCTGGTGGGTTTCTAATTTTGTTTATAATGTTGAACAGTTCTTTTGGGGTGCTGGCTGCTTTGGCGATTGTTGTTGCAGTATTTCTTTTTTGCTTTTTGAATTTCTTTTTTGTAAGATCTGATTTATTGTCAGTAATGTGATTTTGTCTGCTTGTATTATTTCCTCCAACACCAGGCTCTCCTCCTGGACCAACCCCCCCACCTAATTTCACCCTTCCCCCCCTGCCCACTCCACCCGCCTCCCCCCAACTCCCACCTACCAGCAACAATGATGCTTCCTTCAAGTGTGCGCTGATGAATGCTCGCTCCCTCATAGCATAATTGACATCCATGACCTTATTCGTGACCATGACCTGTACATACTTGCCATCATAGACTCTTGGCCATCTATAGCAGCCCCTCTCTCTCAACTATTACTTCTTTAAGGCTGACAGCATCAGTGCCCCACAAGGTGGTGTGGCACTCATTGCCAAATCCTCTCCTCCTCAGGAGCATTGATTCTCCCCAAGTATCAGGATACAATCTCTCATCCTGAAACTCTCCATTAACCAAGACAGCCTACAACCGCCCTCCTCCTTTAGCGCCAGCAGAACTCATTAAGTCAACCACAATCCGACACCCCCTTCATGATCACTCTACTTGTTAAACCCTCCACCAAGATCATCATTTTATGTGACCTCAACCTGGATTTTAATGATTCTAGTGACAAAAAAGCATCCTTGCTTAGTCAATCTTTACAGGAGATGAACTTTGCACAAGTAGTCAGCGCTCGTACTCACAGTAAAGGATGCATCCTGAACTGGATTCGTACCAAAAACCTCACCCTTGAGATGTCCACCACCTCTCCAGTAACATGTCTGATCACTTCCTCATTGCATTTGTTATTCTACATTCCAACCCTTCAGCATCCTCTGCTCCTCCAACCAGCCCAATCTTGGTCCGTAACACTAGCCAACTAACGCATGAGATTCTCTTGTTCACCCTATTCGGCCCCCTCACCTCCACTCCATCAGTCAACAACAGCCCGGAAAGCCTTAGCACACCACTACAACCAGAGTCTATTCCTTACGATGGATCAACATGCTCCCCTTAAATACAAAATTCCCAAACCACAAAAACCCACAAAGCTTTGGTTCTGTGATAAACTTGTATAGATTTGTAGAACCAAGAGATCCCTTGAACACCTTTACCAAAAAAAAAAAAGAAAAAAAATCCCAAGTTAACTACAATAACTTTGCTAAAGTATTCAAGACCTAAACGAACAAGGTCTTCTCCAACAAGGCTACCTCCTAGAATACCAGGATTTCAAATGCTAGCTCTGACTCCAAAGAACTGTTTTACATCCTATGAGAATTAGAGAACCCTGTCAGTCCCCAACACCCACACCATGACTGAAAAAGAATGGTGTACTACCATTCAGGATGCCCTCGCCAACATAACTGACTTACTTTGCAACAAAATGAATGGCAAAAAAAATCCAACGTGAATCAAAAGCACCTACCCCTGTCACCATCACGCTCCACCTCATATCTTTATCTCTACAGATACTACCCTACTGTCCTTCTAAGTCTCTGAAGTGTACGTTCTAGACACTATCCTTGGCCTCAAACTCTGAAACTGCAAGGATGACTCCTGTCCACCACACATTGTAAAATTGTGTGAGCATATGGTATCTCCAATCATCAGAGACTTTGTGAATGAATGCCCCCAAAAGACCTGCGTTGTTCCTAACTGCATCAAATCTGCATGGATTACCCCACTTGTAAAAAACCTCCCTTGACCCCTCCTTTCCCACCAACTACCGACCCATCACCACTGTGCCCGTTCTGCTAAAAATTCTCAATCGTATCGCTTATTACCAAGTCCAACTCTTCCTAGAATCCCAACATCTTCTTGGTGCAAGACAATCTCGGTTCTGACCTCAGCACAGCACCAAAACTGCACTGTTGGTCCTACAAATGCAGCTCGACAGCATTCGGGATGGAGGGAATCTTGCCATCCTCGTCCTCATTGACCTATTCGTAGCATTTGACCTAATGGACCATTAAACCTTCTGCCAACACCATGGCTCCCACTTCCGTTTCTCCTTAAACGCCATTGCATGGGTGAAATCCTTACTTGGAGATCGCACCACTACAATCTGCAACTCAAGCTGCAGACCACATCCCAGCTCCGCTGGGTGTCCCCCAAGGCTCCTGCCCATCTCCCACTCTCTACAATACCTACACCAAGCCTCTTTTCTACATCCTTGACTCTCTTGAGATCATGTACACCACCTTTGCCGACAACACTTAAATTCTCATCTCCATCACTGGGAATCACAAGGAAGACACCATCGCCATTAATAAGATCCTCTCCATCCAAAACTGGATGGCCACTCGCAGTGTGCGTTTGAATGACGATAAAATGAAATTGATTGTAGGATCCCCTTTTCGGCTCCGCAAGCTTGCCTTGGCCTACTCCTCCATCTCTATTGATGGTACCCCATCCCAATTCTCGGACAAGTTAAAACACTGGTGCTCTATTTGGATGCTGAACTCAACATGACCAAGCAAATCAACGCCCTTGCATCCTCGACAGCATACACTTTGAAACCAATTTCTCTGAGCAGAGAATTCCTGATCCCAACTAACTGTCTCACTCTCGCAAGAGCTATTATCAGCAAACTTGACTATTTTAACGTTCTTCTCATGGGCACCGCTGCAACAAATTTACTAAGCTGCAACTCCTCCAAAACAAAGCTCTTCATGCAGCTCTGGGTTTGTGCCGGTCTGACCCCATATCCGCTTCTCGGCGTGAAGCCCATTGGCTACCTATCAAAGCTTGCATTGAGTTCAAGCCTCTGTCATTAGCACATCGCTGCATCTAGAACGCTGCCCCCATTTACTTAAACAAGAGCATCTCTCTAAAACACCATTCACATGCTCTATTCTCTTGTTACTCCGAGATTCAAAAGGGTCAGTGCTGGAGGCGTACGTTTTGCTGTTACTGCCCCCTCACTGTGGAACTCATTACCCACATGCATCTGAGACGAAACCTCTGATCCCATCTTCAAGAAACTGGTGAAAACCTGGCTCTTCTATAAATATGAATAATGACATTTTCACTTTAATCAGCTTCCACCCTATCCTCTGATTGATACAGTTTTTTAACCTGAATATTCTGTGATACCCTTGAGTCTGGGCGTTACAAAAATGTTATAAAGTGCCAGGCAGTGATGGTTTGCTGCTTTTTTAATACAAATGTACAAGCTGGTCCTTCTGGCTCAGCTGACCATTCTTTTTAACTGCCTTCTCAAATGTGGGGCAGTCACCCCCTCAATGGCAGAATCTGTAACCACATGCTTTTAAAACCAAGCAAGACTGCTTAGGGGTGCAGGTCTAACTGTCCCATCACTCCACTTAATGTGGGTGCAAAACTCTTCTCAACAGTTTGTACCACTTTCCTAATGACAATCCTCCCACTTTATATGGCCGGATCAGACAGGCTTCATCGCCAACTAAAATTCACATGACATCATTAGGGTATCAATTTGGAAATCCTGGCCTTGAATGCAATTAAGGTCTACGAGAGGGTAGGTTGGTGCTTCATTTTTGGGGCCATCAAGGCTTTTGGTTCCAGTCTTATTTTTAATCTTAATCTGTGCCAACTTCTACAGTCAGTCAATGGTGCTCATGCCGATCTCTAAAAGGCTGAGCGGGGTGGTCACTTTTCCTACCCAACAATCTTTGCCTCAATGGAATGCTTTGCCGCTCTGTTGGTACACTACACAAAACGCAGGGTGCTTCATGTCTGCTGATGTTTTCCTGTGGCAAGATAAATCCAAGAGTACAGGTAAGGTTAAAATAAACCCCCAACGCCCCAAAAAGTAAATAAAAAAGGCGCATCAGGGCTGAATCTTACCTTAAAAACCATACAGAGAAAATCGCCCAAGGCACAACAATATAAGCATCTTTGGGGTGCCTTTAACAGTAACCTTCAATCAATTACAATCTTACATCTGAAAGATTATCATATCATACTCAAATTAATTCTATATGATCCAATGGCCTACAATCCAAATTAGATAGAACTCAGAGTGTACTCCACATACCAGCAACGAATACTTAATTTCGGACATTCTGGGAAGGGTCCACTTCCATAAGACTAAGGAAATTGTATATGAGTTGGAAGGCAATGTGGCAAGTGTTCGAGAATGGAGTGTGTATAGGGCAGAGTTGAACATCCCCAGTTGCAATGTGAGGGAGAGAAGGCCGGAGGTGTTAAGGTTTAAAAGGGGAGAGACAGTGGATCTGGGAGGATGAGGGAGCTGGGTCAGCTGAAGGAAGAACCCAATACAAATAGCAACTTACTCATCTGGTGAAGCATGGTTCTTCTCAACTCTGGGGACGAGGATGCTGTCGGCAGCCCAAGCTGTGTCTTTGATGGTGCCAGTACATGCCAGTATCCCCTGCAAACGTCTGATTCGGTATGTGGCCCTGCAGCAGCAAGCAATTACTGCCACGTGTCCAGAGATAATTCGGCAGAGTAGGTGAGCGGCAGAGGTCGTCAACGGCACCACGGTCCCCATGAGTACAGGCAAAAATAATAGACATGAACGGCAGAGCACAGGAGCAAGGGCACATAGACCGATGTGAACGGCGCCAGGCACCGTTGAGGAAAGAACCTTGCGACGCACCATATGCGCACGGGCACAGACAGTGGTTATCTGGCAACAGGATATACACAATGCTGGGGTGCGATGGTGAACTGGTTAAGGGACAAAGGTTCGACTGTGTTCATTGGCAACAGAGCCATGTGCAATTGGGAAGGTGCGTCACAACAAATGTGGAGGACAGGGCATTGAGGCTTTCGGATTGTGAGAGGTGCACTGAAGACCTGCGCACTGTCAGGAGCCCCTCACAACTAAGGATCCTGGCACAATGGCAAATATCCTGTGACCCCCACTCATCATGACATCCCCATACCAAACTTCTACCAAGTGTCAGGACTGGAAAGAAGAATTTCTCTGGTATCTCCATGGTATTTATGGATTGAATTTTGGCGCAGATAGAAAGGACTCACTCCTGGATCACGGTTTGGGGCAGGATGGGTTGAATGCATTTGAAATGAGCGTTGGAACAAAATTCGGACCAGGTACCACTTTGCCACAAATGATCAAAGGAAGAATGAGACCACTAAGGAATTCATCACTGTTCTGCAAGGTCAGGCCATTAAGTGCAGCTTTAAGCATCGTCAGGACAAGCACATACGAGAGCAGCTGATGACACGCTGCAGTAACCACGAGGTGCAGGAAGCTCTGTGGAGAGAGAGTGCCATAGGGCTGGAGAAAGGCATTGAAGTTGTAAAGATGGTGGAACATACTAAGACTTGCATGAATGAGCTAGATGGAGAAGCCGAGAAAGGGGCAGCAGATCATGTGAATCCGGTCGTGAGGCGTGCCAAGAATAATGACAAAGCAGAGGGAGGAGAGCAAGCAACTGCCTAGAAGGTGAATGGATGCGAGGCAGAGGACTGAAGGGAGGTCCAGTGACAGGCGATGTTTTCATTGCGGGAGTACGGAGCACTTTGCAAACGACAAGAATGATTTGCTCCAAATGTCTGTACCGCGAGTGCGCACGAAAAGGACATTTGGCACAATACTACAGGCAATGTACAAAAAAAGCGAGGCTGAAGTCAATTCAGGATGTAACCTCTTTGATGAGTATGATCTGGATAAGGCATGCGTGGTGAATGCAGTGGATTCTAGACCAAGGCAGGTGAAGCCACATGACAGGATTGATATAAATGACGTGACAATTGATTGACAGTTGGGCAGACTATACCCTCATGAATATGAATACCTGGAAGTATGGGTTTGAATGTTCTGAAGTTCAAGAGGCGACAGTTGCAGCACACACGTATGGTGAGGTACCAATTGACATTGTGGGGGAATTCGAGGCACAATTTGGTTTCAAGGGACGAAATGCAATGGGTCTAGTGAGGGTTACCAGTAAGGGAGGAAATATATTGTCACAGGCCACACAAGCGGATTTGGGCATAAGGTTGGACCCAGAATACCCCTCACAAGCATTGGCGGTGGAAGAGAAGGACGCTGTGTGGTGAGAACAGGAAATAAGGGATTGGTATCCCAGTGTGTTTAAGGAGATGACTGGGTGTCTCAAGATGTACATGCACTGCATAAAGTTGAAGGCAGGCGCAGTGCCAGTTGGGCTGAAAGCGAGAACGATACCAGTGGCATTGAGATCGGCTTTAGAAGAGCTTAATCGCATAATGAGCAACATCATTATTGAGGAAGTGGAGGCAGAGTGGATTAGCACCATTGTGGTAGTGCGCAAAATGGAGATATCAGGTGCTGTGATGTTTTCCACTATAGATCTGAGAGCGGCATATCATCAGGTTTGATTGCACCCATCAGTGGATTTGACATTTATAATGCAGTTTAGTTGATATAGGTGCAAAAGAATGCCCTTTGGCTTTGCCCTTTGCCCTTTGGCTTTGCCCTGCTTCAAGGGGTTTTTCCGAGTTTTTTCAGAGTCATGAACAAGCTATTTAGTGGTTAAGATGGTGTGCGCTGCAGTCAAGATGGCATGCTGGTGTGCGGAAGTGATCCGTGTGAGCACGATACAAGGTTCAAGGGAGTGTTGAGGAAGCTGTGTAAGGCAGGTCTAATGATTTAAATAGAGAAATGCAAGTTTCAGATGTGTAAGGTACATTTTCTAGGACACAAACTGTCGGGCTGTGGGTATCAAGCCAAAGTTGGATGCAGTTGAAGCTCTAGTGAGGATGAAGACACCCGAAACCAAATCGGAGTTATCTTCGTATTTGGGATTGATAGAATACTATGAAACGTTTGTGAAAAACTTGGCTCAGAGAAAAAGTTGTAGGAGGGAACTTACAAAGACAAATGTGAGGTTTGTTTGTGACCAAAGATGCAAAAAGGAGTTCAAGGACATAAGAGTTTGACAGACGCTCCCATACTGGAAGGCTTCCGAAAGGTTTGGGAGGTACACCTATATGCGGATGCCAGATGCGTACTCATGCAACACTGTGGGGGTGAGACCCGAAAATGTGTGTTTGCATCGTGCATTTTGAGAGATGCAGAGAAAAGGTACTCAGTTGTGGAAAGGGAGACGGCCTGCGTTTGCGGCATGGAGAAGTTCAAAAGCTATGTTTGGTGAAAGACATGTTTCAGTGTGACGGATCATAAGACATTGGTGGCAATATTCAACAGGAAAGGTACAGATGCAATTTCCAGACAAATAGTTCGATGAATAACGGGAATGCAAGGACTGGATTTTGAAGTACAATATATTAAAGGTGATTAGAATATGGTACCCGATGCACAATGCTGTTGAGGACAGGTACGATGTTTAAGCGGGCCAAGAGCAGGTGATAAATAGTAAGTGAAATATACACATGTGCCTGTGTGGGTGATGAGAAGGAATAGGGTACTCAATGTGACAAGGATGAAACCTTTAAAAAGGTGTTGGAGTATGTGCTTAAGGGTTGGGCCACTGACTATTTCGTGGATGAGTATGTGCATTATAGGAGGATAAAGAATGAGCTGAGTGTAGTGAAACATGTGTTGGTCAGGGGACACAGAATGGTCGATCGGGAATGAAAGCTTCTATAATGGATGTTGCACATGAAGGGCATCTGGGGGTTTGCAAAACCAAAGGGATGATTAGACAGGATTATTGGTGTAAGGCATGGATAAGGATGTCCAGAGGTTGCTAAGAAACTGTGAAGGGTGTGTCAATAGCGAAGTCGGTGGAGAGTTCCGTTTCCATGTGGGATGTGGTAGCGGAGGACATTTTGGGGGCGCTGGCAGTGAAGGGAGTTCAAGGGAACTACATAATAGTGGCGGTGGACATGTTGTTCAAATGGTCTGAGGTGTATGTCATGAGAGAAATCGGCACACGAACAGTGGTGCGGCTTTTGGAATTGATATTTTGAAGAAAGGGGTTCACAAGAAAGATTGGCTCAGATAATAATACCCAGTTTGTGGCAAAGGAGATGGAATATTTGAGAGAGAATGGAGTGCAGCATGCTACCAAGGCTTGTATAATCGTAAAGGGAATGCCACAGTGGAAAGATTTAACAGGACACTGATGGATGCCGTCAGGATAGTGGTGGCAAATTGGAGTTTTTCAATATAGGTTGGCTCCTCATGAAAAAACAGGTGCGTCTCCTTTCGAGGAGAAGAAAACCAAATACCAGGCAGTCCTGGAGGAGGGATGGGGGTGGGGGAAAGAGAAAGAGAAAGGCAAATAATCAGTGTGTGACAAAAGAGATGATGGAATAAAGTGTGTGGGTGATGTGTACATGCCAAGAGGAACCATGGTGAAAGTGAAATTTTGTAGGTGTGTCGATAAAGGTGCATCGAAATACTCAAAGCCCAATATGGTTGAGGAAGACATGGGAACTATTACGAGACTGGGTAATGGAAAAAAAAATGGGGAAAAGGGAGAGTGGGCGTTGTACGGGGAGATGGGTTGTAAGGCAACATGGGAAGTGTTCGAAAATGGTGTGTGTAGAGCAGAATGGAAAAACCCCAGTTGGAATGTGAGGGAGAGAAGGTCAGAGGTTTTTATGTTTGAAAGAGGAGAGATGGTAGATCTGGGAAGGAGTCGTCAGCAGCAGCTGGGACAGAACACAATAAAGATAGCGACTTAGATATCTGGTGAAGCGTGGCTCTTCCCGACTCAATAGAACCAACATTAGAGTAAGCCAGAAAACAAAGCCCTTTCACATATAGAAGTATAAACATTCTCCTCTATTAGGATTGATCAGCGAATACCCAGGCGAAGCAGAGGAAGATGAAGCTCATCACAGTAGAACTGAAGAAACATCAAATCACTTACAGATGGGGTCACCGTTAAAATTGCAGCGTCAAATAAAAAAACAATATGTGCCATATCCTTCCACGACAAATGACAGCACCTTCGCCCTTCTAAGTATGGTTTAAGGGGCCTTAGAAAACATGGTACAAGGGAAAATTGTACTCTGCATCCCCCCCAAATTAAGGTTTCTACTGCAGGCACCAGGAGAATGGCAAGGAGGAAAAAAAGAGGATTGAAGAATAAAAGGGAATCTTCTCAAATGTGTTACAATGAACAAGTAGGTCAGAGATTTCCTGAACTGTACCCACTCGCTCGTCAACAAAAAGGGAAGTGTGTAAACCACTAATCAGATTCCATATGCATCAGGAGAATTGATAAATGCTATTGCATATAGTTGATTTTCTAGGAAGTGTGGCCCAGAAAGTTGGTGGAGGGATGGGGCATCATGGAAAGTCACATAGTTACTTCTGGGAAAGAACCAGTGATTCGCTCAGCAGCTGGAGCTGCAAATGCAGAACAACATTTTTTAATGAATATTTTAAGTTTATAGACTAGTTTGTCGTTTCGTTTAATTCTGCACAAAATTTTAAAACGTACTTCAATCTTCAGGGTCTGAAATGGAATCCCTTGTCAGAGGAATGCATATCCTTTCATGAAACTTCAAGAAGCAGATAACCGTATTTCTCATTCTAGATATTAACATATTATCTTTACATGTCCAAGGACTCAATTCTCCCACAAAAAAAGGGCCAGCCTGGTTATCCTTGCGCCTGGGGTAGGATAGTCCTAATGCAGGAAACTTAGATTTGCACATATGCCTTTTCCGCTGCATTGTTTTGCCAATCATTCCGCAAAGCTAAGAAGGTTTGCAGTGTTTGTTCAATCTGGGCTCCCATTTAACAACTTTTTTGTCTTTTTTTTTTTTTAAAGAGATGTGAGACTAATTACTCTAAAAGGTCAAATAAGAACTACTACTTACAGATCCAAATACTCCCCTAATGAAGGCCAATCAAAATTTTCCCCCAACATTTTATTGAATTTTAGTACCTTTGCTCAGGGCTAACCTATCCAGGGTGGAGATTACAAAGTAATGCTATAAGGCGATTTTGACCATTCTGGTACCACCCCATCTCAAGCCCGTTGTAATGAAGACATCAAAGCAACATTTACATACCTTGTCCCTCACTGATGCGTGGAGGCACTTACACTTCAGACTGGTCTTACACTTTCTACTCCACACCTCACGGAGGGTATACTGGAACACATATGTCCCTCATCTCACAGAATGTTTTACAATGCATAACCAATATGTCAATTCACCCTTCCCTTGTCAGACCACCACCAAAACGTTTACATTTCTACATACACTGCAATGGTCAAACAGCAAGACCTAGGTGGACATTGCATGATACCATTTTTAAGGAACCTGTTCTAGAGGAACCCGTTCATAATACAATACAGGATTATTCTTCAAATAATGGCACAGGTGAGGTAACTTAGATATGCCTGGGATGCCTGCAAGACTGCTAAAAGCGATGAGATCATGTGTTTGGCTTCTGAATGGAAGCAGATGGAATAGTTGCAACATTCCTTGCAGAATACAACCAAAAAACATACTAGGCCATCAAAAATAATGTGCCAACTGACTGATGCTAGATGCCAATCCCAGCTTCTCATGTCAGATGGAACCGAGAGATATTGTAGTAGGCAGACAAAGTGTATTTTGATGAGGGTATAAAAAGCCAATAGGCTCCTCGTTAAAATCTAAACGTTTGATGTAGTCATGGATATATCAAACAGTAAAGGGCTGAACACTGGACACTTCATTTTACAGACTGAAATTAGCCATATTATATGTGCATGTTGCGGACCTCTCTGAACAAAAGCATACATTGACAGATATGACTTCTATTTGTGAATATCTAGATTCAATGGAGCTCCACCAGGTGACTGCTCACAATAGGGAGGATGTGATGCACCAATCACTCCAGAGGAAGTTGAAGCGTTCATAAAAATAATAAGGCTCCTAGGCCAGATGGCTACACTGCCTAATTTTATAAAACCTTCAGCAGATCTCTGTTAAAGCTCTTGACCTCCCTCTTTAATAGCTTGCTGGACATATGTAGTGTAACGCAATCAACAGTAAACAGTCATCTCTCCCCTCAGATTTATTTACAACAAGGCACAAGCCAGTGCTGGCTGCTTCCCCCTTAAAGGTTTTTAATAAAAACCCTTTTCCTAGGCAATTAGGCAAGGTGAAATTATCTGTGGGTTTTATTACCCCTCCCACCATCAAATACCTGCACTTATTGCAGACCATATCATTTGTTTGATGAGGGATTGTAGAAACACCCTACCAACAATATTACCAGAGTTGAAGAGCTTCCTGAATGCAAAATTAATTGTGCTAAATTCAGGGCACGTAATCTAACATTCACCCAACACCATACGGTTCGTGAAAAATGTCTGACCATACAACTTTGAACAAAACAACAAGTGCTATCCGGGGGTTAACATCACTGCCAGCATTGCCAAGTTTAATGTGCCTAAATTGTTGGAGTCCCTCTACAGAGATCTAATCAGGTGGGCACACCTAAAGTGAAAATTAATTTCATGCCATGCTTAGTGCATGCTCTTCAGCCTCTCACAATCTATGTTCCTGAATCCAGAGCCCACAAATCAAAAATAAAATGGATACATAAAATTGGGAGAGGGAAACTACCTCAGATCTCTCAGAACATCTTTCAGTGCCGAAGGGGTTAGGGGCAATATGGAGCCCCTTGTGTCCCTAGATTTATTTTGGCAGTTTAACTGAAATTCATCCTAGAATGGGGCTCCGATCCACCACATGAGCTTTGGATTGACTAGAAAGGGGTGCCTCGTTGGATATTTGACTGAGTTTACTTTGGGTCCCAGTGAGATATCCGCTAAGCCCCTCTGATATTCTTTACACCACAGCAGTCACATAGAAATATTGCAGCGGAGCTATCAAATAATATAAAATTACTACACAGGACTCCATATTAACTCCAGTAATTGGGAATTCCAGATTGTACCCAGGAATAGTCAGAAAAGCTTGTATGCATTGACAATTAGGGGGATTAAATACCTGAGACAATTACATGGGACTGGAATGCCCTTAGAGTTTGAATTATGTCAAGTGGTATTTGGTACACAAGTACCAAACAGGTTTTCAATTCCATCATATGCAACACTGTGTAACCCAAAGCGAGATCAGCAAGGGTGGTGCTAGATCTATGACTAGTACATCAGAGCCTCAATAATTTCATGGGTTTTTAAGGCCCTCAACCGCAATAAGTCTAAGGTCTTGTCGTACATGAAGAAATGGGAAGAATTAGGCATAGAAATCCCAGAAACAGCTGTGCCCCAAATCTGGGGGCGGCAACCTGGTCATCAAACTATCCATTTGCAGGAAGTTCATTACCAACTCAATTGCATATATTCATCCCATCTAGTTTTAGCTTATGTTGGAGGAGCTGTGGTTCAGCTGGTTCCTGAATTAATATCTAGTGTTATATGATCAAACTGCCTAAAACAAATGAGTTTTCAACGGGCAATGGAATCATAGGTGGCCTTCCTTAGCCCGGAGAGAAAGGGGGAGGGCATTCCATAGATTGGCTGCTACAATGGAGAATGAGCAGCCGCCCATCTGAGTAAGATAGTATTGAGGAACAGCCAGAAGACTGGCGTCCGAAGAGCAGAGGGAGTGACTAGGCATATAATGAAGAAATGTATCCTGCTGATACTGCGCCCAAGCCCATAATATTCCCGGTTGACAATACAAAGATTTGAAGAGGATCCATTTTTGAACTGGCAATCAGTGAAGTATTTGAAGTACATACGAAATATGGACTCCACAGAGGGTTACAGTGGCGATACGAGCAGCAAGGCTTGCTGTAGTCGGTGCAAAATGTAGAACGGTTGAGCCAGGAAATGACAAAGTTACTCACCGTAGTGACTACCTTACTCCTAGTCCATAGTCCCCTTTCATCCATACTTGTGGGAAATTCCGTCCTTTGGGACGGGAACGCAGAACATTTAAATAGCATCAAAACATGACATTTGTGCTTTTTTACGTGGGGTCGCTGCACGTGACCGCAGCCCCGCCTTCGTGTGCTCCGCCCCGCGCATCGCCCTTCAGTCATTTACTATTGCCAGGTCCAGGACCATTTAGCAACACTAGAGAAGGAACAAGTTACTTACCTGTAACTGTTGTTCTCCAGCATGGGTCTGGCATGGATTCACATGCTCATGAATATTCCCCGTCGTCAGGCTGGGAATCCTCGGTAAAGAAAAATCAGTATCAGTTTCGTTTCTGATCTGTCTTTCGTAGTAGTAACCAATCACTGATCTCTGCGTCATACTGACCACAGCCAATGACTGCCCTCTACCTAAGCCCCGCCTCTGGCAGCCATCTTCAGATTTGGTAGCACGTGAAGTGGCAGTATGACCAAGTGAAGAGCCGCAGAGGGGTAGGCGGGAGGGTTCGCATGTGAATCTATGCCATACCCATGCTGGAGAACAACAGTTACAGGTAAGTAACTTGTTCCTTCTCCAGCATGGGGTCTGGCATGGATTCACATGCTCATGAATATAAGAATACATAGCAGTATACACATGCACAACCACGGGAGGTGGCAAGGCTCAACATTAAGCAATACAAAAAACTCAACATTAAGCATCTCTTACCTCCTCACCAGGCTCACCTTAAGCGAACAGGTTGCGCAGCACTGCTTGGCTGACCCTGGACTCCTCCCTGGAATCCCGATCGATGCAGTAGAATCTCGTGAAGGTGTACGTCGACCTCCACGTAGCAGCCCTGCAGATGTCCAGCAGGGGCACACCAGATAAGAACGCCGTAGTAGCAGCGATCACTCTGGTCGAATGGGCTCTCGGACGGCCTGGCAGCGGTCGGTTAGCCAACCGGTGGCAGTGCATGATGCAGCCGGAGAGCCATCTGGAAATAGAAGACTTTGAGAGAGCCTTCCCTTGATTCACAGGTCCAAAGTTCACGAATAGCTGTGATGTCCTCCGAAAACTCTTTGTGCGGTCCACGTAGAACTTCAGCGCTCTAGCCACATCCAGCAAGTGCAAAGTCCTCTCGGCCGGCGACGAAGGAGACGGGAAGAAAACAGCTAACACCAAGGGCTCGTTAAGATGGGAGTCCGACGGCACCTTGGGCATAAAGGAGGGGTGCGTCCTAAGCACCACCCTCGAGGCATGGAAAGTCAAGTACGGTGCTTTGCAGGACAGGGCCTGGATCTCTCCCACTCGTCGTGCGGAGGTAATGGCCACCAGGAATGCAGTCTTCCACGACACAAACTTCATCGGTGCGGAGTGCATCGGCTCGAATGGGGGCCCCATGAGCCTGGTCAGCACCACGTTAAGTTCCCACGCCGGGGCCTTCACCGGCGGGAACGACCGGAACAGTCCTTTCATAAACTCTTACCAGTCGATGGGACCACAGGGACGTCCGTCCTGTGGTTCTGGTATATCTGGAGATCGCCGCCAGATGAATCTTAATGGAGGCATGGGCTAGCCCAGCCTTTGCCAGCGATAGCAGGTACGGCAGCACTTAATCCGTAGGGGGTTGATCTTCTGTGCTCGGCACCAGATAGAGAATCTCTTCCACTTATGACCGTAGCATTTGAGAGTCGAGGACACCCTGGCCTTTGCAAGAACCTCTCTGCAATCGGCCGGTATATCGTAGCCTCCAAACTCTAGCGCTGCAGGAGCCAAGCCTGCAGGTTCAGCGACGCCGCGTCATGGTGGAAGATGGCGCCTCCTTCTCTGGAGAGAAGGTCCGCGTCCACCGACAGCTTGATGGGAGGGGACGTTGACAAGTCCGGAAGGTCCGGGAACCAGATCTGCCTCGGCCACGCCGGTGCGACGAGGATCATCCTGCACCGGGACCTCTTGAGCTGGTTGATGAGTCGAAGCAGCAACGGCAACGGAGGGAACGCATACAGGTATAGGCCGTCCCAGGGGAACGAGAACGCATCGCCCATGCTTCTCGGCTGGGGAAACCTGCTGGCGAACCTCTTGCACTTCGAGTTCGTCGCTGTTGCGAACAGGTCGATTTGGGGTTTGCCCCATCGTCGGAAGAGTTGATCCACCTGATCCTGGCGCAGTTCCCACTCGTGACATGCGCACAGCTCCCTGCTGAGCGAGTCGGCGATGGTGTTTCTTTCTCCTGCCAGGTGGAAGGGAACCAGGAACATCCCCTGGGCGACCGCCCAGTGCCACAGATCCTGTGCCTCCTTGGATAGGGCTGGGGATCTGGTGCCTCCCTGCTTCCGTATGTAAAACATTGTCGTGGTGTTGTCTGTGAAGATCCACACCACCTTGCCCTTGAGCGACGGGAGGAACAATTTGAGAGCCCACAACACGGCTCGGAGTTCCAGGACGTTGATGTGCAGGAGCCTCTCCTCTGGTAGCCAGAGGCCTCTTGCGTGGAGATCTCCGGTGTGGGCGCCCCAACCTTCCAGGGAGGCGTCAGTCGTCACCGTCTCCTGGTACGCCGGCGTCTGAAAGTCCTTGCCCGCCGTGAGGTGCGCTCGAACGCCCCACCACTGAATCGCCTGCCGGAACACCTCGTTGAGGGGGACCCTGTCTTTGAAGGTGCCCGTCGCCTGCATCCAACGGGCATCGAGAAATTCTTGAAGAGGGCGCACCCATAGTCTGCAGAGGCGCACCAGGTAGATGCAAGAGGACATCATCCCCAGGAGGGACTTGATGGACCTCACGCTGGCCACGTCCGTGGCTAGCAGGGGCTGCACTTTGCCTAGAATGGTCTTTGTCCGTTCTTCCGACGGTGCGGCCAGGCGCCTCACTGTATCGAGCTTCGCTCCCAGAAAAAGGGCCACCTGCAGCGGCACCAGGTGGGACTTTGGGTAATTTATGGCGAATCCCAGGTCTGTAAGTAGCTGGACGGTCCTCTCAGTGTGTTCGACGGCGAGTTCCCTCGTCCTTGAGCGGATGAGCCAGTCGTCCAGGTAGGGGTAGACGTGAAACCCCTGCATGCGCAGCCGCGCCGCCACAGGTGCTAGGCACTTGGTAAAGACCCTGGGGGCTGACTTCAATCCGAACGGCAGTGCTCTGAATTGGTAGTGGCCTCCCTGGACGACGAACCTGAGGAACTTTCGGTGACTTTTGAGGATGGGAACGTGGAAGTATGCATCCTCCAGGTCCAACGACGATAGAAAGTCGCCTTCCTCCAGCTGTCCCAGTACGTGCTGGAGGGTGACCATCCTGAACTTTTGTGACCTGATGTATTTGTTCAAACGACAAAGGTCCAGGATGGGGCGCCAGCCACCCGTCTTCTTCCTGACGAGGAAGTACCTTGAGTACACCCCGGAGCCCCGGAGTCTCTTCGGGACAAGCTCGATGGCGCCTATCCTGAGCATCGCCCGTACTTCCAACAGCAGTTGCGGGACGTGACTTTCCTTCCTGGCCACAGGTGGAACGTGAGGGCACTTCTTCAGGAATTCGATAGAGTGTCCTCTTGCCAGGGTATCCAGCACCCAAAGGTCGGTGGAGATGGACTTCCACACGCGGACGAACTTCGTCAGCCGGCCTCCCACCGGGGTGCTTCGGTGGGGGCCCGAGACCACGGCCGGTTCAGTCCTGCTTGGAGGTGGTGGCCTTGCCGCCCTGGCCACCTTGCCGACGGCGGCGAGGCACTCCCTGCTTGCCACGACCCCTGTAGGCCTCCTGAGACGAGGAGCGTGCCGCCTGGCGGTAGGACGAGCCACCGCTGGATCCCTTGGAGGCACCCTGTCTGCCTCCGGAGCTCCGAAAGGGCCGTCATTGCTGAAGGGCTCCTAGGGTGCGGTCCGTCTCCGTGTCCGTCTTTATGGCTTGGAGGGATTCGTCCACCGCCTTCCCGAACAAGTTGCTGCCGTCGAACAGCATGTCCAACACCCTGGTCTGGACGTCCTGACGGAAGTCGGTCGCCCGGAGCCAACCCCGTCGTCATAGGCAAACACCGTTGCCCAGCTGGCGGAACCCGGTATCGGCAATATCGGTTGCCACCGTTATGGCGTGGTCCGACGCCACCTCGCCTTCCTGAAGTATTTCCAGGGCCTCGGACCTCTTGTCGTCCGGTAGGAAGTCCAATATGGGGGCCAGATTAAACCAGAGCTCCCTGTCGTAACGGGCCACGATCGCCAGGGCGCTGGCCGCTTTGATCGTCGTCGCCGCCGACGAAATGACCCGCCACCCCATGGCGTCCAACTTCTTTCCCTCGCCGTCCGGCGGGGAATTTGATGTCGAGGCTCCTTGACCCCACCGCTTTCTTCTTCGCCGCCGCCGAGACGACCGAGTCTGGCGTTGGCTGGGCCCTGAGGCACAGGGGAGCGGTTTCGGGGACACGGTACTTCTTCTCGTACCGGTCCTGATTGGCTGGTTCCGTGGAGGGGTTCTTGAGAACTGACAGGCCCTCCTCCCAGATGTCATCGATTAGAGGCACCGCGATGACAGTCTTCCTCTTGGCCTCCCGGCGCCGATAGAGGAAACCTTCCTTTTTCTGCTCCTCCGGGCAGAGCTGGAACAATTCGGACGCCCTGGCGATCATGGCGTGGAATGAGCCAATCTCGTCGGGCGAGGCCAGTGTGACGGGAGACGGGAGACCCGTTCCGTCGTCGTCGCCCTCAGAACCCGTCGTCGAGCCCATCGCACCGTCATCTCCCGGCTCGTGGGAGGATGAGGAGGGAACTGTAGGCCTTACGGGGGCGAGTGGAGGAGAGGGTTGGGTCCTCTGTCGTTTGTTCTGAGGACTTCTCGACGGGCCAGGTTGCGGGTCCTCCGGCCTGGGCCGTGGTAATTTCGTCCTTATCTCAGAGCATAAGGACTGGATCGCAGACAAAATGGCCGCCGAGCTATCCTGAGGGCTTAGGTTCCGGCTGCGCCGGAAGGGAAGGCTGTTCTTCCTCGCCATCGTCTTCCTCGGTTATCTCCCGAGGATCTTCCTTACGGGATCAAACCTTCTCGAATTGGACTTCGAGATTCCTCACGGCCTCGGTCAGTTCCTCCTCCGAGGCTGACTCCGAGCTCGAGGAGGCTACCGTGCCCCCCCTCGCTTCTTCCATCATGGTGGCCATGACGATGGGCTGAAAAGAGGATTCCCTCCTTGGCGGCAGGGAAACTCTAGTCCCGGAGGCAGTCTCCGCTGGCGGGGTCTCTGCCGGCTTGGCCAGAGTCGCCGCGATCGCCTCGATAGAGGCCTTTGCCTGCTGGGTAGGGGCCTTCACCACCTTAGGTGCGTCCCGGGCCTTCTCCTTAGGTGGAGGGGCGACGCCTCGCTCCCCCTCTTCCGAGATCGGACGGGGCTTCTCCCGAAGCTTACCGGGGTCTCGGACATCCTCTTCCCCGAACCGGAGCGCTGGCTCGTGGTTGACGGTGCCGGGGAAGGCGCGCCCTGCCTGGCGACCGAAGAGCCCGACCTTTTGGCGCTCCCGGAGCCAGCGGACTCGCGGCGCTTGGCCTGGTGTTGGGCCCCCATCGCCGGGGCGCCCGCACAGGACTTAGAAGCCCGCTCGGACCCTTTTTTCTTCTCACCCATTGAGCCCTTCTCCAACCAGCTGGCGAGACGGGATCGACGGTCCCTCATGGTCCGCTCCGACAAGTTCTTGCAGAACTGGCAGTCCTTCTCTACATGAGTCTTGTCTCCATGAAGACAGTAGAGGCATCGCAAATGTTCGTCTTCCTTAAACACATTCTGCAGCCCGCATCCAGGGCAGCTGCGAAACAGCTTGGGTCCGGGTGACGAACTCGCGTCCTGGGCCATCTCGAAGTAGGCCGCAAATCTTCTGGAATCCTCCAAGAAGTTGATTCGACGAAATCTTCACTCTTGAGGGGCGTAGGAAAATCCCTTAACGGGTAGCCGTTAACGGGAGTAGAAACGGTGGAGCTTGAGGCTCGATTAACTGAAAAAATGTGAAAATTCACCTGAAAAAGCGCGAAACACGCAGTAAAAGCTCGAGAGCTAAGCACGAGGACTCTCAACACTTGAATGTACGGTAAAAATCTGAAGATGGCTGCCAGAGGCGGGGCTTAGGTAGAGGGTAGTCATTGGCTGTGGTCAGTATGACGGAGAGATCAGTGATTGGTTACTACTACGAAAGACAGATCAGAAACGAAACTGATACTGATTTTTCTTTACCGAGGATTCCCAGCCTGACGACGGGGAATATTCATGAGCATGTGAATCCATGCCAGACCCCATGCTGGAGAACAATTATTAGATGGGACTGCATGCGGGCGTCTTGAGGAAAGGGGACAATGGACTAGGAGTAAGGTAGTCACTATGGTGAGTAACTGTCATACCCCTACGTCCCGTCCCCTTTCCTCCATACTTGTGGGAGATTCCCAAGTACTGACCATAAGAACTATGGGTGGATGGAAAATCCCTTATTAGAACACATTAAGAACTGCCTGGCAGAATTGGGCATCAGTCCGGGAGCTCAGGTCAAGACAGTAATTCCTGCAAAAAGCTGATGGGAAGCTCACGTAGCAGCCTTGGCTATGGACAGGAGATAGAGGAGGCAGTGGAGGAGGCCCCACAGGAAGTGGTGGAGGAGGTGGCACTACCGGGACCTGCATAGGGTGTGCCGAAGCAGGAGCCGGTTCAGGCGGCTTAGAATAGATTTCCTTAAATAGATCCTTAAAGTACACCTTCATGGGATCAGAATGCATCAGCATCTGAACCTTGCCAAGAAACGCATCCTCAGGTAAAGGTCTAGGCACCGGGGTGGGCAGAGGCCACTCGGAAGGGGCATACCCCCAGGAAGGGGCATACCCCCAGAATCAACAAGAGGATGGTTGCCAATATGGCCCTCCACCAACTGGATCTACGTAAACCAATGGCGTGGACGTAGGAGGGAGCAAGACTGAGTGGCAGCGGAGTCTGAGCATGCAATTCATTGGAGGGTGGAACAGGTTCTAGTTATCCACAAAATGTGGAAAAGGCTGCTCAGCCCCAAAAACAAGCCCCTCCGTACCAGCCGTGGTGAACGTTGGTGTAAGAGGTAGTCAAAATGGCTGCCATGGACCGGAGGGGTTGGACCGTCATTTTGTTAACGCCTGAGGCAAACTGCATCACAGGTGTAAGTGAGGCTGTGGTCACCACAGGTGAGTGAGGGGACTTATGTTCCATTTTAGCCTTGTGACAAGGAACCTCGGCAGAGCCGGTACTCTAAGACTTAAGGTGTTTAACCGGCTTCTTTGCTCCCTCAGCAGGATCGGTTCCACCACAGGTCTGGGTGTGGGAAGGCTGAGTAACCCCATGAAGCCAGAACTCTCAAAGGGGGGGCCCCCTTAATCTTGCTGGTCTTAGATATAGCCCCAAGAAGGGGAACCTCCATGATAACCCTGGTACATTTAGTCACCTTGACAGTGACCTGAAGCCGAGACTCTGTACACTTAGATCCAGATGTGGAAACCTTGGGGCAGACCCCGGTAACAGCAGCCCCAGAAGTACTGGGGCCAACTTTAGCCCTAAAAAGGGGAACCTCAGATGAACATCTGGTTTTGGCAGCCCCCTTGCAGGGGTCCTTGGGGGAAATTGGAGTGCCGGTTAGATCCCTTTCCGGACACTTCAAGGAAATCCCTGGTAATAGAGCCTCTTGAGCCCCTCCCGGACCCAGAGTCCCATGGCTGGGGTGCCCTAAAAAGGAACAAACTTACAGGCCGTTTCCTTTTTTCTTCAATGAACTGCTGTAAATGTGGTGGAGGAAAGCCTTAAAAAAACCTCCTCCCACCTGACAAGCCGACGTTGGATTGCCCGGACGGAGAGGGAGTCGCAGTAGAAGCACGAGTCCCAACAGTGTTCTGTGCCTAAGGACTCCAGGCAAAAAGTGGAGATCCACTTTCACAAACGACGTTCGCACTATGAACAGGACACGAATGCCAGATGCTGTGGCATAGAGCAGGAATGAAGGACAAGGGAACAATAAGAACAAATATTCCCTGTGATCCAAGTGTGTCCGACACTGACCGCGCAGAGAAACGGACTGAAGGGCGATGCGTGGGGCGGAGCTCAGGAAGGCGGGGCTGTGGTCACGTGTGGTTGCCCGACGTAAAAATAAAAAGAACAAAAAAATGTAATTTTTTGATGCTATTAAAAAGTGCTCCGATCCCAGCCCGAAGGACGGAATATCCCACAGGTATGGAGGAAAGGGGACGGGACATAGGACTAAGGGAGTTTCAGTAGTCTTAGAGACTAAGAAACAGAAAAGAGACCACCAGGGTGCTAAGATGAGCAGGAAGGAAAGGCAAGACCTTACGCACGATTCTTAGTTGGTAATAACCCATTCTACAGATGCCACTGACCTGGGCTGAGGCAGACAGAAAATATAAATCTGAGATTCTTCACCTGAGACACAGGTGAAGGGCAAGGGCCAAGTTCCACAGGCCAGCAGTCTGATGACGAAAATGAAGGGGAAAGAGAACCAGAAGAGGGACGAGCAGGGGGACCCCCCACCAACACCCCTGTCTTGTCTCCATTCAATTTAAGCCAGTTGCTACCCATCCAGCTCCCCAACATCACCAAGCAACCCCTAAACTGAGACGCAGGGCCAGGTCAAGCCAGACGATGATTTACGGGTTATCAGTGTTAGAATGGATTTCTGAACTCTCAACTGGTGAATAGATGGTCAGGAGGCCACCCTTGTTAGTGAAACAGGGAATTTTCTGTGAACTTAGCCAAGACAATTCAAGGTAGATAAGTAAGCAGCCAACGCTAAGTCTCAGGAGTAGTAGGGGTGATTCGAGGTCTTGGATGAGAACACACAGTAGGACAAGAATTACCCTGACAGTAGAACATCAAAAATACACAAATAATTAGGCCCAGAACAAACAAGTGAATAATGGAAAGCACAGTAATAATACTACTTAAACACACACTATGTACCATTTATGCAACACTAAGAAAGTTATGGTGGCTTTAAAAGGGTTTGAAAAAAAAAAAAAACCTTTCACCTGAAATGTGAAAATAGGAAAGTCCATTTGAGCCAAGTCACATTGGTGTGGGTATGCAAATTAGTTCAAATGCAAACCTTTTTCTCAAGGAAATTGCTTTGTCTATGAGGGCAGTGCTACTTTATCCATAGCTTAATCAACCCAAGACATACATTTGCAAGGCTGCCAGGACTACATACCTGGTTTCACCCTTATTAGGGATCATCAGTGCAGTACAGTCGTGACAGCCTTGTGGTTGAAGCTTATTGGTCAATGTGGTAAAGTGCAGATTCCCGCCAACATCTTTGAGAAGAGAAAGCAAACGTTATCACAATGGCCAACTCCAGAAAAGGATATCCCCAACTTCAGAAGTACAGCCCTGTGAAGATTGGAGCCTTGTGCTCAATGTTATGTTTGTGCGTAAAAGCGCTCAGCGTTGCGTAAAGCACCAAAGAACAAACCGTCAAGCCCTTAGCTCACTCTGGGGTCAAATTTGGCAGGTAAGACGGTCGCCTGGAGTACGAAATTCCCTCCTTGGCTTGCGCTTCAAAGTGCACAGGTGCTGCAGGTGTGGATGCGGGTCCGGTTTACAACTGAAGCTGAACCTCTCGTCGCAAATGCAGGACAAATAAAGCACTGATGCAGCTGGTCTCAGGACACTTGAAGAAAGGCAGGAAAATCACCTGCAGCGACTGCCGCACAGTGACGCAGGGGCACCCAAGTCTCACGGACTGACGTGCGCTTCTCTCTGCAGCCAAAAGCAGCCAAAAGCAGTAGGGACAATGAGATTTGGTAAGAAGATGCTCTGCAGTGCGAACTAGGGTTCCCTCAAAGCTCCAGCTAACACTCGATAACAACGCTACAGCACGGGTGCCAAGGTACAAGCTGGTCAGTCCACTGGAGGGCCCAGGGAAACTTCTGAGAAGGCTTGTTTGCACTGCGCCAAAGAGGCATTGCACATTTGCAGGTCTTCAGAGATCGCGCGCAAAGCAGGGCTCTACTGGGACAACAGCGGGCTCAGGGTGCCAAACCGTCTGCGCATTTCCAGATAGTCCTTGGGATCTGCTTCGCTTCTCTAAATACATGGCTCCATGTAAAGGTCGATTTGGACCCATGGGTGATCTGCGGGTCTGCACTCAGGCCTCCGCCTCATATCCCAAAGTCCAGTGAGTGCTCACACACAGCCCTTGAGGAGATCTGCCCCTCACGCATACCAGCAGTGGTACAATCAGGGATCACTGTGGCTCTCGTGCAAACCAGACATCCTGGCACCAGTAGGGTAGATTAGAACCAGACAGTCCCAGCTCACTTCCTGGGTAACCACACATCTGACATGCATTAGACTGCGAAAAGCCCCGGCGTTGGTTGGTAAATGTATGCCCAAATAAAAACTCCCTGGGTCACAAAGACCAGGAGGAAGGCCAATGCACAAAATGGCCAAAGGAGAAGACAAAAGACCTTGTGGCAAGGCCATGATGTACACTAGCCACAGTCATGAGCCAAACTCGGTAAGCGCGGTATGGCTCGGTAAAGAATTAAAAAAAACACATGAAAAAGCTCCTGCTGCCACTAGTCTACTCCTAGGCACATTGTCATGGACCCCAGAGCGCGGTACAGTAATGTACTTTGCACACTGAAATAATGTTTCCAAAAGTGGCAAAAAAGTCTAACCCTAATGGAAACAAAGTTTCTCAGTACTGACCGCCTGAAGGACAAGTAACGTTCCCCATAAAGATGAGCGACAACCCAGTGGAGTGCAGCAGGATGCTGTGCTTCACTGGCAGAAAGTCAGAACAGGAGGTTGAAACAAAATCAAAAAGTGGGGTGTTCGGGGGGTCCACAAATAGAGGTTAAATAGTAGTAAGTCAAATGTTACCTAACAATAGGATTATCACCGGAAGGCACAGGAGCGGATCAGCAGCAAGAGAGGCTGGATGTAAATGTTGAAGAGAGCAGGAGACAAGGTGGAGCCCTGCAGGACTCCACAAGAGAGCGTGTAAGATTGTGATAGGTATGAGGAAAGGGTAAGAATCTGTGTTCTCTCCGTCAGGAAAGAGGAGAGCCAGGAGAGGACCTGCCCGGAGAGGCCAGCCAGGGGGAGGCGGTGCAGCAGTACAGGTGATTCACTGTATTGAAAGCAGTGGAAAGATCTAAATATAGAAGTACACCCGCCCACCTCACCCCACCCCGGTCGACCTGACGTGCAACGTCATCCAAAACAGAGACAAGGATTCTCTTGGTGCCTCGACCCGGCACAAATCCTGAAAGGATTGTGAAACTTGGAATTTTTAAGAAAGGACTTAAGAACAGGAGAGATCAGAGATTCCAATAGTTTCAGGGGAAGGAGAGAAGCGAGATGGGATGGAAATTAGCAGGCACATTAGGGTCAAGAGAGGGATTCTTGATTAGAGGAATAATGCAAGACTGCTTCAGCTCTGCAGGGATAAAGCGGGATGAGCAGGACACGTTAACTGCTTGGGATAACCAGGCCGCAATATGGGGCAAAGTTTCCTGAAGAATACTTAAAGTATTTGCATCTGAAGGGGGGGTGATTTAAAACGCATGGTCGCACGTATGATCATCCGTGGGGAATGCGGGGAAAACTAACCAAGCTTCCACTTACGCCTCAGGCGAGGCAGATGTGCCCAGAGTATCAGTACAGAGCACTGTTGACACAATGATGTTGCAGATGTCGCTGACCTTTATGAAAATGTTAGATGATAGAGAGTCACATAATGTTTGCCTTGAGAGTGATGCCAGTGTGTCTGTTCTGGACAAAAGAGACCGTACGAAGGAGAAGAACAAGTTACTTCTTTACCTTGTAACGTTCTTTCGATGGGATGTTCCTCCGACGTATTCCTTATCTTAGATATCTCTTTCCAGCTTTGCTGGCCTCGGAAATGTTTTCTCTCTAAAGGGCGCTGCGCGTCGACGTCCGCCAAGTCGATGTCCCTCGACAGCCGCCGTATCGACGTCGACGTCATCCTGCCTATAAAGGCCGGCGCGCAGCGTCTGTTGCTCAGTTCCGTTTTGTAGCCCACAATAATTCTTTCTGGACTAGACTAATCACCCTGAAGGAGCGTAAGCTGCAACAACAAGGGAAGTAGTACTGCGGGGATGGATGGGAGGGTCGATAAGGAATACGTCCGAGGAACATCCCATCGGAAGAACGTTACAAGGTAAGAAGTAACTTGTTCTTCGAAGGGATTGTGTCCTCCGACGTATTCCTTATCTTAGGTAGGCTCCCATAGCAGTATTCTGTTATTGGAGGTGGGAGTACTGACTTCATGCTTCCTCTTATTGATGAATAGAGTGCAATACTGCCCTTCCAAACCTAGTTTCCGGAATGGAGGAGGAATCCAAGTTGTAAAACCACGTAAAGGTATGGACGGACGACCATGTGGCAGCCGCACATATGTCTCGAACCGGCACTCCTCTTTTAAGGGCCGATGAGGCTGCGATACCTCTGGTCGAATGAGCCCTAAGATTTTGAGGGGGCTCTTTTCCTGCCAGTTTATAACATTCCAAAATGTCTAAAATAATCCATCTGGAAATGGTTTGCTTAGTTATCGGTAGCCCCAGCTTGTGACCTGCATAGCCTACAAACAGCTGGTCTGCTTGTCTTATCCTAGCCAGTCTACTAATGTAAAAAACTTAAAGCCCTTCTTGGGTCCAGTCTGTGTAACCTCTCTTCCTCTTTACCCGGATGGGGAGGAGGATAGAAAGATGGAAGGGTAATCTTCTGTGTGATATGAAATTCAGAAACCACCTTTGGGAGGAAATTAGGCTTCACTTGCAGAACAACTTTGTCTTTGTGAAAGATTGTATGAGGGGGTTTACAAGAAAGAGCTTGTAACTCGCTCACCCTTCTAGCAGATTTAAGTGCTACTAATAAAACAGTCTTAAGGGTAAGAAACCTTAACGAACAAGAGTGGAGTGGTTCGAAAGGTGTGCCCATCAGGAAAGTTAGGACTAAATTTAAATCCCATAGGGGAACCTGGAATGGTCTTGGGGGATAAACGTTAGTTAACCCCTTTAGAAACTGTATTACCAAGGGTAACTTGAAATAGGATGGTTCTTCCGCAGTGCGCTTAAAGATGGATAGCGCTGCGAGATAGCCCTTGATGGTGCCAACTTGAAGGCCTGAATTCGCTAAATAAAGTAGGAAAGACAAAACCATTGGTGTACCACATGAAAAGGGATCAATATTCTTTTCCCTACACC
Source organism: Ambystoma mexicanum (assembly GCF_040938575.1). Lineage (NCBI taxonomy): Eukaryota > Metazoa > Chordata > Amphibia > Caudata > Ambystomatidae > Ambystoma > Ambystoma mexicanum. Next base: position 1,492,581,776 of record NC_090929.1, on the reverse strand, counting down.
AGCTGCAAAATCTGTTCCAACAGCAGCGGTATAAAGATTTTGTTGCTGGCCTTCTTGCCGAAAGCAACACCTCCATAACGTCATCAGGGAGGTCCCAATCCTTGTACCTCAGCCTTTCAGAAGCCAAGCATGAAGGTTGAGGGTTTTGATGTCTGGATGGAGAACCTGACCTCCCTTCTGTGGGAGCAGATTCTCTCTGAGTGGAAGTCGAATTGGAGGGCAGATGGACAAGTCTAGGAGGTCCGGGTACCACATTCTCCTGGCCCAATCCGGGGCAATTAGGATCATGGTTTTCCGGAATCTTCTCAACCTCCTGATCATTTGAGGAATGACGGGAACCGGTGGAAACGCGTACAGGAGTGGAAACTCCCAGTCCACTATGAACGCGTTCCCAGAGCTCCTCTCGGGGGAAATTCCCTTGAACAGAAAAGATCGCACTTCCTGTTGACACTGGTGGCAAACAGATCCACCTGAGGGGTTCCCCAAAGGGCGAAGATCTCTTGAAGGACTTCCTGAGCTAGTTCCCACTCGTGGGAGACTGTGCTCTGCCTGCTCAGAGCGTCCGCTTTCAAGTTCTTCTCTCCAGCTAGGTGAACTGCCGATAGAGAGATTCCTTCTTGGATTGCCCAAAACCAGAACTGCATCGCCTCTCTGCACAGAGGTAGTGATCCTACGCCTCCTCTTTTGTTGAGGTAATGCATGGCCACTGTGTTGTCCGTCATTATCAGGACATTCTTTCCTTGTACAGATGGCAGAAAAGCCTTCAGCGCAAGTCTGATGGCCCTCAGCTCTAACAGGTTGATATGTAGTCTGGACTCCGATGGAGACCAATGACCGCTGATGGTCAAGTCGTTGGCGTGGGCTCCCCACCCCGTGAGTGAGGCATCCGTGACTACTGTCATCTCCGGCCAGGGTTGCCAAAACTGCTCTCCTTTCAGAATATTCTCCTGACAGGCCCACCACTGGAGGTCTCGAGCCATCCTGTCGGGAACCTGAAGAAGATCTGTCATTCTCCCTGAGAATTGTGACCACTGAGTTCTCAGTGCCCACTGGAGCGATCTCATTCTCAGGCGAGCCTCTGGCACTAGGAAAATGCAGGATGCCATGAGGCCTAGCAACCTCAAAAAGTCGAGAGCTGGGAGACGTTGGGCATTCTGAAACTTGGTGACCATCTGTAGAATATCTTGAGCCCTCACCTCTGGTGGCGAGGCTTTTCCCAGGGAAGTGTCCAGGATCGCTCCGATGAACTGGAGTCTCTGCGATGGTATCATTTGTGACTTCTTTAAATTGAGGGAGAAGCCCAGTCTGTGAGGGAGTGGCAAACATGATCTAGCTGGATCCGAGCTTGTTCCGAAGATACAGCTCTGATCAACCAATCGTCCAGGTAGGGGTAGACGTGAATCCCTTCCCTCAGACTTGCAGCCACTACCGACATTAACTTGGTGAAGACCCTCGGGGCGGAGGTCAGCCCAAATGGCAGCACTCGAAATTGATGAGAGCTGCCAATTGCGAACCTCAGGTATTTTCTTGTGTTTGAGATGGATTGGCAAATGGGAATAAGTGTCCTGAAGGTCCAGAGATACCAACCAGTCCTGGAACTGAAGGGCCTGAAGGATCTGAGAGAGTTACCATCTTGAATTTGTCTTTCCTGAGGAATTTGTTCAATTCTCACAAGTCCAAGATGGGTCTCAGTCCTCCGTCTTTCTTTGGTATGAGAAAGTAAGGGGAGTACCAGCCCTTGTTCCTCTCCGCTACAGGTACCGGTTCCATGGCACCTTTCTCTAGCAGGTCTAATATTTCCTGCAAGAGGAGCGGATCTGGAGCTTTTTGAGAGCTGATCCCCTGTGGATGACTCTGAGGTATGCGTAGGAGAGGCAGGCAGTAACCTTGTGCAACTGTCTCCAATGCCCAAGCATCTGACGTGATAACCTACCATTCCGCCAGATGTTGAGTTAACCTGCCTCCTACAGGTGTCTTGTGAGGGAAGTCCTCAGAGTGGTTTTGGGGCGGCTGATGCAGATGCCGATGTTAAAGAGGCACCTGCTGTTGCTGCGGCTTTTGAATATCTACCCCGTCCACCTCGGGTAGTTCTTCTTTGTCCCCTTTGAGCCGGTCGTCCTCTACCTCTTCCGAATGCGGAGTAGAAGCGAAAAGACTTGCCTCTCGCAGAGGTTCCTGTGGGACGAAAAGGTGTCTGACGGATTGCAGCGCCTAGGGATTTTGCTGCCGCCTTTGATGTTTGCAGTTTTTCTAAAATGTCATCCGCCTTTTTCCCAAACAAAGAAGAGCCATCAAATGGCATGTTCAAGAGCCTGGCTTGCACATCTGGGGCAAAAACAGACTCTCAACCAAGCAAATCTCCTGGTTGTTGTACTTGCTGCCATTGCTCTGCTGATACTGTCAGCCGAGTCAATGCCCGTCTGGAGGGCTTCGCACATAGCGTCTTTACCGTCTTTTATGATATTTAGGAACGCCTCCCTTTCTTCTCCCTCCGGGATGCAGTCAGCCGCTGTAGAAGCACACGCCCAAAGTGTATGGCTAAATCTAGCAAGGGTGCAAGTAGCATTAATAGATTTTAACGCCATGCTACATGCCGAAAAGACTTTCTTAGCCATAGCATCGTATTTTTTATCGTCCCCGTCCTGTGGGACGGTAGAGTAAGCAGTCTTGATGTCAGTAGAAGATGCTGCCTGTACCACCAGACTTTCTGGGGATGGGTGTTTGGACAAAAACTCAGGGTCTGCAGAAGATACCCTGTATTTAGTAGATAGTTTTTTATTTACTGCCAGGACGACATCTGGGGTTTCCCAGTTTGTCATTATTTTTCTTTGAAGAGCTTTATGAAAAGGTACTACAGGATCCTCCTGTGGACCTTTATCAAGAATATCCGTGAGGTCATCCTGTCGGAAAGCCTGTGAAGGTGTAGACCACCCCATAAATTCTGTAATCCTGGCCATTAAGGCTCTATGAGGGGTTTCAGCATGCTCCCCCGGTTCTGGCCTAGCGAACTCCACCTCTGGGGAAGTGTCTAACCCACTTGCCTCATGTAAGGAATCATGGAGTTCCTTTAATCTGCGCTCCTCTGAGGATAACTCCTCTTGAACTGGGGTTGCAGATCCCTGCAACTCAAATGTCTCTTCTTGGTCAGATAGTTCTCCCTCTTCCATAATTGAGGACATTGTTCTCAATTGGTCTGAACTCACAAAGGGTGTGAAACCCATCTCCAAGGCAGAGGGTGCCAAACTTGTTGTAATCGGCCTCGAAAACGTCAATGTCGTCGACGCCGAAGGCTTCGAACGTGGCGTCGAAAACAAAGGTGGAGGCCTCGAGGTCCTCGATAGAATCGGAATTCTGCCTGAGGATGTCGACAATCTCAACAACATCGTCATCGAAGACCTGGGAATAGCCACTGGGTGCGCCGCAACCGTGACTTTCTTTGGCGTCGACGCCGGTGTTGAGGATGGCGTCGAGTCGACAGACCCGTGTGTCGAAGGTCCCTTCGACAACGGCGTCGAAGACACCGACCTCGGCGTCGACGGAACCTTCGTCGACGGCGTCGACGGAACCTTCGAAGAAGGATTCGAGGTCTTTGCTTTACTCGAGGGTTCGTGACGCGCTCGAGAAGCTTCCTTCGCCGGGTGCTGCGACTCGCGGTGTTTTAGACCTTCGGGTCTTTCGACCAGAGCATCGCTCTCGGCAGTCTTCGAGGGGGTCGAGGCCGCTTTCTCGAAGGCGCTCATCATATTTTTTCGGAATTCCTCCCATTCAGCCCGGGAACTATGTTTCGTGGGGCAAGGGATCCTCTTAGGTGAAACAGAGGAAGAGGACGAAGAAGGGGATCTTAGGCGTCTCCTTTTCGAGTGCTTCGATCTTGAGGAGTGATGGGACCCGCATTCGAGACCTGGAGCGCGAATGGTGACGAGGAGACGAATGTCTCGACTTCGTCGAGGAAGAAGAAGCTTTAGAAGTCTTACCTTTTTCCAGCTTCCCCCTACGCTCCTTCAGGGCTTTAGCTGTCATGGACATACAGTCCTCGCACTCCGAACAATGGTGTTCAGCTCCCAAACACCACAGACAGACCCTGTGAGGGTCCGTCAGCGACATCTTTTTTCCACAGTCTCGGCATTTTTTAAAGCCGGACCGAGGGGTCGTCGGTTCAGACGAGGAAGCCATCGAGTATGGATCGAATATCTCGAGGAAAATGGAATAATTCTCTACGAAACTGAGCAACGATATTCCGAGGCACTGAGTAAGCGCGGAAAAACGGAACTGAGCAACAGACGCTGCGCGTGGCCTTTATAGGCAGGATGACGTCGACATCGATACAGCGGCTGTCGAGGGACATCGACTCGGCGGACGTCGACGCCCAGTGCCCTCTAGAGAGAAAAAATTTCCGAGGTCCGAGGCCAGCAAAGCTCGAAAGAGATATCTAAGATAAGGAATACGTCGGAGGACACAATCCCTTCGAAAAGCTCCTTAGGCTGATTGAGTGCATTTTCCACCAGTTGAGAATAGAAGACTGATTTTGCAGAACGTATCACCAGATGATGGCCATTAGAGGGACTATAAATAAAGACCCAGTATTCAGATGAACAGGAGGAGCAGCACCTGCGCTCCTTTTTGTGTTTTTTCCAGTTGGAGAAGTCGCAACTCATCATTGAACCAAGGTTTGGAGGGTCGACATGTGGCTCTCCATAGTTTAAGAGTCAGGAGATCTGCGACCGAGGTAAATGTCTGTGTTACAAAGGTAAAGTCCACAATACGAGCAGCATTACAAATTGCTTGGATTTTAGTTAAAATGTCTTCGTTGGCAACCCTATGCCAGACACGTTTTAAAACCTGCTGAGAACCAGCAGCGACTTTGGGAAACTGCGCCTGGACAGAAAAAGAAACCACGCAGTGGATGGACCATAACATTTGGAAGGGAGGGAAGGTGGTAACCAGAGAGTTGGCTGCAAAACCAAGTCCAATGTGTTGCCCAAAGAGTGGATAGGGCCAATGACTCTTGTGGGTTACAGGTCCAAAGCAGTCATGGCTTCAAAGAAATGGGATTCCATAGATAACAAAGGGGAGGCTCATGACCACTTATACAAGAATTTCTGAATGAGATCTCCAATTAAAAGAAATACATATTCAGCAGCCTTTTGACATGTTCACTATTTTTCTAGGAGCTGTAGATCACAATGTTTATCCACAGAGATCTTCGAGTAAACTCATTAGTCAAAATTATTAACTGCGAGAATTTCTACCATACTGGTGGAAACAGTCTTGCACGACACGGTTTATCTAAAGCATGGCACAAATGGTGGCATCAACTTTTCTGTGGTATCAACTTCTCCTGGATAAACTAACACATGCTATACAAACCAGGCTCCCTAATTACATAGAGTAATGTTCTCCTTAGATCCAGTTTTTACATAGCAATGACGATGTGCACAGACCAGGTACTCTGTTACCTTATATTTGGTGAGTCCCAAGCAAGGGGCAATAGGACAAACTGAGTAACTAATGAGGACTAAAATGATTAACGCATGGCTACACAAGCTCTAGATGTTCATTCTACAGTCAGATTTTGAGGAGTGTTAGCACATCTACACCTGCCAGTTTTCTAGGTTTAGATCCTGTGTGTGCTTTGCTCTATGCACTGAAGTTGAATGCTCCGTTTTCCCCTTTTTCTCTAATTCTGACCAACACAGTTGTATTTACATATGCCATATTTGTACAAATATGGTGTGTCGGGCTAGAATGTTTAACTAAGGTTAAAAAGATAAGTGGGGTTTAATCTTTCAGAATGCCACTCCACAATTTCATATTTTTTTTATTTTAGAACATTCAAAACTGTTCATATTTGATGAGCTACTTGTCATGGATAGTTATAATTCACATTGTTTTACCCACTACAGAGTTGTAATGGAACAATAGTGCATTTGGTCTTGAATGCATTCATGCTATGATCCAAAATATACCAACGTATTCTTGTGTCCCTCCTATTTACAAGCTTCTTCCTCACATTCATGAAACCCTGTCTGAGATGCTACCGCTCAACCCCATCCACGTGGACTCCTGTTTTCCCATACCCCATATTCATGTTCTCACTGGCTATTATGTTTCAGGAAATTAGCTTGTATACATTAGCCAGACAAGTCTTGGCTCCAACAGCCACTCCTAGCTTTGAGTCCTTGAGTTTGCCCTATATATTCTTATTTTGTTATGTGTTGGGGTTCTAATCATTGCCAGTTATACTGCGTAGGGTTCTTTTCTCCTTAGGGGTTTCTTATACATTGGTTTAAATAGGATTTGCACGTTGACCATTAGTTCCTGGGTTTGTACCAGGGATTTTGTAATTCTCTGTAGGTGTCTTCTTGGATGTTGCACCATATTAAGTCCTCTATCCATTCTTGGAGCTTAGGTACGCGTGACACCATCCAGTTAATAGCTATTTGCCTCTCGGATATCACCAGTGCAAGCCGAACAAATCTCTTCACTGCCCTCGGTAGAGAAGTCGTGTTCCTCAGGAGGCACAGCTTAGGGTCATTAGGAATTTTCTCTGTGAGGTTTCCTAGTCTCTGCGTTATGTCTCGCCTAAAAATGGGATAACGCCTGACACGACCACACCAAATTAGTAAAAACTGTATCACTCATAAGACATTTGGGGCAGGATGAGGTGGCCTTTGGGTCACTGTTTTATCAATGTGTGTGTGTCTCAGAGTATTGATTAATGCATTTAAGGTGCCTTATATGCACAAGTGGTTATCAGTATAGAGATTTAAGATCTCTTCTGATGCCACATATGGGCTAGGTGTAACGCTCACCTGATTCCCACGGAGGCGCAGGTCTGGCTTCGAGTGCTGATGCTTCTTCAATGGTGAAGCGCAGGACTCTGAAGATGGACAGGAAGGGCCCTCTACTCTGGCTTCTCCGGCTCGCAGGAATATTCCCCTGTGCGTGAAAAGGGAGTATTACCTACTGACTGAGTTATGCTCAATCCTCCCACTCTGACGCAGGGGCGCGTTGAACCCAGTTACTTCACTGGATTGAGGTTGGATGGGAGTTCAGGTAAGCTTGATTATACTGGTAAGGCGCTGTAAAAGTTCTGTTGCAAGTTCAAAAGTTCAAGCTTTAAATAATAACTTTCATTGTCTTTTCAGGTGTTGAATGAAGATTCCTTTGGAGACTTCTTGCAACAAAGCGCTGATGTTGATGTCTTTTCCCCATAGGGGCCGGGGTTCGGAATGCCGGAGATATGGCGCCGACCCGAAGTGAAACGTGCAGTTCCAGTAAAGATCTGGTAAATCCTAGAGGAGCGCTCAGGTAATGTTTTTGCATTCGCTCATCTAATGTCTGTCTTTTTTCCCCATAGGGGCCGGGGTCCTGCTTGGAAGCAGCAAGACCCGGAATGAAATGGGAATGACCCAACAGGTAAGTCTTAGAAGGAAACTGAGCTTTTCCTATTTCCTTCCTTCTCTCACCTCTTATTCTTGTCTTTTTCTCTAGGCTCTGGGAAGTGGCTGTGTATCCGGATGATCGCTGCTGAAGATGGAGGAACCCAGGAAAGGTGAGTGAAATGCAGCGCTGCAGCGATCGTAACAAAATGCTTTTAAAAATGATGTCTTCCCTTTCAGGATCGTCGGTGATGTCTCCGTGGTGCAGATTAGCTGGTAGGTCTCTTGTCTCCCTTTGCAGGTGACCCAGGATGCTGACAGGCGTGGCTGAAGTCCAGATGCAGGAGCTGACACGGTGAGCGTCCAGCTGCGAGGAGCAGAACAACGCGAAGCGCGAGTTGCTGATCGGGTGTGGTTTAAATAGCTTTGGAAGAAGTTCCAAGTGTGTATCCTTCCCCGACCACACCCGGGTGGAAGGTAGTGCCACAGGTAAAGTAGTTCCTATTCAGGCCTCAAGAGGGCCTGGATGTGGCAGCATGGTCTGCATCAGGTAAGTGCACATTAAAACACTTGAACACATGTCTAGCTTTATGAGCCTGGCGCCTAAGGCGCCAGGACAGAGGTCCAACATGAGCCTGGCGCCTAAGGCGCCAGGACTGCGTCCAAAGGGCACCAGCTTGGACCCGCTGGCACTCCCCTGGGGGAAGTGATGCCTGCCCTCTGGGGTTGCTGGGTCGGACCTGGCTCCTTGGAGGTAGGCATCATGACACTAGGGCTCATAACATCTCTTGCGGTTTCTCAATAAAAAAAGTATGCCTATAACGTTTTTTTAGGTTGTACTTCACCTCCACTCCCCCCGGCCCCCGCCCATTGCCACAAAGTCATTCCTCATCCCCCACTTAGTTGGAGATTGTGGAGAGGTGGGGTCTTTGGCACATATGTTCGGGTTCTGTCCATGGACCCAAATATTTTGGAAAGAGGAACTGGCCAATATAAACAAAATAATACATACAGATATCCCCAGATGCAGTGATTTTATTGTTCGACTCAGAGGAAGGGGTTTATCCAGGATTTGGTGGCAACATGGCATGCTTTCGCGCTCAACTGCTCATGACAACACAGATACTGGCCCAGGACTGGAAGAGCACAGAAGGCCCAAATCATCCTATATGGCCGTGTACAATATGGGACATTGTAACAACTGAAGAAAATATGGCTTCGTTATTGGACAATGTTCACAATATCTGAAGATGTGGTCGTCATTCATTGATTATTGCAGGGAGTGAGTGTGAGGTAAGGCTTTTTAAACGCTGTGCTGGTTTCCTTTGCCCGGTTTGTTTGACTCACGCCATCAGCTGTAGTCTTATCTATTGTGTTCTCAATGCTGCATTTAGCATACCTGTTTTGCATTTTGCATTTATTATTTCTCAGGGTTGGGAGGGAAACAACTTTGAAAATAAAAAATAAAATATAAACCACACACAATTATCTGCCATCTGAATGCATCTTTGGCATAATTAATACTTTTGCTTTATTAAAAAAAACAGGTATACAGGCATACAAAATATGCAGCAAGTACAGTCATTGTTCCAATTCAGTCAGTGAGGGAAAGGGAGTGGGAGAGCACAATCGAAAAACAAACACTGATTAATGTGCAACTTTCTTCTCTAAACTGTGCAGACAGGCAGATTGTAGTATAGCTTAACATACATAGCCTAGTTTTATCCATTAACCTTCGGCTACAAGTAAAAACTAGATTTTTGTGATATTTTGTGATGGATTGGTTCCTAAAGCAAGATCACCAGCCATGCTTTCATCCAACTGAATAAGATTGTTGCCTGTGCTTTAAAGCACATGGTCTGTAGAGTGTTTATTATAACATGAAATGCGTCATTATAAGTGAACCAATCTAAAGATATAGATGTTTCACTAGTGTGATTGTAGAAGTTGGAGCGATATATCCCTTAAGATATATATGTATGCAACAAACTATTGATACATGTGACATCTGGACATAAGAGACATCTAAGAAAGATGTTTGTTTCCAGTAACATGGTTTATCAGATACAAAACCATATCAAAACTGGTGTAAATAAAAGACATACTATTTGTATTTTGGAAAGGAATTTACATTCCCGAAAAATTTCCCCAACCACATAGGAAAAACACAAGGAACTGCCTTACAATGTACCGATGACCTAAGGCACAATGAATAGCAGTTTTGCAATTCATTTCATGAACATTTAACTGCTGTTAGTTATTGGTTTTCCATTGGCGTAGATACCTTCAAAGTCATGTTTGTTTGAAAATAAACCCCCAAAATAATGTTAACAACTCAGTTGCAGTAAGGGAAAGTGAGGTGTTATGTTTTTTCATTGTAAATATATTTGAAAATTGGGTAATAGACACCCGGTGATGTTATGGACAATTCAGGCTAAAATAAATGAAACATTGGACAACAAATGAGTAGGTTGCATACTGCAAAATATGGGGATCCTATCAGAGGCCTCTGGTCTACGAGGGAGGGCATCCCCCTTCTTTGAGATGGAAATTAGTGTAAGCAGGCAGTCCCTGGGTCACCCATAGTTAGAGCTTCTTGGGGAGACTTCTCCTGCAGGCTCCTTTCTTTTGTATATAGACTAATTTAAAACATCCGTTACTATTGCATGAATAGATTATGGCAAGGACTGGTTGTAAAAACACAGTTTAATTGCACTTGTTACAATGCCATTATAGTTTTGCTTATTGCTGGACTTCAACCACGCACTAAAGTTAATAAGCCATCAGTAATGATGCATCTTCAGTCAGTGCACACGCGTACACACACACACACGTCTCCCCTACACAGTTTAATATCTAATCTACCATAAATATATATACACAAGTAACAAACACCAGGACTGTCAAAGTAAATACAAACCCAATCTATACAAAAGAAGCAGGATTTGAGATCCCTATTGGTTTTTGAATGCTTACAATGCAAAATATTTTTTTGAGCATATCAAACATGCGTTTTTAATGTACCTTGTTCTGCCTAAAGCACAAGTAGGCATGGGACTTGATCAGGATTTTTCTGCTGCCTTAATTAGGATTTTCACCACATCTAAGTAGTCTGTCTCAATGCAAAAACATTTCTGGGTAACGCGTTAAATTGGTACTCAAAGGAATATAAGGATTCATATGTAATATGAAACAGTCAAATTTGGCAAACAGTTATGAGCACAGAACTCCTGTTAAACTGCCCACCACTTTATTTTTGGGGATGTATACATTTTACTTTGACTGCTAGTGTTTCTTTTGCCATCTTCTAATGTAAACCAGAAACCTGGCACTGCAAGGCACTTTGTTTGGTTCCACACAGTTGTTCTCTGGTTAAAGCATTTCAGGACACTGCCTGGCAACCTCCACTGCAAGGGTGGAAATGGCAACCAATTTTTTGGACAAGGAATTAAAGACTTGATATTGGAACCCGTGCAAGAGACTTCTGCAACACATCCATTGTACATTTCATAAACTGCTGCAGAAAGTGTCATTGAACCTGCTAAATAATGAACAAAATGTACTGGCTCATTATATAGAGAAATGATTTGGGACAATGCATTTCAACTCTGTTTCTTCAGACAATATTCAGGACAAAAGAACTGAATATTCTTTTTTCCTAACTTCATATAAAGAGCAGTGATTATGAAGGTTAGGCTTTGTTAAAATAGAGATAATCAGCTGTGCAAAACATTTAGGAAATTATCTGGGAAGAAAAAACATCTTAAAATCATCTGTCAATATCACATCAAGGGTTGATAACGTTATGTAAAATAAGGATTACCTGACAATTTTGTGAAGTTACAGGTGAACCATTATATACCTCCAGGCCCTAACAATTTAATAAAAACACAGAAGTATGTACTTTCTTTTTGTACTTCGTTCTGGTTGTTTATCAATCAGAATAGGCAAAATATCAGGGAAATCTCCAGTTATGGCAGAGTTGCGTTTTTTAATTCATTTGATTATTTTTCTTCTTCACACCAGACTTTGGTTGCAGTAGTTTTACGCATGTCCTTTTTCTGCAGGCCATTTTCCTTTTGCTGCGTTTATTGTTAATAGTCACAGGGAATGTATATGGACGCTCCCAAATGTCAGCACTCAGTTTTTCGGCTTCAATGCAGTGGGTTATCAAACACTGTGTCTGGTAAAATTGAGATTTTCAATTTCTTTTCAGGCCAGCTGTACTCCTTTGGAAGTTTAATCTGAAAGAAAATAATGACAGTTAATTCAAAAAGTACCTTTTCTTGATGCAATCATGAACTTTCAATTCCTTCTCCGTTTTCTTTTCTGGGACATGCTAATAAATCACTTGTTTAATAATTTGAGTTCTCATCGATAGCTGGCTCTATGGTTTCACTCGGTATACAACTCTCACCACGTACCAGGGCAATGGGACCTTTCAACGATATTAGAATACGTTACTTACTTGTAACACTGGTTTTAAAGCTTTGTTAGATTTAGGGATAGATACTTGTTAAGACGCCACTTTCTTAGTGGGAAGAAGCTCTGAACACCGAAAATATGTTTTGATTCCAATGTTGTCCTTGTGCAATTGCGGATGATGAGCTGCACGAGCGGCAAATCTTTTCCATAAATGCATTCCCACTAGCACCGCTTTGGCACAAATCCGACTCTTTTCGCCTCCCACTTTGCGCCCACCGCATCCACCTTTTCTCTTGCCACTGGCTACCATAAGCCTCTCCACTCAAACGGGACGCGGCTAAATACAAATATTGGGTAACCAACGCTGTTTCATAACCGGAGGATGGGAGTTAGGACTGCATGAGTGTCAACACTTCTGCCATTGCCATTCAGCAGTCAAACAAGCAGGTCTCTGTACGACCACATACAACTCGTATCTGACGTCACAATAAACAGGTTACTAACTTTAATCCTCGAGGATACCACGTCAGGAGAGTTAGAGCAGATTAACAAAGGTTTTAAAACAATGACTGACCTATGTAGACTACAGCTACACTATTAGAGCGGTCAGGAATGTTTGCACAAGTAGAGAGTACATGTTAATGGCAACGACTTGCTGATATTAGGAAGCAAAATATTAGCCACGAATGCAAAAGCCAAACTCATTTTTAGGGGAATGACTTGAGATCACTTGGAAGTAGTGCTTACTCTTAATGAAATACTCATGAAACAAAGATCTCCTACTAAATACGAACCACTCAAAAATGAGTCAAAGTAAGAAAAGAAACATAAGTTCCAAGAACTACAGTAAGCCCATAAAACATCAACCACATTGGCAATGAACAGATTGGAAATTCACCAACTCCGAGGTGAAGTAATAGCTATAATATAAACGACTGTTAAGAATATAATTGAATACCCCATTGGTACAAATACCTGAAACAGACCATTACCACCATAACCTTTACAAGACGACCCTGGGACTGCTAAGTAGCTCACATTAAGGTCAGAGATCCACCAAATGGAAATTCCTTTCCACTGCAGATCATAACAAATTAGTGGTAGCTCTGAGGTTTTCATTTGTGACTGAAAATCAAGTCAGCCAACAAATGGTTCTACGAAACATACGTTCATGCACATACATCTGAAGTAAGTTTAATCATTTGGACTTTTTTCCTGAAAGAATTGGATGTCCTGTTCCTATTTGATGCATCACAATCATAAGCAGCTGTAGGTTTTACCTTGTTCTCAATTGTCTAGAAGATCCCAATTGTAAATACATTTCCATTCAAATTCCCATAGACATTCCACATGGGAACGATTACTCAAAGGCCGTTTAGGAATGCATTAACCTCAGCTGATTGCAAACCATTCTGGGTAACCCCATGGTAGTGTACCCCTGCTTTTCGGTCTCCAAATGTCTTCCTAAGTGCCCGTTCAACAAATCATAAAAAGACTAATGAAAGTAAAGCAATTAAAAACCCATTGACTACAAGTTAAAATCAAATCGATTTAAGAGGGGAAAAGGACGGTGTCTTTTTCTGCCCACCATATAGCCACAGTAAAGCGTAGATGGCAGGAAGGCATAAAAACACAACAATGGAAGGGAAAGGATAAACCTGACTTGTTCAGCAAACAGTTGTAATTAGGGGTTTGCTGCATGGAGGGATATTCTGTACATGTTAATATCAATAGCCTTCAAAAAATTATGACAGGATGGAACCAAACACTCACTGACCAACAGAACTGATGCTTCACATACTCTTACATGGTCACATTTCCACGGAAACAGATAAATGATTACAGAGCAAAGACCAATGCAGTAAAGGTATTGGACCAGGACAATTCCCCATTCCAGAAGGTTTGCAAATGTCATTTTATAGAATTTAGAAAAGGTGACTTTGCATACCAACTCACTGCCTAGACACCCTTTCTGGCTAGAGAGTTTCTTAACAACCGTGGAGGACACAACCTTAGCCAGTCTGGTAAAGCAGGATAAAATCGTGATCCGTTCAACTTCCCAGTGTAAAGGCCTGGGTCTCCCCGAAATGCAACGCCAAAATATTTGCAAACGTTTTGGCGCAGTGTCTCGAGCAAGGCCGCCCATAACTAGTCCACTGTGACGAGGCATGATTGATTCAAAAGAGGTAGGACTGGGACAACCGTATGAGGATATTTAGGGCAAATGTGGCTGTGTCTAAAAAGGAGGTTCCCTTTGCCTTCCTAGTTTTAGATGTCATAAAGTTATTTGACAGGGTGCACGCTGGTTTCATAGCATAACACGGGTGAAAAATGTAAATATTAAAATATCAAAGTTAATTTCTAATGCTTGAGGTGCACACAGCAGGACTGATTCTCCACCTTAGCTTTGCCTACATCATAGAGCAATGTGGACAGAGTTCGAACTCTTCCAGTGAAGGTTTGAAACTGAAAGATAAATAGCTCAAGATCACACTGTTTGCTGTTGATTATAAATGCCTTACTGTTTTATTTTTCCAAAACCTATAACTGGATCGGAAACTTTCCAAAAAAGTGTTGATCTTTGAAATAAACATTCACAAGTCTAATGCCCATGAAATAACCAAGTTATTCAACGGTTAAGTTATCGATTCGTTTTTTTCCCTCCAAAATCAAAGTTTATTGCATTTTGCCATTTTCAAAAGGAGAACAATGCACTTACAGGGCGTAAGGATACACAATGATTAATACCTCTTGGGGAACTTCCCTGGCGCTCTCCGCTAGTAAAACCTTGCTTCCCTCCCTCCCAACCCCACTTTCTTCCTTGCTTCCTTCCCCTTTTCCATGCAGTACAATTAAAACTGGCAAAACTACACCTAGAGCAACAATTATCTCACTTCCAGGCAACTCTTCGAAAAGACCTCCTCCAACATTTGTTAAGAAAGGAAGCCAAATCTCCTCTATGTCAAACTTGGTTTCATTAAGGAGGTGCGCAGGATATTCCATTTTATTTATGTCCCTCACTCCCTGAAGCCATTCTCTTTTCGTAGGGGGCCAGTCTCCCATTAGCGGGCAACTCCTGGTGGCTACTACGAGGACTTGTGCTATATGGTTGAGGTCTCGTTCATCGGCCTGGTCACTCACTCCCAGTTACACCAATAATGGTGAGCAAGCCCTCTTAATTCCATCTAGATCTCTTATCCACAGCAACAACTTCCTGCCAAAACATATGCATGTCACCACATTTCCACCACATATGGTAATAACCCCCGCCCCCTTTATTGCCACATTTCTGATAACAGAGTTTGCTCTTTGTTGAGAGGGTAATGCCATCTATGCAGCAGCTTAACAGCTTGCATTCTCTACTGTGGGGACACTGGCATGCTACACCTTACGACAGATCGTGGACCAAAGTCTTTCTGGGAGGTCCATTTCAAAATCTCTGGTCCATTGGTCTCTGGTAGATACTCGGCCAATCGATTCTGACAATGCCAGCTCCTAGAAGAGCCTAGCTATAAGACCTCTTGTATCTATCCCTAGGAGCAGGGTCCCTTTGAAGGATGTGCAATAACCAGTCTCGGGATTTCATCTTGTGGAACACAGAGCCATTCACTCAACGTAACCGTTGTCAGGATCGCATTCTCCAAAGCTACCGTTACGCTCACCTGGTATCCACGGGGGTGCCACACGATACTGGATGGACGTCTGAGCGCTATCCCGGACCCCTCTCTGCTTCGTTATGTGCCAGATGTTGGGTAGCGCCTATAACAGGAGAATGGAGGGTTAAGATACTGGTTCTGTGATGGGTGGACTCCCACCTCCCTCTGGTCCAAATCCCCTCCCTTGGGGTTATAGTTCACCTTAGGTTTTTGTGCGTTGAACTCTCCGTCCTGCGTCTCTGTGCAGGGGCGCGTGGTTGATGCGGGCATTCAGTGGACCTAGTTGCTTCACTGGTCCGTATGCCCTTATGTCGGGTCCAGACTGGCTGTGACTCCGACTCCGCTTGCTGTGTTCCAGGTGAGTTATAATGTCTTTTCAGTCTTTATTCTGTCTTTTTTTCCCTTCGTTTTCTCTGTCTTCTTGGCGTCTTTGCTCCACTATGCTGTTCCCCAACAATGTCTTTTTGTTTTCACAGGGGTGGTTGCGATTTCGGAGTTGCCGCGCCGGATGGCGAAGACCACTGAGTTGTTGAAGCGCAGAGCGCTGTCCTGTTTATTAGTGTTAATTGTTAACCTGTGTTCTCTTCCCTTCTTTGTACAAGTTGCGCTCATCACTCCGATGTTTCGGAGTGATGAGCGATCGAAGCGCTGCTTGCCCAGGTAAGTGCTTTGTTAATGCTATCCTTGTTCCTTCACCCCTGCAGGTTGCGATGAAACCCAGAGATGGGCGAGGTAAGAGATAAGCAGGGTGCTGTCAGGACTCGCTGCTTGCCCAGGTAAGAATTGTTATTAATGCTGTCCTTGTTTCTTTACCTTTGCAGGTTGCGGTGAAATCTGGAGATGGGCGAGGTAAGCGAAGCGCAGGATGGTTTCAGGACCGGTTAACTCACAGGTAAGTGTTTTTGATCGCGAATGCTGGTCTTGTTCTTCCAGGTTAGAAATGGAATCCGGATCAAGGGCTTCAAGATCAGGCTGCCGGAGAAGCAGATGAGCAGGAGCTGGACACGATGACCGTTACGCTGCAGGAGTGCAGAATAACGTGAAGCGTGTATTCCACTTTGGGCGTGGCTTATATAGCCAGCCACACCTGAAGACCCGACCACACCAAAAACACTAGTCTGCATAGCTCAGTTCTAGGAACTGAGCTATGTAACAGGCCTCCATGTTGGATTAAGATCTAAAACTGGTATTGCCTTATTCTGATAATGAGCCTTGCGCCAAATGCGCCAGGACTGACTCCATGTATGTTTCGGATGGAGTTTTAAGGCCCTTGGGGCCACTGTGAAGGGCTTTAGCCCCACTGCTGCCAGGGGGCTGTTATACCTGAGGGGGTCAGGGGCATGGATTGTGACAGCTGCCCACTGTTTCGTGGTTTTGGGGCCCAGGTGATAAACTATCACTCTCAGTTGCACAGTCTTAGAATACAATGCAAAGTCAGAGAATCCCAACCCTCTGGGAAGAATGAGGTTCGCATATGCTATCCTCAGTTTGGCTCCTCCCCATAGAAATGTCAATACTACTCCTTTCATCTCAGAGAGAAACGAAGGGGGAACCACTGTAGGCAGCATTTGGAATAAAAACACAAATTTAGTATCGTCATTTTAATGCATTCAACCTAGCCACCCAGGAGAAATATAGTCTCCCCCAAATGTATTTATATCTGGCTTTACTGCGGCCCATAGAGGATGATAATTATCCTCAAATAGATAGCCCAGTATACTTTGGATCCATATCCCTAGACAGCAAAACCCTTCGTCATGGACCTGAAAGGCCAGCTCTTGGAAATATCCCAAGTCTTTGTCCTCCAGCAATCCCGTCAAAAAGACCACTGATTTGTCTAGGTTTATTTTACCCCCAGACATCATGCCGTATGTGGAGAGACCATGAAGCAAATGTGTAACAGATTCACTTGGCTTGGTCACAAAGTAACACATCATCCACAAAGAGACTCTGCTGGTACTCCTCGTCCCTTTTTTTGTATTTTTGCAAGGTACTTGGGGTTGGTCACCATAGATTACATGGGGGAACCCAGACGTAGACCCCTTGCTCACTGGGCTTAGAGAAGCACAGCTCCACCTCACTGATGTGGCCCGACTAGGCCGAAACACGTGTCTGGGGTTGCTGTTGGCACTCTTGTTCAAAGGAGGTTTGCCAGGCATTTCGGTGCTGGACTGCCCTTGTGGACGGGACAAAGACTGATATGCAAATGGATATTCCTCCTTTGAAAATTACAGTGAGTAAAAAGCCATGGCTGCGGACTCTCAAAGTGGTTAATAACCACAGAACAGGTTATCATGCCATGTTCTTTCTAGAGAGGGGTGCCTGCTACTTTTTTTGTATTTACCCAATACGAACATCTTGGATCTTTCGATTTTCCCAGACTTCCACCACCTATGGTTCCATAACCAGTACATAAAGGAGAGGGTATGAGGGGCAGCCCTGCCTAGTACCTATCCTAGGGGAAGCACCCTTGGCTCTTCCTCATTCACAAAGACTCTAGCTGTGGGGATGGAATATAAAGCCCCGATCCATCCCAATCAAGTTGTCCCCATGCCCGTTCACGTGAGAACAGCCCGCATGAAAGTCCAGCTAACACAATCAAATACCTTTTCGGCATCTAGAGGTAGTACAAGAGACCCTGTTGGCCTGGGTGAACCAGCCTAGAAAGGACAAGCTCTAGTCTGGATGCCAAGATTCTCCGCAAACAATTTGGCATCCACGTTGAGCAGCAATATTGGTGTATAGGCCAAACACAGCATTGAGTCTATTTCCGGTGTGGGAATCCCTGTTATCAATGCAATCAAGAAGGATGAGGATAACTCTCCCTTGTCTTTGATAGCATTAAACACTTAAGCCAATTTAAAAGTCAGGAGGTAAAACCATCTTCACTCAGCACCTCTCCTGGTTTAAGGTTCCCAGTAGCTTTTTATATCTCTTCGGGAGCAATTGGAATTTCAAGCCCATCTCTTTCTGAGCTGGTCAACAATGGCAAATGGAGCCTCCCTAGGCAACCCTCAATAGGAGCCTCATCTGTTGCACCCTCTTCGCTATATAGGTTGTCGTAGAACTTCGCAAATCTGAGAATCCCTTCTCGGGTAACTGTCTTTCACTCTCATCCCTGATGTGTTCCACTCTCCCGTCAGCCCTCCTCCTCTCACGTAACCCATTGGCTAGGATTGTTCTCACCTGATCATCCTTTCCATAGTACCTTTGTTTAGTATACCTCATTCTCTTCAGAACTTCGCCCATAAGGAGCAAATCTAATGCCTGCCTTTTTTCTCGAATGGATTCCACGATGCTCAGCATACTCCCCTTCATCTGTTAGTTTGGTTCTCAACACATACATGTCCTCCTTCAGCCTCTCCTCTATTAAAAACCCCATCTCTTTTTCCATGCCCCTTCTCAAATGATGAGCCCCCTTAACATGGCCTTAGCTGCATCCCACACATCTCATGGGAACTTCACCCGTATCATTCACCTCAAAGTAACTCTTGAGTTCTTTTTCCAAGAAATCCCGGAAGACCAAATCTCGAAGGAGAACATCATTGCATCAGCAGCGAGAGCGTGTCTTCCGTTGTGCACCTAGCTCCCAAACAGCGGTGATCATATCCTGGTCGAACCACGCAATTGGTTCCACCGCAGGGGAACCAATATACTGCTGTTGCTCATGAGGCATTAAAAGAAGGTCTATCTTTGTGTATGTGCAATGCAGGGGCGAGTAAAACGTGTAACCTCCCAGTCGACTATTTCTAGATCTCCACACATCTGACCAGAGATGGGTCCTTAGGAGGTGAGAGAATTCCACACTTTCATTACTGCACTCCCTTCGTGCATCACCCCGACCAGTTTTCCGAGTCAGACTGGGGTTGACTATCATGTTGAAATCCCCACCTACTATGGTAAGACCCTTACCCCAGTTTTCCATTATATTGAAGGCAGACTTCAGGAACTCAATCTGGCCAGTATTGGGAGTATAGAGGTTAGCCAGAGTGATCTTTGTGTCTTGCAAACACCCCTTGATCAAAAGGAGCCTTCTGTCCAGCCCTTTCCTGATTTGGGCTCCCTTTATCTAGACCTCTGTAGCCAGAACAATCCCAACATGCCCCCCCTTTTCTTTTCCTTACGGGAAGCCCAACATGTTTGTCCAATGGGATTGCCCTTCAGGCTTGTCTCCTCCCACTGCTTAAAAGGAGTCTCTTGTATAAAATAAGAACCGAAAGGTGGAATTTGCAAAACGTGCCAACCAATAAGGTCCTTTTGTGAGGCAAATTTAGCCCATTAATATTCAGGGTGGCCATTTTCATCTCATCCATAGCGCAGAGTCTGTATCATCTTCTGGAACCCATTTTTGTTTGCCCAGCGTTCCCTGCAATGAATCCAATCAGGCGTGAGTCAAATATAAACAGCTCTACCCCCATTACCTTTACCCTCTTCCCCAATTAGAACCCACAAAATGAATAGGTTCAAGAACCAAACATAACGGATGCCAAGCTATCACTGGGCCACTAGGATCACAATCTTCCATGTCCCCCAACGAAATCGCATTTTATGGAACAAGTAAGTCTGCTTAGTTCACCGCTCCTCCTCCAAGACGGTGACAGACCAGTGTCTTCAACCAGAGTTCTTCAGCTGCAGGAGGACATGTTCCCAAACTTTCTAGATCCACCCAATTTCTTGAGTCCTACTGGCTGAGCAAATGCCTTTTAAAAAATAAAATCGCACCCCGAGTTGATACTGACCGTTGCTGTGTGTGCAGAACCATCTCCCTAGAATCTCATGGAAAAGTTGCTCATCTTCCAAGCCCTGTTTTATGTCATAATGTTCGCCCGGGTATTCAAAAGAGAAACTCCAACAATAACGTATGCCCTCAGACCTGAGCCATGACGTCAGAGGCCTACACTTTAATCTTTGATCCAATGTGTTGGTTAAGTTCTGAAAGATCTTGACCGAGGCACCTTCCCATTCCAAAGTATTCACTTCACTGGCTTTCCACAGAATGCCCTCTTTGTCCTGGTAATAGTGGCATTTGGCCACTATGGATTTCGGACCGGAGCCAGCACCTCTATGGACCTTATCAAAGATTTTCCCTCCGGTCCTTTGGGCCGAGAGGTTTTGTCACCATTTGGATCAGGCACAGCTCCAGATCTCTGTTTTGCCATCTTTTTGCAGATACCCCCACACACATAAGTTATTCTTTTGTTCTATGTTTTCCATGCCATCCAGCTTATACCTAGTCTCACTTTCGGACCATCCCAGTGCCCGGAGTCATGTTTTCAACTTGACCGCCAGGATTTCTGCCGGCAGTTGATTATTTTCCAGGCCTTCAACCCTATCTTCAAATTTCTCAACTGATTCTCTGATGGCTACCATCAAGGTCGGCCCCTCCGCCCTGATGACCTTCAGCGACATAAGGATTGCATGTTGTAAGACTCCAATCTCCCTTCCAGCAGATTTATGTTTTCTTTCCATCCCTGCGCCGTCCTTACTATGTCAGGGGTATGGTACTCGACAGCACCCTCTTTGGGATTCGATCTGTATACATGTGTAGCCTCTTCCAGAGTGTAACATCAAACGTCACCGGAACCAGTCTACAAGCCAGTGGCCAGGATAGATCAGCCCTACATGACCTGCATCAGTTGCATACGTGGGAAAGCCACTTTGCTCCCTTTGCCAGCCGGGTTATAAGTGAGTCACCACGGCTTAATTACCGCTCACCCTGGTCAGTGGGTCCACCAGCGATCCCACCCTTCTCCACACTGTATAACAAGGGCTCCAGATACACAGTACAGCAGACCTAACTACCAGCATGAATGCATCAATAACCACGGGTTCTCCTGATCCGAGATAGAGCCGTTAAGGTCCAGGGCTCATCAGGTTCTCCAGTGCCGGATTCTGCACCAGGCCTAGAGTGCAACAAGACCAGGGCCCCTCCTTGTGTATAGAAGCTTGCATTCCTGTGTCCAACAAATGCTGCAATAACACCCTGTTGGGATGTGAAACCTCAGAGCTCCCTGTGGCAGTGGCCTTTCTGCATTTTGACCTGGGCCTCCCAGCACACCCCCGCCACTGCCTCCTTCAGAGCACGATCCCGCGGTCCCGAGTACCAGGCAAAGCCGTGATGGGTCCAACCCCTGCAGTCGGCCTCAGACGTCACTGTAAGCAGCGGCGGGCAATGCACCAGTCGCAGGGGGACTCCTACTGCGTCAGAAGGCCGATTGGTGGCCGACCTTCCCCGCTTTGGTCCTCTCAGGAGTCTCAAATCACTGCGCTGTCGCCAGAGAGTGTCCATTGGCCGTCACTGCACACCACTATAACAGGCCTGGCCTCAAGGTGGTCCCAGGCGATCCCTGGAACCTGCTCTTATCGAGATGAGCAAAACCTCACCAAATGCAGGGTTGTGAATTCTCAAGTTAGAAGATATGTAAAGAAAACGTGCCAGATCTCCACGTTTGAAGCCTGTGATCCACGTTTGAATAGGCACAAGCTTTAGGCTAATATGGAGAAGTCCCCCTTATTTGGTATCCTAAGTTCAATCGAAAACAGTTTTGTTCTCATTATTGGGACCTTGAATCTTGGAAATTCCAAATTACAGTATAGTCTCCACTTAATATACTGCTGGACATTCCCGATTTCACTAAATTGAGTAGGCCCAAGCAGTCCGGGTTTACCATCACTGAGGAGACTTCAACCAACCCCTTTTGAAAAAGGTTGGGAGATGATATTGTCTGTAGCACGGAATTGGCGTGATCAGTGGGTCATGGGAGATTCTCGTGGTTCCTTAGTTGAAAAAATTCCTTGTCCAACTCAGAGTGGTGCACCGTTCAAAAAGTGCCCCAGGACCGCTCAGGAAACTTGTTGCTTTCTCTGTGCGTATTGCTTGGGTTTGCGCGCAACCCGGTACCCAGCTCTATACACCTGAGTTTCCAAAGCAGAATCCTGTCCACTTTACACTCAGTATCCAGGACACTAGACTTGCCCGAGTTGCCTCCTAGCTCTGTGATCGCATTTTCACCATCTACGGGAACACAAAATTCTCTGATGCCACCCCCCGCCACCCCTGTCCTCCTCTCACTACTCTTCGCCCTCCAACATCACCCCCCACCGTAACATCTCTTCCTTTTGGTTTCCCTACCAGCTCTTTGCAGGTAGCATGCTGGTCTTTACCATTCATGCCTATCATGCCAGACTTCATCTTGAAGCTCCGACTGCATTTCTGCTATCTACCACTGGAAGGCAGTCTTATGCTAAACACCTACCAGACCAAAGTCCTCGATCCTCCTATCCAGAATAAGGCAACCTCCCAGTTCTCACCAATGTCTATTAGCCATGACTTAATCAACCCCTATCTGAAGGCTAGCAATGTTGAGATCCTCTGGGACAGCAATCTGTAGGCACAGCAATTCATCATTTCTACCACTACTGCTGCTATATAATCCACCTGTTGAATATCAGGAAGTTCCACCCTCTTAACTCAGATCCCACAAACACCAATATCTACTCTGCTACTTATTTGACTTCACTACTGCTTAAACGTCCTCGGGTCTTCGCCTCTCCTATTGCACTCCTTGACAAAATTCTCAACTTTGTGACTCACACCATCTACAAGTTCTGCCATTCTTCACCCGCCCTCTCCCCACCACATCCACGCAGGCGGGCTCATATACATTTTATTGAGCATATGTAAGGTGCTTATAGAACTGAATATTGTGTCAAAGCGCCACAAGGCTAAATGGGAAGGGAACAGGGAAAAAAATAACAATAGCAAAAACAGTAGAATACCTTCATGGTCCTACAATGCCTTGTGGCATTCTGACGTGCAAGTGCAGTGGGGAGAGGGGATGGGGAGGGGGGGAAAGCAACGGAGTGGACAAGTGCTGGTGCAGGGGCCGGGAGGGAAGTGCTAAGGGGAGCCAAGGGGGAGAACCTCAGGCAAATGCACAACTAGTATTTGTACAAATGCCTGCCACTTGCTAATCTATTTATAGGCTAGACTTTGCCCTTAGACATTGTTGCTTCAGTATTGATCTACACCTCACCTTTTAATATTAAGATAATTATTGAGCACAGACCTAGCTTCAGGAAGCAAGAGTGCTTTACAATCACAGGGTGTATAACAAGGTTAGGCAGCAGAGAAACAAGGGAGTTTTCAATCTAACAGGGGAGGGCAATTGTCAGCAATGGGCTCTAAAAGTACCCAGGGGAGGAAACCCGTGGGGATCAGATCACCCAGCCTCAGGTAAGGTGGGGAGTGGATGGTGTATGGATGTATGGATCTCGGAGCCTTTCCTTGAAGAGGAGGGTCTTAAGCTCCTCTCTGAACTGTAGAACCTACAAACTTGGTTCAAGCACCTCAATATTGACATTCAACGCTTACCCCATGCCTCCTTGATTTCACTGCTTCTACCCCCTCATCCCAACTGCTGGAATGCCCTCTATCCTGAAATCAAACACCACCCTCGCCCCAAACATTCATGCAATCAAGGCAGCCTTTAAGCTCATTCAGCATCACTTGGAACGGCCCCCCTCATACTATGCCAGTATATTGCCCCCTTCCCTTAGAAATAACTCCTGGCAACATGCCAAGTACATTGGGCATGCCCATGTAAATATTCATTCCTTGTCCCATGTATTTTTTTTATTGTACTTTGTTCATGTTGCTGCACACCCTTGATTCACCTGGCTCATTTTCCACTGCGCAAGTTCTAATATAAAGGTCTTAGCGTTAGTTGAAAAACCATGTCCTAAAGAAATACAAGGAAATATAAGTGGAGTAGATAGCCAGGACCATTGGAGATTCAATCCTTAATTCCTGGACTACATGAAAATGTGCTTGTGTACCGGAAAACTATTTTATTCACACATGTGTGCAAACAACATTAGTTATGGTTGCACCCTAAACTGTCCATTTGCAAACTGGTATAAATTAATCACTGTAGCCCCTTTCATCCATACAATTGAAACGGAACCGCACTGCACAGCAGTATTTGTTTCAGGTTAAAGACCCTGCAAAGCCAGGAAGCGGATGTGTCACTAACCACACCCTCTCACGAATATGCTTGCCTAGCCTTTTCTTATTAAGGAAGGAATGTGGCTTAGGAGTACAAGAGTCGCAACAGTGAGTAACTTGAATTTACTCCTCCCCTAATGGTCTCTCATTTCCGCCATATTTTTGGGACACTACCCAAAAGTAAAGGAAAATCAAAGTGAATCTTACTAAAAAAACACAAAGGTCTGAGTTAAAAACCATTGAAGAATAAGGAAAAGACGTTATCAGCATTATTATAATTTATCTGATGGTGCGTTCACAGCCCCAAAATGTCTAGACTGGTTAGTCGTCCGTGGGGACTACCCACCTTGTAGAATCTGTAAGGGCAGCAGTCTTAGTTGAGTTAATATTATAGTGCATAGTTAGGAATGGTAGCATATAGTCTACCTTATCAATGGTTTTCACATTATCTTTTGCCAAAACATTGTCCCGACAGACAGGATTTTAAGCTAATTGGTTCCAATGATGGAGATCTAGCATCCAACTTGAATACATGCAAGAGTACGTTCAAAACATTGAAAATCCTTTATCTCTCTCTATTGGTGGATAAAAGATAGACCAGGAATGTTGAATACCCCAGGTAGAAGAAATAACTGGTTCAGAGTTTAGTTTTGATCAACCTTTGTATGGAAATGTCATGTAGATGCTTCTGTTTGACTTTATTGGAACTCTAGGCAATATGTGATGCTCAAACATGTTTTTTTTAATGTAAATTACAAAAGTTGGTTTCTTTTATTTAATTTTGTTTAAATCTAACTTGAATGATATACATGGAAGTTATCAAACTTATCCTTTGATTTTCTTTGTAGAATAATATTGAAAATACTTACCCCTGATAAAGTTAAAACTCGAAATGCGTTCGACTATTTGCACAATACATTTTGTGACAACCTACATTACGCAATGGTCATTGGAATTCCTATTGTTCAGAATTGTTTTAATCTGATTATACTTGAAGTTTTTTGAGTTCCATAAGAACGCTAAGGAGCCAAGAAGGTGTCCTCACTTTCTTGTGCTTCTGGCTCTCTTAAAAATTCCTGGCTACTATTTGAGGCCATAGAAAGTGTGCAGTGATGGGAGTTCCGTTCTTGGGAACTACTTAAGCTTGGTACTTATTAGTTTGTAGCCTAGATGCCAAGGCTACTGTTTTCTTCCCGCACCTTGAACTCTATTTAATATAACGCACTCTAATTATTACATTTAAACTCCTTTCGGTTAGAACATACACACTCTAAAATCAAACAAAACTCAGGAGTGCTTGGTGCTTGTATTGTTTTTGAAGTGAAACATAATGACCATCTAAGCACAGACAAAAGAGCAAGCATGCGTTTCTCCTATGGGGAATTGACGGACAAATGCAGGCAAAATCATTACTGAACTAATTCAATTTCCTGTCAAACACTGCAGTAAGGTTTTCTTGTATAGTTTGTCACTTGTGAGAGACCCTACTCTTCGACATTAGCCTTTTCACTGACCTTGTCCCTGTGTTGGGGCTGCTCACTGGTGACTGTCCCGTTGTTGCCAACACACCCTGCTGTGGCAGTGTTGCTGGTTATTAAGGTAGATTATTTTCACCAATGTCAAGCAGGCTACGTGGAGCAGTGTGCGGGCATGACTAGCATGAGTGACCAGCATTGTTACCTTCCAACTCATTGTTACTCATGAAAATTGAACTTTAGCCATGACCTGCCAACCTAGGCCACACTGTTGTCGCTGGTTATGTTAAGACAACTGACAATTAAAATAATAAAGTTGCCGAAATAACAACTTAATCAAACTGGGCTCAGAAACAAGTGCTGGGGCTGAGCCTGAGTAAACAGCCCCACAAATTAAGCACGGGCTATCAAATAGTCTGATGAAATCCTCTCCCATCCCTGAACAAGATGGAGCCTAAGAAGAGGTAAAGAGCAAACATCAGATTTTTAGGGGGTTAGTGGCATAGACCACAGGTAACCAGTTTAACTTGGCCATTGACCCCTCCAAATGAAGGATGAAAATGCACTGTTCGCTATGACTGCTGCTAGCCCTTGCCTGCAAACCTCTGCCCCTGGTTTAAAATAGCCCATTGAAGATGCTGCAAAAGGAAAGGTTGCATCAGATGAAGTGGACGATCCTGGCGACTTTGCTGTTGAGGGCTTGACTTTCTCAAGGGGGACATCTCCTTTGCTCCCAAAGAGGTGAATACCATCAATAGACGTGTTTAGCAGCTTAAACTGCACGTTATGTGCAAACCTGGTCGTCCTCACTGAAGAATGGCATCTGAATTGAAGTGCTTTCCAAGCCAATGAAGCACCAACAACAAGCATTATTTTCTCTGGGCTTGCTTCATGCGACAGATCCTGCTGCACTAGAGGAAGAATGCAAGCGATTAGACCAGAGAGCAGGAGAGTAACTTCTAAAGAGGTACAGTGCAAAGCATGTTGAAAGTGGTTTCCTGCAAGAGAGAGAAGTGTGCTGTGGAACACAGAAGATGCTGAGCTGGCCTAGTTATTGCAGAGGATGCAGAGACCACTCACAACTACATGACTCCTACAGATAATATTTTGACGTAGGAGTATTAAAGCTTCTGCCTGTGGCACTGGTCTGTTGGTATCACTGATTCAAACATCCTTTAAGTTGTGTAGGTAGAAGCAGCAGAGTGGGGGTGGCAGCTCCTATGTGTCATATCTCTTTAGGTGAGAATATTTTTACCAACTTATTCTTGTTGGGAGAAATAATCTATTTTTTGGGTTCGCCACTTGGGTCTAAAGACACGCGAGGCCACGCCGAAAAAGAGGCCAGGCACAGAGGTTAGAGCTGGAGACAAGCACCATCGAGCGAGAGAGCAAGAGCGGGATACGTGGGTGCCGGGTGCCAGGCAGAGATTTACTGCCGACTAGAGAATGTGGTGTTGGGGTGAAAGCTACTGCTTTGAGGATGTACAAGTGGCCAGGACACCCGAGCATGAAAAACCTGACAAGGAGCAGCAGAGTATTCTTCAGAGTAGACATCAGGAACCATGAGAGGAGAATTTGCGCCAGAGGCCAAACGTTGAGAAGCAGTGATTTTGTGAACAAATTATGAGGGGGGAAACCGAGAAGGAACTGTGGATGCTGGGATTTTAAGTCTAAGTTCTCAGATTCCCCATAGAAAGACTGAATGGAGAATCTCTGCACCCTGAAAACTGAAGCCCAGGTTCCCAAACTCCATAACAAGGGAACGAGAATTATTGCTTACTGGGAACAAAAGTCAAATTTTCCACACAAAGAGGAGTACCCAGACCACCCGACATTTTTAATTTATAATATAATGTATAAAATATAGGTGTCATCTAACGGCATCTTTTAAGGCAATTGACAAAGGTCTGTGCCCACAGGTCATACAAAATAATCGTCTGAGTCAAGAACGGTCTTAAGCAGCTGCTCCTTGCAGTCTCTTTCTGCCTAACAGGAGGCATAGGTTTCCTTGCTTGAACTACCACATGCAAAGAGTGGGAGTACCCAACCAGGGCACAAGAGGCATTAATGGGCCCCAGTAAAAGGCTTCAAGGGGGAAATAAAGGTATTGCCGAAAGCATCTAGCTTCTTTTGACTCTCTTGGGGCACGCTGTGTCAAAAGGTGTGGCTATGGCTCCCACAGTAGTCTAAACACTTTGCTTTGCTGGGGTTCGATGGGTTGACAAAAAGGTTGGGAAGCCAGGGCAAGGCAACGATTCCCATCAATAGGTTTCAATACCACAGGAAAGGAAGAAGGCTTCTGCCACACCCATAGGACTGGCATAGTGCATGCCTCATAAAAAGGAAGCAGTGTATCATAGGATGCATCCAATTCCAAATTGTCTGGGCACTGTTCTCAACCCTTGGGGCTGGTAAGCCAAAAGGTAGTCACAGCCTTGGCCACAACACTGTGGAAGAACAAAAATTCCCTAACCGGAAGGGTGGAAATGCCGAGATCTCTGAATACAAAGAAGTGTTCATGCCACTTTATATTTTAATAAGTTGTCAACCACGAACTCAGTCGCTTTATAGCGCCGATTTGAATTCATGAATTCCTAGTGCCAAATCAGATAACCACGGATCAACAAGAGGAAAGACATTCTTTTGGGGTGTCAGTAGCACCCATGGACCCCCCTCACACCACACCTAATGGCAGATTCATTGTCCTCTACAAAGATGGGAGCCAAAGCGCAGGAGAAAGCTCTATGTCCACAAGAACATAGTGAGGGTCTACTAGCTCAGAACAGAGATGAGAGGCTGGGCCTAAAGGTGTACTAGCAGAGAGTTTAATGAAATCATGGTGCGGGCACCGGAGATACAGTGGTTGATAGGGCTGGTGCTAAAAGGTGGCTCAGATATATGCTGATGGCACAGGTGGATAACTAGAAATATGACTGAACCCAAAGGGGTTTGGTGGCATGCTTTCCCTTGGCCTCCACTGCAGGTGAAAGAACTATAGGCGAGACATGTCTAGCTTAAAAACATCGAGCATGGCACCCGGAACAGCGTTGCACACCTCTGAAGCAGAACTTGCATTGGGAAACGCTGTCCTGTTCCTTACCTTCAGTGAGCATATAAGCACATTCTTCAAGGAGATTGAAAGCGAGAATCCTGTACTGGGAAAGCAAACAAGACAAGGAGTGAAGGACGAACAAAAATAAGATTGGCTTCTCCCTGTCCTCCCCTTCCTTCCCTTCCCTTCCAAAAAGAAGCACCAGAACTGGAGTCTGTACAGGGTCCCCAGCAGGTCAAATGTGAGTGCACCACCAAATGGCCTCCGCACTGATTCCTCATCTTTGATATTTAATATTCAGCTTCAGCTGCTCAGAATTTCTCTTAGCAGCGGGCACTGTGCATCAATGCAGTCTACTCCGTCTCGAGGATGTCATTGAAGGCATATGTAGCACATGCAGCACCCTTTTTTGTGCCATTCTCCAGTATAACTACCCGCATCAACACAGGTTTGATCGTACTAGGCTCGGAAGGAGTGAAAGCTGTAATAGCATGGGAAATTCTACTGCAGGGTAGACTGAGAAGGCGATGAGGAATACGTGGGAGGAAAATCCAGTCGTAAGTAACTTTTTATTCTAAGGGATTGTGTCCTCTCCCGTATTCCTCATCTTTCATAAACTCCCAAAGCAGTTTTTTTTTGGTGGAGGGAGTAAGAATTCAGCTATCAATAGTTTCCATGAACAGAATGGAGGACAGCTTTTCCAAAGCTTCATCCTGACTTTGGGAAAAATCAAGGGAATAATGCTCCATGAAAGTGTGTATTGTAGACCACGTAGCTGCCTCACAAATGTTTTTAACAGGAACACCTCTTTGCAGCAGCCATGCTCTTGGTGGAATGGGCGCTTAAGATCTTTGCCCTCCAGCATGTAGCATTCTGGAATTACTAGAATAATCCATCTGGATAAGGTCTGCTTTGTTACAGCCACACCCAGTCTGTGACCCGTATAAACTACAAAAAGTTGATCATCCAGACGAAGTTTGGACAATCTAGAAATGTACAAGAGCTCTATGTGGATCTAATCTGTGTAACCGCTATTCCTCCTTGCCAGGATGAGGTGGAGGATAGAAAGTGGGTAACACATTTTGTCCTACTTGAAATTCTGAAATGATCTTAGGCAAAAAATGAATAGTTACTCACTGTAGTGACTAACATACTCCTACTGTGTGTCTTGAAGTAGAGGCGTTTTTCCATGTGGAACCCGAGGGACTTGGCACAGCAGGTGAGCCCAGGAGTAAAGCCCTCAGAGTCCATGGGTGATAGCCAGGTCTGTACGTCTGGGTGTTCGTGTTGTTGGCGAGGAGTAGGAAATCATTCTTGGAGAGGTTGATCTTTAAGTATGCCCTGGACATCCAAGACTGTATGAGCGAGAGGCAGGTTTTGAACCTATGGATTTGTCCTTGATGGAGTCGACCTTGAGGTATAGCTTTGTGTCGTCAGCGTATTCGTAGAAGTGGATGTTGTGTAGCTAGGTGGGCTCCCAGCAGCTCCATCTATAGATTGAAGATCACTGGGGAGAGGACTGAATCCTGCGGGACTCCACAGATGACAGTTTGCATGGGCGATCTAGAGGAGTCTATCTGAACAAATTGTTGGCGAGATAGGATTTGAACCAGCATAGGACAAAGTTGCCGATCCCCATGTGCCGATGTAGGGTGAAATTGTCCGAGAGGTCGAGTAGAACCAGGAGTGGCCATCGTCAAGGATGTTGAGGGCGTCGACCACCTGTATGGTTGCGGTCTCTGTGCTGCATCGGTGTCTGAACCCAGAGTGGTAGGTTTGGAGGAGATTGTTGGTGCCTATGTGTTGCTGAAGTTGTGTGGCTATCGCTTTCTCAATGATCTTACCTAAAAAGGGAAGATGGGGAGATAGTTACCTAGGTTGTCGGGATCCAGAGTGGGTTTCTTTAGTAGAGGGAGGATTTGCCCTTGAGTTAGGGAGCCTTTGATCTCCAGGTTTAGTTTTGAAGCAGGGAGGGTCTTGAGGATAGATGCTGGGAGTATGTCATGTTTATACGATGGGGCTTTAAAGGTGGGCGGGGTTTCTACCAGGTCCTCTGCCGAGTGTGTCTTGAATGCTTCTCAGGGTGTGGAGATTTTGCGAGGAGGGACAGGAGGTGGGCCTGTGGATTTACAGCTGGTGTCTATATGCTGGCAAATCTTGATGATTTTGTCGATATAGAAGGTGTTGATGGTGGTAGATTTTTCGATGGTGTGGCATGACAGCATCGGGTAGCGAGTTCATGCAGTGCTTGACCACTTTGAAGAGGACTCTGCTTTTGTTGTCGGCTTCTTCTATGTTGTTCTGATAGTAGCAGGCCTTGGCTGTGTTGATTAGTTGTCGGCGGGTAACTGAGTTCCTTGAGGAGCGCCAGGTCGGATTGCGGTCCTGGAGCAGAGCCAGGTTTTTGGATGACTCTACTGCTGAGGTTGAGTTATTGCGTGTACCAGGGGGCTGGCGGTTTCGGTTTGCAGGTGCGTTGTTTCAGAGGTGCGTGTCAGTCAATGAAAGCTGAGAGGGTGGCACTGAGTGCATCCAGTAGAGTCACAGTGCGGTTGGGGGTGTTCGTCCATGTAAGATGGAGGTTGTCTAGGTATTTCGCCAGGATGTTCTTGAAGGACCTGAAGGTTTGTCTGATGGGTTTCTGCTGGGAGTGCTTGACTGGGGTGGTGTGCAGGATGTTGAAAGGCACGGCTAGGTGATCAGACCAGTAAAGCGGGAGAGGAGAGGTGTAGTGGAGGGAAGACAGTGCAGTGATGATTAGGTCGAGGATGTTACCTTTCTCGTGCGAGTCATTCATGTGCTATGTGAGGCTGAGGGTGTCCAGAAGGCCGAGGAGAGCTTCCTTCATCAGTTTGGAGGCCTTGTTGTCTGGGAGGTTGAAGTCACCTAGGAAGACGAGGTTGGCGTGCGTGAGGGACATGGTGGTGGACCAGGTCGGTGAAGTCTCTGAGGAAGGCGTGTTGCATTTGGGTGGTCTGCTGTCGAGGAGAGCGGGAAGTGGCAGGAAGGCACTTTGAAGGAGCCAAAGTTGTCGACTTCAAGTCTGGTGCAGGGCCACAAGGTCTTGTGGTTACTGTGATGCCTCGTCTGTCTTGTTCGGCCGGTCTCGGTGTTGGATGCTGTAGCCATCAGGGACAAGGACGTCTAGGATGTGGATGGATTTGGGTGTCAGCAAGGAGACACCCTTCAGTGATGAAGATGGCATCAATGTTGTGTGTAGTGATGAGGTCGGCAATGTTTGCTGCATGAGCGATAGTTGAGCGGACATTGATGAGCATCAACTTCCGTGTTGTGGACGGCGAGGTGATGCTCTTGGGCTTGGGGCTTGTGTGGGTGAGGTTGCTGTATTGCAGAGTCAATGCCTTAGAGGAGGGGCACTGTCGCTGGCCTTGCCTGGTGATGGTGGGGGTAGTCTGTGGGGACAGAGGGATGAAACAAACGTTGGCGCGTGCTTACCTGTCGTTTTAGCAGGATTTGGGCACTGGGTCTTCCCGGTCAAAACAAGTCCAAACAGGAATTGCCTGTTTCTTCGTCTGTCCTTCACATTGTACGCCCAGGCGAGAGACGCCCTTGATCTAAGAGTTAAGAGCAGAAAGGAAGAGGCAGGGCTAGCTAAGAAGGTGGGTGGGCCTTAGGCCAAATGACCTAGATCCACTTGCACCTGATCACCAACTGTAACAAATGTAATGGTACCAACGGTATC
This sequence comes from Ambystoma mexicanum, assembly GCF_040938575.1. Classification (NCBI taxonomy): domain Eukaryota; kingdom Metazoa; phylum Chordata; class Amphibia; order Caudata; family Ambystomatidae; genus Ambystoma; species Ambystoma mexicanum. The sequence continues at coordinate 1,492,549,076 of NC_090929.1, read as the reverse complement.
AATCTCAGAAGGAGTAAGGGCTAAGTTGGGGCCTTGCTGGAGACAAGAACTCGCAAAATGCAAGCTTGCCCCATGTCACAGATGACTGCCTAACTCACAAGCTGATCTTTTGACATGAAACATTCAGAAAGCACCAATTAAATAACTCAAGTGGTGGGAGCATGGTCAACAGGAGCAGATGTGAGATTGCAGTGCTCCGCATGCATCCTCCATTCAATCCTGAATAAGTAGCTCATCAGGCCAACATTTCGGGTTCCAAAAGTACACAGCTGTGGGAAAAATTGTTATCCTCCAGAGGGTCTGGACAGGTGAAGAAAGCAGTGCATGAGGGCTAATTGGATGTACCGGCCTGTGAAGTACTGTCATCTGATGGTTGCACTGCTACAGAAGCTCAATCTCATTGACTGCTTGCTAGAGTTGAAGGGGGCAAAACAAGCCCTACGCAAGAAGTGTGAATGGAGATCAGGAGCTGAAAGGAATGCAGTGCCATGAGGACCAATGAATGGGGTTTCAGGTTGACGGAGTGCTTGACCACTTTGAAGAGGGCTCTGTGTTGATATGAGACCCCATTGGAGGAGATGGTATCGCACCTGCCTTTGAAATACGTCTGACGGAGGCCCTACTGGTCTGCAGGAATGCCACCCATGTACCTGGAGGCAATGTGAGCAATCTTTTGCCTTGGGGTTTGCTACCTGACTGGCATAGTAAGGGCACCAGAAGCAAGCCTGTCCCCTATACGTTTGAGATGGTAGATATCAGGAGCGAGGATCCAGAACACGCTGCTAGAGCACTGTGGGTCTGACTGACTTTGGTGTCAAGTCCGCATCTGGGTGCCATCTTGCCATACAAGTGGGAAAGACCTGGCTCCACATGCACAAAAGCCTGTCTGCTGGCTGAGGGGGAGGCATGACTGCCAGCAAGGGAACTTCAACTAATGTGCAGTCATTGCTTTAGCTGGGGGCTTTATCTTGAACACTAATTGTCAAAGGCTAGCCCACACTCATTCATTTGGGCGAGAGGGTGAACTGTGTATCAGGTACCACCTACATTGTATCGCAGCACTTCAAGGGACCACTACAGCTGAATGCCAGTAAGCCCAGCAGGCCTGGCTGATGGTCCATCCGCAGATGAGCACACTACACACTTGGCATGCTGGCTCGCTCCAGACATTTTTCTAACTAGCTCCGCCGCTTGCTCTGAGCATGCTGCACAAACATTTTTACAATGACAGAACATAGGCAGCCCAAACCGAAACAGTTACATTTAGGCTGAATAACACAACCGAAGCAGCCAGAACCCAGTGATACACAAGAGGAAGAGCCTGCCCTTGGCACTGTATACATTACAATACAGGAGATTTTTAAAGTTATTCAATAATCTTAGGGAAGCCTTGGAGCAAAGGATTTGCTAAGTTGTTGTTAATCACCTTCAAAAGGTGGAAGAGAGTTGCGCAACCGTAGCTAAAGTGTTATGTTGATTTATACTGCACACTGCTATCACCCTAGGGTAGTCTTCAGGTGCTTACATGGTTCTGCAAGAGAAAAGAGAAAAGGGCTGGGTGTGTCAGTGGGGATAGGATGATAGGATAGGATAGGTTCAGCACTAGGAGGAACTGGCGCCTGTGAGCGTTGTCTTGCATGTGGGAGTTGGTTTGGGAGGCCCTGTGTTCTAAGTGTATGGGTAGGACTCAGTGCCTCGGAAGTGTGCTAGTGTTTGTGTTGGGTGTGTGTGGTGTGTGATCGGGTGGGTTTTGTGTTCATGCGCACAGGTTAGTGGTATCCATAAGGGGTCCAGAGTCGTGGATGAATGTTGGATGTTTGAATGTATTGTGTGTGTGTGCGTTTGTGTAGTGTGGATGGATTTATGGACTATGTGCAATGGATGTTCACTCTAATGTTTCCAGAGTCTCAGATAGTAGGTAGGGTGTGAGCATTAGATTAGTTCTCAGTGTGTCTATGTAGTGTGGCTAGCCCCTAGTCATGTATAGTGGCGTTGTTTATGCTGGAGGAGCAGGAAGGGGGGGTGAGGGGGTTAGTAAATCAGTTAGTTTGACTATGCCTCTGGCGGGAGTCTTCAGTGGCTGTTCAATGGTATCTTCCAATGTTCTTGGTTGTGGTCGGTCGACCATTCTCACCTCCTCTTCAGGTCTGGAGGCCGACTTCCCCTATGAGTTTGGGGCCAGAGGGTTGGTTGTCGAGCTCTTCGCTCCTCTACCTCCAACACCCTCCGGGTCAATCGTTTTTCGAAGAAACGAGCTTGGGGTAGATCTCTATCTTCGGCTGGGGCCTCCCTCTGGAACAGCCTCCCTGCCACTCTAAAACTTGAGGAGAATCATCTTCAGTTCCGGAACCACCTAAAGACATTCCTCTTTGCTTCTGCCTTCGCTCCCCCTCTCCCCTACTGATCTGCTCTCTTGGCACTGTGCACCTCACCACCCTCTGTCCCCTGGGCGCAGGTACCTACTCATCCTGCATTGCCTCCTGGCCACCCCACTGCACTGGGGATTGCATCTGTGCCCATACAGCCCCCCCATTTTTGTTCCTTCCTTTTCTGCACTTTTATCAGACTTACCCAGTCTGCTGCCTTAAACACAGCACTTGCTTGCTGCACTACCACTGTTTATTGCCTCCATTTTCTATTTATTTTATTTATTATTTTTCCTCTCTCCTCTGCGCCTTACTTTCCACTCTCCCCCTTCCATGCACTTTTTCCCCTTTTGCCTTTCCCATACACTTGCGCGTTCTCAATGTCACTGGGCCTAGTAAGATCGCTGTTTTGTTGTGTTGTTTCTCCCCTGTTCCTCTCCCTTGCCTAGTCGCGCTCTGAAACACCTGTGTATGAGAGCGATACAAATAAAATATCATACATCATATCATACCTAGAGTGTTCCTGGTTACTCGTCCGGGTTCGTCGTAGCAGTTGGGTGTGGACATGTTGTCCTGTTGACTGCTGATGGGTGCACGGCTGGAGTTATAATAAGTTGGCAAGTGGTGCTCGACTGGGCAGCCCTAGTTGTGTGGGTGGGTAAATAAGGGTGAAGCTTAGGTTTTAATTCTTTACCGGTCTGAGTTTTCCTTAGTGCATAGATTGCATGTGGGTGTTAACCCTGAGTCCGTCTGTTGATTGGGCAGCCTTACCTTTGTTGATCACCCTATTTGTTGGGCATGGCCAGGGGGTGGTTGGGTGGTGCAGTGTTCAGTTCCTCTTTGATAGTTCCACTGTTATACGTGACCATGTCCCTTAGTGTGTTTCTTTTGGTCCGCAATGTTTTTGCTGTCAATGTCCCTTTGTGTTTTTCATTGTCTGTTTAAAAGCCACATATTGAGTTGTTTCCTCCTGAAGGTGATGTGGTCTTCTGTGATTCTGATTTCTCTGGGCATGGTGTTCGAAAGTTAGCAATTAGGCACGAGAATGCAGTTCCTCTGAATTTCCTCTTTCCGTACTGTTTTGTCTCGATTTGTCAGGCATTGCTTGATCTTAAATCCCTTCTTGGCTGGCAGAGGCTGATCTTGGCTTGGAGGAATTAGTCTCCTTGTCTGTGTAAGGCTTTGTGGGCGATGCAGAGGGCTTTGAATTTGATGTGTTTTTTTAGTGCCATCCAGTGAAGGCTTTCCAGAGCTGGAGTGGTGTGGTGTCTTCTGTTTAATCTTAGTAGAATCCTGGCTGAAGTCTTTTGGACCCTTTGGAGTTTCTTGGCTAGTCTTTCCGGCATTCCTAGGTAGAGACTGTTTGCAAAGTCAATTGTTGTTAGTATCAGTGATATGATTGTAAGGGTTCTGTGAGGAAAGGAGAGTTATGGGAGCAATCCTCCGAGTAGTTTTAGAAGGTATAAGCACTTTTTACTGATTGCGTTGACTTGCGGTTCCAGGGATAGTTTGTTGTCCATGAGTATTCCTAGGTTATTTACCACGTTGGAAGCCTCCGTTTGAGTTCCCATGCCAGCCACCCAGTGCAGTTTTGGAGGTCGTTTGTGGTCAACCATTGTAGATGCCTGTGAGGAGTTGTTGAGGCAGATATTTTGTTCCTGGGTTCTGGTCGTCTTCACAATCAGTTATGGGACGTCTGCATAGTTGTAGACGGTTAGTCCGTGGGTGGGGAGATGCTGGATCCCCGAGTGGTGACTCAGATGATTTTTTGATGTTTGATATGAAAGGTGGCAAGCAGGTTCTTTCGGTTCGATTTGTGAGAAAAAAGGTGAGCCACCTCAGTGCAGATTCCTGTATAGCATATTCCATAAGTCTTTCTATTAGTGTTGTAGGGCTAATTTTGTCAAAAGCCACAGGTATGTCCAATAGTGTGAGAGCAGATTGGGCACTGTTGCCTGCATTCATTTTCAGGTCGTCCCATGTCGATAGGAGTGCTGATTCTGTTCCGCTCATTGGTCTGAAGCCAACTTGTGGCTTATCGAGTATTCTGTTTGTTTCAACGTATTTAAGTAGGATTTTGTATGCATGGTTCTATAGGATCGTCGCTGGATAGAGCAAGTTCGATATCAGTCTGTAGTTGCTTGGGCAGCAAGAAGGATTTGGTCAGGAATCACACAAAAACCCTTGACAGAAGGGGTGACTATGGTAAGGTTCTACCTGTGTACAACGTGCAAGAAACTGGGGAGTAGGAAATGGATTTACAAACCAGTTTAACAATACAAGTCATATTGATCTAGGTGTCAGAGGTAGTTCCACTGGACATGGAACTTGTCCATAAAGATGATGCAAGTCGATTTGTGGTCAACTTAGGTTGACAAAATGACCAGCAGGTATGTATATCCAATGTGTATGTCCCGAATGTAGAAGACACATCCTGGGGGGCGGCTTGGCCTGGTGCGTGATACAGTACCATGGCCGCCTGAGTGCTCCTGTGACGACTGGGTCATATTGCCTGAAAAATACCTTAGACCGACCATGAATTGCCTCCTGGTGTTCGGCAGGTGTTGGTGAACCCCTCCTGTGCTCCGGGACAGAGTTTCAGCTGGTTGTGTACAGTGGATGGACTCAGCCTGCATGAGCCTGCTGCACGGCCTCCCGCCTAAGCCACGCTTGGTCTGACCCACCTGAGGCCTGGGTAACCGAGGCCGCAGACACAAGGAGAGTTCCTGAGGGCCGGCAGAGGTGAAAGGCAGCATCTGAATCTCCTTCCATTAAGTTTAGCCGACGCTGCACGTCCCTGCTTCGGGGTGCCCTGGCATCCTGCGACCAGCCCGAGGGCACATCTACAACTTGCAGAGGCGAACACGAGCCGACGGAGCTTGATCAGCGAGTCATTGCCCATTGCACGCAGTGAGTGTTTCCCGGACTGGTTCCGGCTTGGTGGCGGTGGTGGGCTCCTGCAGGCTTTAACATCTGCAGTGCACGGGATGTCTGCGGCCTCCGTGTCGGCAGGCCACTCTCGGTTTGGCCCTGCCTGGCGAAAAGCCCCTTCATTACTTGGTGGTGTGCATGCGGGCTGGGAGGCTCGTGGGGAAGACCTCCACTTACCATCTGGGCCCCATGGCTGGCTATAGGGGGCTGGAGCCCAATTCTTGGAGCAGATCTCATGCATCTACTGAGACGAGGGTGGGCAGTCTGCAATGTTTCCTTCTGGGGCACGCTTAAACGCTGTGGTAGACCTGCCAGGAATGCCCAGATGGCTGGCGCAGCTCCCGGCTAGATCCAGAGGCCTCCCTCCGCCACTGTGGTGGAGAATGGGGGTCAGCATCAGCTACGCGGGATCCAGAGAGCTGCCCCCGCATACCAGAGGGGACCCCCCTTGCAGCACTGATATAGTATTCTAGCAGCTCGAAACTGCCTGGATGGACTTCCTTTCTTTGCCTTGTGAGGGATCCTGAGGATCGGCCGTGGGGTCAGCTCGGCCTGCGATGGTCCTCTGAGGGTGGGCTCCGCTGTCGAACGCACGCCCGTCAGCCTGTTGGCTACCCCTGCATCTTCACTCTGCTTCGTTGAGTAGGTTCTCACCCTGTGGGGTTCCGGTTTAAGCAGAATCTACAGGTGCGTCGTCATCTGACTACTGCCACCTTGAGCCCCCAGGCTTACTCTGTGGGGCCACAAACCACACTGCGACCCGACTGCCCTCTACACCTTGCAGCCCGGAGGCTACCCTTGAGCCATGGCAAAATCAGGAAAATCACCAAACTCCTCGGACATCGCATCCCTGCTGCAGATCCAGGACCCGGGCAGGAAAAAGAACAACGGTGGCTCAGGTCCATGGAGTAGAGGCAGACATGACACCCCCCCGCCCCCGCCCAACCCGCAACTGGCCACAAAGGATGACCTACTGCAAAGGCTAACCAAGATTCGGAAGGATATCCAGGGTAGCCTAGCAGAGATGGTGGGGAAGGTGTCGGCTACTGACAAGTGCTTGACTGACACTGAACGAACAGTGGAGGAAGTGTAAACCACCCTATGCGCACAATCCTACAAGATAAGTCAAATGGGCCCAATGCATGGAAGCACTGGAAGATAAGGTGGCCTTTCTGGGGGACAGGTATGAGTACTCAGAGAATCACTCTCGGCATAACAATATTCGAATTAGGGAGGGTCCCCTCCAAGGTACACGACCGCGCTGGAGGCCTACATTACATATCTCTTTTGCCAGATACTGGACACCCCGGAAGATGATCCGATTGAGCTTGACAGAATACACCATGTCTGGCTGATGGTCTCAGAGCGACGCAACTTTACCCCTGATGTCCTCACGAGGGTCCACTTTTATAAAGTGAAGAAGATTTTAACCCGAGCCAGGCAAGCTGATATTTGCTTCTGGGGATCCACCCTGGCCCACTACCAAGACCTAGAGGGCATTACCTTATTTAAGCGCAAATCACTGACTGCTAACGGAATGGCTCAGCAAGAAAGATGTGCACTACAGATGGGAATTCCCCACGGCCCTCCACTTCACCTACCGGAACTGCTCCTGGTCTGTCTCATCAATGAAGATGATCTTTCTCTGGACACAACTGGTCCGGAGGCAGATGTGGACCCGGATCCGTCATGCAGGGCTCGGGCTAGGGTAATCCCTTGGACAAAAGTAGGAAAAGGCCAGAGGAAGAACAAGGAATGACTGCCTCAGGGGATGGCAGGGGGGTGGGGTGGAGGCATTCTTGGTCAAAGTTTAACGGTTAGGCAACAGGCTGTTACAGGTTCCCCCATATTGGTTCCTTGTTCGCTTAACGGTTGAGATTTCTGATGTTAGCAAGGTTTGTTGGGAACAGTTGTTTTTTTCTTGGGTGGGAGGGGGGCTCAGCATCTGTGTTGGGACAGGGGTCAGACAGCACAGAGTGGAAAGTTTAGGCAAATTGGTGTAGTGGCTACATGGCTATGGGGCTTGCCGAAAAAGCCGGATGGCTAACACTGCTTTTGACTCGCAGTATGGTACACCGTCCATGCTCACTTGGAACGTACAGGGCCTAAACTCGCCAGTCAAGTGCAGATCAGGATTGGCAAAGTTCAGTGACCTATCGCATCGGTCGTCTTCCTACAGGAGACTCACCTTTTGAAAGCTAATGAAGGGAGACTCACATGCCTGCTTCTCACCTGGATTTTATTTACTAATAGCGGAATCCAAGCAGAGAGGAGTAGCTATACTACTCAATAAAGCTGCCCCCTTCCTTCGAACTGGGACTCTGCATGATCCTAACGGGAGATTTTTGGTGGTTAAGGGCACCTTGTTGGGTAACACTTTCATGTTCATTCCCATATCCCACGCACCCCCATGATCGACAGGACCTGTTCTTGCAAGGCCCTTTGAACAAACTGCTCGTCTTTGCCGAAGGCGCTCTGATCATAGAGGGGAGGAGGGTGGTGCGGATTTTAACGTGGCCCCAGACCCCGACACCAATAAATCTCTCCCGGCCTCTAAGGTGGATTATAGGCATTTGCTGGCTCTCATGAGCCTTCTGCACGAGTTACGGCTGGTGGACATTTGGAGGCTACGGAATTCAACTGCCAGAGACTATACACATGACTCACATGTTCACTTGGGTTACTCTCTTTTGATCAGCTGGACTGGTCCTACCTCGTGGCTGTCCTCCAAAAGTCAGGCCTGGGACCAACATTCCATAAGTCGGTTCTGGCTATATACTCTGTCCCGATGACTAGGATCCTAATTAACGGCAGGGCCAGCCCCCTAATAACAGCCTGCAGAGGCACGAGACAGGAATGCCCCCTATCCCCTCTCCGGTTCGCCCGCTCGATGGAGCCCCTGGCACCCCGTGTGCGTAATCACTGGGATATTCAGGGTATCCTTATACGCGGACGTATTGCTCTCCTTGATGGAAGTGCGGCACCCAGGGATATTGATACACTGAGACACCGGCCCGATTAAATGAAAGCGAGACTACATTGAATATTTGGGGGTGAATATCCCCAGCTCCATTAAATCACTATATTCTGCCAATTTTCCTCCTCCATTCACGGGGTGGAATATGACTTGAAATGGTGGCACAAGCAAACTGCTTTATGGCTCGGGGGCGTCACAACTGTTAAAATGACCATTGTCCCTAGGCTTCTTTACCACTTTATAGCCCTCCCTACTGCTGTCCCAATTAAAAACTGCACGGACTACAGGGGGAAATCCTGACTTACATTTGGCAACACTGTAAACTGAGGGTAGCTAACGGTTGCATAAGGAGCATCTGGGAGGACTGGGGGTCCCCAAAATATACCGATATTACCTTGCCTCCTACCTTTCGCACATCTTTACGTGGTGTCAGCTGGGGGAGATTCCACAATTGGTGCAGATTGTACAGGCAACAATCCTGACCCCCCCTGAAACAGCTGCTGTTTGTCAAGCTGAGTGGCAACTTGATCAGACCCGCACTCCTATCTTCAACACTTCACACACTCACATGCTGGAATCCGGCAACCAAAAGATGGAACACTCCCATGGGCTTAGGCCCACTATCACCTGTGGTCAACAATCTGAAGTTTACCCCGGGCAAACACACAGCAACATTCACAGCTTGGACAGCCGGGCGGCCTGAGGGAACTTAAGCAGCTTTTAATGACAGGTCTCGCTCACTTTCGAGGAGTGCAAACAGTTCTCATTACAAGAGGGGGAAAATTTCCGGTACCTTCAACTACGACAATGGGGGTGCCACCTGACGGTTCGGCAGAGGCATTAGAGCCCTGAACGCTTTAGAACTCACTTGCTTGGCAGGTAGATCAAAGGGCAGAATCTCAGGGCTTTACAACCTGCTAGATCGCTTTGACCTACAAGAACGATTGCCCTATATGGTGGGTTGGGAGAGGGATCTGGGGGTTGCTATTGGAGAGGAATCTTGGCGTCACATCTGGGAACGGAATCACAAGGCCTCTAGGTGTACCACAGACAAGGAGTGCCAGCTTAAACTCTGCTACTGATGGTATTACGCCCCAGACATACTCCATAGCATGGCCCCTCCTACCCAGAGGGCTGCTGGAGGGGCTGTCAAGAAAGTGGAACCTATTTCCATATGTGGTTGCTATGCCCTAAGGCCCAATCTTACTGGAAGTAGGTCCTTTCGCACATCAGAACTATGCTGGCTATTGACCTGCCTATGGATCCTCTGATCATTTTGTTAGGGGGATTGCAGGGATGGGCTTTATCCTCCGACTGGCTATAAGGCTAGGCTTCTCACTCACCTTCCCCTTGCAGCTAAAATCACCCTACCCCGGAATTGGAAAACCACAGACGGGCTGGTGCTTGGTATGTGGTGAGGGAAGCTATGGGAAGATGCTGGCTTTGGTGAAAATTACAGCCCTGGCGGAAGGGAGAAACTCCTCTTACGTGGCAACCTGGCTTCCCTTTATAGACTGAACACAAGAGGCCCATCACGGTGCGCATAAGCCTAAGCTATATAAATACCTAGCTCTTCTCTAGGCCTGGGCACGGACTCGTGCGCTGCCAGTTAACATGTTCCAAGTCAGTGTAGCACAATCCTATGCACACATGATCATCCATTATGTAATTTTGTTGTCTATGATTCATGAGATCCGTTTATGTCTATGTGTGTTATTAGGGTGGTCACCCATGTCCAAAAATTCATAAAGATGTTTAAAAGAGAAAAAAAGAAGACCTATATGCTGGAATCATGGATACATTTGTGAGGTTACTGTGGTAACCATTATCTGGGCCAAATATCAACTGCCCCTTAGATCAACACAAAGATCCCAATTAGTGCACACATTTGGGATTGTCCTCTAGCTCGTTGAGGAAAGCCTCACAGTACCTATAAGAAAGATGTTTGGAGGAAGCAACAGAGCAATATCCACTTGTACTCTTACTACGCTCTAGTCGACAGGGACACACAGAAATTGACAATATATTTACATTGAAGAGCACCTTTGACAAGTTTACAGACCTACAGTACTTGACGAGAGTGATCTCTGATCTAGCAGTCCCTTTCTGCAGGTTGAAGTGATAGGGATATGGCATTCAATGCAGCTCTCAAGTCGGATATCACTATTTCCAGGTTCACTGGATTCTAAGAGCACAATAAAGCAGGCGGTTAAGGTAGTGATGAAGGGGAGAAGTATGCTCTAGATCAAGGTTCTGCAGCCTTTGGTTCTCCAGATTTTTGGACTACAAATATCAGCCCTAGCTAGAATAGTCAATAGTGAGGGATCATAAACACCTGGGGAGCCACAGGTTGCAGACCCTTTGCTCTAGATGCTGGTAGAAGGAGTAGGGGCGTTTGGAAGGTGTTTTACTCCAAGCTTCACCAATCCGATGCATCAATTTGAAGCCTAGACATTTGTACGACTCAGACCATGGAGCAGTTAATAGCTACAAAAACACTACCTTGCCACCATACAACACTAGAGGGCTTTGAAAATCTGTTATGGTACTCGAAATGTGCACAGGGTGAATAAGTAATGCAGAAATGGTTACCCCGGCTGGTAAGAACACCTGAATCCAGACACCATTAAGTGCTTTAAAGGTGAAGAGGGCAGCATTGTTTTAATGCAGGAAGAGATCAACAAGGTCTTTGTCAATTTTTATGAACAAACGTACCACCAGTGTCCTCTACTTGATTGGGAACAAATGATGCAGCCTAAGCAAAATAGGTGGATAGGCTCTTGAATTTCAGATAACCAAACAAAGATTAAGATGGATATATTCTATGGGGCCTGGCCTACAAGACACCATCCGTAATGTTTTATGCACTGTTTGAAGATCCTTTGGCCTTGAAAGTGGTAGAGGTCTATGAAGAAGAAATGCAAAAGGGTTGATTGGTGTTGCTTGTGTCAATCATTCATTGCTCTAAAGCTGGGTAAAGATCTACACAACCGCTTAACATTTAGACGTCACTATTAAACAGAGGTTCTAAAATATTCAGCAAAATCTTAGCACAGACCTCTGCCTCTACTGCCCTTTCTGATGCATGAGGACCAGGTGTGGTTAATCCTGTCAGAAACACTACAAACAATTTAAGAATGGTAACTCATTTGATCCTTAAGTCAGGCAGCAGGAAGAGGACTTGGCCATTGCTTTGCTCAATAACAAGACTTTTGATTCAGTTGGTTAGGACTTTATGTTCCAAATACTGGTGGCTAATAACTTTGGACTCTTATTCCTACGTCCGACATGCCTGCCAACGACTGACTATATAAACTAATGGGAGATCTCAGAGTTCAGAACTGGAGGGACAAGACAGGAATGTCCCTGCCACACTGCTGTTTGCTTTGGTGACTGAACCATTGGCTTGTACAATGAGAATAGTCTTTGAAGGCATAGAAACTATTATGGGCGGCATTGAACATGCAGTATGGATATACTTAATTATACACCTTATATAGATTTGTTGATTGAGGGTCTGATTTACAGGTCCCCCTGGCATGCTGAATTTAACTGAAGGCTATGGTTCACACTATGGGATTTGGATGAACTGTAAAAGGGCCTTTTTTTTTTACTTGTGGGTAAGTTTACGTCTTGTGGCAAAAGTGGACTCCCAAGCATGCTCCTTCCCTGTACCGGTGATCCATTTAAATACTTGGGAATTAGCATGTTTCATAAGGTCACTAATATTTATGGTGGCAGTTTCTCCAGAGTCATTTCAGAATTGAGGAGATCAACTGGGTTCTAGGTATCGCTGCCACTATCCATGATTGGTCATTTAGCCCTTAGAAAAAAGGTAATGCTTCCACAATTGCTGTGCTGTAGGGGCCTTGGTGTATATTTTGAGCTAACATCTAGGGAGCTGTATCAATAACTAGTTAAATTGATATGGGGTTACATTAAATGATTGATCGATCTTGTAGACTAATAAAACAATACACAGAATGTGGGCTGGATGCCACATACTTGGAGGTCCGCTATCTAGTGTCCCGATTTCACTTTGCAGTGTAGTGGGGTTTGATGTTAATATGAATGGGGAGCAGAAGTTGTTGGCATGGAAGGCAGTCAATTAAATATTAGCTACATATTCCAGAGAAGACAGTTCCCCGGTCCACTTCCTAAACTTAACCAGAAGGTGCGAATGAGAGCATTTAAGTGAGCAAGCTACCCCCGCCTCACTTTCCTCATTCATTGGAGGTTGCCCAATCTGGAATTTACCATGATTTTCTTGGCTGCTGTCGAGGTCATTTAGAGACCTTGGAGGAGAATGGTGTGTAGCCGTGATGGTGCATTTTTAACCTTCACAGAATTGTGAACAGTGTATAGGATTTAGTTTGCTAGGTTTGGTAATAATGACTGCACATTGTTTAAAATAATGCTAAAGTGAGAAGCTGGGTTTCAGCAAGTCACATGTTTCTAAAAGGCAATGTATTCAATTCATGTATTGCCAAACTTAAATCTAGAGAAAGACCAGAGGGTGGTAAACAGACTGTTCAAATATAGGAATTGGGAAAGGATAGTTCACACAATTACTGATTTAAGCAAACACAGTACAATGTTCATCACGGGGCAGGGATGTGTGACCTGCGGCCCCTAGATGTTTTGGACTAGGAGTACCATGATCTTTCACCAGAGTATACTAGCTAGTGCTAATGAGAGATCTAGTCCACAATATCCAGAGAGCCAAGGGTGGATCTTGGGTGACTTTATGTCAGTGAACTTGTACCAATAGTAAATTCTTATTATTTTAAGCTCAAAGTATACATTTGAAATAGGATTGTATAATAGAAAAGTAAAAATAAAGGAGTTTTATTTTAATTTTATTTGTGTATTTATTAAGCACTGAAAGCCTGCAGGCATGGGGCGCTGGTACAGAAACACAAAGGACAATCCATAAAACACGGTACAAAGGAGGCAGTGGCTTAGGATGGGAGGAGAGTCAAGGTCAGAGAGTGGAAAAGTGCCATTATCTGAAGAGGTGTGTTTTTAAAGCTTTCTGAAAAGTTTTCAGATTACTGTCGGAGTTGGCGTGAATAGCAGTATAGAGGGCCAGGACCACTGCAAGGCAAAACAGTTTCATACAGAAGAAGTTAATGTTCCCAAAGTACCTCAGCAAGATGATGTTAGTCAAATGCCACGCAGAACCCCTTTTGAAAGACAACTGCAAGTTTAACACAGTTAGCAAGTAATAGTCTTCATTTTATGAGATATCAAGAAACTGCGCAGATGTTCCACACAATAATTTGGTTTCAGAATAAACAACAAAGAAAATATATTTTGTGGTTGCAAGAATATTTGGAATCAGCTCAATAACGTATTAAAAACTATTAGGGGAGAGCCCGGTCAAGATGGCCGCAGAATCTTAACGGGCTTCCTTGGCTAGAGGAACAAATGATTTAAATAGCCCCTTGGAGCTCCAAAACTGCCTGGTATCCAGGAGGAGCAGCACGCCCGTGTTACGAGTCGGTGTGGTGCGCTTCTGAGCAGGAAAGGTCTTGCAGGGCGTAAACAGCGACAGGAGAAGAACAAGTTATTTACCAACTTGTAACGTTCTTTCGACTGGATGTTCCTCCAACGTATTCCTCATCTTTGACATGTAATGTTCAGCTTTGACTGCTTCGGAAAACTTTTTCGGCAGAGGATGCCATGACTCGATGGCGTCGAGCTGGTGCCCCTCAAAGGCCTCCGTTGAGGGTGACGCCATCGGAGGTTATAAGCAGCACGCATGGCGCCCGTTGGCCTCAGTTCCGTTTTTCCGCAAATGCGTTTGCTTCGTGAGAAACTCTGCGCGCCTCGTACTTGTAAAGTATACTTCTCTCTTTATCGAGATAACGACTTATGTCTTCGACATCTACACTGTCGACACCTCGGTCCGGTTTCAAGAAATGTAAGAACTGTGGCTCGAAGATGTCCATCACCGACCCGCATTGAGTTTGTTTGTGGTGCCTCGGCAAGGGCCACGAAACTGATACATGTTCCAAGTGTCAATCCATGACAGGAAAGGCCATGAGGGAACGAAAGGGGAAGCTCCAGGTACGAAAAGTTTCCAATCCCCCTAAATCCCGACCAGCTAGGCCTTCGACCGTTGAGTCCCGCGGTGACCAGCTGGGAATTGGCCCCAGAGAAGGATGTTGCTAGCAGGAGCCTGAATTGCATATTCTTGACGCTACATCTCTACTGTATTAGATGGAGGGCAAGTTGAAGCAAAGAAATGGATGGACAATAGGAGAGACTTGTTCAGAGCCATGTTGGAGTCAAACAATTCACATGCAGAATCCTCACCACCAGAAGAATTTAGAAAGCGGTTGAGGTATGTGTGGTCTTTCTTGGTTGCCCAGAGAGTGCATGCACTGTGAACACTGCTAACAATAGAGGCCATTGACCCTTGTTTTTTTGTTATGTTGTTGCAGGACATTGTTTCCTGTTAATTGATTGAAGACTGAGGTGTGTCCACGTCAAGAAATTAAAGTGAGAGTTTATGGTAAGTGTGTTATATATATATGACTCAAATATATATATATGAATGAGAGCTTGAATATAGTACAAGGGATGATGGGCAGCAAGCTGTGAATAATGTGTTTTAATGGGCTATGTGTATGTTTTGTGCCTTTTTAGAACCTATAGGGACTGTCCTAGATGACTTGTGAGGATTTTAAACATATCAGGGATCATCCACTAATACAGTCAGGTATATCTAGATAGGTTTTTTTCTGTCTAAACTAGAAAAAGGGAAGCTCTACATCATGTCATGTGGAGCAATTTAGAATTTATTTGTTCCCCTTAACACCCTCTAGTACACTATTCAGAGTGATGAATTTGCACTTTTAGATGTATGATTGCATTTGAATCTTTTCCACATTGTGATTTGTTTGCAATAATGCATATGTATAAGGATAAACATACAGCCCATTTTAAAGATTTATGCATATAGGCCAGGGTTATGTAGCAAAAAATTCCTTTGCGTAATTATGCGTATTTGCACATTCTATGCTTTTCTTTTGTACTATATCGGATGTATACCAAATATTTATTAATATTTTGTATATTTGTAGAATTGTCTTAGAATTCTCAAAATGTATATTGTTGCACCGTTTTATTAATAAATGAATTATATTCACACATCTGCCTAAACAGATTCATTGTTACTCCTACAGCCCGATTCAATAATTGAGTTTTTAAACCAAAAAAAAAAAAGCTTTGTCTTGGTATTGCGAGGCACCATTTTTGTAGAGTTTGATAATTTTCCCTCCCAGGTGTCTGCAAAGTTAGGGGAATACCCACCCACAGTTCTTATATGAGCCTTTTATATTTGCCAGAATGGCGGTTCTTTGGCAGATTGATGCAACTCCGGTTGAAAACACAAGTATACAAAGTGAAGAATCATACCAGTTAGGGGCCACTTGCTCTATGGCAAATCAAGAGAGAACAGGCCAATAAGAAAGGATCCCCTCCCTGGGCCTTTATGAGGTAAACTTCTTTGTCACTCAGGATTCAAAATGAAAATATTGCTGAGTCAAAGGTCGTTAACGAGCATTAGGGCAGAAGGCAAGTGTTACAGGACAATCTTTTAATCTTCCCAGAATCGGGTTGCTCAACTAAATATGTAAGTAGTGAAGCATTCCTATATTGGCCTCTGGGAAAGGTAAGAAAAAAGAAAAGCTATCAGAAGGAGACTTTTTTCACTCCTCAGAGCTAGATGAACAAATGGTACCCTACAGAGCATTCATTCAGAGTCCCATCACCAAACCAAGAAAGTCAAGTCGGTGCTGGGTCGCAATGACAAAACAGTGACACGACTTGAGGGTAAACTGGATTGCCTGAGTGAAAAGGTGGCCAAGGTAGAAACCAGAACTGCAACCCTGGGACAGAAAAGCTCTGAAATTGAGAACCAAAACTCCGACAGTTCCAGTGGTACCGCGGATAGGCAAAGACTTAGAGGCAGTGATTCTGGGGAAAAATGGCCATGGATCCGAGAATGGAACGCCTGGTAAATCTGACTACTTGGCCTCCCCCTAGATGCAGAACGGGAAGACTAAGTGGCCTTAGCCTCTACCTGGCTGACAGAGGTGTTGGGCCTAGACACGGATGACCCAATTTATATATAAAAAGGTGCTACAAAGTCAAACACGGGAGGAATTATTGTAGGTAGCACGGAAGTAGGCCCAACACACATTATCAAAGTATCTGATGAGGGAAATATAGAAAGAATTTTACAAGCGGATAAAAAGAATGCGAACATGGAGTTTCAACCAAATAAGATCCTTCTTTTCTCAGATTTTGCTGGAGAGACTGAAAAGAAAAGGAAATTGCTTAATATCCTGAAAAAGTGTTCTTACCCGAGGAGCAAAAGCAGGCACCATGGAAGTGAAGGGAATTTTTTTCTGGGACAGTAAGAAGGCGTAAGAACTCCTGAAAACTATACCAAAACTGTAGGCAGAGGAATGATGAACCTGAAATATGGAGCCGTCACAGACACAAGGTTTCCTTGATAAGAAGCAATGTTAGGACTGCATACATCCTTTCAAAATATTTCAATTGTTTTCTCTCCAGATTGGTTGCATAAGGAGCTAGAAAATGTATGGTTTTGGTTACTCAGAATCTTCTACCCACTCATAACTCAAGAAGGAAACCTGTGTGCCATGTTATTGTTTCAAATATGTGGATTTCGATGTGGTTTGGGGAACCCTTCACATTGTGGGCTCAGTACGTTTAACACTTACTTGAATCCTTTAATAAATATAAAATTAGAAGAAAAAATAAAAAAATGAGACTTACCTCTTCTGGAGATGACAAGTCTTCTAAATCGTCCAGCATTTTTTCGACTAATTCTTCCGTCAACAATATCTACAAAAGAGTAAAATCATGTTTGTTGATGGTTTATTAATTTGTATGGCGCACCGAACCCGAAGGTAGCTCGGCGCAACAGAGAACAGAATACATGGATACTTTAAGTTTAGTTACAAAGTAAGGCATACGGGTACATGAAAAGCATTACAAGTAAGTAATTGAACAAATCTAGAGAGAATATGCATACATACAAGCATAGGTGGTTAGGATCAGGTTGGTGTTCAGTCACTGAAGTAGTTCGTGGTTAGTCCCGATGGTCATTGGAGTGTAGCCATTTAAGAATATTACGTCTCAAACTGTAGTAGGATTGATCTATTCTGATGCCAAGTGGGAGCGCCTCAACCGCGAAACTACTACTGCCTGTTTTTTTCTTAGCCTAAATCTGGGTATCTGTAGGCAGTAGGAGTTGGTGGTTCTGGAAGGGCGTGTAGATGTTCTTCTCACCATTCTTTCTGCAAGGTAGGGGGAGCAGCATTAATGAGGCATTTGTAGGTTAGTGAGGCTGTTTTTAGAGAGATCCTATCGCTAATTTTTAGCCACTGTTGTTCTCTTCTTGTATTAGAGATGTGTTCTCTAGTAGGTAGTTTGAGGGCAGTTCTACGGGCATGGTTTTGCATTTTGTCAATGATTATTTGTTGGCTCCCAAATACAGGGCATTGCAGTAGTCGAGTTTGGAGAGTATTAAGGCGTTGGTGAGGATGATGCAGCTTGCTTGTGTTAGGAAAGCTCGGCATGCCCTGATGAGCTTGCAAGTATAGGAGGTGGAAGATGCTACGGCATTCACCTGTTTCTGCAACGTCAGGGTGGAGTTAAGGTGGAAGCCTAATGTTTTCACTACTTTGGCTACTGTAATTATGTTGCCGTCAATGTTGAATGCAGAGTAGTTGGGGCTGAGTTTCTTTAGGTTGCAGCAAAGCCGAGGAGCAGGATTTCGGTTTTGTCATCATTCAGGCAGAGGCCATGACTGGCCAACCATGCCTGAATGATGAGGTATATTTCATTTACCAGGGCCGTATCGGAGACAAAATTGCCTGAAAGGGTAATGAGGATCTGGGTGTCATCTGCATAATTAGTGTAGGTGACACCCAATTTGTCAAATAGGGGCTTGGTAAATATATTGTACATAGTCTGCTAGACGCAGGAGCCTTGGGGTACACCGCAGGCTATTTTGATGGGGTTTGCTGATGCCGATGTGGAGAAAACTCATTGTTCGGTTGTCCAAAAATGATTGGACCCAGGCTATGGCTTCTCTTGAAAAGTAAGCTGCCGATGACAGGTGTTCACACAAGACTGTGTGATCCACCAGGTCAAAGGTCGCCGACAGGTCAAGGTGGAGTAGCATAGCAGTGTTTCCCTTGTCGTTGAGCTCGTCAATTTGGGTTTTGAGATCGATTAAGGCTGTCTCTGTGCCATGTTGTGGTCTAAACCCAGATTGGCGGACACCTGGGAGCTGGTTGGATTCGAGATACCGCTGTATTTGTAAGTAAGCTACTTTGTCTATTATCTTGAGAAGGAAGGGTACCGTGGTGATGGGCCTATAGTTAGTGGGGATGAAGGGGTCTAGGGTTTGCTTCTTGAAAAAACGTTAAACCCATGACTCTTAAGTTGCTTGGTATCGTGTTAGTGGATAAAGAGGCATTAAAGAGTTTAGTTATAAAGGGGGCTAGGTCTCTAGCTGCCTTCTTAATTAGTTGGGCTGGGCAGTTGTCACCCTTAGAGTTGGAGGGCTTGAGGGATGCAATCATCTTTTCAGTTACCTGGATGGAGATTTTGGCAAATTTGAAAGGATCAGGTCTGGTTTTGTCTGTGGGAGGACTGGTGAGTGGTGTCACACTAGGGGACAGTGATGCTTTTTTTGTGGAAATTTTAGTTTGAAGTTATTTTGTTAGCTGGGGCATGTTGGATGCTGGTGCACCATTGTTTGTCCTTGAGTACATTATCAGGTGGTGGTACTGGTGCTTCCAGTTCCCTTAAAATGGCAAATAGTTCCTTGGTGTTGGAAATTGCGTTGGACATCCTTTAGTTGAAAAGGTTTTTTTTAGTAAGTAGGATTTCTTTTTTGTAGTTGTTAGCGAAGTGTTTAAGTTGTAGTTTGTTTTCTTCAGAAGGGGAGTATCGAGATTGCGATTCTAATTTCCTTTATTGCATTCTTAGTTCTTTTAGGTGAGGGGTGAACCAGGCATTGAGTGGAGCGTGTGGTTTACTTTTGTGTGACTTTAGAGGTGCAATGGTGTCAAGGGCTTTATTCATAGCGTTATTGTAGCTCTGCACAAGGAGTTCGGGGTCTGAATTTTTAGGGAGAGCATTAATGGTAGGGAGTAGGAGTGGCAAGAGGTTGTCCGGTGTGATTTTTTTTTTATAGATCTGGTGGGTAGGGGAGGTGCCATGACTATCTTTGGTAATCTGTTTATAGTTTATGGAAAAGTCGATTAGGTAGTGGTCTGTCCATTGTTGAGGGGTGATTTTATTGATAATGGTATTGCAGTGCAAAGTGGCAACCCAGTCGAGGGTCCTTCCTTTGTCGTGCATTGGGATGAGGACTTTTTGGGTTAGGCCATGTTCAGCTAACATAGTAGCTATGGATTGGGCTGGTTTGTCTTCGAGGTAATTAAATCCCAAGTTAAAATCTCCTAGTAATATGAGTTTTGATGAGTCTTTAGTATTATTAGCTATAAGGCTGGATAGGTCCTCCTCGAAGGTGCCGATGGGGCCAGGTGGCCTATATATTAAATAGTTATGGTGCGACAATTTGAGATGGGCAATTTGGCTGTGAGCAGTCACATGATTTCATGGGAGGTTGAGTGAGTAGTCTTAGAGCAAGGTTAGTTTTTGCTATAATGGCAAGACCACCTCCTCTGCGGTTAGGTCTGTCCATTCTAATTAGTTGATAGTTTTCTGGAATGGCTAGGGAGAGCGCTGGGCCTGCTGCTTCGTGCAGCCAGGATTCTGTGACTGCCGAAGGTCTAGGTCATCCGATGAAAAAATGACGGCTATTTCTGTGGCATGGGCCACTAGGGATCTGCCGTTGATACTCCAGATACTATGGTCCAGATACTATGATTGGAATGGCCGTATTCGGGAGTTTTATAGGAATAAGTTTAGGACTAGGGAGTGGCTCAGGGGGCGATGAGGTAGATTTGGGCAATTTAGCTCGAAGTCTAGTATTTCTGTCCAAGGTGGGGCATGGTACCTGTTTGGAGAGGGACATGATTAGACTAATTAGTGATATGGTAAGGCACAACAGAAGGGTTGCCTGGGTATGTTAGGACTATACAATGTCACATAGTTAGGACTATATAATGTCAGTGGGCTTGGTAGTAGGCGGAAATTGTTCAAAAAACATTGTAATTTAGAGTTTTTCCATGACGCCACACATCACTTGTATGTTTGTTGCCAACAAATCAAATGCAATTTCCAAATATGATTCACTAAATGAACATTTTACAGCAGGTCCAAAATATGGCTTCATGCACTGAAAACTCTGGACATTTTTCAGGAACTTCCACAAATGTTTTTCATGTTTTACTATTTTGGAAAAACATTCCAGCGAAGTGGACTTTGTATGAACAGAACACTTCTGTAGCACTGAACAATTTAAATACTGAGCAAATGAAAATTAGATTTCTCATCAATACACAGGCATAAAAATGAATATAAAGTTATACACCCTGAATAAGTATTCTGCTTGGGTATCTCCCACAGATTCCCACCTTCTATGGATTCTCCTCGCACTGATTCTTCACCTGGATAGTCTGCAGCGCAAGCTGTTCTCTGAAAATCCAACAGAGGCTGTAGCGCTGCTAGACTAACACCTTCCACGACTCCTGTGCTTCTAGACTCTGTGCGTGGCGTACAAACTCATATATAGCCTACACTATGCTTCCCCCAATTCCTCCACCTGTGCTCAGCAGCCAAGGAAATAATGTCCTCACATTTTATTAACCAGGGGCAACAGAACTGAAACAAAGCAGCATACTACAAGCTTTTTCAGATATCGCCACTACGTATCAAATTTCTCAATTTTTCACAACTCCTTTCTTCTCACCCACTAGAAGCTTTCACAATCACTGAAGCATTGGAGGGCCACAAGGAATCTTTGGGAGGAGAATTCAGGTAAAGATCCTTGCTATTAAGTAATTTTAGCTTCAATTGATTTGATCCTCCCACAGATTCCTCATCTGGATAGCCTCCCAACGCAGTGTGGCAGGCAGGCTGAAAGCCACCAAGTGAAAAAACAAGGTATGCAGAGAAACCCATATAGCAGCCTGAAAAATGTCCTTCACTGGGACCCCTCTCTAAAACTGAGGAAGCTTCTATCCCTCTAGTGGAGTGCGTTCAGGGCCCTGGTGGAACCTCCTTCCCACCCATCTCATAACACTCAGCCATGCACAGCACAATTTACTTTATTGTATTTGTTGATGGCGCCCAGACCCGGAGGTATCACAGCGCTAGAAGAATAGTACAGTACAAGTAATAGGTGTTATAATGGGTTACAGGTGGAAACAATATAGTGTAGACATTGTAGAGGAGGCAGATGTAGGGTTTCCGACAGCACATTACATGCAGTCAAGTGTATTTATTAAACATGGTCGTTTTTTTCTGGAAAAGAGGGTACAAGGGTTCTTCTTGGATACAGGGTGGTAAGTCATTCCACAGGGTGGGAGCGATAACTGTGAAACTGGAACCTCCAGCTCTCATTCTGTTGAATCTGGGGGTGTTAAGTGAGGAGGAGCGTAAGCTGCGTGTAGCGTTTTTTTTTTACGATGCAGCGGGTAGCAGGGTTGTGAAGGCGGTGATGGCAAGGAGTGAGTTTGAACTGAATAGGCACCTTAATGGGAGCCAGTGCGCCTTGGATCTAATTAGCGAGATGTGCTCAGATCGTTTCAGGCCCCAGGCTGCTCTGAGGGCATTGTTTTGGATCAGCTGTAATGTGTTGATGTTTTTCATTGATGTTCCAGCAAGGATAGCTTTGCAATAATCAAGTTTACTTCTAATGATAGCCCTGTGTAGGGTGAGGCAGTTACTGGTGGTAAGGAATTTCATAGAGAGGTTAAGTTTGGTTGAATAGGCGGCGGCTGAGGCAACTGCCTTGACATGCTTCTGCATGTTTACCTCTGCATCGAGTTATACTCCCAGAGTTTTGTCATGGGAGGATACAGGGGTAGAGCTCCCATGGATGCAAAATGAGGTTAAAGTAGGGTCGAGGTGTTTGAGGCGGTGCAGGGAGCCCACGATAAGGTGCTATGTTTTGTCATCATTCAGAGAGAGATGGTGGGTCGCCATCCACGCCTGGATGATGCTTTAGATGTGGTTGATGTTGGCTGAGACTAGATCGGAATTGCCGGTGAGTCTGAGAAGGACCTGCGTGTCATCGGCAAAGTTAGTATATGGGATGCCAATGCTCTCCAGGTGGTCAAAGAGGGGGTTTGGTGTACAAAATGTACAGGGCAGGAGAGAGGCAGGATACTTGTGCGACACCGTAGGAGACAGCGATGGGGTCAGCAGCTTCCATTGGCACAAAGATTCTGGAGGATCGTCCTGAAAGGAAGGACGGACTTGTTCCAGTTGGTCGCTTTGGGGGAGGCTGAAGGTGGCAGTGAGGGGATGGCATAGAATCGTGTGGTCGACAAGATCGAAGGCAACCGAGAGGTCTAGTAGGAGGAGGATTTCTAGCTCCCCGGCGTCTTGGATGTGATCGAGCTGAATCTTTAAGTCAAGGAGGGTGGATTCTGTGCTGTGTCAGAAACCCAGATTTTGTGCTTCAAGGTGTTTTTGGAGTTGTGAGTCGGCGGAACAGTGAAGAATTCTTAGGAGGTAGGGCACCGTCGTAATAGGACGGTAGTTGGTGGGAAGGTTGGTGTTGAGGGAGCATTTCTTCAGCAGTGGCGTGACCCAAGCTTCTTTGATGGAGCTGGGAACTGTGTTGGACATGAAGGAGGCGTTAATGAAGTTGGCAATGGTGGGAGCCAGAGGGTCAACACACATTTTAAATCAGGCGGGCTGGGCAGATGTCGCCTGAGCAGTTTGAGGCTTTCAGGCGGTGGATGGTGGTGAGCACCTCCGTCGGGGGGAGACAGCGGAGAAGTGAAATGGGGGCAGTGGGCGTGGCAGGGGGTGGTGGATTCAAAGGGGGCCAGCACTGAGGTGGAGAGGGGGTCATGTTTGAGTATGGTTTTGTCCCAGAGGTTGTGGGTTTTGGTAGCGAAGGCTGACTGAATGAGTGTCCATCAGGCTTTGTTTTTAGGGAAACTGTCAGTATGGGGATTGGGGATTTGAGCTCCTTAAGTATTTTGAAGAGCTCTCTTGCATTGGAACTTCAGTTTCAGTAATTCTGACATTATATATGTTGGCTTTAGTGGCAAGGATGGCTGTTTTGTATGCACTAGCAGTGCGGCTAAAGGCTACCCTTATTAGTGGGGTAGTGTTTTTTCTTCAAAAATGTTTAAGGGCACATTTTTGTTTGCGGAGGGTGATTATTTCTTCTGTGAACCAGCTCTGGTAGTTATTTTTGTGCGAGTTGGAGTTTTCAGGGGGGTGTGCTGGTCTAGAGCGCTGAGGAGCACAGTGTTATAGGCCGAAAGAATAACTTTGGGGTTAGTGGGGTCAGGCAGTGTCTGGGAGGCCAGGATGGTGGGTTCCATTTGTTCCTTGTTGAGTTTACGGGTGTGTCTGGCAGTGACAGGTGGAAAGTCACATTTTTTGTGGGTGGTGGAGGCCGCAGTGGTCATGGTGAAACATATCAGTGAGTGGTCTGACCATGGTACAGGGTCAATGGAGGAGACTTGGACGGATGTGTTGGTGGAAAGTATCCAGTCAAGGATCCTTCCTTTATCATGAGTGGGGGTGAGAACAGCTTGGGAGAAGTTTATCTCGTCGAGGGTTGTAGTGAGGGCAGCGGCCTACTGATCAGAAGGGTCTTTGAAGCTATGTTAAAGTCACCTAAGAGTATACATTTGGTTTTGGGCTTGAGGAGAGGGCCGATGAGCAAGGTGATGTCGGCATCTAGTGTGCCAGTGTGGTTAGGTTGGCGGTAGAGTAATAGGATGTTGATGGTGGTCTGGGGGGTGGACTAGATCTCAACTTATAGGAATTTGTAGCCCAGTAGTGTCTGGAGGGGGAAAGCTCTGATGGGGAGGGAGGAATTGGAGATGATGGCAACGACTCCGCCTTGGTTTCCCTCTGTAGGCTCGTAGGGTGGAATATACAGAAGGTAGAGCGAGAGATAGGGGGGCACCGCTGCCTCGTGAAGTCAGGTGCCTGTTACTGCCAACAGTTCAAGCTTATTATCAAGTATGAGGTCATGAATGTCAGAGGCATGGGCACAGATGGAGCATCCGTTTATGAGCACACAAGAGAAGTGTTCTGTGCTGTTTGAGGAGAAGTGGGAGGTGGGAATGCCCGGTGAAGGCTCTACACCAAATGCAAAACTTGTTCTAACAGCAGTGGTACAGTGATTTTGTTGCTGGTCTCCTGGCTGAAAGCAACATCTCCATCACGTCTTTCGTAAGGTCGCAATCCTAGTAATCCTAGCAGATACGGTATTGGGTCGCCTCTGCTGTTCTCTGCCTGGATGAGCTAATGCTACATTCTGCTGCAAATTTTGCTGTTGTCATATATTATATTCTTTTCCTTTTACAGTCCCTTTCTCGGTCCATGGCGTGAGACTGGGCGCCTTTTTCATTTAATTTCCTCGTTTTACATTCTAATTTTATTTGCTTCACCTTCAGTTTATTTTAATTTCATTGTTTTCCTTGTAGCCCAAGGGTTGCCTGGCCTCTGCTAGCTCCGGGGCTTGTCACGGTCGCGGGCTGTGTCTTTGCTTTCTTCTCCTGCACCCACCCCTTGCAGTCTTTTTTCCCTGACAGCCACTTGGGCTGCAGAGGATTGGCCTATGCGATACCATGTGTCACGTAGGCCAGTGTTACCCATGCAGCGCAGCGGGCCTGCGCCCAAGTCAAGCCCGTCTGTGCCACAGTCGGCACTGTTCCTTGGGCTTGCGCTGACAAAGTACATTCCTCCGTTTATTCAAGGGAGCAGCTTCTTCCGCTTGCTCCCTCGTATACGATACTGCCAAAGGGCATGAAGCCCTCAAGTAAGGTTAGCTCTCATGGGTCCTGCCCCTTTTAAAAAGGACCTGCTTTTTAAGTCCTGGTCACTCGTAGCTCACGCAGCCCACTGCCATGATCTTCTTTGTGACACACACCCTGCCTGATTTTGCATGCAT
The DNA here is from genome assembly GCF_040938575.1 of Ambystoma mexicanum. Lineage (NCBI taxonomy): Eukaryota > Metazoa > Chordata > Amphibia > Caudata > Ambystomatidae > Ambystoma > Ambystoma mexicanum. The sequence goes on along the minus strand of NC_090929.1, from coordinate 1,492,523,692 downwards.
TACTGAAACATGGCTGGGGGAAAGCTGTGATCCTACGTTGGTCCAGTTGCTCCCGCCCAATTACAAAATTCTGCAGGTTAACCATCCTACCCAGAAGGCTGGAGGTGGCATTGCAGTTATTTTTAGCTTAATCTTTGTAGGCTCGTTACTGCGATCAGTCATAAGATTAGTATGGACGCTATGCTAGTTCGCTTCTCTCTTCATTTGCGTGTCTGCTTTCATCTATTGATAGTTTATCGTCCTTTGGGTAATGATACTCAGTTTGTTGCAGCCTTTTTAGATTTTGTGGCCGACATTCAGATGTGCCACGCCCACCTTGTTTTAGGGGATTTCAACCTCAGGGTTAATGATGTTGGCAATGCTAGAGTCCTGAATTTTCTTTCTTCTATGGAAGAAATCGCTTTTATCCAAAGAGTATCTGGCCCCACACACAGGTTGGGTAAATTCTTCTCGTCGGAGGCCTCTGCTTCAGTGTTCCCTGCCTTCCCTGTGGCCTGGTCTGACCACCTTGTTGTTCCTTTTCTTTGGGAACTGAATACCCTGATGGTGACTCCGTGCCTTCCTACCACTCTTCTGAGGGGTGGCAGTCGGCTCAGCCGGAGACTATTGCGGCGCAAATACTTGCCCTTCACACGAACACTGCTCCAACAGATTTTGAATTACTGTGCAATAGCTTCTTGGCCACTGGCAATCGATTAGCCCATTTAAAAAAATCGAGGCCATCAACACGGCCTCCGCAACAATGGTTTACGGAGGATCTGCCAGCATTGCATAGACAGCTAGAGCACAAGTGGAGACTCTCCTATGCTCCTGCGGCTAGGACCGCATTGAGCCAGGCTACTCTGTTGTATCATGCTGTTGTTAATGCCAAGCAGTTGTTTTATGCCTCTCTGATTGGGACGTCTCTTAACCTGCCTAAGGAGCTATTTAAGGTGGTCCGCAGCCTCTCTTCCATGGCTGCTGATCCTGTTCCTCCTTCTCGGTCTGTTTGTGATTCTTTACCTTCTTTTTCGTCAGTATCTACTCCCCTCTTGGCCCCTATTGTTCCCACGGCTGTCTCTATGGCTGTAGCCAACTGGTTGGCTTTTCGTCTGTTTGCTTCTGCTGAAGTTGCCGCCATCTGTAGACTTGCTTCTTCTACCCAAGATCCGATCCCATTCAATATTATCAAAGGTATGTCCCCCCCCACCTTATTCAACTACTGACCAATGCAGTGAATATCTTTGTCAACTGTGATTTCTATTCCCCTTAAGCAGGCGACTGTTATTCCACTGCTAAAAATGCATTCTCTTGATCCTCTGGTACCTGCTAATTTTCACCCCATTTCTCTTCTACCTTTTGCCATGAAACTTTTGGAATCATTGGTTTGCCCACTGCTCCCTACATTTCTTGAAGATACTTTTTTTGACTCTTCTCAATCAGGTTTTCACCCAGGGCAGTGTACCGAGACTGTTCTGGACGATTTAGCTTGGGTCCATGATTGGGCGGCATTAGCAATCTTTTGTTGCTTGATTTATCCGCCGCCTTCGACACAATTGACCATGGAGTTCTGCTGGATCGTCTGGCAGAGGCCGGCCTCTCGTGCATCGTCCTGGCCTGGTTCACATTTCTTACTGACCGCTGTCAAGCTCTTTCCTTGCCTCCTTTTCTTTCTTCGGTCGTCTCCCTCGCCAGTGGTGTCCCTCAAGATCCCGCCATATCCAGGGTCCAGTTTAAATGAATAGGTAGTCACCGTAGTGACTAACGTACTCTTAGTCCATAGTTCCCTTTCTTCCATACTGTATAGGCGTCCCTCGCGAGGGACGGGAGACGCAACCTTTTTCACCAGAAAAAATCACCTTCCTCTTTAAATTTAGAGGCGCGCGGGGGCGTGGCCCTGAGCGCATGCACTCCCCTCACTCCTTCCACCGGCACCAATCCTCAGTCCCCATCGACTCGTCGACAATGTTCAACATTGCATAATGACACCAGTATTATAAGGGGGGAGTATGGTGGGACGTATGAAGGAAAGGGGACTATGGACTAGGAGTACGTGAATACAGTGAGTAACTATTAAGTCGAGGGCGCTGGGGAAAACTTTCTGTTTCGTTGGTGTCTTTGCTGGAACTCTGGGATTCTGCTGGCCGTATACTGCATCTTGCAGAAGGATCTAATTCTGTTAATTGACCTAACTGTGCCGTGCTGAATGCAGAAAGCGCTCCGGCTGCTAGCCGATTTGAGCGAGCTGGAAGCTCCGCCTCACCCCGCCAACCCGGAAGCGGGAGCTTGAAAATCTCCCCCCAGCAGTCCTTGCGGCGTTGAGCCCGCGCAAGTCGAGGTGGTCTCTCATCACATTTCAAAACTTGACTATTCCTAGTGGACATATTTCTGGGGTCAGCCCCAAACATGGAGGAGGAAACGCTTCTCCCGCGCAGTGGACATCTCCGCCTCACGGAGCCAGGGCTGCGTTCCACGCATTCTACGCATACCCGCCACCCGATTCCAGGGGCCCTCGCCGAGGCATCTCATCCAAACTCCACATACAGGTAAAAGCGAGGGGAATAGGGTGGGGGTAGCAGAGAAATCACTACACCGGACAAAACTTAAAGAAATGCAGGCTAAAGATTTAACTGAAAATTGCAAGGAGCAAATGTCGCTATCAGCCCCACTTACACCCCAGGTGAAAAAGGCACCTAGGGAGACAGAAACCCAGCCCATTGATCCTCACGGGCCCCATGTAAAAGGGGCCCCGGGAGATAACATTGACCAGGATTTACCTGCCCCATGGGGTGATGGGGCTGAGCAACTATGCAGCTCCTCAGAGTCTGTTAATGGAGACCATCAAAGCGACGACCCGAGTGGTGATTCACCACGTGAGGGGCACACCAGGCTAGGCAGCCCCGGGTCGCAGGCGGACCAGAGAGTTAACATTGAGGTCCACCCAACTCCCGAGACGCCAGACATCTCCCGGGGGGGGGGGTCGCAGCCCGGAAGTGAATGATGCAGCAGCCCCACTTAAGCTTCTCCGACGGGACAAAGGAATCAATTCAGAAGGGCCCGTTGAATTGGAGCTTGACCAAGAGCAACACCAATCAACGGAAGAAAAGAAAGACTCTCCCATCAATCTAAACGACTCCTGGGACCTGCGCACCCCAGAACGGGAGGGGCCAACACCTCAGAGGGATCCTTGTATAGCCTGTCAAAACCAGAAGAAATCCCTAAAGACAGGCCATAAAACTTCCATTGCCCAATCAAAGCATGGAAAAAACCACGGAAAAGCTTTAAGCAAACTCAAACACGACAGAGGTAGAGAGAGACACCATTTAGCTCAACAGGAGCTCGCTCTATCCAACATTTTGGAAAAATTCTTCAAGAAAAAAATATTGCTCGGAAGAAGCAATCTTAACACGGAAATCTCTGACGCAGAACTGATTGAGGGAGTAGAATCTTTGGCTACCGTGGAAGCGATGATCCAGTCTTCACAGCTATCGAACAAGGATGATAAGCCCCAAGGAAATCAACAGCCACAGGACCTGCCCCACGACATTGAGTCAGAGAAAATCACTCCCTTGGCCCTGAATATTTCTGCCACTGCTGAGGTAACAATCGTGCCACCTCAGCCCTCGAACAAGGCCGAAAAGCCCCAAGGACCTATAGGAATCACCTACAGGACCCACCCTACGACGACAGGTCAGAGAAAACTACCCCCCTCGTCCTGGATATCCCTGCTGCGCCCCCGCAAAGATGGCACTATGGGAAGGCGGGAGCTTCGAATGTAATAGAACAGGCTTTAACCCACAGTCCGCCTTCAGACTCAATTAAGACCTTGCAAACCGCAGATCACGCAAAGGGTAGGCTATCCGACCAGAATGGATTGAGACTGTCGGATCCAGAATGGAAAGAAAGCACTCCGACTTGATACAAAAAGTAAGAGTGGAAGGCCAACAAACCGACAGCCTAATCAATAAAAACATTTTTTTTAAAAGACATTGGATCCCCTATACAAACTCCCACGGGACCCTTTGTCACTAGCCGAGGGGATTGAAAACTCAAAAAAAAAGAGCCACAAAAAATACCACTCTGGAACAGGGCAGACCTCAAGGGAATAGATTTACCTTTGACTCTCCACCGGTACAAGAACAATCTTATGAACAAACGCTGTTTCACCGGCGCCAGAGTGAGATCTCGTCGCCATAAATTAAAGATGCACCAGCAAAAAAAAACAGACCTAATGGCGATTATGTCCACAGTGAAGATTGCCTTGGCCCTATTCTGTAAATTATACAAATCGCTTCACGAAACCATGGTGGATCACACCTCGCTCATGAGCACACTGCATATACCAAGATGACCCTGCTGGACGCTCTTATTAGGCAAAAGATGGCAGAAGACATGCCATTAGAGCTTAAAATCCCCTACAGGGAAACGGCTCTATAAACAGACGTGATCACAGAAAAGCCCCCCTCTGTCAAAGGGACCGCAAAACACCCCCAAACGGAAGCAGAAAAGGTTGTGAGCCAAAGGGTGTTGCTGGAGCCAACAATTAACATTACTAATCCAAATACCGGGATTAGTTCAAACATCTGTGGTCCAAAAGCGGACGATGGGACGAGGCAAAGAAACAATAAAAGAAAAAAGGAACCAGCTTCACTGAAAGTAGCTACAGATCCTCACCAATGCTCAAGCCCCAAACCCAATCAAGAAAAGGAAAAATCCGGCGGTCCTTCGTACGGTATTTTTCCATAAACGCTGTGTGGCACTCGAGGCGAAGGAAAGTGTAAGGATGTGGAGGAAAGCTGCCATAAAGAAGGCAACTCAAATACCATTGGCAAAAACACTAAGTAAACCTCCGATAGGACCCAAAGGAGACAGGCGAGAAGTGTACTTCTATCAAAAAATTACAGCCAAAGTAAGGCCAGAAGAGGAACAGGATCCACCAAGAACAATAAGCAGAGGAGAAGACGAATCAATAGATCTAATGTATCTGAGCCTGTACACTACCACGCAGAGAACAAAAAACCGCGAAGCAAAACAACCTGCACCACCTTTTTGAACTGTGGACGAAAAGCGCAGATCTCAAAATGAAAAAGGTAGCAAACATGTTAGGCAGAGATCACCGTCACAGGACAAATATAGACAGGTGAAATTGCTTAGAAATCCGACTGCCGAGAGCCCTAACAGGACTCGATTCCCGGATACTCTCAAGGACACAAGCCACGATGAATTCCACAAACAAGCTTGGCGTAACGAGAGACCGAGAGGATCATTGATACAAGGACTTTCAAACTGCAAAGAATCATTTTAAAAAAAAGATAATCTAATTCTAAACCGTAGAACTCTCCTGAAAATTTGTGACTACATACCTACACTAAGGCATTTACAGTCGGACGACTTAAAAATAGTCAAACCAGTGAACGAAGAGCGTAAAGATGCATCATATCTACACATCAGTTCATCTAAAGTCAAGCAATTAATGTGGAAAGAAGCAACTCATTTTTGCTCACTGGGGTATGAACTCACTGAGGTGAGGACAGCGCCAAAAAACCTACAGGACGATCAGGGCAAGTGAAAACACCTCCAAGAAAGAACGGCCACAGGTGACATTGCCTATGACAACTCAAGACAATGTAAAAACGAAAAAGGAGAAAGGGAAGAAACAAGACGAGGTGCACCTTAATAGGAAAATCCAGACAGCGCCAAAGAAGACTAAAGGTAACAGCCCGGTTAGGAGAACTATTTACAACAAAACGGGCTTGAGCCATAAAGCACATTCAAATGTTAAGGAAGATAGGAAAGTAGAAGAACAGAAGTGCGATAGATATCCAACAGGGCCGTTAGCCCTCATTGAAATTACTTTTGAACATGACATGGGAGAAAGCAAAAGAACAAGAGAACAAGCCCAGGAGGAGATTAGTGACCAAACTGCAAACACCAACCACGGGCAAACAAAGAAGTGGACATGGATCTCAACGGCGGTGGAGAATCAAAGATCTAGCCACTAAATGATAGTGCGAATGGAGGAAAAGGGCACTCACGACTCCACGTGGAGAGTATTATCACCACAGACCCATTTGTTTTTTGCTCTTGGAACAAGTGTGGATTTTCCCACCTAACAACTCCATCTTGACATGAATTTGGGAAACTTCGATGTACTACGTCTCCAAGAGACATAGTTACAAGACGAACCGTGCCTTGATGGGTATTACATTATCCATGTTCCGGCTAAGAAAGGCAACAAAGGAAGACCTTCATCAGGCCTCTTAACAGAAGCCTCCAGCGGAGGAAGTCCATATTTTGCTCAGAATGGATCCAAGCTATCCTAATGTCAAAAGAGAGGGCACATGGCTCGAATATAAAATCTGAACAGAAATTAATCCCTTTGATCAATACATATTGGAATCCTGCAACTATAACAACTTCAGCTTATCTCAAAACGATGGAGACTCCAAGTAGAAGCACAAGAGGCGCATAGCATTGGCCATGTAATAATCACGGGCAACCTCAACGCCCTTGGTCTGGAAGAAAAATCGTCCCTAGTTCAAAGTAGGTAAATGTCAAGTGCACGAGCCAGAGGCTCCAAATGGAATCTCCTAATGGAATCCAACGACTTGCACAATCTACAACGGTTAAAAGACTCTACTAAACCATTATGACCAACATGGGAAAGAAACGGCCCTGGCCTAACTTTGGACCACACCTTCGACTCCCGTGAATTTCTTCTCCAAATACAAAGTGTTACAATCATCAAAACAAGGAACAGCAACCATAACATTCATCTTGTCACTTGGAAACCACCCAGATTATCAGTATACTTCATGCCTCCAGATCTTGAAGCCTGCAATAACACCAGGGTGAGACTGAACGAGAAAGCAATTAAGGTTCTCACAGAGAAATACCTTGCCGCCTCAGTTTCCGAAACGCAGGGGAGGCCTGAAGCCATAGACTACGTCCCTCTACTAATCAAGAACAAGCTTACAAATCCAAGACACACAGTCCCGCCCAAGCACAACCTCCACGCATATAATAAGATCATAGTGGACAGAAGAAAAGAAGTAAGAAAGGCCAAAAGGCGGGCAAAGAAGTCATTGGACCCAATTCTGATAAAAGAGGCGAAGAAGCAGGAAACACTATACAAAAACTGGTTGCGTCTCCAACGAGATAGTATAAAACAAGCGGACGCGGGGGAGATGCTGTGAACACTGAGTGGGAAGCGATCCAGGGACTTTTGGCCTTTGATAAGAACTTGCACCAACAAAGCCAATTCAAACTTGGAGAATAATGTAGCAGACTGTCACGACTCGCTCCCTTCGCTCCCGTTCCCACCACTTGGGGGCATGATTTGGGGTTTATTCCCTACTGGACCTTTCCTCCGAACCTTATGCTACAGTGCTGTGATGAATTGGGAGCGCTAAATCCCTATTTTCCAAGCTACTTCCCTTCCGGATCCATTCCAGGTTTTTGGCAGCCAGCATGCTTCTTTAACCAAATGACTATGCTTCCCAGAATGCCTGGCCCACTGCTCCACCTCCACCCTTGCAGGACAAGGTTGGGTGGAGGATAGGTAACAGCTGTGGCTGCAGGTGCAGCAATCAGCATACCTGAGGCGTGTGCTCGTTAAGCAGCTTTAAAAGCCTGTATTACTTCAGTCCAGCGCTGGTCATCGTTTGCAGTGTTCCTGTTGTGACTAGTCCCTTGTTCCTTGTTCCTTGCCTTTGTACCTAGTTCCTAGTTCCTGTTTTCTTGTTCCTCCGCCCTGAATCTCGGATTCATGCGCTAATTGATTCCTGCTCCCTTGATTCCCTTTTTGTCTTCCTCTGTTTGCAGGCAGCATTTCTCAGTGCTTTCCCCTTTTAGATGCAGCCCAGTTTGTCTGTGTTCTATATTTCTTTGACTCTGTCCTTTGCTGCTGTAAACCCGTATGCCTTAGCCTTCCTCTTAGATTAGCTTCCTGTCTTTTCCTTGGAGGGGTAGGGAGAAGTTTGCATTGGTTATTTCGTTTTTCCCTGCTCCTGATCCTTACTTTCTATTGTGATCCATTCCATGTTTTCCATTGCACTTCTGCATTTATTTCCCATTTGATTATTAGGTGTGGTGTGCGGTTGTAGCTAGCTCCTGTGTGAATGCTTATGTTTTCCTCACTAATTTGTAATCACTATTCCAACTTAGGTATTTAGTTTTCCTCCCATTGCTGTTCTAGCCTTTCTGGGTCCCAGTTTCATCAACAGGATTCGTGGGCTAGCTGACATTCAAGAGGTTTATCTCGTCCTCGTGAGTACAGTTCTTTATTTCCCTTATTTAATACCATCAAGAGTGTTAGTTCACAGATCCCGTCATTGCTTGCCCTCCACGTGGGTTTAGCGCTGTCAGTACCTGTAACAGCAATTGGGGGTAAGGCGCTTGCCGACTTTCCTCGCGGTCAGGTGCTTACCCCACATCCCTTTTCATATATTGGTTTTGTTGTCACACTCTATTTGCACTCCTGGGTTCTAGCATACATGAGTCGTTGTTCCTGTGTGCACATAGTTTAATTCGAAGCTATTCACTGTGTGATTTAGTGCACATTTCCCTTGCCATATTCGCTGCCTTTGTACTCGCCTGACTAATCCTGACACAGACCATGCCTGGGTTGCCCAATTCTCAGATTTATACACAAAACCACCAGGCAACTACCCCATGACTGGTAATAAAAGAGAAAGTAGATGGGAGATTCCAACTGACACATCACCCATCGCCCATAGAATTAAGAAACGAAAACAACTCTAGGGTGGCCGGTCCAGACAGTATCACAAATCTGGAGCTTAAAAGACATCTGGAAGCTTGGGCATCCTTCGCAAGCCAAGTATTCAAGAAATGCATAGCAACAAGTGAGTTCCCAACATCGTGGACAAAAGCACATGTGGTCCCCATCTATAAGAAAGGGGATAGACACGTCCCGGGATACTACCGGCCTGTAGCGCTTTTGGATACGTTGGGGAAAATCTTTGGCTCCTTTGCCCATCAAAAATGGACAAAGGAATCGAATTGCTCGGGCCCCTTACAGACTGGCTTTGTGAAAGGAATGGGCACGACAACTAATATTCTCCTGTTGAGTGCCCTCAAATCGAAGGTCTGGGAAGGAAAGCCTGCAATACACTTAGTATTTATCGACTTGGTCCAGGCCTTTGATCGGGTCAATAGAGAAAAGCTGTGGGACAAATTGAACCTTCATAGCTGCCCCGAATCAATATTGGGACCAATCAAATCCCTCTACACTTCAACATATATGAGACTGAACAAAGCAGGTCTCCTGTCCAAAGAGATGCCAACGGCCCGAGGTGTCAAACAGGGATGCCCGTTAGCACCGGCTTCGTACAATGCCTATACAGCGGACTACCAGGACACTCAGAATGGGCACCGAACCTTTCCAGCGACAATTGGTAATTCAGCAATATCGAGAATCCTCTATGCGGATGACGTCATTCTTATTGACCAGATAGTGGTCTGTCATCAAAGACAACTCTCCAATCTTATTTCATATCTAAAAGACAATAACCTGGAACTAAATAAAGACAAAACAAAAAGCATGACCCTGAGCAAATGTGCATCTGCTCAAAAGCCCCGAAGTCTTTGTGGAGGGATGTAAGCTCGAGGCGGTTAAAAGTTTCAGGTACTTGGGAATCATGCTAAATAACAGCAAGAACAAATACCCAATGCAGGAATTTCTGGAGGGCAAAATCCCCTCCCTGTTTGCACAATCCAAAGTGATTAACCAGAAGTTTGGGTGCTTTTCTCTAAAACCGATAATCTATTTCTTCAAAGCTAAAATAGTTCCCACCATAACGTATGGAGTTGAAACTATGCCACTCCTGCCTGAGGCACTTTGGAAGAGATTGGAAGGTCGGGTTTGGAGGAGAGTCTTCAACCTGCCCCAGTCGATGCTTATGGCACTAATCCGTAGAGAATTGGGCACATCATCCATTAAAGCATCTGTTGAAAGGAATGGACTTATGCTCTACAGGAAAACTTTATAAGCACTGCACAAATTCATGTTTAACATTATCAATATCGAAATGGAGGCAAAAAAAAAAGAACAAAATGCTCATTGATTGGAAACAAAACAGGACCATTGAGCCGATGAGCAGTTCAGAAGAAGAGCTAATCCAGAATCCTCAAAAGGTGAATAAAAAATTACTTGAAATGGAATGGATATAAACTTTGGACGAGGCTGGCGGCTACAAGATCACCAAATACATCCCAACAAGACCTAGAAAACTCATTGAAATTCCATCATACCTATTGAAATAACCAAATCAATTTGAGGATCCGATTAAACCTGATGAACACCAACGAGATTCAAGCCAAAAGAGGGCTCTCTAAGTCAAACCTCTGCTGGTTCTGCAAGTCCACCACCTGGGTGGAAACCTCGAAACATCTCTTGTTAACGTGTCCTGGCCTAAAAAGAGAACGACACCGCTGGCTGCATCACTTTATGGAATATGCCTATGTCTACAAGGAAAAGGAATGGTGGTCTCGCCTGATTGGAGGCGAAAAAAACCACCTGGGTAATAGCCGTTGTCGGTTTCTTCGAACAGATAGGCCTAATAGAGAACAATAGTAAATGAAGAACAAAACACAGGAACTTTTCCCTTTTCTCTTAGGTGAAGCTTAGTGGAGAACTGGATAAAACTGACATTTCTTGTGGATAGGAATTGTGGAATCTTTTTAAAAATTGTCTTTTTGTTTAGACGATTGAATCAAATAAAAACAAAAATAAATTACACTTACGTCCCATCCCCTTTCCTCTATACTGTATGGGCGATTACAACTGAATGTATCCCCAGGTTCCTTAGAACCGCCTGCCCGAACGCCACGTCTGACCTAGACTCTAGTATTTACAGAAAGCCGAAGCGGTGGCCCAGGTAGCCGCCCTGCTGATGACCTGCCACCGCATCTGCTGTTGGAACGCAATGGCCATGGCCATGGCTCTGACCGCATGGGCTTGTAAGTTGGCTGGCACTGGTTTGTGCTGCCCCTCATAGGCCTCCTTGATGGCCGTGACCATCCACCTTGCTACGGAGGCCTCATTACCAGGCCTTGACCCACCGAAAGTGACAAACAAGGCATCTGACTTCCAGAAGTCCTTGGTCCTGTCCAAGTAGTATTTCAGTGCACGTCTGACATCCAGATGGTGGAAGACCCTTTAAGGCTCGTCATTGGGGTCAGCGAAGAAAGTGGGTAAGACTATTTCCTCGTGAGATGGAAGGAGGTGGTCACCTTCGGTAGGAAAGCAGGGTGTGTCCGGAGGATGACCTTGTCCTTGTGAAAAGTGGTGTAGGGTTCTGATGCCACCAGAGTCTGGATCTCGATGACTCTGCGAGCTGAGGTGAGGCCCACAAGCAGAGCTGTCTTGATGGTGACCAGCCCGATGTCCACAGATGCCATAGGCTCAACACAACATTAAGGTCCCACATGGGATGTGGCTTCTTTATAGGTGGGTAAAGCCTGTGGAGGCCCGCCAGATGTCGCTTGACCACCGGGTTGGAGGAGGAGACTAGGCCCTCCGAATTCCTGTAAGCCCCTATGGCTTCCAGATAGGTGTGGCATGTATCCACCTGCACACCTGAGTGGGCAAGGTGTATTGAAAAGGAAAGCACGTCGTCCAAGGTTCACTTAAGATGGTCGATCTTCCTTGAGTCGGCCCAATTACAGAATCCATTTACTCTTATATTGGCGCCTAGTAGCCTTGCTTCTAGTGCCCTGGATGATCTCTAGGTTAGGCCTGAGATAGGCTTAAGTGTTTCAGCATGACCTACTCAGGAACCATGCTGCAAGGGCTAGTTTGTGAGGAGCAGGGTGGAGTACCCTGCCCCCTTCTGGGCCAGGAAAGGAGCTGAGCCCAACGGTAGGTGAATGGGTGGTATTTCCGATAGGCTGAGAAGCTCCGGAGAACCACAATCTCGCTGGCCACCAGAGAGCGATCAGAATGATGCTCAGGTGCCGGGATTCCTTTATTTTGCAGATCACCCTGTGGACCAGAGGTGTGGACGTGAAGGCATATGCCGTCATGTCATTCCATTGAATCTGGAATGCGTCGGGAGGTGGACAGCCATGAGGTAGATGTCGTTCTCCGGAGCCCATTCCCACATGCCAACGGCTAGGTTGCCCAGCAGAGGGTATCTGGTGCCCCATGCTTGTTGACATAGTACATGCTGGTGGGGTTGTCTGTCTGGATAAGAGCTGTCTTGCCCTCGATAAGAGGGAGAAAGGCCTTGAGAGCCAACCATGTGGCCTTCAATTCTAGCCAATTGATGTCGGACTCCTGCCGAGTCCAGACTCCATGGATGCAGTGGTTGTCCAGGGTGGCTTCCCCAGCCCTCGAGGGAAGATTCTGTAGTAACTTACCTGAGGGGCTGGCTATCGGAAGGGCTTGCCCTGCTGCAGGTTAAAGTCCGCAGACCACCACTGGAGGTCCGAGAGAAGAAAGGGGGGGAATGTTGACTGGCTCCTTTTGGGAGCCCTTATCCTGATTCCATGAGGCTGCGAAGTGCAGCTATAATCTCTGCATCCCGAGTCTTGTGTTGGGCACAGCCAAAAGCACTGCTGCCGTAAGACCCAGTAGGTGTTGGTACTACCAGGCCGAGGTCACGGGCCTGGAGAGGAAGTGAGCTGTAGCTCTCTTGATGGTCGCAATCTTGTCCGCCGAGGGAAAGACTCTCACAGAGCTTGTGTCCCAAATGAGGCACAAGAAGGTCAGGCTCTGTGTGGGCTGCATCAGAGACTTGAGATGGATAGTGAAGCCCAGGTCGTGGAGTGTGTTCATCAGTGCGGAGGCAGTATGCTGAACAGCTTCCAGAGAGGTGGCCCGTAGGAACCAGTCGTCCAGGTATGGTAGATGTGATAACCCGGGGCCCTGAAGAGGGCTGCCACTGCATTCATTAAGCTGGTAAATACCCAGGGCGCCGAGTTGAGGCCAAAGGGTAGCACCTTGTATTGGAAATGGAAGCCCATCATCCTGAAGCGCAGTAATGAACGATGCGGCTGTCAAATCAGGACGTGTAGATAAGCGTACTTCAGATCCAGGGAGCACATCCAGTCTCCCCTGTCCAGTGCTTCCGCAATAAGAGCTGGCGCAACCATCTTGAATTCTTGCAGATGGAGGGAGGGAGGGGTGGAGGGAGGGAGGGAGGGAGAGATTGAGGGTGGAAAGGTCCAACACAACGATCCTGGAATAAAAGCCCAAATCTTTGCTGGGAGGCTGGGACTTTTTCCACTGCCTGGCTCTCAATAAGCGACAGGATCTCCGCCAGCAGAGTTGTTGTCCCCAATCTGTGGGGGAGAAGGGAGGCGAGGAAGGAAACGGTAGGTGGTACCTTGTGGAGACTACAGAGAGGATCCAGGGGTCGAAAAAGTCTGGTGCCAAAATTGCAGGTGAAAGGCAAGTCTGCTCCCCACCAGAGACACGTGGACCCGAAGGGGCGTGTCATGCCTTCTTTCCCTCTGAGGCTGTTGCGGAGGAGGGGGATTGGAAAAAAACCCTTGCCCTTCCCCCATGTTTTGTTGTTTGCTCCGATGCTAACACAGAACGATCAGGTTGTCTGGACCTCGTTCTTGGAACCCGCCAAACACCCACCCATTGTCGGAGCGTTGCTGCGACTGGGTGTAGGCCTTGGCCGTGGCCTTCGTAAGAATAGATAAAGACTTTGCGGTTTCCGAGCTGCTGTTCTTTTTATCTAATTCCTCATCCGTGGTGGAGTGGAAGAGGTCACTATCCTCGGAGGGAAGGTCCAATATGTGTTCCTGGACATCATGATTAAACCGGAGCCAGGCCGTTCTTCTCATGTCCGTGGCAATGCAGATGGCCCAGGCAGAGGTATCGATGTGGGCCACGGTGGACCCCATTATGTCCTGTGCTACCGGCCTGGATTCTCCTATTCCTGCCTTGAAGCATGCTTGGCTCTGTGCCGGAAGTTCTGGGAGGAAGTCTGCAATTTCCTGCCAGAGCCTTTGGTTAGCGGCTGCCAGCATGGCATCTGCGTTGGCCTGACGCAGGTGCAAGGAGGCGTTGGAGTACAGCTTTTTCCCGTACGCCTCCAAGATCTTCTCCTCCTTGCTAGCAGCGTCGAGGATGAGGCGGTCGAGGACGACTGAGGTTTGGAATAGAGTGACGCCGCAGTGATCACGGAAAGTGCGGTTAAGGATGCGCTGAAAACAAGAGTGTCCCCCTCCATCTGCCTGTACTTGGCGTCTAGGCGCCGATTGACAGGCTGGGCTGAGGGCAGCTTGAGCCACCCCTTCTTGGCCAGAGAACTACGTCTTTCTGCATCAGGATCCCCGTTTTGGTAGGGGATCTTAGGGTGAGGACTTCTGCCAAGACCCCCTCCTCGGGCTGAGGAAGGCCCAAAAACTCTGCCAAACGTGTAAGGTGTTTGTGGAAGGCATTGGCTGAAGATAGTGTGTCGGGGTCCTCCTCCTCGTCAGTGTCCACCAGGTTGCTCGGGGGGTCCGGAGCTGGCAGAGGAGTGCTGGGTGCCGTGGGCTGCGGTGTGGAGACCAGAGCCGGTGGCTGCTGTGGAGGCTGGTGTGGAACCACCTGTACTGTGGGAGGCAGAGAAGCTGGAATCTGAGGAGCAGGATGGGGCAGCAGCGGCTGCGCTGGGGCCTGTGGCACCTGAGCCATAAGAGGAATGACTATGGGTGCCGGTGGGGTGACCTGGGGAAGCATGTCCCTGATGGCGTCTTGGTGGATGGCCCCCATCTGGGGACTTTGCATCAGCCCTAGGAACCTTTCGAAGAACCTGTCTTCGGAGGGTGTAGAGGTGGCAGGTGATATTGACGGAGTGGCCAAGGGCAACTAGGGCACACTGTGCCTGGGGTGCAAAGGAAACTTGCCCCGTGCTGCTGATGGATAAACTGTAGGCCACGCACCTGGTTGACACCAGTCCCATCATGTGACTCTTTCCTCCAAACCTCTCCGCAAGAGGGGGTATCGGACGAGCGGCCATCCTGTCTGGTGCGGTGGCCATTTTGTGGTGCTGCGTGCCACGTGCAGAAGTCGTGGTACCTGGCTCGCTGGAACCAGCCCCGTCCAAGATGCTTGGTGTTGGAACAAAAGGCCTATCCCGCACCTCAAGCCGTGACCTGGAAGGCGTATTGCCCTCGGCAGAGCTGCCGGTAGTGCTGCCTGAAGGCACCCCCTCGGACAGGATGCCGGTACTATGACATTGTCCCTCAGGAGTAACCCCGGTAAAAGAACCTTGCGGTCCCTCAGCACTGAACCCGGAAGGATCTGGAGGCCCCTGGGCCGTGAGGCCGGTAGCTGGACTAGCCTTGGTACGTTTGCGGGTGCTAGAACCCAAAAGCTTCCTCCCGGTCGGGCGCTTCCTTGGGAAGGAGTCGCCTTTATGGGGTGCATTGGTGAATAGAGGCCTTTCCGTCGGCCTCAAGGAATGTTTGACGAAGTCCTTTAGGTCCTCCGGAGGTGACTTCTGGAACAGCTCCTTCCACCTAGCTAGCCTGTTCTTCAGTGCCCATGGAGTCAGTGCGTCGCACGCGGAACCTTCCTAGCTGTCGTCGGAGCCAGGGCAGCGGAGACAAAGGGCATGGGGGTCAGATGTAGGGAAGAGCTCCTCGCAGGCTGGACACCTGCTGAAGCCCGCTGAAGTCAACATGCGCCGGGGAGGAGCGTGGCGTTGGAGGACCAAGTACCTAATTGAAAAGAAAAAGACAAAGATAGAAGAATATCGGGGGGAAGAGCGTTTGGTATTACATGGCCGAAGCCAAACCCAGGAGCGCTGGTGAATTCGGCCCATTCCAGTCAACGCAGAAAAGAGGACTGAGGAGTGGTGCCGGTAGGCAGAGTCAAGCAAGTGCATGCTCCCAGGGATGCGCCCAGCGCACCTCTAAATTTAAAAGGGAAGAAGATTTTTTTCTGGTGAAAAAGGTTCTGTCTCCCGTCCCTCGCAAGGGACGTCCATACAGTATGGAGGAAAGGGGACGGGACGTAAGAGTATGTTTACATTCAACCGCTGACCAAGCTCATCCAATCCTACAGCTTCCTCTGCAATGCTTATGCAGATGACACGCAGATCCTGGTTCGCCTGTGGTTCCGTGCGTGTCTTGTCGCTGTGGCAGATTGGATGCAGAACAACTGGCTCAAGTTGAACGGGGACAAGACCGAGGTGTTGGCAGTAGGCCCCCCCCCCTCTGCTTGTTCATTCTGGACCACTGAGTTCTGGCCTTCGTCTCTCGGTCCCTTCCAGTCACTATGGTTAAAGACTTGGGGGTGAAACTCTCCTCCTCGCTTTCCATGGAGTCCCAGGTCAGCGCAGTTTGTCAGCGGGACCACTTTCAGCTTAAACTGCTCCATCGAGTTCTTCCTTTTCATCCTGTTCAACTTCACGCCCCAGTGGTTTCTGCACTTGTGTCTTCCTTCATTGATTATTGTAATTCACTTCTCCTGGCTCAGCCTACTTACTTACTCCAATGTCTTCAGGTTCTCAAAAAGTCTGCTGCCCGTCTGCCCACATCCATCCCCCCGGTGCTGCCACATCTCTCCCATTTTGATGCAACTTCCCTGGCATCCTGTGGTCAAACGCATTCACTTTGCGAATCTTTTTGGTTCACCCTGCCTTCTATGGTCTGGGAGCGGAGTATCTTCATGCTAAATTTCGGCCATATGCCCCGAGACGCACTTTGCGCTCGGCTGATGCTTGCCTTTTGCCTATCCCGTGGTGAAATACAGTCGCATCAGTGGCTGTTCCTTCTCTATTGTATTGTTGATAGTATTGTTTATTTATAGAGCGCAGCCGGGCCGTTAGGCAACTGGGCGCTTGTGAAAATCTTAAGCTACAGTTACATAAGTATATTACATTTCTTGTGTTGCAGTTACAGTTTGTCATTGCATGAACATTTTTAAAAATTCTTAAAGTAGTGGAGGTCTGAGGTTACAGTTACATAAATATATCTTACATTTCTTATATTACAGTGGCAGGTTATCAATATATAAAGATTTTACATTTCTTATATTTCAGTTGCAGGCATATCTTGCAAGTAATACAGGATATTCGTATATATTTACAGTTGTCATTAGCATAGGAGGGATAAGGGGAGGGCATAGGGTGAGGTGACTAGGGGACTGGTCGTTCAGGAGAGAGGTGTCAGCAGTCGTCGGTTTGTAGCCAGAGTTTAACATTGGTTTTGAACATGTGAAAGGAGGGGATGGCTCTAAGTGTATCCGGAATGGAGTTCCATAGCTTTGCAGCAAGTACTGGGAAGCTTGAACCTCCAGTTCTTTTCAGTTTGAATTTAGGGATTTTGATGCTATTGGTTTGGGCATTTCTAATGGGGCATTCAGATGTGTGCCTGGTAAATTTCTCAGTGAGGTAAACTGGAGCTATGTTGTTAAGACAGTTGTGTGTAATGTTCAGTGTTTTAAGCTTGATGCGGTCATTGATGGTCGGCCAGTTGGCAGTTCTTCTATGGTCGGATATGTGTGGTCCTTTGGGAATGCCTAGTGCTGTTCTGAGGGCATTGTTTTGCAAGGTTTGGAGTTTATGGGTGTTGTGTTTACTGGTGCCTAGGTAGAGTGCATTGCAATGGTCTAATTTCGAAAGGATGAGAGCATGTGCGATGGTAATGCAACTGTCTGTGGATAGAAATGGTTTACATGCATGCATTAGCTTGCACGTATAGCTAGTTGCTGAGGCATTAACTTGCGTGTTGAGATTGAGAGCTGAGTCTAAGTAGAATCCTAACATTTTCACTTCCTTGGCTACATTTATTAAGATACCATCAATAGTGATGGATTTGTAAAGGTGGGAGAGTTTATTTAGTTTGCTGGTGGAGCCGATGATTAAGAGCTTGGTTTTATCGTCGAGACATAAACCGTGTGTGGCAATCCAGGTTTGAATGATTTGGTAGATTTTGTTTATTAGGGTAGTGTTTTTGTCATAATCTCCTTGGATTGGTATTAGGATCTGGGTGTCGTCAGCATAATTAGTATATGAGACACCCAGTTTATCCAGGATATCGAAGACGGGCTTTGTAAAAATATTGTACAAAGTAGGGGAGACTCAAGACCCCTGAGGAACACCATAGGTGATGGGGACTGGGTCAGCGGCTGAGGTGGGCGAGAAGACTCTTATGGATCTGTTGTCTAGGAATGAGTTTATCCATGCCGTGGCCTTGGTGGAAAAGTTGGCAGCAGATTTAAGATGGTTACAGAGTACTTTGTGATCTACCAGGTCAAATGCAGCTGATAGATCTACGAGTAGAAGAATGGATGTATCTCCTTCGTCTTTGCGATCATTTAGTTGGTTTTTGAGATCAAGCAGGGCCGTTTCGGTTCCATGTCTCGGTCTAAATCCTGATTGTCTAGTGCCCAGTAGGTTGTTAATCTCCAGGTAGGATTGGATCTGTAGATAGGCAGCCCTATCTAAGATTTTGAGAAGGAACGGAACTGTCGTTATGGGTCTGTAGTTGGCTGGGACATTAGGGTCTAGGTTGTTTTTTTTTTTTTAAGCGGGGTAGTATCCAAGCGTCTTTGAGGTTTGGGGGCACAGAGCATGATTTAAAGGGGGAGTTGATAAAGCAAGTGACAAAAGGAGCTAGTTCTTGTGCCGCCTCTTTGATAATAGGAGCTGGGCATATGTCACCAAGACAGCGAGAGGGTTTAAGAGAAGTGATGATATTCTTAGCTTCCGCAATGGAGATAGCTCTGAAGTCGAATTGGTTGTGTGGTTTAGTTTGGTTGACCGCAAGTTCCTGTAGGTTGGCTTCTTGAGTGGAGAGCGCGATATTGTGGAGGGAAGGTCTTTTGGCAGAGATTTTGTTTTGTAACAAGATGATTTTATTGCATAAGGCATTTTGAACGTTGGTACACCACATTTTATCTTTGGTACAGGAGTCTATAGGAGTGATGGGAGATTCTAATTGTCTTAGGATAGTGAAGATTTCTCTGGTGTTGGAATTAGCTTTTTTAATTCTGTCATTCAAGGTTTTTTTTTTTTGCCTGAATGATTTGTTTTTTGTAACTATTGGTCAAGCTGGTGAGTAGGTTTTTGTTCGGAGGGGAGGGTTTTTTTTTCCAGCAGGCTTCTGCATGTCTTTTTTCTTTATGCAAGGATTTTAGACTTGAGGTAAACCAGGTATTGAGATGGTTTAGATTTGCTAAATTTCAGTGGCGCAATGACGTCTATAGCTAAATTGATAGTGTTGTTGTACAGGTCAACTAGATCATCTGGTTTAGTGATAAGATTGGAGTGATTGGTAATGGGCTGAATCAGTGGGAGGAGATTCATGACTTATGTTTTTTATGCAGCGGGTGAGGGCTGGAGGTGTCAGTAGTCTAGTTACTGATGGACAATAAGATCAGATGATGGTCAGTCCATATGCAAGGTTCAATAGACGTTATGGTGGAGGTGCAGTCAATATCTGTCACAATGTGTGGCCTTTGACATGTGTGGGACCGTTGTTTCGGATGGTAAGGCCTGCTTCCGATATTGTATTCGCTAAGATTGAGGCATTGGGGCCTTTAGGGTCATTATATCATAGGTTGAAGTCACCAAGTAGGATGATGTGTGTCCCCGGTTTAGCATTGGTATTAAGAAGGGTGGTTATTTCTTCTTCAAAAGACCCTAGAGGGCCTGGGGGTCTATAGATAAGGTGCACAGTAATAGTGCATGAGGCTGAGAGATCCCTAATTTGAGGGATAGTAATTCTGCTGAGGACATGGACATGTGGTCTACTTCTTTGATAGTGAGGTCTGCTCTACAGATGAAGGCTATGCCGCCTCCTGTAGAGGTTTCTCTGTCTTTTCTGAAAATAGTGAAGTTAGGAGGGATGGCGATCATTAGGGCTGGACCAGCCGCTTTATGCAACCAAGTTTCGGTCACAGCTAGAAAATCAAGCTGGTTACAGATGATATCCGCGATTTCAGAGGCATGGGCTATCAAGGATCTAACATAGATGAGGCCTCCCTTAAGGTTATGTGTTCTTTTCGTGGTATCACTAGTGTGGTCGATGCTGATCTGGATTTCAGATGATTTAGTACAGGATTTGTGAGTATGGCTAGATTTACTATTGGAAGGGTTGAGCGGTACCCGTGAGGGTTCCGTCTTAGTGTGACCTTGGGAGAGGTGGGCTTGTGGTGGCTTGGGCAATCTGGATCCTAGTCTGAGGGTTTCTGAGGGGGGTGGGGCAGACCTGGCTCAGTAGAGATGGGAAGGGGGTTCTGATGACTGTCGGGTCAGAGGCTGGGCATACGTCATGCTAAGCGGTTCCTGTGCTGTCAGGGGTCTGTAATGGATATCTGCCATTGTAGAAAAGGCAGAAAGTGTGAAAAGGATGGCTAAAAAGCAAGTAGGCAGATTGAGCATGGGAGGTGTCATATCAGGGTTGGTGTGCAAGATTATCAGCAATGGCATAGGGTGAAGCTAGTACAGTGTAGCATCAATAGCATAGGGTCAAACTAGTACAGTTTAGCATCAATAGCATAGTGCCAGCCAGACTAGTACATTGTAGCATCAGCAGCATAGGGCCAGACTAGTACAGTGTATCATCAGCAACATAGGGCAAGGCTAGTATAGTGTAGCAACAATAGCATAGGGTCAAACTAGTACAGTGTAGCATCAATAGCATAGTGCCAGACTAGTACATTGTAGCATCAATAGCATAGAGCCAGACTAGCACAGTGTAGCATCAACAACATAGGGCAAGGCTAGTACAGTGTAGTATCAATAGCATAGGGTCGAGCTAGTAGAGTGTAGCATTAGCGGCATAGGCATAGGGCCAGACTAGTAAATGTGACACCAATAGCATAGGGCCAGACTAGTACATTGTAGCAATGTAGGCAATGCCAATATTTGTAAGGAGTGAGACGTAGGGCAGAGATGGGTAAGAGGTGCATAGGTAGTATAGGACTCCAAGAGTAGATAGATCAGCTAAACATGCCCTGAAGTAGCTTGGTTAGTACAGTCGTGCGTTTAGGAAGTTGCACTAGTGGATAGGGAGTTATGCAGAGTATGAGATACAGGCAGGAACCTGTTTCAATACAGACATGCTCATTCAGTGCATACTCATTTTAGGTGGACATACTGGCAGCACATTATTGTATGGCTTTATATGTGTTTTTTTTTAAAGAACTTGCAGTATACAAATTTAGTACAGTATAGAAGAACAAGTTACTTCTTACCTTGTAACGTTCTTTCGACGGAATGTTCCTCCGACGTATTCCTTATCTTTGATAATACATTTCCAGCTTGCTGGCCTCGGAAATCTTTCCTGTAGAGGGCGCTGCACGTCGACATCCGCCGAGTCGATGTCCCTCGACGGCCACCGTATCGGCGCCGACGTCATCATGCCCATAAAAAGCCAAGTGCTGCGTCCGTTGCTCAGTTCCGTTTTGTAGCATAAGAAAAGTCATGCCTGAATTGGTAATTGACCTTGAAGGAGCACAAGCTGCAACCACAAGGGAAGTATCACTGCGGGGATGTATGGGAGGGGCGGTAAGGAATACGTCGGAGGAACATCCCGTCGAAAGAACGTTACAAGGTAAGAAGTAACTTGTTCTTCGAAGGGATTGTGTCCTCCGACGTATTCCTTATCTTTGATAGACTCCGGAGGTGGGAGTGAGAATGTTATGTATCCCTTTAGGGATGGACCGAATGTAATACGGGCTTGCCAAATCTGGTCTCTTGAGTAGTGGAGGAATCCAGGTTGTAAAATTTTGTGAATGTATGTGCGGACGACCATGTGGCAGCCGCACATATGTCTCGGACCGGTACCCATCTTTGGGGAGCCGAAGAGGTTGCGATACCCCTGGTTGAATGAGCCCTGAGATTTTGGGGTGACTCTTTCCCTGCCAGTTTGTAACATTCCAGAGTGGCCAAAATAATCCACCTGGAGACGGTTTGTTTTGTTATGGGTAGTCCCAACTTGTGATCTGAGTATCCTACAAACAGTTGGTCTGCTTGCCTGATCCTAGCCATTCTGTTGATGTAAAAGCTGAGAGCTTGCCTTGGGTCCAGCCTATGTAGCCTTTCCTCTTTCCCCGGATGGGGAGGAGGGTAGAACGAAGGTAAGGTAATTTTCTGAGTAATATGAAATTCAGAAACCACCTTTGGCAGGAAATTAGGCTTCACCTGTAGGACAACTTTGTCCTTGTGGAAGATTGTATGTGGTGGTTTACAGGAGAGAGCTTGTAGCTCAGGACAGTTTTAAGCGTGAGAAATCTCAGTGCACAAGAGTGAAGTGGTTTGAATGGAGTGCCTATTAGGAAGTTTAAGACTAAATTTAAGTCCCATAAGGGAACCTGGAATGGTTTTGGAGGATAAACATTAGTTAATCCCTTGAGAAATTGTACCACTAGAGGAAGTTTGAAATACGATGGTTCCTCCGCAGTGCGCTTGAAGATAAAAAGCGCTGCAAGATAGCCTTTTACAGTGCCAACCTGAAGACCCGAGTTTGCCAAGTAGAGTAGAAACGATAACACTGTTGGTGTACCACATGAAAAAGGCTTGATATTCACTTCCCTACACCAGCTGCAAAATTTGTTCCAACAGCAGGGGTATAAAGACTTTGTTGCTGGCCTCCTGGCCGAAAGCAACACCAAGATGACGTCATCAGGGAGATCCCAATCCTTGTACCTCACCCTTTCAGAAGCCAAGCGTGAAGGTTGAGGGTTCTGGTGTCTGGATGGAGAACCTGACCTCCCTTCTGCGAGAGAAGATTCTCTTTGAGTGGAAGACGGATTGGAGGACAGATGGACATATCTAGAAGGTCCGGGTACCACGTTCTCCTGGCCCAATCCGGGGCAATTAGGATCATGGTTTTCCGGAATCTTCTCAACCTCCTGATCATTTGAGGAATAACAGGGACTGGTGGGAACGTGTAAAGGAGTGGAAACTCCCAGTCCACTACGAACGCGTCTCCTAGAGCTCCTCTCGGGGGAAATTCCCTTGAACAGAACAGATCGCACTTCCTGTTGGTGCTTGTGGCAAACAGATCCACCTGAGGGGTTCCCCAAAGGGCGAAGATCTCTTGAAGGACTTCCTGAGCTAGCTCCCACTCGTGGGAGACTGCTCTACCTGCTCAAAGCGTCCGCTGTCAAGTTCTTGTCTCCGGCTAGGTGGACTGCCGATAGAGAGATTCCTTCTTGGATTGCCCAAAACCAGAGCTGCATCGCCTCTCTGCACAGTGGCAGTGATCCTACGCCTCCTCTTTTGTTGAGGTAGTGCCACCGTGTTGTCCGTCATTATCAGGACATTTCTCCCCTGTACTGATGGCAGGAAAGCTTTCAGCGCTAGTCTGATCGCTCTCAGCTCCAGTAGGTTGACGTGTAGTCTGGAATCCGATGGAGACAAACGACCGCTGATGGTCAAATCGTTGGCATGGGCTGCCCCACCCCATGAGTGAGGCGTCTGTGACTACTGTTATCTCTGGGCATGGTTGCCAAAACAGTTCTCCTTTCAAGATGTTCTCTGGATAGGCCCACCATTGAAGGTCACGGGCTACCTTGTCCGGAATCCGGAGGAGATCTGACATTCTCCCTGAGAATTGCAACCAGTGACTTCTCAGAGCCCACTGAAGAGATCTCATTCTCAGGTGAGCCTCTGGCACAAGGAAGATGCAGGATGCCATGAGGCCTAGCAACCTCAAAAAGTCGAAGGCTGGGAGACGTTGGGCGTTTTGAAACTTGGTGACCATCTGTAGAATATCTTGAGGCCTCACCTCTGGTGGCGAGGCTTTTCCCAGGGAAGTGTCCAGGACCGCTCCAATGAATTGGAGTCTCTGCGATGGTATCATCTGTGACTTCTTTAAATTGTGGGAGAAGCCCAGTTTGTGAAGGAAGTGGCAGACATAATCTAGCTGGGCCTGGGCCTGTTTCGAAGATACAGCCCTGATCAGCCAATCGTCCAGGTAGGGGTAGACGTGGATCCCTTCCCTCCTTAGACTCGCCGCCACTACCAACATCAGCTTGGTGAAGACCCTCGGGGTGGAGGTCAGCCCAAATGGCAGAACTCGAAATTGATAATGAGAGTCGCCAATTGCGAACCTCAGGTATTTCCTGTGTTTGAGATGGATTGGCACATGGAAATAAGCATCCTGAAGGTCCAGAGATGCCAGCCAGTCCTGGAGCTGGAGGGCCTGAAGGATCTGAGAGAGAGTTACCATCTTGAACTTGTCCTTCCTGAGGAACTTGTTCAATTCTCGTAAGTCCAGGATGGGTCTCAGACCTCCGTCCTTCTTTGGTATGAGAAAGTAGGGGGGAGTACCAGCCCTTGTTCCTGTCCGCTACAGGTACCGGTTCTATGGCACCTTTCTCTAGCAGGTCTATAATTTCCTGCAAGAGGAGCGGATCTGGAACTTTTAGAGAGCTGGATGACTGTGAGGAATGTGTAGAAAGGGTAGGCAGTAACCCTGGGCAACTGTCTCCAATGCCTAAGCATCTGACGTTATAGCCTGCCATTCCGTCAGATGGTGAGTTAACCTGCCCCCTACAGGTGTATTGTGTGGAAAGGCCTCAGAGTGGTTTGGGTGCGGCTGATGCAGATGCCGAGGGTAAAGAGGCACCTGCTGCGGCCTTAGTACTTTTGACCCGTCCACCTCGGGTGGATCTCCTTTGGCCTCTTTGAGCCGGCTGTCCTCTGCCTTTCCCGAATGCGGAATAATAGCGAAAGACTTTCCTCTCCCAGAGGTTCCTGAGGGGCGAAAAGGAGTTTGGCGGATAGCAGCTCCTAAAGATTTTGCTGCTGCTTTAGAAGTCTGCAACTTTTCCAGGCTGTCATCAGCCTTTTTCCCGAATAGTGAAGAGCCGTCAAAGGGCATATTCAAAAGTCTGGCCTGTACATCTGGAGCAAAGCCAGACTTTCGCAACCACGCATGCCTTCGGATTGTTGTACTTGCCGCCATGGCCCTGCTGATACTGTCAGCGGAATCGATGCCAGTTTGAAGTGATTCGCACATGGCATCTTTGCCATCTTTAATAATGTTAAGGAAGGCTTCCTTTTCCTCTCCTTCGGGTATGCAGTCAGCCGCTGATGAAGCACACTCCCATAGTGTGCGACTGAACCTGGCGAGCGTACAGGTGGTGTTGATGGACTTCAACGCCATACTACAAGCAGAGAAGACTTTCTTCGCCATAGAATCGTACCTCTTGTCATCTCTATCCTGTGGGACAGTAGGGTAAGCGGTCCTACTGCTAGATGAAGTTGCCGCTTGAACCACCAGGCTCTCTGGAGTCGGGTGTTTTGATAAGTATTCAGGGTCAGCAGCCGCTACCCTATACTTGGCTGACAATCTTTTATTGACCGCAGGGATAACTTCAGGAGTTTCCCAATTAGTTGTAATTTTCCTTTTTAAGGCTGCATGGAAGGGTACCACAGGGTCCTCCTGTTGACCTTTGTCTAATATGTCTGTTAGGTCATCCTGTTGAAAAACAGGTGAAGGCGCAGACCAACCCATAAATTCAATAATTCTATAGGGTGTTTCGACATGTTCTCCTGGGTCTGGTTTAACAAATTTCACTTCTGGGGAAGTGTCCAGCCCACTTGCCTCATGTAGTGACTCCTGTAGGTCCTTCAGCCTTCTTTCCTCAGAGGTGAAATCCTCTGAAATAGGCAGTGTGGTCATCTGTAACCCATATGTTTCCTGGTCAGAATCTTCCCCCTCTTCATAAATTGAAGATAGTCCAGGGTACTCTGACCTCTGAAATGGTGTAAAACCCATCTCTACGGCACAAGGAGCCAAACTTGTCGACGCCGATGTGACAGGCTTCGAAGGCGCAGAGAACGGCGTCGAAAAAACTGGAAGGGGTCTCGAAGAACTCGAGAGGATCGGGATCCTACTCGAGGACATCGACGACGGTCTCGGCGTCGTACCGGAGGCCCTTGGAGTCACCGCTGGCTGTGGCGTGGCCTTAGTCTTCTCTTTCATCGGCGTCGATGTCAGCGTCGAGTCGATCGACCGATGCGTCGAGGAACCCTTCGACAACGGCGCTGATGGCGCCGATCCGTGCGTCAAAGGAATCTTCGACGACAGTGTCGAAGATGGTGCCTTCTTACCCGATGGCTCGTGGCGCTCTCGGGTGGAATGTTTCGCCGGGTGCTGCGACTCGCAGCGTTTTGATTTTTTGGATTTTTCACCCAGGGTATCACCCTCAGCTGTCTTCGAATGGGTCGAGGCTGCGTTCTCGAAGACGCTTAACATTTTCTTTCTGAATTCCTCCCACTCAGCTTGAGAGCTTCGACGTCTCTTTTTTGAGTGTCTTGATCTCGACGAATGGTGGGAGCTACTTCGAGATCTAGAATGGGAATGCTTTCGACGGCGAGGAGACGAATGCCTCGACTCAGCC
Organism: Ambystoma mexicanum; assembly: GCF_040938575.1. Lineage (NCBI taxonomy): Eukaryota > Metazoa > Chordata > Amphibia > Caudata > Ambystomatidae > Ambystoma > Ambystoma mexicanum. The sequence continues at coordinate 1,492,497,384 of NC_090929.1, read as the reverse complement.
GAAGAAACCTTCAAGGAGGTTTTGACTGACTTACCTCTCTCGAGCTTCCCCTTGCACTCCTTCAAGGCTTTCGCCGTCATGGACATGCAGTCCTCACACTCCGAACAATGGTGCTCGGATCCCAAGCACCACAAGCAGATCCTGTGTGGATCCGTTATCAACATTTTTTTACCGCAGTCTCGACATTTCTTGAAGCCGGATCGCGGCGTTGTCGGTTCCGATGAAGATGCCATAGAGAACGAGAAGGTATTATTCGAGTAGATATACAGTTATCCTGACTGAACTGAGCAACGACGCTCCGAGGCCCCACGAAGCGCGGAAAAACGGAACTGAGCAACGGACGCAGCGCGTGGCTATTTATGGGCATGATGATGTCAGCGCCCCTTGCACTCCTTCAAGGCTTTCGCCGTCATGGACATGCAGTCCTCACACTCCGAACAATGGTGCTCGGATCCCAAGCACCACAAGCAGATCCTGTGTGGATCCGTTATCAACATTTTTTTACCGCAGTCTCGACATTTCTTGAAGCCGGATCGCGGCGTTGTCGGTTCCGATGAAGATGCCATAGAGAACGAGAAGGTATTATTCGAGTAGATATACAGTTATCCTGACTGAACTGAGCAACGACGCTCCGAGGCCCCACGAAGCGCGGAAAAACGGAACTGAGCAACGGACGCAGCGCGTGGCTATTTATGGGCATGATGATGTCAGCGCCGATACGGTGGCCGTCGAGGGACATCGACTCGGCGGACGTCAACGCACTGCGCCCTCTATAGAAAACATTTCCGAGGCCAGCAAGCTGGAAACGTATTATCAAAGATAAGGAATACGTCGGAGGACACAATCCCTTCGAAATTGCAGTATACAAACGCGCTACTGGTTAGAGGAGGTTCGAGCTGTGCGACGTGCTGACAATGGCTACGTTGCTGTGCACATATATGGGTACGCTTCTGATATTATAGTCAATGCAAAGTCCAGGATTGATCTATCAGTCAATGGTACGCAATGGGCATACGCTTACCTAAGGCCGTGCGTGGGCAGGGGTTTACAGCGTTCAGCTCCTGACAGGCTCGGGACAGGGTAAGCGTTTGTAGGCAGTGCCTTCGTAGGGAGGGCCAGCTCTTGCCTGCCGGTTTGGATTGGGCAGTGATATCAGGGGCAGCAGCCAATCGACAGGCAGCTCAGCTTGGTGGAGTTCAATCACAAGGGTGCTGGTGGTCAAATTAGGCGGGCGCCCATCTTTAAATGTGAAAGCCTCATGGTAGGCAATGGCGGGTCACTGAATTGCACGGACGTGTCTCGATGCAGGAGATCAGCTGCAGGGTTACTGTTGCTGATGGAAGACGACCAGTAAAATGGCGGCCTTTCTGGTCTCAGCCGAAAATCTAATCTCATCTTTCTGCATCTAGGCGTAAATAAGCCATCCGGCTAACCTTGCAGCATGCTGTTGCTACGGGCAATTTCCTCCAGCAGTGTTGGGGGGAGAGCTCCTGCTCAATCCACGGCTTGGAGGGGCTATGTGCTGGCTGCCAGATTATGAACACTCTACCATGCTCCCTTAGATCGACAGTCAATCATCTGGCCTTTCGTAAGGCTTTGAAAACCTTACTCTTCTAGTGGCTTTTCTGTCCCTCCCTGCTAGGTAGCGCCAAGAGGCCCATGGGCGAATATTGCGCTCTGTAAGTGCTATTTAAATCAAATCTTAACATCTCAGAAAGCAGGCGTTAAGGTGGAGAAGACGGCCACCCTCATGCGAGAGTAGTTCCGCTATGTGGAGGGCAGATTGAGATGTCTACAAGGACCAGGTCATACTGGCACAATACGGAGCAATCAGGATCATGGGACTTCCCCTAACCTCCTGATGACATGAGGGAAGACAGGGACTGGTGGGAACGTGTATAGAAGTGGAAACTCCCAATCTACCACAAACGTGTCCCCCAGAGCTCCACTCTAAGGTAATTCCCTGGAGAAGAACAGGTTGCATTTCCTGTTTTTGCCTGTTGATACTGGACGTGAACAGATCGACTTGAGGGGTTCCCCAAAGGGCAAAGATCTTTAAAAGGACTTTCTGAGCCAACTCCCACTTGTTGTGCCCCCGTCTGCTAACAGCATCCACTGTTACGTTCTCTTCTCCAGCTAGGTGAACAACCGACAGATTCCTTCTTGACGTGCACAAAATCAGAGCTGCATTGCTTCTCTGCACAGTGGTAGTGACTCCTCTCTTGTTGAGGTAATGCGTAATTATCAGGCCGTTCTTCCCCGGCACAGACGGCAGAAGGCCATAAGTGCCAATCGGATTGCTGTCAACTCCAGGAGCTTTACGTGTAGTCTGTACTCATATAGAGACCAATGACTGCTGATTGACAGACCGTTCATGTAGGGCCCCGAGTCCATAACTACTGTCGCCTCCGGGCATGGTTGCCAAAAATGTTCCCCCTTCATCACATTCTCCTTGCAAGACCACCACAGGAGATCATGTGCGGTCTTGCCCGGGACCTAAAGGTCCATCATCCTGCCAGAGTACTGCGACTATGGGGATCTGAGGGCCCTCTGGCACCAGGAAAATGCAAGATGCCCCGACGCTGAGCAACCTCAAAAAATCGAAGGCCGGAAGATGAGTGGGTGAAATGTTTCTACCATCTGCAAAATATCCTGAGCTCTTATCCCTGGGGGTGGGGAGGTGAAATCCCCCCCCCCCCCCCCCCCAAGGAAGAATCCAGGAGTGCTCCAATAAATTATAGCTTTTGGGAAGCTGTCATATGGGACTTCTTGAAGTTAAGGGAGAAGCTCATTTTGACGGAACTCCTCGATCAGGATCTTGTACGCAAAGCTTCCAGACACCTGTATCCAGAGAGTGTCCAAGAACTCCTGAAGAGGTTGCATCTGTAACCTGCAGAGCCGAATAAGGTAGATGCAGGACAAAATTATGCCAAGCAACGACTTGATGGTTCGCACTGTGGCGGTCTTCATCGACAACAGCCGCAGCACCTTCCCTTGAATGGCTGCTACTCTCTCTTCCGAGAGGGACACTAGGCAGGACACCGTATTGAGTCTGACTCCTAGGAACAGCACATTGTGCGATGGTGTCAAGCAGGACTTTGGATAGTTGATGGAGAATGCCGGATCCGTCGGCAGCTGGACGGTCGACTGTGTGTCCGACGGCCAACTCTCGCAAGCGGGCCCGAATGAGCCAGTCGTTGATACAGGTATACGTGTATACCATGTGGACGCAGATGGGCCGCCACCGGTGCCAGGCACTTCGTGAACACTCTGGGGGCCAACATCAATCCTAAAAGGTAGGGCCTTGAACTGGTAGTGCTGTCCCAGCACTACGAACACTCAGATACTCATCCCTATCCCAGGTGACTATGTCTCTGACACTATTGCACTAAATCAAATCTATTCAGTCATCCAGGCCTGGATGGCACATCATGGGCTTTGCCTCAATGATGAAAAAACCGAGTTGTTGATGCTCGGCTCTCACTCCGAACTAGCGTCTGACTACAATGCATTTACTACTGACGGAAACACTATCAAAGTGTCCAACGAGAAAAAAACACTAGGTATCTACCTTGACTCGACACCATCCCTCACTAGAGAAACTAATGCGGTGGCATCTGCATCGGCTTACACTTGTAAACTTATCACAGCCTGCAGACCTTTCCTGACTACTGAGAACTGTATCATCCTTGCCAGAACGCTAATCGTGTCAAAAATCGATTATTGTAACGCCCTCTATCTAGAGACCAGTCAAAGAAATATCAACAAGGTACAATCGATTCAGAATAATGCTATCAGGGCTGCCCTTAATTTCCCCAAGGAGATCTCACATATCTGATACAAGACGCAACCTACACTGGCTCCCTGCCGCGTACAGAATTTCTCTTAAAACTCTCACCTTAGCCTACAAGGGCCAGAAAAATCTTGCACCAGACTTTCTGGTCAATCGATTCACTCATCATTCAGCTAACAGACCATTGAGGTCAGCTTATATGCACACATTAGCTATACCTAGCTCTAAGCGGCAGACTGCCGGTGGAGCAAGCTTCCCAGCCCTCGCGGCCAAACTGTGGAACACAATACCCTCACTCAGAACAGTACCGACTTTCCACACATTTAAGAACAAAATCAAACTCTGGCTATTTGATCTAGATGCATCTTTATGATCTTCTTAACGTTACTACCTGCCACTTTCTACTCCATCTGTAATCCTTATAGATATCTCTTGCTAAGTGGCACCAAGTTGTAGGTGAACATGTTTTTTTTTCTGTCCAGGCTACTACTTCTGCTTTGACCATCTTCTTGTAACTAATGCGCCCAGATGCCCCAGGGCAAGGTGCATAATACAAATGAATACAAATACGAAGCGAAGCGTAGAAACCTTGGTGTTTCCTGTGAATGAGGACATGGAAGTAGGCGTCCTCCAGGTCCAGCAACGTCAAGAGGTCTCTTTTTTTCCAGCTGGCCGAGCATGTGTCGCAACGTGGCCATGCTGAATGTTTTGGACTGGAGGTATTTGTTCAGGCGTCGCAGGTCCAGAATGGGCCTCCAGCCCCCAGTCTTCTTTCTGACCACAAAGTATCTGGAATAGATTGCGGAGCCCCAGAGTCGCTGGGGAACTAGCTCTATTGCCCCTTTTTGCAACATGTCCCGTACCTCCTCCAAGAGCTGAAGGATGTGCTGCTCCTGATGGATCAACGGAGGGATCCGTGGAAATCTGCCCTGAAACTCTAGGGTATGTCCTTGGGCGAGAGCATCTAGCACCCATCTGTCGGTAGTGATCTTTCCACTCGCAGACTAGCCTCGTCAGCTGTCTCCCACCGGGGCGGACCGGTGGGGGCCCAGATGTCCTGGTTGGTTGAGGCCTGCTTCGGCGCTGGCATCCTGCCCTGCGGGCAACGCTGTCCTCCTCCACCATAGGCCTGGGACCGGCCTCTGTGGGCTTCCTGAGTCGTGGATCTGGAAGGCTGATGCTATGATGAGGAGAAACCTTTTGAAGACCTGCTTGACTTTCCTCTGGAGGAGCGAAAAGAAGTCGTGCTGGCTCGAAGGTGGCCAGGGAAGTGGACGTCGCCGTATGCGGCTGAATGGCGCGTAAGGACTCGTCGATGACCTTCCCGAAAAGGTTATCGCCGTCGAAAGGTATCTCCAGTACCTTCGCTTGGACCTCCTGGTGGAAATGCGTGGCCTTCATCTAGCCTTGGCAACGAAAGCAGACACCATTCCCCATCTGCCGGAACCCTGCGTCGGCAATTTCCAGCGCCACTGTGATGGCGTGATCCGACGCAAACTCCCCTTCCTGGAAGAGAGCAATTGCCTCCATCTTCTTTTCGTCTGAAGGAACTTCAAAATCGGACCCAGCTTGTACCTCAGCTTCCTGTCGTACCTGGCTAGGATCGCCCAGTGTGTTGGCAACCTTGATGGGTGACGCCACGGTCTAAATCACCTTCCTTCCCATGGCGTCCATCTTCTTCACTTTGCTGTCAGGAGGGACTGAAGACGAGGACGGGTTGGCAGACCGTTTCCTCGCGGCAGCTGAAACCACCGAATTCAGCAATGGTTGTGACCTCAGGCACTTGGGTGCGGATTCCGGCACCCAGTACTTCTTTTCCAGCCTATCCTATTTGGCCGGAGCCGTGTAAGGGTTTTTCAAGAGGGCCAGGACCTCCTCCCTGGTCCAGAAGGGGCACCGCCATGATTGTCTTCCTCTTGGCCTGCATCTCTGGTACAAGAAACCCTCCTTCCTGGTTTCTTTGGGCACCAGCTGGAATAGCTCGGAGGCTCTGGCGATCGTGGAGTGGATCATCCAGTGGGGACGTCCTAGGCTGCGGAGACCCACTGCCCATTGCAACGATGTGGTCGTCCTTGTGGCCTTATCTGTCCCAGTGTCTGGGTCTGCTGGTGAAGGGGGGGCCTGACGTGGAGGTTTAAGTGGGGGCATTGGATGACGCTTCCTTTTCTTCACTGGCGACTGATCAGGGGACTGGGGGACCATTGGAACCGGGTCCTGTGGCATCCACTTCTGGATCTCCGACACCAAGGTGTGGAAGGTTGACAGGATGTCCAGAGAGACATCCCTCGGCTGAGCTGCGTGATAAGAACACTAGGCCGTCGTCGTCCTCATTATCCTCTTTCACGTCCTCGTGGACCAATATGCAAGGACCCCAGGTCCTCGTCCGTGGATGAAACTTTCATGGTCTGGGCCACGGCCTGGGCCTCCTTGACCCCCCACCCTTTTTCCAGGGAACCGGGTTCTGAGATGGTGTCTTCTGCGCTGCGGGGGTTACCCTCACAGGGTCAGCCCCCTTAACCTTCATGAGAGCAGCCGTCGCCAAGTCTATCGTCGACTAAGTCTTATCCTGTGCTGATTAGGCCTTCTTGGGCAGTCGGCCTTCTCCGTCCGCAGCTTCTCCCGCAGTTTAGCCGGGTTGGACGATGTCCTTTTCGAGGAGGAGCTCGATTGCCAGCTGGCAATGGAGGCAGAGGGTGATGTCAATTGCGGCCTTTCCTCCGTGGGACGCGCTTCTGTGGCGACTCTGGTGGACCCGGACTTGCGGTTCTTGGACTTAGAAGACCGCTCCTTGAACGGCCGATACTGGGTGAGGCACGACACTGCTCGGGGAAGAGGCCTTGGCGTTCAGCCACACTGCCAGTCTACTGTGCCTATCCTTTGTCGTCTTCTTGGAGAAACCGAGGCATATCTTGCAATCTCCTTCCCTGTGGTGCAGATGCAGGCAGCAGAGGCATTGCAGGTGCTTGTCTTCAACAAACACATTCTGTAGCCCGCTGTTGGTGCAGGACTTGAAGAGGGCTATTCATTCCTTCTCCTCCGGTCGGAGGGTGTGAAGAAGGCCTTATGGCCTTCTGGAAACTTTGCTGATCGTTGCCCTTGACTGGTGCCGAAATTCACAAGACGACGGATCCCCCGCTGTCGGCAGATGGAGAGGAGCGCACACAGGATCTATCGGAACAAAAATAGAACGTTTTTCTGTCAAAAACACAAATAAACGAAGCAGAAGCTCGCAGAACAAACTTGAGGAAGACTCCCAACACTTTAAGCATGCATTAAAAATCTGAAGATGGCTGCCAGAGAGTCGTTTTAGGCAGAGGACCGTCATTGGATGGGGGCAGTGATTACTTAAAGGAGAAACAAAGTTTCTAAGTGAAAGTGAGTCTGATTTTCTTTTACTGAGGATTCCCAGCCTGATGACGGGGAATATTCACGAGCATATGAATCCATGCCAGACCCCATGCTGGAGAAGCCTGCAGACGTCAGAAGAGAATGGAGCTGGTTACCTCTGTTCCCCAACGCGGCACACTGCGGCCATGGGATAGGGGGAGGAGCACCATGCCTGCTGGGCGGCTGATGTGCAGCTGCTGCTGCAACAGAAATCAAGCACATTTTAAAAGGAAGACAGACACAGGGTCAGGGGCCTGTAGATAGTAGCAAGGGTGAGTGAGAGATACAAAGCTTGCAGACAAGACTTTCAAAGGGGGAGTAGGGAAAATCAGGGCGTACCACCAGCAGATTGGTTGGAGAGGATCTTGTCAGGGAGGAAGGAGTCAAAAGCAGTGACCGAGCTGGCATTGAACCACATCTCAGCGAGAGTGAGGACGTTGAGATCCAAGTCTTCAAGAAGGAGGCAGATGTCAGAAGAATGTTTGACAGCAGATTGAGTAGTCAGAGTGGCTAAATGAAGCCGGTGACCACCTTCGAATGTTTTCCGAGGAGGGGTACAGGGCGGTGGTACACCCATTGGAGGTGGTGAACGAGGTGCAGAGAGAGTAAGGAGGAGTAGCAGGAGAAGGCAGAAGTTGATGAGGACCGGCAGGCACAGGTCAAAGAGAAAAAGATTGGGTTGAGGATCCTGGCCCATGACAATGCCATTGTGATAGACGTTAATGATGCACCTAGAGGATGAGACGTATGCCAAGAGTACTTCCCCATCTAGTGCCACCATTAAAGGGTGAAGAGGAAAAAGGGGAGATGGTAGAGATCAGATGGGTGGTACATAGGTCTGGTAAAGATACAGAAAAGAGGATATCAGTGATAATAATTCCTGCTAATGATACAGCAAATGGAACACACAGAGGCTGTCGAACAAAGCAATACATGATAAAATGAGAGACACAGGATGTTACATCAAGCACCTGGCTGGGCGCACTTTTTGCTTAGGTACCGAACTGGCTGGCACTGATGTTCAAAATGACTGTCTCTTTGCTTATCGCGATCCTCGTCGCCACCAGTGTTGGCCGGTGGGTCATCGATTGCTGTAAATGCCGCCAGCATAAGGAACACCATATAAGGTCACTGCATACATTTGAGCATGGCAAAGTTTTAGGTGAGGAACCACCCAGTGTGAATGAGTGATGATGGTAATGAGGAACTAATATTCACGGCACCCCCGCAGGATTTGAAAAACTACAAAGCATTATGGGTATGAAGAAGAAGGGGACAAACAGGGGTGTGGGTGCGCAAGGAGAAAGGTAAAGAAATTAAAAATAAAGATGTGTCAATCGAAAGACTGATCGGAGGAGGAAAAGTACTGAAGATGCTAATTCAGCACCAGATAGAGGGGCATACCTACCACCTTCCGAGAGTAAGGCGGGGGGCGATGAGCCACCTCTTGGGGGCAAAATGCCACAGGTACACAAAGTAACCATCCTCTTATAAATAAAAGACCTCTCGGAAGGGTGAGGGTAGATATGCAGCGCTGGTACAAATAACACAGGGGATTTTATATAAATAGCACAAGAATGAGGACAACACAACATTGTCAATACATGCATTTGATGAGGAAAACCTGCGGGTGGGCCCAACCAGGGAAAACTATCTCAGACCCATAACCCCTCCGCCCCCACCAGGAGCCAGGGAGGAGGGGTACAAAGCCCAAGTTGCTGGTCACGGGCGAATGGAAGCAGCCAGAACACACACATGGTAATATAACTGCAGGGCTGTCTGCCAATCCAACAGTCACATGTGGTGGTGGGGAAATGGACCCGAGCCAGTGTACTAGTCACATGGCCACCCAAACCCATCGGCAGGTGGCTGTGCGAAAAGGACACTGGATATAGTGTCGTTCCTGGGAGAACCAATCAGAGGGCAAGTTACTGTGTTCCAAGGAGGTGGCCAGCCTTCGGAGTATCCTCCACTGGACTTGTGAAGGTCGCCAACTAGCATGCGTCGTTGGAAGGTCTCCTATCCAACCAGAATCAGGGAGTCTCGTGTTGCGTCCTAAATGGTGCGGACCGATGGCAGTGTATTAAAGTTCCAGCGGTCAGCACAAATGATATTTAACAGTAACTAATTGTTCCGGGGGGCCTGAGAAACGATGTGGCGCTGCATGGGGAGGTGACGTGTTGGGATAGTATTAAACTGTTTGTTCCAATGCAATTACACTAACGTATGTTTAGCACAAAGGACATGACGCACACCAGCCAATAAAATTGCTGGGAAAACACTGAGAATGAAAACATGCCAAATTGCAAGTGTTTCAATGATTTCGGTCTATTGTGTTTTATGGTATAAAACTAATGACCACGGTGGATTCAGATGTCAGCTCATTTTAATCAGACTTGTTCCACCGTTTGATTTGTGCTTGCCCAGCTGTAATAAACAGTGTTGCTTCTTGCCCTGTGTGTGCTTGTTTTTCAGTGTTTATTTTGGGGTGTGAGCGATGGACCCCAGAGTACAAGGTTGTGGAGACTAGATTTCCATGTACAAGGCCAAACCATTTGTATTTTGAGAAATTACTTTGTAAGGGAACATAAGGGAAATGTGGGAGTGTGTTAAACAGTATGGAAATGTATATATACTGTATCTGTTCTATGGTTCAGGGAGACTCAGGTTAGTTCATTCTCCAAGGTGCTGTCTAGCCTCGCCCCAGCAGCTGTTGTGAAACAAACTTGCTTAAATGGCAACATGCATTCACTTAAGAGGTGGGCTATTTTACAGTGCAGAGATCCGAGGTCAGCCCTGACAATTCCAATCCTGGCTCTCCCACTTTGCCATCATTGTGCGAGCATGGGCATAATACTTTATCACCTCCATTTACTGAAATTTTCTTATCTGTCGAACAAGGGACTGTTTAGAAATTAAGTGTACACCAGCATGAAGTGCTCCATTAGAAAGAAAATAGATGCATCCTAGCAGCCAAGTTGCCGATTTCAGAACCAGAAGCTCAAGGTAGCAATGTAGGCTTCATCTTTTGGACAAAACTGTTCGGCCTTGAGCAAATCAGACTACCAGTTTAAAGAAAAATATTACACCAAAAGTCCAGGCTATAAGAGATATACGCCACAGTGGCTAAATCAGACTTTGGAACCAGGTCTGGATTATAAACGTGTATATCACATCAGTGTAGCAATGGTTATGTATAGGTTTTTTCTTGCAACCAACGTGGACTGCTTTGCAGCTACGCTGATTTCACTAACCGGGTTATGGATGCCTTAAATATCAGTATGTCGTTAGCTTTTAGTAGTTTCTTTTTTTTAAACAACTTTTTATTAAGGTCTCAGCAGTGGCACTCAATCAATACATCACATGGTCTTACATACAACAATGTCTTCATCAAAAGTTCAATAATTTACAATTTACATAGCTGTTTCGTTTTCCGAGGGCAGGTCACATAAGTACGCCCTGAAGGGGCTCCAGATGTCCTTTGGTCGGCTCATGCTCGGTTGGGTTAGCACATATTGTTCCTCGCATTCATTTGCATAGGTTAATTCGCGTAAAAAGGTATTCATAGTAGGGGAGTTCGGGCTTTTCCATGATTGCAGTATACATTTTTTGGAGATAGCACATGACACATTAAACAGCCTTCTGATTTTTTCAGAGCATTTCCCAATATCCCCAAACAAGTATTTTTGGGGGGACAAATATGGGGGGATTTGTGTAAATTCTGTCAGCGTAGCTGCAACCCTCTCCCAGAATCGAACCACAACCGGTCACTCCCAGTACATATGGTAGGATTCCGCTTGCGGGGACTTACATTTGGGGAAGTCACCTGTATCACCCGGCGTAAATTTAGCAATTCTGGTGGGGGTATAGTGCAGTCTGTTAAGGATTTTAAACTGTATTTGGCGCAATCCCGCATTGAGGGACACCCTTCTTGTAAGCATACAGTACCTTACCCATTTCTCTTCAGGAATTAGCATTTTCTTATCAGCTTCCCATTTCTCTTTCACTCGGTTGGTCGTAGGGGTGTGGGTCTGTATCGTCGTATACAACGGAGATTCCCAGCCCCCCTTGTGTTGTAACCAGTTGTGTGCACGGGTGGGAGGGGGGGGGTTCATCGGGGAAGGATGGCCAGTGTGCTTGAAATGCGGACCTCATCCGATAGTACTGTAATGTTCTGAGGGATCCTCCTCCCATACCCCTCAAGAATACTGCAAGGGTCACGAACTTCCCGTCTATGTACATATCTCCTACCTTCATCTCTGTATCGGGGTCCCAGGCTTCCTGGATGCTAATGTCGAATGTGGGGGGAATATTTGGGTATTTCCATAACGGGGCCTCAGGGTTATAGGGGATCTCAATGTCCAGTTTCTTGTAAATGGCCCCCCAGGTTCTCACTGTGCAGCAAACAGGGTCAAATTCACATGAGTCCTTGTGTCTTGTATCAAAGATAACTGATCTAACGTCTGTGTGTGTAGTAGTGTACTCTTCTATCCACGTGTGGGGTGAATTGTCCACCTCATCATACCAATGTTTTGCGAACTGCGCCTGTGCCGCCATGTAATAGAGCTCAAAATCTGGTGCTGCTATTCCCCCTTTTTCATATGGTTCTATCATCTTTTCCCACCCAATCCTAGCCACCTTCCCATTCCAAAGGAATGCCACTGCCATGGATCGAAGTTTAGTGAAAAATTCCTTACCCGGCCATATAGGTATGTTTACAAATAGGTATAGCAATTTTGGGAGTACAATCATTTTAAGAATGGCAATTCTACCGTGTAGTGAGATTGGGAGGTGTTTCCAGGTCTGTAATTTGGTATGGAGTGTTTGTAGCGCCTGGTCATGGTTGTCAGCATACAGGGTCCGTCTATTACTTGAAACCAGGACTCCCAGGTATCTGATGTGTCGCTCCGACCACTTAAGGCCGCACATCGGAGCCGGGCGGTTTGTGGATGCGGTGAGCGGGAACATTTCTGATTTAGCATTGTTCAACGTGTACCCAGAGTACTCAGCGAATTCGTTGATATCTGCCATAATAGGAACAATGTTTTTGTCTGGTTCGCGGACGTACAGCAAGGTATCGTCCGCCTAAAGGGATATTATTTGAGTGGCACCTTTCAGTGGTACGCCCTATTAATATGTCTCAGACGAACCGCAGCCGCCATGGGCTCTATTGTCAAAGCAAATAGGATAGGGGAGAAGGTGCACCCCTGTCTGGTGCCACGTCCCAGTTCAAACAGCTCGGATATAGTTCTATTCGTGCACACCCTTGTACCCAGGGCTGTGTACAGCAGCCTGCCGTACTTGATATAGTTGGGGCCCACCCCAAACGCCTCCAGCACCAAAAAGAGGTACTCCCAGGAGACCGAGTCAAATTACTTCTTGGCGTCAAGGGGCACTGCGACTGCTTGCTTGCTCAGGTTGATTTGTGACATTATGCCGAATAGCCTACGCAAATTTAGGCCAGTGGACCTATGGGGAATAAACCCACTTTGATCTGCATGAACCAGCGTAGGAGTTATGGGTAACATGCGATTCGCCAGCACCTTCGCGAAAATTTTGGCGTCTACGTTTATCAGGGACAGGGGCCTATAGGATGACATGTCTTGTGGTGGGCGTCTGGGTTTGGCCAACACTAATGATGGCCTCACGCATTGTCGGGGGCAGCATTTGTTTCCCCAGAGTCTCTCCCCACATCTCTAACAGTACAAGTACCGATTCTTCCCGGAATTCTTTATAGAATTCAGCACCAAGCCCATCCGAGCCGGGTGCCTTTCCAGATGTGAGCCCTTTTATTGCCTCAGCAAGCTCCTCGGCAGTGATAGGTTGTTCGAGTGCTAGTTTGCTTTCTTCTGAGATTGTGGGGAGATCTAGCATAGCAAGTATCTTTTAATCTTATCGGGGGATTTTCCATCTCTATTCTTATACACATTTTTGTAAAAGTGAACAAACTCATCATTTATTCCCTGTTCACTTGTTATTATCTCGTTTTGTGCCGTTTGGATCGCTGTAATCGGGGTAATTTGTTTTTCGTGTTTAACCAAGTTGGCCAACATTCTCCCTGCTTTATTTCCTTCTCCGTATCTGGGAGCCCTCGTAGGGGCTGCTGTATATTGTACTTCCCTTATTGCCAGTCGGTCAAAATCCCTAAGTAACTTACGTATTGCAGCCAGGGTGTCTCCACCATGCATGCGGCTGTAGATTTCTTCTAGTGCGTTCAACTCTTTCTCCACCCCCTCCAACGCACGGCACACTTCCCTCAAAAGACCAGTGGTCTTAGATATTAGGGCCCCCCCTCGCCCAGACTTTGAAAGCCTCCCATACCGACGATATGTGTTCTACGGAACCAATTTTGTCTGTGAAAAAGTTGGCAATTTCAATGTGTAGGGTTTCAACAACATTCAGATCTTTTAGTTTGTCTCTTGGCATTCTCCACCTCCTAGTTGGTCTGGGGGCATCTTTCAAACCGATCTCCAACATCACTGGGGAGTGGTCCGATAGTGTACGAGGAAGGATTTCGCAATTCTGTAGGGTATGCGCTATGTTTGTGGATATAAACCAGTAATCTATACGTGACTCACTATCATGGACAGAAGAGTAGAACATGTACCGTCTGCTGGTTGGATGGAGCACTCTTCAGGCGTCTACTAGAGACAGTTGCGGGATAATTTGCTTCAGAACTAGTGCCGCCTTGGTGGGTGCCCTGGTTACCTTAGTAGATCTATCCAGGGTCTGGTCTAATATCACATTAAAGTCCCCTCCCCATAGTACCGTGGTCGCATCATGTTTGGCAAGGATCTCGAGCATGTGTAGGTAAAAATCAGGATCGTCCAGATTGGGACCATAGGTGTTCAATAGGGTTATTTGTTTCCCTGCTATCAAAGCTAAGAGAATTAGGTATGAGGGTGCAGACCCCTCTGGACTGCGATGAATAGTTCATGTAGTAGCGCAATTTGCCCCATTTTGCCAGTATTTTCTCATTAACCGAGCCCTGTGCATGCGTTACCTGTAACATTAAAATGTGAGGCCCGTGTCTAGTGACATAATTGCAAACCTTTCTGACCTTCATTGGATTGTTCAAGCCCCGAACATTCCATGACATTAATCTTTATCTTCAGCCTGTCACCCTTTTTTTGCATTTTTACATTGTACCATCCAGTAATGACCATCAATGCTCAAGTGACTAACAGAGTAGCACCCGTGCCTGCAAGACCATGTTTTAATTAACCTACAACTTCCAACAGTGCATGCTCCCTCTCCAGACTCCTCCACATCCCAGGTCCCTAACATGCCCTGGCAGCAATAACATTCTGTAACTTTCCGATTTCCCCAACCCCACCCTCCACCCACATCATCCACCCCAACTTGACGATGTACCCTTAAACCTTTTAGGAACTTTCCTGTGGGTGCCACGGTGTCGCCACGGGGCAACCAGAGCAGGCTCACGACCCGCTTCGAAGATTGCTCGGAGCCCCCCAGCAGGAGCAGAAATCCGTTACACATCACTAAAGCAGCAACAGAGGATATGTGCGCAACCAGGTTCAGGCCCCGGTCTCCACCTCCCGGAGGTGATCTTCCGTTCTGGTCCGGCCCACGGCCTCTAGGTGGAAGGGGTATAGTTGCTTCCACATACGCCAGAGCGGCGGCCGGGGTCTCAAAAAAGTGTGTTCTTCCTCCATACTGGATTCACATTTTAGCCGGGAATATTAGCGCATATGGGACCTGTCGTGCCCTCAGTAGATGCTTGAGCGGCTCGTATGATCGCCTGCTAGCCTGTACTCCCGCAGCAAAGTCCGGATAAACATATATGCGGTTCTCCTCATATTGTAGTGTTCCAATTTCTCTAGCCTTTCTGAGAATTGTATCTCTGTCTCTGTAATTCAACAGCCTGGCAATGATGGTGCGCGGCGGGGCTCTGGGTTTCGGCACGGGGCCAGAGTGCGATGTGCTCTCTCAACCAGGAATTGGCTCGAAAAGGATTCTGCCCTGAAAAGAGTCTTAAGAAGGCTTTCCACTTGCTGTTCCATTGCGCCTTTCCCGAAATTTTCAGAAACCCCCACAATCTGAATATTGTTCCTTCGGGATCTGGATTCTAGGTCCTCGCATTTACTTTACAACGCGTTCATGCCTGCCTTAAGCTGCGCTATGTCACGATCGTGTCGCGCAATGGTGTCTTCGTTTGAACCAATTCTGTTTTCAGCCTCGGTGATTCTGAGGCTCTCCTTGTCGACTCTGGTTTTCAGTGATCCTATGGTGTTAACAATGTCATCTAGCTTCACATTTAGGGATAGGAAGCCATTCTGAACTATCGCAGTAAGGCGATCAACCCTGTCGCCGCTGTCCACGCCAGGTTCAGCCGTTGATGTTGTCGACAGGTCTGGTTTGTGGCCGACTGCCTGGCTACTGGTGAACAAGTCCACCGGGCCTTTCTTTTTCCCGGTCGTCCCCTCTGCCGCTTTTTCCTGTTTCCTCGTGTTACCCATGTCCGCCACTCCAGCCGGGTCACCAACACGGCCCGACAGGGGCAATGGATCCTGTGGGACTATACCGCGGGGGGAGGCCGCGTAGGATATTATTTGTCGAGTGGGCTTGTTCAGGCCGGGGAGCCACAAAACTAGTGATTCACGGAGCCACCAATGTCCAGGCACCCGTGGTAACTTGTTAATTCGCCCACTTACAAAGGGCTGTATCCTCCCACGAAGAAAGGAGCTGCACCCCAGCCGCTGAATGCCGCACAACTCACTGTCTCAGCTGCACCGCCGACAACTTGCAGGAAATGTAGTACGTGCGGTGCGCCCCGGCTGCAGGCCAGAAAATGGAGTTGCCCCCTCGGCCACAGCCCAGGCCCGGCGGGAAAAGGATATCACCCCGTCCAACGACGGCCTGCTTCCCAGCACCCGCCGCGTCATGGCAGGGAGCACCAGCTCTCACCCAACAGGATCGCCTCAATAACCGCAAAGGCAGGGCCCACAAGCCAGCAACACCTGCCCGCACAGCCACTTGTACGGGACCCAGGGGGGAGACACCTCAGTCAATCAGCAGCGTACACGGGCCAGCTCCGCGGCACAGCAGCCCCACCACTCTATGCCACTCTGGCCAGAGCGTCAGCGGCGCGTGGCGCCGACAAGCCGGACGTCCCACGCGGCACACTCCCGGGCCTTCTCCCGCTCAACCCGCCAAAGCCGATATCTGTGAGTTTTGGTCCGCCGCTCTCAGGATTTCAGTCGGGTGTGGACCGGGTCAAGGTGCACCCTCTGCTCGACTTCGCTGTCCGCTGGTGGCTCCGAAACAGGATTCAAATATAATTTGGATTTCCGTCGGGCTGGAGCTCTCGCTTCAGGCGGCTATCTTGGTCGTGTGCAACAGCGCCCCCCAGCTTTTAGTAGTTTTAATAGCTGGGTGTTTGTGTGAACCATCATGCCTGGTTTCCAATGAGTGTTTAGGGTCCCTTAATATGCCTTTCTGTGATGTCTTTTTCTGGGGTCAGGGGCTCTGTTCCTCTTCTGCGACCAATATCATTTTGGTGGCATAACGCCACAGATTCAATTCATGTTTCCGTACTCAAGTTTTGAAAATTGTGTGATCTTCAGCAAACATCTTTTCATATCATCTTCAGCTTTCTAATTAGGCAAACATGCGAATGATCAGACAAATTGGACATCATTAAAGAGTGCAATATCAAATAAAAAATGTAAGTCAAGGAGAAGATGTGAAGTGACAAGTGGCTAACTTGGAAACAGCAAGACAGGGGTCCTAATTGGGCCTCTCTTCTTGACCAACGGGGTTTGACCTTGGTCAGATTACTTTTCCCCTCTATGCCGTAGTTTCCTTATCTGCCCAACATTTTTGTTTTTCCAAGTAAAAATCAAATATCCTAAATGCACATTAATGGCCAACTGCAAACACTCACAGCCTAGGTAGCAGGCACTGACAGGAAGGTGTACACTAGGCTGCCTGTCATTTGTTTATTTGCATAAACATATGCAAAGTGGGAATGCATTTAGCATAGGCCTACTGCTCACTGAGACCCTGTAATCCAAGGGTTGACAAGCAAGAATTTCCCACAATGTGCAAAGTTTACCACAAATCCGTTTCCCTGGTTTGAGACTTTTTCGCACACATGATGAATACATTCGGGGGAAAACACAGTATAAAGGTGGTGTCTTCTCATGGGACAAAGGTGGGAAGAGCATGGACATCATAAGATAATTACTTATAGAGGGACAGCTTTCTTATCCGGAACTCCATTAGGCAGAACGCTCTGTTAAACTGCACCTGTCATGGCATTTAATAGTAGCATTCTGGATGATAAAATGGCATATAATAGTTTAAAAGTCTGGATAACTGACCATTCTGGAGAGCATTAAGCCTGTGAAAACAGCATAAAGTCAAATATGATTTGATACCTCAACGTTCTTCTCAGTTTACTAGCTCGCTGCTATGAGGAAAACAAACGCTCTTATCCAAGATTCTTTGTTATGCGGCACTTTCGATTAACCCACACTTTTTTCCGGATACCCAAGCTTTTACTGTACATCCATCTTGATGCCCACTTCAAAATTAGATAAATACGTTGTACTATTTAGCAGACACAACAAAATGCCATCATATGCATTGCATTTCAATCTAAAACAAATGAAAGTTGTCAATATAGCTATGAGCACAGAGTGATTGTTTTATTGGTCTGGACATTACGATACAGATTTAAGCACACTAAATAGCGCCTTGAAAAGGAAATAGTCGCAGGATAGTAATAGGTTGCCGAAGATTTATTATAAACTATACCTGGCTCTCACATAATAGCTACAGAAGTGAGCTGCCAGATTTGATAAACATACAAAAAGGCCCTGTCGAGATGCAGCCGTGGTTTACATGCAGATAGATACCGGTTAAAGCATAAAAGTGTAACAAAAAGTTACACATTACATTATCCAGAAATGTGCAATAACTCCGAAAGACTTCTGTTCCAGCTAGGTTGCTACTGTAGGCGACTAACAGAAAGACAACTACATACAGAGACTGGCAAGTCAACATGAATCTAATATGTCTTGCAAAGCCTCTCCCGCAGCTCGAACACTGCAGCGTATATGGAGACTGGGGTCACTTAGGCGAGGCTGTTCATGATGCAGCACCATACATGTTTATTTTACCCGTGGCTTCAGTTACCCCTACTCATGCCACAGTAGTCCCAAGCTTGTAACATTTTATATGATGCCTCATGGTCTCACATCTAGGCCGTCTTACCGAAGCTCAGAGGTTTTGGTGATTTATATTGTTGCCTCGCATCTTGGTAACCCGACGAAGCACAATGCATTTGTTCTATATTGCGCTCAATTATTGCCTCCATCTACTTAACACTAGAAAGTACATTGCATGATATCTTTATTGCACACAAAATATTGCACAACTTCCTTCAAAGCGCATTACATTCTTCTATACTGTTTCTCTGACGTGCCTCATAGCACATTGAATTGTTCCATATTGTATTCTGTATTTTCATAGCCATATATCCCTATAAAAGGCACTACAACTCATGCGCAACCATCCTCGCACCACATTCTGACCAACTACGCCAACACCAATGACTAGTGAAAGCCCTCTGCCTTGGTCTAAACACTCCCAAGCTCTACACCTCTCAAATCAACTTGCAAACCACACCAACTGACCTAAACACCCTGACACGCCAAACACCTATGACTTCACATCTGGAAACAAAACAACTCTGATGTACACAACAAACCCACTTAGAAAGCACACCACACAAGTGGCAGTTGCTCCTGTCTATACAAGCAACAATCACTAAGCACAATGCCTTGTCTTTCCCATTTCTACCACCAACCACTGCACTCGCCCCACCCCCATTTTTCCTTTCAGATCCATGTGAGTTCCTGGAGACCATGAAAATGACAGCGATATGTGGAATAATCCCAATAATATACATAAGTAAGATTGGAAAATAAGGGCACCAAACCCCCTTGGATTTGAGAAAATTAGGCCCATGCAGAATTTGCTTCATTTAGCAGTTATAATTCAGAACAAAAATTTTTTAAAAAAAATCACACGCTGCCCACAAAGGAAGAAGTAATGTTGAGTTTTTACTCCACACAAAATGTCTTTTGAAAAACAGTTTGAAAAATGAACTGCTCTGTGCTACTGCCATCTTTAAAAAACACCTGAAATGCTTTAAAGTCAATGTGTCCTTCAATGAGCATGGATGACACTGAAGTGGGCAACCATCTTGATGCTTATCCAAGGATGTAATATGTGATGCTTCTACAACATTGGGACACTTTACGCTTATATGATATATGGTAATAAAAACAAAGAAAGATTTCTTTTAAAAGCAACCTGTGTCCTAATGACGTCTGTAATAAAAACTGGATTCCATGAAGGCTGAGACAAGAACAAGAAAACTCTGATAGTCATATGTACAATAACTATTAAAGTTCAGGCGTCTGCGCCATTAAGCATACAGAAAAAGAGGACTGGCCAAATAGACAGATGCCCATTTCTTTGCCACAAAACTATCCTATAAATGTAAAAATGGCGAGTGCTCTTGTTTCTAAATTTATAAAATGTTCTCTCATTACTTATGTCTGCCAACTTCAGGGAATAAGGACCTGGATGTGTGGTGTGATGAAGTCACTTTGGAATGCCCACTGTTGGGGACTAGGGATCTCTGGGGGCCAGGGAAGCCACCTGCTCCCTGATGCAACACCTGGAGATAGTACATGGGGGATCCCCTAGACCTTCCTGGGGCAGCTTGTCACATGACCCACAAGCACCCATGCATAGGAAGAACTATACCGTCACTAATAAGGTATGTCATTTAGGAGCAGTGAAGAAGGTTGTTTCACATGAACAACCTGTAAAGAAAATCAGATATGGGGAAAGAAACATTGGGATGAGTTTGCTAAATTAACATCACACAGCTAAGTAAATAGGAATCACCAGGGCTCAACTCATTCATTTGTGGATTGGGACCCTGGGCACCTTGGGTATGCATGACCCGGCAAAGAGCACACAACAGCGTCCAATGCAAAACACTCTGCAGCCAGATGAAGATCTTTGATAGAAATATATGCGCTACATGTGTATGCAATATGAGCACACAAACCTGCCCCAACCCTTTCCAGTGTGATTGCTGGATCAAGCAGACTGCATAAAATCCCTGTCTGATCCCAAGGCAGTAGAAAAAAATGTTGAAATCTTGACAAACACCCATCATGAACACCCATGAGCAAATTGCTGGCTGCATTACCACTGTTTGTTGCCTTTATTATTTATTTATTGTTATTTATCTGTTTCTCCTCTGCTTCGCACTTTCCACCATTCCCCCTTCCATGCACTTTTCCCCTCTCCCATTCACTTGCGCGTTCTCAATGTCACTGGGCCTAGTAAGATCGCTGTTTTGTTCTCCGCTGTTCCCCTCCCTTGCCTTGTCGCGCTCTGAAACACTTGTGTATGAGCGCAATAGAAATAAAATATCAATCAAAAAACCCACACTAATGGGGAAAACTGACCTACCAACCAGCGCACAAATTAAGACAATATACAAAGGCTCAACTATAACAAGTTATAAAAGCCTCCCAACTGAGGGTCTTAGTTTGGCATCCCAGAGTGTTAGTAGTGAAGAAAAGGAGAGGGGACACCAATTAAGAATCTGAAGGTCGGTACAGAAGAGGAGACTGCCAAGTCAAGAACCACCCCTTCCTCTTCTGCTCCCCTGCCCCCCTCGGGCTTCTTCTACACCTCCGCAGGGCGTACCTCTGATTTGTACCCCGCCCAGGAAGTCTTTCAAGGACAGCAACCTTCTCCATATTGCCACTCTAAACTCTCGCTCGGCTATCAAACACTCCTCTGACATCTGCCGCCTCCTTGAAGAACTTGACCTCGATGTCCTCGGTCTCACGAGACATGGTTCACGGCCAGCTCTGGCACGAGCTTCGACACTCTCTTCCCCGACGGCTACAAGATCCTCTCGGCACCCAGGTCCAACCGTTCCGGTGGGCGAGTAGCTCCGATCTTCCCTGAGTAGATTCCTGCCTCTGTCATTCCTATACAGGGATACCCCTCTTTCGAATGCCTCGTCTGCAGGCTCTCTCTCCTAGCCATTACCTTACTGTGGCTACCATCTATCAGCCACCTGGTCAGATCTCCTCCTTCCTCTCCGAGTGGGCTGACCTCTTCTCTTCTCTCTAGTTCTCGACCACTCAACTCCTCCTTCTTGGTAACTTCAACATCCACCTGGATGCTTCCTGTCCCTCCTCTGGACTCTTTCGTGACCTCTACGACTCTCACTCTCTATCCTCTGGCCTGACTCACTCTGCAGGGCACACTCTGGATGTTCTCCCTCTCACCACTTTGCTCTCCTGGAGTGATCACTTTCTCCTTTTCTCCCAGCTCACTCTCTCCACCCCTCAGGCCAAGCTAACTCCAGCACTGCCACCTACCTTCTAGGTTATCCAACCCATGAAGTGTGTGTCAGTTGAGGCTTTCAACACCACTTTCTCACCCCTCAGCCCCTTTGGCAGACTCACACCCAGACACAGCCATCTCCATGCTCCACTCTGCTATCTCTGATACTCTTGATGTTCCTGCCCCTGTTATGAGGATCCGCTTGAAGCCCAAAGCCAAGTGCAACTCCTGGTATGACTCAGACCTCACCACCCTTAAACACAAGTGCAGGGTGGCTGAGAGGAAATGGGGTGCTTCCGGTACATCCTCTGACAAACTGGCCTGCCGCCTGCTCCAAAGGCAATACCGGCTCTCTGTCTGCAAGCCGACATCCAAGTCTGTGTCTCTGCGGCATCTAACAACTCGGCCACGCTCTTTAAAATCCCAATCCTGCTGCAGTCTCTGCCTCTCCTGTCCCCTCCCAGGCCCTCTGCATGGCCCTGGCTTTTCATTTCATCTCTAAAACTCAGGACATCTCCTCCTCCTCCTCCTCCTCCTCCTCCTACTCCTACTGCTCCTACTGCTCCTCCTCCTCCTACTGCTCCTCCTCCTCCCCTTCCTCTGGCCCTTCTTTGTACACCTCTCCTCCTTCTCTGCCTTATCCCGACAAGGTTTCTAGACAAGTCCCATCTATGAAAGTCTTGTCAAAACCGGTTCACCCCTGTTCCTCCAAAACCATCAAGGGCCACATTGACACCTTGGCCCCTGCTCTGGCCGACTTCTGCAACCACTCCTTTGCTACTGGAGACTCCCCCCCCCCCCCGAAGCACTCCCTTGTGCACCCTCTTCTTAAGAAACCCTCAGCCGACCCGTCCTGCCCGGCTAACTATCACCCAATCTCCATCACTCCGTTCCTGGGCAAACTCCTGGAAAAGCTGTCCATCTCCCAGCTTAATCTTCACACCGAATCTGTTGGTTGTCTCCATGACCATCAGTCTGTCTTCAGAGCTGCCAGAAGCACGGAAACTGCTCCCCTGAACATCCGTGAAGACCTGCCCTCCAACCTCGATTCCAACACCCCCCTGTGTCCTCATCCTACTTGATCTCTCTTCTGCCTTTGACACGGTCAACCATGCCCATCCTGCTCAACCGTCTCCGTGATAACCTGGGTATCACCGATCAGGCCCTGGCTTGGCTGACCGCTTTCCTCTTTGATCGACCCACCCAGGTCCAACTTGGGTGCTTCCTCCATCTATACCTGTGGTGTTCCCCAGGGGTCTAACCTCTCCCTGGCTGTTCAACCAATACCTGGCACTTATTACCCACCGCATTGCCACTCTCTGCCCCAACTTTCAGTGCTATGCGGATGAGACAACTCATTTTCAGGCTCCCTTCCACCACTTCTTCTCTCATCTCTGACTGTCTGCTATCCAGGAGTATTGTGCCGCCAATTATATCTACGTTAATGCCAGTAAGACCGAGATTCTCCTGATCGGCGCACCTGCTCCCTCCTTTCCTGTCACTCTCTGGCCGGCATCTCTTGGCCCTCTTCCTGCACCCAGTTGTGAGGCTAAAAACCTCAGGGTCATCTTCGACTCCACTCTCTCCTTCTCTCCTCACATCTCTGACGTCTCTAAGAAGTCACACTACCAGCTGCACCTCCTCAAAGGTATTCTTCCTTTCCTCTCCTTCCACGAGAATCTCACTGTGTCCAGCGCTCTGGTTCTCTCTAGGCTGGACTACTGCAACAGCCTCTTTCTAAATCTGCCTGCTTCTACTCTCCGCCCTCTACAACTCATCCAGAACAGGACTGCGAGACTTGTCCTTGGCCTCAAGCCCAGGGATCGTGTCTCTCTAGGACAGAAATCTCTGCACTGGCTCCCAGTGGCTGCGAGGATTAAGTTCAAACCCTTCTGCATTGTCCACAAGGCCTTCTGGGGCCTGAGGCCTCAATACCTTCAACTCCCTCTTCCTAAATATCTTCCTTCTCGAGCTCTTCGCTCATCTGCCTCCAACTCCCTCAGGGTCAGTCGCTTCTCCAAGCAACGAGTTGGTGGTAGATCTTCGGCTGGGGCCTCCCCCTGGAAAAGCCTCCCAGAAACCTGAGAACCATCTCCGGTTCCGGAAGCATCTCAAGACCTTCTTTGCTTCTGCTTCTCTCCTCCTCTCCCCTGCTGAAAATGAAACTGCACTGGTCACCTGGCTACCCCTTGATCTCAGGCCCAGGTCCCCTCCCACGCCAGTTGCACACCTGCACTGCCTCCCTGTCAACCCCCGCACTTGGGGACTGTTTTCTGTATCCCTACAGTCCCCTACCAGCACCTGACACCTGATGTCTGCACTTACCCTTGCACTTGCCACCAGCTGGCTGCACTTTTTATTTATTGCTCTTATTTTTCTATTTATTTATTACCGTCGATCCCATGTACTGCATGGCCCCCTCTCCCTCCCCTGCACTTTTCCCCTTCCCCCTGCACTTGCGCAATCTCAATGTCACCTGGCGTAAGATCGTTGTCTCGGTCTTCCCTCTGTTCCTTGTCGCGCCTTGAAACACTTGTGTATAGGCCCGTTATAAATGCCGTATCATATCACTCCTATACCCTGCACTCTATCACTGGCTTAAAAAAACAGGCCAAACAGTTAAGAGTACATTATATGCAAATCAAGTGGATAAGTAGTAATTGCAAGAGTGAACTTTTTATTATACATATACCAGATATGTGCTTCAAGATACATTTATCATAACACCTTTTAATTTCAACAAACAATGGTAATCCAAAGCGTTTTGAGATATACTCTCTTCATCAGGGGTCTTCAAGTAATGATTGATCTACAAAATGATCAACAGAGGTAATTAATCAAAAATAAGGCTAATGCACAATAACCTTTATTATCTACTAAATAATCATGAAGCAATTTGCAGATGGCGAGTACAGTTTTGATTCCCAGGATGGGAAAATGCCCATGAACCTCCAAGGTCACTTAAAGAACTGTTGTCGATATATTGAGAGATCATTGTATCAGATATACTGAATACATTCAAAACATTGGAAAAACATTTGAATCTACTATTTGCCGCCTAGAATCAATTCTTTGTCCTGAAGATGCTGGGCCAAACTCTTATGGGAATTATGACCATTGATCCTGAAACTCCAGTATTTGAGTTGGCGTCCCTTTCCTCCCTCTTTCTTTGTTAAT
Source organism: Ambystoma mexicanum (assembly GCF_040938575.1). Taxonomy (NCBI): domain Eukaryota; kingdom Metazoa; phylum Chordata; class Amphibia; order Caudata; family Ambystomatidae; genus Ambystoma; species Ambystoma mexicanum. The sequence goes on along the minus strand of NC_090929.1, from coordinate 1,492,472,612 downwards.
TGTCTCTAGGCATCTTGCCATCTTTAAGCTGATACATATTTTAGTGTTTGTTGCAATGTGCTGCCGTAAGTGAATTGGACGCTCCAGCATGAGTGTATATGTTTAGGTGTTACGTACGTGTTAAGTGTGTAGAGGTCATTAATGATCTGTTAGGCACGACAGTGTTCAATGTTTTGATGACATAACTTTGTCATAGGTTTTTCTATGTCAAGCTTGGAACCAAGTCACTTTGTCTGTTTGGCAATTTTGTTGGTCTCTTTATTGCTACACACAAAATATCTCTGTTATGAAATTGATTAACCATGCGTGTACGCATAGTACGCATAGTTCTTCTTATGTGATTAAATCATGATGCTCATTGAGGTGTATATTTAAGCAGTCTGTGCAAAATATTTCTTCATTTTATTTGCATGTCATGGTTTTCGTTAACTGTTTGCTTCAGTAGGAGGCTGTTCTTTCTTTGCTCCATGACATCACCACATGCCCAGTATGCCCTTAGCATTATCTAACACAATGTTGCAACTGCACTTAACATACAAAGATAATCATAACAAACCATTCTCATCAGCCATTCACACAACAGCCAGTCTCACATTTGGAGCTAACAAGTTCCATCATACATCTTAACTAATACTCCTACTGCACTTGTTCCCACACTGGCTGGGAGCATCATTACTCTCAATCTATTTCAGAGGAGAACAACTAATGTAGTGTAATGTAAAGTGGTTTTATATAGCACGATTCTGCCAATAATGTTGGCCTTGGTGCACATGGCTCTGGTGTGTTAGTCGCAGCCCTACAGATTAGCAGTGTATCGTCCACTTTTACACCCTAAAAATAGGCCAATAGTCCCCAAAAATTTAGATTGGGAGTAAAAATACTCCCAACAAAAAATAGGAAACAAACACGTAGAAGCATGTGCTCCTGCTTTCACCCACACCGCTCCATGGGTATGTTTGGACCAGAAGTGCACGTTTCACCATATGACAAAAATACTATTATAATGCCTGATCTGAAGACGTCAACATTTATCTTTTAACGTGCATGAATAACTAAGTGCAAAGAAATATTTATTACAAAAACATTTCGGTTTTTCTGCTCAAACATCTTTTTCCACGCTTATAAAGTACTCCCATTGGGAATTGGACTTGCCTAAAAAAATCATTTAACTCCCAACATTAAAAAAATAGGGAGTAAATACTCCCACTTCCATATTTTATCTGGAGCACTGGTTAGTTGGATAATGGGAAGGCAGATGCAGAAACCTTAGTTGTTGATGGATGCAGGTCGGGAGTTTCCCGTTACGTGTGAGCCGATTTGAAAATCTCTGTGGCTGGTTTTGACCGGGCAGCTTAGCCATATGGGCAGTCTCCAGATTTTGTGGGGCAAAAATTATCAGAATGTTTGTTCACAGGATAGGGTCTGAATCTGTTAAGTACACTAGATCTGTAGGTAGTCTGAAGGCATGTGGGAGGTGCAAGGATGCAGGATTTTAGTAGGGAGTAGTTGGTTGGGGGACGTGGAGAGGGATGTGCGGCGGGGATGGATTGCTCCTGTAGAGATTCCTAAGAACATACAATTCTAAGTCCCTTAACCAGACCTCATCTCTAGCAGCCACCACATTGTGGAACTCATTCCGCCCTATCCTTGGTACACTAGAGGTACGAACTACAATATAAAACACAACCTTTTGGACAATTATTTAGTCCCCTTCTCTCTTGGCTATAACTGATCTACTGTGTTGGGCAGGAACAGTATTGTAAAAAACAATGGATGTTGTGTATTGTTCTGTAAACACTAAAATTGTCAAGGTGGTATTTGTGTGCATCAAAGAAGGAATTTTTCATACAAATTTGACAAACACTGAGAACATGTTATAAGAAACTACATAAAACTGGTTTGAAGTGAAGACTGTGCCAATGGTGATACCAAATAGTGAAAACTGGCAAATGTTCCCAGGTATCAGAACTTGAGTAGATTTGAGAAACTAAGACTGGCTTTCCCACAAGGAACTATCTCTACATCCCCAAAAATGATGTATGAAAAACTATCTTGGGCCACTTCACCTGAAGCCATGGTCCGTGGGCGGCATATGGATGTTCTTCAGTAGCAAAGGCACCCTCCACTCCTGTAGACACAAACGTGATTGCTGTATCTCCAGAGATACTTTTGTAAGTAAAGTGCCGTCCATGCAAAAGTCTTCCCCTAAAGAAATAAAAGGTGACAGCTGTTTTGACAACAGAACACAAGCATAATTACTATAGAGAATGACATTTAGTGACTGTGGCACGCAAAGTAAAGCAACAGTCGTGTAGTACAAATTAGCTAAAGGAGAAGCGATAGCAAGCAAGATCACTGCTACTAAAAACATTAAATAAAAGCATTAAAATGTGTGATGCAATTTTAAAATCCACTGCCATTAAATTGTCAGCTTCACCCACTTTACTGTGTTGCCTTGGTCACTGAATCTCACTAAAAGAATGCACATATCTAGCATGCATTTGAAAATAGCCAAGATTCAAAAATCTCAACACTTGGATTTTAAAAATCAATTTCAAGTGTAATCGCAGTTTTCCACACAGGTTGAAAATTCCCATGATTGGATCCCATTAATGGAGGAACCCTAGATGTCTTTGAAAGATGATGGAACAAAGCAAAGATATTGTGCACGCCTACACATTGACCGATAACTGACAGCCATGCCATCACTCTAATTGATGCAACATGGTCATTGGTTGGACTCTGTCAAGGCAAGCCAAGCACCCCTCTTAACCTGGGGTAGGCCATCTACGGGGGGGAAAGGCCAGACCTACCCCAAAGTTGGTCTGGGGGAGCTGAGGGCGATCCCTGTTCCAGGCATGCATGGAGCCGTGTATATACATTGGTACCTCTGTCCTGATACCCCTTAGCCTCTGTCCTGGCAAGGGATTTATTTTGCAACATGCAACAGACATCGTCAACCTATGGGATGGATAATAGTTCCTGGGAAGCAGTACCATTTAGAGAAAAACTACAAGTGGCACAATGCCACAATGCACCTAGTCACAAATGACAAGACCCAGACTGAAACAGGAGGAACTGTCGGGTTATCTAAACAGAAATGGACTTTATTTCCTATTCAGGAGCCGTATGGGAGACCAAACACCTACCTTGAACCTCAGACTACCGATCAACTGGGTAGTGAAGCTGACACTACCAGGGAGCTTCTCAGTACTAGTAGAGACCATGGAGCCCTCCCCAACACTGTTGCAGGTAAGGACTTACTTGATCCAGAAGGGGAACAGATAACCACCAACCACAGTGACTACATGGTAAAGACAGGCTTAAGAGGGGGCTGTGCTAAAGGTCATTGTGAACACGTGCTGGGGAATTACTGGCCCACAAGGGATATCTCAAATTGGCCCAGGGAAGCAGCTGATTCACATAACCACTGGTAGCCTTGGGAAACTTCTAAGCAGGGAGGAATACAAAAGAGTGAGTTGACAATGAGAGGTGTACAGTGAGGTGAGAGGAGGTGAAGGAGGACCACAAGCCCAGTGAAGAGTGTGTAGCAGCTGGGGGAGACACTGGAGTGTTACCAGAGAGGAACGTTGTTGGGGGGTGAGAAAGGGGTACCAATTTAGTGGGAGTCGCTGGAGGTAATTTTGGTAGGAGAGTAGGAGGTGTGTTGAGAGTAAGGAGAGGCAAGAGAGGCAGGAGGGTGAAGGAGAACAGAGAGGGTAGTGTTGCCAGAAGTGATATCTGAAAGTGAGAGAAGAGGAGATAAGGAAAGGGAGTAATGAGGCGAGAGATCAGGCGGGAGCTTGGAGGGCAGAGAGGGGCACAGGTGGATGGGTAGAGGGAGAGATAATTTTATTTAGCTATTTGAGCCTGGAGGTGCCAGCTCAATGAAGGTAAATTAATGATAATTGCCTTAACTATACCTTGCACATGAAACTAGAGGGAGATTTGCAAAATTCATTTGTGGCACTGTAAGGAGAACAGTGGAACTAAGGTATCTCTTTCTCTTAAACTTTGAATTCCCAGACAACATTTCCATTAAGACCATGAAGGAGGCACTGCTCAACCTAACTGACAAAAAGAACCTTACCCAGATCACAACTGACTCAACTTGCAAAAGAAGAAACTTCCTGGATGTTATCACAGCCTTACAAGCCATCCAATACCACACACACGCACCTCTTATGCAATCAGATCCACTTGCCGTTCACGAAATATCTACCATGTCATTGCAACTAACAGGCCAAAGCTATCAACCACAGATATCCTGATCCTTTAAAGAGCTTCCCCTTTAGAAATGTTCACAGAAGACCTTAGATTCCCAATACACGCTGCACCAACCCATCGGACACACTCAACATCCTGAACCAAACATACATGCTCAAGAAAACAAACCACCAGAGCCAAACCATATTTTCTTGATACACAAAATAAACCTAAATCACCAAAAGCAGAAAACACTGGATGCAAGCCTAAAATCCAATCAGACTTACCCATACTTTAAGAACGCTAACTCCCATGGGCAAATGATCACCACATCAAAAGCCCCCTAACATAAGAAAACCATAGCCAAAGCAAATAACTAAAACAAGTCTCATTTAAACAGCGAATCAACCCCTTCCTCGACTTTCCCATAGGACACCGACAGAAAATCCACCAACAACTTTGTTGGCAGGATCAGCAAGATCTTCCAAACATCGAGGCCAGTGGTAAAGCAGAGTAGGCATATCCAACACCAATCTAGCCAAACTCCAACTCATGCAGAAGAAAGCCCTACGAGCAGCACCAGGCATAAAAAAAAAAAACAAAAAAAAAACAAAAAAAAAAAATCAGACCACATCTCCAACATTAGGAAAACTAACAACTGGCTCCCCATTAAAGCTAGAATACTGCTCAAAACCCTTAGCCTCACCCACAAATGCATCTCTAACAAAGCACCTAAATAACTTTGCAACATAGTTACCAAGAAAATCAACACTAGACTCCTCAGATCAAATAACAGTGACAACCTCAACATCCCTCGATACAAAAGAGAAAAAGCAGGTGGGAGTAGCTTCAAAGTCCTCGCTCCCATGCACTGGAACACCCTTCCCACGAATTTTAAGAATGAAAAATCATTTCCACTATTTAAAAAACTGCTAAAAACCTGGCTATCCAACCAAGCTTGATCATGAACATATAAACGGACCTGTGCAGACCCCACCCCCCTACTAATGTATATATCTGTTTATAAATGTAATTGTGCCATCGCTTTGTATTACTATGCTCAACATGAATACTGTATTTGCCACTGTCTGTAACTACGCCGCGATACCTCAGGGTCTGGGCGTATAACAAATGTAATGAAATAAAATAAAATTCATCATGGGCTACCTTTGAAAAACTCTCTGTCAACCACAAAGCAAATGATTCAAGATGAATGTTTGCAAGCATCCATTCTCACAGCATTCATGACAAATACAAACACCACCGCATCCTGACAATCAATGCATCCCTCTACTCGGGTCATCTTGCCCATCAGCCTCAAAACCAGACAGATTTCGTCCCAGTTGAAAAAGAAGCTGGGCCATGATGACCTCAGCAAAAACGTCCTCCCCCAGACCCCTTCACACAACTTTCTTTCCTAGGCAAGATCCTTGGAAGAGCCATAACCAACCAACTTCAAGCACACATCCATGCCAAAAGCCACCTACCATACCAAACAGATTCCAGAACCAGATGCAGCGCAGATAGCCGTATACATGCGATTGACTACTCCCTCCATGCCCTTGATGGCGGACACCCCCTGCCTCCAGGTACTCCTCAGTCTCTTCCCATCTGACACAGTAGACAATCAAGCTCTAAACATACTGGGCAACTGCATGGGAAATCGGTTAATTCGGGGCTTTCATAGGAATCCATCCTCTCACCCAAGATCTTAAACCTCTACATGAGTACAGAGATGAATCCCAGGGTATTGCCACTGCTTCCAAAGGTGAAGCCACTTCCCATGAGGTCAGGGAGGTGAGGCTGCTACCCGTTAGTCCCCCTGGGGGTGGTACTCAGCAGGTATATCTCATGGAAAGGGAAACCCTTCATGGGACCAGTGACTATCACCTTAGGAGAAAGCAGTATTCCCCTTCTTCATTTCACTACCCTCCTTCCTTTCATCCCACTCAGTACCCTGTGGTCCCCCCACAACTCAATCTATTTATGTAGGGTTGAGAAACCCAAGTCCCAGGAGAATACCGAGACGAAGCATAGGGCCACTGAACACTGATGAGCATCAGTTCAGTACAGACTGCATATTGGTTACCCAAATTACAAATTAGAAGCACTATGCCATTTGCCAAGCCTGCCACTGAGGAACCGAGAGCGAAGGTTGAATGCTGCAGACGGAGACACACAGAAAGAAGCTTTAGACTGGAACGACGGTGGGGAGAAGCGGTCGTCTCCAACGATGCTGCCAAGAATTGCAGGCCACGAGAAACCAAGGAGAAACCAAGTACTCTGAAGACTTGGGGGCGCCTTCTGGAGGGAAGCTGTGCAGCCCGACTCGCTGAAGCAGGGACTCGGACCACAGGGGGAACAGAGAGAGAGAAGGATCAGAAGCTCACCCAGAGTCATAGAAGCCAGAGCAGGACGCCACGCAGCAAGAACCCCAAAACAAGATAAGGGTGCTGCCTAGGAACCAAACCAGGGGAGCCAAAGGAGGGTCAGGGACCCGATACGAACTAAAGCTGAAGATATATCAGTCAAGGACCCTAAGAGAAATATAAATACAGACATATGCAGCATCAGTAGACACTTGGCAGGAGAGTACACCAAGTGTCCCGGAAAGCCATTACAAAGGGGACTGGGACCCAAGTGAACCACAGAGGCAACACCAAAGTAGATGGGTCGGGAACCTGAAAGAAATACAAAGGCAACACTGACCTAAACGGGCCTGGGACCCTGAGAAAATGGAGAGACTGAAACAAAGTGAATAAACTATCCTATGTGGAAGAGTACCTGGCAGGAGTGTACACCAGGTCTGTTCAGTTGGACATTAAGTGAAGTTGGGGTAGAGAACTTGCGAAAGCAACACACCAGTTTCTGGGACCCATATGAAGTTGGGTGAGACCACCAAAAGCAAAGCACAGGGTCAGGGACCTCTGGATGGAGAACCTTGACCACCCCTCCCCCCCTCTTGCGATAGAAGATCCTCTCTTTGGGGAACATGGCGTGGAGGACAGATGGACATTTCTAGGAGGTCTGGGTACCACGCTCTCCTGGCCCCATCTGGAGCAATTAGGATCATGCAGGACCCACACCTCCACAAACTCCTTAGAACATGAGGAATGACCGGGATCCGTGGAAACGCGTACAGAAGTGGGAATGACCAATCCACGACTAACGTGTCTCCTAAAGCTCCTCTCGGAGCAATATGTCTCGCACGTCCGGTTGGCACCAGTCGCAAACAGATCCCACTTGAGGGATTCCCCAAATGGCGAAGATCTCTTGAAGGACTTCCTGAGCTAACTCCCACTCATGGGAGACCGCGGTCTGCCTGCTCAGAGCGTCTGCCGCCACACTCTCCTCTCCTGCCAGATGAACCCCTGAGAGGGAGATTCCTTGCTGTATCGCCCAGAACCAGAGCTGCATCACCTCTGTGCACAGCGGAAGTGACCTTAAACCTCCCTTTTTGTTGAGGTAATGCATGGCCACTGTGTTGTCCGTCATGATCAGGACACTCTTCCCTCGCACAAACGGCAGAAAAGCCTTCAGGGCAAGCCCAATGGCCCTCAGCGCCAAAACATTTATATGGAGTTTGGACTCCAACGGAGACCGACCGCTGATGGTCAGCTCGTTGGCGCGAGCTCCCCATCCTGTGAGGGAAGCATCCGTCACTACCGTCACCTCCGGCCACAGTTGCCAAAAAGGCTCTCTCCATCAGATTCCCTTCGCTGGCCCACCACAGAAGATCGAGAGACCGTGAGTGGAATCTGAAGGAGATCTGTCATTTTGCCTGAGAATTGCGACCACTGCGTCCTGAGAGCCCATTGAAGGCAACTCATCCTCAGTCTGGCCTTTGGCACCAGAAAAATGCAGGATGCCATGAGGCCGAGCAACCTTAAGAATTTGAAAGCTGGGAGACGCTGGCATGTTGAAATTTGTTCACCAGAGCAATACACAAACAAGGCGCAGAATTCCTAAGCGACAAATTATGCCTACTTCAACCGACAAGAACACTAAGATCAAGCACTGCTCACATATGCCTGGAACCAAAACCCTACAACAGAAAAAAACTCAGGAGGATTGTCTTTCACCAGGCACCCAAAACCTGGAATGACCTACCTAAGAACATACGGAATACAACAAACTACCTAGCCTTTAGGAAAATCCTGAAATCCTGGATCTTCAAAGCATAACCATAACGGAGACGCACTAGAATGCCCAGACATTAAAAAATGATGAAAATAACTCTAACCTCGGCCACTCTCAAACTGGACAAACACTCGAACCAAAGAACCAACCACTCGACAGAGCATAAGACATCATGGAAAATAGCCACAAAGGAAGGCTGCATAGACTGACCACATACCTAGAGTCTAGACCCAGACGAAAGCCCTCAAGTGACTCTCCCACTCGTACGTACCGGATGAACATATCCAGACGGGCAGACGCACCTAGATAGACGTTGGCCTGCGTCACATCTGGATAGGATTGAAGGATAACATGCCCGCACCTAGAAAAAACGTGAATGCTAGCATGTGCCACACTTAAAGTTGTGAACACCAGCCTGTGTGGCGTTCGGATGGAGTTGTGAATGTTAGCATGCCCACACCTGGACGGATCTCTAAACATTGGCCTGCGCCACGTCTAGATGGGAATATGAGGGCCAACAAGTGCCACACTCAGACAGAACTGTGAACGTTAGCATGGTAAAGGTCAGGTAACCCACTAACCAATATAAGCTCAAACTCTGCATACTTATCTCACTCAAAAAACTCACACAACCATCTCTCGCACAACAAGCCGCACGCACTTCACAACACTGCAACAACACATAAGCTGGAACAGCACACGCGGACTGACTCCGATCCGAGACCTGCACCAAAGCTCAGCACCTGGTGTATACTGAGTTGAAGCTGCCAACAGAACACCACTCCTCTCACTATCCTACTCCCTTTTTCACCTTACTAACCCATCCCACCTTTATCATTTACAGATCCGCCCGAGCGCCTGGGGACCAATTCCGTTGGTGATGGTGCGCAGTACAAATACCTTTAACATTTAACCATCTGGACAATGTGATGAGCCCTCACCTTGGGGGGTGAGCACAACCCCAGGGACATGTCCAACACCGCTCCGATGTATTGGAGCTGCTGGGAAGGGGTCATCTGGGACTTCCTGAAATTGAGGGAGAAGCCCAGTTTGTGAAGGGAGTGGCAGGTGACTTCTAGATGAGCCAAGGCTTGCTCCGGAGAATGTACCCTGATCAGCCAATCGTCCAGATAGGGGTAGACGTGAACCCCCCCTCTCCTGAGATACGCTGCCACCACCACCATGAGCTTAGTGAAGACCCTCGGGCGGAGTTCAACCAGAATGGCAGGACCCGAAATTGAAAGTGCGAGTTGCCAACCGCAAACCTCTGGTATTATCTGTGCATTAAATGGATCGGCACATGAAAATAAGCATCCTGTAGGTCCAATGACACCAATCAATCCTGAAGGACCTGAGAAAGAGTGACCATCTTGAACTTGCCCTTCCTGAGGAACTTCCTCTCCGCCACAGGCCCTAGTTCTATAGCGCCTTTCTCCAGCAGGGTCAAGATTTCCTGCACAAGGAGCAAATCCGGAATCCTCAAAGTGCTTCCCCGGTGGATTGTCGTGAGGCCGACTCAGGAAGGGAAGGCATTATCTGTGGGCTATTGTTTCCAGAACCCACGCATCTGAAGTAATGGCTTGCCACTCTTCGAGATGCTGAGACAGTCTGCCCTCAACCGGCAAACAATGAGACCTGGCCTCATAGCTGTTTTGGAGCGGCTGTGGCAGCGCCTGAAGGCAAAGAGGCAGCTGCTTGAGCTGTTTTGGCACCTTTTCCATCCCGTCCATCACAAGGAACTTTACGTTGGCCCCTTTGGCTGGACGCTCCTCTCACTCTACCAAAAGAGGAGTAGTAACAAAAAGGAACCACCCCTCCACTGCTGTCCCATAGGACGAAAAGGCAGAGGTTGACGCACAGCTGCGCCCAAAGATTTTGCAGCTGCTTTGGAGGTCTGCAACCTCTCAAGGCTCTCGTCAGCCTTGCTGCCAAACAAATGAGAACCATCAAAGGAACTATTGAGAAGACAGGCCTGCACATCCGTTGCAAATCCTGACTTCCGGAACCACGTAAACCTGCACATCACAGTGCTCGCTGCCATGGACCGGCTGACACCATCAGCAGTGACCAACCCAGACTGAAGGGATTCACACATGGCATCCTTGCCATCCTGCACCATACCAAGAAACCCATCCCTTTCTTCCCCTTCGGGAATATGCTCAGCCACCAGAGACAATTCCACACAGTGTGCGAAAATTCTACTAAGGCACAGGTGGAGTTGGCCGATTTCAGTGCAACACTCCCAGCCGAAAATACCTTGCGTGCCCATCAATCGCTCGTCGTCCCTATCAGGAAGGATGGTAGGGTACACCGCCTGCTTTAAGGTGGTTGTGGCCGCCTGAACCACCAAACTCTCAGGAGTGGGGTGTGTGGATAATTAGCTGGGGGCGCTACTGGATGGGCGGTATCCAGTCAACTTGTTGACCGCCAGAAGAGACTCTGGGGTGTTCCAAGTAGCAGTAATGCCATGTGAAAAGGCAACACTGGGTCAGTGGACAGATTCTGATCTAAAAGGTCTGTCAGGTCATCCAGGTTGCATTCAACTGGAGGGCCGGACCACCCTCGGTACTCCGTAACTCTCAACATCCATCGCCTATAGTATGATTCAGCATGAGCCCCAGGATCTGGCATACCAAACTCCATTTCAGGAGATGTGTCAAAGCCACTGGCATCATGTAAAGACTGACACAGATCCTCCATCTGACTGTCCTCAGAAAAGACAATGTCAGGGACTTCAGGTGTTTCACCAGGAATATCAAAAGGCTCCGACTCCACATCAGACCTCTCCTCATCCTCATATATGTTCTGTAGAGAATGAAAGAACTCCTTCCTAGGGACAGGAGCAGACCTGGAGTCAAGAATATGCCTCACAGTCTTGGAGCCTTTCCCAGAGGATCCACAGCCACAGGGGCCTCCAACAGCAAATTCTGGCCCATAGGCCCTGATGGCGTCGATGGCTTTGGCGTCAACAAAGGTGCCAAAGGCACAGAGGGCTGAGCGAGGGCAAAGCCCTGACAGCCGCACTCGATGGACATGGCGCTGACGGTGTTGACGCCTTCCTCGATCCCTTCACAGACTTAGACGGTTTTGTTGGTGACAAAGACTGCAACCTGGATCTGGCAAGTCTCTGGCAATCTACTGGATCCTTGTCCGAACGGGACCTCGACGGTTCCCGATGTTTATCGTGCCGACTGCCCGGGCATGAGGGCGCGCGAGCGTCGGACCGAGACCGTTCCCACTGAGATCCCCTGGACTTCCTCCGACAGGAAGAGACACCCCTCGAGTCAGTGGAAAGACCAGTAGTCTTTTGGAATTTACGGGGTTTGGAAACCTGACCTACCCGCAATTTCCCCTTATGCTCCCGCATGGCCTTGGCAGTCAACGGCTGGCACTTCGAGCAGTCGTCCGTGTCATGGCTCTCGCCCAGACACCACAAGCAGATATGGTGCGGGTCCATGATGGACATCTTGGACTTACAGTCCCAGGATTTTTTGAAGCAAGACCGCAGGGTTGTCAGGGTAGAAGATGACATTATCAAAGTAGATAAAATGAGGCACGCCGAGTTCTCGAAGCAAACAAGTTTGCGGAAAAAAACGAACTGAGGCTACGGGCGCCGTGCGTGCTACTGTCAAAGATGTGGAATACGTTGGAGGACACAATCCATTCGAAGAGTGTCATTTTGATTTTTTGGCTGGCTGAAAATAGGCTGTGCCACGAATCACTGGGTCTGTCACAATTCCACTTTGTGAACTGGCATAGTTTAACAGCCATGCAAACTCAACTACGATAGGCATAATGCATTGTTAGATAGTACTACAGCGCTATAGTAACAGCCAACATTGGAAGCAGGCGTGGTATTATTTATTTGTTGTACTTATTTACAGCACACATATCTAGGGGCTAGTTCCATTTTATAACACGCTCGTTTTTTTTTTGTTTCATCAAGGGCGGGTCCGGGATTCAAAACTATGTTTGCCAAGCGTGGTCTTGCTTACAAGACCCGCACGTTGCTACAGAGCTATCCTCCCGCCCCATATTGCAAATAAGTGTTGAAACCCAGGAGAAACAAGTAGGCAGCACATGAGCTGGAATGATGAAGCAGATTTCATCCCCATCTCGCCATGGTCAAGGCCCCCCCAAGTGTGCAAACGTACCACACAATGCATGCACCTCCAGTAGACAGAAACAGCGATATCAGCTGCAGTCACGCCATTGAATAACCTGTAAGATATGGTAAATTATACTTTTCTCTTAAAAGATGAATGGCATATTAGGTGCCTCAAACACCCAGGTTCCTAGTCACGGTTGTCTAATGGGTTATACATAAAATTAGTGGAGGCACCTTTAAGCGTCCCACAAAAATAAGTTAAATAGGTTTACAATCAATATCAATGCATTAGCACATTAAAAAGGCAGGCGCTGACAAAACCAAAGGCTTGGCTGCCCAGTGCAGATACCTTGTCACAAAAAATAACAAAACATTCACCTTTCCCAAATCGAACCGCTGTAGAATACCCACAGGGCCAGAATTTCCCCTGGATTTAATGCAATGCCCTTTAAGTAGAACTCTCCAAACAAATGTTTATGGAACTGCCGAAGACTGATAATCTAAATTCTCGAGGCAAGTACAGGGTCTTCCTCCTGGATGCCCAGATAGTGCTCCTAGAATTAAGTTAGGGCTACAGAGTATTGAATCTCTAGCACAGACCAGACATCTGACGAACTACACTAAGCTATAATTGCGCTTTTCAGACAACCAAATGTAGGTGCGGATTGCCTGGAGAAGGAGACCTCTGCGAGTTAGGTCTAATATACATAGTATAAGGACGGAAGCAAGCTCTGCAATGATATCACTACCTCAAGATATAGGCAAGAGTAATATTTCACAAGCCTGGTCACGAAGAGGGTGCTGGTTTCAGATGTGGTTAAAATTCTACTTTTGCCTTCCCTGGCAACGTACGCTGAGCAAAAGGAGACGTTGACAAACCCGGGACCATCAGTAAAATGAATTCCCCTACAGGAAGGAGGTTGTTAATCATGGCCCTACTGACTTTGCTCACTCTCTTTAAAAGGACAAGTTGGAGGAGGGTTTCACCAAAATGACTGTGGTATGGGGTTTGATGAAGATCTGGCCCATTTCTTTCTCATCTGCCCATTCTAACGAATGGAGAGGAGTGAGTGGTTAAAGCCACACTTCCTGGAGCACCATATCAGATCATGCAAGGAAGCTTTGTCCTTGCGGTTCAACTGTGTTGAGCCGCGGTTCTTCTACAATCTGATGAGGTTTATAGATATAGCCTTAAACATTAGAGATCACAAACTTCAAACTTAGGCAACATGTCAAGAGCTGCTACGGGTGGCTTCTGCTATATGGACTAAATAAGTATTTGTATACATTTTTTAATGAAGGGTCCTCATCGTGGATAGTCTCATTTTGTTGATTAATATTGTTCCGGAATTCATTCTTGAATGCTGTTATTAATGCATTATGGACAATATTGTTGATTGATATTGGGTATGTACATGTAAATGTTAATGGAAATTTTTCGAATTAAATAGGTCTCCCTTCTTCGGACTGTGGTTAAAAGCAAAGCAATTCAGGAAAGTCTCTAAGACCTGTTAGGGTCAACTCCTCAAAAGATGCAATGTCAAAAGTTAACTAGCAACCTCCGTTTAAAAAGTTCCACAGTTCTTACCCAGTTCTTACCCAGGGCAACCTCTATGATTGTAGTCACAACCAGGAGGGAGTCCCATGAAACTATAGGAAAAAATACCAGGTTCTGATTGGCTGAGGGGCATACTGGTTCTGATGCAGAGTAGTAATCAACTGTAGGTAAAGGTCCCAAGTTGAAAGGAGGGCCTGGGGCCCCCCCAAAAGTGAAAGGAGGGCCTGGGGCCCCCCCAAAGTGAAAGGAGGGCCTGGGGCCCCCCCAAAGTGAAAGGAGGGCCTGGGGCCCCCCCAAAGTGAAAGGAGGGCCTGGGGCCCCCCCAAAGTGAAAGGAGAGCCTGGGGCCCCCCCAAAGTGAAAGGAGGGCCTGGGGTCCCCCCAAAGTGAAAGGAGGGCCTGGGGCCCCCAAAGTGAAAGGTGGACCTTTTCTTTGGATCACTCTATGCAAAGGATAAAGTTAGTGGTTTCCAACTGCTGACTGCCAATCCATGCAAGGTGAGACAAACGTTTAGGTTATGACAGCTCTGGCATGACTGCCAGGAGTGTTTTTCACAAGTTCGCTGGCGAGAGCTTGAGAAGACCAACCAATAGAGTGTGTGTACATGATTTTCGTTATGTTAAAAGACACTTATAATGGTAATTTGACCGCAGTCTGGATTCACTCTCAAAGGGAGGGTTGGGGAGGGAGGCTGGCCACTAGGGTATCTTTACTGAAAAATATAACTGCTCCATAAAGTTATTTAAGGTAAAATCTACAATACAGATCTTACTAAAAATCAAATATAAATATTAAACTGCAACATGTTGGTAAAAGACACAGTAACAATTTAAAATTGGTATGTAAGCACACTTGACAATACTTGGTGACAGTCATTAAGAGTTTCTAAGTCTCTCCCATATACCACAGGGCAAAGCCAAAAGGCAGCCGCCAGTTGTAGGTTAAAAGGTAACTAACTCAGAGTTTACGCAGGAAAATAGCTAAAATGACGGCTGCCACTGTGGAAATTTTACAAGAAGGACACAAAGAAAATGGTAAAGTCAGGTCATAGGGCTTAAACATTTTGGGGTCATGTTCCTTTTCAGGAAGCAAGAGCATACCAATGAAGTAAAAAGGCTACGCCGCAGAGCATCCCTATAAAATGTACACAGCAACCACCAGATTGTGACTGAAACTTTATGGATGAGTTATCGCATACAGGAAGAAAATGGGGCAATTCGCAAGATGTCTGCCCTGATAGCCATAAGGACAACTTCAGCAGCAAAGCACAATTAGTTGAAGTCGCCAAAGGGGCTTAAAATACATCTTTGATGGTGGCTAAAATAGTTCAAGGGGTGCAAATGCCAGCAGAGGGAGGGCGGGACACAAAAGCAAGTTCTCTCAGAGCTCCCAATCATAGGATTTTAGACACAATGTTTGGATACTCTTAAGATTAGAGAGGGAATGGAAAAATATCAAATGAAAGGAGGAAAATTCATGGCAAAAGATTGGAGAAAAGGTTTGTGATGTTTTGCCCGACATTGTAATTATTTTGGTTGTTAAGCCATCCAGGGTTTGTCATATTACAATCACATATGAACATGTGTGAATATGATGAAATCAATGGACGAGATATTCTCTGTCAATTTTGCAATTTTTGTGATGAAATCCAAAAAACAGAAAGATGCTTTGATCAGACCTGTACGAAAGCCAAGGCTGACGCGTTAAATATGCTCTAAAATCTCTAAAAAATGAACTTGACCGAGTAGCCATGGCCAGAAAGGTATACATCTCTTTTGGGCCCAAAATAACAGCTCACAGCCAGTGACATTGGGACGCTCTCTAAGTTGAGGCAGCCGTCGCCAACCTCTCCCTTTAATAGCCAATCCTTGATATGAGGATACATGTTATCAGTAAGAATTGTATTATTTTGGCCTTATACAAGGTGTTGCCAACAAGATTAGGTGGAAGTGAGCAAGGGAGATTCCTCTTCTCAACGAGCAATAGCTGGAATTAAATGAAAGAAATGGAAAGGCTGGATGCGTAATAAGGTCGGCCCTCAGAAGCACATAAGTGGGACTTATTCATGTGGTTCTAGATTCTGAGAGTGGTCTTTAATGTGATCAAGAGATACATGGCCACTACAGTGTCTTGGAAAGCCTGACATCGTCACATTTCGAAGAAGGATCAAAGGGCCAACCCAAAATGTTACCGCCCTCAAGATTTTTTGGGTAATTTGCTAGTATTAAAGTGGTCTCAATGAGCCAGTGTGGCTTGCAGAAGGATAATTCCACTTTTGATCGCTGCCAGATTTTACACCAACTGTACAAAGTTGTAAGCTAAGAAAGAAAAAACATTTAGCATGTGTGGACAGTTGAGTGGGGATCAATGAGAAGGAAAGACTAAGTAATGTCATAAAGGGCCTTTAATTACAACAAACAAAAGGTCATCAAATCTGGCACACAGTAGAGTGCCTTCTTGGGTTCGAAAACAGGCACACAAATGTTCAGATGGCTTCTCGTAAGGCTGAATACAAGTAGACAATAGGTTATTCGCTCTCAAGTACCAAATAGTCACAAGACCTGGATCCCCTATACCAGCAATCCATAGCACTCGGTTGTTCCTCCTCCTCCTCCTCCTCGTCTCGCATCACCCTCTCCCCCCCGTCTCGCACCCGCCTCACCCCTCCGCCTGCCCCTCACCGTCTGTCTCGCACCACCTCCTCTCGGCTTGTTCTCACCTCCTCTCCACCTACCGCTGTTACACAGGTTTCTGCTATCTTGGAATTATTTTGTGGGCAGACAACATCTCAGCAGCTTGTCATTAGGGCTGGTGTCTCATTTACTCTGCCTCTGTGTAAGCGTTCATTGTTCTGACATATGGGACTCTGCAAGTGCAGTCTGTGTTTAACTACACAAAGCACTATTTCATTTACCCAGACTTCCCTATTTGTATTGCATTTCCCTATTTGTATTTGTATTGCATTGGAGAAATGTTCTGGGACAGTTTGGACAGCACTGGAGCGTGCATGCCCCCTTGCTTGTTCAGATAGTACATGGCCGTGGTGCTATCTGTGAGGATCAGGACCGCCTTTCCCTGCAGTTATGTCTGAAAAGCTTTCACTGCTTTGAATACTGCTAACAGTACCAACAGGTTTATGTGGTTAGATGCTATGTTTGACTACCAAACTCTGTGCGCTGTGTTGAAGCAAGTGAGCTTCCCCATCCTGTGAGAGATGCGTCTGTAGTTAGAGTGGCCTCCAATGCAGGGGTGGTGAAGGATTTCCCCTTCAAGAGGTTCTCCTTCGACCACCACCGTAGCGAGAAAACGAGGGCTGGCGAGACCACCACTAGATCGTCCCATTGTCCGTTGGCCTGACACCACTGGCTGTTGAGCCATTCCTACATTGGACGCAAGCGCGTGTGAGGAACCAAATAAATGCATGATGCCATCATTCCCAACAGTCGAATAGCTTTGCGTACCATCGCCTCTCGACTGGCTACATATTGAGGGATTACAAACAGCATGTTTTGGACCCTCTCGTTGGAGGGGAAGACAAGGCCGTCCTTTGTTTGAATTAGAGCCCCTAGGAACTGCTTGACCTGACCGGGGTCTACGCTGGATTTCTTCTCGTTGATGGAGAAACCCAGGCTGAATAAAAGATCTATTGTTCTTTGGGTATTTGACAGACATGTTTCGTAGGAGTCCCCTGTTATGAACCAGTCATCGAGGTAAGGATAAACCGGGACGGATTGCCTGCGCATGTGTGCTGCTGCCAAAGCCAGTACCTTTGTAAATACCCTTGGTGAAGAGGCTATGCCGAAGGGCAGTACTTTGAACTCAATAGTGCTCGTCTTGTATCATGAATCTGAGGTATTTTCTGTGTGCCGGCAACATTGAAATATGAAAGTATGCACCTTTCATGTCCAATTTTGCCATGTAATCCCCCTGTGTGAGCAGGGGAATTATCTCTTGCAGAGTGACCATACAAAACCTTTGGGGCTTCACAAATTTGTTTGCTGGGTGCAAATCAAATACAGGGCGCATGGTGAGATCCCTTTTGGGTACAAGGAAGTACACTGAATAAATACCCTTGTTTACCTGTAGAAGAGGTACGACCTCTATGGCGCCCTTTTCCTGCAGCGTCTCGATTTCTTGTAGCAGGATGCGCAGATGTTCTGGAGTCGGGCGTCTTGCTCGTGGCGGTCTGAACTGGGGGGGTCTGGCAGAATTCTATACAGTACCTGTGGGCAACCATCTTCAGCACCCACTGGTCTGTAGTTATTCCCGATGCTTGAAGAAATTATGTTAGCCGGCCCCCGACCGGGGATGCATGGGAGGGGACCCGGAACTGCAGGTCATTTCTGGCCTGAGACCGGGAGCTTTGAGGGGTAGAATTCCAGCCCCTTCCTTTACCACGTCATTGCCCCCTTGTGGGATATGGAGTGGTGTAGCTGCTGGTTCCTTGGAGAAAGGACCAGTTATTTCCCCGAGCCGTATTGATTTTGAGGGAAACATTGGCCACAAAAGGAACGTCTATTCCCGCTCCCCCTTCTTTGTGAAGGTCTCTGGGTGATTAGATCCAGAGTCTTAAGGATGCTGCTCCTTAGCAGTTTCATGGGCTTCATTCACTGCTTTTCCGAATAAATTAGCTTTCTCCACTGGTTTATTTATATGAGAAGCTTGGGTCTCTGGTTTGAAACCAGAGTTCCTTAGCCATGCATGCCTCTTCAGAGGGGTACCCTGAGCCAAGGACCTTCCGGCTGTCTCTGCTGCATCCAAAGTATTTTTGAGCATACTCTGGTTAACTTGCCTGCCCTCTGCCACGGTTGAGAGCAGATGGGCTTGCAGCGGTCTCCTCTAGCTTGGCCCATTGTGCATCAGCATAGCTGGCCAACAAGGTTGTATTATTTGCAATGGGAGTGGAATAAGCTGCAGCCGCAGTGATCCTCTTCCCCAGAGAGTATAGTCTTACACTCCTTGTGAGGGGGCACCTCCCCGGTAGATAGGGGAACCCCTGCTCTTTTCCCGGTAGTTGTCACTACCAGTGAATCTGGAGTAGAATGACTCCTGATGTAGAGGGGATCAGAGGGGGAGGGGCAAAAAAGTTTTTCTACCCTAGGATTCACTGCTCTAGGAAGGGCAGGTGTTAATAAAGAAGGGGCCAATCGCTTCTTGATTGAATTTAATAGAGGAATAGCTTGGCTTGCAGGTGGTTTTTCTTTTAAAATGTCCTCCACAAAATCAGCTTCTGGAACAGCTTCCTGGGTAGCAATACGGAAATGTTCCGCTGCTTTCCTCAATATGGCGTTGAAAGCCATATGATCGTCGACCAAGGAGGCCTGTCGAATGGGGGTGGTTGGAGGCGAGTCCTTGCACAAGGCATCAGGTTCTGGTGTTGGAGTAGGTGACTGCCAAGGGCGAAGATCAATGGGGTCTGGGTCTACTCCCCAACGCTCAGTGGGGTCCAAATGAACCTCTTCACAGTCACCAAAGGGATCTTCATCTTGAGCCTCCTCCTCAGTGATGTCATAAATATATTCCTCTTCTTCCTCATCTTCAGCATAGTCAAAGACCCCCTGAAGCTTAGCCACAGGGAGAGGGGGATTTCCCTCTCTAGATCCCTTGGGTGTGGACTTCTCAGAGAGTTCTACAAACCTCTCTAGCCTGTCCATGCATCCTTCAAATTTTTCTCTGGTCCAAACAGATGAATCAGAGTGGTCCAGGGGTGGAAAGTTCTCTCGTAGTGGATCTTCTGTTGCCAAACATGGAGATTTCTCCTTTAACGGTGAAGAAATCCCTCCAGTGCCTTCCGAAAAGTCTTTTCGGGGTTCCGACGGTTGACGCGTGTCCTTCGGTTTGTCTGTGGGCCTTTCCGTAGGTTCCGGTAAATCCTTTGGCCTATCCCTGGATTTCGACGAATCCCTGTGTTTGTCCTTGGGTTTCGATGAGTCCTTGGACCTGTTTCTGAGAATCCGCTGAAATGATCCTGGCGATGCTTTCGGTAATCACTTCAGAATCGGGAAGTTCTAAAGTTCGGGCCTCTGGTTGCACAACTACTTTAGGCGGAACCAGGGCCTTTTCGGCCGTGAACACTTTCTTTCGATGCGTCTCGACGGATCGCTGAATATTGGGGGCAGCGCACTTCGATTTAGAGGGCTCAGTCGCAAGACGCTTCTGCGGTTGTGGGGAGGGCTGCCGATCCGGGCGGTCGGCAGGCAGGGCCGAAGATATCGGTGTGCCCGTTGGCGCTATGGATCGCTTTGACTGCTTTGTCAAAGACGTCCCTGGGGTTGTGTTTTTAGTGTGTAAAACGTGGGCGTCTTTGTCGCCGTGGTGTGCATTCCCCATAGCAGGACCTGAGTCTTGCCTAGTGGGCCGGGGACAGACGACGTGGAGCGAGAATGCTCCGGCGAGAGGTCAATCGCCTCTGAATCTGAGGCTTGTTCGTCACTCAGCCCCTTATCACAATCGGCAGTTGTGGCAGTGAGAGAGCTAGACTTGGCCTGCAACATTCTGCAGGCCGCCCACCGTTTAACATGACGCTCCTTCAGAGTTTTCGGGTGCAGGAGCTTGCAAGCCGCACAAACCGTCTCGTCGTGATTAAGGGGCAAACACTGATTATATTTACGGTGTTCATCCTTCCAAGGGAATTTGGCCTTACAAGAAGGACAAAACCTAAATGGAGTCCTGTCCATAGCTGAGGAAATAAAAAGTGACAAAGAGACCCAAGGAACAAAGAGAGGAAAGGGAAAGGCACTCAGAAAGGGAAATGTCCACCCGACCCCACTCTCCCTACTGTGTAGGCCGGCCAGAAAGCCCGACCACGTGGTCGGCAGCGCCAGCTTGAACACTGTCGAAGATCCGTGGAACCGTCTTTGGCGGAGACCTGGAAACAGCAGTCAATGGAAGGGACGGTTGGGTAATACTTAAAACTCTAATATATATACGACCAAAGGTCAAGGAAAACCATAGTAATTTCTTGGGCCGAGCTCCGCATAAGGCGACCATTATGCTGGGAGGAAAAAGGACAATCTGAGGGACCTCGACACGTGTGGGATTTTGGGTACACTACACATCACGTAGGGATAGTGTTACAGGCACGCTCATGTCGACGTCCCCTTTCGATTATCGAAAGGCAAGATGCAATACTCTGCGGTGACCACTGGATGTCGGACTATATGCACAGCATGCGATTCTAAGCAGATTAACAAGCATCAAAAAAGGGGGATACCATGTTCTCTCTAGGATATCGTCCCCAAGTCCATAGGGGAACTCCTTACCCATGTGATCCTCCTTCATATTTACACCCCAGACTGTGGCTGCACCACCCTGGCCACATGAGAAGGGGGTTTCCCGTAGGGAAACGGGGACGACATCCTGAGATTCTTCACACCGGGCTGTAGCAAAACAGGCAAATGCAGATTGCCTTCCACTATATCCTCAGTCAGCTAGTGTACTGTGAGAAGACGAATTCTGGACAAAGGTGGAGGTGCAAGATCTGAAAGCGGACCTCGAAAAGAGGGGATAGCAACCCCTCTCAGCCTGTGGTGTGAGTCTTAACAAGGAGGAACCCAGAAGCACCCTACTCCAGAGGAAGGCAGAGGACATAGAGAGGGGCCCCAACTCCTGTCCCCTCTCCAACTGTCCACTCCACCCACCGGGAGGAACATCGGGTAGCAGCTGGGCCATCCTAATCTCCTGTGCTAGGGGCCCTCTCTAGCCAGTCAAGTGGCACAGCGAGTAGAGCGCTCGCTTTGACATCTGTGCAGAGCCTGCTAACGCAGGTTCGAATCCCGGTGAGGCCAAACTCAGCCTTTCATCCTTCCGAGCTCGATAAATGAGCACCACACACCGTGGGTAATAATAAGCAGCGCTCAGATACCTGAGGGTTCGTAGCGCTATATAAATGCCTAAATATTATTATGGGGAATGCCTCAAACTCACCACACCATCATTTATGACACTTTATGAACACAGGGGTAATCCCGACATGAAGGTTGTGTGGTACCGACTGAAGGTACTGGGATATGTGGAAAAGATTGGTTTAAAGATGCTGATGGTCTTTGGGCCAAGGAGTGTGGCAGAATAAATGCAAATGAACAGGGGAGGAAGCTGGGAAAAGACACATGGGCAAAGAACCAAAACACAAATTACCACAATTGTTATTTGCAACTAACTTGTGTATGAGACCTTGAGGTGTTCCACAAATAAATATATATACACGGATACCTCATTCAGATTTATGACATGAAGTTGACCTATTTGGAACTAGGGAATTTAATATAACCCAAGACATAACTTAGGGATCCAGCACACTGCTATCTTCCCTATGAAACCCATGAATACATCAGCCAGCCTGCTCCTTATTTTCTCAGTCTCTCAGGGATATAGTGCCCAGCTCACTCTATGCAGATCTCACACAGAGCCTTTCAGTATGCGGCACTCACAACTTGCACTGTAACTTCCAGGGATACCCTGCCAAAATTGCTATGACTTTCTGCACTGTTGCTTCCAGTGATAAGAGTGCCCAACTTGATAATCAGTGGAGGGTCCCATCTGAACACAGCAGGAAAATATGGCTCTTTGATCCTCACACTGCTCTTTCAGCTTCATGGCATCCTCTTTGCATCTCCAGACCACAACCTCAGTCTTAATGCACAAGCTTTATATACTCTTCTTCTAATTCATTTTACTTTGTGGCATTTGCTCTGCTATGCATCCATTGTCCTTGTGGCTTCACATTGCAATATGTTGCCATTGTGTGCGTGCCCATAAAGCTGCTCCCCTTTCTTTCCTGTTTCCATGAGTGGGGCTCTGTCATCACAGACACTAGTCTCAATACATGCATGCATCATGCTTGGGTAAACCAAAGGTCCTCATGAGGAGGGTGGAGCATGTCGGAGGTAATTCCCAAACTTAAGGCTCTGGGTCATTTGTTGGGAGTGCAGGAAGATTCTCTGTCTTGCAGTATTGGTGCAGAGCGCTCCTGAAATCCACTGTCAGTCCACAGCACATCAACAGCCCCCATGTTTGAAGACAGGGAGGGACGTTCTTCACAAGTGAATCGAAGAATTAAAGGAATTAAAAATAAATAGTCGCTCATGCCCATGATAGTCTAGGAGGCAAAGGTACCCTATAACAAAGGGGTTAACAAATCCATTCGAGAATATAGAATCTCTAGTGATATTTATGATCTGGATCATCCAGTGTTGGCAAAAGTATGTTATAGGCAGGCTGAAAGTCTCAAACCCTCCACCGGGGTGCAAAGCCTAGGGTCAGAGGGTTGCTCACCTGACTGACATGTTGCTGATTTCAGTGCATGAATGTTGATTGTGTAAATGGCATTGATGTTAGAGGAAAGAAAGCTGCATGGATGGGCCGAGATAATTTCTTCTGAGAAATTCTACACACCTCTGGAGAATCTCCATGACAAAGCTTAGAGGAGTTCTCTTCAGGCAATATTTTAGGCTGCGAATGGACCTCAACCTGAGGACAGGTAGAAAACTGTACAGACAGTACCTCCAGTAAGAGACCAGAATTAGACTCGGTCCACAGTACCTTTGACAGAGTAAGGAGAAGGCCTCAGTGTAGCCCAATATAGTGTCTTATCAGAGGTGTCATCTCGGGTTCTTAATTCAAAGGTCAAAAAAATGCAGAGATGACACGAGTGTTGGTCCAAGACTCTCAAAGAAGAGCAAATGCAAATCCATGCTGAAAAGGGTCAGTTCAATCAACATGCATGGCTTGAAGCTGTGTGAGCAGGAATTGGAATGCATGACGTAGCATTAAGGACTTTTTGGAAGACTGAGGCCCAAGTAAAAAAATCCCCAGCTGCCAGACTGCTGCTAGAGTGCTCCTATCCCATCCAAGGTGGAGAAATGTTCCGCTGGTTGGATCTGTGGGCACCCACTTGGCAACTGTGTGGGGGCGCGAGTGTCTGACTTTCATATCTTTTCTTTGCGTCTGCTTGGTCTCCTTTTTGGGCTGAGTAAAAAGAAAATTACAGCAGCAACTGCTGTACTCCTCGTCAATTGGCCCCTTTCCTCCATACATGAAATACCCACTCTTCACAAAGAAGATACCCCTTAAGTAGGGTGGAATGGAGGGCGGGAAGGAGAAGTACTAAACGCTTAAAGAAGCAGCTGAGGTAGCAACACAATGACAATATCAAAAAACGGGCTCAGTTAGCATAAGGCATACAGAAGATCTCCACACTATTGAACGTTTTCAAATAAGTTCACTTGAAGTATCAGAGGACGTTTACAAAAGCCCTTTAGAGGAGTTTAACACCCATGTTTAGCTTTATGATTTGCATAAGCAGGAATGCACCACCCAATTGCAGCCATGACAGCATTGTTTTGCTTAAAACACTTACCTTAAGCAGAGTGGAATGAGTGTTCCAGATTCTTGGTTGAATTTCAGATGGACACTTTCAAGCTGCCTTGTGCGTATAAGCTCATGTGGAATAATGGCAGCTGAGCTCTCACTTTCCAAACTGTCTTTACGACTTCTAAACACAAAAAAAAAAAATAATAAGGTACTTAATTTTATTTCTAGTTGTCCATCAGAGATATCTTCATTGAACTAATAAACACTGAATATCTCTGTCCTTGGAATGGTTTGGGAAGCACTTAAGAGAAGGTCACGTATATATACAATTCATCCGTTCATCTTAAAAGCAATCATCCTCCATAAGTGCATCAGTGCAGAAGTAAGGGATCAAAAGCTACCTGAGACAATATGCCCAGAAGTGGTTAGAGTTTAACCACTGAGGGTGAATTCTGCAGAATTATACATTGGGTGAGCAGATGTATGTTGCAATGTATGTGGAGTCATACATACTCTGCATATCCTATGGTACCCCCTTTGCAGCACCCATTATTAAGAAGGAGGGAAGTAAACTAAAATGCAGCATCATAAAGAATCTTCATAATTTAGGGGAAAGGAAAAGTAATACATATCGGAGTGCTTAAAAAACAGAATAACTGTAGCATAGTCAGAATGTTTTCTCCATTAGGTAAATTACATTCAGACTCCAATCTCATTGTCACAGTTTCTCAAATTCTAATTTCAGCTCATCTAATCACTTATTAATTCAGGTTTCCAATTCCTTTTCATAAATAATTACATATTTTAGTATATTCTAGGAAAGTTTTACAGTTATTGCCACCCAGCAAATTGCCTAAAATACTGCATAAGGATTCATTATGTGTCATAAATACATCTCCCTCGCAGCACCCAATGATGTTATTCCAAGTTCCAACCTAATACATGGTATAGAGATACAGTGGATACAAAATAGGTTTCTAGAATGTCCCTTCATATGTATTAGTTTATATACCCGCTAGAAAACTAGTTTCAATGCGATAACGTTGCAATTGGCATGTTTAGCCATTTATAGATCTGAATCAGATCGTCTGAATAATACCCCAATTTATAGTTCATAAATTGTATAATTCCAGCATATCGTGCTTGCATTGTATTGAGAGTTCTTTCACGGGTGGATTTTTCCATATTCAGGCTCCCAAACATACAAATTGATTTACCTCCATTAAATTATTATCAAAACGTCCCAGTGTTTATTAGATTTGGACTTTTTTCACCAAAACGCATATACATTTTCTCAAAATTGATGTTCACAAATTTGGTAAAAGCATAGTCATACAAGGCAGATATAGAATGGTTACGGCCTAACAGCGCTTGGTACAGAATAATGATATTGTCTGTATAACTCAGCCAAGTAAAACATATTATAAAATAATTATGCATGGGCTGTAGTGCGACCGGCAAATCTGCTAAATACAGATTAAACACAGCAAGTGCCAGGACATAAACTTGCTTAAGTCCAACATTCAATTGCAGAGGTTTAGACAACGTGCCCTTATGGTTCCGGCGTAGTCTTGCTGTGGTTCCAGTATGTACTCTAATAATTATGTTTAAAAGGCTACCCAGAATACCCCTGTTATGTAGCTTTGACAAGAGCCTGTTAGAATCCATGGTGTCAAAAAAAGCCGAGATCAATAAAAGCAATGTAAAGCAAGCTGTCCAAATTAATTTTTGCTTGCTGCATCAAAAGTTGCAAAACCATCACATTATGAGATGTAGAGGAACCCCTTTGGAAACCTGCCTCCCCTTTTCTTCCGACCATCTAATCAACTCTTCTAAGAAATATGAGAAACTCTTACTGGTGACATTGAACATGGTCAGCAGGCAGAAATTAACTGGAACAGACCATTTCCCTTTTCAAATACAGGAATAAGGATGGTGTTGCGCTGGGAGGCAGGGACACTTATCCTGGGCAATTTTCGTAAAGAACAGATTCAGCAAATTACCCCACATCTCAGTGTTATACTGGATAACTATTAGTGAAACCATCA
Organism: Ambystoma mexicanum; assembly: GCF_040938575.1. Taxonomy (NCBI): domain Eukaryota; kingdom Metazoa; phylum Chordata; class Amphibia; order Caudata; family Ambystomatidae; genus Ambystoma; species Ambystoma mexicanum. The sequence continues at coordinate 1,492,446,241 of NC_090929.1, read as the reverse complement.
GGTCCAGGGGCACAAGAGGCATTTCATTTTCTGAAGACATTAACAATGCCATCTCCATCACATCTATATTTGCAGCGTTTGCTCATAATAGTAACCATTGCATGCAATAGTCTGCAATTCACGTCTGATCTATTCATGTGTTCCGACCACAAGGTTTTTGATATGGGATTAAGTAACTTATTAACCTAACCTAATTTAAAAATGTTCACCCCATGCCAAAGGTTCTTGGACTCTCCTAACCTTAAGACATTCAGCAATAGGATCCATCAAGCTGAATTAATCATAATCCTGTATTGAATAAGCCAGTTTCTATATTGTGATTTTGTTTTATTTATCAATGGAGCAATCTCAGCAGTGCCTGGCCCATATCATGTCAGGCAACATTAAATCGTCCATTGCATCAAAATTTGTTTTCTGTTCCGCAATTTTGGCATATTACATCTTTATATGACCATCTTCTCGTAACATGCTAATGTGTTCCCTATCTGTGCATATTCTGCAGTCATATCTTTAACTCAATTAAAGGAGAGATCTGAACTATTTGAAAATGGAACCCACTCTTATACTGGGTGAACATTTGGAGTTCACCATATTTATCAGTGTACACTGAGGCACTGAAGGATCTATCCCAGGAAGGCAGACAAAAAGGAAAATGGTGTAGCTAAATAAAAACATCACTATGACATTTGTTTGTAAGATTTATGGACATTACTAAGGGACTAGTAAAAAGAAGGTATAAATTGGTTGAGCAAGAGAGAAGAGCTATGCTAATCAATTCACAAACGACTAGCTTATAATGGGGTAGGAAACCAACATGGGTGCGGAATGGCATTTGGATGTTTTAAGACCAACATATGCATGTGCACTTTACATTAAATTTAGGATGGGAATGATAACCCTGGCTGAATTGAAAAATCACTGGGACCCCAACACGACTTATCAATGTCACTGTCATAATTGTGAGGGGTCACAAATGAGAGACGGACACAAAGCGGCAGTGTTTTCAACATCAGACATCTTTATTAAAAGAAATGGGTTGGATAAAGGCCTCTCTTTCCCTTTCCTAAAGAAAGTTTCCCGGCCTAGGAAATTAAAACTAACGAACAGCCTGTGTCTTGTCAAAATTATATAAACTGTCCTTGTGTCCAAAACATATCAGACCGTCGCACTAAAAATGAACTAAGAAGTGCAAGGAAAAAGTGTCTCCAACATCTGTTTAACTAAAATCTTCAAAGGTGAAACAAATAAATACAACAAAAATGGTTTCTCCAAAAGAGAAGTCCTTGGATCCAGAGGATAGTTCCCTTCCCCTGGATTATTTCAGGAATTATGGCGAAAATGTATTTTTCCAAATAATGTTTCCTTAACGAGCATGTCTCTTCCAAGTAACAGTTTCACAAGGCTAGGAAAAGTGTTTCTTTTACACAACTGTTATTTCAAGGATGGAAACATTTATCTTTTATACAACTGCTTCAAGGACGGCAAAGTGTCTCTTTTACACAACTGCTTCAAAGATGACGACTTCCTTGCATACTCCCTCACCAGGAATTCTTCAATAATTGCCTCAGATCCCCTGGTATCCTCTCCTGCCAAGTATCATGCCCCCAAAAGGCTCACTGCCTGATATATCCCATTTATCAGGTCTACTTTCAATGTTCTTTTTATTTCCACGTATAGCACAGTTGTACTCCTGTACTGAATATACTTCATTGACTCTGGGTTTAACTTCCAAGCTCCCCCAAATGGACCTCTCACATATGAACACTTGTTCAAGTTCTGTTTCTCATCTTCTTCATCAGTATTTATTTGCTTATGGCAATGCTTGATCCAGCTTTCCCCATATGAACTACTCCTATATGGAGACTTGCACAAATCTTCTCTTTCAGCTTCTTCATTAACATTCATCTGATTATAATCACATTTGCTCCAGCTTTCCCCATATTGACATTTCATGCATGGGGAATTGTGAACATTCAGTCTATCTAATTTACTTGGTCGATATTCAAATTGCACTTTCAATTGTCTGTGTGCTTGTCGGTACACCCCACTATCTCTAGGCCACCTCACCGGTGTCTCATGGCGCTTCCAACCTCTACACGTCACGACAGCCAAGTTTCAATGCAGGAATGTCGTCCCCGTCCTTGGCAGACCTGCTTTATGCTCTACACTCGGGTCTCATTTTCATTTGCCAGTAAAATGGCTGCTTTCCGGTTTGACCGCGTCCTGCACAGATTCTCCTTTGCTGCTGGTCCCGTCGCAATTTTTCCCTGGAGCCTGTCACGCTCAACAGGGTCTCTCGCCACTCCGATGCGAATTGCTGATAAGCGGCGGCTTGGGAGCACCTGCCTGTTTCAGGGCGGTCTGCTCCCCGTGCATCTGCTTTCACCTGCGGTTCTGCCTCCCGCTTCACCCAAGCTGCTCCATTGCTCTCCACCTTCTGATCGTCAATGAAAACCATCTTTAAATGTCCCACTCATCAGATTCACCTTGCAACAAATAGTCTGCACGTTTTGCTTGGGGTTTCTTTCAATCCACATTAACTCCTTCTCCCTCTTCATTGAGGCATGGGAGTGTAGTCCATAGGATTAACAGAACTTCTACACAGTACAAAATCATCAGGGATAGGATATGTGGTTTGTGTGTTATGTACATACGAATGGCATTCAGTCTACAGTGGTTAAGAAAGGTTTGAGTTTTGTAACTGGAAGGATTTGTACAATGACAGCATGCCATCAGGGAGTTCGGAATTATATGGCCCTCATTTATAAATCAATACCATCACATTTGTCCAGATGGAGTCACAATATCTCCCCAACAGCCAGCTCCTCCCATGTGATCCTCCCATGTGATCCTACCTCATAATACCCCCTCATGGTCAGGATCAGGTTACGGCTGATGTACCCCGTCCACCTGGGAGGAGAGCTTAAGCTGGACATCAGTGAGGACTCCACAGGACTCATCACATAATTTATTTGTTGAGAATATCTTTTTGTGGATCGATTTTTAACATTAGGAAGTTGCATTTGAAACAGATATCCCTTAAGCATGAAATTAGATGGTGTAGAGGCGCATTGAAATGTTGCTATCTAACAGACGAGGAATTTATAGTATGATATGATATGGCATTTGTAACGCGCCTATACACAAGTGTTTCAAGGCGCGACGAGGCAGGCAGGGGGGAACAAAGGGGAGACAGACAACGATCCTTCTAGGCCAGGTGTCATTCAGATCGCGCAAGTGCATGGGTAGAGGGGAAGAGAAAAGTGCAAGGGGGAAAGGGAGAGGGGAAAGTGCAGTACAAGATAAATAATAAGGGCCACCTGGTGGCAAATGCAAGGTAAGTGCAGACAAGTGCTGGGAAGGGGGCTGTAGGGATACAGAGAGGTTCTCACGGATGTTCAGGAGAGCAGTTTCTGTGCTTCTGGCAGCTCTGAAGCTAGACCGATTGTCATGAAGACTACCAACAGATTCAGCATGGAGATTAAGCTGGGAGATGGCCAGTTTCTCCAGGAGCTTGCCCAGGAAGGGGGTGATGGAGATTGGGCGATAGTTAGCCGGGCAGGAGGGGTCGGAAGAGGGTTTCTTAAGAAGAGGGTGCACAAGGGAGTGCTTAAGGGGGGATGGGAAGACTCCAGAGGCGAAGGAGTGATTGCAGAAGTCAGCCAGGGCAGGAGCCAGGGAGTCGATGTGGTCCTTGATAGTTTTGGAGGAACGGGGGTGGACCTGTTTTGATGAGACTTTCATAGATCGGATTTGTCTGGAAACCTCGTCAGCAGAAAAAAGGGGAAAGGCAGAGAAGGAGGGAGGAGGGGTGGCTGCAGAAGGGCCAGAGGAAGAGCAGGGAATAGAGGGAGGGAGGTGATAGGAGGAGAGTGAGGACAGAATGTCCTGAGTTTTTGAAATGAAGTGAGAGGCCAGTGCCGTTCAGAGGGCCTGGGAGGGGACAGGAGAGGTAGAGACTGCAGCAGGGTTGGCCAGCTCCTTGCAGATTTTAAAGAGTTCAGCCGAATTGTTAGATGCCGCAGAGATGCAGGCTTGGATAAGGGCTCACTTCTCTGGTGAGAATGGAGAGCCGGTATTGCCTTTGGCGCAGGCAGCAGGCCAGTTTGTCAGAGGATGAACATGAAGCATACCATTTCCTCTCTGCCACCCGGCACTTGCATTTTAGGGTGACGAGATCCGAGTCATACTAGGTGTTATATTTGGCTTTGGGCTTCAGGCAGATTCTCATGACAGGGGCAATGATATCAACAGTATCAGATATAACAGAGTGGAGAGTGGAGAGGGCTGTGTCAGGGTGGGAGTCAGCCGAAGGGGGAGGTGGGGAGCGAGAAGGTGGCGGCGAAAGCCTCAACTGACACGCGCTTCATGGGTCGGATGACTGAGAAGTAGGGGGGCAGTGATGAAGGTAGCTTTGCCCGAGGGGTAGGGAAGGTGAGGTGAGAGGATAGGAGAAAGTGATCACTCCAGGAGAGAGGAGTGGCGAGAGGGACAGAGAGGGGAAAGTCAGAAGAGATCAGAGCATCAAGAGTGTGCCCTACAGAATGAGTCGGCCCAGACGGGAGAATAGAGAGTGAGAGAGTCGCAGAGGTCACGAAAGTGTCCAGAAGGGGGACAGGAGGCATCCAGGTGAATGTTGAAGCCTCCAAGAAAGAGGAGTCGAGTGGTTGAGGACAGGAGTGAGGAGGAGAGGTCCGCCCACTCGGAGAGGAAGGAGGAAATTTGACCGGGTGGCCGATAGATAGCCACAGTAAGGGAATGGCTAGGAGAGAGAGAGAGTTGGCAGACAAGGCATTCAAAAGAGGAGTAGGTCTGCGTAGGAGTGACAATGGCAGGAATCCACTCAGGGAAGATAAGGGCAACACCCCCCCCAGCACGGTTGGGCCTGGGCACGGAAAGGATCTTGTAACCGTCAGGTAGGAGTGTGTCAAAGCTGATGACAGAGCTGGCAGTGAACCATGTCTCAGTGAGACCAAGGACATCAAGGTCCAGTTCCTCAAGAAGGCGACAGATATCAGAGGAATGTTTGACGGCAGAGCGAGAGTTAAGAGTGGCAATGTGGAGAAGGTTGCCATCCTTGAACTACTTCTGGGGAGGGGTACAGATCAGAGATACACCATGCGGAGGAGAAGGAGCACGAGAGGGGGCACGGAGGGGGGGGAGGCAAGGTAACCGAGGACAGAGGATGGGGGAGAGGAAAGGAAGTTGATGAGGCGCGGGAAGCGTCTATCAAAGAGGTGAAGGTTGGCCTGAGGGCCTTGGACCAAGACGGTCCCATTAGAGTAGACATTAATGATGGCCTTAGAGGAATGGAAGGAGGCCAAGAGGACACCCCAACGGGTGCCACCATTAATGGGAGAAGAGGAGAAAGGAGAGAGCACAGAGACCATATGAAGGGTCCATAGGTCAGGTGAAGGTACGAAAAAGAGGATGTCAGTGAGTTTCCTTGGAGGAGGCACTAGTGTAGGTGTCAGCGATAGGGAGGCCTGGGTTGGAGACCAGGATGTCCTTTCTAAACTTTTTCCTACCAGATTTAGTGAGGAGAGCAGGATAGTCAATGGAGAAGCAGTTAGAGAAGATAGGCGAGATGAACAAGTTACGTTCTTTCGATGGGATTGTCCGACGACGTATTCCATATCTATGACATGTAATCACCACAGCTGTGCTGCTTCGGAAACTTTTTTCGGCGTCTGCGTCCTGCGTCGATGACGTCGATGCGCCGTCGTCGAGGACCTCCTCCGACGTCATCCGATGTGATAAGTAGGACGCACGACGCCCGTAGCCTCAGTTGTAGTTTTTTCCCCCAGAACGTGTGACATTAGTCAACTGCCAGTCAGACACAAAGCCTTGCGGAACGTAAGCTGCAATCGCAAAAGAAATTCTGCAGCAGGGAAGGCAGGGAGGGAGCGATATGGAATACGTCGTCGGACCATCCCATTGAAAGAACGTTACCAGGTAAGAAAGTAACTTGTTCTTCAAGGGGATTGGGTCCTCCGACGTATTCCATATCTATGACAGACTCCCAAAGCAGTACCAGAGCAAGGAGGAGGGAAAGAATTTAGAATCAAAATTTAGAATTGCCAATCAAAGAGCAGAGCAAAGGACCGCCTTGCCAAAGGCCAGATCGTGTCCTTGGATGGAATCGAGGGAATCGTGACGTACAAATGTATGTACTGAAGCCCAGGTGGCTGCATCACAGATGTTGCGAATTGGAACACCCCTCTGCAGGGCAGTAAATGCAGCCATACCCCTGGTAGAATGGGCCCGCAAGCCAGCCGGCGGGTCCTTACCCGCCAAACGGTAACACTCCGAGATGGCCAAAATAATCCAGCGAGACAAAGTCTGTTTCGTCACAGCCTGTCCCAAACGCTTCCCAGCTTAACCAATAAAGAGTTGATCGTCCACTCTGACCCGGGACATGCGTGAAACATAAAAGCTTAAAGCTCTCCTAGGATCAAGCCTATGGAGCCTCTCCTCTTCCTTACCAGGATGCGGAGGAGGATAGAATGCCGGAAGAACCACCTTCTGGGCCAAATGAAATTCCGAAACCACCTTCGGAAGAAAAGAAGGACGAACTCTAAGGACAACCCTGTCCTTGTGAAATACAGTGAAGGGTGGCTTAACTGAAAGTGCCTGTAACTCACTCACTCTGCGAGCGGAAGTAACCGCAACTAAAAACACAGTTTTCAGAGATATCAGCCTCAAAGGGCAAGAATGCAAAGGCTCAAACGGAGCACCCATAAGAAACTTAAGAACAAGGTTTAAATCCCAACCGGGCACCAGGAAAGGTGACAGAGGGAACACATTAGTGAGCCCTTTCAGAAACTGAGAAAGTAAAAGGGATTTTAAAGTAGGAACACTCTTCAGACGAGCGCTTAAAGATGTACAGCGCCGCCAGGTAACCTTTAATGGTACCCACTTGCAATCCCATGTGGGCCAAAGAAAGTAAAAAGGACAGAACCATGGGGATGTCACATGCAAAAGGATCCACATTCTGAACTCTGCACCAGTCGCAGAATTTACGGCGACGGCAACGGTAAAGAGACTTTGTTGCTGGCAGTGGGGCCGAGAGCAACACCTCCATCACGTCTTCAGGGAGGTCCCAATCCTTATACCTCAACCTTTCAGAAGCCAAGCGTGAAGGTTGAGGGGTCTGACCTCTGGATGGAGAACCTGACCCCCCTCCCGTAAGAGCAGATCGTCTCGGTAGGGAAGACGACGTGGAGGGCAAATGGACAAGTCGAGAAGGTCCGGGTACCACGTCCTCCGAGCCCACGCCGGAGCAATGAGGATCATGCAGGAACCGAACTTCTGTAACCTCCGCAGCACTTGCGGGATGACGGGGACTAGAGAAAACACGTACAGCAGCGGGAATGACCACTCCACCACGAACGCGTCTCCTAAGGCTCCTTTTGGAGGAAATTCCCGCGAGCAGAACCTCTCGCACTTCCGGTTGACACTGGAGGCGAAGAGATCCACTTGAGGGGTCCCCCAAAGGGCGAAGATCTCCAGGAGAATCTCCTGAGACAACTCCCACTCGTGAGAGATCGTGCTCTGCCTGCTCAGAGCGTCCGCCGTCACGTTTTCATCTCCGGCCAGATGAACTGCCGAGATCGAAACTTCCTGCTGGATGGCCCAGAACTCTAGCTGCATCGCCTCCCTGCACAGAGGAAGTGACCCTGCCCCCCCCCCTTTTTGTTGAGGTAGTGCATGGCCACTGTGTTGGCCGTCAGGATCAGGACATTCTTCCCACGCACAGTCGGCAGAAAAGCCTTCAGGGCTAGCCTGACGGCCCTCAGCTCCAACAGATTGATATGGAGTCTGGACTCCGACGGAGACCAACGACCGCTGACTGTCAGCTCGTTGGCACGAGCTCCCCATCCCGTGAGGGATGCATCCGTCACGATCGTCACCTCCGGCCAGGGAAGCCAAAATGGAGCCCCCTTCATCAAGTTGCCTTCGACGGCCCACGACAGAAGGTCCTGGGCGATCAAGGGCGGCACCTGAACCGGGTCCGACATCCTGCCGGAGGACTGCGACCACTGCATCTTGAGTGCCCACTGCAAAGATCTCATCCGCAGGCGAGCCTCTGGCACCAGAAGAATGCAGGATGCCATGAGGCCGAGCAACCTCAAGAACTCGAACGCTGGGAACGTCTGGGCATGCTGAAACTTGGGCACCATCTGCTGAATGTGAAGAGCCCTCACCTGGGGAGGAAAACACTGCCCCAGGGAAGTGTCGAGCACTGCTCCGATGTACTGGAGCCGCTGTGTTGGCGTCAAATGGGACTTCTTTAAATTGAGGGAGAAGCCCAGCCTGTGAAGGGAGTGGCAGGTGACGGACAGATGATCCAGGACTTGCTCCGGAGAGCTCCCCCTGATCAACCAATCGTCCAGGTAGGGGTAGACGTGAATCCCCCCCCTTGCCTGAGATGCGCTGCCACCACCACCATGAGCTAGGTGAAAACCCTCGGGGCGGAGGTCAATCCAAACGCCAGGACCCGAAACTGAAAGTGCGAGTCGCCAACCGCGAACCTCAGGTACTTCTTGTGCTTGGGATGGATCGGCACATGGAAGTAAGCATCCTTGAGGTCGAGTGACACCAACCAGTCCTGAAGCTGAAGAGCCTGGATGACTTTAGAGAGAGTAACCATCTTGAACCTGTCCTTCCTGAGGAGTTTGTTCAAACCGCGCAAGTCCATGATGGGTCTCAATCCCCCATCTTTCTTCGAAATCAAAAAATAAGGGAAATACCATCACTTGTTCCTCTCCGCTACAGGCACCAGTTCTATGGCGCCCTTCTCCAGCAGGGCTTGAATTTCCTGCGCAAGGAGCGGGTCCGGACTCTTCAAAGAGAGGTTCCCTGGTGGATTGTCGTGAGGCCTCTGCCGAAAGGGAAGACAGTAGCCGTGGGTTATGATCTTCAGAACCCACACATCTGAAGTAATGGCATGTGTAAAGAACTGGTAGGGGGTGGTCTGTACTTCTGCTCTCTATATGGTAGAGGGGAGGCACAGAGGACCCCAGCCTAGATTCTCTATTCGGTAGCTATGGTCGAGCAATCAAGGCGTAGCTTCTCAGGAGGTGATGCAGGCTGGTTCTTAAGTACAGTGTAGTGCCCAAGCCCCCACAAAGGAATGTCCACACACTGTATTGGTTAGAACACAGTCTTCATATAATCAATATTCAGGGTTATGTACACTTATCATAATAACTCACTTTGTACTTAGGAAAATCAACAATGACAAATATATACAATTCTAAAGTGGTACCACCCTTTGTATTAGATCTCATCAAAGTGCATCAACAATACTGTAACAAAGTCACACAGATCAATAGAGCAAAACCAGCAATAGAGAGAGGAGAGAAACTAAGATGGTTGAGCAATAGGCAGAATACTGGCCCCTACCACTAGACACAGTTCTGTGTGGAGATCCCCCCCACCTGGGCAACCTGTAAAATAAAGATATAGCACAAGCCCAGTCCATATATTGTTCTGCAAGTCTTATTCCCTCCTATAATGTTTTTACCCCCCCAATGTACCTGGTGGAGTCGAGTTCTTCGAAGAGGCGTCGACAGATCCTTCTAGAGCGACCCCCTTTCAAGCGGGAGTCACGGATCGTCGAGAGGCGTCGAGAAGCGTCAAGGAACTCGGCGTTCGGCGGCGGGGAATCGACGGCCCTTCTTGAATGCCTTCCCTTTCAAGCGGGAGACACGGGGCGTCGAACATCAGACAACAAACAGGGTAGAACGGCATCGATGAGGCGGCAGCTTCGATCCAAGCGGTGCTCGTCGACGACGGAGCGTTGGCGTCCTGCAAGGCAAAGGCGTGCGGGGCACCTCGATGACAATTGTTCTGGACCGCAAAGATTGTGAAGACGGGGGCCCAGCAAGGGTGTCGAGTCGTTCGAGTCTTTGTGGTCATCGGGTGGCGGGAAACCCACCAGCAGGTTTCTCCTCGGCGCGTTGGTCGTCCTCGACTTTCTCCGGCAGGATAAAGCGGTCGACGGTGCGGACGAGGGAGTCCTTCGATTCAAATGTTCTTAGGCAAGGAGCGGACGGCTCCGGTCGTCGGCGGCACAGCGTCAAGTGGTTTCCACGGCTGGGCAACACAACTTCGACGGGCCTCCAGCGGTGACACAGACCTGCGAACCCTGGTCGACGGCAATGGACTTCGACGGCGGCGATGTCTGGGTGCTTCACTTCGATCTCCTCGGCGGTCCCGTCTCGGGTCGGCAGCCTTTCGAGGGTCTGACTTCCAGGGCGCTTCGGCGAAGATGTAGCGGTGCTCGATGATCCCTCGGAGCACGGAAAGAGGGCGCCTTACCAGGTCCTCTCTCGGGTCAGTCCTCGACGAATTCGGCAGCTTTCAGATCGGTCGAAGCAAGTGCAACAGCAAGTCTTCTTCTTCCAGCTGGGCGTCGAGGATCAGCAGTTCCAGTTACTCTTAGAGTGGAGACTCAGCTTCTGAACGCTTCTGAACAATTATTAGTGGCGAGAGGTCCCCAGATATACTATTCGGTCTTGCATCCACACTGCTGGCACACACTCAGCAACCAATCATACAGAAGGGCATTCATGCAGTCAGTCAGCCAATCAGGCACACAGTGCATTCAGGCCACACTCCTCCCTTTCAGACACTCACAACAAGGAATGTGGATTGGGACAAGTACCCAGCCATTCAACACTACACACTGCATTCAGGCCAGTTTCGGGCAGGGCTGTCTCAGTCTTTGTCTCTCATGCCAGAAACCAGACAACCACAACAAGGAGTGTATATTGGTCACACTGCATTCACCCAGGTCCCACCCACAGGAGGTACCCACAACATACAGTCACTGGGAAGGCTCCAGTCAGTCTAGCTCGGCCTTCACAACAACACCATATATGGAACTTCCACCCAACAGCCAGTCAGGGGGAAGGGACAGAGTCAGGGCTTCCCAGGACTTTGGGAAAACAAGGTAACAGGCAATCGAAAGCAAGAGGCCACAGGGGCCATCTTGTTTCCTACCAGGAATCAACTGATCCCAATGGCAGGGCCTGGGTATCCCAAAATGGAGGACACCCAGAGCACCTGTCAAATTCAGCATGGAGCTGCCACCAGCCCATACCCTGCTCTGTGGGCCACCCACAGGTGCCCAAAAACATACACTAGGGGCACAGGGTTGTACCCCTACCCATGCGTGCCATAAGGGTATCCCATGGGTCTGTTCACCAAACCAAAAGAGAGAGCTGCACTGCCAGGAGTCCCACATGGACTCCTGGGCAGGAAACACGACAGAACACACGATAAAAAGCAGTAAAGGACAAGGATTCAGAGGCCCTGTCCCTCTGATGCATTTCCAGCATCAAAGCATGCCACTCTACAAGATGCTGCGCCAGCCTTCCCCCAACCGGCAAATCATGGGACATGGCCTCATGACTGAGTGGTAGCGGCTGCGGCGTTACCTGAGGGCAAAGAGGCAACTGCCCGAGCGGCCTTGGCACCACAGGTACCCTGTCGTCCACCTCTGGTACCCCTGCGTTGGCCTCTTTGACTGCCAGCCCCTCTCGCTTTACTGAAGGATGAGTAATAGCGAAAGGAACCACCCCTCCATTGCTGTCCCCTAGGACGAAAAGGCAGAGGTTGGCGAACTGCAGCGCCCAACGACTTCGCTGCAGCTTTGGAGGTCTGCAACCTCTCAAGGCTCTCGTCAGCCTTGCTGCCAAAAAGGTGTTCACCGTCAAAGGGCATGTTGAGGAGCCGGGACTGCACATCAGGAGCAAACCCCGACTTCCGCAACCACGCAAACCTGCGTATCACGGTGCTCGCCGCCATGGACCTGCTGACACATTCAGCCATGTCCAAACCCGACTGAACGGACTCACACATGGCATCCTTACCATCCTGGACCATAGCAAGGAAACCATCCCGTTCGTCCCCTTCGGGAATATGTTCAGCCGCTAACGCAACACAGTTCCACAGAGTGTGTGTGAAACGAGACAAGGCACAAATGGAGTTGGCCGCCTGAAGCGCCATACCACCAGAAGAAAACACTTTCTTCGCCCAGCCATCAAAACGTTTGTCGTCCCTATCAGGAGGGATGGTAGGGTACGACGCCTGCTTTGCCGGGGCCGTGGCCACCTGCACCACCAAACTCTCCGGAGTGGGGTGCCTGGTCAACTAGCAGGGGTCGCTACTGGCTGGACGGTATTTTCGCGACAAGGACCTGCCTACCGCTGGGAGACTCTCCGGAGCCACCCTTCTCTGTAGAGCCATATGAAACGGCAGTACCGGGTCAGTTGGGGGACCAACATCAAGGATGTCCGCGAGATCATCCTGCACAAACTTCCCTGGGGGACCAGACCATCCCAAGTACTCGGAAACCCTAGCCATAAGGCGCCGGTACGAGGAATCGGCATGAGAGCCAGGCTCAGGCCTACAAAACTCTACCTCCGGAGAGGTGTCCAGTCCACTGGCATTATGCAGTGACTGCCTCAAATCGTCAAATTGGCTATGGCCCGAGACCATCTCATCTGGAACCTGACTAGGAACCAGGCCATCAGAATCCTCATCCACCTCCGAAATATATTCCAGGTGGTGAAAATAAGGCACCCGAGAGTACCTCCGACACCCCGGCCTCGAAAGGCGTCGAGGGCGTCGAGTGAATCGGTGCCAGCGCCGAGAGGATCGGCGTCGACGTTGAGTAAATCGGTGTCGACGTCAGATGCAGCGCCGCCAGCATCGACACACCCCTCGAAGTCGGAGCTCCGAGCGTGTCCTTCGACGACCTGAGCGTCGACGGCTTCAACGACTTCCTCGGAGCCGGAGCCTCGAGAAAGCCTGTCGATGTCTTCCTCGAAGACATCACAGGTGCACACGGTCTCGAACACGTCGAGGACCGGGACCTGGAATGGGTACGTCGAGAACGAGTCCCCTTGTCCGAACGGGACCTCTCCCGTGACTCGTGCCGACCACTCTTGCGACGGCCAACCCCACTCGGGGGCGCGGACGGTTTAGTACCCTACGACTCAAGAATCGCCAGCATTTTATTCCCGAAGGAAGCCCATTCCTCCGGCGTCGCACCTCTGGTGGGGTAAGCGACGTGCCGGGCAGAGTCCTGAGAAGAGGACCTGGAAGACTACCGCTGACGGCGCTTCCGAGAATGCCTCAAAGAGGCCGAGGAGTGGCGAGACCGACTCCTAGGAGACCCACGAGACTTCCGACGACGACGCGGAGAGTCACCTATCGAATCATCCGTCGAAAGCCCCGCAGACTTCGACTTCCTGGGCTTGGACACCCGACCTACCAACAACAACTTCTTACGTTCCCGTAAGGCTTTGGACGTGAGCGACTGGCAGTCGATACAGTCATCTGTGTCGTGGGCCTCCCCGAGGCACCAGAGGCAGGCGTCGTGCGAGTCCATCACCGACATCTTGGACCCACACTCCCCGCAGTTCTTGAAGCCCGGACGCGAGGTTGAAGACGAAGTAGAAGACATCTTCTTACGAAGGATTTTCTCACAAAAACGAACAGGTTCGAAGAATTGAGAAGAACAGAACTCCAAAGAGTCGAGGCGTAACCGAGATTCACGAAGCAACACGTTCGCGGAAAAAACGGAACTGAGGCTACGGCGTCGTGCGTCCTACTTATCACATCGGATGACGTCGGAGGAGGTCCTCGACGACGGCGCATCGATGTCATCGACGCAGGCAAAAAGTTTCTGAAGCAGCACAGCTGTGGTGATTACATGTCATAGATATGGAATACGTCGGAGGACCCAATCCCCTTGAAAGAGAGCACCATGGAATAGGAGGGGGGAGGTGGGGCACAGACGAGAGCAAGTGGACAAGATAGTGAGCGGCAAGCCAGTAGTGCAGTAGGACGGGCTCTCACGGTTAAAGGTCTCTCGGTGCTCAATATGGTAACCAGGGAGAGGCCATCTAAGTTTGAAAATCCTGAAAGGGGAGGAAAAAGCCCTAGTTTACCACATTGCAGAACACAGTAAGCACAGTAAATGCGTATTAGGTAACCAGTGGAGAGGCCACCTAGGTTTGAGAATCCTTAGCCGAGGGGGCTGCCGGGCAGGGGGGCTGCCCAGGGGGGTAAGATTTAAGGCAGGAGGAGGAGAGGGAGTTTGGGTGGGCAGGGAGGCGGGAAGGGAGAGGAGGACCAGGAAGTGGCTGCAGGGGGAGAGGGCAGGGGGCAGAACAACGTGCTCGGAGCGCGTGTAAACACTCCGTGTATATGCAGGGACTCATTTTCATTTAAGGCTTGGTCAATAAGAAAAGAACCAAATACTTTAGCCATACAATATAATCAAGCTTGGCTAAAAAGAACTGAAGAAAAGGTAGCCCTTTTTTGTTTGAATGAATTACACATTTTTAATCCTTCTTAGCCATTTACTTATGTTTCAAAACTCATGTATTTACTGTTATCTGAATCAATCTTATGTAAGCGCCCTTTAGCCAATTCCTCAAATCTACTGAATGTGTGTATTTATTCATTATTACGTTTGATGGCCCTAGCCGAATAAAGATATCGATTGAGATATGAAGTCTTATAATTGATTGTTTTTAGGAAACATAATGACAGTTCTCTGATAAACATGAACACAGTATTTTACAGTACCATCTTATAGCATTACCTGTGTTATTACTTTCCACATGGCCATTCATTTTTTTGTAGGCCAAAATCACAAGACAGATTTAACATGGCATGATCACTTTGTAAGGTGTTAATAACCGTAAGGTTATTCACCATATTATAAAGAGCAACTTCAACAAAAACCATCAATAGTGCTACTATTCTTTCCCATAGCCCAGGCCATTCTGCCTCAGATATTTCCTTTTGTGAGCACATTCAGCATTATCAAATCCATGTCCTTCTTGCAATTAAGCAATCTTTTACCCACATCATTCCTTCTTGGATGTTGAAAAGTAGCAGGGGTTAAAACCAGAGTTGACAAACACTGCATAGCCGTGACATCATCCTCCTACCTTCAGTAACTCCCCTCCAACTATTGTCAACGGAGATCTTATTTCATGATACCACTTACTCACAGTATCTATACAAATTTGCATTATCCTTTTTGGTTGAACACCCCCAGGTATCATGTATATTTATAAACTAAATACATAGTCAATGCTTAATTGTTTGTATCTTAATTACCCCTGCTAAAAGGTTTGGACAGTGTGAGAAACCAGAGGGTATCTCACCTGCTAGTCAGGGCACGTCCATCACCTTTGGATCCAGACCCTTGGGGTGGACAGGTGCGGGAGGCTCACCTGGGTGAGGGGTCTTTGGGGAGTGGGGTTGAGGTACGCGATGGTGGGACACAGTATTCCCCCCTTTTCTGTTCATCTACCCCATCCTATTTTTTAGGATTTTCCGAAGTCCCAATCCCCCCCTCCCCCTTTTTACAGAAACACTGGGCCGAGAAAGAAGTGACAGAGTAACCAGACTAACTCTCCCATATCGTACAGGACATGTCCGGTTAAATCGGGTCAGGCAAAGTTAAGCACTTCACCCTAAGTGCATACACCCGATACCTATTAGCTCTCCTCAAACGAATAAAAGGCAACACCTAAAGAACACGCTGAGCAAGGTGGAACACAAGAACGAGCAGAACTTCCGGGACAAAGGCACACCTACTGGAGCAGAGCAACAGACAAAGGGACCAGAATAGTGGGCTGAAAACCCCGTGGCTTCTCGATTGTGGGTCGTTGCATCAGACAGGCCTCGAAAGATGCGTGGAGAAGGCCATATCACACAATTGAAGATTGCATTGTGTTTCAAGGATACCAGCGACCCTCCCAGGTGAACGGCAGAGTTGGGGGGGTTGGTGTGGGCGGGGTCAAGCCTGTGGTACTGACTTCAAAATCAGAAAGCGCCAAACAAGAAAGAAGCACACACAGCCGGTGAGATGGCAAGCAACCTGAGATACCGGTGTGTGTTAAAGAGAATGAAGAAGCAACATCATATCACAAGTGAAGGCAGCACGCTTGTGGATGAAACACAAAGTAAGGCAGACCCATGAATGAACTTTAAAGTGAAATACAGCTGCAAGTTAAGTGATACTAAGTAACAGAGTAGTCCGGTGAAGGAAGTAGCACATTTGAAAGTCTCAGTGAAAGGTGCATTGTTTAAAGCGAAAGAGCGAACAAACAGCAAGAGTGAAAGTAAATACTGAAAGTGCAGTCGGAGCGGTCCTGCGGTGTTCAGTAAGCAAAACCCACGCACATTCGAAAGACTGACAGCCGAAAGTGGTCTGAGCCCGATTGAGGGAGACCTGCACTGCATTAAGCTTGGGGAAGTGCACGCCCTTGCGACTTTGTGTGAATTTTATCTTAAGAGGTCCGAGCCCAGTACAGGGATACCTACAAGAACTGTATGGTGAAAGGTCTAAGCACGCCAGAGGGGGTCTTCATAACGTTTTGGTTAAAACATTATTTTGGAAATTAGAGAAAAGGAACTTTGAGCGTTGAAAGCCAGGCGGGCCCCGATCCACAGTTGTGTACTGTGTTGGAAGCCGAGCCAGAGTGCGTCATCCTGCCTACAAGGATCGCCTTACCTCGGGAGGCGTAATGTGGGGAGGAGAGCTGGTGTAGCCACATCATCATCATTTGAACACCGACTTTTCCTTTTGCATACATTTTCTCCTTTTTTCACTTTTTGTACAAGAGATGGGGCAGGCATTATGTTTTTGTTAGTATATGCCATTTTGGTTATAGGTCAAAGTTTTGACTCAAAAGGGTCGAATGACAAAAGGGTCGAGTCAATTCGACTGAAAAAAAGGGTCGACTTTTTTTTTTTAGGAGGGGTTCCCCCGACCAAAGCCTCATTTTTGGTGTAAAAACACCTTTTTTTACCTATACTAGAGCAACAAAAAGAAATATACATTTTTCCCAAAAAAAATCGATCCTTTTGTTTTCGGTTGAATTGACTCGACCCTTTTGTCATTTGACCCTTTTGAGTCAAAACTTTGACCGGACACAGGCCATTTTGATTTGACAGACTCCACTAGGACTGTTTTGTTTATCGTTTGATGGTCGAGCATACTCCCCTCTTAGTCATAGGGCAGAATAGGAGTTTCTCCAACCCCAGCATTATCAATAAAGGTTTTGCAAATTGTATCCATTCTGTCAGTGTCAATACTTGTGATACTATGCCTTCCCTACAACTGTCTGTATCGACTTCCACACATAGATAGCTAAATTATCAGCGCCGATTATGAATCCTCTCATGCATCAGCCGTGTTTGCTATTGAATACCTTCTTGTAGAACAGTGTATATCCATCAATAACAATTGTATCGCTCACCAAAAAAAAAAAAAACACAAAATATCAGGAACGCCCCACTAATCATCAACCAGGAAATGCTTGTTGTCACATATGTTCCAACTCAACACCTTAAAATAATCAGACCGGATGTTAAGGTCTCTGTAGAGTAGCCTGCTATAAAGTACCTGGAAGCCAATCCCATTGACCACTTTCCATTGTACCCCTTACATCCTTATCTAATTCTGTGAACACCTGTATTATCTTTATTTTATATATGTCCTTAACATTTTTTAATTCAGCACATCAACTTCACTCTTTTGGCTTGCACTCATTGTAAAACCTGTGTATATCAAACCCAATCTTAAGTAAAAGGTGCAGATGTTCCATAACTAAAGAGACCACATGACAGGAAGTACAACGTACACACACGTCACATTTCCCTCTACCAACTCTAGCATCTCTATATAATCAATGTCCCGAGAAGAGATGCCAAGTAGCACCAGGGTTGTATATAGAAAGGAAAGAACCAGTATTCAACGAATTGGTGGACTGTATAACATACGGAACATTTATTTAATAATGAAGGGCATACATGTGGTTACCAGTCAATTGGTCGAAAACATTTGGTCGACAGGACAATTGGTCGACACCATTTGGTCGAATGCCAAATGGTCGAAATTTTTTTTTTCTTTTTTTTTACCCCTTTTTTGGTTTTTTTGGGGGGGTCCCCCCCCAACCCCCTTTTTTTTCTTTTTTTTTCTTTCCCCACACGAAAACCCACAAAAAAAATATATAAATAAAAAAAAAAAAATTCGACCATTTGGCATTCGACCAAATGGTGTCGACCAAATTGCAGTCGACCAAATTGCAGTCGACCAATTGACAGGACACCCATACATGTATTATCAGAAACATCACAAGGTTTCGCAAAATCTGGAAATTCAAAATTAGAGTTACCCAATGCTTTCTCAGAATGTTCTATCAATAGGCCTGGAGTAGTCTCAGTAATTTCTGCCACTTCCAAATCATCTGTTTCGTATACCTCATCCCTCTTGAGTGACAGGGGAGTCATCATCGAATTATCTTGATCACCATATTATGTTTGTATTTAGATAACCAATTGACAATGACAAACATTCTTTAATGGTATGCATTCTTGTTTCAAGTTTCCTTTTTTCAGTTTATTTGGAGTCATCAGGCTTGAGGAATAGGCGTCCCAAGCTTCCTTCAAAATGTATTTTCCTGATTTTGTATTTTTGTTGAGTTTGCATTTTTTTTTTATTTACCCTTTTCCCTTGGTTTCATAAGGGTCAGAATGCTTGTTAACTTTTATCTGCATCAATAAAAATGCGTGAATGCTCATCTTTTTCTCCATGTATTTTCAACCTTGATGCCTCTTTGGGCTCACCCTCCGCTAAGATCTCTAAAGAGGGACAGAGACGAGTTGTAGCACTTATACTGTTGACTGGATCATTTCCCACCTTTAATTCCGTGATAATAAAGGAACAAGTTACTTACCTGTAACTAATGTTCTCCAGCATGGGTCTGGCATGGATCCACATGCTCATGAATACTGCCCCCAGCCAATGACTGCCCTCTGCCTAAGCCCCTCCTCTGGCAGCCATCTTCAGATTTGGTAGCACGTTAAGTGGCAGTATGACCAAGAAGAGACACAGAGGGGCAGGCGGGAGGGTTCACATGTGGATACATGCCAGACCCATGCTGGAGAACAATTATTACAGGTAAGTAACTTGTTCCTTCTCCAGCATGGGGTCTGGCATGGATTCACATGCTCATGAATAAAGAATACGTAGCAGTACAACATTACACAACCACGGGAGGTGTCAAGGCTCAACAGAAGCAATTGTCCCTTACCTCCGGAACAGGCTCACCTTCAAGCGGACAGGTTGCGTAGCAGTGCTTGGCTGACCCTGGACTCCTCTCTGGAATCCCTGTTGACGCAGTAGAATCTTGTGAAGGTGTGCGTGGACCTCCAGGTAGCAGCCCTGCAGATGTCCAGCAGGGGCACACCAGACAGGAACACTGTCGTCGCAGCGATCGCTCTGGTGGAATGGGCTCCCACTGACAGTGTGTGATGCTGCCCGAGAGCCACCTGCAGATGGACGCCATGGACAAGGCCTTCCCATGGTTCACAGAACCAAATTTCACAAATGGTTGAGATGTCTTCCGGAAACTTTGTGCGTGCCACATAGAACTTCAGTGCACAAGCCACATCTAGCGAGTGCAAAGTGCTTTCTGCCGGCGACAAAGGTTTTGGAAAAAACACAGGCAACACCAAAGGGTTGTTGAGGTGGAATTCCGACTGAACCTTTGGCATGAAGGATGGGTGCGTCCAAAGAGACGACCGTCCTGGAGACTTGGTGTAGCAGGAGATAACCGCAAGATTCACCTTGATAGAGGCGTGAGCCAGTCCCGCCTTGGCCAAGGACAACAAGTACGGAAGAATCTGCAGAGCCAAGACCCTCAATAGGGTTGATCTTCTGCATCCAGCACCACGCTGCAAAATGTTTCCACTTGTGCAGTCTGCCGGTAGCTTTTACCCTCCGAACTCTAAGGCTGCAGGAGCCAAGCCTTCAGGTTCAGCGATCCTGGGTCGTTATGTAGGATTGCACCCCATTTCTCTGGCGAGCAGATCAGCGACCACCGGCAGCTTGACCGGGGACGACGTTGACAGGCTGAGAAGATCCGAGTACCAAATCCGGCTGGTGGAACCTGCTGGCGAATCTCTGGCATTTGGAATTTGTCGCTGTCGCAAACAGATTGATCTGTGCTCTGCCCCATCCGAGGAAGAGGCTGTCCACTTGATCCTGTCGAAATTCCCACTCGTGCCAAGAGCCCAGCTCCCTGCTGAGGGAGCCAGCAATGGGGTTCTTGACTCCTGCCAGGTGAAAAGGAATGAGTAACATCTCTTGGGCGACAGCCCAGTGCCACAAGTCCTG
The DNA here is from genome assembly GCF_040938575.1 of Ambystoma mexicanum. Taxonomy (NCBI): domain Eukaryota; kingdom Metazoa; phylum Chordata; class Amphibia; order Caudata; family Ambystomatidae; genus Ambystoma; species Ambystoma mexicanum. Next base: position 1,492,426,020 of record NC_090929.1, on the reverse strand, counting down.
TTCATCTCTGGAGAGCGCCAGGGATCTGGTACCCCCTTGCTTCCTGTAGAACATTGTGGTGGTATTGTCTGTGAAGACCCTCACCACCTTGTCCTTGAGGGATCATAGGAACGACTTGAGGGCTTAGAACATTGCCTGCAGCTCCAGGACATTGATGTGGAGATCCCTCTTCTCCGGTAGCCACAGGCATCTGGCATGTAGACGTCCGGTGTGGGCTCCTCAGCCCTTCAGGGAAGCATCCGTGGTGACCGTCTCCTGGTATGAGGGGGCCCTCTGGAAATCTGCTCCCCTGACGATGTTGAAGCGCACACCCCACCACCTTATTGTTCAACGGATCTCCTCGTCGAAAACAATCTTATCTGCAAAGCTTCTGGACACCTGGATCTATCGAGCGTCCAAGAATTCCTGAAGGGGTTGCAGGTAAATGCATGACGACATCATGCCGAGCAGCGACTTGATGGTCCGCACCGTCGTGGTCTTCAGTGCCAACAGCCGTTGCACCATGCCAAGCATGGCCGCTATCCTCCTTCAGATGGGGCCACCAGGCAGGAGACCGTGTTGAGCCTGTCCGCCAGGAATAGCGCGTTTTGGATAGTTGGAGAACCCCAGATCCATCAGCAGCCAGGAGAGGTCCATCCCAACACGTCAGGAGAGATCCAAACCAACACAACTATCAGGCCAGCCTGGTTTTTTGTATGGTGAAAATCCTGGAGTAGAAGCCCAAGCCTTGCTGGGAGGCAGGGATTTATTCCACTGCCTGGCTCTTGACGAGCTATCGAATTTCCGCCAGCAGAGTTGCTGTCCCAATCTGTGGGAGTGGAGGGAAGGAGGGAGGAATCAGTAGAATGTACCCCAAGGACCCTACGAATAGGATGAAGGGGTCCGCAAACCTCGGACGCATAACTGTGCATGAAGGGCAAGCCTGCCCTCCATTGGAGAGACGTGGACCCGAAGGGGCGCGTCATGCCTTCTTTCCCTCTGAGGCTGTTGCGGAGGAGGGGGGACTGAAAGAAGACCTCCCCCCCCTTTTGTTGTTTGCACTGATGCAGACTCAGAGAATGGTCAGGCTGCCTAAAACTCTGTTCTTGGGAGCTCACGAACCCGCCGAAGGCCCGGCCCTTATCCAAGCGTTGATGCGACTGGGTGTACGCCTTGGCCGTGGCCTTCATATGGATAAAGACTTTGCAGTTTGGGACTGTTTTTCTTTGATCTAGTTCCTCATCGGTGGTGGAGTGAAAGAGGTCACCACCCTCGAATGGAAGGTCCAATATGCGTTCCTGGACGTCTGGGTTGAATTTAGTAGCCCGAAGCCAGGCAGTCCTTCTCATGTCCGTGGCAATGTATATGGCCCAGCCAGAGGTGTCGATGTGGGCCACGGTGGACTCCATGTTGTCTTGTGCCACCAATTTAGCCTCCGCCAGTCCAGCCTTGAAACGTGCCTGGCTCTGCACTGGATGTTCTGGAAGGAAGTCGGCTATTTCCCGCTAAAGCCTCTGGTTAACGGCTACCAGTATGGAATCTGCATTGGATTGACAAAGGTGCATTGAGGTGTTGGAATAAAGCTTCTTGCTGTAAGCCTCCTAGATATTCTCCTCCTTGCCTAACAGCACCAAGGACGAGGTGGCAGAGGATGACTGAGGCTTTCAGTAGAGTGACGCCGCAGCGATCACTGAAGAGTGCAGTTGAGGGTGTGCCGACAGCAAGAGTGGATCCCCCTCCATTTGCCTATACTTGCCATTGAGGCGCCGATAGACAGGCTGGGCCAAGTGGGGCTTAAACCACCCCTTTTTGGCCAAGACGACAACGTCCTTCTGCATCAGGATCCCCGTTCTATCCACAGGGCATAGAGTGAGGACCTCAGCCAGGACCCCCGCCTCCAGTTGTTTGACCTCAGGTTGAGGAAGTCCCAAGTACTCTGCCAAACCTGCGTGCTGTTCGTGGACGGCCTTGACTGACAGCGACGCATCGGGTCCTCTTCCTCGTCAGTGTACACCAGGGTGTCCAGAGTTGGTGGAGGAGTGCTGGGCGCCGAGGGCTGCGGTGTGGGAGCCGGAGGCTGGTGTGGAACCACCCGACTATGGGGTGGGGGAGCCATAATCGAAGGAGCCAGAGAGGGCAGCAGGGGCTGCACCCGGGCCTGTGGTGCTGGAGCCATAGGAGGAATGACTATAGGCGCAGGCGGAGGGAGCATGTCCCTGATCACATCCAGAAGGATGGCCCCCATCTGAGGAGATCTCATGAGAGAGGAACTTTTTAAAGAACCTGTCCTCACAGGCCGGTGGGGTGGCAGGTGATGTTAACAAGGTAGTGGGCGGCAGCTGGGGCTGGTGCATACTCTTGTCTAGCCGGTTGCGGAGTAAGCCTGCCCTGCGATGCTGATGGATAAGCTGTAGGCCGCCTACATGGTTGACACCAGTCCCACCTTGTAACTCGTTCTCCCGACTGCTCCGTTCCAAGGGGTGGTATCGGACGAGCAGCCATTTTGTCTGGCGCGGCGGCCATCTTGTTGAGCTGCGTGCCAAAGTCCTGGTGCTTGGCTCACTGGGCCTGGCTTCCACCAGGACTCTTGGCGGTGGAGCACAAGACCTACTCTGCACCTCAGGATGGGGCCTGGTAGGCGTGTTGCCCTCAGCAGTATCGCTGGTAGTGCTGCGTGCAGGCACTCTTTCAGACATCTGGCCGGTCCTAGGACATAGCCCCTCGTTGTACACCCAGTAAAAGAACCTTGCGGTCCCTCAGCACTGTCTCTGGAAGGATCTAATGACCCCCTCGGCCTGGCGGCCAGTAGCTGAAATAGCCTTGGTACCAGTGCTGGTGCGAGAACCTGAAAGGTTCCTTCCACTCAGGCGTTTCTTTGTGAAGGAGTCGCCCTTGCGGAGTGCGATGGAAAAAAGCGGCCCTACTTTTAGCCTTGACTTATGTCTGACTAAGACCTTCAGGTCCTCTGGAGGCGACTTCTCGAATATCTCCTTCCACGAAGCTAGTCTGTTCTTCAGAGCACGCGGTGTAAGCACGTTGCACGCGATACAACCCTCCCAGCCATGGTCAGCGCCAAGGCAGCGGAGACCTAGAGCGTGGGGATCGGACGTAGCGAAGAGCCTTTCACAGGCTGGACACCTGCTGAAGCCCACTGACATCGACATGCGCGGAGGAGGAGCGTGGCACCAGAGGACAGAGTACCTGATTGATAAAAAGAAGACAAAAAGACAGAAGAAAGTATCCGGGGAAGCGCGTGGTATTACAAGGCTGAAGCCAAACCCAGGAGCGCTGGTGAAATCGGCCCATTACAGTAGATGCAGAAAAGGGGACTGGGCAGTGGCACCAGTGGGCGGAGTCAGGGGAGCGCATGCTCCCAGGGCCGTGCCTCTAAACTTAAAGGGAAGGTTTTTTCTGGTGAAAAAGGTTCCGTCTTCCGTCCCTAGCAAGAGAAGCCCATGCAGTATGGAGGAAAGGGAACGGGACGTAGGAGTACTAGGACTACAAATAAGTAACTGACTTAATCAGCACTTCATTGGTATTCATAAACCAATAATAGAATAGCAAGTTTGTCCTGTATAAAGGGACTGACGGAAATCTGAGAAAGGCAAAAAAGTTAAGAGTAAAAAGGAGGGGGGCAGTAATTAATTATCCCAACTCTTAGTAGCCAAAAAAGTATAAGGACGCTTGTCAAGTTTGAATCTCTGCCACAAAATTCAAGCAGTGATGCTGTGCGATAGTGCCCACAATCGGGGTGGGTCTTCCTGAAACATTTTTGTTAGCACTCTGGTAGCAACTGAATGCAATACTATTTGTTATAGCAGCTGGGACACAGGTGTGAATGGCATAGTTCACAAATTGCTGTTTGTATTTTATTATGTCCTTAGTTTTGTCCCAATAAGCGGGCAGCTGTTTTGACATCGTAATAGCATACCTGCTTGATGTGAAAATCAAACAATGGGACAAAACCAGGGAATGTGTCCCTTCGGGACTAGGGAGGTGACCTTGTTACGGCCAACACACACTAGGGGACAGGGCAAGCAGGATTCCCTTTGGGGGTGACCCCCACTTAGGGGACAAGAAATCCTCAAATCAAATTAGTACTCCACCTACCTCACACAGAATCCCCACTATTTGTTGTTTATATGGGAATTCAATAGGGTTTAAAATGGTGGTGTGGTTTCCGACCGGGTGGTGTTTTCCACCTTCTCTGAATGGGTGGAACTAATGGACTACTACCTCTCAAATTAAGGGAGGAAGTTAAAGGTCCAGGGAGGAAGATAAAGGTCCAGGGAGGAAGATAAAGGTCCAGGAGGACCCTCCAAAATGGGGAAGAACCAGCCAGAAGAGAGGCTAACCTGCATTCTAGAGCAGAGGAGGGATTGTAGTCGTCAGAGGCGGAGTCCAGGAGCAGTGCCATGCAATCAGCGTAGAGGGTGGAGAAGAAAGGAAACCCACGGAACGCTCCGGCAGTGAGAAACAGTCAGAGCCAGAAAAGGTGTCCCTTGCCATAGAAGGAAGAGACGTGACTGTCAGACGTGATCGACCAGTGTCTTGCATAACGGACGCCGATGTCCAGTCGGACACCGATGGAAGGAAGCGTAGCACAGGATGTGACAAAGAACTGGACAGCAGTTCAACGCCCGCCAGAGAAGTCACGTCCCCAGACAAGCTACGCTGTTGAGATCAAGGTAAGTAGCAGGAGTCAGGAACCGGGAGGATGGTGGCCAGGCCAGGTGATAACCGAAGCATGGTTGGGAAAGTCAAAAGGTCCACAACAGGCAGTCAAGCCACACAGCCCAAGCCGGGCTGAGATTGAAGATCTCTGAAGCAGGGGTGCGAAATCCAAGGGTCCTGGAAGGGCTGCAAAGCCAAAGTAGCACAAGCTGGGCTGAAAGACAAAACTATACACAAGGCTAACAACAATCACTAGCAGATAGAGCCAGTTCTGCTTAACTAGGAAAACAAATACCGGGACATTGGGCTAAACTGAAGGGTGAACTGCATATGCATGCCGTGGGCCTAATGAGAGATGGTATGGTATGGTTCAATACTTATTAAGCACAAAACATATCACCTCAGCAAGGAGTCATTAAGGTGATAAAAAATAAGTGGCCCAATAGACCAGGACATCAAAGTCAAGAACAGACAAGACCCACCCTCCTTAACCCACCGATTTATATCACAGAGGGAATAAAAAGGTTAATTCATGATTAATAAATAGATACACACATATAGGTGAGGGACAGTATTCAGCACCACTACGAAAAGAGGAAGACTGAAGAGGGACTGGGTACTATACAATCAGGCACGTGACTAGAGAGAAGCACAAGGAACAATTGGGTGGGGGTGAGGAACCAGCCACCATTACCAAACGTATAGGGGGATCCCTTTCAGACCTTGCTGGCCATCTTTTTGTTAGGTTTTCAGTATTATAGGTAGGAGCAGAATATATTATTAATAATAATAATAATAATAATAATAATAATAATAATATAGGTTAGAGTAGGTTTGGACAGAGGATGGTTTTGTATTGTAAAGACATCCTGACAAGCAATGTGTAATATTTTGTAGAATATGGAATTTCATTTAATTTATTTGTGCTTCTATAGGCTTTTTTTCGTCAAAGCACTGAACAAAGATTTGAGGAGCAGGTAATCAATCAATGGTACAAATCATGGGCAAAAGGACTGACATTTTTAGAAAGAGGAAAGAAAGTGAGATTTCAGCTGAGTGCGAAATGAGGGCTATGTGTAAGAGCGAATGAATAGAGGAAGAGTTCCAGAGTTTGGGAGCTGTGAGAAACCCAACAGTCCTCTCCCACCCACTCCCTTGGGATCTTCCATTCAAGTGGCCAGAGAAGGGCCATCGCTTTTGGATTCCCCCGACCCTGGGGGTGGACAAGCAAGGGAGGATCACCTGAGTGGAAGGTAATGAGGGATTGGGGGGAGGATACCCAAGGGCGAGGCATGGTATTCCCCTAGTCCCAAAAATACCCCAAACTACTCTATCTCAGACTTCATGGGGTATCTCCAATCTCACCCCATCTCCCCCTCCCAACAAATACTGAAACGTGGAAAAGGCAACTAAGATCAGTAAAGATAACCCTTAGAAATAACATGGGAATGTAAGGACAACCTACCCTAGAAATAATTTGAGTTGTGCCACTAAGAGTCAGGCAGAGTCAAGCATTTAATAGTGACCATTTAGCCCCGACTCACCTTGCCTGTTTTTTTCCACTATAAAAAGGTGTGGTTTGACACAAGCTGGAGAGGCATTTTGGACCGGAGAAGCCACAAAGCTGCAGTTAGGAAGATCTGGAGGAGAGCGGCGTGTTGCAACGCTGGCCTGGTGTGTTAGGAGGGATGCAGCGTGGCTGGGGAGCCGTGCCTCCAGAGAGCCAGAGCAAGGCAGCTGGGGGCCTGCTGGCAGAGTCTGTGCAATTGCTCATTCGTTTGGGTCGTGTGCCGGGCCCAAGGGCCTCTGAGGGGCAGGTGGTGAGACCCTGACCTCAACCCAAAGTATCCCAGAGGAACCCTTTGCCAAATCTACGCTACCTGGCACGTTTCTCATGACAGAGAGAGAAACTCAGGAGCATGCGGGTGACTAGAGCCGGAAAGGGATAAAAAGCAAGATTGATATAACAGCACGAAGCAGAAAGTAGAACGATAGAAAGCAAGTGAAAGGAAGTAACAGAAATGAAACGGGGCGCATGGTGCAGAAATAAGAGGACAGAAAGTAAAGTGATTTGAAAGTAAGAGCAAGCTACCGGGATGTAAAGTTGAAACCGAACAGAAGCAAAGTAAGAGGAAAGTGCAAGAGCACAAGAAAGTCAAGAGAGGGCATGTGGCCCACAAGGAAAAGGAGAAGGAAAGTGACAGTTAAAAGGTGCAAGGACGTACAGCAAGGGAAAAGAAGTGCAAGTGTGCACGATCCAAGACAGAAGTGAGTGAAGCAGAAGGGTGCAAGAAGCACAAAGCAGGACAGTGCAAGAGGCACAGAAGTAGTATAGAGTGCAAAAGAACAGTGCAAGTGTGCCCAACAAAGTGAAAAGGAATAAAAGACACTGCAAGTGTGCACAGGAAACACCTGCAGTACCAAGGAAAAGTGCAAGTCATAAACAAAGAGGGGCAAAGTGTCCGAGTGGTCAGGCAAAGGAAAAACAAAGCCTGGCGTTTTCCAAAAGCCTCTGATTCTATCCTACGAGAAGATTGTATGCAACAAAAGCTGTAAATAAGAAAAAGGAATATCCTGACCAGCTGAATTTGTGTTTGAAAATAGAGGGGCCTAAGCTTGAAAAAGGGTGCCCTGAGAAACCTGAAAGGAACTGTGATATATTTTGTTTTGTGTTTAAAAGTTGGAAGAGGCTTGAGCTTAGGGAAGGGAACCCTGAGAGGTCTCCCTCTGAAATAAAAGTACATCCTGATAAAACTGACTGTTTGTGAAAGCTGGAAGGGGCCTGAGCTTGGGGAAGGGGACCCTAAGAGGCCAGGCCAAGTTGGAGACTTATTGGTTTGCTTTACAGTGTTGAAAGGACTGAAGCTTGGGGAAGGGAACCCCAAGGAACTTCCTGTATAAACGCCTAACAAGCGAACAATAAATAAATATTTGAATTCACTGCAAGGACCCTGTGGCGAAGGTCTTGCACGCAGCCCTATTTCATTGAACTCATTTTTGGAAAGCCTAAAATCACGCCGGGCAAGAAAGCCTGGGTTTCCTATTTTTCTGTTGAACCACTACTTTTCATTTTTAACAAGAGACCCTCTAACACATTTTTGGATGGAGTGAGGGTAAGCATAGGTTTAGAGACAGACGGACTTATTTGAACTTTCAGACATCGACAGCACTTAGACGCATCATTTCAGGGAAACATCCCTTTAGAGTTAGGATTAGTTGGATATTACACCAACCCTAAAACCTTTAAGGTTTTGAAATCTTACATTCTGAGTCTGTGTCTCTCTTGTCACCAAGTCTGTCTCACAGATTGAAGAGAGCAAAGGAGCAAAGGAGCAAAAGAGTTATTCGTAAAAGGGAGGACGTGAGACTGAAAGAAAAAGAGATTGAGACCAAAGAGTATACAAGATGTAAAGACAAGTGATAAACTGAAGTGGGGCAAGATGAGAAACGGGAAGAACAAGAAAATGGAAAGAGGTGTAATCGAGACTAGCAAGGATAATACTAGAAATTAAGAGCTTGGTTGCCCTGAAAGTTAGAAAGGGGCTTTGTGTATATTAAGAAGGTGAAAGCAGCAAGCATGAGCAGTAGCAAGCATGTGGAAGGAGAAAGACCGGGATGAATCTAAAGTAATACAAATATTACGAGCAGAAGTGAAAAAAATTAGCTTGGTTGTAGTGATAAGAACTGAAGGAGGAGGAATGGGAGGAACAGAATTTCCATCTTAGAACTATGGAGAAAACATGAAGACATCCAGGACTGGATGGGGGAGAGAAAGGTAGAGAGTTTTGCATGCAGAGGCTCTGAAATGTATGAAAAGGAAAGAACATGTGGGTGTCATCTGCATATAAAAAAGAGAAATTGTAGAAAGAAATAATAGCAGTGAGAGGGATAATGTAAAGAGAAGAGCAAAGGTCCAAGAACCGACCCATTGGGAACCTCATAAAGGGTTGTTTTGCAAACACACTGCCCACACAAACGATGTAAGCATCAATTGATTTGTAATTTAATCAGAAGGTGATTAAGCCTGACACGTGTTTCGAGCAATTAGCTCTTCTACTGAGGCTGCATGTTAAATGTACAATTGAGTAAAAAAAAGTACAAAATGATATATACATAGTCGGTATAACAGACCCAAGCACAAAAAGCAGTTAAGTGGTCAAAACCCGACCGTAACAAATAATAATTCAATTCATGGGTTGTCAACAGAATAATGCAATTCAATACTTATTGACAAATAAATCAAGTTTTAGGAATAAAAGTTATACGACCATATGGTGTAAGTTTATCCAATTTGGAGGATGAAAGAAAAAATAATAAAAGAAACAAAGATAAAAAGCTTCATTAGCATTATTGGGGCAATGTTGGCCATGCAGTTAGTAAAAGTGAATGGAGCGTCATTGAAAAGTACCTGGAAACTGGAATTTCCAATTGTCCGTGCCAGACACAATTGCTCATTAAATGAGGATTTCACTATGGAATGCGCCCTAATCCGACAGATTCCTGGCAAGCGGGTATGATAAAAGCTTCCTTGATTAAGCAGAACGGGAGGTTAAATCCATGATGAGAGAGGATCTGCTTACTCCTAAAGTACGCCCTCCAAGTACACATTGCAACAAACTAAAATGTATCACTAGATATAATGCAGATAGTTCCGGTCTGTACAACACAGTCAAAAGACACTGGCATATTCTTCAGCTCGACAGAGATATTAGTCCATGGTTGATGTTTCACCTAACTTTATTTACACCAAAGCTAACAACCTCAAGAACCTCCTTTCACCTTCCTTCATGTCCAGCCAAAACCACAAACATACCTGGCTACACCAACAACTTAATAAAGGTTTCATAAACGTGGGGGATGTTCGATGTGTATTTTTGCATATGAAACTTCTAAAATTGAATTTGGCCACACACAAAATCAATGCTTTCATTAATTGTAGCTTATGTATATGTGGACAACGCTATATTGAGAGTACTATCCGACCTTTGAAAATCAAGAAAAGGGAGCACTTGTAATTCATTTCCCAAGTTGATTCTAAATATCCCTTGCCTGTACATTGGCAACAAGTCCACCATATGGACGATAAAGCACTGATCAAATTTGCAGGGATGGCTAAAGTCACCTTACCCCAACGAGGGTGAAACCTTGTCCTCAAACTGAGGCAATTGGAAGCCCGCCTCATCTGCCAATATCGAACTGTCGCACATGGCCTCAATACGGACCATGAATTAATTATCTGTATTCTTGTGATCAAGCATATCATGTTCTTCTCAAAACAGGTTCCCTATACTTTTTTGCAATACACGGTCTGTATTTTTACCCAATGTTGGCAATCCACTTAGCTCAACTTGACTACATTTTCATCTATTCACCTGGCCGATAGGTATTGATCAGCACACACAATTGGCATCCAGTAGTATATATCACGACCCTAGCACAAGGTACTGCTCTCCCCCTGAGTCGAACTTAATATTTTGGCTATCTGGTATATATTGGCCATCTAGAGCTTGGATATTTGTTTCATTTCCATGATGATACCTCACCATTTCCATGCCAGTACTTTTCGGCATCTTCTTCCCCACACGAGGTGATGTCCGGTTGCAAGCAACCCCTCGTACATCCACATCAATACTAATATATAAATATCAATAACACCAATTTAAATCACAAATTGGTCTTTTGAGCCAAAATTCTCAGCCCCCTTCTTCCACCATTCTTTTAACTAGTACTCCCTTGGTCTCGAGTAATCCCTAAGCGGGCACTGTTGCTACCTCAACTCCGTGGCCCTTTTCACTCCAATTGTATACAAACACACACAAGATGGCGGCCATGCGTCAACGCTGTCGCGTTGTAATATTGTTCAACAGGAGCCGCGTACGGCCGGCTCCTGTTCTACCTACACTGCGGAGACACTGGTAAGACCAATACTTTCGCGTAGACCCCTAGAGTGGTCCGAGGGTCCACGTGCATCCACTTGACCGTCTAGACGGCCTTTAATTTTGCTAATTGGAGTGCCTGTGTGTCTTTCCCTTTCTGCCTGGTCCGGCTGACCACCGACCGCCACTTGCAATCAACTTCTAATCCCAGCGGGCTCGTATACACGATTAATCTAATGCCTACCTTGCAACTGCATATCAAAGGTATGTTGCTCATGAACTTACTTAACTCATAATTAAATTACAGTACCAATTGATTTCACTGATCTGTCCCACATATTTGGTTAAATCGCTAATGCACCCGATTCTTTTGCAGTGCAGCCCACGTTATAATGATTTCAATTTCATACCAATTTTTGGGTAAGTGTGATCATATCACTTGCTGTTTATACTTCACCTATATGCAACGCGTTCTTGCCCAATTGGTGTGTTTCAACCATCATGCCTACCCTTCGCACTTAACCCAAACTTTAGCGTTCCTTGCCTAATTGTTGTTTTTCAATTATAATGTATTACAGTTTCTAGGTACTTTTCAATGACGCTCCATTCATTTTGACTAACTGCATGGCCAACATTGCCCCAATAATGCTAATGAAGCTTTTTATCTTCGTTTCTTTTATTATTTTTTTCTTTCATCCTCTGGCAATGCCCAAATTGGATAAACTTACACCATATGGGTCGCATAACTTGTGTTCCTTAAACTTGATTTATTTGTCAATATGTATTGAATTGCATTATTCTGTTGATAACCCATGAATTGAATTATTTGTTACGGTCGGGTTTTGACCACTTAACTGCTTTGTTTTGTGCTCGGGTCTGTAATACCGACTATGTATATATGATTTGTACTTTTTTACTCAATTGTACATTTAACATGCAACCTCAGTAGAAGAGCTAGTTGCTCGAAATACGTGTCAGGCTGCATCACCTTCTGATTAAATTACAAATCAATTGATCCTTACATCGTTTATGTGCGCAGTGTGTTTGCAAAACAACCCTTTATTTGTATCATTCACTCAGTGGACAGCTTGGTAGGTTTCCACTACCGCATTCGCCTGTAGCCCTCTCAAACCATTCAAATTGTCTGGTCCTTGCGCTGAACCCCTCTGTCCTTCTCTACCAATTTTTTGCCATTGGAACCTCAAAGCTGTCTGGCAGACCTCCAAGGTACACACTTAGAACAAATACAACCTACTAGGGAAAAATATCCAGCACCTCTTTTGCAATGAGAACAAGGTTTAATTGCATACAAGAAAAATATATGCAAGCAAAGAACTCTGCTAACACAAAGCGCACTGACAAAAGAGTGCATTGTAGGCCCCTGTCCCCTACGACCTCCCCAGGGGCCTACAATGCACTCTTGTCTCTGCTTCTTTCAGAACCTCTTGGGTGCTTGGGACAACCGTTCCCGCTCCCAAACATAACCCCTTTTGTTAATCCTACATTAATGAATTCCCACGCAAACCCTAGTTTGTCCTCCTACTCCATTTTCTCTTTCTCCAATCTCTCAGCCTCCTCATACCACCATGTTCCCTTTCTTGGCACAAACGCAAACGTTCTCCTGCTTGCTCATACTGCTCTGGGCTATACGTGAGATAAATACATTCCCCATCTGCTGGAAGGTCGACCCAATGGTCAATACGGTTTTGGGGGAGTGGCTATAGTGCCTGGGGGGGTGAAGGCGTTCTAAAATAACCATGCAGGGTACGGTAAGGTCATCTGTTTATACCAGGCTGTCTTTTGTACTGTGATATGCGCTATGTGCCCCAAATGAAACCATCATTGCACTGCTAGATATTGCCTTGGCACAGCATCGAACTATCTGGCATGTGCAGAATTTCACCAACACTGGAACCAACATCTTCACTATCGTCCCCAACCATGATGGTGCTCATGAGAAAAGGTAATCAAACCAGTCACTTTGCTGGATTCTAGCTTGCAAGTGGGTGCCGAGGGTAAGCAGAGCCTCTATTTGTGTAAGAGACCCGTTGGCTGAGTTGTTTGGGGGTATGTACGTGCAACATGAATCTCCAATTCTTTTACAGATGCCTCCTTACATTGCTGTAAGCAAATCCAACATGTAGCGATTATGAAATGTCATTAACCTGATCGCTCGCATCTCAGCTTTTATTGCGTTCAGTCCTTGTTCAGTCTCATTTGCAAACTAACACTTCCCAGCAAACTATTTGAAGCCCCTTAGCGTTGGCAGCTGCTTGTATTCCTGGCACTAATAGCGATGCAAAAAAAGGTCTCCGTTATACAGTCTGTATTGGGCTGGTATTTCTTTGAGCAGCTGTGATGAGATTTGGGACAAATAATTGAATTTCCGCTTCCTGCGCAATGTTTCTTTTTCTTCGCTGGCAGGATACAGAATATGGGAGGTGGCGGCGGGATCATTGTAGAGACATCTGCCACTGGTGGCAGTGTTGGGGCGGACAACCCACCGGGTCCCACTATTAAATGTTCTTCAGGGAGAGCAGAGTGCAGTGAAGTGAGCGAGCAGGTGCCCCTCCAAAGGGGCGGGAGGTGCAGAAACATTCTTCTTGCTTCTGCACCTTCACTGGCTTTTCCATTGCTTCAATCCACATGAACTTTGCCACATGCGTACTCCAGTGCTCTCTGCACACATTTCAACCTCTGGATAAATTCTTCTCCAAATCCCACGAGGCTTCCTGTCATGCAGCTCATTGTAGTCTCTTGCCATCTGTATGCCACAAACTTTACACCTTTCGACTTCATGTATGGCCTTTGTATACACTGGGGGCTTCTGGGGTTACAGGCACACGTCTGAATCCATCATCACGGGTTGTATGCTACACGCATGGAAAGTGCTTTGCAGTCTACATAACGTGAGCTGGACTAAACATTGAGCCTCCATAAGCGGAACTTCTGGCGGCATCAATACTTGAGGGGCCCCTGCCGCGTGAGGCATCAAGGAACAAATTGTGTATGAAACACTTGTGTATGAGCGCGATATAAATAAAATATATACCAGCTTCCATTTACCCTCCTTTTCGCCACGGAGCTCATGTCTGCATACCAGCTGTTATTCAATTCTGGGTAGGGCACATCTATCATATCCAAACCTAATCCTCTATATTGGTTTCTCTTCACTTGCCTTTTAAAGCGTTTAAATGCAGTTAAATTTGCAATTATACCAGGAAACATATTGCGAATAATAGCGATATGGCAAGTTTATTCAAATGTCCTATTTCTTCCAGGTTGGCATGCATATTAATAGCAGTTGGGCTGTTCTTCCCAGTTACCCCATTCAGGCATGAGATATTGGCATTCTATGCTGAAATATTGCCATGCTGTGCTGAAATATTGGCAATACCCTGCCCCCCCACTTTTATATGCCCTCCCCATATAAAACCATCTAGAATATATTCCAAATCCAAACACAGCTAAGCTAAAGAGTCCAAAGATACAATGCATTGCACATATCTAGGTAGAAGAAAACAATGTTACTGTAGAGTACTCGCAAGATCGAGGACGTGAATGAGCTCCAAAAGTATTTTTATGCATTTGCATTTTCATCATGGACGGAAATACAGGAGGGAGTAAAAAGATACATCGGAAATGTGTACCCATTAGCGCAGCTCACAAACCTTTTACTGCAAGGGGAGTGGCATAGACAACAGTGAAAGTTCTGTTGTACCTATTGCTCACTTCATCTGCGGACAACATTTTAAAAACATTTTTTATCTCCTGGGAAGAGTGGGAGAGGAGGTGATGTCACTGAATCAGATGCAGCGCTGGTTGTATCTTCAGACAGCGGTGGTGCCAACTGTTGAGAGATATATTTTATTGCTATAGTTAAGGCATAAAGATAATCTCTGAACTCCTCCCTTAGAATGGACGCAGCCCTGTGAGCATCCTAGGCTTTTCTGATGGCTTTTCTGATGGGAGATTGGGGCGTGTGCATTCACCATCCTGTTACCACCTCTAGGGGTGATAAATGATGATCCTTACAAGGCTGCGTGCGCAGGCTAAACAACGCCAGTGGGAAACACTGCACCCAGTTCTTCTTTAACATGGTGTGCAACTTTGAAAGCTTACTTTTCAACAGACCTTTAATTCCGTTCTATAATCCCGTTGGCTTGGGGGTGGTAAATTGTGCATATCCAATGCCTGATGCCCTATGTGAGAAACCAGAAGATGTCTCACCCACTAGTGCCTGGGGAGATCTCTTGTGGCCAGGGCACGGCCAGCGCCTTTGGATCCAGACCCTGCGGGGTGGACCAGTGCGGGAAAGATCAACCGAGTGAGGGGAGTGGGACAGCTGATGGTGAGATGCAGTATTCACCCCCCTAACACCTTTACTCCATCCTACCAGGTAGGCTATAGGATACATGGGAACTGTAACCCCCCCCCTTTCCTACATGAAGACTTTCACATGGACAGCCCGCTCTGGGAAGAAACAGACCCCTAAACGAGCATTGAACCGGACATGTCCCACTACCATGGTGAGGCAAAGTCAGGCAATTACTGTTAACTGACAGCTGACAACTGACTTCCATTAAGCTTCCCCACATGGACAAAAGGCGAAGCACTAGACCACACTCTGAGCGAGGCAAAGCACACGAAGTAACAGCGTTTTCCAGATGGCAGCTGAATGTGGCGAGAAAGGCGGCAAAACGAGAATGGAGAGCAAAGAGGGAGATACCCTTGACCTTTCCGGCCAGAAACCGTTGCTTTCCAGAAACCTTCAGATGAAACCAGACTGAAGAATCCTGAATTGTGTGTTGGAGATACCCAGGGCCATCCCTGCATGACTGGCCGAGTTGGAGAGGCGCAGCAGCCATCGTGGTACTGTCCTTGGCTCCAGGATCAAAGCAGCGCCAGAGAGATCAACACAGCCTGTGAGTTGGGGTGAATGATGCAAGACCGGTGTGTGTTCAAGGTTGCAAGCAGCAACATTGTATGAAGAGCGCAAGAGCGAATTATAACGCGTGGGATTAAAGACACGAGTAAAGCTCAATTGCCGATGGATGTTTGAACTTTAATATGAATCAGAGAAGGTACGAGACAAAGTAACAGAGTGGTCCGGCACCGCAGGTGTGCTCAATCGAAGGTCTCTGTGTAATGTACCCAGCCAAGAAGTGGCAGAAACAAAAGCAATAAAGTGAAACTTAAGAGAATCGAAGGGATCCTCCAATGGTTTAAAAAAAATACATTGCACAGTCGAAAGTCTTCAAGTTTTATAAACAAAAAACAAAGAAAGTGAGATTATAAGGTCAGAGCCTAATCGAGGGAGACCCGTGGTCCGAGCCCGATCGAGGGAGATCCGTGGTAAATCGTAAACCCAAGAACTTGCAAATTTGAAAATCCTCAGGGGAAAGGAACTTTGGTACTTTTTTGTTGCGCCAGGCACTCTGCAATAAGAGACTTTTATTAGGAAAGAGACTGTGGCGCAGACGAACCATATATCTATGTTTTGACCTGCATCTTCACTGCAGAGAAGCGCGAAGCTAGAGTGTGCCAATTTGTCCCGTGCTGAAAACGTGGTGAAAGGAAGTCAATAGCTCAACTATCCCGCCATATTGTTTCTTGAACACTCTTATTTTGCATACATCGTTTACCCACACTATTTGTATTTAGAAGTTAGGATTGGCAATAGGTTTATCAGTATAGGCCCTTTTATTTTAACAAAGACTCCACTAGGACTGCATTATTATTTGATGGTCGTAGCTTGCTCCCATCCTTAGATTTAGGGTTAGATAGGCATTCAATCAACCCATTGAAGTTCAATAAACACCCTTGAACTGTAATCATTTGTATCTGTCTTCACTGTTTAATACCATGCCTTTCTTAAACCTATCTGTGGCCTAATGATAACATGGACGCAGAGGTGACTTTCGCGGTCAGGATAACTCTCCACTATACAAACCCTTACTCAATCCCAGATGCGTCGGCGCCTTTCCAAAGCTTCCCACCCAGGGTTTATATTTGTTACTCCCCCCGCCCCATGGCACCTCGCAGCACAAATTACAGAGACCCCAGATAGGGTGAGCTCTCATCACGGCTGTGATCCTCCTGATAAATGAGCACACCAACAGTTATATGGTCGGTGGTCTAGGGCTGACTGGTACAATGGAATGGTGGGATTTCAGGGAGGGTAATTGGGGCAGGGGTATAAGGTCACTATAAGTTAGGATTTGTCCTGGTGAAGGTAGAATGCCCTCGCCCTCAGTGGTCGAAGTGGGCGGGAGCGGTCGGGAGAGGTGCTCCTCTACTTCTTTTAATTAAGCTTTACCGTTCCTATACTTTTATTTTAAAAAGAAACCGTTCCGGAACGATTTTGTTTTAAAATAAAAGTGTAGTAAGAGGTTGGAACTTGCACTTTCAGGTCTGTGGGGAGCGGTGCAGGCCAGTAGGGAACATAGTTCCACTACTTCTTTTCGTACACTTCGACCACTGCTTGCCCTCCTTCTCGTGGGATAACGGTTCACAGGGCACATTCCTTCTGGGATACATGTACTAATTGTATGAGACAATGGGAGGTTTAGGAATTTCCAGGGATTTGGCCTTCTACTATGAGGCCTACACTGCGACCTGCCCCGCATGCACACACTCATTTCTATGTGTTGGGCCTTGGGCCTGGGCCTAATGCCCTTGCTGCAGTGCGGCGCTAGGCCTCAGTTTCAAAATGGCTGCCGATTTCTAAAATGGCATATCACTACTAATGCAATCTATGCCTAAAAATATAATGAGCTCCCACCAATCCAGCTTCTATTAACACCCCCACCTCCCACTTACAACCTTCCCACGTGCCTACAATGCACTCCTATGTCTCCCAGGAAACAGAGCAGGTGTGGCTAGAAACTTGGGAGCAGAACCATTTGTGAGCAGTACCAGAAATACTGAGTAAAGGAAGCCTAGCGGAAAGAATATGGTTGTGAACAGTATTGAAAGAAGCGGCTAGATCAAGTAAAACAAGAGAAGAATGCTTAGTATATCGAGTGGACAGAAGAGAATCAGTTACAAAAAGTAAAGCCATCGCTTTAGAGTTGGGGACAGGACAGGCTTGATTTTCTTTAATAAAACCAGATCTATTTTTTTTAAATTGTATTTATTGTGTTTTAGTCAAAAATTAAGACTTTTCACAAAACATGAGATTACATATTAAAACAATGCACATTAAAACATAAAAAAGAGAAATACATGTTAGCTCATTTAACCATCTCATTGGTCATTACACGCACAATTGACAAGATTTAGAAACAAAGAAAAAGACGAAAAAGAACAGATTTCATCGCAGTAGTAGAAATATACACACAAGCATAACAATAATTAAAGTATGGTAAAATTATGCTCTTTCACCAGGGTTCATAGTTAGAAAATGATTAGATTTAGCTATTTGAACAGTTTTACTGTTTCCATTAAGAGAGTTTCGTGACCAGACACTAGTCTCTCCCAGAAGGGGACAGTGGTTAACCACCAATCCTTATGAACAAATCATGACAGTCTGCTCACCCTCCTTTTTAATGTCCGAGGACATTCACTCAGGAGATGTCTCTGGATCTGTGGGCTACTACGGTCACATAAGGGGCAAATATTGTGCCCGAACTCCTCTTTATGTCTAATGTGTACGATTTCTCGTGTGGGCAGAAGGTCGAGACGAAATCGCAAAAAATCAGACCTGCTAGAAGGATCCGGAAATCTCCTCAAATATCTGGCCAAACATCCTCGCGGTTCATCCACACTCAGTGACGGAGACACGGTTGAGGACTGCATTCATGCTATCATCCTGATCCAATCAGCTCTTTTTATGAGCTCTTTCACTTTCCCAGGATTATGGATCAGTTTGGATTCCGAGAGTTTGCACCTCATGATAGTTTCCTGAGCCAGAGCCTTCAGCTCATTCAGATAGCGATTGTTACACCACTCTAAAACACAGCCAACATCCGCATATAATGAGGATTTAGGGGGAACCAGGATCAACCTGTACATGGATACCCATCACCATTCCGTCAATGATCTTACAGACTGAAGACCCATTTCATATGTCAGACTAGCAATTGGTACACAGTTTGGAAGGTGTAATACGCGTTTGGAGATTTTTCCCCTCCAAGATTGTTACTAGGTGGACTTTGGTTGGAAAGGATCTCACTTCTTTTGCAATTGTATGATCTTGTCACCCAAGCACCATGAAAAGGGGTGAGCAGTTTTAAGTGGTCGCTTAAATATCACAATTGTTGAGTTAAGAGGATTGATCCTCAGATCATTCGTACTCACATACACATCTAGAGCGCTTAACATACTGTGGGGTACATTTATCAGCCCAGCAGAACTCCCCTACATCACCAAACTGCATTTTCAGCAGTTACCAGCAGAATGGCTGCGCTGGCTCTGTTGAGCACCAGTGCCTTGCACCAAAACTGAGTTTTGCAGTCTCCATAATGGCTGCGCTGTCTTTACCAGGCATATATGGGGCAAGATGGAACACCCCGAGAATGGCTGCCAGTGTTTTCCTTATGTGCAACAAAGAAAAGAATTCAAAGGCAGCGCTGCTATGCTGCCAGCTCAAAACTTCCCCACCTAAAAAGAAAATGTTCTGCAATTAAAATGACTGCGCACTGATGTTTTTTTTCATCTTTTCAACATTACCCAGTTTGGTTCCAGTAAAACACATTCATGTACACACATTCAGGGTGTACGCCAGCAAATGAGGGCATTCCTCACTTAATTGCATGTTGTGTCAGGTAAAATCTGTGAAAAAGCAGAGCACTTCACACCAGGCTGTACAGAAAACGCTTGACTTTTTGCAACAAAATAACAGACAAACCCTTCACAAGAAGCTCGCTCTCTTTGCTTATGTCAGTTTCAATGGACCCTTGCATTGGACAGATTCTGTGTATTAGAAATTGACTAGGGCCATGGTAATGTTCAGAATCTAGATGAGATGAAAAATCGCATTTGTAAAGTCACACCTAAGGAACATTAACCCACGTGTAAAATGGTGCTTTTGCCAAACAAGAAAATGCCTCTTTAAAAGTGAAATGTTAAACTAAGGCTCTGTCCTTGCATAGAAATGCGATGGGGGCTTGCTTTAAACATATACATGATATTTATTTCTAAAAGACTTGCTTTTTGGTTAAGGGAAAGAAAAATAGATAAATAAAATTACTTTGAGGCAAACAGAACAAGTTTGACAGGCCCTGGCTTCAAAGGGCCCTGCCTTTCCTGGGAACAGGATCATCTTCCCCGAAGTGGACCAGCTCCCTGGAAACTATGAATGGGCCAAGGGGAAGCGGAAAGGAATGCCCATATTTGGAACACAAAGCCAGCCCAGTCGATTTCAGAGACTATTCAGTTTATGTAATTTATTTCAGTAACCAAAAGACATTAATGTGAACTTGACTATTTAGATGTCACGTTTGCGTCATTAAAATAAGATGTAGGTTTTTCTAGCATGTTGGAGACGCAAACGCCAGGAAAATGTGAATTCTAGGGAAAACATACAGGGTATAACTTAGAAAATTAATGAAAACATGACCAGTAGATAATATGTATACCTAAATTAAAATTGTAGAATTTTAGGTGAACTATTTTCCATGGAAATGGAGAACGATTTCCAGAATGACTAAACGGCATCATACCGTCTTGGGATTTGGATCAGCATGTGTCTTGTAAGATATATAGTCTGCCCGTATAAGTTTCCTGATGATGACATCTGTAAAGATGAGTGTTTTGTTCCATAACTGATTTTGGAAAAGTAACTTTGATAGAACAAAGCACATTGAGAAAAAAACACCCAGCATAAAACTGAGTCACCTCCTTCAGTCCAATCTGCTTGCAGGGAGGAGGTGACATCCACAGGCTGACCTATCTGATTCTAACAGGTGTGTCTAGCTTGAGCCAGCCCCATAGAAAAATCCTCTGATGTCATGCTCCTTATATAAAGGGGAGGCACATTTGCAGAAGTCAGTTGAGAAAGTGGATTTGCTGTCTGGCCGTCCTGGCTGACTCTCTGTTCATACAAGAGTCGTGGACTTTGATTTGGTGACTGATTGCTCGCTGTGGATTGGCCTGTGTCCACCCTGCCTCCTCTCCCAGAACTCCTCATTAGCCTGCCTTGAAATGCATTTTTGTGCGCATTTGTAGAAGTGCAGTTGAGAAAGTGGAGTTGCTGTCTGGCTGTCCTGGCTGACTCTCTGTTCATACAAGAGCCGTGGACTTGGATTTGGTGACTGATTTCTCGCTGTGGATTGGCCTGGTACGATTTGAACTTGTAAAACGTGACTCCTACGGACTTATGAAGGCTAATGGCTGCTAGCATTCGCTAGCATCCATGAGGAACTGTTAGTAATTGACATTTCACTTCCAACTTTTTTCCTTTGTTCTAACAGTGTCCGCCCACCTCCTCTATTAGCCTGCCTGCACGTGCATTTGCGCGTGCATTTGCAGAAGTGCAGTTGAGAAAGTGGAGTTGCTGTCTTGCTGTCTAGCTGGAGAGCGGGAGGAGATTGCCTTTGGTGAATTAGTATTGCGTTCAGTGCTTTAATTGCGTTTTACTTTTACGTTGAAAGGTTTACAAGCACATATACCTTGAAATCAGGTATGCCACGAGATTCCTGCATTGATGTCTTGTGCGAAGGGAACAATGAGCTCTCAAAGAAATTACAACCCCTGCCAATTAATAGAGGCTGTGGTTTAAAAAAAAAAACAAAAAAAACACAGCGTTCGCTGTCTGTCGTCTGACATTTGACATTTGACTATTTTGTGTCAATGACTTCAAATGAGCGGGTGCCCCTGAGAAAGGTATAGTAATGAAGCCAGTAATGGCGGTAGCAGATATGCCGCCGTCTAACTCGAATTTTCGGGAGGTATCTTGCCCTAAAACACAAGTCATACACAGTGCAAGCATATCTGTGGCCCCATCGATCTCTGAAATATCTGACTCCTTCGTGGTTACTGCATATAACAGTGGTGAAATTGCATTAACACAGTTAACCGCCATGCCTCATATTATGCTTCCCCCTACAGGAGAAAGTGCTGAACGAGCCAACACAGCTAGCACCGCAAATTTGCTCTGTACTCGCACAACAGAAACTTCGGGCAGCTCACAATGAGTTATTAGTTGCGGGGGGGGAAGTTGATGACGATATAAGTTTTATGAATGTATCCAATAACACATGCATGGAATCAGAAGACAATGTATATCTGTTTGAATACGGGTGATCTAATCTAACTGACTGACTGAAAAGAGCATTTCTCATGGTTCGAGAAGAACTACACTTCTTAAGTCATTAACAGAAGACGGGTTTAAAGCTAACTGCCATGAACTATCAAAATCACCAATATTGTTTGACAAATCTGCAGAGCACTCAAATAATTCAGTGTCCTTAATAGCACCGACGCCAAGAGGCACGCGTTTTAATGATTTAGCTCAAGAACACAACTTATTTATTAAAGGGCAACGTCCCAGTCGATTTTCCTTTCCTGAAGCCCCAGCCCTAAACAATACCTTAAGCGCTATGAACATGGCCTTACTGACCGTAGCACGATTGTACGGAGTGTTAGAACACAAAATGAACAAAACAAACAGATCTATTAATGCAAGTACTAAGTAAGTGTAAATTAACATCTGGAGCCTGCGCTATGCGTAATCAGTTGAATACTCCAGCAGATAAGCAGGTAGGTTACAACAACGGCCACCACGACTATTATAAAAGAGAAGAACAAGTTACTTCTTACCTTGTAACGTTCTTTCGACGGGATGTTCCTCCAACGTATTCCTTATCTTTGATCATACGTTTCCAGCGTGCTGGCCTCGGAAATGTTTTCTGTAGAGGGCGCTGCGTGTCGACGTCCGCCGAGTCGATGTCCCTCGACGGCCACCGTATCGGTGCCGACGTCACCATGCCCATAAATAGCCACGCGCTCCGTCCGTTGCTCAGTTCCGTTTTGTAGCATAAGAAAAGTCATGCCTGAATTGGTTATTGACCTTGAAGGAGCGTAAGCTGCAACCACAAGGGAAGTATCACTGCGGGGATGGATGGGAGGGGCGATAAGGAATACGTCGGAGGAACATCCCGTCGAAAGATTATTACAAGGTAAGAAGTAACTTGTTCTTCGAAGGGATTGTGTCCTCCGACGTATTCCTTATCTTTGATAGACTCCCATAGCAGTGGCATGTAATTGGAGGTGGGAGTGAGAATGTTATGTATCCCTTTAGGGATGGACCGAATGTAATACCGCCTTGCCAAATCTGGTCTCTTGAGTAGTGGAGGAATCCAGATTGTAAAATTGTGAATGTATGTGCGGACGACCATGTGGCAGCCGCACATATGTCTCGGATCGGTACCCCTCTTTGGAGAGCCGAAGCGGCTGCGATACCCCTGGTTGAATGAGCCCTGAGATTATGGGGTGGCTCTTTCCCTGCCAGTTTGTAACATTCCAGAATGGCCAAAATAATCCACCTGGAGATGGTTTGTTTTGTTATGGGTAGTCCCAACTTGTGACCTGAGTATCCTACAAACAGTTGGTCTGTTTGCCTGATCCTAACCATTCTGCGGATGTAAAAGCTGAGAGCTCGCCTTGGGTCCAGCCTATGTAGCCTTTCCTCCTCTTTCCCCGGATGGGGAGGAGGGTAGAACGAAGGTAAGGTAATTTTCTGAGTAATATGAAATTCAGAAACCACCCTTGGGAGGAAATTAGGCTTCACCTGTAGGACAACTTTGTCCTTGTGGAAAATTGCATGTGGGGGTTTACAGGAGAGAGCTTGTAGCTCGCTCACCCTTCTAGCAGATGTTAGTGTTACCAAAAGGACAGTTTTAAGCGTGAGAAATCTCAGCGAACAAGAGTGAGGTGGTTCGAATGGAGTGCACATTAGGAAGTTTAAGACTAAATTTAAGTCCCATAAGGGAACCTAGAATGGTTTGGGAGGATATACATTAGTTAATCCCTTGAATCACTAGAGGAAGTTTGAAATACGATGGTTCCTCCGCAGTGCGCTTGAAGATAGAAAGCGCTGCGAGATAGCCTTTTACAGTGCCAACTTGAAGGCCTGAGTTTGCCAAGTAGAGTAGAAACGATAACAGCGTTGGTGTACCACATGAAAAAGGGTTGATATTCACTTCCCTACACCAGCTGCAAAATTTGTTCCAACGGCAGCGGTATAAAGACTTTGTTGCTGGCCTTCTGGCCGAAAGCAACACCTCCATGACGTCATCCAGGAGATGCCAATCCTTGTACCTCATCCTTTCAGAAGCCAAGCGTGAAGGTTGAGGGTTCTGGTGTCTGGATGGAGAACCTGACCTCCCTTCTGCGAGAGAAGATTCTCTTTGAGTGGAAGACGGATTGGAGGACAGATGGACATATCTAGAAGGTCCGGGTACCACGTTCTCCTGGCCCAATCCGGGGCAATTAGGATCATGGTTTTCCGGAATCTTCTCAACCTCCTGATCATTTGAGGAATAACAGGGACTGGTGGGAATGTGTAAAGGAGTGGAAATTCCCTTAAACAGAACAGATCGCACTTCCTGTTGGTGCTTGTGGCGAACAGATCCACCTGAGGGGTTCCCCAAAGGGCGAAGATCTCTTGAAGGACTTCCTGAGCTAGCTCCCACTCGTGGGAGACTGTGCTCTGCCTACTCAGAGCGTCCGCTGTCAAGTTCTTCTCTCCGTCTAGGTGGACTGCCGATAGAGAGATTCCTTCTTTGATTGCCCAAAACCAGAGCTGCATCGCCTCTCTGCACAGTGGCAGTGATCCTACGCCTCCTCTTTTGTTGAGGTAGTGCATGGCCACCGTGTTGTCTGTCATTATCAGGACATTTCTCCCCTGTACTGATGGCAGAAAAGCTTTCAGCGCTAGTCTGATCCCTCTCAGCTCCAATAGGTTGATGTGTAGTCTGGACTCCGATGGAGACCAACGACCGCTGATGGTCAAGTTGTTGGCATGGGCTCCCCACCCCGTGAGTGAGGCGTCTGTGGCTACTGTTATCTCTGGCCATGGTTGCCAAAACAGTTCTCCTTTCAAGATGTTCTCTGGATAGGCCCACCATTGAAGGTCGCGGGCTACCTTGTCCGGAATCCGGAGGAGATCTGTCATTCTCCCTGAGAATTGCGACCACTGACTTCTCCGTGCCCACTGAAGAGATCTCATTCTCAGGCGAGCCTCTGGCATAAGGAAGATGCAGGATGCCATGAGGCGTAGCAACCTCAAAAAGTCGAAGGCTGGGAGACGTTGGGCATTTTGAAACTTGGTGACCATCTGTAGAATATCTTGAGCCCTCACCTCTGGTGGCGAGGCTTCCCTGGTGGCCCAGGGAAGTGTCCAGGACCGCTCCAATGAACTGGAGTCTCTGTGATGGTATCATCTGTGACTTCTTTAAATTGAGGGAGAAGCCCAGTTTGTGAAGGAAGTGGCAGACATAATCTAGCTGGGCCTGGGCCTGTTTCGAAGATACAGCCCTGATCAGCCAATCGTCCAGGTAGGGGTAGACGTGGATCCCTTCCCTCCTTAGACTCTATCTAGCCACTACCGACATCAGCTTGGTGAAGACCCTCAGGGCGGAGGTCAGCCCAAATGGCAGAACTCAAAATAGATAATGAGTCGCCAATTGCGAACCTCAGGTATTTCCTGTGTTTGAGATGGATTGGCACATGGAAATAAGCATCCTGAAGGTCCAGAGATACCAGCCAGTCCTGGAGCTGGAGGGCCTGAAGGATCTGAGAGAGAGTTACCATCTTGAACTTGTCCTTCCTGAGGAACTTGTTCAATTCTCGTAAGTCCAGGATGGGTCTCAGTCCTCCGTCCTTTGGTATGAGAAAGTAGGGGGAGTACCAGCCCTTGTTCCTGTCCTCTACAGGTACCGGTTCTATCGCACCTTTCTCTAGCAGGTCTATAATTTCCTGCAAGAGGAGCGGATCTGGAACTTTTAGAGAGCCGTTCCCCGGTGGATAACTCTGAGGGATGTGTAGAAAGTGTAGGCAGTAACCCTGGGCAACTGTCTCCAATGTCCAAGCATCTGACGTTAAGCCTGCCATTCCGTCAGATGGCGAGTTAACCTGCCCCCTACAGGTGTATTGTGTGGAAATGCCTCAGAGTGGTTTGGGGGCGGCTGATGCAGATGCCGAGGGTAAAGAGGCACCTGCTGCTGCTGCGGCCTTAGTACCTTTGACCCGTCCACCTCGGGTGGATCTCCTTTGGCCTCTTTGAGCCAGCTGTCCTGTGCCTTTCCCGAATGCGGAATAATAGCAAAAGGACTTTCCTCTCCCAGAGGTTCCTGAGGGGCGAAAAGGAGTTTGGCGGATAGCAGCTCCTAAAGATTTTGCTGCTGCTTTAGAAGTCTGCAACTTTTCCAGACTGTCATCAGCCTTTTTTCCGAATAGTGAAGAGCCGTCAAAGGGCATATTCAAAAGTCTGGCCTGTACATCTGGAGCAAAGCCAGACTTTCGCAACCACGCATGCCTGCGGATTATTGTACTTGCCGCCATGGCCCTGCTGATACTGTCAGCGGAATCGATGCCAGTTTGAAGTGATTCGCACATGGCATCTTTGCCATCTTTAATAATGTTAAGGAAGGCTTCCTTTTCCTCTCCTTCGGGTATGCAGTCAGCCGCTGATGAAGCACACTCCCACAGTGTGTGACTGAACCTGGCGAGCGTACAGGTGGCGTTGATGGACTTCAATGCCATACTACAAGCAGAGAAGACTTTCTTTGCCATAGAATCGTACCTCTTGTCATCTCTATCCTGTGGGACAGTAGGGTAAGCGGTCCTACTGCTAGATGAAGTTGCCGCTTGAACCACCAGGCTCTCTGGAGTTGGGTGTTTTGATAAGTATTCAGGGTCAGCAGCCGCTACCCTATTTTATTGACCGCAGGGATAACTTCAGGTGTTTCCCAATTAGATGTAATTTTCCTTTGTAAGGCTGCATGGAAGGGGACCACAGTGTCCTCCTGTGGGCCTTTGTCTAATATGTCTGTTAGGTCATCCTGTTGAAAAACAGGGGAAGGCGCAGACCAACCCATAAATTCAATAATTCTTGCCATAAGGGTTCTATAGGGTGTTTCGGCATGTTCCCCTGGGTCTGGCTTAACAAATTCCACTTCTGGGGAAGTGTCCAGCCCACTTGCCTCATGTAGTGACTACTGTAGGTCCTTTAGCCTTCTTTCCTCAGAGATGAAATCCTCTGAAATAGGCAGTGTGGTCCTCTGTAACCCAAATGTTTCCTGGTCAGAATCTTCCCCCTCTTCATAAATTGAAGATAGTCCAGGGTACTCTGATCTCTGAAATGGTGTAAAACCCATCTCTAAGGCAGAAGGAGCCAAACTCGTCATTATTGGGCGAGAAAACGTTGATGTCGTCAACGCCGATGTGAGAGGCTTCGAAGGCGCCGAGAACGGCGTCGAAAAAACTGGAAGGGGTCTCGAAGAACTCGAGAGGATCGGGATCCTACTCGAGGACATCGACGATGGTCTCGGCGTCGTGCCGGAGGCCCTTGGAATCACCGTTGGCTGTGGAGTATCCTTGGTCTTCTCTTTCATCGGCGTCGATGTCGGCGTCGAGTCGATCGACCGATGGGTTGAGGAACCCTTCGACAACGGCGTCCATGGCACCGATCCATGCGTCGAAGGAATCTTCGACGATGGCGTCGAAGATGGTGCCTTCTTACCCGATGGCTCGTGGCGCTCTCGGGTGGAATGTTTCGCCGGGTGCTGCAACTCGCAGTGTTTTGATTTTTTGGGTTTTTCACCCGGGGTATCACCCTCAGCTCTCTTCGAGGGGGTCGAGGTTGCGTTCTCGAAGACGCTTAACATTTTCTTTCTGAATTCCTCCCACTCAGCCTGAGAGCTGTGTTTTGTGGGACAGGAGACCCTTTCTGGGGCAACGGAAGACGAGGAAGGGGATCTTCGACGTCTCTTTTTTGAGTGTCTTGATCTCGACGAATGGTGGGAGCTACTTTGCGATCTAGAATGGGAATGTTTGACGGCGAGGAGACGAATGCCTCGACTCAGCCGAAGAAACCTTTGAGGAGGTTTTGACTGACTTACCTCTCTCGAGCTTCCCCTTTCGCTCCTTCAAGGCTTTCGCCGTCATGGACATGCAGTCCTCATACTCTGAACAATGGTGCTCGGCTCCCAAGCACCACAAGCAGATCCTGTGTGGATCCGTCATCGACCTTTTTTTACCGCAGTCTCGACATTTCTTGAAGCCGGATCGCGGCGTCGTCGGTTCCGATGAAGATGCCATCGAGAACGAGTAGGTATTATTCGAGTAGATATAGAGTTATCCTGACTGAACTGAGCAACGACGTTCCGAGGCCCCACGAAGCGCGGAAAAACGGAACTGAGCAACGGACACAGCGCATGGCTATTTATATGGGCATGGTGACATCGGCGCCGATACGGTGGCCGTCGAGGGACATCGACTCGGCGGACGTCGACGCGCAGCACCCTCTACAGAAAAAATGTCCGAGGCCAGCAAGCTGGAAGTGTATTATCAAAGATAAGGAATACGTCGGAGGACACAATCCCTTCGAAAGTAAAAGATCAAGCTACGAGCCCTAAAGTTATTTCTGACAAGAAATATTAATCAGCAATCAATGCAGGGGAACCAAAACCATCTGTACATTGCCCATTGAAAACAATATTCAAGGGTCTATTGGCATCATGTCATCAACGCCATCAGATGAGGTTTCTAACGTGAATGACAAAGTACTACAAGTTGTCGACGGCCAATGTCGTCTAAAGCCTGTTAATCCATTTACTATTCTTAAAAAATCTATACCAGGCCAGACTAAGTCTAGGCGATCGGTGGCTAAAACAACAAAGATGAAGATAACTCAAATAAAGAAATGATTGCCCAAGAAATCTACCACTGAGCCAAGACGCTACATGCAAATTCCATCAACTTCCTTAAGAAGCAAAGAAGCTGGGTATGTTTTAACCAACCATGGGCCTCATTACGAGTCCGGCGGTAACCTGCCGTTTTTTCCGGCTCGGTTACCGCCGGACTTGTCTTACCATTCCGCCTCTGTGATTCCCAGAATTACCAGGGAATTACAACCCTGCTGACCTGGGAATTCCGGAGGCGGAATTCGGTAAATCCCCATTCCCATTGAGTCCTGTAGGACTCAATGGGAATGGGGACCATGGAAACACTGGCACCATCTCGTGATGGTGCCGGTGTTTCCACGTTCGCCTGCAGGCGGTCGGTCAGTGTTAAACCCGCCAGGTCAGACCTGGCGGGAATGACACCTCCGCCTGCAGGACTCGTGATCACCCGGTATGGAAAACAACGGTGGGGGCGGGTTTACCGCCACAGTTATTTCCATACCGGGTGACATGTAATTAGGCCCCATGTCTCCAATAATCAAGCCCTTGCGTCTGTCCCCCCCCCCAGGACTATAAACCTTTGAATGATTTAATGGCGCTGGTATCAGATTCGAAAATGACTAATGAATCCAAATTAAAGGGAACTGTAGATTTACAATCTTATCAAGAACATAGAGAAACGGATAAACAAATCTGTCCAACTATTCAAGAATTATGAGATGAGATTAGAGATTCCATTGCGCAATATATTTCCCAATCTAAAGAAGTAACAAAGGATATGGGAAGCATGCAAACATTGGTCACCTCTATATCCACTTTACCACTCTTTTTGAAGGGTCCTTGTTGTGCCCAAGATGAGGTATCTTCATCTTTGTCACACACAAATCCCACGAAGAATTTACAACCGATCTGTGAGGATACATACACAGCAGGTAATAACAAACAAAATTATGAACGTTGTGAGTACAAAAATTGCCATCGGTTATTATTAACATGCAACATGCAAAGACTACCCATTTTCAAAGTATGACCTTAATCGGACGAGCATACTGAATATATGCGCCGAGATACCAACATTACAGGATTTAACGACCATTGACAATGATTTAGTGGAGTCTAGATAATGACGATCTGACAAATGTGAGGCTATTCATGCGATCAGGAATGATCCTAAACGCCTTATGGCAAGCAAGAACTGTGCTATTTAACTTAGGCGTTGCCTTAATGCAAGACTTGTCAGCAGTAATGGAATTTATGTCACAACAAATTGACTGCTAAGCCAAGGGTATATCAAAGGTTTACTAATATACAACAGAATACTCAAGCCGGTGAAACCTCTCATAACACATGGTCAAGACATACTCCTGAGAGTAAATCATAACAATCCTGTACAAATGACATGCAAGTTATCATGGAACACGCCCGTTCATAGATATTTCATCAATACCCAATGTGAGGAGTTGAATGCCTTTGACATCATTGTGTTCCAGGAAACATGGCTTACTGCTGTGCCTGTATGGGATTCATATAACATCTTAACAGTTTCAGTCATTAATAATCCCACCGGCAGTCCCTTGGCAGGTCTCCTTCTAGCCGTTAAAAAGATAATGAATAATAAGATTAAATCATGCAAATCACCATCGTTGTATATACAGGTGGTAAAAATGCATAAAGACCCCTATACGGTTGCCATTATCAATATTTATTGGGGCAAACAACAAGGGAAATCAGATTTGATTTTCGAGCATATGAATGGTGTTCTGGATGATTTATTATTAGACACAACCATTAGTTATACTCTAATCCTGGTAGACCTGAACCTTCATTTAGTGTCTCAAAACTGCAAGCTTTTTACATATGATGAATTGCACTGGACAAACCTTAGGCAGGAAAGGAATTACGCCATGTTGAACGGGTCTATTACAGGAGAGATTCCTGCCCAAGCAACCTGGCGGAGAGGTGCCTCCTCAGCCTTCCTGGATTACATCTATTCCGATATACAATTCCTAAATACGGTCACATTCTTGGTTGTTAAGGAAAATAATCTAAGTAATCATAATCAACTATGCCCATCATGGCAATGGCTTATCCCTCAGGGCTTCAATGCAAACAAATTTAATGCTGAAGCGGCTCATGTCATTGTCAATCGAGCAGGCAATCGGATAAAATGGACAGATTTCAAGCTAGCCCAATTTGATCAAATCCTTCGCAATGACCTTGGGAGAAGCAAAGCGAATGAGGGTGTATGTTATGTACAATCTATGCAGATATCTTTTGGAAATGGGTCTTCTAACCAGCAGTATAGAGCCAAGCAGTTACATGTCTTTGACCCCGATCTGAAAATCAGAAAATCCAATTAAGAAAAGATATACAGCACCTAAAAAAAGATGCTACTCAAAAGAGAGCTAACCAGATAAATCATTTGAAATCATATAAAAACTGGTTACGTGCACGAAGGGCCAAACAATATCAGCTGGATGGAGAAAATATGATGACTCAAATTATGCAAAAGTCTTCAGGTGCTATCTGAATCTGTTAAACTCTGCGCTAACACCCAGATCTACTTGCAACTAAATCCTATTGCAGAACAAAGATGGATGGATTACTATACTGCTGTTTACTGGACTCCATTCCCTCAAATTAAATTCGATCTGAGTGAGCTAAAAATGGATCATGCCTTTTTGATTGATAAGGATGATATACTGCATTGTATAGCAAAGCTCAGTCGGTCTAGAGCTGCTGGGCCGTATGGGCTCCACAATTGCATGTTAAAACAAAATCCGGAAGCCTGGTCCTCCATCCTACATCAAATATATGTACATACTTTAAAGATTGGTAAAATACCAA
Source organism: Ambystoma mexicanum (assembly GCF_040938575.1). Classification (NCBI taxonomy): domain Eukaryota; kingdom Metazoa; phylum Chordata; class Amphibia; order Caudata; family Ambystomatidae; genus Ambystoma; species Ambystoma mexicanum. Next base: position 1,492,394,795 of record NC_090929.1, on the reverse strand, counting down.
GTTTGTGGAAAAAATCCATTATCTTGCCTATATTTAAGAAAGGCGATAGGGCAGATCTGAAATCATATCGACCAATGGCCTTGTTGGATTGCCCAGGCAAGATTTTTGCGCACCTACTGTTGGCCGCATTTAATAAATGGTTAACGGAAGCAAACATGAGGGATGATTTCCAGACGGTTTATTCCAGGCCTGGGTACAGCAGTCAACTTGATCACCGTTAATATCATTATTCATTCCGAAACACAATGTAAACAACCAATCTTTGCAGCTTTTGTAGACTTTTGCACTGCATATGATGCTGTACCTTGTGAATTATTGTATAAGAAATTGTTGGATCAGGGTTGTCCTTGTTCTGTACTAAAATGGCTGATCCAATTCCACACAGACACTAGCATACAAATTTGCTTAAGGAGGGAAGGACTGCAGTAATGCCATAAGAACCGAAAGAGGACTCGAGCAAGGTTGTCTGGTAGCCTCAGTTGTATCTAATTTTTTTATTGCTGATATAGGACATAGTTTTAAGGGCCTAATAATAGATGCCCCCAGAGTTAAGGTAGTTCCTATAAATTGGCTATTGTAAGCAGATGACATGGTCTTATTATCCAAAACACCACAAGGCCTGAGAGTAATGGTAAAGGCTTGTGACAGATATGCGCAGAAAAATTGTGTTTGTATTAACATTACAAAAACTCAGATTATTGAATTTGACAACCAAAAACAGATGCCATAAATATTTATGGGCACTACAAAACAGCAGTTTGAGAGTGGTCTCAAGCTATGTGCATCTGGGCGTGACAATAAGTAATCATCCAATTGACACGCCCGATGAAGACAGTAGGCAAACTAACAGCCATATCCCAGTCCAGGATCATGAGAGCCAAATTTTGTAAATTTTCTATACATCAGTTAATAGTTTATCACAAACAGAAAATGACACCAATTCTCCTCTATGGCACAGAAACCAAAGGATGGAAATCATACTCCTATTAGTCTAAAATTGAGGGGGCCTACTGGAAGCAAGCGCTGCAACTACCAATGTCAGAACCATTACCGTCAATCAGACACGAATTAGGCTTGATTTCACTGCACGGCATATATAAATGGAAATGGTGTGCTTTTTACCGTAAATGCATGATGAATGACCATAAGAATGGCCTATTCATTTTGATATCAACTCATATGAAAGTATCAGGTGACACATTTGTTAAAACATGGGGCACCAGAGCACAGAAATTAATGCATGATGCAGATATTTCTTTCATGTTATTACTTCAAAATCCCGATAAAGCAAAGTGTAAACTGTGGGAATACGATTGGAGACCAACTCAAGCCCATTTCTTACGATATAAAAAATTTGGGGAAAATCCATATGAAATGAAAAGGTATGGTCATGTTGCACCTTATTTGATAAGGTCGTCTAGTCTGCGGCATCGTTCAGCCTTTCTGCGCTTTAGGTCGGATTTGTGGCCAACTGCTGTTATACTATGTAAACGAAAGATGTTGTCACAAGATAAAATACTGTGTTGCTTTTGTCAGACATAGAAAGAAACTTTAAGACACCTGTTGGTGGATTGTGTGAGCTTGCTAGCCCGGAGAGGCAGATACTTCAAACATCACTTTGAAGAATATGTAAATCTAACGCACGTTAAGTTCTGGTATGCTTTGTTTCACTCAAATAGGAAATCTATTAGATATGCAATAATCAATTACTGTGTTAAATTTGAAAGATTGCTTAAATTAGGCATACGAATTGAGAGGATCATCCTGTAGTTTAATGTAAAAGAGATTCTCCTGTTTGGTGAAAGGAAGGGGACAGTTATGAAGATGTTGTAATAACCAGCACATGATACTTGATTCTACTATTGTGGTGAATATTGATTTGAAGACTATGTATTTGTGCTCGATTTATTTTAATTGTAAAATACAGCAACTTGTTTTTCTTGGTTTTTTAATAGAGTCTGTAATTTACATGCTGCAATTTTAATGTTGAAAGGTTGACATTTTGTACATGCTGCAATTTTAATGTTGAAAGGTTGAAAAATGTGTTCAGCCAAACAATAATAAATAAAAAAAAATAATAATAAAGGGGGCGTATGCGGGGCTATGGACTCTCTTCTGACTTTTCCAGCTCCAGCGCATCCTGAGACCCAGACATTCCGTATGACCCTGCAAGATTCCAGATTCCACTGCCAGGCCAGAGCTAGCTGACCCTATTCAGGCAGAACCACCGATCTAGAAAACCCCCACAAAAATCCTAATAATTCAGGGATAAAAGCTGTGGTACCCTTTTGGGAGTATCCTGTGACCAGACTGGCTTTAGCCCCGCTACATGCTTGCCCAGCTGATCCACCTCGCTGTCCAGTGACCAGATTAGGCCCAGCCGTCCCCTTCTAGGAGAGCCCGCCGCTGTGTGCAGTGACCAGACCTTGCTTCGCTGTCCAGAAACCCTGTCCGCTGTCCAAGCTACCCCATTCAAGTGCTTGTTGTGAGTATTTCCCTTCCCCAGCAACCACAAACTGCATCCCTTGTATTAGGTCCAATCCCATAGAGATACTAGAACTGCCCTTGCAAAAATCCTAAAACTGTCAGAATCATCTGTGTACTTTGTTCTTAGGAAAATCTGTAGTGATCTCCAAGTGCTAGCGAAATTCTTTCCAACTCATTTCAGTCCCTGTGTAAATCCTTAGTACTATATTGAATAAATTAATTCCCCATAAAGAGTCACACGGTGTGAGGGGGTTGAAACTGCAGCTTAACCCTTTTCACGGGCGGCATCCCACTTTTCTAGCCACTAAAATCTAGTTTCAGTAAAACTTGTAATTTCCTTTCAAACCGAGTTGTCCAGTGAAATTATTCCCGTTTAAAAACCGAGTTTTCCTTTCCCGTTAAGAATCTCATCCTGTCATCCATTCAGAGTTACCCTTTCACTTTCCTATTATCCCTGTGATGTGCATGTGTCCGTTGGCATCAAAACCGCATTCCGATTTTGTCTGTTTTATTTTTCAAGCGGTTTCATCATTTTAAACCCATGAAAATAAGCAAATGCAATTTCTCCACTTGTAATTTGGCTGCACAGTTTTTCCTTCCAAAGTCGATTTTCTGAACTGTATGCCCGTTGTTAGTACATTGCCTTGTAGTTTGCTAGTGTTCTTACATCTTTGATACTGGTATACTCATTTCTACCTCATTCATTCAACAAACAGCAAATGTAAAAAAAGTATTTAGCACTCAGAATTGCTATTTTGCTAAATTTTCCAAAGGTTTTCAATTCGATTTTGCCTCCCATTCAGAGGGGGAAGGTCGGATTTGCATTCTGTTTGCCTAGTATCCCTGACTCCTTGCTACTCCTTTCTACCCACACAAAATTCGGTTAACAGGGGTTTGAAGGAGCATTGTAGGGGAAAAATGCTAACTGGTGCTATCAGAAAACTCCTCCCAAAAACAATCTTGCCTGTATTCACTTGTGCATTATATATCTGATGTTAAAAGGTCAAACTAAGTGTTTTCGATCATTTTACAGTGTAATTATCACCACACGGGTGATTGCTGCCCTTTATTAAATTTGATTGAAATTTTAAAATAAATAAATATTGTATTATTACACACAAGCCTGGTCCATTGTGACCTGGGGCATTTGTAAAGGTGGGTGTGAGACGGGTTGGGTGCATTCTTGAATTGAATGTGTAGTAAATAAAATTAAAATATTTTGATTGTGTGCTGCATCCCCGGCCAGTAGAAAGTGTCCTGGTCTGGAGTGTACCGTGCCTGTGAAATCCTTAACAATACGTTGCAAACCGACCTGGGTATAATCCAGTAGCACGTCGTATGTGTAGGCAATCCAATTCATTCTCTTTCCCAATTTTAGGATTTCCCAGAGTGGACCCCTCTAGGGCCCTGCACTGCCCCATAGTGTTTTAGGAAGTTTCTTACCTGTAACTGTTCTCCAGCATGTGTCTGGCATGGATTCACATGCTCATGAATATTCCCTGTCAGGCCGGGAATCCTCAGTAAAAGAAAGAACAGTTTCACTTTCACTTACAAACTGTCTTTCTCGTATAAACCAATCACTGAGCTCTAGGTCATACTGCCACCAGCCAATTACTGCCCTTTCCCTAAGCCCCTCCTCTGGGAGCCATAATCAGAATTGGTAGCACGTAAAGTGGCAGTATGACCAAGAAGAGCCACATAGGGACAGGATGGAGGGTTCGCACGAGTGAATCAATGCCAGACACATGCTGGAGAACAACAGTTACAGGTAACGTGTTCCTTCTCCAGCATCGGGTCTGGCATGGATTCACATGCTCATGAATAAAGAATACATAGCAGTGTTAGGCAGAAACCTGTGCAGTTCCCTTGGGGACCACTGCAAAAGATTTAAGACTACAGGTGTTGGCAGTAAACCCACTTGGTAGCAGCCTGTACCACCCAGATTTACCTGGTAGCTGTGGCTGAGCAGTCAGACTTCCCTCAAGAAGAGATAGGCAGTATGCAAAGTATACACAATAGGCAGTCAGATACAATAGTACAAGCAAACACTGACCAGAGATTTGGTAACAAGGTATATAATTATTTATTTAAAAACACTTATTGCAACACTCCAGCACTATTATTGTAAATCACTCTAAACACAATTACTATTATTATATATACACTCCTTATTCCTTATCAGACAAGTCTTAGTTAACACCACTTATTTCCAAACGGAGGTGAGCGCTTAACTATAGATGGCACTCCAATAATTTAACGAAAAAGGGAGGGAAAAAGGCAGAATGTAGGAAAATACACCACACTAATACTTAGGAACTCTTAAGCAAGGCAGGAAAGTCAAAAGTTTATTGTGAGCCAAAGTCCATAGGCCGGGCCCACTCTTGGAGAGAGCAGGGCACAAATGCACCCAAGATCACACAATGACAACAGGCTTAATAAGTCTTGCAGGGAGTTCGGAAAGGTTTTAGTTAGGCTCAGAAAAGTTTAGCCAGGGTGTCCCAGGGTCGAAAGCCGGGGGCTAAATCTACCTCGTACAGTCGGTTGCAAGGGAAGCCAGGCGGAACACGGTACCTTATGTGGAAAGGATCCTCCAGCGGGGGCAGTTGTTCCTGGCAGTGGGTGCAAGTCGCGGCGTCGTCCAGAGGAAGAGAAGATCTCGACGTGGAGGAAAGATGAAGGTCGTTGCACTGCCAGGGAAGAAACCCGCCGCAGAGTTTTCCGGTTAAAGGTACTACCCTTTGATTCGCAGTAGTGGTAAAACGTGGTATCCCGGTTGCCGGGGTGCTTGGCACAGGCAAGGCGGCCATGAGATGTTCCAGGAAGCAAAAAAGGAAGCAGACTGGTTATCCCCACCAGTCGAAGGAAGAAGACTCTCCGGGCTGGAGATCTCCTCTGTCGTTGGGAAAAGTGGTGAGACGGTTCAGCAGGGCTCCACCGGTGGTGCTGTCGTAGCAGGTCGGCTCAGCTTCTCCCTCGTCGGATTCTTAGGTCCTGTGGCGACTTCTGAAGTTCCAGTCCCCAAAGCCCTGCTTTTATGCAGAAAACCCCCATTCACTCAGCCTAGCTGTCACTCAAACATGCTAAGTGGTGAGCGGCCGGCTCACCACTTGGGCCAATCAGGACGGAGTGCGACTTGAGTTGCCTAGGCAACTCAGTCCAGGGTGCCTAAATCCCCCTCCACCCCTCCTAAGTACCCCAGACAGAGTGGCACCACTTTGGAGGGCTTCTGTGGAGAAGCCCGCCAAAAAGTGGAACAAAGGGCTCAACTTGGGCTGGAGTCACAGAAGCGAACACAAACGCCATTTTAGAACCGAGTTCTGGCAAAAAATACCAACCGGAGAATTAATATTAAATAAACTGGCGGTATGTTCGAGGCTATAGGAATTAAATAATTAAAGTTGGCAGCCTCGAACAATGGGAAATCCCATAGGGATATATTCGCGGTCGAACCAGCCAAAACTCGATCAGGGGGGACGGAGACGTGCCCCCTCGACTAACAGACCCCGGGGCAATCGAATTGCCCCGGCCAGTACGTCCACAATATGATGGTTTGTACTGGTTCTGTTCAGAATTTGAGACTAGTAAAGTCAATGGTGACTTTACATGCCCTGGGAGACAGTAGTCAGTCCCAGGGTATGGAGTTTATACTGGGGGGTCACTATGACACCCCTGTGTTACGGCACTGAGTGTGCTGTGTAACACACATCACATAAACACATGAAGCCCTATGGAGTAAAAGACCCCATAGCCCATTAAACACACATAGAATCAAAGAGATACACTCAAATCATGTCCAAGAGTGAGGGTAAAAGAGTCTCACTCTTGGCAGGAGAAAAAAATAAACCCCAAAAATCCAGCAAAGCTGCTGGGGACTCACTAGGTTAGGAAATTCAGCCTAAACAGAGAATTCTCCCTAACACGCAGTACATACATACACAGCAACGGGAGGTGGCAAGGCTCAACAGAAGCAATTACTCTTACCTCCGGACCCAGCTCACCTTCAAACAAACAGGTTGCATAGCACTGATTGGCTGACCCTGGACTCCTCACTGGAATCCCTGTCAATGCAATAGAATCTTGTGAAGGTGTACGTTGACCTCCACGTAGCAGCCCTGCAGATGTCCAGCAGGGGAACACCAGACAGGAACGCCGCAGTCGCAGCAATCGCTCTGGTGGAAAGGGCTCTCTAACGGCCGGGCAGCGGACGGTTTGCCAACCGGTGACAGAACGTGATACAGCTAGAGAGCCACCTGGAAATGGAAGCCTTGGACAAAGCTTTCCCATGGTTCATAGGACCAAAGTTCATGAAAAGTTGAGATGTCTTCCGGAAACTCTTCATTCGTGCCACATCGAACTTCAGAGAACGCGCTACATCCAGCAAGTGCAAAGTCCTTTCAGCCGGCGACGAAGGCGTCGGAAATAAACACAGGCAACACCAAAGGTTCGTTGAGGTGGAATTCCAACAGAACCTTTGGCATGAAGGAGGGGTGCGTCCGCAGCACCCCCCTCGTCTTGTGGAAAGTCAGATAAGGCAGCTTGCATGACAGGGCCTGGATCTCACCTACCCTCTAGGCAGAGGTGATGGCCTCAAGAAAAGCTGTTTTCCACGAAAGGAACTGAAGAGGAGCTCGATGCATAGGCTCACAGGGGACCCGCATGAGCCTTATCAGTACCACGTTGAGTTCCCACGCCGGGGCAGGCGGGAACGCTCTAAACAGCCCTTTGAGGAACTCCTTGACTAGACTGTGACCAAAGAGAAGACTGTCTCGGAACCTGGTGTAGCGGGAGATACCTGCCAGATGCTCCTTGATGGAGGCGTGCCAGCCCCGCATTGGCCAACTAAAACAAGTACGGAAGGATCTGAGGGGGTGTGACCGTCAGAGGGTCGATATTCTGCGTCTGGCACTAAGTCTCGAAACGCTTTCACTTGTGCCTGTATCACTTAAGAGTCAAAAAAGGTCTGGCCCTGGCAAGGACCTCCCTGCAGTCCGCCAGTAGCTCGTACCCACCGAAACCTAAGGCTGCAGGAGCCAGGCGTTCAGGTTCAGCGATCCTGGGTCGTGGTGCAGGATTGTGCCTCCTCCTCTAGCAAGCAGATCCGTGACCACTGGAGGCGACGTCGACAGGCTGTGAAGGTCTAGGTACCAAATTTGCCTCTGCCATTGCGAATTGGCAGTGCTTTCCCTGTACGACGAAGCGCAAGAACTGCCGATGCTTCCCGTGAATGGGGACATGGAAGTAAGTGTCCTCTAGATCCATCAACGTTTGGGAGTCCCCTTCCTCTAGTTGGCCAGGCACATGCTGCAATGTGACCATCCTGAATTTTTGGGACTGGAGGACTTGTTTAGTCACTGCAGGTCGAGAATGGGCCTCCAGCCCCCTGTCTTCTTTTTTACTAGGAAGTAACGTCCTGGCTGGTTCAGTCCTGCTTCAGGGCCTGCGTGCCGCATTGGGAGCGACGACAACGGCGGTCACCACCGAACACCTTCAAACAAGCCCTGTAGGCCTCCTGGGTCGTGGAACGGGAGGGTTGACGTTAAGAGGATGATCCAACGCTGAAACCCTTTGACGATTTTCCGGATTTCCCTCCTGAGGCACGAAAGGAAAGGCGGTGTTGCTGAAGCATGCCCAAGGCCCAGGCCGTCTGTGTCGGTCTTGATGACTTGCAAAGATTCATAGACATCCTTCCCAAAGAGATTGTCCCTGTCGAACGGCATGTCCAGGACCCTCGTCTAAACTTCCTGCCGAGAATTGGTGGCTTTCAACCAGCCATGACGATGAAGGCAGATACCGTTCCCCATCTGGCGGAACCCCGTGTTCGCGATGTACAGGGCCACGGTGATGGCATGGTCCGATGCTACCTCGCCCTCCTGGAGAATCTCCAGTGCCTCGACCAGCTTGTCGCGTAGGAATTCCAGCAACATGGCCATTTTGTACCACAGCTCCCGGTCATATCTGGCCAGGATTGCAAGGGCATTTGCTGCCTTGACCGTTGTTGCCACAGAGCATATCACCTTTCTGCCCATGGCGTCCAACTTGTTCCCCTCACTGTCCGGGGAAACAGAGGTTGAAGATGATGGATTTGAGGACTTCTTCCTCGCAGCCGCTGAGACGACCGAGTCTGGGGACGTCTGCGATCATAGGCACTTGGGTGCGGACTCCGGCACCCAGTACTTCTCTAGCCTGTCTCTCTTCGCTGGGGTAGGATTTTTCATCAGCGCCAGGCCCTCATCCCAAACACTGTCCAGGAGAGGCACGGACAAAATGGTCTTCCTTTTAGCTTCTCAGCGCTGGTACAGGAAACCTTCCTTTTTGGTCTTTTCTGGCGTCAGCTGGAAGAGCTCAGATGCACGGGTGACCATGGAGTGGAATGATCCCACTCCGTCCGGTGGAGATGTTCTCGGTGGCAAGGACACGTGCTGACGACCATGTCAGACGTCGCTGTGTCCGTCCCTGTATCCCGAGGGGGGGGGGGTATGTGAGGCGGATCATGAGGAAGCGTGGGGTGCTGCTTCCTCTTCTTTGCCAGTGGTGGGCCCGGTGCCGTCAGGATCCTCTTCTGTATCTCTGTCACCAGTGTGGAGAGTGGACAAGATGTCCAGCGACACGTGTCTGGGGGGTAGGCTTGCTGGGCCCAGTGTCCACATAGTCTTCATCGTCCCCCTCAACGATTCAATCGTCCTCAGCGTTTCTGCCGTCGTCATCGTTCCCTACAAACACCTATACTGTGTGAACGGACACCATGAAGAAATATCCGTGCCCTGGAGCATGGTAGAGGCCTCCACTACCCCCTCTTCTTTGCGTCCTGAGGAGTCAGAGCCGGGCTCCAGGATGGCATCCTCTCCACCGGCTTGGCCGAAGCCTCCTGCCTGGGAGGAAGGCTCAAATCTGGGCACCATCGGGCCATCTGGACCGGATCAGCCCCTTTAACCATCGAGAGAGCAACCGCCACCAGCTCGATCGTGGAGGATGATCTAGTCTCGGCCACCTGTGCCTTCAGGGGTTAGCTGATTTCCTCTTCGAGGACAAGCTGGAGCATGGCTTGAGATGGAGGCTGATGGCAATGATGAAGGCGTCCTGCTCGCTATGGCGAACCCGAAGCAAACAGACTTGCGGTGCTTGGCCTAGTCTTGGACCCCCACAGATGGGGCGACCTCAAAGGACTTAGAAGCCCGCTCCTTGGACTGGCCGGTCCTTGGTGAGGCATGCCCCTGCTTACCACAGAGGGTAGAGGCCTTGACATTGAGCCACGCCGCCAGTCTACTGTGTCAATTTTTTATGTTGTGTTTGGTGAACCCAAGGCAAATCTCGCAATCCGCTTCCTTGTGATCCGGATAGAGACAGTAGAGGCATTGGGAGTGTTTGTCTTCCACAAACACGTTCCTCAATCCACAGCTGGCGCAGAGTTTGAATAGAGAACCTCCGTCCTTCTCCTCAGACATGGTCCAGCGTGCGGTGTAGGCCTGATGGCCTTCCGGAATCTTTGATGAAAACCCAATGATTCTTGCCCTTGAGGGGCGACGAAAGACGCTGACAAACTGATCCCTGCTTGCCGGTCAAAAGAACGAAAGAGCACACGGGATGTATTTGACAAAAATTTGAAATTTTTAACAAAAAAAAACTTGAAAACGCAGAAAAGCTCTCAGAGCAAAACACAAGGACTCCCAACACTCTAACGTGCAGTACAAATCTGAAGATGGCAGCCAGAGGAGGAGTTTAGGGAGAGGGTAGTCATTGTCTGGGGGCAGTATGACCCAGAGCTTAGTGATTCGTTTATAGGAGAAAGACAGTTTAGTTTGTAAGTGAAAGTGAAACTGTTTTCTTTTACTGAGGATTCCCGGCCTGACGACGGGGACTATTCATGAGCATGTGAATCCATGCCAGACTTCGTGCTGGAGAAATGGTCCTTCTTTACCTTTTCCTGAAGAACACCACTTTGTGGATTACTCTGCTCTACCAGTGTGGAGTTGATCACGGACTAGAAATGTTGCAAGCTAGTCTAACCCACATCCCTTAACATCAATTCCACCATCCTGCTGCCTGCGTAAATATCTATTTGATCTTGACCAATTTCTATACCTGTTTCTAAGTGCTTTTACTTCCCTCCAATACACATCCTCATCCACTTTATTTGATTTTAACTCTCACAATGCTTTCGTCAATTCTCTTCTTTTTCCAGGTCCTTGCATCAAAGCGATGACTATGCTTGGAGGTGTTTGCCCATCCTACCCAGGGGATTCAAGTCCCACAGAAAATGTACAAAGCTTTTTGGGTTGCATATTTTGGTCAAATCCTTGCCGCTGAAGGGACTAGTAATTCTATTCAGACTGTGGATTAGATCCCTTCCACCTCTTGTAAATTTCACTACACCGTTCTTCTCATTGTTGGCACATACTACTTCAGAATAGGATTCTTCCACCCAATTTTCATTTGGTTGCAAAAAAGTACCTTCTAGCATTTCATTATCACTGGGGTACATTGTTCACACAGATTCTTTGAAAGAAAGATAATCTATTGTTGAATGAACACACATCTCTCTTCCAAGTGGGTGCAGGCATAACGTCCCCTCAATGTTCCCATTGCCAAAAAATAAATTGCATTCCGTCAGAAAGCAATACCAGTTCCTCCCATTAAGAGTTGGTTCCTTACTTTGATCCTCCCCCAAACCACCAGTTTGAATAGATTGCGAGTTGAAATCCCCCAGGAAGATAATACTGGAGGAAGGAAACTGAACACAAACGCTCAAAGGTAGATCTGAGAGGGATTGCTGAAAATCAGACCGTGTAGAACAGGAGGGGTTCCAATAGAGGTTGACCACTATCCAGACTTTATGCAAGGGACCCACCCCTAACCCTGCTTTCACCGCAATAATTCCCGTTGTTGCATTGCACACTAGCTCTGAGGAACCATTTCTACAAGCAATCATCAACCTTCCAGATGGTCTCCCCACCCCCTCACCTATGGCCAGCTGCTGAAAAACTGAAGTCATTGACCTTGAAGCTCGATTGTCTCCTGTCACCTGCAGAGCTATTATATCAAAATGGTAAAAAAGGTATTCTTTCTTTACTTTATTTTTAAAGGAACTGGAGCCCCTCGTATTCCAACACAGTAATTTCAGACCTTGTTTAGCTAGAGAGATTTCTCGGGCAACCCCAATCTTTGAAAGATTTGCGTCAGGATATCTGGCATTAGGGCCCATACAGTCGCTTTGGCATCAGATTGTTGTGATATTATCCCATTGGTCTATCTCTGGTGACAGAATTTGTATTTACATATTCCTCTGTAGCTTCCGTTTGCATATTGATCTTGCTAATTACATTACTACTGCTTGCATACAGCATCTTAGGGGAAACCTCATACCCCTGTTCCATCTTCTCTTCACTTGCTTCTAAGATGGCACTTACACCTAACCTTGATTTTATACCGATACCAAATAAAACCAGATTATCGTTGCAAACATAACTTGTCCATCTCCTAGGTCTGACTTACCACAACAATCTGCAGCAAAAAACACACATGCACGTTTAAAGCTTAGGTCTGTGAAAGATAGTGTAGTCATCATCAGTACCCGAGGCCTGGTTCCCACTAACCCTTGTAGCCTTTGTTATAGCTACCAAAGAGTCAGCTTATTAGTTCAAATGTTTTAAGTCTGCTTTGTGCATAGGAACAAAGTGAGGAGAGCAAAACCCAAATTAAGCTCAGAGGGAGACAAAGGCTGACTGTAGGGTACAACCTTTTCAAAACCTTTAAGAAACCCTTGCTCAGTGAAAAGGTAAAGAATGATTCTGAATGTATTTTTTTTTCTGTGAGCTGTAATGTCCAACTATACCTTCATGGTGGAAATGTGCAAACCGGCTCGAACCAGAAAAATATGGTGTAGTGGTTGATAAGGCATAGGGTTCACAACTCTTCAGACACCAAAGGTAGTGCCCCTTCTACTTGAATCCGTAAAATGACCTGTAGAAGCCACTTTGATTTTTTCACAACTGTCATGCACTTGTCTGAATGAGTCAAGTGTGTATTGCAGGTACAGAGAAGTCATGCAGCAAAGTTAAGCAATCAAATGATTGGTTCCAGGCACTAGAATTAATATTTGGAAAGGAGATACTGTCTGCATGGCAGGGACCAGTGTGGTCTTTTTGTACAGGAGAATCACCTCTGAGTACCACCTATGGCATGGCCCATTGACATCATTGCCTTGGTTTCTTTGGTAGGAGAGGAGATGGAGGAAATGTAATGAAGTACCTGGCTAGCTCATAAAAGGCATTTCAGTAGGACCTTTCTATTTTGTGTAGACAAGACTTAGTGTTGCAATGTCTCGAGAGCCAGTCTTTAAAAAGACCCTTTAAGGATAGCAAGATTATGCGTGTACACTCTGGATTCAAAGAAGATGTTTATATGCGATTGAAGGACACCTGGCTAGCAGCCAGACAGATGAGCTTGAGCCTCCCTTGAAAAGATCCTGGACTTTGTGCCTCATTGCGTGTTTGGTTATTGCACTGTAGAGTTCTTGTCCATTAAATCAGGAATAATAGACCGTATAAAATGTAGAAACATGCCCAAATCCAGGTTCACAGTCCCAGAATGTTTATTGACCAAGTCCTTCCTGTTCTTCGAGCACAACTCCTCGGTGGTCAGGTGACCCAAGTGTAATCCCCAAAGATACACTGAAGCATCAATCTATGTATTTTCATTTAAGTAGTGTTTTGAAAGGCGTTCATTGAAGGAAGTTCTTGTCCTTGACCTACCATGGTAAAAACCCCTTTGCTCCGAGTAAGAATGAGATTCTCTTCCCAATATCGAGTCTTTTGCAGTCATTGATCTTTCACAGTTGTTTAATATGCAGCAATACATGAAGGACAACAAAGATGGAAGAGGTGTTGCATCCATTAGGGAAATATCAGCCTTGCAGTTGCAGAGCTCGACTCCCTCAGGGATTGACACTTCTGTCTGATAGAAAACTGTCTGTTCTTCATACGAGACACTTTCAACTGAGTCCGATGTTGATCTGAGAAACCAAATTATTTTGGCTTGCATAAGCAATAGACCAAGTTCACTTTTAGAGCCAAAAATGCCAGAATATTGGCAGTTAGAAAGTCTACGTTGGCTCCTAGTGCAAAGCTCGACTTTATAAGGCAGTCATCATGGTATAGGTACACAATGATATTCTTGGTCTTTCGCTGATAGTCACTATTGCTGCCATGCACTATAGCGAATAGTTTTGAAGCTGAATGCAAGAACTTTGTACAGTAATGTCAGTTCTGTGCAATGAATCTCAATGATTTCCTATTTATTTGCATCTGCAGGAATGTGGAAAAATACATACCAGAGACATGCTTAACACCATCAACAGTTATTTGCAAGAGGAAACATTTGGTGGCGAGTCAATCTTTAATTTCTCCATCTTTTCATATGTTCACAATTTGCAAATCTAGGACCCATTCACCTCAACTAGGAAATAATGAGAATGGATTGCTTGTCCCTCCTGCATTCAGGGCACTTTCTGGAGCTCCTTTTCGTAAAAACACCTGCGAGGATAGAGGTGGTTCTGCAATCTTTAGGGAACATTTCTTTTGTGATTTTTTTGCCACACTCGAAAGTGGCCCTGATTATTTCCTCTCTACCTCGGTGCTCGGCCAATGGAAAAAAGGGAAGGCTTCATTGCTTTTTCAGAGCAGAGGGGCCTCCCCAATGCAGTAGAGGGTTGCCATTTTGCACACCTGCTCTGGAATATGTGGTATTGAGTTTTTTGCTAGGTTTGAAAAGATTGGTGAAAGTGGCTGAAGGAAGAGTGGCTACACTGGAAATATTTATTAGGCCTAAAGGAGTATCTTAACATATTTCATTCTTTACCCTCGATCTGAACAGACTTGAAGGTCACTGCCTTAGTCTTCATACATTTCCATCTGTGTGGGCACCAAACAGTGAATGACCACAAAATTGTAGGCAAAGATTGTTATGCTGCAAGTCCACTTTCATTCAGTCAACAACCTTGGCCCTCACTCATCTTGTGACAAGTCAACAGCAATAATTATTGCTGGATAAACCTCACAGCACCATCGGAAGCACTTATCACCCGATTTGCAACCATTGAGCCTTACTTTACAATTTCCAGCATGTCTGGTTTGTCAGCTCGAAGACACTACCATTTCTTATTCCAACAGAGAGAAGTTGTGCCATGCTAGTAGAGCCTAACACCTTGAATCCCTGGTGGTAGTTGCTCCAGCAGTACACAACTTCATCCCTCTAGAGTGCGCCTTTCGACTCACCCCAACAAAAGATGCAGGATGTGGATAATGACAAGGTTGAAGACCATGTCCTTCTGTCGGCTGACACAATGAGAGTCAGGCGGAGGGCCCCCCCCTATGCAAGTAAAAGTGGTCAGTGTAAGGAGCCCCCACTTCCCATCCCTCCTCTGCTTATGGATCACTTTTAAAGGAGTAAATAAAGTGGACAGCATAGGTTTTAAATAAATCTGGAACCAACAGGCCATGAAGGTTCTTTAGGCTGAAGTGATTAAAAGTAATATAGTATTGTGAAGAAGACCGATGGGGGGGTGTCTGTACTTCTGCTCTCTATATGGTAGAGGAGAGGCACAGAAGACCCCAGCCAAGATTCTCTATTACGGTAGCAATGGTCGACCAATCAAGGCCTAGCTTCTCAGGAGGTGATGCAGGCTGGTTCCTAAGTACAGTGTAGTCCCCAAGCCCCCACAAAGGAATGTCCACACACTGTATTGGTTAGAACACAGTCTTTATATAATCAATATTCCAGGTTATGTACACTTATCATATTAACTCACTTTGTACTCAGGAAAATCAACAATGGCAAATATATACAATTCTAAAGTGGTACCACCCTTTGTATTAGATCTCCTACCACTAGACACAGTTCTGTGTGGAGATCCCCCCACCTGGGCAACCTGTAAAATAAAGATATAGCACAAGCCCAGTCCATATATTGTTCTGCAAGTCTTATTCCCTCCTATAATGTTTTACCCCCCCCAATGTACCTGGTGGAGTCGAGTTCTTCGAAGAGGCGTCGACAGATCCTTCTTGAGCGACCCCCTTTCAAGCGGGAGTCACGGATCGTCGAGAAACGTCGAGAAACTCGGCGTTCGGCGACGGGGAATCGACGGCCCTTCTTGAATGCCTTCCCTTTCAAGCGGGAGGCACGGGGCGTCGAACGTCCGTCGACAAACAGGGTAGAGCGGCGTCGATGAGGCGGCAGCTTCGTCCGAGCGGTGCTCGTCAGCGTCGGAGCGTCCTGCAAGGCAGAGGCGTGCAGGGCACCTCGGTGACAATAGTTCGGGACCGCAAAGATGGTGGAGACGGAGGCCAAGCAAGGGCGTCGAGTCGTTTGAGTCTTTGTGATCTTCGGGTGGCGGGAAACCCACCGGCAGGTTTCTCCTCGGCGCGTTGGTCGTCCTCGACTTTCTCCGGCAGGATAAAGCGGTCGACGGTGCGGACAAGGGAGTTCTTCGATTCGAATGTTCTTAGGCAAAGGAGCGGACGGCTCCGGTCGTCGGCGGCACGGCGTCAAGTGATTCCCACGGCTGGGCAACACAACTTCGACGGGCCTCCAGCGGTTACACAAACCTGCGGACCCTGGTTGACGACAATGGACTTCGATGGCGGCGATGTCCGGGTGCTTCACTTCGATCTCCTCGGCGGTCCCGTCTCGGGTCGACAGCCTTTCGAGGGTCTGTCTTCCAGGGCGCTCCGGCGAAGATGGAGCGGTGCTCGATGGTCCCTCGGAGCACGGGAAGAGGGCGCCTTACCAGGTCCTCTCTCGGGTCAGCCTTCGACGATTTCGGCAGCCTTCGGATCGGTCGAAGCAAATGCCACAGCAAGTCTTCTTCCAGCTGGACGTCGAGGATCAGCAGTTCCAGTTACTCTTAGAGTGGAGACTCAGCTCCAGGATGCTTTTGAACGTTCCTGAACGTTCCTGAACTCTTACCAGTGGTGAGAGGTCCCCAGATATACTATTCTGCCTCCCATCCACACTGCTGGCACACACTCAGCAGCCAATCATACAGAAGGGCATTCATGCAGTCAGTCAGCCAATCAGGCACACAGTGCATTCAGGCCACACTCCTCCCTTTCAGACACTCACAACAAGGAATGTGGATTGGGACAAGTACCCAGCCATTCAACACTACACACTGCATTCAGGCCAGTTTCGGGCAGGGCTGTCTCAGTCTTTGTCTCTCATGCCAGAAACCAGACAACCACAACAAGGAGTGTATATTGGTCACACACTCCATTCACCCAGGTCCCACCCACAAGAGGTACCCACAACATACAGTCACTGGGAAGGCTCCAGTCAGTCTAGCTGGGCCTTCACAACAACACCATATATGGGTGAAAAATACAAATAAAAAATAAATTAAAAAAACAGCTTTCAACTGTCAGTACAGTGCATGATGGGAGGCAACAACTAAGCATTGCCAGTAGCGGCAGTGCCATTTTCTTGTTCAGAGCTTGCCAGGTTTCCGTTTTAGCCTGTCTGCTAGACTACCACTGGAGAAAACTGTTGCGACGTCACTAACTCTCTTTCTGAAGAAAACATGAACAGTAATCCAAATAGGCAAAAGTTATGCAGCTATTTTAATTATGAAGTTCAATAATATTTAAAAGAGGTTTCTCTAGGAAAGGTTTTTCAGCTATCCCACACATGGACAGATATGTTCAGTGTTTATGAATATCGATGTAGATTCCATAATGGAGCAACACAATGAAAAATCCACTAGGTTTGCCGACAAGTGTGTTTTTCTTAAACTCTAGGATAACACCAGATACCCAGTAAAAGAACGCGAATTAATCAGTTATTTTAATACACCAGAATACCGTTATGAAGCTACCTAAAAGGAAATTAAAACTACTAAATCTAAGAACCAGACCAAAAATATCAAGCTGCCCACGTTGAATTATTATGAATTAGATGCAGCATGTGCCAGCACTGCTCTCATTGAACAAACACACAATCTTTCTGAAAGATTCATGACCATCATCCATTTTGTCGTCAATAAAACATTTGAAAAATTAGGTGCTACCAATACAAACATTTAATAAAAGACTGATAATAACCTGTCTCATCATACGTCTCCATATGTTCAATGGCTGACTTCAAAAATGATCATTGCATTACCTTTGACCCCCATGACATCACAAAGTGAGAGCCTTGACCCCAATTAAGGAGGATGCATTTCCGCAAAAACAAGCGCGACTGAAAACTTAGGCTGTAGCTTTTTAATAATCCATGAATCAAAAACTAGTAACTAACAGAACTTTAGAATGTAGAAAACGATCAGTACTTTGGTTAAATCATTGGGATTTAACCAACATTCCTCCCAAAGAGGTTGCATGCAGCAACACTGTGGTAGAGATAACTACTCCCCCCATGGCGTACATGTATATCATGCAGTCTCCTTCGCTCACACCTAACCTAACCCAGCGCCTTCTTGCAGATGCACATGACTGCAGTGTCCTGTATAAATACCAGTAACATACAACTGCAGTTGCACACTCGCCCAATAAAGCACCTGTATGCCTGAGCACCTGTATGCCCGAGCTGGGCTGAAGGACAAAACGGATGCAGGTCACAACAACCAACCTTTAACGTGCTCATTGTGAACAAACTAAAATGCACAGTACATTGTGGAAAATGAATGCATACACACCATAGAACATTTCATTGCATTTAATTTTGGCCAAATACGAGTGCAATGAGACGGTCACGCAGCAGGAGAAAGATTCGGAATATTAATAGGAACATTGAAACTGAAGGAAAAGATGGTTGAAAGTCAAGTAAAGTCATCTTGGCAACTGCTGCACTCATCCAGAACATGAAACCCCATTACAAACTGTTTTATTGCTTCGAGAAGAATGTAATCAAACATTCCAAGAGAGAAATGCAAGTGACAACTGCCCACATTCACACCTCCCACTAACCATCAATCACTTCAAACAGGCTTTCATCTCTTGCAGCATTTCAAAAAGTGCGGAATTGGCAGTCCTGGAACCTAGAAATGTCCTGTCTGCTGTTTAGATTATCCCTATATTCGAACACTGATTTTGCCAATTTACTTATTATAGGCACCAAACCTTAGACATTAATTATTTGTGTAGGTGTGAATATAAAAGTGGTATTCAATTCACTGTTTACACATTTCTATGCAAGGTCTTACATGGCTGACTGCCAAGGCGTAGTTAGTCAAAGGAAAATCTGTCTGCAAAACCTTCTTTGAAAACATACCATTAAAAGATGAAAAGGACCAAAGGAACTGGCAGTTGTATGGGTCTGGAAAAATTTTCTTTCATAAAAGGAGAATCAAATCAAATTTGAAGTAAAGGAATTCATTTATAAACCATAAAATGGCTATTCACATAACTGTGCATCACCGGTGCACACAAGGGCAAAAGGGAAAAGCCTTAAACATACATGTCTTGTAATCTTTGGCTAAGATTATAAAAGCTTTAAAACCCCTATTCTGTACCACAGGATAGAGTTGGGTTTAAGAACTGGACCTAATATCAGGGGCAGCTTTGTTAGAGGTAGGTCACAACTGATGATCTAGTTACCCAGATTTGATGAAATATGACTGGTTCAAGCACAGCCGTCACACCCAGTGACGTACAGTTTTCTCCCAAATCCAGAGGCTGTTGTACTACACTATGTTCGTTCTTCGCGCTGGCAGGGTGGGTGTTGTGAAACAGGGAGAGCAAGAACTAAGAGAACCTAAATCTCTAAAAAGGCCATTTTTTTCTTTCTAGATTGGCTTTCTTCCCCTCCTTCCCAACTCGTTCAGAACAGGCTCCAATGGCGACAGAATATTCACAACAGCAGCCGAAAATACATAAATAAATAAAGACCGTTGTGAAACACACTGGGCCAAGGACTAAATCCTTCTTAGAAGATGCTTCCTATATATAATGCTTACCAAACACTAATGGTGCAGTTCAGGGATAAGCCCTATACAATTCAGAAATGCAATGTCCCATTGGAAGGCCACTGACGTTGCATGTGCCCTGCTGGATTGAGCCTGAAGTCTATCGAGAACCTCCATTCCAGCAATTTTAAACTGCAGAAACGGATGCCATGATTCATCTGCCAATGGAAGCCGTTGCGTATACTACTTGGAGAATGTCCACTGTAGGAAACACATTTATCATCTGAATAACTGCTCTATGAAAAACTTGAATGCTCTGCAAGGACAAATTACTTACCTCTCTGTAAAGTTCTGATAGATGAACAAGTTACTTTCTTACCTGGTAACGTTCTTTCGATGGGATGGTCCGACGACGTATTCCATATCTATGACATGTAATCACCACAGCTGTGCTGCTTCGGAAACTTTTTTTCGGCGTCTGCGTCCTGCGTCGATGACGTCAATGCGCCGTCGTCGAGGACCTCCTCCGACGTCATCCGATGTGATAAGTAGGACGCACGACGCCCGTAGCCTCAGTTGTAGTTTTTCCCCCCAGAACTTGTGACATTAGTCAACTGCCAGTCAGACACAAAGCCTTGCGGAACGTAAGCTGCAATCGCAAAAGAAATTCTGCAGCGGGGAAGGCAGGACGGGAGCGATATGGAATACGTCGTCGGACCATCCCATCGAAAGAACGTTACCAGGTAAGAAAGTAACTTGTTCTTCGAGGTGATTGGGTCCTCCGACGTATTCCATATCTATGACAGACTCCCAAAGCAGTACCAGAGCAAGGAGGAGGGAAAGAATTTCAAAATTTAGAATTGCCAATCAAATAGCAGAGCAAAGGACCGCCTTGCCAAAGGCCAGATCCTGTCCTCGGATGGAATCGAGGGAATAGTTACGTACAAATGTATGTACTGAAGCCCAGATGGCTGCATCACAGATGTTGCGAATAGGAACACCCCTCTGCAGGGCAGTAGATGCAGCCACACCCCTGGTAGAATGGGCCCGCAAGCCAGCCGGTGGGTCCTTACCCGCCAAGCGGTAACACTCCGAGATGGCTAAAATAATCCAGCGAGACAAAATCTGTTTCGTCACAGCTTGCCCCAAACGCTTTCCAGCGTAACCAATAAAGAGTTGATCGTCCACTCTGACCCGGGACATGCGTGAAACATAAAAGCTTAAAGCTCTCCTAGGATCAAGCCTATGGAGCCTCTCCTCTTCCTTACCAGGATGCGGAGGAGGATAGAATGCCGGAAGAACAACCTTCTGGGCCAAATGAAATTCCGTCACCACCTTCGGAAGAAAAGAAGGACGAACTCTAAGGACAACCCTGTCCTTGTGAAATACAGTGAAGGGTGGCTTAACTGAAAGTGCCTGTAACTCACTCACTCTGCGAGCGGAAGTAACCGCAACTAAAAACACAGTTTTCAGAGTTAACAGCCTCAAAGGGCAAGAATGTAAATGCTCAAACGGTGCACCCATAAGAAACTTAAGAACAAGGTTTAAATCCCAACCGGGCACCAGGAAAGGTGACGGAGGGAACACATTAGTGAGCCCTTTCAGAAACTGTGAAATTAAAGGGATTTTAAAGTAAGAACACTTCAGACGAGCGCTTAAAGATGGACAGCGCCGCCAGGTAACCTTTAATGGTACCCACTTGCAAGCCCCTGTGGGCCAAAGAAAGTAAAAAGGACAGAACCATGGGGATGTCACATGCAAAAGGATCCACATTCTGAACTCTGCACCAGTCGCAAAACTTACGCCAACGGCAACGGTACAGAGACTTTGTTGCTGGCCTTCGGGCCGAAAGCAACACCTCCATCACGGCTTCAGGGAGGTCCCAATCCTTATACCTCAACCTTTCAGAAGCCAACCGTGAAGGTTGAGGGATCTGACCTCTGGATGGAGAACCTGACCCCCCCCTCCCGTGAGAGCAGATCGTCTCGGTAGGGAAGACGACGTGGAGGGCAGATGGACAAGTCGAGAAGGTCCGGGTACCACGTCCTCGGAGTCTACGCCGGAGCAATGAGGATCATCCGGGAACCGAACTTCCGTAACCTCTGCAGCACTTGCATGATGACGGGGACTGGAGGAAACGCGTACAGCAGCGGGAATGACCACTCCACCACAAACGCGTCTCCTAAGGCTCCTTTTGGAGGAAATTCCCGCGAGCAAAACCTTTCGCACTTCCGGTTGACACTGGAGGCGAAGAGATCCACTTGAGGGGTCCCCCAAAGGGCGAAGATCTCCAGGAGAATCTCCTGAGCCAACTCCCACTCGTGAGAGATCGCGCTCTGCCTGCTCAGAGCGTCCGCCGTCATGTTTTCGTCTCCGGCCACATGAACTGCCGAGATCGAAACTTCCTGCTGGATGGCCCAGAACTCGAGCTGCATCGCCTCCCTGCACAGAGGAAGTGACCCTGCCCCCCCCCCCTTTTTGTTGAGGTAGTGCATGGCCACTGTGTTGTCCGTCAGGATCAGGACACTCTTTCCTCGCACAGTCGGCAGAAAAGCCTTCAGGGCTAGCCTGACGGCCCTCAGCTCCAACAGATTGATATGGAGTCTGGACTCCGACGGAGACCAACGACCGCTGACTGTCAGCCCGTTGGCATGAGCTCCCCATCCCGTCAGGGATGCATCCGTCACGATCATCACCTCCGGCCAGGGAAGCCAAAATGGAGCCCCCTTCATCAAGTTGCCTTCGACGGCCCACCACAGAAGGTCCCGGGCGACCGAGGGCGGCACCTGAACCGGGTCCGACATCCTGCCGGAGGACTGCGACCATTGCGTCTTGAGTGCCCACTGCAAAGATCTCATCCGCAGGCGAGCCTCTGGCACCAGAAGAATGCAGGATGCCATGGGACCGAGCAACCTCAAGATCTCGAACGCTGGGAGCGTCTGGGCATGCTGAAACTTGTGCACCATCTGCTGAATGTGAAGAGCCCTCACCTGGGGAGGAAAACACTGCCCCAGGGAAGTGTCGAGCACTGATCCGATGTACTGGAGCCGCTGTGTTGGCGTCAAATGGGACTTCTTTAAATTGAGGGAGAAGCCCAGCCTGTGAAGGGAGTGGCAGTTGACGGACAGATGAACCAGGACTTGCTCAGGAGAGCTCCCCCTGATCAACCAATCGTCCAGGTAGGGGTAGACGTGCATCCCCCCTTGCCTGAGATGCGCTGCCACCACCACCATGAGCTTGGTGAAAACCCTCGGGGCTGAGGTCAATCCGAACGGCAGGACCCGAAACTGAAAGTGCGAGCCGCCAACCGCGAACCTCAGGTACTTCTTGTGCTTGGGATGGATCGGCACATGGAAGTAAGCATCCTTGAGGTCGAGTGACACCAACCAGTCCTGAAGCTGAAGGGCCTGGATGACTTGAGAGAGAGAGTAACCATCTTGAACTTGTCCTTCCTGAGGAGTTTGTTCAAACCGCGCAAGTCCATGATGGGTCTCAATCCCCCGCCTTTCTTCGAAATCAAAAAATAAGGGGAATACCATCCCTTGTTCCTCTCCGCTACAGGCACCAGTTCTATGGCGCCTTTCTCCAGCAGGGCTTGAATTTCCTGCGCAAGGAGCGGATCCAGACTCTGCAAAGAGAGGTTCCCCGGTGGATTGTCGCAAGGCCTGTGCCGAAAGGGAAGACAGTAGCCGTGGGTTATGATCTCCAGAACCCACACATCTGAAGTAATGGCTTGCCACTCTACAAGATGCTGCGCCAGCCTTCCCCCAACCGGCGAACCATGGGACACGGCCTCATGACTGAGTGGGAGCGGCTGCGGCGTTACCTGAGGGCAAAGAGGCAACTGCCCGAGCGGCCTTGGCACCACGGGTACCCTGTCGTCCACCTCTGGTACCCCTGCGTTGGCCTCTTTGACTGCCAGCTCCTCTCGCTTTACTGAAGGAGGAGTAATAGCGAAAGGAACCACCCCTCCACTGCTGTCCCCTAGGACGAAAAGGCGGAGGTTGGCGAACTGCAGCGCCCAACGACTTCGCTGCAGCTTTTGAGGTCTGCAACCTCTCGTCAGTCTTGCTGCCAAAAAGGTGTTCACCGTCAAAGGGCATGTTGAGGAGCCGGGACTGCACATCAGGAGCAAACCCCGACTTCCGCAACCACGAAAACCTGCTTATCACGGTGCTCGCCGCCATGGACCTACTGACGCATTCAGCTAAGTCCAAACCCGACTGAACGGACTCACACATGACATCCTTACCATCCTGGACCATAGCAAGGAAACCATCCCGTTCGTCCCCTTCGGGAATATGTTCAGCCGCCAACGCAACACAGTTCCACAGAGTGTGTGTGAAACGAGACAAGGCACAAATGGAGTTGGCTGCCTGAAGCGCCATACCACCATAAGAAAACACTTTCTTCGCCCAGCCATCAAAACGTTTGTCATCCCTATCAGGAGGGATGGTAGGGTACGACGCCTGCTTTGCCGGGGCCGTGGCCGCCCGCACCACCAAACTCTCCGGAATGTGGGGTGCCTGGTCAAGTAGCAGGGGTCGCTACTGGCTGGACGGTATTTTTGCGACAAGGATCTGCCCACCGCCGGGAGACTCTCCGGAGCAGTCCAAGCCTCCGCCACCCTTCTCTGTAAAGCCATATGGAACGGCAGTACCGGGTCAGTTGGGGGACCAACATCAAGGATGTCCGTCAGATCATCCTGCACAAACTCCCCTGGGGGAGCAGACCATCCCAAGTACTCAGAAACCCTAGCCATAAGGCGCCAGTACGAGGAATCGGCATGAGAGCCAGGCTCAGGCCTACAAAACTCCACCTCCGGAGAGGTGTCCAGTCCACTGGCATCATGCAGCGACTGCCTCAAATCGTCAAACTGACTATGGCCCGAGACAATTTCATCTGGAACCCGACTAGGAACCAGGCCATCAGAATCCTCATCCGCTTCTGAAATATATTCCAGGTGGCGAAAAGAAGGTACCTGAGAGTGCTTGCTCTTAACCAGAGCCTTCCTAGGGGGTTCCCCCGTGCCACGGGGTACCTCCAACACGAAAGGCGTCGAGCGAATCGGCGCCGACGTCGAGAGAACAGGCATCGGCGTCGAGAGAACAGGCATCGGCGTCGAGAGGATCGGCGTCGACGTTAGATGCAGCGCCGCCAGCATCGGCGGCGTCGACACAGCCCTCGAAGCCGGAGCCCCGAGCGTGTCCCTCGACGACCTGAGCGTCGACGACTTCCTCGGAGCCAGAGCCTCGAGAAAGCCTGTCGACGCCCTCGACGCCTCAGACGTCGATGTCTTCCTCGAAGACCTCACAGGTGCACACGGTCTCGAACGGGACCTGGAACGGGTACGTCGAGAACGAGTCTCCTTGTCCGAACGGGACCTCTCCCGTGACTCGTGCCGACCACTCTTGCGAGCAGTGTCTCTCGACCTCTCACGACCGACCCCACTCGGGGGCGCGGACGGCTTAGCACCCTGCGACTCAAGAATCGCCAGCATTTTCTTCCCGAAGGAAGCCCATTCCTCCGGTGTCGCACGGCTGGTGGGGTAAGCGTCGTGCCGGGCAGAGTCCTCTGAAGAGGACCTGGAAGACGACCGGTGTCGGCGCTTCCGAGAATGCCTCGAAAAGGCGGAGTGGCAAGACCGACTCCTAGAAGGAGACCCACGAGACTTCCGACGATGACGCGGAGAGTCACCCCTCGAATCATCCGTCGAAAGCCCCACAGACTTCGACTTCCGGGGCTTGGACACCCGGCCTACCGACAACTTCTTCTTACGTTCGCGTAAGGCTTTGGACGTGAGCGACTGGCAGTCGATACAGTCATCCGTGTCGTGGGCCTCCCCGAGGCACCAGAGGCAGGCGTCGTGCGAGTCCGTCACCGACATCTTGGACCCACACTCCCCGCACTTCTTGAAACCCGGACGCGGGGTCGAAGACGAAGTAGAAGACATCTTCACATGAAGGATTTTCACAAAACGAACAGGTTCGAAGAACCGAGAAGAACAGAACTCCAAAGAGTCGAGGCGTTAACCGAGATTCACGAAGCAACACGTTCGCGGAAAAAACGGAACTGAGGCTACGGGCGTCGTGTGTCCTACTTATCACATCGGATGACGTCGGAGGAGGTCCTCGACGACGGCGCATCGACGTCATCGACGCAGGACGCAGAAAAAAGTTTCCGAAGCAGCACAGCTGTGGTGATTACATGTCATAGATATGGAATACGTCGGAGGACCCAATCCCCTCGAATTATCTTTTAAGAAATGAATAGTCGATGCCACTTTCGGGAGAAAAGAAGGACTAACTCTCAGTCAATTTTTCTTTTGAAAAAAACAAATAAGGAGGTTTAACAGATACTGACTGGAGTTCAGTCATCATGGCAACCAGGAAAATCACCTTAAGCGTGAGCAGTCTAATAGAAGAACAATGTAAACAGAGCACCCATCAGAAACGTCAACACCAAATTAAAATCCCATGATGGAACCACAAATTGGTGGAGAGGAAACCAGTTGCACAAATCCTGTAATAATTGCATAAGTGGGTATTGTGAAAAAAAACCCTGTTCAGGGGACCTCTTAAAAAACCAAGATAGCGGCAGGGTAGCCCTTCACAGTGCTAATATGCAGGCCCAACTGAGCTAAAGACAGCAAAAAATGCAAACAGGAGAACAAGGACAGGAAAAGGGGTCAGCTCCCTCTCCTGGCACAAAGCAGAACATCTACACCATCACCAGGCATAAATAGACTTCATTGTGGACCTCAGAATGGAGAGAAGTATATTTAGGGTGTCCTCCGACAAATCCCACTCCTTGTATCTCAGCAGCAAAGCATGAAGTGTCATGGATCATGTGCCCCTCCGATAGGGAGAGTACGTCCACCCTCCAGGGAAGGTGCCAAGGAAGGCAGATGGACATGTCCAGCAGCCTAGGTACAATGTTCTCTGGGCACAGTCTGCAGCGATCGGAATCAATGTGGAACCGAATAGGTGCAGCTTCCCGAGGGCCATCGGAATGACCGGGTTCAACTGGAATATATAAATGAGGCAAAACATCCACTTGACAGTCAGTGCATCCCGCTAAACTCCCCGTCGAGGAAATTCTCCTGGAGCAGAACTACTTCCTGTTCACATTGGTTTTTGTTGACTCTGAAGTTGTGCCTTATCACAGAACGCTTTGTTTACCTGACACAGCACTGCGAGCTCCGTGTAGCTCTTGCTCTATACATGCAGCTTCCTGGAGGAGGCCGTGTGGACCAACATCACATGACCAGTCACGTGACATCAGCCGATTAATTTAAACAGCTGTAGAGTGCCTTTGCGGCGTTAAGCCTGTCAGGGGTAAAGGGCGCTGGCTGTTGTGCGGCTGTTACGCGCGGGTGGCGCAATCACCGGACGGGAGACTGCGGAGGTGTTCCCTCATTGATCCCTTCCGGGCGCTGCTTAGCACATTAGCGCAGAGCAAGGCAACGCTCTTCTTATACTTTTACAAGCATAAGCAAATTAACACTGTGTGAGTACTATTTAAAGTGTCATTCGTTTGTTCTTTATAAACTCAATGGTAGCTCGAAAATACACATTGAAAACCGGCATGCCGGAAAATATTTCCAGTCATCTTAGTACGGCGCCAGGGCCCTTATTGAGACAGTCCACTTTATCCTTTCCCGTCTCCACTGGTACTAAGCTTCAACGCTCTAAGTCCCACAACATCGGGTGTATGTTGCCGTCAATTGCATGACGCCCCTCCAGGCGAGACATTGCCTGCAGTAACCATGGCCACCTGTGAGGGACTAGAGTTACCACTTACAACGGCCAATTCTATTATTAAGGCGATTGATCCTCACATGTCCATATGCCCACAGGCTTCTTGTCCCCCTCTTGGAGTGACGTCAACTCGTCCCCATTCTGAAAGTTTGGCGATTAATCATTGTGTCCAAGAAGTCACCGATACAACCTTAGAAACCGTCTGTTGTGCAGGCGAATTACAAGCTGATGTTCACACAAAATTAAGTAACTTTGTAACTTACTCTTGCACTGAACCGGCTAATTCAGCTACTGACAAATATCAATAGCAGCATTCAGAGCACGATAATTTCAGACATTTTCATGAAACCTGCTCAGTGTTCAGTAGCTGCTCAAGTGCAGTTACGTCAAGCCCACGAACAACTTCGCATAACGGGTGAAGTTGGTGATGATCTTTGGATTCCATGAATATGTCTACCCATTCTTCGTGTCCTACGTCTGATGTGTTATACATATGCTCCAATACGGGGGACTTGATACAATTACAGGAATATCTCTCACACAACAACACCATCATACCTGTCAAAAACTCTTCCTCTCCTCAATCTATTCATCACAACTTTGTAGCATCAGCAATGCTTGATAAATCCCACACTGACATTGTAATTGAATCGCCATCTTTTATAGCGTCCACTCCGCATCGCACAAGACTTCGAGAAGCCGATCAAATAGAGCTTTTTATACAAGGAGCCCAGGATAAGCTCTTCTCATTTCCAGAGGCTCCAGCCCTGAATAACACTTTAAGTGCGATGAACACTGCATTATTGACCATTACGAAATTATATGAGGCATTGGACAATAAGGTAACTCACCAATCAATGCTCATGGAACAATACTTTAGTAAGGATTCTATTCTTCCCACTCTTGTCACTCCCAAAAACTCTATTAATTTAATGACTACAGAACCTGTTATTTTAGTTCAGGCGACTAGGTGCCCACAAATCACGAAAACTATAATGGTTGAAACGAATCAGCCCACTGTATTATCACCTTCAACTGATGTTTACTATTCTTCTACCCAGCAGTTCATTACTGATGATACTACACAGCCAGTAATTGAACCCACATTGACCATAGATCCTAAATTGCCTCTTAAAGACTCTTTTAACATCTTTGAAGTATTTGCACCATCTGTGCCTACTCTTTCTTCTAAAATCCCACGTTCAAGGAAAGAGTGGAAAAGAATGAAAAAAACGGTGCAAAAAACTAAATCTTGCCCAAAATCAAGAGATAATCCCAGAAAATGTATCAAAATTCCTTCTCGATTAGAAACACATTTAGTATCAGCAACTGCTGAAGTCTCAACCAAATCAATTCCATCGATAATACCATATCAACCACTTGATGATCTTATAACCTTAACAAAGCAGATTGTCATTCCTACCACTTCTACTATGTCTATGTTTCCATCTGAGTCCAGTCATGGGATGGCTATGCAATCCAATTTAAACCTCCCAACAGGGACTGTGTCTTCAACGTCACTTGCCTCTCTATTAAACTAATATCCATGTCGAGTCAATCCTCTCGCAACTAAGAGAAGAAATAAGAGCTTCCATTAATGCCTATACTATACATTCTCCTCCGACGTCACAAGTAACTCTTCCATCGTGTATAGAATCACTGCAAGGCACGATGAATCCAACTATGCTGTTACCCATGAGCCAAATTGAAAAACCTACCATTGTTCCACAGTTTACAACTACAGGTATATCTACTGATACTCATGTGGAACATGCGCAGCCTACTTCAGCTGACTTAGTAAAACATCTACAGATTCAAGCGACCTCCACATTGAATTCCATATCAACTCATGACTTGCATATAGAACTTACCTCCCAAGCTTCCACCTCAGAACAAGATTTAAGAGATTACATCAAATCTTCAATTAAGTCTTGTTTTTCTGAACTGAAGACCACTAGTCAAGATCATGAGTTAACTTGTTCAGCTGTCCCTTCTAAAATCAATGCGTCTCATCAAACCTCTAAAAGATCAAATGAACAGCTGAACTTTGTAGCGAATGAATCCATGCCTTGTGACACACGTATGCCAAAGTCGCTTATGAACCCGCAAAATCTGTGTCCCACTAGTAAACCGCAATTTTTCTCGTTGAACATGAAGTGTCGTGCTGCAACCTTTCCGACATATGTTCGTAATAGAACAAGCATATTGAACATTTGTTCTGATGTTGTGACTTTAAAAGAGCTGTCCACCATGGATATTGAATTTATAGAGTTCATTAATCAAGATGACTTGTCGGAAGTTAAGATACATGTTCGCTCTGGTCTAGTGTTCAACCTGCTATGGCAGGCGCGAATGTCATTATTTGACCATGGATTTATTCTGTCTCAAGACATTAATCCAACCAATGATCAAACTCAAAAGGTTCAAATTTTGACATACCAGTCAAAACAGCATGACGCCTCTCGAAGTTTAACTCCTTATCAGACCTCCCTAGCCGTGGGATCTGAAGAGTATGGGGGTCAATCATAACTAACCTTTAGAAAAGAGGCTGTTACTTTTCTGTGTTGGAATACCAGAGGCTACAATCATTTTATAAACTCAACTACAAGTGATTTACATCGATTTGATATCGTAGCCTTGCAAGAAACATAGCTTATGACCGCTCCAATCTGTGCCTCACATACAATCATTTCCTCTTTTGCTGTTAAAAAATCTTTGGGGCGCCCCTCTGGCGGCATGGCTTTAGTATTGTGCAATATCCCTCCTCACCCCCATATTTTCAGGCAGTAAAATTAACTCGGGGTATGGGGAGTTTAGCTATTATCAACATATATTGGAGTAGGCAGAATTTAACAGTTGAGATGTGTTTTATGCATTTGACTCTCTATCTGGATAAAATAATTGCTGACGCTAACATGTGCTCTATTATTCTCGTTGACCTGAACCTACACATTTTACCAACTGTTAATTGTAGGTATAGGCCCGAAGAACAAATGTAGTGCAACATTATGCAAGAAAGGGGGTATGTTATGGTTAATAATACTGTGGCTGTTGATCTTCCTGGACGTGCAACTTGGTCCTCTGGCACGCGGCACGCAATCATAGATTATATCTATATAAATAAAAATGTTTATCTCAGGTGCAGTCTATGAATGTAATATCTTCATCTCGGAGTGACCATATCAAGCTTGTTATGCACCTTGATTTCCCAGCAGAGCAACATCTATTAACCCAAAACATCCACCTACATTCTCTTAAGGTGAATAATAGCGGCACTTGCCTTTGCTGGAATTCAACGACATTGAATCACTTTAAACACAACTTGATTGATTCATTTAGAGCCCCGTTTCTGGTTGAGTCTCAGTGCTATGTCGCTAAGATGCAAATCTTCAAGCAAATAAAAATGCCTGATTCTAGCATCAGACACAAGCACTTACATAGTTATGATGCAGAACTTCAGCAAAGAAAGACATTGCTAAGGCAAGCGATACGTAACCTAAGAGATGAGCCAGTCCTTAACAGACTAATTTTAAAAGGCTCCTGAAAGCCAGATATAGACAGTAGTTGAAAGGTCAAAAGTGCCTACAATATCAAAAAGATGGAGAAGACATGTTGAGACAGATGCTCCCAAATCTACCAGTGGCATTTGGACTTGTCTCAATATCGCCACCCATAGACTGCAGTCTGCTGTACTCACCTCTGCAGTCTCGAATGAAAAATGGTGTGAGCACTTTACATCTTTATATCGCTCCCCTTTTCCAGATCTTTTATGGGGATTACGGATCAGAAATTCGTCTCATGTTTTCCGTATAGACCATGCAGATATACTAGATTGTATTAAAAATCTCAGTCGGTCAAGAGCGATTGGCCCTGATGGCCTACATAATAGAATGCTTAAAGATCATCCCCATGATTGGTCATCTATTCTCCTCGAAATCTTTAAGCACATTTTTAATGTTGGGGAAATTCCCAACTCATGGAGACGCTCAATCATTGTCCCTATTTTTAAAAAGGGCGATAGGGCTGATCCTGCAGCCTATCGTCCTATCGCCATTCTTGACTGTCCGGGCAACTTTTTTGCCCGCCTTGTCTTCAACCAATTCAATCTCTGGTTTGATTCGACTGATTTACGGGATCCATTTCAAACAGGATTTCTGCCTGGCTTAGGTACCACCATTAATGTCATCACACTAAATTCCGTCATCCACCATGCTCGCCAACGATGCCAAGTATTATACATGGCATTTGTTGACTTTCGCAGGGCGTTTGACGCAATTCCCCGTGAGTAAATATATAAAAAACACATGGACAAAGGCTGTCCCTGGTTCATCTTGAAGTGGATTATCCAACTGCATATGGGCACTTCTATACAGATTAGATTGAATAACAAAGGTCTATTATCGGAACCAACAGAGACTGCTCGTGGCCTTAAACAGGGCTGCCTCTTGGCGTCAGCTATATTTAATTTCTTCATCTCAGACACAAGCCTGAGATTTAACTCAATAATTACAGATTCTCCAAAAATGTATGATATCCAAATCAAGCACTTGCTACATGCAGATGATATGGTGTTACTCTCGAAAACTGCAAATGGCCTCCGTGCCCGATTGAATGTTCTGAATCGCTATTCTATCGAAAATTGTATATCAGTGAATATAGCGAAAACCAAGGTAATTCAATTCGGCATTAGGAAACAACGATGCGTCGATCATCAATGGCCCTTACAATGTACAACCTTGGAAACGGTAACATCATATATATACCTAGGCACCTTGGTTACAAATAATTTGAATATCAATGCTGATGATCAATGTGTAAAACAAAAGGTCACAACAGCTGTATCGCAGGCCTGTTTAATTAGGGCTAAGTATTGTAAGTTCTCTTTGGTTCCAATAATTATTTACTACAGGCAAAAGTTTGTTCCAGTAATAACCTATGGAACTGAGACTTCCTTGAAAAGATCCTATATTTACTGGACCGTGATTGAGGGACTCTATTGGAAATGAGTCTTGCCCCTACCATCTTCTTACCCCATGTGCATTGTGAGACATGAATTAGGTCTAGTGTCACTGTATGCCATTTGCAAATGGAATTTTTTTTCACTTTATAGGAAATGTCTTATGGCAGATGACAAACTGGGTTTAATCAGAATCATTGCGACATATCTCCTACACTCAATGGATGCGTTTCCTCTGAATTGGAGGTTGCAAGCGCTGGAAATCATCAATGAAACAGGGATCTCATTGACACTATTATTAGACAATCCAAATAGTGCAAAAATACGCTTATGGGAGTATGATTGGATACAAACACGCCTGGCGTGTACCCAATATCAGACCTTTAAAAACACTCCCTCTAATCTGAAACGCTATGGTACAATTGAAATTTATTTAATGATGTTCCCTAGTTCACGTCTGCGTGATGATTTCCTGCGCTATCGACTGAATCTCTGGCCAACTAACAAACTCCTATACAAACGCAAACTAATATCTGATCATGAGCGTGCTTGTCGCTTCTGTAAGGTCTCTCCGGAAACACTGAAACATCTGTGTTCAGACTGCCCGGCGCTACTCATGCAAAGAATTAAGTATCTTAAACCTCCATTAATGGATCATGTCATAACCACCAGCGATAGATTGTGGGACCTGTTGTTTCATACTAATAGACAGTCAGTAAAATATGCTATTTTGAACTTTTTATATAGCTTGAAATTAAGAGAGAAGACATTGGTCCAGAGCAGACTATGATTATATGCATCTTACTCTTGTACTTAATTTTTTGAAATGAGGTAGGATGTTATGTCTCATCATTTAAACAGAGAATTGTGTTGACTTGATATAAGTTGAATTGTCAATCATATTTTAGCTGTATCATATATTGTTTTTTTCTTCTTTTTCAAGAATGTTGTACATTATTGTAATGAATTTTAACAATATTTGTAATTTTATTTGTTGAAAAAGCAAGTTTACTTGATTAAAACAACTGAAATAAAAAAAAAAGAATTAAAAAAAAATTGGAACCAAAGAGTTACACTTGAGGAGGAGTTCCCCAGCAGGAGAACATCTCCTCCAGAACTTCCTAACAAAGCTCCCGCTCAAGGGGAGGCTGAAGTCGGTCTGTTCAAGGCAACCATCGTGACATTCTCTCCTGGCAAGATGGGTGTTAACATGGATTTCTCAAATCTGGCCTGGTGGACAGATTTCAGGAGGCCACCCTAGTTATAGTCAACAGCGGAACTCAGAGGTTAGTCAAATCCAATCAAGGTAAGTGTGAAGCGTGGTCAAGGCTTAGTCTCAGGAGAGGCGAGTGGAGTCATAGATCCACGAGTCCACAAAGTTGAATACACAATGATTTTACTTAGACAGGAAGGTACACAAATACTATATTTATTAGAGGCCCATAAACACACTAGAAAAATGAATCAAGCTTGTAATATCACACAGCACTCTAAATATAAAACATATTACATGTAGTTATGGTTAAGTTGCTAAACTCATAAGAAGAACACTTATAACTTCGCTCCCCCTGGACGAATCCTCACCAAACTTTGCAAAAAAAGTATATGGCTGGCTCTGCATTATTCCAACAAGTTGGGTGAGGTTTCATGTTGGGGGGGGGGGGGGAGGAGGGGAGGGAAGTTATAGGAGCCGTCGTTTTTTCTTCATAGACTGAATGTGGAAAAACATTGCACACGGCTACAGCCCAAACGGCTGGATGGATTTTCACCAAATTTGCACCAGGAGCTGGCACTTGGCCCAGAAGAACAAGTTACTTCTTACCTTGTAACGTTCTTTCGATGGGATGTTCCTCCGACGTATTCCTTATCTTAGATATCTCTTTCCAGCTTTGCTGGCCTCGGAAATTTTCTCTCTAGAGGGCGCTGCGCGTCGACGTCCGCCGAGTTGATGTCCCTCGACAGCCGCCGTATCGACGTCGACGTCATCCTGCCTATAAAGGCCGCGCGCAGCGTCCGTTGCTCAGTTCCGTTTTGTAGCCCACAATATTCTTTCTGGACTAGACTAATCACCCTGAAGGAGCGTAAGCTGCAACAACAAGGGAAGTAGTAGTGCGGGGATGGATGGGAGGGTCGATAAGGAATACGTCGGAGGAACATCCCATCGAAAGAACGTTACAAGGTAAGAAGTAACTTGTTCTTCGAAGGGATTGTGTCCTCCGACGTATTCCTTATCTTAGATAGGCTCCCATAACAGTATTCTGTTATTGGAGGTGGGAGTACTGACTTCATGCTTCCTCTTATTGATGAATAGAGTGCAATACTGCCCTTCCAAACCTAGTTTCCTGACTGGAGGAGGAATCCAAGTTGTAAAACCGTGTAAAGGTATGGACGGACGACCATGTGGCAGCCGCACATGTGTCTCGAACCGGCACTCCTCTTTTGAGGGCCGATGAAGCTGCGATACCTCTGGCGAATGAGCCCTAAGATTTTGAGGGGGCTCTTTTCCTGCCAGTTTATAACATTCCAAAATGGCTAAAATAATCCATCTGGAAATGGTCTGCTTAGTTATCGGTAGCCCCAGCTTGTGACCTGCGTAGCCTACAAACAGCTGGTCTGCTTGTCTTATCCTAGCCAGTCTACTAATGTAAAAACTTAAAGCCCTTCTTGGGTCCAGCCTGTGTAACCTCTCTTCCTCTTTCCCCGGATGGGGAGGAGGATAGAAAGATGGAAGGGTAATCTTCTGTGTGATATGAAATTCAGAAACCACCTTTGGGAGGAAATTAGGCTTCACTTGCAGAACAACTTGGTCTTTGTGAAAGATTGTATGAGGGGGTTTACAAGAAAGAGCTTGTAACTCGCTCACCCTTCTAGCAGATGTAAGTGCAACTAATAAAACAGTCTTAAGGGTAAGAAACCTTAACGAACAAGAGTGGAGTGGTTCGAAAGGTGTGCCCATCAGGAAAGTTAGGACTACATTTAAATCCCATAGGGGAACCTGGAATGGTCTTGGGGGATAAACGTTAGTTAACCCCTTTAGAAACTGTATTACCAAGGGTAACTTGAAATAGGATGGTTCTTCCGCAGTGCGCTTAAAGATGGATAGCGCTGCGAGATATCCCTTGATTGTGCCAACTTGAAGGCCTGAATTTGCCAAGTAGAGTAGAAAGGATAACACCGTTGGTGTACCACATGAAAAGGGGTCGATATTCTCTTCTCTACACCAGCTGCAAAATCTGTTCAAACAGCAGCGGTATAAAGATTTTGTTGCTGGCCTTCTTGCCGAAAGCAACACCTCCATAACGTCATCAGGGAGGTCCCAATCCTTGTACCTCAGCCTTTCAGAAGCCAAGCGTGAAGGTTGAGGGTTTTGATGTCTGGATGGAGAACCTGACCTCCCTTCTGTGAGAGTAGGTTCTCTCTGAGTGGAAGTCAAATTGGAGGGCAGATGGACAAGTCTAGAAGGTCCGGGTACCACGTTCTCCTGGCCCAATCCGGGGCAATTAGGATCATGGTCTTCCGGAATCTTCTCAACCTCCTGATCATTTGAGGAATGACAGGGACTGGTGGAAACGCGTCACGGAGTGGAAACTCCCAGTCCACTATAAACGCGTCTCCCAGAGCTCCTCTCGGGGGAAATTCCCTTGAGCAGAACAGATCGCATTTTCTGTTGAGGCTGGTGGCGAACAGATCCACCTGAGGGGTTCCCCAAAGGGCGAAGATCTTTTGAAGGACTTCCTGGGCTAGTTCCCACTCGTGGGAGACTGTGCACTGCCTGCTCAGAGCGTCCGCTGTCCAGTTCTTCTCTCCGGCTAGTTGAACTGCCGATAGAGAGATTCCTTCTTGGATTGCCCAAAACCAGAGCTGCATCGCCTCTCTGCACAGTGGTAGTGATCCTACACCTCCTCTTTTGTTGAGGTAATGCATGTCCACTGTGTTGTCCGTCATTATCAGGACATTCTTTCCTTGTACAGATGGCAGAAAAGCCTTCAGCGCAAGTCTGATGGCCCTCAGCTCTAACAGGTTGATATGTAGTCTGGACTCCGATGGAGACCAATGACCGCTGATCGTCAAGTCGTTGGCGTGGGCTCCCCACCCCGTAAGTGAGGCATCCGCGACTACTGTTATCTCCGGCCAAGGTTGCCAAAACTGCTCTCCTTTCAGAATGTTCTCCTGACAGGCCCACCACTGAAGGTCTCGAGCCACCCTGTCGGGAACCTGAAGAAGATCTGTCATTCTCCCTGAGAAATGTGACCACTGGAGAGATCTCATTCTCAGACGAGCCTCTGGCACTAGGAAAATGCAGGATGCCATGAGGTCTAGCAACCTCAAAAAGTCGAAGGCTGGGAGACGTTGGGCATTCTGAAACTTGGTGACCATCTGTAGAATATCTTGAGCCCTCACCTCTGGTGGCGAGGCTTTTCCCAGGGAAGTGTCCAGGATCGTTCCGATGAACTGGAGTCTCTGCGATGGTATAATTTGTGACTTCTTTAAATTGAGGGAGAAGCCCAGTCTGTGAAGGGAGTGGCAAACATAATCTAGCTGGATCTGAGCTTGTTCCGAAGATAAAGCTCTGATCAACCAATCGTCCAGGTAGGGGTAGACGTGAATCCCTTCCCTCCTTAGACTTGCAGCCACTACCGGCATTAACTTGGTGAAGACCCTCGGGGCGGAGGTCAGCCCAAATGGCAGAACTCGAAATTGATAATGAGAGTTGCCAATTGCGAACCTCAGGTATTTCCTGTGTTTGAGATGGATTGGCACATGGAAATAAGCGTCCTGAAGGTCCAGAGATACCAACCAGTCCTGGAACTGAAGGGCCTGAAGGATCTGAGAGAGAGTTACCATCTTGAATTTGTCTTTCCTGAGGAATTTGTTCAATTCCCGCAAGTCCAAGATGGGTCTCAGTCCTCCGTCTTTCTTTGGTATGAGAAAGTAAGGGGAGTACCAGCCCTTGTTCCTCTCCGCTACAGGTACCGGTTCTATGGCACCTTTCTCTAGCAGGTCTAAAATTTCCTGCAAGAGGAGCAGATCTGGAGCTTTTCTGAGAGCTGATCCCCGGTGGATGACTGAGGTATGCGTAGGAGAGGCAGCCAGTAACCTTGTGCAACTGTCTCCAATGCCCAAGCATCTGACGTGATAGCCTGCCATTCCGCCAGATGTTGAGTTAACCTGCCTCCTATAGGTGTCTTGTGAGGGAAGTCCTCAGAGTGGTTTAGGGGCGGCTGATGCAGATGCCGATGGTAAAGAGGCACCTCCTGTTGCTGCGGCTTTTGAATATCTACCCCGTCCACCTGGGGTAGTTCTTTGTCCCCTTTGAGCCGGTCGTCCTCTACCTCTTCCGAATGCGGAGTAGAAGCGAAAAGACTTGCCTCTCGCAGAGGTTCCTGTGGGACGAAAAGGTGTGACGGATTGCAGCGCCTAGGGATTTTGCTGCTGCCTTTGATGTTTGCAGTTTTTCTAAACTGTCATCCGCCTTTTTCCCAAACAAAGAAGAGCCATCAAATGGCATGTTCAAGAGCCTGGCTTGCACATCTGGGGCAAAACCAGACTTTCTCAACCAAGCAAATCTCCTGGTTGTTGTACTTGCCGCCATTGCTCTGCTGATACTGTCAGCCGAGTCAATGCCCATCTGGAGGGATTCGCACATAGCGTCTTTACCGTCCCTTATGATATTTAGGAACGCCTCCCTTTCTTCTCCCTCCGGGATGCAGTCAGCCACTGTAGAAGCACACTCCCAAAGTGTATGGCTAAATCTAGCAAGGGTGCAAGTAGCATTAATAGATTTTAACGCCATGCTACATGCCGAAAAGACTTTCTTAGCCATAGCATCGTATTTCTTATCGTCCCTGTCCTGTGGGACGGTAGGGTAAGCAGTCTTGATGTCAGTAGAAGATGCTGCCTGTACCACCAGACTTTCTGGGGATGGGTGTTTGGACAAAAACTCCGGGTCTGCAGAAGATACCCTGTATTTAGCAGACAGTTTTTTATTTACTGCCGGGACGACATCTGGGGTTTCCCAGTTCGTCATTATTTTTCTTTGAAGAGCTTTATGAAAAGGTACTACAGGATCCTCCTGTGGACCTTTATCAAGAATATCCGTGAGGTAATCCTGTTGGAAAGCAGTTGAAGGTTTTGACCACCCCATAAATTCTGTAATCCTGGCCATTAAGGCTCTATGAGGGGTTTCAGCATGCTCCCCCGGGTCTGGCCTAGCGAACTCCACCTCTGAGGAAGTGTCTAAACCACTTGCCTCATGTAAGGAATCATGGAGTTCCTTTAATCTGCGTTCCTCTGAGGATAACTCCTCTTGAACTGGGGTTGCAGATCCCTGCAACTCAAATGGCTCTTCTTGATCAGACAGTTCTCCCTCTTCCATAATTGAAGACATTGTTCTCAATTGGTCTGAGCTCACAAAGGGTGTGAAACCCATCTCCAAGGCAGAGGGAGCCAAACTTGTTGTAATCGTCGAAGGCTTCGAAAGTGGCGTCGAAAACAAATGTGGAGGCCTTGAGGTCTTTGATAGAATCGGAACTCTGCTCGAGGGTATCGACAATCTCGACGACATCGAAGACCTGGGAATAGCCACTGGGTGCGCCGCAACCGTGACTTTCCTTGGCATCGACGCCGGTGTTGAGGATGGCGTCGAGTCGACAGACCCGTGTGTCGAAGGTCCCTTCGACAACAGTGTCGAATACCCCGACCTCGGCGTCGACGGAACCTTAGTCGACGGCGTCGCCGAAACCTTCGAAGAAGGATTCAAGGTCTTTGCTTTACTCGAGGGGTCTTGACGCACTCGAGAAGCTTCCTTCGCCGGGTGCTGCGACTCGCGGCGTTTTGGACCTTCGGGTCTTTCGACCAGAGCATCGCTCTCGGCAGTCTTCGAGGGGGTCGAGGCCGCTTTCTCGAAGACGCTCATCATATTTTTCGGAATTCCTCCCATTCATCCCGGGAACTATGCTTCGTGGGGCAAGGGATTCTCTTAGGTGAAACAGAGGAAGAGGAGGACGAAGAAGGGGATCTTCGGCGTCTCCTTTTCGAGTGCATCGATCTCGAAGAGTGATGGGACCCGCTTCGAGACTTGGAGCGCGAATGGTGACGAGGAGACGAATGTCTCGACTTCGTCGAGGAAGAAGAAGCTTTAGAAGTCTTACCTTTTTCCAGCTTCCCCCTACGCTCCTTCAGGGCTTTAGCTGTCATGGACATACAGTCCTCGCACTCCGAACAATGGTGTTCAGCTCCCAAACACCACAGACAGACCCTGTGAGGGTCCGTTAGCGACATCTTTTTTCCACAGTCTTGGCATTTTTTAAAGCCGGACCGAGGGGTCGTCGGTTCAGACGAGGAAGCCATCGAGTATTAATCGAATATCTCGAGGAAAATGGAATAATATATCTACGAAACTGAGCAACGATATTCCGAGGCACTGAGTAAGCGCGGAAAAACGGAACTGAGCAACGGACGCTGCGCGCGGCCTTTATAGGCAGGATGACGTCGACACGGCGGCTGTCGAGGGACATCGACTCGACAGACGTCGACGCGCAGTGCCCTCTAGAGAGAAAAAATTTCAGAGGCCAGCAAAGCTGGAAAGAGATATCTAAGATAAGGAATATGTCGGAGGACACAATCCCTTCGAAAGCGTGCTTTTGTGTGTTTGGTAGGAATCCAACACGTAATTTCTTTGGAAAATACTGAAATGTATGTCCCAAAAAATTAGTGATATTTCCCTGTTCGCTCCGTAGACAGAGATGTCATTGGATCGCGGAATGGTGTGGTGTCGGAGAAGTTTGGACGCAGCCGGTGGTTGGCTGGAGGGAAGCGTGATGTGCGTCAACATTTTTTCTAGGAAAGCCGCCATGGTGTATCACAGGAGAGTGCGGCGGCGGAAGGCACTGGAAAATGTACCGTATGCATTGTGTTGGCGGCAATAAGGGAGGGAATGGCTGGGGGAGTGAGAAGTGGTTCATGTGACATACGTAGGCTAGTATTT
This sequence comes from Ambystoma mexicanum, assembly GCF_040938575.1. Classification (NCBI taxonomy): domain Eukaryota; kingdom Metazoa; phylum Chordata; class Amphibia; order Caudata; family Ambystomatidae; genus Ambystoma; species Ambystoma mexicanum. The sequence continues at coordinate 1,492,354,713 of NC_090929.1, read as the reverse complement.
TCTGTGGTGATTGGAGGCAGCTGTCATAACTGTCCCATAGCTTCTGCCGCAACCTGTTTGCAGCAAACTCTTTTCATGGTGAGTGGTGGCAGGTCATTTGCACATAGGGAGTGTATTGCACATGACATAGGTTGGGTGGGAGCGCGGCTGGCGCTGCGGATGGAACGCGGTAGATGGGCAAATGGAGGCATGCATGGGTGATTGAAGATGTGGTGCGTCTGTAGAAGGATTACACTATTGGGTGCATGGCCAAAGCCCGTAGGCAGTAGGGCATGCACTGAGGAGCGTAGGGCTGCAACATACACACCACAGGAAGGCATGTTTGACTCTGCATCCGGAACAGGGTGGTGCTTGCATAGTGCAGTGTATGCAGATTGGTTGCAGGAGCGTTAGTGCTGCAAACTGAATGTGGGTAGGTTGGCAGTGACACAGTACTTTGTGAATGGGAGTGGGTACGCCCATAGTATGTGAATGAAAGTGTATAGGGGTGCAGGAGAGAGTGTTTTCTTTCTACATTGTGTTAACTGTTGCAATTTGTTGTTGCATAGCTACATGGTGGTGCGCAGGTTGGGTAGGACTGCTGGTGGCAGTGGTGTGTAGGTCAATGGTTGTACTTGGTGAAATGCATGGTGGCATTACGTTGCTGTAGGTGTGTTCAAGGCCAATGCTTTGTGCAGAATTGTTCAAGTAGGCCGAATGTTGTGAAACTGTTGTGGTTAGTGACAATACTTTGTGAATGGCTGTGGGTAGAGGTGGTGGAGGATGTGGTATGCTTATGCATTCTGGTAAGTGAGACCTGTGTTCGTGATTGGGTGTTTTATGGTGTGGGGGAGTTGGGATGAAGTGCAACACGTGTGTGCAAAATGTTAGCTGTCCACATGGCCAGTATGTTGACTAAGAGCCCTAGAATCGAAAGGGAACATGCACTTAGGTTTCATAGACCTAGAACAGGCTTTTGACACTGTAGAGATCGTTTATGGGCAAAACTAAATAAGTGGCACTGCCCTGAGGATCTGCTGGAAGCAATTCAAGAGCTCTATACAGATACAACAATCCAAATAATTGTACCAAAGGGAGGAGATACAACGGACAAGATCGGGACCCCCAAAGGTATTAAGCAGGGTTGTGCCTTATCCCCCTTATTTGTGTTATATATGGCGAATATGCAAACATCTCAAGGAAACATAAGAGCTTTCCCACCTAAATTGGAAGTATGTTAGCTATCGTGGGTCATATATGCGGACGAGGTTGTCTTCATCGATCAAACGGCAATAGGATTACAGAGAAGAATTATCTGGACGAAAATAAAATGAAAATAAATATTGATAAATCAAGGATCCTGATAATGCAATTGGCCACAGGTATTAGGAAAAAGATCCCCTTTACCTGGTCACTTGAAAATCAGGCCTTAAAAGTAGTGGACAACATAATCTACTTGGGGGTCAAGATAAATAAAAACATCAATGAGCAAGCTCAACACAATCTAATAAAGGAAAGGCTAAATAAACTAACCAATCAGGGCAAAGCTCTGCATCGAAGATATGGAGCATACTACATGATCCCAATTATTACCTTCTTTAAACAAAAGGAAATACCCATCTTGACACATGGAGCTGAGACTCTAAATTTAACATAGAAATCTTGTGGGAAACTAGAGTAGTACTTCTGGCGAAAAATTCTTAGACTCCCCAACTGTCTGAAAATAACAATTAGACATGAATTGAGACTCCAATCCATGGCCTCCATAGTCCTCTAGAAATCAATCTCCCTTTATCGTAAATGCCTATTGGACAGCCCTGCAGTCCCTTTTGAGATCTTGAAAACCTTACCGAATGTCAAGGGAGACATTTCTAAGAGTCTGGAAGCAAACATTTTAAGATTTACTTCTCTATAATAACATCAAAACAGAAACCCTTAAAGCAAAAACTGATAAGGTAAAGAGACGTTTAAAGGAAACTGACTGGTTTGAAACAGACACGTTAAAGGCCGAAAACAGATACTGCCACAATTTCATTTGGGAAAGAAAAGCATTGAATTAGCTACCCCCATATATGAAAAGATTTCCCTCACACTACTACCGTGATCATTTGATGCAGTGCAGACTCAATCTACTACCATCGAGGGAAGTTCTGTTCCTGAGAAAGCTAATAGAGGAACAGGATGCCATATGCCGCTTCTGTAAAAATCCAGAAATAAAAGAGTCAACTAGGCATCTGGCTCTCTCCTGTCCGAAACTTCAAAGAGTCAGAAGCAGGTATTTGGGAAATACACCAGTTCCATTTGACTAACAGAGGAGGAGTCTAATGACAGTTCATAAAATTAGCCAGACGCTGGACGTCCTGAAACTGGTGGAACAGATTTTTACAGCAATAAAAGGACTGACGAATTTCACGAACCTGGCCTCGAAATTGACGAAGACAGAGAGACTAACTCAATATGATGAGCAACAATAATGGAGGACTGTTAAAGGTTGACAATTTGCTTCTGTTTAACCAAAAAAAACAATAAAAAAATACAAAATAAATATATGTTAACTGTTACCATTTGTTGCTGCGTAGCCCCATGGCGGTGTACAGGTTGGGTAGGAGTGTTGATGGCAGTGGTGTCTCTGTGGATTGTCACAGTTGCTGATATGGAGACTTGCATGGTGGCATTACGTTGCCGTGAGTGTGTTCAAGGCCTAGACAATTGGATGCATGGCCGAAGGCCGTAGGCCATGCATTCAAAAGCCTAGGCCTTGAGGACTTGCACAGCAGTAATGCATTTTTCAATGTGCATCAGTTAGAGGGTGGTGACATGTAAGGAATGGGTGTGCAGCACATTTAAGCCGTTATAGGCCACTGTTGCAAACAGATTGTGGGTAGGTTGGCAGTGGCACAATACTTTGTGAATGGTAGTGGGTACCCCCATAGTACGTGATTGAAAGTGCACAGGGATGCATGAGAGAGCGTCTTGCTTGTACATTATGGTAACTGTTGCAATTTGTTACTGCATAACTCCATGGCGGTGCCCTGTGGTTGGAGATGCTGCAATGAAAAGTCACGTTGTGTGGGCACTGGGTGCAATGCTTGTATACTGTCAGTATGTTACAGGGTGTGGTTGAAGGGCAGCTTATGTGTGCTTGGATAGTGTGCTGTGTGCATAATGCTTGCAGTATGGACAATGTTGTAAACATGTTGTGGTTACGTTGTCAGTGAAACAATCCTTCCTGAGTGGAAGTGGGTAAGACAATAGTATGTGAATGAAAGGGCGTAGGGGTGCCGGAGACATTGTAATGTTTATACATTATGGTTACAGTTGTATGTAATGATGTGCATGTCCATTGCTGTGTCGAGGTTGGTTAGGAGTGCTGGTGCCAGTGGTGCATATGTGCATAGTGGTAGTTGGTGATATGCTGACATGTATTGTTGAATTACGGTGGGGGGGGTGTGTGCAAGAAGCAGACCCACTGGAGCAATGCAGGTTTGGCAGTGTATGAGGCACAGGGTGGTGACCTGTGGAGAAGGCGTGTGTAGCACATTGTCGACATGCTACAAAAGCACAAGTGAGTTGCAAAGCGTGTATTGTGCATTCTATGGTTGTGGTGATAGTTTGAAGATGCTACAGTATTTGGTGTGCGGCAGGAGATGGTGCAGTGAGAAGTTGGGTAGTGTGGCCACAGGGTGCAGTGCATACACAATGTGAGTATGGAAGTGGGTATGGTTGAAGGGCAGCTTATATGTGGTTGGTTACTCTGCTGTGTGCAGATTTATTGAAGTAGGCCCAATGTTGTGAAGGTGGTGTGCATAGGTTGGCAGTGACACAATAGCGTGTCAATGGTAGTGCGTAGGGGTGGTGCAGGCTGTGCTATGTTTGTGGCTTATGCCAAGTGTGACACGTTTTCGTGAATGGGTGTTTTATGGTTTGGGGGAGTTGGGTAGAACTGCCGCTACGTATGTAACGTTTGTGCATAATGTTAGATGCCCACATGGTTGCTTGCTTGGATGTATAGTGTTGTGGTGGGTGTGGAAAGGGTTGCAATGTTGTGTGCATAGCCAAAGGTGTGCTGGGGGTGTGTTAGGATGTTTGTGGCTGCTGCAATAGGGCATTCTTTAGCAGAAGTTTCTGGGGGAGGGGCTTGGCAATCAAACGGAACGTGTACTCAGAGTGTTTAATGGTAAATAAGGAGTGGTGTAAAGAAATGACAGTGTGCAATGCAGAGGTTTTGTATGTGATTGGTGCATGCATGTTTTGAAATGTGACAGCACCCAATTGGGGGAGTGCTGCAAAAAGTGACCATGCAAAGGCAAGAATTATTGTCAGAGCTTTACTGGGCCGTGGCCCTCACTGTAGATGGGAAAGCACACGTGCACATCCTCCCATTATGAGCATGGTGGAAATGGAATTGTGGGAAACAGGAAATTAGGAGTTTAGGGCGGGGTTCATAGGAAGGGGCAGTATCATTTCGTCACAATACTGTGTTGTGAGGGTGGTTGACATGGAGAGATGTACAGTGCTTCTCGTTGGTGATAGCTTTGTGCGCCATCTGCTCAGGTGTTGCGTGCAAAGAGGCGTTTCTGGTAATTTCGGGTTGGAAGGAGTGGACGCTTTCTGGGCCGGTCAGGGTGACTGCAGTTTTGGCTGGATGGTTCGCCTTCGCAGATATGTGGGGTCCGTCACAAACGTGGACTGTGTCGTGGTGCACTATGGAACTGTATCTTTGGGTTACATGTCGTGTGTACGATTAATCCGTCTCCTGAAGAAGTTGCTGACTGCAGCAGTGATGCATATTTTTTCTACTGCCAAGGTGGTTGTCTTATGCATAACACCAAAAGCAGTGTGGGTCCATGACGGTGTAATTTGTCCCCAGCCAGAGGTCGGAAGGAGTGTTATAAACAGAATTATGCGTACGTTTATGCAGACTGCTGGCATGTTCTCCACCCACTATGAGATCATGAGGTCGCAAAATATGCAGTGGTTCCGTAGAAATGGCATTTCAGCGCCATTGGCAATGCCGTTTTCTTTTACACTGTGCAAGAAGCACTGACCAGAAGGTTGTAAAAATGTGAGGAAAGGCAAACTCAAAGAGAAAATACAAAAGCAAATTCCTCGCACTCGCACAAAAAAGCATGTTTAAAAAAAAACACTTTATACATATACGCTGGAAGACTGAATCCCCTACCCAGTTTCTTATTGTTTAACACCCCCACACCCCCCACCTTCACTATCACGAAAATTTAGTGGATTACGCAGTACTTTCAGGATTGCACGTGCCACATCCTGGTTGGCTATGTGGATGTATGCAGATGGAGAAATCGAGCATACTTTCATTGAACTTTGTAGTGGATGTGCTTTGGAATGGCACACCATTTGTACTGTTAATGTGTAACAGTACATTTCAAGTGTTGTACAGCAGTGACCGTGTTCGATGATGGCCGCTTTAATGCAATTGGTGGATGCGTGTGTGCCTAGTTACCAGTAACCCAATGAAGTAGAGCTGCAGAGAAGATTGTGCAAAGGGAAGGAGGACTGCTCCAGTTTATAGGGGTGCAGCCCACGCGCTACTTAAGGAGACACGTGCCAAAATCTGTCCTTTACAGCACATTGACTAATCCCCACACTGCCATGGCAATTGGGCAATCAGGTAGTGTTGGTGTGGTTAACAGGAAGGGGAGGTGAAACGGTTGCACATTATACTGTGCGTACTGAGGGTGGCTGACATGGCTAAATGTATTGGGTTGACTGTAGGTGATGCCTTTGTAATAGATCTGCACAACTATGCTCTGCAAAGAAACTGACAGCAATTTTGGTTTGGAAGGAGTGGACGCATTGTGGAACGCAGTGTATGAGTGCCATTTCTTCGATATGCATGCACTTTGCAAAGACCTCACCACGTTTCCAGTAGGCGATGTTATCGTAATTCATTACGGCGGCATGCATATGGGTTACCTGCCTTGCTTACATTTGTTCCGTAGACTGAGGAGGTTGCTGGATGTCGTGAGGATGCTTTTTCCCCACCTCCAAGGTGCTTTTCTCATCTAGAATACCGCAAAGAGTATGGCCTACTTCTCATGGATGTTGTTCGAGCCAGACAGAGGAAGGTGTCTCATCAATATAAGCATGTACACTTTTGTCCGCTCGTGGAATGTTCTTCTGCAACAATGATCTTACTACTTGTGGAAAAGCACAGTTTTTCCAAGAAAATGGCATTTTGTTGTCATCCATTGGCAATGCAGTTTTGTTTGCTCGTCTACAGGATGTGTTGAAGAGTTTACTGAACTAATGCACGTAGAAGAAAAAACAAAAGCTACTAAAAACAGACAAAAAAAATTGTTTTTGTAGAAGGATCTACACAAAAAAAAAAAAAGACTTTTACAAACTCCCTCCCCGCCCTGGTTGCAAGTTATTCCCCACGCCCGCACGCAGCACGAAAGTCACATTGTGGGATTTTGCGTGTGGCGGCCACGAAAATCGAACTGTGGGGATTGTCCAATGAGTTGCTAAGGATGTGTGGCAATAGGAAGAGGGAATCCTGCTGCACTGGGGATCGGCACTCGACATACGTGGGTACCTGCACGTGCCACATTCAACGCTCCTCACCATGATGGCCTATGGAAATGGGACTATAGTGATTGTCCTATCGGGTGCTGCTAAGGGTGTGCGTCAGAGGAAAGCGTGCCAATAGGAAGAAGAACTCCTGCTTAACTGGGGCACAGCCCTGGCAGTACTTGGAGAAAGGCACGTGCCACATTTTGCGCTTGTGAGCACGCTGGCCAATAGAAATGGAACTATGGTCTTTGGCCAATCAGGTGCTTTGGATGTGCGTCACAGGAAAGGGAGGCATTCACTTTCCCCATTACTTTGTGTACTGTGGCTGGCAAACATGGCAAGACATACAGTTTTCGTTGTGGGTGATGGCTTTGTGGAAGATCTGTGCGTGTATGCCCTCCAAGAAGACATCTCTGGCAATTTCGGTTTGGAGGGAGTGGACGCTTTGTGGAGTAGTGTTGAATCGTGCTGTTTCGACGGACTGCTTCTAGAACATCCGACGCGTGGCCTCTCCAACTGCACATGTATTGATCGTGCACTTTGGAGCCTTCTTTATGGGTTACATGCCTTGTTCCTGTGTGTTCCGTCAACTGAAGATTATGATGAAAGCATTGCAGTGCTTTTTTCCTACTGCCAACATGCTTTTCTCATGTATACCCTGAGAATAGTCTGGAAGTATTCCGATGATTCCTGTCGCCAGCCATAGGTCGGAAGGGGTCTCATCAACAGAAGCATGTGCGACTTCTTAAGTGCTGCTGGGATGTTCTACTATGAGAATGAGAACATTGGTTCACGATACATACACCTTTTCACGACAAATGACATGTCTTTGTCGTACAGTGGCAATGAAGTGTTGATTTGCAACCTACCCACTGCACTGAAGAGCCTATTGTAAGAATGTGAGCTAATGTTGAAAACACACCTTTATGTATAAAAACAGCAAAAACATTGCTTCTAGGGAAGCACCTTTTAAAAGAAAAAGAAAAAAAAAAACAAAGACCCCAAAGGTTCTTTTCAGAGCCAGCACAACTGACAACGTCTGCTCCCCTGGTTCAAAGTTATTCCCCCACTCCCACGTGCACCAGCAGGAAAAGTCAGTGAATATCGTGATAGTTGCAGGGTGGCACGTGTTACATACGCCCCTTTTGCAGATGCCGCTCATAGAAACGGGCCTGCAGACACTACGGGATTGGTTAACAAAGTTTGTGGGTGTGGTGTGTACGGCGGACAGACTTTGCTACACAGTGTATTTGTGGACAGAAATGCAGAGGGTGCGGCTATGGCTGTTTTTCGCGAGGCACATTGTGCGGGTTTTAGGCGATTCCGACATACATTGAAAGTGAATGGAAAACACTGTGCAGTGGCTACTCATTTTGCAATCTATGAAGTGAATGTTTAGTGCTATGGAGTAGCTACAATGAACTACCTGATTTTGGTTTCTCTGTGTGACACTTTGGTGGCAAGCCATCATGCCTATTATTGTTGTTGAATGTGCAGGGAAAATTGCAGTGTGTTACACGAGTTTCAGTGCCGTTTGCGATGAAGGAGTCACTTGCCCAGTTCATGCATTTGTTTCCAATCTTTTGCATACGTGTTTACCGCATTATGCAGTCACTGATGTGGGAGCGTCTTTTTCAATTAGGTCCGTGAATGCAGACAGTGCGGTACATTGCAAAGAAATGTATTTCTGCCTTTGTTTGACATGTACCAATGACATACTTTGCCCTTGGCAATATGACGTTCCACAGCACAAATACTTTGTCAGCTATAACGTTCATCTTAGTATGCCAGCAATCCCAATTTTTGTACACCCATCTACATTGGTTTGGTGCCCTTCTTGAAAGTATGACATGCATTACTTACCGTAAAAGCATTTCTGATGGTTGTATATGCTTATATTCACATGCCGTGCATAGTCCGACATCCAGTGGTCACTGCAGAGTATTGCATCTTGTTTTCCCAAAGCCGAAAAGGGGACGACGACATAGGGGTGTCTGTAACACTATCCCTATAGTGAAGTGTAGTGTACCCACAATCCACGCGTGGAGGTCCCTCTGTTTGTATTTTTTCAGCCATGAGGGAGCCTTATGACTAACGTGAGTGAGTAAAGAAAAGAAAGAAAGTAATAAGACATCTATGTTCCTTCCATCCGAGCGGGAGGAAGGGTGGGTGCATGTGAATCTGAGCAGATACAACCATCAGAAATGTTTTTACGGTAAGTAATGCATGTCTTCTGATGTTTGTTAATCTGCTTAGAATCACATGATGTGCATAGACTAGCGAGCAGTACCCAGAGTTGGAGGTGGGTTGTGAGAAGGAACAGTAGTGAAAAGATGTCTTAGTACTGCTTGTCCCACCTGAGAATCAGACCTAGAATGAGTGTCTAGGCAATAGTGTTTTGTAAAGGTGTGTACAGAACTCCAGGTTGCCGCTTTGCAAATGGACTCTAGGTGAACATTTGCAATGAACGCTATAGATGCCCCAGTGCCTCAAGTAGAGTCTGCTCTAGGCTTGAAGGGCAGTTCTCTAGGTGCAAACCTAGGGCGTGTGCGTATAACCACCTTATCTTTGTGAACTGTTACAAAGGGATCTAAGATAGAGAGCACTTGTAGTTCACTCACTCTCCTAATGGAGGTGATGGCTATCAAGAAAGCAGTCTTAAGAGGGAGATCCTTAAGGGTCGCTTTATGCATGAGCTCGAAGGGGGAGCCCATTAGCCTGGTTAATACAACGTTCAGGTCCCATCCGGAAGCTGGGTTAGATATATGATGAAGAATTCTTTTCCCTCCCTCCATGAAGGTATTAACTGGAATCTTCCACCGTGGCACCTTATGTTGAGACGTAGTGTAGGCGAAGAGTGCAGCTAGGTGAACTTTAATAGAAGTAAAGACTAAACCTGAGTCCAGCTAGTGAGTCAGGTATAGAACAATATGTGTGGGAGAGCAGTCAACGGGGTTGATGCTCCTTGAGCTACACCAGATGACGAACCGTTTCCACTTACTAGAGTAGCAGTAACGAGTGTTGGGTTTCCTAGCCTCCATGAGAATGTCCATGCATCCCTGAGGGAGCTGCAAATGTCTAAATTCTATGACCTCAGGAGCCAGGCTGCCAAGTTCAGGGTCTGCGGGCATGGATGCAGCGTTTGGCCCCTATCCTGTGACAACATGTTGTATGGGCAGGGTAGTTTCACTGGAGGAGACGGCATCTCCATCAGATGAGCGAACCAGGGTTGGCGGGCCCACATGGGGGCCACCAGTATCATGGTGACTGGTTCCTGGTGTATCTTGTTGAGAAGGCGGGTCGGGGGGGGGGGGAGAAGCGTAGACACATTTCCCTGATCAGGTTATCCAGAGTCTGTTTCCCTTGGATCGGTTCTGGGGGTACCTGGAGGTGTAATCTTGGCATTGGTTGTTCTCCAGAGTTGCAAACAGGTCGATCACTGGGAAGCCCCATTCTGCGATAACGTTGGAGACAATGTCTTCGTGTAATTGCCATTCGTACTCTGCGGGTAGAGGGAAGTCTCTGCTGAGTCCGTCTGCCAGAAGATTGAGTTTCCCTGGTACATGCTGAGATAACAGGAACATGTTGTGTCTGAGAGCCCACTTCCAGATGTTCTGGGACAGCTTGGACAGTCCTGGAGAGTGAGTGCCCCCTTGCTTGTTCAGGTAGTACATGGCCGTAGTGCTGTCTGTGAGGATCAGCACTGTCTTTCCATGTAGGTGTGTCTGGAAAGCCTTCAGTGGTTTGAAGACCGCCAACAATTCCAGCAGGTTTATGTGTTTGGATGCCACACTTGGAGTCCAAACTCTGTGTGCAGTCTGATGGGATAGGTGAGCCCCCCATCCTGTGAGGGATGTGTCTGTGGTTAGAGCGGGGTCCACTGCAGGGGTGGCGATGGATTTCCCCAACACAAGCTTTTCCTTCGACCACCACCGCAGCAAGAGAACCAAGGCTGGCGAGACTACCACTAGATCGTCCCATTGTCCGCTGGCCTGACACCACTGGCTGTTGAGCCACTCTTGCATTGGGTGCAGGCACGCGTGAGGGACCAAATAAATACATGACGCCATCATTCCTAGCAATCGCATGGCTTTGCGTAGCGTCACAGCTCGACCGGCTACATATTGAGGGATCTGAAACAGCATGTTTTGGACCGTCTCTTTGGATGGGAAGACGAGGCCGTCCTTTGTTCGAATTAGAGCCCCTAGGAATTGCTTGACTTGGCTGGGGTCTAGACTGGACTTCTCGTTGATGGAGAAGCCCGGGTGGAACAAGAGGTCTATAGTCTTTTGGGTATTTGAGAAGCATGTTTCGTAAGAATCCCGTTATGAGCCAGTCGTCGAGGTAAGGATTGACCGGAATGGACAATCTGCGCCGGTGTGCCGCTGCCACTGCCAGTACCTTCGTGAATACCCTTGCCGCTGAGGCTATGACGAAGGGTAGCACTTTGAACTGAGTGTTTGCCTTCTATCATGAACCTGAGATATTTCCTGTGCACTGGCAACATTGAAATATGAAAGTATGCATCTTTCATGTCTAGTGTTGTCATGTAATCCCCCTCTGTGAGCAGGGGGATTACTTCCTGCAGAGTCACCATCTGAAACTTTTGAGGTTTTACCAATTTGTTTGCTGGCCGCAAATCTAATACAGGGCGCATGGTTAGATCCTTTTTGGGTACAAAGAAGTACACTGAATAAATACCCTCCTTTACCTGTGACAAAGGCTCCATTTTGCAGCAGCGATTCCACTTCCTGAAGGATGAGAAGGTGTTTTGGTGTGAGATGTCTTCCCTTTGGAGGTCCGAATGTCGGGGACCGGCTGAATTCGATACAGTAACCGTGAGCTATTGTTGGCGGTACCCAACGGTCTGTGGTACTTCCCTCCCATGCTTGCAGAAATTATGTTAACCGGCCCCCGGCAGGAGATGCATGGGAGGGGACCCGAATCTTCAGGTCATTTGGTGATGGTAGCCGGTGAGCCCCTAGGAGTAGGGCCCCAACCTCTTCCCTTGCCACAACGTTTTCCTCTTTGAGCATACTGGGTGTTATACCCACTGGTCGCCTGAGGGGAGGACCAGTTGCTGGCTGAGGTGTATTGCTGTTGAGTTTGTTGTTGGCCACGAAAAAAGCACCTATTGCCATATCCGCGCTTATTATGGGGTCTGGTGATTTGGTCCAGGGTATTTAATGTTTCGTGCTCCTTCTTAGCCATTTCCAGTGCGTTATCAACCGCCTTACCAAACAAGTTGGAATCCTCAAGGGGTTTGTTGATGAGGGACGCCTGAGTTTCTGGCTTGAAACCTGAGTTTCTGAGCCAAGCATGTCTTTTAAGCAGTACACCCTGTATATATGATATGATATGGCATTTGTAACACGCCTATACACAAGTGTTTCAAGGGAACTGCCAGCCGTTTCCGCAGCATCTAGAGTATTCTTGATTATGCTTTGGTTCACTTGAGTGCCTTCTGAGACGGTGGCCAATAAGCGGGTACGAAAGGGCTCAGGGAATTCTTGTAGACCTTCGCGCAACAGGCACCATTGGGCATCAGCGTAACTAGCCAACAGAGTGGTGTTGTTGGCAATACGTGTGGCGAAAGCTGCAGAGGATGTAATCCTTTTCCCTAGAGCATAGAGCTTTTTCCCCTCTTTATCGGGAGGTGCCTCACTGGTGAACAGTGGAACCCCCGCCCTTTTTCTCGTGGTGGTCACCACCAGAGAATCTGGTATGGAATGACCCCTGATATAAGGGATCTGAGGGTGAGGGGCTAAAAAGCTTTTCGATCCACGGGTTCACACCTCTAACTAAGGCAGGTTTAGATAAAGAGGGAACGAGCCATCTCTTGATGGAGGCGAGGAGAGGCATCACTTGGCTAGCAGGTGGCTTTTCCTTGATTATGCTTTCAACAAAATCGAATTCTGGGGTAGCTTCCCCTGTATCGATTTGAAAGTGTGCTGTCGCCTTGCGTAGCATGGCATTAAATGTGGGTTGATAGTCCACAGGTGAAGGGTCTCTGACAGGCGTAGTCTGTGGAGAGGCCAGGTCCAAAGCATCAGGGTCCGTTGATGCCCCTGGGGACTGCCAAGGCTGGGGTTCGCACATGTCAGGGTCTTCTTCAAAGTCCCCTACAGGGTCTTGTATATCCTCAGTATTTATGAATTCATCCTCTTCCTGAAAGTGGGGATCCTCTTCAGTGAGGTCATATGTATCTAGTTATTCATGTGGGTCGAAAAGTCTTGGGAATTCGGCTCTAGGGTCATCAGGTAATACCTCCCTTGGCCTTTTAGGTATAGTGTGTTCAGAAGTGGACACAAACCTATCCAGCCTGTTCATACAGGATTCAAATCTCTCCCTAGTCCATTGGGATGACCCAGAACGGTCTAGTGGCGGAAAGGCATGCTCCTCCGCCTTTAGGCGTCGAGATCTCTCCCATAAAGTGGATGAGATACCCCCGTTGCCCTCTGAGAAACCTTCCCGTGGGTCCGATGGTGGGGGAAGTATGTCTGGGTGTCTTTCGACCTAGGGGGAGATTCCAGCGTACCTTCACTAGGTTTTGGCGTGTCCCTGACCCTTTGAGCGGACTTCGGTGACTCACCAGCTGTTTCTAAGAGTCCTGGGAGACTATCCTTGCTAAGCTCTCCCCGACCATCCTCTCCGTTGGGAGCTGGGTGTGAGTAGTTTTCGGTGGAGCCGGAACCTTGCCGTCGACGCACGCCTTCTTTGAGGCATCTCGACAGAAGATGTTTTAGTGGTAGCGCCCTTAGTACTAGACGGCCCAGTCGCTAGGCGCGCATGCGACTGCGGGGAGGGCTGCCGACCCTTACAGTCGGTGGAGCCGGCCTGTATCGGCATCTCCATTGGCGCTGAGGCCGCCTTCGATTTACTCGATGAATGGCCATGGGTTGTGTGCTTAGTGTTTTTTTTGTGTCCGTCAGCGTCGCCGGGGTGTTCATCCCCATAAGCAGGGCCGGACGTGCCTTTCGGGGCTGGGGACAGACACGACGGAGCGAGAGCGCTCCGATGAGGGGTCAACAACCTCTGTTACGGAGGTGGAGTTATCACTATCCCCCTCATCACACTCGGCGGCAGCGAGCGAGGAATCAGCCTTCGACATCCCGTAGGCTGCCCACCTTTTGACCCTGCGGTCCTTCTGAGTTTTTGGTCGAAGGAGCTTACAGGCCGTACAACCGGCCTTGTCGTGGTCGAGGGGTAAGCAGCGGTTGCACCGCTTATGCTTGACCTTCCAAGGAAATTTGCCCTTACAACGTGGGCAAAATATAAAAGGAGCCCTCTCCATAGCTGAGGACGTAACCAGTGATAACGACCCGGAAGGAAAGGGGGGAGAAAAGGAAAGGCATTCTAGAAATAACAGAAATGTGCACCCCGACCCCCACTCTCCCTACTGTGTAGGCCGGCGAGGCCGGGCCACGTGTTCTGCAGTGCCGAAGGATCACCGTCTGTCGAAAACCACCGTCAAAGATTTTGTCTCAGCGGGGAACTGGAATGGCCGTCGAAAGAGGGCTGGAGGTGATATGAGTTAACAATAATTAACGAATCGAACAAGGGTCGAGTAAATGGCAATGTCTCTTACGAGCTCCGCTTAAGGCAACCAGTATTCTGGGCGGAAAAAAACAATCTGAGGGACCTCGACGCGTGAGGGATTGTGGGTACACTACACGTCACTATAGGGATAGTGTTACAGACACGCCTATGTCGACGTCCCCTTTTCGACTTTCAAAAAACATGATGCAATACTCTGCAGTGACCACTGGATGTCGGACTATGCACAGCATGTGATTCTAAGCAGATCAACAAACATCAGAATCATACTTATTTGTAGTTAGTGTTGCGCTGTGACGCTCATGAAAACGCTATGCAACACTTAAACAAACCTATTTGTACAGCGATCCCCTTTCTAGCCAATTCCACTAAACTGTTTCCCACACTGCCACACGTCTAGCCGTGCATGTGTGCATTGGCAATTCCGTTGTTGATCTGTGAAAGGTACTTTATTTACCTTTTATTCCTTTCCCATTTCATTTTAATTTATCATGCTGTTCTCACACATGCCACAGAAGGAACAACAGCAAAGGTCAGGTACAGAAGGGACAGCACCGACCTGGACACTATAGGGGACGTGCCAGGAGACAGAATTATTGGGTGGCCCTCACGTACATAGGCGCCAGTCATTGTAATGCTCCCTTAAGGACCATTCCCATGCACTTAGAAGCATCTCCCCTGTGTACAGTAGCCGTTCCAGTACACACACAATACAAAGCCCTTTGCTGGGTAAGGATCTGAAGTGCAGCACATGGTTTGCTAAGGTTGTTTTAGAGCTCAGCTGCACTACAGGAGTACCCAACTAGTTGCCCGTAGCTGTTGTGGGCAATGCTGTACATGAAAGTAGGATACGTAATAGTTGGAAGGGCAGTAGCCTGCCCACTTGTCCCCTGTGCTTTCATTTCAGTTGTCGTCACATGCAGCATAACCACTTTATGCTACGCCATTAGTGTTAAAGGTAGCATTCACGGATATGCATACATTGTGGAATACAAGAACATTTACAGCAATGGGAAACACAGCTTCATTACGTGCAGCAGAAAGCCATTTATTGTGTGCGACCCATGCAGCGAACGCGCTTTTCTAACCACCACTAAGGTTGTTTACGCTCTGCATTTTCTGCTGTTTTTCTATTTGCCTTTACATGCACTAGTATGTTCGTGAGGAAGGTGCACAAGCTTTGCCATTTTGCAGACTTAGTACAAACTGTCCCACCTGCAGTTACACGTTTTCTTCAACTGCACGACCGGCACGTGCCCTCTTGATACTTTCAGTCACACTGCTGAGTGTACACACAATGTATCGGTTTAACGGGTCATGGAAAGGCAAGCAGCAGATAAATCAAAGTAATGCGACATTTACCACGCCCACGTGACACTGCAGGTTGCTGTTCCTGGTTTACCAGTGGCCGTTATACAGTTAAGAGTACTTTAGCCACACATTGGTAGGTTTGCAGAGCCACCAAGGAAGTCTGCAGCAGTACTTTAAATGCGGTAGCATACTGCATGAATCTGTAGGGCTAGTGACGGGGGCGATGTTACCAGCATACAGTGGATGACCTATGCATGGGTCTAGGTGTGGAACGGAAACACGTGCCCTTCCCCAACTGCTTAAAAGTACATTCGAAGATGCGGACATGCGGCCACTAATGGAGTCCTACGGATGGCTACAGTGTGATTGCCCATACGACAACTAGGTGCAGCATCCCTAGGAAACGTCCATATTGCTCATCTGTAGTTATCCCTGCCAGTAGTGTGCAGTACAGATTTATCATGCACTGTTAACAGAAAAAGAGAGCCTCCTGACACACTAAACAACATTTACTATGTACATCTTTAATTGGTATGATACACCAACTCCATTCGGAAAAGTAAGGGGTAGCACAAATGGATACATAACACCAGACAATTTGCCCTTTCCACCCGTTTATCATGAGGGCAAGCAAGGAATCAGTAACAAACCGTTAACGGGACGTTATGGTTACGTTGCCGTACCTAATACCTATCCTCTTTACAGAAAATGGTATGCTAAAGCAACGTTCTGCTAACAGTATTCTACTAAAAACCTATGAAATCCACCAACAAAAAAATTGTTAAAGGGACCTCATGGTTAAGTCGCACTAGCAAAAACGTATGAAATTCGATGGAAAAATGTTACAGGGACGTTATGGTTACAGGTAAAACCGAAAAAGTGTGTGATACTATGGTGTGTATAGCAATGCATTCCTCCATGACATACTTCTATCATGATAGTTCTTCCAATATTCTTTTATAGTTTTCTTCCACCATTACAATAACAATCCCCTGAGGAGGGTTCCTATGAAAAGGAATTGCACATGTGATGTCATGGGTGTTAGTCCTTGCAGTGCACACTGGTGGCACGAGTTATAGATACTTAGCTTACCACAACTGTCAAATTCCGTGGGTTTTTCGGTTTTACCTGCAACCATAACGTCCCTGTAACAATGTTTTTCCATCGAATTTCATGGGTTTTTGCTAGTGCAATTTAGCCATAACGTCCCTTTAACAATGTTTTTGTTAGTGAGTATTACTGCCACGCCCTGTGTCAACGCCCATTTTCGAGTTTTGAAAAACAAACTGTAATCCTCTGCAGCTTCCACTAGATGTCTGCCTATGCACAGCATGTGATCTAAGCAGATTCCACAAGCCTCAGAAATATATATATATATATATCCCCCTTTGGTTATAGAAATGCATACAATTCAACTTAACACCTGAAAGGAAGGCAAGTAGTCATGCAATAAGAAAGCCAGTCCACAAAAATAGAAGTCTTCACTTTATAAATCCCCTAAATTGAATGGGGCCTTGTGCCCAAACCTCACAAAGCTCATTTAGGTGAGGGGACAAAGGCAGGAAGTATTTTTGTAGTGATGAGAAGTGTTCCAAAAGACTTCCCAGGGATTTTACTGGAAAGTAAGATACTTTATCTATCACTTACAAAAGTTGAATAAGCAAAGGGTGTAAAAAGCAAAAGAATGGAATAAATCAAAGTTCATCCCAAAATTTTAGAATGGAGGAGAAACGGGCAGCTGAAAGTATTGCGATTACTCACCTCACTTACTCCCATTTTCCCCAAAGGATTTAGCAAGTCGGGTGGGAGTCGCTGGAGGTAGGTTTTCCCATCATTGGATGCAGTAGAGGATGCCCAGGAGCCATGGGTGCAAGGAAGATTCCAGTTGGGTCCAGGAGCCGAGTGCAACCCTTTCTGAAGAAGAAATGCAGCAGGCACCGATGCAGGACTCTTCAGGGCACTGTTGTGGGAACTGGCCATCCCCCGTCTGGTAGTCACCGTACAGGGGCGACAGCAGGAGTCTCTCCAGTCGCGAACAAAGAGACTTTCAAGACAGGATCCCCTGATGCTTGGAAGCTGAAACTTGGCAAGAAGGTGGCTTGTAGGACTGGCTGGCGACCACTGAAGCCCCAGATGGAAAATTAAAGTTACTCAATGTGGTGACTAGAGCACCCATAAGTCCTTAGTCTCCTTTCCTCCATCTTCGTGGGAGTCCCCAAACATGGAGACGGTAACGGAACCTTTGGCAGTGAAAAAGTGAGCTTCCCCTTCAAATTTAGTAAAGCGCGCAGGGGTGCGGCCCTGGGTGTGGGAACAACCCTGAAGCCCCACACTCTGGCACCTCGCCTTAGTCCCCTTTAAACACATTGGATGCTTTAATACATGGCTATACTGAATACTTTAGCCCCTGGCATACAAGCGGGTGAAGGTGGGTGGGGTGTAAAGAGGAAAGGGGACTAAGGTCTATGAGTACGCTTAGTCACTACAGTGAGGAAGCCATGCATTACTTACCGTAAAAGCATCTGAGGATTGTATCTGCTTAGATTCACATGCTGTGCATATAGTCTGACATCCAGTGGTCACCGTGGAGTATTGCATCTTGTCTTTTGAGAATCGAAAGGGGACGTCAACATGGGCATGCCTGTAACACTATCCCTACGTGATGTGTAGTGTACCCAAAATCCCTCACGCGTCAAGGTCCCTCCGATATTTTTTTTGCTGTGAGGGAACCTATGAATAACGTGAGTGAGTACAGAAAAGAGAAAGTAGTAAGAAATCTATGTTTCTTCCATCCGAGAACGGGGAGGAAGGGTGGGCGCATGTGAATCTAAGCAGATGCAATCATCAGAAATGCTTTTACGGTAAGTAATGCATGTCTTCTGATCCTTGTTAATCTGCTTAGAATCGCATGCTGTGCATAGACTAGCGAGCAGGACCCGGAGTTGGAGGTGGGATGTGAGAAGGAACAGTAGTGAAAAGATGTCTTAGTACTGCTTGTCCCACCTGAGAATCAGACCTAGAATGAGTGTCTAGGCAATAGTGTTTTGTAAAGGTGTGTTAAGAACTCCAGGTTGCCGCTTTGCAAATGGACTCTAGGGGAACATTTGCAATTAATGCTATGGAAGCCCCAGTGCCTCAAGTAGAATGTGCTCTAGGCTTGAAGGGCAGTTCTCTCTTAGCAAGAGGGTAACAGAGTGTGATGCATTTGACAATCCACCTTGAGATTGCTGATTTGGAGACAGGATCCCCGTCTCTTCCAGCTGCCACCGATATTAAAAATTGGTTTGTTTTCCTCAGTGGTTTAGTTCTGTCCAGGTAAAACATGACTGCTCTACGCACATCTAATGTGTGTAGGCTTCATTCTGCCATGTTAGTAGGGTTCTGGAAGAAAGTAGGTACTTCAATTGATTGGTTCACATGGAATTTGGAGATAAATTTAGGCGCAAATCGAGGGCGAGTGCGCAGAACCACCTGGTCTCTGAACAGTAACGAAAGGGTCTAGTACTGAAAGGGCCTGTAGTTCACTCTCCCTTCTTATAGAAGTGATAGCCACTAGGAAGCCTGTCTTATAGGTAAGGTCTTTTAGACTAGCCTTGTGCATAGGAATAAAGGGTGGCACCATGAGTCTAGTTAAAATCACATTTAAGTCCAATCCGGGAGCTGGGTTAGAAATGGGGGATGAATCCTTTTCACGTCTTCCATGAAAGCCTTAATAACTGACATCTACTGCTGTGACGTAGTGTAGGCCGCTAAGTGAACCTTCAGGAAATTAAAAACAAGTCCTGAATCCAGTAAGTTGGTCAGGTACAATACAATGTGAGTAGGACAGCAGTCAATGGGCTGGAAAACCCTTGGTATTAGACCAGATAACAAAGAGTTTCCATTTACTGGAATAGCAGTATCTGGTGTTGGGTTTTGTTGCCTCTCGGAGTATGTCCATACATCTCCGAGGGAATTGAAGGTGCCCAAACAATGACATCAGGAGCCAGGCAGCTAAATTCAGAGTTTGTGGGCATGGGTGAAGTGTTTTCCCTTTGTCCTGAGACAACATGTTGGGAGTTTCACTGGGGGAGATAGAGACATCTCCATCAGATGAGCGAACCAAGGTTGGCGGGCCCACATGGGGGCCCCCAATATCATGGTGACTGGTTCCTGCTGCATCTTGTGCACTATTTTGTGGAGTCGGGGGGGGGAGGGGAAGGAGCATAAACAAATTTCCCCGACCATGTGATCCAGAGTCCATTCCCCTTCAAACAGTTCTGGGGGTACCTGGAGGCGTTATCTTGGCATTGAGCGTTCTCCAGAGTTGCAAACAGGTTGATCTCTGGGAAGCCCCACTCTGCGAAAACGTTGGAGACGCCGTCTTCGTGTAATCGCCATTCGTACTCCATGGGTAGTGGGAAATCTCTCCTGAGTACGTCTGACAGAAGATTGAGTTCCCCTGGAACATGTTACAACAGGAACATGTGTTTGAGAGCCCACTTCCAAATGTTCTGGGATAGTTTGGACAACCCTGGAGAGTGAGTGCCCCCCCTGTTTGTTTTGTACACGACTGTGGTGCTGTCTGTGAGAATCAGTACCGTCTTCCCTTGCAGTCGTGTCTGAAAGGCTTTCAGTGCTTTGAACACTGATAACAGTTGCAACAGATTTATGTGGTTGGATGCTATGTCTGGCGACCAAACTCTGTGCACTGTTTGTTTAAGAAGGTGAGCTCCCCACCCTGTGAGAGATGAGTCTGCAATGAGAGTGGCCTCCACTGCGGGAGTGAAGGATTTTCCCTTTAAGAGGTTCTCCCTCAACCACCACCGTAGCGAGAGAGCGAGGGCTGGCGAGACAACCACTAAATCGTCCCATTGTCTGCTGGCCCGACACCACTGGCTGTTGAGCTACTCCTGCATTAGACGCAAGCGCCCATGAGGAACCAAATAAATGCATGACGCCATCATTCCCAACAGTCATATAGCTTTGATACCGTCACCTCTCGACTGGCTACATATTGAGGGATTTGAAACATGTTTTGGGTCCTCTCATTGCATGGGAAGACGAGGCCGTCCTTTGTTCAAATTAGAGCCCCTAGGCACTGCTTGACTTGACTGGGGTCTAAGCTGGATTTTTTCTCGTTGATGGAGAATCCCATGCTGAATAAAAGCTCTATTGTCCTTTGGGTATTTGACAGACATGTCTCGTAGGAGTCCCCTGTTATGAGTCAGTCGTCGAGGTAAGCATAAACCCGGATGGATAGCCTGCGCAGGTGTGCTGCTGCCACTGCCAGTACCTTTGTAAATACCCTTGGGGCAGAGGCTATGCCGAAGGGTAGTACTTTGAAGTGATAGTGCTTGTCCTGTATCATGAATCCGTATTTTCTGTGCGCCACCAACATTGAAATATGAAAGTATGCATCTTTCATGTCCAATGTTGCCATGTAATCCCCCGGTGGGAGCAGGGGGATTACTACCTGCAGAGTCACCATACAAAACTTTTGGGGCTTGACAAATTTATTTGCTAGGAGCAAAACCAGTACAGGGCGTATGGTGAGATCCTTTTTGGGTACAAGGAAGTACACTGAATAAATACCCTTGTTTACCTGTAGGAGAGGTATGACCTCTATGGCGCCCTTTTCCTGCAGGGTCTCGACTTCTTGTAGCAGGATACGCAGATGTTCTGGCATCAGGCGTCTTGATCGTGGCAGTCTGAATTGGGGGGTCTGGCAGAATTCTATACAGTACCTGTGGGCAACGGTCTTGAGTACCCACTGGTCTGTAGTTATCCCCTCCTATGCTTGAAGAAAGGATGTTAGCCGGCCCCCGACCAGGGATGTATAGGAGGGGACCCGGATTTGCGGGTCATTTTTGGCCTGGGGCCAGAGAGCCTCGAGGGGAAGAATTTCAGCCCCTACCTTTACCACATTGTTGATCTCTTGGGGGATATGGGGTGGAGTAGTTGCTGGTTCCTTGGGGAGAGGACCAATTATTTCCCGAGCCATATTGATTTTGAGGGAAACGTTGGCCAAGAAAGCAACATCTATTCCCGCTTCCCCTCCTTTAAAAAGGTCTCTGGGTGATTTGATTCAGAGTCTTGAGGGTGTCATGCTCTTTCTTTGCAGTTT
The DNA here is from genome assembly GCF_040938575.1 of Ambystoma mexicanum. Taxonomy (NCBI): domain Eukaryota; kingdom Metazoa; phylum Chordata; class Amphibia; order Caudata; family Ambystomatidae; genus Ambystoma; species Ambystoma mexicanum. The sequence continues at coordinate 1,492,333,211 of NC_090929.1, read as the reverse complement.
CGAGTGCTTCGTCAACTGCCTTCCCAAATAAATTAGCGTCCTCCACCGGCTTATTTATAAGTGAAGCTTGAGTCTCTGGTTTAAAACCAGAGTTCCTTACCATGCGTGGCTCTTAAGGAGGGTACCCTGAGCCAAGGACCTGCAGGCTGTCTCTGCTGCATCCAAAGTATTTCTTAGGATACTTTGGTTAACCTGTCTGTAGTCTGCTACTGTGGAGATCATGCAGGCACGCAGTGGTTCAGGGACTTCTTGAAGGTCCCCCTGTATCATGGCCCATTGTGCATCGGCATAACTGGCCAACAAGGTTGTATTATTTGCAATGCGAGTGGAAAAACCTGCAGCAGCCATGACCCTTTTCCCTAGAGCGTATAGCCTCTTTAACTCCTTGTCAGGGGGTGCCTCCCCACTTGATAGGGGACCCCCTGCTCTCTTCCTGGTGGTTATTACTACCAGTGAATCTGGAGTAGCATGGCCCCTGATGTAAAGGGGATCAGAGGGGGAAGGTTGAAACATTTTTTCTACCCTAGGATTTACTGCTCTAGTCAGGGCAGGCGTTAATAATGAAGGGGCCAACCGCTTTTTGATCGAATTTAACAGAGGAATAGCTTGGCTAGCCGGTGATATTTCTTTTAGGATATCCTCCACAAAGTCAGCTTCTGGAACAGCTTCCTGGGTGGCAATGTGGAAATGTTCAGCTGCTTTCCTTAATATGGCGTTGAACGCCATTTGGTCGTCAACCGGGGAGGCTTGTCGAGTGGGTGTGGTTGGGGGTGAATCCAAGCACAAGGCATCACGTTCCAGGGTGCTGGATTAGGTGACTGCCAAGGCTGAGGATCAACCGGGTCGGGGTTGTACCCCCAACCCTCTGTGGAGTCCAAATGAACATCTTCAGTATTAGCAAAGGGATATTCATCCTGATTGTATAAGTCCACAGGAACCTTCTCCTCAGTGAGGTCATAAGTATACTCTTCATCATCTTCTTTTTCTTTCTTTTCTAGCCACAGGAAGAAGGGGATTCTCTTCTCTAGGCCTTTAGGGCGTGGATTTCTCAGAGTTCCACAAATCTCTCAAGCCTATCTATACATCCCTCAAACTTCTCCCTGGTCCATATAGATGAACCAGAGGGGTCTAGGGGTGGAAAGTCTTCCGTCGCAGAACGTCGAGATTTCTCCTTGAACGTCGAAGAAATCCCTTCAATGCCTTTCAATTAGTCTTTTCGGGAGACCGACGGTTGCTTCGTGTCCTTCTGATTCTCCTTAGGCCTCTCCATGGGTTCCGATGAATCCACCGGCCTATCTTTGGATTTCGTCGAATCCTTAGATTTGTACTTGGGTTTCGACAAATACTTGGACCGTTGCTTCTGACCATCCACTGAAATAATCCTAGTGATGCTTTGGGTAATCACTTCAGAGTCTGGAAGGTGTGTAGTTCGGGCCTGTGGTTGCGCGGTTACTTTCGGCAGAACCGGGGCCTTCTCAACGGTAGACACCTTCTTCCGATGCGTCTCGACGGACTCCTGAGTATTGGGGGCAGCGCCCTTTGATTTGGAGGGCCCAGTCGCAATGCGCATCTGCGGTTGCAGGGAGGGCTGCCGACCCGGACGATCGGCGGGCACGCCCGAAATCTCTGATGTGCCTGTTGGCGCTATGGACCGCTTCAACTGTTTCGTCGAATACGTCCCTGGGGTTGTCTTCTTAGTGTGTGAAGAGTGTGCGTGTTTGTCGCTGGGGTGTACAGTCCCCATAGCAGGACCTGAATCTTGCAAGTGACTCGGAGCGGGCATGCTCCGCCGAGAGGTCAATCGCCTCCGAATCAGAGGCCTTTTTGTCGCTCAGCCCCTCGTCACAATCGGCAGCGGGAGAACTAGACTCGGCCTGCGACATCCCGTAGGCTGCCCACCGCTTAACACGGCGCTCCTTCAGTGTCTTCGGACGCAGGAGCTTGCAAGCCACACAAACCGTCTCGTTGTGATTAAGGGGCAAACACTGATTACACTTAGTGTTTATCCTTACAGGGAAATTTGGCCTTACAAGAAGGACAGAAACTAAACTGAGTCCTCTCTATAGCTGAGGGAATATATAGTGACGAAATAACCCAGGGAACAAAGAGAGGAAAGGGAAAGGCATTCTTAGAAATGGAAATGTTCACCAGACCCCACTCTCCCTACTGTGTAGGCCGGCCAGAAGGCCCGGCCACTTGGTCGGCCGCGCCGACCGGAACAATGTCTGTCGAAAATCCGTAGAACTGTCTTTGGCACATATCTGGAAGCAGCCGTCGATGGAAGGGACAGTAGGATAATATTAAATAACTCAATATACGACCAAAGGTCGAAGGATAATAATAGCAATGTCTCTGGACAAGCTCTGCATAAGGCGACCAGTATGCTGGGCGGAAAAAAACAATCCGAGGGACCTCGACGCGTGAGGGATTTGGGGTACACTACACGTCACATAGGGATAGTGTTAGAGGCACGCCCATGTCGATGTCCCCTTTCGATTCTCTAAAGACAAGATGCAATACTCTGCGGTGACCACTGGATTTCGGACTATATGCACAGCATATGATTCAAAGCAGATTAACAAGCATCAGAAATGTAATTACTCATGCGTCCCGTCCACTTTCCTTCATCCTTGTGGGTGATTCCACTGAGCAAGACCATTGGGTAGAGCTGTGACAACCTGCCTCATACGTAAGCAAAAAGGCTCTTCAGAACCGCCTGTCCAAACTCTGCATCCCGCTTGGAGCTGGTGTCCAAGTAGTACTGCTTATAGAATGCAGACTGAGTAGGCCAAGTAGCCCCCCAGCTGACAACATCCCAAGAAGCATGTCTCGAAAAGGAGACAGCTGCAGCTTTAGCTCTGACCGCATGGGCATGGATCCCCACGGGAACCGGCTTGCCCATGAACGTATACGCCTCTGAAATGGCCCGAACCATCCATCGGGCAATAGAAGCTTTAGAAGCCTGGGTGTCAGGAGACATGCCCCCACAGGTGATAAACAACGCCTCGGATTTACTGAAGGATTTTGTCTCGATTCTCTTGAGGTCCAAAGAAGCAAAGCCCTTTTCGGCCTCCGACTGCGGGTTCAAAAAGAACACTGGCAGGCAGATTTCCTGATACAAATGGAATGGGGAGACCACCATGGGCAAGAAGTTTGGATGAGAGTGCAAGATGATCTTGTTGTTATGAAAAGTGGTGAAGGGGTTGTACAACGCAGAGCCTGCAGCTTGCTGGCTCCGCGTGCCTAAGAGCGCCACCAATAGCACTGTCTTCAGTGTCACCAAGCGGATGTCCAGCAAGGCCATCCGCTCGAAGAGCTTGCGCTGCAAAGCCGCAAGAACTACATTAAGGTCCCAGACCGGATGTGGCCTATGGACCGGAGGAAAGAGCCTGGACAACCCCTTTGAGGTGCTCTTTAACCACTGGGTTGGCGGCTGAAAAAACATGCTCTGGGGAATTCTTGTAGGCACCAACGGCTGCCAGATAGGGGCGGCAGGTATCGTCCTGAATGCTGGAATGAAATGAAATATTTTATTTACATCGCGCTCATACACAAGTGTTTCAGAGCGCGACCAGGCAAAAAGGGAGGAGAACAAGGAAGAACAAAAAAGAAAAACAGCAATCTTACTAGGCCCAGTGACATTTAAGAAAACGCAAGTGCATGGAAAAGGAAAAAAAGAGGGGGGGGGGGTGCAATGAAGTGGGGGGGGGTTGGGAGAGTGGAAAGTGCGGAGCAGAGGAGAGAAACACAATAAATATCAAATAAAATAAATTAATAAGGGCGAGAACCCATGGTAGTGCCAAATGTGCGGAAAAAGCTAGCACGTCATCCAGGGAGCAGGTGAGAGGATCCAGCCCTTGTCGAGAGCCCAGTGCAGAATCTAGTACACTTGCTTTTGTACTGAGATTGCGTGGATGGGTCCTGTATGATGTCCCAGTTGTCGTCAGAGTACTGAGTGTGGTGCAGTCTCAGCTGGTCAGGAACCAGGCCACTAGAGCCAGCCTGTCTGGGTCCGGGTGCTCCACTGCCCCACCCTGCTGCATCAGGAAGACCCTGCTGGCAATCGAGAGATGGTCAGGCCTCTGGGAGCATAACTGCGGCAGTTCGGGGAAACAATTCCCTTGACGGCCAGTGGGGGCAATCCTGATGAGGCTGCAGCCCACCAAAGGCCGGAATTTGTGGAGGGTCCGCTGGAGCAACGGAGTAGAAAACGCATAGCATTTACAGCCATGGCAGCAGAGCTGGAACGTGTCCCCCAGAGACCCTTGACCCGGTCATGTCCTGTCCACGAGGTAAAACGGGGCACTTGAAATTCAGAGGCAATACAAATAAATCTAGATCTGGAAACCCCCATCTCTGGAAAAGGGACAAACAGCTGATGTGTAACTCCCATTCATAGGTACTTAACCCCAAGCAGCTGAGTTAGTCCACTTCCTCATTTGCTGTCCCCCGGGAGATGGACCGAGGAAATCCATACCCCCTCCAACAGGGCGCATTACATGCCTCCATGCACAAGAGGGGTCAGAGGGGAACGTGTGCCACCCTGCTTGTTCAAGTAGAACATTGTCAAAGAATTGTTGGTCCTGACCAAACCGCCTTGTCCCTGATGAACAGCTGAAAGGCCCGAGAGCCAGGACCACCGCCCTAAACTCGAGTAGATTGAAATGCACGAGGGCCTCCGCCCTGGGCCATGCGCCATGAATCGAGTAGCCCCCAGTCCAAAAGTGAGGAATCCGTCATTACCGCCAGAGTGAGATCTGGTTGGGTAAAGGGGGCTTCAACAGCCCCACTGCAGTCCATAAGCCACCAATGAAGATCCAGGAGGAGGGACAATGGAATTAGAATCCTGTCCGACTGCAACCCCATTTCCTGGTCCCAATTGGCCACCAGGTGGAGCTGGAGGCACTGCATCTTGAGGCGGGAGGGTCAAACAGTGAGCATGCAAGACGCCATCAGGCCCATGCAGAGGTGGTCGAATTGGGCAGCTAGTGAAGAACATCTGCCAGTTGGCCCCCTTATGCGAGCTGTCCCTCACCAGCTAGTTGTCCAAATAGGGGTATAAGTGATGGCCTTCCAGGCAGAGGAGACGAACAACTGCATTCATTAGCTACGTGAACACACAAGGAGCTGAATTGAGGCCGAAAAGCAGAACCTTGTTCTGGAAGTTGATGATAATTGTGAACCACAGACATTTCCGATGCGGCTGGTAGATGGGGACATGAAAACATGCATCCTTGAGGTCTAGAGAACACATCCAGTTCCCTGCATATTGAGACTCAGCTATGTGCGCTGGGGTAATCATCTTGAAGCGTTCGAGAAGTAAAGATAGGTTGAGGAATGACAGGTCCAAGACTACCCTCAGCCTGGTTGTTCTTGGGTACCGCAACAATCCTTGAGTAGAAGCCGGAGCACCTGTTTGGCTGAGGAACCGGCTTCTCCGGCTGCATCTCCAAAAGAGAAGATATCTGGTAAAAGGGCCAGGGTCCTTGTCTGAAGCAGGGGAGTAGAAGAAGGTAGAAGAAAAGTAAGAGTAAGACTGAAGCATGTGGAGAATATAGAAAGAATCCATGGACTCTTGAAACAACGCTTCCAGCTGTCCTTGAAGAGAGCCAACCGGCCCCTACAGGGAAGTTGCATTCCCTGACCGTTACATCATTGCTTTTTGACATTTGCAGCGAGAGCAGAGGAGGGGGAGCAAACAAAAAAAGTGCAATGTCCTCTGCTGCTTCCTCCTGTGGTCGCTGAGAGACCCGTCTGGTCTCTGCGCACCACGGTCCAGAAACGCACTTAAATCCGCAGAGGGCACAGGGTTTGAAGTCGGTCCTGCCCTGGGTCTGAGGGAAGGACTTCTGCCCTGGTTTAGTAAGGATGGCCAAGTACTTAGTGGTCTGCGTAGAGGTCTTTTTTTTTTACAGCTCATCCTCCGTGGACGAATGACAAAGATCCGACCCCTCAAAAGGAAGATCCAGGATCCACTCCTGTACCTCAGAGCAGAATTTAGTGGCAAGCATCGACGCTGTCCGCTGCATCTCAACCCTCGCTCCAACCCCCACTGCCCTCCCCAACACAGACTTCTGCTGGCTGTGTTGATATGGGAGACCGAAGAGTCCATGAGGTACTGCCCAACTGCACAGGCCTCCGCCAGGTCGGCCTTAAAGGAGGCCCGTCTCTCCAAGTGGTGGGTCAGGCAGGAACTCCCTGATCTCCTCCACAGCTTCTGGTTCGCCGCAGCTAAGATGGAGTCCGCGTTGGACTGTCGCAAGTGCAACCCGGAGTTCAGATAGCAATGCTTGCCAAGAGACTAAAGTGCTTTATCCTCTTTGGAAAGACAACTAGAGGCGGCTCCAGCCAAACGAAGACGAAGACGATGGCTTGGAGTACAAGGAAGCCGCCGCCACCGCTGAAGAGGGCAGCTGGGGGTGGGAGGCCAGGAGGACTGGTTCCCCATCCAAACGCCTAAACCGCTGTCCAATTTCTTGTTTATCTGGGCATTGTCCCTGGGCGTCTCCCAGACCCTCTTAGCCACCGGCAGGACATCTTTCTGGAGGGGAATGGTCAGAAATGCCTTCACTGATGCCAAAGGCTCATCATGTGCGTTGTCGTCATCCCTTCCTTTTTGCCCCAGGTGTAGGGGAGTCCGAGTTCGAAGGTGGCTGGGTATCAACAGGCGACTGCAGGGGAGGCGTTGGTAGTACAGGAGGAGGAGGATTGCTCTGAAGTACAGACAGGACCTGTAACGGAGGAAAAACGGGCTGTGGCACTGGCACCACCAGAGGAACCGGAGGAGGCCGCCTAGGAGGTACGACTTGTGGGATTACCTTCTTGCTGATGCCCTTGAGGAGCCCTGTCATCTGTGGGGAGCACATGAGGGGGAGGAAGTGCTCAAAGAAGCGTTCCTTGCATGCTGCTGGATCGCAAGGGGCATAACTCTCAGCCATGCTGGGCCTCCTTACCTGATCGAAGCGTGTAGCCATAAGGCTGAGAGTGGTAGATGTAGCCCTGCAGAGACCATCCGCCTATACTGTAGAGTCTGCCGCCTCAACCCAAGAGAAGGGGACTGGAACCTTTTTGCAGGGCCCACTGTGAAGGCATCATGAATCAAGACACAGGCAACAGATTCAAAGTTCAAACTGAATTGTTTTATTAACTTAAATGTCTGGGTGGTTGAAGGCCTAATTTACCCGATACTAAGGTGGGATTTCCCTACCTAAAGAAACTAAGGAAAGTCTGAGTCAAAGTTCAACTTAAAAGTCTGTGTCCAAATCCTATACTTGCCCTAACAACTAAAGCTGAACAATGTGTAGGGTTGTAAGCAATAAAAGAAATCGTGTTTAAACTAAAGTTCCGAACTTCTTCCAGCTCCTGGCTTACTTTTCAGCTCCCTTTCCCCAAGTTCAAGACAGTTCCACAATCCTCTGGGTTCTCTTCCCCAAGTTCAGGACAGTCGACGTGTTCTGGTTCTCCATCTTTCAATGTTCAAACAACAGCTCCAAATCAACTTCATACTCCTTCTGGCTTGTTAATAGTTCAATCAGATTGCTTTCTCTTGTTTCGCTTCAGCAACCTCCTTGACTTTCAAAATTGGGGGTTTCCCCGGTCTAGGCGCAGTTGTCAGACCACACGGTCCACCCCTAACAGGTCGCACAACCAGGAACCCTAGACTCTAGACCACACAGGTTCTTCTGTACCTGTACTTGTGTGATGTGTGAAGGAATCATGAAGCAAGACACAGACAACAGATTCAAAGGAACAAATAAAAAGCTGCAGTAAATCAAATGTCAGGATGGTAGAAGGCCTAACTTAACCTATACTAAGGTGGGATTCCCCTACCTGAGCGAAACTAAGGAAAGTGAGTGAAAGAGTTCAACTTAAAAGTCCAGCTGTATCCAAAAGCTATCCGTGCCCTCACAACTAAACCTAAACAATGTTTAGGGATGTCAATAATGAAACAAATGGTGATCAACAAAGTTCAGAGCTTCTTCCTGCTCTTAGCTTCCTCTTCAGCTCCCCATCCCCAAGTTCAAGAAAGTTTCACAAAAGTCTCACGATTACCTTTCCCAAGTTCAAGGAAATACAGTTTCACACAATCCTCGGGGTTCCCTTCCCCGAGTTCAATGCAATATAGTTGACACAAAAGGGGACCTTGAGGCTCCGTCCTCAAGACAATGTGTGCAGTTCATCAAATCACTGGGTTCCCTTCCCCAAGACTTCAATATAGCAACTTGTACTGGTTTCAATCTTTTCAAAGGTTAACACAAATCTAGGTCCACTTGACCCTCCTTCTGCATTGTCGTTAGTTCACTCACAATGCTCCTTCTTGGTTTATTTCACAATGTCTAACTTTCACAGTTCAGGGTTCCCTGGTATAGGCGCAGTTGTCAGACCACACAGTCCACCCATCACATGTCAGACAAACAGGAACCCTAGGTTCTCCAGCCCACACAGGTTCTTGTGTACTTGCCCCAATTTACAGATGCACAATCACTTAGTTTCTCCTGGTCAGCCTCTTACACTATGTGCAATTTTATACTCCCCTGGTTAGCTCCTTGGCTTTGTTGTAACATGTCACACACTTCTTGCCAGTCTTTGTCCTTACCACACTGTATCCATTCACAAAGTTCACTTTGTGGTGGTCTTGCTCATGCTCCACCTTTTGTTGCACTCCTTCACACTCATGCTTTTTTCCATAGGTTGCTATCAAATGGGCACTTTCTCTTTTGTCCTTCATCAACTTTGCCCATAAAGTTTCCTTCAATTCCATATTGTATGACTGCTTTGTTTCAAGTTTTCAGTCAGTTCGGAATTCAATACATCTCATACGCACTTTGGTATTCATGCGTGTCATGCAACGGATTTGAGTGACATTTCCTTCCACTCACCAGTCCTAGTTGTTCCTCCTCTGGCGGCTACACAGCTTCTATTCTGCTTCACAAGCAAGCAAGCCGGTCTCTGCGAGCCCCGCTCGCAATCCGTGTACCTCCTGGCACAGACCGGCAGCCTGCTCTCTGAAGGCGCCTGGTCCCAACACGGTTCAAAACAAGCCAAATAAAAGGACGCATCCCACTAGGGAATGAGACCAGGAGATGGATTGCATGGTGAACAATGTTTTATATAGAGAAAGATGTGCATGCAGAGAAAACTGCTGCCCTGAGAGCGCTCTGCTAATCAATACACAGGCAGCACATTATGAACCCAAATAGCGTCATGAATGATGTAATGACATAGTACAAAATAACAGTTTTAATTGGTTGGCCCACATGGCACAGTATACTGTATAGGTGATGTCAGACGCCAATTGGTTGCTCTGACGGTCAGTTGGCACGTGGGTCAGCTGGGTTCATCTTCGCAGGATGAATGTCAGGCTTAGTTCACAACGTGTTACAATCCTAACTAATCTAAACTACACAATGGTCATTGGCATGCAAAGAATAATGTTGGGCACAAAACCATCACTTAGACGGGGGTTGTTTATAAAATGTAGGCAGAAATATGCACATTCTAACACATGCCTTTGTGGGGGCATGGGTGCATTGGCCCTTCTCCCAGGTGCCTTATCTGTGGGGTTTTGATCTGTGATTTATTCTCCCTGATGCCTAATGAGTAAAACGAAGGATGGATGGCTGGGTGTTAGTTTAGAGGAGGATATATGATCACACTGGATTAGGTATATGATGGGCAATTTAGGGTGGTCCGGGGGAAGGGTCTTTTAGGCAATTACATTCAAAGAGAGTGGAGGGGCAAAGGCTCTGTAAGCTGTAACTTCTAAAAGGTGGGGGTTGAGGTTGCACAGGCAGGTTTGTGGAGACATATCGGCACACAAGCCAGGGTTTGCTCCGGTCACACGCAGGTCAATGAGCTCAGAGGAAGAGAGAAGGATACTGAATACTTGCGACAATACATGGCCAAGCTTCTGTGAGAAATGGGTTTGTGCTGAGCTGCCAGGAGGTGGAGGTTGGGCTTTCTGTGTGCAGCTCTGGACAGAGGGAGATTACTTTTTAGAAATCATGGCGTGGCCTAGGAAAAGATGGTGTTGTAGGGTGGCAAAAATGGAGTCTGTACGTCTCACCAGATGGCTTTGTATACCGTATTTTTTTGTTGTTACGTTAAGGCCAAATCATAACAGACAAACAAACATGGGGACGTCTCCAGCCATTGGGTAAACATAAGATCCACTTTACGTGGGAAAGTCAGTGGGGTCTGAAAAGAGCTCTCCTCCCGAACATCTCCTCCATGGATTGCGAACAGAGTCCTCTCTTGGTTTCTCCTGGCTCGCAGCCCCAGCTGCTTTCTCTGGACAACGGAGGTGCCAGCCTAACGGCCCGACTCGCCTTGGGCTCCACAGGTTTTCTAGGGCATCAGCTGGCTTCCTCTCAGATGCCACAGTGGCTACCTCCTCACGATTCGTGTCCCCTGCTGGTCTCTCCCACACAGGCTTCCCTGTTGCTCTCTCTGCTGCTCTTTGGATCACTCTTTATACACCCGCAACCACTTGACAGGTTGCTGGTGTGGATTCTCAATTGGGCTTCCCTGACTATAGTTAAAGGGACATGCCTGACCTTTAAAGCACTACATGCATCTTCTTCGTCCCAGTACAAGAGTGGTGAACTGAGGTGTTAGTGTTGATCACCCCTAGTCACAGCTTCCCTGTCCCAGTACTGTCAGAGGTAAAATGTGGGGAAACAAGGGGAGAGGTTTTACAGTAGCCTATAAAGGCCAAGGGAGGTTTAGGTTTGTCTTCAATAGGAAAAAGGGGATACCATGTCTCGCCTGCGGAAACTCAACTCCCGACCCATAAGGACCCTACACCCAGGTGATCCTCCCTTGCTTCTCCAGCCCCAGAGTCAGGATCCAAAAGCAATTTCCAGACCCTGGCCACCTGAGAGGATGTTCCTTCTCCACCTTGCTTTCAGGCTCTCTTGAAATCTTCTATACTTGCTCCTCTCTGAGGTTCATATAACTTGTGCTTACTTTTCAAATAGGTAGAATGTGAATTTCACAGACACTTGTCATTGGATCATAGTTTTGCCAAAATCTCTCATTCAGTTTGGTATTCAATATCTGTGATCTGTTAATCTGCCACTTGCTCGTTAGATCATCCTTATTTGTCTCTCAACCCGTTGCTTTGGGTTTATTTTGAATTGCGCATGCTTTCTCATTCATTAGACAATTCATTTCGGTCTCCCAAAAACCGCCAGGAGCACCCCGGTTCGAGTTATCTTCCCTCTCCACTCACCAGTCCCTGGTGTCTCCTCCGGACAGCTGTGCTTTCAGTTTCAGCTCAGCCAACATGTGTTCCTTCAACCGTGAGCCCCAATCGCCCTTCAGTCTCTCACAGTCTCTCGCCGGCAGCTCTGCTCTCTCTCTTTGGATGCTGTCGGTCACTTTACTTCTTTCTTCTGCATCCACAGCTATGGCTGCGAACCTCTGACCAATGAGGCCTCACACCAGAGGCCTTCACACGCCACGCCTGGTCCTTGGCTCCACAGCTTCCTAGGATCGTCTGCCGGCATCCTGGCTCTCCTGCAGGACCCACCTCGGCTGCCTCCTCACACTCAGGATTCCCTGCTGGTTTCTTCGCTGCTGGTATCCTCCCTTTTCATACACCGGCTACCACTTGACAGGTTGCAGGTGTGAGTCCCTAAATGTAATTGCCTGACTGCAATTAGTGGAACACTTGAGACATTGCTGGCCCTTTAAACACTCCGCAGACTCTTCCTTGTCTCAGTAGTAAAGTGGTGAAACGATTTACTAGTTTTCACTACTCCTAGTCACCTCTTCCTTGTCCCAGTACTATAGTGCGTTGAATGCAGGGAAATAAGGGGAGATGTTTTACAATAGCCGATAAAGGCCGGGGGAGGTTGATTCTCAATAAGGGCAGGGGGATGATACCATGTCTCACCTGTGGATATCTTCTCCCACTCCCCAAGGACCCTCCAGCACAGGTGACCCTCCCTCGCTTCTCCACCCTCATGGTCAGAATCCAAAAGGGATGGCCTTTCGCTGGCCACAAGAGAAGGGGATCGAAGGGGAGATGTTCTGAGTATACCCTCAGGTTTCACACGACTGTGGGCGAAGGACCTGGGAGAGGCCCTGAATCCAAGATGGCAGCCAGCCTCGCAGGCTCTGCTGCATGCTTGTCCGCCCTGTTTGGGCCTGGTGCCACACCCTGGGAGGGAGGGCACGCAGACCCCATGCCACGTGTTGGCTCAGACATGGAAGGGCCCCCCAGACCCTGAAGCAAGAACGTTGACCTCAGATGACTCAGGTAGGCTCCGAGCCCTCAGCCCGCTGGCCGGTAGTCAAATCGCACTGCACAATGGCCTCCGAGGTGGCTCCAGTGGGCTGGGCACCCTCAGATATAGAGCTGGTAGGTTTGGATCGTGCGTCAAACTGACTCCTGGAGGTAGAACATAAAACTTTGCACGCGGGTGCAGAAGAGGACGAACTGGATCATCCTTCTGTGGATCACCCGGGGCCCCTCAGCTTCGGAGTCAGTAGCCTTGGGCCTGTCGACGGAATGCCCATAAGAGCCCCTGGGACCATCGACGTGGGAGCTGGTAGCCTTCATGGCCTTGGGTCTGCCAGAACTACAAGCCAAGGTCCCCTTTCCAGCAGAAATCCCCAAGTAGGAGTCTCCATGCTCAGGGGCATTGCTAAAAAAAAAAGGACCTATTTTGTCTTGGCGTGAGGTCCTGGTAAACTCTTTCAGGTGACCTGGAGGAGAAGAATGGAATATCTCCCTCGAGCAGTAAAAACAATTCAAGACCCAGTGACCAAGAGTGCTGCAAGCCGCACACGCGTCCCATCGGTGGTCGGGCCCCAGGCACTCAAGACAGAGCGCATGGGGGTCCGAGGCTGAGAACGAGCAATCGCAGGATTCACATTTAATGAAGCCTCCTGCAGCCGACATGCTCTTGGGGAGGCCAGGCATCGAAGGGAGGTGAAGAAGATCAAAAAACAAAGAATGGGGAGCATGCAGAAAGGTGAAAAAGTTCCTGCTCCTAGCTGCCAGGTCCGACACCATCCCTGCAGGGTATCAGGGGTGTTCCCATGCACATGGCTGCACCCCTACGTGCTGTACTACATTTAAAGGGGAAGCTCAATTTTTTGCTGGCAAACGTTCTGGTACAATCCCCATGTTGGGGGACACCGACAAGGATGGAGGCAAGGGGACAAAATGTATGAGTACGCAGAACGCCAACGCTTCTGGCATGGTAGCCCAATTCAGAACCGGTCTGTCCACAGAAGGCAGCTCCATGGGGGACAGATGCTTGCCTCCCACCCACCACTTGGAGACATCCACTGCCTGCCCACACCATCAGAAGACGTAAGCTGCCCTGGGCCCCTGCACCTCGCGCGCACAATCGCATTCATTTCTCATTTATTTTAATGATTCTTGTGCGCATTTTGCAACGCCTCACCCTGTGACCGTATGTGCGCTTTCTTGCTGCATCCTTGATGACAAAAGAGCCTTGGATCCTTTTTACTCCATTCTCTGCTCCCTGTGTCTGCCATTCTAAGAGGGCCATCTTTGCCTCGTCATTGGAGTGCCTGGGGTTCTTCTCCTTTGCGGCTTCGGATAGGGTGGTGCTTACTTCATCACAGCCAATCACAAGATGGCAGGCTTGGCTGGCCCTCCCACAAGGCCCACTTCTAAGACCCCTGTCTACTCCCCATCTGCTAAACATCCCACCCACCCACACCGGTCGCCTGTGATGCCGTGTGTGCCCACCACCCCCCAGGTCGCCGGTGATGCCGTGTGTGCCCACCACCCCCCAGGTCGCCGGTGATGCCGTGTGTGCCCCAACTTGGTCACCTGTGATGCTGTGTGTGCCCCCACCCGCTCCCTTGGTCGCCTGTGATACCGTGTGTGCCCCACACCACCTCCTTGATCGCCTGTGATGCTGTGTGTGCCCCACACCACCTCCTTGATCGCCTGTGATGCTGTGTGTGCTCCCCACCACCTCCTTGATCGCCTGTGATGCTGTGTGTGCCCCCCACACTCCTCGCTTGTCCCAACATAGGGTAGGCACCATGTATTTGTCCATTGATTTGACTTTTGCATCTGTGTGCTGCTGCCACCCTGCTACATGGGGTCAGGTTCAATGGATGTGATCACCATGTACTTCTCTTTTGCACTTTGCGTATGACATATTACCCTTGTACGTTCCACAATTTTGTAATGCACTTCTTACGCTTCCTACTCTGTAACCTGAAGCACTGAAACCGATCTCTTAAGTTTAAGTGCCTAGATACCTCTGGGTTTTGCACGCTATATAAATAAACAAATACAAATACAGAGGGTTCTGAAAGCTCAAAGATGCAGGAACGCAAGAAGACGTCGAGACTGGTTAGTCTCACCAGTCCAAGGGGCAAAGCACCAACGAGGGCCTTCTCAGATCAGGTAGTCCAGCAGGGCTTCCCCCGGGACAGTTGCAGGAAAGGTCGCCAGGCCTCTTCAGGAGACGACTGTGGGTCTTCAGTCAGCTGCACAGCTACATAGGATACTTGGCTCTGTTGCTGATCTGCTGGAATGGCTGCAGAACTCCTACTCTTATCCTAAATTCAGATGAGTGATGAGCTGATGTTGAAGAGCGTGCTTTGACCATAATAGCTGCACACTGGCTCCTTTGCTTCTTGCTGTTCCTGTAGGTGGCTGAACTGGCAGTCCATACTACAATCTTCCTCCCCTGCAGCTACTTGACCCCTGGTAACATCCTGCTCCAAGTGCCTACAGTATGGGGGACCCCCTCATCGTCTTCCTAGCTCGGAAACCCAGGTGACTTGCTTGCACTCACCCTCATCTCCATTGCGCGACATTTTATATCACCTCCAGCCACTGCCACAATTCTGGGACTCTTTCCTAGCTGGCTGGCAGTACCCTCCTGCTCCTCTGTGCCGACAAATGACCCTGGCTGGGTTCTTGGTTGCTCCAGTTGCGTTCTTCATTGCTGCAGTCTTCTGCTGCATGGGAGGTCTCTCCAGGTGTCTTCTTTGTTGGGCTTTCTTCATCTGTCACTTTGCTGGGTCATGAGTTTTAGCCATTCCACTCCGAGCTCCCAACTGTAAACATACTTGTGCAACCTGCTGTTCCTCCGCCGAATTTGGACAACCATCACCGAGTACATGCACCTGGGTCATCGGGTCCCAATGCTATAGTTAGCACCGTTCGCAGGGGTCTCCTGTGTTTGGGATTACTGACATTTTGAAGCCTCCCCCCTAAACAATGATCTTCAATGTCTGGAGTGGGCTTTTTGCTCCCTCTGCAACCATCTCTTTATGGCACCTCTGTTCTGGAACCCTGGACAGGAACTCTTCCGTAGGGGTTGCCTCTTACTATGGGGGAACTTCTTAAACTCATTTAAATTGATTTACAAAAATACTTATCTGAACTGAGAGAGATTCCCTGATCCCGCATGTGGCCCTCTAGTTTTAAGAACAAAAAGTGTCACTTTAGATGATTCCACAGACAATTATACATTGCACTGCATTTCACTTTATGCCACAGTAAGTTATTGTATCACAGTAACAACTGGTGGTTACATTGTTTATATAGGTTTCTAGAGGTGAAGCTGGACCTATTTAGGCCCAGTTTTGGGACTAATGTTACTGTCTCTTGCCCCCATTGGTCAGTTTCCTAGGCTGTTATAACTAGATTCCTCTCCCTTCTTTCTGCATTCGTACAGGCCTAGTATTCCCTGTTCGGGTAGTCCACTACATTGCGTATCTTGGAGTGAGATGGAATACATTTCTTATACCTCTTCTATTTTATTTGTAATAAAAGTGCTTTGGCATATGTTGCCCATTACTAATTGGACTGTCTTTCTGTGGCTTGTATCTGCTTAGAAACACATGCTTTGCATAGGCTTCCATGTAGGCGTTGGCTCTGATAATGACATCTTTTTTACGCAATCGAAAAGGGGTCATCGACAGGGGCATGCATCACACTTTCCCTATGCGAATTGTACAAGGGCCCATGAGCCTTCACATATCAACGTCTTACTATTGTTTTTCTGACATGGCGTGCATGTGAACTGCATGACTGAAGCTGTGTTTTGTAGTGAGCCTTTGCTCCCATACAGGGAGGATGGCCTGGCACGTGGGATTCCAAGCAGATACAATCCACAGAAAGACAATTACTGTGTAAGTAATGTTGATCTTCTGAGGCTTGGTAATCTCTTTAGATTCACATGCTTGGCATAGATCTGCAAGTAGTATCTGGTAAGGTGGTGGGTGAGCTGCAAGGACAATTGAAAACAAATGCTATATAATTCCAAGTCCCACCTTGGAATCTGCTCCTGCCTGTGCATCAACACAGAAATGTTGAATAAAGGTTTTAAAAAAGCGTGTACAAAACTCCACATAGCGGTCTTGCAGATTGTATCCAACAGTACATTTGCTATGAAGGCCAGAGTTGCCCCATTGCTGCATGTAGTGTGTGCTTTAGGGATGAAAGGACGAGATGTGTTTGCTATGGTATAACAGCTATATACACCCACTGATTCATCTTGCAATAGTGGCTTTGGTTACTCGATCAGGTTCCCATCCGGGTGCCACTGAAACTAAGAATTGTTGTTTTTCTCAGCTCTTTTTTTCTGCTAAATTAAAATCTGACCACCTTTCAAACATCAAATACGTTGAATGCTTTTTCTACTCTAGTCTGACTTGGTGAAAAAAGCTGGTAGTTCAACTGGTTCACATGGAACTTTGAAATGTTTGGGAAGAAATTTGGATCGGTTCTTAAAATAAACATATGTTTGTGTATTGTGACGAAGGGTTCTGAGACTGATGACGCCTGCAGTTCAAGTTCACCTATACTCCTGACAGATGTGACTGTATTGAGGAAAGCTACTTTGTAGGCAAGTTTTTTTTAAAGGAGCCTTATGCATTGGATCAAAAGGAGGTCACATTAATCTATGAAGGACCTTATTTAGGTCCCAACCAGGTGTGACGGGTGTGGGCAAATTAGTATTTCAGCTTCCATAAATGCCTCGGCTACATGAAACATCCACCATGATACCTTGTGTTGTGAGGTAGTGTGTATGCTGCTAGTGCAGCCAAGAGCACCTTAAGTGAGTTGTAAACTAGCTGAGTCCCGACAATAAAGCAGGTAGGTGACATCTGCCATCAAGCAGTTAATCAGACTGATCTGCTTTATTGTACACTGTGATTTCTAACCCCCACCCAAGTGTCGCGTCACTCTTCAAAGTGTCTCTTTATTCTGCCACTTCTGATGGTGGTTGGTTTCATTCCCAGACACAAATTTCCCCCTCTCAGGCTACATGCCTGGTTGTACACAGGATCTGTTCCCATCTTGGGATATTGATCCTCTCACTCTGGCTTGGGGTATTCTTTCCTTCTCCCTTTTCTGCTTGAGATCTTGTTTCGCACACCCGCAGTGCGGTCCTCTTATATTCACCCAGTCCTAAAGTACTGTATGTTTCACTCTGTCAATGAGTATCTGAACTCTCAGCTTGCCCTAGGTCTCTGCTCCTTTCAACCTACGCTGTGGTACTGTGTTGCTCACCCTTTAGGGGGTCTCTGGTTTTTGTCTCTCAGCCCGCTTTGGACTATGGCCAGGTCTCCTCGCCATCCTTCCTGTTCCATGGCCGAACCGCGTACATTGTTTGCTGTAGCAGCGTTCCTCGGGAGCGGCAGTCTCCTCAGCTGGTACGGCACCGCTATCTGGGCTCTCACTAGGGTTTCTGTTTCGGTTCGGCTTGTTGTCAGCGTCGGATACAGCTGGCGCCATCTTCCCATGTCTGGCGTGTCAGGGCTTATCACCTACAGCTGTCAGGTTTCTGCTCCGGAAGGGATCAGAGAGCACAGTTCCATGGTCTCCTCTGTTCCGTGTTAACGGCCATCCGTACCTGGGAGCCTTCTAGTGCCTTTCCTCCTGGAGGATATCTCCTCTTGGACTAGTCCCGCAAGAATGCACTCACCTGTGGCTGCCTCAGCAGGACTTCCTCCCTGGGGTATTTTCTCCAGGGGAAGAATCTCTCTCCCAAGTGCTGCTCGTCATGCCTCTATGGTTCAGGCTGGACTGAGATTGGGCCGCTTGTTGATTTTGTGACTAACGCAACTAAGGGGACATCAAAGAGTCAGAAACGCAACCACCTACTTCAAAAGGGTCTTGCAGACAATGGAGTTCCTCAACCCATATAGAAAATAATCCTGTATGGGAGCCTGTATGTGCAGGATGTGGAATAAACACCTTCTGGGGATTCGTTGTCCTCAAAGGGGTGAGACACCACTGTTGGGATCCCACTTGCACTGTCCCATATGGGTGTTAAGTGTAGCAGGCTCACCCAACTAGTCCCAAAGGGGGTGGCTCCCCCTTGGAGAGAAGGGACAAATTCTCTGGATTTGTCACAACATCAAACGGAAAATAGAAGTTTCTAGCATTGGGTTTCCTTGTCTCGTGTCCATGCATTGGCAAGCAATTTCAGGTGAGTAAACGGATTTGTGTTTATGTTTATTGAGTTTCATAGCGCTTTACATCAAAGTGCTTTACAGAATAACAACAGTACATGAGAAGAAAATTGAAACAAACCAGTGGTACAGTATATGGAACAATTAACTCAGTAGGAGGCAGGGGAAGGGGGTGGGGGGAGGAGGGGAGTTCACGGGAGAGTATAATACCCTTAGGTGGTTACAGCTTCTTGTATGAGGTCATCGGGATGAGGAGGAAGGTGGGAGGGGAAGGGACGGGTAGAGGATAGGTGGGGAGTGGTAGGGAAGGAGAGTCAGGGGGGTAGTGGAGAAGAAGGGCTTTCAGGGAGGAGCGAAAAGATGGGTAGGAGGGAGAGGAGCAGATAGAGAGGGGTAGGGAGTTCCAGTGGAGGGGGGCCAAGAGTTGGAAGGAGTGGAAACGTGAGGAGGCACAAGGGGCTAGGGGTACATTGAGAAGATGTAGGTCAGCTGATCGGAGAGAGCGGGAGGGAGAGTAGAAGGAGAGGAGGGAGGAGAGATAAGGGGGGAGCTAGGTCATGGAGAGATTTATAGACAAGGTAGAGGAATTGAAATTTCAGTTGAGAGGAATGGGAGCCAGCCGAGTTGGGAGAGAGAGGTAGAGAGAGTCACGAGGGCCAAGAAGACAGAGTGCGGATGGAGGAGTGGTAGATGGATTTTAGGGGAGTCAGGTGAGTAGTATGGAGGCCAAAGAGAAGAGAGGAGCAGTAGAAAAGACGGGAGAAAATAAGGGAGGAGATTAGGAGTTTAGAAGCGTGAAAGGTGAGGGAGGAGCGGATGTTGAAGAGGTGGTAACAACAGGCACGAGCGGTTTGAGAGATGTGGGTGGAGAAGGAGAGAGAGGAGTCGATGTGGAGCCCAAAGTTGCGGGCATGGGTAGAGATTGGAAGGGGGAAGTGGATGAAAGGAGGAGGGGAGGGTGAGATAGTGTTAAGAGGGAAGAAAAGCACTTCAGTCTTGTCAGAATTAAGGGAAATAAAGTGGGATGACCTCCAGTTTTTGATGGCCGTGAGGCAGGAAGAGTGTGGTGGAGGTCGGAGGTGAAGGAAAGAAAGAGTTGGGTATCGACCGCGTAGAAGTGATGGGAGATGTCGAAAGAAGAGATGAAGGGGCGAGAAGGGAGGTATAGAGAGAGAAGAGGAAAGGTCCCAGTATAGATCCCTGGGAACGCCATAATGCAGGGGGAAATTGGAGGAGGTGCTGCCACACCAGGAGACAGTAAAGGAATGGTTGGAGAGGTAAGAGGAGAGCCAAGAGAGGACAGAGCCTTTGAAGCCAACTGAGGACAGAGTGCTAAGAAGTAAGGGTGATCAACAGTGTCAAAGGCTGCAGAGAGGTCAAGGAGGATGAGGATAGCTTAGCGTTCTAAGGATTTTTAAGGAGAGCTAAGATACAAACTTTGTTGTGTGCAGGCTTGGATGGGTTTTCTGTTTCTGCTGAGTAAGGTAGTTGCAAAGTGGGCAGCGTTTGATCGGTGGGCATACCGATATGTTCAAGAGGTGTGTGTGACTTATCTCGCCCACATTGGCACCATGAGGATCATTTGTAAATGTTCCTACAGTTGTAAGGTGGAGGGACTGTATGCAAATATCCTGGACCAGTTCAGCCATAGTGCTTTGCCTAGGGGCCACTGCTGCAGGTAACTGGGCATGAAGCTTGAGCATTTGGCGTTCTCTATTGCAGTGAAGAGATCTCCTATTGGTTGTCCCCATACTGTTTTTGAGTGTGCTTGTGCCGAGTTCCCATTCGAGTCCTCGCACAAGTTCTCTGATAAGATTGGCAGCATGACAATTGTGTCCCCCTGGCACGCACATGGTTGGATTGAAGAAATATGTTTTTCTTGATGCACAAAAGCCACATGTGTTGTGCAAGGAGAGATGCCGTCTGAAAGTGTTGCAGCTTTTTTGTGAATGTACAACATGGCTGTGGTATTGTCTGCGTTGATCAGTGCAATCTTGTTTGGGAGAAATTATAAGTTACTCACCGTAGTGACTAACATACTGTTAGTCTTTAGTCCTTAGTACCCTTTCCTCCATACTGCATGGGCATCCCTTCCAAGCGACGGGAGACGCAACCTTTTTCACCAGAAAAACCTTCCCCTTTAAATTTAGAGGCGTGCGGCCCAGGGAGCACCTCAATCCCCATAGACGCGTCGATAATAGATTAACATTGCCTAATGACACCAGTTTTATTAGGGGGAGGATGGTGGGACGTATGGAGGAAAGGGGACTAAGGACTAAGAGTACATTAGTCACTACGGTGAGTAACTTCTAATTACTCTTACGTCCCGTCCCCTTTCCTCCATACTGCATGGGCGATTACAACTGAGTGTTGCCCCAGGGTGGAGAGGAGACCCTCCTTAAGCAAACAGGTTTCTATGAAACCGCCTGTCCGAAGGCTGCGTCTGATCTAGAGCCGGCATCCAAACAGTAGTGCTTGCAGAAAGCCGAAGCGGTGACCCATGTGGCAATCCTGCTTATGACATGCCAGGGGATCTGCCTATGGAAAGCGATGGCAATTGCCTTAGCTCGGACCGCGTGGGTGTGCATGCTGGCCGGCAGTGGCTTATGCTGTCCCTCGTAAGCTTCCTTGATGCAGGCCCGATACCCCGGTCTTGATCTGCCGATGGTGACAAAAAGTACGTCCCACTTGTGGAAGCCCTTGGTCCTGTCTAAGTAGAATTTCAGGGCACGTCCGACAACCAGACAGTGCAGAACTCTGCACCTTGTCTTTGGGCTCATCAAAAAACATAGGCAGCTCTATTTCTTCGTTCAGATGGAATGCGGAAGGCACCTTAGGTAGGAATGCTGGGTGTGTCTGCAGAACTACCTTATCCCTATGAAACGTAATATATGGCACCTGGATTTCGCTGATTCTGCTAGCCGAGGTGAGGCCGTCTAGCAAGACCGTCTTAATGGTGACCAGCCTGATGTCCGTGTACGCCATTGGTTCAAATGGTTTGTGCGACAGGGCACCCAAAACTATGATGAGGTCCCACACGGGGTGCAGCCTCTTGATGGGCGGGTAGAGCCTGGCGAGACTTGTCAAATGTTTCTTGACAATCGGGTTGGAAGAGGAAAAGATCTCCTCCCGAGTTTCTGTAAACCCAAATGGCTGCCAGGTAAGTGCGGCAAGTGTCTACATGCACGCCAGAATGGGCAAGGTGTGCTGAGAAGGAGAGCACGTCGTCCAAGGTACATGCAAAGGTGTTGATTCGCTTAGAGTCTGCCTAGTGGCAGAACCTGGTCCACTTGCTCTTATACTGGGCCCTGGTAGACTTGCTCCTGGCGCCCTGTATGATCTCACGATTAGCCAGGGAAAGGCTGAGGTGACCTAGTGTGACCTGTTCAGGAACCACACTGAGGGCTAGTTTCTGTGGAGTGGGGTGAATGACCCTGCCCCCCTGCTGCGCCAGAAGATGTGCTGGGCCCGTCGGAAGGTGAAGGGGAGGCCTCTCTGAGAGGCTGAACAGCTACGAGAACCATGGCCTAGCTGGCCACCATGGTGCTATTAGGATAATGCTGAGGTGGCGAGACTCCTTAAACTTGCATATCACCCTGTGTATCAGCGGTGTAGGCAGGAAGGCGTATGCTGTCATTCCGTCCCACCTAATCTGAAATGCATCGACCAGGGAGCCCGGGCCCTGACCCTGCCAGGAGGCGAACAGTTGGCACTTTGTTGTCCAAGGAGGCAAAGAGGTCCACCTGGGAGTGTCCCCATTTGTAGAAGATCTCCTGCTGTACTAGGTCGTTCAACTGCCACTCGTAGTTGTCTGCTCCCAGTCTGCTGAGCCTGTCTGCCTCCTGGTTGGATTTACCCCGGCAGGTGGACGGTCGTGAGGTAGATGTTCTCCAGGGCCCATTCCCACATGCTGACTGCCAGTCTGCACAGTGGGGTGGGATCTGGTACCTCCCTGCTTGTTGACAGAGAACATGCTGGTTGAGTCGTCTGTCTGAATGAGGAGGACCTTGCCCTTGATAACCGGAAGGAAGGCTCTGAGCGCCAGCCAGATGGCTTTCAGTTCCAGCCAATTGATTGGTACTCCTGCCGGGTCCAGGTGCCATGGACACTGTGGTTGTCCAGGGTGGCCCCCCAACCCTCGAGAGGGGAGTCCCTGGTGATGGTGACCTGTGGGGTAGGTTGCCGGAAAGGCTTGCCCGCCCTCAGGTTGCAGTCCGTGGACTACCATGTGAAGTCCGGGTGGAGTGGAAGAGGAACGTTGAACATCTCTGACTGGGAGCCTTGCTATTGGTTCCAAGATGCAGCTGTATCCTCCTAACCTGAGTCTCGTGTGGGGGACGGCCAAGAGGACTACTGCCATGAGACCCAGTAGGTGTTGGTACTACCAGGCTGAGGTCCCTTCTCTGCTGAGGAAGTGCGCTGTGGCCCGTTTGATGGCCGTGATCTTGTCCTCCGAAGGAAAAACGTTCTCGGAGCACGTATCCCAGATGAGCCCCAAGCACGTCAGCCTCTGCGTAGGCTGCAGCTGCGACTTCTTGACGTTGAGTGAAAAACCCAGCTCGTGAAATGTGTTCTGAAGAGCGTGGGAAGTGTGGTGCACTGCTTCTGGAGACGTCGCCCTGACGAGCCAGTCGTTGAGGTACGGGTAGATGTGGTGGCCCTGAGACCTGAGGAGGGCCGCCACTGTAGTCATCAGCCTGGTAAAGACCCTGGGGGCCGAGTTGAGGCCGAAGCACCTTGTAATGGAAATGGTAGCCAATGACCTTGAATCGTAGAAAAGAATAATGAGGCTGCCAGATCAGGACGTGTAAATACGCTTTCTTCAGATCCAGGGAGCACATCCACTCTCCCTTGGACAATGTCTCCGCCATCAAGGCTGGCGTAACCATCTTGAATTTTTGTAGAGGTAGGGAGAGGTTGAGGGTGGAAAGGTCCAGCACAACTTAGGCCAACTTGGTTCTTTTTCTGAATGGTGAAAGTCCTGAAGTAAAAGCCAAAGCCTCGCTGGGAGGCTGGGACTTCCTCCACTGCCTGGCTCACAATGAGCGACCGTATCTCCGCCAGAGTTGCTGTCCCAACCTGTGGGAATGGAGGGGAGGGGAAGAGGTAGGAGAGGCTGGGATAGGGAGCCGGTACCCCGTGGATACTCCGGAGAGGATCCAGGGATCCGCGAAATTCTGGCGCCAAAAATGTGCATAGCGAGCAAGCCTGCCCCCACTGGAGACACGTGGACCCGAAGGGGCATGTCATGCCTTCTTTCCCTCTGAGGCTGTTGCAGAGGAGGGGGACTGGAAAAAGCCCTTACTCCCCATCCCCCCCCTTTTTTGTTGCTTGCGCCGATGTTGGGTCAGCGAGCGGTCAGGCTGCCTGGACCTCCACTCTTGGCAGCCGCGGAACCCTACGTATGTACGCCCCTTGTCAGAGCGCTGCTGTGACTGGGTGTACATTTTGGGCATGGCCTTTGTAAGGATGGATAAAGACTTGGCCGTTTGTGAGCTGTTTTTTTTTGTCCAGCTCCTCGTCCGTGGTGGAGTGGAAGAGGTCACCCCCTACGAAAGGAACGGTCTAATATGCGTTCCTGGACATCCGGGTTGAATTTAGTAGCACAGACCCAAGCTGTTCTCATGTCCATGGCAAAGCAGATGGCCCTGCCAGAGGTGTCAATGTGGGCCACGGTGGACCCCATGATGTCTTGTGCCACCATCTTGGCCTCTGCCAGTCCCGCCTTGAATCATGATTGGCTCTGCGCCAGAAGCTTTGGGAGGAAATCTGCAATTTCCCTCCAAAGCCTCTGGTTAACAGCTATCAGCATGGCATCCGCGTTGGCTTGACGAAGATGCAGGGATGAGTTGGGATACAGCTTCTTCCTGTACGCCTCCAAGATCTTCTCCTTGCCTAGCAGCGATGCGGAGGAAGAGGCCGAGGACCACGGAGGCTTGGAGTATAGTGATGCCGCAGCGATCACCGAAGAGTGCGGCTGGGGGTGGGCCGATAGCAAGAGTGTATCCCCCTCCATCTGCCTGTACTTGGCGTCCAGGCGTCGATTGACAGGAGGGACCAAGTGGGGCTTGAGCCAGCACTTTTTGGCCAAGGCGACCACATCCTTCTGCATCGGTATCCCCGCTCTTGCTGAGGGACGTAGCGTGAGGACTTCGGCGAGGACCCCCTATGCTGGTTGCTCAACCTCGGGTTGAGGAAGGACCAAGTACTCTGCCAGCCCTGCAAGACGTTTGTGGAAGGCCTTGGCTGACGATGGTTGGCTGACGATGGTGTATCGGGGTCCTCCTCCTCATCTGTGTACACCTGAGCGGCCGGTTTGTCCGGCAACGGTGGAAGGGTGCTGGGAGCCATAGGCTGGGGTGTGGAGGCCCGCAGGCTGCAGCAGAGGCTGGCACGGAACCACCTGCACTATCAGCTGGGGGACCGGAGCGAGTGGCTGAGGCTGAACAGGGGCATCTGCGGTGCCGGAGCCATTGCCGGGAGCACGTCCCTGAGGTTGACCCCCATCCAAGGAGATTTCATGAGCCCGAGGAACCTTTAAAAAAATGTGTCCTCACAGGTCGGAGGGGTGGTAGGCGATATTGACGGTGTAGCGGGTGGCTGCTGGAGCCGGTGCGTGCCCTGCCCATACGGACAAAGCGGGAACCTGCCCTGCGCAAATGAAGGGTAGGCCGTAGGCCCCATACTTGGTTGACACCTGTCCCACCTTGACACACGTTCCTCCACCTGCTCCCTGCCTTGGTGCAGTATCTGGCGGATGTCAGGAATGTCTGGCACAGTGGCCATTTTGTTGAGCTGCCTTCCACGTGCCTGCGTCGTGTTGCTAGGCTCACTGGGCCCCACCCCGTCCAGGACTCTTGAGTGTGGATCATGGGGCCTACCCTATTCCTCAGGCAGATGCCTGGTAGGCGCTTTGCCCATGGCGGATCTGCCAGTAGAACTGCGCATAGGCGCCCCCTCGGACATGTTGCTGGTAGTAGGACATGGCCCCTCGGGGGAAGACCCGGTAAGAGAACCTTACGGTCCCTCAGCACGGTCACCGGGAGGCTCCACTGACTCCCTCGACCTGCCGGCCAGAAGCTGACTTAGCCTCGGTACTCGTGCTGGTGTGAGGACCTGAGCGGCCCCTCCGACGCAGGCACCTCCTTTGAAAGGAGTCTCCCTTGCAGGGTGCGCTGCAAAAGAGCGGCCCTACCTTGGGCTTGGATCGATGATAGACAAAGTCCTTTAGGTCCTCTGGAGGCGATCTTTGGAAGAGCTCCCTCTACCTGGCTAGTTCTTCAGAGACCTTGAGGCGTGCACGTCGCACGCGATACAAGCTTGCCAGCCGTGGTCTGGGACAAGGCAACGTAGGCAGAGGGCGTGGGGGTTCTTTAGTTAGAAAGAGCTCATCGCAGGATGGACACCTGCTGAACCGGGGAGGAGCGCGACGCCTGAGGACCCAGAACCTGAATGATAAAAAGACTGAAGAGAAGAAGTATCCGCGTGTGGAATTACATGGCCGAAGCCAAGTTAGGAGCGCTGGTGAATTCGGCCCGTTCCCGTCGACGCGGAAAAGGGGACTGAGGTGTGGTGCCGGAGGGCAGAGTCAGGGCAGCGCATGTTCCCAGAGCCGCATCCCGCATGCCTCCAAGTTTAAAGTTGAAGAAGGTTTTTTCAGGCAAAAAAGGTTCTTTCTCCCGTCCCTTGGAAGGGATACCCATGCAGTATGGAGAAAAGAGGACGGAACGTAAGAGTATGGCTTGAAAAGAGCACAGGGCCATCTTGAAGGCCAGGGGTTTTAGCATAGGTATGTGGAGGGTGGCTTGTTGCCCTGTGCGAGGGAAGTCTTACAATGAATCCCTAATTGATCGGTGTGGCATCTTTTGTAATGGTTACATGCACTGGCACATTGGTAAAAGGTTTCCCTTTTAGTATATTTTCTCTGTCCTCCATTGAAGTGTGTTTACCACCTTTTGCAACATCACCACTAGATCGCCCCACACGCCTGGTCCTTGCCACCATTGTCCCATGAGCCATTGTTGTATTGGGCACATGTTGAGACATGCATGGGGAATGACGAAAATGCATGGCAACATCATGTCCAGCAGTTTCATGACATTTCTGACTTGCCTGCAAACCTGCTTTGTAACAAGGAATTTGAGCTACCACTTGGTATGAGGGTACATTTTTGTTTGTTGATGGAATAGAGAAGTTGGTGCAGGAGATCTATGGTTGCTTATGTGTGTACGTGACACATTGCTGTGCTCTCTCCTGCTATTAGCCAGTCGTCCAGATAAGGGTACACTGGAATGTTCTTGTGGCATAGGTGAGTCGTCGTCATCACTGCAAGCACTTTGGTGAAGAAACGAGGTACCTATGAAAATCCACTGTGGATTGAAAATATTAACGATCCTCTTAGAACGGCAGAGATTTGCTGTACCCTGGGAAAATTGAAATATGAAAGTATGAAACTTTTATAACCAATGTTGCCATGTAATACTTTTTTTTTCAATTTTTCTTTTTTTTTTTTTTAGAAGTGGACTGACCTCTTGGAGGGAAGACATTCTGAATTTGGGGTTTTCCGTATGGGTTTGCTGGTAGGCGGTCCAATACTGGTCTCTTAGTTTGGCCTTTCTTGTGTACAAGTAAATATAGTGAGTAAATACCTTTGTTATCTACCAGCATGGTACTAACTCGATGGCCCATTAGTGGAGTAGAACCCCAAAAACAAATTAGAGTAGAAAGAGATGCATGTGCTACATTTTCTTCTTGTGTGAAGCCAAGTCGTGCGGTTTTGCGGGAAGTTCATGTAGTAACCATCTCTGGCCAAATTTTAAAAAACATTGTTTGAAGTAATGTCCACACATGCATGGGTCAATTCGTTCTCTTACTGGAGAAACATGGGAGTGGACCTAATGGTCACTATTTTACAGCAGAGGACTTTGGGTTTTGCCTCTTTGGTGTGCCCATCCGCATCGCTGTTTAAACTGTGCTGATGCATAGCTGAATGGCTGTACCCCTGTATCATCAGCTTCCTGTCGTAGGACTATACTGACTTTTAGGCTATGTGTAAGTATAGGTGCAAAAATAACGCAAATTGGAGGATTTGCACCTTTGCAGATATGTTCTTCCTATGATCTGGCCTAGTGTTTTTAAAGTATCATGTTTTTTGGCCTTTCTAGTGATTTGTCCCTGTATCTGCAAAATGTAACTGATTTCTCAATAAGCTTCTATAGAAAGTAGGCTTGGACCTCAGGCTTTAAAGGCATCAGCACCCTGTCTACCTTCTGTCTCCTCTTCATCAAATTTAGTTTTAATCAAAGCATTAGGTCATTCTTTTCCTTCTTAGAAAACTTTGTGAAAGGTGACTGGAGCGTTGGGGGTACCTCATTGACTATGTCTTCTAAGCTTTCAGATATGCACAATTGTACTTTGGCATTAATGCAGGCAAAGCGCTTCATAGGTAGCAGAGATGGCCAACACAAGTATTTTCTTTTTTTAAACTCTATTTTCCTTGTTGTGGTAGCAACTAAGGAATCTGCCCTCTTATGCAAACTGGATCTATTGGGGAGGGTTTATATTTTTCTCCAAACTGGGAGGGCGTGGCCAGTGAGCATGTGAGGAAGACGTGTTTTGCAGAGCTCTGCTGCTAGATCCTTGCTAATGATCCTACATTCGGTACACAAAGAGTGAAAAGCTGCTATAAACTGCTGCAATAGATGCCTTGCGTTGGGTAACGCCTGACCTCTGCTGGAAATTCGGATCAAGTGGGTATTAGCGGAGAACGACGGAGCAAAAGTGCAGGGAGACGGCGGTCCAAGATGGCGCGGACTGCTGAAGTGGCGTAAAAGAGAGGTGCCCAAGAAGTCGCCGAAGGAGTGACAGAGCGGGACCGATCACTGTGGGTGACAGCTTCACAAACTCCTCCAGTCGGGAGGCACACAGTGAGAGTGCAGCGGCGCAGTTATAAGTGAAGGATAGAATCAGCCCCCGGCACGCACAACGAGTCTGGTCCAGTACGAACTACGGACTCCCGGTGGTGAAAATAGAGGGGAACAGGACCTTGATCACAGTGAGCGGCCAGAAAGGAGTAAGCAGCGGGGCACTACACTGGCTCCTCCGCTCCCTGCAGTGCTGCAAGCGGAACAAGAATAAATAAGCCCTCCTAACATATTGATCGAGCGTGCCCAGGCGCTCTATACCCCCAACACGCAAAAAATCTGCCAGCCCAGCTCCCCAGCGAGCCACGACATCGGAGGAAAGAGCTGCCAGGACTGCAGTGCATTGCACGAAAGCCTTCGGCGCGGGACACCACCAGAATACATTGCGAGCACCCAGGGAGCAGCCCAGCCAACGGAGACCGGCGCAGACAACAACCAGTGACAGAGGAAACGCTGAAACAAAAAAGGGAGAGGAGTGTGGCGCTGTTCCCCAGCGACATTGATGAATTGAGAGGAAACCTACACATACAAATTACCAAAGAGGAAAGCACAGCAGCATTTCACAGCCCACACCACTGGAGGAGTGCCTGTGACTGTTTACAGGGCCAAGATCACTTATCATACAGAAGGCTGAATGTAATAGATAACACTTTTGGACACAACAGGGCTCCGAGCAAGCCAACCCCTACAAAAGGTGGATACCCAGAGCAGGACCAGTGCAACGTGGAATGCTGAGAAAGGGTTGAGCTAGTGGCTGAGGCTCATATAGTACAAGTCAAGAGCCACAGACTTAGTGGCAAGCCAGATAAGTAGGATCCTCACTAGGACAGTAGCAATCATAGAACTCTGTCCAGGCACGAAACGGTGGCGCTGTGCCTGGACAGTAGCAATCACAGAACTCTGTCCAGGCACGAAACGGTGGCGCTGTGCCGGGGTCCACAGTGACCTCAAACCCGACATATATCAGCTCTCATCGAGTCCCTAAATGCCAGACGGACGCAAGAAATCAGTGACACCAAGAGAACACCCAAGCACCCCCTAGACAAGCCACGATGGGCAACTATGCAAAGAAGACAGACTCATCCAAAGAACCCCAGCACAGGGGGAATTTACCTGAAGGTGCGGCAGTGGAGACACAGCAGACAGCAGACCAAAGAGTGGTCCTGGAAGCGACTGCAGCCATGTGTGCCTCAATGGAGACACACATAGGGGAGATTAAATGCGACATGGGGCTCCTACGTCAAGATCTCCGGACTCTGGCTGGCAGAGTGGGCGAGATGGAAAAGACGCTCACTCAGACCGTAACCAAGACCAAAGACTTAGAAGGCACCGTGAGAGCTGGTCGCCCAAGTGAAAACACTTCAAGATCATGTGGAGGATGCAGAAGGCAGGGTGCGTCGAAGCAACATCAGGATTCTGGGTCTCTCGGATGGCACAGAGGGAAGGGACCCGACGGAATACGTAGAAAACATACTCCTGCAAGAGATAGGTCCAGGTACCTTATCACAAGGTCTCAGAGTGGAAAGGGCCCATCGGGCTCTCATCAAGAAGCCCCCCACCAGGAGCCCCACAGAGGCCCATCAAGGCGAAAATACTCAATTCTCTTGATAAAGAAAAGATCCTCACGTTCAAGGCTTGGTGGCATAATCCAGAGGAACTCGGCAACCTTGGCCATCTATCCCGATTACACAATGCAGATCCAGAGGAGGAGAGCACAATATGTACCCACGAAAGAGACTGCAGCAACAGAATTTAAAATACATGCTCCTCTATCCAGCCAGAATGAAAGTACTTTATAATGGCAAATCCTGGTTCTTTGACACTCCTGAGGAAGTCAATTCTTGGATGGATTCCCACAACCTAGGGAATCTACCAGACAAGAACTTGAGTAGATCAGAGAAGAATAATTCACAGAAGTACCCTTCCTTGCCAGTTCACCTAGTTACCGACAATGAAAACGAGACAACACAGCATGAACCGGACTTCATGCCCCAACCGAGCTTGATAGAGCAAGAATCGACCAGACACAGGTAGGCAGGAAAGCAGGCAAGCAACAAGCTTGCATGTCTGCAGATACCCCTGTCGACCCCACGAGGGACTAACATCCCGCCCAGTTGAAATGGACTGAGGACACGACCAGTGTCCACCCACCGATACCCACGACCTACGGGCAATGGTGGGGAAGTCTCGACGGAATTAAACCGATGGACAACAAGTTTCTAGTTATCGTTTATGGTTAAAGCTACAGTCATAGGGCAGAACTAGCCACTTAAGAATCACAAATCTCTGTCAGGCTTACCTGGTCTCCACGGGGGCATAGCACGTAGTCGTATGCCCGATATCTGTACTGGCACAGTTTTGATGGTATGTTGGCGTCCTCTCCATTTTAACCTCCCCAGGAGGCGTTAGCTTGCAATGGCAAAACAAGATGTTTGCTATGAGTGGGTTGGATTGGTCCCACTATTTGCCACCACCTGAGGCCCGACTCCTCTCCTCCTCACCTTTGAGTTTGATGAGGCTGGCTCTCCGTCCTGCTTAACCTTCAGCAGGGGCGCAGTAGGCACAGTCTCAATGTTACAGAGTGCTGTTACTGTACGTTTCGGAATGCTGGGATTATCGGGCGAGTATCTACCTCAATAGCAGCTTGGTATAGATGCTCAAAGTGTTATTGTCCCAATGTTTAAACGTATTTGTTTTCTCTTGCAGATGCAGTTTTGGTGCAGAAATCAAGTAGAAGATTTGACTCTCCCAGGATGCTAAATAGTTGCCTCCAGGTGAGTAGAACGTGGATGAAAGGCGCTGGGTGACTGGAATAAATGTTCGTTCAGTACTGAGCGTGACTAACCTGCTGTTCTTTTCCCGTTCCCTTTTGCAGGCGCGGCGCGGTCCCTAGACGAACAATTGAAGAACCGCTCCAATAAAACCTGGAGGAAAGCGGAATCCCGGGTGAGTATCGGCACCTGCGTGGACGTCCTTTCAACAGGGGCGGCGATCAGAAAACCAGCTGGAGATGCGACCGATGGACCGGATTGCAGGTAAGTGTTTGGTCGCTGAAGTAACATCTGTTTCTTCTCTTTTTCTATTTCCAGGCTCCGATGGATGGAAGCACTGACTGGCGTGGCTGTAGAAGCTTGAGGTCAGAGCAGACACTGTGAGCGTTACGCTGCAGGAGTGCAGAATAAAGCGAAGCATGTTCTGCATGCAGGGTGTGGCTTATATAGCCTTGTAAGTAGTTCCAGGTAAAGTAGTCCCTTAGCCACACCCTGTCTTCCCAAGAAAAATAGTCCCTCTACCCCTCCCTGGATTATACCAAGGCCCAGCCTCACTAGGCAGGTTAAATAGTTCCATGAGTTCAGCCCATCTCATGAGCCTGGCGCCAAAGGCGCCAGGACTGAGTCCATGAGGCTCTGGGGCGCTTCCTTGGGGCCTGACAAACTCTTCTGGGTGGTGGGGACTGGGATGGGCCCGACAGCTCCAGGGATTTCGGAGCTCGCACCATGACACAGGACCACATGCCGAGAAGTCTCAATCGACGAGCAGAGAAGAAAATGCCAAGAAGGAGATAAGGAACAAGCCAACTGGAAATGATTAACTTCACATCACCACACATGCGACCAAGCGCACAGCAAGAGGAAGCAATCGGAATCTTTGAAATCAGTCCACTAAGCCCACCCAATGGGAGGGAGAACTCTGGGGAGCCCAGACAATACACTCTAGATGGCGGAGACCCTGAGAATTGCCATGTGGAATGTGCGAGGCTTGAATCATTTTGTCAAAAGGATGCGAGTCCTGTCCTATCTGCGCAGGAAATCCATCCAGATCACCCTGCTACAGGAGACCCACTTCCCACCGGACAAACAAAAGAACGTCCTCAGCAAGTGGGGGGGTACAGGATTCGGCTCGGCGTACTCAAACTATGCCAGAGGTGTGCTCATATGGGTGGCACCAGGGACTGCATTCCGACTACTCCACAGCTACTCGGATACAGAGGGGCGGGTCATTCTCATACATGGGTTCAAAGATAAATCAGAGTTCTGTATTAAAAATACATACGCACCCAACCACAACGCAGCCGCATTCTATCGCTCACTCTACCCTATTTTGGCCCCATATAGGGACGCACACCGGTTCAGGGGAGGGGATTGTAAATGCGTCCTAGACCCCACAATGGACAGATCAAACCACGTGAACATGACCCACTCACCTTCGGCTCACGCCTTGAGATTACTGACCAGGGATCTGAACCTGCAAGAGACATGGTGATGGCTGAATCACACCAATCGGGAATACTCATTCTACTCGGGGTGCATCAGTCACACACAAGAATAGACTACATCTTCACAGGGATAGAAATCTTGGGAATGTAATAGGGGCAGCATATGAGGGGAGGACGCTACCTGATCACTCCCACTTGATAATATAATGGGCCCTTATGCATTGCCCAAAACCCATCTCCACTTGCAGGCTCAGAGTGGAGGCACTGCGAGACTCGGCCTTTAGAGAAGAACTGAGATCCCAATCCAAACAATACTTTCAATTAAACTCTGGCAGTGCAAGCGACACCGGTGTAGAGTGGGAAGCATACAAAATGGTCATACAGGGTAAGGCAATAGCCGCAGTAGGGGGTGCTCAGAAAACTCTTGAAAACCAAATCTCTGTGATAGAGACAAAGATTAAAGAGCTAGAAAAGAGTAAAAGCTTGGGAGCAGACACTGAAAAGGCCCATATGCAACTCAGATTGCAATGTATGAACAGTGGGAGAAACTGGGAGACTTTAGCTTTTGGAGATGCACTGAGAAAATAAATGTTAAGGGAGACAAACCAGGCAGGCTACTGGCCTGGTTGGTCAAAGGTCTGGAAAGAAGGGAGGAGATAAGGGAAATTAGAGACGAGATGGGACAGTTGAGGAGGTCACAAAGCAAAATCAACCAAACCTTTGAGAGCTTTTATGCCAAATTATACGAGGACACCTCCCACTCCAATGAAATTGAAATAAGAGCCTCTGGAGGACATAGGGCTCCAAACCCTGACAGTAGAACAACGCGAATCACTAGATAGCCCACTCACACTAGAGGAAATACAGGTGGTCATAACCTCATTACCCACAGGCAAGGTGCCCGGCTGCGATGGATTGCCCGAAAAATTTTACAAGGAATATGCAGACATATTAGCACCACAGCTGCTACAAGTCCTACAAGGAGCATATGAGAGGGGCACCTTGCCAGAATCAATGGAACATGCACTCATACTACCCCTCTTAAAAACCGGCAAGGACCACACTAGATGTGAATCCTATCGGCCCATAGCACTGATAAATCAAGACACAAAAAAATTAACTGCAATTCTTGCAGACCGCCTAAAAAGAGTGATTACCACACTCCATCTAGACCAGACAGGTTATGCACCGGGGAGTGCCACAACTCCTAACTTGAGACGCCTACAGGCGGTCTTAGCAGAAACAAGCACCTGGACCGATCATTGTGCGGTAGCAGCCCTAGACGCCATAAAGGGTTTTGACTCTGTGAAATGGGAGTGGATGTTTGCTGCGCTAGACCACTATGGGATAGGCCAAGGGTTCATGAGATGGATCCATATACTGTATGTGACACCAACAGCCCGAGTACGAACAGGGAAATATATCTCTGACCCGTTCCATATTTCCCGAAGCACTAAGCAGGGTTGCCCCCTCTCACCGCTTTTGTACATTTTGGCGTTAGAACCCCTAGCCATATACATGACGGACATGTTCCAGGACACAGGGCTGCTTATCAATGGGGTTGCACACGTCATATCCCTTTACGCAGATGACATTCTTCTATTGCTACAGAATCCAGAAGACACATTGGGATCATACCTAGAGGTGCTAGATAACTTTGCGCGCCTCTCATGGATAGCCATTAGCAGAGACAAGTCATGCTTGTTTCCCATTGCAGGCTGAGCAGGGCACACATTGGAACAACTCCCGTGCTTGGAACTGAAATGGAACACCCGCACGTTCCGCTATTTAGGCGTGAACATTTACCATTCTCTGAAGGAAACCCACAACACCAACACACAGCGAGCCAAACATGGTATAAAAGCCTCGATTAAATTCTGGGAGGAGCTCTCAATGTCCGTGGTAGGCCGAATATCCCCAATTAAGATGTTCGTACTGCCCAGACTACTGTACCACTTTTGTAATGTGCCATACCTCATCCCGAAAAAGTTATTCGCTGACCTTAACACAACACTAAGCTTTAGATGGGGAAAAGGGAGAAGAGCGGCCATGGAAACACTCTGTAGAGAATCCACTGAGGGAGGGCTGAGGCTTCCACACTTTGAACTATACCATCTAGCTGGATACTGCAGCATGTAGCTAACTGGCTCGCTGATACGGAAACAATAGAACATACTCTCCTGAAAGAAGCCGTCTCCCCATACCTCCTGAAAGAAACACTATGGACAGAAGATGTAGTGTCCCCAAGTACCCCCATGCTGCTGCGTTTGAGGAAGCAGGTCTGGAAGAGAACGCAGAAACTACTGAAACTCAAGTAGCCATTTTCCCCTCAGATACCACTTGCGGCACTTAACGGCACCCCGAGGAGACACCTCCAACAAAGTAGGAATCATTGGGAATCTAGAGGAGTCATCACCATTGAAGACTTCGCGCCAGGAGGGGAAAAGAAAGAATTTCAGGAACTGATAGAGTCCCACGATCTGCACCGAGGCCAATACATAAACTATGCAAGACTCGTAAAACAGCTGAATACCAGATGGCCGACCCCTGCAGAGCGGCAAACAGAAAACCTGACACTAGGACTCCTCTACGACATAACAGAAGGAGCACACATGGTATCTAGAATCTACCAGACTTTGGCGGAAGAACTCCCGAAAGATAAAAACAAGGGAAGACAGGATTGGGAGCTGATAATGGGGAAAGAAATAACAGACAAAGACTGGGAAAAGGCGAAGCTTTACCCGAAAACTACATCAAGGAATGCCAGGTTAAAGCAGTTACAATTCTATATACTCCAACAAGCATATCTCACCTGAAAAAGAATAGCTCACTTCCCAGGTGCTACCGCACAAATATGCCCGAAATGTGGGGCGGAAGACGCAAATATGGGACATATGTTTTGGCTCTGCCCGAAACTTCGGGCCTGTTGGGAGAAGATGAGAAACGTTTGAGGGACAAGGGAGTTAAAGGGAAAATATGGACTATGGAAGCCTGTCGGTTAGGCATTTACAACTTCCCAAGTAAAAATAAAGCAACGGCAAAAATTATAAACCTAGCATGGGCACTAGCCAAGCGGCGGTTGGCAATGGGTTGGAAAGCGACAGAAGAACCAAACATTGAGACATGGTGGAAAGACTTACAAAGGTGGACCATTGCAGAGACTGCGGTCTGGCAGGAGGCACTACGAACCGTAAGAAGGAAAAGCTCCATAGACATAACGACATGGAATCAAATACTACAGGACCTGTTTGTCTCTTCTGATGATAGACCACCTGACATGGACCCCCCTGAGCATACCTGAGCAACGTAGGATGTGCTAGGCGCGTGCACAATTGCCGTCAGACAATGTATTGACCTCAAGGTCACCCAAGGCGTGGAAAAGCCTGGATTATTAAAACACCTGTGACAGTTTCAGTAGCATGTCCATGTTGAGGACAAGTTTTGTTAATGCTGTGTTTCGGGGGTGGCGAGTGGGGAGAGTTTGGGGGACATTAAGACATATTGCAATGTAATGTTTTGGTGATTTCTTAACTTGAAAACTAATAAACAAATTACAAAATATATGAGAGACATTACTCACCGTAATCGTATTTCTGATGCTTGTATCTGCTTAGATTCACATGCTGTGCATAGACCGACATCTAGTGGAAGCTGTGGAGTATTACAGTTTGTTTTTCGAAACTCGAAAATGGGCGTCGACACAGGGCGTGCCAGTAATACTATCCCTAGTGTGACGTCCACTGTACCCATGATCCCTCACGCGTCTAGGACCCACAGATTGTATTTTTTCTGACATGGAGTAGCGCGAGTACAGATAATCCAAGCAGATAGATAAGACTACCAGCATCCATGCGTCTTCTCTCAGAGGGGAGGAAGGGTGGGTCGCATGTGAATCTAAGCAGATACAAGCATCAGAAATACGATTACAGTGAGGAATGCATCTCTTCTGATGTTTGTTGAATCTGCTTAGATCACATGCTGTGCATAGATTAGTGAGCAGTGTTAGAAGGAGGTGGGATGTGAGAAGGGTCATGAGCAAATAAATGTCTTAAAAACCGCTTGTCCCACTTGAGTATCTGTCTTGGAATGGGTGTCAATGCAGTAGTGCTGAGTAAAAGTGTGAATAGGGCTCCAAGTAGCTGCTTTGCAAATGGTGTCAAGGGGTACATTTGCAATGAAAGCCAGAGTGGCCCCAATGCCTCTAGTAGAGTGGGCTCTTGGTGTGAAAGGCAGAGTCTTTGCAGAAAGAGTAACACAGCTGGATACAGTTAACAATCCACTTAGAGATGGCACCTTTAGAGACGCGATCTCCCTCTCTGCCTGTAGCTACGGAGACAAACAGCTGATCTGTTTTACTTAGCGGTCCGGTCTTGTTTACATTGTAGAGGACCGCCCTACGCACATCTAAGGTGTGTAGTTTCACCTTAGCCGAGCTTTGTGGGTCTTGGAAGAAAGCCAGAAGCTCAATGGACTGGTTCACGTGGCATTTAGAAATAAACTTGGGTGTGTACGTAAAACCAGTTTCTCTTTATGAACTGTAAAGAATGGATCCTGCACCGACCGAGCCTGAATTTCACCGACCCTTATAGATGTTATTGCTACTAAGAAGGACGTCTTATAAGTCCGGTGTTTGAGACTGCTTTTATGCATGGGATCGAATGGGGGGCCTATGATTTTAGATCGCACCACTTTAAGGTCCCATCCTGGTGGTGGGTTTGAAATAGGAGGGCGAAGTCTCTTTACTCCTTCCATGAAGGCTTTAACCACTGGTATCTTCCACCACGACACCTTGTTATGGGATGTGGTGTATGCAGACAGCGCTGCCAGGTGTACCTTCAGTGACCTTCAGTGAGTTAAATACCAGTCCTGCATCCAGCAGGTGGAGCATGTACGTGACAACTGTGGAAGGAGTGCAATCAACTGGGTTGATCAGCTTGTTCTGGCACCAGATAACAAATCGCTTCCATTTGTCAAAGTAGCAGTGCCTCGTGTTTGGCTTCCTAGATTCCTTTAGGATGTCCATACATCTCTGTGGTAATTTGAGATGTCCGAACTCTATGACCTCAGGAGCCATGCTGCTAGGTTCATTGAGTTGGGTTGAGGATGCACTGTTTGACCTTGGTGCTGGGACAGTAGGTTGTACCAGCCCGGAGTTTGATGGGTTCGCACACCGCTAGTCTGCGTAGGTGTGGAAACCACGTTTGTCTCGCCCACATGGGAGCAACTAGGACGAGTCTCATTGACTCTCTGTTCATCTTGTTGACCACCTTCCTGATGAGGTGTTGGTGAAAAAGCATACGCAAACATCCCTGACTAGTTCGTCCACAGGGCGTTCCCCTGGGAGTCTGGCTGGGGGAAACTGGATGCAAATCCTGGGCACTGTGTTTTCGCTTGTGGCAAATAGGTCTATAGTGGGAAACCCCACTGAGAGAAGATATCTTCTACGATTTCTCTGTGTAGACACCATTCGTGTTCCTCTGGGAGGGGATCTCTGCTCAAAGCATCCGCCAGAGAATTGAGATCCCCTGGAACATGCCGAGATGAAAGGAAGATCTTCCGTCTGAGTGCCCATAGCCACATTTCCTGGGCAAGCTTGGACAGATTTGGCGAATGAGTCCCTCCCTGCTTGTTTATGTAAAACATGGCTGTAGTGCTGTCCGTCCGGATCTGCACTGACAGATTCAGCAGGTAGGGCTCGAATGCTTGAAGCGCTCCGAATACTGCCAGAAGCTCTAGCAGGTTGATGTGATTCTTGGCCACTGAGTGAGACCAGAGACCCTGAGCTGTGTGGTGGAGAAGGTGTGCTCCCCACCCTGTCAGGCATGCATCGGTTGTGACTACCGCCTGTATCTCGGGATCGTAAAACGGCTTCCCCTTGGACAGATTTTCTCTTGTCCACCAGTGAAGGCTTTGTACCAGTGTTGGCGAAACGACCACTAGATCGTCCCACCGACCACTTGCCTGAGACCACTGTTTCGCCAACCATTCCTGCATGGGACGCAGGCGCGCGGCGTGGGGGACCAGGTAAATACATGACGCCATAATGCCTAGCAAACGCATTGCTTTGCGTACCGTTATCTGGGGACCGGCCTGATATTGCGGAATTTGCAGCAGTATATTCCAAATTCTATCCTCTGATGGAAAGGTCAACCCCTCTTGGCGTGTCTAGGATAGCTCCTAGGAACTGTTTGGAGGCGCTTGGCACCAGACTCGACTTCTTCTCGTTTATTGAGAAGCCTAATTCGAAGAGGAGGTCGATCGTCCTTTGAATGTTTGTTCTGCAAATTACTGGGGTCTCCCCCATGATGAGCCAGTCGTCCAGGTAAGGGTACACCGGGATTGCCTCCCTGCGTAGGTGTGCTGGCGTCACCGCCAGTACCTTGGTGAATACTCTTGGAGCCGAGGCTATCCCGAAGGGCAGTCCCTTGAACTGGTAGTGCCGACTGTCCACCTTGAAGCGCAAGTACTTACTGTGCGCTGGGAACATGGAAATATGAAAATAGGCATCTTTCATGTCCAATGTTGCCATGTAATCCCCCTTTTTTAGGAGGGGGATTACCTCCTGGAGAGTAGTAATGCGAAATTTTTGGGGTTTGACATACTTTGCAGGCCGTAAATCCAATACTGGGCGCATTGTAAAATCTTTTTTTGGCACAAGGAAGTAAGTTGAATAAATACCCTTGTTTACCTGGTGTCCCGGGACAAGTTCTATCGCGTCCTTTGCTAGAAGATTGACGATCTCCTCGAGGAGGATGTTCTGGTGGTCCAAAGAATGTATTCTTTGTCGTGGAGGGTGGTTTTGGGGACGCTCTAACAGTTCTATGCAGTATCCTGCAATATCTCTCGCTTGTTCGTGCGCGCTCGCGCTCTCTCGCTTGTTCTCTCTCGTCTGTTCTCTCTCTCTCTCTCTCGTCTGTTCTCTCTCTCTCTCTCTCGTCTGTTCTCTCTCTCTCTCTCTCGTCTGTTCTCTCTCTCTCTCTCTCGTCTGTTCTCTCTCTCTCTCTCTCTCTCGTCTGTTCTCTCTCTCTCTCTCTCTCTCGTCTGTTCTCTCTCTCTCTCTCTCTCTCGTCTGTTCTCTCTCTCTCTCTCGTCTGTTCTCTCTCTCTCTCTCGTCTGTTCTCTCTCTCTCTCTCGTCTGTTCTCTCTCTCTCTCGTCTGTTCTCTCTCTCTCTCGTCTGTTCTCTCTCTCTCTCGTCTGTTCTCTCTCTCTCTCGTCTGTTCTCTCTCTCTCTCGTCTGTTCTCTCTCTCTCTCGTCTGTTCTCTCTCTCTCTCGTCTGTTCTCTCTCTCTCTCGTCTGTTCTCTCTCTCTCTCGTCTGTTCTCTCTCTCTCTCGTCTGTTCTCTCTCTCTCGTCTGTTCTCTCTCTCTCTCGTCTGTTCTCTCTCTCTCTCGTCTGTTCTCTCTCTCTCTCTCGTCTGTTCTCTCTCTCTCTCGTCTGTTCTCTCTCTCTCTCGTCTGTTCTCTCTCTCTCTCGTCTGTTCTCTCTCTCTCTCGTCTGTTCTCTCTCTCTCTCGTCTGTTCTCTCTCTCTCTCGTCTGTTCTCTCTCTCTCTCTCGTCTGTTCTCTCTCTCTCTCTCGTCTGTTCTCTCTCTCTCTCGTCTGTTCTCTCTCTCGTCTGTTCTCTCTCTCTCGTCTGTTCTCTCTCTCTCGTCTGTTCTCTCTCTCTCGTCTGTTCTCTCTCTCTCGTCTGTTCTCTCTCTCTCGTCTGTTCTCTCTCTCTCGTCTGTTCTCTCTCTCTCTCGTCTGTTCTCTCTCTCTCTCGTCTGTTCTCTCTCTCTCGTCTGTTCTCTCTCTCTCGTCTGTTCTCTCTCTCTCGTCTGTTCTCTCTCTCTCGTCTGTTCTCTCTCTCTCTCGTCTGTTCTCTCTCTCTCTCGTCTGTTCTCTCTCTCTCTCGTCTGTTCTCTCTCGTCTGTTTTCTCTCTCTCTCTCGTCTGTTTTCTCTCTCTCTCTCTCTCTCGTCTGTTTTCTCTCTCTCTCTCGTCTGTTTTCTCTCTCTCTCTCGTCTGTTCTCTCTCTCTCTCGTCTGTTCTCTCTCTCTCTCGTCTGTTCTCTCTCTCTCGTCTGTTCTCTCTCTCTCGTCTGTTCTCTCTCTCTCTCTCGTCTGTTCTCTCTCTCTCTCTCGTCTGTTCTCTCTCTCTCTCTCGTCTGTTCTCTCTCTCTCGTCTGTTCTCTCTCTCTCGTCTGTTCTCTCTCTCTCGTCTGTTCTCTCTCTCTCGTCTGTTCTCTCTCTCTCGTCTGTTCTCTCTCTCTCGTCTGTTCTCTCTCTCTCGTCTGTTCTCTCTCTCTCTCGTCTGTTCTCTCTCTCTCGTCTGTTCTCTCTCTCTCGTCTGTTCTCTCTCTCTCGTCTGTTCTCTCTCTCTCTCGTCTGTTCTCTCTCTCTCGTCTGTTCTCTCTCTCTCGTCTGTTCTCTCTCTCTCTCGTCTGTTCTCTCTCTCTCTCGTCTGTTCTCTCTCTCTCTCGTCTGTTCTCTCTCTCTCTCGTCTGTTCTCTCTCTCTCTCGTCTGTTCTCTTGCGTTCTCTAAGGCAAGGCTGGAGGAATGCTTCTGCACAGATATAGATTGGCACAAACAGGGGGCAGGAATTGGGAGCCTCTCTGCTGCGACCATCCAGCTCAGGGGTAGGACTCCCTCGCCCTCCCAGGCATGACAGAGGGGGTTT
This sequence comes from Ambystoma mexicanum, assembly GCF_040938575.1. Lineage (NCBI taxonomy): Eukaryota > Metazoa > Chordata > Amphibia > Caudata > Ambystomatidae > Ambystoma > Ambystoma mexicanum. Next base: position 1,492,291,982 of record NC_090929.1, on the reverse strand, counting down.
CCTGACCCTTGACAAGGCAAAGTATTGGCATTGTCATTGTTGCATGATTTCTTCAAAAAGAAGGAAAAGAGGAAGCAGGTTCCAAAGCCGCCTCTTCCCATTTGTCCCTTTTTTTAAATTGATATATGGGGTTGTCTGTGTATTTTTTCCTTGTGTGCTTGGCTGGCGTCTAAGCCTGTTTGCAAATTGTCCAGACAGTTCTGCTTGGTGTAGGATTGATGGTAGTGTTTTTCATTGTTGACACCCATTTTTATTTTGTTGTTTAAAGCACAGACCTAGTATGAGAGCAGCGGAGCGCTGTACAAGGTTTGGGTAGCCAGTGTTTGGGCTTTGTGAGACCGGCATGGCATCAAGAGAGATTTCACGTATAACTAACCTGAAGGACCTGTGGCATTAAAGGTACCCTTATAATTGAATGGTATCAAGAGGGACACAGACTCAAAGATGTTGGTTGGTGTAATGCCTAACTGGCCCCAACACTAAAGGGATGGTTCCCTTAACTGATGTTTCTAAGGGTTGTCAAAGTCTAAAAGTCCAAAGTAGAAATCCATCTGAGTCTAAACCTATGCTTGCCCTCACTCTGACAAAATGTGTTAGGAAGTCTCTTCAAAGAAAAAGATAATGGTTCAACAGAAAATAGGAAACCAAGGTTGGTTTCAGGTGGTCTTCTCACCGGTTCCTAGTGACTGTTTCGACAGTCAAAGTTTCGAATGCCAAAAGTTCCGACACAAAAGAGTCAAAAAAAAAGTTTCACTTTTTTTTTTAAACACTAGTACACCTATACACTTTATACGCCTATACTAATTTCAAATAAACCCTTTAATATTAAATAAATTCGAAACTTTTTTTGGGACCCTTTTGTGTCGGAAGTTTTAACATTTGAAACTAATGTTTCGAAACTTTGACTGGACACCCTTCTCACCAGATATAGGTTGGTCAGTTTCACAAAAATGAGAATCAAAACAGGGCTGTTAATAAAAACGTCTCCATAAAGCCCTTGCAATTCTCTCAAATACCTTCAATGTCTTTCGGTTCCTTGAGGTTCCCTTGCCCAAGTTTGAACGTGTTCAAGTTCCGAACACCACAAACGAAATAACTGTTCCTTTTGAAGCTCCTTCGGGTTCGCTTCCTCAAACTTCCATGGTTTTAACGCTACAAAACAATAAATCTCCAACTTGGTTAGGCTTCTCTGGGTACCTTTCTTCAAGCTTAGGCCCCTTTCCGGTTTCAAATACAAATTCAACTTGTTAGGATGTACCGCCTGGTTCTTTACTTCTCCTAGGCGTGACCACTTTGATTTGTAACCCCACTCTTTATTCCTTGCTCTTCCTTCTAAAGCTTTTCACATTCAGGTGCTTCCTGCACCCCTTCGTGTTTCATTTGTGTCTTTTGCTTGCTTTCTTGTGCACACTCGCACCTTTCTTACTTTCTTGTACACATTTGTACCATTCTTGCTTTCTTGTGCACACTTGCACTGCCTCTGGCTTGCCTTCACTTTTTCCGTGCCCCTGGCACTTTCCTTTTCCTTCCCGTTCCTCTTGCATGCTTCTCTTGTGTTTTCAGTGTTTTCCTGCACCCTTTGTTTGCGTTGCAGGTTACTTGCAGCCTTATTCCACACCTTTGTCCTCCTGCTACTTATTTGCACCTTTCCTTTTCTGTCCGCTCTCGGAGCGCTTCTTTATACACTTTCTGCTTTTCACTTTCGCTTTTGTGTCTTTCACAGTATTTTCCAATCGCTTTGAACTTCAAAACCTTTTTACTCTGTTGCTTGCTTTTCACTCTGTGCTGCTTTATATTCTGTGCCTTTCTCCCGCTCCGCTTCAGTCACAGGCACGTTTCCTAGTTGCTTTCCGACTGCTTTCACAAAACTCACCTGGCACGGTGTTGAGGTCAGGGTCTCACCACATGCCCCTCAGGCGCCCTTGGGTCCAGCACAGGTCCCAAGAGAACAAGCACTTTCCTGGACACTGCCAGCACGATTCAGGCAGCCTCTCTCCGGCTCCTTGGAGACACATCTCCTTCGCCACAGTCCTGCTCGTCTCTGTACCTTGGCTCCTCTGGTCCAGACAGCATCCCCAGCTCACTCACTCGCTTGAAAAAGACTACACCTTTTATAGTTGGGAAAACAGTCAAGTGGAGTCAGGTGTGAGTAATAATTAGTAAATGACGGACTCTGCCTGATTATCAGTGGAACAGTAAGTTCTTTCTATAGTCAGTTACCCTTACTTTCCCCATGTTGTTTCTATGGGTAATCTTAACTGCTCTTAATTGACTCCTCCGAAGTCTCAGTATTTGTTGGAAATGGAGAGGGAGAGATGGGGTTAGTTTGAAAGTACCCCATGACGGTTGAGGGAGAGTGAGTTGTAGTATTACTGAGACTGGGGGAATACCATGTCTCGCCCTTGGATTTCCTTCTCCCAATCCCTCTTGACCCTCCAACTCAGATGATCCTCCCTCGCTTGTCCACCCCCCAGGGTCGGTGTCCAAAAGCAATGGCCCGTCCCTGGCCACCTATATGGAAGATCCTGAGGGAGTGGGTGGGAGAATACCATCAGGTTTCTCACAGCTGGCATTACGTTAACAGTAGGCAGTACTGTAAAATGAATTCTATGCGTGCATTGGGATTAATCCCCATGATATGATGGACATTAATGACGCACCTGTATAACGATCTTACTAGGCCTTGTGCCATTCAGATCACGCAAGTGTGGGGATGAGGGAAGGGCAGAAGTGCCAGGGGGAGGTGGAGGGGAAGGGGGGAAGTGCAATTAACTCACAAGTGCAGCCAGCGGGTGGCTCATAAGTGCAGAGAGAAGGGACTGTAGGGATGCAGATAGACCCTTTAGTGCTGGGGAGCCCGGAGGCAATGCAAGGGCAACTGGGCATGCAGGAGCCTGGTCCCAAGTCCGGAGAGTGACCAGGTGACCAGTGCACAGAGCAGTCAGGTACATCAGCAGGGGAGAGGAAGAGAAAGCGGAAACAAAAAGGAAGGTCTTGAGTTGCTTCCGGAACCGGAGGTGGGTCTGCTCAAGTTTGAGAGAGGCAGGGAGGCTGTTCCAGTGGGGGGCCCCAACCGAGGAGAACGATCAGCCCCTAACTCTATGCTTGGAGGAGTGTCTGACCCTCAGAGAGTGGGAGGTGGATGAGCGGAGAGCTCGAGAAGGAAGATGTTTCTGAAGAGAAAGTTGGAGGTAGAGCGGTCCCAGGCTCCAGAAATCCTTGTGGACAATGCAGAGTGTCTTGAAGTTGATCCTTGTAGCCAGTAAAGAAATTTCAGAGCTGGAGAGACCTATTCCTTGGGTTTGAGGTCAAGGACAAGTCTCGCAGTCCTGTTCTGGATAAGTTGTAAAGGTTAAAGAGTAGAGGCAGGAAGGCATGGTCAAGTGCTGTTGAAAAAGCCACGTTTTGAGAGATTTGCAAAATTGGACTATTGTGGAGAAATTCTGAATCAATAATGGGATCAGTTTTCAGAGGGTGGGTTAGTGACAACAGGATTGTTTGTGGGTCCTCTCACCACCTTGGGTCCATCATGCTCCGATGATGTTCTCAGGGCCCAAACCAAATAGTACAGTGCTAGACTTGGAGCAGAACTCATTCGGCTTCTGCTTTGGTTTTGACTTTGTGTGGGCAGTCCAATTGATACCAGGGGTTTTCTACAAGGCATAACCTCACATCAGGCCAACAGGGTTGGAGATTGAATGAGAGGTTTTGACAGCTGGCTCTTTGTTTTTGAGCTTCTCAGAATCGCTATGGATCCAGATGCTTATGTGCTTCGAGATCACTACGGTAGCAGTGGATTAAACCAGACTATTTTTTACCTGCATGGCATATGTGGCTCAGCACTTCGTACAGCGCTCTTTTAGTGTTTTTAGTTTGAACTGCGGCACGCTAACATTTAATCTCATGTTCCCTTGGAAGGCAGCTACCCCTCCATAAAGGTCACTGTAGCTTATGTATGCACCTATGAAGATTCTCTGTGAACCAAGACTGGCACAAAGCGCTACACAAATCTTGTAAATTGCATAGGTTTTCTGGTTGACTCAATTTAAACCCCTTTGATTTCCACGTTTGTCTTCTGTGATTTTCCTATGTCACTTATCCTGCTTCACTTTGATTACTAAATGTAAAATACACTATTGAAATTACAAACAAATCAATTTTTAACAATCTCTGGAACCCTACTTCCCCTTCTCTCCTCTTCCCCGGTAAGCGTACGAATTGCACTTAATGGCCTAGTCAAAGCTTACTTGCCCTAGAAGCCCTTGCATGTTCCTACACTCTCCTCACTATTAACAGGATCTTTAAGCCAGCCTTCAGACTTAGTTGTGCACAGCTTGTGCCTCCCATCTTGCCCCTTTTCCTCTGGCACTCCTCCCATCTTGCCCCTTTTCCTCTGGCACTCCTCCCACTCCCCCTCCTCAGGACCTGGAATGCAGTCTTCAGGATTAGATACCAAGGTCCCGCTTCTTTAAACTCCTCTCCTTGCACTTTGCAACAAAGTGCATAATAAAAAAAGAATTAAAAAAAAATATGTTGGTTTTCCTCAACAGAACTGTTATTGGACCACAGACGGCCTTTTATGCAGAGGAGTACCAAGGCAGAAAAAGAACACAGTGCCTCTACTTGCATAGCACAACAAATCTCCCTGGAGCATTTTGCGTGACTGATGCAGGTCACATCCCATATATCCTTATTATTATTTGTCCCCTAGATTCGGAATGAACGGTCCCAGCAAACTTATTTTGGGCCTAAAGTGCCACCTTAGCCAAAACTAAATCATGCAACTAGAGCACCACACATGAACCCTAGTGGTGCTAAATAGCAAGTGGAGTTCAATACAACTAGGATAAAGACAATGGCAGACCTTTCTGCCTCGGCAATTCCACGTCTCCCAAGTAATGGAAGTTGGTAGATGTTTATCTCCTGGCAGGGGCCCTCTGCTCACTTGACACCAACAGCCACCAGGGGCTACCTAAGACTCACCAGGCCAACTTGTCCCATACAAACATACCTCTGAGATGATGTTTGGGAATCTATATAGAAGGAACAAGTTACTTACCTGTAACTGTTGTTCTCCAGCATGGGTCTGGCATGGATTCACATGCTCATGAATATTTTCCGTCAGGCTGGGAATCCTCGGTAAAGAAAAAATCAGTATCAGTTTAGTTTCTGATCTGTCTTTCTTAGTAGTACCAATCACTGATCTCTGGGTCATACTGCCCCCAGCCAATGACTGCCCTCGCCCTAAGCCCCGCCTCTGGCAGCCATCCTCAGATTTGGTAGCACGCAAAGTGGCAGTATGACCAAGTGAAGAGCCGCAGAGGGGTAGGCGGGAGGGTTTGCATGTGAATCCATGCCAGACCCATGCTGGAGAACAACAGTTACAGGTAAGTAACTTGTTCCTTCTCCAGCATGGGGTCTGGCATGGATTCACATGAATAAAAGAATACATAGCAGTATACATATGCACAACCACGGGAGGTGGCAAAGGCTCAACATTAAGCATTACATCCAAAACTCAACATTAAGCAATTCTTACCTCCTCACCAGGCTCACCTTAGGCGAACAGGTTGCGCAGCACTGCTTGGCCAACCCTGGACTCCTCCCTGGAGTCCCGATCGACGCAGTAAAATCTTGTGAAGGTGTGCGTCGACCTCCACGTAGCAGCCCTGCAGATGTCCAGCAGAGGCACACCAGACAGGAACGCCGTGGTAGCAGCGATCGCTCGGGTCGAATGGGCTCTCGGACGGCCGGGCAGCGGTCGGTTTGCCAACCGGTGACAGTGCATGATGCAGCCGGAGAGCCATCTGGAAATGGAGGTCTTCGAGAGAGCCTTCCCTTCATTCACAGATCCAAAGTTCACAAACAGCTGTGACGTCTTCCGAAAACTCTTAGTGCGGTCCACGTAGAACTTCAGCGCTCTAGCTACATCAAGCGAGTGCAAAGTCCTCTCGGCCGGCGACGAAGGCGACAGGAAGAAAACTGGTAACACCAAGGGCTCGTTGAGGTGGAAGTCCGATGGCACCTTGGGCATGAAGGAGGGGTGCGTCCTCAGCACCACCCTCGTGTCATGAAAAGTCAAGTATGGAGGCTTGAAAGCTAGGGCCTGGATCTCTCCCACTCGTCGTGCGGAGGTGATGGCCACGAGGAACGCTATCTGCCATGACAGGAACTTCAAAGGCGCTGAATGCATAGGCTCGAATGGGGCACCCATGAGTCTGGTCAGCACCACATTAAGCTCCCACGCCGGGGCAGGAGCCTTCACCGGCGGGAACGATCGGAATAGTCCCTTCATAAATTCCTTCACCAGGTGGTGAGACAACAAGGACACCCGTCCCGTAGTCCTGGTATATCGGGAGATGGCAGCCAGATGTATTTTGATCGAGGCGTGAGCCAGTCCAGCTTTGGCCAGCGACAGTAGGTATGGCAGTACTTGAGGGGCCGTAATCCGCAGAGGGTTAATCTTCTGTGCACGGCACCAGACAGAGAACCTCTTCCATTTATGACCATAACACTTGAGAGTTGAGGACGCCCTGGCCTTTGCAAGAACCTTTCTGCAATCAGCCGGCATATCGTACCCGCCAAACACAAGTGCCGCAGGAGCCAGGCCTGCAAGTTCAGTGACTGTGGGTCGTGATGGAGAATGGCACCTCCTTCTCTGGAGAGAAGATCCGCGTCCACCGGCAGCTTGACTGGTGGAGACGTTGACAAGTCCAGAAGGTCCGGGAACCAGATCTGTCTCGGCCACGCATGTGCGACGAGGATCATCCTGCACCTGGACTTCTTGAGCTGGTTGATGAGGCGGAGCATCAACAGAGGGAACGCGTATTGAAATAGGCCGTCCCAAGGGAACGAGAAAGCATCGCCCATGCTCCTCGGCTGTGGACCTGCTGGCGAACCTCTGGCACTTGGAAGTTCGTCGCCGTCGCAAACAGGTCGATCTGGGGCTTGCCCCATCGTTGGAAGAGCCGATCCACTTGATCCTGGCGTAGTTCCCACTCATGGCACGAGCGCAGCTCCCTGCCGAGTGAGTCGGCGATGGTTTTTTTTATTTCTGCCAGGTGAAATGGAACCAGAAACATCCCCTGGGCGACGGCCCAGTGCCACAGATCCTGGGCATCCTTGGATAGGGCTGGGGATCTGGTGCCCCCCTGCTTCCTTATGTAGAACATCGTGGTGATGTTGTCGATGAAGATCCTCACCACTTTGTCCTTGAGGGACGGAAGGAACGACTTGAGCGCCCAGAACACTGCTCGGAGCTCCAGGATGTTGATGTGGAGAGACCTCTCCTCCGGGAGCCACAGGCCTCTTGCGTGGAGATCTCCGGTCTGGGCCCCCAACCCTCCAGAGAGGCGTCGGTCACCGTCTCCTGAAACGCCAGGGTTTGAAAGTCCGTGCCTGTAGTGACGTGAGCCCGGGCGCCCCACCATAGGATCGCCAGACGGAACTCCTCGTCTAGTGGGATCCTGTCCTCGATGCAGCCCCTCGCCTGAAACCAGCGGGCATCGAGGAACTCATGTAGCGGACGCATCCGAAGTCTGCAAAGGGGTACAAGGTAGATGCATGAGGACCTCATCCCGAGAAGGGACTTCATGGACCTCACCCTGGCCACGTCCGTGGCTAACATGCGCCGCACCTTGCCCAGGATGGCTTTGGTCCTCTCCTCTGAAGGGGAGGCCAATTGCCCCACTGTATCGAGCTTCGCTCCCAGAAACAGTGCTACTTGCGATAGAACCAGGTGGGATTTGGGGTAGTTGATGGCGAACCCCAGCTCCCTGAGTAACCGGACAGTCCTCGCCGTTTGTTCGACGGCGCGTTCCCTTGTCCTAGCCTGGATTAGCCAGTCATCCAGGTAGGGGTAGACGTGGGTCCCCTGCAGGCGCAGCCAAGCCACCTCTGGTGCCAGGCACTTGGTGAAAACCCTGGGTGCCGACTTTAATCCGAACGGTAGGGCTCTGAATTGGTAGTGGCGTTCCTGAACCACGAACCTGAGGAACTTCCAGTGCCTTTTTAGAATGGGGATGTGGAAGTAGGCATCCTCCAAGTCCAACGACGATAGTCGCTTTCCTCCAGCTGTCCCAGCATGTGCTGGAGGGTGACCATCCTGAATTTCCGCGTGTTGATGTATTTGTTTAACCGACGCAGGTCCAGGATGGGGCGCCAACCGCCTGTCTTCTTTCTGACGAGGAAGTACCTTGAGTACAGCCTCCTGGGGACAAGCTCAATGGCACCTTTCTTAAGCATCGCCTTTACCTCCAACAGCAGTTGAGGGATGTGATTCTCCGTGCTGGCCACGGGAGGAATGTGAGGGCACTTCTTTTGGAATTCCAGCGAGTGCCCGTTGACCAGGGTGTCCAGCACCCAACAATCGGTGGAGATGGACTCCCACACTCTGACGAACTTCGTCAGCCGGCCTCCCACCGGGGTGCTTCAGTTGGGGCTCGACAACCCGGCCGGGTCAGTCTTGCTTGGAGGCGGCCTTGCCTCCTTGGCAACGGCGGCGGGATCCCCCTTGCTTGCCGCGACCTCTGTAGGCCTCCTGGGAAGAGGAGCGGGCCGCCTGGCGGTAAGTGGAGGAGCCACCGCTGGATCCTTTGGAGGCACCCTGTCTGCCTCCGGAGCTCTGAAAGGGCCGTCGCTGTTGAAGCACCCCAAGGGCCCGGGCCGTCTCTGAGTCGGTCTTGATGGCCTGTAGAGACTCGTCCACCGCTTTACCAAAAAGGTTGTTGCCGTCGAACGGCATGTCCAACACTCTGGTCTGGATGTCCTGGTGAAAGTCTGTCACCTTGAGCCATCCTCGTCGTCGGAGGCAAACTGTTGCCCAGTTGGCGAAACCCGGTATCGGCAATGTCCGTTGCCACTGTTATGGCGTGATCCGACGCCACCTCGCCTTCCTGCAGAATTTCTAGGGCCTCTGCCCTAAGTGTAGCAGGGGAGCTATCTTGAACCAGAGCTCCCTGTCGTAGCGGGCTACGATCGCTAAGGCATTGGCTGCCTTAATCGTTGTCGCTGCCGACGAGATGACTCGTCGTCCCTTAGAGTCCAACTTCTTGCCCTCGCTGTCTGGCGGGGAAGTGGAAGTTGAAGCCGCCGCGCCCGCTGCCTTCTTCTTAGCCGCTGCCGAGACGACCGGGTCCGGCGTGGCCTGGGCCCTGAGGCACAAGGAGGCGGCATCGGGGACTCGGTACTTCTTCTCGTACCCGTCACTCTTGGCGGGTGTCGTGGAAGGGTTCTTGAGGACAGCAAGCCCCTCGACCCAGATGTTGAGTAAAGACACCGCGAGGACTGTCTTCCTCTTGGCCTCTCGTCGTTGGTACAGAAACCCCTCCTTTTTCTGTTCTTCAGGGTAGAGCTGGAAGAGCTCGGATGCACTGGTTATCATGGCGTGCCATCGCCACCATCATCGTCCATCCCCGTTGCTGTATCCGTCGCCGTATCCTCTCTAGGGTCCGGCGAGGGGGATGAGGGGTCCACCGGTCTCGCAGGTACGAAGGGCGGAGCGGGATGGACTCTCCTCCGCTTGTTCGGAGGGCTTCCCGACCGGCCTGGTTCTGGCTCCTCCGTCGGGGTGCGTGGTAATCTCGTCCTTATCTCGGTACATAAGGATTGGATTGCCAACAAAATGGCCGCCGAGCTATCCTGGGGCTCAGGCAATGGCTGCGACGGGCGGGATGGCCACTCCACTGGGCCCTGTTCGTCGTCATCGTCGCTATCTTCAATCACGTCAATGGGAACCGTCCCCTGGGATCGAACCTTCTCGAACCTCTCGTTGAGGCTTATGAACCTCTCGTTGAGGCCCTTCTCGGTTTCCACCAGTTCCTCCTCAGAGGCTGATCCCGAGTCTGTAATGGCCACCGCCGCCCCCCCCCCCTCTTTTTCAGCTGGGGGCTTCACGGGGGTCTTAGCGATGGGCTGGAAAGAGGATTCCCTCCGCGATGGCAGGGATACTCTGGGCCCAGAGGCCGTTTCCACTGGCGTAGTCTCAGCCGGCTCCACCAGGGTCGCAGCGACCACTTCGGTAGAGGCCTTAGCCGGGTGGATCAAAGCCCTCACCACCTTTGGTGCGTCCTGGGCCTTCGCCTTGTGGGGAGGGTCAGCGCCTCGCTCCTCCTTCGAGATCGACCGGGTCCGCTCCAGCGGCTTACCTGGGTTCTCGGACTTCCTCTCCCCCGAACCAGAGCGCTGGCCAAACGTGCCGGGGAAGAAGCACCCTGCTTGGCAACCGAAGAGCCCGACCTTTCAGCGCTCCCGGTGCCCTCACAGGACTTAGAAGCCCACTCAGACTTCTTCTTCGCCTTTTCACCTGCTGTGCCCTTTTCTAGCCAGGTGGCGAGGCAGGAACAACGATCTTGTTTGGTCCGTTCCGAAAGGTTCTTGCAGAACGCACAGTCTTTCTCCACGTGTGTCTTGTCCTCATGAAGGCAGTAGAGACATCGCGAATGCTCGTCCTCCTTGAAAACGTTAGATAATCCGCAACCTAGGGCAGCTCCTGAACAGCTTGGATCCAGGCGTCTAGCTTCCCTTGTCCTGGGCCATGCCCGTAGAGGTAGGCCGCAGATCTTCCAGAATCCTCCAAGAAGTGTAAACTCGACGAAAACTTCACCCTTGAGGGGCGTAGAAGAATTCCGAAACAGGTATCCGTTATCGGAAGTAGAAACGGTGGAGCTTGAGGCTCAATTAAACCAAAAAAATTAGAAAGTCTCCTGAAAAAACATGAAAACGCAGTAAAAAAATCGAGAGCTAAACACGAGGACTCCCAACACTTGAGCGTGCAGTAAAAATCTGAGGATGGCTGCCAGAGGCGGGGCTTAGGGAGAGGGCAGTCATTGGCTGGGGGCAGTATGACCCAGAGATCCGTGATTGGTTACTACTACGAAAGACAGATCAGAAACGAAACTGATACTGATTTTATCTTTACCGAGGATTCCCAGCCTGACAGGGAATATTCATGAGCATGTGAATCCATGCCAGACCCCATGGTGGAGAAAGGAGAATTGGGGCACATCTAGAAAATATGTAAAGCATAATAGGTCATATGCATATATGCAATCAACAAAAAGTTAGTTTACATTGCATGTGAAAGTTAGATTTGAGACATGATATGTAGGAGTTCCTGATTCCTCAAAGGTTGCACCTGCTTTCTGGGTAATCCCTGGAACCCAGATGCTGCTTTTAGTTCCCGATCACTGATCTTTATTTTTAGCCCCAATTCCTATACACTATATCAATATGTTGTTCTTTAGCTGTCACTAATGAATCAACCTATGAGCCAAAATGTAAAACTGACTTGCTATATCTGTATGCAGCGATAAAATCGCGGCAAAAAGGTCACCTGTACAAAACAATTGCGGCAAAATTCTATGGTTTGTTCCATTAAAGGTGTACCCCATTACACCATTACACCATTTAAGGCGAGCGGAGGGTTGCAGGGGTGTCCCCCGCTCCCCTTAAATGGTATAATAGGCCCAGGAGTTGCAGGGGTGTCCCCAGCATCCTTTACATGGATTGCGGCGGCAAAACCACTGCCTTTTTCCCACAATATTTTGTGTCCACAGCCATTTTTCCCACAATATTTTGTGTCCACGGCCATTTTTTGCCATGATTTTAACACATGAACCGCTATATCTCCATCCTTTGCTCTCTCAGAAGAGAAGACAGTTGGCGGTAATGAGAGCATGATCTGAAGTGGAACTACTAACTACAAAAACTGTTAGTAATAAAACATTCTACATCTAATCCCCCTTACCATAGAGTCGCAGCAAGCATTTGAAGCATATAAGTAATGATGGGGTTGACTAGGTCAGCAAAACTGTTAATCCAGCCTGCAGATGGCATCCAATGGAGAGAATTCATAGAATGTATGAAAAGCAGTCCATGTGGCTTCCTGCAAATATCAACTGGGGAAAAAACCCACACAAGTCACTGAAATTGCCACTGGCTTGTCCTGTGAACATGGGTACTGTATCCATAGGAGAAGGAATATCTGGCTGTTTTATATGTTAAAATGTTAACGCTAACACAGCTTGCTCCAGGCCTACTTTCGAATGGACAGATCTAGCAACTTACTGCTGAAATAAAGGGTTCCATGAGTTAAAATCACAGCAAAAATGGCAGTTGACAAATTAGCGCGGCAAAAAGGCTGTGGTTTTGCTGCCACAATCCATATAAAGGATGCGGAGGACACCCCTGGACCCATTATACCATTTAAGGGAAGCGGGGGACACCCCCACAACCCCCACTCCGCTTAAATGGTGTAATGGGGTACACCTTTAACGGGTCAAACGACAGCATTTTTGCTGCAATTTTTTTGTACAGGCGACATTTTTGCCGCGATTTTATCACTGCATACCAAATAAAGATACCTAGGTAAACGTCTGCCGAGTGCAGTTCCAATTCATGGCCCGGGGAAAAGTTCACACTGTAAATATTCCTGGATCTCACAGAATGTTCCTTGTCTCTTAGGTGAAGGAGTTTGTCCAATTCAACTCCCAAGGAATGGGCCAGCAGATTTTGGCTGGTTAAAAGGAAGCACTGGCAGTCTGCAGCCAGTAATGCAATGCAATGATCGACCCGATTTGGACTATTGGAGGGCTTCCCTACTCTCAAAGAAGGGCAATCAGTAAGGGCCAGGATATAACCCCTTTGCATAACACTCTCAGATAGGGATAAGTACAATCTTAACATGCAGAAATTAACCTAAATTCTCCAAATGATTGTGAAATAAAAGAATATATCTAGACACCAAATCAAAATTGATGATCTTTGCCACTGGACTGTGGCCGAATCTGGGCCCTTTGCTCTTTTATTGCTGCCTTGAAAGGCACATACTAACAGACTGCTGAAGCCGAAGTCAAGAGAATTATTTGTGCTAGTTGCAGTGAGTAAAAGTGAAGTGTAAATACAAGAGCACAAATGAGAGTGAAAGTCTCATATTTCCACTCTGGTGTGTGGTACTGTATATTTTTGACCGCACATTTTCTTTACCACACTTTCCCTGAAGAGCCCTGTCAGATGCAACAGTGATTGTGTCTCCTTAGCAACCCATAAGTTGGTCAGCGTACAGTTGGCTGTACGGACTCCACTGGTTGGTGGATGCCTTTGTTTATAACATAAGTAGCACATCTTGCTGTGGCCCCATGTAGAAATCCAGCACAGAATTTAAAGGCCAGACACTACCAAAGACAGTGGGATATGGATGATGCAATATGTGGCCATCACTACTGCCTGCCTAGGAGAGCGAGGGCTACAGTTGCCAAAACTAAATATGGCCTGTTTGTTAATGGTGTCCAGGAATAAAGCATGAAACTATACCCAAAAGAAAACTCAGGAAGAAGCTATCAAACATTGTTTTTGCAGTACAAAGGTAAATCGGGTAACTGCCAAACATTTGTCTGAGGGCAACAATGGGATTGATGGCTTAGTCAACCCAGTACATGCAATTTCTTATTTAAGCTGAAGATATGCATCTATAGCTTTTTGAACATGGCAACACGTCCCAAAACACTAGAGATGCTGGCAACCCAAAGAGATATGGTGAGGAAGCTCTGTTGGTTCAATCACTATTCAAATAGTTTGATCAGCGAAGCTCTGCTTGGCATTTGTGGATAATTAATTTGTACCAACCAGGGGAATTCAAGCATTCAGCAGTTTCTTCGATTGACTCAGTAGGCACAGGCTAAACACTGGCTCTCCAGGAACCCCAGCTTGAAGCCTTGATGCTCTGTCCCTGCACAGGGCAGGCAGTGGTAGAAGTACATGGCTGATGAAGTGAGAGGCCTATGGTTGCTTCTTGAGACAGAACAAGTTACAGCAAATGTGAGACTCAAAAGTAACATTGGGACTCAGAATATTCCACATCTTACCTGAACTAGCACTGCTGGACACAGCACTAGGGGATCTGCCTTCATTGAACGACCGCTTGGATAAACTGGGTGTCGTCTACACGAACTATGCCGACGACACTCAAGTCCTTATCCCTCTTGCCGGCTGCTACGACCATGACTCCATACTGCTTAACAACATCTACTCAGAAATCCAAGCCTGGATGGCCACCAATCGTTTGTGTCTCAATGACGACAAAACGGAGTTAATGAATGTGGGTACTCAGGCACGCCTGAACAAACTCGACACCAGATACTTCTCCTTCATTATTGACAGAAACATAATCAAGGTATCCAAAGAGATAAAAACATTAGGGGTCCATCTCGACTCTTAAAAAACAGGTTAACAGCGTGGCTTCTTCCACAGCCTATACCAACAAACTTATTTATAGTTGTAAGTCCTTCCTTTCATCAAGTAGCTGTTTAATACTGGCCGGAGCTCTGGCTCTCTCGAAAATTGACTACTGTAACACTCTTTTCCTTGGCTCTTCGGAAAATAACCTTAAACTCCAGGTTTTACAGAATAATTCACTCAGAGCTGCTCTCAGTCTCCCTAAATCCTGCTGCATCTCCACACATAGGCAGAACGCCAAATGGCTTCCTATCCGTGATAGAATCACATTACGCACTCTGGCCATCACCCACAAATGCCTGTCCAGCGCAGCCCCTAAATACCTGGCTGACAAAATCTGCCTACAACAGCATGCACGCACCACCAGATCCTCTGCTTCCCATAATTTAGTGATCCCGAGTTACAATCTCAAAACAGCAGGAGGATCCAGCTTTCCAGTCCAAGCTGACAAGCGGTGGAATGCCATCCCCATTTCCCTCAGACTGGAACCTTACTTTCTCACCTTCAAAGCAGGTATAAAAAACAGGCTGAGCAACAAACAGCCACTGTAAGAAGTAATCACCAAGTCTTTCATACCTTGACATTCCCCGTTAGCCTAGACTACAGTTCTCAACCAATATGTAACCAAGATCCTTTTCTGGCCTATTGATTCACACTGTTTATAATTTGTATGCCGTGCTGCATCCCATTATTTGATCCATATGTATCCTGGGTCTTCCTGCTCCATTTATTACTGTTGTATTTAATCTGCATGTCTACACTTGCTGTATCACTAAGTCTTTCAAGCGCCCAGTTACCCTAGGGTTAGGCGCGCGATACAAATAATAAACAAATAAACAAAGCTGTACTGTACGTCAGCTCAAGCAGTTTTCCTCTTTGGCTGAAGCCATCACAAGGGACTCCGTAGAAGTCCTTCACAGAAGATCTGCTGCCATCAATCAAAACTGCTGTATTACCAGGAACCTCCACTGCCTACTTCCCAACTTGCGAGGTAGGAATTGTCTGCCAACGGTCAAACAGCTGAACATACTTTAACCATGAGATTCTGAATACTCAGGCAGCCTTCTGAAAGGAACTAGAGTGTTCCTGAAGCTTTCTTTGACACGCTAGTGTGCCGAGATCGTCAGCGGTGTATCAGTGAGCTTTGTTGCTGGGTAGGCCCATTCTTTTACTGGTGCCCCAATAGCATTCTTTGTTGAAAGCACAATCCCTTGTAAAGCTTTGTCATTCCCAACTGCTTCCTCCTCTCCTCCCCCTCTTTCACCCTGCTGCCAGAGACAAATATTTCTCATGGGTCATCGGACCTGGGACACAATCCAAGCTGTGTTCATCCCAAGGTTTTGCTTTGTGGGATAGACCTCGGACGAGATCTTCAGAGGAGCATTGATGAGTTGTACTGATAGGACATTGTTTTTTATTACCCCAACTGCATTCTTTGTTTTCCCACATGCTCTCTTGGGCACCGTTGTCTTTCCCAATTACTTTCTCCCCTCATCGGCCCACGCTCCACTGCCTGAGATTGGTTGTCCTCACGTGTCATGTGACCTGGAATACCTTCACTCCAGAAATGATGTTGAAGGGCATAGGCAAATATTGCAACCTGTTTGCCTGCCGCCTAAGCTCTGCCCAGTCACCTTACCACCCATCAGACCAACTCCAGAATCAGGTACCGCAGAACTAACTATACTACTGCCCCTTAAATCATAGTACCAGAGAATCCACCACTGCTACATTTCTTCATGCTCTCATCCAGTGTGCTACCAATAAACACACAGCACAGCTAGTTTTCTACTGGGTCCTATTTCACTGTTCATTTGACTGCATGGCAACATAAATTCACTGTCCTAATAGTTGAGCTAGAGTATTAGAAAATTCATTGAATAATTAATCTTTTATAACTTGGCTAATACTCTAAGCACGCAACCTGGATACAAACCCGTGTGGTTCTGCTTTGCCTTGCTTGCCCCTGAACTATCCTCCCAGCATAGATAGTTTTATACAAAGAGCTACTGTGACAGGGTCATTGCCCTGTTTCGAGGAACTGAGACACCTCTTGACATAGGGCAGAAGGCCCACCAGGGTTTTCAGCAGAGCCAGTCCTGCTCTAGAGGTGGGGAGAGGGAGTTAGGAGGGGCACTGTTACTGGCCCCTTTCATGTGCCATGCTTGTTGAAAGTGGCAACTACGTTGATCGCACAAACCCTATTCTGGCTAGACTGTTGCATTTCATTACAGGACTACCAGTCTGAGAAGGCCATACAGGAATTGGAAGATAGGAGGCACCTGCTTTGTGAGGTACTCGAGAACAGGAACAGCCGTCAATCGGCATGGCCAAACAATGACTCACTGCATCTCTGCAACGGTTACATGTCTTGCCATCGAATCTATTCCATCAAAGATTAATACCATCAATTCTTTTCCATTGAAAAATGTTACATCGAATTCCCAAACAAAGTGCAAAGTGTTTATGCATCGAAACCCTTTCATCGAATAGGGTTTCGTTATACAAACACGTTACATTTTTTGCATGGAAAGTTTATGAAACATGCATTACGTTATAACATTACAGGGAGCTGTCCAGTGCTGAAATCTATGAAGTATTTAAGCACTGTCCAGGTTACTCTAATTTGCGGTGTTTATTGGGGTCCTCGCCCTAAGCCTCCCAGCCCCATTTTCAAAAATGAACCCTTTCCTCAACCCATTGAATTTCCAACCCAAACATACATTTATTTTAATGGTATGTTTGAGTTGGAAATCCATTGAAATTCTTTCAATGAATATGCTTTTCGATGGAAAAGCATTTCAATGAATGAATTTCAATGGATAACGATTCAATGGAAATTATTCGATGGAAAGACTGCATACCCTTTGCAACAGCAGTCCAACAACCACGCCCCTCGCCAGAGACATATTTAACCACTATGCGCGACAAGTGGTGTAGGGTGCAATGAGGATTTTAAAACCTACAATTGTTGTGGCCCTACCTCAGCAGGGACAAGTGAACCCTGATTGGCCCAAAGAGTCAGATGAGCAGTGTTACCAATGAAAAAGACAGAAAAGTAAAGGATCATAAGACAGGGTATAAACCTGCAAGAGCCAGAATGTCGGAGGGCTGTTCGGGTGGGGTCAGGTTGAGTGCAGTAGGAGCCAGAGACCAGGCGGAGGAAGGACGGTGGAGTGGAGGGTTGCAGAGATTGTGCTGAAGCTTGTTGCATGTGAGGTTTTGGCAATGAGAGAAGAGTACCTGATTGGGGGACTGAGTCTTTGAATGAGTGAGTGTGAGCGTTTGGGTAGGCTACGAGTGGAGATGGGTATAGAGAAGGTGGTTGATTGAGTGAGAGCAAATGGAGTGACAGAGTGGAATGAGTATGAGAAGGGAGAGACTAGTGGAAGGTGCGAGGAGAGAAAGGAGGGGAACAGAGTGGAAAGAAAAGCAGAGAAGTATGCAGAGGTAAGAGTAGAGAGGATGGAGAAGACTTTAGGTGATAGAGACCATCCATTTTCGTCATTGATTATAGTCTTTCTTTATCGGCGAACCAGTTGGTCTGGTCTTCTGTGTATGGATCCATGATGTTATTCAAGAATTGGATGGTCGTTATCACAAGGCTTTTGTTGGTACCTACTATGATATTCGCCCATCTTTCTTTTTCTGTAAGGCCTGTTCATTCCATTATAATATGGTTTAGAGATTCCACAGTTTCCTATTTTGCACAGAATCAGCAGTATTTAAGTGTTTTTGGGATTTGTCTTGTTTTAGCGAGTACTTCGAGTTGGTAATAGGTTAAGACGTCTCAAAAATGTATCTCTGATCTGTTGATCCGGGAATATAATCAAATATTGCGGCAGACTGTTGTATTGCTCCTCTCCTTCTCCCTCACTCTATACCTCCCCTCCTCTTGTTAATTTTCCGGCAATACATCAATTGTCTTCAGGCATAGTAATGTAACTGCTTGTTTTGTCTCTTTACCTCTCCCCCGGCCTTATTGTTCCTTGCACTTACACTATCCGAAATGTCGCCAGGCTGTTTAAGATAGTTATTTTACACATTCTTAATTGTTTCAAGGACTTGTAAGAATGAAACTGTATTTTCCCATGTTCCCTCCCTCCTTGATGCGCTTTGAAACACATTGTGTATAGGCGCTATACAAATAAACAATCAATTCAAACAGCTAGCCTTAGATAGGTGTAAGTAGGTGATGGTAGTTGTCACTGATAGCATGAACACCTGTGGGTTAGGGATGCCTGCGTTTAGGTGGGGGGATCCCAGCTGAGGTTGAGAAAGAGTAGCCTGCCCACACACTGACCAGAACAGCGGCTTTTACAATATTGAGAATAAAAACCATTGAACCATCCTTCAGACTGGGAGTTATTAGAGTCATCCCAGAAAAGAAATGTCACAACCCAAAAATTCTCCCATTAAATCAAGCTCTACAATTTATTGCAGCAATAAAGTCAAAGGCTCACATCTGTGAGAAACCTGAAGGTGTATCCCTAACTAGTCCCCAGGGATCGGTCATCCTGGTGGCATGGACACACCCATCGCTATTGTATCTAGTTGTTGGGGGTGGACCAGTGAGGGCGGACCACCTGGATTGGGGGGTCCTCGGGGAGAGGGACACCGACAGGTGAGACTCGGTATCCCCCTTCTTTCAATACCTTTTCCCCATCCTACCACGTAGGACATTCAAAACCACTACCCCTGACACCCCTCTTTTCCGATATGAACACTCACACGACAAACCAGAGAACGAACTAACACCAGAGCCGTTTACCTGACATATCCTAATACAAGGGTCAGGCAAAGTCAGGCTATTGATCAGAATCACACACACCTGACGGAAAATCGCCGAAAGAGGTCAAAGTGGTCATGCAGGAGGTCTAGTAAAATCCATGTACAATCGAAAGACTGATCTACATCAGTGTGAAAGAAAGGGAAACTAATCCTGCCAGACAAGAAAGTAATGGACGTGAATCCCGCAAATGCAAGTGATGTGAAGTTGACAAGAGTGAACGTAACAGAGGGATACTGAAAAAAAAGGGGAAAGTCTAAAGTCCCAAGAAACAGTGTGTTGACACGAGTGAACGCGGCGAAGGGATGTCCATTGGAACTGTTTAAAAAGAAATTAAGATTTGTGAAAGAGGGGTGACACCATCACTCAAGTACTGACAGTCAAGAGGGGTGCGAGCCCCACTAAGGGAGATCCAGGGCTGAAGCCTTTACTCGAAAGTTCATTGAGAAAAGAACTGTCATATAATTTGGGGAATACGATATGAGAGGGTCAGTACCCAGAAGAGGGGGGACCCAAAGGTGAAGCCATCACCCTACGTGAAACTGTGATAAATAACTGAGAAGGGTCAGCGCCCAGACCAGGGGGAGCCAGTGGTGAACCTATCACCCAGTGAACATTGAAAAGGAGCTTTCATTTGTTAAAAGGAACTTTATTTTGGGACCAGCGAGGCCCTCGAAAGCGGGAAAACCCAGGTATCCGGGGTCTTGATAACATTCTAGGGATTCGCGCCCAGAAGAGGGGAATCCTGGGGTGAAAGTTGTCACTCAAAGCCCATGGGAAAAGAGACTATTTGTTTTGTTAGTTGAATGCGTCAGATCCTCGAAGGCAAGAGATTTTCAAGAAAACGAGACTTAGCCATTGACGGTCCTGAGAGCTGCCATTAGAACTGTCGTCTTGTGCTAGAGAAGCCCAAGACTGTACTGTGCTCCAAGCTCCCATCTTACCCAGTGTCCAAAACCCGGGGAAGGGAGACCCAGGCTACCGTATCCTGACACATTATTTTAAAACACTTCTTTCTTTTCTTGAGAACTATCCCACACCCCTTTTTGCTTTAGTTGTGAGGTTTGGCAATAGGTGTCTTAGTATAGGCCCTGCGACTGCCTTATTTTTTTCATATGATGGTCGACACTCCCATCTTAGATACAGGTTTAGATTAGGCTTTTTCCAACCTGCACACAGCATTCATTGTTCAACAAACACCCTTGAACTTTGATCACTTGTGTCTGTCCTACTTGTCACCATGAGTTCCTCACACATCCCAGGTTCATTACATTAAAGAGAACATGCGCTTCACCCATCCCACTCCCTCAAGACACTCAAACATGCCAAGAAACTGCAAATAAAGTAGAATCAGAAAATGGGAGGAAACGTGATGGAGGCTACCCGACCATGACTTCAATCCAATTAACTGCTGACACCAGAGAACTTCCACCTCTCAGGAGACATAACCATTTTTTACAGATACCACCTAATTTATCCACCTGGATGCAGCAACTTCCAGACCACTAAATGAGAGGACACATCCTTAACAGATGAACTTTGCCTTTAATCCCGCCACAAAGCTACCAACCTACTATAGAAAAACTGCAAGAGCCACCTCATACTAACACCTTTCATCACAAGCCTACCGACTCCAGTAAAACGATTCAGACCCTTGGAAGAACTACTCCGCAAGTTGGAAAGCTTCAATTTAGAGCCTAAGGCAGCCAATAAAAACAGTGAGTGAATAATCGCCACATCTCCCATTGCCAATACCCATCTGTTTGCCTTTCACAAAGTGTGCAAATACATTTCTGTTTTCTCCCCAGTACCCTGAATGAAAACTTTGTGGTGCTGGATGGCTATTATTCACACAGACACTCAGCTAGGCTGTAAAACTGCCTCTTCTATCACCTCCTTATTCACCAAAACCATACATGAATAAATAAAAGCAGCAAGATTAATAAGTGAATAAATGAATGAAAGAAGTCTAGATAAAATACATCATCGTTGACACAGGCACAAGGCACACCATCTCGCCAGAATCCACTGAAAAACTCCCAAACAGTCAGGCAGGGACATCTCGGCATCAATGGGTCTGGAGCAATGCGTCCATCCGTCAAGTGAAGCTTTCTACCCGACCGCCCCAGTGCCTTTCATTTTAAGCCCTCTGCAAATGCGGGGTGGCACCTTCCAGAATCTTTTGGCTCAGAGTTTCCACTCGTTGGCAGCTCTAATGGGACCCCAGCCGTAGTGACCCATGTAACCTTCAAGGAGCATAACTCTTCCCCTTCTCAAGAGAACATGACAACAACTCCATAACACAATCAGTTTTGACAACGTCCATGGTAACGTTATCAGGTACCAGCCGACAACGGCTTTCTAGCGTATTTGTGGACCTTCTATCTGAGGTGTCATTGGATGAGCAATGCAGACTGGCATAAGCAATGAATAACGTGGAAAACATGTGTACCAAATGGAATAATACAAGCAAGGTTAAGAGTTCACATCAATTGCAGATTCCACTGAGGCCTGGAGCAAAAGTCCATTATGACTCCCAGCGCACCAGAATGCACCACGCACGAGCGCCATGTTTTAGTCAAAAGCATTACACCATCATGATATGGTGAACATGGGATGGATGACAAAGTGCACGCCTTGATCAATGCATGGGCTATTGCCAAACAACTCAGACATACTGAAACCTCTTTCCAAGAACCAAATAGATCTACTTTTCATCCAAGAAACATGGCACTTTGATTATCAGTTGGCAGTCATCCACAAAAGTATTGTGCCAAGATACAAGAAAAAAAATAAAATGACAAATCATGCCAATAGGGGAGCTAGAGGGCAGCACTGGTCTACAGAGACTATCAAAGCATGAACCCTATCCATTGACAACATATAGGACTGTTAACTGCATGGACTCATCTGTTCCACCTCTTACACTTTTACAAACTTCCTCCTTGTATAGAGACCTCTTTCCTACAACCTAACTTTTGCCATAAGAATTGTGGACATGGCCACCAACCATTTGATTACCAATACCAGAAAGTATTGAGCAACTTCCATATCTAGCTCGAGAAGAAAAAAAAAGACCATTCCATTATGGGATCTCTTGTAGCTAGTCTCACTGTACTCCCTCTCAAATACACGGGTACAGAAGCCACCCACATAGCTGGTGATACCAAAGATGGCATTTTTTGTGATGCAAATAATCAGTCTGCTCTCTGGTCCACCCTTTCAGGGGAGACCACCTATCCATTCCTTTCACAATATTCACAGAACTGCTGCTTGTGGAAAAAGCCATTTTATTTGGACATGCTATCTTGACCAGACCCGGGAAAGAAGTAAAAATCAACACTATTGGAAAAACTTGAGGCAACCAAGTCAATCATTACACGGAGCACACCAACAAAAATAGCCAGATGAGCAACACCATAACTGGATCAACTTTGCCTTGGAGGTCATTGCACCGAAAACATCTTTTAAAATCTTAGAGAGGAAACTAGAAAGACTGTTCACTCTCAAGCAGAACCACTTCAAGAAAGAAAATTGCAACTGGAAAATCAGCAAAAAAACAAAAGATCAGACGTATTTGCCAACATCAACAGCTACAATTCTGCAGGGCAGTAAAAGCCAAGAAAGCTCACTGCTTACCTATAGAATCCACACAACATA
Organism: Ambystoma mexicanum; assembly: GCF_040938575.1. Lineage (NCBI taxonomy): Eukaryota > Metazoa > Chordata > Amphibia > Caudata > Ambystomatidae > Ambystoma > Ambystoma mexicanum. The sequence goes on along the minus strand of NC_090929.1, from coordinate 1,492,269,301 downwards.
GCCTAAAGGAGAGGTTTGAGATTTTAAAAAAGTTCAAAACCCCAGGAGGCTGCAACACAACCCCAAGTCCAACTTTGCAATCCATCTGTAATTTGATTCGTAGGATCATGCACCGCAATATAGTCTAAGGGCCAGCACCTATCTACCCCGCCAAGGAGAAGTTACCCGAGGCCCCAACTAACCACACACTCTAACCTCATTTCACTCCTCCTCTCTACAAGACCTAGTCCATAGTCATGTAACCCAGCACGATCTATAGAAGACTGTTGATCACCTAACATACAAATCCATCACAAAACATTAGAAACTGATCCCTGTGGTTTTCTCCTTCCTTAATGACTCCATCAATACCAGGAGTTTCCATCTACTTTTGAAAATCGGTTGCGTAAAGCTTCTTCTGAAAAAACTCAGTTGACCCAAATGCCCCTGCAAGCCACCACCCCATATGTAACAATCCATTCACTGGAAAAGTACTGAAAAGATGTGTATGTGGTCAGGTGTTGGGATTCATTTGAACAATTTTTACAAGACACAGAATGGCTTTAGACCAACAAGGTGCACAGAATTGTCGCTGGACTCAATGTGGGACACTAAAAAACAATGCAGATAACAGAGCACACTCAAGAAAATGTACAATAGAAAAGAAATCAGATTTGACGGGAAGCAGTGAGGTTCTTAAAATGGGGTGAGTTTGAGGGACATTCTGACCAGGTTGTGGAGGGGAGTAAATGGAACAGCCGTAGGTGACAATACATGAGTGGACATACATAGATTAAGGAGTGGAGGCAGAGGAAGTTTGTTTATTTGGTAATGCGCACCAAACCCTTGGGTAGCCGGGCGCAGCAGTATACAAGAAATCTTAAGCTTATTACAGTATTTGGCATGAGTATAAAGAGCACATAGTCAAAGAATAAATGCAAGAATATATACAAACATATGTACAGGTACAAGGCATATCTTAGAAAAGTCTGAGGCAATCTAGCAAGTCTGTCTAACAGATGCATTTATAATCAGGTTTCAGGTTTGTAGGTCAAACTATAAGTCTAGGTGTCATATATGGGCTAGATAGGTGGGGATGCATACTCGGCTATCTTAGTATGGAGAAATACAAGGCGCGAGAGATATGGTATGGGTTAAGTGGGAGAGGTAGGGTGTTGGTCAAGTTATGTGTCATTGGCCCGCAGCCAATTAATTAACTTGTGTCTGAATTTAGGGTACGGTCGTTCAGTTCTGAAGTCGAGTGGTAACTTGTTCCAGCAGTAAACAGCTTTGACAGGAAAACTAGTTCCTCCCGCGGTAGAGCGCTTAAACCTAGGGGTCTCTAGTTTAAAGGTGTTAGCAGATATAGTGGGTCGCATGGAGGTTTTCCTCATGATTTTTTCCATAAGGTACGGGGGGCTAGGTTGTTCAGGCATTTAGAGGTGAGGGAAGCTGTTTTGAGTAGGATTCTGTCCGTTATTTTTAGCCAATTGACCCCTTTCCTGAATTTGGTGACGTGCTCTCTGTGAGGGATGTTTAGTGCTGCTCTCAGGGCATTGTTCTGCAGTCTTTGAATTTTGTCTGTGATGTATTTATTAGCTCCTGAGTACAGGGCATTGCAATAGTCTAATCTAGACATAAAGAGGGCATTGGCTAGAGTGATGCAGCTAGCACTGGAGAGGTACGGTCTGGATGCGCGGATGAGTTTGCAGGTGTAGGTGGTGGAGGAGGCAAGGGAGTTGACCTGCTTCTTAAGAGTGAGGGAGGAGTCCAGATAGAATCCCAGGGTTTTAACAGGCATCACCTTGATAGGGTTATCAATGTTAAAGGATCTGTAGTTTGGGCTGAGTTTTTGGATATTAGCTTCAGAGCCTAGGATTTGTATCTCCGTTTTATCGTCATTCAGGCAGAGGCCATGTGAGGCCATCCATGCCTGAATGAGGGTGTATATCTTGTTCACCAAGGCTAAGTCTGTCTCGTAATCGCCCAAAAGGGGTATGAGGATCCGAGTGTCATCTGCATATTTCATGTAGGTGACGCCCAGTCTGTCTGTCCAACTTGTCAAACAAAGGCTTAGTGAAGATGTTGTACATAGTGGGGGAGACACGGGATCCTTGTGGGACACCACAGGTTATTTTGATAGGGTCAGCAGAGTCGGAGGTGAAGAAGACTCGCATAGTGCGGTTGGCTAACAAGGATTGGGCCCAAGCTATGGCATCTCCGGTGAAGTTGGCGGCAGATTCGAGGTGGTTCAATAGGACTGCATGGTCCACCAAGTCGAAAGCTGCCGACAAGTCCAGTAGGAGGAGTAGGGCTGTTTTTCCATTATCCTTTAGTTCCTCAATTTGTGTTTGTGAGGGACAGAGGCTGATTGGAGGCGAGGGAAAGATGTTAGCTAGCAGCAGATGAGAGGTAGGTTAGGAGGGAAACACTGAGTCGAGGAGGTAGGCTTTTAGTTTGGTTTTGAACAAATCTGTGTCGACTGTTTGTTGGATGTCCAGGGGAAGAGAATTCCATGCAAGTGGAGAAAGAGAAAAGGAGCGGAAGCGAGAGGAATCACAGGGAGAGCTAGGGGCCACAAGGGTAGTCGAGGAGGCAGAGCAGAGATTACGAGAAGGTTTGTAGAGTTGGATGAGGAGGATAGCTACAGTGGTGCACTACTGTGGATCGAATTGTGAATGAGGAGAAGAAATGTAAATCTGGCCCTGTTTTGCATAGTCAGCCATCCAGCCTGGTGACGGTACGAGGAAGTAGGTGTGAAGTGAGGGAGTTCAAAGAGTCCTGGTAGCAAAGTTAATGATCTTGTCGAGAGGACAGAAAGCATAGCTTGAGAGAGCAAAGAGGATGCTGACACAGTAGTCCAGTTTAGAGAAGACCAGAGTGGTTAAGAGATGCTTGCCAGTGTTGAAAGGAAGGAGGTGCATGATTTTCCTAATATTTAGGAGGCTAAGACGAGCTGCTGTTACAGTTTTGGAGATAGTAGAGAAGGTGTGAGAAGGATCATAGATGACGCTGAAGTTTCTAACGGAAGAAATTATAAGTTACTCACCGTAGTCCCCTGTCCTCCATATTGCAGGGGCATCCCTTCGTAGGGATAGGAGACAGAACCTTTTTCACCAGAAAAAACCTTCTTACCCTTCAAATTTAGAGGCGCGCGGGGGTGCGGCTCTGACTCCGCCCACCAGCGTCACACCTCAGACCCCATAGACGCGTCGACAATCGATTTGCCTTGCCTAATGAAACCAGTTTTATTAGGGGGCGAAGGTGGGACGTATGGAGAAAAGGGGACTAAGGACTAATAGTATGTTCGTGACTACGTTGAGTAACTTCTAATTATTCTTCTGTCCCGTCCCCTTTACTCCATACTGCATGGGCGATTACAACTGAGTGTAGCCCCAGGGTGGAGAAGAGACCCTCTTTAAGCAAACCGGTTTCGAAGAACCACCTGTCCGAAAGCCTCGTCTGATCTAGAGCCGGAGTCCAAACAGTAGTGAAGGGGTGGCCCAGGTTCTTATGCTGTCCCTCGTATGCTTCTTTGATGGCCGAGACATCCAACGGGCTATGGAGGCCTTGGATGCCTGATACACCGGTCTTGATCCGCCAAAGGTGTCAAACAGTGCGTCCAACTTGAAGAAGCCCTTGGTCCTGTCCAAGTAAAATTTCAGGGCACGCCTGACATCGAGGCAGTGCAGAACTCTGTGCCTCGTCTTCAGGTTCAGCAAAAAACGTTAGCAGCAAAAAATGTAAGCAGCACTATTTCTTCGTTTAGATGGAACGCAGAAGGAACCTTAGGTAGGATTGCTGGGTGTGTCCGCAGGACTACTTTATCCTTGTGAAAAAGTACTATAGGGCTCTGAGGCGACCAGTGCCCGGATTTGGCCGACTCTGTGAGCCGAGGTGTGGCCGACTAGTAAGGCCGTCTTAATGGTGACCAGCCTGATGTACGCAGATGTCTGGTACCTGCAGCAAGTGTCTAACTGCACGCCTGAGTGGGTGAGGTGCACCGAGAAGGAGAGCACGTCATCCAACGTACATGCATGGGGGGTTGATATCCTTAGAGTCTGCCCAGTGACAGAACCTGGTCCACTTGCTCTTTGTTAGCCTGGGAAAGACTGAGGTGCCCTAGCATGACCTGCTCAAGAACCACACTGCGAGGGCTAGTTTCTGTGGCGCGGTGTGGATGACCCTGCCCTCTTGCTGCCCCAGAAGATGTGCTTGGCCCGTCGGAAGGTGAATGAGTGGTCTCTCCGAGAGGCTGAGCAGCTCCGAGAACCATGGCCTGGCTGGCCACCATGGAGCCATTAGAATGACGCTGAGGTGGCGAGACTCCTTGATCTTGCATATCACCATGTGTACCAGCGGTGTGGGCAGGAAGTCGTATGCCGACATGCCGTTCCACTGAATCTGAAATGCATCGCCCAGGGTGCCAGGGCACTGTCCCTCCCAGGAGGCGAACTGTTGGGACTTCTTGTCCCAGGAGACAAAGAGGTCCACCTGTGGGTGTCCCCATCTGCTAAAGATCTCCTGCAGCACAAGGTCGTTCAGTTGCCGCTAGTAATTGCCCGCTCCCAGTCTGCTGAGCCTGTCCGCCTCCAGGTTGTATTTCACCCGGAAGGTGGACGGCCATGAGGTAGATGTTGTTCTCCAGGGCCCATTCCCATATGCTGACTGCCAGCCTGCACAGTGGAGGAGATGTGGTACCTCCCTGCTTGATGACATAAATTAGGCTGGTCAAGTTGTCTATCTGTATGAGGACAACCCGGCCCCCGATGACAGGAAGGAAGGCTCTGAGTGCTAGCCAGATGGCCTTCAGTTCCAGGCAATTGATGTGGTACTCCTGCCGGGACCACGTGCCATGGACGCAGTGGTTGTCCAGGGTGGCCCCCCATCCCTCGAGAGAGGCGTCCGTAATGATGGTGACCTGTGGGGTAGGTTGCCGGAATGGCTTGGCCATCCACAGGTTGCAGAACCTGGACCACCAGGTGAGGTCCGGGTGAAGAGAAAGAGGAACGTTGATCATTGATTATCTCCGCTTGAGAGCCCCGCACCTGGTTCCATGATGCTGCAAAATGCAGCTGTAGCCTCTTCATCCCGATTCTCGTGTGGGGGACGGCCAATAGGACCGCTGCCATGAGACCCAGTAGGTGTTGGTACAACCAGACCGATGTCACCTCTCTGCTGAGGAAGTGCACAGTGGCCCTCTTGATGGCCATGATCTTGTCCTCCGAAGGAACAACTCTCGGAACATGTGTCCCAGATGAGCCCCAACGTGGTCAGTCTCTGCATAGGCTGCAGCTGCGACTTCTTGAGATTGAGCGAAAAGTCCAAATCGTGCACTGTGTTCATAAGAGTGTGGGAAGTATGGTGCACTGCTTCCGGAGACGAAGCCCTGACAAGCCAGTCATCGAGGTACGGGTAGACGTGGTGGCCCTGAGGAGGGTCACCACTGTATTCATCAGCCTGGTAAAGACCCTGGGGGCCGAATTGAGGCCAAAGGGAAGCACCTTGTATTGGAAATGGTAGCCCATGATCCTGAATCGTAAAAAAGAACGATGAAGCTGCCAAATCGGGACGTGCGAGCACATCCAGTCTCCCTTGCACAATGTCTCTGCTATTAAAGCTGGCGTAAACATCTTGAATTTTTGTACAGGTAGGGAGAGGTTGAGAGTGGAAAGGTCCAGCACAACTTTCAGGCCCGCCTGGTTCTTTTTCTGAATGGCGAAAATCCTGAAGTAGAAGCCCAAGCCTCGCTGGGAGGCAGGGACTTCCTCCACTGCCTGGCTCTCAACGAGCAACCAGATCTCTGCCAAAAGAGTTGCTGTCCCAACCTGTGGAGAGGAGGGGAAGAGGGAGGAGAGGCTGGGATGGGTAGGCAGTACACCATGGATACTACGGAGAGAATCCAGGGGTCCGCGGAATTCTGGCGCCAGAAGTGTGAATAGAGAGCAAGTCTGCCCGCCCTCCCACTGGAGACACGTGGACCCGGAGGGGCTGGTCATGCCTTCTTTCCCCCTGAGGGTGTTGCGGAGGAGGGTGACTGGAAAAAGCCCTTACTCCCCCCTGTCTCCCCTTTTGTTGCTTGCGCCGATGTTGGGTTGGCGAACGGTCAGGGTGCCTGGAGCACTGCTCTTGGAAGCCGCGGAACCCTCTGTATGTACGTCCCTTGTCCGAGCGCTGCTGTGACTGAGTGTACGTTTTGGGCGTGACCTTTGTAAGGATGGACAAAGACTTTGCAAGCGGTTTTTATCCAGCTCCTCGTCCATGGTGGAGTGAAAGAGGTCACCCCCCTCGAATGGCAGGTCTAAGATGCGTTCCTAGACATCCGGGTTGAATTTAGTAGCACTGAGCTTATGTCCGTGGCAATGCAGATGGCATGGCCAGAGGTGTCAATGTGGGCCACGGTCGACTCCATGAGTTCTTGTGCCACCATCTTGGCCTCCGCCAATCCCGCCTTTAATCGCGATCGGCTCTGCGCCGGAAACTCTGGGAGGAAATCCGCAATTTCCCACCAAAGCATCTGGTGAATGGCTGCCAGCATGGTATCCGCGTTGGCTTGACGAAGATGCAGGGACGCGTTGGAATACAACTTCTTCCCGTACGCCTCCAAGATCTTCTCCTTGCCTAGCAGGGCCGCAGACGAGGAGGCAGACTGAGGCTTGGAGTAGAGTGATGCCCCAACAATCACTGAGTAGTGCGGCTGAAGATGGGCCGATGGCAAGTGTGTATGCCCTCCATCTGCCTGTACGTGGCGTCCAGGCATCGGTTGACCGGCTGGACCAAGTGGGGCTTGAGCCAGCCCTTTTTGGCCAACGCGGCGACATCCTTTTGCATCGGGATCCCCGTTCTAGCTGCGGGATGTAGCGTGAGGACTTTGGCGAGGACCCCCTCTGTTGGTTGCATTACCTCAGATTTAGGAAGGACCAAGTACTCTGCCAGCCCTGCAATGCATTTGTGGAAGGCCTAAGCTGACGACGGTGTGCCAGGGTCCTCTTCCTTATCTGTGTCCACCTGGGGGTCCGGTTAGTCCGGCACCGGTGGAGGAGTGCTGGGAGCCAAGGGCTGAGGTGTGGAGACCAGAGCTGGAGGTTGCAGCGGAGGCTGGTACGGAACTGCCTGCACAATCGGTTGGGGGGGGCTGGAGCAGGCAACTGAGGCTGCACTGGGGCCTGCAACGCCTGTACTGGGGCCTGCGGCGCCGGGGCCATTGGCGGGAGCACGTCCCAGATGGCCTCCCTGAGGATGACCCCCATCCGAGGAGATCCCATGAGCCAGAGGAACCGTTCAAAAAAACCTGTCCTCACAGGCCACAGGGGTGGTAGGTGATATTGACGGGGTAGTGGGCGGTTGCTGGAGCCGTTGCATGCCCTGCCCATACGGACGCAGGGGGAACCTGCCCTACGCAAATGAAGGATAGGCTGTAGGCCACATACCTGGTTGACACCAGTCCCACCTTGACACTTGTTCCTCCACCTACTCCCTCCCTTGGTGCGGTATCGGACGGGTATCCCTAATGTCTGGCACGGCGGCCATCTTGTCCAGCTGCCTTCCACGTGCCTCCGTCGTGTTGCTTGGCTCACTGGGCCCAGCCTCGTCCAGGACTCTTGAGTGTGGATCATGAGGCCTACCCTGCTCTTCAGGCAGGAGGCCTGGTAGGCGTTTCGCCCTCGGCGGATCTGCCGGTAGTATTGCGTATAGGCGCCCCCTCGGACATGTTGGCGGTATCAGGGTGTGGCCCCTCGGGTGAAGACCCGGTAAAAGAACCTTCCGGTCCCTCAGCACTCTCACCGGGAGGATCCACTGGCCCCTCGGCCGGTCGGTCGGTAGCTAAGTTAGCCTCGATACTCGTGTTGGTATGAGAACCTAAGAGGTTCCTCCCGCGCAGGCAAGTCCTTGGAAAGGAGTCTCCCTTGCGGGGTGCGCTGGAAAAGAGCGGCCCTACCTTGGGCCTGGATCGATGCTTGACTAAGTCCTTCAGGTCCTCTGGAGGCGATCTCTGGAAGAGCTCCCTCCACCTGGCTAGTCTGTTCTTCAGAGACCTTGGAGAAAGCGTGTTGTAGAGGACGTGGGGGTCTGAAGTCGGAAAGAGTCTGTCGCAGGATGGACACCTGTTGAAGTCGGCATGCGCCGGGGAGGAGCGTGACGCCAGAGGACCGAGTACCTGAATGAAAAAAGACAAAAAGAAGTATCGGCGCGTGGAATTACATGGCTGAAGCCAAACCCAGGAGCGCTGGTGAATTCGGCCTGTTCCAGTCAACGCTGAAAAAGGGACAGAGGTGTGGCGTCAGAGCAGCGCATGCTCCCAGGGCTGCACCCCCACGCGTCTCTGAATTTATAGGGAAAGAAGGTTTTTTTCTGGTGAAAAAGGTTCCGTCTCCCATCCCCAGGAAGGGACGGCCATGCAGTACGGAGGAAAGGGGACCGGATGTAAGAGTAGAGTAGGGGAGAGTGTCCAGTGGGAACTGGGCAGAAAGAGATGAGAGCTTTTGGCATGGAAGATCACCACCTCTGTTTTGATAGAGATTATCAGCGAGTCCGAAGTCCTCCAATATTTAATGGCCAAGAGGTAGACATTTTGATAGAGATCAGAGGAGAGGTCAGGAAAAGAGCAGATTTGGGCGTCTTCCGCAAAGAGTTAGAATGAGAGCCCAAAGGAGGAGATCAGTGCCCAAGAGCAGGGATGTAGAGTGTAAAGAGGAGCAGACCCAAGACAGAGCTTTGTGGAACACCAACAGTTAGGGGAGTGAGTTGAGAGGTGTTGTAGGCACTAGGCAGGCATGCCCCCTTTCTCCCCTCCTATTTATACTGGCTATTGAGCCCCGTGCAATCCGACTCAGGACATCTCCCGAGTAGTCTGGGTTTGTGTGGCCCTGGGGAGGAGAGGCCCGGGTTTCACTATGCGGACGACCTGCTCATCTACATGAGCAGTCCTAAAGTCTCATGCCTCGAGATCACCAGATTCCCCACAGATTATCAGGAGTTTTGTGGGCTTAAAGTTAACAGGCAGAAAATCTTTTTCCCGCTCCAGGGCGGGGCCGACGCGATCCTGCCGCACTGTTACGCTCACCTGGTCTCTGTGGAGGCATTAGGGCACGGTTGCAGCCCTCCCACTGGATAGATCTCCCCCTTCAGGTTTCTCCCCCTCCGGACAAGCTGTGGGCGGCGACAATTGGTGGCATTGCTCCTGCGTGAATATGAGAAAACGTGGAGTGCAATGGTTGGTGACTGTTGTGCCTCCCAAACCCTTCGACCCAAGCTGCGATTTCTGTGGGCACGTACCTGCCCATAAGGCTCACCTGGTAAGCATGGAGGATGAGCTCTCCGTCCTGCTACTTCTGGCAGGGGCGCTTGTGGATAGGATCTAGTTGCTTCACTGATCCTTGATACGTATAGTCAAGTCCAGCTGCGACTATGCTCCTCCTGATTGGTGGTAAGTGTCTCTTAATGTTTCTTCTCTTTTCCTCTTAATATTTTCTGTCTTGGTGTTGCTCTCAATGTTATTACTTCCTGAGTAACGTTTTCCCTTCTGCTTTCTTCTTGATAGGTGGAATTGCGGCCCAACAGCAGCTGTGGAGACGCGCAATGCAGCCGGGATGAAGATGGATGAAACTGCAATGTCCGACAACTGGTAAGTGATGGTTTAAGGGAAAGTGCTAGGTTTGATGGTAGCACAACCTTAAACTTAATGCCTGTTAAGTGTCTAACCTTGCTTTTCGTTTTATTTGCAGGTGCTGCGATCGCGGGTGGAGCGCGGCGTGCTGCAGTATCAGGATGAAGATTTCAGCATCCCTGAAGAATGGAGGATGAGCCGCGGTGCCAGGTGATGATGCCTGCGCTCCAGGAGATGTTTGAAGGTGAGCTACGATGCCCAAATGACGATGCCTGTGCTCCGGAAGATGAAGGTGAGCCAGTGCCAAGAAGATGTGCAGAGATGACCACGAAGACACGCACAGGTGAGAGCAGGATCCCCCCAGGTGGTAAGTATGGAGGCAGATGACTGGACTTCTAAAGTTAAGTGGAATCCCAGGTGGCGGTGAGCGTTACGCTACGTGTAAATGCAGAATAACGCAAAGCGTCTGCCTGAGGGATCAGAGCAGTTTATATAGCTGTGCTCGTGGGCACGCCCACTAGGCTTGGCTTGCCTGCCACACCCTGCCACTCCTAGTGAGTGCGCACGTGTCGGGCAACCCAATAGCAAGCAGCCCCACCCAAGTGTGCACGTGGGGCTGCATAAAAGAGGAAATTTACAATGTTAAATACACGTGCACCCAAAATGAAGTGGTGGGTCCATAATAAAAGGTATTTTTAGACCCAAACGAATGTCTTGTTTATTGTTCCTTATGAGCCTGGCGCCAAAGGCGCCAGGACTGTGTCCATCCGGCCCTCTGTGTGTGTGACCTTGTAGGGTCTGTCTCCTTGGCCCAATGACCATTACACACTGTCCCTACTCGGTCTCCATCCAGAGCTTTGTCTACCTCGGTATCAGGGTGACTACCAACCCTGAGGACTTCCTTCAACTCAATCTCCAACCGGTGGTGAGCAGGCTCGAGGCAGACGTCACCCACTGGAAATCCCTTCACCTGGGCCTACTGGTGAGGGCTGCCCTGTTCAAAATGCTTTACCTCCCGAGATTCCTCTACATCTATCAGAATGCCCCTATCCACATACCCTCCACGACCTTCTCCAACAGACCGCATCCTTCGGAAGCTCCTCTGGGGTGGGAAACAACCCTGCATTGCCCCGACCACAATGCAGCAGTCAGTCTGGGAGGGGGTTGGGCATACGGTGCCTTCAGACCTACTACTGGGCCGCACAGCTAGGTGTCTTGAATGGATGGCTCCACGCTGACCCTGCTCTCCCACATGTCGGGATCGAGATTAGGTGCACGGGTGACTGGACGCCCGTCCAAGTCCTATATGGTACGGACTCCGCTATGGCCGACCTCCCGGGGATGATATGCCAAATACAGGTGGTGTTGAACGAAGCACTCCAACACATTGGGTGGGCGAGGAGACCGACGATGTGCCAACCTATGTGGGATAATGTGTACATCTCAGAGGTTGCGACACTGGGCCGCTTTCCCGGATGGGAGGATCGGGGCATACTAGCCATTACGGAGGTCTTACAGGACGGACACCTTAAGCTGTTCGCAATATTATGAGAGGAGTTTGATCTTCCTTCCGGAGACATCTACAGACACGCACAACTGACATGTCCTACACGCCCAGTTCCCCATCCTTTCAGATATTCCAAAAGTTCACCCCTTGAGGTCAATGTCCTGCACGCAAGGACCCTAGCGAAACCCACGTCGACACTGTACCAGGTGATTACTGCATTCGAGGCTCGAGACCTAACCCGCCTGCAGGAGAGATGGGAGATATTAGTGGGCCAACTGGAGTAGGAGGAGTGGGTGGAGGCCCCAATGTTCCCCCCGCAAAATAGACATATACGCCAAATTAAGGCTAATACAGTACAAAATACTCCACCAGGCCTACCACTCCTGGCTGCACTCGCCAAGTGGGGACCGAGGAAGGATGCCCACTGCCCCAAGTGTCGTAGGGTGCCTGGTAGTTTCTACCACATGCTGAGGGAATGTGATGTCATACATAAATTCTGGCGTGAATGTATTCATGAGATTAATGCGGTCCTGGATAACCCAGCTCCACTGGCCGCACTGCTGGGCATCTGGGGGGAGACAGACCACACAAGGGTGGGAAAAACATTCATGGCCATAGCACTGGGCCTCACCAAAGACTTGTGGCCACCACGTGGGGGGCACCCAAAAGACCCACCATCAGCAGATGGACCAATGATATGGACAGATGTGCGTCCATGGAGAAACGCATATATTCTGCCAGAGGCTGCCCGGGCAAATTTCTGAAAGTATGGGGTAAATGGTCCAGCATTAGATGACTCATGAGGCCCCAGCGACTACATTGACACTAACACGGATGGACCTCGCCCCATCTCCACTCCGGGGGAATAATCCACCTTCTCCTTGGAACTAAGCGCATGCATGACCGCACTCAGGCACTCTAGGATGACCTGACCTGCCCGATCGTTTGTTAACAGGTAGACCGCTCTCGCCTTGGCTGACAGACCCACCAACCTAACCTAGTCAATTTCATTTATTGCTGTATGCTTGTGCAACTGGTATGCCTGTCTTGTTGTAAACCAATAAAAGGAATGTATCAAAAAATAAAAAACACAATAGCACTATCCCATACAACCAACAGCACCCACCCACGTGCCTGACCTTTCTGGGCTGCTCAGTCGAGCCTAGCCAGCCACCTAATTCCTAGACTGGCGAAAGTTCACACATGCATCTCCTAATTTAAAACTCTTAGAACCTCTGCACATTGACTATGGTCACTGAGGGCGTTCCAACCACAAAGCGCATTGAGGCCATACAAATGGGGAAAGAGCGCTATATAAATAACCAAATACAATACAATACAATACAATGCAGCCATCACTGCAACACCCATCTCCAGAGGAACCAAAGCTCACAGGCTCAACCGACAAATTTGCAACCCAGTCCTGAACAGCTTTATGTCAACACCAAGCAGAACTCGTCAGCCATGACGCAGAGAAAACTAATGTATGGTGTGTAACCAACACTTCTAAGGAATACCTTAACCTTTGTTAGTCACCTATAACCTTCACCAACAATTTTCTTACCTTTAACAGTGTATAAAATATATTTTTAAGATACTATTGTGGGCATTCCAATATACAAATTAATAATGACCACCCTTTATTCTACCTCACTCTTGGCTTTGACCGTACAACCCAGCCATCATTGGCTGAGTCAGGGAAAGGTTGATTGCCCGTTTGCTTGGGTTTTGGGTGGTAACCCATACCCTGAGCAAGGGGCTATGACAATTCACTAAAAGCTGCCCTTCAACAAAACACAAATAGGATATGCATATGTGCTGAAAGAATGCAAATCATTCTAGCAGTCTCTATCATAAATGTGCTGAATAACTAAAGTCAAAACTGATTGCCTGCAAGTAAATGCTGCACATGATCGAGACAAAGAAATAAAACTCAAAAGCAGAATCATGGTGAAAGTTGAAGATAACGCAAAGCTGGTTTTACTTTTCACACTTCAAAAAATTGGACAAGAACAGCACAACCCCTCAGGGCTGCTCCAAGTTAATAAATGTTGAACAAATAGCAATGGTTACTGAGAACAAAACTCATTCAATTTACATATTGGCTAATAAAATGGCATCTGCTAGTGTTACCAAAAAACCATGTAATACCATCACGTTTTCATTGGCAAGTAGGTTACTTATTAATAGCAAGTAATACCTAAGTGGAAGTATTAAAGGCCTTGCAAGTATGCAGAGTAGCAGGTGTATAGCGGATGTAGAAAAAGTAGAATATTAAAACAAAAGCAACACAATAACAGGAGTTAGGAGGACAAGCCCTATATCCGTTAGCATGTTTAGCATTGTTTAGCAGACATGAGATGGATTTTCAAAATCAGCCCTGGGGTAAATTATTGGAGGCCACCCTATTATGGTTAACTGGGAAGACATTGAGAGGTGCATGGGACGAATCTAGACAATTTGTCCCTTTTCCTGAAAGGGGAGCCACTCCCTATGAGGCTAGGGAAGTGAGCCCGCTAGGCATGGCCCTTCCGAGGGGTCTGGGCAAGTGGGACCCCACTGGGAGGGATGCCCCACTTGGGGACACAGACTCCCATTCTAGAGCAGAACTCCCAGTACAAACTACCTAGTCTCCAAATATGTGAAACGGCAAAGACTAATATCCCCTGGAATTACTATATTTTACAAGGATCCTTCTTTGCATGTATTGGCTACAGGCAATGCTGAACACAGCCTGAACACCATGATCAGCTAAGGAGGACATTGTTCTGTTCATTCATGTGACTTGTATAAGAGAGGCGACAGCTACAGAGAACAAAGAACCACTATGCAGAGGCAGGCCTCTGCATCGTTGATGTCCTGGAGGGCCATAGCCGTGCTAAGCTGTGGAGCTAGTGGCAGCAAGAAGGGTGAGCAAGTTGCAAGCTGGACACCTAAGAGTTGGCGTTCTACCTGACGGAGGAACCGAGGTCGGAGAGTGAGCCAAGACAGGAATCCCCACGTTTCATCTGATGGTGCAACCACTAGTAAGCAGTGGTGGGCCGGTAGTCAGAGACAGGATGCAGAGACCAAAACGTATGAGGGAGCCCGAGTCCCAGAGCTCCACTCACCTTGGACCGTAGCTACCAAACCAAGTAGCAGCAGGGAAAGCCAACTAGCTTACGGGATACCGCTACAAGGTATGAACATTGTGAGTACCAGCTATGTAAGCTCTCCGGTTACGGGAGCCTGAGAAACCCCAACATAAAAACAACAATTGCAAGGCAAGTGGGATTAAAAAAGATTAACATTGAGCTATTAAGGTTACGGGAGCCTGAGAAACCCAAGTCCCTGAAAACCCTGTGTGAGGGGAAAAGAATGTAACATGAACACTTTGAATTAGAGCTGAGAAAGCCACGGAAGCAATAAAAGTCTGACAAAACAGGGTGGACTTCCCTAACGTGAAAGTGTTAATTTCCAAACAATCCGGGAGGGATGGAAATATTTGCATCAAGAGACAGTTTTCTTCATTAACCTTTTTCTTCATTAACCTTTTAAGTGCCAAGGAGAGCTATCTCATCCTTTACATTACGTACGTGTGAGATAGCTCATCCTTTTTGGCACGTTCTTTTGTGCGATCCCTGCAAAGCAGGGATCGCACAAAAGTGTAATCCAACCCCCAGGCTATGTAAGGAGGAGGTCCCTCCTCATGGCCTTGGGGTTGGATTGCCTTCAGTTTCACATCAGCACGCGTAATACGTGCTGACTTGAAACTGAACAAAATTTCACTGCGGCAGCCGAAATTGGCTGCCGCAGTGAAAACAGAAGGTAAGTTACCTTAGTTTTCCCCCTCGATCTGAGGCACTATTGTGCCGTTCAGATCAAGGGAGTTGTCGTTGGAAAGGAGAGAGACTCCCCTTTCCAACAACACAAGCATTGCTGGGTGCGGATCAGGCGCAGATCGCACAATCCACGCGCCCAGCAATGCCCACTAGACCACCAGGGATCTGTTTATGAAGTGGGGGGGGCGGCTTAATATGTAAGCAGCCCTCTCCCCCCCCCGGCCCCCGAAGCATGGGGCAGCAGGTCTGGGCCCCCCTGGGGGCAGATGCCCCTAGGGAATGGCCCAAGATAAGAAAAAAAATACATTTATAAATAGATATGGGTGGGGTGGGACCACCAGGCTTTATTTGGTAATGAAAAATGGGGTGTCCCCCCACCCACACATCCTAGCTTGCAAATGGCATCTAGAGGCACATTTGCTATGAAGGCTAAAGTTGCCCCAGTGCCTTGAGTCGAGAGTGCTCTAGGCTTAAAGGGCAATATTCTCTTGGCAAAAGAGTAACAGAGTTGGATGCAGTTGACAATCCATTGAGTAATCGCTGCTTTAAAGATGGGGTCCCCTTCTCTTCCAGCGACTACAGATCCAAGAAACAATCTGTTTCTGGCTTGTCTTTTGAAGGCAGAACATGACAGCTCTGCGTACATCCAGTATATGCAGACCTCTCTCTGCTGCGTTTGTTGGGTTTTGGAAAAACACAGGACGCTCTATACTTTGATTCACAAGCAATTTTTATATGAATTTGGGTGAGAAGCGAGGATGTGTGCATAGCACCACCTTGTCCTTGTGTATAACTAGGAAGGGGTCTTGTACAGACAAAGCTTTTAGTTCACTAACCCTTCTGATAGAAGTAACGGCTATTAGTAAGGCTGTTTTGTATGTAAGTTATTTAAGGCTGGCTTTAGGCACAGACTCGTAGGGGGTGTTAGGGAGATTTCTCATTTGTATGCTTCATTCTCCTCTCCTAGTGAGATCCCCCAGCACTTGTTGCTGGACCTTTTTCTGAAATCCTGAATGAGTGGAGCCTTTGTCCAATCATTCATTCTTATGGGCTCTATCCTTTGGAACTCTATTCTTTGTATTGTACCTATCCTATGGAGTCTATTTTCCTCCATAACTCTTAAAAACATCTGTATTTTAATAATGCAATATACAGCTCCTTATGGGGAGTGTTGCTGGGGACCCTTTATGGTCCTCCTTTGAGATTATTTTCTTTATCCTAGAGTAACTACAGTTCTTAAGGATAGAGAGATACTTAATACCTCCCCAAAAACGTTATAGTCTGAGAAATTGGCACACACCACCTTATGTGGAGTGAAAAAGAACAAGTTACTTTCTTACCTGGTAACATTCTTTCGATGGGATGGTACGACGACGTATTCCATATCTATGACAGGTAATCACCACAGCTGTGCTGCTTCGGAAACTTTTCCGGCATCTGCGTCCTGCGTCGATGACGTCGATGCGCCGACGTCGAGGACCTCCTCCGACGTCCGACGTCATCCGATGTGATAAGTAGGACGCACGACGCCTGTAGCCTCAGTTGTAGTTTTTTCCCCCAGAACGTGTGACATAAGTCAACTGCCAGTCAGACACAAAGCCTTGCGGAACGTAAGCTGCAATCGCAAAAGAAATTCTGCAGCGGGGAAGGCAGGGCGGGAGCGATATGGAATACGTCGTCGGACCATCCCATCGAAAGAACGTTACCAGGTAAGAAAGTAACTTGTTCTTCGAGGGGATTGGGTCCTCCGACGTATTCCATATCTATGACAGACTCCCAAAGCAGTACCAGAGCAAGGAGGAGGGAAAGAATTTATAAACAAAATTTATAATAGCCAATCAAATAGCAGAGCAAAGGACCGCCTTGCCAAAGGCCAGATCCTGCCCACTGATGGAATCGAGGGAATAATGCCGTACAAATGTATGTACTGAAGCCCAGGTGGCTGCATCACAGATGTTGCGAATAGGAACACCCCTCTGCAGGGCAGTAGACGCAGCCACACCCCTGGTAGAATGGGCCCGCAAGCCAGCCGGTGGGTCCTTACCCGCCAAGCGGTAACACTCCGAGATGGCCAAAATAATCCAGCGGGACAAAGTCTGTTTCGTCACAGCTTGCCCCAAACGCTTACAAGCGTAACCAATAAAGAGTTGATCGTCCACTCTGACCCGGGACATGCGTGAAACATAAAAGCTTAAAGCTCTCCTAGGATCAAGCCTATGGAGCCTCTCCTCTTCCTTACCAGGATGCGGAGGAGGATAGAATGCCGGAAGAACAACCTTCTGGGCCAAATGAAATTCCGTCACTACCTTCGGAAGAAAAGAAGGACGAACACGAAGGACAACCCTGTCCTTGTGGAAAACAGTGAAGGGTGGCTTAACTGAAAGTGCCTGTAACTCACTCACTCTGCGAGCGGAAGTAACCGCAACTAAAAACACAGTTTTCAGAGTTAACAGCCTCAAAGGGCAAGAATGTAAAGGCTCAAACGGAGCACCCATAAGAAACCTAAGAACAAGGTTTAAATCCCAACCAGGCACCAGGAAAGGTGACGGAGGGAACACATTAGTGAGCCCTTTCAGAAACTGTGAAATTAAAGGGATCTTAAAGTAAGAACACTCATCAGACAAGCGCTTAAAGATGGACAGCGCCGCCAGGTAACCTTTAATGGTACCCACTTGCAAGCCCCTGTGGGCCAAAGAAAGCAAAAAGGACAGAACCATGGGGATGTCACATGCAAAAGGATCCACATTCCGAACTCTGCACCAGTCGCAGAATTTACGCCAACGGCACAGAGACTTAGTTGCTGGCCTTCGGGCCGAAAGCAACACCTCCATCACGTCTTCAGGGAGGTTCCAATCCCTATACCTCAACCTTTCAGAAGCCAAGCGTGAAGGTTGAGGGATCTGACCTCTGGATGGAGAACCAGACCCCCCTCCCGTGAGAGCAGATCGTCTCGGTAGGGAAGACGACGTGGAGGGCAGATGGACAAGTCCAGAAGGTCCGGGTACCACGTCTTCCGAGCCCACGCCGGAGCAATGAGGATCATCCGGGAACCGAACTTCCGTAACCTCCGCAGCACTTGCGGGATGACGGGGACTGGAGGAAACGCGTACAGCAGCGGGAACGACCAATCCACCACGAACGCGTCTCCTAAGGCTCCTTTTGGAGGAAATTCCCGCGAGCAGAACCTCTCGCACTTCCGGTTGACACTGGAGGCGAAGAGATCCACTTGAGGGGTCCCCCAAAGGGCGAAGATCTCCAGGAGAATCTCCTGAGCCAATTCCCACTCGTGAGAGATCGCGCTCTGCCTGCTCAGAGCGTCCGCCGTCACGTTTACGACTCCGGCCAGATGAACTGCCGAGACCGAAACTTCCTGCTGGATGGCCCAGAACTCGAGCTGCATCGCCTCCCTGCACAGAGGAAGTGACCCTGCCCCCCCTTTTTTGTTGAGGTAGTGCATGGCCACCGTGTTGTCCGTCAGGATCAGGACATTCCTCCCTCGCACAGTCGGCAGAAAAGCCTTCAGGGCTAGCCTGACAGCCCTCAGCTCCAACAGATTGATATGGAGTCTGGACTCCGACGGAGACCAACGACCGCTGACTGTCAGCCCGCTGGCATGAGCTCCCCATCCCATGAGGGATGCATCCGTCACGATCGTCACCTCCGGCCAGGGAAGCCAAAACGGAGCCCCCTTCATCAAGTTGCCTTTGACGGCCCACCACAGAAGGTCCTGGGCGACCGAGGGCGGCACCTGAATAGGGTCCGACATCCTGCCGGAGGACTGCGACCATTGCATCTTGAGTGCCCACTGCAAAGATCTCATGCGCAGGCGAGCCTCTGGCACCAGAAGAATGCAGGATGCCATGAGGCCGAGCAACCTCAAGAACTCGAACGCTGGGAGCGACTGGGCATGCTGAAACTTGTGCACCATCTGCTGAATGTGAAGAGCCCTCACCTGGGGAGGAAAACACTGCCCCAGGGAAGTGTCGAGCACAGCTCCGATGTACTGGAGCCTCTGCGTTGGCGTCAAATGGGACTTCTTTAAATTGAGGGAGAAGCCCAGCCTGTGAAGGGAGTGGCAGGTGACGGACAGATGATCCAGGACTTGCTCGGGAGAGCTCCCCCTGATCAACCAATCGTCCAGGTAGGGGTAGACGTGAATCCCCCCTTGCCTGAGATGCGCTGCCACCACCACCATGAGCTTGGTGAAGACCCTCGGTGCGGAGGTCAATCCGAACGGCAGGACCCGAAACTGAAAGTGCGAGTCGCCAACCGCGAACCTCAGGTACTTCTTGTGCTTGGGATGGATCGGCACATGGAAGTAAGCATCCTTGAGGTCGAGTGACACCAACCAGTCCTGAAGCTGAAGGGCCTGGAGGACTTGAGAGAGAGTAACCATCTTGAACTTGTCCTTCCTGAGGAGTTTGTTCAAACCGCGCAAGTCCATGATGGGTCTCAATCCCCCGTCTTTCTTGGAAACCAAAAAATAAGGGGAATACCATCCCTTGTTCCTCTCCGCTACAGGCACCAGTTCTATAGCGCCTTTCACCAGCAGGGCTTGAATTTCCTGCGCAAGGAGCGGATCCGGACACTTCAAAGAGAGGTTCCCCGGTGGATTGTCTCGAGGCCTGTGCCGAAAGGGAAGACAGTAGCCGTGGGCTATGATCTCCAGAACCCACACATCTGAAGTAATGGCCTGCCACTCTACAAGATGCTGCGCCAGCCTTCCCCCAACCGGCGAACCATGGGACATAGCCTCATGACTGAGTAGGAGCGGCTGCGGCGTTACCTGAGGGCAAAGAGGCAACTGCCCGAGTGGCCTTGGCACCACGGGTACCCTGTCGTCCACCTCTGGTACCCCTGCGCTGGCCTCTTTGACTGCCAGCCCCTCTCGCTTTACTGAAGGACGAGTAATAGCGAAAGGAACCACCCCTCCACTGCTGTCCCCTAGGACGAAAAGGCGGAGGCTGGCGAACTGCAGCGCCCAACGACTTTGCTGCAGCTTTTGAGGTCTGCAACCTCTCAAGGCTCTCGTCAGCCTTGCTGCCAAAAAGGTGTTCACCGTCAAAGGGCATGTTGAGGAGCCGGGATTGCACATCAGGAGCAAACCCCGACTTCCGCAACCACGCAAACCTGCGTATCACGGTGCTCGCCGCCATGGACCTACTGACGCAATCAGCCAAGTCCAGACCCAACTGAACGGACTCACACATGGCATCCTTACCATCCTGGACCATAGCAAGGAAACCATCCCGTTCAACCCCTTCGGGAATATGTTCAGCCGCCAACGCAACACAGTTCCACAGAGTGTGCGCGAAACGTGACAAGGCACAAATGGAGTTGGCCGCCTGAAGCGCCATACCACCAGAAGAAAACACTTTCTTCGCCCAGCCATCAAAACGCTTGTTGTCCCTATCAGGAGGGATGGTAGGGTACGACGCCTGTTTTGCCGGGGCCGTGGCCGCCTGCACCACCAAACTTTCAGGAGTGGGGTGCCTGGTCAAGTAGCAGGGGTCGCTACTGGCTGGACGGTATTTACGCGACAAGGACTTGCCCACCGCCGGGAGACTCTCCGGAGCAGTCCAAGCCGCCGCCACCCTTCTCTGTAAAGCCATATGGAACGGCAGTACCGGGTCAGTTGGGGGACCAACATCAAGGATGTCCGTCAGGTCATCCTGCACAAACTCCCCTGGGGGAGCAGACCATCCCAGATACTCAGAAACCCTAGCCATAAGGCGCCGGTAAGAGGAATCGGCATGGGAGCCAGGCTCAGGCCGACAAAATTCCACCTCCGGAGAGGTGTCCAGTCCACTGGCATCATGCAGAGACTGCCTCAAATCATCAAACTGACTATGGCCCGAGACAATGTCATCTGGCACCTGACGAGGAACCAGGCCATCAGAAACCTCATCCGCCTCTGAAATATATTCCAGGTGGCGAAAAGAAGGCACCCGAGAGTGCTTGCTCTTAGCCAGAGCCTTCCTAGGGGGTTCTCCCGAGACACGGGGCACCTCCGACACAAAAGGCGTCGATGGCGTCGAGCGAATCGGCGCCGCCGTCGAGAAAACCGGCAACGGCGCCGAGAGGATCGGCGTCGAGGAAATCGGCGTCGACGTCAGATGCAGCGCCTCCAGTATCGGTGGCGTCGACATAGCCCTCGAAGCCGGAGCCCCGAGCGTGTCCCTCGACGACCTGAACGTCGACGGCTTCGACGACTTCCTCGGAGCCGGAGCCTCGAGAAAGCCTGTCGACGCCCTCGACGCCACAGGCGTCTATGTCTTCCTCGAAGACATCACAGGTGCACACGGTCTCGATCGCGTCGAGGACCGGGACCTGGAACGGGTACGGCGAGAACGAGCCTCCTTGTCCGAACGGGACCTCTCCCGTGACTCGCGCCGACCACTCTTGCGAGCGGTGGCTCTCGACCTCACACGGCCGACCCCACTCGGGGGTGCGGACGGTTGAGTACCCTGCGACTCAAGAATCGCCAACATCTTCTTCCCGAAGGAAGCCCATTCCTCCGGCGTCGCACGGCTAGAGGGGTAACCGACGGGCCGGGCAGAGTCTTCCGAAGAGGACCTGGAAGGCGACCGGTGTCGGCGCTTCCGAGAATGCCTCGAAGAGGCGGAGGAGTGGCGAGACCGACTCCTAGAAGAAGACCGACGAGACTTCCGACGATGACGCGGAGAGTCACCCCTCGAATCATCCGTCGACAGCCCCGCCGACTTCGACTTCCGGGGCTTGGACACCCGACCTACCGACAATTTCTTCTTACGCTCGCGCAAGGCCTTGGACGTGAGCGACAGGCAGTCGATACAGTCATCCGTGTCGTGGGTCTCCCCGAGGCACCAGAGGCAGGCGTCGTGCGAGTCAGTCACCGACATCTTGGACCCGCACTCCCCGCACTTCTTAAAGCCCGGACGCGGGGTTGACGACGCAGTGGAAGACATCGTCGAAGAAATACACAAACGAACAGGTTCGAAGAACCAGAAAGAACAGAACTCCAAAGAGTCGAGGCTTAGAACCGAGAAACACGAAGCAACACGTTCGCGGAAAAAACAGAACTGAGGCTACAGGCGTCGTGCGTCCTACTTATCACATCGGATGACGTCGGAGGAGGTCCTCGACGTCGGCGCATCGACGTCATCGACGCAGGACGCAGACGCCGGAAAAGTTTCCGAAGCAGCACAGCTGTGGTGATTACCTGTCATAGATATGGAATACGTCGGAGGACCCAATCCCCTCGAAAGGGATAGTTAGTATCCCCCGTTTCTCTGCTCCTGTGAGTTTTTAGTCACATAGACAACCGCCTAGTTATGACTGGTGGTAGTGGACGTCTTCTACCAAATATTGTGTCATTTTTCTACCACCGCAGACTATGTCCTTAGCCTCAGTAGTGCACAATAGGGGCACCCAAGTACCAACTTGGGGCCTCCCTTTTTTCGCCATTAATAGCGCAGTTATTTGTCAGACCCTCTTCTACCATTCTGGAAGGGGGAAGGCCTGTGTGTGTGTTTGGCCTTTGGCGGGAACCATTGGATGTCCCCCGCCTATGCTCCAGAGTGCCTGGGCAGGCAGGAAGTGGGGGAGGAGTTTTCCACCCCCCGGTCCTTTGTCTGCCAGAGTGCCTGAGCTACCACTGGTGGTCTGGCTGTCCTGACAGCCAACCACACCTTTCTGTAAACTGCTGAGGAAGATTGCAGAGGAGTGAGTGCTGGAACTGTATAAAAAGTGAGGCTCCTGGAGTGAAAAGCAAGTTGACCACTGGAAGTTGAAGTAACCGAGGAAGAAGATGACCAGAGACGCCTGCAGACCCTTTGCAACACTGAAGCGACCACTGCTATCCTGATCCCATTTTCTGTGCGACAGAGGAACTTCAAAGAGGACGACTCCTTCCCTTTGTCTGGTAGGAACAACCAGTTCCAAGATGAACTTTGATTTGAACCGTCCCCCTAGGTCCAGAGAGTTTCCAGATCTGCAGAACCCCAATACCAGGACACATGCTGCCCATGTTGAGTGCATCCTTGTGGAAAGGCAGAATCAGTCCAATTCTTTGCTGGGCCCTCAAGAACACTCCAGAGACACAATCCAACTCATCAAGACCCCCCCTCATCAGAGTGCGGGGCTGCAGGAAGCAAAGAAGACTGACCGGGCAAATTGCATCCTTTGTTGGTGCTGCAGAAAAGGCCCCAAAACCGCCTAGTGACCAGAGAAGCTGATGAAAGCCGTGCCAGAGGTCCTCCTTCGAGACTGCTGCTGAGGGATCCCGTCCATTGTCTTGCCTTTCGTCATCAGACAAAAGGAATCTGGAGGTCAGGTCGACAGCTGTTTTCTTCGAACCCAAGGTACTGTGAGGAAAAAGGTATTGCTTGCCTTATTCCAGAAAGTCGCTCCAGAGCGTTGGAGTGCTCCTAGATATATCCAGGGCAACCCCCTCTTACCTCCGACTCAAGCCACTGCTTGCGTCCCTTAAGCAAGTCCTTTAACAGGGTCTCCAATGTTGGTTAAGTCTTGTATCTTCTTTCGTAGAGACTAGAAAGTATCCACAGGAACCTTAGACTTCTGCTGCTTTTCACGACTTTAAGCCTCTACGGACTGCCTTATAGCTAGGGTTGTGTTTTGGACTTTAAAAGACTTGCTGGAAATTACCTCTAGAACCTGAAGCTCTGGTAGGATAACACTAACCAACTGTTTTCCTTTCACCATCTTATATGTGTATGCTGACTAAATGCAATTACTGCATTACTTTGTGGGTGTGCGTTATTACCGATAGTACAGTCAAACGCCTGTAAGAATTGTATGCTTTCAGCAGCTACCAACTAAGAAGTGTCCTTTTGAAAGTATTGAAAAGTATACCCATGTGTGTTGGTTTATTGTACCAAGTATTTAACAGTGACTTGTGTAAATATAATAAATCTATATTTTAATATAAATGTATGTGTGTTTCTTTGATGTACATTACTAGCTAGGTTCAGTGTACTTGCCTACAGCACACATCTTCCTCTTAAGAGAAGTCTGACTGCTCTGCAACTCTACCACAGTCCCAGAGTAGTACAGACCGATAAAGAGTTGTGGGATCAACAAACCACTGCGATAGCTTACTTAAGTCTTACCTCCAAAGTGAGACCTAAGGAAAAAAACTCCCCTAACAGGGGGCCCCCATGAGCCTTGCGAGTATGACATTAAGGTCCCAGCCAGGAGTAGGATTAAAGATGGAAGGTTACAGTTATTTTGACACCCTCAATGAAAGCCTTAACTGAGGCACCTTCCACCACAATATTTTGCACTGAGATGTGATGCAAGTGGAGAGCCCCGCTAGGTGTACTTGGAGTGAGTTAAACATAAATCCTGAGTTAAAGACAAATACTGAGTCAAGTAGGTAGAGCAGGTAGTTGACTATGTTTGTGGATGAACAGTTGGTTGGATTGAGAAACCGTGTCTTGCACCATAACACAAAGCATTTCCATTTGTTAAAATAGCAATGCCTTGTGTTAGGCTTGCGCGCGTCCTCGAGTATTTCCATGCACCTTTGGTCTAGGTTAAGGTGACCAAAGTCTATGACCTCAGGAGCCAAGCTGCTAGGTTCAGCTTCTGAGGACATGGGTGCAGCGTTGGTCCCTGATCCTGGATCAACTGTTTGTCCGTGCAGGGTAGTTTCATGGGAGGACACAGGGACATCATTTGTAGGTGTGAGAACCAGGTCTGGTGGGCCCACATTGGAGTTATTAGGAGCAGTGTTACTTGTTCCTGTTGTAGCTTGTGGACTATTTCGTTGAGCAGGGGTGTTGCGGTGGGAGGGAGGTGTCAGGGGGGCTGCGTATGCAAATTACCCTGACCAGTTCATCAGAAGTGCATTCCCCTTGGATCCTTTCTGGGAAAACCTGGATGCGTAATCTTGGCATTGTGCATTTTCCAGGGTTGCAAAAAGGTCTGTATCTGGGAACCCCCAGTTTGAGAAGACGTAGTTTAACACATATGTGTTTAGTTGCCATTCGTGCTCAGAGGGTAGCATTGTATTCCTGCTTAGTACGTCTGTCCGAGAAATAAGTTCACCTGGAACATGTTGTGCCACTACGAACATGTGATCTAGTGCCCATAGCCAGATGATCTGGGCTAGTTTTGAGAGCCCTGGAGAATGCGTACACCTTTTGTTTACATAAAACATGGCTGTGGTACTGCTCGTCAGGACTAGGACTGTCTGGCGCACTATCTTAGGCTTGAAGTGCTTTGACAATCGCTAGTAGTTCGAGAAGGTTGATGTGCTTGCTGGTTAGCGCAGGCCGTGAGCAGTGTGATGCAGGAAGCAAGCGCCCAACCCAGCCATCGATGAGTTTGTCATGAGTGTGGCCTCGATCACTGGTGTGTGGAAAGACTTCACCTTAGCAGAATGTCGCTGTTCCACCACACTAGCGATTGAACCAGAGGTTAAGAAACCACCACCAGATTGTCCCACAACCCGCTTGCTTGTGACCATTGTCTCGCTAGCCACTCTTGCATTGGACGCATGCGCAGCTTGACGTGAGGCACTAGGTAGATGCAGGAAGCCATCATTCCTAGCAGGCGCACTGCCTTTCGTACAGTCACCTGACGACTGGCTACGTACGGAGGTGTTTGAAACAGCACGTTTTGGGCCCCCTCTTCAGAGGGGTAGACTAGTCTGACGTCTGTTTTGATTAGTATCCCAGAGATTGCTTTACTTGGCTGACCACTAAACTCTACTTTGTTTACAGAGAAGCCCAATTAGAACAGCAGATTGATAGTTTGCTGCATGTTTTGAAATCACCTCTGGGGAGAATCCCCGGTAATTAGCCAGTCGTCTATGTGAGGTACACAGGAA
This sequence comes from Ambystoma mexicanum, assembly GCF_040938575.1. Lineage (NCBI taxonomy): Eukaryota > Metazoa > Chordata > Amphibia > Caudata > Ambystomatidae > Ambystoma > Ambystoma mexicanum. The sequence continues at coordinate 1,492,243,553 of NC_090929.1, read as the reverse complement.
TGGACTGCCTTCGCGACTACCTTTATGAATACCCTGGATCTTTGGTGTAAATCCGGAGTCTCCGAGCCAGGAATGTTTTTTTTTAAGAGAATACCCCCTGCAATAACGCTTCTGAGGCATCTGCAGAATCCAAGAAATGTTTTTGGCTGTTTTGGGAAACCTATTCGCCGTCTGTAGTGATTTTGAGGAGGTAGGAGTGAGCTGGTTCCGGTACCAAGTCCAGATGCAAAGAGGCCACATCCCACTTGGTGCTGCTGTAGCTGGCAAGCAAGGTGGTGTTTTTTTCTATCCTTTACCAGTGTATAAAGTCTCTTACACTCCTTGTTGGGGCGTGCCTCAGAGGTTGAAAGTGGAACACCAGCTATTTTTCTGATAGTGGTCATCACCAGAGAATCAAGCTTGACGTGACCCTTAAGGTAGAGGGGATCTGAAGGAGAGGGCCTAAAAGATTTCTCCACCAGTGGGTTAACCGCCCTAGTAAGAGAGGGAGTAGACCGGGATGGAGCAACCTTTTTTTGATGGACTCTAGGAGAGGAAATTCAGGCTAACTGGCTTTTTCTCATTGAGAATATTTTCAACGAAGTCGGTCCCTGCAGGACTGGATTCCTCAGTCTCGATGCCAAAATGGTGAGCAGCCTTTTTCATCAGCTCATTGTAGAGGGGTAGGTCTGCAATGGGAGACGAGCAAACGCCCTCAACTACAGAAGGGTCGACAGGGCCGAAAAAGATGTCTGGGTCATCCTGGTCTTGAAAGTAGGTGTCCTCATCCGCCCGGCCGGGTTCATCGTGAACATCCACCCACTTATCCTGGTCAGTCTGTGTGGACTGCATGTCCTCTTAAAGAGATCCCTCTTTAGACTCCCCCGGAGGCAAGGCTGGGGCCACAGGAGATGCTTCCACTGGACAATCCACTCCAGGGGTGTCCTCAGGCTCTCGAGAGCGCTTGTTGTGGAGGACGCGAGACAAAAGGTGAGGACGACTCCTCATAACGTCCACAGGCCTGTTGGTCTTGAGAAGAATGCTTGTGTTTTTCTGGCCGAAAAAATGTGATTTGTGCTTTTTCGGCAGATGTTTCGGCATGTCTGCCTCAGCTGTCAACAGAACCACAGTGGGTGTGCAGGTAGCTGGGTGCTTGTTAAAAGAACTGATCAACAATCTGTAAAGCTGAGACTGTTGAAGCTGAAAGAGAAGCAGTGTAGAAGCTAAGAGAGATTCTAGTGGTAGCTGTAAGACAGACAGAAGAGGTAAATAGCCTGCCCTTTCTTATGGCATATGAAAGAAGAGTGCCTTGCCTACCTGCAGAGGTCATAGAGTCTGGTCTAAGTTGCCTGATAAATTCCTAAAATTTCAAATTGCGGAAGAATCAACAATAAACCTGTGGTTCTCTATAATATTGTCAGAACACTTTATATTGAATGTAGTTGAAGTAGAAGCAGACTGAAGCAAAGGAGCCTGCTTTCACAGTACCATTTGCAAAAGGGAGTTGTCAAGGAGAAAGCAACCCCCTTATAAGAAGCATCCTGACAAGTTATATCCAAGACACTGCAGAGGTTACAAAAAGAAGGACAGTTGTTGAAGTAGATGTTGTACTTTTGTTTTGAAATTTATCAACTCTATCCTGGAAGGAGGTTATCCAGGATTACCACTGGTACGGTTCTCTTTGTGGAGATTAAAAGGGGAACTTTACAACAAACGCAGAAGGAACTGTTACCGGTGGATATTTTGTTTGGATGAAGTTTCTTTGTAACTTTTCAAGAAATTATTTAAAGGGATAGTCCAGTAAAAAAAATGATTTTAAAAATAGATAGGCAACATTAAAAAAATAATACTAGCACTTTTTTTTTTTTAACTTCCTATGTAAAATTTTGAGCTATTCAAGCTCAAAATTCGCAAAAGCAAGCACATGGGCGCATCCATTTTGTGAAATGGATGCCCGCCTGTGCTGGCTTTTGCGGCACTAATGAAGGAAAAGCCAGCCAGCTGTATTAAACAAAAGCTACCGCTGGGTGGCTTTTCCTTCATTGGTGCTGTACGCGGAGGACGGGGACCGGAGACCAGAGCAGGGAAGCTGCAGCTGAATCTCGGTAAGTGCTATTTATTTTTTTTTAAAAATAAGCACTAGCTACGGTCTTCTTTCTAAGTTTTCCGGGCTGGAGGAGCCCGGAAAACTTAGAAATAAAACCGCAGCTTTAAAAACGTTGTATTTATGTTTGCGGTCGCTTTTGAAGCAGCTAGTGCTTATTTTAAAAAAAATAAATGGCACTTACCAAGATTCAGCTGCAGCTTTCCTGCTCTGGTCTCCGGTCCGCGTCCTCCGAGTCCCGGCACCAATGAAGGAAAAGCCACACAGCGGTAGCTTTTGTTTACTACAGCTGGCTGGCTTTTCCTTCATTAGTGCCGCAAAAGCAAAAGCCAGCACAGGCGGGCATCCAGTTCACAAAATGGATGCGCCCATGTGCTTGCTTTTGCGAATTTTGAGCTTGAATAGCTCAAAATTTTACATAGGAAGTTTTTTAAAAAAAAGTGCTAGTATTTTTTTAATGTTGCCCATCTATTTTTAAAATAGCATTTTTTACTGGACTATCCCTTTAAGGCTTTACTTTTCTTTGGGAGAAATTGATTTTGGGACTTCCTGGGGAACGAGATCTACCCAGGACAAAATGAAGTCATCCAAGATGCTGGCTATTTGGTAATCTTTTATTTAGTCTATGTTTTGTTGTTTAGTGTGATGGCCAGTTTTGCGTATGCTAGGAGATTTCCCCTTAGATTCTAGAGTAGGTAAGGAATTCTCTGGTAGAGTAGGCTTCGTTAGGATTTCTTTGCATTTTCTGTTTAAAATAAAATGTCAAATACTGAGAAAACTACAAGCAGTTGTCCACCTCGCATTACTGATCCCTCATAATATGGGCAAGAGAGGCCCAAAGAACTATTCTTAAAAGTAAACCAGAGTTGTGAAACAGTTGTCATACAAGTGTTGTACTCAGCCAAGAGCGACTCAAAGACTGAAGTCAAAGGATTATTGTACAAGTGTTACCTTTGGCCAGAAAAGGCTCCAAGGAACTATAGTGTATGAAAATCTCAAGGAGTAAAGACAAATCCAGGGGAAGGGAACTACCCTCTTGAACCAAGAACTTTGTCCTTGGGGAAACTTTTGTCTAAATCACTTATTCTTCCTTTTTTAACACCTTTTCCAAACCAACCAAGGTTAAAGACAAATCCCCTTTTTCACTTTAGAGTTTTGTTTGTAGTCAGAGGGTGAGAATAGAACGTCAGATACCGGACAGTTTTACGGTTGGCATCCCAACATGGACAGAGCCTTGGTTTTTGTTTAGGTAGGGAAATCATTTTAAGAGCAGGGTCAGAAAAGACTTTTCCTAAACCCCTTTTCTTTAATAAGTCTTTAACTCAAAACCATGGCAGACTCCTCACAGGTATTTGAGGCTTGTGGTCAAGCCCCAAAATCACAACTGATCTACCTCCGTTTTAGATTCCTTGAGTGGACCTGTAGCTCGCTTATGGTACTTGGAGCACTGAAGGCCCATCAATGGAGCAAGCAGGGCAACATCAATATAGTATAATATATTGTGTTGAATAAAAGATTGTACAAACAAGTTTATTAGTTGAATGTACTTTATTTTTTGGTTAGTAAGTAGGTCAAATGTAATTTTAATTGCACATTTCAGGGAAGTAATTTAAAAGTACTCTCTGGTAAGTGAGGAAAAGGTATTCCAATGTCCACAGGGGCACCCAGCCATCCCTAAAGACTGTGCATTAATGGCGGGTAAGCACCAGCTTAGACACTTGGCAATGTTTAATTGCTTTAAATGTTCTAGATCGGCCCAGTGCTCTCCTATTGACCAAGGCTGGCCTATGGGGAAAAGTTCTAGCAACTTTCAATTGATGTTTCATGCATTTCTGACAACGACCACGTAGTATACATAAACCTATATAATCCTATGGGCATATAGTATCCTGGAGGGAACATTCCTAGTCAAATGTTGCTATATTCGCCAATGTCTGCCCCTCAATTAGTCTCTAGTTCTCGAAGAGCAACTGCTAGTGCTCCCCGAAGCCTCAGGAAAGACCGCAGCAACTGATTATGATCTCCTGGAAAGAAGTGAGTTGAAGACCCATGGGAGGAAGGTAAAACATGATAAAATGAAGAAATGACGAACGTCTGCAGCTGCTGGGAAGCACTGGAACCCAATGGTTCAAGTGCTGGAGTCAAAGCAGGTAGGAAGCTGTGACTTTCGAGGCACTGACATTCTTTTCTTGATCTTTGTCTTTGATTCTGTTGCAGTAACCCCAAAACCTTTGGTCTGCCTGGTGACCCCTGGGCTTCAGTTCTTTGTGCGTGCCCCAGTGTCTACAGGATTGGCAGGCAGGGAGGGTTGAAACAGACATGGTTGTCCCCATCGGCCATGGGAATAAGGCACTGCCGTAGGGTCTTTGCGGTAGAGGCGATGTCACATTTTCCCAGCAGTGCTGCGTCTTGGGAAGGGTCTCAGACAGGACTGCACACCAGTAGAGCAATCAGTCAGGCATTGAAGTCTTCAGTGATGCATCCCATGAAATTAACACTGCAATGGAGCATAGCCTCACTAGCTATATGGAATTAGCGGGTGAGATGGAATTTCAACTGCCAATAGCATGTGTGTGCATCCAATACACCTATGGCTAATACCCAATCACTTAGGTTCTGCTCTTTCGAACTTGTCAGGTCTGTTCACTGGCTTTGGGATGGGAATTCCAATCTAAGCAAAGACACCCAAACATTCCAGCCTTATCTGGTCAGACTTACCTCCACAGGTCTCATTTGGGAAATGACCATGTAAGGCGCACATCGTGTCCACCATTTTGTTTTAGCAGGTTGGTTCTCCATGGCTACCTGTCACAGGCGAGTCCAAAGAGAGCGCACATAGCTTTCACTCATTTGCTCATAGACCTTCACGTGGCCAACAAAGACAGATGAAAGTACATAGCACTGGATTTTATAGGCATGTTAGGTGGGGGGTGTAGACCAAACCGCAAACTGTGAATCAGCTAAATATATCAACAAGACATGCAATTTACATGTAGCAATGTGACCGTAGTCGCAATGAATATCAGGGTATGGTGGTGTACCCTCCCAGAGAGGCCAAAGCGTATCAGGCACACATTTTAAAAGGTTGTGATCCTTGTTGATGCCTTACATAAATAGGACACCCCAAAGAAAAAGCCACAAAACTGATGAAGGAATACAGAAAACATTGCCACTACATGTTAAACTCTACAGACGTGGAGTAGGTACTTTCTCCCTTGCAGCCATATATGACATTTGAATCTAACTCACTATCTCATAGCAGAAACGTCTGAGCGCGGATGGAATCTATACTTTTATTTACGCACAGGATCCCTCAGGGAATGCACATCTGTATTCATGCCATGAATGAGGCCTCCTATTAGGACTCCACAAGAAAAAGTGAAGAAAATCAAAAATACTCGCACCAGAGGGGTAGGATGGTACTTTGTGTCACAAAGGCAATTCAGTCAAGAAGCCAAGCTCACTATCAGCAAACTGACATGTATGAATGTCATTTGTTTACATCATAGCATATGAAACTAGAGACTGCCCATTAAATGATTAAGTATTACATATTAGTTTTGCATTGAATGCAGTTTTTTTTTCAGACAGGTGTGCTTAAAAACTTCAAATGTGGCAGATACATTAACTGCAGCACTATCCCAAGCTATGTTAACATGCTTGGAACAGCCATTTCTGTAGAGGCATACATAAAACCTTGGTGCAACCAGTCTGCACCCCTTTGTTTAGGATTACTTCTGTGCAACAGAAAGGTGAGCATTAACGTAATATATTCACTTTGGAGGGGCTTATCCCGATGTTCACAGGGTTTAATCCAAGTAGTCCCATTCAGTCTCACATTTGGAGAAGAATGAAATAAGTACTGATGTGTTGGATAATAAGAGCACAAGCAAGTGGTGCCCGATTGGAGACTATTCCCTTTGGTAACGCTGAAATCTGATGCATTCTCTTTTGATCAGAGAGCACAATGGCTTCTGACAGGGGTGGACCTTAATGCTTCACATCTCATTGCACTCTAAGAAGCGAGGTCAGGTCAACATCTGAAAAGGTTATAGTAGGGCTTCCCAATCTCTCATATTCCAGTTAACCTTTGGGGTGGTGGGAGCCCCAGGGAGGCTGAGACACAAGCTAGATTACCCTCTTTAGACAAATGAACCTGTGACAAACTAAGATGCTTTCTAATTAAGCCACATCTCGGATCAGTGACATTTAAGGCATCCCTGAAACCAGTCTCACAAAACAAACATTATATAAATAAATCATGAAGGTATTTTGAAAGCATTGATGTCAGTTTACAACCATCTTACATAGTAATGCCAGTCTACAGAGAAGTTATGAAAATATATAGTACAAAGCATCCATGGACACTGAACGAGACTGGCCAAAGGAGATAGGGTATGGGTTGGTAGTTGCTGGGGTAAAGGAATAGTAAATCCGAGCACTCACATTGTCGTATGGCTATCGCTCATAATTGAGACCGCAAATTACTGTGGCACAAATCTTGACAGCAAATATTGTTGAATCCCAACATTAATCTTTTTTCCATTAAATATGCTATGATTGGAGATCTATCCAGTCCTACACTAAATGAGATGTTTTTTTACTTGGATTCCAAACTCGTTAAAATATTGCTATTAGGTATCCAAGCATGAAATGAATGCCACATTATTGATCTAGACAATTTGGTGTCTGGATTTGTGTTGGCGAGAGGATTGCTTTCATAATTATGAACCTGAATTGTAATGAGAAAGTAACTAATCCAGTACTGCATTAGTTTTCCGTTTTAGCCAAAAAGAAAGGAACTGTGCCAAATCAGGGATGTGTCAAAAGAGTTGCAAATCCATAAGAGATCCTCATGTAAAGAAAAGGGTATGTTGCTGTAAAAAGTGGCATCACTTACACATTCAACCTTCTTCCTACAGACTTTCACAAAGTGTTTTTGCTGATAAATTAGCTTAGCATTCCCATCCATAAAGTGGCAGTGTGACTTTGATATACTGAAAACCACAAGTATTCACAAATGTTTCGGAATTTTGAATAGGAATGATGCCTAAATGCTATCTAGCAAACATTTCATGAGATTTGGTAATTTGTTAATTTACATGTTCATAATAAACTAGAATAACAATATTTACTGTCTTCCCACAAGTAAATAAGTATGCCACTGCTCTTCGAGAGAGAAAGGACACCAAGGACTCTCGGTGGTGGGCAAATGATTTAATGCATAGAATGAGACTTACGGTGCTCGGTCATGGTTCATCCCATTATGTCTTTGGCCAGTAATTGGAGGTAAAACTGGCTTAGTGTTTATTTCAAGACCTCGTCGGAGCGTCTCTCGAATTTGCTCTGTATCTATGGGAAGAAACCAAATATACATTCTTAACATCATTCTTACCATGGGGGAATGAAATCAATGAATTATTTTAGATTTACGTGATAAAGTTGCAGCGGATTTGAACGTTGCAGAAAAATGTGAAGCTGAAAGTTTCGCTTAACAAAAATTTTGAATGCCCTGATCCCCTTTGCCCCTTACAATTATACCCAAATCCCTGCATTTACCTGCTTTCGCCTCCCTGTATCGAGCTCTCCTTGCGACGTCAGTTCCATCTCCGAATTATGTGTGGGAACTGACGGCGCAGGGTCCATCATTTATTTTTTCTTTCTTGTCCCCCGCTTTCCATATAATGGAAGCGGGGGACACCTCTGCTTCCCCCGAACCCATGTCGAACAAGGGAAGCAGGGGGAAATCCCTGCAACCCCCACTCCCCTTGTACGACATTTTGGGAATTCGTAATTTATCAAGCCGAATGTGCATTGAAAAGCACAGTCACCTTTTTTTTCGACATTTTCGGGAGAAACCATTATTTTTACTTTTCAATAAAGTCTACAATTTTGAAGTAGTCCTGGCATTTTGAGTTCGACAGATCATTCAAGTGCTCAATCAGAAGTCTAGCATAACTGAATAGTGATATAATGTATAGCTCCATTTCAAAACATACATCTAGCAACTGTAAAATATTATAAATTATAAAGCTTTTCAATCTTGAACTTTGAAATCCGATGACACTAAGATTTGAATGTTTCTAAACGACCCCCATTTTGCACATTTAAATGTACACTCTGCGATCAGTCAATTGCTTGTGACAACATGGGCATCCCCCTTTAGTTTGCCGGTGTCACTATGTATAATGCGGACTTCGGACATTTCACTTCGGAGGATGCTTACTCAACCTTCACTTTGCGTGTCCTTTAGCATACATTTGTCTGTGTGAATCAGATAAAGAAACAAGCTCCATTGGGTAATCAATTTTTTTTTTTTAGAAGGATGAATTAAACGTAAGCCAGGTTTAACCACGCAGAAGTCCAGGCATGGCCAAAATGTGGAGAGAGGGACGCTAACTTGATGCATATGTTTTGGGCATGTGTGGAAATCAGGAGATTCTGGAGGGAGGTGGCACAGCTGTTAGTGGATGCTGGGATTACGCTGGATGTAGACTCTTCAAAAGCCTGCCTGCTTGGGTGCTTTCTGAGACCCAAGCAGGCTAAACATGTAAGCAAGCTGAAGTATATCTTAGCAAAACAGAAAAGCAATGGGATGGAAATCACGGACGAGACCAGTGGAGCAAGCATGGTGGGGAGATCTGTTAAAATGGGCCAATGCAGAAACGGTGGCGGGGTGGGAAGCACCCAGCAGCAAGGAGGAATGGGGAGTACGAGGAGTAGATACAGGGAAGCATTTGGTATCTGATTTAGCTGCCACTGTACATGATATTCAAGATACGGGGGCAACCACCGGTAGTACACGCGCCGCCACGGATGAAGTGGCTCTGATATAAAATGGACAGTGTTTGGAAGTGTCAGGTAGGCCCAGGGGAGGGAACGGGCATTGGGGAGGGAGGTTATTTATTCACATGTTTTCGCTTGTGATTATTAAAAGTGTACATGGTGGTGTTTGTGTGTTAAAATAATGTTTGGAAAAAAATGAATTAAACCTAACAGTTTTGCAGATTTTCACTCATTTTACAAGAGTGACTCAATACTTTTCATTGTAATTAACACTTAACTCTTTTCTCTGTGTATTAGAATAGGAGTGGCCAATTTTGCAAGAACAGGACTGAGGCATAGGGGTGAAGTTACTACAAGTGTTTTGTACAGAAAAGTTGGGGAAGCGTAAGGAGAAAAGTGGCTTTTCAGGGTTCACCCTTCATTAAAATCAAAAAATAAAACAAAGAAGGAGTAGGTGCTGAGAGAATTGAGGGTGATAGGGAACTATGTGAAGTAAACAGAAGTAAAGGACACCATTTAATGACATTCTATATAAATCTAAAGATTAAGGCACTGTTGCACAAAGTGAACATTTCAAAGGGAATGTGTGACAAAGACATAGTGGACAAAGTAAACATATGCCTTTAAAAACATGCAATGATTTATTATTTTTTAACTACAAAGGCAAATGCACCTAACAAGTAAGCACTAAACATTTCTGTGCAGGCCATTCTTTAGGCTGACATTCTGGGTTAATAGATAAACTGTGGGCTGCTAAGCTCTGAGAGGCTGTTACACGTCAGTGCATCTAGGAATGCAGTTTCTAGGACCCCGGGAGGGGAACCAGGCAATTGCACATGTTCTGACATCAACTCTGTTGTGACTAGGTTTCTGCCCATTTTATACCCAAGTAATTGTTTCCACTAATGACATATCTGTTTTTTCACAGGTTATTCAGAGCTACAATAAACTACGAATGGCCAACATGTTACCCATTTCCTTAAGGCAGGCCTCCAAGTAGGCCTTTTCTATATACTCTGTCTAGTGATTCTTTGTAGGCTCTATTCCTAGGTCCCATTATTTTAGCATTTATTGAAAAGTGGGTTGTCACTTTGACCAGAAGTGTAGTCAGTTGCAGAGGGTAGGAGTAAAAGCCCCTCCAATAGTTAAAAGGTGGCGTTTGAGTCTGGTCTTGAATTACTTGTTAGATGGGATTGTTTTGATTACTTGGGGGATGGTGTTCCAGGTGGTGGTGGGGGGGAGGGGATGCAATGAGGTAGAAGGCCTGGAAGGTGGGGTGGGCAAAGGACAGAGGTGGGGGAGTGAGTGGGAGAGTACAGAGAGATGAACTCGGCAAGGTGGAGGCAAGAGTGAAGCCAAACTGATATCGGCCAACCGGCAGAGAACAGAGATGGTGCGACTGATGGAAAGGAAACTAGCATTGGCAATCGCAACAGTTTTGGCTTTAGAAGTCAGAAAGGTATTTGTCAGGCATTGGCATAATGCTACTAACTGGCCATTAATGGTGGCAGTTTTAAAATGCTACAAGCATCTGGGCATATGCTAATAGTGCATGGCAAATGCCTAATACATATACACAAGCCAAAACTGTTGGCTTTGCTAATGCTAATTTAACCGGACTGTGAAAGTATTTAAACTGCATTGTGAAACCTAGGCCTTTCTCCCACTATACAGGACTCTCAGACCTAGGTGTGTTGTCTCCGGTATTTAAATTGCATTGGGAAAGTAATTAAACTGCATTGTGGCGAGGGCGCTAGAGGGCCAACCAAGATGGCGGCTCCTCTGAGCTCCGGCAGAGCTCCCGAACACAGACTATCTCCAGTGTGTGATCTGTCCACAATCAGTGGAATCAGCCATCTAGTGCCCCGGTGCTTGCGGTGCACTGTTGACGGAGTTGTGGGGAGCCTCCCCGGGCCCAACTGGCTGCAGCAGTACCCGACAGAGGGGAGGCCCAGCTGACACAGCAGACTAGTGCCATCCCATGGGCGGGGAAGCGAGTGGGAGGAAGGCCGACTGTGGGCGACCCGATCCGGGGACCCGGCGCGGCTGGCAGAGGGAGCGGCGCAGGCGAGTCAGCCCAGCCGGCAGCATCCGAAGACACGGACACTGGTTGTGGCAGGTCCGCAGCCCTGAGTCGCACAGCGCTGCCGGCACAGAGCAGACTGTGCGTGAGGCCAGAGACCCCTTGCAGCCACCCGTGTCACCGGGGCCCAGCACTGTCCGACACTAATCTGCTTCGACATCCGGACCCGAGGTGCGCCTCACAACGTCCCGCACAGCACTCTTCCACGCTCAGAGAGATCCTGAGAGGCTTGACACACCCCACACCCCCCCCCGGTCTTCCAACAATGCATGCTGATCGCACGTAGCCACGGCGGAGGGAGGAGGTGGCTGAGGCGCCAGCTCGTGGAGGGTACCGGCGGAAAAAGTTGAGCAGATCGACCACAGAGGCGCCGGGGGCTTGGTTACCAGACCCCCCGGCCTGTACAGGATGGCCCACTTGCAGACACGGGGCCCATCATCTGGCGCAACTTGCCTCAACCTCGCTGCCGCCTCAGGGTCCACACGCCGCAAGCTATTGGGCTCAGCCCACACTAAACATCCCCTGCAACTACCAAGTGCAGCACACGAGAACCCACTGATCACCACCCCCTCAGGAGCAGCCAGACATCCAGCAGAAAACCTACCCCTGCCCCCCAGACTGCGCACGTAGGAGCCCACTAGATGGTTCAGCAAATCGGCCCCCCGTGTGAACTGCCATTCATCCAGAGGGGGACATTCCTTTTTTTTTTTTATTTGTTTGGTTGGTTGATAAAATCAACCTTTCAAATTTTACAAATACAAAACACTAATACAAAACAGTATGTTTAGAAAATATAAAATCATCTTACATAGTATTTTTATGTGAATATCTTGACCACACAACATCAGAGCAAGAAATATCAAGCAATAGCAACATAGAAACATAGAAACATAGAAACATAGAAACATAGAAATCCATTGCAAGTCATTTCACCTCTAAAATTACTTCATTCAAAGCCAAGCAGACTAATAATAGATGATGATATTAGACGGCAAAATACAGTATTACTGCGAGTCAGGTAAAATTGCATCCAGAAATTGTACAGTGGCTATCCTTACCAAGAGAGAAGTAGTTGAAAAGATACATTGCCACATGTTTTTCTGGGTATATACATTTTGACTCAAAGAAATTTTTGAAACACTTCTTTCGGATGATCGATAGTTGTTCCTCTTGGCTGCTGCTTGATTTTTAGGTTTTTTACATGAAGGTTTTGATGGAGGTTTTAAAATGTCAGAGAGGACCTTAAGGGTAGAAATTGTATAAGGCACACTCCCTGACGAACCAGTTCCAACAGTTGGCTGTAGGGCAGCAGAGATTGCTGGAGGTAAAGTGGCGGGGTCCATAGTATTCAGTATAATGCCTTCAATGAGTGGCACCGCCAGAGTTAAAGGAGTCTTAGCCATAGAGAATTGGGCACATTTAGGACAAGCAGATGGCTGTGTCTCAAATTAGGTTTGAATACCCAGTGAGGCGGTTAAGGCCAAAAGGCGATCATTTGGTTCGTCAGGTCAAGAAACAGGAGTGTTTTTCGCTTGGAGTACAGAAGTGGCATTCTCTTGCCAAGCTAGAATTTTATCCAGTTTTTTTAGAATGATCACACATATTGTTAACTACAGAGTCAAAAAGTTTAGATAACGTTTGTAGTGACACATGCATGGCTGACAAAGTAAGATTGATCATATTCTGGGTTGCTACGTCCGTATCTATCTTACCAGGTAACACCATCGCCTCTACACCACGCCGTGGAGTGGGAACAAGGTATGAGGCTTCAATGGACGAACGTATGAATATCAATTTCTGAGAACATAACAGGAGAATGTGACAAATTCAAGGGCGATCCCTCAGGGAGAAGTTGATGGGAAAACTGACTCATTCAAGTCCAAATTCATTATTGCAACATCAGAAGGCACACAGGCACCTGGGTTAGCCTCAGGAGGAGCAGGAGCTGAGAGTGGCAAATTGTGCAAAAGCACACTGTCAGACTGAGAAATACACGATACAGGCAAAGAGAGTATGACTTTGGGGTGAAAACATGACGTGTAATTACGCTGTACTGACTTGGCCAGACACTTGAATTGCGAAGATGGAATAGCATTCAAAATGTCAGACTTAATGACTGTTTCTTTACAGAATTGCCGAATATCGAGCACAGAATGAGTGCTAGTTTCTTTTGGACATTAATTACAGAATTACCAGTAGCTTTAGAACGAAATGACTGAATAGATAAAGGCATCCCCGTTTTTAGGGACGGTAATCTTGACTGCATGTTATCCCAGACTATACCACAAGTAAATAATAAGCAAGTATAGATAGCAAAGAATTTTTCGAAAGCACAACACACAGACACTTAAAGTAGATGGAACTCATCACTCCTATGCCGCCTCGGTATAAGCTAGAGTGCTAAACAGTGAGACAGCAACCCAGAACGCTTTATCAAAGCACTTGACTGAATATTAAAATATATACAACATTCAGCACATATAAGATTCAATGTAAGATGAAAATATAAAAATAGATATCTTATGTTTGCACTGCCTTGGGAATGCCCGATGGCTTGAGGAGCAGCCTTAGTCCGTCTCTCCTCCCCAATGTCCAACTAAACACAGCAGTTACCCAAGAGTGGGCCCTGCTTTCGGAATGAAGTATAACATAAGAAGTCCCAATTTGCAACTGTACAAGGTTGGTACCTAAAGTACTGGTAATTGTAGGACAATATCTGGGATCAAAGAACTTCTTCACAGTCTCCCAGAGACCTACTTAATTAGCTAATACACTAAACTAAAATTGCATGGATTTAGCAAGATAGTTATAGTATATATGGAAACTTGCCACTGCACCAGGAATGTACGCAGGGACTCCTCTCGCCTCCCAGAGCCAAACAGCAGACAAACAATGCTGTCAATGCTGTGCCCTTGTCCCCGCTGCAGGCTTAACGCAGCGAGGGTGGCAGGCCCTTCAATAAATGGAGGAAGCGTGTCACGTGATGAGTCACGTGACCTTGTTAGACTCTGCCTCCTCCAGGAAGCGTGGGCAACCACAGCAAGAGCGCTTCAACGCTCACAGTGCTGTGCAATGGTGCAGGAAATAGGTAACATTCCTTTTGTAACAATCCTATAAAGGGCAGCAGAATACGCCGTTCGGGCAGCAGGCCCTTCAATAAATGAGGAAGTGTGTCACGTGATGAGTCAGGTGACCTTGTTAGGCTCCGCCTCCTCCAGGAAGCGCGGGAAACCACAGCAAGAGCTCTTCAATGCTCGCAGTGCTGTGCAACGGTGCAGGAAAAAGGTAACGTTCCTTTTGTAACAATCCTATAAAGGGCAGCAGAATACGCCGTTCGGGCAGCAGGCCCTTCAATAAATGAGGAAGTGTGTCACGTGATGAGTCAGGTGACCTTGTTAGGCTCCGCCTCCTCCAGGAAGCGCGGGAAACCACAGCAAGAGCTCTTCAATGCTCTCAGTGCTGTGCAACGGTGCAGGAAAAAGGTAACGTTCCTTTTGTAGCAAACAACCCTATAAAGGGCAGCAGAATCCCAGGGGGGTCTTCACCCAGCCTGCGTCAGAAGCTTGGGCAGCAGCCGCCTCTGCAACAAGACCGCCCAGCCCCCTTAGATCCCGTGCCTAAATAGTGGATTTCCAGCAAATCGACGCACCAGAAAGCAGGAACTCGCCAGGGCGCAGTATCCATAAAGCTTGTGCCCAGGATGAATCAGCTAGCCGGACCGAAGTATCACCAAATACCAGCTTAGGGCCCCAACTATAACCCCATTGCAGTGAGCCCACGCATAATTCAACACTGCTCCAAACAAGCCGCTAATTGAAGGGACACCGGCTAAATCACGTACACAAGAAGATCTGCTTTGGGCCATCAATACGGAGGGTTGCACGCTGCACCCCCCTACGACCTTAGCCTCAATAGCGAAACATCGCCTGCATAACCACACCGCTAGCGGTCCTCAACCCAGAAACACAGTTATCTGGGGACAACGAATGCTGACAGACCACTTCCACTCCTTTGGTACAACACCCCACAACAGCGACTCCGACCCGGGCCTGCACATCAGTCCACCACGCCCTACGCACCACCAGCCTCTATACCCAAGACTCTGGTGATCAGAAGATAAAAAAGCTCCTCACTAACCGAAGGACCCCACTTTGCCACACAAGGCGACATCGCAGCACCAAGGGCGCACCCAAAGACTCTGCAGTTAACAGACGCCAACACGGTCTCCTTACCAGACCTTATCAACAGGCCGATCGTCTGGATCTCGGTACACCCACAAGTCCACTCCCATTCTCCCAAATCTCAGCCGACCCCGCTGCTAGACCACACACGGGTGACCCACAATGGGTAAATCCGACAAATTCCAAAGAACACTGAACTTCGAGCCGGGTGCAATGGTCAAAACCCCTAAACCAGGTGGCCAACCGGAGTCCCCAACGCTGGAAATGGAACGCGAGGAAGAAACGCCCAGGCCATGGACATTCGGGAGATTCTCCTCGAACTGAAGGCCGGCATAGGCAACCAGAACAGCAAACGTGACGCACTGTCATTGAAGGTTGACCAATTACAGCATCGCTTGGATAAGCACAGGGACAGACTCGATACAGTAGAACAGAGTGTCTCCGATCTCGAAAACAACACAGCCTCGCTATCAGTGAGAGTGACAGCACTGGAAGGCCAGATGAAAGCTGTCACTGCCAAAAACAAAGATCTCAAGGGGCGTTCATGCCGCAACAACATCCGGCTGGTAGAGCGGCAGATCCCGATGAGAATGTTGAAAATATCTGCAAAGAATTATTCAGAGCCCCGCCACGATCGCAGTTATTCGTGGTTGAGAGAGCCCATAGAGTGCCGACCAGCTGGCCCATCCCGGGAGCCACACTGCGTCCGATCATTGCCAGACTCCTTAACTTCAAAGATCGCAACACAATCTTACGTCTGGCCAGAGACAAAGTCGAACTTCAATATGATGGTGACAACATCCAATTCTACCCTGACTTCTCCGCAGCGGTCCAGGCTCCAAGATCATCCTTTTCGGGAGTAAAACGTCAACTGCAAGACAACCAAATGCTCTATTCCATGCTGTTACCAGTAAAGCTGTGGATCCAACACGACGGGAAAGCCCAATTCTTTAACACACCAGAAGAAGCAAATTCCTTCCTAGACGGGCTCGGCTGCAGACACACCCCACCCCCCTGACAACAACCCAAGACCACCCACAAGAGACAGAGCTAGAAGAAACCCACTGTGATACCACAACATGTGCATCAACAATGAACTCCTCAAGGTTCAACGACTCACACTGGAGCTCTACAACAATGCAATTTCAAAGGGAGCTCATGACCTTGGAAGGGCAATAGCACCCCAAGCTCAGCACCATTAATGACACTGTTTAAGGGGAGTGTTGCGACAACGGCAAGTTGGGGGTTGCTTGTGTAGGGGTGGGAAGAAGCAAACTGTTGGGGAAGCGCGCCTGTTGTGGATCTACCCTCCACCTCCTGACTCAGCAGTTACTCCAGGGATTCAATCCACGACAGTCCAAGTAGCAGCGGACAGGAAGCCTACTCTGGTAGAACAGATCTGTGATTCTTGAGGCACTATAGTACACCCGAAGAAGAAATAGCAGAATCCTTCTGCGTCTTTTATCAGGCACTTTATAGCTCCAGACATACCACTGACCCAGAAGCCCTTCTCTAGTACCTGGAAGACACTGAGCTCTACTGGGTGAATAACGAGTTAAGAGAACCCTTGAATAAACTTATTAAATTAGAGGAAATTCTCCAGGCAATAAAAAGTCACCAATCCCAAAGCCCCAGGCCCGACGGATTAATAGGTGAATTCTACAAAACTCTCACCCCCTCCTGCTGCAGGTCTACGAAAAGGCACTAGAAGCCGGTGCGTTGCCACCGACCCTCCGTGAGGCAAATGTGATTCTTTTACACAAAACGGGAAAACCCCCAGAAGAATGCACCTCATATAGACCAATCTTATTAACCTCGACAAGATCCTGCAAAGGTTCTCACCACTAGACTGCTCCCCCTGATACCCGGCTTAGTGTTCGCCGATCAGGCAGGCTTCATACCAGGTTGCTACACAACATTTGGCACAAGACGAATGTTTGGAGTCATGGAGGCGCTCGACCCTTCGCACCATACGATAGCAGTTCTACTCGACGCAGAAAAGGCCTTTGACTCCGTCGAGTGGCCTTTCCTCTTCGCAGTCCTGAGACGTATGGGCCTGGGAAACCACTTCCTCAAATGAATGTCTCTTCTTTACAACCACCCCGGGTCATGCATTATTCTGGGGAAAACTAAATCGTCGAGCACAGAACTACAGAGGGACCAGACAGGGATGCCCCCTGTCAGCCCTACTGTTCGAGCTGGTGATGGAACCCTTGGCTTCCGGCCTTTGGTCCCGGCAACTAAATAGAGGTCTCTCCATCGGACCTCACAAATTAATAATTTTCCTGTAGGCAGACGATGTAGCCCTTTTCATCTGAGACCCGATCGAGAATCTGAACCCCATCACGTGAGAGGTAGTCCAGTTTGGCACCCTCTCAGGCCTAAAAATCAATCACACTAAATCAGTCATATTCCCCCCTAACCCCTGATACCAGGGATTTCGTAGAGCACTAAGGGTTCAGCTGGGAGCACTCGAAGATCAGATATCTGGGTATCCTAATGTCCAGGGCTCACCAAGACCTGTTCCAAGACAACTAGGAAAGGGTGGCAGTGGCACTACGGGACAAAATAAATGGATGGAAACTGCTCCCGCTCACTCTGTGGGGGCGTGTTTCACTGGTCAAAATGGTGATCCTGCCCAAATTCCTCTACCTATTTGCAAATATCCCTCTCCTATTACCACAACACTTTCTCCAACGTATATGGAGCCTAATCCTTGAATTGCTATGGGCTGGCAAATCCGCAAGAGTATCATACACAACACTCATTCAACCGGTGGCCAAGGAAGGCCTAGCACTCCCTGATTTAGAGCATCACGATTGGGCCGCACAGGCCCAATTCCTCGGCTACTGGTACACCACGCACTTCATCAGACCCCCATGTCCAAATTGAACGGGCCCTCGCAACCCCCAATCTACTGAGAGCAGTCATTTTATGCAATCTGCAAGTACCACACACAACACTGAATGTAGTCCTTTCCACCTATGCCATCTGGAAGAAAATTGCGCAAAAATGCGACATCCAGGTCAGGTTCTCCCCTTTCATACCAGCAAGGTTCATACCAAGAATTCCCCCTGACCACAGAAAAAGTATACAAAGTGGGCAGATAAGATACAGATAAATACACTGAGTGACCTCTTTGGGAGAGGTCCCTGTTGGGCAGAATTGTATGCAGTACCCTCTGGGACCACCACATACAATTAGGACTACAGGTGTAAGCAAAACCAACCTTTGGTATAAGTCTGTACTACATAGTTTTGTGATAGCGAGCTGAGTAGCCAGGCTTATCTCAAGAGGGAATGCGAGCAGTAAGGTATACATTGCTCACCGTAATCGTATTTCTGATGCTTGTATCTGCTTAGATTCACATTCTATGCATAGACCGACATCTAGTGGAAGCTGCAGAGTTTTACAGTAGTTTTCAAAATTCGAAAAGGGACGTCGACAGGGCTGTACCCATGATCCCTCACGTGTCAAGGTCCCTCAGATTGTTTTGTTCTGACATGAGGTTACATGAAGTGTCGTGTGAGTAGAGTTGTATCCAAGCAGATATATACAGAAAGCTCATATAACATCTATGCACCTTCTCCCAGGGGAGGAAGGGTGGGCGCATGTGAATCTAAGCAGATACAAGCATCAGAAATACGATTACGGTGAGTAATATATATCTTCTGAGGCTTGTGAAATCTGCTTAGATCACATGATATGCATAGATTAGCGAGCAGTGTTGAGAAGATGGTGGGTCGTGTGAAGGAGCAGCGGCAAATAGATGTTTTAGAACCGCTTGTCCCACCTGTGCATCTGTCTTGGAATGTGCGTCAATGCAGTAGTGCCGAGTGAAGGTGTGTACTGAGCTCCATGTAGCTACCTTGCAAATGCTGCCTAGGGGGACATTTGCAAGAAAGGCTAAAGTAGCCCCAGTGACCCATGTGGAGTGGGCTCTTGGTGTAAAAGGCAGCGTCTTGTTTGATAATGAATAGGATAATTGTATACATTTGACTATCCATCTGGAGATGGCTTTCTTGGAAATGCGCTCTCCTTCTCTGCCTGCAGCCATGGAGACGAAGAGTTGATCTGTCTTCCTAAGCGGTTTGGTTTTATCTACGTAGTAGAGAACTGCTCTCCTCACATCTAGTGTGTGGAGTTTGACCTCAGCTGAGCTATTTGGCTTCTGAAAGAAGGCCGGAAGCTCAATTGATTGGTTTACGTGGAATTTGGAAATTAATTTAGGGGAGAACCTGGGAAAGTCCGTAAAACCAATTTATCTTTATGGATAATAGAGAAAGGGTCCTGCACTGACAGTGCTTGGAGTTCGCTGACTCTTCTTATGGAAGTAATAGCCACTAAGAAGGCAGTCTTGTAGGTAATGTGTTTAAGAGTAGCTTGGTGCAAAGGTTCGAAAGGGGGGGTCCCATGAGCTTTGGTAGTACCACGTTGAGATCCCAGCTTGGCGGGGGATTAGAGATTGGAGGGTGGAGTCGCTTTAGTCCCTCCATGAATGCCTTAATGAATGGCACTTTCCACCATGAGACTTTACTTTGAGAGGTGGTGTAAGCTGATAAAGCTGCTAGGTGGACCTTTAAAGACCAACCTTGAATCCAGCAAGTGGAGAATATCATTTAGAATATCAGATGGGGTACATTCTATGGGGTTTATTTATTTATTTTGACTGGCACCAAATGACAAATCTTCTCCACTTGTGGAAATAACAGTGTCTAGTGTTTGGTTTACGTGCCTCCTTGAGGATATCAATACACTGCTGTGGAAGATTAAGGTCTCCGAACTCGGACTTCAGGAGCCATGCTGCCAAGTTCATGGAGTGTGGGTGTACAATTGTTCCCCCGTATTGAGTGAACAGGGTGATCTGGTATAGGAGTTTGATGGCATCGCACATCGCCAGCTTGTGCAGATGTGTGTACCATGGCTGTGTCGCCAACATAGGAGCAACTAGGATGAGCGTCATTCGTTCTCTGTGCATATTGTTCACTATTCTGCTGATCAATGGTGTCGGGGAGGAAAAGCATAAGCAAATTTCCCTGACCAGCACAGCCATAGGGCGTTCCCCTTGGAGTATGGTTGAGGGAACCTGGACGCGATGTCTGGGCATTGCTTGTTTTCATTTGTAGCGAACAAGTCTAGTCAGGGGTAACCCCATTGAGAGAAGATGTGGTCTACAACGTCTGGGTCTAGTTGCCACTCGTGTTCTTCTGGCAGTGGATCTCTGCTGGGAGAGTCCGCCAGAGTGTTGGGTACCCCTGGAACCTGTTGGCAGGACAGGGACATCCCTCGTCTGAGTGCCCACCTCCATATTTTCTGAGCCAATCTGGACAGATTTGGAGAGTGTGTGCCCCCCTGTTTGTTGACATAAAACATGGCAGTGGTGCTGTCTGTTAGGATTTGGACTGACTGGTTTGTCAGATGGCCTTCAAACGCTTGTAGAGCCTTGAAGACTGTCAATAACTCCAGTATGTTGATATGGTTCTGTGCTGTAACCTGTGTCCACAGACCGTGTGCTGTGTGGTGAAGGTAGTGGGCCCCCCCACCCAGAAAGTGACGCGTCGGTCGCGACGATCGCTTGCGCTTCCGGTTTCGTGGAAGGGTTTTCCCTTCAGCAGATTTTCTCTTGACCACCAGCATAGGTTTTGAACCAGAGTTGGCAAAACGAGCATTAGATCTTCCCACTGACCACTTGCCTGAGACCACTGTTTCGCCAACCATTCCTGCATTGGTCGCATGCGCAGGCATGCGTGTGGGACCAGATATTGCACAATGCCATCATGCCTATTAAATGCATTGCTTTGCGTACGCTTATCAGGCGACCGGCTTGATATTGGGGTATTTGCCGAAGCATGTTTAGTACTCTTTCCATGGATGGGAAGGCTAAGCATGCCTTTGTATCTAGTACAGCTCCTAGGAACTGTTCTGATGGGTTTGGGTAGCAGACTTTACTTTTTCTCGTTTATCGAGAAGCCCAATTGGAAGAGAAGGTTTATGGTTCTTGGCGTGGTTAACTTGCAAAGATGTTAAGTTTCTCCTGTGATCAGCCAATTGTCCAGGTAGGGGTACACCTGGATTGCCTCCCTGCACAGGTGCGCTGCCACCACCGCCAGTAGATTGGTGAATACCCTTGGAGTTGAGGCTATTCCAAAGGGCAGCACTTTGAATTGGTAGTGCTGGTCTGCTACTCTGAAACGCAAGAACCTTCTGTGCGCCGGGAACATTGAAATATGAAAATAAGCATCTTTCATGTCCAATGTTGCCATGTAATTCCCCCGTTTTAACAGTGGGATTACTTCTACTAGCGTTGTCGGGCAGAATTTTTGTGGCTTGACATATTTGTTTGCAGGGCGCAAGTCTAATACTGGGTGCATGGTTAGACATTTTTTTGGAACAAGGAAGTATGTTGAATAGATACCCTTATTTACCTCGTTGGCTGGCACGATCTCAATAGCGTCGTTGAGGAGCAGCGCAGCGACTTCTTCCATCAAGATGAGCTGTTCTTCTCTTGATGACTTTCTGTCGCAGGGGAAGATTTGATGAGTCCCCAGGAGTTCGATGCAATAACCGCCCGCTACTGTAGAGAACACTCACTTGTCTGTGGTTATCCCCTCCCATGCAGGGGGGAAGTTTGTAACCCGTCCCCCGACTGGGGAGGCATGGGAGGGGACCTGTAGCGGGGCTTAATTGCTTGGTGGGTGTTCCTCCACCCGTGGAGGGGAACCTCTCCACCGACCGCGGCCTCTGTGCTGGCCTCTGGCATAACCTTGTGATGCTTGTTGGTTATTATTCCATGACAAGCTCTGGTTCTGACCATACCCTGAGCCTCTTTGTGCATTTTGGCCGCGAAAACGGAAAAAATTGTTACCCCCTCTCTGACTCGTCTGCTTATTGGTAAGCTGGCCAAGGGACTTGAGGGTGTCATACTCTTCCTTGGCTGACTTCAGCGCATCCTCTACTGTTTTGTCACATAAAACTTTGGGTTCTATTGGCATGTTAAGCAGGGTAGCCTGTGTCTCCAAATTAAAACCAGACTGACAAAGCCAGGCATGGCGTTTGAGGATAGTGCCTTCTGCGATAATGCATCCAGCATTATACGCAGAGTCTAAGTTGTTCTTAAGTAGATTGCTGGCAGTAGCTCTGCCTTCGGCAGCTACAAGGGCGAGTCTTGATTTAAGGGGTTCTGGAGCTGACTCCAGCAGGGCCGTAACCTCGTCCCATTAAAGGCAATTGTAACTTGTTAGCGATTCTGGCTTAGTACGCTGCAGAAGATGTGATCTTCCTCCCCATTGTGTAGAGCTTTTTACTCTACTTGTCCGGGGGAGCTGCAGAAGAGGCCAAGGGAGTACCCGCTCTCTTTCGGGTAGTAGTGACAACCAGCAAATCTGGTTTGAGCTGTCCCCTTATGTACAAGGCATCAGAGGGTGATGGGCGGAATAGTTTCTCTATTTTTTGGATTCACTGCCCTAGTCTGATTGGGCATCTCTAGGGAAGGTTGAATCCTCCTTTCCACCGATTTCAGCAAGGGTATAAACTGTGTGGCAGCCTTCTTGTCCCTCAGGATGTTCTCAACGAAATCCTTGTCCTGCTGGGTTTCTTGGATGTCAATGCCAAAATGTGCAGCAGCCTTGATTAGGATATCATTACACAAGGGCTGATTATCCACCGGGGAATCAGGTAAGGGAGGGTCTTGCGGGACTGGAGAGTGCATGGCAAAGACCACTTATTCGTCGTCCCCATCCCTGACATTGTCATCGTCGTAATAATCATCTTCATCTATATACTCCTCCGCCTCTGCATGTAAGTCAACGACCAGTGGAGATGCGTGGCATCTTTTGGGGAGGTGCATCATAAACCTCGGCTGGGGGGAGCAACCTCTTCACTGACGGGTGGGAAGATGTGCGGGCTGAGAGGGCACAGGTCTAGTTTGGGAACCGGATGCCTGAGTGGTAGGAGGTGTATTTGCTAAACTCTCTAGAGCCTGGGGGTGCTCTTCAAAGAAGTTAGCCAAGAAGGTAATTCTGCTCATAACTCTGTCTATGTCCTGGGCTGACCAGGTGACTGAGCTAGGAATAATCCCAGGATAAGTAGTGGCAGGAGTGGAAGGTGTAGGCAAAGTCCAGTCTTCCTCTTCCTCCTCTATCAGGATTGCATCAGGTTCTTGAGGAATGTCCTATATTGGGATTTCATCAGGCTCCTGTGGGGTGACCCTGGTAGGGGCAGGCTGTTTACTAAGAGGTTTGACCTTACTTTTATCCTGAAGGTTCTTATTCTTATCATTCTGGGAAGAATCAGTGTCCTTAAGCTTATCCTTGTGATTAGGGCTCTTTGAGTGTGATTCTTTGGAAATAGAACCCCATAGTTAGACCCTTGGGGACATGTTTCTTTATTAAATGTGACAGTCCTGATTCTTTAGGCTTCCCCCCCGGTGTAGGTCGAGTTTTGGCACTGGGAGGGGCTTTAGCGGTGTCTTTCGACATCTTGCGGTCAGAAGAAAGGGTCTTATGTCCCGCGTCCTTGGTTTTATGGGGCCTGTCACATGGGTACAGTGGACGTCACACTAGGGATAGTATTACTGGCACGCCCTGTCGACGTCCCTTTTCGAATTTCGAAAACAGTTATACTCTGCAGGTTCCACTAGATGTCGGCCTATGCATAGCATGTGATCTAAGCAGATTTTACAAGCCTCAGAAATGAAGTTACTCAGAGGTCTTAGAATCACAGTGGTTCCAGTAGACACTTGCACTCGAGGTTTCTTGGTAAAACTCTCAAATCATTTAAAAAACATTCACTAAAAGGAGGCAACTTAATATTATACACAAATATACTTCAGCACAAAACGAATATGTTTCTGAGTAAATTAGGCTCCTCTGAAATAGGAGCAAAACGGCATTTGAGTCACTTTAAATAGGAATACAAAGACACAAATTGATGGAATAGATCACAAATACTTTATTAGGCAGTGCAAATAGTTTCAGTTCACTAGAGGACTCGATTCAGTTCAATAGGCCTAGGCCAAAGTCAATGGGCCAGTGTCTTGGATAGGAAAGAGCAGTTCTTGTAGTAAACGTTTAAGTCTTTGCCAAAGTTCTCAGAAGTAGTTTGTACGAAAAAGAATCATATGTTGGGTCACAAGCTGATTAGGCCTGCAAGTAGGGAAAGTTCCATGAACTTTCACCGCAAGAGGTAAGTTCTCTCAGTCGGGTTGGCACAGTACCTTAATATGAAGAACAAGATGCAGCTGAAGACATTGGTTCCTGGCAGTTCCTGCAGATCTCACTGTTCCTGAGCCTCAGTCGTGGGGACAAGAGGGATGATGTTGGGGGACTCCTGCACTGCACGGGATCTTCGGAAAATGCTGACAAAATGGAGTCGCTTCAGTTCCAGTAGCTGCAATTCAAGTACACAAGCTGGTGTCCCTCTCCCTGGTTAATCCTAACAAGCTTCGATATCCAGGTGGCTTACGAGTTGATTGGTCCCACCAACTCAAAAGGAAGAAGTCGTCATTGAAGGGGCTTCTCTGTTGAGATGAACTTGGCAATTTGGACCTGCAGCAGGGCTTCACCGGGCAAACCAACGGTCCAGGAGTTGCAGCAGCCGTCATCTTCCAGCTTGTCTTCGGTTCTTTCGTTCCAGTGGTCGACTCTGCCTTCCAAGTCCAGAGACACGGCTTTTAAACAGTTTTCTCCCTTCCATTCCAGCCTAGCTGCCACTCACCCAGGAGGGGTACAACATCCTTTCATCGCGGAATGTTTTTTCACAGGTTTTTTTACAGCGAATTATTTAACAAAAAAAAACATCACATTTTTTTGGGGGGTTAGAAAATTATGTATATGGGGTGTGGGTGTTTGGGAATAGATAAAAATGAAAGGGAATGGGGGTTTGAGGGGAACCCCCAAAAATAAAAAATAAAATTCGATGGGTTTTGTAAAAAAAAGTCACAGTAAAAAACCTGTAACGCTCACCTGATTCCCGTAGAGGCGCCCGTCTTGACTGGGCGTATACCGTATCTTCAAAGGTGATGTGTAACACACGGCTGGCTCTTTGGGCTGGACCTCTGTGCACTGTATGTCTGACTTGAAGGGTAAGATGTCTTAGGTAAGTGAACGCCGTGCTCTCCATCTGCCTCGGGGCAGGGTGCTGTAACCAGTTTCTTCACTGGATAAGGGGAGCAGGCCTCTTGACTTCAGAGGACTGCTGTCCATCGTTTACTGCACGAACTGTAAGTTTCGAGTAATTCTAATGTCTTTAAAGTCTTTAGTAATGATGTCTCTTGTTTTGCAGGGTTCCGGCGATGGCGGATGATGGGCTGAAGTGAGTTGAAGATGGAGCCCGTGTGATGAATAGAAGCGCCTGGAAGCACGTAAGTAAGCGCTTGTTGCCTGCTTCACGATGCGCTCTAACTGTCTTTTTATTTTGCAGGTACGAGTTCGGAGCGGCTGCAGGGTGCCGGAATACCCACTGGGTTAGATGTGGAAAAGGAGTAATGGCACGTGAGTATTAAAGTTCCCCAATGTCTTTAAACGCACCTTGTTTTGTCTTTCAGATGCGGGATGCAGCGCCGAAGGCCTCCGGAGCGTGCGAAGAGTTGGTAAGCTTTTGTCTTTCAGATGCCGGAATGCAGTGTGAAGACCTCCGGAGCGCACGAAGAGTAGGTAAGCCTTTGTCTTTCAGATGCCGGAATGCAGCGCGAGGCGTTGGTGACAGCCGATGGACCAGGTAAGTGAAGAGCTGTCACTGAAGACCGTAATGCTAACCTGTTCTTTCTTGTCTTTAAAGGTGTTGCTGAAGACTGGATTCAGGATGGTAAGCCTTTTTCCTTAGGCCCAGGATCAGATGCAGAAGACACGATGAGCGTTCTGCTGCAGAAGATGCAGAATAACGCAAAGCAAGATTCCTCCATCGGGTGTGGTTTAAATAGCCTCCTGTAGTGCTTAGGTGTCTCCTTCCACAGCCACGCCTAGGTAAGAAAAGAATTCCTGCTTTCCAGAAGAGTTCGTGTTCTGAATCTAGGGAGTGGCTCCTGCCCCACCCAACAGGAAAAGTAGTTCCAAACAGAAGAGGATCAGAGGCTCAACTGGCAGGCAAGTAAGCAGCATGGTCTGCTGCAGGTAAGTCCACCCAAGCATTATGAGCCCGGCGCTTCCAGCGCTGGGACTGGGCATATTTATGAGCCTGGTGCCACTGGCGCCAGGACTGGGTCCAAAAGGTCCCAATTGGGACTGGTTGGCACTCGGAACCTGGGTTATGGATCTGCTTCCAAGGGAGTTGGGAAAACCCTGACCTTTTGGAAGCAGAGATCATGACAAAACCCTGCGAAAAAACATCCCGGGATGAAATGACATGGAACCCCAGCAGGGTGGCTGTCCTTGCCGGACAGTCAGCCAGCCCATCACGCCAGAGTGCATTTGGGTCTCCTAGGAGACTAAGCACAGGGAGTTTTGGGCACCTCCCTCACTTCCTGCCCACCCCAGACAATCAGATGCCAGAGGTGGTCTTCAGTCCTGAAGCGCGCCAAAGGCATACGAACAAAGGGACCAAACCTAGTTTGGCATGCAGAGAGAAACACTAGGACCTTTCCAAAAAGAAATGTTGAAAAAAGAAGACCAGGACCTGTTTAAGCAAAGGGGCTTAAGACGCCATCTTGAAAAAAATGGCTACCGCGATTTTTAGCTACCGGTGTTCGCGGTCGGGAAATAATCATGGTAGTCATTGTAAAACCACTGCCACCAGCCATTTCGAGAGGAAAGGGTAGCGTTTGACTGCTACATGAGTTTTTAGACACAGGGGATACTATGATATGTAACCCCTCCAGCACTCTATTGTAAGATAGTGTGTGCTGGGTCTAGGAATTTACTAGTCAATTTAACCTTACATTCTTTGGGAAACAGTAGTTTATCCCAGAGACGGTATTTAAACCTTTGGGAAGTCTAAAAGACATCCCTGTGTCACTGCACTGAAGGTGCTGTGTAACACATGAAAAGATGATGCCGATGGAGTTATCTAAAACTCCATAATCAAAGAACACAAGAGTAAAACACAGATCAAAATCCATGAAAGAGTGGGATAAAAGGCTCACACGCTTTCCAGGTAAAAGAATCAAGTCCTCAAAATCCAGCAAAGTTGCTGGGGGTCTCTATGGTGAAGGAATTAGCACATTTATGAGAATTCTCCTTAACAGTCCCTGAAAACCACAATACAGGAGGATGATTGGGTCTATATCCTAGGTTAAACTCAGAGAGTGGCTGTAAACACGCGATATAAACATACATTTCAACTATCTGCACCAGGTATACCACACACCAGCAAAACTTCACTCACAGCGTCCGGCAATATCAGCATCTTGCGAAAGGTGCAATGCCCCGGTGGCAGATTTACTCCACCTTGCCTGTACATGCCCGTCCATAACCCAATTTTGGAATCGAGTACTCGAGAAGACGTCGGCAATAATAGGAAAACAGGTGGCGCCCGAGCCCACAATAGTACTGCTTGGCCTAACCAGACATCTACCATCCACGGTGCGAAGACTAGCTGGTCTACTGTTGGTGCTGGTGCGCAGAAGGATTGCAATGTCATGGGGACGAGGACCCCCACCCACCTTGCAACAGTGCCTAAAAGACAACTTACTGCCAGGACATTGAAACAGACTTCCATCAAAATCCTGCCTCTGCACGCACGACCCCCAGACATTTGGGGCCCATATATTTCCTATCTAATGTCTACTTCGGACACTGCTGCCTCACATAACTCAACTCCATAATCCACTCCACAAAGACTTCATACCCAACGGACTGCGGATTGCAGAGCATGTGCTAAGTGACTATAACGTTATAGCCATTATAATTTTGTCAGGGGGCCGGCGGGAGGGAAAGCAGGGATCTCAAGGCGCACTTAGTATATTTTTTTCTTGTTACTTTACTTGAAAAACCAAAAAATAAAGTTTTAAACTGCATTGTGAAACCTATGCCTCTCTCCCACTATACTGTACTCTCAGACCCAGGTGTGTTGTCTCTGGTTTTAAACTACATTGTAAATGTAGTGCTACCTTTGGTTTTGCCTTTTTAGCAAAGCATTCATCTAGCAAACTGCTCTCCTATTGTCTCAGCTCTTGTAGTTTCCATGCAATTGTCTACTTTTGCCTCATCTCTCCTTGTCCCGTATGTTTGCGCACCTCCCGGTGTCCTTCCCTAGTGTTCTCCCCGCCCCTACCTTCCCTAACTCCTCTCCCTCCCCCCTTCTCTCCTCTCCCTACCTACTCCATGGTGCTCTATGTCTTGCCAATCTTTTCCAACTGCTTCTCCATCGACTATCCTGCTTTCCTCACTAAATCTGGTCTCCAAGCCAGGCCTTCCTCCAGGCAAACCCTCACCGACATCCTCTTGGTCGTTCCCTCGCAAGACCTATGAACTCTGTATATAGTCACTGTGCTTTCTCCTTTCTCTTCTTCTCCCATTAATGGCGGCACCTGTTGGGAGGCCCTCCTGGCTCTTTCCACTCCTCGAAGGTCCTCATTAATGTTAACCTGAATGGCACCGTCTTGGTCCAAGGCCCTCAGGTCAACCTTCTCCTCTTTGATAAGACGCTTCCCGCGCCTCATCAATTTTCTTTCTTCTCCTGCTGTCCCCGCTCTTCCTTCCACAGCTTCCTAGCCTCCCCCTGCTGTCTCCTCCTTGGCTACCTTGCCCTCTCCTTCCTCTCCTGCCCCCCCGGGCTTCTTCTACACCTCCACAGGGCATATAATCTGATTTGTATCTCTCCTCGGAAGTCTTTCAAGGATGGCAACTTTCTCCATATTGCCACTCTAAACTCTTGCTCTGCTGTCAAACACTCCTCTGACATCTGCCGCCTCCTTGAAGAACGTGACCTCAAAGTCCTCTGTCTCACCGAGACATGGTTCACGGGCAGCTCTATCATGAGCTTTGACACTCTCCTGCCTGACGGCTACAAGATACTCTTTGCGCCCAGGTACTATCGTGCCGGAGGGGGTGTAGCCCTGATCTTCCCCGAGTGGATTCCTGCCTCTCATTCCTACGCAGGCCTACTCCTCTTTTGAATGCCTCATCTGCAGGTGCTCATTCTATCCTACCCATTCCCTTACTATGGCTACAATCTATTGGCCACCTGGTCAGATCTCCTCCCTCTACGAGTGGGCGGACCTCTCTTCTTCCCCCCTGGTCTCGACCACTCAACGACTCCTTCTTGGAGACTAACATCCACCTGGATGCTTCCTGTCCTTCCTCTGGACTCTTTCGCGACCTCTGCAATTCTCTCACTCTATCCTCCCCTCTGGCCCGCCTCGCACTGCATGGCACACTCTGGTTGTCTGATCTCTACAGACCTTCCCCTTTCTACCCCTCTCACTGCTCCTCTCTCCTGAAGTGATCACGTTCTCTTTTCCTCCCAACTCACTCTCTCCACCCCTCAGGCCAAGCCAACTCCAGAACTGCCACCTACCTTCTTGGTTATCCGACCCATGAAGCGTTTGTCAGTAGAGGCTTTCCCCGCCAGTTTGACCTCCCATCCCCCTTTGGTGGACTCACACCCTGATACAGCCCTTTCTATGCTCCACTCTGCTATCTCCGATACTTTTGATGTTCTCTGCCCCTGTCATGATGATCCGCTTGAAGCCCAAAGCTAAGTGCAAATCCTGGTACGACTCGGACCTCGTTGCCCTTAAACGCGAGTGCAGGGGGGCTGAGAGGAAATGGCGTGCTTCCTATACATCCTCTGACAAATTGGCCTGCCGCCTGCTCCAAAGGCAAAGGCTCTGTCCGCACGAAGAAGGGAGCCCTCATCCATGCCCTTGTCTCTACTGCATCCAACAATTCGGCCAAACCTCTAAAATCTGCATGAGTTGGGCAATCCTGTTGCAGTCTCTACCTTTCCTGTCCCCTCCCAGGCCCTCTGCACAGCTCTGGCTTCTCATTTCATCTCTGAAACTCAGAACATCCTGTCCTCTCTCTCTTCCTCTCTCCCTCTACTCCCCGCTCCTCCTCTTGCCCTTCTGTGCCACCCCTCCTTCTCTGCCTTTCCCCTGTTCTCCCCTGATGAGGTTTCTAGATAAGTCTGATCTATGAAAGTCTCATCAAAACAGGTTCTCTGCTGTTCCTATAAAACCATCAAGGACCACATTGACACCCTGGCACCTGCTCTGGCTGACTTCTACAACCATTCCCTCACCACTGCAGTCTTCCGTTCCACCTGCAGCACTCCCTTGTCCACCCTCTTCTTAATAAACCCTCAGCCGACCCCTCCTGCCCTGCAAACTACCGCCCAATCTCCATCACTCCTTACCTGTGCAAACTCCTGAAAAAACGTGCCATCTCACAGTGTAATCTTCACACTGAATCGGTTGGTTTAGTTTAATTAACTTATAATGCTTAGCAATGAACCCGTGGGAATGATGGCGCGGACAGGACAACAAGCAACAAGTAAAACAGATCCACATGCAATCTACGAGAGGTCATGGGCTGATGCAGAGATTTCAGTCAAACAGTTTGTCTCCATAACCATCAGTCGGGCTTTAGAGCTGCCAGAAGCACGGAAACTGCTCTCCTGAACATCTGTGAAGACCTGCCCTCAAACCTTGACTCCAATATCCTCCGTGTCCTACCTTACTTTATCTCCCATCTGCCTTTGACACAGTCAACCATGCCATCCAGCTCAACCGCCTCCGTGATAACCTGTGTATCACCGATCAGGCCCTGGCCGACCTCTTTCCTCTCTGGTCGACCTTCCCAGGTCCAACTTCGGTCCTTAGTCTGCACTATCTCCATCTCTGGTGTTCCCCAGGGGTCTAACCTCTCTCCCTGGCTGTTCAGCCAATACCTGGAACTTCTTGCCCACCGCATTGCCACACTCTGCCCCAACTTTCAGTGCTAGGCAGACGACACTCCGCTCATTTTCAGGCTCCCTTCCGCCACCTCTTCTCCTTCTCTCATCTCCGACAGCCTGTCCGATATCCAGGAGCAGTGTGCCACCAATGATCTCTGCCTAAATGCCATTAAGACAGATTCTCCTCATCGGCACACCTGATCCCTCCTTTCCTATCGCTCTCTGGCCGGCCTCTCTCGGCCCTCTTCCTTCCCCCACTTGTGAGGCTACAAACCTCAGGGCCATCTTCGACTCCACACTCTCCTTCTCTCCTCACATCTCTGACGTCTCTAAGAAGTCACACTACCAGCTGCACCTCCTCAGAGGTATTTTCCCTTTCCTCCTCTTCCCCCAGAAGCTCACTGTCTCCAGAGCTTTGGGTCTCTCTAGGCTGGACTACTGCAACAGCCTCTTTCTAAATGTGCCTGCTTCTACTCTCTGCAACTCATCCAGAACAGGACTGCAAGACTTGTCCTTGGCCTCAAGCTCAGGGATCGTATATCTCCATACTGAAATCTCAGCACTGGCCCCCAATGTCTGCGAGGATTAAGTTCAAAACCCTCTGCATGTCCACAAGGCTTTCTGGGGCCTTGGGCCTCAATAACTTTAACTCTCTCTTCCTAAATATCTTCCTTCTAGAGCTCTTCGCTCATCCACCTCCAACTCCCTCAGGGTCAGTCACTTCTCCAAGCAACAAGTTGGTGATAGATCTCTTTCTTCGGCTGGGGCCACCCTCTGCAATAGCCTGCCTGCCTCCCTGAAACATAAGGAGAACCATCTCCGGTTCCGGAAGCACCTCAAGACCTTCCTCTTTGCTTCTGCTTTCTCTCCTCCTCTCCCCTGCTGAACACCTGACAAACTGCACTGGTCACCTGGCTACCCTGTGATCTCGGATTCAGGTCCCTTCCCTACCCGCTGCACATCTGCACTGCCTCCTGGGCAACTCCATGCACTTAGGGGATGTTTCTGTATCCTTACAGTCCTCACAAACTCTTGACACTTGATGTCTGCACTTACCCCTACACTTGCCACAAGATGGCTGCAATGTTTAACTATTGTTTTATTTTATTTATCTATTAATGTTGTTCCTATGTACTGCACTGCCCCCTCCCCTTTAACCCCGCACTTTCCCTTTCCCCCCCCTCCTCTGCACCTGCGCCATCTCATTGTCACCTGGCCTAGTAAGATCGTGGTCTGTCTTCCCTCTGTTCCCCCTCCCTTGCCTCGTTGCGTCTTGAAACTCTTGTGTATAGGCGCGTTATAAATGTCATTCAGTTTGAGAAATGTACTGCTTATAAATCAAGTGGCTGAAGGCACACCTGATTTAAGACATTTTTATTGCACCAGCAGTGCATTTACAGGACCAATTAAACCATTATCTCTCAGAAGACTGCTTTGAACAATCCCTAGTATGCACTTCGAGTGCAAATTTTGATTTTAAGGCTGAATAAAGTTAGCTCAAAATACATCCCATTTACATGTACATCTTCAAGTAGTCTTAAGGGGCAAACTAGATTTTTAGTGAGCCTCACAGACCCCTTAAATCTTAATAACCACCAACCGCAATGTTAGGCAAAGACCGAACAGAAGTGAACAGTCCAATGCAAGTCAAGAGGGTGTGTTTTCAGTGGGGAGGGGCAGGAGGTAGGTGGGAAAGGCCACAAGGAGTAGCATGGCCATGGGCAGTCAATGGGTGGGTAAATAATCAAACCCCTAAAAGCATTGTGTCCCTCCTCATATGGCATCTCTCCCGAGCGGTATTCCAACGCATTAGTTTTGACTTAAAGGTGGCGCTTATAGCCAAAATTAAAAACAGAGCCTAGACGCCACAAGGGAAAAGGGGACATTGGAGCAGCCTGCAAGCAGCTAGTGAGCGCCCTCAGGAAAGAAGCACTGCAGAAGGAAAACACAGCAGAGACCAAGAGAGTTCCAAAAGCGAACCCGTGACCCTGGACTCTTATGTAGACATCCTGACAGAACCATTAGCACTTCAGTTGAGGCAGGGAAACCCCCTATAGACGTAAGGAAAGAGGTTTTCGCTTTATTTTTATACTGAATACAAGTCTATAGCAATCACTATGCCACCTCTGTGTCAGTATCTACCTTCTGCACCCTTACAGGAGACAATGTATTGAATTCAGATGATTTCTGAGGGTAGCCAATGCATTAAACTTAACTGAACTCCACTAACCACTCTCACATATTCTTCTTCCTCATCCTAAAACATAGAAAAAATATGCCATACCTCTACCACAGCAAAACATAAAATCACCACAAACCAACAAAATGCACACACTACCAAACAAGAAAGCCAGCCAAACGCAGATCTCCACACACACACACACACACACACACACACACACACACACACAGCACCAACAAACCAGCAGACAGTGGCTGGTTTTTCCAAACAGAAGCCACCAACAGCACATCAAAGCTCTCTTGCGCTCTTGACTCTCAACCCGCTACCAGCCCTCCTTCCTTTTCAGATCCGCAAGTGCAGCAAGAGACCACAAAAGTGGCAGTGGTGCGCAGTATAAGCCCCAATAACATAGCATAACAAATTAACAGTTTGGCTAAAAGGATGTTAAAATCAGCAGGTATGGACCGTCCTCTTTGAGGTAAATTAACTAAAATAATATTTATAACGTTAGTTGGTTAGTTCAATGGGCAGAAACCACTCATGGTAACTCATATTTTACATAGCGTTGTGCAGTCTTAGCTTTAAGGCTGTGTTCAACAACCAGAGCAGAGTGTATAAGAAACAGGGATCAGCACAGTTGAACAGCAAGGATATGGCTTCTTTGCATGATCTCATGTGATGACCCAGAAAGTGTAGTTTTAGCCACACTTTCCTCTCTGCTTGGTAGAACGGCAGGTCAGCAAAACATTGACCAAAACTTCATCAAACCCCATGCCGCACAGGCATTTTTGTGAAAACCTCAGCCAGCTTATTCCTTTAGAAATAGGAAGTAAATTCAGTCAGACAATCACTAACAACCTCCTACCTTTAAGTGAACTAATTTTTCGAATAGGCCCAGGATTTGTCTAGGTCTCCTTTAAGTTTGCGTACGTGGTCAAGCAAGGCAAGTATTTGATTCCGTCTGCATCGAAAACTAGTAACCTCCTTCTAGACCAGTCTTTAATGGATAATTTAGCTTGTGCCAGATTGCCCAGGAATACGTCTGCCCCACTTACGGCTATATCATCATTCCAGCACTTACTTCCCTCCATATACCAGACACATTTATCCCTATATCCTGAAGCCTCCATCTCCAGTTTCCGCTTGGTATAGTAGATCAAATGACTAGTCTATGAAAGATTTTGATTACTCTGGAGCCCTAGTTTGATTCTAAGGGCACTTAATTGGCATCCAGGAGAGACACTCAGTTGTTGCAAGAATGTATTCTGCACTGTACCCAGGAGCTTACAGTTACCACAGCCCCAGATTTCCCTGCCATGGAGTATCAGTCATGACACTTTAAATTTGAAGATGTTCATGCATTCATCAAACCTAAGAGCTCCATATTGATAGTAAAACCTCAAAAGCCCTTGGAGTCTAGTGGTGGCTCTCTCTGCCCGATATTTGATATGGGTCATCCATGGGCCAGCCTTAAGGTCCCTCAAAGCCTAGATAGACATAGGAGTTGACAGTTCAATTGGGGTTTCCCTTTTATTTTCCACCTTTAGGGTCTCTCCTTTTTGCCGAACATTTTGGTTTTGGTTTTATTTAGTTTTAATTTATGATTTTCCAGAGCCCTTGATTAAGGCTGCTTGCGGTTAATGCCAGAATAACAGTCATCGGCATAAAGGAGGGCACTGTACTGTTAGGGGTTGGGGAGATGCCAACCTTTTTATCAGTCCTACCTGCCTCAAAATCTGACATGAAAAAAACAAACAGTGTGGCAAACGAGAAGGACTGACTACAGTGGATGTCACAATATGATTTATTTAAATGAAAGGAAAACAAATAACTGACTATCGCTACGAAGTTCCCTACCTCCTAAAACAAAAACGTAGTGTGTTCATCAAAGTCCAAATCAAAATAGGCTGAAGTCCAAATCCTAGGTAACTAACTGGCCCTACCATTTTAGAAAACGTAACTAAAAGGAAAAAGAGAGGCTTGCACAACAGCCTCCAAGTGAGCTTCTGCCTGGTCGAACTTGTACTTATCCTCAGTCTCAGTTCCTTGGAAATAGATCGTCACAGTTTCCAATTACCTTATAGGCTTTCTCAGTTAAAAAAAATAATGTTTTCTCTCCCCCCCAGCCCCTTCAAAAAAATAATTATTTTTCTTTACTTTTCTCAGAGTTTACCAGTGATCATATCCCTCCAGGATTCTTTTTGACCACACTTCTCTGTATCCCACTTTGTGGCATAGGTACTCCAAGGTCCTGTCATTCTTTGGTAGGTGTATTGGGTCTCAGGCCTATGAATAAACATAGGGCGCACGCCCACTCGATTTCTTTATGTTCGCATACTGTTTGTGGCTTCCCTAGCCTTGACATATAGTACTCGCATTTATTTCACTCTGCTTTACCCTTCGTCAGCTTTCCCAGCATTGTTATGAAGTAGAAGTATTTATTTCACTCCTCTTTACATAGGGCATGCATTCTTTTGGTTTTCCAAGTTTCTAGTAATCTTGGCAGATTCCCTGCACATGATATGCAGCTTCTATATCTCTCTCAGCCTGTTTTACCTGGGTCGGGGGGTCCCTCCCGTTCTCACAGGCTTTCGTACGGTTGCCGACTTCGGCCCTCTTGACAGCCAGAGTTCGTAACGCTTGGAGACAGCCTCAAGTTGGGAGAGTTCACTTCTCTCTTTGGCAAACACACTTGCCGTCTGGAGCTTGGGGGCCTGTGCTCGGCTCTCTCTCCTGGTCTCGGCGGCTTCCAGGTGCCAAGCCCACCACTGCATTCTAGTGGTCGTGCCACCAGAGAAGACGGGTCTGCTTCCGTTTCTGTTCCTCTCCTAAGCAAAGCCACCTGCTAGCAGGTCTTTATACTTACACGCCACCGCTGGCTCGGCCCCTACAGGACTGTCTCCACAGAGGCTCACCTCTACTTAACAAGGACTCTCCTCCCTCCGTAGGAGTCTCTCTCCTCCATTCGCAGCCTGTGCTGCTATTATGTACATCATTAAAACTAACACCACTGAGTCTGTCTTCTTTGATTAGGGCCTTCAGATGAAATTCAGCATTACATGCAGTCAATAGAGTTAAAGAAGGGTCTTTGTTGTTAATAGGTAAAACAGGAGATGTCAAAGGGTTGCCCGCGCCGACAGGCAGAAAGGGTGATTTGGACTGAGAGTTCCTTAATGGAATGTGAGTCCTTGCCCCCAAGAGGGGAATCACTCACCGTGAGCTCCTAACTGCCCTGACCCCTAGGGAGGGACTTGCTGAACAGACTCACTGCCCTAGCCTTAAAGGGGGTGGCTCCCATCGGGGGAGAAGTGACATATTGTCCAGACTCTTCACAATAGCAAAGGTGTGAGGGGGCAACCCTGCTTGATTCCCTTATTGGTTACAAAATAAGGTGTATTCATTCCTTATCCGGCGTACATACACAACCACATATGGACCATTTTTAGCAGGCCCGCCAGCATCCCAATTGTGTCCAACTTGCTCCACAATGTGCCCCCATCGGTAGTCTAATGCTTTCTCCAGATCAAGGAATGCTGCATAAACAGAGCCCCGTACCCCCAAAGCCTGCAGTATTTGTCGATGATTGTACTGAAAGTGAAGCAATGGTCTATAGTCGAGAATCTGTGCCTAAAACCTGCCTGTGATGGTGGCAAAATATTGTTCCCAGCTACCCATTCTTACAGCGTAACCAAGATGCACTTGGAATACATTTTAGAAATTATGTCCTGAGACAAATCCTCAGATGTTTCTACTCCAATAGGGGGAGCCGTTCCTATGAGGCCAGGGAGGTGAAGCCGCTGCCCGATAGTCCCCCTGGGGGTGGTACTCAAAGGGTGGATGCATGGTGAGAGATTCCCCCTATGAAACTAGAAACTGTCCAGGAGGAATGCGGTATGCCCAAAACCCATCACCACCTCCCTCTATCTCCTACCCAATACAGGGTTCCATAATCCCAAACACTTCAATGTCCTTTTATTTTTTATTTTTTTATTTTATTGTTATTGTTGAACAAGATAAACCTTTCAATAGATACAATAATTAAAATACAGTTGCCATTTAACACACAGAGAAAGATTAGATCATTATATCAGTTTTCAATTTAACAATACCTAAAATCACAAGATTAAAAGGAAAATGCATCTTTAACACTTTGCGAGTTGCCTCTTTGGTCAATTGTATCTGCCACTTGAAATTTGATAAAAATGAGAAACATAAAAACAGAGCAAATCTAAAAACAGGTATTCTAGCCCTCAAATGAGGGCTTAACTCCCACAAAGTAGAGCAGTTCAAGCACGGGTTACAAAAGAGAAAAAATGAGTTCACTTGAAATAACCCAGGTCTAGTGACAATAGAAATTTCACAGCAGCAATGCTGACACATACGTTTGCCATTAAAATGTTTGTACCATAATGAATCACAAGTGAGGGTCAAATAGTCTAGAAACAGAGGTTGAAAGAAGAACTTTCTTTTCGCTAACAGTCAAGGACAATATACAAGCAAGTGCTTAAGTGTCTCAGGCTCGTTCGAATTTCAGCAGAATCTGTATAAATTGTCAAATCTAGTAATTTTTCTTCGATTGGCCAAGACTTCAATCATTGGCCACAGGTTTAACCAAAATCGTAGAAATAGATTCCTATATATCGGACATGGGAACCTCAAGAAATAGGATTCGACTTTGTGAAGGCTTTTAATTTTGAAATGTCCAGTTTGAACTATTGAGGAGTCATACATTCTTGTTGAGTGAGAATCCAATCATAGTGCCATAATTGCCTGCTGCAATAAAACAGGTTTAATGCTCAGCTGGTTCCTCAACGTATTTTCCAGTTAGACCTTGGTAATGTTCATTATCCAGAGTCTATTAAAGTCTGGATAAGTAAAGACAGCTGGCTATGGAACCAGGCTGCCCTGAAGGGTGTGAGGGGTCAGAAATGCAAGATGGACACATAGGTATAGTTTTCTCACAAGTTGCCATTTTATTAAAAAGGGGTGAGACAAACGCATGTCTTTAACTAGCCGAACAAGAATTTCCCCACCTAACAAACTAAGGCTGAAGGAAAATGACCCAATGTCCAAAGGTATCTGGCCCTGGCTGGAACTCATACATACAACAAAATCATAAAGGAATTATTTGGCGGTTTAAACTTCACAAAAGAACATACAAATTCAAGCACACAGGTTATAAACAGGAATCCATGTGACCAGGGTTGGATTCCCCTTCCCCAGGCTCAATTCAGTATGATTCCAAAGTTCAATTTCATGAAATGTTCTTTTCACTAGCCAAGTTCCACTCCAGGTAGAATATAAAGTTATTTTCATTAGATGTGTCCTTAGTTTCAAAGGGTTTCTCACACTTTAAGACAATTGTTAAACTATTTCACAACTTTCTGCTCAGCAAACCAAAAGGACTCTTCACAAATCAAGTCAGAAGTCAATGTAAATGTTCTTTTCTCTGAAGACCAATCATTTTTTATCACATCGTATTTCTCCTTCATAAATAACACCTTAGTCGGGATGATTCATTCTAAACGATATACTTTAGTCAGTATGGATATACAACAGTTCATCAAAACACAGTAGTGGCATTGCCACTTTTCCACCACAACCTTCTACCACATTTACAGTACTGTCCCTTTGCTGGTTTACTCACCTGCCAGGATAAAACTCAAACTACTACAACTTGTACTCTGTGGTAAGGCTTGTTCCAAACTTTCCACACTTAAATCCTCAATGGGGGAAGTTCAATCAACAACTGCTTCTCGGTTTAGTCCTTTGACTTTCAAACATAATTGGTATACAGTTTCTTCCACAAGTATACTGCAAAAAAGGACAATGATTCTCACAATGATCTGTTTGCCATAGGCAATGCAGGTTACAGTTCTCTTCCGTTTGATCCTCTCCACAAGGAGGGCTTTTCTCCTGCAATCACAGATTTCTATTTACACAACCTTTTAGCTGTTGAAAATGTGGTTTTACAACTTCCTCCCCAAGGTATTTGTTCTGGGACTGTTATATTCAAATTGCCTTGGTGTCACTCTCCGCTTTCTTTGGCAATGCAGGTTCTAATGTCCCCTTATTGGGTATCCCACTTCAGGAAAGAGGTGTTCCCTTTACTTTACTAGTGCCCCTCTTTGGCAACGCAGGTTACGATATTCCCTTATTGGCTATCCCCTCCCTTTAGGCAAGTTGTATTCACTTTTTTTTTTATTATTGCCCTTTTTTAGCTTCGGCAATGCGGGTTACAATATTCTCCTATTCGACATCTCTTAATAGAAGAGTTTCACCCAGTTTACATAAATTCAAATGTTCGGTACTACACAGCGGTCTCATTCGGAGTGCCCTGGGGTCACCTACATCAGGCCAATTTACCAGTATGTCCTGGCATCTCCTTCTGACTCGCTGGTTCTGCTTCTTCGATCATCGGGACAGGCTGACCGTCGATGGAGCTTTCATAGCTCTTACGCTCCCGAGTGAAAACCTTACACTGGAATGGGTTACAGGACGCAGAGAGCGTCTCTCATTTGGGGTAACTGGCCTCAATACTGCTTCCTGCTGTGCGTCCTCTGCATAAAACGTGAATCCCAATCTCGGCATGGCATCCCACTGTCAGGAGAGCAGTAATTCCAACTGCTTTTTTCTGCTGCTCCTCCATGGCAGCACCGGACAGGCTTTCAAATGTTTAAAGGGCCCGCTCAGTTGTGGGTAATTCAACGAGACCACTCCTTACAGTTTGATAACTTTGGACCACGCTTCCTCGTCTCATTACTAAGAGCATTAGTATATAACATTATTTCTTTTTCATATATTATTTAATCCACTGTTGTTTGAGTGATTTAAAGGAAGATTTCAAAGGAAGTAATGGTTTTCTCTTGGGTCTATAATCCAAACACAATGTAGCATCATAACTACTAGAATCAATAGTGTTATCTCCCTGACCCTTACATACATCATTTTCATAAAATGGGTTCTCATACATGGCACCTTGGGCAAGTCTGGGAGGGGAAGCCCTACTGTGACAACATGCCATTAAATATTTAGGCAAAGGGAAACCTCATCCGCAGAAGAGTCCCCACATTCCCTTGACAGACTTCTCCCATGTGATCCTACCCCCTAACACCACCCCCAGGGTTAGGATCAGGTAGTGGCTCAACTTTCCCTGTCCACATGGGAGGAGACTTTAGGCAAGGATTCTGTGATGACTCTGCAGGATTCCAGGGGTCTTATGGAACAAGACCGGTGCTGGTGAAATGTGATTGATGCATGCATCATGATGTGGCAGTACGTGGCTTTCACATCAAAGAAATGCTTGCTCCCTAGAGCATCTCTGCATTCTATCACGCATACATAGAAGCACAGGTTACAAAAACAGAAGCGAACATTGCAGCCCCCACAAAACATGCACTCTGACAATATTCGCACTCAGGTCAGGTTTTTAAAGGAAACATCAGTATAGCCCAGTGTCTCCTGAGTCGCCTCTATAAGGTACATTTGTAGGAGCTCTTGTTCCAGTGTGTGCAGTCTTTAAAAAGGTAGTGATGAGGTTTTATTCCCTCCAGTCTCAGAGTGTTGCTTTCCTACAGACTCGCCAGTTTAAAGCTTCTTGGAGTCCCACCATGCTTCTACTCCACTCGAGGGGTTGTTTGTCCACTCTGCTACTCACATATGTTGTAGTAGTGGCCTGTTGGTCCTATGGCCTACTCTCTAGCAAAGTGGATTCTTTGGATATAAATCTCCCCTCGGCACCTTTCTTGGCGGGGGAAGATTGTGTGCAACTTGTGACCTGTGTGATAACCAAGTAATCTGTTGGCCACCCTTTGAGGGGGGCTTCCACTGGCCTCTGTTATTGAATGCTGGGAGCGATATTACCATCAGTTAATCGCTCTTGTGCCCAGCAGGTCTATTGAGATGCTGTGGCACCCTTCCCCTCACCACTGCGCTCCTATTCTTGAATAGGTTCAGACTGGAATTGTTTATCCCGATGGCCTGGCCTGGCAGGCCTGGTATCATGGACAGACGGCAGGTCAAAAACTGTAGTGCATGGAGGTGTACAGTGTCTAGCCTGGACTCCTCTCTCAAGGATTTAAGTGATGGTTTTAATTCAGCCATAGCGGATTCCAGTAGCAACATTAACTGCCGCCAGGCTACGGAAGAGCAATGAAAAGGTGGCTTTGTCAACTTTGCTGTCCCAGTCTCTTGCATTGGATGGGTGGAGGTCTGTCGGCCCTTCTGGGTCCACTGTCATGCTCCCCTTGCTTCACGAACCCGCCATCTTTTCTTGTCCTTTACATGAGTATTAGTGGTGCCAACACCCGGCGCTGGACTTGTTATTGCTTCACTCACAGTTTTCTTATTATCCATAAGAACTACACTGTCTTTAATGGGTGGCATTGGGGGGAACTTCATCCTACCCGCTGGAGGCGACAGATTGGTTGACACTTCCAACATTGGGGAGAGGTCAATTGTGGTTGCGTGCGTTAAGGCAATTGTCTTCACAAAGCCTGTCAATAGACCTCTCAAGGGCCTCCATGATTGATCTATCCGAATTTTGGGCTGAAGCCTGTGCAAGTGAGAATAACCCATCCTGTCCCTGGCCACTAATGTTCTGTTCTTGATTGAAGCCTTTCCTCCTGGGCGCTGTTGCATGGATCTGTCAGGGACAGCCCAAGGTGCACAGACTGTCCTTGTCTGAATTTCCGCTGGTAGGGTGCCAGGGTTGTCAGCTATAGTAAGCTTTCAAATCAGTCCTTTGAAGCCAATCGATGGCTGTCTGGGGTCCTTGATTAATTGCACCACTTTTCTCTTCCGTCCAGCCATGGCCCTAGATTTTGTTTTAGACATTGTGTTTGATTTCAGGAGTGCTGTATCTCTCTGTCCCATTCTGCAGCGGAGAAAACAAAAGCCTGTAAGTGCTAGGAGTACTGAGGGGCTTCAGAATGGCAGTGAACTGTCCGAGCTGTAACAGATTTTACTACTGCTACCGCACATGCTATGGTGCATCTCACCTCCTCTGATATAGGTCTGTATATGGTTTCTATGAGGTTTTTAGATGTATTAACTGGTGGCCAACCTGTGATCAAGCCCTAGGCCAAGGCAGTTCTCCCTCCCCCCCACCGCCAAGAGCCTCATGCCCTCCAGTAGTGCCTAATGATGTTCCCTGGATGGCCTCCCAGTGCCCTCCTATTCCCCCTCACCTGCCTACTGTTGCAGTTTGCTGTGATAGGTTGCTCTGGGCTACTCCTAGCACCAAGCCATGCTGTGCCACGATCCGCTCCTCCTCTACACAAGTTGCAATGGCTGCTGCCCAAGCGGCCAAGCTCAGCCCAGCCCAGCCCAGCGTGCACCTTGCATGGCCTGGCTTCTGCAGTGATCCTGCTCACCACCCGATACGCCCCATCTGCAGCAGATGCATAAGCGTGGCGTAACATGCTGTTGGCACTCAAGCCGCACCCCTGTTGGGAAAAGAGGGCCGCCTCCGAGTGGCCACAGAATTTATTTTTTAATTAGTTACTGATGGACCCAGGGAAGACGCTAGTTGCATCGCAACCTATAGAGAGGTCAATACTGCCTCTAGACTGGAGGCTCGTATTAACCAATCATACAATATGGATTAGCCATAATATACCACTTTCACAAACAGTGGGACCAAACCGAGCCTAAACAGGAGAACCCTGAGGAGACAGAATTTGATGCCCAAGAAAAGCATCTTTAAAACGTAGGTCAGAGCAGCCAAACTGGAACAAGCATCTAAGCATCCTGAATATCTAGAGCACACATCCAACTCCCCCTCTTAAAATGCTGATAGAATCTACAAATGCATTACCATCTCTGCGATTTCCACTTGGAAGAACGGGTTAAACAGAGTAAGATCTAAAATATTCCTCGGGCTCCGCTTGTCCCACTAGAAGCCCTCTGGGATCTCTCCAGATGGAATACACTCTATGGCTCTGATCAAGTGCATCTTTTGGCTTTCTTAATGCAGATTCAATAGAAGTTGTTAGGGAAGCTGGTGGATGTAAGTGGAAGCCAATCCTGAACAAGCCACTGAGCTTCCAGGAGGACTTTTTTTATGACCACCCAATCATGATGATAAAGGAACATGCTGCAGTTTACAGGAGTGTTGAACCACTGGGCAGTTAAACTTTGAATTTTTAGATTTTTCAGAAGTGAAGGTCAAGTTGGTTTGACAAAACTCCAACTCTGTTTTTGTCGCTTCCTTGGGGGGGGGGGGCGGGGGGAGTGCTTCCTAAATCTCCTCTCATGGGATTTGGCTCTTGCCTAGAAGGTGCTAGAAGCCTGTGTCTGAACAAAATCATCTTTTG
This sequence comes from Ambystoma mexicanum, assembly GCF_040938575.1. Taxonomy (NCBI): domain Eukaryota; kingdom Metazoa; phylum Chordata; class Amphibia; order Caudata; family Ambystomatidae; genus Ambystoma; species Ambystoma mexicanum. The sequence continues at coordinate 1,492,200,091 of NC_090929.1, read as the reverse complement.
AAATGTGAAGGATTTACCAGACGAATTTGTGATCACTGTTAGGGACTTTGCGATCACAGCATTAATAATTTCTTTCATGGGTTGTGGGGTTAAAAAGGTGGAAACTATTGAACTCCCAACTGTCTCCTGCACCTCATAATTAGGTTGCGCACCTTTTAGAAAATCTAATTGCCTTAGATCCAGTTCTAGACACATACCTCTAGCTAAGTAGTAATATGTCCTGCAGATGCAAAGCTGTCCGATTCTGCAAGCCCTGCCACAAAGCAGTCTTTCTTCAGGCAGTACATCTTTAAAAATTCAAAATGTTGTTCCACTGTTGCATTAATTTTTAATAAGACTCGTGTTAGTACTGCACATTTCTTTCTTGCAGCATGACCTAGGGTCAGCACCCATTATAAGAGGAATACCTGTAACCTCTAATACTAGGAATTCCATTACTGAGAAAATAAGCTCTTGGAAAAATCTTATGTAAGAATGAAATCCTTCCTCATGCTGCACCTCATCATTGCGGTCTGCAGCCACAATAACAATCCTGTTTTTTGCACTAGGAGAACGTTCCTAAACTGTAGATCTTTTTGGAGGATGTTGCTGGAGTACTGGATACCGCTGGAGGAGATGATACCTGGTCACTTGTGGTGGAAAAGATGAGGCCATAGGAGTTTGATGTATTACAGGCCGAAGCATGAACTCTTTGACAATCACCTTAAAGAAATTTCTCATCTGAGCGGGAAGTCCTTAACGTGTGGAATCTGGCTAACAGACCAGGCTTCTCTTGGTGAAACCGGAAATCCCAGCAAGGCTGGATATGCATATGCTGACCCCCAGAGGCACGGCATTGTAAAATCTAAAAAGAGCTGCATGAGGAAAGGCTGGTTAGTACGGGTCCCTTCTCAAAGCTGAATTGCAGTTCAATGTAGGAGTAGAGGAGATTCCATCTGGGATGGAAAAGGGAGACTTGTCTGGTTGCAGCAAAATGAGTGGGGAAATACAAAGGACCCTCTACACCAAGCTGAAATAGGGTTTCTAATGCACTTTCCTCAGACTACAAATCCACAAGAACTTCGGATGGCATTGAGCATGCCCAGAAGAATCACCCTTCTTGGAACTGTAAGGGGTGCAGAAGTAAGGCTCGGACACAAAGAGGGCATAGTTTTGGTAATAGACTTTTTAACCAGTAAAAGGGTTGCAAAAACTGCTGCTCTGTCCCTAAAGCTAATGTCAAACAAATAGTCACTCACTGTTGTGTCCCAAAAACCATACTTCTGACCGTAACACTGATAAGTCGACTTTTCAAGGTTGTTCTTCTCCAAAACTTAAGTTGTAATGGCAGATTGTGCCAACAGAAAAGTTCCCAATATGTGGAGTGGTAAAAACAATAAAAGAAATGTTCCAAAATGTATTACTCCAAGGATTAGGGTTTGCTCCTTTCCCTGGACTACCTTCTGGTTCTACTTTAGGAGCTGTTCACGTCCTTATGTAGCTTCTCTTCCTTTTCTTACCTCCTTAGGTCCCAGACCAAGTACCTTCCTGAATGAACTTCACTGTATTATTAGATTTTCATATGGGTACCAGACTTGCAATATTGTTAGTGTACAAGCTTAGTGTACTCTCCTGCCAAGTGTATGATTTCTTCTGATCCATCTCTTTTGCTTTCAGGTTCCTAGACACTCTTATTATCAGGTTCCCGTGTGGCACCAGTCCCAGACATGCAATTTGTGGTTGCAATAACTTGGTGTACACTCCTGCCAAGCATATGCTTCCGTCTGTACTGTCCCAGACCCTCTCTGGCTCACATATGGGGGTACGGGTTCCAGACTTGAAATGCACTGCTGCAGTAGCTTGGTTTACTCTCCTGCCAAGTATATACTTCATTTTGTACGGTCTCTGTTTCTCTTTGGGCCCAAGACCTTCTTACTCTCTGGCTTTCATATGGGTGCGGGTCCCAGACCCTTTTATCTCATGTTCTGTAGTTGTTCCCCTGGTTCCTCCCAGACCTCTAGCACCTCTCGGTCTGCCCATGTATCTGCTTGTGTGGTTTGCGTCTTCCGAGCACTGGTGCTTTTCTCGGAGCCTCACAGTCTGTGGCGTCTCCACCAGTTAATTCTTCTTGCGTGGGCTGGACCATCTGTCTCCAGCCGTCTTTGGTTTCCTCTTCTTGTCATCAGTTGCTCTTCCAGTCTCTGCTCACTTCTTGGGCTATGCTTTTGCTTTCCAACGGCTTGCCGGACTTTGGGATTCCCGGGGGTTTGTTCAGGTAGCCTGCGAAGTAGCTCCTTCTCCCTGGACTACCTTCACACTCCCATTCGCCTCCGTGCACAGTATTTCCTGCTGTGGTCCCCTGTTCACTGGGTCGACCTCTCCCAGGTTTCCACGTCAGAGGATGGCTCTCACTATGTTGGTTTCTCTGATATTTTGTATTTCCTTTGATCAAATGCTGTGAGAGACTAGACTGTTCAACTCTGGTTCTCTGGAGTGATCTTCATACTCCTGGTCATCATCTTCTTCACAGTACTTGTATTGGAGTTGTATGGAAAGTAGTTTGTATTTTCAAGGCCACTAGTCCGGTCTAACACTAGGTTGGTTGACCTTACAACTAACAACAATGGCACTGGTTCGGAACAGGGAAGGAGAGTTTGGCTTGGGGAAAGAGGGAGGGTCTAACGTAGCAGAGGTATACCGCATTCTCTACGATGGGTCATACCCAATCCCATAAGGGGCTTCCTCTCCCATGTGATCCTCCCCCGGTGCACCCCCCCCCCAGGGGAACTATTGTGCTGTGGACGCACTGCCCTGGCACCACGGGCCCGGTCTCTCCCTATGGGAGAAGGTACGACATCCGCAGATAAGTCACATACTTTTCCCCTAATGCTGCTGGTTTCTTCATCTCCCAATGGAAAATGTGACAGAAAGTCCATATTACCCTGCTCTTTACCTTTCCAATGTTACAGGAAAGCAATAAGGTTGGAGATCAAGAAACCAGCAGATAATTATGGGGTAGGTATCTTTGCAGATACTCACCCATGTGAAGGGTGAGTGGTCAGTAACAAACCAGAACTTCATACTATTAAGATAGTACTTCAGGTACCTCACAGCCCATTTTAAGAATTGAGCCTCCAGTTCAATTGTAGCATCCTTTTTTCTTGAGGGAAGAGCTTTCTACTGATGTATAATACAGAATGCTCTATTCCACTATATGATTGGGACAAAACGGCCCATAAAGCAACCTTCGAAGTGTCTCTCTGAAAGATACATTTTTTGTGAAGTTGGGTACCTTCAACACAAGCTCACTACAAAGAAAAAGGGTGTTAATGTAGGCCTGATTGTTTTTATCCCATTTACGTTTTTGGGGTTCAGCATTTCTTAACTTTTCAGTAAGGCAGGTGGTGATGGAGGAATAATTCGGTATAAATCACCAATAATAAGCTACCAGTCTAAGAAAGTCTCTTAAATACCGTTAGTTTTTCGGTACCGGGATCTCCTGTACTGCCCTGACTTTTTCGGGTTTCAGGTTGCACTAGCCCGTTTGCAACAGAAAACAGAAACAAAAGTTACGGCAGACTGAGCGAGATGACATTTTCTTGCCGCTAAGACTGGCTTTCCTCAGGGCCACGGTAACTTCATAAAGGTGAAACAAGTGTTCCTCCCAGGTTTTAGTTTGAATGACTTTTTATTTATTCACATTTGTAGAGCGCACAGCAGCCCGTAGGCATTGTGGCGCTGGTTACATAGATGATGTACAGGCATAGTTACATAGTACATAAGACATAGTGAAAATGCAAACAGTACATTATTAGTTACAGGGAGAATCAGGGGCAGAGGCAGGCTTACCTTATAGAGGGGGTGAATCGGTCTGTCGCGGAAGGGTTAGTTGAAGAGGGTGGTTTTTAAGGCTTTCCTGAATGCTGGGAGTGAAGGTTCAGCTCTTAGTGAGTTAGAGAGGGCATTCCAAAGTTTAGGGGCAATGTGTGGGAAGCCAATGCCTCCTGTTCCGTTCCTTTTTATGGTGGGGATGCAGAGTTTGTTGGAGTGAGAGGTAAAATGGGGCATTAAGTGTAAGGCATTTGTGTGCGAGTTTGAGGGTCTTGAATGTGATTTGTTCTTTTACGAGTAGGCAGTGTGCTTTGCGTCTTGCTTGGGTGATGCGTTCCCTTTTAGGAATGTTAAGCGCCACTCTAAGGGCGTTGTTTTAAATAACCTGGAGCCGATTTAGGTTAGAGTTGGAGGTGCCTGCAAGGAAGACGTTACAGTAATCAAGCTTTGCTCCTATGGTGGCTCTAGCTATAGTAAGCCAATTTTGTTTCGATAGATATGGCTTCACTTGATTGATGAGTTTCGTAGTGTGTGCAGAGGCTGAGGCTATGGCATTAACCCGACGTGTCATGACAATGTGGAGTCTAGGTAGACACCTAAAGTTTTGACAGCCTGAGAGAGAGGAATTTTATTTATTTATTCGGATTTTTAAAGCACATCAGCCCAGGGCATCGTAGCGCTGTTACAGATTAGGACATCAAGCTGGTTAGAGAAAGGCATAGTGGTTACAAGGCATTTGCATTACAGGAGCATATTTGGGTTACATATACTAGCATTACAGACTTAAATCGTTACAGTACAGCTGTGGAGGTTATGTGAATAGTGTAGTTTTAAGGGATTTACAAAAGGAGTACAGAGAAGGTTCTGCTCTCAGTGAGTTGGGCAGGGCATTCCAGAGATTAGGTTCTATGTGGGGGAAACCAATACCGCCGGCTTTGGCTCTTCTTATAGTGGGTATTTGGAGCTGGTTAGCATGGTGGCTTCTTTTAGGGCGGAGGGAAGAATTCTTGGTTATGGTTTCTGATAAGTAGGATGGTGCTGTGAGATTGATGCATTTATGTGTGAGGGCGAGTATTTTAAAATTGATTCTTTCCTTGACTGGGAGCCAGTGTACATTTCTTCTGGCCTTTGACACATGGTCAAATTTGGGGATGTGCAGTGCAGCACAGAGCGCTTTATTTTGCACTATTTGGAGCCTGTATGTTTTTGGTTGACGTGCCCGCTAGGAGGGTGTTGCAGTAGTCCAGTCTGGCTCCTATCATAGCTCTGGCGATGGAGAGGCAGTTGGGAGAGGTAAGGTAGGGTTTTTTTGGCATAACCGTTTGGTGGTGAGCGTGGAAGCGGAGGAGATGGTGCAGACTTGTTTTGTCATTGAGAGTGTGGAGTCTAAGTAGACTCGTAGGGTCTTCACAGATGTGGAGACAGGTATGTTCGTATTGTCAATGGTGATATGCGAGCATTCGGGGCTCAGTTTGGTTAGAATTTCCTAGGGGGCTAGGATAATGATCGTGTTTTCTATGGAGAAGTTGCAATATTGGTGGTCAAGTTTAGCTAGGATTTCTTTAGGGCTTATGATTATAATCTCAGTTTTATCAGCATTGAGGCAGAGTCCATTGGTGGCCATCCATACTTGGATTGTGCTGTATATCAGATTAATTGCTGCTGCTTCTGTGTCATAGGAGCCTGTTAGGGGGGGGGAGGACTGGAATATCATCGGCATAGGTTGTGTAAGCTATGCAGAGGGGGTCCAGTTTGTCAAAGAGTGGTTTGGTGAAGAGGTTGTATAGTATGGGGGCCGTGCAGGAACCCTGAGGGACTCTACAGTGTAAGTGGTGGGTGTGGCGTTTGCATGAATAGAGAACACTTTCATGGCTCTGCCCTTTAGGAATGAGGTCATCCATGTGGCCACCTTGTTCGTGAACTGGGCTGAGTTTACAAGGTGTGAGGTGAGGGTCTTTTGATCTACAAGATCAAAGGCGGCTGAGAGGTCTAGGAGAAGGAGAGCCAGCTTGCCTTTGTCCATGATTGATGTGATTTGATTTTTAAGCTCAAGGAGAGCAGTTTCCGTGCCATGGCCCTTACGGAATCCAGATTGTCTTCTGCCGAGGATATTGTTAGTTTCCAGAAATAGTTGGATTTGGTTGTGAGCTGCCTTATCCAAGATTTTTAAGAGGAAGGGGACAGTGGTAATAGGGCGGTAGTTATTAGGTGATGATGGGTCTAGTGATGTTTTCTTTTTTAGAAGCGGGCGTACCCATACTTCTTTGAGGTTGGCTGGGATGGACATGGAAGAGAATGAGGCATTAATGAAGGCTTTGAAGTGTGGTGCTAGTTCCTTGGACCATTCTTTGACTAGGTTGGGGGGGCAGATGTCTCCTTTGCACATGGAGGGTTTAAGTTGCTTGAGGATGTTGATGACATCTACGTCTGACATCCTGGAAGGAGAAGAGCTGGGGGCGTTCTCAAGATTCTGGGTGGATGGTGACAAGGGGTTGAGCTTCAGAAGGATTCTGGCTTGTGCTAGGATTTTGTCCTGGAGTAGTAAAAATAGTTTAAGCATGGCTGCTTGAATGTTGAATGTTCAAGCATTACGTTTCCTCTTTAACTATGTCATCAGGGGTCCTTAACTATGTCATCAGGGGTAGTGGGAGGAGTGATGAGTTCTTTAAAGATGGAGAAGTGTTCCTTGGATTGAGAGTTGTCTTTGGTGATGTGTGCATTAAAAGAGAAGGCTTTGGCGTGTGTGATGGCTTTTTTGTATTGTGATGATATTTGTTTGAAGTTTTCTTTGGTGATGTTGTTAGGGTTGGATTGGCAAGTATTCACGGCTTGACGCTTGGCTAATCTTAGAGTCGCTAGTTCATCTATGAACCATGCATTTGAGTGAAGTGATTTCTTTTCTTTCTTGTTTTCCAGAGGGACAATGTTATCAATGGCTTTAGTCATCGTGCTGGCATAGATGTTAGCCAGGGTGGTGGGGTCATTCGAGAAAGGAGGCTTGAGTGCAGGGATCTCCAAGAAAGGAAGGAGGCTTTCCTTGGTAAGTTTCTTAGAGCTTCTGGCTAGCGCAGGAGGTGCTTTTATGAGAAGTTTGGCTGGTTCAGATGCTGGAATCGAGAATTGTATGCAATTATGGTCAGTCCATGAGAGGGAGATATCGGTAATGAGGGTCTGGCAGTTATGGTCAGTCAACCAATCTAGGGTATGGCCTTTACAATGTTTGGGAGTGGTGACATTTTGTTGGAATCCCATGTTAGAGAGCTCTCGGTCAAGGGCAGCGCCGCTTTTGTCATTGGGGGTTGTTGAAGGCAAGATTGAGGTCTCCAAATAGCAATGTTTTTGTGTTTTTCTTAAGGTTGTCCCCTAGTAGGTGCAGGAGTTGTGCTTGGAATTCAGGGGTGGTGGTGGGGGCTCTATAGATGGTTTGAATATTTATGGTGCAGCTAGGTGATAGTGAGAGTTTAGCAGAGATAATGTCTGCATGACGATCCCAGTGGTAGTTGACCTGTCTAATGTAGAGACAGACTTTTGCGATGAGGCATACACCTCCTCCTCTGGACGATTGTCTTTTCTTAGAATAGAGTAGTTGGGTGGCAGGGCTGGGGCTATAGCCGGACCTGAGGCATCGTTTAGCCAGGTTTCTGTTATGGCTAATAGGTCTAGGTTGTGGAGGGAAACCAGATTGTGGATTTCTAAAGCATGGCCGGCGAGCTAGCGCACATTAATGAGCGCACATTTAAGCGGGGAGGGTGGTGAGGCAGTGTTAGATTTGGCGTGGTGCAGTGGTTTGGAGATGGATTTCTTATTTGAGTTAGCTGGTCTGTTAGGTAGTGTGTGGTCTGTGTGCATTTGAGTGTGAGGTTTAGCATCCAAGTAAGCCAAGCATTTGTCTCTGAAAGGTTGCGGGTGCCCTGTGGCGTGCAAACCAAATGGCAAGACTTTAAACTGAAATAGTCCTACAGGAGTGGAAACAGCCGTCTCATCCCTCTCTTGTGGATTCAATGGCACCTGCCAATAGCCCTAGGCATCCTAGGCATGGGTTAATTGTCGAACTGGCATAGCGCATTCAACTTCCGAAAAAGTCAATACAAAACCTTCATGATTGATCTGGTTTTGCTACTAGGACTATTGGCGAGGACTAGGAACTCTGGGATGGTTCTATCATGTCGGAAGCCAGCATCTTTTACACTTCCTATGAAACTATTTCTCTACTGGCTTCAGGAATTCCATAGGGTTTTAAATTAACAACCCTATAAAGGAGGTGTACGGATATAGTTGCAAAATGCCATTACTCTTCCTGGTTCTCTGTCAAAGACGACCAGGAACTGGTCTAAAGGGGTTTGGAGGTCCTGTTTTTTTATTGGACGAGAGATCAGCAGGAATTAAACTGACCCAATCTATCTCTTCAGCTAGGAGTCTGGCCATCATTACAGAGGTGGTTTCAATTGGTTCTTCTCTCCACTCTTTTAAAAGGTTGACTTGATACATTTTAGTCTTAGCCCTCTGATCTGGCTGCGAGACACGATAATTACAGGGACGAGTTTGTTCAAGAACCTCATAAGGACCGTGCCAACGGGACAAAATCTTATGTTCCGAGAAGGAAAGGAGCACCTGCTGACCAATAGAAAAGGAACGGGTGACTGCCTTTCATTCATAATTGGCTTTTTGGTGCTCTTGGGATTTGCTAAAAGTGAATGTACTATAAATCTAGGTACGGTCATTTGCTGCTTAGACATGCGGTATGGGATAACGGTTATATGGCTTCTTCTCGCTCTTGCCATGCTTCTCTTAGCATAGAGAACATCTCTTGGTTCACGTCCATAGAGCAGTTCAAATAGTTAGAACCCAAAGGAGGCCTGTGGTGTTTTTAAAACAGCAAATAGGGCCCACAGTATCATCAAGTCCCAATTCCTCCCATCTGCTTCCAGTAGATTTTTTAGGACATGCTTCAATGTTTTATTAAACCGTTCTACTAACTCGTCAGTTTGTGGGTGGTAAACAGAGGTTCTGAGGGTTTTGATCTGTCCAACTTGTTTTACTTCTGCCATAAACCGGCTCATGAAAATGGTTCCCTGATCGGTCAGGATTTCTTTAGGAAAACTTACCCGGGACAAGAATGGAAGACTATGTGTGAGAATCTATTGTGGAGTGTTAGACCTCCTTTGGAAAGCCTCTGGATATCTTGTGACATAATTGACTATCACTAGATTATATCTATTTTTCAATTCGGAAGGTTCCAGAGGACCAACAATGTCCATTTCTATTCTTTAAAAAGGGACATCAATAACGGGGAGAGGTTGTAAAGGAACTGGAGGGGAAGGGGAGTATGTGTGGCGGTTTTCTGACAAAGTGGACAAGTTAGAACAACATGTTTAACTTCTGCATATACTCCTGGCCAAATAAATCAGCGTTCTATTTGCCCTTGGGTCTTAGGAGTTTCTAAATGTCTGGCCATAAGATGTGCATGTGCACTTTCCAGAACCATTTTCCTGTGACTGCGTGGCACTACAATTTGAGAGTGGGTAGTTCCCTCAGGACCGGTATCGCCTATATATAGCAAACGGTGTCTAATGAAAAAGAATGGATCCTCCCTTGCCCTTCCTTCTTCTGAGATAACTAAGGACAGCCTCCGCTAACATTGGGTCATTACGTTGTGCGAAGGCCAAGTCAGGGTTTCTGTTTCATCTTCATTAATGGAGGGTTTTGCCACCTCAGTTGTTACTGGGTCTATGTCTTCCTTCCAAAAGTCATTGGTTCCTCTGCCAGTGTCTTCTGTCTCAATTCTTTCTATTATCTTGGGGAATATAGCATTCTCCAAAATACCATGAGTTATTTCGTCTCCGGCCTTAATGTGATATGTTTGTTTGCCATTATTTTATATTACTATCTAACGGCAGCCATCATGCGTAGGCCATTCTTCCATGCCAACCCAGAGTTTGAGGATAACCCGATATAAGTAGCAGGGGGAGGGATTAATACAAAATCTGTTGGTATCAATTGTCTTTCACCAGGTTCCAGGGTCGCTTCCCTACTACTAGACATATCAAAGCCTATGGATTCCTGGCACGCTGACTTAGTTTGGTAAAGCCAAGGGTCGCCCAGTTTGTGTCAACCAGGTCTGATCACACTTCTGACATCATATGTAAGGGTGCAGAAGTAAGGCTCAGACACAAAGGAGGCATAGTTTTGGTAATAAACCTTTATTAACCAGTAAAAGGGTTGGGAAATCTGCTGTCCCTAAAGCTAAGAGGGGTTCCCTGCCTCAAAAGAATCTAAGGAAAACATCAGGATGTCAAATAAATAGTCACTGTTGGATCCCAAAAACCCAACTTCTGGCCCAAACCCTAATAACAAATCTACTGTGCAATGGTGTTCTTTTTTCATTCTAAAGTGATAATGGCAGTTCTTGCCAAAAGAAAAAGTTCCAAATGCCTTAGGCGGTCAAAACGACAAAAGACATTTTCCAAAATGTATTACTCTAAGGATCGCGGGTTAGCTACTTTCTCCTGGATTCCTTATTGTTCTACTTTAGGAGCTTGTCTTGTCCTTCTGTAGTTTCGTTTCCTTTTGTTACATCCTCGGGTCCCAGACCTCATACCTTCTTGAAGGAACTTCACTATTAGATTTTCAAATGGGTGACTTGCAATACTATACAATACCAGCTTGGTGTACTCTCCTGCCAAGCATAGGTTTTCTTCTGATTCATCTATTTTGCCTTCAGGGTCCCATAATCTTATTCTCTGGATCTCATGTGGGTGCATGTTCCAGACTCACAATGCGTGGTCACAATAACTTGGTTATTGGCAGGAGCCAAGCATATGCTTTCTTTTGGACTGTCGGTTTCTCTCAGGGTCCCAGACCCTCTTATTCTTTGGATCTCACATGGGTGCATGTCCCAGACTCACAATGCTCTGTTGTAATGGTTTACTCTCCTTCCAAGCATATGCTTCCTTCTGTACTGTGTGCTTCTCTCAGGCTTCCATATAGGTGTGGGTCTCAGACCACCTTATCTCATGCTCTACAGTTGTTACCCGGTTCCTCCCGGAACTCTAGCACCTCTGTCGGCTGACGTACCGGTTTGGTTTGTGTCTTCCGAGCACTGGTGCTTCGCTTTGAGGCCCGGTGGCATTAAGGCGTTCGTGGCATCTCCGCCAGTCAATTCTTCATCCGCGGGCTGGACCTTATGTCTCCAGCTGCCTTTGGGTTCCTCTTCTCATCAGTGATTGCACTGCCAGTGGCTGCTCCCTTCTCATGCTATGCTTTTACTTTCCGTTGGCTTGCTGGACTTTGGGATTCCCAGAGGTTTGTTCAGGTAGCATGCAAAGTAGCTCCTTTTCCCAAGACTACTTTCGTACTTCTGTTCGGCTCAGTGCATGACGTCTCCTGCTGCGGTCCGCTATTCACCAGGTCAGCATCTCCCAGGTTTCCTCGTCAGAGGATGGTTCACTCCATGTTGTTTTCAATATGATATTTTGTATTTCCTTTAACCAATCAAATGCCGTGAGAGGATAGACCGTTCACTCTGGTTCGCTGGAGTGATCTTCACACTGCTGGTCGTCTTCTTCACAGTACTTGTATTGCAGTTATATGGAAAGCAGTTTGTATTTTCATGGCTTCTCGTCAGGTCTAACACAGCAAGTTGATTGACCTTACAACAAAGAAAATTGACACTGGTTGGGAACAGGGAATGAGGGGGGGGTTCTAACGAAGCAGATGTATACTGCTTTCCCTGGAAGGGGTTGTCCTTCAACCCATAAGGGGCTTCCTCTCCTATGTGATACTCCCCCGGTGAACCACCCCCAGGGGGGACTATTGTACTGTGGATGCACTGCCATGGCCCCATGGGAAAGGTCTCCCTTATTGGGAGATGGGCCAATATCCACAGGTTTGTCACAGAAGTTAGTCGACTTACGGAGGTGTGAAGCAGCTTCCGCAGAGGAATGCAATGCATCAGCCTTGCCCTTACTAGAGGAAGATTTGCCATGATCTGTTGAGGGTGTATGATCCTTACGAGACTGGTTTGCCATGTGCTTGCATGAGAGAAACCTGAGACTTTAAAGTATCCTTCAAAGTAGTTGAGGGATCAGGAAGGTATGAACGGAAAGACTGAGGCGGCTGCAGAACCTTATGGACATGGGAATGCTCTCTGCCAATTTCATAATCCGAGAAAAGTACTGACTGGTAAAAAGAAGCTGTAGGCTCTCAATGGGTTGCGACCAAGTGTAAGTTGGCCTCTCTTTATGCAATGACCAGTGTAAGAAGTCCCACTGACTATTGCTTTGCAATGGAGCAAGAAATGCAGACCCAATCTGACTGCTCAACACTCTAGAAAAGTGGCACCTGGACAGAGTGCAGAACTCCAGATAAGGTGCATGGCAGGCCTTTTTATGCACTTCCAGCTTGTGAATTCGAAACTTTTCCTTTTTCCTTCTGTATCAGTTGTGCAGGGTAATTCTGGCAGCCCCAAACCTCACCCACAGCCCCCATAAAGCATAGAGCACTCTGCTGTCAGCTAATTAGGATGAGTCATGCTGTTTATTTAACACGTTGCTCTGTTGGTAATGCCATCTAGCTAATACTTTGAGTTGGTGAAGTGGTCTACTGCTCAGACATTTCAAGGACAGAAAATTGTGTGTTATCAATTTGTTCAATTACTTAGACTTTCTGTGTTACGTTATTCTAGCATTTTGCATCACTAGTATACTTTACACACTGATTTACGTCTCTGAGAAATATCATTAGAATGGTATGTTCTTTTATGGGATGTTGCAGGGGTTGGGGGAGGTGGCATTATACATTGTCACTGTAAAAGTGGACCAATGTCGGAGATAATGATGACCTGAAAAAATAAAAGTAAGTTTAAAAAAAAAAAAGAATGGTATGTTCGAGTCTGATTTGAAAGACTGGTGTAGTACTGTGTAAAATTGTCTTTCAGGCATTGGCTGCACATGTGTTTTGTTTACAGCAGTTTTCATTGGCTTTAATAGAGGCAGCTATGGTGCAGCATCATTTGTCCACGTTTAGCAGTGATTTGCATGAGCTTTTCATACTGCGTTTTCTCATTGTCACAGAAACAAAAAAAAAGCATTTAATGACTTACGGTTTTCAGATGTGTTGACGTTTTATGGGTGCCTCCCAGCAAGCAGTCATGTTTTGCATTTGTGATTAGGGAATGCTTTGGGTGTTAAATAGGAAAAAGTGTTTTGTAGAGATTTCAAAGACGTGTGTGTGTTTGCATGTGTACGTGAAAGGACAGTCAATTGTTGGTTGTAGCAGAGAGCAAGGAATAACTTGGCATGTGGTCTGAACTTTAATTACCTGCCTTCGTGGCAAGAGCATGTATAATGCACACATGTGTAGAGAGTCAAAATATACTAGCACTTCTTTGAACGCTTTTATAACTGCTATGGAACATTAGCGGTCCTTCCCATCAGGACAATTGTTCTACTTTAAATGTGATAGTCAATTTAAGTGCCACTCATACCATTTCTTCTCAACAGTTCCTATATATATATTTAGGCACAATCCTCAATTGCTAAGCAGAGTGGTGATACCTTTTTCATGTGACAATGTCAACTATCCCCAGCAGGGCTAATACACATTTAGTGGCATTAAGCACAGGACTGCTGTGTTTTGGTACAGTACCTGCATTTCTCAACAGTAATGTTGAAATGACACAGCACCAACATGTGTTGGCCATTTCAGTAGGGAGCTAAAGCACTGAAGAACAACAGTGTCTGGGTTCTTATCTCCATTCTTCTCAGCTGGTGTGATGCACACCAATGGACATTGAGGAGCTTCATTTGCTGTGGTAGGCTTTAAGCCATTATGCCCTCACTGCTCTTTTCAGGATGTCTGACTGTCCCATATCAGACTAGTGAATGGAACTGTCAAAAACCTACCAACTTTCAAAAGCACAAGCCTCAAATCTCCTGATTCGCATGTAGTATAGTTCATTAAAAAAAGGTGTAAAGCTTGGGATGAGCCATTCACATCAGGTATGCACAGCATGGTACTACTGGTTCCCTAACCCAAAAGGCCTTTCAGAGCCAACAGCCTTTCAGTTAATATAGTTTAGTGGGTTAATAATCCTACTGCAAATATCAATGTTTAACCTACTGGTTCCAATCCTCTCAATCACTCAGTGAATTAATGCGTCTGCTAGCAGCGATACATGTTTAAAATGGAGAGAACAGGTTTGAATTGTAGCAGAAGTGACTTAGTTTTCCGGATGGCTACATGTTCAGTAGTTCAGAACACAGTCTCATCTAATGGCATACAGTGCAGGTAAAGCATCTGTGTTAATGGATTTTCAGAAACAGTCATGTGGACAGATTCTGAGAGGCCATCCTATTTTGGTGAACAGGGAAAGACACTAATGTCTAGCAAAACTATCTGGGTAATGCGACTGTGCAAAAAGGCTTAGACTCAGAAGAGTGTGAATGTGTTGAAGGGTTCAGTAAGAACGAGTGCACTCTTAAAATGTATAAAAATACAAATATTGTATTTATGACTTAGAGAAGCTCTTAGCAATGAAAAACCACAGGTAACTATTACACTAAAACAGTCACTATTATATAGGCCTTGGCTTTTGGGGTGCTCTGGCTAAACAGCATTAATACTTTGTTTAGCTGATTCTAAAAGTAATCGTAGAACCTGTAGTACAACAAAGCAAGTGAACAAAGAACCCGGAAAGTGAGAACCCTTGCGTAGAAAAGAAAGACATTAAACAAAGGTGGCCTAGTACCCTTCGAGTGGGCGGTCCCAAAGCAGTTATTTTCAGAATTCTGTTTTTGTCGATTGAAGACATGTCCTTAGCAGACCCTCTCCCAATCAAACCAAATTAGGGGGGAACACAAGGGAAGATGTTTCACCAGAACTTCAACGATCACAGTTAGGCATGGGAGATGTAGGGTAAGGAGTTCACACCCGTTAAAGCCTATGCAGGTGACGGGTAGAAACAGATATGACAAGCATTACTCACTGTAACAGCATTTCTGATTATTTTATCTGCTTAGATTCACATGCTGTGCATATAGTCCGACATCTAGTGGAAATCGTGGAGTATTGCATCTTTCTTTCAAAAATCGAAAGGGGAGGTCGACATGGGCGTGACTAAAATTATCCCTAACGTGACGTGTAGTGTACCCAAAATCCCTCATGCGTCGAGGTCCCTGTGGTTGTGTTTTTTCTGTGAGGGAGCCTTATAGTCAGCGTTAGAGAGTACAGAAGAGAGAAGGTGTAAGAGGCCTATATTCCTTCTACTCCACGAGGGGAGGAAGGGTGAGCGCAAGTGAATCTAAGCAGATACAATCATCAGAAATGCTATTACAGTGAGTAATGCATGTCTTCTAATGCTTGTGAATCTGCTTAGAATCACATGCTGTGCACAGACTAGCGAGCACTACCTAGAGATGGTATGTGTGAAGGAACAGTAGCAAAGAGATGTTTTAGCACTGCTTGTCCCACCTGAGAATCAGACCTAGAGTGTGTATCTAGGCAGTAGTGTTGTGTAAAGGTGTGTACTGAACTCCAGGTTGCTGCATTGCAAATGAAATCAAGAGGAACATATGCAATGAATGATATGGTAGCCCCTGTGCCCTGAGTAGAGTGCTCTATGCGTGAAGGGTAAATCTCTCTTGGCAAGAGAGAAACAGTGTGATGCAGTTTATGATCCACTTGGAGATAGCCGATTTAGAGACAGGTCTGACCTGGCGGGTTTAACACTGCCCGCCTGAAGGCGGATGAGGAAACACCGGCACCATCACGAGATGGTGCCGGTGTTTCCATGATCTCCATTCCCATTGAGTCCTATGGGACTCAATGGGAATGGGGATTTACACCATTCCGCCTCCGGAAATCCCGGGTCACCGGGGTTGTAATGCCCCAGTAATACCGGGAATCACGGAGGCAGAATGGTAATACGAGTCCGGCGGTAACCATGCGGTTTTACTGCCGTGGTTACTGCCGGACTCTTAATGAGGCCCAATATCTTTAGGTGAGCATTCAATAGGATTGATGCGCTTGCCATTACACCAGACGGCAAAGGGCTTCCACTTGCAGCAATACCAATACCTGGTGTTAGGTTTCCATTCTTCTCTGAGGGAGCTGTAGGTGCCCGAACTCTGACCTCAGGAGCCAGGCTGCTAAGTTAAGAGTTTGAGGGCATTGATGTAGTGTTTCTCCCTGGTCTTGAGACAGAATGTTATGCGGGCACGGCAGCTTCCTAGGAGGGGAGACTGACAATGCCATGAGATGGGAGAACCAAAGCTGGCGGGCCCACATAGGGGCCACCAGAATTATTCTGACTGGCTCTTGGTGCACTATTCTGTTGATCAGGAAAATCAGAGGGTGGGGGGGAAGCGTAGACCAATTTCTTGGACCATGTAATACAAAGACTGTTCCCTTGGAGCTGTTCTGAGGGTACCTGGAGGCATAATCTGGGCATTGGGTGTTCTCCAGAGTGGCGAATAAGTCGATTGATCTCTGGGAAGCCCCATTCTGTGAAGAAGTTGAGTACAATGTCCTTCTGTAGCCTCCATTCATGCTCTACGAGTAGGGGATAGTCTCTGCTGAGTTTGTTTGCCAGACGATTAATTTCCCCTGGAACTGGTTGCGAAAGGGGGAACATTTTGTGTCTGAGAGCCCACTTCCATATGTTCCCTGACAGTTTGGACAGCCCTAGAGAGTGAGTGCCCCCTTGTTTAAGTAATACATGGCCGTAGTACTGTCCGTAAGGACTAGAACTGTTTTCCCCTGGAATTGTGTTTGGAAGGCCTTTTGGCCCTTGAACACTGCTAGCCGTTCCAACAGGCTGATTTGATTGGATGCCACCACTGAGGACCACACGCTGCGTACTGTCTGTTGAAGGAGGTGAGCCCCCCGACCCCGTCTGAGATAAGTCTGGTGAGTGGCTTCTACTGCAGGGGTGGTGATGGTTTTCCCTTGACCACCACTGCAGAGACTGAACAAGGGCTGCCGAGACAACCACTAGATCATCCCACTGGCCTGACACCATTGACTCGAGTGCCACTCTTGCATGGGGCACATGCACAGACGAGCGTGAGGAACTAGGTAGATGCAGGAAGCCATCATTCCCAACAGTTGCATGGCTTTGCGTACAGTCACCTGGTGACTGGCTACATAGTGAGGGATCTGGAACAGCATGTTTTGAACCCTCTTGGAGGGAAAGACGAGGCTGTCTTTGTTCAGAATAAGAGCCGCCAGAAACTGTTTGACTTGATTGGGGTTTAGACTGGACTTTTTCTCGTCGATAGAGAAACCTAGGTTGAAGAGAAGTTCTACGGTCTTCTGGGTATTTTTTTGGCATGTTCCGTAAAAATCCCGTTATGAGCCAGTCGTCGAGGTAAGGATAGACTGTGATGGACTGCCTGCGCAGGTGAGCAACTACTACCGCCAGCACCTTTGTGAATATCTGTGGCACTGAGGCAATGCCGAAGGAGAGAACCTTGAACTGATAGTGGGTGTTCTCTATCATGAATGCATCTTTCATGTCCAATGTGGCCATGTAACCCCCCCCCCAGCTGCAGCAGTGGGATTACCTCCTGCAGTGCTGTCATCCTGAATTTTTGAGGTTTGACATACTTGTTCGCCGAGAGCAGGTCTAAAACAGGGCGCATGGTGAGATCCTTTTTGGGTACAAGGAAGTGCACTGAATAAACCACCTTGTTTACCTGGAGAATGGGGACGACTTCTATGGTGCCCTTTTCCAGCAGGACCGAACTTCTTCCAGCAGGATGGGTAGGTGTTCTGGAGACAGGTGCAAAAGAAAAGAGGTGATGGTTGGAAGTTTTAGAATAAATCTTAACCTCTGGCATTGCTCTGGGCAACCCTCCAGACCATCGCTCTTCGCCTGCCAAGCCATTACAAAAGGGCGAAGACCATATGCAAATCAGGCTTGGTCCCACCCCCAAAGGGTTAGTCCAGCCTGAACTGCTAGGTCACATCCCTTCTGCATGAGACCACAAGCATCCCAGACATGTTTCAGCCTTGTTGGGCGTCATCAGTGAGGAGTAGCTTGGGTCTCTAGGCCCAGCAGGCACGGGACCCACGTCTGGGCATACCCGTCCCACTCGGGGTGACAAAAGCAAAACAAAAGATGATGGTTGGAAGGTGTCTGCTTTTCGGTGGGTGGTATCGAGGTGGCCGGTGAAACTATGCAGTAGCTGTGGGCAATGGTCTTTAACACCCAGTGGTCTGATGTGATGCCCTCCCAGGCGTGGATGAATGATAACAAGCGACCCCCGACCGGGGAAGCGTGGGAGGGTACCCGAACCATCGAGTCACATGAGGTGGAGGCCGGGTCGCCTCAAGGAGTAGAGTTCCTGCCTCTACCCTTGCCTCTACAAGAGTCTCTTTGTTGATATTAGGTGTTACTCAAAGTGCCTTGGCCGGAGGACCAGGGGGTACTCCCTGAGCCGTATCGGCCATGGGGAGAGCAGGAAAATGATTGCCCACGAAAGGACTGGCATGAGTTAGAGCCTCCACGCTGGTGGAAGGGCTTAGCCGTGATCTGGCTGAGCGACTTTAGTGTTCTTTTTTCACAGTCTCCAGGGCGTCATCAACAGCCTTTCCAAAAAGGTTGGAGTCTTCAACTGGTTTGTTGATAAAGAGGCCCGAGTTTGGGTTTAATGCCAGAGTTCTTTATCCAGGCATGTCTTTTAAGGAAGGTCCCCTGGGCTAGGGTGCGTCCAGCAGTCTCAGCATAGTTGGGATGTTCTTCAAAATGTTATGGGTAACATGTCTGCCCTCAGCTAAGACCATCAGCAGGCGTGATCGGGTGGGCTCTGGGACATCTTAAAGGCCCTCCTGGACCAGACCCCACTGGACATAACTGTAACTTGCCAGGAGAGGGGTATTGTTTGCGACCCTAGTCGAGTAGGCCACAGAGGCGGGGACCTGTTCACCCAGAGCAAAACGTTTTTTTCAGTCTTTGTCCGAAGGGGCTTCCGCCGAGGACAGTGGAACCCTCGCCCTTTGCCGAGTTGTAATAACCACCAAGGAGTCCGGTGTAGCATGACCCCTTATGTAGAGCGGGTCGGAAGGTGATGGGTGGATTAATTTTTCAAACCAGGGGTTGACCACCCATGTGAGAGACGGTGACAGCAAGGAAGGGGCTAGACACCTCTTTATAGAGCTCAGTAAGGGGATGGCTTGACTAGTCGGTGGCTTCCCCTTGAGGATATCCTCAACAAAGCGAGTCTGGAGCTCCTTCATGTGGAAATGATCGGCAGCTCTTTTTAAAATAGCATTGAACATCTGTTCGTCAACAGGTGACAAATTCCTCTGTGGAGGTGGGGGAGGATCTAGACAGAGGATGTCTTGGTCAGGGGTGGGGTATGTGTTGGTGATAGGCAAGAGCCCCGATACCCTGCCTTATCTTGATCCTAGTCTGGGTCCTGATCAGCTGTGTCTTGTGCAAAGGGATTAATGTCCTCATAGGTATCCTCCTGTGTTGGGTCCTCTGGGACATCCAAGATATCCTCCTGGTGTCCCTGTGCAGAGTTGGGTAATTTCTGCAGTTTGTAAGCAATGGGACAAGAGTACTCGTCCCTGGGTCTTTTGGGTGTAATGTACCTGTCAGAAAAGTCAATAAACTGGGCCATTTTGTCCATGTATTATTCAAATCTCTCCCTAATCCATAAGGAGGAGGCAGAAGGGTTGGAGGTAGAAAGGGTTGCCCAGAAGAGGGACATTTTGCCAATAAGGCATTAGAGAGGCTGGGGGGCTTCAGAATACTTCTCTCGATGAGAGGGGGGTGCCTTTGTGCTCTGAGCCTGCCGAAATGATAGCCGCAAGGCTTTTGCAGATTTTCGGCAGTTGGTGATCTTGATGCGCCTGACAGCCTTAGGTGCTTGTGCGCCCTTGGACGGTGTATCGACGACTGTTTTTTAGGGTAAACGCCCGTTCCAGAGGGAGGCAGAGTCGCAAACCACGAAAGCAGTTGCGTGGAGGGGACCGGACCGTGAAGTTTGGACGGCACTGATGAAATTGTCAGCGACCCTGTTGGCGCTGTGCGCTTCTTTCATGACTCAGTCGAAGAGGTCTTAGTGGTTGTGTGTTTTTGTATCTAAGATGCGTGGTTGGCCTTGTCACCGGGGTGTGAACTCCCCATAACGGAGCCGGTCGCCTGGCTGTCGCGCAGGGGAAGGGCATTTGGGAGCCAGCAGGCTCTGCTGAGGGGTCGATGGCTTCCAAATCGGAGCCATGCCTGCAGATGGATTCCTCGTTGTCCAAAGAGACAGCGCCAACGGGGGAACAGATTTTGGCCTGCATAGAGTAGGCTACCCACCGTTTAGTCCGCCTGTCTTTCAACGTTTGTTCGGTCGAAAGAGCTTACAGGACTTGCATGAGCACTCGTCGTGGTCTCGACGAAAGACACCGATTACATCAGCGATGGGTATCCTTCCAAGGAAACTTGCTGTTACATGATGGGCATTTAAAAGGCATCCTCTCCATAGCAGAGGGTAGTGGCAGCAAGACCAAGAAGAGAAAGAAATGGGTAAAGGAAATACATTCTTAGAGAAGAATAAACCCAGGGCCCCACTCTCCCTACTGTAAGAGCCCGGGCAGAGGGCCGAGGCCACGCGGTCGACAGTCGTCAAACAATCGCTGAGCAGGTGTAGATGTCTTCGGCGGCAGGAAACCCACAAGGCAGTAGTTAAGAAGATTAGTCGGGAGACTAGACGACCGTAGGTCATGGAGACAAAGTAAGCAAGAGAAACTCATGCGAAATCCGCATAGGCGACCAACTAAGTTGGCGGAAAAAAACTATCTGAAGTACCTCGACATGCGAGTGATTTTGGGAACACTACACGTCACGTTGGGGATAGTTACAGTCACTCCCATGTCGCCGTCCCTTTTCGATCTTCGAAAGAAAGATGCACTACTCTGCGGTTTCCGCTAGATGTCTGACTATATGCACAGCATGGGATTCGAAGCAGATTGACAAGCATCAGAAATGTACATACCCCCTGCAATCTGATTCACTCCGAGGACACCTTGGCATCTCCTGCAATCACTGGGGCCCCTTCTATGTCTCAGTTCCATTGGAGGAGGGACAGGGGAACTCTGGTACAGAGGTCACTTTTGGCTAGTGAGCAGTTACGCGCAATGGTGAGACTGTTCCTGCAATAGGACCACCACGTTGTTGAAGACCTCAGAAAACCCCTGGGACATGATGAAGGCAGAGATCAGCGATGGACACTTGAAGTAAATGGTGGAAGATGGCCCTTGTGGCAGACACGGAAATGAAGAAGCTGGTGATGAGGTGCAACTGCACAGGATGCCACTGGTTTCAAAGGTTGATGGCCTGTGGAGTTCCCAGTCTGAGCTTGTGGCGACAGATTCAGCGAGGTAGTCCATGAGGAAGCTGGTTGGCCCACAGGATGGTTCTGTAACACTTCTGAAGGTTTCCAAGGGAAGGATCTTTAAGCAGGTGTCAGGACTGGTTGTTCTCCCCTAGTGCAGGTGTCGAAGCGCTGATGAAGGCATTCTGGAGATCAGCAAAGAAGCAGAGCTTTGCTGGGGTGATTTATTTCATCAGTTGTTGACTGCAGTGAGTTCTGGGTCCTCAGAGGGATGTTTCTCCTAGATGGGGTCTCTCCTCCAATGACAATCTGTTGAATAGCTGCAGGAGTGGTCCTTTTATCCAAGATTTGAGCTGAGTTGCCCCCAAGCCCACCAATGGTAAGAATCTGCATCATTCAAACTTGTAGGGGTTTTCAAATCATTGACAGCCTCTGGCCACCACAACTGGCCAGCAACAGTCACACTTTGTCATGGATTTGGACTGGGACCAGACTGTCCCAGCCCTCACATCGTGCCACACAGAAAGACTGACGCTTTGCCTTGGAAAGCTGGATCTGTCCTTGGGGAAAGGGCTTTCCATATATGGCAAATCTGGCCCTTAGAGGGATGGGAGGTGGACAAAACGACAGGCTGAAATCTCATTGCACATTTACAGCACATTATACTCTAGAAAGTATTATGCAGTAAAATGCAAAAGTGCATGGGAATTAAGAAACAAGGTAGCAAAAGATCTGCTGCCACCAGCCAGTCTTGGACACATCATGCAAGTAACAAAGCTACAAAATTATTATAGGGACACAAAATATCCCTAGCGCACCTCACTGTAAGATGAATGCAGTGTACAAAAAACAAAGAATTCCACAATGGAGAACAGAATTCTCCTGCACTCCTAGTATTAGGGACTGAGCAGTGCCCCCAAAACAGATGAGGTTAGAAAGGCAAGTGAAGTAAAAAGGCTTTAATTACCTTACAAAGACGGCACAAGTACAAAACACCCATATGTTGGGTGTTCCACAAATGTCAATGGAGAAAAAGCAACAAAATGAAAATATTTCCTAACGTTCTTAATGGAAGCAAGTGCAGCATCTGCAGAGACGAACCTCTAAATCTGCAATTACCAACCAAACTCCCAAACGCAGGTTTGCCTACATTTAAAAAAGGACCTATCCCCAAATGTTCAAGCTGAACTACATTTGTAGATGGAAAACGTATTTTCAGTTTTCTGAATATGCATTACTACACAAAAAGCCCCAAAAAAGAGAGCGGAAGAACAATTCCTGACCTAGGCGATATAAGGGTAACAAAGGGCTCAAGCCAGGCAGACAAAACAGAAAACAATCCACATGCAAAGCAAGAGGTAACAAGAACAGGAAGTGAGACCAACGAATTACAGAATGACAAAGTTACTCACTGTAGTGACTACCTTACTCGTAGCCCATAGTCCCCTTTCCTTCATACTTGTGGGACATTCCATCCATCGGGATGGGACCGGAGCACTTTTAAAGCATCAACAAATTAACTTTTTTGTGCTCCTTTTATTTTTACGTGGGGCCCGAGCACGTGACAGTAATCCCACCCTCCTGAGCTCTGCCCCGCGCATAGCCTTTGATATGATATGGCATTTATAAAGCGCCTATACACAAGTGTTTCGAGACGCGATGAGTTCTTGAGTTCTTTTCTATCACCAGGTCCAGGACCATTTAGCATCAAGAGAGGATACTTATTAGAGGGGACGGCGGGCGGATGGAGGAAAGGGAACTATGGACTAGGAGTAATGTATTCACTACAGTGAGTAACTGTCATATTCCTACGTCCCGTCCCCTTTCCTCCATACTCGTGGAGAGATTCCCAAGCACTAACCATAGGAAATACAGGTGGAAGGACATTTCCCTTATCGGAACAAAGTCTTAACAACTGCCTAGCAAAATTGGGAATTAGCCCGGGATTCAGGTCAAGACAATGGGCCTCATTACGACCCTGGCGGAAAGTGACTGACCGGACCGCCACAGCGTAAATAGCGTTTCCGCCATTGCACGAAGGAGCAAAGTGCGGGCCATTCCGACCCATCGGGCACGAGCACCACGGCATGGCGGAAGTGCAAAGTCCGCGATGGCGGAAATGACCCCAAAACGGCCCACACCGCCGCCGTACGGCGCCCTAGGTGCAATACCGCCACCCATCACAGCGGACACCGCAGTGTGCGCCTACCGGAAAGTACGGTGACCGTAAATATACGGAAACGGAAGCAAAAACATGGACCCGGAACGGGAAACATCCCGCCGTACACCTATAAAACCACAAAAACCACACAACCACTAAAAACACTACCCCGAGACACACCCCAACCCGTCATCCACCCTAGCGAAACCAAGAAAAATGGGAAAAGTAGCGAAGAAAGCGTGCGACCGCAAGCGGCAGGTCCACTTCTCCCGTGAGGAACTCACCGTGCTAACAGAGACCCTCCAGGAGAATGCTGCCGTCGTCTTCTCCACGCAAATGACCAGGACGGCACTTGCGAACAAGAAGGCCATATGGGCTCTGGTGGCACAGCGGGTAAGTGCGGTGGGGACCGCACCCCGCAACCCACAGCAATGCAGAAAGCGATGGGACGACCTGCGGATACGCGTCCGCAGCATACTCTCTGCCAACCGCAACATTGCCACAGCCACCGGGGGAGGTCCTGAATCACCCATCAAGTTGACCCCCTGGGAAGAAATCTGTGCCTCCACCATCGGAATGGAGAGCATAGAGGGAGTCGGAGGGATGGAGAAAGGAGTGCAGACATCCGAAGATTCAGGTAGGTGGGCCAGATAAAACAATGCTAAATCCACAATGTCCAATCATGTGAAGTACCATGTGTCCACATAGTGCAACAGAAACACATGTCCAGGAGAACGTCCACACACATCGCCCTGATAGCGCACTTTAAAACTCACAATAAATACATAAATAATTAAAAACCCCTAAAACAACCACTACACGTGCAGCAGGCACACCCTAACTGCAGGCTGCCAAACAACTGCACCCTCACTCCACACACAAATGAAAGCACCTCCAAGGCCCCGACCCAAATCACCCTCAGGTACCACCCCAATGCATGTGATACAATGCCATTCCAATACCCACAGACCCATTAATAACCCTCGCCCTCCTTTACTCCACCACAGGGTCCGATCCAAACGACGAGCATCAGGACACCCCTACCAGCACACCTGCAAAGAGGGCCAAGACCAACGGCCAAAGACCCTCCACCTCAGCTGCACGCATCAAGACACGGCAGCAGCACAAATCAGGTGGCAGCACAGAGGAGGGTACATCAACAGGCACCCCAGCAGCCAGCATGCCCACAACACCACCACCACCACAGGTCCCCCCAACGGATGCCACAGAACGCACTGCCTCTGGTGGCAGCAGCACCATAGGTGACACCCCATTGATGGCAGCATGCTCCGACACAGAAGACGGGGATGTCGAAGTCAGATTCATCCATGACCTGTCCCAATCCCCCTGTCTGTCCCATCCCGTACAACATGAGGATACCACGCAGGGGCACCCACAAGACGACGACTGGCCATCCCCCACAAGCCCTGTGGCAAGGCAACATGAGGACAACAGCCCCTCTGTGACACCCCCGCAAATGGCCATGGCCCAGCAGAGGCAACAGTCCCTCGACCAGTTAATCGTGCAACAGCAGCAACTGGCCACGCTCCTCAAGGACCATGCCGATGAATGTGGGGGCACTAAGGCAGACATAGAAACATCAACTGAGACACTTAGGGCAGAAATGGAGAGAAGTACAGAGACACCAAGGGCACAAATGGAGAGTAGCACCGAGAGCCTGAGAGTCCAAATGGAGAGAAGCACCGAGAGCCTGAGGGGGGAACTGCATGCGACGTCCAAAGACGTATGTGCCGAACTTGCCGCAGTGCGCCGTGTGCTCACTGAGCTCTCACAAACCCTTAGGGACATGCATGGACGTGAGCAGGCAGAGACATCATCCGTTGCAAGTTCCGTCCAGGGCAGCCCCCAACGTAGATCTGGGAGGAACCTGCGCTCCACAGGCAGGGGTGCCCCTGATACCCGCAGAGGGGGCTTGCAATAGCGACAGCCCACTGACAATGAGCATCTTTGGACACTGGTGTTCGGGGGGGAGGTAGGAGGGTGGAGGGGGTGTGTTGGGCTCACTTGGGTGGCGGGTCGATAGGGTGTTCAACATGATATCACATATGCCATAAACAGTGCACGATCAACCAATGAGATGTGTGGACAATGATCTTTGTGTACTAGGCCATCATAGGCGTACAGTCCATATTGTGCTTGTACCAGACACACACAGTGCCACGAGTCCCGTGTCCATGTATCAGCCACCAGGCGTGAGTGCTAGAAGCATGCATCAATGAGATGCTGACGAATGTCACGGCCCTCCGGTGCCTCGCAGACTCCATGAGGTGCTGCCACATCCCCACCCTCATCATGACCATCATCAGGTGCTTGCAGTTCTGCGTCAGGGGGCATGGGCACATTTCTACGTACACACATGTTGTGGAGCATGACACATGCCATGACCATCTTTGCAACCTTCTCATGGCGGTACAGGAGTGCCCCGCCAGACCTGCTGAGGCAGCGGAAACGAGTCTTCAGTAGGCCGAATGCCTGTTCAATGACTACACGGGTACGTGAGTGGGCATGGTTGTAGTCCTCCTCATGCTGGTCCCGTGGGTTCCGGACTGGTGTGAGGAGCCATCTCTTCAGTGGATACCCAGCATCACCTGTATGTGGACGATAAACGTATGATGTGGAATGCCATTGCTACGTACGCACACCCCCCCCCTTCCTGCCAGGTCATTGCCGCATCACATACCCCACATCATCATGCATGAAATGAGACTCACCGAGTAGCCAGGATCTGTTCCCTGCGTGTCGCTCCATGTAGCGTGGTATAGTGGAGTTCCTCAAGACCATAGAATCATGGGTTGATCCAGGGAATCTGGCACAACAATGTGTAATGATCCTGTTGGAGTCACACACCATTTGTACATTCAGGGAATGGAATTGTTTTCGGTTGCGGTACTGGGCCTCCATGGCATGTGGGACGACCAATTCCACATGGGTGCAGTCGATGGCACCAATGCAACCCGGTATGCCGGCAAGTGCATGGAATCCCACTTTTGTGTTGGTAATTTCCTGCTCCGAGCGTGGTAGAGAGATGTAGTCGTCTGCGTGCTGCAGGAGGGCATCGAGCACTTGCAATAGTGTCCGTGAGAACAGTGGCTGAGAAATGCCATGCAACTGTCCGACTGTGTGCTGGTAGGTGCCTGTGGCCAGGAAGTGTAGTACAGACACCACCTTCAGTAGGGGTGGGATGGCGGTTGGGCTATCTATCATGCTGACAAGGTCAGCCTGTGTCATGTCCACAATGGCGGCTATGGTGTCCCGGTCCAAACGGTAGAGGGTGTGGATCTGCTCATCAGTGAGGTTGAACGGATGTGCTCGGAGGCGTGGGATTGCGGGCTGCCTGCGTGGTGGTAGTGGCTGTGCTGGCGGCCCTTGCTGGCCCTGCCTTGGCCTCCTCCTCCTCCTGCGTCTCCTCCGTGCGGCCGGTTGTAGTTGGTGTTCGTCTTCTTCTTGGAGTTGGAGTACTTGCAGTGCTATCAGGTCCCCCAGGGCCAACATCGCGAGTCCTGCCGGTAGCATTTCGGTGTGGTTGTGGGAGGAGACCGGGTGTGCAATTCATGTGTTTTCAGGCTGTATGGCCTCCACCTGTGGTGATTCATTCCACCTGTGCAAGCAGCTCTCCCCTTTGGGCGAGCACGTCCCGCACACAACGCTGCAATTCGAGGAATGGCATCTTGCAAATGCAATCATGTATTTGTACCCGATGGCCGTGTAACATTTGTTGATATGTACAATCGGCTATGGTCCCATTGTTTCACATACAATCTTTGCAGTCGCGAACAGACTTGTGATGGGTCAGTGGAACGTAGTACTCGAGTAACGGTGGGCCCTCATGCATCACTGTACCGAGTTGCAACGACGGGCGGGGCGTCCCATTAGTGGGTGAAGGCAGTTGCCATTTTCACACACAGCCGCACTAGATGGATTAATTTGTGATTTCAAACGGCCACAGATGCCTTTTCGACGTGATGTTGCAAATGAGGAATTCGAAGGGCGGCGCTTTCGGTTTTCAGCTAGCGGCGAGGAGATGCCCACAGGTCTGACTGCAAATATAACGTTCTATTGTTCAATGTCCTTGAGACAGGGGCCATGGCGAGGAAGCAATGATTGATATGAATAGTTTGGGATGCGCAATAGCGACGTGGGCGATGAGGCCGGACGTTCCCAAATACATGTTACTTCACAACACTTGAGTTACGGGCTGGGGCACTGTGGATTTTGCAGGCTGCATGACGCACAGACTCAATGGAAATTTCTAATGTTATGTGAGTAAATAATCAGGCGTTATTATACCGGGATGAGGGAATGATGAATGGATGCATGGGCAGGTGATTTGATACAGGGTTTGCCATGTACAGGGCTTGTTGGAATCTATCCGCCTCCCCTGCGCTATGTGATGCAGGGCTGCCATAGTGGGACCATCGTCTATCTGGCCTTGTTGAGCCCTCCCTGTCTCGACGCGCCTTCAGACACTTGTGTCCATGCACGTTAACATTCCCATCTGATGGAATCTGTTTTGACAGACGCATGCACAGGTACACTCGTTTGTGATGGTGTTTACACCTCGATATAGATGGTTATGAGTCGCAAGTGGCTTTGGGGTGGTGATGATCCTTTGGAGTGGGCTAGCATGCATATGGCTGTGGATTTAGTGTGATCATTGAAGTGAGTTGTTCGAATGTAGTTCTGATGGCCATTCTGTTCTTTTTCTTTTCTTTTGGTTGACAGGTATCTCCTCCCCTTTTGCCACTGCCATCTGTATGCCACTCCTGCAGATGGCTTTTACTCCCGACACCTGCTGCTTCGTGTTAATCAGTGGAGCAGCATTACGATCTTATGGGCCACATGCCCTTACGCAGTACTAGTGGCTCGGAGCAACATTTCGGCCTTTCAGCTGGACTAGTGCCTCCCCATTGGGACGGCCCTGCTGTTCTGTGCGCTTCCATGTTGCCTTTTCGTACGTGAATGTGGCTCTGTGTACCATGATGGAACAGGGCGTCTCACAAGTAGTAGCTGGTCATTCCTTGCGGATGCAGCCCACAATGGTGATATGTGTTTTGGAGTTCATGGACTTATGGCTGTATGGGCTTGGTGATTTTGTTGTGCATTAAATTTCTATTCTGATATGGGCCGTGTAGCGTTCTTCTTTGCGAGTGATGTGGCATATTCCTATTTGGGGAGCGATGTATTGTGAGGAGATCTGCATTGGGTTCCAGCTTCGGAGTTTAGTTGCGTGGTACTGTGCTGGGCGCGTTTGCCTACGGAGCCCAGTGAGGTCAGGGATGGGGGCTGCCAATATGACTGTTTGAATGTTGTCATGCTCAGGGGCGGGGGATTGGGTTTTGTGTAACAGATGCCGGTCAGCCAGGTGGACTGGTGGAATGTTGTGATTTTCGGAATATTGCTGGTCACAGGTGCCTGTGTTTGCGTGCGTTTCGGGGGGGGGGGGACTGTGGTCATGTCCATTGGAATGGCTTCTGTATTCGTGCCATCTGTGCCCTGCAGCTCCCATTGGCCCCTCTTGTGATTCTTTTGTTCGTTGGCATGCATGGGTGACTTGTACATTTCACTGGTTGCATTGTGACTTCATTGCACCTACGGGGAGTTGTACTTTGTGGGCAGGGAGCGGTGTACAGGCACTCAGTGGGGCCGTTTACGGTTGATTCGCGATGCCGTACTTCTCACCATGGCGGAATGGTACTTTCCGCCATGCTTGATGGCGTTAGGTACATGTCCGCTAGGGTCGGAATATGCGTACCCTTGCGCCATGGTGGTATTTACGATTTGGCATGGCGCGCGCGCGTACTTGGTGCAGTTAGCGTTGGCGTTCACTACGGTGTCGCTAATGGATTCGTACTTTGCGGTGACGGGTCATAGTCGCACCGAGCGCTATTCGATGACGGTATTGCATTTCCACCATCGTTTTCCGATTTCCGCCAGGGTCGTAATGAGGCCCAATGTCTGCAAAATGCTGAAGGGGAGGCCCAGGTGGCAGCCTTGGCTATGGACTCCCACGCAACGCATTTTTGGAAGGCAACAGCAGTCACTTTGCCACGGACCAGATGTGCATGAATGGGGTGCATGAGGAATAGAATCGGAACATGACAATTCAGAGATAGGGCAATAAGGAGCTACAGATCAGGAGCAAGTGGGAGAGATGAAAATAGAAAATTAAGACATGAGAAATGAATGCCAGTAACAGATGAGAAATACAAGAAATAGATCAACAGGAAATGAGAAAGGAGAGCGAGCCAGTGTAATGTGACATTAGAGAGCAAGTGTTACATCCTGCTGTTACTGCCGTGCCTTACCTACTACAGGCTGGTGCCCGTATCCACAATGGTGCATCTCCCTTCAATCTTGGTGCCAGCCCTTCCCAGCAGGGCTACTGGAGCAGAGAGGCTGCCGCCCGGGCACAGGGGACGGACTCAGGACACCACGTTTAGTATACTTTACTTTATCACATTTGTATAGCGCTGCCAAAGACCCGGAGGTTTATGGGCGCTAACGGCCAGACAGTACAAACACATAAGCAGAGGGGACAACCAGCTGGGAAAGAACACCACAGCTTAAGAGAACATGGACTTGAACAGAGCAACTAATTAAAAAGGAAAGTCTTAAGTCGCTTCCTGAACAAGGTGATTGCGGATTCCTCCCTCAGAGTGAGCGGCAGACTATTCCAAGCCACCAGTGCTGCTGCATAGAAAGCTCATTTCCTAACTTGAGGAATTTTCTGTTGTGTGGCGTTGTTGGACCTCAAGTTATGGCTTTTTGACTTGATGACCAGTTTGTCCTTCAGATACACCGGCGCTGTGCTTCTCAAACACTTGATCATCAGCCGAAAGCAGATTCTCTCCTTGACCTGGAGCCAATGTAGGCTCCTTCTCGCCTATGATATGTGGTCCCTTTTATTCAGGTCTATAATCACTAACTGTACAATTCTGCACTACCTGAAGTCTATTGACTTAGGTATCCCAACAAATGCAATGCTATGCTTCTCTTCATGTGTGCCTTATCCTGTAACTAGGTTTTTATGTAATCTTCCCTTACTGCTCTCTGTTGCGCCCCGTTATCTCTGGGTTTTGTGCACCATACTAAATAAATAAACAAACAAACAAACAAAGAAGGAGGCTGCTACAGTAGTCGATTCTTGCACCAATCAAGGCTCTTGCCAAAGTTTCCTGGCTATCTTTTGAAATAAAAGGACATACGTGAGTTAATAAATAAATGTAGTAAGAGGCCGACGACACCAAGCTACTCACTTAGGCCTTCATTTTTAGAGTGCAATCTAAACATACCCCAAGGGTCTTAACCTCATTCTTGATTTTTATTGTGCAGCCTTCAATCTGAAACAGAGTATATTCTGACATCATCTTGCAAGTTTTTGCCTCTGTCCCAATGGGCATCAACTCAGTTTTTCCTGTATTGAGAGCAAGGCCGTTGAGACACATCCATCTTTGGATTAGGCCATAAATCCTATTAATGTTCCACTCATCTTCTTCAATGATGCCTGTCAAAGGGAATGACGCATTGTGTGTCGTCGGCGTAGTTGGTAAATTCGATGTTATTCCCTTCTAGGAAGCCCAGGAAAGGGGCTCTAAATAGGTTATAATACATAGGCAACATTGGGTTCAGCATCTGGCGAGTGCTACTCACGCTACATTGGTGCTCACTAAGAAATGATTTGACCCATTGGGCTGCTGGTGTTGCAAAACCTGCCACCTTCTCCAACCTGGCGACCAACAGTGTATGGTCGACCAGGTCAAATGCGGCAGACAGGTCAAGAAGCATAAGCATTGATGGCTTTCCCTGGTCCATATGATGAAGTAGCCTGGACGTAAGATCTAGCAACTCCGTCTCAGTTCCATGACTTTCTCTAAAGCCAGATTGCCATTGATTCAAGATGTTATATGTCTTAAGATGACTGAGGCCTTGCGTGTATGCCACACAATCTAGTATCTTTAGGAGAAACAGAGTTCGAGATAATTCAAAGGGTCTCTTCGACATAGGCCAAGTTTTTTCAATAGTGGTGTGACCCCATGAGTTTTTTTATGCTTCTGGGGACATAACAGTCCATGAACGAGGCGTTCACAAACCTACATAATGTTGGAATAAGCATAGGTGAACATGTCTTTATGGCAAGGGCTGGACAGATGTCCCCCTTGCAATTTGTAGGCTTAAGTTTATTAATGATTAAGGCCATCTCGGATTCACTTATTGATTTAAAAGTGACTTGTTCCTCAGCTTTCCAGGTTCTACATTTGTCATCTCCAATATCAAGGTGAATCATAGCAGTTGCTACTTTTGATATAGCAATCCCCTCCTTAACAGTCTTTAATTTTGAATCCATGGTGTCTTGTATTAGGTTACATCATTTGGTGTCTCTAATGATTATTTCGGAATCATCTTGCTTATGGGTTTCTAGCTCTTTTAGAACTTTAAAAAGGTTCTCTCGGTTGGGATTGAGCCTTGGAGATCCAGTCAACCAAATATGTTTTTTTTGCTGAAACAGCAGACTTACATTTTTGAACTGTCATTTTACACAGTTCTCCGTCAGGTTCAGCAAGTGTTCTTTTCCACCTATACAGTGCTTTAATCTTGTCACTTTTCAGCTTTTGTATATCTGGAGAGACCCATAAATTAGTTTTTCTTAGAGAGGCTTCCTTGCTGCGCAGTGGGGCGAGCACATTAACCGCTGCCTCTAATGTGTGTTGATAGATATTAACAATGTCTTCTACTAGAGTCAGTGCATTCACATTTTGTTACAAAGGGGTGAGCCATGGATCCAGTGCTTCTAATATAAGATTGTTTACATTTCTACATTGAATTGTGGAGGTGACCAATTTCTTCCTTCTAGCCTTTTTTGCAGACACAACTACAAAGTGGCCTAAGAAATGGTAGGACCAAGGACAGGGGCATATGCCTTGGCTGGCTAGAGTAATGTTATGGCCCGCTTACCAGTCAAGCATATGACCCTTTATGTGTGTAGGGGTGGTCACGTATTGTGTGAAGCCCAGATCAGTCAAGGCTTTATTCAGGGACTTAGCTTGTAGGTTGCTTTCGCCTACTAACCAATAATAAGTCCCCCAAGAGAATTGTTTTTGAGTTCGGTTTTAAAGAAGCCAGAAGTTGATCACATAGCCGATTTGAAAAATCTAGCATAGAAGAGGGAGGTCGGTAAACAAGAATCATGTTTGTAGTATTCTCCGCATCTGTTCAAATTTTGACAAGGAGAATATCACAATTTTCGATGTTTTAGGGAATCGACTTTCCAAAGACCTAAAGTATATCACTGCTACCGCCCCCTCCTTTCCCCTGTCTGTCTTGGTATTTGATATTATATCCATGGGGTATAGCTAGCGTGAGTGCAGGCCCTGCTGCTGCTTGATTCCATGTCTCTTTGAGAGCACAGAGATCAATATTCAAAGAGGAGATATGACAATGCATTACTTACCGTAAAAGCATTTCTGATGGTTGTATCTGCTTAAATTCACATGCTGTGCATAGGTCTGACATCCAGTGGTCACTGCGGAGTATTGCATTTTGTTTTTCGTAGTCGAAAAGGGTACGTCGACAAGGCGTGTCTGTAACACTGTCCCTATAGTGACGTGCGTTGTACCCACAATCCCTCACGCGTCGAGGTCCCTCTGTTTGTATTTTTTCTGCCCTGAGGGAGCCTTCTATACGTGAGTGAATACAGAAAAGAGAGAGATGTAGAAAGGTGTCTATGTTCCTTTCATCCGAGCGGGGAGAAAGGGTGGGCGCATGTGAATCTAAGCAGATACAACCATCAGAAATGCTTTTACGGTAAGTAATGCATGGTCTTCTGATGTTTGTTAATCTGCTTAGAATCACATGCTGTGCATAGACTAGCGAGCAGTACCCGGAGTTGGCGGTGGGTTATGAGAAGGAACAGTAGAGAAAAGATGTCTTAATACTGCCTGTCCCACCTGGGAGTCAGATCTAGAGTGTGCATCTAGACAGTAGTGTTTTGTAAAGGTGTGCAGATGGACTCAAGGGGAACATTTGCAATGAACGCTATGGAAGCCCCAGTGCCTCGAGTGGAATGTGCTCTTGGCTTGAAGGGTAGTTTTCTCTTAGCAAGAGTGTAACAGAGTGATGCATTGAACAATCCATCTAGATATAGTGGACTTTGAAACTGCATCTCCCTTTCTTCCTGCTGCCACCGAGACAAATAACTGATTAGTCTTTCTCAGTGGTCTGGTTCTTTCCATGTAGAACATGACAGCTCTGCGTACATCTAGTGTGTGCAGACTTTTTTCTCCAAAGCTAGAAGGGTTTTGAAAGCACGTTGGTAGTTCTATTGACTGGTTTACATGGAATTTCGAGATGAATTTTGGTGCAAACCTTGGGTGTGTGCGTAGAACCACCTTATCCTTGTGAACTGTTACGAAGGGGTCTAGAACAGAAAGAGCCTGTAGTTCACTTACTCTCCTAATGGAGGTGATAGCTATTAGGAAAGCAGTCTTAAGAGTGAGGTCTTTAAGAGTTGCCTTGTGCATGGGTTCAAAAGGAGGGCCCATGAGTCTAGAAAGTACCACATTTAAGTCCCATCCGGGAGCTGGGTTAGCTATCGGAGGGTGTATTCTCTTTACCCCCTCCATGAAGGCCTTGATAACTGGTATCTTCCACCACAACACTAAGTTGGGAAGTGGTGTATGCAGAAAGTGCTGCTAGGTGGACTTTAATGGAATTGAACACTAGACCTGAATCCAGTAAATGGGTCAAGTACAGAACAATGTTAGTGGGAGAGTAGTCAACCGGGTTGATGCTGTTACCTCTACACCAGATGACACATCTTTTCCACTTGCTAGAATAGCAGTGGCGAGTATTAGGTTTTCTGGCTTCCCTGAGCATGTCCATACATCTCTGCGGGAGTTGTAGATGTCCAAATTCTATGATCTCAGGAGCCAGGCTGCTAAGTTCATGGTCTGAGGGCATGGATGCAGTGTCCTGCCCTTGTCCTGTGACAGCATGTTGTACGGGCAGGGAAGTTTCACTGGGGGAGATGGGGACATCTCCATCAAGTGAGCGAACCATGGCTGCCGGGCCCACATTGGGGCCACTAGTATCATGGTAACCTGCTCCTGGTGCATCTTGTGCACCACTTTGTTGAGAAAGGGAGTCGGGGGAAAGGCGTAAACAAATTTCCCTGACCATTGAATTGACAGACCGTTCTCCTTGGACTGGTTCTGGGGTTACCTGGAGGCGTAACTTTGGCATTGTGAGTTCTCCGGAGTTGCGAACAGGTCTATTTCCGGGAATCCCCATTGCGTGAAGACGTCTAAGACGATGTCTTCGTGCAATTGCCATTGGTACTCTTCGGGCAGGGGGGAAGTCTCTGCTGAGTTCGTCTGCTAGCAGATTGAGTTCCCCTGGTAGGTGTTGTGACAGTAGGAACATGTGTTTGAGAGCCCACTTCCATATATTCTGGGACAGCTTGGACAGTCCTGGAGAGTGGGTGCCCCCCTGCTTGTTGATGTAGTACATGGCTGTGGTGCTGTCTGTAAGGACCATCACTGTGTTCCCTTGTAGGTGTTCCTGGAAGGCTTTTAGTGCTTTGAACACCGCCAGTAGCTCCAGTAGGTTTATGTGCTTGGATGCTACGTTCGGAGTCCACACTCCGTGAGCAGTCTGATGGGATAGGTGAGCCCCCCATCCTGTGAGGGATGCGTCCGGGGTTAGAGTGGCCTCCACCGCGGGTGTGGCAAAGGGTTTCCCTATTATCAGGTTTTCCTTTGTCCACCATCGTAGCGAGAGAACCAAGGCTTGCGAGACCACCACTAGATCGTCCCATTGTCCGCTGGCCTGACACCACTGGCTGTTGAGCCACTCTTGCATTGGGCGCATGCGCAGGCGCGCCTGAGGTACCAAATAAATACACAACGCCATCATACCTAGCAATCGCATCGCTTTGCGCACCGTCACCTCTCGACCTGCCACATATTGGGGGATCTGAAACAGCATGTTTTGGACCCTCTCGTTGGAGGGGAAGACGAGGCCGTCCTTTGTTCGAATTAGAGCCCCTAGGAATTGTTTGAATTGGCTGGGGTCCAAGCTGGACTTCTTCTTGTTGATGGAGAAGCCCAGTTGGAACAAAAGATCTACAGTCTTTTGGGTGTTTGAGAAGCATGTCTCTTAAGAATCCCCTGTTATGAGCCAGTCGTCGAGGTAAGGGTATACTGGGATGGATAACCTGCGCAGGTGGGCCGCTGCCACTGCCAGTACTTTCGTGAATACCCTTGGTGCAGATGCTATGCCGAAGGGTAGCACTCTGAACTGGTAGTGTTTGCCCTCTATCATGAACCTGAGGTATTTTCTGTGCGCTGGCAACATTAAAATATGAAAGTATGCATCTTTCATGTCCAGTGTTGTCATGTAATCTCCCTGTGATAGCAGTGGGATTACTTCCTGTAAGGTCACCATACAAAACTTTTGGGGTTTGACAAACTTGTTCGCTGGGCGCAGATCTAATACAGGGCGCATGGTTAGATCCTTTTTGGGTACAAGGAAGTACACTGAATAAATACCTTCCATTACCTGAGATAGAGGCACGACCTCTATGGCTCCTTTTTCCAGCAGTTGGTCCACTTCTTGGAGAAGGATGGCGAGGTGTTCTGGTGTCATGCGGCGTCCCCTCGGGGGTCTGTATGTTGGGGAACTGTTGAACTCTATACAGTAGCCGCGGGCTACGGTGGAAAGTACCCAGCGGTCTGATGTTATTCCCTCCCATGCTGGAAGAAAGGATGTTAACCAGCCCCCGACCGGCGTTGCATGGGAGGGGACGCGAATCTTCGCGTCACTTGGTGTTGTTGGCTTGGGAGCTTCTGGGGGTGGAACCCCGGCCTCTTACCTTGCCACGACGTTGACCCCTCTGATTGTACTGGCCGCTATTACTCTGGTAGTTGCTGGCAGAGTACTGTTGTTGTTGGTGGTTTTGTTGCTGGCGTTGTCCACGAAAAAAGAGCTTATTACCAAATCCCCGCCTGTTAGGGGGTTTTGAAATTTGGTCTAAGGTCTTTATTGTATCAAATTCTTTCTTCGCGTTCTCCAGCGCATCCTCCACTGCTCTCCCAAAGAGGTTGGACTCCTCTATGGGTTTATTAATAAGGGACGCTTGCGTTTCCGCCTTAAATCCGGAATTGCGAAGCCAGACGTGACGCTTCAGTAAAATTCCTTGTACCAAAGTGCGGCCAGCCGTCTCTGCTGCATCGAGGGTATTCTTGACGATGCTTTGTTGATTGACCAGAGAGCCCTCGTTAACTGTAGCCAGTAAACGAGTCCTTAGGGGTTCGGGAGCTTCTTCGATGTCCTGTCTGAGCTTAGCCCATTGAGCATCGGCGTAGCTTGCCAATAGGGGGGTATTATTGGCGGTTCTGGTAGAGAATGCGGCAGAGGTGGTGATTCTCTTGACTAGGGCATACAGCTTCTTCCCCTCTTTATCTGGGGGTGCCTCGCTAGTAGATAGTGGGACTCCTGCCCTTTTCCTGGTGTTGGTCACAACCAGGGAGTCCGGGATTGAGTGACCCTTAATATATAATGGGTCTGATTGAGAGGGAGAGAACAGTTTCTCAATCCTCGGATTGACCCCTCTCACCAATGCAGGAGTGTAAAGAGAAGGTGTAATACGTCCCTTAACTGAGGCGAGGATGGGTATAACCTGGCTAGTGGGGGGGTTTTCTTTGATAATCCTCTCCACAAAATCGGTGTCTGGGGTGATCTCCCCAGTTTCGATCTCGAAATGTGCTGCTGCCTTCTTTAGCAATGCATTGAAGGTGGGTTGATCATCGACAGGCGAAGGATTCCTGACTGGTGTAGTTTCAGTAGACCTGATGACTATACTGCTACTGCCTGTGTCAGTCGACCTAGCCGGTGACTGCCAGGGATTTGGGTCGCCCTCGCCTGTGTCTTCCTGGAATCCTTCCTCACATAGGTTAGTTTCCTCGTGAAAACCTTCCTCTTCTTGTTGGTCCTCAACATAGGTGAACTCATCTTCCTCTTGGAAGAAGGTGTCTTCCTCAGTGGGATTGTAAGAGTATGTCCTCCTGTATGGGGTTATAAAACTTCTGGTATTTAGCCCTTGGACTCTCCAGGGGTGCCTCCCTTGGTCTCTTGGGTGCCCTGTCTTCTGGGATGGACATGAACCTATCTAGTTTGTCCATACAGGTCTGGAACCTTTCAAAGGTCCACTGAGGTCGGCCAGGACGGTCTGGGAAAGAAAGGGGGGTTTCTTCCTCCTGTAATTGTCTGGTTCTGTCCCATAACGTCGAAGAAAGAGAGCCTTCGCCGTCTGAGTAGCCTTCTTGCTGGCTAGGGCCTTCTGTCGGCGTCGGGAACAGGCCTGATCTGTTTTCCTGCGCCTTCGGCGTATCTTTGGCCTTGTGCGCGGTTTTCGGCATTGCACTCGCCGTACGTCTTTGGCCGTCCTTAGATGCTATGCGCGCGAGGCTTTCGGCTATCATACTCTCTTCCCAGGGATCGGTCGCCGTTGCGCTATGAAACGTCGAGCCTTTGCTCGTCGAGTCCTTGCCCGTCGAGTCCTTGCCCGTCGAGTCCTTGCTGGCAACGTGAACGCTCTTGCGATGCGCGTTTCCGGAAATTTTGGTGTTAGCGCCCTTATTTTTAGAGTGCCCAGTCGCCTGTCGCGGGAGCGGTGGCGGGGAGAGCTGACGACCCTTACGGTCGGTGGGCCCGGCGTCCCCGTTGGCGCTATGGCTGCCTTCGTCTTCGACGAATGTGTGCCTGGGGGTATGTGCTTTGGTGTTTTTCTGTGTGCGTCCTTGTCGCCGGGGTGTTCATCCCCATAAACTGGGCGTGAGCCAGGCTTGTCGGCGCCGGGGACGGACGAGGAGCGTGAACGCTCCTTTGAGAGGTCTACAGCCTCCGTTACGGGGGCAGTGTAGTCACTGTCCTCGTCACACTCGGCGGCGGCAGCGGGCGAGGAGTCAGGCCTAGACATGGCATAGGCCGCCCACCTTTTGACCCTGCGGTCTTTTAGAGTTTTGGGCTTTAGTAATTTACAGGCCGCACAGCCGCCGTCCTGGTGATCGAGGGGTAAGCAACGGTTGCACCGTTTGTGCTTATCCTTCCAGGTATATTTACCCTTGCAAAGCGGGCAAAACCTAAATGGTGTCCTCTCCATAGCTAAGGGTAATAAGTGTGACTACGACCTCGAAAGAGAGGGAGGGGAAAGAGAAAGGCATTCTTAAAGAAAGAAAGAAAGACCACAAAACCCCATTCTCCCTACTGTGTATGGCCGGCGAGGCCAGGCCACGTGTTCGGCAGCGCCGAAGGATCCCCTCCGCTCGTCCTTCCGTCGAAGATCTTGCTCGGCGGAGAAACGGCTCTGCGTCCAGGGAGGGATCTACGTTATTGATATTAATAACAAACGACCAAAGGTCGAAGAAACTATTTGGCAATGTCTCTCGAGGAGCTCCGCATAAAGGTGACCAGTAGCTGGGCGGAAAAAAACAATCTGAGGGACCTCGACGCGTGAGGGATTGTGGGTACAACGCACATCTCTATAGGGATAGTGTTACAGACACGCCTTGTCGACGTCCCCTTTTCGACTACGAAAAACAAAATGCAATACTCCGCAGTGACCACTGGATGTCAGACCTATGCACAGCATGTGATTCTAAGCAGATTAACAAACATAAGAAATACAGATACCTCTAGGCATGTTTTATCAAAGATCGTGTGTTTAGCAATAGACATTTCAGTCTAGAGTATGAGTTAACGTTCAATTCTTTACTCTTGTCGCACGGGGCAGTCATATGCAAGTTTGTGTTACTTACGTTAACATTCACTTTCTTTTTGCTGGTCAGGAACTGTGTGTTTTAAGAGTCATTTTCTTAGAGGCGCCGGTCTTGACTGGGCGTATACCGTATCTTCAAAGGTGATGTGTAACACACGGCTGGCTCTTTGGGCTGGACCTCTGTGCACTGTATGTCTGGCTCGAAGGGTAAGATGTCTGCAGATAGAAAATGTGGGATTAATGAACTGGGTTATTGAATGTCTCTCTTCTTCCCCTTCTCTTCTCCTGTAGAACCCCAAAGGTTAACGCTCTCACCTTAGGTAAGTGAACGCCGTGCTCTCCATCTGCCTCGAGGCAGGGTGCTGTAACCAGTTTCTTCACAGGATAAGGGGAGCAGGCCTCTTGACTTCAGAGGACTGCTGTCCGTCGTTTACTGCACGAACGGTAAGTTTCGAGTAATTCTAATGTCTTTAAAATGTTTAGTAATGTCTCTTGTTTTGCAGGGTTCCGGCGATGGCGGATGGCGGGCTGAAGTGAGTTGAAGATGGAGCCCGTGTGATGAATAGAAGCGCCTGGAAGCACGTAAGCGCTTGTTGCCTGCTTCACGATGCGCTCTAACTGTCTTTTTATTTTGCAGGTACAAGTTCGGGGCGGCTGCAGGGTGCCGGAATACCCACTGGGTTAGATGTGGAAAGGAGTAATGGCACGTGAGTATTAAAGTTCCCCAATGTCTTTAAATGCACCTTGTTTTGTCCTGGGCTACCTCGATCCGAAATTAGAACCGAAGGAAAACCGTGCAGTCGGACAATGTTTTCGAGAAATTCTCGGGCCAGAGTTGCTGCTGTTGGCAAGCCTTTGAGCGGAATGAAATGCGCCATCTTGGAGAATAAGTCCACGATTACTAGAATCGTATTGTGTCCGGAGCATGGAGGTAGATCGGTGATGAAGTCCATAGAAAGCGTATGCCAAGGGCGAAGTGGGATGTCAATAGGGCGTAAGAGGCCTGCTGGTCTTTCCTTTTGACTCTTGTTTTGGGCGCATACTCTACAGGACATTATAAAGTCTCTGATATCTTTTTTCCAAGACGGCCACCAGAAGTAGCGCTTGATCTTTTCTGAGGTCTTGGCTATACCGGGATGTCCTTCCATTAAAGAATTGTGATAACAAGAGATTACTTTTTTCTGTAAATCTGTGCTGGGTAGGTATAATCGTTCTTGGAAATACAATAAGTTGTCCTTTACTGCAAAGTCCTTTCCCTGCAGATGCCAATTCTGTTTGTCTGCTGTATGTCTGCTGGAGTTACAAGTTGCCTTGCTTTATCCTTAACTTCCTCTATGGATTCTGTGGCGATTACACCCAGAATTCTTTGTTCGGGAATGATTGGTACAGGTTTAGGGTTGATCAAGTGTTCTTCCACTCCCATCCGAGAAAGGGAATCAGCTTTACCGTTCTTTGTACCAGGTCGATAGGTAATTATGAAGTCAAACTCGGCAAAGAATAATGCCCAACGGAGTTGTCTAGAGGATTGGGCTTTTGCGGTTTTCAAATATTGCAGGTTTCGGTGATCCGTAATCACAGTAACGGTGTGTCGGGCCCCCAGCAGATAATGCCGCCAAGCCTTAAAGGCAGACTTGATAGCCAGAAGTTCCTTGTCAGTAATCGTGTAATTGATTTCAGGAGGCGAGAATTTGCGGGACCAAAATGCCACGGGATGCAACTGATTGGTTACCGGGTTCTTTTGTGATAGAACTGCCCCCATGGCAAGGCTTGAAGCATCAGTTTCCACGATGTAGGGGAGTTCGGGGCGAGGGTGTTTTAAGATTGGTGCAGAGATAAATTTAGTCTTCAAATCCTGGAAAGCTTGTTCCGCCTCGGTAGACCATTCAAAACGTTTGTTTTTCTTTAACAAGGCAGTGATGGGCTGGACTATTCGAGAGAATTCGGGGATAAACCTGCGGTAAAAGTTAGCGAAGCCTAACATGCTTTGCACACCTTTTACGGAGGATGGTGATGGCCATTTGAGAACTGCATCGACCTTCTTTGAATCCATACGCACTCCGCCAGGTGATAATATGAATCCCAAGAATTCAACTTCAGTCACGTTGAAAACACATTTTTCCAACTTAGCGAAAAGTTTGTGTTGACGCAATCTTTCGAGGACCATTTTCACGTGTTTCCGATGTTCAGATTCCGATGAAGAATAAACGAGGATGTCGTCAATGTAAACAACAACACACACATCTATGAGCCTCTCTGAGGACATCGTTCATAAAATATTGAAAGGCGGCCGGGGCATTGCAAAGTCCGAAGGGCATGACCTGATATTCAAATAGCCCATACTTGGTGCGGAAGGCCGTCTTCCATTCATCGCCCTCTTTTACTCGTACCAAGTGGTAAGCTCCTCTAAGATCCAGCTTTGTATATATGCATGCTTTTCTGACTTGGTCCAGGAGTTCTGGGATCAAAGGTAAAGGATATCTATTCTTAACGGTGATCTGGTTCAGGGAGCGATAATCTATACAAGTTGTAAGGTCTCCTTCCTTTTTTGGAACGAAGAACAAAGCTGAAGAAGCAGGGGACTTGGAAGGACGAATAAACCCATTTGCCAGGTATTGATCCAGGTATTGTCGAAGGTGAAGGTTCTCAGGCTCGGTGAGGGCATAAATTCTACTACAAGGAGGAGTAGATCCAGGTATCAGGTCGATCTGGCAGTCATAAGACCCATGAGGAGGTAGAGAGTTCCGGAAAACATCTTGGTATTCTAGGTATTCGGGAGGTAACTGGGGAGTCTCTGAAGAAATTGCTGCCAGTGCAACACCAGGTGGAGGGTGACAAGTAGAGACACATTCTGG
Source organism: Ambystoma mexicanum (assembly GCF_040938575.1). Lineage (NCBI taxonomy): Eukaryota > Metazoa > Chordata > Amphibia > Caudata > Ambystomatidae > Ambystoma > Ambystoma mexicanum. The sequence goes on along the minus strand of NC_090929.1, from coordinate 1,492,158,145 downwards.
AAACTGGACCGTTCTTGCTCGCCAATCGATCAGAGGATTGTGTTTCTCTAACCAAGGTATTCCTAGAATAATCTGAAACTGAGGGGCCTTGATCACATCGAACACGATCTTCTCATGGTGTCCATCTTGACTTACTAGCGTCACTTCTTGAGTGGTATGCGTTACTGGCCCGGAGGCTATCTCCGTACCATCCACCATAGTAATGACGTCCTTTACAGCCTTGGGACAAAGAGTTAGATTCATCCTCAAAACCATTTCATGATCCACATAATTGCCGATGGCACCGCTGTCGACGTAAGCTTCAATTGCATGTAATCGATCCGGATTATCAGGGCTAATGAGGACCATAGGTATCACGAAATGCGAGGTCACGGAACTGGTTTTCACGCTCGGCAAGAGGACCTCTATTCTTGTCGGGCGAGGTTGTTTCCCTGCTCAGAGTTTGTAACTTTGGTAACTGCAGCTCCTACTGCCTTCTTGGCAGGTTTCACCGGACAGTCTCGAAGAAAGTGCCCTGAGTTTCCGCAATAGAGGCATAATTACAACTGTTTTCTCCTTTCCCGCTCCTTTTGTGTTAGAGGACCTTTCAGACCCCCTTTTTGCATGGGTTCCCTTGAGTCTACTCCTTTGGAAGGAGTTGGCGGTTTGGAAAATACTCGAGCATCAAACTTGGAACGATCGGCCATCCTGTTCTGCAGTCTGATCTATTTGAACGACTAAGTCTATATAGTCCGAACAATCTTGTGGGGGATTCACTACTTGGGCTAACACATCTTTGAGCTCTCCGCGTAGACCTCTATAAAACAGCGTAATCCTTTTGTCCTCAGGCCAGTGAGTTTCCACTATCAGTCTGTTGAAAGACGCAATAAGCGCCAAAAGGTCTTGATTACCTTGTCGCAACGAAAGAAGCTCATTGTCCAAGGCCTGCCCCTGTGAATGTCTTGCGAACAGTTTTTCCATACTGAGCTGAAAAGCTTGAAAATCATGGAGGACCGGATCATCTTGATTTACTAGAGGGATCGACCAGTCTGCCGCATTGCCACTAAGGTACAAAAGTTACTTTAGCTTGATCAGTTGGAAAGGCTGCTGGCCGGCATAAGAAATGCAACCGGCACTTATTGATAAATACTGCAAACCTCTTTGGGTCACCAGAAAATCGTTTGGGCGGAGCCAGAGGTACATTCCCAGGTAGGTTGATCTGCACTGGATTCATAGAGGATGTAGAAGGAAGATTTCCCCCAGATGCGGGTAACGGGGTCTGTCCGGCTTGTGACTGTAGCAATTGTCTAGCGAGATCATCTGTTCGCTCCTTGGAAATAATCAGTTCCCTTCTTAGAGCGTTCGTTTCCTGACGGGCTGCATGCACTTCTGCCCTTAGTTCCCCAAGTAACTGGGCTAGCTGGTCGGTATCCGAGGTTTCCATAGCGCCTGGACGGGAGTTTTGTGGTGGGCTTTGCGTTCTGTAAAGCTCACCTGATTCCCGTAGAGGCGCCGGTCTTGACTGGGCGTATACCGTATCTTCAAAGGTGATGTGTAACACACGGCTGGCTCTTTGGGCTGGACCTCTGTGCACTGTATGTCTGGCTCGAAGGGTAAGATGTCTGCAGATAGAAAATGTGGGATTAATGAACTGGGCTATTGAATGTCTCTCTCTTCTTCCCTTTCTCTTCTCCTGTAGAACCCCAAAGGTTAACGCTCTCACCTTAGGTAAGTGAACGCCGTGCTCTCCATCTGCCTCGAGGCAGGGTGCTGTAACCAGTTTCTTCACTGGATAAGGGGAGCAGGCCTCTTGACTTCAGAGGACTGCTGTCCGTCGTTTACTGCACAAACGGTAAGTTTCGAGTAATTCTAATGTCTTTAAAATCTTTAGTAATGTCTCTTGTTTTGCAGGGTTCCGGCGATGGCGGATTGCGGGCTGAAGTGAGTTGAAGATGGAGCCCGTGTGATGAATAGAAGCGCCTGGAAGCACGTAAGTAAGCGCTTGTTGCCTGCTTCACGATGCACTCTAACTGTCTTTTTATTTTGCAGGTACAAGTTCGGGGCGGCTGCAGGGTGCCGGAATACCCACTGGGTTAGATGTGGAAAGGAGTAATGGCACTTGAGTATTTAAGTTCCCCAATGTCTTTAAACGCACCTTGTTTTGTCTTTCAGATGCGGGATACAGCGCCAAAGGCCTCCGGAGCGTGCAAAGAGTTGGTAAGCTTTTGTCTTTCAGATGCCGGAATGCAGTGTGAAGACCTCCGGAGCGCACGAAGAGTAGGTAAGCCTTTGTCTTTCAGATGCCGGGATGCAGCGCGAGGCGTTGGTGACAGCCGATGGACCAGGTAAGTGAAGAGCTGTCACTGAAGACCGTAATGCTAACTTGTTCTTTCTTGTCTTTATAGGTGTTGCTGAAGACTGGATTCAGAATGGTAAGCCTTTTTCCTTAGGCCCAGGATCAGATGCAGAAGACACGATGAGCGTTCTGCTGCTGAGGATGCAGAATAACGCAAAGCAAGATTCATCCATCGGGTGTGGTTTAAATAGCCTCCTGTAGTGCTTAGGTGTCTCCTTCCACAGCCACGCCTAAGAAAAGAGTTCCTGCTTTCCAGAAGAGTTCCAGTGTTCTGAATCTAGGGAGTGGCTCCTGCCCCACCCAACAGGAAAAGTAGTTCCAAACAGAAGAGGATCAGAGACTCAACTGGCAGGCAAGTAAGCAGCATGGTCTGCTGCAGGTAAGTCCACCCAAGCATTATGAGCCCGGCGCTTCCAGCGCTGGGACTGGGCATATTTATGAGTCTGGTGCCACTTGCGCCAGGACTGGGTCCAAAAGGTCCCAATTGGGACTGGTTGGCACTCGGAACCTGGGTTATGGATCTGCTTCCAAGGGAGTTGGGAAAACTCTGACCTTTTGGAAGCAGAGATCATGACACTCAGTTTAGTGGTTTGGGTGATTTTAGTATTTCTGCGTCACGTTGCAATGCTGCGGTATTAGTAGTTTGTACATTATCATGATGTTACTAGAACGTAAGCCTTCCCGCGCTATATAATCAGTAAGGCGTGCAATTCTTAACGCAGAATTAGCTTTTTCTTTAGCTATTAGGGCCAAAACTGATGCACAACTCATTATCTTACCGAATGTGTAAATAAAGAGGGTACACACCGGCTTGGCTGTTCACACGCCAGCATTCCGCGCCTTGTCAGCGAATTTGTAGTCCCAGGGACTACAAGCCTGATGGGAAGTGTAGTTTTGCCACTTCCGAGCAACGGAATCAAATCAACACAAACCACGTTGTATCAGTGAACAGTATCACAGCAAACTAAGCTTCCCATTCTTAGAATTTCTAAAGGCACAAAATAAATGGCCTGGCGCAAATCAGAATAGATTTCTTTAAAAATGCTAAAATAGATTTAAACCGAAAAGGCGCAGTTCTACGATTATCTCATCATCATCAATAACTTTATTCGGCCAAACAGGCCATCAAAGTGCATCCAAACATGTAGATCCAATAAACATAACAAATCAAATCACAGCAAAACATAATGTAAATAGAGAAAGCAAGAGGGAGGCAAACAACCATACGAGGAAACCAATAAAAAGACCAGCGCTATTGGAAATTGTCCCCAGTCCGACAGTTTGACTACAGTGAACCCCGGTTCTTTTTATGCCAAGGGAGTTAAGTTTGCACCAGTTAGTGGGGGTGTTAAATGGGGTGTATCCAAGATGGCCATCGGCAACTTGTTGGGGGTACGGGCTGGTTGAAATCCCACCCTCTATCAGCCGACCATCAAACCCAGTTCTTTTCAAAATCCCTTTGGCCACTCTCCCATCCCAGAAGACCAACTTAACGGTGTCATATAGGAGTTCAAATCCTTGCCTCAGACTCTAAAGCATCCAACCATAAACTCCCACGAGACAAATGCACAATCTTCCACAGACCGCCACCAACGCAGGCACTTATTCAATAAAGCGTCCCTTGGTTCTGACTTGAGCGCTAGCAGTTGTGGCACCCTGTGTAAGTAGATTGTGGAAGGTCCAAGCCCACCCAAGATTATATTTGCTTCACTCTACAAACTGAAAGCAGTTAAAGCACGTTTTCCTTTCACACACACATGAAAATAATGCTGAACGCTGCACACGGATGGTGCACTCCTGTCGCCATGATATGATATGTTTATTTATATTTCTTAGTTACTTACCTGTAACTATTTCCCCAGCATTGGTATCTTTCATAGATTGGTTGGGGTCATAAAGGACCAAAGTGAGGTGGAGGGACTACACAATAGAATGGCTCATAGGCCATAAGCCATAATGGACTATGTACATACATTTCTATGTAGCAATGTGTGTATATTAAAAATAATGTAATAATTATTTTTATCACCAAGGATTCCTGGTCTGACGATGGGGAATATTCAAGCATCTGAATCTATAAAAGATCAATGCTGGAGAAAGCGCCTATACACAATGTGTTTCAAAGCGTTTCTAAGCAAGTGAGAGAACAAGGCAAAATACAATGACATTCTTACAGGCCATGAACAGTAAGGATGTGAAATTAACTATCGTACTCGGCCTGACAACATTTCCGATAGTGCAAGAGCTAAGACATAGATAAGGACGGGAGGGGGTAAGTGGGAAGGAAATAAAAACAGACAGCCAACTACCATACTAGGCCTGACATTTCTGGTAGAGCCGGAGAAAAACAAAAGGTGAGGGAAAGGGGTGCAGAAATGGAGAGGAGGAACAAAACAAGCGTCTATTGGACTAGGCCTGACGACATTTCAGGTAGTGCTGGTGGGGGTAGGGGAACAAGTAAGGGGGGGGGAGACAGACGAGGTTGCTATCATACTAGGTCCAAGGACAATTCTGATAGCGTAAGTGCATAGAAGAAAGTAAGGGGAGGAGGAGAGAACAGAGAGTAAGCAGTCAAAAAGAGTGGAGAAGCAAGAGGGGAGAGCAAATACAATTGCAGAAGTCAGTATTAACACATAATGTTGCAAGCCAGGATACAAGATGAAGATGGGAACAGCATGATTCAGGGCCACCATGAGTACAAGATGAATAGGAAGTCCAGCATGAGTGTTGAGAAAGGGTGATGCACCGTGAATCAATGAAGTCCATAAAAGTCAAATCCATCATTGGCCACAAGACGGTGATGGTGAATCCAGAATGTATCAGGACAGACTCCTGCAGAAGTAGGCTGGAAGAGGTGGAGGGGGAGCAGGGTAGAAGAATCAAGCAAAACAGGCAACACCTGTGTACAAGAAGAGGGGGGGGGACAAGGTAACATCAGGGAGGGACCAGAGAGGGTGGGGATGGCCTGTGGGGACAGAGGGAGTAAACGCATGTTGGTGCATGCTTACCTGCTGCCTGAGCAGGGGGTCGACCCTGGGTCCTCCTGGCTTAAACAGGTCCAGACAGGAATTGCCCTTTCCTTTGTCTGCCCTTCGCTTTGGACGCCCGGGTGTGAGACGCCCTTGATCTAAGACATGGCAACGATGTCACTGCCAGGGCATAAAAGCTCAACGCCCCCCTGCTCCAGGCGCGCATCAACATTCTGTACAGGGCCCTCGCTCTTCTGCTGGTTATCCGCTATTACTTGCCCTGCCTTGTGCTTCCTGCTGTCTTTGTCCACTGGACCGCTTTTCTGCTGTCTCCCGACTGTTTTTTGCTTGCTCCGTTTCCGCCTGGAGCTTCGCTTGTCCCTCCTTTCTGTTTCTACTTGCTCGGCTTTTCCTCTGCATGTTTCCTGCTCTTACTCTTGCTATTATTTTGTCCTTACCTCTGTAGTTGGCCTTTTCTCCTTTGGTCTGGCTCTGGCAGTTCCACCAATTCGTTACCTGGCTCATTCAGATACCTACCAGTGCCCTGCACACCTTCTGGTTCAGTGCTTGCATCGTCTTCGTGCCAGGGAAATACCGGAAGGCAAGTCCATGGTGTGGGGAAACGGCACCCAACCATTTCTGAGTACAATATTCTCAGAGTGGAAAGAGGCTGGTTTCTCCTACTACTCTCTAAGGAACCAAACCTGGAAGCAAGATGATCCAGAACCCTTGCCAAGACAACACTAATTTGGCACCCAAGTGATGAGGTATTTGGCAGATTGAGACGCCAAGCAATCGGGTCAGATATGAAAGCTATACAGAGTTTAGGGACGACCTTCAGGCCTTACGCCTTGATGTCACCCATCTCCAACAAAAGAACACTACCCTAAGGGTCGTGCTAGCCCAGGATCCCGGAGCTTCCGCTTCTGAGCACGATCTGGTGCTTTCTTCGTCTGTTAGATGGGGACTGGCGTTCAGTATCTGGGTTTTGCAACCACTGCAAAAGCCAATTCATATTTCGTCCAGCCCAATTTGCCCAAGACAAAGCAAGAATCAGGCATATCCTGAGTAACTTAGTCGGCAATGCCCTGGTGTGAGCTACGCCTTACGTTTCTGCCAACAGCCCCATCCTCAACAGTTTTCAGGAGTTTGAAAAAGCCTTTTTGGAGGCCTTTCAGTCACCGAATTAAGTGTCTAAAGCCCAGACCAGATGGTGGACATCAAACAGGGACCAAGGATCTGGTTCAATACATCAGCAGGCTTCAGTGGCCAGAAATAACAGCGGAAATGGTTTCAGCGCAGTCTTCGGGAGGGTTACAAGGATGAACTAGTACAAACTCCTGAGCCCGCAAATCTGCCCCCTCTGATTGAACTGGTCATCCACATTGAACATCGTCTGGCGGAACGCAAAGGTGGAAAATAATGGTACGTGCAGTCTCATCCTTTATGCAAGACCCCCTTTGCAGTAGCAACTCCTCCTGCTGATACACAGCAGGTAGAACCCATGCAGCTGGGTAGAATCTGTGTTCACTCTATAAGGAGGAAAAACATAGAAGACGTTCCCAGCGCCTATGTTTGTACTGCAGATGATCAGGCTATTTCCTGGGTATTTACCCTCCACGCCCACCAAAACCGGTGGAAAACTAATGGGCTTGTTGTCTGAAGGGAAGAAGACAACAGACTTGGTGGATGCATCTTCTTCCCACATGTTCCACAGCCAGCTACTCAATTACTGGTTTGGTTCAATTACGTGATTCAGTCACTAATTCCAGTCACTAATTCCAACATTACCACATTGGCTTTCCTGGATTGGGGGCCTCTGAGAATTACTTGGATACCGCTGTTGCCTCTCAGCATACGATATCCCTGTCCAACAAAAAAGTCCCCACTAAAGTGGTACTTATTGATGGTTCTTTGTTGGCCTCAGGACCAATCAAACAACATTCTGTTCATCTGGGAATAGCCATTGCTCAACATACTGAACAATTGGCATTTGAAGTCATCCAAACAGCCTTGTATCCCCTGGGCCCGTGCCTGTCTTGCTTAAAACATCAAAACCCCTACAACCACTGGGCTTCCCAGACCTTGATATTTATTTCTCACGTATGTACCGCTCATTGCTGTGACCCTGATGTCAAAACCATGTTTCAATCTATTGCTACTAGCACTCTGAAAAAAAGTCTGCACTGTGCAAGAAGTGCCTTCCGAATATGCCATTTTCTGGAAAGTGTTTTCCGATCCAGAGGATATACCTCTTGCCCTGGATAGGCCCTTCAAATGTGCCATCGATCTGCTACCTGAGAAGCTGACTCCCCATGAACACATCTGTTCACTTTCTCCCACAGAACGATCTGAACTACAAACATCTCCAAGGTAGCTTCCAAAAGGGCTATATCGTGACTTCACACTCTTGCGCTGGAGCCCCAGTATTTTGTTTACCTAAAAAGGAAGGCACATTGAGACAATGTGTGACTTACCAGGATCTCAATGAGAACTGTACCTGATCCTTTGCCTCTGACCCATGATCCCTCAAGGACGCCAAGAAGTTTATCAAGTTAGACGTTTGGGGGCCTATCACCTGATTTGGATCGGACCAGGAGATGAATGGAAAACCGCCTTCAAAATCTCCCTGCGACATTTTGAGTACCACATGATGCAGTTCGTCCTTTGCAATGGCCCTGCGGTATTCCAGAAAATCATGGATCAGGCATTCTCAGATTTGATTGGCTTAAGTATCTGGTTTTACTTGGACGATATGGTAATATTTTCTCTGTCCCTTGTAGATCGTTTGCATGTTGCACAAGTTCTTCACATCTTCAGGAAAAGAACAAGTTACTTTCTTACCTGGTAACGTTCTTTCGATGGGATGTTCCGACAACGTATTCCACATCTATGACAGGTAATCACCACAGCTGTGCTGCTTCGGAACATTTTCAGCGTCTGCATCTATGACGTCGATACGCTGTGCTCGTGGGCCCCCATCAATCTGTCACCGGATGTTATTAGTAGGACGCACGACGCCCGTAGCCTCAGTTGTAGTTTTTTCCCAGAATGTGTGGCACCAACCTTCTGCCAGTATAACTACAGAAAGCCTTGCGAAAACGGAAGCTGCAATCGCATAAGAAATAAGAAATTCTGTAGAGGGGCATGCTGGGAGGGAACGATGTGGAATACGTCGTCGGAACATTCCTTCGAAAGAACATTACCAGGTAAGAAAGTAACTTTTTCTTCGAGGGGATTTGTTCCTCCGACGTATTCCACATCTATGACAGACTCCCAAAGCAGTTCCAACGTAAGGAGGTGGGAAAGAATTTAGAATTTTAGAATGTCCAAAGAGGACCGCCTTGCCAAAGACCAGATCTTGCCCATGGATAGAATGCAAAGAGTAGTGTTTGACAAAAGTATGGACAGAGGCCCATGTGGCTGCTTCACAAATGTTACGAATGGGAACACTCCTCTGCAGGGCAGTAGAGGCGGCCACACCCCTAGTAGAATGGGCCCGTAAGCCTACTGGAGGGTCCTTACCCGCCAAGTGGTAACATTCAGAAATTGTCAAGATAATCCATCTAGACAAAGTCTGTTTCCAGCGTATCCTACAAAGAGTTGATCATCCACTCTGACCCGGGACATGCGTGAGATGTAGATACTTAAAGCTCTCCTAGGATCCAACCTAGGAGCCTCTCCTCTTCCTTACCATGATGTGGAGCAGGATAGAACGCCGGAAGAATGACCTTCTGGCTTAAATGAAATTCCGACACAACTTTCGGAAGTAAAGAAGGACAAACCTGTCCTTATGAAACACTGTGAAGGGTGGCTTAGCAGATAGTGCCTGCAACTCGCTCACTCTGCGAGCGGAAGTGACCACAACTAAAAAGACAGTTTTCAAAGTCAACAGTCTCAAAGGACAAGAATGTAAAGGCTCAAACGGAGCTCCCATTAGGAATTTAAGAACTGGATTCAAATCCCAACCAGGCACCTGGAATGGTGACGGTGGGAACACATTAGTGAGCCCTTTCAGAAACTGAGAAATCAAAGGAATCTTAAAATAAGAACACTCCTCAGACGAGCGCTTAAATATGGGCAGCGCTGCCAGGTAACCTTAAATGGTACCCACTTGCAGGCCCTTGTGGGCTAACGAAAGCAAAAAAGACAGAACCACAGGAATGGCACATGAAAATGGATCAACATTCTTAACCCTGCACCAGTCGCAGAACTTTCTCCAACAGCAACGGTACAGGGACTTTGTTCCAGGCCTTCTGGCCGAAAGCAACACCTCCATCACGTCTTCAGGGAGGTCCCAATCCTTATACCTCAACCGTTCAGAAGCCAAGCATGAAGGTTGAGGGACTTAGAACCTGAGCCCCCTCCCGTGAGAGCAGATAGTCTCGGTAGAGAAGACGGCGTGGAGGGCAGATGGACATGTCAAGGAGGTCCGGGTACCACGTTCTCCAGGCCCATGCCGGCGCAATGAGGATCATTCGTGAACAGAACCTCTGTAACCTCCGCAGCACTTGTGGAATGACGGGGACTGGAGGAAACTCGTACAGCAGTGGGAAGGACCACTCCACTACGAACGCGTCCCCTAAGGCTCCTCTCAGAGGAAATTCCAGCGAGCAGAATCTTTCGCACTTCCGGTTGACACTGGTGACGAAGAGATCCACTTGAGGGGTCCCCCAAAGGGCGAAGATTTCCAGGAGAATCTCCTGAGCCAGCTCCCACTCTTGAGAGACCGTGCTCTGCCTGCTCAGAGCCTCCTCAGCTTCGTTTTCGTCTCCGGCCAGATGAACTGCAGAGATTGGAATTTGCTGCTGGATGACCCAGAACCAGAGCTGCATCGCCTCTCTGCACAGAGGGAGAGACCCTGCGCCCCCCCCCCTTTTTGTTGGGCTAGCCTGATGGCCCTCACCTCCAACAGATTGATATGGAATCTGGACTCCGACAGAGACCAACGACCACTGACTGTCAACTCATTGGCATGAGCTCCCCATCCCGTGAGGGATGCGTCCGTCACGATAGTCACCTCCGGCCAGGGTAGCCAAAACAGAGCCCCCTTCATCAGATTGCCTTCGACGGCCCACCACAGAAGATCCTGGGTGACCGAGGGCGGCACCTAAACGGGATCCGACATCCTGCCGTAGGACTGCGACCACTGCATCTTGAGAGCCCACTGCAGAGATCTCATCCGCAGCCTGGCCTCTGGCACCAGGAGAATGCAGGATGCCATGAGGCCTATCAACCTCAAGAACTCGAACGCCGGGAGACTCTGGGCATGTTGAAACTTGTGCACCATCTGCAGAATGCGATGAGCCCTCACCTGGGGAGGGAAACACTGCCCCAGGGATGCGTCGAGCACTGCTCCGATGTACTGGAGCCGCTGGGTTGGCGTCAAGTGGGACGTCTTTAAGTTGAGGGAGAAGCCAAGCTTGTGAAGGGAGTGGCAGGTGACTGACAGATGATCCAGGACTTGCTCGGGAGAGCGTGCCCTGATCAACCAATCGTCCAGGTAGGGGTAGACATGAATCCCCTTTCCTGAAATACGCTGCCACCACCACCATTAGCTTGGTGAAGACCCTCGGGCGGAGGTAAATCCAAACGGCAGGACCCGAAACTGAAAGTGCGAGTCGCCAACCGCGAACCTCAGGTACTTCTTGTGCTTGGGATGAATCGGCACATGAAACTAAGCGTCCTTGAGGTCGAGAGACACCAACCAGTCCTGAAGTTGAAGGGCCTGGAGGACCTGAGAGAGAGTAACCATCTTGAACTTGTCCTTCCTGAGGAGCTTGTTCAACCCGCACAAGTCCATGATGGGTCTCAATCCCCCGTTTCGGGATCAAAAAATATAGGGAATACCATCCCTTGTTCCTCTCTGCTACAGGCACCAGTTCTTTGGTGCCTTTCTCCAGCAGGGATTTGATTTCTTGCGCAAGGAGCGGATCCGGACTCTTCAAAGAGAGATTCCCTGGTGGATTGTCGTGAGGCCTCTGCCGGAAAGGAAGACAGTAGCCATGGGCTATGATCTCCAGAACCCACACATCTGAAGTAATGGCACGCTATTCTACAAGATGCTGCGCCAGCCTTCCCCCAACCGGCGAACCATGGGACATGGCCTCATGACTGAGCTGAAGCGGCTGCGGCAGTGCCTGAGGGCAAAGAGGCAACTGCCCGAGTGGCCTTGGCACCTCGAGTACCTTGTTTTCCACCTCTGGTACTCCTACATTGGCCCCTTTGACTTGCAGCTCCCCTCAATCTACCAAAGGAAGAGTAGTATCGAAAGGAACCGCCCCTCCATTGCTGTCCCCTAGGATGAAAAGGCGGAGGTTGGCGAACTGCAGCGCTCAACGACTTCCCCACAGCTTTGGAGGTCTGCAACCTCTCAAGGCTCTCGTCAGCCTTGCTGCCAAAAAGATGGTCACCATCAAAGGACAAGTTGAGAAGCCGGGCCTGCACATCAGGAGCAAACCACGACTTCTACAACCACTCAAATCAGTGCATCACGGTGCTCGCCGCCATGGACGGGCTGACACGATCTGCCATGTCTGGACCCGACTGAACGGATTCACACATGGCATCCTTGCCATCCTGTACAAGGGCAAGAAAGCCATCCCGTTCCTCCCCTTTGGGAATATGTTCAACGGTTTATAGTGAAATTTTAGAATGTAATCATTTCGAATGCCATAATGTCGAAAAAAATATATGTCGAATTATATTTTTTTTTTTATTTTTTTTATGGGGGTGTTCCCATCCCCCCCCTACCCCCCACCCCTAACCCCCTGTTTTTTTTATGGACACTTTTTACTAACTAAACCCAAAAAAAACTATAAAATAAAAACAAATATATATTTGAAAAAAAAATGCGACATTTTTTTTTCCACATTAATGCATTGGAAATTATGCATTCAACATTTTAACTGGATACCATGTTCAGCCGCCAATGAAACAATTCCACAGAGTGTGAGTGAAACGTGCAAAGGCACACAGAGTTAGCTGCTTTCAAAGCCATACCCCCTGAAGAAAAGACTTTCTTCGCCCAACCGTCAAAACGTTTGTCGTCCCTATCAGGAGGGATGGTAGGGTACGACACCTGTTTTGCTGGGGCCGTAGCCGGGGTCGCCACTGGCTGGGCGGTACTTTTTTCCGGAAACGACTTACCCACTGCCGGGAGACTCGCCGGAGCACTCCGGGCCGCCACCACCCTTCTTTGCAAGGCCATATGGAATGGCAGCACCGGGTCAGTCGGTGGACCTTGGTCCAAGATATCTGTCAGGTCATCCTGCAGAAAATCCACTGGTGGCGCAGACCACCCAAAGTACTCAGTCACCCTGGACATGAGCCGCCGGTACGAAGACTTGGCGTGCGTGCCAGGCCCAGGCCTACCAAACTCAACCTCCGGAGAGGTGTCCAGACCACTGGCATCGTGCAAAGACTAACGCAGGTCTTCCATCTGGCTATGACCAGATAAGAGGTCGTCAGGAACCTCATCAGGAACCAAACCTTCCTCAGACCCTTCATCCACCTCAGAAATATAATCAAGAGGCTGGAATAAATCCACAGATATAAAGGGCACAGAAAAAGGCACAACCACATTTTTTGACTTGGCCAGAGCCTTCCCCTTGGGTTTTCCACCTTTCTCCGGGGCACCTCCGAGAAAGCCTCCTCAAAGGGCGTCGACGGAATCGGCGTCAAGCGGGGTGCCGGTGGCTTCGACACAGGCCTCGAGGGCGGTGCCCCGAGAGTGTCCTTCGACGGCCTGGGCGCCAATGGCGTCGATGGCTTCCTCGGAGGCGGAGCCTCGAGAGAGTCCCTCGACAGACATTGCGCTGATGGCGTCGACGTCTTCTTCGAAGACCTCACAGGCTCCGTCGGTCTTGAGGGCGTAGAGGACCGGGAGCTGGAATGTTTAGAGTGATCCAACTTGTCCGATCAGAACCTCGAAGGCTCCCGATGATCGCGCCGACCACCTGAGCCCAAAGGCGCGCGAGCGGTGGCCCTAGCACGTTCCCTGCCGGCTTCTTTCCAAGGTACGGACGAAACAGAGCCCTGCAATTCAAAAATCGCCATCATCTCCTTACGAGTTGTATCCCATTCCGCAGGAGAGGAATGCTTGTTGGGACAAAACCCACCAACGGGCGGAGTCCTCAGACGAGAACGGGGAAGGTGACCGGTGACAGCGCTTCCGCAAGAGGCAGAGGAATGGCGGGACCCACTCCGGGACCGAGACCCCCCCCCCCCCGTGGACTTATGCCGACGACGCAGAGATTCGCCACTCGAATAGTCAGTCGAAAGCCCAGCGGATTTCGACTTTGGGGGCTTGGTAACACCTCCTGCAAGGCCTTTAATGTTAACAACTGGCAATCGTCCCAGTCATCCGTGGCGTGGTCCTCACCGAGGCACCAGAGGCAGGCGTTGTGCGGGTCCATAAGTGACATCTTGGAACCACAGTCCCGACACTTCTTGAATCCCAATCACGGGGTAGAAGAAGACAAAGACATGATATCTTCACAAACAAACAAGTTCGAAGGACCGATAGAAGTACTCAGAAGAACCAAGGCGCACCGAGATCTCCGAAGCGAACACGTTCGCAGAAAAAACAGAACTGAGGCTACGGGTGTCGTGCATCCTACTTATAACATCCGGTGACGTCGGCTCGACAGAGGACCTCGAGGACAGCGTATGCAGGACGCAGACAATTTTCCAAAACAGCACAGATGTGGTGATTACCTGTCATAAATGTGGAATACGTCCGAGGAACCAATCCCTTCGAACAAACTTTACACCAAGACCAAGACGTCAAATGAGTTTTCTGTGTCGTGTTATAAGCGATTCAGGTATCCAAATGACCCTGCAAATGTATAGGCTATCAAGAACTGACGGAGTCCCTCAGACAAAAAGGCAGTACAAGGTTTACTTGGATTTTCACATTATTATCGCAACTTTATTGCCGACTTTGCACAACTTTCTATTGATATTACGCACGTGTTACGTGCCAACCAGCCTTTCCATTAGACTGCAGAAGGCCTTCTCGTCAGCCCCTATCCTACACCATCCTGACAACACCTTATAGTTCTTAAATGAAGCAGATGCATCCGACAGTGCCATCGGTGCATACTTCTGGTTGAGCCGAATTACTCAATATAGCACCCCGTCGCATATTTCTCACGCAAACTTACTTCTAGCGAGTGCAACTATGCAGTAAGCGATAAATAACTCAGCCATCAAAGGTGCATTCGAACAATGGCAACATCAAGGAGTGCCTATTCTGGTCACTCTACGGACTGATCATCGCATCTTGCAGAGCCTACAGTGTCAGAACAGTCGTCAAGCCTGTTCGGCATTCTTCTTTTCTCAGTACAAGTTTAACTTGACGTACATTCCGGGACCTGCCAATAAAAGAGCAGATGCCCTATCCTGTTCCATGGCCATTGAAAAACTGATGGATTATCATTCTGAACCTCTTCTTCCCGCTAAGCACTTCATAGGAGCCATGTAGTCCTATCTAGAAAGTATCCAAGAGGTGACCGCATCTGACCCTATTGTTCCCAGTCTTCTTCAGAATCCCTATATCACACCTCAAGACGGGCTACTCTATAATCCATTGACTGTATGTACCATCCACGATCTACTAGAGGTGGTTCTGCATGGACTGCATGATTCCAGCATAGCTGGGCATAGAGGCAACAAGGCTACCAGTCAATTGGTATCTCGCCACTTTTGATGGCCTGGATTGCCTGAACAGCCTATGCTACTACCAGACGGTATGCACTCTGGTTGAAATCTCAAGACAAAGACCAGTGGACCTGCTACAAACCATAGAACCACCCTATCCTTGGCATACCATGGCTACTGATTTCGTAGTAGATCTACCCAGATCCAATGGGCAGACTTGTATTATGGTAGTAGTTATTTGCTTTTCTAAATTTGCTATTTTATTCCTGCAAATGACAACCACATTTTTTCACAACATATATCATCTTCATGGATTACCAGAAAAACAAATTTCAGATCGCAGTTCCCAGTTAATTTCCCGGTTCTAGTCTCAACTCTGCAGACACGTTAACCTCCAGCGTGGCCTTAGTCCTGGATACCATCCCTAAACCGATAGACAAACAGAGAACAAACCAGACCCTGGAACATTATCTGCAATGCTATGCCAATGCTACCCAGGACAATTGGTCCTTGTATCGGGATAGGGCTGATCTAACCCATAACAGCTCCTGGCACTCATCCATCAAGCAGACTGTTTTTTGTTACCTACAGATACCATCTTAAATTCTTCCCTATACAATCTATTTCCAGCAGTCCTGTTCCATCAGCTGGTTAGTCAGATACAAGACATTCACAGAACCACATCGGATATATTGCAGGATACCAAGAAATGGCAAAAGCTACGGTCAGACAAACGTTGATCCACAGAACCCATGTACCAGGTCGGTGATCTTGTATGGCTCTCCTCCAAGAACCTACCTTTGCGTAATTTGCCTGCAAAACTAGCACCTAGGTGCCATGAGCCTTTCTCAGTCACACAGTGGATTTCAACAGTAGCGTACTGCCTACGTTTGCCATCGGCTTGGTGTGTACATCCTGTCTTTCACGTCTTACTGCTGAAATCCTATGACAGATCCCTATGGAAGACAACTGGCTTACCCAACTCCAACTGGAATATGAAGTATGTTCCATTTGTGCCTTCAAATACCGAAGGGGTAGCCTGTACTATCTAATCGATTGACTTGGTTATTCAGCAGCTGATCGTACTTTGGAGCCTGCCACTCAAGTCCACGCCCCAGTTTTGCTACATCGTTTCTATTCTCAGTATCCATGGAAACCAGGTGCCCCAATGTCTTCGGAAGAGAGGCACGGTGTTAGATCCTGCCGTCACTGCTGCAGTCGTGCCTTACCTACTACAGGCTGGCACATGAAACCACGATGGTGTATCTCCCTACAATCTCAAAACCAGCCTTCCTGGTGGGTTTCCAGACCAGAGAGGCTGTCACCGGGCACAGGGGACGGACAAACTCAGGACGCTGGGTTGAGTGTACTGAGCGCTGCGCACGTATGGTGCATCCCTGTCACCATGGCAACGTCACTGCCAGGACATAAAAGCACTACTAGCCCTCCTCCTGGCACGTCTTGATGCTCTGTCCAGGACCCTCACTCTTCGGCTGGTGCCCTGGCCATTCCTGGCCCTGCCTTGTGCTCCCAGCCTTTGTCCTAGGCATGGAGCACAAGGCAAGGTTTCTCCTTGCTCAGCTTTTCCCCTGCATGTTTCCTGCTTTCAATCTTGCTATTATTTTGTCCTTACCTCTGTAGTTAGCCTTTTTTCTCCTTTGGACTAGCTCTGGAAGTTCCACCAATTCTAGAGTATCCTTACTTGGCTCATTCGGATACCTACCAGAGCCCTGTACTCCTTCCGGTTCGGTGCTTGCACTGTCTTCACGCCACGGAAATACCAGAAGGAGAGCCCTTTGGTTCAGGGCGATGGCATCCAACCATTTCTGAGTACCATATTCTCAGGGTGGAATGAGGCTGATTTCTTCAACTACTCTAGCTACAGAACCAAACCTGGAAGCACTCCGATCCAGCACCGCTTCCAAGACACAACGTATATGGCGCCCCAGTAGTCAGGTATTTGACAGCAAGCAATGGGCATGGACAAGACAGAGAGAAACATCCATAATAGAATTCAGAGACAGGCGATGGGAACTTGGATGGCATTTCACCATTTACGCTTAAATCCCCAAAGAACAGATTCGTTTTTTTTCCGCTACTGTAACCGTGTGTTCTAGTTTTAGTTCTTTTTGCCATTACTTTAGAATTCCATCCTAGTGCACGTAATCTTTTTTTAAAAATTCTGTTTATTATTTTTTAAAGAACAATCAACAACAATAACAAACATACAAACAAAACATAAACGTCACTCAGGCACTTCCAGCGTGGATTCTGCTTCTTCATGGTCCTTGTGGAGCGGTTGGAGGTTATTCTGTCCTGGTCTACTGCTCTCCTTTGGTCAGCTCTCGGGTCCATTTCTGTTGCACTTCCCACCCTTTTAGTGGGCACGCCATATGTCTATCAATTATCTAGTTCATGTTCTTCCTCGCTCCTGGGGTCATCCACGTCGCTCTCTGTGCCTTGCTCAAATAGCTCTTGCATCAGGGAGTTCCATGCCATTAGTTTTTGCCGCCTTCGCCTTCTCCCCTCTGCACTGCCCTTGTCCACAACACCGTTTCTGCCAGTGCCCACCTCTGAAGATTCGACCACCATGAGTCTATAGTTGGGCCCGCCCTGGAATTCCAAACCATTGCTATCGGTCGTTTAGCCAGTATGCCTGCCAGGTCCTTCATTTTGGCGAGTCCTTTATCTGCTTCCTCTTGGAAAAAGACCCAGTAGGTACGACTCGGGGTTCCACACTTGCAGCTGGATGCAACCCCTCCCAACTCTCTCCTTGATTCCCTCCCAAAAGGTCTGCATCACTGGACAAGTCCAAATCATATGCAACATGTCCTCCCCTACCTCAGAGCAGCAGAGGAAACTGCGAGGTTGACCCGGTTTCATCATGGTCATCCGTCTGGCCGTAAGGTATGCCCTATGCGTGAGGTACAACTGTGCTTGCCTAAACCTTGCATTCCTGGACACTTTCTTTGGATATCTCAGCACTCTGGCCCACTCCTGCTCGCTGAAGGGCCTCTGGATCTCCTTTTCCCAACGTTCTCTCATCTGCAGCACTTGCACATTGCTGGATTCTAACAACTGTTCATACAGCCTGGAGGCCGTCGGTCCTCCTTCTGAGATGTCGTACCATGTGTTCAACCCTCCCTCCATGTTCTCTTCCTCTGGCCATTCTGCCCACCTCTTCTTGATCTTTGTTATCATGCTGTTGTGTAGGAGGAACTGTCCTCCATGGATGTCATGGTCTTCTATGAGGTTATGGAATTCCATCCATTGTCCCCCTTTCCTCAGATCACCTATCTGTGCCACGCCCTTAGCCTCCCACAGGGATCGAGAAGTTGTGCGGTGTCCTGTGTCTGGGCCTGCAAAACCTGCTAGGGGGAATCTGTGTCGAACCGGGATCTTTCGTCCCCTGGAGTTTCCACACTCTACCCCACAGGGTTATTGCCAGTCTGACCCTGTTTGGCAGGGTCTTAATGATTTTTCGATCCATGGTAGTTCCCTCAGATAGTACGGCTTCAGCGCCGGCTGGAAAAGTATTGTCTATTGTTTCTTCCCCCAGCCATTTAACCACAAATTGCAGTTGTCCTGCCAGGTAATATTTTTCAAAGTCAGGCAATCGAATGCCTCCTGCTTCATAGTCCCTTTGCAGCGTAGTCTCAGCTATCCTGCACCTCCCGCTACCCCACAGGATCCTTCCTGCTATTCTATTCAATTTTGTAAAGGCCCTAGGTATGTCATATGGGATGTTCGTGAAATAATATAACATACGTGGTAGTACCACCATCTTCAAGAGTGCCGCCCTCCCCCATCATACCTAGCAGAAGTGTCCCCCAGAAGCCCATGCCTTCTGTGTTCTGTACAGGGCTGCTTGCATGTTAGCTTTGTGTGTCCCCGCTGTGTCATGGTGTTTTTCCACCCCCAAATATTGGAAGGAGCGCTGTGCCCATTTAAGACCCAGGTCTGGAAGTTGGTCGCAGGGACCAATCTCAGGACCGGCAGGGGGAACAGTGAGGACTTTTCTTTATTGATGGCTATTCCCAAAGGCCTAGTGTATGCCTCAATGGCTTCTAGCAAGCAGGGCAGGTTCTCTCGCGGGTTCCCGACAAAAAGGAGCACGTTGTTCGCGTACAGCGAAATTTGATGCATCACTCCATGTATATCAATCCCTGTGGCCCCATACTCTGCTCTGAAAAAAGCCGCTAGAAGTTCTAAGGCCAATATATACAACATGGGTGAGAGTGGGCACCCCTGCTTGGTACCTCTATGTATCCTCCAAGCCTCCATACCGTCCAGTCTTAACTCTGGCTCTGGCTCTGGGATCCCTATACAGCAGCCTAATCCATCGAAGGAACCCTTCCCCTATTCCAAAGTGGGCAAGGACACTCGACAGCCACCCCAGGTTCACGGAGTCGAAGGCTTTAACGGCGCCCAACGACGCTATAGCGCATTCACCCCCATCTGAGATTTGTCCGGTCCACCACGTGGTGGAGCCTGCGGAGGTTCCACAAAGTGTTTCTCCATGGGACATAACCGGTCTGATCCGGATGGATCAGCGTGGGTATCACCCGTTTTAGGCTGTTAGCAAGGACTGCCGTAAGGATTTTGACATCTTGGTTAATGAGGCACATCGGCCTGTAGAAGGCACACTTCAGCTGTGATTTTCCTAGTTTAAGGATCAGTATAATCACCGATTCCGACATGCTGCTTGGTAACTGTTCCCTCTGATATGTTTCAAGCAATCTCAATGCTATGGTGCCCTTGTATGTCTTGTAGAATTCACCCGGGAGCCCATCCGGTCTTGGGGATTTACCTGACGGGAGTTCGGAGATTATTGACCATTTCTTTCACTGTAAGGGGAACATCTATTGATTGGGCTTGTTCTGCTGCTAGTTTCCACAACCTCATCTTCGCCAGGGTATCTGCTATATCCCCTCCACCTCTGGGTTATGGGTGTACAAACGCTCATAAAAGCAAGAGAATACTACATTAATGCCCTGCTGGCTTCTAACTTCTATCCCGGCTTTATCGCTTTATGGTTCTTTCTTACATTCCTGCTTAGTGATCCAGGCTAGGAGCCTGCCTGGTTTGTCCCCCTCAGCATGTAACCGCTGTATGCATTTCCCATAGTCCAATCTTCCCAGTTTCTCCCAGACTTCTACAAATCTCAGTCTCCGCGCCATTAGTTCTCTGGGTCCCTCTCCCATAACCCACGCCTGTCGTTCCCTTTGTTCTATCTCCTTTTCTAGTTTGCCGCTCCGCTATGGCCTTTCCTCTTATTCCACCTGTCCTCCCTATTGCTGCCCCTCTTACTACTACTTTGAACGCATCCCATACTGTGCCATTACTCTCTACACTTCCCTTGTTGTGCTCAAAATACTCCTATCACATCATGCAAGTATTCCTTAATCTCATTCTCTTTCAATGCCTCCACCCTCAGCCGCCATGTTGGTATCGGAGCCCTTCTGTTAGTGTGTGCCCATGTTGCTAATATTGGTGTGAGGGATAATGTGCGTGTTTTAATATTTAACCCGGGGAAAATCTTTCAAAGTTTCAGTCTCCGTAAATAATCTAATTGTGTGAATATTCCGTGGGGTACGCTATAATGTGTGTATCCCCTTTCCCCGCCGTGTACCTCTCTCCAGACGCCCGCCAATTGCAGTCAGGACAGGATCATTTGCATTACCTTGGCTGGGAGTGCAGGATTCCTGTGTTTGTCATCCGACCCATCAAGGAGTGGGTCCAGCGTGCAATTTAAGTCTCCCGTCCAGATGAACGTTGCTTCTCTATACTGGCCCAGTTTGGGAGCAAGTTTCTTGAAAGATTCTGTTGCATCATGATTTGGTACATATGTATTTACCAAGCATACTTCCTTGTTCTCCAGCATTCCATGCACCAGTATCAGTCTTCCTTCTGAGTCGCTGTCCTGTTTTATAAACTGAAATGATACCCCTGGGGCCACCCATATCAGTACTCCCCTTGCATAGTTCGACTATGTGGAACTGTAGATCTGGCCTCCCCATTTCTTGTCCACTTTGGCCTGTTTCTCCCTTGTTAAGTGAGTCTCTTGCAACATTGCTATTTTGACCTTCATATTGTTCAGCCAGGCGTATACTCCAAGTCTTTTTACGTAAGTGTTAAGCCCCCTAACATTCCAAGTTGCGATCGTTATCTCATTCAATCTCATTTTCACTGTGCGTCTTCTGGCTCTGCCGTCCCGTAGCCTTCTGTATTCCCCCGGCTCCACGTCTCCATCTCACTACTCCTACATGGGGTGATCTACCAACATGCAGACCAGTTCTTATCCTGCTCTCGCCAGTGTCCACCTGTATCTTTGACTCCATGGATCCCTGGCTGGGGGTGTGGCCCTGAGCTTTGGACCCTCGCTCCTCATCATTTCTGCTGCCTTTCGCTTCACCTTCATCGTTCCTGTGTATTCTGCCTCCTCCGCTGTGCCATCACCCCTCCCACCCACTCGACTAACTATAACTGCTAAACCAACGCCCAGCCATAATCCCCCCTGCTCGGGCTCCGCTGCTTCTCTTCCTCGTCCCGCAGAAGCGGGGCCGGCCTGCGTCAGCGTGATGTCTTAAAACGGACATCTCAAACTTGTGAAAACACTCTGGGGTTGTGTCCTGTCGAACTCTGCGGCAGCAGGGTCCATTGCTCCCCTTAAATTCCTTCTGGCTTGCTTAGTTTTTTATCTTAGGTGTCTCTGCTACCTTCGTTAGCATTCCTGGGTCTCTGCTGGAGGAAGCCTCGTTGGTTCATCCATGTGTGAGCCTCTTCTGTTGTCTCAAAGAAGCATGTCCTTTCTTGGTGTATCACTGAGTTTAGCAGGATAAAGCAACATGTAGCGCACGCTTGCCGCCCTAGGGCGTTCCTTAGTAGGGCCAAACCGTGCTCTCTGCTTCTGGACGAAGACTGTGTAGTCTGGGTATATGGTAATTCTAGAAGAGTTCCTGGTGATCACCCCCCCCCCCCCTTCTCTTGAGAATGTCAATATCTTTTCCCTATCTTTGAAGTTCCTGATCTTGGCGATTATTGATCTCGGGGAGGCTCCTGGTGGGGGCTTCCTGGTCTGGGCTCTGTGTGCTCTCTCCACCACAAAACCCTGGGACAGCACCCCCACACCAATCTCCTGGAGCAACAGATTCTCCACGTACTCCGTGGGGTCCCTGCCTTCTTCACATTCCGGTAGTCCAAGTATGCAGATGTTATTCCTTCACGCCCTCGCTTCCGTATCTTCTGCCCTGCGTTCCAGGACCTTGACTCTCTGCATCACTTCTGAAACCTGTGTCTGTGTGACCGCAACATCGGTGGTGTTTTGCTGCACCTGCTATTCAGCTGTCGTCACTCGATCCATCAGGTTTCATGCATCCTGACAGAGAAGGCCCACATCCACCATGACTGGATCTAACGTATTTTCCAGGGATGCCTTCAGGGTGCCTGTCGCTGTGTCCATTTTGTTTTCTAAGGACGCCTTCAGAGAGGTGATTGCATCCAGTATAGGCCCCTCCCCCACACTTCCCACTTGTTGTGCAGCGCTCGTTGTAGCCATTGCTGAATTTGACTGGGACAGTTGCCCGTTGTCGGACTTCCTGGCGAGAGAGTCTATACTGGTCTGTTTACCTCTTGTGCTCTTCGCCCTGTTTGGCATTATCCGCTTCAATGGCCCTTCGCTCTCCGTCTATTGTGCATCTTCCAATCTTCCCACACTTGTAAGGGGTGTCTTGATACCCTAGCGCCACAAGGCTGGGCTTCTGCTGTACCCCTTTACGCAGGTTGTATGCGCTCCCACCTCAGTGTCTAGTCCGGTCCTGTTCCAACCTCTTGTGGCCCTTGGATGAGTGTTCTTGGGCCCGTGGACTGTAGTCTTCTCCGTGGCTCGGCTTGCCTCGCTGTTGGCAACTAATGCCAGACTGCCGCTAGTGTACGGGCCGCCTGCTCGGGTGTGTGGGCTGCTGGGACCTCCCTTTTTGCCCGGTCTGCTGTGAATTTCACCTGTCCGCCTCCCCCTTGCAGCAAGTGTCGAAGTGCTCTAATTGCGCAGGCTGGGCTTCCTCTCGAGGCCCTCCTCGTGGTGTTGCTGTAATGCTGTGGCCAGAGTACCGTGTCTCCTGCTTGTGGCTTCTCTGTGCCACAAACCCAGTGACCCCCTCCTCCCCACCGCCTCCGTAGCTTTGCTTGGAAGAGCTATTAGTGGTGACTGGGCCTCTAAATTATTGTTTCTCATCGATCATTCCCTGCTGGTGCTATTATTGGTAATAGTTTTACGAGGTCTTTGGCTGTGCCCTTCCCAAGTTGCCATTCTCCGTCTGCTTACTTGCCATAATACAGTTTGTAGGACCTCCCCCAGGCAGCCGATTGTTCCCTAAGGATGAATTGACTGTGCCCTCACAAGCAGGGTGTACACACCTAGGTAGGGTGCGTCCACTTGTCCATGTTCCCAGTGTCCTACCCCATGTCTCACTGTAATTATCGGCTGCAAAGTGGGTCCTCAGCCAGCCATCATGTGCATGTCCTTATTCCAGCCGCCATCGGCGGGTCAGAGGATACGTAGTAGTTGCAGAGTCTTGCCGGTGTTCTTGAGCTCGTATTCCTTATCAAGCGGTTTGTTCATGCGTTTAGGAGATGCATCCAGCCACCTTCTCCCGCCCGGCATAGGCCGCAGTCTTTATTTCCTTCCCAGGCACGCCGATAGACCTTTACACCTTATAGTGATGATTTTCATGGATAGTCTCTGCAGGCGCCCGCAGGGGACTCCCTGCGCTGTGTTCTACTGCCCTGGGCTCCTGCCCTTCCAGTCTCTGAGGGTGACTTATTTATTGAACCCTTCTGCAGTGCAGGGACTTCTGGGTGCCGCGGGAGGGGCCGCCCCGGGAACCTCCAGTTCGACCTCTGCCTCCCGCCTTTGTGTATTAGTGCACATAATCTTGATGTTATATTATTACATTTTCCTTTTTTTAATCATGTTTGTCCATTTTAACTTTACAATATCAAGGTGTTCTGTCATTTCTACTGTTTGTTGAAACCTAGGCTTTTTCCACTCTATCCAGGAAAAACTCGCATCTGGGTGTATTTGCCTTTTCTACAATATATTGAAACCTAGGCTTGTTGAAAGATAGGCTTTTCCCCTCTACCCAGGATACTCACAGCAGAAAAAGCAAGAACACCAAGATGTCAATTTATCCTGGACACTTGAATGAAGATGGTTGTATTGCTGCTGTGTTGAAGTTGGCATCATACTTCTCGATCACCTCACTCAGGCCTCCCAGGCCCCCCTCTTCTCCACTTCCTTCCTACTCTCCTCATTCTCTTCCATATCACCCGATGTCTCTAGACAAGTTTGCTCTATTAATGTCTCATCCAACAAGTGCTCCCCTGCTCCTACAGAACTACCAAGGATCCTCCCTTGCTCCAGACTTGGCTGATTCTGCAATCACTCCTGGCCACTGGCTCCTTCCCACTACTCCTGAAGTACTCCTTTGTGCAACCTCTCCTCAAAGTACAAGTGAACCTGTTCACTTGCACTTAATCTACCCTTGGCCTCCCTCCTTAGCATTACCCTCCTCCCCCTCTCGCCACTTTTCTGTTACTTGTCTTACGACCTAGAAGGAACGCAATTGTCTTCTTCCCTGTTACCCCGCGCCCCCAACCTACACTGCACTTGCACGTTCCGAATGTTCCAAGACCTAGTAAAAACGTTATTGTTTTTTTTTTTTATTCCTTGTACCTCCCCATCCCTTGTCTTGAGGCGCCTTGAAACACCATTTTGTTGTACAGGCGCATTATAAATACCCAATAAATAAAAATAAAATAATATTAGAAAAAGGACATTGTAACATTCTGCGCAAATAATAAGTCACTCCAGACCTTGGTACTTTCAAATTTAAATTACTAATCCTCGTATGTTAGGCTACCAAATATGCCGTCCAGCCACTACAATTTATTTTAATTCTGCAGTTTGGATCTTGTTCAATTTTAATGACGCCTCTCACAGTTTACTTTAATTTGGTTTGTTTGCTTTGGTCGCCTATTTCCTTTAGATTGGCGTTTAATTTTGTATGCAAATGTATTCACAGACTTGCTCCTACTTTTCTTGCTGGACTTATATAATAAACCTGCTTGCTTGATACATTCTACTTTTTTGTTTTCGCTTCATGTCCAGGGTTGTCCTTGTGCAGCTTCTCATTTGGGATAATTCCAACCCTTAGCTCCTAAACTATGGAAATCTTTACCTCGTAATTTTCGTACTTCCACCACATTATCACAGCACAGATGAAGGAGCATTTCACTGTCTTTAGCCTTTTCTTCTTAGGTTTGTCATTATGATAGCTCGATTGCCGCTGTGCACGTATGTATCCATCTAAAGTTGTTCAAGGCTTTTTCTACCATTATTTGTTTTAGTTGTATTCATCACTTTGTATAGAAGAGCGGCACTGGGAGTAAGGAGACAGCAAAAACATGTCAGAAACCATGAACAGGTAGTGAGTGCTAGATATCAAAAGTAGGAGTGAGTGGCAGAGAATTAATGCTAGCAAAAAAAAACAAAATGTGTGAATAGCCGATGTAAGTAGCTGGCAATTGGTTCTGTATATATGGTCTCTCTTAACAGAGTTCCTGCGTTCAAGTGTCAAGAAGATGGATAGGACACACCTACCAGTTATTGTGTGGCAGATCGTTTTTCGAATGAATGATGAATTAATATTTTATTTATACTGCACTCATACAAAAGTGTTTCAGAGCGCGACCAGGCAAAAAGGGAGGGAAACAAGGGAGAACAAAAAACAAAGCAGCGATCTTACTAGGCCCAGTGACATCTAAGAAAACACATGGAATAGGGAAAAGGGTAAAGTGCATGGAAGGGGGAGGGGTTGAGTGGAAGTGCAGAGGAGAGAAAACAGAATATTAAATAAAATAAAAAAATAGGGGCGGTAAAACCATGGTAGTGCAGCCAGCAAGTGGCAGGTGAAAGTTGGTCAGATTAATAAGGTTACCCACAGTAGTGACCACCTTACTCCTAGTCCAATGTCCCCTTTCCTCCATACTTATGGGACATTCCTCCATCCTATGGGACGGGACCAGAGCATGTTGTAAAAAATCACCACATTTTTCAAAAATGTGTTCTTCCTCTCTTTTTACGCGGGGTACCGCACTCGGCCGTAACCCAGCCCTCCTTTGCTCCACCCAGCGCATCGCCCATCAGTCCTTTTCTATCGCCTTTAAGCAATAACAGAGGAACCTTATTAGAGGGGACGGCGGGCGTAAGTATGGAGGAAAGGGGACTATGGACTAGAAGTAAGGTGGCCACTACGGTGAGTAACCTTATTATACTCCTACGTCCCCTTTCCTTCATACTTATGATAGATTCCCAAGCACTCCTCACAGGAATTACAGGTGGATGGAAAACTCCTTACTGAAAAAGGTTTTTAAGCACAGCCTGGCCAAACTGGGCATCAGACCGGGAGCTCAGATCCAAACTAGTGTTTACAAAAGGCCGATACAGAGGACCAGGTAGCCGCTTTCAAAATGGTCTCCCAGGGGACATACTTTTGAAAGGCAACAGCAGCTGCCTTGCCCTGTACCAGATGTGCATGAACCCCTTTTCGAGGTTGAAGTTCTTGAACAGCGTAAGACTCCATAATACAGGCAGCGATCCATTGGAAATAGTCGTTTTGGAGGCCTGTTTACCCTGCGGATTACGGAAGGTCACCAAGAATTGAAAAGAACTCCTAAATTCAGATGTTCTGTCCAGATAGAACTTAAGAGCACTTCTAACGTCCAGGCAATGCAAAACCCTCTCAGCCTCTCATGCTGGGTTTGGAAAAGAAAACAGGCAAGGAGATTGACTGATTCAGATGAAAATCAGCGACCGCTTTTGGAAGGAAAGAAGGATTCGTCCTCAGGAAATCCTTATCCTTATGAAAAACCGGACAAGGCCTGGAGCTCACTCACACGTCTTGTCGAAATCACAGCGACCAAGAAGGCCACTTTCCATGAAAGGTGCTTAAGGTCTACAGTAGCCATTGGCTCAAAGGGCTTATGGCACAAGGCCGTAAGGACCACGTTCAGATCCCACATCTAATGCGGTTTGTGAACAGGAGGGTAAAGACGCACGAGACCCGCAAAGTGCCTTTTAACCACTGGGTTTGCCAGTGAAAAAGAGCACTGATCCGTGGATAGGTATGCAGCAACAGCTGAAATATAAATCCTGCATGTCAAGACATGGATGTCCAGGTCTGCTAGATGAGACAAAGGACAGCACCATGTCGATCCTAGACCCGCTGGGGTCCAGCTGTCTGGCTAAGCACCAGTGGCAGAACCAAAGCCATTTGCTCCTGGATTGAGATCTCGTCGAGGGCTTCCTGGCCGCCTGAATAATATGCATGTTATCAGCGGACAAGTTGAGGTGTTCTAAAGATCAGAACTCAGGCACCATGCCGCCAAGATAAACGATTGTGGGGAGGGGTCCACAGCTGCCGATCTCGGTTGAAGCAGGTCGGGAACCAACAGAAGCCTGATCGGTGCACACACCGACAGATGCTGAAGCTCTGAAAACCAAAACCTGGCCGGCCACCACGGTGCTATGAGCAGAAGAGAACAGTTCACTGCGCAATGAAGCAGAGGCGGGAAAGCATAGGCTCTCATGTTGAGCCAGGGAATTTCGAGGGCATCCCCCAGAGATGAGGCTCCCAGCCCGTTCCTGGAGGCGTACCGGGGAAGTTTCCTGTTGGACGCCATTGCGAAGAGGTCCACTTCTTGAGTGCCCCAACACTGGAAGATTTGCAAGAGGACCTCCGAGTTCAGTTCCCACTCGTAGCTGACCATTGTACGTCAGCTGAGGGCATCTGCAGTAACATTCAGCTGACCCGGGATGTGCACTGCCACCAACCAGATGCTATGCTGAACCGCCCATTCCCATATCTGAATGGCAAGATCCACAAGAGGAAGGGACTTGGTACCCCCTTGCTTGTTGATATAAAACATGGACACCACATTGTCTGTGCCGATCCAAACTACTTTGTTGACAATGACAGGCTGGAACGCTTTGAGCGCCAGGAAGATCGCCAGGAGTTCCAAGTGATTTATATGAAGGAGTGTCCTGCAGTGACCAGAGATCGGAAAATTGAAGAAGGTCCAACGTCGCACCCCACCCCAGAAGGGAAGAGTCTGTCATGATTGTCACTAGCGGGCCGGGTCCTGAAAGGCCGCGCCCACCGACAGATTGCTGAGAGACGACCACCACACAAGGTCTGCTCTCATGAAAGATGGAACAGGAATCATTCTGGAGTCTCGGTCCACTGCTTGGCACCAAGAACTCCGAAGAACCATCTGTGTTCATCTCATCTTGAGATTAGCAAGAGGAAGAGCCAGCACACACGAGGCCATGAGGCCCAGAAGCCTCTGGAACCACCAGGCAGACATGCTCTCTGACTGCACAAACACCTGACACGTAGTCAACTGTTCTGACTTGATGGTCGTGTAGATAAATAATACCTCCGTCCCCAAGTACCGCACGAGTAAGAGTAAAAACACTACTCGAGCAATCTTTGAGGCCACAGGTGTAGAGTGTCGTCAGCCTGGAACCGGGAACGCCGGAAGAACCCCCTGACCACTGTAAGGCAATGAAGGGTTATGTTTAAGCAATGATAATTGACAACAATGGGAAGGACAGTAGTGACAATGTAACAGCGTCTTACCTAAAGTGGGCAGTTGGGAGGTTGTAGGCATAGGCAGGTAGTATGCTGACAGCAGCAGCAGGCTGAGGTGTTCTGAGGGCACTCTGGGAGACACCTGAGTTAGGTATGGAACAAGAACGTAATCCGTGATCAATCCAAAAAGCACAATCCAAGGTCAGGAGCCAAAAGACAGAAGTGTAGACAGGGAAATCCAAGTACCAAGTCCAAGTGGTCAAAAGTCCAGATCAGAGAGCACGCCAAAATCCAGGTAGGTAAATCCAAAGACAGTCCAAGCAAACATTCCGAGATCAAGGTACTACGTAAACAAGAGTAATCCAAACGCCAAGCAGTTCTCCATGAAGAAGCTGTGAAGCAATGTTTCCACGTTGCTCACCCTTTTTCAATACGAGCATGGTCATGCGACGCGGTCTCGCGACCACAGCTACGTGTCACGTGGAACGCAACGCAGACAGGGATTGGCGTTGATGTTGCGGGCGTCTTCCGGGCATGTGACGCGTGGGTTTCCCTACGCCCTTGTTTCGCTGCGGAGCGTGAAGGAGTCGCCATGGCAATCGCCAGCGTGGAAAGGGGCGTAAGGACACTGGAAAATCAGGTCCTGAGAGACCGTCATGGAGGATTTCCGCCAGTTCACCGACAGCCCAAGATGGAACAGGAGCTGGAGGAGAGATTGAAGGTTGCTCAAGGCTGATTAAGGACAAGGACTGCGCAGCAGCCAATCGCCCAAATACGGATACACATGGATACCCTGAAGCCGAAGATGAGCTGCGATAACTGACATCTTCGTAAAGACACGCAGTGCCAAGCTGAGGCCAAACGGGAGCACTCGGAACTGGAAATGCTCCTCCCCACGGAAAAACGTTAAGTATTTCTGATGCGGACTCCAAAGCAGAATATGCATATAAGCATCCTGAAGGTCCACCACGCTGAGCCAATCCCCCTTCTGTAAAGAGGACTTTATCCAACAGGGCGTCATCATCTTTAATTTCTCTTGGGGTAGAGAGAGATAGAACTGGGAAAGGTCTAGGATGGTGTGCAGGCCAGCCTGGTTGGGTTTGGGCACCGTAAACAGCCAGGAGTAGAAGCCCTCCCCTCGCTCCCCTAGGGGAACGGGTTCCATCGCCCTAAGATCCAGCAACTTCTGTATCTCGGCTCTGAGGGAGGGCGACCCCGACTGCTGGAAGGAGGGATTGACGGGTGGGGTAGGGGAATGGGGCAAGTGAAAGCCCGCCCGAGAGACTGACAAGACCCACCGGTCCTCGGTGATGGCCTGCCACGCCTCCCAGTGAGACGCAATGCTCCCTCCCATCGGGGTCTCGTGCGAGCACAGAGAAACTTAATTTAGTTGGTTTATCGTTGGCGGCGCCACCTGAACCTGAAGAGGAGGCTGAGGAATGGGAGAAAAACATGCCCCGTTGTTGCCGTCGGCGGGAATTTCCTGATGAGTATCGACCCTATGGGACTTCCGATCCAGAAATCCCCTAAAACCAGAAGAAGACCGAGGCTGCGAAGACGATCTCTGTGCCCTGAAAGGCGGTTTCACCAAGACGGACAAGGACTTGGCGGTCTGGATGCTGCCCTTAGTCTTAGTCAGTTCAACATCTGAGTGAAAAAGCTCCTTGCCATGAAAAGGCAGATCCAAAACTTTATCCTGCACCTCTTTAGAGAACTTGGTAGCGCATGCAGCCAAGCCTGACAAGAAGTGCCCCCGCCAAGCATAAGGCCCCGGGCCGAGGTGTCGACATGATGCGCCGCGGCCTCCAGCATATCCTGCGCCAGGACCCTGGCATCTGACAATCCCACTTTAAAATCCTCTAGTTTATTAGTGGGAATGTATTCCCCAAACTCCGACAGACCTTTCCACATTTTCATATTCGCCCCCGCTAATACCAGTTCCGCGTTAGCTTGACGTAACTGCAGGGCTGAATTAGCGAAAATCTTCCTCCCCAAAGAGTCAAGAATCTTGTCCTCTTTGGCCATAACCTGCGTTGCCACTGTAGAAGACAAAGCAGGTCTGGATTGTAATGTAGCAGCAGCCACCACAGAGAAGGAAGGGGGCAGCCACGACGCCACTTCTTCCGAAGAATGGAGCCCATAATGAGCGTCAATCTTTTAGTTAAACAGTCCAGAGTGTGGTTTCTACGGACCTTGGCTAAAACGCCCTTTTGCTAAAACAACCCGGTGCCCTCCAAAGGAGACAAGGTGAATGCCCCGAAAGCATCCCCTCCTGCGGAACAGTGCCTCGGGTACTGGAACATCCAAAAGACAGATGTCCAGCACCCGGTCGTGAAAGGCTCTAACAGAGCGGGACTGGTCTTCGCTGTCCTGATCCCCCTGTGCGTCGTCCGACACATCCGGATCAAGCTCCGCAACATTTGGCACTGCTGGAGATTTGTCCACTGGAGACAATGGGACAAGGGAGGGAGGGCCGGTTGAGGCCCAGCCGGTAGAGGCGGCACTGGCAGAATCACTGGTGCAACAACTGGGACCGACGGCGCAGGAGGGCATATCTCCCTAAACAAGCCTCACAAATACTCCTTCATGGGGTCAGAGCGCATTAGCTTTTGAAATTTGCCGAAAAAAAAACGTCCTCCGCCGACGATTTAGGGTCGACTGGAGGAGGCCTCTCATGAGCGGAGTAACTCCATGGACGTAAGGGAGAGGGTTGCCAAGAGGGCCCGTCTCCGCTGTGATCAACAGATCAAGGACGCAGAAGCCGCAGGGATAGAGACGTTGTGCGGTAGGGGCATCTGAGCGTTCCAGTCAAAAACTGGATGAAAGGGATGCACACAAGGAAAACGATGTTCACCTGAAATGCCACTCCCCACACCCAGCGCCGATGACGTAGATGTAAGGGAGGTATCCAAAATGGCTGCCGTAGTCTTGGCGGCAGTAGCCGCCATTTTGTCAGCACCTGAGGAGAACTGAGACACGTGTGAAAGTGAGACAGGGGTCTCCACAGATGGGTCAGGGGTCTTCCTCTTAGCCTTGACACAAGGAACCTCGGCCGAGCAGGTACTGCGCGGCCTAGAATGTTTTTGAGACATGCTATCAGCCAGAATAGCCTTCAACGGAAGGACCTCGGCAACGCCAGTAACAGAGGAATTCCGGTCAGAGACCTTACTCCGTGCCCCCTCAACAGAACTGGCATCACTGCTTGAGCGGGAACGATGAGGAATACACCTAATCGACAAGACCTTAACAGGCCTCTCAGAACTGTCGGTCACCTTAGCCTCCAAACGAGGGACCTCGGACCCGAGCCCGGTAAAAGCCTCTTCACGAAGGGCCTCGAACTTTAGTTCGGTAAAGAAAACCGCAACAGAGGCCTCAGGGCGTACCCTGGTGTCTTTACGAGAAGCTCCAGTCAAGGAGACCTCGAAGCAAGCTGCGGTTCCCACTGCCTCAGTAGAACTGGGCCCACAAACAGCCCCCACAGGAGCGGCTTCGGATTGTAATCCGGTGTCATTAGGCCCCTTACGGAGGCCCTCAGAGAAAACTCTGGTACACTTTTAGGGCCTGGAAGGCACCTCAGGGCAAGCCCCGGTAACAGAGCTTTTGGTGCTCCTCCTGGACCAGGAAGACCCTGGGAACGAGTCCCCTAGTCGGGGTGCCCTAAAAAGTAAAGAACTTACCGGGCGTTTCTTCTTCTCGTCGATGAAAGTTTGAAAGTGCGTAGGGGGAGTGCGCTGAAACACCTCCTCCCACCACTCTAAACAACGTTGAAGCGCCCGGACTGAAAGGGAATCGCAGTAAAAACACGAGTCCCACCAGTGGTCCAGACCCAAACAAACACTCTAAACAAAGAGGATGGGGATCCGCCCTAGGGAAGCGTCGCTCACAGGAAGAACAAACAGGAAAGTCTAACGTAAACTGCATAGACGGACTGCCACACAACCGCTAAGCTGAAGCAGGAGAGGAGGACACGAAGGAAAAAAAAATCTTCCAAAGATGCAAGTGCTTCCAGTCCCGATCGAGCGGAAAAAAGGACTGATGGGCGATGCGCTGGGTGCAGTTAAGGAGGGCGGGGTTACGGCCGAGTGCGGTACCCCACGTAAAAAGAGAGGAAGGACACATTTCTGAAAAATGTGATGCTTTTTTACAAAGTGCTCCGGTGCCGTCCCACAGGACGGAGGAATGTCCCACAAGTATGGAGGAAAGGGGACGGGACGTAGGAGTAAAGGAATATCTGATAAGTGCAGAAGAAAAGTGGGATGGGGCTGTATGGGTACAGATGCAGAACTCTAGTGCAGAGGGTGGCGTGGAGGCAGTGCAAGAGGGTGGCAGGGTGAGCAGGAACCTGGGCCCGAATTACAGAGGGTGGCCAGGTGCACGATGCCAGCAGAAGAAAGATCAACAGGGGAAAAAGGGGGCAAAGGCAGAGGCAAAGAGAAAGGTCTTGAGATGCTTCCGGAACCGGAGATGGTTTTCCTCAAGTTTGAAGGTGGCTGGGAGGCTGTTCCAAAGGGAGGCACCAGCCGAAGACAGATCTACCCCCAGCTTGTTTCTTTACGAAGCAACTAACCTTGAGGGAGTTAGAAGTAGAGGAGCGAAGGGCTTGTGAGGGGAGGTATTTACGGAAGGATAGTTGAAGGTATTTTGGTCCCAGACCTTAGAAAGCCTTGTGGACAATGCAGAGGGTTTTAAATTTAATCCTTGCCTCCACTGGGAGCCAATGAAGGCATTTCAAGGCTGGAGAGATACGATGCCAGTGCTTGAGGCCTAGGACAAGTCTTGCTGTCTTGTTCTGGATTAGTTGTAAAGAGCGGAGAGTAAAGGCAGGTAGATTTTGAAAGAGGCTGTTACAGTAATCAAGTCTGGAGAGAACCAGAGCTTGGCAGTCAGTGAGCTTTTGAAGGAAGGAGAGGAAAGTCAGTACTTCTAAGGTGGTGCAATAAGAAGTTTGACTTTTTGGAGATGTCCGAGATGTGTGGGGAGAAGGAACGTGTAGAGTCAAAGATAACCCCAAGGTTCTTAGCCATGCAGGTGGAGGTGCGGGGAGGGCCAAGGGGGGACAGCCAGAGAGTGAGAGGAAAGGATGGAGATGGTGTACCAATAAGGAGGATCTAAGTCTTGTTGGCATTTAGACATAGATCGTTGGCGGAAAACCAATTTTGAATGGCGATTAGACAATCAGAGATGAGGGAAGGCGAGGAGGAGGCTGAAGAAAGCCCGAAAATGAGAGGTTGCAGAAATCGGCAAGGGCCAGCGCAAGGGTATCAATGTGGTCCTTAATGGTTTTAGAGGAACAGGGATGAACCTGTTATGATGAGGTTTTCATAGAGCGGACTTGTCTAGCTACCTAATTAGGGGAGAAAAGAGGAAGGGGTAGCTGAGGGAGTGTATAATAATAATACATTATATGAAGCCAGATAACTTTAATATACAGCTGTTTTGCTTCCAATGCGTCCAATTTTTATATATCCGTTTGAACCAATAAAGAAGGAGCAAGAACCAATAAGTGGAAGGACCTTTAAGCAAATGAGATTAAGAACGTTAGGGAGCATTTAGCAACAAATGTAGGTGGAAAAGGCACATGCAACGGCTTGTGGTGGCTGAACAGCCACTGGAGAGCCAGAGGAAAAATGTGGACACAATCGGTCCTTGGAGTACAGATACTGGGTCACAGAGTCCGCTGACAGGGTGAAACTGGGGGGAAACAGGATACAACAGCCTTGGACTACAGCTGCTAAATCAGACAGCCAGAGTAAAGAGAAGGATGAGCCTGATGCAATGGAAGAAGTTGGCGAAGAGTAGGCCCAATCAAAGGCGCTGTGTCGGCCCCACAGATAGGAGAGATGGTCCAGTCACTTGACTGTAGTCGTGCAATGGGGAGACCAGTAGTAAGAGCCGATGAGATGTCCCCAAGCCACATGAACAGGAGTACCGCAGCATGTTGGTATATAGAGTCTATGCCAAAGAGCCTCTGGGCATATGAAAAGCAGGGCAACAGTTACCACTCAACAGTGAGAAGCATGGTGAGAATGTAAGCGGGAAGTCAAGCAGCATTCATAGGAGTAATGCTGCAGGTTTGGATAGTCTTTGCTAAAGTGACCCAGACAATAAGGAAAGTATACCAAATGTCGAAGCACTACACCATCAAAGTCCCAATGAGATGTCTGATGAAAAGCCAAGACAGACCTGCAGGTTTAAGGAGACACGATAAAGACTGGGAATGAACCGATTAAAAAGAAAAAGGTCTACATACATCACATAAGAGTAAAGGGGTGTCCATACCGTTCAAGAAACCAAAAGGGACTATTTGATATCAAATCCTAAAAATGTGACAAAAATGTTTTGAACCACAGATGTGTTAAAAGCGACTTCTTGACGTAGCTTTGTCACAATTAATTTCAGGATTATGATATATATATATAAATAAAACCCGATTATCCAACACTGCAGCAATTTAGCATGCAAAATATGTATGCCTCTTTGATCAGTAGCACCATCACAATGTTGAACCTTCACCTGTAGGGTGTCTTTAATGTACAATAATCCCCTTCATGGTACTTTACATGAAGCACGAGCCCCCTCTTAAAATAAACGGGTCCCTGACAGGAAACGGCGTATCTTCAGGACAGGTTTGTGCCTAGTTTTGCGTCGGAAGCGGCCGTTATTCTGCCTTACTGTTGCCTTGCTGAACTTCCTACGGTGCGGCTTGACGCTGCGATGCCTCTAGGTGCCCTTCTCTAATCTTGCAGGCACTGATTCACGGTTACACCACAATTGGTGTACGGTGTGTGGGGAACGAGGTGAAGTGGCTAGTGAAGCAGCACGGAGGCTGTGGGGGACTGTCCTACTAGCCCTCACTCCAACAGATACCGTCTCCCTTTGACGCTGGTGAACAGTTTGCAGTGAGTAAGGCGTGCAGTACAGCTACTGAGGGGGGCGATGCCCACCGCAGTTGCGGCTGTTCAACCTGCAGGTGGGGGTGCTGAGTGGCTGTTTGCTGCAGGAGCGTGGCGTGCCAGGCTAATAAGGCTGCACTGTTGCTACAGGGGTGTCATTGCTACAGCTGTGGCCACCCACTAAGACTCAATTCCGGCAGCCCCAGTCCCACATTTGAATGGCGACATTACAACCGATCTTTCCATACAGGGTAGGGGAGCTGAGCTGTATATGCCGATTGTCTTGCAAAGGCATTCTGCTAGGACCCGCTCCGCCTGGTACAATGCAACTCTGTTAGGCGCCTGCCCTCTGGTTCCCTCTGCTTCACTGCAATCTATGCCATCATCTTCTATACTCCACAAGATCAGTGCCCGGCAGCACTATGATGGCGGGGGCACTTGGGGGGGTTGCATGACGTACCACATAGTCAGCCCTCTGGGACCTGTGATTTCACTGTCGTATCCCCTCCACCTTTCCTCTTGCCCCAGACACCCTAGTTTAGCCCTCTGCTCCAGCACTTTTCCTGTTGTGTGCTTGTGTTCATTACGACTTTGCAAAACCAATATAACCTTTGCAACCCAAAGGGCATCAGTGCTAAACGCATTTGGAGCCCCACCAAACCATCTGACAGGGTCAATCGCATGCCTCCTGCAAAGAAACTGGAAAAAAGTCATAGAGATCATACATATCACCCAATGCAAAAAATAAATACAAATTTAAACAAAAAAACACCCACTGTTCTTTGGGCTCTTGTTCCAAATACAAAGTTACCACGCCGGCTCCATTGACTGGACAACCAATGATTGATACTACAGAAGTAACTACAAAGTCTTCAATTAGCAAACCAACAACAGTTTTCTGTATAGTTTAACCTCTATGGATAATAATGGCTCTTTACTAAACCTTTGCACCAATTTAAAAAGAAATTGCCTGGGTTTGGACACGGCTTATAATACTAGTAGCCAAACACTTGCTGCCAATTAGTCAGCCACTCCCCACCTTGAAGCATTGGTTTCACCATAAGTGAGTTCCTTTGAGGATAGCAGCCAAGGGGCTGCTCTCGCCTCACTGGAACCTACTGTGACCAATATTATACGGAGTGATCCGTCTCCGGCTTCCATCATTGGCTGACATTATCCTTGCGAGAATAGAGGCTTTGCTGAATTTATGTTCAAGTATTGCTAAGGGGCAACGCAGGAAAAAAACAGACATTATCCACGATAGTCAATACCATTCTACGGGCCAGCATACCTCAGAATGCTCAGCAAATAACTAAAGGGAATCTCAATACCCTCCAAAATGAATATAATAATCCATCTGCAAGTGCTGAATCTCTTTACACCGCAGTGGAGGATGCTGTGGAAACCAATAATTTCATGGAAGACTCAAAATTGCTGTGGCTACCGAAGAGGATACCATTGAGGACCTATGCAATGAGATCTGTGATTGATAGCCACCAGACTGAACATATCAAAAGCAAGTCCAAGCACACCATCAAGCTTAGTGAGGGTGCAAGGCCTTTCTGAACAATCCAATCACTATACCTGCTCTCAATCATACTGTGCAAAAGGTGTCCTCACCCTCCCTGAAGTATAGTGTAGTGCAAAATAAAATCAGGGGGATGGCACTATAAGGAAAGTCTCTGTGAAAGGCTGATTGACAAATGGGCACGCCTTTGGGATATGCCGACCAGAGACCAACCTATGTCGAGATGCACCTGTTCCAATCCAATGACCCCTGCACAGTCTTATCTGATGCCTTTGTCAGCCACAACTTGATCACATAAGGGTTTATTGTACAATACTCCAACGTGTCGCCACTCTTCTCTGTCTCAAAGATTTAAGTGTTGGTTCCAGACAGAAAAATAACATTGAACCAACCTGGGCAGACAAACTGTTAAAGCTGGAAGAAATCTCCCCTAGCAGTGATAGCCCTTTTGTTAACTGTTCTACTCTTGGAAATCACTGCCACGTATGTCATCTATTTACAGCAGTGATCTGCGTAGAATTGAACTAACTAAATGGGACTGAGCAGAAAATTGGTTACTCGTCGAATGCATCTCCGTAGCCATAGCAGAGTTGGTATGTACATGTATGGATAGTTTGAAGGCTCTGAGCTTTTGCCTCACTACACCCAAGAACGGAAGCAACAGTACCCACAAATGATCCATCTTGGAAGGGGTGTCATGATCTCTGCTTCCAAAAGATCAGGACTTGCCCGACTCCCTTGGAAGCAGACCCATAACCCCGGTTCCGAGTGCCAGCCAGTCCCAATTGGGACCTTTTGGACCCTGTCCTGGCGCCAGTGGCACCAGGCTCATAAAGATGCACAGTCCCAGCGCTGGAAGCGCCGGGCTCATAATGCTTGGGTGGACTTACCTGCAGCAGACCATGCTGCTTACTTACCTGCCAGTTGAACCCCTGATCCTCTTCTGTTTGGGACTACTTTTCCTGTTGGGTGGGGCAGGAGCCACTCCCTAGGTTCAGAACACTGGAACTCTTCTGGAAAGCAGGAACTCTTTTCTTAGGCGTGGCTGTGGAAGGAGACACCTAAGCACTACAGGAGGCTATTTAAACCACACCCGATGGATGAATCTTGCTTTGCGTTATTCTGCATTCTCTGCAGCAGAACGCTCATCGTGTCTTCTGCTTCTGATCCTGGGCCTAAGGGAACAAAGGCTTACCATCCTGGAATCCAGTCTTCAGCAGCACCTGTAAAGACAAAGAAAGAACAGGTTAGCACTACGGTCTTCAGTGGCAGCGCATCTCTTACCTGGTCCATCGGCTGTCACCAACGCCTCGCGCATCATTCCGGCATCTGAAAGACAAAGGCTTACCTACTCTTTGCATGCTCCGGAGGTCTTCGCACTGCATTCCGGCATCTGAAAAACAAAAGCTTACCAGCTCTTTGCACGCTCCGGAGGCCTTCGGCGCTGCATCCCGCATCTGAAAGACAAAAGAAGGTGCGTTTAAAGACATTGGGCAACTTTATTACTCACGTGCCATTACTCCTTCCCACGCCGAATCCAGTGGGTATTCCAGCACCCTTCAGCTTCTCTAAAGCTCCGAACTTGTACCTGCAAGATAAAAGGGACAGTTAGTGCGCATCGTGAAGCATGCTACAAGCGCTTACTTACGTGCTTCCAGGCGCTTCTATTCCTCACGCGGGTTCGATCCTCAACTCTCATCAGCCCGCCATCCGCCATCGCCGGAACCCTGCAAAACAAGAGATATCATTACAAAAGACTTTTAAGACATTTGAAGTGCCCAGAACTTACCGTTCGTGCAGTTAACGACGGACAGCAGTCCTCTGAGGTCAAGAGGCCTGCACCCTTATCCAGTGAAGAAACTGGTTACGGCACCCTGCCCCGAGGCAGATGGAGAGCTCGGCGTTCACTTACCTAAGGTGAGGGTGTTAACCTTTGGGGTTCTACAGGAGAAGAGAAAGGGAAGAGGAGAGAGACACCCAATAACCCCAGTTCATTAATCCCATATTTTCTATCTGCAGACATCTTACTCTTCGAGTCAGACATACAGTGCACAGAGGGGTCCAGCCCAAAGAGCCAACCGTGTGTTACACATCACCTTTGAAGATACGGCATTCACCCAGTCAAGACCGGAGCCTCTGCGGGAATCAGGTGAGCGTTACAAGCGGGCAGAAGGGGGTTACGAATTGTGATTATGTGACTGCCGTTAAAAAATGTGGGTGCGGGAATGCTCAACTATTTACTAAGGGAAATTGACCTCTGCCCAATGCTGAGTCTGTCTCCTGGATGTGTTGGAATACTAGTTTTAGATCATTCCTTTCACATCCATTGAGGATTCAATTTATTGAGCAGAATGACAATTTTATGCTACAAGAAACTTGGTCCACTGAGGCGTTCATAATTGGATGGATATGATGTATTATATTCCCATGCAATTAAAGGAGAGAGAGGTCGGCCTCGTGGGGGGTTGGCCATAGGCGATCAGGTCAAATATTCAATAGTACCATTTAATGTAAAAATCACCTCTCCATTTATTATGGCAGCAGCCCTTTTGAAAGGCACTACAAAGACTAATTATCAACATCTATAACCCACCTGGTGGAACTAATATCAATGAAATAATAAGTAACATTGAGTCAATTCTTGAAAAACGGAATGAATTATGCCCTAAAGGGAAAATTGTGGTGGAGATTTTAATACTCCTAAATTGATATATTCCCTACCTACCGTATCGGATGATACTGTAACCCAGTGTGGCAAGGGAAAGCTATTGGCTGCATCTATCGTAGGACCAAACTGGAATCAGTGGTTTGAAACCTTTATTTTTTAAAAATATTTAAACAAAATAAATCAATGCAGCTCCCAAATCGACCTAGACGAATGGGGCTAGTTCCTCGTGTATTATCCTGGTTGATAGAACTACTTGCGATAACTGCATTCATGTTAATATAACATTTAATTCTCTTAGTGACCATGTCAACCTCATCTGGTCTACGAGGCCTGCTGCTCACAGAATACTACGCTATATTAATGCATGTGCCGCTACTAAAATACAGGGAAATTTTATTATTTGGAGTGAAATTAACCGGACTAGAGTAGGTAACTGTGCATCACA
The DNA here is from genome assembly GCF_040938575.1 of Ambystoma mexicanum. NCBI lineage: Eukaryota > Metazoa > Chordata > Amphibia > Caudata > Ambystomatidae > Ambystoma > Ambystoma mexicanum. The sequence goes on along the minus strand of NC_090929.1, from coordinate 1,492,117,992 downwards.
ATGAATCTGCATTTGCTGTATGGCTCCAAGGTCAGAAATGGGAAGTTTCTATAGTTGTGCCCATGCGGATTAGCAGCCTTAATGTAAGCCATCATAGTTCTTCCTCAAGACCTAATCATACCAACAACTTCGATGTTGCTATCCACCATGGCAAAAAAGCACATTGTCAGCAATGTGCTAATATCAATAGAGCTTATTCATATACCACACAAGAGAAAAAGATTTTGTTAGCCCGCCTCTCTACAAAGTATAAAAACTGGCTGCGCAATTATAAATCCTCTATTAGTTGCGGCAACTGGAATGTTCTATTCAGACTCCTACGGAGCAATGATAACAGAAAATTCTGGAATATGGTCACAATTTTTTTTTAATAGTCAACATGAAATACAGCTTAATCCTATCAGCATGCGTACATGGTGTGAAGCTATCAACACTCTTTTTTATAGTTCTATGATTACAGAGAAATCTAATCCTTATATTCTTACCCCCTATTTCATGACTGGTTTTGAGGTGGAGGATATTGAAATAATAAGTAATTGAATGGCTCTTGGGCACCTGGCCCGGATATGCTATCAAATTTTATAATCAAGAATAATATTCCCTTTTGGTCCTTCGTACTGGAGAGATTGTATGCGAGAATATTGAAATCTGGGTGTATTTCTGAAAGCTGGAGGAAATCGATTCTTATACCACCTATCTTTAAGAAGGGTGATCGGACTAGTCCCTCAGATTACAGATGACTAGCTACGCAATATATTAGTTCAAAGATTTTCTCAACTATCCTCTCTCAGAAACTCGCCAAGTGGGCCCTTTCATGCAACTTACTCTCCCTGTTTCAAACTGGGTTTCGGAAAGGCCACAGTACACTTCACAATATAAGTGCACTACACACTATTTTATCACTGTGTATTAGTGCTTCTGAAGGCAACCTATATATTTGTTTTGTAGATTTCACCAAAGCATTTGATACTGTGTCACGTCCTCGACTTTGGCCCAAATTGGGCAACTGGGGAATTGATCCCACTCTGCTGTATTTTTTTTATCTCCCTTTACTCTAATAAGTCAGTAATGGTGTGAGTGAATCAGTCAGGTGAACTCACGGATGATATAACCACGAATATTGGTCTCAAACAAGGATGCACCCTTGCTCTTTTGCTTTATAATTTAGATGTCTGTGATATGGGCTTGACCATTGAATCTACACAAAATGTCCCTCCCCATATCAACTTAGTCCCGGTTTCTTGGTAAGGGCATGCAGACAATACCATTCTACTTGACAAAACTCCCATTGGATTACAGCGGTCATTGGTCATTCGTTAGCAATATATGTTGAGGCCAACTCTCTTAAAATGAATAGCTCGAAAACCAATATTATGGTATTTGGCAGGAGTTCTAAAAAAAGAAGAGGAAATTTGTTTGGTCTCTCAATGGCTCCCCCTTGAGATTGTTGATAGCTATATCTACGTGGGTGGCCCGATCACTAATAAACCGACTGCGGCTTTCTATGGTGATATTGTGTAGACTAAAATATGGAAAAAAAAGGTTGGTACTAAGACGTTTTATCAATAATAGGGGTGGATATAATATTATGGGAATAGTCTCCATTTACCGCACTAATATTCTACTGGGGACTATCTATGGCTTGGCAGTCCTTCATGAGCCTATGCTAAGGTGGGTAAAATTCTGCGCCCAATTCTCTGAGTGCCCTCCTCAGGCCAGGTGGAGGCATTACGTTGTGAGCTTAAGTGTCCCCTCTATTCGCTCCATGTGGCTTCTTCAATGCTCAAAACTCTTCTTGGATATTTATATGCCCCCCCCCCCCAGTGTAAACACTTAGTTACTTTGCAAGATTTTATCGCCAGACTGGCACTAATCAATTCTTAACTAAATTAAAAGCAACAGCCATGAATCACTTCTACAAGATTGATGTAGAACTCAATTAATTTCAATGGCTAATTTATGTAATGTTTTAAATAAGTTAGTGATTTTGATTTTACATCTTTTTACATCATTTTGAACAACATTTCTTATTAAAACAAGGGAATCTATGAAACCTACAGTACCCAGAGCTTTCGCCGCAATCACCTTCCAAATTATATAACTGTACTGTGCTCATATAATATTCGTAGATTTATTACATACTTGCATTTTCACATTCTTCCATCCAGGGAACATACTGGGTGATGGATCAGATTGGCACGCAAAGATAGGATATGCCGTCTTTGTGGAATGGCGCTTCAAACTGCCCAACTTTTAGTTTACTTTATTATTTGTAGAGCTCCCCAAACCCTGAGGTATATGGGCGCTTGAGCATACATAATTTGTTACAAGTACATACAGGTAACAGATTTACTTACCTCAGGTCCACTACTTATGGTTTGTTACATCAGAGGCTACAGTGGGTTTGTTTCTGATATTAGATCTATCGAAGGTCAACAATTTTGGAGTATGATGTTGGGGGCTGAAACTATTGTTTTTTTCGGCATCAGCATATTATGTGTGGAAAGAAGCTTTGCGTGCCATTTCCTATCCCACTTTTCTCTCTTAATACTGAAATTATATATTTGTTAATTTTAACCTATTGCAGTCAGTAGCAAAAGTCTAATTTACCTGAGTATTACAGTGCCTCGATGCCCTTGGGCCGTTAGTGCACTTTAAAAATCCAAAATAAATTAAATATTTCTAAATGGTTTTATTGTTGAATAAGGTTTGAATTTTATTCTGTTAACTGTCAAGTGTGAAAAAGGTTTGTATTAACTATATGCACTAATAAAAAATTTAAAAAGCAAACGTCGAACAATACAAATCTACAGAACTGAAGGCAGAGTGTGTTGCTTAAGTTATAGGTGGGATCTTCCCAGTCTATAAAGAAATCAGACCAGTGTTGCATGAATTGAGGGGGGTATAAACAAAAACAATAAAAAGCTGTGCAACTGGGATCAGACATGACTCAGAGCCCAGAATGAAAGAGAAAGGAAGATCCAGTTGGAGAATGGCGGGGCACAGTCTTTCTGTCACTGAGGTCTCCAGTGTCATGAACTTTTTCCAAGCATCGGTCTTTGTAGAGAACTAAATAAACTATCCCAAAGCAAGTCCGCCGCTGGGTCCACATATTTAGCGTGCTTTATGCATGATGCAGATGCAGGAGTGGGCGTGGCTGTTCCTGTGCGCATGAAAGGAGCACTGGCACATTTAAAGAAAAAATCCTTCCATCACTTAAATTAGTGAATCTTCACAACATAACGGAAAAGCTAATGTTGATAAACCGGTACGGCATTTCCAATTAATGTACACTTCTGCCACTTACTTTCTTTTTAGCAAAGATCACAATGTGTTTTAAGCAAATAACGCACATACCATTTTTAGTTCAACCAACATTGATAAACAAGGTTTGTCCGTTTTCAACACAGTCCACGGGGAGGCGCTGTTTCCACATATTACTGTGCAGCACATACCAATTCCTGTAGCCTAACATTCTGAGCAGCGCTTTGGGCGCCGGTCATTTTGATGCTTTGGTTGACCATATATTTAAGCAAACAGTAGCTGCTCCTGCTCAGCAGGCGCGTAACGTCATTGAACTGCACGGGCTGAAGCGCCCCCCCCCCCCCATGTTAGGGGCCGGGCTTCCGTGCCCTTAAACAGTTTAAAGGATGAGGGACATGCTTCTACTATCTGCTCCGGTGGGGTGATCAAGCAATGACCGTTTCCCGAGTTACAGCCCTCCTGAAACACACAGGCTGAGTCCCTGGCTCGACAGTGCCATAATTAACTCCACAACAACTTTCTTTTGTCATTAGCAGCATAGCACTTCTTATGCATGATGGTGCAGTTCCAACTGAAAGACCACCAGTCACCTGGCAAATCTGAGACAGTTAAAGTGAGCAACACAATAAAGCACCCTTTTAAAATGTGTTCATACCCATAACGTCCAATAGCCTGATATACTAAAAAGTCAAGTTTGCTTTGATGTCCTTAGTTGCATGTTCTTAAAAACATACATAACACGCTGGAGGTTTGTGACTAATCTCCAAACCAAAGTGAGTTTATTACAAAACTTCTTTTATTGTGCGTCTTAAAGCACTGAAAATCAAGTAAATACATATTTGCCTTTTGCATCTTATAGTTTTCCATTCAGGATGTGGAAAATAAAGGTACACTCATATTATTTTGGCCCAACATTCTGCTATAAGGATTTACATGTAGTCATGATGCTTTACTATGCAATTTGTGTATTTTGCAAGTAATGCCCAAATTGCAAAGTGTGATAAAAACCCTGCATGCTGTTTAGCTTAAGTATATGTGATCCCGGGCAAATAATGTTATCTCATCCAGACAACAACTGCAAAAATTGGAGTGCTTATAAGGGATTACGTTTACATCTTTACAATATGACAGTTTTAATAAGTGTAGCGACAAATTGGTGTACCCTGGTGCTCCTTTGCTAGTGGCTCCAATACAGAATTGCATTATTGCTGCACTGGCCCTCACCCAGTCTTGTATCACTTGATTTGACACGCAGTCAGTCTCGGCAGCCAGGCAGTGCACCAGAGATTCTAGTATAGCGAATTAACTGTGGTAGAACCAACATTACATTTTCTCCCTTGTTGCTCCCAGCCACTGAAGTTGCTTGGGCCGTCCAGAATACTGCACCACACTCTGCAATGTCCTGTTATGCTAGGATATGGAGTCTTTCATCGCACACAATCTGCCATTTTCACACTTTCTAGGACCTTCAGGATATGATATGCCATTTGTAACGCGCCTATACACAAGTGTTTCAAGGCGCAACGAGGCAGGAGGGGGTAGGAGGAACAAGAGGAGAGACAACGATCCTACTAGGCCAGGTGTCATTCAGATCGCGCAAGGGTAGCGGGAAAGGGAAAAGTGCAGGGGGAAAGGGAGAGGGGAAAGTGCAGTACAGGGTTAGTAGAATACAAGATAAATAAGGGCCAGCCGGTGGCAAGTGCAAGGTAAATGCAGACAAGTGCTGGGAGGAGGGGCTGTAGGGATACAGAGACAGTCCCGCAGTGCAGGGGTTGCCAGGGAGACAGTGCAGGGAAGAGTGGCTGGGCCAAGGACCGAGATCGGTGAGTGGCCCAGTTGCAGATTCAGTGATTTCAGCAGGGGAGAGGGGGGGAGAAAGCGGAGGCAAAGAGGAGGTTTTGAGGTGCTTCCGGAGCCAGAGATGGTTCTCCTCAAGTTTCAGGGAGGCAGGAAGGCTGTTCCAGAGGGAGGACCCTGCTGCGGAGAGAGATCTACCCCCAACTCGTTGCTTGGAGAAGCAGCTGACCCTGAGGGCGTTGGAGGCGGATGAGCGAAGAGCTCGAGAAGGAAGATATTTAGGAAGAGAGAGTTGAAGGTATTTTGGCCCAAGGCCCCAGAAGGCCTTGTGGACAATGCAGAGGGTTTTGAACTTAATCCTTGCAGTCACTGGGAGCCAGTGTAGTGATTTCAGTCCAGGAGAGATACGGTCCCTGGGCTTGAGGCCAAGGAATATGGGAGGATATGCAAGAAATGGGTGTTTTCAGACTTAAATGGAGAGCATTGATTGTAACATTGAAGCTGCCCTAGAATAGTCTCATTACAATGAGCAATTAAGTTAGATGCCCCTAATGTAAGTTTGCCACTCCTCCAACATCTCTGAAGTTCGCGCCTCTCCCTACATTTGAAGGGTTAGCCCCTGCCTAAATTTCTTTTTGTTAGGCAGAGAGGTGAGGGGAGCCTTTCTCCAAAACCGGCGGTATTTTTTTACTGGGTTTGTTCAGAAAAATGTACTTCAACACAGCAAAACTTTAAAGCTGCTACTTTCAAGAAAGACTTCCACTGCCTTTTTGCATATTGCACTTTAAAATATACTATTTGATAGTTGGTCCCCACACCAGACCATGAGGGCGGGGGGGAGGGTTAGAACAGTGGGGGCAGAGCCTCCAAGTTTGCACCGCCTATTTTCTGAACTGGCCCCTCCCATCACCACTTAGCCCCTCCACCCGGAAATGTAGGTTTCGTTGCGCCCCTGCTCCTCAGCACAAGGAGCTTCACTGCGAGTTCACACTCCATGCAGAAATAGGTTGCTGTGTCCTGCAAAAAACATGAAGGACAGCCAACCTATCTCTGCAAGGAGCTACATGTACTCAGGGATACGGTTTGCTTAAATGTACGGCAACCAAAGCAATGCATTTTCCTGTGCTTTCGTTGCCAATGCAATTAATTATCGTGGAAAAATAATCTAATTTCGAATAAACATTAATTCTGAATCGCTAATATTGAAAAAGCGTGTTTGGTTCAAAAAATACTTTAAAATATATCAACACATTTTCAACACATTGGACAGATGGCACAATAAAATAGATTTAAAACGTAATGAGGGGCCATGGGGCTCCTGTCGAGCTCTGAAGGATCCAGTGGCAGAATTATTTTAATTTTTATTGGAGGGGCAAAAATATTTTCCACAAATATGCAGTGAACGACCGAGCGTGAGGAAGGAGGAGAAACCAACCAAGGGTGGTTCGGAGACATGGGTGCACCCACGGTGAAATCTTTTTTAAATAATGGTTAAAATGGTGCATCATACAACACTTCCTGTGGAAAATTGGGTAACAAGACAGACAGTTTGCAGTAGGTTTTGTAGGTTAACGCATGAAAAAAATCATAGATACAAGTCACCAACCCCCAAGTGCATTTCCCCCAACGCATTTTTACAATACCTTTCCTCGAAATATAGGGCAGTGTTAAACCCATACCATGCTTGCTTGATCATAAATGCCCAGTAACAAAAAGCCATGCCAGAGGCATAACGCGTAGCCAGGCTGCCGGCAGCAATGCAGTCCGGTCTATCCATGTAAACAGCACTTATCATGCAAACAGGATGAGTCTGATTTGGGGGGCACCCTCTTCCCCTTTGCGGGCCTGGGTGAAGGGATGCATTTTTCATACACATTCACTCACATGCCCACTCACCCACACAAGATACACTCATTTACACGCGCACCTATACTTCATCATACAAGCAGCTACGCACAAAAGCAGTTTTTTTTTCTAACCTGCAGCCTGGCCCAGAATCTGCTCATGGAGGGTCCTGCAATATCTTTTTGGCTCCGCACAACAGGAACCTGGCAGCAAGGAGCTGCTTCCTGGTTCCTGCAAATGCACACAGGTGCTGGGGCGCCCTCTGGCGTACGACCCAGCAGCTCTGAATGTGGGAAGGAGCAGGAGTGCCCCTCACACATTCAGAACTGCAGTACTACAGGCTGCATCCCCATTTGGGCCATGCAAGGCTTGGGAGGCAAAAACGGCTCTTGCTGTGAATGGTCCATTGAACATGCGCGGCTTGTGTACAAACTGTCAAAGGGAAACTACATTTCCATTTGACAGTTAAAGAAAGCACAGGCGTGGTCCCCTCTGCTACTTGTGCAGATGAAGGAGTGCTTAGTGCTTTCACAGGCCTAGCTTGGTGGCATATCCAAAATGGGTGCTTCGACACCTCGTCACCTATTGTGTACTCTGGGCTAAATGCTCCTAAAGTAATTTCAAAGCAAAACTGGTGCTAGATAAGAGCCCCTGTTCTGTAACAGGTTGCAAGCAAGGTATAGAATAATCTGTCACTCCTGTATCAGATCTAGATTTCCACCATCTCAGAGGATTAGCCTCCAGTTGACGCGTCGAATCCAATCAAATTGCAGTGAACGTGAGAAGCATCAGTCCCTCGCTCGGCCAAGTTCCCTTTGCATGCTCCTTTCCGAGTGACTAACATTGGCAAGCAGTTCCGTTCACGTCCACGTCATTCGCATCTCACTTTCCCCCCTCCTCAATGCATTGGTAATATTCTCTCAAATGGAACGTTAACACAAACACAGCACAAAGTGCAACTGCAGGACCGTTGGCATACAGCGCACTGACCTGTCCTGGGACTTTCGAGGCCCAGTGCAGCAAAAGACATGCAGACCCCCTACTGGAAGCATCAGAAGTCCCAACCATCTTCTCTCTGATGCCACGATTGATGATTCCAGGAAATAAATAAATGAGGGGTCTGCATGTCTTTCGCTGCATATTACTTAAAGGCTCTCCCAATTTTGGCATCTAAAACGCATTAAGAACATGATTTGCCATGGATCACACACTTGGGTTGAGTGGTAAAACTGAAAGTGCTGCCCAGCCTGCGATTTAAGCACTTAACCAAAGATCTTGTCAGCCTTAGTTCATATAGATATTTCAAGAGCTTAATCATTACTTTTATAGCAATTCCTAAAAAGTATACAAATCACAGAAATTAACATGACAATAAATACAATGTTATACTAACGTGTCAAGCATATTGCCTAGTTTGTATATGCATTTTCCCCCCAACATGAATGGCACATTACAATGCCATCCTCCAAAGTAAAGCGATTCTAAACAAATATGCGTGTGGTTTTGAAACCATTATCAAGACTGAAAGACAAAGTAAAAAGATAAATGGTATGGATTACATGGCTATCACTTGTAATCATTCTACAAAGCATGCAAAGTTATGCAACACTGCCACTTCCGATCACCTACCATTCGCACATTTTAAGGAACAGCAGCTGTGTCTGGGCCATCAACCTCAAATCGCTTTCTTTTTTAGTTGTGCTTGCATGCTAAATCCCACTTTTTAATGATCTACATGGTAACGTCCTCCGATTCAGTAGTACATTTAGCCCATTGTGATTGCCAGTCATTCAAGTTACTACAAGGCCCTGACGTCCCTTGTGACCTCTAATGATTCAAATGCCTTTTGCAATGCACTTGCGCCTACTGTGATCTTTAGTGAACGCCACCCCCTACACAGCAACTAGCGATCACCCGCACAGACCCATCTTGATGCTTTTAAGAATGTAGGTCACATCCAACTCCCTTAGAGCCATACTTCAATTCTGCCTATACACCAATCTCCTAGCAGGCGCCACAGACAAACAATCCAAGGCCCAGCCTTCACCCACCAAGACACTGACCCTCAAAAATAGCAGCCCAGTCACCATGCCTATCCATGCAAACAATGTAAACTGGATTTAGTCCACCATGTTTCTGCCTCCTTTGATCCTTACTGACCAGATCAAGCCCACTAATCCTGACACCATTGACACCTGCGCCCGTCAGAGCCACACCTCCTCGGCCAGAACACCTCACCCCTAACAACCTTAATAACCCTCATGTCAACCTTCCAGGTGATACCCCCAGCAGACCGGACCCAGTACCAAACTGCCCATGCCCTACTGCAATTAGGAACAGCAGACTGGGCACTAGATTAGGCAATTCTTATACAATTCCACTAGGCCTACCCCATACTGCCAGCCCTCCACAAGATACTATAAACTACCCCCTAAATCCCACAAATACCGTACTAAAGCCAAGCTGTCAGTCTCCACCCATGACATCAATGACCACTGCAACAATCCCACTTCTATCAGTGGTGCACTGATCAATGCTAGATCCTTGGTTGCACATGCAGCAGACATTGCTGACCTAATTATTGACAAAAAGTGGACTTCCTAGCAATAACAGACCTGGCTACATGCTGCCGCAGGACCATCTCTACTTATTGCTACACCGGACAACTACACGGTCCTAAGATCCGACAGAGAATCTTCTAAAGGCGGCAGAATCGCCTTTATCGTTAAATCAAACTTGGTACTTAGAATAATCCCACACTCTATCAACTAATGTAAACTGATGTCAGTTAAACTTCCCCTCACCAACTCGCATACTATAACAATGCACCTGATCTACAGACCTCCTAGACCCATGGGCTCTTTTGATGAAGACATCACTCTACTCTCCACGAATACCAAACTCTCCTCACAAACCGTAATGTTAGTTGATTTCAATCTAGGTCTGAACGACCCTAATGACCTACCTGCCGTGACCCTGGCGAACTCCCTGACTGAGCTATGCCTCACACAAAGTTGATCTCCCCACACATGTAAAAGGAAGAACCCTAGATTGGGTTGCCGACATTAATTGAGTAACCACCAACACCTCCATTGGGCCATACCCCTGGAATGACCACTCCTTACTCTCCTTTACCATCTTGGACTGCACAATTCAGAACAAAAAAAACCTCATTGCCCTGCCCATACAGACCCGAAATTAAAAAAAAATATTACATTGGATAATCTCAAACCTCTTCACAATCCCCTACTTAATCACTTGCCTGCCTCATCCGATCTGGCAGAACTAGTGGATCTATACAACAAAACCATCACACTAGCACTAGACAAAATTGCACCTCAAACTGTGCAAGAGCAAACCCAAAGCTCATCTGAACACCTGGTTCACACCCAAACTTCAATCCCTACGAAATGAAAAAAAGAAATGTGAAACAACTTGGAAAAACTATCCCTCACTAGCCAACAAAGATATACTACTTAAAATCACAGCTAACTACAAATCTGAAATTCTCTCAGCCAAACCTAACGAGAGGATAGATAAAGCCAGTTCAGGCACCAGAGAACTCTTGACCAAGAACTGAAGTCTCCCATCCCCCCCCTATAGATAACTGCGTCAAAGACCCACCCTGGTGCACATTAGCAAACAAGATCGCTCTACTCCAAAATAAAATAGCTGCCAAAAAAAATAAAAATCCTTCAAATGCAAGAATCTCAAGAAAACAACTCGAAATCCTGCCCTAACCTTCCTAAACCCCTTCAACGATTTAAATTCACTCAAGTATCCATATTAGAAGTGGAAAAAAATCAAAGCTGTCCTGCATCTACCATTAAAGAAGCTGCCAGTGAATTAGCCCACTACATCGCCACGCTCATCAATTCATCCTTCCGCACATGTACCATCCCCACCAATCTAAAGAAAATCATGGGTACTCATGCTTCTAAAGAAACCTTCTTTAGACCCTAGTATCCCCACCCATCACAACTGTCCCCTTTTTATTAAAGATTATCGACAAAGCACCATACATCCAAATACAATCCTACCTAGAAACCAATAATTTACTAGGGAAGGATCTGTGGTGACCTTTTCCTGGAATGGAGGGTTCTGAAAGCCTGTGCCCCGGGCGATGTTGGAGCAGACGCCCCAACACCTTATTGCCCGACACAACTCGTCGTCCAGAGCGCTCTTGCACGCAAAGTCGACGGACACTTGTATCCAGCGAGCGTCCAGGAAATCCTTAAGAGGTTGCACCTGTAACCTGCAGAGCCGGATGAGATAGATGCAGGACATCATGCCAAGCAGCGACTTGATGGTCCGCACTATGGCCGTCTTAACCGAAAACAGCCGCTGCACCTTCCACTGAATGGCCGCTACCCTTGCCTCCGAGGGCGATGCCAGGCAGGATACGGTGTCGAGTCTGGCTGCCAGGAAAAACACGTTCTGCGTTTGTGTCAAGTAGGACTTTGAATAATTGATGGAGTATTCTAGATCTGTCAGCAACTTGACAGCTGCCTCCGTATGTCCGGCGGTCACCTCTCGCCAGTGGGCCCGGATGAGCTAGTCATCTAGGTATGGGTATAAGTGTATTCCCCCATAGACGCAGATGGGCCGCCACAGGTGGCAGGCACTTCGTGAACACTCTGGGGGCCGAATTCAAGCCAAAGGGTAGAGCCTTGAACTGGCAGTGCTGTCACTGCACCATGAAGAGTAGTAACTGGTTTCCTGTGAGTGGGGACGTGGAAGTAGGCATCCTCCACGACCAGCGACATCAAAAAATCCCCTCTTTCCAGTAGGCCATGCACATGTTGAAAAGTGACCATCCTGAATTTCTGAGACTTGTGGTACTTGTTCAGATGGAGGTCTAGAATGGGCCTCCAGCCCCTGTCTTCTTTCTGACCAAGAAGTATCTGGAATAGACTCCGGAGCCCCCGAGTCACTGGGGAACCAGCTCTATCACCCCTTTTCGTAGCATGGCCCGTACTATCTCTAAGAGCTGTGGGATGTGCTGCTCCAGACGAGCCACCGGAGGGATCCGTGGACACCCGTGCTGAAACACCAGGGTATGTCTTTGGTCGAGAGCATCCAGCACCCATCTGTCAGTGGTGATCTTTTCCCACTCGCTGACAAACCTCGTCAGCTGGCCTCCCACCGGGGTGCATGGGTTCTGGGGCCCGATGTCCTGGTCGATTCAGGTTTGCTTCAGTGTCGGCGCACTGTCCTACGGGCGACGCCGTCCTCTGCCACAGTAGGCCTGGTAACGGCCTCTGTAGGCTTCCTGAGTCGTGGATCTGGAAGGCTGACGGTACGATAGGGAGAAACCTTTTGCAGACCAGCCTGACTTTCCTGTGGAGGATCGAAAAGAAGAGCAGTGCTACTGGATGGTGCCCAAGGAACAGGCCGTCTCCATATGTGCCTTGATGGCCTGTAGGAACTCGTCAATGACCTTCCTGAATAAGTTCTCTCCGTCGAACGCATGTCCAGTACCTTAGCCTGGACCTCTGGGTGGAAATTCGTGGCCTTCAGCCAGCCTTGGCGACGAAGGCAGACACCGTTTTCCATCTGCCGGAGCCCTGCGTCGGCAATGTCCACCACCACTGTGATGGCGTGATCTGACGCTACCTCCCCCTCCTGGAAGAGAGAGATAGCGTCCATTCTCTGGTCGTCCGGGAGGAACTCCAAAATTGGACCCAGCTTGTTCCACAGGTGCCGGTCGTACCTGGCTAGGATAGCCAGTGCGATGGCCACCTTGATGGTGGACGCTGCAGTGTAAATCACCATCCTTCCCATGGCATCCATCTTCTTCCCCTTGCTGTCCGAAGGGACTGAAGACGAGGACGGGTTAGCCGACCATTTCCTCACAGCTGCCGAAACCACGGAATTGGCGATGGTTGCGACCTTAGGTACTTGGGTGCGGATTCCGGAACCAAGTACTTCCTCTGCAGCCTATCCCGTTTGTCTGGAGCCAAGCAAGTGTTCAAGAGGGCCAGGCCATCCTCCCACAAGTCCTCCAGGAGGGGCACCGCCAGGATTGTCATCTTGGCCTCGTGCCTCTGTTACAGGACACCCTCCTTCCTTGTTTCTTCGGGCACAAGCTGGAACAGCTTGAAGGCTCTAGCGATCATGGAATTAAAAGACCCCACCTTGTCTAGTGGGGATGCCCTAGGCTGCAGGGACCCACCGCCCGCTGCACCAATTTTGTTGTCTGTCATTGTGGCCGTATCTGTCCCTGTACCCATGTCTGGAGGCTGAAATGGGGCGTCGGATGACACTTCCTCTTCTTCGATGGCAGCTGATCGGAGGTCTGGGGGACCATTGGAACAGGTCCTTGTAGCATCCGCTTTGATAGGATGTCCAGAGAGACATCCCGCAGTGGAGCTGGCGTGATCGGAATACCAGGCACGTGCTGTCGCAGTCATCCTCTACCACGTCCTTGTGCACTGTGTGTAAGGAACTCCAGGTCCTCGCCGATGGTGGATGAAATTTCCATGGCTTGGGCCACGGCCTGGGACTAATCCGGGGCTTCCTTGCCCCCCCTTTTTATTACACCCTGAGGGGCTGCAAACGGGTTCCGAGACAGTGCCCCCCTCTCCGGCGTGCCGGCAAACCTTGTCAAAGTCACTACGGCAGCCTCGGGGGGATAGCTTCAGCGCTGTGGGGGCTACCTTTTCAGGGTCAGCCCCCTTAGCTTTCAAGAGAGCATCTGCCACTAGCTCCATCGTCAACGAAGACTTATCTGGTGCTGCCTTGGTCTTCTTGGGCAGTTCGTAACTACGCCATCTACAGCTTCTCTTGCTTCTCCCGCAGTTTAGCCGGGTTGGACTATTTTCTCTTCGAGGAGGAGCTCGATTTCCGGTTAGCAATGGAGACGGAAGGTGATGTCGATCGCACCCAGTCTGCCGTGGGACCCACTTCCGCAGCAACCCGGTGGAACCGGACTTGCGGTTCTTGGCCTTATCTTGGGCCCCCATGGATGAGGCGCCCTCACAAGACTTAGAAGACCGCTGCTCGGACTGACCGTCCCTCAGTGAGGCATGACCCTGCTTGAAGCATGGGCTGAGGCCTTGGCGTTCAGCCACGCTGCCAGTCTACTGTGCCTGTCCTTTGTCGTCTTCTTGGAGAAGCCGCAGCATATCTTGCAATCTGCTTCCTGGTAGTCTGGGTGCAAGCAGTAGAGGCGTTGCAGGTGCTTGTCCTCCACAAACATTACGAATGCCTGCACTTGGTGCACGAATTGAAGAGGGACCCGCCTTTCTTTTCCTTCATCATGGTCTGAGGGCACGAAGTAGGCCTGATGGTCTTCTGGAAACGTCAACGATCTTCGCCCTTGAGGGGCACTGAAATTCACTGACAACGGATCCCCGCTGACGGCAGATGGAGAGAAGAGCACAAGGGCTCTTTCGGAACAAAAATAGAACCTTTTTCCATCGAAAAACATTAAAACGTAGGAGCTCGCAGAGCAAACTCGAGGACTCCCAACACTGAAGCGTGCGTCAAAAATCTGTAGATGGCTGCCAGAGGATGGGCTTAGGGAGAGGACCGTCATTGGATGGGGGCAGTATGACCCAGAGGACAGTGATTGGTTTATGGGCGAAACACAGTTTGTAAGGGAAAGTGAAACTGTTTCCCTTTTAGTATTCCCAGCCTGACGGGGAATATTTATGAGCATGTGAATCCATGCTAGACCCCATGCTGGAGAACTAGAACTACATTTATGATGATAGTTATACTAGGTGAGTAAGACCTTTTGGTGTAATATATAATCACAGTTGCTTTTCCGCTCAGTGGAATACAGTCTAAGATAAGCAAGAACTCTTTATTTACAATAATTTAGGATGCCCCAGGCAGAAAAGGTCAGCTACACCTAAATAACACTTTTCAAGAATGGCACACAGCTATTCTAGACAGGTAAAACCTAATGTTGTAATATGCAATTACAGTTGCTTTTCAGATCAGTGGAACACAGATTGAGATAAGCAATAACTAACTTATTTTAGGATGGCACACAGCTAACTCAAGGGAAGTAAAACCTATATACATTTTAAAGGAGCTACCAGCAACTTAAAGGTTTGTATAGACCTAAGACTGTTTTAGCATCTGTATAAAACAGACCAGGGAAAGCAAAACCCAAGGTTACATGTTATGAATGACTCAGTGCTATTCTAGGTAGTTACAAGCTAAGGTAGACTTATTGTAAACAGGCTGTATAGCAAGTTAGGGGAAGCAAAGACCCAGTGGGGGCACCTTTACACCTATTCTCTGAAAGAAATAGTTAGTGAAGCCAATAGCATTACTTTTGGGAAAGAGGCACAATCAATTCACAGAGTAAATTAACCTTATATATACTTTTCAGAATGGCACAACACACATTCAAGGTAATGTGAGAAACCAGAAGGTATCTCACCTGCTAGTCCCCACGGATCTCTCCTTAAGGGCACGGCCATTGCCTTTGTATCCAGACCCTGAGATTGGACCAGTGTGGGAGGATCACCTGTGTGAGGGGTCTTCGGGGAGTGGGACACCGGATGGCGAGACGTGGAATCCCCTCCCTGCAACACCTTTAACCCCGTCCTACCAGGTAGGATACATGGGAACCTTACCCCCTCACCACCTTTCCCTATCCAGCACTTTCACACAAACAGTCCACTCTGGGAGAAAACTGGCTCACACCCTGGCAGTGTATCTGACATGTCCCGCTAATGTGGTCAGGCAATTACTGATAATCGCTCACACCGGACTTCCATTAGACTTCACCAAACAGATAAAAGGCGGAGCACGAGCGCACACTCTGAGCAAGGCAAAGCATACAAAAGGTACAGCAGTTTCAAGTCGGCAGCTGAACGAGGGGAGAAAGACGGCAAAAAGAAGGATTCGTAAGAAGGGAAACCCCCTTGACCTTTTCGGCCAGACCACGTTACTTTCAAGAAACCTTAGAAGCAGAAAGCATAAGGCCAGGAAACCAGATTAAAGAATCCTGCACTGTGTGTCGGAGATACTGAAGGCCCTCCAGCCTAGCTCACCAAGGCAGGGAGGAGCAACAGCAGCCATTGTGGTATCGTCCTTGGCTCCAAGAACAAAGAAGTGCCAGAAAAAGCAACACAGCCGGTGAGTTTGAGACAGAGGCAAGACCGGCCTCTATTGAACTCAAGGTTGCAAGAGGCAACATTGTACAGCAAATCCAGGAACGAACATTTGTTAAACGCGTGTGATGAAAGACGTGAGTAAAAGCTAAACTGCTGATGGGTGTTTAAACTTGAGAAAGAAAAATATGATAACGTTGACAGAATGGCCCGGCACCGTGGATTTACTCAACCGAAATTCTCCAAGGTATTCTGCCAAGAGAAACTAAAGTAGAATATTGATGACAAGAATTGTGTGAAGTTATTCGAAGTGGTCCTGCGACGGTTTAAGCAAAACCCATTGCACATTCGAAAGTCTTCGATTTTGATATCAAGAGGATCCGAGCCCGAATGAGGGAGAACTATCGTCTGAGCCCAAACGAGGGAGACACAGTATGAATATTTATGATAGAGAGGCGGAGTCTCATTATGAAAAGGGAGACCAATTGAAAACATTGAAAGTGAGAATTTGTGCGTGAGAAAATCCTAATAGGAATACAACTTTGAGACTTTATACGACAGACCCTCTGCAGTAAGAGACTATTATTGTAAAGAAGCTTTGGCAGAAGGCCTCTGTATTCTCATGGCCAAGAAGTCAGAGTGTGTGCGAAGTTCCAACGTGCCATCTTGCCCCATCCAGAGAATGTGGGGCAGGGAGGCCAACTGCTCAACCGGCCTGACATATTATTTCTTGAACACTTTCCCTTTGCATACATCATTTTCCCACACTCTTGTATTTAGAAGTATTGGCAATAGGTTTATCAGTACAGGCCTTTTTATTTGACAGAGACTTGACTAATTATTTGATGGTCGCAGCTTGCTCCCATCCTTAGCTTTAGGTTTAGATAGGCGCTCAACCAACCCATTTGAAGTTCAATAAACACCCTTGAACTGTGATCACTGTCTTCACTGTTTGATATCATGCCTTCCTTACAGTAAGTAAAAACTTTTGTTAACTGTCCACTCCGAGAGTTACAGTGACTAACTCATTTACAAGTAAGTATATTTTTCAACACTTGTCCTCTTTTCTAGGTAACAGGCCCAATCCTTAGAAAGTCTTCCCCTTATACTTGGAGCATGAGTGTTCTCTGTGGCAGAAAGGGGGCACTAAATCCAACAGACAGTTCAGGATGCCACAGAAGTAGCAAAAGTTAGAGTTCCCAAGGAACACTGGTTAAACAAGTAAGTATGTCACTTTAGAGTTAGTTGAATATCCAGGGACTTCTGAGAAGACACCCTAGGAGGAATCAAGCAGGGGGCCTAGGTGAACTGGACGAGAGGGCTCCCAATCACAGGAAACACCCCAAAGCTACACAGGAATCACAATAGACTTAAGGAAAGTAATACCCAAGCCAACACAGTACCTCAGCACAGAAGAGTTTGCAGCAGGACTTCTTCATGGTCTGCAGTCAAAAACCTAGTGGCTGAATTTCTTGTTGTGAAGACAGGAGACTGGAAGCACTTTTGAAGCAAGGATCAACGGGGAAGGCTCCAGGCAAGAGTTTCTTTGTAGCTGGATGCGGTTCTGTGATTTTGGCACCCTTTTCAGGAGCCAGAAGACTGAATATCGCCGGCCGGATTCTCGTTGCTTGCAAGGTCCAGCACTCTGCTGCGGGGACTTTTTGGACTCTATTCACATCTCTGGAGTACCAGCAGGATGCCCACAATGTTTCAGCAAGATTCGGAATATCGTACACAGCACGATTGCTCGAGGTCCCAGGGTATTGGGGTATTGCAGCCCCGCAAAATTGCAGCACAACGAGGGATGGCTCAAAATGCATGTCTTCTTGCTTTCTGCCTCTACAGACACTCTGGAGCCTGGGTGTGCTTGACCGAGGTCTCCCGCCGAGGATAAAATAGACCCAAAGGATTTTCCCACCCTGGAGGTCATGAAAAGGAGCAAAAAAGGACAAGGAACACTAAAATGGCGAATAAACAAGACAGAGGCCATTTTGGAAAAATGGGCACCCTTGGGTGCCTTTACCGCAGCTGTGTAAACAGCCTGCGGTAAAGGTGCACCGAATTAGGAAAAAGATTCACTGCCACCAGCCATTAAAGTTAAGCTTGTCCCTGTAAAAGACATTTTATAGATCAAATGAGAAAGGGGATACATTGTATCTCCCCAGCACTCCACATAAGTTGGGGTGCTGTGGTCTCACCTAAATAAAGTTCAGCGAGGATAAAATAGTAGTTCTCACAAGGTTAACCAGAGAAAGTTAAAAAAGGGAGCCCTAAAGGGCAGCCCAGCAACAATAGGAAGTTTATACCAAAAGTTGCCAAAAAGGATTAAATTAAGAAGACACCATGGAGAGTCTCAGAAAGGACACCAATAAAAAGAGTAAAAGATTCTGCGCATGTTGAAAAAGGTTCCCACTCACTGAGGTAGAGAAAAAAAAGAATTTATCAGTAAAGCAACAAGTTCTGGGGTTGACACAGGTCAGGAAGATTTATCATTGCAATGAACATGTTATCCAACATCTAGCTGTATGGTTTTCCTTTTTCGTAATCTCAAATGTATAATTTACTGGTTTCCCAAACAAGAATATAACATTAAATGGCAAGTGGATGATATTTGCCTGGGTTTCTAGTCAGAAACCTGCCATTCTAAGCCATGAGCATGTTTTAAAAACCAAGCTGTTCCTGCTCCATATTAACCTTGAATAATGTTACAGTAATGGGGGCCATCTGACCCCCACCTATAGAATGGCGTATGATGCCCATTTTCCTGGAAACAGTCTGAATAGGTCACTTCTGGCACTTGGTGCCTCTGATGTGGACGCTGGAGTGCCACATCTCCTAGCTGTCCTGACAATCACAGTCAGCTTTAGGATGGCCCCTAATAATAATGGGATACTGTGATACAAGGGGTCAGGGGTTTTGCACAGTTTATAAGTTCTAAAATTGAGATGCTATGAAGTTGCAGGACTACACTCCTTACTATTTGATCATGCCATGTGTCTTACATCACTTCATAGGGAGGTTTATTATTAATATTATGGTATTTATGATGCACAAACCTAGCTTCAGGAAGCAGAGCGCTTTATAAATCATAGGGTGAATAATACAGCGAGGGAAGCAGAGTATGGGATACATTACTCACCGTAATCATATTTCTGATGCTTATATCTGCTTAGATTCACATGCTGTGCATAGGCCGACATCTAGTGGAAGCTGCAGAGTATTACAGTTGATGTTTTCGAAACTCAAAAAGTGATGTCAACAGGGCGTGCCAGTAATACCATCCCTAGTGTGATGTCCACTGTACCCATGGTCCTTCACACGTCGAGGTCCCTCAGATTGTTATTTTGGGGTTAAATTGTTTAGAGTGGCACCAAATTACAAATCTCCACGTGTCGAAATAACAGTGCCTAGGGTTAGGCTTTCTTGCTTCCTTCACGATATCCATACACCTATGTGGTAGTTTACGATGTCCAAATGTTTCGATTGAGTTTGAAGGTGCACGTTTAGTCCCCCGTGCTGAGTGAGAAGATTGTGCGGGCATGGGCGCTTGATGGGATCGCACATCACCAGTTTGCACAGATGTGAATACCAAGGTTGTATTGCCCACATAGGAGCAACTAGGATGAGCGTCACTTGTTCCTTGTGGTTCATGTTCACCACCTTCCTCATTAGAGGTGTAGGGGGAAAAGTGTAAGGAATTTCCCCGACCAGTTCATCCATAGGGCATTTCCCTTGGAACCTGGCTGGGGGAACCTGGGCGCAAAGTCGAGGCATTGACTGTTTTCGCTTGTAGCAAACCAGTCTATTGTGGGGAAACCCCATTGAGAGAAGAGGTGCTCTACGTCCCCAGCGTGTAGTCGCCATTCGTGTTCCTCTAGTAGGGGATCTCTGCTCAGAAAGTTGAGTTCCCCTGGAACGTGCTGTGATGACAGGAATCACCAGATTTTCCCTTGTCCACCAGCGAAGATTTTGCGCTAGTCTTGGCGAAACGACCACTAGATCATCCCACTGACCACTTGCCTGAGACCACTGTTCGCCAACCACTCCTGCATGGGTCGCAGGCGTGCGTGTGGTACCAGGTAAATGCAAGATGCCATCATGCCTAGCAAACACAAAGCTTTGCGCACCCTTATCTGGCGACGGGCCTGATAATGCAGTATTTGCAGTAACATGTTTTGGGCTCTTTCCTCTGACGGAAAGACCAACCCCTCCTCTATGCTTATGACGGCTCCTAGGAACTGTTTGGTTGTGCTTGGCACTATGCTTGATATTTTCTCGTTGATGGAGAAGCCCAATTGAAAGAGGAGGTTGATAGTTATTTGAATGTTTTGCCTGCAAATTAGGGGAGACTCCCCTGTAATCAGCCAGTCGTCCAGGTAAGGATACACTGGGATTGCCTCCCTGAGCAGGTGTGCTGCCACCCCCGCCAGCACCTTCTTGAATATCCTTGGAGCAGATGTCATTCCGAAGGGCAGCACCTTGAATTGGTAGTGCTGGTTCGCTATCTTGAAACGCAAGAATCTTCTGTGCGCTGAGAACATTGAAATATGAAAATAGGCATCTTTCATATCCAGTGTTGCCATGTAATCCCCTTCTTTTAGCAGAGGGATTATCTCTTGTAGCGTAGTCATGCAGAACTTTTGTGGTTTGACATATTTGTTAGCAGGGCGTAATTCTAATACTGGGTGCATTGTTGGATCTTTCTTTGGCACAAGGAAGTACGTTGAATAAATACCTGTTTACCTGGTTGGCGTGGATGATTTCTATGGCGTCTTTTTGGAGCAGCGTGGTGATTTCCTTGAGGAGGATGTGTTGGTCTTCTTTGGAGTGGGTTTGGTGGCGTGGGGGGTGGTTCGGGGTCGCTCGAGGAGCTCTATACAATATCCGCCTGCTACGGTGGACAGCACCCATCTGTCTGAGGTGATTCCCTCCCATGCTTGGGTGAAGTTGGAAATGCGCCCTCCTACTGGAGAGGCATGGGAGGGCACCTGAAGCGTTCTATCACTGTTTGAGGTGGGGTGCCACCTATGGAGGAGGGACCCCCTTCCCCGACCACGCGCTCTGCGCGATCCTCTGGTAATTTTGAGAGGCTTGGCCTTGATTGTTCCCCCATGCGGTTCCTTGATTTTGGTTATAGATGGAAAATTGTCCCTGTGAGCGACGAAATTTGCTGTTTCCCCTCTGGCCAGGAGGTTTATTTGTCAATTGGCCCAATTATTTCAGTGGATCATATTCCTCCTTGGCTGTCTTCAAGGTATCCTCGACGGACTTGCCAAAGAGTACATTGGGCTCGACGGGCACGTTAATGAGAGTGGCCTGCGCCTCTGGCTTAAACCCGGATTGGCATAACCAAGCGCGACGCTTAATAATGGTTCCCTCAGCTATGATTCTGCCAGTGTTGTCTGCGGCGTCAAGACTGCTTTTTAGCAAGCAGCTTGATACTGCCCTTCCTTCTGCAGCCACCAGTGCTAATTGAGTCTTGAGGGGTTCCGGGGCTGAGACTAAAGCCGAGACCTTATCCCATTTATGGCAGTTGTAACTAGCTGATAAAGTAGCGTTATTAGCTATCCTGGTCTGGAATGCAGCGGAAGAGACAACTTTCCTACCCATAGTGTACAGCCTCTTACTTTCTTTGTCTGGAGGAGGGGAGTACCTGCTCTTTTCCTTGTTGTAGTAACAACGAGCGAGTCAGGCTTTAACTGCCCCCTAATGTACAGTGGGTCTGATGGTGCAGGTCTGAAAAGTTTCTCTGTGCGGTGGCTCAGCGCCCGCGTCTGATTGGGTGTTTCCAGCAAGGGTTGTACCTTCTGCTGGACAGACTGTAGTAGGGGAATAAACTGAGTTACAGCCTTTTTAACTTCCAAGATTTCATCAACGGAATCCTTGTCCTGTGTATGCTCTTGGGTAGATATTTGGAAATGTTCAGCTGCTTTGATAAGTACCTCGTTCAGAAGAGGCTGATTATCTATGGGTGAGTTCACAATAGGGAGGGTCCTTATCAACTGGGGAGTCTATGTTGTACATGTCTGTATCTGGATCATCCTCATTATCCCCATAATAAGGGTCTGGGGCTTCCTGGCTATAGAGGTCTTCATGATCAGTGTCCGGGTCATATAGGTCGATGACAGTGGGATCTTGTTCTAGCTCACCGGGGCGAGACCCCTTAGAGTGTTGAACAGGGTTTTGAGACCCAGAGGCCGCTGTTGTGGGGGGTGTAGTGAAAACTTGGGAAGTAGTTAGGGTCTTTTTCGTAAAAATTAGCCATGAAGGACATTCTTCTCATGACCCAATCTATATCTTCAGCTGATCATTGGGCAGAACTAGGAATGACCATTGGTTGAGGTTTGAGGCAAATCTTCTGGGGTAGGTGGAACTACAGTAGAAGGAGTAGCCTTTTTATTTAAGGCTGAAGACAGGGAATCCTGTACCCGAGGTTCCTTACTCTTGTGAGGGGACCTATCCTTTTGTGACTTATCCCTAGGGGTCTTAGAAGTACTCTTCTTAGACGCCCTTGATTTAACAAGGCCTTCAGGGACGTGCTTTTAACTAAATAGGCTAGTCCTGCCGCAGAATGTCTAATCTCGGCTACGGTCAGATCCGAAGTCTCATCAGCTGATTCACGACCTTCGGGAATGTTTTTATCGACAACGTTTGTTCTGTCTTTCGACAGTCGAGGCCTGTCATGTGGCGATCTCGATCTGGAGTGCCCAGAGTACAGAGATTCAACAGACCTCTCCCTAGACGTCGTGCGCTGCCGTTGGCTCGACACGTGGCTCGACACGTGTGTCAAGTCTCGGCAGTGGGTTGTGTGTTTGGTGGAGGGGGTTGTGAGAGCCCTTGCGCTGCTAGGTGTCGTCCCCGTAACAAGGCCGCCATCCTGTCTGTTAGGGTTGGGGGCCTGCGCTTGGGAAACCAGAGTAACCCCGTCGCCTTCAGATACCGCAGCGTTGCTGCCGTCACTGCAGGCACCCCCCATATTCATGGCCTCGAGCTACCTGGCGTGATGGGCCCAGCGTTTAGTTAAGCGGTCCTTCATTGTCTTGGGTTTGAAGAGTCTACAAGCTCGACAGGAACCCTCAATGTGGTCCCGAGGGAGACACAGGTTACACATCCGGTGTTTGTCGACCCACGGGAAACATTTGTCGCACTTCAGGGCACAATTTAAAGGGGGTCCTATCCATATCGGAATGGCAAAGCAGTTAGGCGAATGTAGTGTACGAAAAGGGGTATATACATTCTAAAATGTTCTCCCCAGACACTCTACCTACTGTGTGGGCCGAAGCCTGGAGCAGCCTCCCAAAGCTGGAACGGATCCGTTGACGGGTGTCTTCGACAGTCTTTTGTTCTTCACCGCCGTCGGATGGTCTCGATAGTCGGTGAATATAAAGGATAGTAAGAAAAACTATTAGTAATTGGTAATAATAATAAATGGCGATGAGCTGAAAGGAGAACTCTGCTTTAGCGTCCGTCTATGATAGCGGAAAAAAACAATCTGAGGGACCTCAACGGGTGAAGGACCATGGGTACAGTGGACGTCACACTAGGGCTAGTATTACTGGCACGCCCTGTCGACGTCCCTTTTTGAGTTTCGAAAACAACTGTAATACTCCGCAGCTTCCACTAGATGTCGGCCTAAGCACAGCATGTGATCTAAGCAGATTCCACAAGCCTCAGAAATAAAATATATATTTAAATTTTTTTATGTTAACATTTCAAGCCACTTTTCCGAATACTTGTTTTTCTGCAGTATCAAGAAGAGTATGGTATCAGAGAAATTACTTGAACACATGTTTGAAACAAATTATCTCATAACTGATCTCCCTTATAAAAGTGTACTGTGGGGTTATGAAAGTATTGGCTATGTTGATGATTATGCTATGAACTATTATCAGTGTACTATGGTGAACATCTTGTGTAGGACCAGCGGCTTCTCTGAATTCAAAATAGTACTCCCTGTCGTTTCCTTGGGAGCCCTAAAAAACATGGACTATCAAAGGTTGGCTTCGGAGTCATTCCAAATGCACCAAAATCTGATCTACTGGCCTAGGCTACTCGGCACTTTTTTTTGCATATTTTCAGTGTCTTAGGTTTAAACTTTTGTCAGTTGATTTCCTTGTGGTCCTGTAGAAGACATTGGCTGCCTGTGGCAAAGACAAGGTGTGACAAAGGGCAATGCCGTCCCTCACTGCCTTTAGGCTCAAGCGGTCATTCAGGTCATAGCTCAGCTGTGTTTAGATGTGCTCCTTGCATCTGATTAAGCAGATTTGTTGCTTTGATGTACAAAATGTGTTACACCTTTTTGTAGATCTGCACTACTTATTCACGTTATGCCAAACACCACTAAGTTGCATACAAGTATCAACAAACAAGAACAAGCATGTGATTGTCAAACAAGTACTTCTGGAGGGTGCCTAAGGCTTGATAATAAAACCGTATTTGGCATGACAAAGTTGTTGCAGGTCAGGTGTGAAATAATACACAAATCTTGGTTTTTAGGCCCACCTCATACTTCATTTTGGTACTCAAGGTCCTGTATTTATAAACTGTAGGAATGCAAAATGAACGTGCTATGCTGTGTTCTCCATCTCCCGCAGTGGTATTCCATTTCCCAGTACATTCTATTCCATTCCGTAATTGTGAGTGTTTGAGATGTTTGTTATGTTATGACGGAGAGCACAGCTACTGTACTTTGCAAAAATAAAGAACCTGTGAACTAACTGTGTGCCCCGTCATCAGTGGCGATGAGGATCCATGATAAAGGGGAAGCGAACGAGAGGAGAGTGAAGCCCGCAGAGTTTAATTTCCCCTACTTTGCAAGCAGCAGCTGCTGGGTCCAGGCCTTTGTAGTGAACACAGAGAATCTCAGCGGTTCGCGATGGACGACGAACAGCGAGTGATGGAGATATTGCCATTCCACAAGGTGCAGTCGACAAGCAGCGGACTTCCTTTACCAGCGTACACAGCTTTGGGCAGGGCGGTCCCCAGTCCCTAAAGACCTAGATTAAAGGACAGGACACGCTGGCGCGAGGAAGCACGCGCACACAGCACGTTGTTCCCATAGCAACAAGATGCTTGCTGGCTTTCCTGTTTAAGGAAAATACAATCAGAACACACGCGTTGCCTTAGTCAGTAAGTGTGCCAGCGCAAATATCAAAAGAAGAAACCAGGAGAGGAAATACAGAGGAAGAAAAGGAAAACGTGGCATAAAGATATCACCTTGCAATAATAAAAGGAAGAGTTGAGGCCACAGGAGAATTGGGAGGATAGGAATTCTCAATCTACACACTGAGGTAACCACTGCTAGCATATATATTCCTTTTACCCACATCATGGCAAAGGCAGTGGGAATACCGCCCCCACCACCATGTTTGGCTGACCCAGGTACACCCCCAATTAGGTGGGACAGATGGAGGAAAATGTTTGAAACGTACAAGCTTGCCATGGGTGGGAACAAATTTGCGCCAGCAAGGAAACCAGCACTTTTGATTCACAATTTGGGCACTGAAGGGCACAGTGTGTTTGATGGCTTGCCGGCCTTGAGGGTATAGGAACTGGTGATCTGGATGATTTCACTGCGGCAATCAGAAAATTGCAAGATCACTATGAGCTGAAGAAGAACGTGACCATTGAACGCCACAAGTTTTTCCAGAGGAGTCAAGAGCCACTGGAGCCAGCTGAGAATTATGTAGCGACCCTTCGCACACTCAGTCATACCTGTGAATTTGATCCTTTAGTCAACTCCCTAATAAGGGATCAACTCGTAAGGTGCACCAACAACATTAAAGTTCAGGAGAAGCTGTTCTCAAAATATCTCTCGTCAGAGCAGGCTGTAGAATTGACCCGGAGTATAGAACAGACAGCTCACTACATGAGAAGTATGAAGATTGAGCTATCCAACAACAAGGTCTGTGTTGTGCGGAACAGAAGAAAAAAAATGAAGGACACAAGGAAGTAAGATGCTTCAAATGTGGAAGCACCAAGCATTAATCAAATATATTCTACCCAGCCCGGAATGTGATCTGTATGAAATGAAAACACAGGGGTCACCTTGCTAGGGTTTGTAAGGAAGGGTGAGTGAACACAATGGGACAGGCTCTGCCCAGACTCAAACAAGAGGCACATATGCTCCAAACAGAGGGCAAGGGAAGTAATGTCCAGCAGGAAGTGGTGCAGCTGCCCCAATCAGAGAGTAGGGAAGGCAACGCTCTACATATGTTTGACATTTCTGCACTTAATGTGGGCAAAAGGGGCCCTTTGGATGAGTTCACCGTCAACGGTAAGGTACTGACAATGTAAATGGACAGTGCTTCCCCTTGGACCATTATTTCTGGTGAGACCTTCATGAAGATCATTGGGGGTTATAGTACAGAATCTTCTGCAACTTGACATTCACCCTCGTTGTTATGGAGAATTGGAGATAGAGATGCTGGGAAAGTTCCACGCCACCATAGAAAACAAGGGCAAGAGTTGTGTCGCTGAAGTTTTTGTGCCAAAGAAGGAGGCCGTCCCTTTTGGGGTGGGATGAACAGGGTAACCTGGGAATACGCATACAGGCCAACCTAGAGGAGCCGGAGTCAATCGCCGAGGTACAAGATAGATGGGCCTTCGAGTTCCCAGAAGTTTTATCTGATAATCTGGAGAGTTTGAGGGATTTTGAGCATCTTATTAGGTTGAAGAGGAATGGTACGCCACCATCTGCGGGAGCAGTTGAGATATAAACTTGATACACTTCTACAGAAAGTTGTGATAGAAAGAGTTGAAGGTACGGAGTGGCTGTTCCCAGTAGTTTTGGTTGCAAAAGCAGATGGAAATCTGCGACTGTGCGTAGACCTGAGGGACCTCAAGAAAAATAATTTGGAAGACAGTCATCCCCTGCCAGTGATCTCAGAGGTTTTGGCTCTGTTGGGAGACACCAGACTCTTCAGTCATTGATCTCTCAGTGGCTTACCATCAAGTGCCCCTGGCACAAGAATGCCAAGATCCGACATTGTTTGTCACACTAGAGGGAACTTTCAAATACCTTAGAATGCATTTCGGGCTGGCGTTGGCAGCAGCCATGTTCCAGCAAAATATGGAAAAAGTACTTGAGAATGTAAAGCATGTTATAATTTTCCAGGATGTGTTAATTCACGCTAGCTCAGTTGAGGAACAAATGATATGATTTTAAAAGATGTGTTGTGCAGATTGAGAGGATCAGGGTTCAACGTTTAAAGTACTAAATGCAACATTGCTGTGCGAAGTGTAGAATATTTGGGCCATTGTATTTCTATTAAAGGGATAGTTCCTAAACATAGTTTGGTTGAGGCAATCAGTTTGGCTTCTGAGCCCAAGGATAAAGATCAATTACGTTCTTTCCTGGGATTAGCTGAATACCACCACATGTTTGTGGAACATTTTGCAATGCTGTCTTCACCCCTCAGGTCATTGCTCAAGAAAGGGGTAAGGTATGTGTGGGCAAACAAATGCAAAGAGGCTTTCGGGAGTATTGCCAATGCCCCATCTCTAGGAAAGTTTTGTTCCTGGAGCAAGACCTTCCTTACTGTTGAAGCCAGCATTTTAGGTTTGGGAGCCTCTTTAACTCAGAGTGACGGCAAGGGAGAAGAACATGTGGTGGAGTTTGCTTCCAGATTCCTAAGGGGTGTGGAAGGAAACTACTCTGTGGTAGAAAGCGAGGCACTGGCTGTATATTGGGCAATTTTATATTTTAATTCTTTCTTGTGGGATCAAGTGATTTATCGTAAGCTCAGACCACAAGCCTCTTGTCCAGATGTCCAGTGTGGGGTTGAGCAATGGTTCACCCAGAATTTCAAAGTGGTTGAAGGGACTGCAAGGGTATGCTTTGTGTGTATGTTATCTCCACGGGAAAATAATTCAGTTGCGGACTGCCTGTCTAGGCTGCCAGTTGGCTCGTCCGATTTAGCAGAATTAAACAATACAGACGAGTTGGTAGTGGCGAGCATCGAGAAGGGAGCAATAAATGAAGAATGGGAATGTGCAGCGGCGGAGGATAAGGTTTTGAGTTTGATTGTTGAATGGACGGTCATTGGGTTGCCAGCAGAGACATGTTGAACAGGAAGTTTGAACCTTATTTTGAGATCAAAGATGAGTTATCCGTAGTGGGGGCGAAAGTCAGAAGGGGGACCATATTTGTGCCTCCGGAGAATATCAGGAGGAAGTTAATTGAGTCGGCTCATCAAGGTCTTTTGGGTGTGAATGGCACAAAGAGAAGGTTGCACCAGAGCTATTGGTGGCCTTCTAGAGCTGTGAAGAGGCAAGTAGTAGAGAGTGTGGAATGTTTCATGTGTGACAAATGCAAGGTGGTGTGAGAGACGCCTTAAATTCCGGTAAAAATTCCAGCCCGGCCACGACAGAAAATGTCCATGGCTGTGATGGGGCCGATTCAAGGGCTAGGTGATGATTTCAAATACCAGTTTGTTTTAGTGGACTACCACTCGAAAAGGGCGGTATGGGAGAGTGAGAGGGAAGCAACGACAATGAGGTTTGATTAGGTTCTTGGAAAATGTGTTTTTCAGAGAAGGTTTTCCCAGAGTGTTGGTGGCCGATAATGGTGTCCAGTTCACCTCCGATATGAAGATGTTTCTAGAAGAATAGCGACAGGGGTGTCTCCTTTTCCTTCCTTGAAGGGGCGTGAGCCACGCACCAAGTTATGTCCTGGGTGGATGGGCTCAGTGGTCTCGGTTTGAGTGGACCGTGAAAAGATCATGAAGGTGGCGGAAAAGGGACAAGTGCATTATAAGAGTTTTTGATGATGTTATGGAGTGAAGCATGGTTGGTGATCTGGTTTGGATGAAGAATCCCAGAGTGGGACTCAGTGTCTTGAAATCAAATTCTTGGGTCCCAAAAGGATTACCGCAGTGAGGGGTGGAGTGGTGATTGCAGAAGGAGGTGATGTGTGGTCTATGGGAAGATTGGCACCTTACAAAGGAATGATGGTGGAAGGTGATGCCGATTTGCGATGTGGGAAGCGATGCTGGTGAGTGCAAGTAGTAGCAACTCTATCAGAAATGATTTTTGGGTAGAGGGAGGTAACGAGCATGATGGGGTTAGAGCTAGCAGAAGGGTGAGGAGGGCTCTGGGACATCTGAAGGATTTTGTGCAATGTTAATGTTCACAAATCCATCATGCAATGATGTATCCAAGTAATGTACACATTCTACAATGTTCAAATACACAGCTGGCTATGCATTTATGGTCAGCAGCTCTTTGCTTCCTAATTTGTTTCTTCACAGTTTTGTTTTTCCTTTGCTTTGTGTTGTTATTCACCCTAATTGTTTCCTTGTTGTTACTCTCATTTAGAGGGAAGATATTGCATTCTCAGTCGCACACAGAGCAGCATTCCATTTCCCTGTACATTCTGGAATTGTGTGCGTTTGAGATGTTTGTTATCAGTGCTCCAGATAAGAATTTGGAGGTGGGAGTATTTTACTCCATTTTTAAACTTTGAGAGTAAATGTGATTTTAAGAGAGTAAAAGTGACTTTTCTCCTTTGCAAGAGAGTAAAATGTATGTGACATCCAGCCGATGAGTGCAAAAACTGTATGGAAATCATTACTATGCGGCAGCTTTCTACATTGTGACAGAGTACACCTTTCATAATTTCTGGCCATTTGATCTCTCCTGTATATTTTTAAATGTTGAAATCACAAAAACCTAGCCAATTATATAGTAAAGCAAACATGAATTGTATTGTGTGTTTTGAAATTTGATAGCAGAATTGTCTTTTGATGTTTAAAGTCCTAATTTCCTGGAGCTATTACTTCCTAATGGTATGCCAGTGTTATGATACTACAGTGCAGAGAGGCAAGGTCTACATGCTAAATTCTATATCTAATCTAGTGGTCAAATCGTTATTTATATAGCTCTTTTGGCAAAGCGCTGTGCATATCACAATTACCACCAAACCAAAGTCGGTACTCCTTTATCGACCTCGAAAGGATGAAAGGCTGAGTTTGACTTGTCGGGGTTCGAACCCGCAACCTACAGATCACGCACAGATCGCAGCAAGTGCTGAACCGGCTGAGCTTTCTTATTGGCTAATATCCTTCAGAGGTTGGTTAAATGAATATCGACTGAGGTATAATAATCACATTACCTAGATGTATGACGAGCCATTCATGAAGCGCTACATAAAGTTAAATACCTATCTGGATTATTACAGGGACAGGTTTTGCTGAGTTTCTATTTCAATTACCAATGTAACTTTCATTTTTTTTGTTTTTGAACAGTGCTTGCACTTCCTAGAGTCAGGTTTTGGATGTTCAATTGTAGTGCTGAAGATGAGAGGCTAGAACACCTGTGATCAGTGTAATGACAATCACTCACCCTTGAGCAAAGACTCTGCTGCCACTGACCATTTATAATAATGTACCCCATTGACTGCAAGGTTGAATGGATGTAAACTAGACTGTGCATAGTCATCATTTTACACACTGTTTTTATAATTAGAGTGTAAATTAAATTAGAAGTGTAAAAATGATCTGCCTCCGCATGATTATGCACACAGCACCGGAACTTTGAAAAATACAATAGTGCAATACTGGTTTGCTTTCACTGGAAAAAAAGCATAACTTGTTAAAAAGTATGAATTCTCAATTGCAACTTAGTTTTCCATCTTATTAGTTATACAATCCTAAAATTCTAGGAAAACATGCACAGTGCTTCTGAAGCTGAATGGAAAGAAACCATTCCTTTTATCGCAGTGTGCAGTTTATTTTTTTGAAAGGCTTCAGAGAAATACATTCTGTTTCAGAGGTGGCATGCAATTACATCCATGTAGCTAAACATCAAAAGAAGCCTTCTGGTTTTTGTCAAGTAATCTGACCTTTGCACTGCCCTCTGCTCTAAACCTGTGTGTAAATTTACCCAAGAAAATAATAAATCTTGTCGTATTTACAAGATTTTCATGCGTAAAAAGGTCTAGTATGCACCTTGTCTGGAGGCCTGTTTGTTATGTTATGACGGAGAGCAGAAACAATGCGCCATGCGGACTGCAAAAATAAAGAACCTGTGAACTTACGGTGTGCCGCCTCATCATGCTACCACCACCAGGACTTAAGCCTGATTTGAAAGTTCTGCTTCAGCAGGTCTTTAAATCAGTTATTCTGCATGCAGAGTAGCTCTGCGCAGCATCAGTGAAAACCTTGACTTGCATATGTATACATCTATAGGATTTCTATAGCGCAAATCTAGCTAGCAAGCAGAAGAACTAGTTACTTACCAACTGGTAACGTTCTTTCGACTGGATGTTCCTCCAACGTATTCCACATCTTTGACATGTGATGTCCACAGCTGTGCGGCTCCAGAAATTTTTCGGCAGAGGGCGTCCTGCGTCGATGGCGTCGTATCGATATCCCTTGAAGGCCTCCGTTGAGTGCAACGTCACCAGGTGTTATAAATAGGACGCACAGCACCCGTAGCCTCAGTTGATGTTTTTTTTCCCCCCATTACGTGTGACATTCACATACACAATGCCTTTTGGACTGCTCATAGTCTTCAGGGAACGCAAGCTGCAATAGCATAGGAAATTCTTCAGAGGGGCAGGCTGGGAGGGTGATGTGGAATACATTGCAGGAACATCCAGTCGAAAGAATGTTACCAGTTAAGTAACTAGTTCTTCGAATGGATTGTGTTTTCCAACGTATTCCACATCTTTGACAGACTCCCAAAGCAGTATCAGCGAATGGAGAAAGGAGAAGAATTTAAAATACTCAGATGGCAGAATAAAGCACTGCTTTTTCAAAAGCCATATCCTGACCATGGAAAGCATCCAGGGAGAAATGTTTGACAAAAGGTCTGGATAGAAGACAACGTTGCTAAATCACAAATGTTCCTAATAGGAACTCCCCGCTGCAGGGCTGTGGATGTAGCCACGCCCCTAGTGGAGTGAGCTTATAACCCCTCAGGAGGGTCCTTGCCCGCCAATCTATAACATTCAGCAATGGTGAGGATAATCCACCTGGACAAGGTCTGTTTGGTAACAGCCTGGCCCAATCAGTGTCCAGTGTACCCCACAAAAAGTTGGTTATCCACTCGGCCCGAGATCATCCTAGAAATATAAAAGCTCAAAGCTCTCCTAGGGTCCAGCCTATGGAGTCACTCCTCTTCCTTTCCAGGATGAGGGTGGAGGATAGAAAGCAGGAAGTACCACCTTCTGACTCAAATGAAACTCAGACACTACCTTAGGTAGAAAGGATGGACGTACCCTCAGTACAACCCTGTCCTGGTGGCTTAGATGAAAGTGCCTGCAATTCACTCACTCTGTAAGCAGATGTAACTGCAATCAAGAAAACCGTCTTGAAAGACAATAGTCTCAGAGGACAAGAGTGCATAGGTTCAAACGGAGCACCCATCAGAATTTCAAGACTAAATTCAGATCCCAAACCGCCACCTGAAAGGGGGACGAGGGGCGGGGAGGCAGGGGGGGACACACATTCGCGAGTCCTTTTAGAAACTGGGAAATCAAAGGAATCTTAAAAAACGAACATTCTTCAGACGAGTGCTTGAAAATAGACAGCGGTAGCCTTTAATGGTACCCACATGAAGACCCCTGTGGGCCAAAGAAAGCAAGAAAGAAAGAACCATCGCGATGGAACACTGAAAAGGATGAACATGTGTCCTTGTACCAGTCGCATAACTTACGCCAACAGCACAGGGATTTGGTCGCCGGCCGCCTAGCCAAAAGCACATAATCCGGGAGGTCCCCAATACTTCTAGCTCAACCATTCAGAAACCAAGCGTGAAGGTTAAGAGTCCTGACCTCTGGATGGAGAACCCCGACCCACTGCCCCGCCGCCCCAATTCTTGTGACCACTGCCTCTTGAGAGCCCATTGAAGGGATCTAATTCTCATTCTGGCCTCCGGCACTAGAAAAATGCAGGAAGCCATGAGGCCGAGCAACCTTAAGAATTCGAAAACTGGAAGAGTCCGGGCATGTTGGAATTTGTTAACCATCTGTACAGTATGATGAGCCCTCACCTTGGGAGGCAAGCACTTCCCCAAGGACGTGTCCAACACAGCCCCGATGTACTGGAGCTGCTGGGAAGTTGGACTTCTTGAAACTGAGGAAGAAGCCCAGCTTGTGAAGGGCAGCGGCAGGTGAGACGGAGATGATCCAAAGCTTGTTCGGGATACCGCTCCCGGATCAGCCAGTCGTCCAGGTAGGGGTAGATGTGAACTCCGCTCTCCCCCCCCCCTAGATACGCTGCCACCACCACCATAACCTTGGGGAAGACCCTCGGGGTGGAGGTCAATTCGAATGGCAGGACCCAGAGCTGAAAGTGCGAGTTGCCAGCCGCAAACCTCAGGTATTTTCTGTACTTTGGATGGATGGGCACATGAAAATAAGCATCCTGTGGGTTGATAGACACCAACCAATCCTGAAGTCGAAGGGCCTGAAGGACCTGAGAAAGAGTGACCATCTTGGACTTGTACTCCCTGAGGAACTTGTTCAAGCAACGCAAATCCAAGATGGTTCTCAGTCCTCCGTCTTTCTTGGGAATCAAAAAATAGGACCAGCCATTGTTCCTCTCCGCCACAGGCACTAGTTCTATAGCGCCTTTCTCCATCAGGGTCAAGATTTCCTGCACAAGGAGCTGATCCGGAAACTTCAAAGAGAGATTCCCCAGTGGATTGTCATGAGGCCACTTTAAGAAGGGAAGGCAGTAGCCGTGGGCTATTGTTTCCAGAACCCACGCATCTGAAGTAATGGCTCGCCATTCTTCTAGATGCGGAGACAGTGTGCCCCAACCAGTGAACAATGGGTTCTGGCCTCATAACTGTTTCGGAGCACCTGCGGCAGCACCTGAAGGCAAAGAGGCAGCTGCCTGAGCGGCTTTGGCACCTCTTCCCCGTCAACCACGGGTACTTTTACGGTAGCCCCTTTGATTAGTGGCTCCTTTCGCTCTACCAAACGCAGAGTAGTAACGAAAGGGAACCCCCCCTCATTTGCTGTCCCCTAGGATGAAAAGGCGGAGGTTGACGCACAGCAGCGCTCAAAGATTTAGCAGCTGCTTTTTGGGTCTGCAACCTCTCCAGTCTCTCGTCAACCTTGCTGCCAAACAAATGCAGACCATCAAAGGGCATGTTGAGAAGACGGGTTTGCACATCTGGAGCAAACCCTGACATCCGCAGCCACGCAAACCTGCGTATCACAGTGCTCGCAGCCATGGACCGGCTCCCACTATCAGCCGTGTCCAACCCGGATTCACACATGGCATCCTTGCCATCCTGCACAAGAGCAAGGAACCCATCCCTTTCTTCCCCCTCGGGAATATGCTCAGCCGCTGGAGAGACAATTCCACAGTGTGTGTGAAAATCTTGCCAGGGCACAGGTGGACTAGGCAGACTTAAGCGCCATACTCCCAGCTGAAAATACCTTGCGTGCCCAACCATCGAATCGCTTGTCGTCCAGGGATGATAGGGTACGCAGCCTGACTCGAGGTGGCCGTGGACGCCTGAACCACCAAACTATCAGGAGTGGGGCGAGTGGAAAGGTAGCTGGAGTCGCTACTGGCTGGCCAGTATTTTTTAGTTAACTTGTTGACCGCCGGAAGAGACTCCGGGGTCTGCCAAGCAGCCGCCACCCTTTTCTGTAAGGCCAAATGAAAAGGCAACACTGGGTCAGTGGACGGACCCCGATCTAAAATATCCTTCAAGTCATCCTGATAGACTCAACCAGAGGGCCGGACCACCCGAGGTACTCTGTGACCCTCAATATCAGCCTCCTACAAGAGGATTCAGCATGAGCCCCAGGCTCTGGCCTAACAAACTCCATCTCTGGAGAAGTGCCAAGGCCACTGGCATCAAGAAGAGACAGACGCAGATCTTCCAACCGACTGTCCTCAGAAAAGACCATGTCCGGTGCCCCAGGGGTTACATCGTCACAGGGCTGCAACTCCACCTCAGACCTCCCCACAACCTCATAAATGTCCTGCAGAGAATGAAAGAACTCCCTCCTAGGGACAGGAGTGGTCTTGGAGCCAAGAACAGGCCTCACTGACTTATACCGAGCCTTCCTCGGAGGGTCTACAGTCACAGGGACTTCAAACGGCAAATTCCAGCCATCCTGCCCTGATGGCATCGACGTTCTCAGTGTCAACAAAGGCGCTGATTGCTCTGAGAGCAGGCCCGAAGGCAAAGCCTCAACAACCTCACTCGACGGACACGGCGCCGACAGAGTCGACTCCGGGCTCGAGCCCTTTCCAGACTTCTGTGGTTTCGCTGGGGACGAAGACCGCAATCTCGATCTGGCTCATCTCTGGCGATCCACCGGATCCTTGTCCGAACAGGACATCGATGGTTCCCAATGCTTATCGCACTGACTGCCCTGGCTTGAAGGCGTGCAAACATCGGACCAAGAACATTCCCTGCCGGCTTGCAACAAAGGCGTGGACGGAACTGTGCCCTGAGATTGAAAAATCGCCAGCATTTGCTCCCTGATGACCTCCCATTCCTCTGAAGTAGAGGATCACGTGGGACAAGCCACTTTCCTCACTGAGCCATCATCAAACGAGGATGGCGAAGGCGAGCAGCAACACCACTTCCGGGAGTGCCTCGATGAGGACGACGAGTGGCAGGAACCACTCTGGGACCGAGAGCCCCTGGATTCCTTGCGAAGGGGAGAGTCACCCCTCGAATCGTCGTTGGCCCGTATATTTCTTGGTTTTACGAGGTTTGGAAACCCGACCTCCCTGCAAATCCCGTTACGCTTCAGCAAGGCCTTGGCAGTAAACGACTGGCACTTCGAGCAGTCGTCAGTGTCATGACCGACACCACAAGCAGATGCGGTGCGGTCTTTAATAGACATTTAGGACTTTCAGTCCCGGCAGGTCTTAAACCCAGACCGCAAGAGTCGGAGGAGTAGACGATGAAGAAATCTTCTTTGAAGAAGAAACACGAGGCACGCCGAGTACACGTTTGCGGAAAAAACGGCACTGAGGCTCTGGGTGCCGTGCATCCTATTTATAACATCCGGTGACGTCACCCTTGACTGAGGCCTTCAAGGGACATCGAGCCGCCACATTCGACGCAGGACGGCCTCTGCCAAAAAAATTCCCAAACACATCTGTTGACATTACATGTCAAAGATGTGGAATACGTTGGAGGACACAATCCATTCGAAGAGTGCCT
Organism: Ambystoma mexicanum; assembly: GCF_040938575.1. NCBI lineage: Eukaryota > Metazoa > Chordata > Amphibia > Caudata > Ambystomatidae > Ambystoma > Ambystoma mexicanum. Next base: position 1,492,081,864 of record NC_090929.1, on the reverse strand, counting down.
TACAAACAAGTGGGTGAACATGGAGCGAGAACAAAATGGGAGACCTAGCGAAAAGGGGCATTCTAGAGAGTTCATCTCGTGGGGCCAGGTACAAAGATATGTAGATCTCCAGAGATGCTTGTAGTTAACGGATACATCTTTTGAATTCTGGCAGGCTTAATACAGTCGATAACATGAACATATCTAGTTGGGAAATGCCAAGGTCTGTTGTCTCCAATGCAATAAGGATAGTTTATGGCGAGTGTGATCATAGGCCCACATGTATACAATGCAGGCCCAAACTATAGTGCAATTCTGGCTAAACCATTGCATTTTCTTTTTTAGAATTAGAGACGGTATGTGTAACGTTCACCTGGTATCCACGGGGACGTCACTCAGCCTGTTCTGACCTCTTACGACCTCAAACCCTTCCCTGGAGTCTACTCGACTGGGCCTGAAACACAGGATTGGTAGAGTTTAACTCCCTGTTGTCTCTGTGGGCTTGAACCCCTTCTTCCCCGAGGTCCAACCCTTCCCTTTGATCCACAGCTCACCTTGTTTTCTTGGAAAGTGTGCTCTCCGTCCTGCTTTCAGTGCAGGGGCGCGTTGATTGATGCGGGCTCGTTGCTGCCTAGTTACTTCACTGGCAAGAGTCAGACAGGTAAGTATAATGAGTCTTTTGAACAGTTCTCTAACTTTGTTCCTTTCCTTCCTTAGATGATGGCCGGCGTCCGGGGATGGCGACGTGCTGCTGAGATGAGCAGTGCTGAATGTGAGTGAGAGCACAATGCCACCCTTTCGCATTTGTATTGAACAGAGTTCTTTTTCTGTGTCTTTTAGGTGCCGCAACGTTTTCAATGTGGTTGCCGGTTATGAAGAAGAAATGCGGTGAGTAAGCGCTGTATGCGGCGCCTCTAGATGTTTCCACGCTAACCTAGATTGTCTTTTCCCTCTTGCAGATGGATGAGAAGTTCCGGAGACAGTTCCCCCAGAGCGGCTGGGATTCAGGTAAGCGTTTGAAGCTTGTACAGTCTTTAAAAATAAGCAAAGATTTGCAGAATGCTCACTAATGCCTTTTTTCTGTTCGTTTCCCTTTTCCTTAGGAAGCGGTGTGCCGGGATGGGAATGACACCGCCGAAAATGGAGCGATGAATGATGGGCAGAAGTGCTGCAAGGTAAGGCTGTTCTTACAGTGTTCCTGTTCTTGCAGGAGCTGAGCGCAGAAGAAAGATGCAGGCCTACTGGAGACCGATCCGAACACAGTGAGTGTCACGCTGCAGGTGCAGAAAACGTAAAGCATGTTTCTCAGCCTGGGCGTGGCTTAAATAGTCTCTGGGTATCCCAGGTGTCTCTGGGCTGAACCACACCCACAACATTAGATTGTTGATGCAGTTCTGGGAACCAAAATATGTGGGGGCATCCATCTTGTCCCCATCAATGCACTACAAGTCCAATCCCCAATGTTATCCAATGGGAGTGAGTGAGTCTGGTGCCACAAGCGCCAAGTCTGACTCCAAGTGGGTCTTTGGAGGGATGAAGAGGCCCTGGAGGGCCATGTAGGTGATCGTGGCCTGGCTCCAGCCTGACATCTTGGAAGGCTGGGGACATGAGGGACAGGAATCATGACAGTATGGCATCATTTAAGTATTGAATGCAGTCAGTACTTTACAACAGCCTCTTGTCCCTCTTCCTCCATCCACCTTCCCCTATTGTCGAACAGGAGATATATGGAACAAGTTACTTACCTGTAACTGTTGTTCTCCAGCATGGGTCTGGCATGGATTCACATGCTTATGAATATAAGAATACATAGCAGTATAAACATGCACAACCACGGGAGGTGGCAAAAGGCTCAATATCAAGCAATACAACAACTCAACATTAAGCAACTCTTACCTCCTCATCAGGCTCACCTTAGGCGAACAGGTTGCGCAGCACTGCCTGGCCGACTCTGGACTCCTCCCTGGAATCCCGGTCGACGCAGTAGAATCTCGTGAAGGTGTGCGTCAACCTCCACGTAGCAGCCCTGCAAATGTCGAGCAGGGGCACACCAGACAGGAACGCCGTAGTAGCAGCGATCGCTCTGGTCGAAAGGGCCCTCGGACAGCCTGGCAACGGTCGGTTTGCCAACCGGTGACAGTGCATGATGCAGCCGGAGAGCCATCTGGAAATGGAAGTTTTTGAGAAAGCCTTCCCTTGATTCACAGGTCCAAAGTTCACAAACAACTGTGATGTCTTCCGAAAACTCTTCCTGCGGTCCACGTAGAACTTCAGCGCTCTAGCTACATCCAGCGAGTGCAGAGTCCTCTCAGTCGGCGACAAAGGCGACGGGAAGAAAACTGGCAACACCAAGGGCTCGTTGAGGTGGAAGTCCGACGGCACCTTGGGCATGAAGGAGGGGTGCGTCCTTAGCACCACCCTCGTGTCATGAAAAGTCAAGTATGGAGGCTTGCAAGACAGGGCCTGGATCTCTCCCACTCGTCGTGCAGAGGTGATGGCCACGAGGAATGCTGTCTCCCACGACAGAAACTTCAACGGCACTGAATGCATAGGCTTGAATGGGCCCCCCCCAAGAGCCTGGTCAGCACCACGTTGAGCTCCCACGCCGGGCAGGGGCCTTCACCGGCGGGAATGATCGGAACAGTCCTTTCATAAATTCCTTCACCAGTCGATGAGACCACAAGGACGCCCGTCCTGTAGTTCTGGTGTAACGTGAGACGGCAGCCAGATGTACCTTGATGGAAGCGTGGGACAGGCCAGCCTTGGCCAAGGACAATAGGTACGGCAATACTTGAGGGGCCGTAATCCGCAGAGGGTTAATCTTCTGTGCACGGCACCAGACAGAGAACCTCTTCCATTTGTGTCCGTAGCACTTGAGAGTTGCGGATGCCCTGCCCTTCGCAAGAACCTCTCTGCAGTCGGCTGGGATTTCGTACCCTCCAAACTCTAGTGCTGCAGGAGCCAGGCCTGCAAGTTCAGCGACTCTGGTTTGTGATGAAGAATGGCGCCAACTTCTCTGGAGAGAAGATCCGCGTCTGTCGGCAGCTTCACTGGTGTGGACGCTGACAAGTCCAGAAGGTCCGGGAACTAGATCTGCCTCGGCCACGCCGGTGCGACGAGGATCATCCTGCACCGGGACCTCTTGAGCTGGTTGACTAGCTGGAGTAGCAACGGCGGGAATGCATAAAGGAACAGGCCGTCCCAAGGGAACGAGAAAGCATCGCCCATGCTCCTCGGTTGGGGAAACCTGCTGGCGAACCTCCGGCACTTGGAGTTCGCCGCCGTCGCGAAGAGATCGATCTGGGGCTCGCCCCATCGTCGGAAGAGTTGGTCCACTTGATCCTGGTGCAGTTCCCACTCGTGGCACGAGCGCAACTCCCTGCGGAGTGAATCGGCGATGGTGTTTTTTTATCCCTGGCAGATGAAAGGGTACCAGAAACATCCCTTGGGCGACGGCCCAATGCCACAGATCCTGGGCTTCCTTGGATAGGGCAGGGGATCTGGTTCCGCCCTGCTTCTGAATGTAAAACATCGTGGTGGTGTTGTCCGTGAAGATCCTCACCACCTTGCCCTTGAGGGACGGAAGGAAAGACCTGAGGGCCCAGAACACTGCACGGAGCTCCAAGATGTTGATGTGGAGAGTCTTCTCCTCCAGGAGCCAAAGGCCTATCGCGTGGAGACCACCGGTGTGCGCTCCCCAACCTTCCAGGGATGCATCCGTCGTCACTGGCCCCTGGTGGGCCAGGGCTAGGAAACCTGTTCCAACCGTCAGATGGGAGCGGACACCCCACCATCGTATCGCCTGACGGAACGCTTCGTCGAGCGGGATCCTGTCCTCAAAGCTGCCTGTCTGAATCCAGTGGGCGTCAAAGAATTCTTGCAAGGGCCGCATCCGAAGTCTGCAGTGGCGCACCAGATAAATGCAGGAGGACATCATTCCGAGGAGGGACTTGATAGACCTCACTCTGGCCACGTCCGTGGCCAGCAGACGTTTCACCTTTCCCAGGATGGTCCTTATCCTTTCCTCAGACGGTGAGGCCCGCCGCGCCACTGTGTCGAGCTGTGCTCCCAGAAACAGGGCGACTTGCGACGGGACCAGGTGGGATTTTGGAAAGTTGATGGAGAACCCCAGGTCCGTGAGCAGCTGGACGGTCTTCGCAGTGTGTTCCACGGCGAGCACCCTTGTCCTTGCCCGTATGAGCCAGTCGTCCATGTAGGGGTAGACGTGGATCCCCTGCAGGCGCAGCCGCGCCGCCACGGTGCTAGGCACTTGGTGAACACCCTGGGTCCCGATTTTAATCCGAACGGGTGGGCCTTGAACTGGTAGTGCTGCCCTTTGACCACGAACCTGAGGAACTTTTGGGTTTCTCTTTAGAATAGGGATGTGGAAGTATGCATCCTCCAAGTCCAGCGACGACAGGAAATCGCCCTCCTCCAGCTGTCCCAGCATGTGCTGGAGGGTGACCATCCGGAACTTCTGTGCCTTGATGTATTTGTTTAGTCGTCGCAGGTCCAGGATGGGACTCCATCCTCCTGTCTTCTTCTTTACGAGGAAGTATCTTAAGTAAACTCCGGAGCCCCGAAGAATCTTGGGAACGAGCTCGATGGCACCTTTCTGGAGCATCGCCCTTACTTCCAACAGCAGTTGAGGGACGTGATTTTCCTTCCTGGCCACGGGAGGAATGCGGGGGCACCTCTTGTGGAACTCGAGGGCGTGCCCCAGGGCCAGGGCGTCCAGCACCCAACGGTCAGTGGAGATGGACTCCCACACGCCGATGAACTTCGTCAGCCGGCCTCCCACCGGGGTGCTTCGGCGGGGGCCAGACCCGACAGTCAGTTCAATCTTGCTTGGAGGCCGCTTTGCCTCCTTGACCACCCTTGCGACGACGGCGGGATCCACCTGACTTGCCGCGTCCCCTGTAGGCCTCCTGCGAAAAAGATCTTGCCGCTTGACGGTACGTAGAGGAGCTGCTGCCGGCTCCCTTGGAGACACCCTGTCTGCCTCCGGAACTCCGAAAGGACGGCGTTCGCTGTTGGAGCACACCCAGTGCACGGGCCGTCTCCGTGTCCGTCTTGATCGCCTGAAGGGACTCATCAACCGCCTTGCCAAAAAGGTTGTTCCCATCGAAGGGCATGTCCAAAACCTTGGTCTGTATGTCCTGGCGGAAATCCGTCGCCTTGGGCCATCCTCGTCGTCTCAGGCAAACGCCGTTGCCTAACGGACGGAAACCGGTGTCGGCGATGTCCGTAGCCACCGTAATGGCGTGGTCCGAGGCAATCTCACCTTCCTGTAAGATTTCCAGGGCCTCAATCCTCTTGGCGTCCGGAAGGAAATCCAACAGAGGGGCGATCTTGAACCATAACTCCATGTCGTAGCGGGCTACGATGGCCAGGGCGTTGGCCGCCTTGATGGTCGTCGCTGCAGATGAGATGACCCGTCGTCCCATCGCATCCAGCTTCCTATCCTCGCCGTCCGGCGGGGAGGTTGAAGTCGAGGCCGATGCCCCCCCCTCCCGCTTTCTTCTTGGCCGCCGCCGAAACGACTGAATCCGGGGTAGGTTGCGCCCTAAGGCACAAGGGGGCAGCGTCGGGGACCCGGTACTTCTCGTACCGGTCCCTCTTCGCAGGAGCTGTGGCAGGGTTCTTGAGGTGGGCGAGCCCATCATCCCAGATGTCATCAAGAAGCGGTACGGCGAGGACCGTCTTCCTTTTAGCCTTGCGCCGTTGGTAAAGCAACCCTTCCTTCCTTCTTTTCTTCGGGGCAGAGCTGGAAGAGCTCGGATGCCTTGGAAATCATAGCATGGAAGGATCCAATCTCGTCGGGTGGGGACGCCCGTGCAGGGGGCGACGGGGAACACGCCCCGTCGTCGCCCCTGTCGTCATCCTTACCCGTCGCAGTCGTATCCATTCCTGTATCATCCCCGTGGGTAGTGGACCGGGGGGAAGGCAGAGAAGGCCGCAGAGGCGGGAGAGGAGGCCTAGGATGTATCCTCTTAAGTGGTGGGCTCTCCGAAGGTCCTGGCTCCGTTCCCCCGTCAGGTCTGGCTCAGGTACCTCCGTCGGGGCAAGGGGCAACCTAGTCCTTATCTCCGAGCATAAGGACTGGATGGCTGACAAAATGGCCGCCGAGGTGTCCTGCTGCGCCGGAAACGACGGGAGCGAGGGCTCTTGAGGAGCCTCGTCTGCGTCACCGTCGCCCTCGTCGGGATCCCTCCCGATGGGCTGGGCCTCCTCCACGACTTGGATGAGCTCCTCTTCGGAGGTCGTGTCCGTATCCACGACGGCCACCAACCCCTCCCCCCACCCTTTCCAACGAGGACTTTGTGGGGGTCTTCTCGATGGGCCTGAAAGACGACTCCCTCCGCGGTGGCAGGGAGACTCTGGGTCCTGAGGGCCCCTCCACTGGTGTAGCCTCCACAGGCCGAGCCAGGGCCGCGGCGACATCCTCAATCGAGGTCTTAGCAGGGTGAATTAAGGCCAAAGTCACCTTCTGTATGCCTGGGGCCTTCACCTTGGGGGGAGGGTCCGTGCCTCGCTCCCCCTCTGCCGTAATCTTCGAGATCGACCGGGGCCTCTCTAGAAGCTTCGCCAGGTTCTCGGACTTCCTCTTACCCGAGCCAGAGTGTTGGCTCGTGGTTGATGGCACCGGGGAGGATGCGCCCTGCCTGGCAGCCAAGGAGCCCGACCGTTCGGCGCTCCCGGTGCCCGCGCACTCGCGGTGCTTAGCCTTTTGTTGGGCCCCCGTCGCCGGAGCACCCTCACAGGACTTAGAAGACCGCTCGGACTTCTTTTTCTTCTTCTCGCCTGGCGGGCTCTTACCTTCCAGCCAGTTGGCGAGACGGAGGTGGCGATCCTTCATGGTCCGCTCCGGCATGTTCCCACAAAACGCGCAGTCCTTTTCCTTGTGCGTCTTGTCCTCATGGAGACAGAGGCATAACGAATGCTCGTCCCCCTTGAAAACGTTCTGAAACTGGCATCCAGGGCAGGTCCTGAACAGCTTCCCGGGCATCAAGCTCCCTTTCTCCTGGGCCATGTCCGGGGTAGTCCTCGGAACTTCTGTAATCCTCCAAAAGCGTAACTCGACGAAATCTTCACCCTTGAGGGGCGTAGAAACTCCGAAACGGATCCCCGTTCATCGGATGTAGAAACGGTGGAGCTTGAGGCTCTATTTAAATGAAAAAATGAGAAAATCTCCCGAAAAAAGCGCGGAAACGCAGCAACAGCTCGAGAGCTAAGCACGAGGACTCCCAACACTTGAACGTGCGGTAAAAATCTGAGGATGGCTGCCAGGGCAGGGCTTAGGGAGAGGGCAGTCATTGGCTGGGGGCAGTAGGACCCAGAGACCAGTGATTGGTTACTACTGAGAAAGACAGATCAGAAACGAAACCGATACTGATACTGATTTTTTCTATACCGAGGATTCCCGGCCTGACAACGGGGAATATTCATGAGCATGTGAATCCATGCCAGACCCCATGCTGGAGAAATATATATATATGGCCTGTTGTATGTTGTCATGAGCCAATTTCAGAGCCAGTTGCAGAGACAGATATATCCATTATCCATATTATTCTGCCATTTTGTATGCATTTGCTAGAGAATGAGGACTAGTTATATGAAGTGCCTTGTAGAGACATGTTTAGACATATGTATTTTGTATGCATTTAGACACATGCATGAGTGTGCACTTCGAAGTATGCATTGAGCCATGGTATAGCGCTTGGTTTGAGTGAATGCTTTAGGCATTATAGAGCACGTAGCTGGCATTTTGAAGCCATTTCGCAGAGACACACTTGAAGCTGTTATGCAGAGACATTGTTATGGTACACTGTGAAAGATTGGAATGTGTAAACAGTTTCTTGGCAGATATAGATAAGATGTAACTCTTGCCCATGTAGAAACAGAGAGAAGGAAGCTTATCAGCATCCCTGGGTTACTCGCAGACAGAAAGGTGGGGGCATTCGCAGGGGGTCCTTTTCACAGACATATGCAAGGAGAGAGGGATTTCTAAGAGCTGACAGTGAATGGAGAAATGGGAGGATGGTATGGTTTCGTAAACCCAGACAGGAGAAGGCCATAGAATACAGACAAGATAGGATGCAATGTCACGGTGCCTAAGAACACACTGGACATGGAGATAGAACAAGATGCGTACACAGACCTCCAGGCGCTGTCTGGATTTAGAAATGCTGGTTTGACAAAAGAGAGTTTTACCATGTAACCATGGAGAAACAGTGACGTGAATTGACACTAACTGGAAGCCTGAAATGAGCAGTAGTATATGTATATGAGAGGCGTTTGGGTAGCATTTTGGAGGCGGTTTGGCATAGAAGCTTTTGGAGAATCGGCTGACATGCAGCTTGGGGAAGCATTCTGGGAGAACAGATGAGATCGATCTGGCAGGGAGCTTTGGCAGGAGACCAGATTGGCAGAGGGAGCTGAAAAGGAGAAAGGGGCACGGTGTGAGACTTGGGATCAGCCCAATGCAGATCGGTGGGGGCTGCCTGCAATTCATGCAGAAAAGAGGAGTAAAGACCTTTTGAGTGGGAAGCTGTGTTGTTGAGATTTGCACACACTAGAGATAGGTTGTTGACATGCTGGCAGAAAGAGAAATATGCGCGCACACACAGTGTGAAGTGTGGTGTGGATTGGAGAGGAATGCTGACGCTTTGTTGCTATTGGAACGCTTGCATTAGAAGCCTGAAAGGCTTGCATTGCATTATAGATTTGCACCCAAAGCAAAAAGGATGCAAATTCGGTTTTGCTATTAGTGTTTATTATGCCTTGCTATATATGAATAAATGTATTCCATTGTTATAATTCAGATTGATTCATGTGTTTTCTTTGTGTCTTATGTTTGTGTGTCCATAGCATAGCAATTTGGCAGTGACACAGCGCACGGTGCACACCGCCCTGAGATACATATTTGCTGAGGTATTAGGCAGCAATGGGCGTCAGATTGCACCTCCCTACCCCCGAGGTATATTCTTTGGAAACTAACACTACCAGCTCACATTCAAAACTACACATTCCACATTCTCAGAAAGACACATTACATCATAACTGCATGTTCCATTATGGAATTACTCCATTACTCATTAGACAACTATATACACGTTTCTTCCTTGTCCAACATGAAAGCTCCATACTACTCAGCACTAACTATTTACATATTTCTCATCCATCCAACGAACAAGTTACTCTCTTACCTGGTAACGTTCTTTCGATGGGATGGTCTGACGACGTATTCCATATCTATGACAGTAATCACCACAGCTGTGCTGCTTCGGAAAATCTTTCGGCGTCTGCGTCCTGCGTCGATGAGCTGCCCTCGAGGACCTCCTCCGACGGCCGACGTCAGTGGATGTTATGGTAGGACGCACAACGCCCATAGCCTCAGTTGTAGTTTTTTCCCAGAACGTGTGGCACCAGTCTTCTGCCAGTCTGACCACACAAAGCCTTGCGGACACTAAGCTGCCATTGCATAAGAAATTCTATAGCGGGTAAGGCAGGGAGGGAGCAATATGGAATACGTCGTCGGACCATCCCATCGAAAGAACGTTACCAGGTAAGAGAGTAACTTGTTCTTCGAGGGGATTGGGTACTTCCGACGTATTCCATATCTATGACAGACTCCCAAAGCAGTACCAACGTAAGGAGGTGGGAAAAAGAATTTAGAATATAGACATTTAGAATGCCCAATCAAATTGCAGAGTAAAGTACTGCCTTGCCAAAGGCCAGATCCCGCCTATGGATACAATCGAGGGAGTAGTGACGTACAAAAGTATGGACCGAAGCCCAGGTGGCTGCATCACAGATGTTACGAATAGGAACACCCCTCTGCAGGGCAGTAGAGGCAGCCATACCCCTGGTAGAATGGGCCTACAAGCCTATCGGAGGGTCCTTACCCGCCAAGCGGTAACATTCAGAAATTGCCAGGATAATCCATCGAGACAAAGTCTGCTTAGTAACAGCTTGTCCCAAACCCCTTCCAGCGTAACCAATAAAGGAGTTGATCGTCCACTCTGAGCCGGGACATGCGTGAAATATAAAATCTTAAAGCTCTCCTAGGGGCCAGCCTATGGAGCCTCTCCTCTTCCTTACCAGGATGTGGAGGAGGATAAAATGCCGGAAGAATAACCTTCTGGCTTAAATGAAATTACGACACCACCTTCGGAAGAAAGGAAGGATGGACTCTAAGGACAACCCTGTCCTTGTGAAACACAGTGAAGGGTGGCTTAACTGAAAGTGCCTGTAACTCACTCTGCGAAGGGAAGTGACGGCAACTAAAAATACATTTTTAAGAGTTAACAGTCTAAAAGGGCAGGAATGCAAAGGCTCAAATGGAGCACCCATTAGAAACTTGAGAACAAGGTTCAAATCCCAACTGGGCACCTGGAAAGGTGACGGAGGGGACACATTAATGAGCCCTTTTAGAAGCTGAGAAATTAAAGGACTTTTAAAATAAGAACACTCTTCAGATGAGCGCTTAAATATGGACAGCGCCGCCAGGTAACCTTTAACGGTACCCACTTGCAGGCCAAAGAAAGCAAAAAAAGACAGAACCACAGGAATGTCACATGAAAAAGGATCCACGTTCTTAACCCTGCACCAGTCGCAGAACTTTCTCCAACGGCAACGGTACAGGGACTTTGTTGCCGGCCATCTGGATGAAAGCAACACCTCCATCACATCTTCAGGGAGGTCCCAATCCTTATACCTCAACCTTTCAGAAGCCAAGCGTGAAGGTTGAGGGATCTGACCTCTGGATGGAGAACCTGACCCTCCTCCCGTGAGAGCAGATTGTCTCGGTAGGGAAGACGACGTGGAGGCCAGATGGACAAGTCGAGAGGTCTGGGTACCACGTCATCCTGGCCCATGCCAGAGCAATGAGGATCATCCGGGAACCGAACCTCCGTAACCTCCGCAGCACTTGCAGAATAACGGGGACTGGAGGAAATGCGTACAGCAGTGGGAATGACCACTCCATCACGAACGCGTCTCCTAAGGCTCCTCTTGGAGGAAATTCCCGCGAGCAGAAACTTCGCACTTCCGGTGGACACTGGAGGCGAAGAGATCCACTTGAGGGGTCCCCCAAAGGGCGAAGATCTCCAGGAGAATCTCCTGAGCCAACTCCCACTCTTGAGAGATCGCGCTCTGCCTGCTCATAGCGTCCGCCGTCTCGTTTTCTTCTCCGCCCAGATGAACTGCTGAGACCGAAATTTCCTGTTGGATTGCCCAGAACCAGAGCTGCATCTCCTCCCTGCACAGAGGAAGTGACCCTGCCCCCCCTTTTTGTTGAGGTAGTACATGGCCACTGTGTTGTCCCGTCAGAATCAGGACATTCTTTCCTCGCACAGTTGGCAGAAAAGCCTTCAGGGCAAGCCTGACGGCCCTCAGCTCCAACAGATTGATATGGAGTCTGGACTCCGACGGAGACCAACGACCTCTGACTGTCAACTCGTTGGCATGAGCTCCCCATCCCGTGAGGGATGCGTCCGTCACGATCATCACCTCCGGCCAGGGTAGCCAAAATGGAGCCCCCTTCATCAGATTGCCTTCGACGGCCCACTACAGAACGTCCTGAGCGACCAAGGGTGGCACCTGAACGGGGTCCGCCATCCTGCCGGAGTACTGAAACCACTGGAGCTTGGGTGCCCATTGCAAAGATCTCATTCGCAACCTGGCCTCTGGCACCAGAAGAATGCAGGATGCCATGAGGCCGAGCAATCTCAAGAACTCGAACGCAGGGAGACTCTGGGCATGTTAGAACTTTTGCACCTTCTGCTTAATGCGATGAGCCCTCACCTGGGGAGGAAAACACTGCCCCAGGGACGTGTCGAGCACTGCTCCGATGTACTGGAGCCTCTGAGTTGGCGTCAAGTGGGACTTCTTTAAGTTGAGGGAGAAGCCCAACTTGTGGAGGGAGTGGCAGGTGACGGACAGATGATCCAGGACTTGCTCGGGAGAGCGCGCCCTGTTCAACCAATTGTCCAGGTAGGGGGAGACGTGAATCCCCCCTTTCCTGAGATGCGCTGCCACCACTACCATGAGCTTGCTGAAGACCCTCGGGCGGAGGTCATACTGAATGGCAGGACCCGAAACTGAAAGTGCGAGTCGCCAACCACAAACCTCAGGTACTTCTTGTGCTTTGGATGGATCAGCACATGAAAATAAGCATCCTTGAGGTCGAGAGACACCAACCATTCCTGAGGTTGAAGGGCCTGGAGGACTTGAGAAAGAGTAACCATCTTGAACTTGTCCTTCCTGAGGAGTTTGTTCAATCCGCGCAAGTCCATGATGGATCTCAATCCCCCGGCTTTCTTGGAAATCAAAAAATAAAGGGAATACCATTCCTTGTTCCTCTCCGCTACAGGCACCAGTTCTATGGCGCCTTTCTCCAGCAGGGATTGAATTTCCTGCGCAATGAGCGGATCCAGACTCTTCAAAGAGAGGTTCCCTGGTGAATTGTCGTGAGGCCTCTGCCGGAAAGGAAGACAGTAGCCGTGCGCTATGATCTCCAGAACCCACACATCTGAAGTAATGGCATGCCATTCGACAAGATTCTGCGCCAGCCTTCCCCCAACCGGCGAACCATGGGACATGGCCTTGTGACTGAGCTGAAGCGGCTGCAGCATTGCCTGAGGGCAAAGAGGCAACAGCCCGAGCGGCCTTGGCACCTCGAGTACCTTGCTTTCCACCTCTGGCACTCCTACGGTGGCCCCTTTGACTAGCAGCTCCTTTTCGCTTTACCAAAGGCTGAGTAATAACGAAAGGAACTTCCCCTCCATTGCTGTCTCCTAGGACGAAAAGGCAGAGGTTGGCGAACTGCAGAGCCCAATGACTTCGCTGCAGCTTTTGAGGTCTGCAACCTCTCAAGGCTCTCTTCAGCCTTGCTGCCAAAAAGATGGACACCATCAAAGGGCATGTTGAGGAGCCGGGCTTGCACATCAGGAGCAAACCCTGACTTCCGCAACCACGCAAACCTGCGTATTATGGTGCTCGCCGCCATGGACCGGCTGACGCAATCTGACATGTCCAAACCCGACTGAACGGCCTCACACATGGCATCCTTGCCATCCTGGACCATAGCAAGAAAACCATCCTGTTCGTCCCCTTTGGGAATATGTTCAGCCACTAAGGAAACACAGTTCTACAGAGTGTGCGTGAAAAGTGACAAGGCACATACAGAGTTGGCAGCCTGAAGAGCCATACCCCCTGAAGAAAACACTTTCCTCGCCCAACCATCAAAACGCTTGTCGTCCCTATCAGGAGGGATGGTAGGATACGACGCCTGCTTTGCTGGGGCCGTAGCCGCGTGCACCACCAAACTCTCCGGAGTGGGGTGCTTGGTCAAGTAGCAGGGCCGGTACTGGCTGGGTGGTATTTTCGCGGCAAAGAATTACCCACTGCCGGGAGACTCTCCAGAGCCGTCCAAGCCGCCGCCACCCTCCTCTGTAGAGCCATATGGAACAGCAGTACCGGGTCAGTTGGTGGGCCTTGGTCGAGGATATCTGTGAGGTTATCCTGAAGAAAATACCCTGGGGGAGCAGACCACCCCAAGTACTCGGTGACCCTTGACATAAGTACGAGGAGTCGGCATGGGTGCCAGGCTCAGGCCTACAAAACTCCACCTCCGGAGAGGTGTCCAGACCACTGGCGTCGTGCAGTGACCGACGCAGGTCCTCAATCTGACTATGTCCCGAGATAATCTCATCTGGCACCATATCAGAAACCATGCCATCATCAGAGGCCTCATCCACCTCCGAAATGTAATCAAGATGGTGGAAAGTAGGCAATGAATGGGGAACAAAGCCATGCTTGGCCTTGGCCAGAGCCTTTCTAGGGGGTTCCACCGTACCCCAGGGTACTCCCATCGAAACAGCCTCAAAAGGCGTCGAGTGAATCTGTGTCGACGCAGAATGCGGCGCCGACAGCATCAACGGCGTCGACACAGGCCTCGAGGGCAGAGCCCTGAGCGTGTCCTTCGACAGCCTGGGCGCCGACGGCGTCGACGACTTCCACAGAGGCGGAGCCTCGAGAGTCCCTCGACAACCTCGGCACAACAGGCGTCGACGTCTTCTTCGAAGACGTCACAGGTGCACACGGTCTCGAGCGTGTCGAGGACCGGGACCTGGAACGGGCATGACTAGAATGATTCCCCTTGTCCAAGCGGGACCTTTCCCATGAATCGTGCAGACCACCCGAGCCCGAAGGCGTACGAGCAGTGTCTCTAGTACGGTCACGCCCGACCCCACTCAGAGGCGCGGATGGACCGGTGCCCTGCGATTCAAGAATCGCCAGCATTTTCTTAGCGAAGAAAGCCCATTCCTCCGGAGTCGCATGCTTGGTGAGATAAACCACCCGCCGACGGGCGGAGTCCTCGGACGAGGACGGGGAAGGCAACCGATGACGGCGCTTCCGCGAGTGCCTCGAAGAGGCAGAGGAGTGGCGGGACCCACTCCGGGACCAAGACCCCCTAGACTTACGACGACGATGCAGAGAGTCGCCCCTCGAATCGTCCGTCGAAAGCCCAGTGGACCTCGACTTCCAGGGCTTGGACACCTTACCGACCAACAGTTTCTTCTTGCGCTCCCGCAAGGCTTTGGACGTAAGCTGGAAAATGGAACTGAGGCTACGGGCGTCATGTGTCCTACTTATAACATCCAGTGATGTTGGCCATCAGAGGAAGTCCTCGAGAGCGGCGTATCGACGTCATCGACGCAGAAAGATTTTCCGAAGCAGCACAGCTGTGGTGATTACTGTCATAGATATGGAATACGTCGGAGGTCCAAATCCCCTCGAAGTACATGTGAACATTGATATGCAACAGTTTTGTCTACCCACCACAGCCTAGAGTTACAGAATATCAACAATTTAAATGGAGTCTTTATTCATGGACGCAAGACCGTGAAAACACACGAAAATCAGCATTTTCAAAAAGCATTACATTAATTATTTAAACAAAGTGCTGTCGGGACGGTAACAGAAAAATCCCCACCGCTGCCTCGAAAAGGGTCAAATGCATCTTTTCTTTTTACTCCACTCTACCACTGGGACCAAAATGGATGGCAAAAAAAATACTAACTGTTGAGCACTCTGGATAGCATGTGTTGATCATACATGAATCCCATTCAATGATCCACCCCCGTCAAGGCCTAAATGCAACTTCCATAAAACAAAACACAATACTCCTTGACAACAGAGCATGTAAAGCAAGTGCATCTAAAACAAACATGTAGCTATTCAATGGCAGGTAACATTTGGAGGTTTAGCCTTATGAAATGCTCTTGACCAGTGCATTCCTCGTGTGTCTATATCGCCTGAAAAGTGGGCACTAGCCTTTGTTATAACATTTATATAAATCTGAATAGGATCACTATTTTAAACTAGTCACAGGGATAGAAAATCCATCTTTTGCCAGTTGGTGTCATTTACCTTTGCCAGACAAGCGCCGCGGCTGCGTTCCAATGCAGATACTCCTGCTGTCATCCTCATCTTCAGGGGGCCGGCTGAGGTCATCCCAGGCACACTTGGCACTCACGCCACTTAGGTTTGAGCCATCTGTCTCAATGCCTTTGTCAACTCTCTCCTGCTTTGAAAAATAAACAAAAAAGGTACAACACTAAGAATATGTATTTTTTTGGGAAAACCCTTTACTGATGAATGCATTTGTTTTTCAGTGATAAGTACATTGCACGGTAAATGCATGCAGAAGGTGTATGTCACATTCTCTCTCAAATGAGGTTCCTAAAAAAATACGATTTACACGATACACAAATTCAACCAAACTGTTAGAGAAAATGTATTCTAAGAGAAATAAGCAATGTGAAATTAAACAAATACAAAAAAAATTAGTATGATTGGGGTTTCTTTCATTGATTGTCTTGACCTATGTGTACAATTACATTCCATGTAGCTCCTATTCAGTGACCAACTACTGGGGGGGGGGGGGGTTAATACAAGGATAAAAGATAGCTAATGCATAGCTGTCTTTGTCACTACCTACATGTGATATGTAATTTTTGTTATGATTGATGTCATTTTGTGTTCTTGTTGCAGATTTTATTGCCTCTTGTCTATATATGGAAATGTACTATACCTTTTCTAATTATTTGGTAGAATTTATATGTGGAGTGCAAATAGTGATTCCTTAGGAACATCAATTGGGAGACTGTTAAATAAGTTGGTTCCTGCTGGGGGTAAGGAATATAAGGGGAATTAGCCCTTGCTTTGACATGTTGTAATCACTGCAGGAATTTGGTGTTCATTGCAGCAGCGCACAAATGAAGCAACATAATGCTGACTGATAGTTGTAATGGGATTTTGGGCAACTACAATGGCCTCTGGCGCAAACGTTATTTAGCAAACCTGCTAAATCCACAAAGAAAATGCACAGCACAGCAGCATTTCGGTTAGCATAGAAGCAATATTAACTAATGTCACTGGCTAGGGCTCAAATTGCTGAACAGCAAAAGGGACAGTCTGGTGCACAAATAGTGCAAAAACAGGTTTGCACCGTTTCAAAGCATCACTGACAGCAGTTTCCATGCTGAGATGCAAAAAATGTAAGAATGGGAGGTAGAGTCAGTACAACTCGCATTACAGGAAGGATCTCATTTCTAAACAAGTCGTTTTTGAATTTTATTTATTATACAGTATATGGTTACCATTAAAACCTTTCGCCTTGCGAAATGTTAGACAGGGTGTGCCGTCTAAAAAAGGTAATAAATCATAGTCCAGTTGAAGAATAGACCAGTGTTTTGCAGTATTTTTCTGATAAGTTGTGTGTCAGAACTATATGTAGTTATAAACTGCACCCTCTTTGTGGTGTCAGATAGGCTAATTTTTGGTTTGTTAATGAGTAAATCTGCTCTTGTGCGTAACTTTGTTTTGTTGTCCACTTTCCAGGGATGCCGGTTGTCCTAGCCTCTTTCTACAAATTTACAAATTGAGACTGTAGCATCATGTTTTTCAGATTCTTTTTTATCAGTGCAATTACGCTTAATCCTCAACAGTTCTCCATACGGAATATTTTGGATCACATGATTGGGGTGGTTGCTCTTCGCATGTAAAATGCTATTACCTGCGGTTGGTTTCACAAAAAGGGTTGTATGGATAATATCTTTCTCTATATGTAGTTCCCGATCAAGGAAACTAATTGAAGTTGTACTTTCTTGTAAGGTGAACTGGAGATTGTAATCATTGTGGTTCAAATAGTTACGATATTCTTTGAGCAAATCTTGACTGCCATTTCAAATAATCAGTATGTCGTCTATATAGCGACCAATAGATTATGATTGTTGGTTGTAAATGAAGGATGTTGCCAGGCAAATTCAAGTTCAAAGTGGTCCATGTATAAATTGGCATACAATGGTGCAAATATCGCGCCCATGGCCGTGCCCTGTTTTTGTCGATATACCCGATTGTTGAATGTGAAAACATTGTTGTTTAAGGTAAAGTTGAGCATTTCTGCAGTGAACAACGTCTGAAAGAGCTCGAACCAAGTGCATCACCTCCAACGAACCACAGACCCAAGCTGACCTAAAAGAAGAACTGCTGAGGTATAAAGAAACAGCCGATCATGAGCTGAAGTTCCTGGGGTGCAGACATCAGATCCGTCAATACGGTGAGGGTCAGAAACCAGGGGCGCTACTGGCCCGCTTAATAACAATCGACAAAAAAACTGCCCGCATGGTACATGTCCAAGAAACACAGGGAAACCTAGTCTGCACAGACAGAAGAGATAGTTAACACGTTTTTTAACTTCTATCAAGAACTATATAGCTCCAAAAGCACCACGTGTCCTGAGGTACTGCAAAATTTCCTTAACGACACCGAACTATACTAGGCAGCCAGCGAACTCTGAACCTCCAAATGCACCTAGATCACTGGAAGAAATTCTGGAAGCAATCAAAAATCTCCCAAACACCAAAGCACCAGGCCCTGATGGCCTTACAGGGGAATTTTATAAAACCTTCGCAGCCACCATAGCCCCGATACTACTTCAAGTCTATGAAGAAGCCCTAGATCGGGGGATTCTCCCGCCCACACTACGCAAAGCCAATGTGATCCTGCTACACAAGGCAGGTAAACCCCCAGAAGACTGCGCCTCCTAGAGGCCAATCTCCTTGATCAACCTGGACAACAAAATCCTGGCCAAAATCCTAGTGACACGGCTACTCCTTCTCATGCCGCACTGGTGCTGGGCGACCAAGCCGGCTTTATTCCTGGGTGCAGCACGACCTACGGCATCAGGAGGCTATTCAGCGTCATAGAAGCACTTGATCCAGCACAGCAAGCAATAGCTGCCTTACTTGACGCCGAAAAGGCCTTCGACTCTGTCGAATGGCCCTACCTTTTCGCAACGCTCAAACAAATGGGACTCAGGAACTTCTTTATCAAACTGGTCTCGCTGCTTTACAATGGCCCGCAATCCTATATTACCCTAGGCAATACGAAATCCCCTAGCATCAGGTTGGAACGCGGCACCAGACAAGGCTGTCCCCTATCAGCCCTCATTTTCGCCTTAATAATGGAACCCCAACCTCAAGGTTGAGATCCTACCAACTTCACAGAGGCCTTACCCTAGGACCCCATAAACTAGTGGTCTCCCTGTATTCTGACAATGTCATTTTATTCGTCAACGATCCCCAAACTAACCTCAACCCGATAATGCGGGAAGTGATTAAGTTTAGCAATATCTTCAGCCTTAAAAACCAACCATTCTAAGTCAGTGATATTCCCTCTGACACCGAGCACCTAAGTTCCTAGACGACTACGGCTTTAAATGGGAAATCTCCCAGGTCCGGTACCTGGGTATTTATATGTCCCTTAATCACAGCGATATATATAAAGACAAATATGTGACAACGATGGGTTCTCTTCAGGAATACGTTCACAGATGGAAGTCGATCCCACCAACACTCTGGGGTAGGGCCTCACTGATCAAAATGGTGATTCTCCCCAAACTCCTATCTATTCACAAATATACCACTACTCCTACCACAGTCCTTTTTCAAAAAGTTAAAAACCTCTTTCTGGAACTACTGTGCGTGGGGAAACCAGCAAGGGTAGCCCACGCAGCATTGATACTACCAACGTCACGGGCGGGTTTGCACTTACAGATATAGAGATACTACTGGGCGGCATAGGCACAATATTTAAGTCACTGGTACACAACACACTTTATCCGACCGCACGTACAGGTTGAACAAGCCCTAGCATCCCCTAACCTATTAAGAGCTGTCATTATTGGCCACATCCAGTACCATACAACACGATGAACACTGTCCTGTCCACTTACGCTATTTGGAAGAAAATTGCACGAAAATACGATGTGCACATAAGGTTCTGCCCCTGCTGCCAATCGGGATCGAGTCCATCAGACCCGGGAGCAGGCATCCAGATACTCATTAAAACCCCAACAGACCCAGCTGGGGGCTGTTTGGATTCAGTCCTGGCGCCTTAGGCGCCAGGCTCATCATAGAAATCAGTCCTGGCGCCATAGGCACCAGGCTCATCATAGAAATCAGTCCTGGCGCCATAGGCGCCAGGCTCATTGACTTTACTTACCTTATGCAGACCATGCTGCAAATGAGTCCAAGCCAACGTGAGGCCTGGATGGGACTATTTTATTACAGGGACTATTTTTTACTCGGGTGTGGTTCTGGGGATCTTCTTACCTGGGACTACTTTGCAGGCTATTTAAACCACACCCGAACAGCAGCTCATGCTTCGTGTTATTCTGCATCCAGCAGCATAACGCTCACCGTGTCTGCAAGTCAGCATCCAGTCTTCTGCCACGCCCGCCTCGAATCCGGAGCTCCTAGACAAAAGGAAAAGAAAGGAGAAGAGGTTAGATCACGGACATTATTTGATTCTTTACCTGATTCCAGACCCAGCACATATCCGACCCTGGAAAGGACATTATTTCAGCACGCGTCGCTTCGCCAGCAGCAGCGCCAGGTTATACTCACCAGTCCACCGCATCTTTCAACTCGGCGCTGCCTCCATTTTCTTCGTCGAAACCTAGCACCTGGGGGGAAAACAAAAGGAATAACAAGGTGAGCCGAGAAAACCGACAAAGACAATCTCTTTGCCACCATAGGCTTACCTGCTTTACAACCGGAGGTATCCTTTAATTCGCTGCATCTTTCTATGCCGCACCTATAAAGGGAGAGAAAACAGCAAGTTAAACTCATACAACTTTTACCGGACAGTGTTTGGTAATACAGACTTACCTGAATGCCATCAGCTGCCTCCAGACAATATTCTTTTGGACCCAGCTGCAACCTAACGAGGGAATGGAAAGAGAGTGAACATTGAACATATTGAACTCTTTGAACTTTATAGACACTGGAGTCAATATTCCTCCGGAACTCCTCCAGTACCTTCACACCAGTGAAGTAACTGGTATCTACACGCCCCTGCATGCCATGCAGGATGGAGAGCTCATCATTTAAAAAAGGTGAGGTTACCAAAAGGGGATATCGGAGGTGATTAGTGGGGAGAACGAGAACAGTTGGGGGGGGGGGCATCACTAAAGTCCACGGGTGGCTAAATCCCTTTCTCCACTTGCAGGAGAATACTTCTACGAGTCCAGCAGACAAGATTAGGCGGGCCAGTCCATACTGTCATCTCTTCACTACGCATCACGTTGGTGGAGACTGCAGCTGTCCGGGTCCGATCGATGCCCCTGTGGGAACCAGGTGAGCGTAACGGCTCCTCCTCGCTCTTTTTTCCTTTGCGGTGCCGGTCGGACTTCTGACATTCTGCCTTTCACCTATCCTTGTGTCTTTCCTTCCGGCTCTTTCGTGTTATTTCCACCCTTTCTGTTTTGGATACTGGTCGCCTTCTAGCGGCTCGCTTCTCTTACCCGCTTCTGCTTCTATCCTCTGTACTTACCCGACTTCACTTTAGGTTGTTTCCTTTTTCTCTCTGGTACGGGGGGGGTGGTCATCTTCCTTCCAGCGTTCTACCACAGACACTTATTCTCTCCATCTGGTCCACGTCTTCCCAGTAGTACTTTACCTCTTTTATTCTGTCCTACCTGAATTCTACACGACTTGCCCAGTCCCTTGGTTCCGTTCCCCTATCAACGAAGGCACGCATCTCTACAGAGCAAGTGGTAGCTGTAGTGTTGAATCGGATTTCTCCTTATCAGTACCACCTTCTTGTCGCTAAATCCTTTCTACGTGCCAGCATTCTACTTGGCCTTCTTGGATTGTTCCACGTCTGCTCGTGGCTTGGACTGTGTGAATACTCCCAACACCATTTACCGGCTTGAAGACAATACAGGGTTTTTTATTGCCCAGAGGCTTTTTCCCTATATCTTTTGGGGCTTAGCTCCTCGGGGTTCACCTTGTGTAGGTTTCACTCCCTGTCATGGTGGCCTCTGGGGCAGCTAGACCCTACCTACACGACAAGAAGAAGGCGGTAAAGGAAAGACATTCAACAGACCACAGGACGACGTGCAGGAAGACTCCAACCAGTTCGAAGGGCAGTTCATCAGAAGGTCAAGGTGAGGAGGAGGTTGGAGAGGTAAAACCATCATCTGACAATAGGTTAAGTCTGAACCTAAGGAATTGCCTCATAGTGGTGATTCAGGAATTTTTGGAGATATTTTGGGAGCAAATTTCGGCCATGTTTTCCCATAGCCTTTACATTTGGTTCCATGCTCCTATGTCTTTATCCAATCTTGCTCATACAGTTGGCGCTTTACTTTCATGGGGTTTGTTAGTATAGAGTCTTTGGGGGATTCCAGGCTCTTCAAAATGCCTATTCTCCAATCAGCAAGGGTGGCCTCCTTGCCTTCTTGTAATGCAGCCTGCACCATTTTGAAGCCTTATAGAGGAGCTGGTGAAACACATTTTTTCGGTACAGACTCAGACTTCCAGACAACTGTGGCATAAAGGGATGTTAAACCTAATTCCATTCTAATTGCCTGGATTGGTGTTCCTTTTGGGAGACTCAGTACTTTATTCCAAAACAATCCCTCCAATAAGGGCCATACCGTCGCTGGGAGGGAAAAGAATGCTTCCATAGGTAAGGTTGGGGACCACCTTCATTCAATAGAAAGCAAGAATGGAAGATATTTTTGATTTGTTTTTTTAACAGAATCCTTGCCTGCGAGGGTAGGTTCGCCACTTTGCTGCGTAGGATAAGCCTGGGAGCATCAATGCTACTTGCATTTACACACATTACTAGATATGTCATCAAACTCACCATAAGGACTTTCACTCAATTTAGGTTGCAGCAGTTTTTTCCTATGCCCTTTTTTGGAATGGATTCGATTATTAAGACTCGACTTTTTTGCATTTATTTTCAAGCCGTTATCCTTTATATAAGATGATAGCGCATCCAGATGGCATTGGAGCCCAATAGGGGTTTGGCCACCAGGACCAGAAAGTCAGCGTACAGCAATCAGCACAGTTCCCCAGCGATTTTAGGAGGGAAGCACCTTGCAGTATCTAAGGCATGCTGCACGTCTGATAAAAAGAGATTAAACAGTGCAGGTGCCAACGCACACCCTTGCTTTAAGCCCTTCGAAGCCACAATTGTTTCCGACAGGGTGCCACTGGTGTCAAGTCAGACTATCAAAGATGTTCCCATGTAAAGATCTTTAACGGCATCCAATAAGTCGCCTGGGCATTTCCATTGCTCTAGTTTTGGCCCTATATTCGTTCGGTCCACAGTGTCGAAAGCTTGGGCCAGATCTATGAAGGCTAGGTAGATTTTTATATTGGTTTTCCTTTTTTCTTGTACCCTTGAGAATGTTTACCAGGATAACGTTTAGGCCGGTACCCACACCTTTTACAAATCCGGCCTGTCTAATGTCGATCTTCACTGCGGCACTCCGCTTTATAATCTCCCGCAAAATTGGGCCTCCAAGATCTTTCCAGCTACATCAAGTAACGCAATCGGCCTATAATTTGTGAGCAGGTTTTGGACCCCCTCTTTAAAAATGGGGACTATTATTGCCTTCTTCCATGACAAGGGAACTTTCACCTTTTTAATGTGGTTGAACAAAGTCCAAAGAAAGGAAGCCCACAGCTGGGGGTTTTCTTTGAGTGTCGCATTTGACATTGCATCGGGTCAAGGTGCCGTCGAGTTACTAGCCTTTCGAATCAGGCCTAAAATGTCTTCCCTAGTGGTATCAAAGGTCCAGTCATTGGAATTCCAGTCTGTAGATATTTGAAAGGGACATTCCAGGTCTTGCAACAAAGATGTGAAGTGTTCACTCCAGGCACTTGATGACACAGCGTTTATGAGGAGAGCTTCCTGGGATGCATTACTTCCATGTATTGCCTGCCAGATTTCACTTATATTTTTTATGGCGATGTTCTTTAACATTTTTTCAGAGTCAAGATGCAACATCTCGTACTTGCGTGCCTTGATCCAGTTGTGGTACTCTTGCTTTTATTTCTTGCCCCTTGCAGCAGCAGTTGTGCGAATCTCCTTTTTTTAGGTGCCTTAAAATTGCATTTAGAGTCTTTCTTAATGACCAACAGTTTGTTGTGTGTGTTTTGGGCAGAAAGAGCTCCTTTCATGGTTTTTCCTTTATTCCCCAAAGGCAAGAAAAAGAGTGGGATAGTCCAAACAATTGTTCATCAAGTCTGGTCAGTTTCCTTAATTTGTGTATTGAGTCTATCGATCAAGCTCTTAATTCTCCCTGGGTTAAGGAATCGATTTCTTCCAGGGCGTACTTACTGTCTTGCTGAGTAAATTTCCTTCAAGCCAGCATTCAGGTGGGAACATGAACATTTTAAGATGTTGTGATCACTTTGTAAGGTTTCTATTACCTCCAGATCTTTCACATATTTCTCCATATTGTTGGAGACAAAGATGTAAGCTAGAATTTTGCTTCCAGTGGCATTTCTCCAAGTGATATTTGGTGGGCAATCACTTTTTGTGGTCCTGTTGAGAAGATCAATGTTTCTAGGGAGCAGATCTTGTCTCCATATCAAACCTCTAGACTCGGAGTCAGGTGCCCCTTAATTGTCAAAGTTGATCAGTTCTTTGTTAGAGTAAAAGCAATGGATGTTAAGGTCCCCACAGATTATTATATAGGGGTCGGACCAACATTTTGTCACTCTATCCACGATGTCTAAAACCATTGCAGGCAAGCCGACTGCCTCAAATGAGGCTGTGCTACAATAAAGGTTACACTGGAGCATCTTTTTTGGTTTGTTCGAATCAGGTCCAACAATCTCAATTGGAAGGACCGAAATGTATGGATTATGGTTCTCCACTGTTAATACATGCCAATTCCCCGACAGTTTTAGAGCTGTTAACTGGCCTGACACGGGCCGGCTTTGGCCCCTTTGTAGCTGGATTAATTTGAACCGTGTAACCAGGTGAGAGCGGTGCACTGCTGAGCCAAGTTTCTTGCATACAAATCAGGTCAACATTTTCTCGAGCCAAGGACCTCCAAAAGAACAGGTCGATAAAAGCCTTGTGTGTTCCAACTGCCTATTAAAGGATTCTTCCCATCAAATTTTCCTGGCTGTTACGATCTTTTGGCATCTACTACTAGAGCCTCGGTCAACCAGCTCCAGTTTTGATTGTCCGTTTGTGGTACATTGACGGTTTCCACTTTGGCCGCCCCGAAGGCTTTAGTTGGGATCCTCGCCGTAAAGGTAACTAATAACTTCATTACCGACGCCCTGATCCTTCTAGAATTTCGGGCACTGTGGTTTGTACTGCCTATCACCTTCACCACCGTTTGATCTTTTGTCTGCACCAGGCGTTTGGGCCCCTCTTCACTCACTTCTTTCTTGTTACTACACCTCTGAACAAGTTAGCTCTCAGAGGTCAAAACCCATCTTCAGAAGCTGTAGAGCCTCGTTCAACAGTAGCTTTTTGATGAGTTCAGATGGAAGGTGCAATATAACCATATCCAATAGGCCTTCTTCAAGGAAGTCAATGATTTTTAAGTCATTGGTGGTTGTTATTGACTTCAGAGATGGTAGTGGTGCAACAGTCGGAGCACATTTGCTCGATTCATTATTAGCCCATCTTTGATTTGTAGAATCTGCTCAAGAAGTAATTTAGGAATTTCAGGGCAACCCTCATTTGACTTGCCACTATGGATTTTCAAGCCATAAAGCTGACTTTGACCAAGTATTGCAGATGTCCTCGGCTGTTCTACTTGATACTGCTCGATTCTTAGCTCTTCCATAGTTGTGCTGTGGATTTGCAGGAGATAACCATTCTGCTACTCGCTGTAGCTGGTGGCTCCTGTCTTTTGTGCAGGCCTGATTGAACGCCATTGTAGCAGCTGAAGACGGATTTCTCCGTTTCAGAAAGTGTTTCAATGTCACACATCTCGCACTCAGTTAACTGGTCACCCCTAGCCATTTGGTTTCCGCTAGTATCATAGTTTTCTGCCTATGTTGTCATCAAGCTCTGTCAGATCCTTGTCCACTACTGGCTCCAACATCAAGAGAGAACCTCAAGTGTTTCCAGCAGGCATCATACAAGTCTCACCTCCCTCTTCCTCCAGTTCTGCAGTGATAGTTAGCTAATTTTCATCCTCCATCTGCACCGCAGCAGGGATGTCCCCTTTCCCTCTGTATTGCAGTTTCATCATCTGACAAATTAAGTTGACAAGTTCATTAGGTCGTTCGTTGATGCTGTGCTAGGTGCTGGGGACGAGGGGCAATTTGCCGATTTGTGCCGGGAGGTGTCTGTTGCTAAATCATGCATCACCCTAATGGTTTGAATAACTGGTGCCTTATTCAGATCCACCTTTCCTTTTAGGGAAGGTAAAGTAAACATTTCTCATAAATTATCTGCTCTCATTCGATCGAGCTTTATTCGGTAGTTTCATGTTCTTTGATTTATTTTGTGTTGCAAGCGGCTGGTTTGCGTTCCTGCCCTTTAGCGCTTTCCCCTTTAGCACCCGTTTCAGGCTTTGGTGGTCTTACTCCTCCTTCCGCCCCTTGGGCTGGCTTCATGGTGAATATATGATAGGCTTTATTATAAGTCAAGCCCCCTCTTCTTGACCTAGGAACAGGGAGGGGGAGAGTGGAGATTTCTGGCTCCTGTACTATGCTGCTTGTGTTTAGATCTTCCAAGCACATTCTCCCCTGAGCCGTCACTATTTTCAAGAAGAAGAATTTCTGGTTCAGGTGTGCGCCCAGGTTGTTTGTCTACCACCCTTGGTCCATTATTTTTCATGAGTTGAGGAGACATTTTTGCAGGGCCCATCGTCATGTTTGTTTCCAGGGTGTTATGGTCACCCGAACTTGTGACCAAGTCAGAGCTCTGTCGTCTTGAAAGATCGCGATTCCTAGTTCCTTCAGCATCCCTATGCGTATTAGCCTGAAGTGTAGATCTTTCCATGCATCGTTTATCTTTTTCCTCAATTTTAGGGTATAGAATGCTGGGGAGGCTTTTTTGTGGTTTGTATTGCACTTGACTCCAAAGTATTCTGCAACACTGTCACACACCCCTCTACAAATATAACTTTGGGATGCAGCATAGCCAGGACTGTGGTGCTGTCCTTTATTTGATCAGAGTCTTATGAAGTTTCATGAACTGTGCTAAGGTAAGGGATAAAGTAGCTATCATATTGCTGTCAATTCCTTGGTTACTTCCACTTGTCGTGTTATTCCCTGGACCATTTAAGAGCCCAATTCCTTCTAGTTCCATCAATGTCGATTTATTTAGACTCCTAGGTTTATTTCCCTCAGTTATGTCCAGGCAATCAATATCAAAGGTCAAACAGACGAGGCCTTTCAGTTAAAAGCGTGCTGTGAGCATACTGCAATTGAATTGAGTGCTCCTGTATAGCTGGGTCAATCAGCAGGCAACCTGAATACTGCATGTTGGATTTCAAAATTACTTTGTTGTTCTTTGGTGGGGCATGATAAGATAGAAGCATCCACACTGCTTAGGTGTATTGCCGGCCGGTTTTCTTTTTGCAATGGTGCATTCGCCGACGACCTAACCGGCTGTTGCACAGTTTGGACCAACACACCCACTTCAAGCTTACCCAAATTTTGTAGGAGCTTAGTATCCAGTATTTCTCCACTGGACGTCGTTTGGATGATGTATATGTTGGGAGTATAGGAATAGTCGCTTTCCAGTCTCCATTCAAGGAAGACTTCTTATAGTGAAAAGTCTGATTATTCAATAGAGCTCCCGAGGTTAAACCTATCGGGTCCCAAATCGATGTCTGGCTGCGACCCTTTTGATGAAAGTAATTAAGGCCTTTAGTTGGGTTGAAGGTAGGCGATGGGGCAGAGCAGTCCACGGAAGACTCCCAGATTTGACCATATTTACCCATTTGTAAAGTTTCATCATCGACAAATATCGTCCAGGGGCTTGCCCTACCAGTACTGATGGTAGAGCCTCCATGAGCAGACTCGACTGTCAAAAACGTGCAAAGTTTTTTTGAGCATGCCCTTTGCTGTTGTATCTAAGTTATTTTCCCTTGTTTGAGTGTCATAGCACTCGTCAATCGGTGTCCCGTTTGAGAAAGGCCCCGGGCTTCTAAGGGAAGGTTGAATTGTAATTCAGCCGCTGGCCAGACCTTTGGAACTCCTCTGCCTGATTTGGCAGTGCACAATCAGCCGTCAGTGTCAACTCCCCCACCATCTTCAGGGGCCAACACCAGGGGGCAATTCAAGATCCTTGGGCACAGTATAATGGTGTGTCACCCTCTACTCCCTGAAGAGTCCCTTTAGCAGGAGCAGTCAAGGTCTAGGTCAAAATCTCCAAGTGTTATTGCATATCCAAGTTCACTTACATCCGGAGCTTTCAGGGGGTAATTCGCCCACTTCCCCCAGCTCCGCCCCCTCAGTCTGCACATGGTCTGGAGGATTCGATGAGCTCACTTTCCACAGCACCTTTCCAGTTAACAAGCAAAGGCAGATGACAAATGGACTTGCTTTTCCTGAGCAAGGCCGCCAATCCACCACAGCCGTCACCACTAGATCAGAAAGTTTACAGAAAAGAACATTAGAAAGCGTCAAGCTACACTGCGTCTAACCAGCAGCCGCCTCTGACACAATTCTGTAGTACTTTCCGGTCTCGCATTCAACTGAATGAGTTTTGCCTTCTTTCATCCAAGTGGTCTGTGCATTTGAGACCTTAGTTCCTTTTTGGTTTCTTGAAAGCTACGTAGCCACAGGATGCTCCCACCCACACTCCCCACCCCCGACCCCACTACTTGCCATGAATATTTCACGGTTCGACAGTTTTTTAAATCTAGATTAGATCTTCTGGTGGGGTCAGATTTGAACTTTTATATAATGCCTATCTTCACCTGCACCAAATACCTGTATCAGAAAGCTTTCTGACACCTGATGTGATGTTTTTATCTGCATCACCTCTATGCTCTGCCTCCTTGCCCCGGTAGGAGACAAACATTGTTTCTTCCCAGCCAACCTGTTATGCCTCATGCTAAACGTCAGTGCTTGTGATTTAAATGAACAACCTGCCATTCATTCTGCTACATTTTCATTGGCTATCAGATTCCCTACTCTCTTTAAGGACCCTAATACACAATCTGAAGATTACAAAGACTTAATTCAGCACCATATCATTCCTGCCCCTATACGGTCTCCTTCAACAAAAATGGCTTTTGGAAGGACAGCAAACCCTATTGTTGATACAAAGTTATGCTCAAAGTCATTTTATTAACTGGTTACCAAAGTAAGTGAAATGCAACCTAACTTGCAGTTAAGTATGTTACTTCTAAGGCAGTCTGGTGAGGGGGAAGTGAACAATTACTCCTCACGGGTGGGCATCCAAAGCACACTGTACTTTTAGTCCAACTGTTAGCATGCACCTTTTTGCCCTTGCCAATGGTTGTCCGAAGTCGATAAGAATAGGCCCAACACATTCGTATGCGCCAATGATCTACTATGGGGAAAAGTTCAGGAAAAGTCCATTTTATCTGCAGACCCAAATGTGGTCAAAAACAGTGTATAGACAGCCACGTTTTACAATGGCAAAAGGCTTCCATTTCCGGCAGGGATGGCAAAGAATAACATCCAGTGAGAAGGTTGGGTTACTGTTCTTTTTCTGGTTTTTCCGACACTCCCTTGGACTCCAATTGCTGGGAGACAAAGACTTGTGGTTCCTGAAGTCCCAGGATGGCCATGAGCGACGAATGGCAATTTCCTCTGGTAAGGAGAGCTGAAGAATCACAGGGGGAAGTCACTAATGAAGAAAAAAAGTCTGTAGCTACTTGGGGTGTTGGGACCAAGCAGGTGTGCAAGCTATCCCACGCCAACAAACCATTATGTTCTCATTACAGTGAATATTTCATGATTATCAACCCTTGGATTGCATGGTCACAATGAGCAGGGAAATGCAAAAACCAAAATATTCCTTTAGGTCATGTGTTGTAGTACCCTGTGTAGTTTAGTGTTATAGCAAGTGTCTATCATTCTAACATCTAGTTGTGTGCAGCCACTTATCATTAAGCGTACTGACACCTGTACTTGATACATTTCTATTACAGACAGCTAACCAATTCTCCTTTCTTATCAATAAAAAAGAGTTTATTCCATCATTTCATTTGTGCAGGTCACAGTTTTAAAGAATATCCATGATATTAAACAGCTAGTAGATAAAGTAGTAGTGTATACAAAAAACTGTAGTTTCCAATTAACTCTCCACTTAGTCTTCTAATTTAAAATAAAACATTTTTTAACATCCTCTTGTGTCCTTATTCACTCATTCACTTCCTATAAATCCCGACATGTTTCGCTCCTTCTCATTCTTATTCAGAATAGTTATTATGGGAGTTTCTTCAGGGGAACACCACATATAATAGCCACATTGCTGTTACATATCTACAACAATTACACCATTAAAACATCATCTTCTGCTTTATCTTGATTCCTGCCACTCCAGTTGGCATCTCGAATTCCAAATTAATGTTGCATGGTCATTACTGTCTGCATCCACCAACTACCACGGGGTCTACAATACACAAAAAAATGGGTTTCAATTACCCGTTTTATGGCACCTTCCTTAATTCAGGCTACAGACTGCGTTTAATTTGCGTCTAAGAGTGTAAATCTCTTGTTTAAGCATAGCATTACTAGTGATGATGACTGAGCTCACTTATCCGTCCAGAACACCCTGTGTGTGGGGTTCTGCCACCTCTGAGTTAGATATGAAGTACTCTCTGTGTGACCCTCCATAGGTACAGATCACTGTTTCCACCACGGTGGACAGTCTGTGTGTGGTTCTCATGGAGCTCACAGCCTCCCTTATAGTGCCCCTCATCCAATCCACAACTCGCAGTGAAGTAGGGTGCCAGTCTGAAGAATAATGAGAAATAAATTCTGTTACTACGTGCTGGACCGCGTTTGCAGGTATAAAAGGTGACACCTGTGCTCCCGAATGCAAGCGTGCTCCGTTTTACCTACTTCTGGAGGCATCTTCGTAAGGCTCCCCACATACGTCAGTCCTTTGATGTATGCTGGGTAAACTAAGTTACCTAGGCGGCCAGATTATGGTACCCGCCCCTTCACAGGTTAATTACTCTAATAGTTGTAGCTCCACCCGTCTCATCGGAGCGTTGGAATGGAGATAATGTTCTCAGTGCAGCACTAATCACGGGAAGCAGCTGGGCTACCCTAAACTCTGTACAATTCGGATGGGCCCATTGTAACACATCACAGCAGTGGCTCAATGAGCAGGGGCCTGGGGTGAGGGGAAAACATCACTTTACATGAGTCATTAATTAAATGATAGGCAGCTTCGCTAGCCTTCGTTCTAATGACTAGGCTTACTGTGCTTGTGTCCCACCCTACTGTCACACAATGACGGATGAGAAAGGCATGCCATCTCCATCTAACACATTTAAAAAAATATGGAGGTTAAAGGTGTCCATTAATGTAGACTATCAGTTGATTGTTACATAGAAAAAAGTTGAAAGCTTTTATCAGATAAGTGACCTGAAGTTCAGAGGTCTGGTTTGCCAAAGATCAACCCACTTGGTCAAATAGGGAAGCCCAGATTGGGATAAAGTCCGAAATCTGCATTTGCTATAGCACTACAAATATGTGTCAATTGTATTGTATAAGAATTCACAACTCATCATATACAATAAGAGATGGGTACAAATTTATGGCCAAGATCACACAAATGTGGACAAGTAGGGACACCAAGACAAGACTAAGTGCAATCATTTTAACAAAATATTACGTCACGTGGAATGAAAATCATGCCACCCTTGATCAAGTTATCACAGAGATTTACATGCAAGGTACATAACCATTTTAACAATATTTATTCAACCTCTGTGTTCTATGGTTACAGCAAGTTAATACACAGCGATTTATAATGGGCACCCAAAGGTACTTATTGAAACTACATACATAGTAACATGACTGGTAAGGACACAGATTGTTAAATTGAGAGAGGGAGTTGCAAACTAGTTCACAATGTTTTCAAGCAGCAATATGAGGGTACCAAATGTTACACCTTAATGATGTCCACAATCTTTGCTTGAAGGGTGTCTATTGTGGCAGGGTCTAGTGCTTGACCCTGTCAGGGGTCAACAAGGAGGAATGGTATCGAGATAAGACATAGAATGGGCTTCCTTGCCCAAGAGAAATAGGTCACCACACACCCGACCCACCAACCCCAGATGGACCCCAGCGGAATGGTGGAGAAACAGAAAAGAGTGGGATGGGACTGCAGGGGAGTAGGCGAGAGAAATCATTTCCAATCCCAGGAGAAAGCAAAACCCATTGCATGGAGAAAGCCACAAGGAAAAGGAGCAGCATGAGCACATTGCTGCATCCCTGCAAAAGGAGACTGAAAAGTGGATGGGCTAAAATACTATGTAAAGCCTTCCAGTGGAAGTCTCAACCTCAGAGGGAAACTTTGCCAGAGATTGGCCATTGGGAGTATGTGATCAGGGGGACTAATGAGAGCCTGGAGGAGTGTTAGACCAGGAAAGGCTGGGCTATAAAAGCCTAGCTAACACAGAGGATATGGAAAGGTGTTTGGCTGATGTCAAGTAGAGCAGTGGTGGACCAAGAGGCCAGGTGGAAGTCAGATGGTGGAGAGGACTAAGGGGGCCATGGGAGTGTTCTGAGACGTGCAGGTGAGGTATTCTGTGCAAGAGAAGTACATGTTGAGTGTAGTGTAGAGAGGGGACATGTAAAAGGTGAAAGAAGTGGCAAGGGATATATAGAGGTAGTGTAAATGATAGAGTGTGGGCCAGGAAAGTGGTGAGAAAGTAAAAGGTGGTAGCAGGAATAATAGTGTGGCAGGGAGAGGAGGAAGGTAGTGGGTAGATAGTGATCAGATCAGGAAGCAGATGAGAATACGGGGTCATTGAAGTGGACAAGTGAGGGGGTGTGGCCTGAGCTCATGTAGTGAGGCCGTGATTGCAGAGCTCCCACTGCAATCCTCGTTTGATCCTGACTCGAAGCGTCTGATGCTGCTCATTCCAATATTCAGATGGATTTGATGCATGGGACACTGGCGCCCTTGATCCGCCAAAAATCAGAGCTGAGAAGCCAGAGAAAACCTACAAAGAGTGATGACCCTGAGCTATTGAAAATGGCTTCCGCAACGACTTTCTAAACTAGCAGACTGGCTGGTGAAGCAATCTGGCTGTGCTGCTTTCTGTGAAATGTGTCTATGTGCGTCTATCTCACAGACATTTAGATTGCCTCTTTCTTCATTCTCTTGTCTTCTGGACCTTTCTCGTCTTAGGGCTGACTGCTTGAACTGGGGTTCTGCAAGGGCAGATCAGTGGATCATTTTAATTTGTCAAACTGTCGATTAAGCAATCCTGGGTTTGAAGTGATTTTTCTCTTCCTTCCATCTCCCTCATCCGTTTTTTGAAATCATCATGTTTTATGGGTGTGTTGTAGCCCGCCTTGCAGTTGCCTGTGGACGAATAATTCTAATTTTGTGAATTTTCTGTCACAGCACAAATTAACCATTTTCACCACTTTGCATCCACTTCGTCCTGATGAGGCTGGTCCGCAAATCATCTTGAGGACCCTTGGTAAAGCCGAAACTCGAGTCAACAAATACCCTGGACACATATATATTTCTAAGAAGTAGAGATCTTGTAATATAAGTAACAGTTATGCAACCCCTATATAGCAACACCAAAATAGCGAAAAATGTGGACATTTGCAAACAACTTTGTGATCCTATGTATCCAGTTTGTTTAGTTATGTACAACTCTACATGATTTTAATGTGTTTTCTTTCTTTTTTTGATTATGATTGGTTATGGTATGCTTGTGTGTGGTATGCAAGAGTGGTATTAAAGTAGTAGGTTTGACAAACGGTAGGCTAGCAGTGTCAAATTTGCATTGCAAACTAGTACTGCAAAATTTTGTTTTAGGTGAAATATGTCATGTTACTTCGAATTTTCTTGAACATTAATATAGATGAGAATAAAATAGTTTTTCGTTTTATACCCATTGAAAATGTTGTTATACATGGCTATAGGGCATCGTACTTCTTGTGAATGTCTTATTGACCTAATAGTAAAGGCATCGAGAAATTATCCCCAATGTGGGTAGGTGCGCACACCCTCTTACTGGTTAAATATTGATACTATGAGTAGCGAGGTTTGCAGCAGTGGCAAGGCGTAGAAGGGTAAATTCTCGGGGCCCCTTCTGTATAATAGAATAATCAAAGTGAGTAGTGTCTGCCAGTCAAAGCTCCCTCAGATGACGTCATTCAATTCAAGGTTGAACTTGGTAAAATAATTAGTCCATTACATTGTAAGTGGAAATGTAAACACAAATATTTATTCACAAAAGCGGACACTGCACGCCAACACGTGTTTCAGCCCTCTCCGGCCGTCCTCAGGCCGTATTAACATTGGGATGGTAAGTAACTGTAAAAAAACCTTAATGATCCATGACCAATTACATTTAAACCAAAAGTAACCACATTGTTGTGTTTTGCAAAGTAATGAAATGAGTCCGTCAAATTTTGATTATAAACATAAACCAGGTAAATTAGACAATGCAAAGGAGGAGTGGAGGAAGAAGCAAACAAGGAAGAGGGTAGGGGGAGAGGAGAAAAAATGTTATTTTCAAATTAGATGTGAGTTGGTTTTATACAATCATTAATTACTGTATTCCAAATCACTAATTGTTAAAACAGTCTATACAGTTAATAAATAATAAAGCCAGGTTGTTACACCTTATAGACAGAGTGGACAATCCATTACAATGGCGTACCTGATAATTTTGTATTGAGAGAATAATGATATCAGTGACTCTCCAATGAGTACATTTTCTGGTACCTATGAAAATATATAAGTGCATGTTGTAGCCTAATGGGTACTCTAAGTTCTGAAATAATTGCAACTGTGAAATTATAAAATGACAGTCTATGTTATAAAATGGCGTTTGCTCGCTTACCTAAGGTTAGGTTTCTTGATTGTAACTCGGTGAAAAATAGTTTGCTGGATAATCCTAGCGTCTTGAGTGTTCGAGCGAAATCTATTTTAACAAAAATGATACATGAGGGATTATTGTAAAGTGTGCTTGGTAATACTACATACTATTAGGAAAGTCACTGTTCACGGGAGCGCTGGTAACGCTTACCTTTAAACGCCTCAATGCGTGTGCAGCACGGCGATTTCTGCCGGCTGCCTGTTACTCCCTGGAAGGAATGTGGGTGCGACTGGGTTAGCCTATAGCTGCTCCGCCAGGCTGTTTGATGGTTCCGGTCATGTGACCGTCCAGTTGCTGTTGCTTAGCAACTTTTGTGGGTGTCAGAGAAGCGCTCGGGTTTGCAAGTACATATCGCAACTTCGCTTCGAGCGTAATTAATACAGGTGCTCATTTACTTGATGAAAGCTGGGAGACATGGGTACATTTTAGCACGGTTAAGCAGAACTAATTGAATGCTGACACTAGCACCGCTTCGTTAGTGTTATCTGGGATTAAGGAATACGTACCCAAATTGAGTAATAAGAAACCCCCAATAACCTAGTGTTAGGGGGCCATTTAGCTAGAATGGGTTGTAAATGTTGACATTGTCGTCGTCTGGTCCTATTCAAAATTATGAGAACTATCTGCATTGGTGTAACGACAGTGAGTTACAGAAACCAGTGTTATTATTGAAAGCGTAAAACGGTCAGGTGACCAAATTTACACGTTGGTTAGCTGTGAAAGCGATGGTAATGAGATATAGCTAATATTTCATGTGCCAATACACCAAAATAATATAAGTTGGTACCAAGGTAATTGTTCATGTAGAATGAGATTTAGTGTATTGATAGGGTATAATGAATCTAGTTACTAGGCTGGTGAATGTGTAAAGTATATGTTGAAGAAGAATTTTTGTATTGACCCCCTATTCTACTGGGTTGACATGAGAAGAAAAAGATACGGTTAATAGAAATAATGATCCGATTGGTAATGTCTCATAATTGTGGTCCAGAAGGATTATCCACCCCTCTATAGTGTAACACCTGCCTCACAGAGTAACCTTAAATTTAAACATTGTGTCGAGATTAGACATTTTGTATTAAAGAAAAACATTCAATTCATGCTCTTGATTGAGTCCAAGTTGAACACATCTTAGTTTACGTATCATCCGGGCTTCCGCTTGTCATAGATACAGTTGTCGATCACCTCCTCTAGCATGCGGTTTGATGTGTTGCAAACCTACAAATCTGATTTCCTTTCGGTGCGCCATCTGGTGTTCTTTTTGCCAGTGTACTGCAAATGGTAATTTGATATCTTGACTGTTGAGGTTTGCTAGGTGTTCTCTGATTCTAACCCTCAGTTCCCTGATGGTATTGCCAACGTAAACCTTCTTACAGACACAAATGATTCCATATATAATAAATTTGGAGCAACAATTAATGAAATCCGTAATTTTGGTAGTCAAATTACCATGACAGGTAAATACTTTGGTAGGTGATAAAGCAAATTGACAAAAATTACAGGTCCAACACTTGTGGAATCCGCTAGGTTTAATGCTCTGCGTAAGCCAATTAGGCTGTCTGTCGGAACCAGGTTTCATAAAAGAGGGACACAGTAAGTTTCTAAGTGTAGGAGCTCTAGAAAAGATTATTCTTGGTTTTTCTGTAATATAGGTCTCCAAGTCAGGATCCAAATGTAAAATATTCCAATGTTTGTTAAGAATGTGATAGATAAATTTAGAATCACTACAGTACTTCGTTATGAAGTTCACATGTTGTGGAAATTCAGCAAGTTGTTTGTTTTTGGACTGGGTAAGTAAAGAAGATCGTGTGATTGTTTTCACGTTCCTCAGGGCATGATTTATGTTGGTTTTCGTGTATCCTCTTTCTTGGAATCTGGTTCCTATAGACTTACATTCTGAAAGAAAAGTCATGTCTTCACTGCAGTTTCTCCTAGCTCTGAGGAATTCTCCTCGAGGGATATTGTTAATCACATTTCTTCTGTGGCTGCTTTTTGCATGCAAAATGGAGTTCACTGCAGTTATTTTACGAAAGGTACACGTTTGCAAGCTTTGGTTAACTACATAGATTCTAAGATCTAAAAACTCAATTTCAGTAGCATCAATATGACCTCTAAATTGTATCCCAAATTGGTTGTGGTTAAGGAACTGCATAACGTCCTGGAACTGATCAGGTGTGCCTACCCATATTGAGAAAACATCATCAATATATCTTCTCCAGACTGGAATGAGCTCAATGTATGGATTGTTATGAAACACATGTGAATCCTCAAAGAAAGCCATGAAGAGGTTTGCCAAAGCGGGAGCATACTTAGCTCCCATGGCAATCCCCTTGGTTTGGGTGTAGTACTCATCATTAAAGATAAATTGATTGTGTTTCAGAGTAAAATCAACAAGGTTCTTAAGCATTTGTACATGTGTTGCATGTGATGCTGAGTGTAGTCTGAAGGAATAGTCCAATGTTTTGATAGCTAATGTGTGGTCGATTGAAGTGTACAGGGCAGTAACATCAAGGGTTACCAAATGATAATGAGATTTCCATACGGTATTATTCAGAATCTGTAAGACATGAGTTGTGTCTTTCAGGAAAGCTGGTATTTTTGGAACTAAG
This sequence comes from Ambystoma mexicanum, assembly GCF_040938575.1. Taxonomy (NCBI): domain Eukaryota; kingdom Metazoa; phylum Chordata; class Amphibia; order Caudata; family Ambystomatidae; genus Ambystoma; species Ambystoma mexicanum. The sequence goes on along the minus strand of NC_090929.1, from coordinate 1,492,044,862 downwards.
TCCTTAATACATGAGTCAATGTAGGTCGCTAGGTTCTCTGTGACCCCCTCTTGCCCGCTCATTATATGTCTCACTGGTGGGAGATTTTCAAACGGTTTATGTATCTTGGGTAATAGATACAAAGTAGGCATAAGTGGTGTGGTATTGGTGAGAAAGAGTTTCTCCTCGTCTGTTAGCATGCCTTTTTGGTGCCACTTAATCAAACTTTTTAGTTCTTGTACTGTCTGGGTCTTCGGGTTACTATTAAGTTTTCGATAACATCCAGGGGTGTCTGGGTGTTCTTGTGCCATTCTGATATAATCTGTTTTGTTAAGGATAACAATATTCCCCCCTTTGTCCGCCTCCTTAATCACTATGGTGTTGTCTCCTGAAAGTTCATGAAGAGCCAATTGTTCCGTTTTAGATATAATACACAATTATCAGGTACGCCATTGTAATGGATTGTCCACTCTGTCTATAAGGTGTAACAACCTGGCTTTATTATTTATTAACTGTATAGACTGTTTTAACAATTAGTGATTTGGAATACAGTAATTAATGATTGTATAAAACCAACTCACATCTAATTTGAAAATAACATTTTTTCTCCTCTCCCCCTGCCCTCTTCCTTGTTTGCTTCTTCCTCCACTCCTCCTTTGCATTGTCCAATTTACCTGGTTTATGTTTATAATCAAAATTTGACGGACTCATTTAATTACTTTGCAAAACACAAAAATGTGGTTACTTTTGGTTTAAATGTAATTGGTCATGGATCATGAAGGTTTTTTTACAGTTACTTACCATCCCAATGTTAATACGCCCTGAGGACGGCCCGGAGAGGGCTGAAACACGTGTTGGCGTGCAGTGTCCGCTTTTGTGAATAAATATTTGTGTTTACATTTCCACTTACATTGTAATGGACTAATTACTTTACCAAGTTCAACCTTGAATTGAATGACGTCATCTGAGGGAGCGTTGACTGGCAGGCACTACTCACTTTGATTTGTCTTATTGACCTAGTTTAGGTTGTTTAGTGCCCTAGCCTTTTGTTAAACATTTCGCTTGCACCCTTTCCTTATGTTGCTTTCTGTGAACTGGCATGCCCTTAAATTCTCCCCATAAGGAACTGCCTGGTGAGACTAAGGGCTGCTGCGACTGATTTGCGATCTCGCCGCCTTTTACCTGGAGCAGCGTGGTGTGCGGGCCGGGAGGGGCGCTCTGCCCTCGCCTGAAATGCTGCGCAAGGCATTCTTTTCACTCGCTGCACACTAATAATGCCTGCACTTACCTAGGGTAAGAACTGTTGCCCAGATCCAGCGCGGGCTCAAACAAAGTAGTCCCGGATGTCCTGCTGTAGCTCCCGTTTTGCAGATGTGATCCTTGGTCTTGATCCCTCCCCTCCGCACCCCCCTCTTCCTGGATGACCCGGACCATTTGTAGAAGGCACCTCTAGAACTGCTGATGACCCACTGAATGCTTCTTTTCCCCTCTCCCCTTGCTGATCCATCCAAACAATGTGAGGTTGCTGAAGGGTTTACTCGCTTTGGACTCCATTCCCAGGTGAGCACCGGAGTTGGTGAGTTATCTACAACTGGGACTGTGCCTACTCCGTCACTGTCAAGACTGCCTCTATGTGCTGGGTCCCACCAAATACCTTTACACCCCTAAACTCTGCTTGCTGTGCTAATTGCTTTGTTTAAGAGGTCCAAGTGTTGCTTCTATCTTTTTGGTTTGCAGTAGTCATTTCTTGCACTGTGGAGACACCGCCCGGTGTGGTTGGGGGGGGGCCACTTACCTAATACTTATTGCCTGGAGTGACCAAAGGAACCAACCATCATGGACCCCTTTTCTGGCCAACAAACAATTCAAGGCTCCTCAGAATGCAGACAATGCACAAATGAGTCAGGCACCCATGCTAACAACCCTCACAAGACCAGGTTCTTGCTGCAATTGCTTATCTACGATTCCCCACTGGAGACCAAAATAGACTAGGTTAAAGTTGATGTCGAAATACTCGGCAAGACGTCAGACAACTGGCAGAGGGTCACGACTGCTGAACTGGGGCTAAAAGAAACTGTAGTCACCACTAAAGATCTTGTGACGGGGATGAAAGAACTGGAAATGAGAAATGCCACCTTGGAATCATGCGCAGAAGACGTTGAAGGCTGGTGCCGCAGGAACAATATTTGTGTGCTGGATCTCCCTGAGGGGACGGAGGGCCAAGACACGGCCTCATACATTGAAAATGTTTTACTACAGGAAATTGGGTCTGGAAAACTGTTGCAGGGCTACGCAGTTGAATGAGCCCACCGGTCATTACAGAAGAGACCTCCACCCAGATCCCACCCTAGACCGGTTATTGCTAGGATCCTACATTTTCGCGGCAGAAGTGATCCTGAAATACTCCAGGGAGGGTGGAGAGCTACAGAGGGACAGCTCTAAGATCGCCATCTACCCGGATTATACACCCGCGGTCCAAAGGGCTAGAAACATGTACCCTGCTAGGTTAAAGTTCATCTATAATGGCAGGTCATATAGTCCTGTTGCTGCGACCATGTGGTTAGACCACAACAAAATGGCTAGCTGGGACGGTGCTAATACTCCAATAGGTGATTCTATTCACCTCAGATCACCATCAGGTGGCTCTGGGCATTCTGAACCCTTTTTGCAGTTTTGGGGAGTTGCTCGATGTGGGGTTGTAGACCACTGGGCGATCAAACACTGTACTCCTTTATCCTACTGCTTGCTTGCACCATTTCTTTGTGTGCAACTCTGTGCCCTGAATTATGCTGCATTGTAATGGCCGGTGGCCGGCAGAGATTTCTTTCTTCTGCCAGTGGAGCTAAAGTTCAGTTACCCACAGCTGGTCTTATTTGCCCTCTCAAAGTAAATAGTGGGAGCCAGCCTGTTGCCGAGACCTGCTACCCGGTACAAAATGGCCAGGTTTGGCCTTAGTTGTACGGACATGCCTGAGCAACGTGTGGATGCTGGCCAATGTTATACAGTTTGGTTATTGTGATTATATTTTGGTTTTCTCCACGCATTTTGGCTCACAGGGTGTCGCTTTTGGTTAAGCGGCCAATCAGGGAGTATGTATTTATGGACTAACTGCTGTTGTATAGACTGTGGGAGTAACCTGGACACTAGAGAGATGGGTGTGCTATTTTTGACTGCCTCGAAGGGCTGGGGGTGGGGGGTCACCTGTATGATGTCTCGACTTTCTGGTATGTACCACAACTATGGCCCCCATTAGAATATTGACTTGGAATGTGCGTGGGTTGGGTTCTTACCTTCACATGAACAGGGTGAAATCTCATGAAACAAAAAAGATATCTACAGCTCCAATTCAGGAAACCCACCTGCTGGCAGAGGAACAAGAGGCTGTTTTTTACTGCTGGGGCAGGACGGGCTATGATGCCACATACACCAAGTATGCCATGGGGGCGTTTACATGGATTAATGGATCGCTGCCATTCCAGTTGTTGAAAGTTGACAGAGACAGAGAGGGGAGGTATTTGATACTAAGGGGCTATCTTGATCATAAAGAAATCTGTATCGTTAATTCATATTTTCCAAACCATAATATCCATTCCCACATACACACATTGTGTACCCATGTCACATTTTAGCACTAGTGTTTCTTTCTTTGGGGAGGTGACTTTAATTTTCAGGGACGCTGTACTTGATAGATCCTCCCTGTGGAGGTCCATCTTCAGCAACGGTCACTATGAGTACAGCACAAACAGACCTAGATTTTGTGGACGTCTGGATGGAACTACATCCAGATGTTGAGGTTACTCCTTTTACTCATTTCCCCACTATCTAGACACCAGGTTCAATTCTTTTTTCGTTGGGTTGCTACAGGTGACTGAATTTTGTAATGCTGAATACATGGGCCACTCAATATCCAATCACTCCTTCTTGATAATCACATGTAATATTAGGAGCCCTAGACCTCCCAATCCTGACATGGCACATGCCCATAGGTGCTCCGACTTTTTAAAAAGGAGTTGCAAACCTCACTGTTAGAATTCGTAAAACAATGTGGACAGCGTAGAGGAATAGGGCACTGTATGGGTGGCCATGAAGGTGGTGACTAGAGGAGTGGTTATTGCATGCGCTGGGGGCATCCGCTGAAAATTGCGGGAGGACTTGGAAGCTATGGAAGAGGAGATCCGAACTCAAGAGGCCCAACATACAGGTCTGCGATCGGATTAGGAGAACTTAGCCGAGTCCCGGTCCAGTTGCCTCGAGGCATGGGAAGAGGTTGTCCAAATTTGATTATGTCATGCAAACCACTAGGGCACATGCGGAGGGGGACAAACCTGGGGGACTTTTAGCATGGCTTTGCAAACAATAAAACCCTAGACCCCCTAACCACCTTGCTTTATGATGAATGCGGGCCCCATGGAGATCCCAGCTTGCAAACAATGACATTTTCACTACATACTATTCTCATTTATATAGCCACAATGAACAGGTACCCCAGTGGGATGTGGCAGATGCTCTTTCCTTGATCACACTTCCCAGGCTTACTGACACAACAGGCCGTTTTAGATCAACCCGTTTTGTATTTTTAAAGGTAGTAATCAGAAAACCATGAAGTACGATCCTGATCTTTTAATCACAATATTCAAACTACAACATTCCGGATCTCCCAAACCATTTCCACATTCTAATGCTGATATATTATCATTCTAGATTATAATACCTATAAACACAACAACCCCTCCCTTACTTATCATTTAACTTATTACTATATAAAAACAAAATACTTGACTTTATCATCAGTACATATAGTATTATTTAACTTTGTACTTACAGTTTGTCGAATTGACATCTACATTTGCTCAATTAAACAATCTGGTTTACGTACCACTCGTGAGGGACGATTTCTCACATACATGCTTCTTGAACCAGATTCGCCATTACACCTTAACTCATCAGAATGTGATACATTAGCTACAGGACTCAAAACACCAGAACCTCCACCCACAAGTCCAGGTTCAGTCACTTCTCCATTAGTTGTAGACTCTCCTGAATTCACAGAAATGTCATCCCACATTGAGCCGTCAATCATTTCGCCATCAAGTTCATTCTCAAAATCATTCTTAATATCACCATCAACGTCCTCTTGAGACATCCTCCTAAAGAATGACGCGTTGTGTATTTTCATGATTGTCTTCATCATTTGCAGTAATCACAGAACCTTTCACTCTTTTCTCTTGCAAAACCACGGGTTTATACTTTGAGTCCAACTTCGTGCATAGTCTTGGCTGTACCAGCACAGGTTCTCCCACCCCAATTTAATTATCTTGGCCTTTCCTTTTATGATCAGACCATTCTTTAACTTTCCTTCTCTTTATTTTATCTCGTTCTCTTATCTCTTCATCTTCTTCCAGTGTATAGCTTCCTAACTGTGGTATACGAGTTTGAGGTTTATATCGAATCATTAATTCAGCCGGTGTATATTACCTGTGGGGTGTTCCGATAATTCAAAAGCATTTGTGACACTGCTTGGGTCATCTACATATCGTCCACGATAGCCTTCTGTCTTGTTCTCTGTAAATTGAGCATACACTTCTCAACCATGCCATTTGCTTGTAGCCATAGCGGAGTAATCCTCTAATGTTTGAATCCTAAATACGCTGCAAATCTCTCAAACACGTGTCCTTGAAACGGTGGACCATTATCTGTTTTGACTACTTTAGGGATACCCCACTCACTGAATTCATCCAGAACACACACTACATGATGGAAAGCAGTTGACACCACATGTTTCACCAATGGAAATCGTGAATATTCGTCCAATACCACCAATAAATATCCTTCTTCCAAAGCACCATAGAAATCCATAGGCACCCTACTCCAATGTGGTCTGGCAGTGGCACAATTTGCAGAGGAACAGCACTGCTGTCAGATGCAGCCACCTGACAAGCAAAACATTTTTTTTACAACGTCTTCAATTATCACATCCATGCACGGAAACCATACTTGATTTCTCAACATCTTTTTCGTATTCACTACTCCTCTACACCCTTCATGCGCCAGCACTACCAGTATTTTCCTTAGGCTTTTTTGGGGCTACCAGTCCATTTCCCCTCAAGAGCATTCCATCATTTGTTGATGTTAATTCCCCACTTATTCTTGCTAATCTTTTCAGATCTTCCATGTCTACTCCTCCTTCAACCTTCTGTTCCTTCAACAACCATTTCCACTTGCCAGTTGTGGTTAAACGTATCGCTGCTTGAATTGTTGGATCACTCCTGCTTTTTTCTGCAAATACCTCTTGATATTGTTGGTGGTAGAGCATTCACAGATAAATATGACACATAATCATCTGCTTCCGTTTGCATTCTGTCATCAGATTTTTCTTTTGGGTGTCGAGATAGGTAGTCTGCTGGATTTTCCTCCTTTCCTGGTTTGTGGACAATGACATAATCATACTCTTGCAAGCATATTCCCCATCTTTCAATGCGTGGAGGCATCCTGAACCTCGGCTTTCCAAAGAGTGATAATAGAGCTTCATGGTCCGTAACAAGTGTAAATGGCCTTCCAATTACAACATTTTTCACAGGCTCATACAGCTGCTAGACTTTCCCTTTCTGCTTGCGAATATGCCTGCTCAATTGGGCTTAATGCTTGACTAGCATACATCACAATGTGTCTGGCGCCTTCCCTTCCTGGTTCAATTTGCGCTAAAATTGCCCCCAACCCCACAGTTACTTCGGTTTCCCATTCTGGGTTAAAATAGACGAACTGACGGCCACTAACCAATTCCTTCTTGATTTGTTCAAAGTTCTCTTTGCATTTCTCATTTCACTTGAATGTTTCTTTTTGCAGTCATTTCCTAAGAGGATCTGTCAAAGTTGCAAAATCAGGTATGTAGCGGGCACAGTATCCTGTCATACCAAGAAATGATCTCAACTCCTATGTCCTTTGGTGCTTCTAAATTGAGAATGATATCCACCTTATCTGAACCCGCTCTTATTCCTTGCTCTGAGAATATGTGTCCAGAAAATCATAAGCTTCGTTTGTTTACATCACATTTGGACCCATTCAGAGTCAATCCACTATTTTGCAAAGCTGTGCATACTTCTACCAATGCCTCGTCATGTTTTTGAGTAGCTCCATACACTAGTATATCACTATAATTAAAAGCATTCTTCAAGGGTGCAATAACTTTCCTTACTGCCTCTTGAAATATTTCTGCTGCTGATACTCCAAAGCTCAATCGTTTATATCTAAATAGACCCTCATGAGTTGTAAATGTAGTTATATACCTAAATTCATGATCAATTTCCAATTGATGATATCCTTGATTTAAATCAAGTTTCTTGAATCTCGTTGCTCGATTCAACCTGATAATCATATCCTCAATGTTAGGTCCTGGATGCCTCTCACTCTATATGGCCATATTGGGAATTCTCATATCTACACAAACAAATGCATCCATCTGCCTTTGGAACCACTACCACTGGGGATACCCATGATGTGGGACCACTTTCCACTTTTTCAATTATGTCATTATCAACGAGTTGCTGTAGCTCTTTAGAAACTTTCTCCTGAAGATGGAATCCTATTTTTCTTGGATGTTGAGGAACTGGTTGAACTCGTGGGTCGATGTGAAGATGTATCGCACCTCCTTTCAATTTCCCTACTCCATTAAATAAATTAGAGAATTTTCCTTTCAATTTCTCCAAGCTCATTGTCTCTTCCGTTATGGCTCGTACACTGTAATATTGTGGTGGTATACCTTTTATAATTTCTGATTGGTCATAGTTTATATTGATAAGTCTTAACTTTGTTGCTGTCATGCAACTAATGAGACATCTACCTTGCACCGGGCTGTCAATAACATTTCTCAATGGGTATGAGATTATTTTTGTGTATAATATCACACTTGAATTTCCCCTTCACCACCAATGTTTGTGTTGCTCCACATTGGAAGATGTTGGCTCGAGATGGTTGCAATGGATATAACTGGGCTATTTCTTTATGCATTTTATTGTTCATTATGTTCACTGTAGCACCAGTATCTACCAAAAACTGTATATTTTGATCTCCGAGATTCACTGTCACTTTTATATCTGAATTTCCATCTGACATGTCATATTAACCTTACATATTCTTTGTTGTACATGTCGTATTCTAAACATTCATTATTCATGCTCATATCCATGTTTCTCTCTTCTACTGGAGGATTTTCATATGGATCATTGTATGATACTTTCCCATGTTCTTGATTCGGATTTTGATATGTTTGTGTTGCTTGTGCTTGTTCAAACTCTGTGTCTCTTGCACTTTCTATTTGTAAGGTATCCATTGCTCTTACAAATCCTGGACGTAAGGTTAGAACAAGTTATTTACCTGTAACTGTTGTTCTCCAGCATGGGTCTGGCATGGATTCACATGCTCTTGAAGATTCCCCGTCGTCAGGCTGGGAATCCTTGGTAAAGAAAAAAATCAGTATCAGTTTTATTTCTGATCTGTCTTTCTTAGTAGTAACCAATCACTGGTCTCTGGGTCATACTGCCCCCAGCCAATACTGCCTTCTCCCTAAGCCACGCCCCCGGCAGCCATCCTCAGATTTGGTAGCACGTAAAGTGGCAGTATGACCAAGTGAAGAGCAACAGAGGGGTAGGTGGGAGGGTTCGCATGTGAATCTATGCCAGACCCATGCTGGGGAACAACAGTTACAGGTAAGCAACTTGCTCCTTCTCCAGCATGGGGTCTGGGATGGATTCACATGCTCATGAATATAAGAATACATAGCAGTACACACATGCACAACCACGGGAGGTGGCAAGGCTCAACATTAAGCATTACATAAACTCAACATTAAGCAACTCTTACCTCCTCACCAGGCCCACTTTCAGGTGAACAGGTTACGCAGCACTGCTTGGCCGACTCCGGACTCCTCCCTGGAATCCCAGTCGACACAGTAGAATTTCGTGAAGGTGTGCGTCAACCTCCACGTAGCAGCCCTGCAGATGTCCAGCAGGGGCACACCAGACAAGAACGTCGTATTAGCAGCGATCACTCTGGTCGAATGGGCTCTTGGACAGCCAGGCAACGGTCGGTTTACCAACCGATGACAGTGCATGATGCAGCCGGAGAGCCATCTGGAAATGGAAGCCTTCAAGATGGCCTTTTCCTTGAAGTCCAAAGTTCACAAAAAGCTGTGATGTCTTCCAAAAACTCTATGTGCGGTCCACGTAGAACTTCAGCGCTCTAGCTACATCCAGAGAGTGCAACGTCTTCTCGACTGGCGACGAAGGCGGTGGGAAGAAAACTGGCAACACCAAGGGCTCGTTGAGGTGGAAGTCCGGCGGCACCTTGGGCATGAAGGAGGGGTGCGTACTCAGACCACCCTCGTCTCGTGGAAAGTCAAGTATGGAGGCTTGCAGGATAGGGCCTGGATCTCTCCCACTCGTCATGCGGAGGTGATGGCCACAAGGAATGCTGTTTTCCCAGACAGAAATTTCAACAGTGCTGAATGCAGAGCCTCGAAAGGCAGCCCCATAAGCCTGGTCAGCACCACGTTGAGCTCCTACGCCGGGGCTGGCGCCTTCACCGGTGGGAACGATCGGAACAGTCCCTTCATAAATTCCTTCACCAGGCGATGAGACCACATGGATGACCTTCACGTAGTTCTGGTGTAACGGGAGATCGCTGCAAGATGGATCTTGATGGAAGCGTGAGCTAGCCCCGCCTTGGCCAGCGACAGCAGGTACGGCAGCACTTGAGGGGCCGTAATTTGCAGAGGGTTAATCTTCTGTGCACGGCACCAGACACAGAACCTCTTCCACTTGTGTCCGTAGCACTTCAGAGTTGAGGACGCCCTGGCCTTTGCAAGCACCTCCTTGCAGTCCGCCGGGATATCATACCCTCCAAACTCTAGTGCTGCAGGAGCCAGGGCTGCAAGTTCAGCGACTCCGGGTCGTGATGGAGGATGGCTCCTCCTTCTCTGGAGAGAAGATCTGCGTCCGTCGACAGTCTGACTGTGGGGGTGGGGAGGACGCTGACAAGTCCCGAAGGTCCGGGAACCAGATATGTCTCAGCCACACCAGTGCGAGGAGTATCATCCTGCACCGGGACCTCTTGAGTTGGTTGATGAGTCGGAGCAACAACGGCAATGGAGGGAACGCATACAGGAACAGGCCATCCCAGGGGAACGAGAAAGCATTGCCCATGCTCCTCGGCTGGGGAAACCTGCTGGCGAACCTCTGGCACTTGGAGTTTGTCGCCGTCGCAAACAGGTCAATCTAGGGTTTGCGCCATCATTGGAAAAGTCGATCCACTTGATCCTGAAGCAGCTCCCACTCGTGGCACGAGCGCAGCTCCCTGCTGAGTGAGTCGGCGATGACGTTCTTTGTTCCTGCTAGATGGAAGGGCACCAGAAACATCCCCTGGGCGACGGCCCAGTGCCACAGATCCGGGGCCGCCTTGGACAGGGCTGGGGATCTGGTGCCTCCCTGCCTCCTGATGTAGAACATTGTGGTGGAATTGTCGGTGTAGATCCTCACCACCTTGCCCTTGAGGGACGGGAGAAACGACCTGAGGGCCCAGAACACTGCTCGGAGTTCCAGGATGTTGATGTGGAGTGACCGCTCCTCCGGGAGCCAAAGGCCTCTCGCGTGCAGATCTCCGGTGTGTGCTCCCCATCCCTCCAGAGAGGCGTCCGTCGTCACCATCTCCTGATGTACCGGGGTCTGAAAGTCCATGCCCGCTGCGAGATGCACGCGGGTGCCCCACCAACGAATCGCTTGGCGGAGCGCCCCGTTGAGCGGGATCCTGTCTTCCAAGCTGCCCGTCGCTTGTATCCAACGGACGTCGAGGAACTCTTGTAGAGGACGCATCCGTAGCCTGCACACGCGCACCAGGTAGATGCTGGAGGACATCATTCCGAGCAGGGACTTGATGGATCTCACCCTGGCCACTCCTGTGGCCAGAAGGCGCTGCACCTTGCCCAAGATGGCCTTCGTCCTCTCCTCCGACAGCAAGGCCAATCGTGCCACTGTATAGAGCTTGGCTCCCAGAAACAGTACGACCTGCGACGGGACCAGGTGGGATTTCGAGTAGTTGATGGAGAATCCCAGATCCGTGAGAAGTTGGATGGTCTCTGCTGTGTGTTTGACGGCGAGTTCTTTTGTCCTTGCACGGATGAGTCAATCGTCCAGGTAGGGGTAGACTTGGATCCCCCGCAGGCGCCGCCACACCGCCACTGGTGCGAGGCACTTGGTAAACACCCTGGGTGCCGACTTCAGCCCGAATGGCAGGGCCTTGAATTGGTAATGCCGTCCTTGGACTACGAATCTGAGAAACCTTCAGTGTCCTTTTAGAATGGGGATGTGGAAGTAAGCATCCTCCAAGTCCAGCGACGATAGGAAGTCGCCCTCCTCCAGCTGTCCCAGCATGTGCTGGAGTGTGAACATCCTGAACTTTTGTGCATTGATGCATTTGTTTAACCGCCGCAGGTCCAGGATGGGGCGCCAACCGCCTGTCTTCTTTCTGACGAGGAAGCACCTTGAGTATACTCCGAAGCTCCGGCGCCTCGGAGCCTCTTCGGGACGAGCTTGATGGCCCCCTTCTTGAGCATTGCCCTTACTTCTAACAGCAGTTGAGGGATGCGATTTTCCTTCCTGGCCACAGGAGGACTGCGCGGGCACTTCCTTTGAAATTCGAGAGTGTGCCCGTGGGCCAGGGCATCCAGCACCCAACGGTCGATGGAGAGGGACTCCCACACACTGACTTACTTGGCAAGCCGGCTTCCCACTGGGGTGCTCCGGCAGGGGCCCGACGCTACGGCCGGTTCACTCCTGCTTGGAGGCGGCCTTGCTGCCTTGGCCTTCTTGGTGACGACGAGATACTCCTGACTTGCCACGTCCACTGTAGGCCTCCTGCAACGAGGAGCGGGCCGCCTGGCGGTACGTTGAGGAGCCACCGCTGGATCCCTTGAAGGAACCCTGTCTGCCTCCGGCGTTCCGAAAGGGCGGCCGTCGTCGTTGCAACACTCCCAAGGCCTGAGCCGTCTCTGTGTCGGTCTTGATGGCCTGAAGAGACTCATCCACTGTTTTTCCAAACAGGTTGTTCCCGTCGAAGGGCATGTCCAAAACTCTGGTTTGCACGTCCTGGCGGAAATCAGTTGCCTTGAGCCATCCCCGCCGTCGAAGGCAAACCCCGTTGCCCAACTGGTAAAATCCAGTGTCAGCTATATCTGTGGCCACCGTTATGGCGTGGTCCGACGCCACCTCAACTTCCTGCAGGATCTCCAGGGCCTCCGACCTCTTGTCGTCCGGTAGGAAGTCCAGCAGGGGGGCGATCTTGTACCACAGCTCCCTGTCGTAGCGGGCCACAATCGCTAGGGCGTTGGCCGCCTTAATTGTCGTCGCCGCAGACGAGATGACACGTCGTCCCATGGCGTCCAGCTTCTTCCTCTCGCCGTCAGGTGGGGAGGTCGAAGTTGAGGATGACGCCCCTGCCGCCGCCTTCTTGGCCGCCACCGAGACAACAGATTCCGAGGTGCCCCCAAGGCACAAAGGGGCGTAATCGGGGACCTGGTACTATTTCTCGTACCGGTCCCTCTTGGCAGGCATTGTGAACGGGTTCTTCAGGAGAGCAAGTCCCTCCTCCCAGATATCGTCAATCAATGGTACCGCGAGGACCGTCTTCCTCTTGGCCTCGCGCCGCTGGTAGAGGAAACCTTCCTTCTTCTGTTCCTCAGGGCAGAGCTGAAAAAGCTTGGATGCCCTGGCAATCATGTCGTGGAAGGAGCCAATTTCGTCGGGCGGCGAGGCCCGAGGGAGTGGTGATGAAGGCCCATCCTGTCCTCACCACCGTCGTCATCCGTCCCCATCGTGGCCGTATCCGTTCCTTTGTCATCCCTAGGATCAGGGGAAGGAGATGAAGGCGGAGTGGACCTCCTCGAACCTCTTGTTGAGGCCCTTCACGACTTCAACCAGCTCCTCAGAGGCTGCATCCGTGTCCGTGACGGCCACCCCCCCTCTTTTTCCACTGGGGTCTTCACGGGGATCTTATCGATGGGCTGAAAAGAGGGTTCCCTCCGTGGTGGCAGGGAAACTCTGGGCCCTGAGGTCGTCTCCACTGGGTTAGCCTCCACAGGCTTCGCCAGGGCCACTGCGACTCCCTCAATAGAGGCCTTCACTGGGTGAATTAAGGGCTTCACCATCTTGGGCGTGCTTGAGGCCTTCACCTTGGGGGAGGGGTCACCACCTCGCTCCCCCTCGGCTGATCGCTTCGAGAGCGACCAGGGCCTCTCCAGAAGCTTAGCCAGGTTCTCAGATTTTCTCTTCCCCGAGCCAGAGCGTTGGCTCGTGGTTGATGGCGTCAGTGAGTGTGTGCCCTGCCTGGCAGCCGAGGAGCCCGACCCTTCGGCGCTCCCAGTGCCCGCGGACTCATGGTGCTTTGCCTTCTGTTGGGCCCCCATCGCCGGGGCGCCCTCACACGACTTAGAAGACCGCTCAGACTTCTTCTCATCTGCTGGGCCCTTCTCCAGCCAGCTCGCGAGGCAGGTCCAATGATCCCTCATAGTCCTATCTGACAGGTTCTTGCAAAAAGCACAGTCCTTTTCCACATGCGTCTCGTCTTCATGAAGGCAGTTGAGACATCTCGAATGCTCATCCTCCATGAAAACATTCTGTAATCCGCATCCAGGGCAGTTCCTGAACAGCTTGGATCCGGGTGTCGAGCTTCCCTTGTCCTGGACCATGGCCACGAGATAGGCCTCAAGGTCTTCTGGAATCCTCCAAGAAGCGCAACTCGATGAAAACTTCGCCCTTGGGGGGCGTAGAAAATTCCAAAACGGGCCCCCATTGATGGGAAGTAGAAACGGTGGAGCTTGAGGCTCGATTGACCTAAAAAATGAGATTAAACTCCTTGAAAAAACGCAACACGCAGTAAAAGCTCGAGAGCTATAGCACGAGGACTCTCAACACTTGAACGTGTGGTAAAAATCTGAGGATGGCTGCCAGGGGCGGGGCTTAGGGAGAGGGCAGTCATTAGCTGGCGACAGTATGACCCAGAGATTAGGGATTGGTTACTACTAAGAAAGACCGATCAGAAACGAAACTGATACTGGGAATATTCATGAGCATGTGAATCCATGCCAGACCCCATGCTGGAGAAGACTGATTTACGTTCGGTCTCAAATTCTCATTCACCCTTTCCATGTCTCTCTTTGTATTAGTATTCCTTTGACTATCATATTTCCTACTGGGGATCATCTGAGCATTTGATTTATACATGGGTATCCACGGTATCGTCTCTCGGCACGTTTTGAAAGTGATTTTCCTGACCACACCATAGACACATATGACCCAAAGCCGGGCATTGACCTCTATGGGGAAATTCAAATCCACATCTGTAACCCTGTCTTTCCCCAGGATTTCTGCGGTTGCTATTATTCCAATAAGGTGTTGACCCTATTGACTCATTTGAGTATCTTCTTTGCCATTGACCACCTTGATTTTGGTTTATTGCGGCAACAGTGTTCAGTCTTTTCGGGTTTTCGATGTTCGCTGCTTGTGCATCTACCCTCTCATAGATTCTCGCAAGCTATGGTACTTTTCAATGGAAGAGATTTTTGTAGTAGGTGCTTTCTAAATTGGGATGACAGCCTTCAATGATCCTTAATCTAATCGCATCATATTGAAGTGTGAGAAATCACAATATATTACTTTCCGTTGTAGACGTAAAACAAATTGTGCAATGGTCTCGTGCGGACTTTGAGTGCATGGATTGAATATGTAGCGCTCAATCTCGATTTGGTGGTACTATAATTCTTGTGTTTATTGCTGTTACCAAGAGTTGATGAGTCGTTTTTTCTGCTGGTGGTATTGTTTTGATAATGCTTTTCATTTCTCTTCCTACTAAGTTTAAATATGTCCAGTTTGTTAACAGCATTTTGGTTTCCAACTGCTCTTAAGAATTCTTCGAACTCATCAAGCCATTCTGGTGTCTGGATGGAGAACCTGACCTCCCTTCTGCGAGAGAAGATTCTCTTTGAGTGGAAGACTGATTGGAGGACAGGTGGACCTAGAAGGTCCGGGTACCATGTTCTCCTGGCCCAGTCCGGGGCAATTAGGATCATGGTTTTCCAGATTCTTCTCAACCTCCTGATCATTTGAGGAATAACAGGGACTGGTGGAAACACATAGAGGAGTGGAAACTCCCAGTCCACTACGAACGCGTCTCCTATAGCTCCTCTCGGGGGAAATTCCCTTGAACAGAACAGATCGCACTTCCTGTTGGTGCTTGTGGCAAACATATCCATCTAAGGGGTTCCCCAAAGGGCGAAGATCTCTTGAAGGACTTCCTGAGCTAACTCCCATTCATGGGAGACTGCTCTGCCTGCTCAGAGCCTCCGCTGTCAAATTCTTCTCTCCGGCTAGGTGGACTGCCGATAGAGAGATTCCTTCCAGAATTGCCCAAAACCAGAGCTGCATTGCCTCTCTGCACAGTGGCAGTGATCCTACGCCTCCTCTTTTGTTGAGGTAGTGCATGGCCACCATGTTGTCCATCATTATCAGGACATTTCTCCCCTGTACTGATGGCAGAAAAGCTTTCAGCGCTAGTCTGATCGCTCTCAGCTCTAATAGGTTGATATGTAGTCTGGACTCCGATGGAGACCAACGACGGCTGATGGTCAAGTCGTTGGCATGGGCTCCCCAACCTGTGAGCGAGGCGTCTGTGACTACTGTTATCTCCGGCCATGGTTGCCAAAACAGTCTCTGGAGTCTCTGAGACAATATCATCTGTGACTTCTTTAAATTGAGGGAGAAGCACAGTCTGTGAAGGAAGAGGCAGACATAATCTAGCTGGGTCCGGGCCTGTTCCGAAGATATGGCCCTGATCAGCCAATCGTCCAGGTAGGGATGGATCCCTTCCCTCCTTAGACTCGCCGCCACTACCGACATCAGCTTGGTGAAGACCCTCGGGGCGGAAGTCAGCCCAAATGGCAGAACTCAAAATTGATAATGAGAGTTGCCAATTGCGAACATCAGGTATTTCCTGTGCTTGAGATGGATTGGCACATGGAAATAAGCATCCTGAAGGTCCAGAGATACCAGCCAGTCCTGGAGCTGGAGGGCCTGAAGGATCTGAGGGAGAGTTACCATCTTGAACTTGTCCTTCCTGAGGAACTTGTTCAATTCTCGTAAGTCCAGGATGGGTCTCAGTCCTCTGTCCTTTTTTGGTATGAGAAAGTAGGGGGAGTACCAGCCCTTGTTCCTGTCCGCTACAGGTACCGGTTCTATGGCACCTTTCTCTAGCAGGTCCATAATTTCCTGCAAGAGGAGCAGATCTGGAACTTTTAGGGAGCTGTTCCCCGGTGGATGACTGAGGGATGTGTAGAAAGGGTAGGCAGTAACCTTGGGCAACTGTCTCCAACGCTCAAGCATCTGACGTTATAGCCTGCCATTCCGTCAGATGGTGAGTTAACCTGCCCCTTACAGGTGTCTTGTGTGCGAAGGGCTCTGAGTGGTTTGGGGGCAGCTGATGCAGATGCCGAGGGTAAAGAGGCACCTGCTGCGGTCTTCGTACCTTTGACCCGTCCACCTCGGGTGGATTTTCTTTGGCCTCTTTGAGCTGGCTGTCCTCTACCTTTTCCGAATGCGGAATAGCAGCGAAAGGACTTTCCTCTCCCAGAGGTTCCTGAGGGGAGAAAAGGAGTTTGGCAGATAGCAGCTCCTAAAGATTTTGCTGCTGCTTTAGAAGTCTAACTTTTCCAGACTTTCAGCCTTTTTTCCGAATAATGAAGAGCCGTCAAAGGGCATATTCAAAGGTCTGGCCTGTACATCTGGAGCAAAGCCAGACTTTCGCAACCACACATGCCTGCGGATTGTTGTACTAGCCGCCATGGCCCTGCTGATACTGTCAGCGGAATCGATGCCAGTTTGAAGAGACTCGCACATGGCATCTTTGCCATCTTGAATGATGTTAAGGAAGGCTTTCTTCTCCTCTCCATCGGGTATGCAGTCAGCCGCTGATGAAGCACACTCCCATAATGTGTGACTGAACCTGGCGAGCGTACAGGTGGCGTTGATGGACTTCAACGCCATACTACAGGCAGAGAAGACTTTCTTTGCCATAGAGTCGTACCTCTTGTCATCCCTATCGTGTTTTCGACGGCAAGGCGACGAATGCTTCGACTCAGCCGACGAAACCTTCGAGGAGGATTTGGCTGACTTACCTCTCTCGAGCTTCCCCTTTCGCTCCTTCAGGGCTTTCGCCGTCATGGACATGCAGTCCTCACACTCCGAACAATGGTGCTCGGACCCCAAGCACCATAAACAGACCCTGTGTGGATCCTTTATTGACATTTTTTTACCGCAGTCTCGACATTTCTTGAAGCCAGATCGCGGCGGCGTCGGTTCTGATCAAGAAGCCATCGAGAACGATAAGGAATATTCGTCGAAATAGATTTAGATAAACCTGACTGAACTGAGCAACGACGTTCCGAGGCCCTACGAAGCGTGGAAAAACGGAACTGAGCAACAGACGCAGCGCGTGTCTATTTATGGGCATGGAAGCGTCGGCGCCGATACGGTGGGCGTCGAGGGACATCGACTCGGCGGACGTCGACTCGCAGCACCCTCTACAGAAAAAATTTCCGAGGCCAGCAAGCTGGAAACGTATTATCAAAGATAAGGAATACGTCGGAGGACACAATCCCTTCGAAATGCAGTTTCTTTTAACTACATGCGCGCTTCAGTATAAGTTATATTAATTAATTTTTATTTGTTTAAAGCTATTTTGCTTAGTGCGTCTTACCATTCCCTTGTGTTCATCCAGATACTCTTCTTTCTAATTTCTGGCACTTATCTTCATTATTTCTTGCTGTCTGTTTTCTTCCAAACTTGCATGACGAATTCACGACTTTCCTTTACACGCATCCACATTTCTTCCATCCCATCCTCGTCGCCATTGTTTTGTATTTTTAAAAGGTAGTAATCAGAAAACCATGAAGTATGATCCTTATCTTTTAATCACCATATTCAAACTTCAACATTCCAGATCTCCCAACCCATTTCCACATTCTAATGATGACATATTATCATTCTATATTATAATACCTATAAACAACACAACCCATCACAGCGGAAGAGTTGAGCAAAGCAATTGCCTCACTTTCCACCAGTAAAACGCATGGGATTGACACACCCCCCTCCCCCCCTGAATTTTAAAGAACGTACAGCTCCAGTGTTACTAAAGGTTTTTGAGGAAGCCTATATTAAGGGTGTGCTTCCGGCCAACATGCAGGAATCCTTGGCACTACCCATACCCAAGCCTGGGAAACCAATGGACAGATGCGTCTCATATTGCCCTCTGGTGTAGTGGACTCCTCTATTGCGAATGGTTGTTTGCCGTGCTGCGTAGTTTTGGGATTGGAGTGGGTTTCATTTGCTGGGTGACACTGTTGTATACCTTACCTACTGCCAGAGCGAAATCGGACTGTGGAATACTCAGCGGGGGACTCACCAAGGTTGTCCGTTGTCACCCATGCTATATTAGCTCTGCAGCCCCCGGCGGTATATCTGCGCCAAGAGTACCTGGATGCGGGTATCATGATTGGAGGTTCTAGATACCTAGTGTTGCTATATGCTGACAATGTCTTGCTACATTTGTGTGAACCACAACACAACCTACCATGATCCTGGATGCATTGACTGCCTTTTTCCCCCGGCTGGCCTTCATGGGATGAGTGAGGTTACTTTACCTGACTTGGGGATCCCGTGGGAGGTGTGCTCCTTTAAATATTTGGGTATCCAGGTCATGCATACGCTAGAGTGCATGCACACCCATAACCCCCTTAGGGTGGTGGGGGGGCCTTAAAAAATCTATGCCCTTTTGGTCCCAATTACCGCTTCCACCCATGGGTAGAATAGCAATTGTTAAAATGATTGTCCTTCCTAGATTTCTGTATTATTTTACAAATGTCCATTAATATATTAAAGCCTCCTTTTTATCGCTTTCTGGACACGTTGATAAGAGGGTTTCTAAGGGGCCCAACCCGACACACGCTCACCCTCACAATGCTATGCCTGCCTTACAAAGAAGGCGGGCTCAGCTACCAAGGTTAGAATTTTATTACCAGGTAGCACAACTAAGATTTGTGTCGAAATGGTCGTCGGATGACATTACCTCTGAAACGCTGCCATTCAGACACTTGGTGCCTGGCCCGCCTTGACAACATGCTGTGTCTCCCAGACCACTGCTTAAACTCCTTGCCGCTACTAGTAGTCCTGGGCAGGAAGATATGGTCTAGGACGTTGAAGCTGCTCCGGATACGTTGTCCCTACTCGCCCAACGTCCCAATCGTGGCTGATATGTGTAAAAATAGGGACGATCTTACGAATGCAAGGCGCTGGGAGGAGTGGGGTATCTCCACATGGGGATATGTACAAAAGTAGTAGATATTGCGATCTAGACTGCCTGGCCCGACAGACAGGTCTGTCCAAGGGGACATTCCTGAGATATATGAAATTGGTGGGGTGGCGAGGTGTAAATGGTGAGGGTGGCCTGATGAGCCAGAAGGAGATGGGTTAATGGCACTAATTTATGCGTTGGACGACGGCTGGAGGCCAGCAACTAGATTGTATGGCACCTTGCTGGCCCTAAATCCACAGTTGAAGACGTGATGGGAGTCAGATGTGGGAACTGTAATTATGGAACAGGAGTGGGAACGAGTGCTTAGTTTCCCTAGAAATGTGTCCGGAATGCTAGTTTTAAACTAATTCAAATAAACGTACTCCATAGTACATACATGACCCCCAACAGGGTTGCTAAATTAAACAAGCACAATCAACCAACCTGTCCCTGATGTTACCAAGACAATGCAGATCCAATTCATATGTTTTGGAAATGTGTAAAGCGCAGGATTTTTGGTCCCGAATCAAACAGGCTTGTAAGGTTGCGGGTGTTCGATATAACTGGGGCCCGCTGGAATGTCTCCTTGGCGCATATGCCAGGAAGGGCAAATACAACATATTAGATATATGGATTTAGCTTGATTTCTCGCTAAACAACGTATTGCCATGTCCTGGAAATCTGCAGGGGGACCACAATATAAACCGTGGTACTGCGAATTTGGGCTAGATCACTTTATTGTTTGGTGAGGCTCCTGCAGATACCTAAGAATCTTGGCAAATGCGTGTCTTTAATGTTCCATCGATCCGATAAGCCGCCGTGAGCATCCCACCAATAACTCATTATGTTTAATATGCATACATGTGAATGCCCTAGGTCCTTTCCCCTCCCTTGCCCCCCCTTCTGAGTTCAACTCCAACCACTACTATTTTCTCTCAGTTTCCCACCCTACAGGGCCCAAGATGTTACACCACTATCATTGGACTTACTAAAAGTTCTACTTACCCTGTATTAGAGCCTAGTTAACATGCCTGGAGAGCCATTTCTTTCTTTTGTTGTTTTATTTATGTTATTTTACTTTTGTTTTACCCTATTGCAAATGGTCAAATGTATAAACATATGCTGTACATTGCTGTATTCTTGTCAACTATTGCATATCACTTGCTGTTTGTTACTAATAATAAACACATTTGAAAATAAAGGGGAAAGGTGAGAGGAAAGGGGTGGAAATAGATGTGGGAGAAAGAGGAGGGAGAAGTGCACCATGTGAGTGGGTGAGAGGAGAAGGAGGGGGTACAGGTGGAGAGAGAAGTGAGAGGAGGAGAGGGGTACGGTAGAGAGCGAGGATGACTAAGATCACAGAGGGAGAGGAGATGGGGACATAGGGAGAGCTAGTGACAGATTGAGAGTGAGTATGGGAGCGGGAGGGACCAGTGGAGCCCCCCAGTGAAACCAGACTGCTACCAAAAGGTAAAGGATAACGTAGATATTCCATGAGGGAGCTAGAACGAGAAGGACACAGCCTTCAGCTTTCCCTTCCAGATTAGAAAAGACAGACTGTACGGGTGAATGTGCTTTAGGATACATTGAGACAAATCTGGTGGTGGTGAGGGATGCCTGGGTTCCTTCCTTTAGTGGAGGTAAAATTGCATAGCCATGGCTAAATAAAGGTGGTCTCTTTAATGCTTGTTTGAGCAAGGTAATTATAACCCTGTATAGTTTTATTTTAAATGGGATGCCCCGTCTCATTTGTGTAGATTTTGATGGTAAAATGGGAAACTCTGTTGAAACTGGGACATGGGAGATGCTGCTTATGGTGTTCCGTCACCAATTTAAGATATACAATGTGACAATGCTGGACTGCTTTTCCTAAATTACATGCATTTATGGAACCGTTGGTTGGTAAATGGGAGGTGTAATTCTGAGCGTCTGGGAATTTTACTTTTATCTGTGCAAAGGCGAGCTTCCTGTGAGGTGTCAGAAATGAGAGAGGAACACAAAGTTGTAAAGTTTTCAACATTGGACATTTTATTAAAATAAAAAGGTTTGGAAAAAGGCCTTTCTATCCCTATCCAAATGAGTGTTTCCCTACCTATGAAATAAAAACTAGGGAACACTCCTTCTCGTCGTAGAACTTAAGCAAACTGACCCCATGTCCAAAATGTGCCTGACCCTCACACTAAAAATGAGTAACAAAATGTGCAAGGTAAATGCCTTGGTCTTAAACTTAGAAAAATAAGCGCAACAACCAAGTATATAAATCCAACAGAGCAATCCTTGAATTCGATATTACCCAAATTGGTCGATTCAAATTGACCGTATGGTACAATTGGCCGAATTCGACCAGTACCATTTGGTCATTTTGAAACAACCAATTTGGGTAATCACTGCCAAACATGGGAAGCGGGGGTGTCCCCGCTCCTCATGGTTTGGTAGCGATTGCCTTTGGAGGTAGCAGGGGTGTCCCCCCGCTTCGGAGGCCTGGAGGCGGGGACCAAAAATAAATCCCATTTAAAAAAATGAAGTGATCCCTGCGGCGTCGGATCCGACCTGCGTAAGAGGGACGGATCTGACACTGAAGGGTAAAAACATGCACAGATGGCGAAAAGGTAAGTAGGGGGTGGGTGGTTTTAATTGGGGCCGTGTTGGCCACGGCAAAATTGGCTTTGCAGCCAAATTTACCACTGAATTGTTTCAGATATGAAATGTTCAGTTCCAACAATTTCTTAGTAGTGGTAGAAATTTATCTTTCATAAAACAACTCTAAGATGAAAATGTCTCTTCAAAACAAATGATGATTTTCAAAGATGGCACAAGTGTCTCTTATATTCAACAAAAGAAGGTCTCACGTTAACTCCCCTGCCAGGAACCCTTTTCACAAGGTCTTTCTGGTATAAACTTTACCTGGTTTACCTGGTATACTGCCCTGCCAGGTATTCCCCTTCTGGGCTTTAAAGATCCCCTCTCCTGCCAGCTATCTCAACTCAGAAAGGGCCCTCTGGGTTCGGAAGATTCCCCTTCTCCAAAGGGTCGCTGCCTGATGCAACACCTTCACCAGGTCTTCTCACAATCTTTCAATACTCTTTCCTTCCCGAATAGAACTCCGCTCTTACTTCCTCACTGTTTTATACTCCACTGGCTTCAGTTATTACTTGTTCCAACTTCCTCCATACTGGCCTCGCTTATATAGAGGTTTCTTCAGGTTTTTCTTTTCAACTTCATTAATGCTGTTCATTGGCATGTGGCAATGCTTGTTCCAATCTTCCCCATATCGACCCTTCATATATGAAGAGTTGTACAAATCTTGCCTTTCAATTACTTCACTGGGAATGTTCATTTGCTTTTCATGATTAGTCTAACTTTCCCCATATTGTCATCCCTCATATGGAGACTTGCAAAAGCAATGTTACTTGGTGGACATTCAAAACCTCTTGGTAATTGCTGGTACTTCTGTCAGTACGCCCGGGCATCCCAACGCTCCAGGGCAGACTCACTGTTGTATTTTGGAATCTGACCTTTGGCCTACTGCTGCAGCGCAATCTTTGAATGCTGGGGAAGTGTTCCCTGCTCTGCAGACACTTCTCCAGTCTTCCTGCTGGCTTCTTCTCGCTCGCCAGTGGAATGATGGCTCTGCAGCGTGCCCGTGCTCTCGCCAGCCTTCTCCTCGATGCCGGCTCCTTTGCGGTCTCCCTTCACCTTCTGATATGCCGTGCCCGGCCTCTCTCCACTTCGGTAGGAAGCACCTGCCTCCATCAGCGTCGCATTCCCAAACGGGTCCGTCTCCGGTGGTTCTTCCTGCTGCGCCCACTCTGCATCTCTCCTCTCCTGTTCCATTTGGCTCCAAAAGCACACCATTTTTAAATGTTCTGCACAGCTGAACGACATGCCAACAACTAGACTACACATTCAGATTGGTGTGCTTCTTGCTCCACATTAACTCCTTTCTTCTCCCTCGTCCCAGTACTATTGGTTTTCTGGGACTTGGGAGTCCATTGGAGATTGAGGCTTTGTAAAGTTACAATGATTTGGATTTACGTTCAGGTCAAGATGGTGAGACCTAGAAGGTGTTATGTGAACACCACGTCTACATAAAGAGTGAATGTCATCCTGCCTAGAGTGCCTAGCAAGAAGATATCTGGGTTTTATTAGAAGGATTGGTATACTGGCAATATGCCATCAAGAAATCAGATTATAAGAACTTCACATGGAAGAGGGCCACACTGCGTCTCTCCTGATGGGGGTCACCACTTCTCCCCGACAGCCATCTCCACCCATGTGATCCTCCCTCATAATACCACCCACAGGGTCAGGATCAGGTAGCAGCTGCCGTCCTCTGGCCAAATGGGAAGAGATTTTAGTTTGGGGAACAGGGATGACTATACAGGATTCATCACATTCCATAATTATGGTTTAGTGTCTTTCTGAATGGCACGATTTTAAATTGAAGGGAGGCTCGATAGCGATCATGCCACAATGCGTCTCTCCTTAGATATAACAAGTGTGTTTAGTCAGCCAGGAAACAAGCAGACAGACTGTAGGTAATAGCTCCGTTTGTCGCTGCAGGATGAGACGGGACTGTGGTATGGGCGAGAAAGTTCTGGTTGCCATTAACCAAGATAAAGACTTCCTAATAAGCTATCAACTGGGATATTTCTGACTGATGCCTTTTAGTAAAGTCACTTGGACAATTGTTACCCAATATTGGTCCTAAATTAACAAGGAATGTTAAATAGTGTTGAGATGCCTAAGAAATCTGGACTAGGCAAGGCTTGCAAAGTGGCTACGAAATAGCAGATTAGGACTCAAGTGACAAACCAGACAGATCTCATTCTTAAATGTAAACATTATAAATAAAGCTTGCGTAAACATAAAAAAGGGAACTCGGTGATGAGTTATTGGGAAGAATTGCTTGTGGATGCAAATTCCTGTGACATCTGTCAGTTTTGAGGCGTCATAGCCAAAGACCTGTTCGGTAATAACAAATGGTTTAGGGAACAACACGCCTGCCGCTGCTTGGAACTCATTTTTCATGAGTTATATTCAGAGAATGATATCATATCGTTAGGTTTATTATTCCCAATGTGCCTGTAAATTAAGCTGTGGCGTAAGCAGATGGGGTCCTCAGAGTCAGAGTTAATGTTTATGAGACAATAAATTCTAGGAGGGCGAACAAGAGTGGAGGAGTGGATAATATGGTGTCCAATTTTTACAAAGACCAAATCATTTTATAGGGATCTTTATTGTGCAAAGCTTTTAATGCAATAAGTTTAGCATGTAGCTTTCCCGTTTCCTAGACTAAGGTTGTAATTTTTTCATTTTTGAAAAAGAGAATAGATCTAACCCTTTGTCTCCATATTTCCCTTTTAGACTGCTCTTTTCAACATTTCAGAAAAGCTCTAATGAACTTAATGGATTATGTTAACAGTATTTCTAATGTGCATGGTCGCCAAGGGGCATCATGGCGCGAGGACAGCACAGGGAGAGACTAATGAGTAACAGCAGTATAAAAGACGAGTTTTGAGGAGACAACGAAACTGAAGGTGATTCTCAATACCTCTCACGGTGACAGGCAGTTCATTCCATAGTTTAGCCGCTGCCACAGAGAAAGCCTGGCCACCTATTCTAGAGAACGAGAAGTTCGGCACTGTCACCAGGAGATCATTGCTGGAGCGAAGGATGCAGCCTGGGACATAGGGTAAGAATATTTCCTGGAGATAGTCGTCTCCCTGCCCATAAAACTGCTCTGTGTCGCAGACATAGGGCTTTAAACTCAATCCTCTTGGTCACAGGGTGCCAATGAAGTGCGCAGATTACTTGAGTAATATGGAAACGATAGGGGGTAGATGTAGCCACCCAAGCCGCAAGATTCAAGGAGCTGCAGCCTACGAACCAGCCTCATAGGTTAAGCCAGAAACTAGGCATTTCAATAGTCAATACGACTAAGTAAAGCAGAGGCTACCATCAGCGGACAGAGAGAAAAGGTAATTATGTTGAAGTCAAGAAAATATTAGCCACCATTCAAATGGGATTCATGAAAGGGGCTGGGATATAACATCAAGGAGCAAATCTGTAATTACTTGCCGCCAAATCAAAGTACATTATGCAAGAACCTCCATGTGGCATACATGGACTTGGCAACAGCGTGGACACGCAAGTGACAGAATCCGACTCCAGTACAGAGTGCTGCCACTGGAAAGAAGTTATGCGGCTGTAGAAGGGCACTGATTGGAGGGCGGTGAGGCAGATACTGAATAGGGCTGAACGAGCCCATAGCACACCTAGGTCTGAGAAGCTGAAGACCCCTACGAAGGGGTGAAGGAGGAAAACCAAATAGGGTTGAAAAGGCCTGTAGCCGGCGACTGGCTGATAAACAGGATACCGCAGAAAGAAAAAGACAGATATAAGAAGGTGGAGCAGGCCCACAGCCCACCCGGGACAGAGGCCAGACAGCCCACAAGGGGGTGAGAGAAGTGATGAACAGGGCAGAGCAAGCACAGAGCCTTCACAAGGCTAAAACTCTGAATAGCATAGGAACGAGAGAGTAAACTTTATTTTGTTGTGAATACGGATCTACTCAGGTCAGGAGAATACATCCCAGAGGAATGGATACCTTGGAAATGACTTCTACTACCTGACAAGGACATTGTAAGAACTAAAGCCTGGAGACATGTCTTTAGCCAATTTGGATTTGTGACCAGTCTATGAAGCCAGGAGCTGGAAGAGACTGAGAACACTGTGGGTGGGTGTCAGAAAATCAGCCACCACTAATTCTCTTTCTATCGTAGTGCTAGAGCAGAAATAGGTCAGCATCATTTTGGCAGTTTATTTTTACAAGACGTCCTGACGAGCACCAGCTTGATGTTTAATTTATATTAGGTCAATTATAGAAATGGGGCCTATAGTCGTTTTTTCTTTAAGTGGTTTAATAAACCATCTTGTTCAACCATGTCCTCTTGTGCCTCTCCTATGTCTTACTTACAACAGTCTCTACAGGGAAAAGTCAATTAGCCGTACAAGGACAAAGAAAAATTACTAGGGCCCTTCTTCAGGTGTAGCATTATACTCATTCTTTCTGCAACTAACTTGGGGGAATGCTGCTGCAAGTATAGTGCCAAGAGGCAACATATTGTGAATTTTGTTCTTTACAAGTTCCTAAATAATAAAACCCTACTCTTACTGTGCGGCAGTAGAGTCATTCACTAAGTAGCAGGTCTGTGGACTCCTCTACCATCTTGGCTTCACTGACTCAATTCCCCAGCTAGTCGAGAGAACATCGCTCTCTCCTTCTGTGGATGCAAGTGGAACAATACAAGATTGCCGGTCATTCTGGAGATCAGACAGTTCAAGTCCCAGCTACTTCTCTGCCTCATGGTTTCTTCACTCATAGCAACTAGGCCACTTGTTGCAGAATGTACAGGAAGAAGAACATCTACTCTGGATGCACTTTCATGTAGGGGATGCATCAAGGTGGTTTTCATACAGCTACTTTTACCATTTGAATCGCCAGTGACTAAGCTACAACAGGCACACTGGAGATGGGCTACTGGTTCCATCACAATATCAAAAAGTCTAAATTCACAAGAAGGGAGTAGTTTCTTACCTGTAACTCCATTTCTCCAGCGTTGGTATCTTTCATGGATTCACATGCTTAGAATATTCCCCGTCGTCAGGCTGGGAACCCTCGGTATATTTATTAAGACGTTTACCATAGGAAAAAATGTCGACACTTCTGTGTCCTATCTACGCCGTTTTGGGCTGCTTACGCATGACCCAATAGGACTTCAGGTATAAATCGCCCCGCCCCCACGGCTCCCTTTAGATTTTAACTCCCAAAGTAGTAGGGGCATATAAAGATTGCATTCAGGGGAGGCCGGCGGGTGCATGTCAATCCATGAAAGATACCAACGCTGGAGAAATGGAGTTATAGGTAAGAAACTACTCCCTTCTCCAGCATTGGATCTTTCATGGATTCACATGCTTAGAATAGATTATACAGCAGTACTCCTAATTTGGAGGTGTGCAATGCAAACGAATATTATCAGAGCCGCACATGCAGTTAGCCATACAAAAATCCCAATCATGGTACATTGACAGTAATCCCTATCATGGCACATTAACAAGAGAATACACCCCTCTGTGGGGCTTACCTTACTGAAAAAGATGTTGCAGGACTGCTCGTCTCATCTGCATATCCGATGCACGCTGTTGCTCTAAGCAATAATGCCGAGTAAATGTATGTGGCACCGACCAGGATACCGCTTGACAGATGTCCACCAGTGGGATTCCGGACCACAATGCCGCCGATGACGAGGTGGATCTTGTTGAATGAGCCTTTGGACATCTTTCCAGAGGCTTCCCTGCTTTAGAGTGGCAGAAGGCAATGGTCGACACCCAGCGGGCTAGTCCTTGTTTGGAGATCGGTTTTCCCTTCACCGAAGGCCCATAAACCACAAATAGTTGTCTTGTACACCTAAACTCTTGAGTACGACTGAGGTAAAACTTCAGAGCTCTTTTGACATCCAATGTGTGGAGAGCTTTTTCAGCGAAAGAGGCTGTTGCGAAGAATTTTGGCAGCACAATTGAAGAATGCTTTTGGAATGTAGTTGGAACTTTTGGTATGAAATGAGGGTTGGTTGCCAATACCACTCTGTGCTTGAAAAAAGACAAGCATGGGGGATCAATGACGAATGCTTGCAGTTCCGAAAGTCTTCTTGCTGAAGTAATAGCCACTAAAAAGGCAATTTTCCACGTCAAAAACTTCAACAATGACAACAAATTAGGCTCAACAGGAGTCTTCATTAGTGCTGACAGTACCAGATTGAGACTCCAGTTAGGAGGAAACTTTTTGGCTGAAAGAAATGTACGAAATAAGCCTCTCAGGAAATGCTTAACCAGTCGATTGCTGAACAACAGAGTTGAATGTCTTTAACGAGTAAATCTTGAAATGGCTGCCAAATGAACCTTTATAGAGGAGAAAGATAACCCTGTTTACGCTAAGTGTAGCAAATATAGAAGAACCTGCTCTGAAGCGATGTTTAGGGGGTCCACACCCGGTTGATCCCTGCAACACACATGCATATGAAGCGTTCGTGGACGGGGCTCGTGCTGCCAGTAAAATTCGTCGACACTCTGAGGAAATGTTCAGGGTCCCAAACTCAGAAATCGGGCTGTCAGGCTGAGAGCATCCGGATCGTGATGCCAAACTGCTCCCTTGTCCTGGGATAGAAGGTTTGGAATCTTCTGGAACCTCACTGGTTCTGTTATCTACAGGTGGAGCAGGTCCGAAAACCACTACTGTCTCGCCCAGTAAGGAGCCATTACAATTACCCGACATGGGTATTTGTGAACCCACTGGAGGGTCCGTCGGATGAGTGGAAACGGTGGGAACGCATACGCGAACTTGCGGGTCCACAGGAAGGAGAATGCCTCCCCCAGCGAGCCGGGTTGTTGCCATCTGCTTGCATAGTGTCTGCACTTCTTGTTTTCTCAGGTTGTGAAAAGATCCAGGGAAGGATGACCCCCACTTCTTGAAGATGTTTGCCAGTTGTTGATCGTTCAACTCCCACTCGTGCAGTTGATTCATCTAACTGCTGAGAAAGTCTGCTTGAAGATTGTTCACTCCTGGATGATGGTAAGCCATTATGCTTATATCCTGTTCGAGGGCCCAACGCCATATTTACTGAGCTTCGCTCGAGAGCGTCCTGGAATGAGTGCCCCCTTGCTTCCTGATGTAGAACATTGTTGTTGTATTGTCCGTTAATATTCTTACGACTGATGCCCGTATGCATGGAAACAAGATTTCCGAGCCCAGCGTACCGCTCTCAACTCCAGCACGTTGATGTGAAGGGTCGACTCTGCTGGGGACCATTGACCTTGAACTTGCAGGGACTCCAGATGGGCTCCCCATTCTTTCAGTGATGCATCCGTTAGCACCGTCGATTGAAAGTCTGGTTCCTGCAGGGGCAACCCCCTTGTCAGATTGTCTGAGAGCTGCCACCACTGAAGTGCTCGTAGAAGCTCGCTGCTGATGTTCAACTTGTCGGACCACAAGCTGCGATTTTGGGGACCATCAGTCTGCCAGAAATTCTTGTATCGGTCTCATGAAGAGGCGACAGTTGTTCACCAATGGGATACACGACGCCATGGCCCCTAGCAGTGACATGTATTTTTTGACTGGCACTCTGGTGCCAGTTTTACACTCCTTTGCTTTTTGTTTGAGTTTTTGAACTCTCTCCAAGGACGACTTCACTACCCCTGATTGAGTTTGGAATTCCGTACCCAGAAATATCAAGCTTCTTGAGGGAACTAAGGAGGATTTCTCGAAGTTGATTGCAAAGCCTAACCGCTGTAGAAGTTGTATGGTGGCCTCTAGGCTTGCTTGTGTCATTCTCGACGACGAGTCCCTTACCAGCCAATCGTCCTGTTAAGGGTAAACATGATGCCCTTTTCTTCGTAGCCATGCTGCCACTGGAGCCAAGCATTTTGTGAACATCCTGGGAGACGACTTTAGTCCGAAAGGGAGTACCTTGAATTGGTAATGACTCTGACCAACTACAAACCTTAGAAACTTTGTTTCGTCGACGCATGGGTATGTGGAAATATGCGTCTTGTAGGTCTAACGACGCCAGAAAATCTCCCGGCTGTATAGATCGGATGACCTCCTAAAGCGTAAGCATTTTGAACTTCAGGCTTTGCAGAGTCTTGTTGAAGGTCCAGAATGGGTCGCCACTTGCCGTTGGGTTTTTTGACCACGAAGTAACAGGAGTAAACTCCCAGACCTCTCTCAGCCACCGGAACTAATTCTATAGCCCCTTTTTGCAGCATAAGCACCACTTCTTGTTGTAATATGTGAAGATGGGGGTGCACCGAATACACAGGTGGAATGTGTGATGGCATATTTTTGAACTGCAAAGAGTGGCCTAGTTTTACCGTGTACAACACCCTACGGTCTGATGTTATCCTTTCCCACTCGTCGACGCGACAGGACACTGCCTCCCAGGACATCCTGAAGCTCGTCACTGTTGGGACTTTGACTGCTTGCCTTTGGTGAACGACGAATATCCTCCTCTTCTCCTCGAAGCCTGGTAGTCTTGGCCTCTTCGTGTTGCTTGGACAGCACGCCTATAACCTTGAGAGGAGTATTAGGGCCTGTTGAAACTCCGGTCCCTGGATGCAGTGAATCGGGAATTCCCTGATGCTCCGCGGAAGGGACGAAAGGACCGAAATGCTCCATCACTCTGTATGGCTCCTAGCGACCTTGCCGTGTGCGTATCTTTTCATGCCTTTTAGGGCCTCGTCCATTTTCTCCCCGAACAACTGCTCACCCTCACATGGCATATCGAGCACCTTATACTGGACCTCCGGTCTAAAGTTCGTACATTTCAGCCAGGCTTGCCTCCTCAAAACCACTCCATTGTTTATTTGTTTGAACCCAGATTCCACCAAGTTTACAGCGATGTTGATCGAGTGGTTTGATGCCTCTTCCCCCTCACGGACCAGTAACATGGCTGATTTTCTGTGCTCCTCCGGAAGGTGTTCCAGGATAGGGGGCAAATAATGCCACATCTCCCGGTCGTATCTTGCCATGATAGCCAGCGAGTTAGCCGCCTTAACCGTTGTCGCTCCTACTGACAAGACCTTCTTACCAAAGGTATCCTGCCTTCTAGCTTCATTGTCGGGAGGTGTTGTACACTTATGCTGCGATCTGGCTTTTCTAGCATGCGCCGCCGACACTACCGACTCCAGGGAAGGGCTGTCAATCAAACATTTAGGAGTAGAATCCGGGACCTTGAATTTCTTTTCCAATCTGCCCTTGATTGCCGGTTCTGAAAATGGATGGCGCATGGTTTCGCAAGCCTTCCTGCCAGATGTGGTCCAGAATGGGAACAGAGAAGACTGACTTCCTCCTTTTCCCCACATGGTCAAATAAGAAGCATTCCTTTTCTTCCTCCGGGGTCAGACCAAATTCAATACAGGCCTTGCCCATCATTGCGTGAAAAGAGCCGATGTCATCTGGCGGAGACGGCTGAGCCGGGCTTCTAGGCGCTTCCACTTCTGCCTCCAATTCCCATGTAGGATCCATCGAAGGGGACAATGACAAATCTGAAAGTGTCCCTAGGCCCTTGTTCTGAATCTTGCAATTCCCCTTCTTCAGTGTGGAGGTTCCTCGCTAACTGGACGGGAGGCCGGCATCCCAGTCACCGAAGAGCAGGACCTGGTTCGTCGTCAGCAGGCATAGCCGGTATCTCTGTAGGTGCACCTACGGAGGGTAACCTTGCGTCCAATTGGTTCAAAATAGACTGCCGCGTGTTCAGCACCTGCAAAGATAATACCGACTGAGGATTTAATAAAGATGATGTAACGGGGACACTTTGCATTCCCGAAATGGTCAACGAGCCAACACCCTGCAATCCCAGATCAGCTGGACCAACAATCTGTTCACGGTCTTCCTTCATTGATATTGAAAAAGCTGCCTCCTGCTGCAATAGGGTATGTGGCAAAACCGCATCGTACACCGCCGTTTGCCAAGCTCCTGAAGGATTCACTGTCGACGATGTCAATATCGGAGCCCCTTCAATAGTCGCTGCCGGGGTCGACGAAACCACTGCAGGTATTGGCTGTGCCGGTGGTAATGAGCCCGTCAACAACAGAACTCCTGTCGACGATGGTGGTGGTGGCTGTGACACAGGCTCCTTAGGCAATCCCGCCTTTTTTGAGCTAGACCTATGTTTCGTCGAGTCTCTACTCGAGGAAGACCTGTGATGGTGTCCTGAGGAGGAGGTCTTTAAAGGATCTTTCCCTTTTTTCGACAAAAATGAAGACTTTCCTTGATGACGACCTTATCCATGTTTCGAAGAAGCCTCTTTCGCCGGGTGTTTCTCTGAGGGACGTTTCTCCGTAGAACGTGGCTTCTTCGCCGGAGGCTCTGCAGACACCGATCGGCAATGGACTACCGAACAGTTAGGCCTCGATGCCAGACTGTGTGCAGATCCTACCTCCAATGAAGGGTAGGTCCCTTCATTTAGCCACGTCACCAGACGCCTATTCCGATCTTTCAGTGTCTTCTATGAGAAACCTTTACAAATCTCACAGCTGTCCGCAGAGTGATGCGGGTGTAGACAATACAGGCAATCTATGTGCCCATCTCCTTCATAGACTTTCTTCAGTCCACACGTGGCACACGGGTGGAACAACGCCTTTCCATACATTGTGAAAGAAAGACTTGTAAAGAGTAGAACTCAACCTTGTAAAGTAGAAAAAACATGAGGTGCTCCTGCTACTTTGGAGACGGTTGAAATCAGAAGGGAGCCGCGGGAGCGGGGCTATTTATACCCTACGTCCTATTGGGTCGTGCGTAAGCAGCCCAAAACGACGTAGATAGGACACAGAAGTGTCAAAAAAAATTCTATGGAAAACGTCTTAATATACTGAGGGTTCCCAGCCCGACGACTGGGAATATTCTAAGCATGTGAATCCATGAAAAATCCAATGCTGGAGAAATTCATGTTAAGATTGGATCGAAAACCTGCAGTTTGAACATAATGTCATCATGAAAACATTGCCAACTTGGGAACCCTCCCGTCCCCTGCACACTTTCAAATGTTTGGATTAATCCAATACAGTTGTTTAAACTGCGTTATATGCATTGTACATACATTTGTTTCTAACACATATGGTCAGACACAGGAGTGTGAGATAAAAAAATATATATCTTTATAGTCAGGCTGTATTATTTTCAGCAAGAATTATAGTTCAGACAAAGATTATTTACAGTGCATAGAAACAGTATCGATAGATAAAGCTCAAATTGAAGAAAAATGGAGTCCAAATTGATTAGCGACGCGTTTCGAGGAAGTTCTCCTCTTCTTCATAAGGCCACACTTGGACTCTTAATGTAAAAGGAAAGCATAAATTCAGTAAAGAAAATTTTGTAAGCACAATGCATAGACTGTTCATGTCATATTAAATGTATACAGTTAAAAAATAAATGGCATTAATTGTATTTAGAACATTCATCTGTCCCTAAAAAATAGGGAATTGAAACAATATAACATGTTCTAATATGCATTGTAATTCATGCAACATTATTAGATTAACTAGGTTGCCCCTGCTCGAGAGAGGGGCTGAAGGTCTACTGAAGCATCTCTTCCTGCAAAATTAACTGTATAACGTCCATCATACTGTAATTTAGTGGAGTACTACCTCTAATGGGATCTATCACGTGGATGGTGAAACATAAGCTAAAGAAAATTTAAATATGTAGGTAAAACAACACACAGATAATTCTTAGGCTATATCAATCTAATATGGAAGAAATACAAAAATCGTTACCTCTGTGAGTAGAAAGTGCCGGAAACAGAGAACCGGACGGAGCGGTGAAAATAGATAGACAGTCTTCGTACATCAGTTAGTTCCTTAAAACATGGCTAATTCCCAAAAAGATACCAGAAATCTAAAGAAAACAAAGCCTGATCAATGCCAAGCTCAATGTTCAAACGTAACAGTTATAGGTGTGAGATAAAAAAATTGAGTAACATACCTAACCAAAATATGGAGGGCGGGAAATAATCAATACAGCGGCCCACATAAGGATGTAGAACTTAAGAATCCCGCCGTCGCTACAGAGGTGCCTCAGTATGTGGGAATTCTGTCATACGAATAGCAAAACTGAACAGGAATGAAGTCCTGATTAGTATAATATACCTAGCAATCTGATATGAAGTAATGGAAACATAATATGGTGTTAAATCAAGGCAAAAAATGTAAAGAATTACCGTGGTAAGAATGTGCAAATGGCATAATTCTCAAAGCTGATGTGCAACTGATGTCAAGATTGTGTGGCCGGTCAACAGCTGAAGAATCCGGCAGTAATAGGTCAGTTAGAGTATCAACTAAAGAAAGTGTAAGGAAAACAGAAAAAAAAGAATCATGAGACTAAGGAACTATTTCCCTGGTCCCTAGATGGATAAATGCACATGCATTCACGCTTACCTGGAGCATAGGGGAGCAATCCTGAACAGGGTCTGTTCAGCCGAGTGGCTTGTTGTTCACAAACCATGGAGACTACATGTGACCATGGAGATAAATAGAGGACTGAAGTAATAGGTAAAGAAAAAAGACTAAGAAGTAAATGGGCCTCAAGGTCGGCCATCTTGGAACGAGGTTATATTGTAATGAAGGTGTAGATCTCTAGGCATTCAATGACAAGAAGTAACTTAAATCGGGAAGCGTAAAGGTGCGTAACTAAATAAATTAAAAGGAAAAAATTCATACAGTACAGAAACCTATTGTGCGATGTAAATCGGACATTACAAATACTAGTCCGCACATCGTAGAACGGGGAGAGGAAAGTTGAGAAAAATAGTGTACCATGTGAAATAGAGTCGAAATTAGCAATGACAAAGGGTCTTAAATCGAACGAAACGCTCGGATCTTAAAAGGGAAAAAAATAGCACGGAAAAAATGAATATAATGTTCAGATTATCTGGCTAAGGTCATTTAATGACCATGTCTAACCTATCAGTTCAAAATAGGTGAATCACATGGATTCACATTATGCAGGAAGAGGGAAAAAAAACCTTAAATCTCTCTCTCATTGCATGGACAACCTAGTGCAATATAGCAATCTCAATGGGGTAAATGCATTTATTTTACAAAAGATCAAAATTAAATGTGATAAGTATAACAGAATGACAAAAAATGAAGATTAAGAATAAGAACAATTTTTACACTGTGTTTACAGGCAATTATTTTTATGGCAACCATCTACTAGTCTCAACAAAGTAGTGCCTTAGATCACAGTCAGACACAGGAATAGCAATGTGACTCTCAATCTTATGTTGAAAATCAATCATTCCTTATTGTCAAATTCAAATCACAGAAAACAGTTCAATGTGAAATCTTCATTTAGACCCCAGGGCTGTAAAGAGCTTAACTTATCAATCCAATAAGCTTCTCTTTGTAGTAAGAGTGACTGATAGTCACCTCCTCTTGTAGGTCGTTTAACAACTTCTAGCACCTGGTATTTTAGTTGGGCAATTGTATGTTTTTGCATGTTGAAGTGACGAGCTACCGGTGAGTATTGATTATTACATCTTATGTTCGACTTGTGTTCAGACAGTCTTGATTTAACAGGTCTTTTGGTTTGTCCTACATACACTTTGCCACAAGGGCACTTCAACATATATATGACACCTGATGTCAGACACGTAGAATAGTCTCTTAATTTGATTTTTTGACCATTCCTGGGGTGAGTCACTACATTACCTTTGATTGTGTTATTACAGTGTATACATCCTAAGCAGGGGAAGGTGCCTAGTTTTTTGGTAGCTAGGAAAAGTTGTTTCTCCTTTGGTACTCTTTCAGCTTTCACCAGCTTGTCTCTTATATTTTTACCCCTTTTAAAACACATCATTGGTGGTGTGGGGAACAATTCCAATAGAGTTTGATCATTATGAAGAATATTCCAATGTTTCTTTATACTTTTTGTGATCTGAAAACTCTGTCTTGAGAATTTTGATATGTATAAAAGTGGGGTGTCTTTAACCTCCGATTTAGGTTTCAGTAAATCTGTACGGGGGATCTCTGAAGCTCTGTCTTTGGCAATTTCCAAAATTTCTGGTGGATAGCCTCTGTTCTGAAATTTACTAACAAGATTTGTGCATTCCTTATCCAGAACTTCTGGGTCAGAAATTATTCTTTTCAGGCGTAATATTTGACTATATGGTAGACTTTGGAGCATCGCCCTCGGGTGGAAGCTGGAATAGTGAAGCAGATTGTTTACATCAGTCGGTTTGTGATATATAGACGTAGCTATCCACCAGAAATTTTGGAAATTGCCAAAGACAGAGCTTCAGAGATCCCCCGTACAGATTTACTGAAACCTAAATCGGAGGTTAAAGACACCCCACTTTTATACATATCAAAATTCTCAAGACAGAGTTTTCAGATCACAAAAAGTATAAAGAAACATTGGAATATTCTTCATAATGATCAAACTCTATTGGAATTGTTCCCCACACCACCAATGATGTGTTTTAAAAGGGGTAAAAATATAAGAGACAAGCTGGTGAAAGCTGAAAGAGTACCAAAGGAGAAACAACTTTTCCTAGCTACCAAAAAACTAGGCACCTTCCCCTGCTTAGGATGTATACACTGTAATAACACAATCAAAGGTAATGTAGTGACTCACCCCAGGAATGGTCAAAAAATCAAATTAAGAGACTATTCTACGTGTCTGACATCAGGTGTCATATATATGTTGAAGTGCCCTTGTGGCAAAGTGTATGTAGGACAAACCAAAAGACCTGTTAAATCAAGACTGTCTGAACACAAGTCGAACATAAGATGTAATAATCAATACTCACCGGTAGCTCGTCACTTCAACATGCAAAAACATACAATTGCCCAACTAAAATACCAGGTGCTAGAAGTTGTTAAACGACCTACAAGAGGAGGTGACTATCAGTCACTCTTACTACAAAGAGAAGCTTATTGGATTGATAAGTTAAGCTCTTTACAGCCCTGGGGTCTAAATGAAGATTTCACATTGAACTGTTTTCTGTGATTTGAATTTGACAATAAGGAATGATTGATTTTCAACATAAGATTGAGAGTCACATTGCTATTCCTGTGTCTGACTGTGATCTAAGGCACTACTTTGTTGAGACTAGTAGATGGTTGCCATAAAAATAATTGCCTGTAAACACAGTGTAAAAATTGTTCTTATTCTTAATCTTCATTTTTTGTCATTCTGTTATACTTATCACATTTAATTTTGATCTTTTGTAAAATAAATGCATTTACCCCATTGAGATTGCTATATTGCACTAGGTTGTCCATGCAATGAGAGAGAGATTTAAGGTTTTTTTTCCCTCTTCCTGCATAATGTGAATCCATGTGATTCACCTATTTTGAACTGATAGGTTAGACATGGTCATTAAATGACCTTAGCCAGATAATCTGAACATTATATTCATTTTTTCCGTGCTATTTTTTTCCCTTTTAAGATCCGAGCGTTTCGTTCGATTTAAGACCCTTTGTCATTGCTAATTTCGACTCTATTTCACATGGTACACTATTTTTCTCAACTTTCCTCTCCCCGTTCTACGATGTGCGGACTAGTATTTGTAATGTCCGATTTACATCGCACAATAGGTTTCTGTACTGTATGAATTTTTTCCTTTTAATTTATTTAGTTACGCACCTTTACGCTTCCCGATTTAAGTTACTTCTTGTCATTGAATGCCTAGAGATCTACACCTTCATTACAATATAACCTCGTTCCAAGATGGCCGACCTTGAGGCCCATTTACTTCTTAGTCTTTTTTCTTTACCTATTACTTCAGTCCTCTATTTATCTCCATGGTCACATGTAGTCTCCATGGTTTGTGAACAACAAGCCACTCGGCTGAACAGACCCTGTTCAGGATTGCTCCCCTATGCTCCAGGTAAGCGTGAATGCATGTGCATTTATCCATCTAGGGACCAGGGAAATAGTTCCTTAGTCTCATGATTCTTTTTTTTCTGTTTTCCTTACACTTTCTTTAGTTGATACTCTAACTGACCTATTACTGCCGGATTCTTCAGCTGTTGACCGGCCACACAATCTTGACATCAGTTGCACATCAGCTTTGAGAATTATGCCATTTGCACATTCTTACCACGGTAATTCTTTACATTTTTTGCCTTGATTTAACACCATATTATGTTTCCATTACTTCATATCAGATTGCTAGGTATATTATACTAATCAGGACTTCATTCCTGTTCAGTTTTGCTATTCGTATGACAGAATTCCCACATACTGAGGCACCTCTGTAGCGACGGCGGGATTCTTAAGTTCTACATCCTTATGTGGGCCGCTGTATTGATTATTTCCCGCCCTCCATATTTTGGTTAGGTATGTTACTCAATTTTTTTATCTCACACCTATAACTGTTACGTTTGAACATTGAGCTTGGCATTGATCAGGCTTTGTTTTCTTTAGATTTCTGGTATCTTTTTGGGAATTAGCCATGTTTTAAGGAACTAACTGATGTACGAAGACTGTCTATCTATTTTCACCGCTCCGTCCGGTTCTCTGTTTCCGGCACTTTCTACTCACAGAGGTAACGATTTTTGTATTTCTTCCATATTAGATTGATATAGCCTAAGAATTATCTGTGTGTTGTTTTACCTACATATTTAAATTTTCTTTAGCTTATGTTTCACCATCCACGTGATAGATCCCATTAGAGGTAGTACTCCACTAAATTACAGTATGATGGACGTTATACAGTTAATTTTGCAGGAAGAGATGCTTCAGTAGACCTTCAGCCCCTCTCTCGAGCAGGGGCAACCTAGTTAATCTAATAATGTTGCATGAATTACAATGCATATTAGAACATGTTATATTGTTTCAATTCCCTATTTTTTAGGGACAGATGAATGTTCTAAATACAATTAATGCCATTTATTTTTTAACTGTATACATTTAATATGACATGAACAGTCTATGCATTGTGCTTACAAAATTTTCTTTACTGAATTTATGCTTTCCTTTTACATTAAGAGTCCAAGTGTGGCCTTATGAAGAAGAGGAGAACTTCCTCGAAACGCGTCGCTAATCAATTTGGACTCCATTTTTCTTCAATTTGAGCTTTATCTATCGATACTGTTTCTATGCACTGTAAATAATCTTTGTCTGAACTATAATTCTTGCTGAAAATAATACAGCCTGACTATAAAGATATATATTTTTTTATCTCACACTCCTGTGTCTGACCATATGTGTTAGAAACAAATGTATGTACAATGCATATAACGCAGTTTAAACAACTGTATTGGATTAATCCAAACATTTGAAAGTGTGCAGGGGACGGGAGGGTTCCTAAGTTGAATCCTCTTTCTGTTTACTGTTTATTGTCGGGGTCTTGTGCCATGACCTCAGTTTTCCCCCCCGCACCTAAAAGTTTATACAACATAATCCTCGAATCTCTTTACTAATCTTACTTACTATAGGTGTGCACTTCTATCTAAACCCTTCGCAACATTGCCAACTTGGCCTAATATTCTGCTTATTACTAGCATCTTCAATAGATGTCCATGGCTTGTATGGTTTCTATGTGGAGGGTCCCAGGTCAAAGGATGCAATATTTAATACTTTAAATGGCCTCGACACAAGGTAAGGGACCAATCTTAAATTCATTGCAAATGGAAAAAGGCTCACCATAAATAGAAATAGAGTATGGAGGGTGGGCAGGACACACTTCTATTCAGCATGCAAACAGGCAACATTACATTTTACTAACTTTCTGCAGCATGGTATGTGCCAATCTTCTATAAAGTCACACGTATAAGGGAACACCAAGCAGTGATAATCTGAAGAATATAAAACAGTGAGTCCTCACCAAAAAAGGATCACAAGAGCAATATGGTCTTCTCAGAGTAACCTGTGTTAAAGCAGGAGTGCATTAAGAAAAAGTGTAAACTCGTAACCATCTGTCATGCAAAGATGGGATACTTGCAGATTTCCCTTGTGAGCAATCAAATCAAATTCTTTAATGTGATATAGTATGAAAATGAATTCAAACTGTACACATATAATACACATAAAAATCATACATATATATGAGATCGTACATATAGAATCATCAAACCAAAAATCACTACAAATAACATCTAATACAAAATGCAAGTCGAATAAAATAAGAGAAGATGAGAGTCTAAATTAGAAGAAAGGTAGCCATGGTCACTAAAGACCTTCGGATTATTATTAATAACATAATTTTAAACGGCTTTGCCTAGTTTGCAAGCACCCTCCGGTCACTACGTAAAAATCAACGTTAAGGTTTACTCAAGTTTCCACTTCAGTTCTATCTGTTGCCAGACATTATACAGGGCTATGAATAAATGCATATTCGATGTATTGGTACAGTACTGCCAAAACCTAAATTTGGGTATAGTAAGCGGATCATGCACAAATTCACCCAAAGAATGGACAATAGTCTTCTTGAGTGCTCTACATTGCGTTAGTACATGTCTAGCGGTCTCTAGGCACACAGTAGATTTACACAGTCGGCAAGTTCGCTCTGCTGTAGGTATATTTTCCCTTGCTCCTATTTTAGATAGAGTAGGCAGTTGTTCCAATCTAAATAGAATAATGAAACGGCGGAGTCTTCTAGTTGGGCAAAGGAAAAGGTAGTCCTGCGGTTTCATAAATTTATATACTCTATAGTCCATTGTGAGCAATGGACAGGAACACTTGGTACAAACATATCTGTTATCCCTTGATGAGAAACAGCATTAGAATTATAACTGCACAGCACATAAATGTCTAAGCTCTAAGTATTTAGCAAAGCACAACACAAGTATAAGCAAACCAAACCCTTCCAGTTGATGCTAAGCTACAATGAAAGCTTCTTCGCAAGACATTACTATTAAGCATTGTGCATAGGGTCAAACCTAACCCCCGAAATGTGGATTATTTTATGAATCACTCAATGAAAAGCAAAAATAAGTCTGTTGAACAAGATCCTCAATGGAGCTTGTTCCATCGAATACAGATAGCTAGTTGGCAGTAAAGCTGCAGCATGTTGCGATTTCTGCCTCAGTGTAGTAGAAAAAGATTTGGTCTTGTCTCAATGTTGTCCATTGTTTGTGGTTTTCATGTACATCATCATGCAGGATTTGGCCACCTTATAACATTCAAATGCATTGTTCTTACATTGTTATTCAGAGAAGTGAGGCGAGAACAAAGGCTAGCAGAACAAGGTGGTTCTAGTATTTTTTCTTGAATGGATTAGCCTGGACAGCAAATATATATGCTAAACCTAGGGCAGGTTGTAACATTCAAAGTTGCCAGCCACAGCCAGGCATAAAAACCTGCTCTCCCCCTCAACTGTCAGCATGTTGCGGTTGAAAAAGTAGTGTCTTTTCATAGGTCCCCTTTTCAGTGGCCTTTTTTAGTGTGCATGCTTGCTTACTTTCTTTTTATTTTCCCCTGTTTATTACTTCAATTGCCCTTTTTCCTTTTTTCAGATTTTGTTCCGAAAACATAATGCACAGATTAACACATTTCACTGCAGACCAATGATACCCAAGTTGGAAGCTCTTTTTTTACTTTGCAAGTCCCTTCTCTTGAGTGCAAGCTCAGACATGCTGGTTTTGTGCATCGACACAAATGCCTATTGAAATGCAAATGGTCTATAAATCCATAATTCGGTATAACTAACCAACAAAAAGGTGCAGAACAACCAAGAAGATTAAATATACAAGTCCACTGATGAGTAAACTGGTCATCACTACATACATACTTGCAGATGTGGATCAATTTCAAATATGGTCTCTCCTCTTCTCATATCGGTTATCAACCAGGGGCCTCCAGCCCTAAGAAAAGAAAAGACAGATTTGCCAAAACTGCACAAAAGATGTCTACACAGAAAAACCACATTAAGACTTCATGATTGAGCTTCACCTTCTGAGAACTGCTGCAATAATTAGTTGCTATAAAATGATCAAAAACGAATTGCATAGTAAACAATTTTAAATGCAATCAAAACTCTAGATAGTAAGAAGAAAAGTACGATTCGGCAAAATGTTTTCTTCTAGTGCTTGCGGCTAGTCCTCTGACAATTTCAATGTACCTTTTAAAAAGTTGGTGAAATGGACGACTGCTTTATTTTGCTAGTATTTAATTTCAGAAATAAAATATAATGAAGGTAATTCTATGACAAGACAGGAGACTCGCATTATGCTTTACTCTTTAATTACTGCCATTCAGCATTTTCAACCAAACATTTAAAACCGTAACATTTGCTCTTTTTTTCCTTCCTTATGTAAAAAATACCAAATATGAGGGGTTTTAAAAGTTCTAAAGTCGCTGTTCTTTTCTGCACTACCTCCCCCATGATCCTCCGGGGCTAGTAGTCTTGACCTCTCCACAGTATAAGAACCCCCCATGATAGTCATCTGCCTCTTTCTTTTTGCTGCCATTTTGAGGTAAGTACCTGTCTCTTATGTCATGATAAGTTTTGGGAATTACTTCAATATTAGCGAAATGATTATTTGTATTACACCCGTTGTCGTCTTGACTTCCGTCAGAAGACGCCGAAAGCACGGCGGTCTCTAGGACCCCTGGGAGCGGGAGGATTTATGCTTCCCGGCATTCCCTGGGGACACCTCAACGCTTGCGCGTAACGATTTCATTATGTCGCGAAGCAGAGAGTGACAGTAAGCCTCCACAGCATGGGAATTCGAAAAAAAATAAAAGACTTTTACCGTGCAGAGGGGAGAAAGGGATTATCCTGCTAAGGCTTTTACTTCCACAGCCTTCCCACTCCTCAGTGCTGACAAGTGGATAGTTGGCAGTGCCAACAGCAGTGATGGCTGCATACAGAAGCCCTGGCCGAACGCCATCAACTTCTCCGGAATGGAGTGCGGAAGAATGGGAGGAGGATCCTTCCCACCAGGAAGGCGATTTATCTCAGAGCTTTGAGAAAGTGCTAGGGGACTCG
This sequence comes from Ambystoma mexicanum, assembly GCF_040938575.1. Classification (NCBI taxonomy): domain Eukaryota; kingdom Metazoa; phylum Chordata; class Amphibia; order Caudata; family Ambystomatidae; genus Ambystoma; species Ambystoma mexicanum. The sequence goes on along the minus strand of NC_090929.1, from coordinate 1,492,001,999 downwards.
CTAGGAGTACAGCCTATAACACAAAGGCTCGAAATTTTGGAGGCGATGATGGCAGAAAGTCAGAAGCAGGTAACTGCCAAGAAAAGGCAGGCAGAGAGCCCAGAGGCAGGGCCGTCAGCCAGACACCCCGCAGACGAGGTTGAACCAAAGGGGCGTAAGGTAGCTCGGAAGAGCAAACACTCTTTGAACCCCGAGCACTAATGAAAGGGAGGATGCTGCTCCCCAAGATGTAAGCGACCCCGTCGCTAGGCTAAAAAGAGCCTTCCTGGAGAAACAAAAAGAGCCAGGACAGACCCCCTACTCCGGGGGTGAATAATTTAGGGGATGACGAGGGCTACTCGCCCGTTGATGAGGGGGAAGGAGACGAAGACACCTCACGACACTTGGAAGACAATGTTGACCCTCAAGATATGGAGAACACCGCTGACATGTTCGATCCAGAGACTATCTGACACCCAAAATCTTCAGAATGGGTGCCTTCACCCAGGGTGTCAGCGTACATGTCCCAGCACATAAAGCCGCTGGACAGAGGTGCGTTCACGCATGAGGTCAGAGTGCCCTAGGCCAGTGTTGACAGGGAAGCTGGCGGAAACTCCAGACCTAGATCCCAAGATGGTCACGTTCGTGACTAAGTCAGCGCGTGATATTAGAAAAGGAATTGACCACGCCTGTAGAGGATGCCAGAACAAGCTGTTGGACATAGCAGGCCCACTGGCAAAAATAATGGACCTGGCTGAAAAGGAGAAGGACACCGAGATGCCGGTAGACCCCCTCGCTTTAGGAAGCTGGGCCCAGGGCAGTGGGAAATGCTAATTGCACACTTTCGTCAGAAAGGAGGAGAGGAGTCTTATTGAAGATTGATGAAAAATTAAGCGATCTAGCCTCTTATGAGGCGGGGAAAAATGCCAAAGGCCTATTGTTTGGCGAAGCTTTCGCTAAAGAGATGGCCCAGTTTGAGGGCACATACTCGGCATTAGAGAGAGCTAAGAGCTCAATAAAGAAAATCTTCCCGGGACGTGTTTTTTCCGTGACCGGACGGCACAGGGGCCGAACGTCTGGTCGCTACAACTACAAGCGCAGGCCCCAGGGACAACAAGCCCAATACTGGGAAGGGAAACCTCAAGATACCTTCTTCCCATCCAGATCCAGATTTCCGAGAGGTCGGAGAGGGAGAGGATCTTATCGACAACCCAGGGCCGCTGCTGGTGAGTACAGCAAGCATAAGAGTAGGAGGGAGAACTCTCCGATTTTTTGAGCGAATGGCGAGCGTTGTCACGCGATGCATGGGTGATACAAGCAGTGGCAGGGCTGCGGCTGGAGTTTGTAGGAAACAACATACAGAGAGTAGAACCTCCCCCATATATATGGCAAGTGAGGAGTTAGAATTGTTGCACAACAAGCTCTTCAGTCTTCTAAACAAAGGAGATAGAGCGAGATAAGCAAGAGGAGCCAGGTTTCCTCAGCAACATGTTTCTGGTTCACAGGGGAGACAAGACTCTGCCAGTCATAAACTTGAAGAGTTTAAACGCATGGCTCGAATACAATCATTTCAAGATGGAAGGCATTCACCTTCTGCGCGATCTCCTCCGCCAAGGAGACTACTTAGCGCGCCTGGATCTCAAGGACGCTTATCTTACAATTCCGATAGCTCAGGAATTTCGAAAGTATCTGTGCTTTCGGTGGAAAGACCAAATTTGGCGTTTCTCTTGTCTCCCATTTGGGTTGGCGTCCGCCCCGTGGGCCTTCACCAAAGTGATGAAACCGGTGGCAGCCGCCATAAGAGAGGGAGGGATACGTATTATCATATACCTGGACGATATTCTCGTGCTAGCCGCAGACAGAAGTACTCTCATCAAGAATGTACAATGGATCTGCGCGCTGTTGACCTCTCTAGGGTTCTTAGTAAATTGGGACAAGTCACAACTAAGACCAGTTCAGAGACTGGAATTTCTGGGCTTCACCATAGACACAGTGAAAGCGACTCTCAAGCTCCCTCATCACAAAGTGAGAGTGATAAAGAAAGAGCTGAAAGTAGTGATAGCGAAAAAAGTTATTTCGCTTTGATGTCTAGCCAGAGTAGTGGGATTGTTAGCCGCCTCGATTCAGGCGATATTTCCAGGCCCACTCCACTACCGGGCTCTTCAATGTCTCAAGATCAGGCATCTACAAGGGGGCGTAGGGTATCAGCAACTGGTGACCTTGGACAGCGAAGCGCTCAACGAGCTTCACTGGTGGCTTCAGAATATGGAGGAGTGGAATGGCCGAGCCATTTTCAGAGACGCGCCAGAGTTGGTTATAGAATGGGACCCAAGTAGGTCAGGCTGGGGAGCCAGATGCGAGCACAAAGAAACAGGAGGAAAGTGGTCGGATCAAGAGTTGCAGCTGCACATAAATTGCCTCGAGTTGTTAGCAGGTTCATTTGCAGTGCAAGCCTTCACGAAGGGCAAGGCAAGGTGTTGTGTCCTGCTCAAGATGGACAATATATCCATAAACAAGCTGGGAGGGACAAAGTCCAAGCTACTAGCGGAATTAGCAAAGGATTTCTGGCATTATTGCCTGGAACATCATATTGCAGTCACAACGGAATATTTGCCAGGGGCTCTCAACGAGGTAGCGGATTCGAACTCGAGGTATCTGATAGATTCAAGCGATTGGAAACTTCACGCACAAGTTTTCAAGAAGCTGCAGAGGCGCTGGGGCCCAATACACATAGATCTGTTTGCGTCCAGACTGAACGCTCAAACGCAGACATACTTCAGTTGGAGGATAGACCCGGGAGCAGCGGGTACGGACGCATTCCTACAGACTTGGCACGGAGCGCTTCATTATGCATTCCCGCTATTTGTCATGATCACGAGAGCGTTAGCGAAGGTTCGCAGAGATCGCGCCCAACTCATGATAGTACTACCGCTCTGGAAATCCCAGCACTGGTTTCCAGTAGCGATGGAACCTTCTTCGGATTTTCCGAAGATAGTTCCGCATCAGCCGGACCTTCTACTAGGACCATCCAGCCAGAGCCATCCCCTGATAGCGACAGGCAAGCTACAGTTGCTGGCATGCAGGATTTCAGGAGAAAGTGGGAATTGCCAGGAATTTCGCGAATCGCTGCAGACTGCATCAAAGATTCCTGGGTGCCTTCCACCATTAGGAGCTATAGCACTGCATGGAAAGCGTGGGCGCGATGGTGCACAGACCAGTGTCTGGATCCCGTTTCAGCCCCTTTAGTGCAAGTCCTTATTTTCTGGCGACTAAATTTCAAGAAGGGGGAGCTTTTAGAACGATAGGTGTTTATAGATCAGCAATCTCAGCCGGGCACAATAAAATAGAAGGGATCGCAGTAGGCGAGCACCCAGCGGTCCTAAGGCTTCTCAAAGGAATAAAAATAAGAAAGCCCCCAGAACCGAAGTACGCAGTCTAATGGGATGTTAGAGTAGTATTCAAGCTTTTCCTTAGATGGCCAACAAACAAAGACCTTTCCCGCTCGCAGTTATCAGGTAAACTGGCAATGTTATTGTGCCTTACATAATGCCGCAGAGTATCGGACGTAAAGGCCCTGGAAATCGATAGGAAGATCTTCTGTCCATAAGGGGTAGCTTTTCACATAGCGAAAAGAACGAAGACTGGTTCGTGAGTGATTTCATACCCTTACTTCACAGAAAATTAAAAGCTATGCGTTGCTCAGTGCACAGAACACCTCAGGCCACGAGGGGTTTCCCAATTGCTTATAGCGCACAGACAACCTTATCACACAGTTGCAGCGGCTATCATCGCTAGATGGGTGCGCGAGATCAGGCAATGGGCTGGTATTGATCTGTCAATATTTGGGGCACATTCTGCGAGGGGTGCGATGGCTTCTTAAGCATTTACAGCTGGGGTATCTCTTCAGGACATTATGAAATCGGCAGATTGGTCCTTAGAGTCGACCTTTAAAACCTTTTACTTCAAGCCTGTCTCTAATATTACTAATGCAGTGGTGGCAAGCTTTGAACAAGCATAATGCAAGCCTCCTGTCTTGTCATAGAATAAAGATTGCCCACGCTAACAGCTCAGGAAGTCTTCATTCTATTAAAGACAAGGAGGCGAGCATTATATCCCACCCAATGAAGTATTTTAAAAAAAAATCTGAACCTGTATATGTATTTTTGATGCTTGGATGTTGTTGGCCCGCCCTCATGAAGTATTTTCCTTTTCTCGTAGGAGAAGATCAGAAAGCGACTTGACTTCATACACAGATGAAAGATGTTAAGAAGTTTGTTCAAGTTGGTCCGGGGGACCTAGCAAGTTACTGTTGGGCAGTCTGTTCCAGTTTTCCTCCAGGGTCACAGTTGATCAAATAGAGGACAGTTCGAGTTCAGTACACAATGGAGTGGAAAAAGAAAGAGGCAGAGGACTATCATGGGGGGTTCTTATACTGTGACCTGCTCCCGGATAGGTGGATCAGGAGAGGTCAAGACTACTAGCCCCGGAGGACCATGGGGGAGGTAGTGCAGAAAAGAACAGTGACTTTAGTACTTTTAAAACCTCTCATATTTGGTATTTTGTACATAAGGAAGGAAAAAAAGAGCAAATGTTAGTTTTAAATGTTTGGTTGAAAATGCTGAATGGCAGTAATTAAAGAGAGTAAAGCATAATGCTCGCCTCCTTGTCTTTAATAGAATGAAGACTTCCTGAGCTGTTAGCATGGGCAATCTTTATTAAAATGCATGTTATATTGCAACAGATTCAATAAGGATCAAGTTCCTTACCTGTAACTGTTCTCCAGCATGGGTCTGGCATGGATTCACATGCTCATGAATATTCCCCGTCGTCAGGCTGGCAATCCTCGGTAAAAAAATCAGTTTAATTTCTGAACTGTCTTTCTACTAATAACCAATCACTGGTCTCTGGGTCATACTGCCCCCAGCCAATGACTGCCCTCTACCTAAGCCCCTCTTCTGGCAACCATCTTCAGATTTGGTAGCATGAAAAGTGGCAGTAGGACCAAGAGAAGAGCCACAGAGGGGTTGGAGGGAGCGTTTGCATGTGAATCCATGCCAGACCCATGCTGTAGAACAACAGTTACAGGTAAGTAACTTGTTCCTTCTCCAACATTGGGTCTGGCATGGATTCACATGCTCATGGATACAAGAATATATAGCAGTACACACATGCACAACCACGGGAGGTGGCAAGGCTCAACATTAAGCATTTCAACAACTCAACATTAAGCATCTTTTACCTCATCACCAGGCTCACCTTCAAGCGAACAGGTTGCGCAGCACTGCCTGGCGGACTCTGGACTCCTCCCTGGAACCCCGGTCGACGCAGTAAAATCTCGTGAAGGTGTGCATCGACCTCCACGTAGCAGCCCTGCAGATGTCCAGCAGGGGCACACCAGACAGGAACGCCCTGGTAGCAGCGTTCGCTCTGGCTGAGTGGGCTCTCGGACGGCCGGGCAACGGTCGGTTTGCCAACCGGTGACAGTGCATGATGCAGCTGGAGAGCCACCTGGAAATGGAAACCTTCGAGAGGGCCTTCCCTTGGTTCACAGGTCCAAAGTTCACAAACAGCTGTGATATCTTCCGAAAACTCTTTGTGCGGTCCACATAGAACTTCAGCGCTCTAGCCACATCCAGCAAGTGCAAAGTCCTCTCATCCGGCGACGAAGGCGACAGGAAGAAAACTGGCAACACCAAGGGCACGTTGAGATGGAAGTCCGACGGCACCTTGGGCATGAAGGAGTGGTGTGTCCTCAGCACTACCCTCATCTCGTGGAATGTCAGGTATGGAGGTTTACAGGATAGGGCCTGGATCTCTTCCACTCGTCGTGCGGAGGTGATGGCCACAAGAAACGCCGTCTTCCACGGCAGGAACTTCAACGGTGCTGAATGCAGCGGCTCGAATGGCGGCCCCATGAGCCTGGTCAGCACCACGTTGAGCTCCCACGCCGGGGCCGGAGCCTTCACCGGCGAGAACGATCGGAGCAGTCCTTTCATGAACTCCTTCACCAGGCGATGAGACCATAGAGATGACCGCCCCGGAGTTCTGGTGTAGCGGGAGATAGCCGCCAGATGGATCTTGATGGAGGCATGTGCCAGGCGCGCCTTGGCCAGCGACAGCAAGTACGGCATCACTTGAGGGACCGTAATCCGCAGAGTGTTCATCTTCTGTGCACGGCACCAGGCAGAGAACCTCTTCCATTTGTGTCCATAGCACTTGAGTCGAGGACGCCCTGGCCTTTGTGAGCACCTCCTTGCAGTCTGCCGGCCTATTGTACCCTCCGAACTCTAGTGCTGCAGGAGCCAGGCCTGCAGGTTCAGCGATCCTGGGTCGTGGTGGAGGATGGCGCCTCCTTCCCTGGCGAGAAGATCCGCGTCTGTCTGTAGTTTGACCGGGGGGACGCTGACATGTCCAGAAGGTCCGGGAACCAGATCTGCCTCAGCCACGCTGGTGCGACGAGGATCATCCTGCACTGGGACCGTCTGAGTTGTCGCAGTAGCAATGGCGGGAACGCATACAGGAATAGGCCGTCCCGGCTGGGGAAACCAACTGGCGAACCACCGCCACTTGGCGTTCGTCGCCATCGCAAATATGTCAATCTAGGGATTGCCCCATCGTCTGAGTAGGAGATCCACTTGATCATGCCGCAGCTCCCACTCGTGGCACGAGCGCAGCTACCTGCTGAGTGAGTCGGCGATGGTGTTCTTTATGCCTGCCAGATGGAAGGGTACCAGTAACATCCCTTGGGTGACGGCCCAGTGCCACAGATACTGCGCTTCCTTGGATAGGGCTGGGGATCTGGTGTCCCGTGCTTCCGGATGTAGAACATTGTCGTGGAGTTGTCGGTGAAGATCCTTACCACTTTGCCCTTGAGGGATGGAAGGAACGACCTGAGGGCCCAGAACACGGCTCGGAGCTCCAAGACATTGATGTGTAGTGGCCTCTCCTCCGGGAGCCAAAGGCCTCTTGCGTGGAAATCTCCGGTGTGTGCTCCCCATCCCTCTAGGGAGGCTTCCGTCGTCACCGTTTCCGGATGTGCCAGGGTCTGGAAGTCCATGCCCGCCGCTAGATGCGCATGGTTGCCCCACCACCGGATCGCTTGGCGGAAAGTCTCATTGAGTGAGATCCTGTCTTCGAAGCTGCCGCCATTTGCATCCAACGGGCGTCGAGGAACTCCTGCAGTGGTCTCATCCGCAACATGCATAGGCGCACGAGGTAGATGCGCGATGACATCATGCTGAGTAGGGACTTGATTGACTTCACCCTGGCCATGTCCATGGTCACCAGCCGTTGCACCTTGCCCAGGATGGCCTTTGTCATTTCCTCTGATGGCAAAGCCAATCGCGCCACTGTGTCGAGTCTGGCTGCCAGGAACAGGGCGTCTTGCGACGGTACCAAGTGGGATTTCGCAAAGTTGATCGAGAATCCCAGCTCTGTGAGCAGCTGGACAGTCCTCACTGTGTGGTCGACAGAGTTCCCTTGATTTTGCTCGGATGAGCCAATCATCCAGGTAGGGGTAGACTTGGATCCCCTGCAGGCGCAGCCGCGCCGCCACTGGTGCTAGGCACTTGGTGAACACCCTGGGCGCCGACTTCAATCCGAAGGGAAGGGCCTTGAACTGAGTTGCCCTTGGACCACAAATCATAGGAATTTTCGATGTCCTTTTAGAATGGGGATGTGGAAGTAGGCATCCTCCAAGTCCAGCAACGACAGGAAGTCGCCTTCCTCCAGCTGTCCCAGCACATGCTGGAGGGTGACCATCCGGAATTTCTGGGACTTGATGTACTTGTGTAGACGACAAAGGTCCAGGATGGGTCGCCAACTGCCGGTCTTCTTCCGGACGAAGAAGTACCGCAAGTACACTCTGGAGCCCCAGAGCCTCTTTGGGGCGAGTTCTATGGCTACCTTTCTTAGCATCGCTCGTACCTGCACAAGTAGTTGTGGGACGTGGTTTTCCTTCCTGGCCACGGCTGGAATACGGGGACACCACCTTTGAAATTCCAGAGTGTGCCCGTGGGCCAGGGCATCATGTACCCAACGGATGGTGGAGATGTCCTCCCACCGGGGTTCTCGGTGTGGGGGGCCCGACGCCGCGGCCTTGCAGCCTTGGCGACGACGACGGGATCCTCCGGTCTTGCCGCGTCCTCTGTAGGCTTCCTGTAACGAGGAGCGGGCCGCATGGAAGTACGACGAGGAGCCGCTGCCAAATCCTTTGGAGGCACCTTGCTTGCCTCCAGAGCTCCGAAAGGACGGCCGTCTTTGTTGTAGAACACCCAAGGCCCGACCCGTCTCAGTGTCTGCCTTGATGGCCTGCACTGACTTGTCCATTGTCTTGCCAAACAGGTTGTTCCCGTCGAAGGGCATGTCCAGAACCCTGGTCTGCACGTCCTGGCGGAAATCGGTGGCCGTGAGCCAACCGCACCGGTGAAGGCAAACTGTTGCCCATCTGGCAAATATCCGGTTCCGGCGATGTCCCTGGCACCGTAATGGCGTGGTCCAAAGCCACCTCGCCTTCCTGTAGGATTTCCAGGGCCCCAGCCCTCTTGTCGTCCGGGAGGAAGTCCAGGAGTTGTCATGATTCCTGCCCCTCATGTCCCCAGCCCTCCAAGATGTCAGGCTGGAGCCAGGCCACGATCACCTACATGGCCCTCAAGGGCCTCTTCATCCCTCCAAAGACCCACCTGGAGTCAGACTTGGCGCTTGTGGCACCAGACTCACTCACTCCCATAGGATAAAATTGGAGATTGGACTTGTAGTGCATTGATGGGGACAAGATGGATGCCCCCACATATTTTGGTTCCCAGAACTGCATGTGCAGTTTAGTCTTTTGGGTGTGGTTCAGCCCAGAGACACCTGGGATACCCAGAGACTATTTAAACCACACCCAGGCTGAGAAACATGCTTTGAGTTTTCTGCAGCGTGACACTCACCGTGTTCGATCGGGCTCCAGTAGGCCTGCTTCTGCCCATCATCCATCGCTCCTTCTGTTCTGCGGGCATCTTCGGCGGTGTCATTCCCATCCCCATCCCGGCACGCCGCTTCCTAAGGAAAAGGGAAAAGAACAGAAAAAAGGCATTAGTAAGCATTCTGCAAATCTTCACTTATTTTTAAATACTGTACGAGCTTCAAACGCTTACCTGAATCCCAGCCGCTCTGGGGGAACTCGGTCTCAGGAACTTCTCATCCATCTGCAAGAGGGGAAAAGACACTCCAGGTTAGCGTGGAAACATCTAGGAGGCGCCGCATACTGCGCTTACCCACCTTATTTGTTCTTCATAACCGGCATCCACACTGAAAACGTCGCGGCACCTAAAAGACACAGAAAAATAACTCCGTTCAATGCAAATACGAAAGGGGTGCATCGCGCTCACTCACCTTCAGCGCTACTCATCGTCATCGTCCGGGGGGGGGAGTGGAAGTTGAGGCCGTCGCCCCCGCCGATTTCTTCTTGGCTGCTGTGAAGACCACTGAATCCAGGGACGGCTGTGCTCTGAGGCACATAGGGGCGGAGTCCAGGACCCGGTGGTACTTCACGTACCGGGTGTCCGGTCAAATGGTCGAATGACCATTTGATCGAATCAAAATGGTCGAGAAAAAAAAAGGTCGATTTTTTTTATTTATTTATATATTTTTTTTAAGTTTTGGTTGCTTAAAAAATATTTTTAATAAAGAAAATAAAAATAAAAAAAATAGACCTTTTTTTCGACCATTTTACTTCGATCAAATGGTCATTCGACCATTTGGTTTTCGACCAAATGACTGGTAACCCTTGTACCGGCCTCTCTTAAGAGGAGCCGTGGACGGGTTCTTGAGGCGCGCCAGCCCCTCGTCCCAGATGTCGTCCAGTAAAGGGACTGAGAGGACAGTCTTCCTCTTGGCCTCCCGTCATTGGTAGAGGAAGCCCTCCTTCTGTTCTTCGGGGCAGAGCTGGAAGAGCTCAGATGCCCTGGCAATCATGGGGTGGTCTCCGTTCCTGTCTCATCCCTCAGAGGAAGGGATGGGTGTCAAGGCTGGAAGGGGGGGTGGACTCGTCTCCGCTTGTTAGGTGGGCTCACCGACGGTCCAGGCTCTGCTGGGTCATTGGTGGGGGTAAGGGCATCCTTGTCCTTATCGCTGTACACAGGGCCTGTATGGCCATCAAGATAGCTCCTGAATACGCGCACTGGCTGTAACAGGACCGACGGCTGGGGCGTGGGGCCCTTTGTGACCTTATCTTCCTCGTCGGCTCCCCCGTTGCTCTCTTCGTCGGCCTCGTCGGGATCCTTCCTGTGGGCCCTGGATTCTTCGGACGTCTTGTCCCGGATCCTTTAGACGCTAGCCAACTCATCCTCAGAGGTGGTATCCGTTATGGCTACCGTGCCCCCCTCTTTTTCCTGCTGGGGGTTCAAGGGGGTCTTCTCGATAGGCAGAAAAGAAGGTTCCCTCCGGGTAGGCAGGGAAACTAGCTCCTGAAGCCGTCTCCACTGGGGAAGCCTCCATAGGTTTCGCCAGGGCCGCCACGACTCCTTCAATCGAGGCCTTAGCCGGGTGAATCAGGGCCTTCACGACCTTGGGCGTGCCTGAGGCCTTCACCTTGGGGGGAGAATCGCCGCCTCGCTTCCCCTCGGCTGTCTCCGTTGGGATCGACTGGGGCTTCTCCCGAAGCTTACCCGGGTTCTCCGACTTCTTCACCAAGCCAGAGCGTTGGCTCGTGGCTGATGAGTCTGTGATACTGCGCCCTGCCTGGCAGCCGAGGAGCCCAACCTATCGGCGCCCCCGGTGCCCGCGGACACACGGTGCTTTGCCTTTTGTTGGACCCCCGTCGCCAGAGCGCCCTCAAAGGTCTTAGAAGACCACTCTGATTTCTTCTCACCTGCTGCTGGGCTCTTCCCCTCCAGGCAGTTGGTGAGTTGAGTACGACGATCCCTCATTGTCCGTTCGGACATATTCTTACAAAATGCACAGTCCTTCTCCACGTGCGATTTGTCGTTGTAGAGGCACCGAGAGTGCTCATCCTCCCTAAAGACGTTCTGTAGTCCGCATCCAGGGCAGCTCCTGAACAGCTTGGATCCAACAGGCGTCATGCTTCCTTTGTCCTGGGCCATGTCCACGCGGGGTAGGCCTCAAAGATCTTGAAAGATGCCCTTGAGGCCCGTTGATGGGAAGTAGAATCGGTGGAGCTTGAGGCTCGATTGACCGAAAATATAAGAGTAAACTCTTTGAAAAAAAATGCAAAATGCAGTAAAAGCTCGAGAGCTACAGCACGAGGACTCCCAACACTTGAACATGCGGTAAAAATCTGAAGATGGCTGCCAGAGGAGGGGCTTAGGTAGAGGGCAGTCATTGTCTATGTGAATAATAGGGGTGGGCACCACTTATCAGTCTTTCGAAATGTTGTGAGTTGAAAAAACAGTATTGATAATGTTTATTTTCTTTTTTTTTTTTCTTTTTTTTAGGTAACTTTAACCTGGAGCTGCCAGTGAGAAATGGTCCTATGACACAGGGATTGTTTGCCTGCCCACATCCTATCCCATTGCTGCAAGTTACTTTATAATATCAAAATTCAGACATTTTTCAGAAAAGCACAATCCGATTAAGAAACTGTGTGGAAGCCTGATTTCCAGTGTGAGGACGAAGACTGCTTCCTTTGGCAAGAACACATTCAGTACTGAATTAGCAGTAAAGGAAAGCAACATTTTTAGTTTGTTTCGTACAATGCTCCATAATATTAATATCTGATATATCTAAAACCAATACATGAAAAATAGCGTCACACCTATCAGAAAACCGCAAGTCGGGCTAATTGTAAAACGCAACAATCCAATGCGTGTCTTTAGTGATGAAGGCCAACCACCCTGTTTTTGAATGACATGATTGTCTGAGAAGGCCAGGTTCTGCCGTGTTTTAGGGGAGAACCAAAGCAAAGCCATGATATGAAGAGATTTTTACGAGAAGTACTGACAACAAAACTTAAGAATTGGTAATCAGGGAAATTGACACATTGGGCCTTATTACGGGTCTGGCGGCAACTGTGCCGGTGATACCGGCAGGTTGCCGCCAGACCTGTAATGATTTACTGGCACCCGACTTCCTGCCAACACCCGGTCACGACAACCCCGGCGGACCGGGAAGTCAGGCGCCGGTAAATTGCAATTTCCCATTCCCATCGAGTCCAATAGGACTCGATGGGAATGGGGAACACAGAAGCACCGGCATAGTTATTAACAGTGCCGGTGCTTCGGTGTCGGTCTGCCTACCGTGGCCGCTGTGCCTGGCAGGGTCAGACCTGCCGTGCACAGCAACTCCGGCAGGCAGACCTGTAATATGCCGGTCTGGAAACAACGGTGCCAGTAAGCTTACCAGCACTGTTTCTGGACCGGCATAATTGTAATGAGGTCCATTGTATTTGTTTGTAAGCCACAAGGTCAGTCTTGATTCTCCAAACTATTTCTCTGCATGTGACGCAAACCTTTTTAATATACAGGGTCCACACCCAATGGAGAGCTTCATTCAGAATTCTCAGAAACACATGCAGCCACAGAGCAAGTTCTAAACACGTTTCAACCCCCTCCCTTAATAAAGCTGGTCAACATTGTTGCAGAGGCTAGACTGAGGGCCACTGCCACAGGATCAAACCTCTACACACTTGTTCCTGAGCCTCCAGGTAACTTTCCATCTCACCCTCAAACACACAGCACACTGAAAAATGAACAGATTCCATAGGAAATGAGGTACCAGAACTGGAGAATCCAAGCACACCACTTTGCCCCCTGCTCAATGACTTCCAACCTTGGCCATTTATAGGTCATAGTGTTCTAAAATAATGCATATGCCGTTGAGGAATGCTGTGGTTATCAACAATACCACCCCCCACACACCCATGCCAAAGATTTTTAACAATGTTATTAGAGCACAAGGGATAACGAAAACTTAGCTTGGCAGTCATTTATTGAGCATTGGAAGGGAAGTAATCTTGAAGGTTTGAAATTATGCTCTTACCAACAAGGCAGCTTTCTCTCCGCTTTACGCCTGGAAAATTAATATGTGGAAGGTGGAGTGGGGGGGGGCTGGGTGATAAGGCTTTGGGGGAAGTTATCTTGGCTACTTCTTTACTACATTGCTAACCTTAACTCCGACAAATCATTTACATCACTGTGACCAAAGAGGTAAAAACAGTAGGAGTATACTTGTACTCTACACTTTCCCTAACAAGTAAGGTAAAAGCAATCGCATCAGCTGCAGCATACATCGCCAAATTGATCAACGCCTGCAGGCCCTTCCTGACCACTGACAACTGCATTACTCTTTCCAGAGCCCTCACTTTTTCCAGAATTGACTATTGCAGCTCCCTCTTTGCAGGCTCCAACTCCTGCACTATAAACAAACTACATATTATCCTGAACGCCGCCATAAGAGCTGCACTTAACCTCTGTAAAAAAAGACCATATCGCCACAGCTCGACGTAATATCCACTTGTTCCCGCTCGGAGAACGCATCATGTTCTAAACATTAACCCTGACCCACAAATGCCTATCTAGCAATGCCCCCATTTACCTCTCCAGCAAAATCTTCAAGGCCCAATCTAACAGACCTATGAGGACAGCCTACTCACACATCGCCATTCCTAGATTCAGGCTTCAGAAAGCTGGAGATAGCAGCTTCCCGGTGATCAGTTTCCCGGTGATCACGGCCAAACAATAGTATGCCCCGCTCCTAGCGCTAAAATCTGAACCATCCTTCTGTTCCTTCTGCAAAGGCCTCAAAACCTGGCTCTTCTCCCAAGAAATCCAGAGGAACTGAAATCAAAAAACTGTCTAAGCATATGGCTCCCATTTCCTCCATTTTACACTACAAACTCTTAACTATGCAGGTTATAAATGCCACCCATGTTTGTAATCACTACGCTCATGTAAACTATTTATGCTCTGTACCCAACTATGTTGGAAACAATGTTTAATGTATTGCTTGTAACCACTGTAACCACCACTTTTAAACTAAACTAGCGCAGAGATGCCTCCGGTTTCGGTGCTCTCTAAATGTCAAAATAAATCAAATCAAAAAATAAAACTCCCTAGGCCAACGCATGTTCAAATCCTCGCAGATCCAACTAAGCGTTTCATCCTTCAGAGGTCGATAAATTGAGTACCACACAGTCGGATAATAACGATTATTGCAGCCCTTAGATACTTGTGGGTTTGTAGCACTATATAAAAACTAGTTATGATTAGTAATTATAGGGGCTATTCTACAGGTATTACACTGCACCCTCAATGGCCAAATATGGCAGAGGTCTGCGTACAAATGTTTACCAGAAGAACAAATGCAACCACTAGATTTAGGAAGACGGATTGGAACGAAAGACAAAGGTTTTCTCCTTACACCAACTCTATATAAACTTTATTTTGTTTTAACAAATTACTTATTGTCTAAAGAAAATAAACAATAGCAATGCTCTTTAAAATGATCAGGATGAAAGGGTTCAGAAAGCTAGGTGCGACAGGGTTAGGGTGCTGTTGGGTGCAGGGCTAGGGGGCTAGGGACGTCTCCTGATCTAGGATAGGCAATCTACCATGGTGCATACCTGAGTCGATTCTACGCCATAGGCTGAGTGAGGGAGGGGAGGGGCAAATCCCTGAACCTTGGTGTGCACGTTGTATACGACTGCTGGAACCACCGTCTCTGCCACAATGGCAGTCTGCCTCGCTTCTCGCCAGAGTTCTCGCTTGCCTTTTTCAGAAATACAAAAACCCAGACTGGAACCAGAGGAATGGACTCAAGACCAGGCATGGAATAACTGGTATTTACCCTACCAAAACAAAGGACACATTCAACTCCCAACATACCAACCCCAGACCGCCCCCAGGGTAATGATGGAGCAGCAGAAAACTAATTACAAATAAGAAAGGACTGCAGGGGAGCATGAGAATCACAGGAATCCACCCCAAACCCAGTTGGGAACAAAACTCGCCATCACCTGAAGCAAACCAGAAGGATAAACACATGGCCCGAGCACATCGCTGCCATCCACAAATGGAGACTGAAAAGGAAGTGGGCTAAATTCCTCCTTAAAATCTTCTGGAAGAAGTCCCAAACCTCAGAAGGATAGCTTAGACAGAGATTGGCCAAGGGGATATATGGACCAGGAGACCAATAGGAGCCGGTAGGAGTGTACAGAGGAGATTTGAAGGTGTGCAGCCGAGGTGCAGTGGCGTACCAAGAGGCCAGGTGGAGGGCGGACTGAGTGAAATGCTGGGGAGACAGGCAATGACAGAATGGTATCCATTAGGTCAAGTATGGTGTGAGGTGGTGAAAGGTGATTGAAAGAGAGGGAGAGAAGTGTAGGGGGATTTAGAGGGTGAGTGGAAGCGATCGGGTGTATGGTGGTAGGAGAGTATAGATAGTGGAAGGCAGTAGTGAAATGGGCAGTAAATACGGACCAAAAATATCCCTTAGAATAATTAAAGAGTTGAGAACTCATAGATCACAGTCACCAACTAGGTTCGAGTGAAGGCTTTACGCTCATCTGTTTGAAGCCCCTTTATACGTAAAGAAATTGCTGAAGTCATTCCAAACTATTTCAAGGAAAATTATAGAGACTTCACCTGATATCCTGTGAGATGCTATGAAAAGTCATGAGGGGGGGAATGCATTTGCCACGCTGCAGCTTAATTTACCACTAGGAACCATGTCAGGAAGCTCTTGAAATCTCAAGTACGAGACAAAGAAAAGGTTCAGGTCAAAGTCAGGACCCCAAAGGCTTTGAATGAATTAAGGCTGGCCAGATCAAACTGGAAGCGCTAATGGCATCTGGAAGAGCAAATTGCTTAAACCGGGGTGAAACTATTTTTTTATTCCTCACAAAGAAACAAAGCCAACAAGGTTTAGGCATATCAATTTAAGCAGAAAAAGGCCAGGAGTAATATTATAGGACTCTGGAATGAAAAAGGCGTCCTTAGATTCACAGACTCAGAGAAACTCAAATCTTCTCTGGCTTCTATGAAAAATGGTTCGCGTCCGACAGGCCAGACAGCGATGCACAGAACCTCCTACCTGGCTTTGTCTTCCCTCTCCAACCTCTCCCAGAAATCACACGACCAGCTTGAGTTTACTATCAAAAGGGAAGTGTAGCGGACAATTGGCTCCCTTCTCAAACAAAAGCCTCAAGGACCTGATGGCTCTAGACCAGTCATTTACAAAATATTTTAAATACTGCTTCTGGCCCCACTGAACTTGTTCAACTCCTTTCTTGTGTTGGGAGTAGTGGTGGGATCTATGAGAGAATCGTACTTTTAATTATGGCTCAAACCAGGCAAAGGTGCCACTCTCTGACTCTTATCGTCGGATTTCACTCCTCAACAACGAAGATCTATTCAAAGATACTAACCACTAGGAGGATGAGATCCCTTCCCACCATGATCAATCCGGATTTATGGTTTACTTGTAAGGCGCTTATAAAGGAAATAAATTCAGTTTCAAAGCGCCAACAGGGCAGCAGGGAGGGAACATGGGATAGCAGGCAAGTGCTGAAGAAGACATACTGGGAAGATTGGGTGTGAATGGTCAGAGGACCAGAGGATGCATAAAGGTCCAAGACACCAATCACGGCAACTGTGGGGTTAGCAGAGGAAGGAAAAAAGAAGGGAAGGGGGAGGAAAAGAGGAGAGTGTTGAGGTGCTTTAGGAACTTCAGAAGATCCTGCTCAAGACGCAGGGGGGTGGGGTTGTTCCAGAGGAGTGATCCATATGAGGGAAAGCGAGCAGCCTCCTGCTCTGTTTAGCGAAACGCTTTACACACAGAGTTGGTACCAGAGGAGCGCAGAGGTCCAGAAGGAGAGCATTTGCAAATAGTGTGGTCTCCGGCCCCAGACAGCCTTGTGGATGATGCAGAGGGATTTGAATTTGATCCATGCTGCAACCGGGAGCCAGTGGAGGCTTTTTAGGGCATGAGAGATGCAGTCCCTGGGCTTAAGGCCAAGAATAAGTCTTGCTGCTCTATTCTGGATCAGCTGAAAAGGTTGCAGAGTGGAAGAAGGTAGATTGAGGAGGAGGCTGTTGCAATAGTAAAGCCTAAAGAGAACCAGAGCTCAGAAAACATTGAGAGTCTGGGGGAAAGTGGGCAATGGGAGAATTAACAGTTGGAGTTTAACCCTGGACGTAGAACACATGACAACATTAGAAGGGCTAGCAATATTATGAAGATTTGGAGAAGGAGTGAGACCCCTATGACCTTGTTGGTGCTGGACGCCAATAAGGCTTTTGCCAGGGTGGACTGGCAGTTTATTCGTTTCATGCTACAGGCATTCGGATTCGGCCCCAAGTTCGTGTCACATGTGATGGCCGGCTACAATTCCCTCAGAACAAGGATCATCATCAATGGGCATTACTCGCATTGTATATCAATCACCAAGGGTACGCAACAGGGCTGCCCCTTGTTACCTTGTTTTTTGTGTTTATGATGGAACCACTTTCCATACAAATACAATCCAACCTGGAATTCAAGTTATTTCCACAGGGCATACTGAACATAACAGCAGCCCTTTAAACAGACGACATTCTCTAAATGTCATTGCACAATCTTTCAACGCTCTGGTCCGTTAGGTCGAAATGTAAGTGGTTTGGGCAGGCCTCGGGTTTTACAATAAATTATGGAAAAATCCATGGGTCTGAAAGTCTCCGAAGCCCCATACAATAGGGCCAAGACCCAACAGGACTCCAAGTTTCGTTGGGGTGCAGCTGAGTTTGATTATTTGGGGACTAGGTTAACTCCATCCTCCGCAGATTTGTATAGGGTACATTTTGGGGAGCTTGTATGGTGTAGCAATGAGGGAGACTCAGGAGATTACATGTTGGGCCATATCACAGCCGTGAAAATGAACGTCGTCCCTAGTTTCCTATACTACATACCGACTCTTGCAGTTTTGTACCGGACAATTATGAAATTCGTAGAGTCTAATCGCAAGCTTTTGAATCGGCAAACAGGCCCTCCACTCAAGTAAACATGAGGGTGGCTTGGGCCTTCGTGTCCTCCAGAATTACATCTCAACTGCCATATTTAGCAAATTCAATCCTGGTAAGACAGGGCTGATGAGGCTCTCTGGCTGGACATTGAACAATCAGCCACAAAACTTATCCTATGGGACCTACCTCATCTAGACGCTGCATCTCAAAATGTTGGAAACTCACTATTGCCGGCCACCCATGTTTCTCTCACTTACTGGAATAGGGCTGTCGGATATGGGGCGGTCTGGGCCCTGTGTCTAAGGACCTAGGAAACCCACGTTTTACCCCAGGCCTCGCTCGGAAGGATTACAAAAAGTGGCAGAGGGGAAGAGGAGGAGGAGGTCATGCATACAAAGTCATGTTTCGATGGTACATGTACCCCGACTCGGTTTAAGATTAATCCAATAAGTTTCACCTTGTGCTGAGGGACTGTGGCCAAAGTGGTGATTACCTGCATCTCTGGTGGTGGCCCTGCATGAAGGTCCAGGTGTTCTGGAGGAGGTGCCTGCTTTGATGAACGAAATCACCGGATCATAGCCACCTATGGATCCTTTAGTGGTTCTCCTGGGAGAATCAGTGGATTCCTTTTATCCCACAGAGGGCTCCAGAGCATCGCTGATAACTCAGCTGTTGGCCACCCGCATTGCTCTTGCCAGGAATTGGAAGACGAAATGTCTGGTGGGATAAGATCTGGGAGATAACGGCAGCCGAGAAGATAAGTGCATCTTTTCAAAGATGTCTAAGCACATAAAAACCTGGCTCTCACTTCACGAATATTGTGAGAAATATCCCATACGATCTGTCGGACCACAAATGTTGCAACATTTATCCTTGCTTTGATTCTCAAGTGTGAAGACCAGTTTATGTAGGTCGTTTTTTATATCTGTGCTCAACTTGGCCTGTAGACACATTGCATTTATCCTGCTACTCTATTGGAGTTGTAACACAGCACCCCTATTGTACCGTTTTCATTTTGTTTCTGTATTGTTCTCAATCTTTGTTTATAAAATGATAGTCTTTTTTTTTTTTTTTAAAAAAAAAGAAAAGAGCTACACCTACACCAGCCCAGATGATCACCGCCGCCCGACTCCCTCAGATTATGCCGGCTGCATACTCTTTTGCAGATTCCAGCATACGAGCAACGAAGCTCCAACAATTATAGCAGCGCCAAGTGTGGAACTAAGAAGAGGCAACCTACTGCAATTTCGGCTGCCTGTGCGGTTTCCAGCACTTATCCACATACTTCTCCATTAAGGTACACAAGGTACCATTATACTCCAAGATGGGCACCCGCCCTTTGTTCCCTTCCACCAGAGCCTAACCGTGGCTCAGTACAGCCTCTGCCACCCCCGGGTTGGCTGTCGTTTGTTTTTCTGCCTCCGATGCGGCGCCGGCCGGCGAAGCCGGCCCACCTCATTGAAGGCCCACGATTGCAAGGCCAGCACCTGTTTGCTGCCTGTTCGCGCATGTGAGCGCAGCGCGGCCACCCCTGTTACCTCTACGAACTGCCACCCCCAGCTACCACTGCCTCGGCTAAATGGCTCACTACTGGCTGACTTTCGCCACCACGCTCCCATGCAACCTGCCCACAGCGGACAACGCACCAAGTGACTCATGCAAGCCACTGTAAGTACTCTTTCGCAACTGCACAACTCAAGCCCTGCGCGCAATCACCCGAACCTATCTCCGTTACCCTAGCTAATGCAAGCTGGCCATGACTTTTATATTACTACTAACTCCCCCATGCAAGACGGCATGCCACTTTATCTGCTGACAAAAGCAGGCGCTAGTTGCAATTTACTTGCCTCTGTGTCCCTAATGTTACTGTAATACATGGATGCTGTGTCAACTTAATATTCGTACTTTGTTGCAGCATATATGTTTGCATATGATCTTCTAATACTAGGTACTGCATCACAATATACTTGTACCTCTACGCTTGCTCAGAAAGATCAATCTAGGTGTTCCACTACCTTATATATGCACTCTACCTGAATTGCCTGATGCTTCACTATATGATTCAAATGCGATTGCTGTCCTACTAGCCCTCCCCTCAAGAGCGCCACTTAAACCTCACGGCACCTTGGTTTAGAAATGTTGATTTAAGCTGTTACACAGCACTGCATTGTCAAAGTGTTGCACTAATTCCAGTGCTTTTGCTGCATCTCTACTGCACCCAGCCTGTGGCTACTGCATTGTTATGTGCGACTGAATGCTACTGTACCCTAAACTAGGCGTGTTCTTTTAGACGCTATCACGTTACTATTAGTTCAGTGCCCCCCTCTGT
Source organism: Ambystoma mexicanum (assembly GCF_040938575.1). Lineage (NCBI taxonomy): Eukaryota > Metazoa > Chordata > Amphibia > Caudata > Ambystomatidae > Ambystoma > Ambystoma mexicanum. The sequence continues at coordinate 1,491,981,755 of NC_090929.1, read as the reverse complement.
ATTCTGGTAGAGAAGTGATGACACAAACATAGATACTGCCACAGGGCATTGTACTGCTAAGTGTCTCCCTACACTATTGTATCTTGGTCTAGAAGTGCGGATTCCAACCTAGATATTGCCATAGGGCCTTGTACTGCTAGTGTCTCCCTAGCTCATTGTATTCTGACCTAGAAATGTTGACTTAAACCTAGATATTGCCATAGGGCACTGTACTGCTAAGTGTCTCCCTAGACTATTGTATCTGGGTCTAGAAGTGCTGATTCCAACCTAGATACTGCCACAGGGCCTTGTATTGCCATTATACCTAGCACCCTTAAAATGTACACTACCAGGAGCCTATTGCCCTGCATTACTCTTGTCCTAGCCACCACTCTGCTAATAATTAACCAGTGTATTTATCACTATCCCACCATCATACTAGCATAACACCCACCTGGGATTAATGTAGAAAGGCTTTCTAAACTAACCATGCAAGAATTACTGTGATCACTACCATGCATGACCCCTGTTAGAAACAGCAGACTCCGGGCAAGACTGACTAAATTGTATGAACCGCAAGCCAGAACACTAGCACCTAGCAACAGATCCCACATTTCACCTAATATTAGTAAAGCTAAAGGTAACCAACCACAAACAACACAGACCGCATCACCAGCCGGCCTACCTGGCCATACTCTTAAAGGAGCCCTAATAAATGCCAGACCCCTGGAAGCACACGCCATTGAGATATCGGAGATTATACAGTTAGAACAACTAGACCTATTAGCAGTCACTGAATCCTGGCTGCACGCCGCTGCAGCCCCAGCACTATCACTAGCTATCCCCAAAGGCTACACCATCCTCAGATCAGACAGAACCGAGGCACGAGGTGGAGGAATTGCACTCATTGTAAAAGATAACCTACCAATCAGACTTATACCACACCTGGATACCAATTCCTGTGAGACCTATCAGCTAAACTGAACCTAAATTGCACCCAAACCCTTACAATCCACCTAATACATAGACCACCAAATTCCATTGGGACCTTCGAAGATGACCTATCCAATATCATAGCAAACAACTTAAACAATTCTTCCCAAGTAATTCTATTAGGAGACTTTAACTTAGGATATAATGACCTTAAAGACGCACATGCATCTTCTGTGGCAAATATCCTCACAGAACAAGGTCTCACCCAAAAGGTATTGGACCCTACACACTCAAAAGGAAGAACTATGGATTGGATAGCGGACCACAACTGTAATGCGACCATCTCTTCCAATTCACCTGTGTTATGGTCAGACCACCATCTCATAACCTTCACCCTCAACACTGAGAAAACTATTGCCCCGCCCGCGCCTCTAGCTCCCGCAGTCCCTACTCGCAACAAAAAAAGCATCACTTGCGATAAACTACTCCCCCTGATCTTACCCACCCTTAATGCCCTCCCAGAAAACTTGGGACCAGAGGCCTTGATCAAAGCATTCAACAATACTATGATCACCTCGCTGGATACAATTGTGCCACTTAAACTTAGGAAAAGTAAACCTAAAGCGCACCACAACTCTTGGTACACACCCCATCTAAAAACATTACGCACTAAAAAAAGATCATGCCAATTACTATGGCTAACCCACCCTTCTGAAGAAAATAAAACAAATCTGCGCGCCATCTCTGCCCTCTACAAAAAAGAAATTCTCCTAGCCAAACGTGAATCCTACAATTCAAGAATAGCCCAAGCTAACTCCAGTACTAAGGAACTCTTTGTTATCCTCAAAGAACTTGAAGCACCCATCCCCGTACCTGACAATTGTGTCAAGGACAAACCTTGGTGCTAAAATATCCAGCAAGCATTGACAGGTAAAGTTGCTTACCCTCCAAACAAAAATTAAGAATAAAAAAGCCTTATTATCAACCAACCTGCCTAACAATACTATTATATCCCCTCCCATCATCTCTGACACACTAACACGATTCAAATGTTCAAAAGTTACCATTCTCGAAACAGAAAAGACAATACTCTCACTCAAACCCTCTAACTGCCATGGTGATCAGTGCCCGGCCCAACTCATCAAGGATGCAGCCAGAGAACTGTCACCTTTTATTACTAAATTGATCAACGCTTCATTTAGGACCAACCGCATCCCCACTAACCTCAAGGAATCTTGGTGCTCCCCTTACTAAAGAAACAAACTTTAGACCCCCTAATTCCCACTAACTACCGACCTATTACTACGGTACCATTCCTCCTTAAACTCAGACAAAATAGCCTATCTACAAATTCAAAAATATTTGGAATCCAATCATCTGCTGGGATCTAGACAATCGGGCTTCCGGCCCCAACACGGGACTGAAACTGCGTTAATTGATTTGAAGGCCCAGATTGACGACCTCAGGGACAGGGGCGACTTAGCTCTCCTCTTGCTCCTGGACCTATCGGCTGCATTCAAACTGGTCGATCACCAGGTCTTGTGCAGCCACTTGGACTCAGCAGCACACTTCTCCCCTGAAGCCATTGCTTGGATACAATCCTTCCTCAGTGATCGTACCATGAGAGTTCTCTCCATTGCTTCTGCTGACCCTATCCCCATCACGTGCAGTGTTCCCCAGGGTTCATGTGTCTCGCCTACCTTATATAACATCTTCACTAAGCCCCTTTTCGATGATCTGGATCATCTGGGTATCACCTACACCAACTATGCAGATGATACTCAGATTCTCGTACCAATTACCGGTGATTATGAAAAGGATTTGGCCTTGGTAAATAAGGTTTACCTCATCATCCAGGCATGGATGGCCTCCCATGGACTATGCCTGAATGATGACAAGACAGAGATCATCATCCTGGGTACACAACTATCATTAAAGAAACTAAGCCCAAATTATTCTGCCTTTAGCGTCGACAACATTATTACAACTGCCAAGTAAGTAAAAACATTAGAATTTTACTTGGATTCTGCCTTAACGTTTAACAAACAGGTAAACTCGATGTCCTCGGCCACAGCCTATACCTGTAAATTAATCAGAGCTGGCAGAACCTTCCTCTCCAATGCCAGCTGTATCACCCTTGCTAGAGCTCTCATATTATCAAGACTCGATTACTGCAATGCCATGTACATTGGGGCGAGCAAACAAACTACTAAGAAAATCCAACTCCTGCAAAACAACGCCCTCAGAGCTGCGCTCGGAATTGCTAGGAGACCATATTTCCGACACCAGAAGAGCTCACAACTGGCTGTCTACGATTGACAAAATAAAACTCAAAGTTGCCTCCCTCACTCATAAATGTGTAAACAAAGCAGCCCCTCGCTATCTCATGGACAGAATCATTACTAAACGCGAGACCAGACATTCAAAGACTAATTGTCTCCTGACCCCCAGATTCAAACTGGCCAGAGTGGGAGGTAACAGCTTCCAGGTCAAGGCTACCCAACTATGGAACTCACTCCCTACCTCACTCAGACTAGAACCATTTTACACAAAATTTCGCCACACTCTTATAAAAATGTTCAAAGATTCTGATGGCTAAGCGCGACTCTGCCCTCTTCACCCAGATCTTACCCTCCTCTACTTCGGACCTCAACCGGTATGCCATTTATAAAGACTTTGCATTAATTCATTTTGTATATAATGTATATATATTGTCTACGCTATTATTATGAAAATTGTAAAAATGGCAACTATTATGCTCTTTGACTGCAAACAACAACTTTGTTACTGCAATATCTTTTTATGTACAACTAAGCTGTGAGTAATCTTATGCGATGCGCCCGACTACCTGTGGGTTTGGTGCGCAATACAAGTAATAAACTAAACAATGGAAGAGGTCGGGTAAGGTTGGTGAGGTAGTAAAGGATCTGGGAAAGAGAGGGAAAGGTGAGATAGTAAAAAGACAGGATCTGACAGTGATTCAGAGCTTACTTACCAAAGACAGTATTTCGGTGAAATAGGACCAAGCCATCCCAGCCATGCTGTCGTCCTCCCCTGCCCTTCATGGTGTTTGTAGTGCATGCAATTCCTGTTCAATTTCTCACTTCCATAATTGAAACATGGACTTGGACGGGATAGGGATAAAATATGTGTGTAATAGAAGGTGAGCAGAGCATGCTGCCAGGTGCACACCCCTTCAATTTTCCTAAGCAGACAGGGCTCCTGGGAGGGCATGCACAGCAGGGTTTGCGGGAACCATTATCCTGACTCGCTAAGGGAGAGGCTATAACTTTCAGAGCAGAGTATTGGCTCCAAATCCCAAGATCTGTCCCGAGGCCGGTTGGATGCACTAAGACACTCCATTAAATAGAGCTGTACATCAAGTTGGAGACAGTTGAATCCTGGGGCATAATGAGCAGAGCTCTTCATCCTCCATGCATCCCGAACGCTCCCAAATGCAGATAATACTGTGAAAAGGCAGGGTAAACGAGGGAAATGGTTCCTGATCTTGGACCTTCTAACTGGAGGACAGAACAAACAGAATGTACTGGGAGACTAGATGTGGTGTCCAACTTTAATGGACATGGACTAATCCTAAATACACTCATAGACCAGTCATAAATAACCCTCATTGGTCATTTCCTATGCTGTGATCCTCCAGGACAACCCTTCAGCCCAATGCCTTAATAATGGAATGTTTGGAATGTTCAAGATGGACAGCATTTGAATGTACGAATACCTTCATTACAAAGTTGCAAGACGGACAACTGTCCAGTGCTGATTTAAGACCACGGAGGTACACTTTAGGCATTCTGGATCAATTGAATGTTGGACAGTCAAAAAGAGAATGAATGGTGTTCTGTGTGCACCAATCCCCCAAAATGTCTTTTCTAAGCCCATTTTAGAGGACCACTATATCTTCGCTGATGCTTTTTACAGCAGATTTGATACACATGCTTGAATTTCGGTCAGGCATATTGAAATGTCTTAACCTTATGGTTTAACGAAGAAAGCTGTATAGTGACTCATCGGTCACAGCTTTTAGGCTTAATCTAGTGACTTAATCTAGTGTAGTGGGGCAATTTTTAGAACGATGATAGGGGGATGTGACTAGCTATCTGCCAAGATTACCACAATTTCGTGGAGTGGGGCATGTAACAATACGTCCAAAGTGAACATCAAGAGTTGCCAAAATCTAAACCGTCACACCTCAGTAACAGATTAACCGTGCTGAACAAAAAGGTGTTTAGCGAGGGAAAACTGAAGTTTGAGGTCGACTGTCACCTTGTCGATCAAACTGCGCTATTAGGCCTGGGAAGAAGGTAACCAACTTCACAAGTGGCTAACCAAACAGATGGGACAGATTGGCCGGAACCTAGTTTTCGGGAGAAGCAGAGCATTGGATCGGCGGGGAGTCTTTCAATGTGGAAGCACAATGAAATAAATCCCTCAATTGTTACTGGAAGATAAAAAGGTGAAGAGCTAACCTCAAGATGAGGAAGCAATACACAGGGGTTTAATAGTCTTAAGGCATTGTCATGGACAGGGGATCCAGAAGACTATGAGCATGCTGATAAGGAGCGGAGAGAGACCAGCAGCATTAGAAACCAGCAGACCTATGCAACGGGGAGGGTTGCATGACAAGCACATGCAGAGGAATTGAAGTACTTGGCAGTAGACCAGTGAAGTGCAAGTAGGTACTGTATTACCCATGCATGCCAGCCATCATGGGGCCAGGGTGGCTGAAGTAACCAAAGATGTATTAAAATCTGCAAAGGCAGAGCAGCCATCTTATTGACGGGCAACCAAGCATTGCCTGGTGAGCAAGATTAACAAGGTGCCAGATTGGATGCATTACAAAAGGTAACCATTTTACATTAAATCCAGGAAAAAAAAAGAAAAAACTTGGCCAGAAGCTAAAAATCGGTAAATTGAGTGTAGCACAGCCAAAAGGAAAGAAAAAGGGAGTGGAGGCTGCTTGTTGCACTCGTTGAGGCAATTCTCAGAAAAGAATAGGGATAATTAGGCCAGTAGCCGTGTCCCTCCTGCAGGAGATCCCATTACAGTGGCCCTAAAAAAGAATTTACAAGTAGATCTCTCGGAATACAAGTTTGACAAATTAAATGGGTAAATTGCAGTTAATGGAGAATTGTATCAGCTTGGGAGGGAAAGAGTGAATGGGAATGAAACAGGAGATTTTAATCAGCCAGATAATCAAGGAATATGAACAAGAATGTGCATTTGTTAGGTAGAAGCCAAGTGCTTCAATCATAAAAACTGAACATGAGAAAAGGCAGTAGGAGGAGCAATTCCATAGCCAGGTGCTTTACAAAAAGATAGTGATAAAGAGCAGAATTGTGAAAACTGAGTACCAACAGTATAATAACAAATGTTGGCATTGTCGTCCCCAGTCCAATATTTACAGACATATTGTACAAAGTTGTATATATGTAGGGGGAATGACAGGGGCCATGTGCGCTGGCAGTGGGGCAGGAGAACTAGCTGATAGGAATCCAGTACCCGTTCCTTGGATAATGCAAAGGAGTCTTTTAGGCTGGAAGCAAGGCTGTAACGTTCACATCAGGAGGAATGACGTTCCAGTAGTGGGGGGCATGGAGGGTGAAAGAACCAAGAGGGGTGCAGCACATGAGGGACGAGCAATGGATATAAAGAGGTACTAAGATTGCAGGAAGCCACATGAAAGAGTAAACCAAGTAAAACGATCCAGCAATTATAATTCGGAGTTAAAGAAAACATTTAAAAAAAGTAAAAAGCCTTGGTGCGGCATTACAGCTCACAAGCCAATTGTATGTGCTCATCTTTACTATTTTCAACCCTTTCATTGAAATTCTTAACTTCTTGGTTAGTCGTTGGTATCAAAGTATGTCTTGTGATGAATCTGGGGAATATGTCCCTTCAGCCCAGGGGTGTGCCACTCTGAGGCTAGGGAGGTGAGCCTGCTCTACAAAACCCTCCCTTAGGAGTTCGGGCAAGCGGGACCTCACTGACAGGGACTCCCCTTTATGCGACAAGGACACCCATTTCCATGGGGAGCTCCCTATACCCGATGTACTCTCTGCCTATATGGGAGTAAGAAAAGGGAACAAGACATCTATGTGTTTGGCTAAGGGACTGGACTGTTCTCTTGCTTGACAACTTGTAATGAACAACCCGCCCCTTCCCACTACAGAAGCAAGAGTAAAGGGCCAACAACCCTTGAATGGATGAGGAGTTTACCAATGCCGAGGCGACTCCCTGACGTGAGACCGCCAGTAAGGGGAGGAACGCACATGGTCAGAGAAGTAGAAGCCGCAAAGAGTGAACCGGACCTGGAAGCGGGACCACATACAGAACATGGTGAGCCTGGAGCCGTAAACTGACGCAGAGTCCAGGGACGAAGGGAGGATTAGAGGATTGAATCCTCTGCTCTCAATATGAGAGCCAACAAAGAGCTAGAGATGAGCGAGAACAGCAGAACTCGAAAACTGCCAGCCTCTAGTGGGGAGAAGCGGCCAGCAGCAAAGAGCTCCTCTTCTGCTTTCAACGCAGGGCCTCGCTGGAACAAACACCACAACACATTAGGTATGCGGGTTGCCCAGGTCAGAGGGAGGAAGCGAGACGAAAGAACAAGCGTGAGGCGTAAAGTACTACCCTAGCCCCATCCAAGGGACACAGGGACCCGAGAAGCTCGAGAGAGCGAGAGGAGTTAAAGGGTTGCAGGAGCCCGAGAAACCCAAAGAGCATAACCCAACAAAACAGTCACAGGGAGCCAGAGAACATAAGAAAACTAAAGGGTCACATGGCCCAAGGAAAACAGAGAAAGTTTGAAGTAGAAAAGGGTCACAGGAACCTTAGCGAGCTAAGGGAGATATTGGGTCTGGGAACCCAGACAAACCACAAGTGCAAAGCAAGCAGAGTGAAGATAATACATCAGGGGGGAGCACAAGAGCACCCTGAAGTTGGTTGAAGTGTGGAAAGAGCAACAAAGTTGGTGGAAGGCAGTCAGGGAAATATCCTCCCACAGAATGATTGGGTGTTTTGTATTTTTAGGAACTTGAGACTACTTTGAACCTTGGGAATCTCTGAAGAACTTTGATAGACTAAACGGAACTGATTTGGTTGAAGGAACTTTTGTTAATTTCTAATAGTGGATCAAAGCCCAAGAGGGATTACTGGAAAAGAAAGACCTTTGTGAAGCTCCAAGAGTGCAGGCCACTCTGTTTATTTCTTTTAAATTCTACTAGTGGTAGGGCCAGTTTAGTAGATAGGTTTGGACCAAGGGCTAATTTGTTTTGGACTACAGACCAAGATGCTCACCTTAGTTTAGTTAGGAAAGGAACTCCCTTTTAGTAGTAGGGCTAGAGAGGCAATATAAATAAATGCACCGTTAAACATGTCCTCTGGTCCAATACCACCTTCTGTGTTGTCACGTATTAACCCCCCTCTCTCCCATTTTCTGTTATATACTTCTCCAAGTTCTCAGCATACAAAGTTCTAGCTGTCTTTCCTGGTTATAAGCACCGCCTTTCTGGCTCTAAACACTGTTCGGTGAATTCTGCCCCCCTCTCTGAACTACAGGTGGTTTGGAGGGTTCTCATGTACAATTTTGTCCAAACTGGAATTGGAGGTTTATTTAAAGAGAGCTGCAGGGTTGCAGGTAGGAGGATGCCTTATCCATACCCATACCGGATCTCATCAAGGGTTTGAGCAGCAGTAGGACTTCTCGGATTAACTTGCCCTTTTCGAATCATGTACTTGGGATGGTCTAGTTTCCCCCAGAAATGGCCTGCGGTGAGGCACTGTAACTGTCCCCCTGCTATGAGTCGGGGATGAAAGTAAGGTGACCATGGGAAGGTCCCATACCACACCTCGGCCCAACAGCCACAGGCATGGAGTGGTGCCCAGCCTCCTTCGACAGCATCTTTCCTGGGCACAGAACCAGACAGGGGACCTACTTCAGTCACACCTATACAGACCAATGTTTGCTGAATTGAAGGGGAGTAAAGAAAGCAAGCTTCTGGTGACTTTTTTTAACCAGTTAATACTGGAGCTAAATGAGGTTTATTTTACTTACAATACAGCAATAATTACTGCAGTCTGTATTCATAAAGAACACATGCAGTAATTTACCAGGCCCATAATCATGCAGGGTATACAACAGTCAGTATTTGTAAATATGTTATGCTTTTGCATAAGTAATCATGAGCCAACAGTGATCATAGTGAGGGCAAACTTGAAGGCATACTTACACAGGTACAGTTCGAAGGAGTTCCAGGATTCCTTGTCCATTCCATTGCTGCGCTGCATGTAGCTCTTCAGTGCAAACGCCAACAATCTAAACAAAAATATCCACCAGTAAATATACTTTCTGTAGAGCATTCACAATATGGCTGAACGCTATTGGATCTAATGAGAAAGATGTGCGAACATGAACAGGCTTCTGCTGCTACACAATAACTGTTCCGCCAATCTTGGCTATCCTTATGTGAGCTGTAAATTGTGCACAACTCACTGCTGCTGTAAGCGACTCACCAAGCATGCTACAGTTTGTCTTCTACTCTCTCTTTGTCACAATTACAATGCCATAGACTGCTTTATTTAATAGAAACACCTGTAGGATCAATCAGCAAGATATGGGCTTTCATCACAGATCTTTGTGGAACCTGTACACAGGTTCCAAGCACAGCTACATTGACTCACTGCTTCATCTGTCAACTCAAATGTAGGAGTAAACAAAAAAAGCACTACACAAATAAATCCTGCGGAAATGTACAAATTTGCTGGGAGTGGCTGATTTGAAGTCCCAGGCATAACATGTCGACATGGGCAGTTTGGGGGTCTCCTATAGTTCTCAAAGAATTAGCACCTTCAAAGGTGCATATTTGAAGAGGGAAAAACACAATGAGGAGGTGGAGACTATCTAGTGAAAACGACGAGCCATTAAAAAAGCATCAGTCAGAAAAGTAAGTGAGAGAGTGAGTGGGTGGGAGAGGGGGGCCATAAAGGGCTCAACATTCAAGAGGAAGAGGCTACAAAGCAAACTAAGAGGGAGCGCGCCACAGGTCGTAGTCAAAGGAGGGATGCAAATAAAACAAGGAGAATAAAAGACCAAAGGCGCAGTTCCATAGTACAATAAAAGACTTGCAACACTAAATGCTGGCAAGGGCTAGGTTAAAGCAGAGCATTGCTAGGAAGAAAAGAAAGATTTGAACATCAATATCATCTAACTGATGCCAGGTCAAGAATCTGTGCAAGTGAGAAGATAACTAATGCATGTTCAGACCTGTAGCCCAAGGGTTCACAAAATGCTTTAATGATATAATATACTGGTAAAATCCAGGCCAAGTCAAGAATCTGTGCAAGAGAAACATGAAAGGCATGTGGAGTCCAAGGACACCTAAAGCAAGACTTGAGCATCGAGATGCAGGTACAAACCAGACTACTTTAGGGAACCATTGTAAGCAAAAGGAAAACTAATGCACGTTTGCACTTACAGACAACTGTATAATAAGGGAAGACTTGAATCATTAAAATCTGTTGAAAAACAAAGTCAAAGAATCATTGACTCACTGAGAGGCAAATGAAAGTTGATGCAAATTCGGGTAGTGTTCAAGAGCCACATAAGAAAAGGCTTTTTAAAAAAAAAAACAAACGCTGGCATGGGCCAGGCAAAGTCAAAGTATTGTTGTGGAGAAGACAAGTAAATGATTTAGAAGCATGAAGTTTATAAGTGTCCATTTTGAAACAGCAAACCTTTGAGTTACAAAGTCTTAGTTACATTTCCTGAAAGCAGGAAGTTACCCTTTGAGTCTGGCATTCAATTGCACCTTTAACATACCCGCCTGCAGCGAATAGCAGTCTAGCGTCACTTTAGCTGGTGTGCACAAAGAGCAACCAACCTCAAGCTGTCAGCTCGAGAGACAACTGCCCAATAAGAGGCAATAGTTCTTATGATAAGAACTGCAAGCTTGTATGTGCAAAAATAAACCACACTGATTATTGTAAATAAGTGGAAAGCTGTGTGATAAGTCAGAATCCGGAGACAGACAAGGTACCATTTTGGATAATGTTTTTCTTTATGTGAACAGCAATAGCAGCCTAACTGTCACTATGTTCCTTGGTCCTAGCCTTAAGAAAAGCAGGAAGTGTAAAAGAGTGCTTATTAGGAGGACCTAAAATATTAACCTCGGTCCAAAATCCAGAAACTGATCTAGCCTGTCCCTACCACCATAACCTGAAAAGAACCACACTTAGATACTAGATGGGCATTTGCCCACTGACAGAATGGTGTATGGATTCTGACCCCACCACTATGCTTTTGTATCAAAACAGGGTTCCCTGGCCCGTTGCAAAGTTCAAGTAAAAAGGGACAGACATTTATTTACTACGATTTCCCTCGTTGGGTTGGGAGTCACTCTCACACTATTCTCATTCTCGAGGAGTATTCCACCCTTGGGAATACCTTGGCTTGTATGTTCACTCCAGGTAGACCCCTGAAGTTGTCCTCCAGTAAGTCTTGCAGTATGTGCTCCACTCTGTTCCCTCCTGTAAGATACCACTCCTTGGCGTCTCGCAGCCCAATTTAGCTTGGTCTGCTCTCACCCCGCCTTGGGACCGGTTCGTTCTCACCCAGTCTAGGGGCTGGTTTGTTCTCACTCCCTGTCATGGTCTTTACACCCTCCTCCCGACTTCCCAGAGCTACGTTGTACTGTCTTTTAGGTGGTGCTTCTGCGGTAAGGTGTTTTAGAGAGCTGAAGCATTCTCCTCCAATTTGCTTCCTCTGCATTTACTGCTGCCGCCACTCCCTTTCTATTGTCTTCCTTTGGGGGTTTGGCAGCGGTTCCGTGTCTTGCCGTGACTTGGTGGTTCTGGTGTCCTACACTGAGTCTTCTGCGCCTCTCTCGGCCACACCTCTCAGGAGGAGGTTCCTCTCGTGTAGCTCTGCAGGCTTCTCTCTTCCTTTGCACCAATACTGATGGGATCTTCTCCTCTCATGCAACAAGAGGGTGGGGGAACCTCAAGTTCACCTTTCCAAGATGACGTCTGTTCTCGAATAGGGTCAGAAAAAATACCAGCCGTTGGTATATGATGTGGTAGGAACAAGTTATTTACCTGTAACTGTTGTTCTCCGGATTCATATGCTCATGAATATTCCCCGTTGTCAGGCCGGGAATCCTCGGTAAAGAAAAAATCAGTATCAGTTTTGTTTCTGATCTGTCTTTCTTAGTAGTAACCAATCACTGATCTCTGGGTCATACTGCCCACAGGCAATGACTGCCCTCTCCCCAAGCCCCTCCCTTGGCAGCCATCCTCAGATTTGGTAGCACGTAAAGTGGCAGTAAGACCAAGTGAAGAGCCGCAGAGAGGAAGGAGGGAGGGTTCACATGTGAATCCATGCCAGCCCCATGCTGGAGAACAACAGTTACAGGTAAGTAACTTGTTCCTTCTCCAGCATGGGGTCTGGCATGGATTCACATGCTCATGAATACAAGAATACATAGCAGTACACACATGTACAACCACGGGAGGTGGCAAAAGGCTCAACATTAAGCAACTCTTACCTCCTCACCAGGCCCACCTTCAGGCAAACAGGTTGCGCAGCACTGCTTGGCCGACCCTGGACTCCTCCCTGGAGTCCCGATCGACGCAGTAGAATCTCGTGAAGGTGTGCGTCGACCTCCACGTAGCAGCCCTGCAGATGTCCAGCAGGGGCCCACCAGACAAGAACGCCGTAGTAGCAGTGATCGCTCTGGTCGAATGGGCACTCGGACGGCCTGGCAAAGGTTGGTTTGCCAACCGATGACAGTGCATGATGCAGCCGGAGAGCCATCTGGAAATGGAAGCCTTCGAGAGTGTCTTCCCTTGTTCACAGGTCCAAAGTTCACAAAGAGCTGTGATGTCTTCTGAAAACTTTGTGCGGTCCACGTAGAACTTCAGCGCTCTAGCCACATCCAGCGAGTGCAAAGTCCTCTCGGCGGGCGACAAAGGCGACGGAAAGAAAACAGGTAATACCAAGGGCTCGTTGAGGTGGAAGTCCGACGGCACCCTGGCCATAAAGGAGGGGTGCGTCCTCAGCACCACCCTCGTGTCGTGAAAAGCCAAGTATGGAGACTTGCAGGATAGGGCCTGGATCTCTCCCACTCATCGTGCGGAGGTGATGGCCACAAGAAACGCAGTCTTCCATGACAGGAACTTCAACGGTGCCGAATGCAGGGGCTCGAATGGTGCCCCCATGAGCCTGGTCAGCACTACGTCGAGCTCCCATGCCGGGGCCGGGGCCTTCACCGGCAGGAACGATCGGAACAGTCCCTTCATAAATTCCTTCACCAGGCGATGGGACCACAAGGACGCCCGTCCTGTGGTTCTGGTGTTATCGGAAGATCACAGCCAGATGTATCTTGGAGGCGTGAGCCAGTCCAGCCTTGGCCAGCGACAGTAGGTACAGCAGCACTTGGGGGGCCGTAATCCGTAGAGGGTTCATCTTCTGTGCACGGCACCAGACAGAGAACCTCTTCCACTTATGTCCGTAGCACTTAAGAGTTGAGGACGCCCTGGCCTTTGCAAGAACCTCTCTGCAGTCAGCCGGGATATCGTACCCTCCAAACTCTAGTGCTGCAGGAGCCAGGCCTGCAAGTTCAGCGACTCCGGGTCGTGATGAAGTATGGCACCACCTTCTCTGGAGAGAAGATCTGCGTCCGTCTGCAGCTTGACTGGTGGGGACACTGACAAGTCCAGAAGGTCCGGGAACCAGATCTGCCTCGGCCACGCCGGTGCGACGAGGATCATCCTGCACTGGGACCTCTTGAGCTGGTTGACGAGTCGGAGCAGCAACGGTAACGGAGGGAACGCATATAGGAACAGGCCGTCCCAGGGGAACGAGAAAGCATCGCCCATGCTCCTCAGCTGGGGAAACCTGCTGGCGAACCTCTGGCACTTGGAGTTCGTCGCCGTCGCGAACAGGTCAATCTGCTGTTTTCCCCCATCGTCGGAAGAGTTGATCCACTTGATCCTGACGTAGTTCCCACTCGTGGCAAGAGCGCAGCTCCCTGCTGAGTGAGTCGGTGATGGTGTTTTTTTTATCCCTGCCAGATAAGGCACCAGAAACATCCCTTGGGCGACGACCCAATGCCACAGATCCTGGGCTTCCTTGGAGAGGGCTGGGGATCTGGTTCCTCCCTGCTTCCGGATGTAGAACATCGTGGTGGTGTTGTCGGTGAAGATTCTCACCACCTTGCCCTTGAGGGACGGGAGAAAGGACCTGAGGGCCCAGAACACTGCACGGAGCTCCAGGATGTTGATGTGGAGCGGCTTCTCCTCCAGAAGCCAAAAGCCTCTCGCGTGAAGTTCTCTGGTGTGCGCTCCCCACCCTTCCAGGGAGGCATCCGTCGACACCGTTATCTGGTGAGATGGGGTCTGAAAGTCTGTGCCCGCCGACAGATGAGCGAGGTTGCCCCACCACCGGATTGCTCGTCGGAAGGTCTCGTTGAGCGGGATCCTGTCCTCGAAGCAGCCCGTCACTTGGATCCGGCGGGTGTCGAGGAACTCTTGCAGAGGGCGCATCCGAAGCCTGCACTGGCACAAGAGATATATGCAGGAGGACATCATCACGAGGAGGGACTTGATGGACCTCACCCTGGCCACGTCCGTGGCCAGCAGACGTTGCACCTTGCCCAGGATGGCCTTCGTCCTTTCCTCCGACGGCGAGGCCAGACGCGCCACTGTGTCGAGCTTGGCTCCCAGAAACAGTGCGACCAGCGACAGGACCAGGTGGGATTTGGGAAAGTTGATGGAGAATCCCAGGTCCGTGAGCAGCTGGACGGTCTTCGCTATGTGTTTTACAGCGAGCTCCCTTGTCCTTGCTCGGATGAGCCAGTGGTCCAGGTAGGGGTAGCCGTGGATCCCCTACAGGCGTAGCTGCGCCACCACCGGTGCGAGGCACTTGGTGAACACCCTGGGTGCCGACTTCAATCCGAACGGGAGGGCCTTGAACTGGTAGTGCCGTCCTTGGACCAAGAACCTGAGGAACTTTCAGTGTCCTTTCAGAATGGGGATGTGGAAGTACACATCCTCCAAATCCAACGACGACAGGAAATCGCCCTCCTCCAGCTGTCGGAAGAGTCGGTCCACTTGATCCTGGCGCAGTTCCCACTCGTGGCACGAGTGCAGCTCTCTGCTGAGTTAATCGGCGATGGTGTTTTTTATCCCTGCCAGATGAAAGGGTACCAGAAACATCCCTTGGGCGACGGCCCAATGCCACAGATCCTGGGCTTCCTTGGATAGGGCAGGGGATCTGGTTCCGCCCTGCTTCCGAATGTAAAACATTGTGGTGGTGTTGTCAGTGAAGATCCTCACCACCTTGCCCTTGAGGGACGGAAGGAAAGACCTGAGGGCCCAGAACACTGCACGGAGCTCCAAGATGTTGATGTGGAGAGTCTTCTCCTCCAGGAGCCAAAGGCCTCTCGCGTGGAGACCCCCGGTGTGCGCTCCCCAACCTTCCAGGGAGGCATCCGTCGTCGCCGTCACCTGGTGGGCCGGGGCTAGGAAACCTGTTCCCGCCGTCAGATGAGAGCGGATGCCCCACCATCGTATCGCCTGACGGAACGCTTCGTCGAGCGGGATCCTGTCCTCGGAGCTGCCCGTCTGGATCCAGTGGGCGTCGCGGAATTCTTGCAAGGGCCGCATCCGAAGTCTGCAGTGGTGCACCAGATAAATGCAGGAGGACATCATTCCGAGGAGGGACTTAATAGACCTCACTCTGGCCACGTCCGTGGCCAGCAGACGTTGCACCTTTCCTAGGATGGTCCTTATCCTTTCCTCAGACGGTGAGGCCCGCCGCGCCACTGTTTCGAGCTGTGCTCCCAGAAACAGGGCAACTTGCGACGGGACCAGGTGGGATTTTGGAAAGTTGATGGAGAACCCCAGGTCCGTGAGCAGCTGGACGGTCTTCGCCGTGTGTTACACGGCGAGCACCCTTGTACTTGCCCGTATGAGCCAGTCGTCCAGGTAGGGGTAGATGTGGATCCCCTGCAGGCGCAGCCGTGGCCACCACCGGTGCTAGGCACTTGGTGAACACCCTGGGTGCCGATTTTAATCCGAACGGGAGGGCCTTGAACTGGTAGTGCCGCCCTTTGACCACGAACCTGAGGAACTTTCGGTGTCTCTTTAGAATAGGGATGTGGAAGTATGCATCCTCCAAGTCCAGTGACGACAGGAAATCGCCCTCCTCCAGCTGTCCCAGCACGTGCTGGAGGGTGACCATCCGGAACTTCTGTGCCTTGATGTATTTGTTTAGTCGTCGCAGGTCCAGGTTGGGTCCCCATCCTCCTGTCTTCTTTACGAGGAAGTATCTTGAGTAACTCCGGAGCTCCGAAGCCTCTTCGGAACGAGCTCGATGGCACCTTTCCTGAGCATCGCCCTTACTTCCAACAGCAGTTGAGGGATGTGATTTTCCTTGCTGGCCACGGGAGGAATGCGGGGCCACCTCTTGTGGAACTCGAGGGCGTGCCCCAGGGCCAGGGCGTCCAGCACCCAACGGTCGGTGGTGATGGACTCCCACACGCCGACGAACTTCGTCAGCCGGCCTCCCACCGGGGTGCTTCGGCAAGGGCCCGACGGTCGGTTCAATCTTGCTTGGAGGCCGCTTTGCCTCCTTGACCACCTTGGCGACGACGGCAGGATCCACCTGACTTGCCGCGTCCCCTGTAGGCCTCCTGCGACGAAGATCTTGCCGCTTGATGGTATGTAGAGGAGCGGCTGCCAGCTCCCTTGGAGGCACCCTGTGCCTCCGGAGCTCCGGAAGGACGGCCGTCGCTGTTGGAGCACACCCAGTGCACGGGCCGTCTCCGTGTCCGTCTTGATCGCCTGAAGGGACTCATCAACCGCCTTGAAAAAAAAAACGGTGTTCCCATCGAAGGGCATGTCCAAAACCTTGGTCTGTACGTCCTGGCTGAAATCCGTCGCCTTGAGCCATCCTCATCGTCTCAGGCAAACGCCATTGTCCAACTGACGGAAACCGGTGTCGTCTATGTCTGTAGCCACCATAATGGCGTGGTCCGAGGCAATCTCACCTTCCTGTAAGATTTCCAGGGCCTCAGTCCTCTTGGCATCCGGAAGGAAATCCAACAGAGGGGCGATCTTGAACCATAACTCCCTGTCGTAGCGGGCTACGATGGCCAGGGCGTTGGCCGCCTTGATGGTTGTCGCTGCAGATGAGATGACCCGTCATCCCATCACATCCAGCTTCCTACCCTCGCCGTCCGGTGGGGAGGTTGAAGTCAAGGCCGATGCCCCCCGCTTTCTTCTTGGCCGCTGCCAAAACTACCGAATCCGGGGTAGGTTGCGCCCTAAGGCAGAAGGGGGCAGTGTCGGGGACCCGGTACTTCTTCTCATACCGGTCCCTCTTTGCAGGAGCCGTGGCAGGGTTCTTTTTCTTGAGGGAGCGCCCCTCGTCCCAGATGTCATCAAGAAGCGGTACGGCGAGGACCGTCTTCCTTTTAGCCTCGCGCCGTTGTTAAAGGAACCCTTCCTTCTTTTCTTCGGGCAGAGCTGGAAGAGCTTGGATGCCCTGGAAATCATAGCATGGAAGGATCCAATCTCGTCGGGCGGGGACGCCCGGGCAGGGGGCGACAGGGACACGTCCCGTCATCGCCCCCGTCGTCATCCGTACCCGTCGTAGTCGTATCCATGCCTGTATCATCCCCGTGGGTAGTGGACCGGGGGAAGGCAGAGAAGGCTGCAGAGGCGGGAGAGGAGGCCTAGGATGCGTCCTCCTCCTCTTAAGTGGTGGGCTCTCCGAAGGTCCTGACTCCGGTTCCCCGGTCGGGTCTGGCTCAGGTACCTCCGTCGGGGGAAGGGGCAACCTAGTCCTTATCTCCGAGCATAAGGACTGGATGGCTGACAAAATAGCCGCCGAGGTGTCCTGCAGCGCCAGAAACGACGGGAGCGAGGGCTCTTGAGGAGCCTCGTCTGCGTCACCGTCGCCCTCGTCGTCGCCCTCGTCGGGATCCCTCCCGATGGGCTGGGCCTCCTCCACGACTTGGATGAGCTCCTCTTCAGAAGTCGTGTCTGTATCCACGACGGCCACCAACCCCTCCCCCACCCTTTCCAACGAGGACTTCGTGGGGGTCTTCTCGATGGGCCTGAAAGACGACTCCCTCTGCGGTGGCAGGGAGACTCTGGTACCTGAGGGCCCCTCCACTGGTGTAGCCTCCACAGGCTGAGCCAGGGCCGCGGTGACATCCTCAATCGAGGTCTTAGCAGGGTGAATTAAGGCCAACGTCACCTTCTGTACGCCTGGGGCCTTCACCTTGGGGGGAGGGTCCGTGCCTCGCTCCCCCTCTGCCGGAATCTTCGAGATCGACAGGGGCCTCTCCAGAAGCTTCGCCGGGTTCTCGGACTTCCTCTTACCCGAGCCAGAGCGTTGGCTCGTGGTCGATGGCGCCGGGGAGGATGCGCCCTGCCTGGCAGCCAAGGAGCCCGACCATTAGGCGCTCCCGGTGCCCGCGGACTCGCGGTGCTTAGCCTTTTGTTGGGCCCCCGTCGCCGGAGCACCCTCACAGGACTTAGAAGACCGCTCGGACTTCTTTTTCTTCTTCTCGCCTGGCGGGCTCTTACCTTCCAGCCAGTTGGCGAGACAGAGGTGGCGATCCTTCATGGTCCGCTCCGACATGTTCCCACAAAACGCGCAGTCCTTTTCCTTGTGCGTCTTGTCCTCATGGAGACAGTAGAGGCATAACGAATGCTCGTCCTTCTTGAAAACGTTCTGAAGCTGGCATCCAGGGCAGGGCCTGAACAGCTTCCCGGGCGTCGAGCTCCCTTTCTCCTGGGCCATGTCCGGAGTAGGCCTCGGAACTTCTGGAATCCTCCAAAAGCGTAACTCGACGAAATCTTCACCCTTGAGGGACGTAGAAACTCCAAAACGGATCCCCGTTGATCGGAAGTAGAAACGGTGGAGCTTGAGGCTCTATTTAACTGAAAAAATGAGAAAATCTCTGAAAAAAGCGCAAAAACGCAGCAAAAGCTTCAGAGCTAAGCACGAGGACTCCCAACACTTGAACGTGCGGTAAAAATCTGAGGATGGCTGCCAGGGGCGGGGCTTAGGGAGAGGGCAGTCATTGGCTGGGGGAAGTATGACCCAGAGACCAGTGATTGGTTACTACTGAGAAAGACAGATCAGAAACGAAACTGATACTGATTTTTTCTATACCGAGGATTCCTGGCCTGATGACGGGGAATATTCATGAGCATGTGAATCCATGCCAGACCCCATGCTGGAGAATATTCATGAGCATGTGAATCCATGCCAGACCCCATGCTGGAGAAAGTCATTATACACATCAATTCCCATGCAAGAAACAAACCTACTGGATTCTTGAGCCAAGGGAGGATAACGCATTCGAATTTAGGAAATGTCTGTCCTCTAAGGGGGCATGGGACACCCCTAGTCGGATCCTGCATTCCCTATATTCCCACACCTAGATGGAATTTCTCAAGTTTAGTCTGCGCCAAATCTTGACAGAAATGTGATTGTTGGCATGTGCCACACTTAGACGGAATTCTCAAACTTAGCCCGCGTTGCATCTAAATAGAAATATGATTGTTAGCAAATACCACACCTAGATAGAATTTCAGAAATGTGACTATTAGCATATGTGACTCTTAGCATGCACCACACTTAGAATTATGAACCTAGCTTGCGCGGCATCTAGATAGAAATGTGACTGTTAGCATGTACCGGACCTAGATGGAATCCCACAATTGCAAGGACAGCAATGCCAACTAACCAACCAACTAACAATTCCATCCCTCTGCATACACCTCTCAAACTATAACCAAACACAACCACAAGCCTTAAACGCAGCAATCCACACAAACTTCACAACAATGCAACAACAAAACAAACCACACATAGACTTGCACAACAGCACACGACGACTACGGACCATAAAACACCCCAAGCCCAGCCGACGGACCCACCGGGCTGAGGCTGCCAACAGCCCATCACTGCTCTCTTGCACTTTTCCAGCTTATTCCTACTAACCCACCCCCCCCTCCTCCCCTTTTCAGAGCCGCCAGAGCGCCAGGGGACCCCTTCGGTGGTGATAGTGCGCGGTACAAATGACCTTTAACATTAACATCCCCTAGGTCGTGTTAAGCTTAGAAGGCTCACCTCCCTAGTCCCAAGGTGGCCACCTTGGGGAGATGGAATAAATTCCCTGGATTCGTTGCAGCTTCTAAACATATGCATGCCAACTATATAAAAGTTCTCTACTTAAGACTTCTTTGCAGCAAAGAAAACCAAGTGAAAACTCTTCCTACCGGGCTTTCCTTCCATGCCGACACATACAAAAAATGTTGCACTCAAAGGACACCTATGTTCTGGTTTAGCACTTGGAGACAGTGTGGATCATCAATCGGCCTGTTCTGGTATAAAGTAAAACTGGGAATTTTATCTTGCATAATAGTAGTCTCTTGGCATGAGGAGCACTACAGGGGTCAGCCGTGTCCCCCATTCTCTTTAATATATATGTGCTTATGGGTGCAGGATATAAAGAAGTGGGGTCTGTAGTGTCAAATGTACACAGACAATAATCCGATTCTAGCCCGCTCTGCAATACCCTCCCTAGGGATAGAGGCAAGTGGGACCTCACTAGGAGAGAGACCCCCCCTTTGGGGACAAGGACTCCTGTTGCCATGAGAAACTCCCTCAGTCTGGACCTACATGGGATGTGTCAAAACACAAGTAAACATGAATTGTAAAGACTGCAAAGAAACTCCAGAGGGATATTGTTAGATAAGGAGAAAGGGTTGTTTCCCTTTAAATCAGGACGTCCACTTTACTGGGACGAGGAGGTTAAAATGACGTAGTGCCAAGGAGTAAGACGATAAAGAGGAACGTACACGTAAAAGCCTAAGCTACTTTACACTGGTTGAGAGTGGAGAGCGGGGAACCCACAAGTTTCAAACTCGATTGTTGGAGTTGTTCTGGACGCCAGAGTCACAGCAATCCCGAAACGGGAGAAATCAATAGGGCAGGAGCCCATGCCAAAACAGAGGTGGTGCTGAGGCCACAGAAGCCAATCTCCAAAATCTCCAAGACTGAAGGGAGCCGCACCGAAGAACAGTGTTTCTATGAGTGCAGCCAACGACGGTAGTACCACAGAAAAACGAGAAAAAGAGAGCAAGAACACGAAAGCCAGAACGAAGACGGGATCCGTAACACCAAGTAAGAAGGAAAGACCCCAAGAGCAAAACCCTCCGACGAAGTTCCCCGTCAGGAAAGAAGGTAATCAGGTGAACAGGAGGTAGACACTCCGGTGAATCAATGTCATACAGCCAACTCATCCCAGTATTAGACAAGGAAGAGAGTTTGCTTTGAATTTAAATTGATACAAAGACTGTGCATCAAAAGACTGTGCATCAAGCGAGAATTATTGTAATACACAGCCAACTCGTCACATTAATGAAATATGTTCAACTGTCAGAACAAGTGAACACCGAAAGTGTAAACTAAGAAAATCATTGTAACCCAGTGTTAACTTGTCACAGTAGAAGACACGAAACTGAAATAACCTCATAAATAAGTCGAAACAAATATCACGAGTCAAGATAAATCCTTGATGAGAAAGTGGACAATAAGAGAGAAGCTGTGAGACACAATATCCCTGGAAAGGGTGAAAACTGCTACCCTGAACCAGAACAAAATACTATTAAGAAGAAAGCGAGAGAGGGCTCAAAACGTATAGACATTTACCAGATACGAAACCAGAGGGAACCAGGAAAACTATATCCCCTCAGAGGCATTCAAGAAGATTTATGCCCAAAAGCCTATATCAACGAAGAGAGAGCTAAAAGGAAAAAGAAAGTGATGAAAAAAGTGCAACATCCAGTTAGGGGAATTAAAGAGACTAGTACAAGAAGTCACAAGAGACTATTTGTGAATTGTTTACTAAAGACTGGTATTAGCAGTGCCCTCTGCTCTCCTGACCCAAGTTAGTTTTTCTTAGTACCGGTGTTAGTATATTTGGAAAGCAAACGTGTACATTGATCATGAAGGTCCAAAGGAAACAAGCACCTTAGTTATTAAAATAGGCAGGCACCACTGATGAAATAGGGAACGGTAGGCCTTCTCTATCATTTTAATAAAGAAAAGTACAGAATGTCCTCTGAGAGTCCGTGTCCTCCTCCTGACTCACCACACTATCAGTATTAGAAAGAGTGCAACTCGACAGACTAAGATCCGATTAAAACATGTTCACTCCTTGTATGCTCACTCAAAACTGGAAGAATTAAGCAGGATTGACCTGATCAGTGTTTTGTGATGAGCTGTTTAATCAATTGTTTTGTCTGAGTACGCTATTTATTGTATGTGTTTTCTACGGCGCCTTGCAACTCTTCTGCTAATGAGTGCGCTCTAGGGCTCCAAGATACGCGGTGTCCATTACACAGTTAGACGAGAGAGAGACAGTATCACAAGGCCTTTACCACCTGTACCTGACCAGATGTCCCACCCACTGTCTTCACACCGCTGACCCGATCAGCAGGTTAATCCTGACATACGTCCACAGCGATAAGCCAAACAACCACTGGAAAGACTCTGCATTCAGTTCTAATACCACTGAAAAACTAAAGCTGAGAAAATCTGCCAAGAAATCGTAATATTGGAGATCATTCCTGGGCTCTGGCAGTGGTTTAAAAGATAAGCAGAAGGTATCTTGCTGTTCAAGTTAAGTGGATTTGAGTGTCTTCAGGCTCCAAAACACCTTGGAATGTATTTTGAGTGACAAGTTTCAATATATACCATGGTTGTCATTAGCACATTTGGTCCACATAGGAGGAAAGAGAAAGGTCACAGTCAACAAAGCACCAGAATGCTGGAAAAACACATCACCAGAATTAAAACATAACTATACAAGATTCAAAAGAGACCTCAACTAATGGTTGTCAGATAAAACCAACCATACATGGCATCTACCTGGGACATGTTCTCTGTAAATGTATCCTGTGCCCTATTGTCATCAAATGTTTACTTTGCCTACAAATAAAATTCCTGAAAAGCTCCTGGCAGAGTCTTCATCAATAGAAAGCACCCGCTCCCTTGCATCCCCCTTTGCTTTTGCACTTTTAAGAGAATTACTTGCTTGCAACCTAAACTGCAGAGAGACGGAATCAGCCACTCACGCTATATATGCAGCATTACAGGAACTTAGCATACAAGTCTGTTCATGCAGGGTTAGTATGGCTTGTCCAGATCAGGGAATGCTGGGATTACTGGAGTACTGGAGATCTTGGGGTGTGGGTACTACTGGCAAGCTGTTGGGGAGCCAGGAGTTGTGTATATACATCCATACATAAAAAAGGCACTTCAAATAGCTCTTAGTAAGACAGTGTTGAATGCTGTACCACTTTTAGAGAATACCAGACAAAGATTTCAAACTATACCACAAAGCCTCAGTGTATATTAATTGGTACTGCTATAAATAGTGATTGTACCAATTCCTAAGACTGAAATAAAGCTATGTGTGATTTCAAATCTACAACTAATCTACACAAGGCCATATCAATAAGGTTTTTTTCCGGACCAGTGAACATTACCAAACCTTTCCCAAGACAAGATCGTATGCAGGGTTAGAAAAACAAGACTCAGACATGTGAAGAGTGTGCCTAAAATGGCAGATTTCAAAACAGTCAATCGTCTTCAGAACAACGGCATTGTCATCAAGAAAATCCCTCATCACGCAGGTCCTGAACCTTGGAAGGCTTTTTGTAATACGACCCTAGCCTGACAATGGAAACAAATCTGTTCATTAACTATTTTGAGGGAAGGCTTGACATTTTGAAAAATAATCCATATTCCCGAAAGGTGCTCTTGCCTGGATGTATCCCGATCGGGCAGATTTTCTTAAAAAAAAAAACAAATCTTTACACTGGTCATGTTAATGTTAAAGAATATTTGTACCACGCACTATCACCATGGGAGTGGTCCCCTGGCGCTCTGGTGGCTATGAAAACCGGACGGCGGGTCTGGGTGGGAGTGAGTTAGTGGGAATAAGCGGGAGAAAGTGCAAGAGAGCAGTGATGTGCCGTTGGCAGTCTCAACCCGGTTAATACGTTTGCTGGGCTTGGCGTGTTTTCCAGTCGGTATCCATCATGTGCTATTGTGCGAGTCTATATGTGGTTTGTTTTGTTGTTGCAGTGTAGTGAAGTTTGTGCAGATTGTTGTGCTATAGGGTTGCGGTTGGTTAGTGTTTGAGAGCTGTATGCAGAGGGGTGAAGTTGTTAGTGGATTGGTTAATTAACATCGCTGTCTAGAAGCGATGTGCTGAACTTCCACATTTCCTTTAGGTGCGGTGAGTGAACATCCCTGTACCTCCATCAAGATCCGGCACTGGCCGACATCCACAATCCCCTTCACACATGACAGCCACCAACATTCACAACCGTGTCCGAGTTCGGCCCTCGCCCACCTCTGACAAACTTGTCTGTATGCAAGGCAAGCAAGGGTTCGTGATTCCATCCAAATCTGACCCTGATAGCATTCTAAATCTAGTCCAGGCGTGATATCAATCAACCATCGCCACTCTCTCCAGATGTGGCAGTGGTCGGCATTCACAGTCCTATACAGCTGTTTAAGCATGCTAGCATTCACAGCCCACTCCAAGCTTGGCACATGCCAACACTCGAAAATAGGTCCCTGCCATCATTCCCAACACTGTCCGGTCCTGACGCATGCCAACATCCACAACTCCGTCCAAGTGTGGCGACTGCCAACATACACACAATTCCATCCAAGTATAGTACTTGGTAGAGTTCATGTAGTGGGTGAGGTTGTTTGAAGGGGTTGGACATGGATGCAAAATTTTTCCTCATAGGGATGTTGCATGTGTCCTATTCGACCTAGGGTAGAGTCTCTTGTAATTGTAGGAGTTGCCTTAGTCGGTCCTGGGTGTTGTCACCGTCATCCTAAATTCTGTCAACCTGTTCATTGTCCTTCCTGTTTGTTTAGTTTCAATTTGAATCTGTGGTGTTGAAGAGCCAGGTTTTTATTAGTTTTCTGAATTGTAGGTGGTCTTTGGTGTTTCTTATTTCTACCGAGATGATGTTCCAGGTTTTTGCGGCTAGGTGGGAGAAGGAGGAGCCCGCTAGTTTTTTCTTGAGGTATGGGTTTTGGTTCCAGGCAGATTTCATTGCTTGATCTGAGGAGTCTGGTTGGCTTGTAGATTGTTATTTACTTTTGTAGGAATTCAGCTCCCTGTCCGCTGATTGCCCTGTGTGTTATGCACATTGTTTTGAAGGTGATGCGATGTTGGACTGGGAGCCAATGTAGTATTTTTAGTGCTGGAGTGATGTGGTCTCCTCTGGATAGTTTGAGGAGTCTGGCGGCTGCATTTTTGATGTGTTGTAGTTTCTTCAGGAGGTATTCTGGTATCCCGAGGTAGACGCTGTTTGCATAGACGATTGACATGATGAGGGTGACGATTGTGAGCGTTTTGTGTGTGAAGGAGAGGAAAGGCAAGATTCTTGTGTGTAGGAGGAAGAAGCATTTCGTGATTATTGCGTTTATGTGTGGTCCTAAGGTTAGGGTGTCGTCAGAGATGAATATGGATTTATGCTTTGATTGATAACCATTACTGATATTCCTTTCTATTTCCATTAAAATGCTTATTTTTGCTTTTTATTCTCCTATGCCAAGTTCTTATACTTTTTAATTCTGTTTTATGCTCGGTTATAGTTTGAACGTATGTTGGAGTGTATTACGGGTCTATAGTGCACTTAAGTAACCCTTTAGGTCATTCCACACTTTACACTTTCTTCCAACAGACCCCCGCCATTACCTGCTATTAGGGCTCCACCTACATTAACCAGAAATAAAAAGAGTATTACTGTGGACAGACTTATCCCGGCCCTACTCCCTACTCTCAACACGCTCCCAGAAAACACTGATCCTGAGATCCTGGTTGAAGAACATAATAAAATGATGACCGCCTCCTTGGACTTGATTGCCCCCTCTAAGCTCAGACCAAGTAATCCTAAAACTCACTTGAACAAATGGTTTACGCCCTTCTTAAAAAACTTAACAAAAAAGAAACTGCGAGGTCGCCTGGAAAAAGCTGCCCTCAGCAGCCAACAAACTCAAACTTACTAAACTTTCTTCCCTTTATAAAACAGAAATATGCCTTGCAAAACGTATCTCCTTTGACACGCGCATATCCCAAGCCAAATCTAATATGAAGGAACTTTTCTCTGTCCTCAAAGAGATAGAGACACCCATAGAACCTCTTGACACTTACGTTAAAGACAAAGAATGGTGTTCATAGATCCAAAATGCATTGGCCAACAAAATATTCACCTTAGAACATAAGATTCCCAGCAAAGAGCCTCCTTCAACGACTCTCCCCCTCCTAAAACAAAGGAGAGCATGACTGCTAATGAATCCACCCGATTCAACTTTTCTAAAGTCTCTATCTTGGAAGTGGAAAGAATCATCCCGTCACTGAAACCATGTAACTGTCAGGGCGACCTCTGCCCGGCACAGCTCATTAAAGACGCAGCCCGAGACCTCTCCTCCATCACAAAGCTTGTCAACGCGTCCTTCTCTACTGGCACCATCCCCACTAATCTGAAACAATCTTGGGTACTTCCACTTCTAAAAAATAAAAGAAAAAAAACACTCTTGACCCTTCCGTTCCGACTAACTACAGGCCAATCACGACTGTACCCTTCCTCCTAAAAATTATGGATAAGGTTGCCTATGCACAAATTCAAAAACACCTGGAAGTACACCATTTACTAGGAGCCAGACAATCAGGCTTCCGTCCCCAAAACGGAACAGAGACAGCACTTATCGACCTTATGACCCAAGTTGACGAGTGTAGAGATAACGGCAAAGCTGCCTTACTCCTCCTCCTTGACCCGTCGGCCTCATTCGACCTGGTCGATCACACCCTCTTATGCAACCATCTCAACTCAGCTGCAGACTTCTCTGATAACGCAATTACTTGGATTAGATCTTTCCTAAATGGCAGAACCATGAGGGTTTTCTCACTTGCTGCAGCTGCCGACCTCATACCTATCACTTGGGGTGTCCCCCAGGGTTCCTGCGTCTCACCCACGTTGTACAACATTTTTACCAACCCCCTCTTCGATGATCTGGATCATCTCGGTATCACCTACACCAACTATGCAGCCGATACCCAGATGCTCCTCGCGCTTTCTGCTGATTATGAAAAGGATTTGGCCTTGGTGAATAGAGTGTACATCATCATCATCATCATCCAGGCATGGATGGCCACACATGGGCTATGCCTGAATGATGATAAAACTGAACTCATCATCCTGGGCACTACCCCCAGCCTAAAAAAAACTAGGACCAGTTTACTCTTCATTCTCAATTGACGGCAATACCATCAAAGTGGGACAAGAGGTAAAAACGCTAGGCTTTTACCTAGACTCTAAACTCTCATTTGCCAAACAAGTTAACTCTCTAGCGTCCTCCTCGGCCTATACGTGCAAACTCATCCGCACAGCTAAACCATTTTTATCTGATGCCAGTTGCACCACCCTGGCCCAGAGCCCTCCTCCTGTCCCGCCTCGATTATTGCAACGCCCTTTATCTTGGGACAACTAAAGCTACCACTAGAAAAATCCAAACCCTACAAAATAATGCCCTTAGAGCGGCATTGGGCCTCTCCAGAAGAGACCACATCTCTGAGAGTAGCCGACAGAATAACTGGCTCCCAACTATGGATAAAATCCACCTAAAAACCCTCTCACTCACCTACAAATCCTTTAATAACGCTGTGCCATCTTACCTGATCAATAGATTCCATAGACAGATCTCCTTGAGACCCTCTAGAACAGCCTATAAAGATCGCCTTGCTATCCCTAATTTCAATCGTTCCACCATCGGCGGCAACAGTTTCCCGGTGAAAGCAGCTAAACTGTGGGACTCCCTACCTCCCACACTGAGATCCGACCTCCCCTACCTAAACTTTAGGACCAATACTATCCTATGGCTGAAAGGGAAAGTCCATCAAATATAGAAGTGGTTGTAAGCAAATGCTCACCTAAATGCAGCAAGTATTCAGGACCCGCTACAAGTAGCCATAACCACCCCTCAGCTTCTGCATACCCCTACACACCTAGCTCACTACCATCCTTACCTGTATTATTTGCTAGTATAGTAAGTTGTATGCATCTCTTGCATTTTCACTCCTGCACCGCCATCCTAATATTTTCTATCTGTATATACCTCTTATGTATAAACTTGTTCTTTCTGTATATACCTTTATGTATTTAATACTTGTATGTGAATATTAGTCTTGTGTAACTAAGCCTTGCATATTCTTGTAACTGCTGCGCCCTGTTACCTTAGGGTATGTTGCGCATTACAAATAATAAAATAAACAAATGAAACCCAAAAATTAGTAGCACGTAACAAAACTCAAATACAGTCAACAAAATATAAAGAATAAGCATATCAAGGCTCAGTCTAAGAAATAACAGTCACTAAATATTGTTTGAAGAATGGCAACAACATGATCTTAACATGCCGATCTATGTGATGATTTATGCTATACCTGAACCAGTTCTTATGTTCAAAGGAACTTGAAGGGGGAAGGCAAGTCCCTGTTTACGCTCACATCAGAATTAATACAACCCTCTAGGGAAAGAAGCCAAGAGATTGCTTGCAAGGATGAAATGGTTTAATTCTACAGAATACAAAAGGTATCTGCAAAGGACTCTGCTGCTCGAGAACGTTCTGGCTTCAGTTAGTACAAGCAGTGGTTTAAAAAGGGGAAAAACGTCATTCGTATACAGTAAAAACTGGCATCAATGATTGGCGAGTCCATATACATGGGCCTGCTACATAGGGGATGCCAGGCTACAATTGGTTTGCATCTCTGCTGTCAGTCAGTCCCCACGTGGGTCAGCTGAGCTCATCTCCCTGCGGAGTGAACATCAGGTCTCTCAGAATTTACAAAAACTGCTATGATACATTAAGCCTACTAATACATCACTGTGGCATGCACCTGGGAGGCTCGGGACTGGTGCCAGGGGGAAGGGAGGAACAAATACAGTCATACTGACCCACACATTCTGTGCTTTGTTGAAACCGCTCCTCTTGCACCCAAGGCATCCACCCTCCTGTTGATCTATAATTTATCCCTCCTTGTACCTCGAGTTACAAAGGACATTTATGCGATGAGGTGAAGCAGTTGCACATGCTTAGATCTTTTATGGCCAGTTGGTTTACGAAAAAGCAATATGGTGCAGTCTGGATTAAAATTGAGGTGGTGGCCAGCATGTTCAAGGGTGTGCCCTTTGGGCCTGCTGAAATTGATATGTACCAGAAAGACTATGGCATACATTACTAACCGGAATAGTATCTGCTTGGATTCACATGCTTTGCATAGACTGACATCTAGTCGTATGTGTAGAGTATTGCATAGATTGTTTTCGAAGTTCAAAAAGGGAGGTCGACTGGGCGTGTTTGTAATACTATCCCTAGTGTAACATGTTCTGTACACATGGTTTGTCACGCGACAAGGTACCTCAGATTGTTTTGTTTCAGAAATAAGGGAGCATGAAGTTTATCTTTGATTACATAAAGAGGAGTTAGGTGTCTATGTACTGTGAGAAACTAAAGGGTTTATATCTCTCTCTCTCTCTCTCTGGAGGCCAGAGTACGTACGGCCATCGCCTTTGAAGCCAGACCCTGAGGGTGGACCAGTGCAGGAGGATCACCTGGATGAGTGGTCTTCAGGGAGTGGGGGCGAGACACCCGATGAGGAGATGCGGCATTCCCCCTTTTCCCGAAACCATGACCCATGCAACTCCCCCCAAACCCTTCTGCATAAACACTGGACCGAAGAAGAGGGTGACAGAGTAAAGAGGCTATCCCTTACATATCTCAGTGGACATGTCCCGCTAATCAGGTCAGGCAAAGTCAGGCACTTGACTTTAACTGCTTACATCTGATACCCATTACCTCACCCCACATGGATAAAAGGCAGAACACAGACACACTGAGCAAGATGAAACACCAGAAGGGGCAGAATTTCCGCGGTGAAGGGGAACCTACTGAAGAAGACTGACTGAGAGGGACGAGAGCGAAAGGTAGAGAAAGCCATGAGATCCCTGCAAGGAGGTTGTTTCCTCAGAAGAGCCGTGAAAGATACACAGAGAAGGCCAAATCCCAGACAAGAAGACTGCATTGTGTTTCAAGGGTGCCAGCAACACTCCTGGGTGAACGACAGTTGGGTCGGCGAGGCCAAGCCAGTGGTATTAACCTTTACTCGTGAATTAAAACCGCAAAGAGAAGAAACAAATGCACACAGCCGGTGAAGTTGCAACAGTATATCTCACAATTGAAGGCTACAGGCGTGTGGTTGAGACGCAAAGGAAGACAGACATGTGGTGAACTTTAAATTACTGATAACTGCGAAGCCTGTTATTAGCCAGTCGTCTAGGTAAATGTACACTGGAATTGACTGCCTGCGCAGGTGCGCTGCAATTACTACCAGGACTTTGGTGAATACTGTTGGTGCTGAGGTTATGCTGAAGGGTAACACTTTGAATTGGTAATGTGTTTCCCCTACCGTGAACCTTAGGTATTTTCTGTGTACTGGCAACATTAAAATATGAATGTGTGCATCTTTCCTATCCAACGTTGCCATGTAATCCCCTTGCTTTAGAAGTTGGATTACCTGCTGCAGCGTTGTCATGCTGAATTTTTGTGGCTCGACATATCTACAGGCCGCAGGTCTAAGACACAGCGTATAGTTAAATGCTTCTTTGGAACAAGTTCAAACAAAATAAATACCCTTGTTTACCGCCAGTAGAGAAACCAGCTCTATTGCTCACTTTTGAAGTGTTCACTTCTTGTAAAATCAAATGATACGCTCTTGACATTTTCCTTGATTTTGGATTATAATAGTAAGGTTTTTCCAGTTCTATAAAATACACCCTTGCCACTGTTGTCAACACCAACTGATCTGAAGTTATGCCCTCTTGTATGAGGGCAAAAAGAGTGATATGACTGCCTACTGGGGTAGCATGGGAGGGGACGTGGACTAAGACGTAATTTGGTGGTATGGGTGGTGGAGCTTCTAGAGGCCGCACTTCTACCCCAATCTTTACCTCTTCTAAAAGCCCCTGTGTTGTGTGGAGTGAAAAGAAGAGGACTGACCATGAGTACCACCATGTGGATGTGGAAGACTCAAAACCAGATTGTGAGGCTCTTGTGAAACCTTGGATCCAGAAGGAGCGTCGGGTATTGAAAACCACCCGTTGAACGAAGGGTTTGAGATTTGACCTAGTGGCTTTAGAGTCTCATGTTCCCTTTTAACAGTCTCCAATGGATAATCCACTGCTTTCCCAAAGAAGACCATTTTCTATGGGCATGTTAATGAGGATTGATTGAATTTCGTGCTCAAATCCTGAATTACGAAGCCACAAATACCATTTTAACAGGGTCCCCTCAGCTTTAGTGTAGAGTATTTTTTAGTAGATTCTGCGCCACCTGTTTACCCTCATTTATGCATGCAAGTAACTACGATTTAAAAGGCTCAGGAACGGATTACAGTTTTTGTGCCATGTCTAATTGGGCACTATTGTAGCTAGAGAGTAACTATCCGTGCAGAGTAAGCTCCTGAAGTAGTCACTTTTGCCCAGGGTGGATCATCTTTTGCATTCCTGGTCAGGCAGAGCCTTCGGCATTTAATAATGGTACGCCTGCCCTCTTTCGAGTTGTAGTGACAACTAGTGAATCTGGCTTCGCATGTCCTCTAATGTATAGAGGGTCTGAAGGTGAAGGTTTAAATACCTTTTCCATTCTGGGGTTCACCCTTCGTATAAGAGCGTGTGAGTTATGATGTGGCAATTCTTTTCTTAATAGACTGTAAAATAGGAATGGACTGACTGACTGACTTCTTTTTGTTGAGGATATCGTCAATTAAATCAGTGTATTCCACAGTTCCCCCCCCCCCCCCCCCCCCCCCCCGAGTCTAAATTTTAAAATGTTCTGCAGCTCTTAGGGAAACTATTGAACAGGAGTTGATCATCAATAATAGAGGCATGACCTGTTTCAGGAGAAACGTGAGGGGACTGTAGGATGGTAACATCTGGGTCATCTGGATCATAGCCAGTAGGGTCATGAGGGTCAAACATACGCATTGCTCCTCCCCCCCCTGCTCATGATAGTAAAGAGGATCTTGATCACCTTGAAGTGTGCCCCGTTACTCAGTAATATCAACACTGTGTTGTCGAGGAATGACGGGTATGCCATCTGTGTGATTAAGATTGAAGTACACCTTGTTCCAAGTCCATTGTCTAGTCCGACAGGGTAGCGCTCCATGAAGTCAACTAAAGAAGATACTTTAGTCCACACGGTCTTCGAAGCGCTCCGTAGTCCGTACCCTGATTTAGGAGTGTCTTTAAGGAGAAAGACAATTGCCTCTGGATCAGGGCGCTATCTCTTCTTCTGAAGTGAATGGGTAAGGGGAGAGTTGGCCCTTGTATACCGAGAGTCCCCTTGTGAATCAGTAGGGGGTGAGCGTACAGTAGAAGGTGCAGTTGCCTAGGAATGGAACTGAAGTTACCTTAAGTGTCTTTTTCCCAGCAGTAGCTTTATGCGTTTTTCACATTTGTTTCAGCGTATGGGAAACATCTGACGATTTACAAATCATGTTAACTGGCGCCTGTTTTTGTTTCTCACCATGCGCTGAACGTGAATGCAAAAGCGCAGCAGGTTTATGGCGCTTACAGTCAGTGGGCTGTAAGACACCTTCCGCCATCATGCATCCTTCCTTCGATACAACCGTCTAAGAACGGCTATGGGTTGTGCGATTATGGTGTTTATGTAAATGTGTGCCACCATCGCCAGACGTTTTCCCCTTAGCAATGGGGTGGGACTGACTAGGCAGAGTCAGCCGACTCCCGTAACACGTCTTCGGCTTCCGAACTGGAGCCGTTGCTGCCTGGGCCTTCCACATCTGATTTGAAGGCGCTGGTGGAAGCCTGTGACTCACTCAGCCATCATGGTATAGGCTGCCCACCTTTTGGTGTGTCTTTCTTTCAGGGCCTAAAGAGTTTGCAGAGTGTCTTTCCAAGGGAATTTTCTGTTACAGGACGGACAGAAGTTAAAAAGTTCTCTCCATGTTGAAATATTAAAGCAGAGGCAGTAAGACAAGTGTAAAGGGAAAGTGAAAGGATGCATTCTCTAATGAAGATGTAAGAAATCAGTTGAGTCTCCCTCCTGTAAGGCGTTAGCCTGATAGAAGTTTAATTGTGCCGTCAAGCTGCTGAAGAGATTGCCGAAAACTGCAGTCAATGGACGTTTGTAGCACTCGTCCAAACCTGTCAAGAGATGAGAAG
Source organism: Ambystoma mexicanum (assembly GCF_040938575.1). Classification (NCBI taxonomy): domain Eukaryota; kingdom Metazoa; phylum Chordata; class Amphibia; order Caudata; family Ambystomatidae; genus Ambystoma; species Ambystoma mexicanum. Next base: position 1,491,948,467 of record NC_090929.1, on the reverse strand, counting down.
ATGCGAGTAAAGTATTAATAACATTATATGAAATAACTAGGTAGTGAATGCTGTGGACACTGCAGAAAATAACCTGACCACGATGGCGGAAAAAAACAATTTCAGGGACCTCGGCGCATGTAGCACCATGGGTACAGTACACGTCACACTAGGGATAGTATTACAAACACGCAGGGTCGACGTCCCTTTTTGAACTTTGAAAACCAACTATGCAATACTACGCACCTACCACTAGATGTAGGCCTATGCAAAGCATGTGATTCTAAGCAGATCCACAAGCCTCAAATTTCAAAAATTCCTTACTTTGTAAGAAATGAAGCTGCAAGTGCATTTATAACTATTCCAAACTGTAAGAAATTGGAAAAGCAGGAAAAAACAAAATTACTTACCCCTGGTAACGTTCTTTCCACTGGATGTTCCTCCCACGCATTCCTCATTTTATGAGATCTTCATTTCCAGCTTCAGCTGCTTCAGAAAAATGTTTCTTGGCAGAGGGTGCTGTGCATCGAGACGGTCGACTATGTCCCTCAAGGGCTTCCATCTCGGCTGTCATTGTCGAGTACATATACCACGCGCAGCGCCCGTTGGATTCAGTTCAGTTTCTTGGCCACCCATGTGCAGAATTACCGCACTTGATAAGTGCCTTTAATTTATCAGACCCTAAAAGAACGCAAGGTCTGAAGCTAGGAAATTCTACAGTGGGATAGATTGGGAGGCTGATGAGGAATATGTGGGAGGAACACCCAGTCAAAAGACCATCACCAGGGGTAAATAACTTGTTCTTCCAATGGATTATGTACTGTCACCTATTCCTCATCTTATGATATACTACCAAAGCAGTATTCGGTTCTTTTGGAGGCGGAAGTAAGAATTTGAGAGTTAATGTTTGTCCAGAATGGAGCATAGAAGTTGCTATGCCCCTAGTGGAATGAGCCCTTAAACATTCTGGTGGATCTTTCCCAGCTAGCCTGTAGCACTCCGAAATTGCCGGTATGATACATTTGGATAGAGTCTGTTTGGTAACTGACAGACCTAGTTTGTGTCCTGGATAGCCAATGAAAGGTTGGTTGGGCTGTTGCAACTTTGCCATCCTTGAAACATAAAAGCTTAGATCTCGCCTCGGATCGAGTCTATGAAATCTTTCCTCTTCCTTTCCAGGACAAATGGGGGAGGGGGGGGGGGGGGGTAATAGAAGGCCGGAAGCACATTTTTTGTGCTAAATGGTAATCCGATACAATCTTAGGTAGAAAAGAGGTTTTGACCTCAAGGATTGCCTTATCCTTGTAGAAGGTGGTAAACAAATGTTTACAGGATAAGGCCTGCAACTCATCTGTTGGCTGATGTTATCACTAACACAATAGTTTTGTAAGTTAGCAGCATTAAAGGGCAGGAATTGAGTGACTCGAAAGGAATGCACGTCTAAAACTTTAAAAACCAACTTAAGGTCCCAAGTTGGTATTTGGAATGGTATAGGAAGAAACACATTTGTGAGTCCTTTAAGACATTGAATTATTAAGGATATTTTGAAGTAGGATGCATCTTCTGAGATGCGCTTGAATATGGAAAGTGCTGCTAGATAACCCTTGATTGTTCCAATCCAGAGCCCCAGATTTGCCAAATGTTATTGAAACGATAACATTGTAGGTGTATCACATTGAAAAGGGTCCATATAATTTTCCCTACACCAGCTGCAGAACTTGTTCAACGCCATCCGGGAGGTCCCAATCCTTGTACGTCAGCCTCAACCAGGCATGAAGGCTGAGTGTCTTGATCTCTGGATGGAGAACCAACCCTCCTCTCTCGAGAGAAGGTCCTCTCTTTGTGGAAGACGTATTGGGAGGGCAGATGGACATGTCCAGAAGGTCCGAGTACCACACCCTCCTGGCCCAATCTGGGGCAATTAGAATCATGGATTTCCCAAACTTTCTCAACCTCCTGATCACATTAGGAATGACAGGGACTGGAGGACACGCATACAGGAGTGGAAACTCCCAGTCCACTACGAATGCGTCCCCTAGAGCTCCTCTTGGAGGAAATTCCCTGGATCAAAACTGTTTGCACTTCCAGTTGACACTGGTCACAAACAGATTCACTTGAGGGGTTCCCCAAAGGGTGAAGATCTCTGCTCTGCCTGCTCAGAGCGTCCGCCGCTGTGTTCTACTCTCCAGCTAGGTGAACTGCTGATCGAGAGATTCCTTCTTGAATTGCCCAGAACTGCATTGTCACTATGCACAGTGGTAGTGACCATACGCCTCCTCTCTTGTTGAAGTAGTACATGGCCAATGTTGTCCGTCATTATCAGGACGTCCTTTCCTGTACAGAGGGCAGAAAGGCCTTCAGTACTATTGTGATGGCCCTTAGCTCCAAAAGGTTGATGTGCAGTTTGGATTCTGATGGAGACCAACAACCGCTGATTGTCAGATTTTTGGTGCGGGCTCCCCAACCCATGAGTGGGGTGTCCGTCACTACTGTTATTTCCGGCCATGGTTGCCAAAAAGCTTCTCCCTTCAGAATGTTGTCCTTGCAGGTCCACCACAGAAGGTCCTGTGCAACTCTGCTTGGAATCTGAAGGAGGTCTGACATCCTGTCTGAGAATTGGGACCATTGTGTCCCGAGAGCCCATTGAAGGGATCTCATTCTCAGATGAGCCTCTGGCACCAGAAAAACGAAGGATGCCATGAGGCCGAGCAACCACAAAAAGTCGAAGGCCGGAAGACGCTGGGCACTCAAACTTCTGCAGAATGTCTTGAGCCAATTGGACACCACACAGAGGGGTATCCTCCGAGTTTCAAAGCCCTCATTTATAGAAGTTATGGATCTAAAAAAATCCTCTTTAGGTAAAGGTTTAAAAACGATTCTCGTCGAGTACTTGAAGACAGCAGTCTAGGCTCATGACCCAGGCTCAAGGGCACGCTGGGTTTCGCCTTGGCCTCACATGCTGGTCATGGACCATAGCTTGGCCACTTTTCTTATCTTTCGAGGAGGACGGCGCCTGATCCTTGAATATTTTGCACATTTTCTTTCTAAAAAAGTTCCTACTCCTATTTGGAGGAGGAACCTAAGCGCCATTGATCTGCGGAAGAAGGTGGTGACCTATGCCTGCTCTTTGATGGCAAGGAGTGTCTGCTCCTCGAATGAAATTGTTTTTAAAAAAAAATTTTGTGAGGAGAGGAATCTCTCAACTCGTGGGACAGGGATTTGGGGACAAACCTACTCACCAATAAATAGCTTTGTGCTCTTTTAAGGCCTTACCTGCATCGACTGACAGGATAGACAGTAGGCGGTTAGATGCTAGACACCCAGGCACCAGAACATTAACATTTTCGAAGAAAACTGAAGCACGCCGTAATTCTTGAAGCAATCACATACGCAGAAAAACAGAACTGAAGCCAACGGGCGCTGCGCATGTTATATGTACTTGACGATGACGTCAGCCGATATGGAAGCCCTCTAGGGACATCGAGTCGACTTTCTCGACGCACAATGCCCTCTGCCGCAAGTAATTATTTTCCGAAGCTGGAAACGAAGATATCATAAGATGAGGAATATGTGGGAGGACACAATCCATTCGAAAAGCTTAACATGGAATTCAATTTATGATGTTATAAATAAATATCAATCAAAATTAAAGGCAACATTTTTTAATCTGTCAGACATTGAAAAGGCCTAAAATACTTGAGGCTTAAAATCAATATAGATAATTTGCACAAGATTAGTGAAATATAGGCACCAAATAAAAACACTTAGAAACTTCAGTGGAAATGGTACAAAGCCATTTGAAGCCTGGAGAATCTCAGAACAAAATAAATCTAGCAGCTCTACGCACTGCACAAAATGAGCGCAATTACAAATCAACCCTAGAATCAAGTAACTTTTCCCTGGGTGCATGTAGCATGAGGTACCAACCTATGGAGCCTCTTGCCAAGTGAGAAACCCAAACAGACTGCTGTGGGCTTTAGACCGTATACAGATGGGGTGTCCAACCCTTGGCTCTCCATGTTTTGGACTACAACTCCCATGAAACCCACTTGGCACAGTCTATACTGAGTGATAATGGGTGTCGTAGTGCAAAACATCTTGAGTGCCTTGGGTTGCAGACCCCTGTTAAGGGTCAATTCAAGACTGGGATAGCCAATCACAGGTTTGCAGATTAAGAACAAGAACTCATCCCTTTCCCTTCCAGACCCAATAGCTCTGCTAAGTCGATTGGAAGAGAGCTGAGCTGCCTGTAGCCAGAAACAAACCTTTAGCAGAGGCATTCAGTGCTGCCTGAGGCGACAAAGGCAGTAGAAAAGAGTGAAGCAATTTCCTATGGGAAAGATGTGAGCAGAGCGTCACTTACTCATTATCGCACACACAGGGGACAGACACGTACAATTCGAGGCACAGTACATGCTCAGTTTGGCTGAGCACAATTTACAACATACACTATAGGCCATCACAGTCAGCCAATAAGACCCCTCGGTAGTTAATTTGTACAGGTGCATCCACTCACAAGCTCGACCCAGAGAGAGGAAGTATGGTTGTATAAAACTCAAGAGGTCCCACTAAGGTAGTGTTGGTTCGTCATAAGACAACACTGCAAGGGGTGATGGAGTACTGTTGGAATGTGATATCAGAAGTATTAAGGCGGTGCTGAAAGCAAGAGGGTGAGAACGATTTGGATGAGGTGGTGGTGACAGATGAGGTGTGATAAGTACGATCTAGCAAACACTGTAGAAGGTAATAGTTGGAAGAAGATGGTGACAGTAAGGCGGAAGTAGCAAAACGGATGAACCTGTGAGGGAGACGGAAGGAACTAGGAAACCAGAACTTGTGCAAGGAAGGCAAATCCTCAGGGTGGAGGAACATTTATCATTTATGGAACCCTTAAAGAAAGACAGTAGTGCTGACCATTAGGTAACTATAGGGCTAAATCAAAGCATTTCCATCCTCACGGGGCCCTGACCTAGATGGGGTTCACAATGTGTTATTGAAACATGAGCCCAAGCGACTGTGGGGCGTACTTTATGCAATGTCTAATGGAACTGTGCCAAAAGGAATGATACCAAACTTTTGGCAAGGGTACACTAATAAATGTTCATAAAACGGTAAAGAAGATTATCTAGAAATTGTCATTGGTTAGTTCTTAATGACAGGAACAATCTTTCAAACACATTATTGGCTGATTTGACAATATGGGAAGAGGCTACCAAGATCCCAGCACATCCAAGCCCATCAACCAACGACCAATTCAGAAAGTTTCATCTGCATCAGGCAACACAATGATACTGCTTCAATTCGCACATATGGCTAAACTGAAAGGATAAAGATAATTATTTGCAGCCATACTGAACCTCAAATACACCTTTGATGTGGTCAATAGTCACTGTGTGGTCAAAACTGTAAGCATGGGGTATTGAGACATGGTATTTTTGCAAACACTGCACTCCCTTGTAAATCACGTTTCTAATATTAAAAGCGAATGTAAGTTGTGTATAATGTGTTAGAGGTGCAGGGGAGCAGTAACGACCCTGGCACATGTGCCGTACAATTATGCAAAGCAAAAGGTGGCAAGTTCCCAAAATGTGGGAACTCCTGTCCCCTGCACACTGTCTATGGCCGTAAACCAGCCAAACTGTTGGTTTCTAAGAAAGTTTATACCGTTTTGTGGCAACAATGTCATTTTCAGATAAGCAATTAAAAGTATACAAGTCTCATGATTCAACTTGACTAGTAAATTCAAATAGTCAGAAGCAATATTCACTGAAAAGGGGTTTTTCTTTTAATGCAGTACACAAGGCGTTTCGAGCGAAGCCGCTCTTCATCAGGGTTTCTTTATGTCCAGAATTCCAAGCTGCGTTTCAAAAGAAGAGCAGGGCAAAATAATGTCAATGTGCTGTTGACTTCTACCACTAAACAGTAATTCCATACATCATAAAAAAGGTCATCCAAAGCCGGTTAAATCAACTTTTGTCTTTGGAGATTTCGGTCAATTGACGTGATGGGATATCCCCGAAAAAATTCCCTCTAATGTGTGCTCTACCATCAGTCTTAGAGGCTGCAAAAATTAAATTACTCTGGTTCGGTCAATGAACGTCCATAGTAAAATAAACTACTCACAAATCCGCAATAAATGATAAGTTACTCAGTGTAGTGACTAACGTACTCTTAGTCCTTAATCCCCTTTCCGCCATACTGCATGGGTGTCCCTTCCTAGGGAGGGGAGACAACCTTTTTCACTAGAAAAACCTTCGTCCCCTTTAAATTTAGAGGCGCACAGGGGTGCGACCCTGGGAGCATGCGCTGCCCTGACTCCGCCCATCCGGCGCCACACCTCAGTCCCCATTGACACCTCGACAATAGATTTAACATTGCCTAATGACACCAGTATTATTAGGGGGGAGGATGGTGGGACGTATGGAGGAAAGGGGACTAAGGAGTAAGGACTAAGAGTATGTTAGTCACTACAATGAGTAACTTATAATTACTCTTACGTCCCATCCGATTTCCTCCATACTGCATGGGTGATTACAACTGAATGTAGCCCCAGGGTGGAGAGGAGATCCTTAATAAACAAATAGGTTCCTGAGAACCGCCTGTCTGAAAGCCACATCAGATCTAGAGCCGGCATCCAAACAGTAATTCTTGCAGAAAGCCGAGGGAGTGGCCCAAGTGGCCGCCCTGCTTATGACTTGCCAAGGGACATGGCGCTGGAATGCGATGGCCGTTGCCTTGGACCGACTGCATGGGCATGCATGTTGGTCGAAAGCAGCTTGTGCTGGCCCTCATATGCTTCTTTGATGGCCGAGGCCATCCAGCGGGATATGGAGGCCTTGGAGACCCGATAGCCTGGTCTTGAGCCTCCGAAAGTAACATACTGGGCGTCCGATTTGCGGAAGCCCTTGGTCCTGTCCAAGTAGAATTTCAGGGCAAGCCTGACATACAGGCAGTGCAGCACTCTGTGCTTCGTCCTTAGGATCGGAAAAGAACGTAGGGAGGACTGTTTCCTCGTTCAAGTGGAAAGCAGACTGCACTTTGGACAGAAATGCTGGCTGTGTCCGCAGGACTTTGTCCCTGTGAAAGGTAGTATATGGTTCCTAGGCGACCAGCGCCTGGATTTCGCAGACTCTATGAGCCGAGGTGAGGCTGACTAGTAAGGCCGTCTTGATGGTGACCAGCCTGATGTCCGCGGACGCCATTGGCTCAAACAGTTTGTGCGCGAGTGCGCCCAAGACTATATTAAGGTCCCACATGGAGTGCAGACTTTTGATGGGCGGGTAGAGCCTTTGCGAGCCCCGTCAAATGTTTGACGATCGGATTGGAGAAGATCCCCCTCCTTTGAGTTCCTGTAAGCCCCGATGGTTGCGAGGTATGTACGGCAGGTGTCCACCTGCACATCAGAGTGGGCAAGGTGCGCCGAGAAGTAGAGCATGTCGTCCAAAGTACATGCCGGGGGGTCAATTTCCTTGGAGTCTGCCCAGTGGCAGAACCTGGTCCATTTGCTTTTATACTGGGCCCTGGTAGCCTTGCTCCTTGCGCCCTGTACGATTTACAGAGTAGCCTGGGAGAGGCTGAGGTGCCGCAGCGTTACCTGGTCAGGCACCACGCTGTGAGAGCTAGTTTGAGGCACGGGGTGGATGACCCTGCCCCCCCGATGCGCAAGAAGTTGTGCTGAGCCCGTCGGGAGGTGAATCGGAGGCATCGCCGAGAGGCTGAGCAGCTCTGCAAACCATGGGCTGGACGGCCACCATAGAGCTATTAGAATGATGTTGAGCTGGCGAGACTCCTTGATCTTGCTAATTACTCTGCATCAGTGGAGTGGGCGGGAAGGCATAAGCAGTCATGCCGTTCCACTGAAGCTGAAATGTGTCGGCCAGGGTGCCGGGGCCCTGTCCCTGCCAGGAGGCAAACTGAGGGAACTTCTTGTTGTGCCAGGTGATCCACCTAGGGATGACCCCACCTGTTGAAGATCTCCTGAATAACAAGTTTGTTAAGCTGCCACTCGCAATTGTCCGCTCCCAACCTGCTGAGCCTGCCTGCCTCCAGGTTGGCTTCTCCCGGAAGGTGGACTGCCATGAGGTAGATGTCCAGGGTCCACTCCCACATGCTGATTGCCAGTCTGCACAGCGGAGGGGGATCTGGTGCCTCCCTGCTTGTTGACGTAATACATGCTGGTCGAATTGTCTATCTGGATGAGGACAACCTTGCCCCGCGAAGTGGTAGGAATGCTCTGAACGTTAAGCCAGATAACGTTCAGCTCTAACCAATTGATGTGGTATTCCTGCTCCTGTCGAGTCCAGGTGCCGTGGGGCGAGAGATCGGACAGGGTGGCTCCCCAGCCCTCAAGCGAGGAGTCTGTGGTGATGGTGGTCTACGGGGGAGGCAGCCGAAAGGGCTTGTCCGCCGTAGGTTGCAGTCCCTGGACCACCAGGTTAGGTCCAGGTAGAGAGATGGAGGAACGTTGATCATCTCGGATTGAGAGGCCCGCTCCTGGTTCCAAGAAGCTGCGAAGTGCAGCTGAATCCTCCTCATCCTCTGTCTCCTGTGAGGGACGGCCAAAAGGATCGCCGCCAAGAGACCCAGGAGATGCTGGCACCACCATGCCAAGGTCACCACACTGCTGTGACTGGGTGTACAACTTGGGCGTGGTCTTCGTCAAGATGGATAAAGACTTGGCTGTTTGTGAGCTGTTTTTCTTCTTGTCCAGCTCGTCCGTGGTGGAGTGGAAAAGGTGCTTCCCCCCCACCCCCCTCGAACGGCAGATCTAATATGCGTACCTGGACTTCCGGGTTGAATTGTGTTGCCCAGAGCCAAGCTGTCCTCATGTCCGTGGCGACACAGATGGCATTTCAAGATGGACGTCGCCCTTACTATACTTCTATTAATGACACAGCGGCTTTTGCCGACTGTGAGTACTTTTCAGCGCCATGGGGGCACCGCGCAGTACATTCTGTAGCTGCGGTTGTGCCCCCATGTGCGCTCCTTACCACCTCCTCATTTCTTCGCGCGACATCTGGGCACTTACTCATCCCTTTTCGGGTCGCATTCATTCCCCGTATGTGCGGTCTAAGGTTTGAAGTTCACGGCTCTCTTCCGTGCAGGGTCCCCTTACCCCATTGGTTTTAGCATTGCGTTGCTATGACAACCTAAATGCCCATTCCAAGATGGACGTCGCCCTAGCAGACCGTGCGCATGCGCAGGGTTGCTAGGACGACCTACAATGCCAGTTCACAGTCGAGCTGCACCTCACTCGACAGCCAGACGGCAGACTTACACCAGAAGTTGGAGGTAAGAACAGCGCAACTCCCACGCTGAGTTCCCTTACTAGTTTACAGTTCACGAAAGTGTCCATTTGCCTATATACTTACCGACATAGGAGGAGTCCGTGATTAGATCGTTTTTTTTAAAAAAGCCCCTACCAAGTGGGGCTTGATTTATTATCTTAAAATTTTCGTTGTGTGTGCCATAGTACATCCTTTCGAGGTGTACCTGCTGTGTTCTCGGAAGCATAGAATGATGTCCACTTATATTATTCTACACGGCGCAACTTTCCAGTGCCTCGAGCAGTTTGTCCTTTGCATGTTGTTGCATCCACGCTCAGTCCCCTCTGTCTTTTACTTTTAGGGTTCAGACCTCCTTCGATATTCAGTGCCTCTGTGGCCTCCAGTCCTTTGACTGTACCTCCTTAGTGCCCCGTGCTCTTCGGGCATTTCCCAGAAGAAGGCGGCCTCTCATTGCAGACCCCGCTCATTTCAAAGCAAGGTCAGTGTACCTTTTCACTAACACCACACTCTAACATTGTTGTACAACTATAAGAAGTCTACACACTGACTAGTTTTTCTCTATTACCCCACAGGGTCTATGATTTGAGAATAGGACTGCAATTTAGGAACAGTGAAAGTGTATACCCTGAAGATGGTTCTATGAACCGAAACGCGTTGGTTACCCCTTTTTTCACCCAAAAAGGGACTTTCAACTGGAAATTAATGTTGTTTGGATCTAATGATGATTTTTCCTTTACGAAGTGTTACACTTTCAGTGAATAGTGTCTATTGTGAACAATGCCAGCTGTTGTAAGGCATTCTCTTCATTTGATAAAGGTGTTATGCTTTACATGAATGCAGATGTTCTCTATGGTTTAATAGGGGACGTTTTGTACAAGTATTAGTTTGATGCTATTACTTTTAATAACTGGTTTGGTTTTGCGAGAGTAATAAAACCAAGGGTTATTTCCATCATCTTGGTTCCGATTCATTTCGCCTATTTAACTCTCACAGTTTAAGGAAAATCAATATGTACCCGGTCATTGAATTGATGAAATAATATGTTACCTTGTTGTTTATGTAACTCGTCGTAATGGCCTAAATTGAGCTAAGCAATTTTCATCTATCTTTTTGGGAACTCTTTTTCCCTTTGGAGTGCATTTGGGCTTGGTGTGTAGAAGTGCTGGTTAGGAACGGCCAGAGGTGTCAAAATGAGCCACAGTGGATTCCATGAGGTCCTGTGCCACAGCTTGGCCTTAGCCAGTCCTGCCTTAAAACGTGATTGGCTCTGCGTAGGGAGTTCCGGGAGGAAGTTTGCAATTTCCCACCATAGCCTTTGGTTAGCCACTGCCAGCATGGCATCAGCGTGGGCCTGACGAAGATGTAATGACACGTTGGAATAAAACTTCTTCCCGTATGCCGCCAAGACCTGCTGTGGAGGCTGATGACGACCGAGGCTTGGAGTTTAGTGATGCCATAGCAATCACAGAGGAGTGTGGCTGAGGATGGGCAGATAACAAGAGTGGGGCTTGATCCAACCCTTCTTGGCCAGGGAGACTACATTGGTCTGCAGTGGAATCCCTGTTTTGGCAGGGGGCGTCACGTGAGGACTTCAGCCAGAACCCCTTCTGCCAGCTGCTCAACCTCGGGTTGGGGTAGGCCCAGGTACTCCGCCAGCCCTGCAAGGCGTTCGTGGAAGGACTGGCTGAGGATGGCATGTCAGGATGATCCTCTTCATCCGTATCCTGTGGATCAGGAGGATCCTGCGGAGGTGGAGAAGTAGCTGGAGCCGGAGGCTGATGTACGGGGACCGCGGGCGGAGGCTGAAGAGGAAGCGGAGGCTGGTACGGTACCGCCTGAGGAATTGGTTGGGGAGCCGGGAGCATCGGCATAGCAGCTTGCGGTGTCGGTAGCATCATAGGGAGCACCTCCCTGATGGCACCCTTGAGGATAACCCCCATCCGAGGTGACTTCATGAGCCCAAGGAACCTCTCGAAGAAGCCCTCTTCACTGGCCAGAGAGGTGGTAGGGGGTACTGACCGGGTAGCGGGAGGCGCTGGAGCCGCTGCATAACCTGCCCGTATGGACGCAGTGGGAAACTGCCCCGCGCATAAGGATAGGCTGTAGTCCACGTACCTGGTTGAGGCCAGTCCCACCTTGACACTTGTTCTTCGCCGAACTCCTGGAATGACATTGGATGGGTGTGCTTCTGTCTGGCATGGTGGCCATCTTGTTGCGCTGCCTGCCATATGTCTGTGCCATGCTGCTCGGCTCACTGGGCCCAGCCAAGACTCTTGCATGTGGATCACGAGGCCTACCCTGCTCCTCGGGCCTAGACCCGGTAGATGTGACGCCCTCGACCCCGGGGTCGGTAGAGCTGCGTTTAGGCACCCCCTCTGATGTATTGCCGGTACTAGGGGGTAGCCCCTCTGCCATTTCGCCAGTACAGCGGCGGGGCCCTTTGGATGACAATCCAGTACAAGAACCTTCAGGTCCCTCAACACTGTCACTGGGAGGATCCAAGGATCCCTCGGCCCCAAGGCCGGTAGCTTCAGTAGCCTCGGGGCACGTGCTGGTACAAGGACCGGAGCGGTCCCGCCAACGCGGGCGAGTTCTTGGGAAGGAGTCTCCCTTGCGGGGTGCGATGGAAAATAGTGGCCCTACCTTGGGGGCCTGGTTCGGTGTTTCACGAAGTTCTTGAGGTCCTCTGGAGGCGACTTCTGGAAGAGCTCCCTCCACCTGGCTAGTCTGTTCTTCAGCGATTTCGATGACGTGTCGCACACTGTACAAGCTTGCCAACCGTGGTCTGGGCCAAGGCAACGTAGGCAAGGGCGTGGGGGTCTGAAGTTGGGAAGAGCCAGTTGAAGGATGGACACCTGCTGAACCCTGTGGAGGTCGACATGCGCCAGAGAGGAGTGCGATGCCTGAGGACCGAGTACTAATATGATAAGAAAGGAAAAAAAGAGAAGTATCCGCGTGTGGAATTACATGGCCGAAGCCAAACCCAGGAGCGCTGGTGAATTTGGCACGTTCCCATCGACACGGAAAAGGGGACAGAGGTGTGGCACCGGAGGGCAGAGTCATGGCAGCGCATGCTCCCAGGGCTGCACCCCCAGGCGCCTCTAAATTTAAAGGGAAAGGTTTTTTTTGGTGAAAAAGGTTCCGTCGCCCGTCCCTAGGAAGGGACGCCCATGCGGTATGGGGGGAAAGGGGACGGGAGAGTAAGGCAGTCTGTCAACTATTACCTTGTGTATGAATGTCCTAACGAGGGCAGAAGGGCTGAAGTGTCCAGCTCATCACCCTGGCCAACATAAGTCTTTGATTCAGTCGAGTGAAAGAATAGTAATAACAAAAATGTAGTCTAATTCCACATAAAATATGCAGAACCATTTTGTAGAGAGGTTTAATGTTACTCAGCGCGGTGTGTGATGTCTGTCCTCAATTGCGGGCGGTGCGCGTCTCGTTATACTCTTTCTGGAGCATGGAGTGGTTTCACACGCGGAAGATCTGTTAAATATATAAGTGATTGGGAGGCGGTTCGCCATAAAAACTGGTACGCGCTTGATGGGGGTGTGGCTAGGCGGCACGCCATGCGGCTGTGTTTGCCGTGAGCTCTGCAACAAGGCGCCCAAATCAAGAGTTACATATGCCCTAAATCAGGACTTCTCGCCCGATTTTCACTCCTGGGGTGTGCCTGAAGGAGCAGTGTCAGTGGAATGCGGGTTGGAACGCCGAATGTCCCGTAATAGGTGACATTTCTTGCAGAGAGATACCGCGCGGCTGGGGAAGAAGATGGCGGCATGCACTAACGAGCCTAACCGTTGGTGACTCCAGCACTGCACTGAGCTGCTGCAGCCCATGGGACGTCTGACTGGATCCGAAGGATTTTAATTCCGCCACGTTGGTCGCTGGCAGTGCGGAGGAAGGAGGACTGTCTTAGCGTCCCTCGGTGTGCCCTTGTGGTGAACGCGTAGCACCGAGCGCAGACTCCGGAGCTTCCCGCCGTGTTGCTGAGAGGAATGGGAGGCGGAGCAGAGCTCCGACCGGGACGCACAGCAAAGCTGGACTGCTTCCCCGGCAGCATTGTGCCAGAGCCCGACGCTCCTGATGCCTAGTTTAGGATATTGCACGGTCCGGAGTGAAGGGGATTTGGCATCCGTGCGGGAGCGGGAGCGTTGAGGCACGGGACCCCGCTAAGCTAATCGCGCCCTTTTGCCGGCTGCCAATTGATTCTGGACCAGGGCTGAGGTTGGTGAGGCCCCGGGGAAGACAGAAGGGGCGCCGAGGGTGGGCTTTGCTCCTGGGATCGCGCTCACACCACGATCACGCCCTGCTGAGGACCCGGACGTGCAAAGGTGGTGTGGGCGGGTAGTGCCGGTGGATTCGCTGCAAAGTATTTGGTCAAGCGGGTTTAAGTTCGAGGCTAATATAATAGCCTAAAACAGTACCACGTTTATATAGTATAATCGCGGTAGAAAGGTTAGGGTAGACAAAAAGGGATAGGAACTAACCCTTTCCAACACTCCATGTAAGATGGGGTGTACTCGGTCTGTAGTTTTAAAGGACTACATAAAGTAAATGGCAAATTTACCTGTTTCGGGGGGCCAGTAGTCAGCCCCAGAAAAATTGAGTCAGAGGGAAGTCTCAAAGACAACCCTGTGTCACTGCACGGAAGGTGCTGTGTAACACACAAACGTGGGGCTCATGGAGTGGTGTAGCTCCAGAGCCCAAGATCACACAAACAGTAGAAATATACATGGCAAAACACGTGTAAGAGTGGGGAAAAAGGCTCACACTCACCAAGTGGAAAAAAATAAACCCCAGAAATCCAGCAAAGCTGCTGAAGGACTCAATAGGTGAGGGGAAATTAGCCATAAATGAGAATTCTCCCTAACAGGAGGGCACATCAGAGTTTTGTAACTCCTGAAAGCTAGACTCAGGACTGACTAAGGGTCATTGAAGTTCGTTTTACCTAGCAGATTTGGGCACCGAGTGGATGGCGCCCAAAAAGTTTATTGGTTGGCTAAAGATAGATTAGGAATTGAGGTTGGTTAGATCCTCAATGATGTTGTTTGTCCCAGTTTTCTCTGAGTATTTTTTTTTATGTTTCTTTTTTTTCTTCCGACGTCGATAGGCTCGAGTCCCGACCCCACACACCACGCAATACCCATAACCAGCGAAACAGCGGTAGGCTTTTCATGATGTCTTCTCCCGGTCCCCCCCCACGCTGGATCATGGCTACAAATGCAGAGATCTGCGGGGGCCATCCCGTGGGGATGAACGACTGTTATCAGGCATGATAATGTGCAAGGCCTAAATTCCCCCCTAAAGAGTAATGCATTGTTCCACAGACTAGCGTCCCTAGATGCGACATTCATATTCTTCAGGAAACCCATTTACGTCCTGCTGATGAATTTCGTCTTAATAGGCTGTACCCCACAAAATCTTTTGCTTCCAGCGGCCTTAAAAAGACGAGGTGTCGCCATCTTGGTTCGCAAAGGTACTCCCTTCAAGACATTGGAGGTAGTCCGGGATGAGGAGGGACGGTTCTTGCTAGTGGTAGCCATGCTAGATGGCGCCAAATTACATTGGTTTCTATATATGCTCCGAATGCCAAACAAGATATATTCTTCGCAAAATTGTCTAAAGCGTTGTTTGACCATGCAGAGGGGGAAATACTCTTGGGGGGAGACTTCAATGCTGTAATTAATCCCTTGGTAGACAAAACCTTACCCCCAACGGCCATTGATAAGATCAACTTTAGAGCCCTTACCACGTTGCTACGGGAGCACTCCCTCATTGAGATCTGGCGATATTGCCATCAAGATGAACGAGACTTCACTTAATTTTCGCCGGTACATGGGGGGGGGGGTTTCCAGGCAGGATAGGTTTTTCATCTCTGACTCACTAACCCCCTTGGTGACACTAACCCCCTTGGTGATTGACATAGAAATCCTCCCAGAAGTTCTTTCAGACCACGCCCCGGTGAGACTAATAATTTCCGCACTCCAGGTGACCCCATCTTGAAAGCCCCCTGGAGATTGAACTATTTCTTACTAGAAGACCCATTGATTCATACCCATATAAGGGAGGCCATGGAATTATATTACAGTGAGAATGATACAGTTGACATGAACTGGGGCACATTTTGGGATGCAAGCAAAGCAGTAATTAGGGAACACCCGATGGAGAGCCAGGAAATTATTGCAAGTGCAGTTAGAGAATGAAGCCCGTAGACATGGAGATACATACATAAAAGGGCTTGCAACGCTCCCTAAGAGATTTGCGAGTTGCTAAGAAGGCGCACCACATGGGAACGGCGGCCTACTCCATGATGCTCACCAAAAACAGACAAGACAAAACAGGATAGATACCTTGTGAGATGATGCGGGTAGGTGTATTTCTTCGGAAGATGTTAAGCTCCAAATTAATGAGAAATTCTTCAGGGAACAAGCATCTCCTCATTTGGTGAGCCCACAAACTTCCAAAGACTTTATAGTAAGAGCAAATCTTCCACAACTCTCAAAGGCCCTGCGAGAGCCTTTGGAAGACCCGATAACCACACAAGTCGTCGAAATGGCAATCAAAGCTCTCCCCCTTGGTAAGGCCCCTGGCCCAGATGGCTTTACGAATACATTTTATAAGACTTTCTCTACCAAGTTCACACCCCACCTTACAAAACTGTTTGTTTATTTATGGGAAACAGGTTCTGTCACGCAATCAATGGCCGAATCTTCTACGACCCTAATCTTAAAGCCTAGGAAGGACCCAACTGAGTGCACCTCCTACAGCCTTGCTCAATACTGATGCAAAACTATTTAGCAGAATTATAGCCCGGCGACTAGGGGAGGTCTTACCAACAATTAGAGCTCAGACTGGGTTCATCCTGGGCCGTTCTGCACACGATAATATTTGCAGAGTAAAAGACTTGATCTCCCTTTGCCCCTATAACCCCAGGTCCTTTATCGCTCCTGTCCTTAGATCCCCATAGGGCGTTTGATAGCATGTCCTGGGACTACATGAATCTGGTGCTGAGTGGCTTTGGCCCAAACTTTTCTAGACTAATCCGGTCAAACTTCCAGATCCCTTCAACTCAAATACGAGTGAATTCACAGTGGACGGCCCAAATTTCCCTGGGGAAAGGAACTAGAAAAGGTTTCTCCTGTCCCCATTAGTATTTGCGTCAGCTATGGAACCCTTAGCCCAGCATATTCGTCTCCACCCGAAGATTCAGGGATTTGAGGTATGAGGGCAATGCCACAAAGTCGCATTATACGCAGATGATGTCCTCTGCTTCCTTAGAGAAGCCCGGGCCTCAATCCCTCCCCTTATGGACCTGCTTGCTCAATTTGCGACAGTCTCGGGATTTTCAATAAATATGGCCAAATCGATAGGCTTGAATTTGTCGGAAGCCTCCGATATTCTGAACACCTTGCAAAATGTTTACTCCCATAATTGGAAAAGCACAACTATTACATATCTCGGAATACATTTAACCCCAACCTTTGCGGGTCTGCTGAAGGCCAACATCCCCACCTTATTGAAAGAATCTCAAGAATCTCTACGGAGGTGGTCATCGCAAGAAATATCTTAGACCTTCAGAAAGAACTAGGCCACTTTGTCTGGCAGCACAAACGCAGCGGATCCAGTGTAAGCTTCTAACTCGGGAGAGACTGATGGGTGGCTTGGGACTCCCCTCGGTCTCTAGATATTATCGTGCTGCTCAGATAGCGGTCATTCTGAGCTGGTCTAACCCAATAGAACCTCCCAAATGGCAGGACATTGACCAACACTCTATTGGGGTCCCCCTAAGTTATCTGCCCTTTCTCCCACAGGAGTCGCGTACCTATAGAGGATCCCTCCTTCCCGCCACAATAACTACACTTCGTTCCTGGGATAGAACATGCTCGCAGAGAGGGTTCTTATCGGGTCTGGGCCCACTCTCCCCCATAACGCAGAATCCAGCCTTTACCCCTGGGCTTCAACCCAACTCATATCTGCTCCGGTCAAAGGAGAACTCCCTGAGACTACGTGAACTCTATGTGGATAATTCACCCTTGACCTTTGCCCAATGCAAAGAGAAATTCAATCTCCCAGAAACTGAAAGGTTTAGATGTATACAGCTTCGCCACTGGATAACTAACCCAAATGTTAAAATGACAGCCACTAGGCCCCCTACAGGGTTGGAACTAACGGCTTCAGAAGGCCAGCATACCCACAGGATAGCTACTTGTTACCGTCTCTTAGAAGAGGACTCGGAGGATGAGAAATTACCCTACATGTTAGCGTGGGAGAGAGATCTGGGGATAGATGTGCCCCAGGAGTCCTGTAACGCTCACCTGATTCCCGCAGAGGCGCTGGTCTTGACTGGGTGAATGCCGTATCTTCAAAGGTGATGTGTAACACACGGTTGGCTCTTTGGGCTGGACCTCTGTGCACTGTATGTCTGACTCGAAGAGTAAGATGTCTGCAGATAGAAAATATGGGATTAATGAACTGGGGTTATTGGGTGCCTCTCTCCTCTTCCCTTTCTCTTCTCCTGTAGAACCCCAAAGGTTAACACCCTCACCTTAGGTAAGTGAACGCCAAGCTCTCCATCTGCCTCGGGGCAGGGTGCCGTAACCAGTTTCTTCACTGGATAAGGGTGCAGGCCTCTTGACCTCAGAGGACTGCTGTCCGTCGTTAACTGCACGAACGGTAAGTTCTGGGCACTTCAAATGTCTTAAAAGTCTTTTGTAATGATATCTCTTGTTTTGCAGGGTTCCGGCGATGGCGGATGGCGGGCTGATGAGAGTTGAGGATCGAACCCGCGTGAGGAATAGAAGCGCCTGGAAGCACCTAAGTAAGCACTTGTAGCCTGCTTCACGATGCGCACTAACTGTCCCTTTTATCTTGCAGGTACAAGTTCGGAGTTTTAGAGAAGCTGAAGGGTGCTGGAATACCCACTGGATTCGGCGTGGGAAAGAGTAATGGCACGTGAGTAATAAAGTTGCCCAATGTCTTTAAACGCACCTTCTTTTGTCTTTCAGATGCGGGATGCAGCGCCGAAGGCCTCCGGAGCGTGTGAAGAGCTGGTAAGCTTTTGTCTTTCAGATGCCGGAATGCAGTGCGAAGACCTCCGGAGCATGCGAAGAGTAGGTAAGCCTTTGTCTTTCAGATGCCGGAATGCAGCGCGAGGCGTTGGTGACAGCCGATGGACCAGGTAAGAGATGCGCTGCCACTGAAGACCGTAGTGCTAACCTGTTCTTTCTTGTCTTTACAGGTGCTGCTGAAGACTGGATTCCAGGATGGTAAGCCTTTGTTCCCTTAGGCCCAGGATCAGAAGCAGAAGACACGATGAGCATTCTGCTGCAGAGAATGCAGAATAAAGCAAAGCAAGATTCATCCATCGGGTGTGGTTTAAATAGCCTCCTCTAGTGCTTAGGTGTCTCCTTCCACAGCCACGCCTAGGTAAGAAAAGAGTTCCTGCTTTCCAGAAGAGTTCCAGTGTTCTGAACCTAGGGAGTGGCTCCTGCCCCACCCAACAGGAAAAGTAGTCCCAAACAGAAGAGGATCAGGGGTTCAACTGGCAGGTAAGTAAGCAGCATGGTCTGCTGCAGGTAAGTCCACCCAAGCATTATGAGCCCGGCGCTTCCAGCGCTGGGACTGGGCATCTTTATGAGCCTGGTGCCACTGGCGCCAGGACAGGGTCCAAAAGGTCCCAATTGGGACTGGCTGGCACTCGGAACCGGGGTTATGGGTCTGCTTCCAAGGGAGTCGGGCAAGTCCTGATCTTTTGGAAGCAGAGATCATGACAGCCCTGGCAGAGGATTTGGGGCAGAGCTCATAGATCTTCTAGGTGCACTGCAGTAAGGGAATGCGCGCTTAAGCTGTGTTTTCACTGGTACTTTTCCCTGCAGAAACTACATGCGATGAACCCCGACTACCCCGACACTTGTTGGCACGGATGCGGAGGGAGGGGGACTTGGGCCACCTATGGTGGCATTGCCCTATCATCCAGTTCTTCTGGCTGGAAATTAGATCAAGGATTAAGGACATCTGAGTGCTGCTCCCCATGGACCCACTTATAATGTTGCTGGGTGATACACCAGAGGATGGGTCACACCCACAGTCAGGCCCTAGAGCGGACCTGATTACTCAACTGCTTATGGCAGCTCGCCTCACCCGAGCCCGATTCTGGAAAGAGATGGAGGGTCCCCATATAGCCTACTGGTGGGTGATGGTTTGGGAGCTACTTGGAATGGAAAAGCTAACAGCCACAATAGAAGGCAAGACATGCAAGTTCTTCAGAATCTGGGGACCATTCCTGGAACACGCAGCTGAAAGGGAATGTTTTTTCAACCGTAACTGATTAAATACCTTCTTAAAATTTGACAAGCTTTGTATATGGACATTGATCACCACATATGCGGAAGTCTGGAATTATGTGGCGTTTACCTTTTAAGAGGGCAAAACTGCTGATTGTGGCGGTGGGTGCTGTGGGACTTTTTTTTCTCTGCAGTTTTATGTTACGCTTAGTCAACCTTTCGTCCCTGTGCGTTATGATGAAGTTCTAGAGAACGGATGAATTGTAACTATGATAAAATGAAATGTCGAAGCGTTGCTTAACTGCTAGGATTAATGATTTATTTCTGTGATATGTTACACGATGAATTTCATGTCTGAACGAGGTTTCAATAAAAATATGTTGACTAAAAAAACTGGTATGCGCTGTGTTCTGGTAGTTAAGAAAGATCACTTACAGTTTGTTGTGCGATCCGCGAGGGACCTGTGTCAGTGAACTAAGGGTAGCCTTGTCGGTGTCCATGGCAACTAAAGAATGTTGGTCACGTCGAGCGAGTGTACGTCATGACATGGACAGCATTCCCTCATTATCAAGAAATGAATAGGACCGTGTTAATAGTGTCAAACTGGATTAAGTATAGCAAAATAAAAAAAAGAATTACTGTATGCATTCTGTAGGCTCAGTAACCTAATAAATGTCCACACATTGGGAACTTGCCACCTTTTGCTTAGCATGGAGTAGTGACACAGGCCAACAGTGCTAGGGGTTAGCTACACAAACACTAAGATAAGTCCGACAGTGATTATGCAGGGCGATGCCACCAAAGAGGTGGTGACAGCATGAGGCCTTAAACAAAGGTATTGTTTGATTTGGATGCTCCTTAGCGTAGACCCCCCACCGACATTAACTGACAGCAATAAAAGCCTTCCATCCCAATATAGCCAGCCACCTCAAGCAATGCCCATTTATGCAGAATACTTGATAATAGTTGCCACTACTCAAATAGACCGACAGGGACTACTCTATGACTTACGTCCCAAATCATGTGCTACACAGTAGGTGCAGTGGGGGGGGGGGAATCATATCATCCTTAGCAGTTGGGTGCAGCGCTAGAGATAGTGGCACAAACTAAACATTTAGTCACGGTCATCATTGATGATAGTCTTAACTAAAAATGTCTCGCAATGGACTTCATTATTCATAGTTACTCAGAAATGTCTTTAATGCAGTGGATTTGATGTAAAGCATGGCGATTATTCTTTACAACCATTAGTTGCCTACCGTGGAAAGGTTATCCTTACTAGACCTTAAGGATTGGAACAGAAGGATGATGAATGATATGAAGGGGATGAAGACAATGGAATGGCAAACATGTGAAAAGTGCTAGGGCTGTCTTATTTTGTAAGGACTGTGAATGTCCTCTCTAATTTGATTTGCTTCATTTTTTTGAAACTTTCTTTGCAAAAAAACGGTTTGCAAAGGGATGGTCCCCTCTGGGTGCTTCTGCAAAATGCTGCATTTAACCACTGCCTTGTTGAGATGTGATAAACGTCACTTTACTCAGTAATAGTCTTGTTGGTGTTTGTCTGTTTAGAGTCATACTATGCATATTACACCATTGTGAGATAGGTACAGAGTATTTTTATTAAATTAATAGTATATTAGAATACATTGAGACTTTATAAATCTTCAGTCTTTTTTTTTTAAAAAAAGAAGAGAACAGAGTGCCTCAAGTCATATCATTTCATAATCAATGATTTATGTACAAGAAATAAAATGGGGGAATTTATGTAGACGGGTTTGGCGATTTTAGAGTTGAAGAAATGACCAGTGCTCATGGATTACATATTTCCAGTAATAATGATTTGATATATGTCCAAATTTTCATGATAAAAAAAATTGATTTATCTTGTTCCCCCATCATAAATTGTTGCCAGTTCATATATCCCACTTGCGCAATTGCATATGCCATTAAGGTGCTTCTTCGAATTGTCACCAGGGATTCGCATTCAGGCAATAGAGGTTTTAGATTTGCAATGTGATCATCCTCACAAACTGAGGGATCTTGTTAGTCTCTGCCCATATTGTCAAATCAGCCAATGTCCTGAATGTCTGGGTATGTTTTTGCACGTTCCTGTGACTTTTCAAGCTGCTGTGGTATTGGATTTTACCCTTGTGATACTCCCAGTGTTGGATTGCCCGGGGATGCCACCAAGTAGGTAGGCAAGTTCCTGCATTTAAGTATATATTAAATAAATTGTGCACTATTTATAGTAGTCTGGTCAACAACTGCTTATTCCTCACCAAGTTAGCACATCATAGCTCTAGAGTTTTATGGAGGCTATATAGACTATAATGTAAGGTCCACCTGAGCATCTGCTCTTGTTCGAGTATGACACAGGATGAAGGTCATGGCCCTTACAAAGATAGGGGAAGGGGGCGAGGGAGGGTCCCTTCATAACCTAGTACAGGAGGCTTGCTAAATATAAAAATGTATAAAGTCAGTACCAGCCCTGGCCCAGGTATGCGAAGTGGGAGTTGGGCGCTCCCCAGGTCACAAATGATCTCCCCCATGTGCCACAAACTTCAACAATGGTACCACTCTGTCTCTCAATGCCTCCCTGTACTGTTGCGAGACAGTTCTTTGTTACAACGCCCAAAATCTCCTTGGGAGCAGCCAATAAAACCTGGACCAGAGCCAGACAAAGGGGGAAATAACATGGCAACAGACGACCCAGGAGCTTACACCACATCCCAACAGCTGCCAGCACGTCATAGAAGCACAACCATCACCACAAAAGAAAAACAAACCTCCAGACCCACAGCACGACAGAGAAACACCTAAAAAAATCATCAGGTAAGGGGTCAGAAAGGAAAGCCAGACAAAGTTGTCATGTTTTTAGTCAAAGACATTAATTTAAAAAAATGGGTTGGAAAATGCCTCTGTAGCCCTACTCTAAAGAGGATCTTCCCTACCTAGAAACCAAACAGAGTATCTGTCTGTGTCAGGATGTCAGTAATTGAAAAGCCATCCTTGTGTCCAAAACGTCCTATCCCGCCCCTCACTCATACTGCAAACAAAACAATGAAGAGGTGCAAGGAAATGTCTTTAACTTGATGTTGGCAAAAGTGTTCAAAACCAAAAGTATAAGAATGACTAACACATTTTCTCCAAGGTAAAGACTTGGATCCAGAGGGTGGTGCTCTACGCCGGGATTCTTAAATAGGATGGGTCTCTTTATTTAACAGTTCCTTTGAGTCTTCATGTCACAAAATGATTGTTTAAACAATATGTTCTGTAACATTCTTTTTGTAGTATTTCTTGTAACTTTGCAGATCGGCAGGTATACTCCCCAGCCAAAAATCTTTATACAAATTTAGTTGCATGGTGTACTCGCCTGCCAGGAGCTTTGCAAAAGTTCACGAGGTGAGGGTTTTCCTTTCTCCCCCTTTTTTCCTGTCTGTCTTTGCTTCCCAACAGCCTGGTGTACTCCCCTGCCAGGACCTCTTATGTGTTCACAATTTGTTGATTATACCACAATAGCATATACCGTGAAGTGCTTGGTATATCTGTCCATGGTAACATTTGCTCAAACGTTTCACCCACACTGGCATCCCATGCATCTGTATGTGATGGGGGTTTAACTTTGTACTTTGCATTGTTCGCATTCAAAAATTCTTCTTAGTGAGTGTTGAATTTGTGCTTTGCCTTGACTGCATTCAAACAAACTTCAGGTATTTTCGGCATCAGCAATTTTGTACCATTGAAGCATTTGTTGGTGCGCTTGTCGCAATGCTTTTGGGCAGACTCACTGGTTCCTTCCAGCGTCTCGACTGCTCACGCCTCTGCAGTGTGGTTCCTTCACCCACTTTCCATTTTGGAGTGTGCAGACATTCTTCCAGCGTCCAGTGCGGATCCACAGTCACACGCTGGCTTTCCTTTTTGGCCCAGACGGGATTGGAAAACACAGTCTCTTCAAGCATCCCAAGATCCAGGAGCTCCTGCGCGGCTCCCAGCATCTCCACGACCATTCTTGCTTGCACGCAGCGTTTCTCATTCTGTCCCGGCAGCCTTGTCTGTTCCACCACACCTGTCTGCATGCCTCGTGTTCGTGAGCCTAAGCATGGGGTTCAATGTCTTCTCCTGCACTGCTGGATCTAATTGTGCGGTTGCCATCTTTACATGTCCCAAGCACTGAAGACTTGGAAAAACAACTAGCCTGCATGTGGTAATTCGAACTATCACTTTGCACAAACTCCGCGCCCTCCTCCTCCTCGTCGTCCACGTAGTCGTCGTCCTCGTTTCAGTACCCGAGTGCTTATGGGACGTGGAGTCCATGGATGTCATTGGACTTGTAACTCTTAAATGGTTTTCGCAGAGATTTCACATAAAGGTACATCAGAAACTAAGGTGTTATGTGCAAGTTGTGGATGCTTGAGTAGAAGGTGGGTGCCTGACCAGAGTAGTGTAAAGATAAGGTTTCTTGCCTTTCTCTACAAGGGGAAACCGTTAGCTGGCAATAGGCCATTAAGGTCATGGGTGTCAGTCTTCCTTCTGGGAAAGGGGGGTACTGTGTCTCAACCAATGAAGTCATAGCATCTCCCCAGTAGTTGTCTCCTCCCATGTGATCCTCCCTCTTACAGCTGGCCCCAGGGTCAGGATCAGGTACCGGCTGCCAGCCTCTGGCCACCTGGGAGGAGGTCGCCATAGGAAAAGAGGGATGAGTCCATCGGATTCAACACACCGTCTAAAACCATGCTGGAAAAGGGGGGTGGGGTGCAGTGTGTCAGGTGAGCACTGCAGCCAATGGTGGGGGGGGTTGGGAAAAGCAACTGCCAGCTCTGCAGTAGAAAGAGACAGCAAGAAAGGATGCATGTGGGTTGTTTGGGTAAGGTCACCGAAGAAGTTCACCCAAGAAACCAGGTGGAGGATAAATGGTGTGGTGGCGTGTCGGTGGCTGAGCTTAGCAAAGGTAAGGTAGTTGTGAGACAGTGCCTGGTGCTAGTTGTGTATAGTCTAAGAAGTAGTGGGGGGGTGTATAAAAGGAGTGCGATATAGATAGTGTGGGTAGGGGAGTGGGGTAATAGAGTGAGAGGGAGTATTTGAAGAGAGGGCAGTGTGGTGCAACGTAGAATGGTGTTGGAGAGAAGTGGGGAATGGGGGAGAGTATTGGAAGGGTGAGCAGGGAAACATCCGAGAGTTTGGGCAAGAAGAGCTAAATAATAGTGCGAAGAGAGTGGTAGTTATAGAACAGACAGATAAGTAGCAAAGGGTGGAGGCGAGGACAAAATGGAAGTCAGCAGAGGGAAATACAGAGAGGGGAGAACAGCAGCTGTAGTGCAGAGGAAGGAGTAGAGTGGAGATGAGAGAGTGGTAGGAAAGAAACTAGTAACATCGGAGAGTAGAGGTAGGTGTTAGGAAAAAGGGAAACAGAAAGGAGAGTATTATCAGGAGTAGGATATATGACAATAGGGGGAGGAGGGTAGTAAGACAATAGAGGGCTCTAGATCAAACGGCACACATACACCAGCCTATTTGAATTAACATAATTGACAGTGTAGAACCAGCTAGGATGTCCCTGAGGGCGTTAGACAGCCTATACTCAGGGAACCATCTATTGCCAGAACAGTTATCAAACAGTCGAAGTTACAGTGCATTACAGGCTAACTGGGGTTTACAGATGCTGGGCTAGGGACGGATTCTGATGAGGGGAGAGGGATGGACACAGCACCACATTCCAGTACCTTTTTCCAGCCGGTGTCTTTATTCAACCAACTGCCTGTCGTAATCCCTATGAAATGGCAAACAACAGTCAATATAACCTATGCCGTTTGCTTGTGATAATAAACTCACTTAAACTCTCTTGGAGACTCCGAATACTCTTATGGCCATTTGCAACAAGTAGCTGAGATAATTCTTTAGGGATATATGTATGGATGACTATGTAGATGTTTTGCAAATGGTGCCCAAGGCGATATTGCTCAGAGGCAACGGATGTCCATGTGCCTCGAGTGGAATGAGTCCGAGGCTTTTCTGTTAGCGTTTTGTGAGCAAGCATGTAGCACTCGCCACTCTCCCCTCCTCTCTCGAACATACCTCTTTCTCCATCCCTTTAGCTTTGGTGCATTGCGCCAGTGCTGGTTGTAGTCTGCCACGTAGGCGTGTGCGTATCACTTGATGGTCATGAGTCTAGAGGCCATAATAGAGAAAAACTGCCTTTTTTTCATGCATCCTTGTTTAAGTCCATACATAACTTTATCACTATCGGTACATCTATTGAATGTAGATTTCTTTCTGCCATAGTCTCTGGGTTTATGAAAAAAGTGTGAAACTCAATTGGTTGACACAAGACTTAAAAACGTACTTTGGAGCGAAGATGATGCAGGCTGGGTCATGAGTGGAATGTCTGTGGTTAGAGTGGAGGGGATGCGTCACAAACTGGGGATGACGTTGTGGGATCTCATAGAACTGTTGGGAGTACAAGAGGATGGAGGGAGGTAGTCAGAGGGGAACATGGGAGGAGAGGGACTTTTTTTGGGGTAGGGAGTGACTTCTAGACACCCTTGCCCTAGGGTCATTGGAACAGACGTATGATCGAAATATACTGTTTTATTATGTCTCTGCATTGTATCACAACTGAGTTGTTTATAATAATGACATTTAAAAAGAAAAACATTTTGGAGAAAGGTATGGATGCGTTGAACCATCACCTTCTCCCTGTGGATGGCGACACATTTTGCATCCACTCAGAATGTAGCTCAGTAACTTTTCCTATAGCGGTAATTGTGATTAGTAAAGACAATACGTTAGATGCTTGAAACTGCTTTTGTGAACTGGTTCAAAAGGTTTGAGTATAAGCCTGTGTAACAATGTGTCTGTATAACCTACAGATTCTTAGATTATTCTTACAGTAAATATAATTAAATGTAGGCAGTGCTCCAGCTAAGAATTTGGATGTGAGAGTATTTTACTCTCTATTTTTAAACTTTGAGAGTAAATGTGATTTTAAGAGAGTAAAAATGACCTTTCTCCTTTGCAAGGAAGTAAAATGTATGCGACATCCAGCTGATGTGTGCAAAAACTGTATGGAAATCCTTACTATGCGGCAGCTTTCTGCATTGTGACAGAATACACCTTTCATAATTTCTGGCCATTTGATTTCTCCTGTATATATTTAAATGTTGAAATCACAAAAACCTAGCCAATTATATAGTAAAGCAAACATGAATTGTATTGTGTGTTTTGAAATTTGATAGCAGAATTGTCTTTTTTTTAAAATTTGTTTTTATTGACAATATACATATAAGGTTGGGCGCAAGAGCCGACCCAACCAGCAAAACCAGCAAACTGAACCAAATCGTCTGTGTTATTTTCCCTTTTTTACATTAACTCCCTTCCCCATTTCCCCCTCCCACCCCACCCCCTCAATAAATCAACATGCCAAGTTTTGAGGTGTTGCAAACAATTGAAACTTAGGGGAGAACACTTGCATACCACATGATTGTTAAAAGTACCACTTGAGACAGTGGGGTCCAACAGAAAGTCAACTGAACAGGAAACATCTCGGGGTCCTTGGGGGATGTAAAAACGTGTACCATATCAAAGCAGCTCAGTATTCATTCTACAAACGCATGAAAATACAATCATCATGGAGAAGAACTGCTGTCCATTCTTGTACATAATCAGTCATAGTATCGTTTGTTATTGCGGTAAGTTTTTCATATACAAAAATAGACCTAAGTTTACAGAGCCATTCCTCCTTGGCAGGGGCCATAGCGCTCTTCCATTTTTGGGTGAGCGCCAGTCTCCCCGCTCGCAGCATGGCACCAATGTCCTTGGGAAAAACATTCGATTCTGTGTCCGGCATGGGAGTGCCCAGTAGAATTTCCAACGGTGGTAGTGACGGGCTTAC
The DNA here is from genome assembly GCF_040938575.1 of Ambystoma mexicanum. NCBI lineage: Eukaryota > Metazoa > Chordata > Amphibia > Caudata > Ambystomatidae > Ambystoma > Ambystoma mexicanum. The sequence goes on along the minus strand of NC_090929.1, from coordinate 1,491,921,024 downwards.
CCCTCGATATCTTTAATCCAGCTGAGTAATTCCGACCAGTAAACCTGTAGGACAGGACAATCCCACCACATGTGAAACCAGGTTCCCCGTTGGCGACAACCCCTAGGGCAAGAGGGGGACACATCTCTAAACATCTTGGACAACAAGGCCGGGGGGCGGTGCCACGAATGGAGGATTTTGAAGCTATGTTCCATGGCAGCGGTATACAGAGAACCCGTAAAGATACATTTGAAGACAGCCCTCCAAGTGTGGTCATCCAGTGGCATGCCCAGCCTTTCTTCCCATATGTTTTTGAAGGGTTGTCTACCCTCTAGGTCCGCCGTTATCAAGACACTATAAAGCTTAGACAAGCAACCCTTTCGAGTTGTACTTTTGGCCAGGATATTTTCAAAAGAGGTGAGGGGGCGTCTAAGCTGGTCGGCCCACCGAGGGCGAGTCAAAATCCCCTTCAAGCCTAAGTATTCGAAGACCGTGGGGGGGCTATCTTCCAGTGCCTCGATCAGGTTGTCATACTCTATGAAGCCCTCTTCACGTGAGAGCTGAGAGACTCTCTCCAAGCCCATGTCTGACCAGGCCTCGGTATCTCGGAAGCCCCTTGAGCCCAGGTCAATGGGGGGGCCCCAGAGCGAGGACAAGGGGGAAGGCCAAGACGACAGTTGTTTATTAGCTTTATTGGGCTTCCATACTGCCCACAGGGCCGCCAGAGTAGAATGTGTTCTGAGCTGGGAGGGTAGAGCTTTAGGAGGGGACCACAAAAGATCCATAACTTTTTTCGGGTGGGTGTGAATGTCCTCAACATAAGTCCAATATGTTCCCATGTCATCCCTCATATGCTCCAACATCACCCGGAGTTGGGCAGCTTTATAATAGAGCCGGAAGTCGGGGAGACCAAAACCACTATAAAGCTTTGGGAGGGTCAGGGTGGAGGTTTTAACTCTCGGCCTCTTACCGTTCCAAATGAATTGGAGGACACGGGACTGAAGCACCTCAAAAAAGGTCTCGGGTATCACCACGGGAAGCGCTGCGAAGAGATAGAGGAGGCGGGGCAAGATATTCATCTTCACTGTGACCATGCGCCCAAGCCAGGAGAGCGTGAGGGGTGCCCACCGTCTGAGGTCGCTGCTAACCTGAGCAAGGATCCCCGGGAAATTGCACTGGTATAGTTGGGATAAATCTCTGGGGAAGGTGGTGCCCAGGTACCTAGTGGACTCCTGTTCTATTCTAACCCCCAGAATATCAGAGTCACCTCCAATGTCTCGAATCGATCCCCCAGACCCATGGGCACAATGCTGGATTTGGACGAGTTTATCTTCAGACCAGAAAAGGAGCCGAAGTAGTGTACAAGATTAAATAACCGGGGTAGGGAGTCTTGAAGGTTGGTTAGGTAGCGTCTGCAAATAATGAGAGTTTAAAGTCACAATCACTGCACCGTATTCCCGAGATTTCCAGGTCGTTCCTAACCGCTATGGCCAGGGGCTCCATTGCCAAAGCATACAGTAAGGGCGACAGGGGACATCCCTGCCGGGTGCCTCTAGAAAGGGAAAAGGGCTCTGAAGTGCCGCTGTTGACCAGTACTCTCGCTGAGAGGCCATTATATAGTACTGCCACCCACCCACAAAAATTGTCTCCCAGACCCATCTTTCGGAGAACCCTGCCCATGTAAGGCCACTCGACACGGTCAAAGGCCTTTCCTGAGTCTAGCGAGAGAAGGTACCCCTCCACCCCCTGTCTAGATGCCTTGTGCATAAGGTTGAGTGTTTTTCTTATATTATCTGATCCCTGGCATCCTGGGATGAAGCCCACTTGATCTCCATGTACTAGGGTAGGGAGGAGTTTCGCTAGTTTATTCGCTAGAAGCTTGGCCAATATTTTAACATCGGTGTTAAGGAGGGATATGGGGCGATATGATTGGCAGTAGGAGGGGTCCTTGCCCTCTTTAGGTAGGACTACGATTAAAGCAGACATCATCGTGGGTGGGAGGGTGCCTTGATCAAGCGCAGCATTGAACATCTTAGCCATGAATGGGGCAAGCGTGGACCTGTAGGTCTCATAAAACTTAACTGTAAAACCATCGTCCCCCGGGGCAGTGCCGCTCTTTAAAGAGGATATGGTATCCATTACTTCGTTCGGGGAAATGGGATGCTCGAGAGACTCAGCTTTGTCAGGAAGAAGGCCCGGGTTTGGAAGGGAGTCCAGGAAGCTATCAACGTCATTCCCATCCCCCGTATATTCCGAGCAATACAATTTTTCATAATATAGCCTGAATTGTTCCGCTATCTTACTATCCCTCACGGTCGAGTCCCCCTCGAGGGTGTGAATCGAATTCACCCTCCTACTGTTTCTAAGTTCACGAAGTCTCCAGGCCAATATCTTGTCCGCCTTCTCCCCCTTATCCATGTATTTGTTTCAGAAAAGAGAACTTCCTTTCCGTTTGTCCCACCAGGAGGTCCGCCAACTTAGATGGCAAACCTCTGCAGTTCCTCCCCTTTCCCGGGGAACATCTGAGTTTTCAACTCCCCCCCCCGCCGGTTGGATAGCCTCTATCTTTTTCTTTAACAATTTCTCCTCACGACCCCTCTCCCTTTTTCTCCCAGACCCTATACCAATAAGGGTGCCTCTAATAGTTGCCTTAAACGCCTCCCATACTCCCATAGTACCAACCTCCCCGTTATCATTGAGAGTAAAATAATCTTCTATGGCTGCTAGGAGGGATTGGCGTATCTCCTTATCTTGCAGGAGGAGGTCATTACACCTCCACCGGGATCCGGTTGCCGGGGCAGGGGGAAGGCCAATCCTAATCTTTACCATATCGTGATCTGTCCAAGGGACGATCTCCACTCCCGAATTCGAGACCTCTCCCTGCAGCGAGGAGTCAACCAGGATGTAGTCTATACGAGAGAAAACAGCATGTGGCTTTGAATAGTATGTGTAATCAGGGTTCCGGCCCCGCTCGGGTATACACGTATCACACAAGCCCAGTTCCCCATTCACTTCCTGGAAGGCCAACGCCAATTTCTTATGGAGACGGATGTTGGTGCAGGGATTATCAGACTTCCTATCCCTCTCGGGGCAGAGCACCATGTTAAAATCCCCACCCACCAGTAGGGTGCCCTCAGAAAATAACATTATTATCCCTTTCATTCCCTCCCAGGTGTCCTGCGCTTCATTCATAGCATATATGCAGACCAATGTGAACAAACGGCCCCGCACCTCCCCCTTTACCATGGAGATACCGTCCATCCGGGTCTGCTTTCGAGGCTTTAAACACAAAATGGGCCCCGGTGGGAACCAACAAAGCTACTCCCCGCTTCTTTGCCTGGGAAGAAGCCGTGAACATCTGATCAATGGTTTTGGCCTTGAGCTTAGGCTCCTTTCCCCGAACCCAATGAGTTTCCTGCACAAAGAGAAAGTGAAGCCGCAGCCTCGCAAATTCCCTCACAATTAAAGACCTCTTTGTAGGCGAGTTAAGCCCGCGTACATTCAATGACCCCACTGTCAAGAATTGGGGTGAATCATCCATTAAAGCACAGGTAAAGGCTCATAGCTCCCTTCTTAGAACAGCAAGCGTTGTTGCTCCCACAATGCTTTCGGACCCAGAAAACGGCTCGAGACAGCCCCGGGGGTGCGAGAAAGACCAAAAAATCTGGCGCGCCATAACTGTAACCCCAGCAACCCAACTCCCACGCTTCGCCCCCCCTCCCCCTGATCGCCTGGTTGATCCATGGCTTCATCCTATCGCCAGGCCAGGCCACCATTGTCTCCCCCCTCCGGGCTCATTAACTCTTCATAAACCACAACTCGAGCCCCCCCCCCCCCCCACCCCCAGGATCAATGCAAATCACAAACAGTTACATCACCCTTCATTCGCAAAGTCAAATGCAAGCTTATTCGTCGGGCGCCAGGAGCCCGCTTCAGTTTCTCAGAAGTTCCGGGGAAGCTGGGGCCACTCTCCTAAATTTCCTTTGGCCTTGAACTCTGCGCCTTTCCTTTGGAGCTTTGTTTCCCTCTGGGCCTGTCGGGGTTCGCTCCCGGTCCTGCTCCCCCATCTCCGTATTTGAATTGTCCAAAAGTTCACCGACACTCTTGATATCGTCCTCAGTGATCAGGGCATACTTGTAGCCCTCGAACTCAAAAGAGAGTGAGAATGGGTACCCCCACCTGTATCGGACCCCTTGGACTGGAGCATCTTCGTCAACGGGGAACAGAGGCGACGTCTTGCAAGCGTGAAGGCCGGCAGGTCCTGATACACCGAGATCTGGGCCCCCTCCCACTTCACCGGGCCCTTCGTGCGAGCCAGTTCGAGGATCCTGCTTTTCTCAGAGAAGTAATGAAAGCAAACGAGAACGGACCTGGGGCCCCTGGAGGATGCGCCCGCTCTATGGGCCCTGTCAATGGTGGGTTCGTTGGTGTTGGCCCCCTCAAATAGCACTCCTATTACTGCATTGACAGCCTTGATGATGTCTGCTTGCGTTTCGCCTCCGTGTTCCGGAAAACCTAGGAAACGCAGGTTACAGCGGCATTCCCCATTCTCCAAATCATCCATTTTTCTTCTCTCCTCTCGAGTTCCGATAGGCGCATGTCAAATTGTGTCTCAAAGATGTCGCTCGAAGCTGTATTGTTCTCCAGCGCCTGAACCCTGTCATCAATATTGTCCGCCTTTTTATCTAAGGTGTCCAGTCGTAGAGCAATATCCGCCCTAAAGCCTCTAATTTCCTCCAGTAGGGCCGCCATGCCCCTGGTGACTGTGCTTGTATCAGTAGATTCCTGCTGCGTCGAGGCTGCCATTTCAGGGGGTATCAGGGGATCGGGGGGCGTGCGGCGAAACCTCTGTAGGGATTCCTTCCAGTTCATAGAATCTCCCCGAGCATCCCCGCTCCGTGGGGGCCTCCCCCAAGAGCTTGTGCCCAAGGTGGCCCGCTCTCACATTCGCAGGCAACGCCACAGGGAGCGGGAGCCAATGTCAGCAGAGGGGCAAGAAGCAGAGACCCAGCAACGGGGGTCCAAGTCCCAGACTAATACACTCCTGGAGGTGTAGGTCTCTCCTCCCCCGGGTTCCCACCTCACCTTTCACCCCCAAACCGCTTAACTTCACTCCCGTCGGAGCGGTGGCAGTACGTATTGTTCCAGTGGCTGAGCGCGGGAAGGACCAATCCCAAGGCCCCTGTGTCTGCACCTCAGTGCGGCCCGCTGGGGCCGGCCTCTCCCAACAGGGCCCCGTGTGTCCGTTCTGTCTGCCTGGGACCCACGGTACTCTGGGGACACCCCGCTGCCAAATGCCCCTCCGGGGCACCTGAATATACCAAGGGCTCTCCCCAGTCGCACTCCCGCCTCCTCCCGTGACACCTTCAATCCCCAGGAGGTCATCCAGCCCGGGCCTGCACCTCCTTACCGCCAAGTTGCCACTCAGCCTGTGGGAGTCCGTGCGCTGCGTGTGTAGGCCAGTGAGAGGCCTTGCTTGCCTCCCGCACACTACCGACACCAGTTCCTGGCAGTCCTGTTCACCCTACATGATCACCCCAAGCACCGCTCACTCCAGTGGGGGCCCCCACGCTCTGTCCTTCCCCTTGTTCTACAGGCCTCGCACAGGCCACCAACTCCACGGTGCTTTGGTGGCGCTTCCTCCGGTTCCCGGATCCACTGCGGATGCCCCCGGGTGCGTCCTGCCTCTATCGCCGCACACGAGGCAGGAGGGGGGAGCCGCCAGTCGGGGCAGCCAAGCCCTTCCACAGGCCTCGCTCCGGCCCGGGCTCGCCGTAGATTCTCGCGGAGCCGCAGGGGGGATGGGCCTCAGTCCCTCTAAACTCGGAAGCTCAGATCTCCGGAACGGCTCCACCACAGGGGCTCAAATTTGGGCCAGGGGTGCCCAGCACACTCAGTGGGATGGGGGTGGTGCCAGCTCCTCACTCTGCGGGTGCCAGGGGGGGGGGGCTCAGGTCCCGCAAACAATGCCCTGCAGAGGAGACGAGTTGAGATGCGTTAGAACATCTCTGCGCCCCCTGGTGGAGTCCCAGAATTGTCTTTTGATGTTTAATTAAAGTCCTAATTTCCTGGAGCTATTACTTCCTAATGGTATGCCAGTGTTATGATACAACAGTGCAGAGAGGCAAGGACGCCATGCTAAATTCTATATCTAATCTAGTGGTCAAATGGTTATTTATATAGCTCTTTTGGCAAAGCGCTGTGCATAGAACATATTTATCACAATTACCACCAAACCAAAGTCGGTACTCCTTTATCGACCTCTAAAGGATGAAAGACTGAGTTGGACTTGCCGGGATTCAAGCCCGCAACCTACAGATCACGCACAGATTGCAGCAACGAGTGCTGAACCAGCGGAGCTATCTTATTGGCTAACATCCTTCAGAGGTTGGTTAACTGACTATCAACTGAGGTATAATAATCACAGTACCTAGACTTAGGACGAGCCATTCATGAAGCGCTACATAAAGTTAAATACGTATCTGGATTATCACAAGGGACAGGTTTTGCTGAGTTTCTATTTCAATGTAACTTTCATTTGTTTGTTTTTTAACAGTGCTTGCACTTCCTTGAGTCAGGTTTCGGATGTTTAATTGTAGTGCTGAAGATTTGAGAGGCTAGAACACCTGTGATCAGTGTAATGACAATCACTCACCCTTGAGCAAAGACTCTGCTGCCACTGACCATTTATAGTAATGTACCCCATTGACTGCAAGGTTGAATGGATGTAAACTAGACTGTGCATAGTCATCATTTTACACACTTTTTATAATTAGACTGTAAATTAAATAAAAAGTGTAAAAATGATCTGCCTCCGCATGATTATGCACACATCACTGCAACTTTGAACAATACAATAGGACAATACTGGTTTGCTTTCACTGGAAAAAAAGCATAACTTGTTAAAAAGTATGAATTCTCAATTGCAATTTAGTTTTCCATCTTATTAGTTATGCAATCCTAAAAATCTAGGAAAACATGCACAGTGCTTCTGAAGCCGAATGGAAAGAAACCATTCCTTTTATCGCAGTGTGCAGTTTATTTTTTTGAAAGGCTTCAGAGAAATACATTCTGTTTCAGAGGTGGCTTGCAATCCATGTAGCTAAACATCAAAAGAAGCCTTCTGGTTTTTGTCAAGTGATCTGACCTTTGCACTGCCCTCTGCTCTAAACCTGTGTGTAAATTTACCCAGGAAAATAATAAAGCTGTCATATTTACAAGATTTTCATGCGTAAAAAGGTCTAGTACGCACCTTATCTGGAGGCCTGACTGTACCCATGGTCCTTCACACGTCGAGGTCCCTCAGATTGTTATTTTGGGATGTTAGGGAGAATTTATTCTCTGTTTAGGCTGAATTTCCTAACCCAGTGAGTCCCCCAGCAGCTTTGCTGGATTTTTGGGGTTTCTTTTTTTCTCCTGCCAAGAGTGAGACTCTTTTACCCTCACTCTTGGGCATGATTTCAGTGTGTTTCTTTGAATCTAGATGTGTTTAATGGGCTATGGGGTCTTTTACTGTGTTTTTGTGATATGCGTTACACAGCACCCTCAGTGCATTGACACAGGGGTGTTATAGTGACCCCCCAGTATAGACTCCATACCCTGGGACGGACTACTGTCTCCCAGGGCATGTAAAGTCACCATTGACTTTACTAGTCTTAAATTCTGAACAGAACCAGTACAAAGCATCATATTGTGGAAGTACTGGCTGGGGCAATTCTATTGCCCCAGGGTCTGTTAGTCGAGGGGGCACGTCTCCGTCCCCCCTGATCGAGTTTTGGCTGGTGGCAGTGGATACTTCTTTTTATATTCAACCGCGAATATTTTCCTATGGGATTTCCCATTGTTTTAGTCTATCTTTATTTAATTATTTACGGTAGTCTCGAACATACCGCTGGTTTATTTAATTAATATTAATTCTCCGGTTGGTATTTTTTGCCAAAACTAGATTCTAAAATGGCGTTTGTGTTCTCTTCTGTGACTCCAACCCAAGTCAAACCCTTTGTTCCACTTTTTGGTGGGATTCTCCACAGAAGCCCTCCAAAGTGGTGCCACTCTGTCTGGGGTACTTAGGAGGGGTGGAGGGAAATGTAGGCACCCTGGACTGAGTTGCCTAGGCGACTCAAGTCGCACTCCATCCTGATTGGCCCAAGTGGTGAGCCAGCCGGCTCACCACATAGCATGTTTGAGTGACAGCTAGGCTGAGTGAATGGGGGTTTGCTGCATAAAAGCAGGGCTTTGGGGACTGGAACTTCAGAAGTCGCCACAGGACCTAAGAATCCGACGAGGGAGAAGCTGAGCCGACCTGCCACGACACCACCACCGGTGGAGCCCTGCTGGACTGCCGCACCACTTTTCCCAACGACAGAGGAGATCTCCCGCCGGAGAGTCTTCTTCCTTTGACTGGTGGGGATAACCAGTTTCACCGTCTTTTCGCTTTCCCGACGTACCTCGTGGCCGCCTTGCCTATGCCAAGCACCCCGGCAACCGGGATACCACGTTTTACCACGACCGCGAAACAAAGGTACCACCTTTAACCGGAAAACTCCGCGACTGGTTTCTGCCCTGGTAGTGCAACGACCTTCATCTTTCCTCCAAGTCGAGATCTTCTCTTCCCCTGGAGGACGACGCAACTTGCACCCACTACCAGGAACATCTGCCACCGCTGGAGGATTCTTCCCACTTAAGGTACCGTGTCCCGCCTGGCTTCCCTTGCTACCGACTGTACGGGGTAGATTTAGCCCCCGGCTTTCGAACCTGGGTTAGCCTGGGACACCCTGGCTAAACTTTTCTAAGCCTCTCTAAACTCTTTTTGAACTCTCTGCAAGACTTTCTAAGCCTAGTGCAACTGTGTGATCTTGGGTGCATTTGTGCTCTGCTCTCTCTAAGAGTGGGCCCAGCCTTTGGACTTTGGCTTACCAGTGACTTTTGCTCTTCTGCCTTGCTAACAGTGTTCTTGAATCTTAGAGTGGTGTACCTTTCCATATTCTGTCTTTTTCCCTCCCTTTCTCACAAACGTATTCGAGTGCCATCTAGTTAACCGCTCACCTCTGTATGAAAATAAGTGGTGTTTTACAGTGACTTATCTGATAAGGCAAAAGGGGTATATATTATAATAGTAACTGTGTTCAGAATATTTTACAATAAGAGTGCTGGAGTGTTTCAAATAATGATATACTTTGATACCAAAGCTCTGATCAGTGTTTGCTTGTATTATTGTATCTGGGTACCTATTGTGTATACTTTGCATACTGCCTAACTCTTCTTGAGGGAAGTCCGACTGCTCAGCCACAGCTACCAGGTAAATCTGGGTGGTACAGACTGCTACCAAGTGGGTTTACTGCCAACACCTGTAGTCTTAAATCTTTTGCAGTGTTCCCTAAGGGAACTGCACAGGTTTCTGCCGAACATAGGGTTACATTTTTTTAGACTGGCACCAAATTACAAATCTCCACTTGTCGAAATAACAGTGCCTAGGGTTAGGCTTTCTTACTTCCTTCAAGATATCCATACACCTCTGTGGTAGTTTAAGATGTCCAAAATCTATGACTTCAGGAGCCATGCTGCCAAGTTCATTGAGTGAGTTTGAGGGTGTACGGTTAGTCCCCCGTGCTGAGTGAGAAGATTGTGCGGGCATGGGAGCTTGATGGGATCGCACATCGCCAGTTTGCACAGATGTGGATACCAAGGTTGTATTGCCCACATAGGAGCAACTAGGATGAGCGTCACTTGTTCCTTGTGGTTCATGTTCACCACCTTCCTCATTAGAGGTGTAGGGGGAAAAGCGTAAGCAATTTCCCCGACCAGTTCAATCATAGGGCATTCCCCTTGGAACCTGGCTGGGGGAACCTGGATGCAAAGTCTGGGCATTGACTGTTTTCGCTTGTAGCAAACAAGTCTATTGTGGGGAAACCCCATTAAGAGAAGAGGTGCTCTACGACCCCAGTGTGTAGTCGCCATTCGTGTTCCTCTGGTAGGGTATCTCTGCTCAGTGAGTCTGCCAGAGAGTTGAGTTCCCCTGGAACGTGCTGTGACGACAGGAATATTTTCCGTTTGAGTGTTATATTGGTTGCGCAAGCTCGGACAGATTTGGAGAACGTGTGCCCCCCCGTTTGTTGATGTAAAACATTGCAGTAGTGCTGTCTGTCAGGACTTGCAGATTGGTTCGCTAGGTGAAACTCGAATGCCTAATGGGCTTTGAATACTGGCAGTAGACGCAGCAGATGGATGTGGTTCTGTGCTGCCGTCTGAGACCACAGACCCAGAGCTGTGTGGTGAAGGTAATGAACCGCCCCCCACCTGGCGAGTGATGAGTCTGTCGTGACAATCGTTTGTACTTTCGGATTCTGGAAGGGTTTCCCCTTCAGCAGATTTTGCCTTGTCCACCAGTGAAGATTTTGTACTAGTGTTGGCGAAATGACCACTAGATCATCCCACTGACCACTTGCCTGAGACCACTGTTCGCCAACCACTCCTGCATGGGTCGCAGGCGCGCATGTGGTACCAGGTAAATGCAAGATGCCATCATGCCTAGCAAACACAAAGCTTTGCGCACCCTTATCTGGCGGCCGGCCTGATAATGCAGTATTTGCAGTAACATGTTTTGGACTCTTTCCTCTGACGGAAAGACCAACCCCCTTCTCTATGCTTAAGACAGCTCCTAGGAACTGTTTGGTTGTGCTTGGCACTATGCTTGATTTTTTCTCGTTGATGGAGAAGCCCAATTGAAAGAGGAGGTCGATAGTTCTTTGAATGTTTTGCCTGCAAATTAGAGGCCAGTCTTCCAGGCAAGGATACACTGGGATTGCCTCCCTGCGCAGGTGTGCTGCCACCCCCGCCAGCACCTTCTTGAATACCCTTGGAGCAGATGTCATTCCGCAGGGCAGCACCTTGAATTGGTAGTGCTGGTTCGCTATCTTGAAACGCAAGAATCTTCTGTGCGCTGGGAACATTGAAATATGAAAATAGACATCTTTCATATCCAGTGTTGCCATGTAATCCCCTTCTTTTAGCAGAGGGATTACCTCTTGTACGGTAGTCATGCAGAACATTTGTGGCTTGACATATTTGTTTGCAGGGCGTAAATCTAATACTGGGTGCATTGTTAGATCTTTCTTTGGCACAAGGAAGTACGTTGAATAAATACCCTTGTTTACCTGGTTGGCTTGGATGATTTCTATGGCGTCTTTTTGGAGCAGCGTGGCGATTTCCTCAAGGAGGATGCGTTTGTCTTCTTTGGAGTGGGTTTTGTGGCGTGGCGGTGGTTCCGGGGTCGCTCGAGGAGCTCTATACAATATCCGCCTGCTACGGTGGACAGCACCCATCTGTCTGAGGCGATTCCCTCCCATGCTTGGGAGAAGTAGGAAATGTGCCCTCCTGCTGGAGAGGCATGGGAGGACACCTGAAGCGTTATATCACTGTTTCTGAGGTGGGGTGCCACCTATGGAGGAGGGACCCCTATCCCAGACCAGGCGATCTGCGCGATCCTCTCTGGTAATTGAGAGGCTTGGCCTTGGCCTTGATTGTTCCCCCATGCAGTTCCTTTATTTTGGTTATACATGGAAAATTGTCTGAGCGACGAAAATTGCTGTTTTCCTTCTGGCCAGGAGGTTTATTGGCCCAATGGTTTCAGTGGATCATATTCCTCCTTTGCGGTCTTCAAGGCATCCTCGACGGACTTGCCAAAGAGTACATTGGGCTCAACGGGCACGTTAATGAGAGTGGCCTGCGCCTCTGGCTTAAATCCGGATTGGCATAACCAAGCGCGACGCTTAATAATGGTTCCCTCAGCTATGATTCTGCCTGCGTTGTTTGCAGCGTCAAGACTGTTTTTTAGCAAGCCGCTTGATACTGCCCTTCCTTCTGCGGCCACCAGTGCTAATTGAGTCTTGAGGGGTTCCGGCCGAGACTAAAGCCGGGACCTTATCCCATTTATGGCAGTTGTAACTAGCTGATAAAGTAGCGTTATTAGCTATCCTGGTCTGGAATGCAGCGGAAGAGGCAACTTTCCTGCCCATAGTGTACAACCTCTTACTTTCTTTGTCTGGAGGAGGAGAGTAACTGCTCTTTTCCATATTGTAGTAACAACGAGCGAGTCAGGCTTTAACTGCCCCCTAATGTACAGTGGGTCTGATGGTGCAGGTCTGAAAAGTTTCTCTATGCGGGGGCTCACCTCCCGCGTCTGATTGGGTGTTTCCAGCAAGGGTTGTACCTTCTGCTGGACAGACTGTAGTAGGGGAATAAACTGAGTTACAGCCTTTTTAACTCCCAAAATTTCATCAACGGAATCCTTGTCCTGTGGATCCTCTTGGGTAGATATTTGTAAATGTTCAGCTGCTTTGATAAGTACCTCATTCAGAAGAGGCTGATTATCTATGGGTGAGTCCACAACAGGGGGGGCCCTTATCAACTGGGGAGTCTATGTTGTACATGTCTGTATCTGGATCACACTCATCGTCCTCATTATCCCCATAAGGGTCTGCGACTTCCTGGCTATAGAGGTCTTCATGATCAGTGTCCGGGTCATATAGGTCGATGACAGTGGGATCTTGTTCTAGCTCACTGGGGCGAGACCACTTAGCAGAGGGTTGAACAGGGTTTTGAGACCCAGAGGCCGCTGTTGAGGGGGGTGTAGTAAAAACTTGTGAAGTAGTTGGGGTCTTTTTCGTAAAAATTAGCCATGAAGGACATTCTTCTCATGACCCAATCTATATCTTCAGCTGACCATTAGGCAGACCTAGGAATGACCATTGGTTGAGGTGTGAGACCTAAATCTTTTGGGGTAGGTGGAACTACAGATATATATATATATATATATATATATAATACATTACTCACCGTAATCGTATTTCTGATGCTTGTATCTGCTTAGATTCACATGCTGTGCATAGGCCGACATCTAGTGGAAGCTGCGGAGTATTACAGTTTGTTTTTCGAAACTCGAAAATGGGCGTCGACACAGGGCGTGCCAGTAATACTATCCTTAGTGTGACGTCCACTGTACCCAAGATCCCTCACGCGTCTAGGAACTTCAGATTGTATTTTTTCTGACATGAGGTAGCATGAGGAGTAGCGTGAGTACAGATAATCCAAGCAGATAGACAGAAAGGTAAGACTACAAGCCATCATGCGCCTTCTCTCAGAGGGGAGGAAGGGTGGGTCGCATGTGAATCTAAGCAGATACAAGCATCAGAAATACGATTACGGTGAGTAATGTATCCCTTCTGAGGCTTGTGGAATCTGCTTAGATCACATGCTGTGCATTGATTAGCGAGCAGTACCTGAAGGAGGTGGGATGTGAGAAGGGTCATGAGCAAATAACTGTCTTAGAACCGCTTGTCCCACTTGTGTATCTGCCTTGGAATGGGTGTCAATGCAGTAATGCTGAGTAAAAGTGTGAATGGAGCTCCAAGTAACTGCTTTGCAAATGGTGTCAAGGGGTACATTTGCAATGAAAGCCAGAGTGGCACCAATGCCTCTAGTAGAGTGGGCTCTTGGCGTGAAAGGCAGAGTTCTTTCAGAGAGTGAGTAACAGCTGGATACAGTTAATAATCCACTTCGAGATGGCACCTTTAGAGACGCGACCCCCCTCTCTGCCTGTAGCTATGGAGACAAACAGTTGATCTGTTTTTCTTAGCGGACTGGTTTTATTTACATAGTAGAGGACCGCCCTACGCACATCTAGGGTGTGTAGTTTCACCTCAGCCGAGCTTTGCGGGTTCTGGAAGAAAGCCGGAAGCTCAATGGACTGGTTTACAAGGAATTTAGATATATAAATTTAGGTGAGAACCTAGGGTGTGTGCGTAAAACCAGTTTGTCTTTATGGACAGTAAAGAAGGGATCCTGCACTGACAGAGCCTGAATTTCACTGACCCCTCTTATAGAAGTTAATAGCTACTAAGAAGGCCGTTTTATAAGTCAGGTGTTTGAGACTGCTTTTATGCATGGGTTCGAAAGGGGGGCCCATGAGCTTGGCTAGCACCACATTAAGGTCCCACCCTGGTGGTGGGTTTGAAATAGGAGGGTGAAGTCTCTTTACTCCTTCCATGAAGGCTTTAACAACTGGTACTTTCCACCATGAAACCTTGCTATGGGAAGTGGTGTAAGCCGACAGGGCTGCCAGGTGTACTTTCAGTGAGTTAAAAACCAATCCTGCATCTAGCAGGTGGAGCATGTATGTAACAATAGTGGAAGGAGTGCAATCAACCGGGTTGATTTGTCTACTCTGGCACCAGATAACGAACCTCTTCCACTTGTCAAAGTAACAGTGCCTTGTGTTTGGTTTCCTAGATTCCTTTAGGATGTCCATACACCTCTGTGGCAAATTGAGATGTCCAAACTCTATGACCTCAGGAGCCATGCTGCCAGGTTCATTGAGTTGGGTTGCTGGTGCACTGTTTGACCTTGGTGCTGGGACAGTAGGTTGCACCAGGCTGGGAGTTTGATGGGCTCGCACACCGCCATCCTGCGTAGGTGTGGGAACCACGGTTGTCTTGCCCACATTGGAGCAACTAGGACGAGCGTCATCGATTCTCTGTTCATCTTGTTCACCACTTTCCTGATGAGGAGTTGGTGGAAAAGCGTACGCAAACATCCCTGACCAGTTCATTCACAGGGCGTTCCCCTGGGAGTCTGGTTGGGGGAACCTGGATGCAAATCCTGGGCATTGTCTGTTTTTGCTCGTGGCGAATAAGTCTATAGTGGGGAAACCCCACTGAGAGAAGATATCTTCTACGACCTCTCTGTGTAGAACCCATTCGTGTTCCTCTGGGAGGGAGTCTCTGCTCAGAGCATCCGCTAGGGAATTGAGCTTCCCTGGAACATGTTGTGATGACAGGAAGATGTTCCGTCTGAGTGCCCATATCCAGATTTTCTGGGCAAGCTTGGACAGATTTGGCGAGCAAGTCCCTCCTTGCTTGTTCAGGTAGAATATGGCTGTTGTGCTGTCCGTCCGGATTTGCACTGACAGGTTTAGTAGGTGGGGCTCGAACGCCTGAATACTGCCAGAAGCTCTAGCAGGTTGATGTGGTTCTTGGCCACTGAGTGAGACCAGAGACCCTGAGCTGTGTGGTGGAGATGGTGAGCTCCCGACCCCGTCAGGCATGCATCTGTAGTGACTATTGCCTGTACTTCGGTATCGTAAAAGGGTTTCCCCTGTGCGAGATTCTCCCTTGTCCACCAGTGAAGACTTTGTACCAGTGTTGGCGAAACGACCACTAGATCGTCCCACTGACCACTTGCCTGAGACCACTGTTTCGCCAACCATTCCTGCATGGGACGCATGCGCAGGCGCGCGTGCGGGACCAGGTAAATACAGGACGCCATCATGCCCAGTAAACGCATTGCTTTGCGTACCGTTATTTGTTGACCGGACTGATAATGCAGAATTTGCAGTAGTATATTCCGAATTCTTTCTTCTGATGGAAAGGTCAACCCTTCTTGAGTATCTAGGATTGCTCCTAGGAATTGTTTGGAGGTGCTTGGCACCAGGCTTGACTTTTTCTCGTTGATTGAGAAGCCTAACTCGTGGAGGAGGTCGATTGTCCTTTGAATGTTTGTCCTGAAAATTCCTGGGGTTTCCCCCGTTATGAGCCATTCGTCCAGATAAGGGTACACTGGGATTGCCTCCCTGCGTAGGTGTGCAGCCGCCACCGCCAGTACCTTGGTGAATACCCTTGGTGCTGACGCTATCCCGAAGGGCAGTACCTTGAATTGGTAGTGTCTGCTATCCACCTTGAAGCGCAAATACTTTGTGCGCTGGGAACATGGAAATATGAAAATAAGCATCTTTCATATCCAAGGTTGCCATGTAATCCCCCTTTTTTAGGAGGGGGATTACCTCTTGCAGCGTGGTCATACGAAATTTTTGGGGCTTGACATACTTGTTGGCAGGTCGTAAGTCCAATACTGGGCGCATTGTCAAATCTTTCTTTGGCACAAGGAAGTAAGTTGAATAAATACCCTTGTTTACCTGGTGTCCCGGGACGAGTTCTATCGCGTCCTTTTCTAGCAGAATGGCGATCTCCTCCAGGAGAATCTTCTGATGTTCTAAAGAGTGAACTCTGTCGTGGAGGATGGTTCCGGGGACACTGCAGTAGTTCTATACAATATCCTGTGGATACTGTTGACAGCACCCATCTGTCTGATGTGATCCCTTCCCAAGCCTGGGTGAAGTTTGAAATGCATCCCCCTACTGGGGTAGCGTGAGAAGGGACCCTGAACTGAGCGTCACTGCTTTGGTGGAGGCGTGCCGCCTCCCTTGTTGGGGCTGCCTCTGCCTTTACCACGACCTCTCCTATTACCCCTGCCGTAACCCTGGGTAGACTATTGGTTGTTCCACTGTGTACCCTGCCCTTGGGAATATGTAGATCCTCTGGGAATTTTGGCCGCGTGGGTGACGAAAATTACTATTCCCTCTCTGGTTAGGGGGTTTATTGGTTAACTGACCAAGGGACTTGAGTGTTTCATATTCGTCCTTGGCATTCTTCAGTGCGTCTTCGACCGCCTTACCAAACAGATCGGTTTCCACCGGTTTGTCCAACAATGATGCCTGGGTTTCTGCCTTGAAACCATACTGCCGTAACCACGCATGTCTTTTGATAACAGTGCCTTCCGCTATCAATCTGCCTGCGTTGTCCGCGGCGTCGAAGGTTGCTTTCAAAATGCAACCAGACACGGCTCTACCCTCTGCGGAAATTCGAGCTAACTGGCCCTTTAAAGGTTCAGGAGCAGAGGCTATGAGTGCCGCGACTTCTTCCAACTGATGGCAGTTGTAGCTGGCCAACAGGGTGGTGGAGTTTGCAATCCTTTGATAGGCGGACGTTGAGGCTACTTTCCTGCCGAAACCGTATAGTTTTTTGCTCTCCTTGTCGGGAGGAGCTTCGGACGATGACAAGGGTGTTCCAGCCCTCTTACGAGTGTTGGTGACCACTAGGGAGTCTGGCTTCAGATGTCCTCTTATATAGAGAGGGTCAGACTGGGCCGCCCTGAAAAGTTTTTCAACCCTGGGATTGACTGCTCTGGAGAGGTTCGGGTTCACCAGGGACGGATCTATCCTCCGCTGAATGGACTTAAGGATAGGGATGGTCTGGGCAACAGGCCTCCTTTCTCCCACTAACACTTCTGCGAAGTCCCTTTCCTCCTGGACACCGTGGGTGTCAATGTGGAAATGTTCTGCTTCGCGTGCGAGAACCTCGTTTAGGAGGTGTTGGTTATCGACCGGGGAGTCGGTAACTGGGGCTTCGTTCTCTACCGGGGAATCTACTCTGTATGTTTCCGGGTCCTCTTCTTCCTCTTCCTGGTCCTCATCATCCCCATAGTAGCCTGTCCCGGTTTGCTCTTCTATCATATCAAATTCTTGGTCCTCACAAAAGGAAGCCTCTCCCTGATACAGTCAGTATGGTCTTGCGTATGGTTGTACCTCGAAGGGTTCTGACCTCAACAGAGTTTCAAACCGGGGCTTTTTACTCGGGGGGGGGGGGGAGATAGGATCAGTAGAGCCTGAGGGTGTCGCCCCCTGTGGATCATACGAGAGGAAATGTTCTGGATTTTTATCATAAAAAATCTGGCAACGAAGACATTCTTGACATGACCCTATCTATGTCTTCACTGGACCATTTTTTGGAACTAGGAATGACTCTCAGCAAGTCTATGGGATTTATCTTGAGTAGCTTTGCTGGTTTTAGACATATCAGCAGACCTGGTTTTGTCTGTCTGTTTAGGGGGAGTGGTGTGTTTCACAGGTGTGGAAGAGTGCAAAGGTTGTTTCTTCTGCTGTTTTCCCCCCTCCCCGTGAGTGGAAAAATGTTGTCCCTGTCCTTTAGTGGCTCCGGAGTTTTTCGACGCCTGGCGTCGGGGATCAGGGGTGGTGTCCCTGTCCTTCGAGCGTGGGGCCTCGCTGGTTTTAACTGCGGGCTACGACTCCTGGAGCGCGGCCTGGGGGTGGAAGTCGTCTTCGTCTTCCGACGATCAAACTTCTGTTAGCCTAGGGAGCGAGGCACTCTTGGCAAGAGGGGATGATTGCCTGGAGTTATGCGGCGATCTTGATCGAGAGCGCCCAGAGGACACCGAATCGGACCGTTCTGTTTGTGCCTCTTTCCGAGAACTCGACGCCGTCGAGTCTCGGTTGGACTTAGTGTGTTTAGTGTGTGTAGTATGTGAAGCGCTCGTGTCTCCGTGGGTCTTCCCCATAGCCGCCCTGCCGGACGACCTTCCGAGGTCGGGGACCTGCGCTCGGCTGTCTTTCGACGCCGTAATGCCCTCGCCGTCCGAAAGTACGGCGTTGCTGCCATCGCTGAAGGCGCCCTCCGCTGCCATGGCCGCCTGCCTGGCGTGGTGGGCCCAACGCTTCGTCGAACGGTCCTTAAGTGTCTTAGGTTTAAACCTACTACACGCTCTGCAGTTCGCTTTGGGGTGGTCCCTCGGCAAGCAGAGATTGCACGTGGCGTGCCTGTCGACCCAAGGGTATTTGCGATTGCACTTGGGGCAGAATTGAAAAGGGGTACCCTCCATACGCACCTTGAGGCAGCGGGCTGTTAAGTGTAGGAAATGTATAAGGTGTACCTATATACCAAGAGTGTAGAGTATGTACCACCCCCCACTCACCCTACTTGCAGGGCATAGGCCAGAGGCCTTCCAAGGCCCGGGCCGAGGCCAGCGGCCTTCCGAGGCCCAAGTCCGTCGTGCAGCAGCCGACGGTCGATTTCTTCTCCAGCCGGCATCGAGTGTCGAAGTTCGACGTTGGGGTGGGGAGGGATGTCAATAGATTATTAAATTAAATTTTTAGCAAAAGTATGGCTAAGGCCAGAGGACTCCGCAAAATGCTTCCGACCAGTATGGCGGAAAAAAACAATCTGAGGATCCTAGACGCGTGAGGGATCTTGGGTACAGTGGACGTCACACTAGGGATAGTATTACTGGCACGCCCTGTGTCGACGCCCATTTTCGAGTTTCGAAAAACAAACTAATACTCCGCAGCTTCCACTAGATGTCGGCCTATGCACAGCATGTGATCTAAGCAGATTCCACAAGCCTCAGAAATATAAATATATTTATTTTTTTCTTTTTTTTAATGTTAACATTTCAAGCCACTGTTCCGAATATTTGTTTTTCTGCAGTATCAAGAACAGTATGGTATCAGAGAAATTACTTGAACACATGTTTGAAACAAATTTTCTCATAACTGATCTCCCTTATAAAAGTGTAGTGTGGGGTTATGAAATTATTGGCTATGTTGATGATTATGCTATGAACTATTATCAGTGTACTATGGTGAACATCTTGTGTAGGACCAGTGGCTTCTCTGAATTCAAAATAGTACTCCCTGTCCTTTCCTTGGGAGCCCTAAAAAACATGGTCTATCAAAGGTTGGCTTCTGAGTCATTCCGAATGCACCAAAATCTTTGATCTACTGGCCTATGATACTCAGCACTTTTTTTTGCATATTTTCAGTGTCATAGGTTTAAACTTTTGTCAGTTGATTCCCTTGTGGTCCTGTAGAAGACATTGGCTGCCTGTGGCAAAGACAAGGCGTGACAAAGGGCAATGCCGTCCCTCACTGCCTTTGGGCTCAAGCGGTCATTCTGGTCATAGCTCAGCTGTGTTTAGATGTGCTCCTTGCATCTGATTAAGCAGATTTGTTGCTTTGATGTACCAAATGTGTTACACCTTTTTGTGGATCTGCACTACTTATTCACGTTATGCCGAACACCAGTAAGTTGCATGCAAGTATCAACAAACAACAACAAGCATGTGATTGTCAAACAAGTACTTCTGGAGGGTGCCTAAGGCTTGAAAGTAATACAACCGTACTTGGCATGACAAAGTTGTTGCAGGTCAGGTGTGAAATAATACACAAATCTTGGTTTAGGCCCACCTCATACTGTATTCTGGTACTCAAGGTCCTGAATTTATAAACTGTAGGAATGCAAAATGAACGTGCTATGCTGTGTTCTCCATCTCGCACAGTGGCATTCCATTTCCCTGTACATTCTATTCCGTTCCTTAATTGTGCATGTTTGAGATGTTTGTTATGTTATGACAGAGAACACAGCTGCTGCGCTCTGCAAAAATAAAGAACCTGTGAACATACTGTGTGCCCCGTCATCAGTGGAGATGAGGATCCATGAAGAAGGGGAAGCGAGCGCGAGGAAGCACACGCACACAGCACGTTGTTCCAATAGCAACAAGATGCTTGCTGGCTTTCCTGTTTAAGGAAAATGCAATCAGAACACACGCATTGCCTTAGTCAGCAAGTGTGCCGGCGCAAATATCAAAAGAAGAAAGCAGGAGAGGAAATACAGAGGAAGAAAAGGAAAACGTGGCATAAAGATAACACCTTGCAATAATAAAAGGAAGAGTTGAGGCCACAGGAGAATTGGGAGGATAGGAATTCTCAATCTACACACTGAGGTAACCACTGCTAGCATATATATACATATATATTCTTTTTACCCACATCATGGCAATGGCAGTGGGAATACCGCTCCCACCACCATTTATGGCTGACCCAGGTACACCCCCAATTAGGTGGGACAGATGGAGGAAAATGTTTGAAACACACACATGCTTGCCATGGGTGGGGACAAATTTGCGCCAGCAAGGAAACAAGCACTTTTGCTTCAAAATTTGGGCACTGAAGGGCAGTGTGTTTGATAGCTTGCCGGGCCTTGGGGGTATAGGAACTGGTGATCTTTATTATTTCACTGTGGCAATCAGAAAAATGCAAGATCACTATTAGCTGAAGAAGAACGTGACCATTGAACGCCACAAGTTTTTCCAGAGGAGTCAAGAGACACTGGAGCCAGCTGAGAATTATGTAGCGACCCTTCATACACTCAGTCATACCTGTGAATTTGATCCTTTAGTCAACTCCCTAATAAGGGATCAACTCGTAAGGTGCACCAACAAAATTAAAGTTCAGGAGAAGCTGTTCGCAAAATATCTCTCGTCAGAGCAGGCTGTAGAATTGACCCGGAGTATAGAACAGACATCTCACTAAATGAGAAGTATGAAGATTGAGCTATCCAACAACGAGGTCTGTGCTGTGCGGAACAGAAGAAATAAATGAAGGACACAAGGAAGTAAGATGCTTCAAATGTGGCAGCACCAAGCATTTATCATCAAATATATTCTGCCCAGCTCGGAATTTGATCTGTATGAAATGCAAACACAGGGATCACCTTGCTAGGGTTTCTAAAGAAGGGGGAGTGAACGCAATGGAACAGACTCTGCCCAGAATCAAACAAGAGGCACATATGCCCCAAACAGAGGGCAAGGGAAGTAATGTCCAACAGGAAGTGGTGCAGCTGCCCCAATCAGAGAGTAGGGAAGGCAACGCTCGACATATGTTTGACATTTCTGCACTTGATGTGGGCAAAAGTAGCCCTTTGGATGAGTTCACCGTCAACGGTAAGGTACTGACAATGTAAATGGACAGTGCTTGCCCTTGGACCATTATTTCTGGTGAGACCTTCATGAAGGTGATTGGGGGTTATAGTACAGAATCTTCTGCAACATGACATTAACCCTCTTTGTTATGGAGAATTGGAGATGGAGATGCTGGGAAAGTTCCACGCCAAGATGGAAAACAAGGGCAAGAGTTGTGTCGCTGAAGTTTTTGTGCCAAATAAGGAGGCCGTCCATTTTGGGATGGGATGAACAGGGTAACCTGGGAATACGCATACAGGCCAACCTAGAGGAGCCGGAGTCAATCGCAGAGGTACAAGATAGATGGGCCATCGAGTTCCCAGAAGTTTTATCTGATAATCTGGAGAGTTTGAGGGATTTTGAGCATCTTATTAGGTTGAAGAGGAAGGGTACACCACCATCTGTGGGAGCAGTTGAGATATAAACTTGAGTTGAAGGTACGGAGTGGCTGTTCCCAGTAGTTTTGGTTGCAAAGCAGATGGAAATCTGCGACTTTGAGTAGAGCGGAGGGACCTCAACAAAAATAATTTGGAAGACAGTCATCCCCTGCCAGTGATCTCAGAGGTTTTGGCTCTGTTGGGAGACACCAGACTCTTCAGTCATTGATCTCTCAGTGGCTTACCATCAAGTGCCCCTGGCACAAGAATGCCAAGATCCAACATTGTTTGTCACACTAGATGGAACTTTCAAATACCTTAGAATGCATTTCGGGTTGGCGTTGGCAGCAGCCATATTCCAGCAAATTATGGAAAAAGTACTTGAGAATGTAAAGAATGTTATAATTTTCCAGAATGATGTGTTAATTCACGCTAGCTCAGTTGAGGAACATGATATGATTTTAAAAGATTTGCTGTGCAGATTGAGAGGATCAGGGTTCAACCTTTAAAGAACTAAATGCAACATTGCTGTGCGAAGTGTAGAATATTTGGGCCATTGCATTTCCATTAAAGGGATAGTTCCTAAACATAGTTTGGTTGAGGAAATCAGTTTGGCTCCTGAGCCCAAGGATAAAGATCAATTACGTTCTTTCCTGGGATTAGCTGAATACCACCACATGTTTGTGGAACATTTTGCAGTGCTGTCTTCACCCCTCAGGTCATTGCTCAAGAAAGGGGTAAGGTATGTGTGGGCAAACAAATGCAAAGAGGCTTTCGGGAGTTTTGCCAATGCCCCATCTCTAGGGAAGTTTTGTTCCTGGAGCAAGACCTTCCTTATGGTTGACGCCAGCATTTTAGGTTTGGGAGCCTCTTTAACTCAGAGTGACGGCAAGGGAGAACAACATGTGGTGGAGTTTGCTTCCAGATTCCTAAGGGGTGTGGAAGGAAACTACTCTGTGGTAGAGAGTGAGGCACTGGCTGTATATTGGGCAATTTTGTATTTTAATTCTTTCTTGTGGGATCAAGTGATTTATCGTAAGCTCAGACCACAAGCCTCTTGTCCAGATGTCCAGTGTGGGGTTGAGCAATGGTTCTCCCAGAATTTCAAAGTGGTTGAAGGGCCTGCAAGGGTATGCTTTTTGTGTACGTTATCTCCACAGGAAAAGAATTCAGTTGCGGACTGCTTGTCTTGGCTGCCAGTTGGCTCGTCCGATTTAGCAGAATCCAACAATACAGACGAGTTGTTTGTGGAGAGCATCGAGAAGGGAGCAATAAATGAAGAATGGGAACGTGCAGCGGCGGAGGATGAGGTTTTCAGTTCGATTGTTGAATGGAGGGTCATTGGGTGGCCCAGCAGAGTCATGTTGAACAGGAAGTTTGAACCTTATTTTGAGATCAAAGATAAGTTACCCGTAGTGGGGGCGAGAGTCAGAAGGGGGACCATATTTGTGCCACTGGAGAATATCAGGAGGAAGTTAATTGAGTCGGCTCATCAAGGTCATTTGGGTGTGAATGGCACAAAGAGAAGGTTGCACCAGAGCTATTGGTGGCCTTCTAGAGCTGTGAAGAGGCAAGTAGTAGAGAGTGTGGAAAGTTTCATGTGTGACAAAAGCAAGGTGGTGTGAAAGACGCCTCAAATTTCTGTAAAAATTCCAGCCCGGCCACGACAGAAAATGTCCATGGCTGTGATGGGGCCGATTCAAGGGCTAGGTGATGATTTCAAATACCAGTTTGTTTTAGTGGACTACCACTCGAAAACAGCGGCGTGGGAGAGTGAGAGGAAAGCAACGACAATGAGGTTTATTAGGTTCTTGGAAAATGTGTTTTTCAGATAAGGTTTTCCCAGAGTGTTGGTGGCCGATAATGGTGTCCAGTTCACCTCCGATATGAAGATGTTTCTAGAAGAATAGCGACAGGAGTGTCACCTTTTCGTTCCTTGAAGGGGCGTGAGCCAGGCACCAAGTTATGTCCTGGGTGGATGGGCTCAGCGGTCTCGGTTTGAGTGGACCGTGAACAGATCATGAAGGTGGTGGAAAACGGACAAGTGCATTATAAGAGTTTTTGATGATGATATGGAGCGAAGCATGGTTGGTGATTTGGTTTGGATGAAGAATCCCAGAGTGGGACTCATGTCTTGAAAGCAAGTTCTTGGGTCCCAAAAGGATTACCGTAGTGAGGGGTGGAGTGGTGATTGCGGAAGGAGGCGATGTGTGGTCTATGGGCAGATTGGCGCCTTACAAAGGAATGGTGGTGGAAGATGCCGATTTGCGATGTCGGAAGCGATGCTGGAGAGCGTGCAAGTAGTAGCATCTCTATCAAATGATTTTGGGGTAGAGGGAGGTAACGAGCATGATGGGGTTAGAGCTAGCAGAAGGGTGAGGAGGGCTCTGGGTCATCTGAAGGATTTTGTGCAATGTTAATGTTCACAAATCCATCATGCAATGATGTATCCAAGCAATGTACACATTCTACAATGTTCAAATCCACAGCTGGCTATGCATTTGTGGTCAGCAGCTCTTTGCTTACTAATTTGTTTCTTCACAGTTTTGTTTTTCCTTTGCTTTGTGTGGTTATTCACCCTAATTGTTTCCTTGTTGTTACTCTCATTTAGAGGGAAGATATTGCATCCTCAGTCTCACACAGAGCAGCATTCCATTTCCCTGTGCATTCTGGAATTGTGTGTGTTTGAGATGTTTGTTATCAGTGCTCCACATAACAATTTGGAGGTGGGAGTATTTTACTCTCTATTTTTAAACTTTGAGAGTAAATGTGATTTTAAGAGTAAAAATGACTTTTCTCCTTTGCAAGAGAGTAAAATGTATGCGACATCCAGCCGATGTGTGCAAAAACTGTATGGAAATCATTACTATGCGGCAGCTTTCTGCATTGTGACAGAATACACTACTACTACACTAATTACGCAGATGACACTCAGATCCTTATCCCCCTTTCGGGCAACTTCTTGGAAGACACGGCCTTAGTAAATAAGATATATCTCCTCATTCAGGCATGGATGGCATCTCACGGCCTCTGCCTGAATGACGACAAAGCTGAGTTACTGATCCTCGGCTCAGAGTTGGCCATCAAAAAACTTGACCCGAACTATGCCTCATTCAACATCGACAATAATGTCATCAAAGTGATGCCTGCAGTTAAAACCCTCGGGGTCTATCTCGCTCACATTCAAGAAACAAACTAACTCACTAGCATCTTCCACTGCATATACTTGTAAATTGATCCGAGCATGTAGACCATTTCTAACTGAGACTAGCTGCATTACACTAGCTAATGCACTCATCATATCCAAGTTGGATTACTGTAATGCTCTATATACAGTACAGCTGGCGGCTCCAGTTTTCCGGTCATAGCTGCGCAAACTTGGAACAGACTCCCTCTGGATCTCAGAATGGACCAACCCTACCCTAGCTTCAGGCGGAAGTCCTCACCTGGATACGTTCCAATGACACTTAGCTCGACCTTCCCATTGCCACCTGCTCTAGAGACCCCCTGATGACTAACTAGATTAATTGGTTTCTGGTTAACTAGCTTTAACTGTATTTTCGCATTTGCTTGTACATGCACCTTTGTTACTAATGTGAACTGTATAACTGTATTTTCCTGTAACCAAGTTCTCAAGTATCCTTGTATGGTCTGCGCCCAGCTACCCTGTGGGTTTGGTTTTGTGCTATACCAAATAAACAAACAATACTCCTTTCATAAATTCTGGTCATTTGATCTCTCCTGGAAATATTTAAATGTTGAAATCACAAAAACCTAGCCAATTATATAGTAAAGCAAACATGAATTGTATTATGTGTTTTGAAATTTGATAGCAGAATTGCCTTTTGATGTTTAATTAAAGTCCTAATTTCCTGGAGCTATTACTTCCTAATGGTATGCCTGTGTTATGACACAACAGTGCAGAAAGGCAAGGTCTACATGCTAAATTCTATATCTAATCTAGTGGTCAAATGGTTATTTATATAGCTCTTTTGGCAAAGCGCTGTGCATAGAACATATTTATCACAATTACCACCAAACCAAAGTCGGTACTCCTTTATCGACCTCGAAAGGTTGAAAGGCTGAGTTGGCCTTGCTGGGATTCGAACCCGCAACCTACAGATCACGCATAGATTGCAGCAACGAGTGCTGAACCGGCTGAGCTATCTTATTGGCTAACATCCTTCAGAGGTTGGTTAACTGAATATCGACTGAGGTAATAATCACAGTACCTAGATGTATGACGAGCCATTCATGAAGCGCTACATAAAGTTAAATACCTCTCTGGATTATTACAGGGACAGGTTTTGCTGAGTTTCTATTTTAATTACCAATGTAACTTTCATTTGTTTGTTTTTGAACAGTGCCTGCACTTCCTTGAGTCAGGTTTTGGATGTTTAATTGTAGTGCTGAAGATTTGATAGGCTAGAACACCTGTGATCAGTGTAATGACAATCACTCACCCTTGAGCAAAGACTCTGCTGCCACTGACCATTTATAGTAATGTAACCCGTTGACTGCAAAGTTGAATGGATGTAAACTAGACTGTGCATAGTCATCATTTTACACACTGTTTTTATAATTAGAGTGTAAATTAAATTAGAAGTGTAAAAATGATCTGCCTCCGCATGATTATGCACACAGCACCGGAACTTTGAAAAATACAATAGTGCAATACTGGTTTGCTTTCACTGGAAAAAAAGCACAACTTGTTAAAAAGTATGAATTCTCAATTGCAACTTAGTTTTCCATCTTATTAGTTATACAATCCTAAAATTCTAGGAAAACATGCACAGTGCTTCTGAAGCTGAATGGAAAGAAACCATTCCTTTTCTCAGTGTGCAGTTTATTTTTTTAAAAGGCTTCAGAGAAATACATTCTGTTTCAGAGGTGGCATGCAATTACATCCATGTAGCTAAACATCAAAAGAAGCCTTCTGGTTTTTGTCAAGTAATCTGACCTTTGCACTGCCCTCTGCTCTAAACCTGTGTGTAAATTTACCCAGGAAAATAAAAAAGCGGTCGTATTTACAAGATTTTCATGCGTAAAAAGGTCTAGTAAGCACCTTATCTGTAGGCCTGAATGTAGGGAATATTTATTCAAAATTTGCAACGTTAAGCAAATTCCAAGAACAGTACAGCATTCGCTTAGGCGATTCAAATAATGCTTTTTAACTTGGTGCCCACATCAAACATCTTGAAAAGTGAATAACCACATTGTGAACACACTCATGCCAATGTTTTCTTTTTTTTAAAAACTTTATTTAATGATTGTGGTACACAACAGTGCAACAACATGACATTCCAAACAAATCCGTATCAGAGACATCAGTTTTGTAGTATAACAAAGCATGGTACTACAGAATAGGCATATTACTGGGCCTTGCCGGGCTGCCACTGGTAGAGTCCGCTTCGCATAGATATACTCTGAACGGGGCCCAAATGTCCTTTGGTTTACATGTATTTGGGAGTGACAATACATAGTGCTCCTCACATTCGTTAACTTACATCAATTCCTTAATTGGTGCCTGCGTGCTCTTCCATTTTTGCAGAATGCACTTTTTTGCCACCCCGCATGAAATGTTAAAAAGTCTTCTAGTTACTTCTGACTGTTTTCCTATATCCTCGAACAGATATTTTTGCGGTGTAAGGTCTGCCGGTATCGGAGTTACTTCCTCTAGGATTTCCGCCACCTCCCCCCAGAATACACACATGTGTGGGCAGCACCAGTACATGTGCATTCAATCTGCCTGATCCGCCCCACACTTCTGACACCTGCCGGGATCGTTCTTTGTGAATTTCGCGATCTTTTGGGGGGTGTAGTGCAACTTATTGAACACCTTAAATTGGATAAGCCGAATGCCTGCGTTCATGGAGACCCTCTTGGTCAGTTCACAGTATCTCCACCAGGATTTTTCAGTTATGGCAGCCCCCAGGTCTGTCTCCCAGGAGGTCTTTATATTGTTTACCGATGTAGTGTTGGCCTGTACAGCCATGTATAGCCCCGAGACACTGGTCCCCGACCGGGTTGACAGGGCCACCAGGCAAGGGTGTGACGGGGGCTCCTCTGGGAACATTGGCCACCTAGCCTTAAAGGCCATTCTCATTCTATGGTATTGTAATATCAATTGGTCCCTCCCCATCTTGCACTCCTCCAGCGCTATACATCTGCCATTGGGAATATGACTTTAATTTTAAATTCTCTATCCGGGTCCCATGTCTTTTGTACATCCGGATCATATGTGGGTGCTATATCGGGGAAGTTCCAGAATGGGGCTTCAGTGTAATAAGGCGTTTCCAACCCGAGCCTACGGAAAATTGTGGACCATGCACACACAGTTGTACTAACTGGGTCGAACGGACACTCATCTCTATGCTTTCCTTTAAAGATGACTGATCTTAAGTCGGTTGGGCGTGCAGCATGTTTTTCTAAACAAATGTGGGGTGAGGTGTCCTGCTCATCGTACCAATGTTTAACAAACCGAGTTTGTGCTACCAGATAGTACTGTTCAAAGTCTGGGACTGCTATGCCCCCTTGATTGTAAGGTTCCACCATTTTCTCCCACCTCATTCTGGCCGCTCCCCCGTGCCAGAGAAACTCCACTGCGATGGACCTAAGAGTATCAAAGAATCGCCTACCAGGCCATATCGGGACATTAGTAAATATATATAGCAGTTTAGGGAGAATGACCATTTTCAATATAGCCACCCAGCCAATAAGTGAGATCGGAAGTGTAGCCCAGAAGCGGAGTTTGGTAGAGATCGTTGTCAGCAGGGATTCGTGGTTGTTCGAGAACAGGGATGTCCCATCACCTGACACAATAACCCCCAGATATCTCATCTTGTCGGGGGACCATTGTAGGCCGTGCGTGTTACTCGGACATCTAGTGGCAGGAGTCAAAGGAAAAATTTCGGATTTGGAGCGATTAGTTTTATAGCCCGAGTATTCTGCGAATTTGTGTACAGTATCCATCGCTGGCCCCAGGTGTAGGTCTGGCTCCCGGATGTACAACAGGGTGTCATCCGCGTATAGTGAAATGGATTGGATTAGGCCAGACATCCATATACCCCTCTGTTCTTGGTGTTCCCTTATTGCTGCTGCAACTGGTTCCATAGTAAGGGCGAATAGTATGGGGGAGAACGGGCAACCCTGTCTAGTACCCCTACCCAACTCAAACCATTCTGACATGGTGCGATTGGTCAGTAGTCTGGCTCCCGGGTTAGTGTATAGTACCTTGACGCTTTTAAGGAAGTTTGGGCCTAATCCAAATTTCTCAAGCACCATGAACAAGTATGTCCAAGACACTGAATCAAACGCCTTTTCGGCGTCTAGGGATACTGCCACCGCCTGGGCCTCTGGCTTAATCTGGGCCATAACACCAAACAGCCTACGCAAATTCAGCGCCGTCGACCTGGTGGGAAGAAATCCACATTGGTCTGGGTGTACCAACACGGGCATATTTGGGTGGAGCCTAGTGGCCAGAATTTTTGCAAATACCTTCGCGTCACAGTTTATAAGGGTTAGGGGTCGGTACGAGGACATCTCGCTCGGAGGGCGCCTGGACTTAAGGGGTACCATTATTGTCACCTCCCTCATGGACGTCGGGAGTGTCCCAATCTCTATGGCCTCCTCCCATATGGACAGTAGTATCGGGGCTAGCTCCTCACGGAGCTCCTTATACAATTCGGCACCCAGTCCGTCAGAGCCGGGTGCTTTACCACTGGCTAGTGATTTAATCGCCTCCTTTAGCTCATCTACCGTAAGGGGCTGGTCAAGCAGCAGTCTATTCTCTGCTGACAACGTCGGGAGCGTAATGTTATCCAAGTATTCCTTCATGGCTTGGGGAGTTTTCAGGTCATGATTGGTGTATAGTTCTGTATAGAATTGGGAAAATTCTGTTTATACCCTCACTTGTTGTTACCGGGCCGTCCCCTGCTATTATGCTGGAAATCGGTGTATGGTGTCTCTCGGCCTTTAATAGGTTGGCTAGGGTGCGACCCGCCCGGTTGCCCTCGCCATACCGGCGTGCTCTAACTGGGGTAGCCATGTACAGTAGTTCCCTGGTGGCCAGTTTATTAAATTCATGTAGGTTGCTGTTGATGTCTGCAAGAGTGCTGTCCTCATGCATGGCAGTGTATCGCTGTTGTAGCTCCCCCAACTGTTTCTCTACGTGCACCAGTTCCCCCTGACCGCCTTTTACAGCCCTGTGGATTTGGAAAGCAGGATCCCCCCCTCACCCATGCCTTAAATGTCTCCCATAAGGTCGCAGCACTGCTGACTGAGTGTTGGTCTCAAGGAAGAATTCCACCTCTGTATGCAATTCCTCTGCCACTGCGGGATACTTGAGGATGCCGGGAGGCATTCTCCATCTCCTGACTGGTGGCTTCAGGTTCCCAAGTACCATATCTATTAGGATAGGGGAGTGGTCCGACAGGGTGCGGGGAAGTATTTCGCTATTGTCGATTTGGTTCATAAGGGATGCGGACACCAGCTAGTAATCTATGCGGGATTCGGTGTCATGCACCGAGGAGTAGAAGGAATACTGTCGTTTGTGGGGGTGTAGTGTTCTCCAGGCATCTACCAGTGACAGTTGGGCTGTGATTTGTTGTAGAATAACCGCTGTTTTTGTGGGGTTACTGTGTGTGGAGGTGGAGCGATCTAGGGTGGTATCTAGTATGGTATTGAAATCTCCCCCCCACAATATTTGCTCGCTCCCAGATAAACCAACCTCATGTATTACATTTGTGTAGAAGTCAGTCGTCTTCATTCGGACCATACGTATTTATGAATACCAGTTCCTCCCCAGCAATGTGTCCCCATACTATCACGTATCGACCCAGAGGGTCTATTTTACTTTTTCCCAGTTGGAACCCAAAAGAGGGGTGGATCAGGATAAGTACTCCTCCCGCCTGAGACGAGTATTCAGTATAGTATTGTTGCTTACCCCACCCTTTCAAGAGCTCGGTGTTGACCCTTTGGAGCGCATGAGTTTCTTGTAGCATGATTATCTGGGGATGATGCCGGGTGATATAGGCTCCCACCTTGTTCAATTTGGCTCGATTGTTCAGACCCCAGCCATTCCATGTGAAGTTTTAGTTGAAGCCCTCGGGCCGACGTTACAGGGTTAGCCATATATGTATACCCTTGTTGTGACTCTTGACTTGCCAATGATCAGGAGAGTTCCATGCGCTGCAATGGCACCCCGATTTTTAACTTGTGGGACTCTTCCAACTGAGTCCCCAACCCCTCAATCCCCCCGCCCCTTCCCGCATCGCTCAACAGAGCTAAACATCCTGTGATCCTTTAGTCCCCCACCCACATCATCTCCCCCAACTTGACGATGCTGCCCCGTAACGATCATTCCCTTAAACTGATGAATCCTTCCTGAGGGTCGCCCGTTGCTTACACCTGGCTCGCCCTCACGGAGGCTCTCGGCTCGATTCATAAGTCTTCATTCAGTCCGTCCATAGTGTGGGGTGTTCCTTCCTCAGGGTGGTAACGAGCTGGCTACCCCTATTTCAGAGGAGAAAAAAGAACAAAACTAATTTTCCCCCTTCCTGATTCGTCCCAGTGTTAGGAAGCAGATGGTTTACTTTGGTCAATCAACTTTGTCAGGTATCTAATCTCCGGGTCGTGGTCTGGCGTTCTGGTCGACTATCCGGTCCCTAGGAGGTAGCGGAATGTAGGCCTCTATATATGTCATGGCTTCTGTTGGGTTTTCGAAAAAGTGGGCTCTCCCGCCATGTTGGATTCTCATCTTCGCTGGGAAGATGAGGGCATACGGTATATTGCGTATCCGCAGCTGTTTTTTAACCAGTTCGTAGGATCGCCTCTGTGCCTGTATGCCAGCGGAGAAATCCGGATAGATATGGATCCTGTTGTGTTCAAAATGTAAAGTGCCCTTCTCCCTAGATAGTCTTAGTATCGAGTCTCTGTCCCTGTAATTGAGGAGATGAGCTATTATGGTGCGAGGGGGTGCCCCAGGTTTCGCCAAAGGCGCCAGCGTGTGGTGGGTCCTCTCCACCAAAAAGTGTTCGGAGAAAGTATCTGCTCCCAGGATACTTTTCAACAGGTTCTCCACTTGCCTTTCCATATCACCCTTGCCAAAAGTTTCCGCAATCCCTACAATTCGGATATTATTTATCCGGGATCTTGATTCTAAATCTTCGCACTTATGTTGAGTTTTGCGTAGCTCCGGCTGGAGGCGGGCTATGTCGCGGCCATGCTGTATGATCGTGTCCTCGTTAGTGCTCATCCTGTTCTCCGCCTCTTCAATACGTGTGCTCTCCTTTTCCACTCGAGCCTTCAGAGACCCAATCGTTGCGACTATGTCGTCGAGCTTTACATTTACTGCCATGAATCCATTTTGGACCAGTGTTTCCAGGCAGTCCAGGGGGTCTTCTCACTGCTTGACCTGTTCCTGTGGTGTCCCATCGGGCGCCCTGTGTGGCTGGGAGCTGGCGAAGGAGTCCATCGGGCCGGTCTTTTTCCCTCCTGCGCCTTTCCTTTCGGTGCGTCCCATGTGATGCGGTGTGCGGCCTTAGAGTGGACTGTGTCCTCCCACGTATTATATATTAGTGTATAACTATCCAAGTGAGAGCAAACCTGGCGGGCTGTGTGGGTGTGTTTGGCCGTCTGCACCCCTTCTTTCTTTAGGGTGTTGAAGTGTTCATGCGTGCCTCCTGCAGGGCCAGGATCTTTGCCGTGCAGGTCCCAGGAATGGGTTGCAGTGACTGACCCCACACGACTTAGCAGGGTGTCCCCCTGCACCTTTCCAGGCTTGATGCTTTTTTTTCCCTTTCTTCTTTCTATTGTTTTTCCTTTTCCTCCCTCTTTAGGTCCCCCCCCCCCCTTTCCGTTACGGCGGGGCCACCTAGGACTGTCCTTGTCAGCTCCAGGATGTTGGTGTTTCAATTCAATTTTGTGTTGCCAGGGGGGGGAGGGGCGATGAGGTCTCCTATGCCCCCTTTAACGGTCCCCCCGTGCATCTTGCATTACTTTGTAACAGGCTGCTGCGTTTCTTTGAGAAGCCGGTACTGGTTCCTGGGATTTATCCCCGGGGCCGCCCAGTGTTTACACCCCAAGGATTTCGGCTTGGCACTTGTGTTGGTGATTGTGGGAGGGGCCGCACACCCAGCTTCACTTACTCAGTGTGGGGGGTGCGGCACGACCCCCCGCCCCCGTGTGTCTCCGCGGTCCTTCTCCGTGTTCTCCTCACGGGGAACGGATGGATTGATTCCCCGGTGGTGGCTGCAGCACTGCGCTCAGCACGGCCGCGAGAGCCCCACAGCTGACCTCAACTTCCCGGTGGGGCCTCTGCTCTCCTCTCCAGCTGTGTCCAGCCTCGGGTGGCGATGTCCCTCACCAGCAGCACCTCCGCGGTCTGGGTCGGCGACACGGCCCATTGTATTGCGGGCGACGCGGAAGTAACCGCAGTGCCCCTCCCTCACTGCAGCCCGCTCCGGACAGCTCAGCCCCGGCTCACAGTAACTTTTCTGTGGAGCCAGCGGGCGGCCACGCCAGCTCCCACTGGCCGCTGAAACTCTCCTAGTCCAATGTTACAAGTTTCCTCCAACGGAGCCGCTCAGCTTTTGGGGTGCCTGCTCCAGAGGTTTTCCGACACCACACACACTTAAGCGTTTGGAACGGCGCTGAGAGGATTGATGAGTGTTAGGATTTATATTGGAGCCGGAGCTCTCTCTTCAGGCGGCCATGTTCGTCGTGCGCAACAGCACCCCCCTCATGCCAATGTTTTATTAAATGTCAATAATTAAATGGCCAACATTCTATGCAGAGATGCATCAAATGTGATATGGGTATGTTGACATTTAGCACCATTAATCAGTGTAGCTTGTGATTAGATGCCGTCGGAAAAAAACCTCTAGAAATCAGCACATCACTAGCTGCATAGAATAAGAGTGGCATGTGACATGCAGTCATTACAAGCAGATCTTTGGCTCCCATCATCCACTAAATAAGAGTTAATGTAGTAGCAGTAGTAAATATTTATTTCTTATGGGACCCCTAAAATATAGATAAAAACATCCAGAGTAACACATACATTAAAGAGAAAAGACACATTGCCAACAAACATAATCACATATGGCATTATACATCATATTTCATCATATTGCATATTGACCAAACTTAAAAAAGATCACTACAATAATATATTTCACAAACATACAGCATCAATTAACTCAACAAGCTTATTATTATCGGTGATTCATATTGCACTTAATACAAGACTCCTCCTACTGCTAAGTGATAGAACCCATGTGGCACAGCATCACCTTGTTCACAAGGAAGTGCATTGCCCCTGGGGTATCCTGACAGACAGAGAGACAGACAGAGACAGACAGAGACAGACAGAGACAGACAGAGACAGACAGAGACAGACAGACAGATAATTGTTCACCATAATCGTATTTCTGATGCTTGTATCTGCTTAGATTCACATGCTGTGCATAGGCCGACATCTAGTGGAAGCTGCAGGGTATTACAGTTGTTTTTTTCGAAACTCGAAAAAGAGGAAGTCGACAAGGCGTGCCAGTAATACTATCCCTAGTGTGACGTCCACTGTACCCATGATCCTTCACGCGTCGAGGTCCCTCAGATTGGTATTTTCCGGACATGAGGTAGCATTTAGTGTAGCGCGAGTACAGTCGTATCCAAGCAGATACAATCAGACAAACTCATAAGCATCCATGCACATTCTCTCCGAGGGGAGGAAGGGTGGGCGCATGTCAATTTAAGCAGATACAAGCATCAGAAATACGATTACGGTGAATAATGTTAGAAGAAGGTGGCGGGATGTGAGAAGGTTCATGGGCGAACAGATGTCTTAGAACTGCTTGTCCCACCTGTGTATCTGTGTTGGAATGAGTATCAATGCAGTAATGAGTGAAAGTGTGTATTGAGCTCCATGTAGCTGCTTTGCAAATGCGGTCTAGATGGACATTTGCAATGAAAGCCAGAGTGAACTCTGGACGTAAAAGGCAGTGTCTTGTTTGATAGGGATAAGCACAAGTGTACACATCTGACTATCCACCTGAGATGGCATTCATTGAAATGCGGTCATCTTCTCTGCCAGGTGCTATGAAGACAAACAGTTGATCTGTTTTTCTTAGCGGTCTGGTCTTGTCTAAATAGTAGAGGACCGCTCTGCTCACATCTAGAGTGTGGAGTTTTACCTTAGCTGAGCTGGTGGGTTCCTGAAAGAAAGCCGGTAGCTCAATAGACTGGTTTACGTGAAATTTTGAGATGAACTTGGGTGGAGAACCTAGGGCGAGTACGTAAAACCAGCTCGTCTTTGTGTACAACAAAGAAAGGGTCCTGCACTGACAATGTTTGTATTTCACTAACTCTTCTTATGGAAGTGATGGCCACTAAGAAGGCAGTTTTGCAAGTCAGGTGTTTGAGACTAGACTTGTGCATTGGCTCAAAAGGGGGTCCCATGAGCTTAGCAAGTACAAAATTGAGATCCCATCCTGGTGGTGGGTTTGAAATTGGAGGGTGGAGTCTCTTTACTCCTTCCATGAATGCTTTGATGACAGGTATCTTTCACCATGACACCTTATTGTGGGAAGTGGTATAGGCTGACAAAGCCGCCAGGTGGCCTTTTAAGGAGTTGAATACTAACCCTGCATCTAGCAATTGGAGCATATAAGTTAGAATGTGGGAAGGAGTACATTCTATGGGGTCAATTTTTTTAGACTGGCACCAAATTACAAACCTCCTCCACTTGTCAAAATAACAGTTCCTAGTGTTAGGCTTTCTTGATTCCTTCAAGATATCCATGCATCTCTGTGATAGATTAAGATGTCCAAACTCTATAACTTCAGGAGCCATGCTGCCAAGTTCATCGAGTTAGGATGAGGGTGCACTGTTAGTACCCCGTGCCGAGTGAGCAGATTTTACGGGCACGGGAGTTTGATGGGAATCGCACTTCGCCGGATTGCGGAGATGTGGATACCAGGGTTGTCTTGCCCACATAGGAGCAACTAGGATGAGCGTCACCTGTTCCTTGTGGATCTCGTTCACCACCTTCCTCATTAGAGGTGTTGGGGGGGAAGCATAAGCAAATTTACCCGACCACTTCATTCATAGGGCGTGCCCCTTGGAGCCTGGCTGGGGGAACCTGGACGTGAAGTCTAAGCAATGAATGTCAACAGAGCTATGCTCGTTTCTTGCTTGTAGCAAGCAAGTCTATTGTGGGGAAACTGCATTGAGAGAAGAGGTGCTATATGACCCCTGCGTGTAGTTGCCACTCGGGTTCTTCTGGTAGGGGATCTCTGCTAAATGAGTCTGCGAGAGAGTTCCCCTGGAACGTGCTGTGACAATAGGAATATTTTCAGTTTGAGAGCCCATTTCCAAATTTGTTGCGCAAGCCTGGACAGATTTGGAGAACGTGTGCCCCCCCCCCGTTTGTTGATGTAAAACATGGCTGCAGTGCTGTCTGTCAGGAGTTGCACAGATTGGTTCGCTAGGTGAGACTCGATCGCCTGAAGGGCTTTGAATATTGCCAGAGGTTCTAGTAGATTGATGAGGTTGTGTGCTGCCGCATGAGACCAAAGCCCCTGGAGCTGTGTGGTGAAGGTAATGAGCCCCCCCCACACCCAGCAAGTAAGTAAGTTGTCCGTCGTGACAATCGCTTGTACTTCCGGATCGCAGAAGGGTTTCCCCTTCAACAGATTTTCTCTTGTCCACAAGGGAAGATTTTGTACTATTAGCGAAACGGGTCGCAGGTGCACGTGAGGTACCAGGTAAATGCAAGATGTCATCATGCCTAGCAAACGCATTGCTTTGCGCAACCTTATTTGGCGGCCGGCCTGATAATGTGTTATTTGCAGTAACATGTTTTTGACACTTTCCTCGGACGGAAAGACCAACCCCTCTTGTGTGTTTAGGACAGCTCCTAGAACTGCTTAGTTGGGCTGGTTGATGGAAAAGCAGGTTGATAGTTCTCTGAATGTTTTACCTGCAAATTAGGGGAGACTCCCGTGTAATCAGCCCGTCATCCAGGTAAGGGTACACTGATTGCCTCCCTGCGCAGGTGTGCTGCCACCACCGCTAGTACCTTTGTGAATACCCTTGAAGTAGATGCTATTCCGCAAATGCAAGAATCTTCGCTGCGCTGGGAACATTGAAATATGAAAATAGGCATCTTTCATATACCATGCTGCCAGATAATCCCCCTTTTTTAGTAGAGGGATTACCTCTTTTAGCGTAGTCATGCAGAACTTTTGTGGCTTGACATTTGTTTGCAGGGCGCAAATCTAACACTGGGCGCATTGTTAAATCTTTCTTTGGCACAAGGAAAGAAGTTGAATAAATACCCTTGTTTACCTGGTTGGCCGGGATGACTTTGGTGGCGTCCTGTAATAGAAGCGTGGCTATTTCCTTGAGGAGGATACGCTGGTGTTGCTTGGAATGGGTCTTTTGTCCTGGGGTGGTCCCGGGGTTGCTTGAAGAGCTCTATACAATATCCGCCTGTTACAGTGGACAGCACCCATCTGTCTGTGGTGATTTCCTCTCATGCGTGGGTGAAGCTGGGTATGCGCCCTCCTACTGGAGAGGCATGGGAGGGCACCTGGAGCGAATATAGTCACTGCTTTTGAGGTGGGGTGCCACCTCGGGAGGAGTTGCCCCTACCGCGACATCGGCGCGCCCCTGTGGGGTAATTCTGGGATGACTGACCCAGATTGTTTCCTCAGGCAGTACCTTGGCTTTGGGTATAGGTGCAACCCATCTGAATTTTGGCCGCATTAGTGACGAAAATTCCTGTTAAAACCCGATTGGCGCAACCAAGCGCGACTCTTAATAATTGTCCCTTCTGCTATTATCCTGCCGCCGTTATCCACGGCGTCAAGATGGGTTTTTAATAAGCAGCTTGACACTGCCCTGTCATCTGCGGCCACCTGGGCAAGCTGAGACCCAAGTGGTTCTGGGGCTGATGAAAGTAAGGCCGAGACCTCACCTCATTTATGGCAGTTCTAGCTGGCCAACAGGGTAGAATTGTTAGCAATTCTTGTCTGGAATGCCGCATAGGCGGCCCCCTTTCTGCCCATTGTCTAAAGTATCTTGCTTTCCTTGTCAGGCGGGGCCTCAGAGGAAGCTAGGGGAGTACCAGCCCTTTTTCTTGTTGTGGTAACAACCAATGAATCAGGCTTCAGTTGCCCTCCGATATACAGCAGGTCAGACGGGGCAGGTCCAAATTGTTTTTCTATGCGTGGGATCACTGCCCGCGTAAGGTTAGACGTCTCCAGCGATGGCAGCATCTTTCGCTGGATGGACTTGAGGACAGGGATAAACTGAGTAACAGCTTTCTGATCTCCTAAGATTTCCTCTACAAAATCTTTATCCTGTAGTTCTTCCTGAGTATCTAACTGAAAATGCTCTGCCGCCTTGAGGAGCACCTCATTTAGCAGGGTTTGATTGTCAATGGGTGAGTCCATGACCGGGGGGTCCTGATTAACAGGCAAGTCCATGACATACATATTTGTCTCGGGGTCGACCTCAGGGTCTTCAACATCCCCGTAATAAGGGTCTGCTGCATCTTCCCCGTATAAAGGGTCTGCTGCCTCTTGAATAGAGAGGTCGTCATGATCGGAGTCCAGGTCATAGAGGTCAATGACTGTGCCCTGCACTGGATTCTCGGTGCAAGACCTTTTAGCAGGGGGTTGAGCAGGGATCTGTGACCGAGAGGGTGCTGTAGTGGGGGGGGGGGGCGTGGAGTGGAAGCTTTTGAAATAGTCTGAGTCCTTTTCATAGAGGTTGGCCATGAAGGCGATCCTTCTCATGAGCCCCGTCTATATCCTCAGACCACCACTGGGCAGAACTAGGGATGACTTAAGGTTGAGAAGTTACCCCTAAATCATCATCTGTAGGAGGATGTAAGGTAGGAGGAGCCTTCTTTTTTAGGGTGGAAGACAGAATCATGAGATACAGGTTATTTGCTCTTATGAGTGGGCCTAAGCTCCTGAGATTTCTCCCTATGAGGGGTCTTATAGGATTTTTTCTTAGACTCCCTCCCTTTACCCTGGCCCCCTGAATCGTGCTTCCCCGGCTGTATGGGGTCTTGCTCTATACAAAAGGGGTTTTCCTGCAACATAATCCCTGGTCCTTCAGGAAAAATACATAGAGAAAACAAGGCTTGGACCAGTGGATCAGGGTGACAACTCACTGTCTCAATTAGTACAAATTGTATTAAATAATTCACAAATAAACATTTGCTTTCATCCTGCTAGTCTACGTCAAAACCTGCCATATGGCCACTTCTTGCGCATTCGGCGTAATTGTACAGACAAAGATGAATTTAGAATACATGTAGACCAGCTGAAAGGGAGGCTGAGCGAAAGAGGATATGCAAATAAACGAGTTAAGGATCATCTAAAAAGAGCAGAGACTACTACCAGGGACATATGTTTGACTACCCGAGAGAAAGAGGAAAATGATCGCCTAGTATGTGTTACCACATTTAATCCGATCATCAGTGATCAAGAAGATTATTAACTAACACTGGAATATGGTGAAACATCCTGGATCTTTGTCAAAAAAACCTATGTTCGCATTTAAAAGGAATCAGAACTTACGACAGAAATGGATCCATACATATAAGGAATACAATAAAGAACTACCGATCCTCAATCAGTGGGGATTGCCTCCCATTGTGGGACATTATAAATGTCGAATGTGTGTGGCTTGTCCACTCACAAAAATAAAACAGGAATTCCAATATGGGACTACAATATGGAAAATGAAATGCCACACAAACTGTCTTATTAAGAATGTTATTTACGTAATCAGGTGTCCCTGTCAACTTCTATATATTGGTAAAACAACTAGAGAACTTCGACAACGTATATCAGAGCACAGAAGCTGTATACGTAATAACGTGGCAGACAAGCCCCTGGTTGAGCATTTTACCAAATTTAAACACAAGGACACTGATATGATATGGTTTGTTCTTCAACATGTAAGAGTTAACATGAGGGGGGGGCATATAGGAACCTTACTCCATCGTATTGAACATCGCTGGACACATACTTTGGAGACAGTACGGCGAGGCTTAAATGTTGCAGTAGAATGGAATGCCTTGGTCACAAGAAAATAAAACCATATGTATATTGACCCAATGTAGGCCGCTGGCGTATCCTTATAAGAATTCTAGTGCGCATTCATTTAGCACATTAGGGATGTCTTCTAAAAATAGGTATGCCCATTTTTTTACTTTTGCCCATGTAGTCTTTGATGACAACTGTATCATTGCACATAATCTATATTATAGCTCACAATTTCTATTGCGAAAAAATGAGTGGCCCGTACAGGAGGTAGTAATTCCATGTGTTGGTATAGCATGCCCATTTAGTCTAGATAAGAGGGGTCTATTTACGTTGGGTGGTCTTTGGTCCTTCTATGGACCAGTACGCATGATGTGGAACCACGGTAAAATACCAATGTCTATAGACATTTAGTCTGTTTGTTACCATGATGGTCTCAAACATAAGCATAAATAGTAGTCCGTCTTCTGTGTCTTGGCTTTGGAGTTGGATGGAGACAT
This sequence comes from Ambystoma mexicanum, assembly GCF_040938575.1. NCBI lineage: Eukaryota > Metazoa > Chordata > Amphibia > Caudata > Ambystomatidae > Ambystoma > Ambystoma mexicanum. Next base: position 1,491,880,683 of record NC_090929.1, on the reverse strand, counting down.
GATACGAAACCTTTTGGAGGTTCGAGTGTCAGAGGACACACGCAACGCCTTGGGAATATCAGTAAGTGAAGGGAATCACATTTAAAATCTGCACCTATTACTAATACAATGATATCTAACCAAAGACGTACCAGGACAGCAAGGGCATTAATCCCAAACGTGTTTTTGAAATCGTCATTTGTGCCAGGCGGTAGGAGGTTTTCCTTTGAATGGATATAACTACTTAGAGGAACGAAAGTATACACATTTTTATAGACACTAATGTCTGCTGTGGGCCCAAATTTGTCTGTGCTTCCAAAATGAAAAATAGAAAAAGAAATGGAGTCCTTGGTCTATGGCTAATCTTGTGACGTCCATAGAGATACTCAACACCTTAATATAGTGGGTGTGATGAGTGCATTGTGGATCCGGATACTTGTGGGTTTGTTTCATGTACTTGGAAAGACAATGGGACTTTGGTGCGCATATAGCTTCTATTTTTAGAAGTTCAAGAACACAGAATATGCAATAAGAAGTAAAGAATTAACATCATCGATGATGTATAGTGACTGAAGTAAGTCGCATACTAAAAGTACTACCTACCCGGCTGGGATTCGCTTGGGGGGTAATTTGGTAATTGAAAGATCGACTCATGTAGACTTTGTTTAAGCTGTAAATAAGATTAGACGCACATGATACATGTGACTTTCCCTTGATTATAGGAGACAGAGGTTGCATGTCTGTTATGGGAGGTGATTAAAAGACACCCATCCAGAGACTACTCGGTTGTGAGTCTGGATTTGTGAGTATATTTGGTATATGACCAATTAAAGGATCATTATTTTAATTAGAATAGAGAATACATTTGTTTTTTTTCTTTCCCATTGTAATTCACAGGACCTAGTTAAACAGGATACTAGGCACCAGTGAAGGATTTACTCCACTACATCTATCTGTATCCCTGAAGTGGTGTCATGGGGGTGAGTAAGATGTGTTGCACCTACTGTGTAGAATTGCATATATGACAATTATAGTCTTTGAAATGGGGATGACAAAACCCTGACAGGTTTTTTTTTTCCTGTATGTTTTTAGATTTGAAATGGCTTACTCCAGTCCATTCGAGGCAGGACCATTAAATGTTGCCTCACCTCCTGAGGAAGGTCTTAAGAAGAAAGGGACAGCATTGTTGTCCACTTGACCAAAACACGTGTCGACGACAACACAAACTGTTTGCAAATCATTAAACTGTATATGACATTAGTAGTAAGGATAGGGTCAGAGAAAATAGAGGTTGAAAAGATAATACTTGTGTAACATTTGGTATTGTTACACTATGTAAAGTAAGCCGTTACGGTTTTATGTACATATGTATGAATGATGGAGTATTGAGTTGTGATAGAATTCTGACTTTTATAAAAATGAAAAATGTTTTTTAAAGGACACATACAGACTGATGTTTATTTGTGAATTATTATGTGCACTATTTGAGATGGTGAGTTGTGTCACCCTGATCCACTGGTGCAAGCCTTGTTTTCTCTATGTATGGTGTCTAGTACATGACTTGACGGAGAACGTCGAATTTCAGGTGCCGGCTGAACCGGAACCGGAGCCTTGTCTGCAGATGATCGGCCCTCGCTGGGAGTTTTTCACGCGACGCCTGTACCGTCCTTCGACGGTCTGTCATGTGGCGATCTCGATCGAGAGTGCCCAGAGGACAGAGATTCCACTGACCTTTCCCCTGGACGTTGTGCGTTGCCGTCTGCTCGACTCGTGTCGAGTCTCGGCTTTGGGTTGTGTTTTTAGTGGAAGATGAAGTGATAGCGCTTCCGCCAGCGGGTGTTGTCCCTATAACAAGGCCGCTGCCCTGTCTTCCTGGGTAGTGACTGCGCTTGGGTAACCGGAGTAAGCCCGCCGCCATCGCTGAAGGCACCCTCTGCTTTCATGGCCTTGAGCTGCCTGGCGTAGTGGGCCCAGCATTTAGCAGATCGGTCCTTCAAAGTCTTGGGTTTGAAGAGCCTACATGCTCGACAAGAACCCTCAACGTGGTCTAGCTGGAGACAAAGGTTACAGACTGTGTTAATCGACCCACAGAAATTTCCTATTGCACCTGGGGCCAAATTTAAAGGGGGTCTTGTCCATAACTTAATGATACGGCAGCTAGGTGAATAGTGTAAGAAAAGGGGCATATACATTCTAAAATGACCTCCCGCTCTCTCTCCCTAGTGTGTGGGCCGAAGCCCGTAGCAGCCTTCCAAGGCCAAAAATGGATCCTGGAGTCTTTCGACTGTTTTTCTTGTCCTTCACCGGTGTCTGATGTTTCGGTAGTCGGTGATATAAAGGATAGTAAGAATAAACTATTGGTAATTTGAATAATAGTAAATGGCTATAAGCCGAAAGAGGAACTCCACTATAAATGTCCATCTGGAATGGTGGAAAAAAACAATCTGAGGGACCTTGACGCGTGAAGGATCATGGGTACAGTGGATGTCACACTAGGGATAGCATTACTGGCACGCCCTATCGACGTCCCTTTTGGAGTTTCGAAAACAACAACTGTAATACTCTGCAGCTTCCACTAGATGTTGGCCTATGCACAGCATGTGATCTAAGCAGATTCCACAAGCCTCAGAAATATATAATACATTACTCACTGTAATCAAACCTCTTGCTTGTATCTTCTTAGACCCACATGCTGTGCGTATAGTCTGACATCTAGTGGTAATCGCAGAGAATTGCATCTTTTTTTTGAATATCGAAAAAAGGGGACGTCGTCCTGGCCGTGTTTACCACTATCCCTACCGTGACGTGTAGTGTACCCATGATGCCTCACAAGTCGAGGACCCGCCGGTTGTTTTTGTTCTGCCATGAAGGAACCTCAAGAGGATGCATGAATGAGTAAAGAGAAAAGAAGGGGCAAGAGGTCTGTTTCTTCAACTCCAAGAGGGGACGAATGGGGGGGTGCATGTGGATCGAAGCTCGAGGGAGCGATCAGAGGGGGGCTAGAGGCCAGTTGAGCACCCCTGGCAGGGGAGGGGAACAAGAGGGAGGAGGATGGAGGGAAAGGAAGGGGATGGAGGGGGGATTCGGACGGGTGCGGTCACAAACAAGCATGACTCAGATCACCCCAGGGATGGCAATGGCAGAGAAGGGTAAGAGGATGAGATCATCTCCATTAATATAAATGGCATTAACTCCCCAATAAAAAAGAAAAAACTGGAGAGATACTTAAAGCTGGAACATGACATATTAACCCTCCATCAGAGACACATTCAAATCCGGGACAGAAACAGGATACGTCTAAGAGGATTTAAACAGATATACCAAAGGGAATGACAAGTCAAAAAGGGGAAGGGTTTTGATAACCCTTAGGAACAACTTGGGCCTTGGAATAGAAGGGATGGAGAAGGACCCCATGGGGAGGTACATAGCTATTAATCTCAAAGGTCAGGGCGAGGGGTATACCATCGCCACAGTACATGATCCCAACCAAGGCCAAGATCACCATCTCCAGGTTACTCTGAACAGGCTAGAGAAATTTGCAAAGGGCCCAATAATACTCACCGGGGACTTCAATTTAGCACAGGACCCAAGCAATGATCGAAGCAGGAGGCCGCCAGGAGCGCAGGGTAGGCATTCAGAGCAATTGGTGGCATAAATGGATGGGTTAGGGGTAGTGGACGTTTGGAGGGAGAGGGAAGGGGAAAGGGAAGGTTACACTCATTACTCTCACGTACACCTGGATCATCTTAGGATCGACTATGCCTGGGCATCACGACCCTTACTAGCAGTGGAGTAACTTTGCTGAAAATGTTGGGAGCACATGACATCTGAAGAAAAGGTGCCCCAGCCAAATGAATGGGGACAAAATAGTGTGCCATGAAATCACGGAGATGGAAGAGGGGCCCATGGTGCTTTTGGACCACGCACCTAGCATTCGCAGATTAGGAGGAAGGGGGGCCACCAGGAGCATGGAAGTGGCGTTACCCAGCTCAGTTACTGAAAAATCACACGCTGAGCGAGGAAATAAGGAGGGGAATAGGTGAATACTTCAGGGATAAAAACAGATAAGGTGGGACGCCTCTAAGGCAGCCATCAGGGGGAAGATCAGAGCAATGAAAGTAAGAAGAGACAGGGAGCTAAGGAAAGTGGAACAGAACCTCGAAGTGAAATTAAAGCAGGTGATGACCTGAATGGGGGCAGGAGCAAGTGAGAAACTAGAAGGCAATACAGGGCAGTAAGAGGACAGCTGGAGATGATCCAGGCAGGAGCGACGGAGCGATCCTTGCTGTCTCTCAGACAGATACTATGTCAAAGCGAATAGGGCAGTCAGGATACTGGCGAGGATGTTGAAATGGGAGGAAAAAGCCAAGACTATATTGAAAATCCAAACAGATAGAGGGTGAACGAGCAGAGATAGAGGACATTATCAGGGAATTGGGGAAGTTTTACTCAAATTTGTAAACCTCGCACAAATCTGGCAGGAAAGGCGGTTACTGGAACATGAAATAACGTGTGATGAGGTGAGGAGAGCCATCTCATCCTTGCCTACCAATACTACGCCGGGGCCCGACGGATTCACTTCAGAATTTTATAAGGCATATAAAGACCCGCTAGTTCCACACATGGTATCCCTTTTTATCGAAATGGGAAGCAACGGAGGAAATTACCCCATCTATGGAGGAGTCAACCGTAGTTCTATTGCCCAAACAGGGTAAAGACCCCTCGTCTTGTGCCTCATATAAACCGATAGCCCTGATCAACGTTGACACCAAGATTTATACTAAAATCTTGGCAAATTGGCTGGAAGATATCCTCCCGAGTCGGATCTCCCCGGATCAATCTGGTTTTATAAAGGGAAGGCAAACATGCGATAACACGAGGAGGATAGCCCACCTTATTCACAAAACAAACAAAAGAGGTGTTCCCGCCCTTCTGAATGCCATGGATGCCGAAAAGGCTTTTGATAGGGTGGAATGGCAATTCTCGTTTCTTACGATGCAGAAGATGGGGCTTGGGGAGAGGTTTATGTCCAGAATTCAGACTTGCTATAAAAACTCATCGATACACCTGCCAATAAACGGCCAGCTGTCACCCGCCATTAAAATCCGAGGCACAATGCAGGGTTGTCCCCTGTCGCCCCTCCTTTACGCGATCCAACTGGAACCTTTATTAGAAACAGTGAGGGCAAACGGGGAGATAAAGGGAATAACCCTGGGGGCACGGAACACAAAATAGCCGCCTTTGCGGAAAACGTGCTTTTAGCGATACAAGACTCTGCAAAGTTGCTCAGAGCTTTGGACAAAGAGCTGCAGAAATTGGGGAAGTGTCAGGCCGGAAAATGTATCCCCATAAATCTGAAATATTAAACTTGACAACCCCATCCCCCCCACACATATCGAAGCTGCAATTAGAAGGGAGCACCTGTACAGGTGGATGGATAAGGTAAATAACTGCCTCTCCTGCAGAGCATTAAAAAAAACGAGTGGACTGGGGCCCACTCAATATCACGTGGCTGGGCAGAATCAAAGTTCTTAAAATGGTGGTGCTGCCCCAGCTGGTTTACCATTTTATGACTTTCCCAATATAGGTCCCCTGGTCCTTTTTTCAGGCCATACATAAGCAAAACGGGGTACTTTGTGTGGAATCAAACAAAAAAAAAAAATGAGTGACAAGGCGCGTTATGATGCCCAGAAATAGATGGGGGAATGGGGCTACCGCACTTCCAGGTTTGTTATTTGGTGTTGCAGATAAGGGTTTTGAGGGACTGGCTGAGGGAGGATCAAGGGAAGCTAAGGAGGGCAATGGATGAGGTGGCGGTGGGAGGGAATCTGAAGGTGGTTTTATGGAAACCTAAGATAGACCACCCAGCATGAAACCGAAGCAGTTTAGTGGCAGCGGTGGGGGAAACCTGGGATAAACTGGTGTGAAAAGCCTGATTCACAACTTTCCTGACCCTGTGTACCCCATACTTGATAACCCACAGTTCTCACCAGGTCAGGGAGGTAGCGAGTTTCACGCTTGGCAAGAGGGAGGGTGCCACATAATTTGGGACCTGTTCGACAGCACCAAAATCAAATCCTTCAACCAATGTAAAGAAGACTTTGGGCTGGGAGAGGGGGCGGGATACAGGTATATCCACTACGGCACTGGTTGATGTAAGCCGCAGTGAGGAGAGGGGTGACCAAGGCATTGAACCAGTTTTATAAATACATAATGGAAACATGGAATACTCGCATAGTGGGGGCAATCTACTCACACGCCAAAGAGGACGAGGAAGCAAGGGTAAGAATATACATGGGGAAATAACAGGCTAGTCACTTGAGGAGGCTGAATGGCAGCAACTCTGGAGACATATCCCTAAACTGACTAGATCCCTTTAAACCCAGGAAATGTTGATGAAGCTGATGGTGCAATGGCATCTGACCCCCGTTAGGCTACACAAGTGCTAGGAGTCGGCCTCAAAGATGTGCTGGAGAGAATGTGGCAAGGAAGGCACATGGGGCCACATTTGGTGGGAATTCCCACAGATCGAGAGTTTTTGGGGCACAATCTTCGAAGGGCGTGAGACTACCCTGGGGACAAAAATCAGGGGTAACAAGGTATTGGCTTTGCTGGGTATGGGGGCTTACCTAGGGGACTTATCCACAAGAGCCGAACGGAAATTGTGTACACAATGATGGTGGGGGCACTTACCCTGGCACACAAGTGGAAATTGAGAGATCCTCCTCAGGAGCACGAGTGGGTGGGGAAAATGTGGAACTTCGTAGCACTTGAATGGGAGACTTACTTGCTACATGGGGGAACACCAGGGCTTCCTCGCAGACTGATCAAGGGTGATGGGATACCTACAGCAAGGCGAAAGTACGGTATGGTGCCCTAAGAGAATTAGGCTATTGGACTTAATTTAGGGGGTCAAATGGGTGAAAACTCAAGGGAAAAAGGGCGGAACTGGTCAAGCCATCGGGGGCAATATGGACAAGATTCCGGCTCTGTGTCGAACCCGGGGGAGAGAGGAGGGGGTGTTAATTGTTCATGTTGGAAAATCAATAAAAATGTAATTAAACTAAACTATTGTCAGAGTCAGCATGGCTCTTTGTGGCGTGTCACCCATTCACAGTCGACAGGGTTGCTCCCTGTCACACTATCCCTCAAATGTATTGTCGTAACCAGCGCTATGGAGCTCATTGGATTAGACTAGAACTGTGGATGAGCTGGTGGGTTATCCGAGCAAGGAGAATAAGAAGCAGGTGTGCCATTGACTACCGCAGACCCACCGGAATCTAGGATAGCCAGAGGGAGAGGCTTGGTACTGGGTAAACATCCTGATTCTTCAGTAAGCAAGTCATTTGCTGGAAACCTAGGAGCACCATAAATCTGTCAAAGAACCTCAGGCCTGGCTGGAGCGCTGCGATTATCCTGGCGTGGAAGCAAAGAAGAATGTCCAGCTTGAGGTGGCTGGAACGCAGACTGGTTGCCGAACCAGCTTAGTTAAGGGACAGAGTTCCTCAGCAATGAAAATGAGGTTGAGCCTGGGATCTGCCTAACCATCAAGGAGTAAAATCAGGACCTGCCGCCAGCTCAAAAGAAGAAGAGCAGCAAGAGGAGATACTGAATATTATCTCACCGATCCACACACGTAGAAAATATGTGTAGAAGAATGGTGCACTTTAGTCGGGAAATGCAAGAAAGTAGAGCCCTCATCGCTAATGTCCTTGACTTGGTCTCGTCATGCCCAGTAGCGGCTTTGTGGGCTTTGATGTGAGCCTCACTAGATGTCGCCCTGAGAGCCCATAGACCTCAGAATCCCCTTGAGCGAATGAGCCCCTTGGGCGTAGCCCCAGTGATAAGAGTCCCTTGGCGCAAGTGCAGGCCTCTGGGGTTACCCCGGCATAGCAGACGGAAACCATTACATGATCATTGGGACCCCTCCCAGCAGAGAAGTGGTCCCCATGCTAGCAAAAACAAAGAGGGACTCATCTTAACATCTTCACTTTCTTCTTGGCATACAATTTCAGAGGGGGGCCAAGAAAAGATATCCTTATTTTAGCTCTTTCTATGAAAGTGAATCATATGCATCTCACCCGTGTTCAGACCGCAGAAACTCCAAGCAAAGTGTGTGGAGATCCGCAGCCGGGAAGGGAATGTCAAAGGAAGCGCACTGGGAGAATCTGCCAGACACGGTTATCCACCAAAAGACAACAGTGGCAAATGGGAAAGAATAACAAACAAAAGAAAAAAAATACAGATGGCAAGCAAAAAGAAAAAAACCCCAAAAATAGAGCCGCTGGGAGGAACCTTCCTTATAGTCGGCACAGAAGAAGAAAAAAAAAGACTTGCTGGGGCAAACTGCTCCACATGTGCCTTTAAATTAAAGGGGAAGGCATATTATGGTACAATGACTCCGGTCCTGTCCATATGGAGGATTGCCCAACAAGGATCAAGGAAAGGGAATGGGATGTAGGACTGAGCGTGTATTACATGCAGTGTTAAAATCGATTAAATTGTGTCATTAAGAGACAAAAGAAAGGTTCTAACCTATGGCAAAGCGGTGGGGGGGGGGGGGGGGTCAAGATTGCTCTTCTGCACGAAATGCATCAGACTAGAGTCGAGCAGGCAGCAGTCTCTCACAAGTGAAGGGGTCAAGTGTTTTTTCCTTCTCTCATCTCCATGCCCATGGTATCCAGATATAGTTTGGCACATCAATCCACTTTCAGCGTGTAAGCATGTTCTCAGACAGGGCAATATGTTAACCTGGTGGGAGGCTGCACGTTGTTCAACATATGCTGCAAATTTTGAAGAAGTATTATTTATTCAGAAGATAGCTTTACGAATCAGGAAACTCATTGAGCATTACATACTTTGGAGCAGGGATTTTAATTGTGTGCTTCATCTGGCACTTGACAGATTCGATTGGATAGCACAACAAGATGCATGGGTGCCACCACTTCTAGTGGGACTGATCGATATTTGGCAAAGACAGCATTAGGAGAAAGAATTTCTCATTGTATTTCCCTGTGCTCAGTTTTTGGTGAATCCTATACTTTTGATGTAGATATACAGGTCGAAGATCAGGATGAGATAAGTAACTTTTTCAAGACCATTATAAATTGTATACCCAGAAGGTGTCTACTAGCACTGAGCACATTCTAGACATGCTACAAGAAAATACACCTACCTATAATCTCAGGTTCCCTGCTTACACCTCCTGCATCTTCAATAGAGCAGCAAGAGGTGAAATGAGGTTTGGCACAATTGGCTAAAGCAAGGGGAACACATTTGCACTCGCCATTAGCTAGTGATATTTGACTCTTGCAGAGTAAGATATGTTGTGCTGTGCATAGGTATAGAATTGAGGTGGCCAGTGACTTTTATATGGCTGGCAGCCAGCTTGCACGTTGAGTATTTGACTCCTGGGCTAGGGTATAGACCCCTGGGGCAGAGGATTGGTTGCCAATTACATTTTTTTGCAGAATTCATTCATCTAGGATTCCAGCCACTGTTGCAGGTTGTTAAGGATTTCAATCAGGCGACACACACCTTGGTCTCACAGCCTAGGATGTAGAGCTCAATTGATCTGCCTTTCTCTTTATTTTATGCAAATTCAATTTGAGATGGTACACAACTCATCACACCCCTTTTTCAAATACCCCGGGTCACAATGGACCATGAACCAGGCCGGTTGGTGAAAATAATATATTTATTTTTTAAATTCAAAAGAAATCATACCATTTTTAATATTGGGCAGCAATCACCAATGGGCTGATATTTACTATGAAAATGGAAGCAATGCACTTGGTTAACCTTCTCCTAGAACATATACAAAGTACACTGAATAGGAGCACTTTTTGGATAAGGATAGATAGCACTCAAGTTAAGGTTTCTCCCTGCAATGTTCCCTCAACCCACAAATAATCGAATTCTGAGTGGATAGAAAGAAGCAGCAGGTAGTCAGGGACAAGAGGCAGAAGACAGAATCCGACCTTACCTCACAGAATAAGAGGCAAACATGGACTTTAAACCCTTAGCAAAGGCCTAAAATAACACTCGAATTTTACAAATCATTAATGTGTGGTTAAATTATAATATAGATATGTTTTATCACAATAGCAGTTATATCATATCACTGGCACTCACAAGGCAATGGATCAGCAAAAAGCATACAATTTGAAAGTGAGTGGAAAGTTTAGAGCATGCTGCAGCCAAATGACACGTTGAAATTTCCTCAATTCCCGCTTTAAATTACCCAAGCGGTTTTTTATAAAAACGGGTGAAATACTCCGATTAGGAGTGCGGTTTTTGGGCTGCGGGATAGAGGTATATCACAGGGACAATATAGAGGTGAAAATAGGTCTCTAGCTGGTGAATTGAGAGAGATTTTGAAGGTAGAGTGAGGTTCATTTTTAGGAAAATAGAGCAGTTAAAAGTGAGAAAATCGGTTTTGAAAGAAAGTAAAATGTTACTTTCACTAAATTATCTAGGCTATATTGTGAAAGAGGAACACAGTAAGCTCCAAGGTTGATCCGCGAGGTCAACCTTTTCACCCCAGTGCTCAACCCCAACAATAAATTATATGGAAATTAGTTTGATTACTCCAAATATAACTAAGGGCTTATACTTTACACCAGACAAAATGGAAAAGAGATGGCGCTAGCACTTAAACATTAAGGACAGGATACGGGGATAATTCAAACCATTTCAACAAGTTACCAGGCTGTAAATATGACTACTCAGAGTGGGATAAAGACAAAGGCAAGACAAGATAGGTGTAACGCTCACCTGACTCCCACAGGGGCGCTGGCCTGGTTCGCGCTGCTGTGACCTCGTCTAAGGTGATGCGCAGGGTTCAGAAGACGGACTGGACCGGGCCCCAGATCTGGCTTGTCTCACTCGCAGAAGTATCCTTCTGTAGGTGAGAATAGGGGGGTTAACTGTCTGCGGGGTAACGCAATCGGCCTCCCACTTACCCCTCTCACCCTCCTCAAAACCCTCCTGTGCTTCCCCGTAGCGTCTCACCTTAGGGTCTGGAAGGACGAGCTCTCCATCCTGCTTCTGATGCAGGGGCGCGTTGGTATCCAGTTACGTCACTGGATTTTCGGATGGGTGAGAACCAAACTTGCTTGGCTTCCAGGTAAGTTTTTCTATAAATGGTTCCCCTTGTGTCGATGCATTAATGTTCTAATGCTAGTGTCTTTTTCCCCATAGAGGCCGGGGTACGGAATGCCGGGGAACAGGCACCGACCCGAGGTGAGCGGTGAAATCCTTGTGGAAATCAGGAAGTCTTTAAAGAGTGTTTTGGTAATGTCTTTTCATTCACTCATTAACGCTGTCTTTTTCCCCTTAGGGGCCGGGGTCCGAAAATGCCTGGATGCGGCGCGGACCCGAAATGAAAAGGGAATGACCCAACAGGTAAGTCTTGACATGGAGTTTTAGTTTCCCTTTTCCCTTCTTTCTCTCACCTTTGTTCTTGTCTTTTTCTCCCTAGGCGCGGGGGCGCGACTGCGAATCCGGATGGTCGCTGCTGAACATGGAGGCGCCCTGTAAAGGTGAGTAGAATGCGGCGCTGCAGCGATCGATGCGATGTGCTTTTAAAAATAAATGTCTTCCTTTTCAGGATTGTCGGCGAAATGTCTCTGGGATGCAGATTTAGCAGGTGAGGCCTTTTCCTTCTTCTGCTCTCTTGTTCCCTTCCTTTGCAGGTGATTCAGGATGCTGGCAGGTGTGGCAGAAGTCAAGATGCAGGAGCAGACACGGTGAGCGTCCAGCTGCTAGATGCAGAACAACGCGAAGCACGTGTGGCTGATCGGGTGTGGTTTAAATAGCCTTGGAAGAAGTTCCTAGAATGTGTCCTTCCTCCAATCAGGTATGTATCCTTCCCGGACCACGCCCGGGTGGTAAATGAGTACCACAGGTAAAGTAGTTCCTTTCAGGCCTCAAGGAGGCCGGGGTTCTGCAGCATGGTCTGCATCAGGTAAGTGCACCCAAACACTTTCATAATGAGCCTGGCGCCTATGGCGCCAGGACGCTGTCCAAAGGGCCCCTATAAGGGGTTGCTGGGACCTTCCCCGGGGACTTGATGTCCGCTTTCGGGGACGCAGGGCCTGAGCCGGCTCCCCGGGAGCGGGCATCGTGACAATAGGCTTTGTGTTTATATGGGGTGGGGATTATGCTCACAGTCCACTTTTTGGTTTTGGGATTTTTGGACAGTCAACAGGGTCTAGTCACCGGATAGCGAACAGCTGAGCAATTCAGGTCACTCGATGGCACAGGTACCGCTGGATGAAGTTAGTGGGCAAGCAGTTAGTGGGCCGCAAGCAGGTCTGATTTCATGATGCAAAAGGTACCACAGCTCTTCCCCTTTTTAATGGGAGTCTAGTGGATTTTTCTGGATCAATGGCCTTGCTGGAGTAGATTTCAGCTGTGCTTCGGCCTTGTAGTTGGAATCAGCAAGATGAATGGAGCAGATCAGCAGCGCAGGAACTTCAGGAAGAGTGTCTGTGTAGTTCTGTCAGCTACTCTTTATATAGAGCATGGTGACCACACAGAATTATTGGTGGGCAGAACTGAGCTAGGCCTACTTCCAAGAAGTGGATAAGACAATCAATGTTGGTTGCCTCCTCGGGGAGGACTCCCAGTTCATGAGGTTGCATTTTAGGAGGTAAAAAGCCATCCCACAGTCCTTTTTGGCCAAAATCAGTCATAACCTAATTTATACATTTGTGGCATTTTAACAAAACAAATGGGCAGATTATATATTGTATCTAGAGCATAGCGGTCCAATCCTCACGATTGTGGGACCTTGTTTTGCTCTGCTACCAGTTTTTCGCGCTTTTCAGGGAGAATTATATTGCTTAAAATTCTATAACTTTACACATGTGTATAGATTATCATTAGGCATATCAGTGTTAAAATATACAATGGCATCATGGACACTTTCCTTGTAATACCCAATTCTCTGCCATTTCTATTCCCAAGGGGTCAGTGAATGCTACAATGTCTTAAATTATAAACCACAAAATCACACTTAAAAAGTGACATTTTCACATTTTTGCAAAGTCCTGCTGCAGAGACAAAAGTCTTAACATTTTTATTAATAATTAGTCTTTGGAAACAAATGTCAGCATTGTCCTCCATGTATGGGCATGCCTTTCCAAGGCTACCCCTTCACCCCAGGTTGTCACAGAGATTTCCTTTGAAGCTTCTGGTGGAAATCACGAGGAGGGGTGAATTTTCACTTCGCACGTTAGTGTCATAGAATTCTATTGTACGACGCTGGAGCACAGGCAACAGTCTGTCCAAACTAGCAATTATCACTTGTGTGTTTAAGGAGTTTACTGTGGGGGTCCTTATGTTGCTAGCATACTCCCAGCAGACTTGTTTGGCTGGTTCTCCCCCTATGTATCCACTGCAGAAACCTATTTTTGGGCTGACTTTCCCCCAGGCAGCCATTGCAGTTTGATTCAATTGTATTTATTTTTGCTCTGAATTGGAACCTGCTGAATAGAACCATTTCATACATGTATTTTCACATCACAATCCCCTTCACATTGCTAGATAAGGGCAGGCCCTTATCCAACATGCCCTTTTAAAACAGACATTTTCCTTTATTTTGCAAACGTACATTTAACATGTGGTGACTGAAAGTTGCATTTTTCTTGCAAATCCGGTTTTTCTATCTAGATTTCCCACATTGTTTTGCAGCCATAGTTAGATTATTGTACACACAGCCTGTACAAGGCAAAGGTCTCCTGGAATTGCCAAGTGCACAGAAAGCTCTGATTTTCTTTTAAATCAGTGATTTTTGACATTTTGTAGCACAATGTAAGCGTTTCCCGTGTAGCTGAAGGAAAGCTTTGGTGGATTTTCTAAGGTTTGGCTGGCACAGCCCGTCATTCAGGAATAATGCTCTTTCTTGATGGAGCACAATGTGAATATGGCTGGGCGTGACCGGGTCTTTTTGAGAAAAGCAGTTTGGTGGAAACAGGGAAAAATAGCATCAGAGCTGCATCATTTTAGAGGTGGCATATTCCCTTTTTGAATAGGAATTTTGGGCTTGCAGCAAAGCAGTGCTGCTTTTTCACGCCATTTCTTTAAGACAGACAAGAAAAAACACCCTAGTAGCCTTTCTCGGGGCGCTTCCTGTTCTATCTTGCCCCATGGCGCTTGGCAAAACAGTGCAGCCATCTTTTTGTTGCTGCAAAACGCAGTTTTGGTGCAATGGTGCACACTGGAGCCAGCACAATCATTTTGCTGTTTCTGCTGAAACGCATCTTGGTTATGGAGAAATTCTCTTCAGTGGGTCAATGTAGCCCACAAAATAAAGGTAGAAGATCTGTAGGTACGGTCATTGCCAAAAAAGAGGCACAAATTGTCTTACTGCTGAATCACCTAGACACTCACTTTTCTAAGGGTGCTATAGAAGTAATACATTACGATCATTATTAAATCCCGGGAAGCCAGATACAGTGTGTGATTCACACAGCCTATTGTCGTTCATTAATGTGGATGTAGGCAAAATACAGAGAGAGACTGACTGGTTTGATTGGAGGTCCGATAAACGATGACCACAATACACCAGTGAATTTGAGTATATTTCCTCATACGGGAAGTTGGCAACAGGACATTAGGGAGAGAAGGGAGGTCCAGTCTGGACACCAAGTAGGCCTTTGATTCTATAGAGTGAGAATTTCCGTGCAGTCTTAGGACATTTATGTTTAGTGAGACATTCTTAGACGGGTAAAGCTAGTATATGGCCACCCTCACACTCTGGCTGAAAAGGCAACATGTTCTCTGCACCTTGAACTATAAAGCATGCAGCTAGGCAGGGCTGCAGTGGTTTCCCGTCTTCTAGCTTTAGCTGTTGAACCCTCTGCCTACATACTTGGGTTGCTGCACATGGATATAGTAGAAAGGTGGCTGGGGATATACATGTAATAGCCTTGCACTCCTATGAAATACTGCTGTACACAAGTGAGCTGAGAATGAAAAACCTTTATTTTGAATACATCTAATAAAAGAAGTACATGTTGCATAATACAGAATTACACACTATTAGCAGATGGTAGCACAGCACATGTTCAGCAAAATTGTACACAAATATTCTATTTATATATCAACTTTAAAATTATCATCAATTTAAGCTGGACTAGGCAAATGTCCCTTAATAGTATGGGGTTATCAACCAACTGTAAAAGGGCCATTATAGAGTCCCGATTGGATAGGGTTATGAAAACTCATACCATAGTGAAATATATGCTTCTAAGAAGACATCCTTTCTTTTTATATAGATAGGCTGTGCAGAAAATGAGACCATTTATCAGGTTTTCTTTTGTCATCACACAAATGCACATTTACCATAATTTATGCCACCTCTTCAATTAAAGAAGACCAGGGCAAATTAAGTAAAGGTATCGGTCCTCCGTTTTACCAGCATAGCTCGCTGACTCGGTTTATCAAACCATTCCAGAAAAACTACCTAAGCAGTTGGCTACTTTAACAGAAGGAAATGCTGTTCAGAGAATGTGGTTGTCTCTGAACAATCTCTAGCATTGGTATTAAAACAAAGATTAATTTACTTGGCCCTTTATCTGAGTTTTAGTAATATCTACTTTCACCGACTTCTGGAGGTGAAAATGGCTAGAGTGAAGCCCAGATTGGTATTGCACCATAAGCAGGCCCAGAAGAGTAAATGACCAATCACATAGGAGAGATTATCCCAGATCATATTCTGATATATGCAGTGTTTCGTGGGGCTCCTAGGAAGGCCAAAGAATGCCTGTAGAAATTGAATCTGTAACCTGTATTCAGTGGTGAGTCAGAGTAACCCCACACCACTGAGATATAGAGATGGCCTTGTATTATAGCCAAAAAATGGATCCAGTGGAAATCCACCCAGTTTCCTTCTATAGTTATGTGAAAATGTCACGTCCAGGTAGTAAACGTTTGTCACCTACTGAAATTTCCCTCCTTGCACCCAGATGGATCCAAGTCACTTGCAACGATTGACAGCTTAGGTTTGACTTGCCAATGTTTAAAAGGTCTCCCAAACTCAAATTCAATATACCCAAAGTTTTCAGAGCATGTGGCCATTTCACCACTAGATCAGTGAATGCTAGGGTGCAGACAGGCCTCCAGATAAGTGTTGTACCGGGTCTTTTTAGGCATTCAAATCTTGTAATTACAACACCTTTGCATGTATATCATTTACGCACCAGGTGAGTGGAGGGCAACTAAAAGGGCAGGTTACTTGACAGAAACCAGAGCACATCTTTTGATGTTTATCTGCATGAACAAAGTTGAAATTTTTTATTTCAGCTGTGTGCACCGGCTCTCAGAAAGACACATGTATGGAACTCATGGTGGCAACAGTAAACACAGACATGTGATCACAGTTCAAGGGTGTTTATTCAACTGTATGGAAACTCCTAATCTAAACCTAAATTTAAGATGGGAGCAAGAGCCGACCATATGAGAATAAGGCCGTCATAGTGGCGTGTTGTCATACAAAAAGGGCCTATACTAAGAAACCTATTGCCAAACTTTAAAACTAATACAAAGAGGGCGTGGGATCGTTTTCAAGGAATGAAAGTAGTGTTCTCAAATAATATGTCAGGATGCGGTAGCTTGGGTCTCCCTTCCCCATGTTATGAGCATGGGATAAAGTGGGATCTTGGAGCACAGCACGCACTCTACCCTTCCCAGCACGAGACGACAGTTTTGTTCCAGTCTATCAGGAGCCTCAATGGCCAAGTTTCATCTCTCTGGAAAGTCTCTTGCCTTCGAGGGCCTGAGGTGTTAAAAAAAGAAAAAAAAAAAAGAAAAGGAAGTTCCTTCAACGAAATGAATGTTTGTTTCCTGCATTCACATAGGGTGAGCATTCTTCACCCCTGTGTCCCCCTCTTCCGGACGCTGACTCTTCACAAATCGTACGCCATAAATCAATAATAGTGTCTTCTCTTACTGGACTTTGGGTGATGCCTTTACCCCTAAATCTCCCTCGTTGGAGCTTGGATCCCTCTCGACTGTTAGCCTCCCTCCACCAGGTTCACTATGGCTTTCAGCACGTCGTTCTCGTACAAAGTCTTTTCAACAGTTCACTGTGCAAACCTCCCTTTCTCATGTTCGCTTGATCAAGGTGATACTGACTCACCCCTCGGACCGCCTCTTCTGTGCGCTGACCCATCTTTCAGCCTCCCTCCACCGGGTTCACTATGGCTTTCCTGTTAATTTCAGGGGATTCACTTCCCTTTACTTTTCAATGTCTTTTTCAACAGTTCATAGTGGACATCTCTCGGCCGGGTTCACTCTTCTCAACACACTGTTTCTTGGGACTTTAGATTTTGCCCCTGTTTGGGTGCCCCTCGTCTGGGTGCTAACCCCGCTGGAATCTTTCGATGCTGTAGGTACTCACTTCCCTTGCTTTCTCAAATGCGGGATTCACATCCCTTGCTTTTTCTACAGTTCTTAGGTCTAAGACTTTCGACTGTATGTGTATTTTGCTATACCTCCTGTATGACCACGTAGACCTGTGTTGGCGGCTCTCCTACGATCTTCTGGTAACTGTAGTGGCAGTCAGATGGGGATTGACTAGGGTTTCTAAGAGTAGGATCCTCATGGTGCCGGCTCTTTTGCAGCTGGTCTCCCTTTTACAATGTTACAATTCTCACTTTGCAACTTTCATTCACCACAGCCTGGTTCTCATTGGCTCTCCCCTTGACTCACCAGCTGTGATGAACCGATTGGCATTCATTCCCCTTTGCTGGAGTCAAGGCAGCTACCACGGAAGCAGGAGTCTCCCTTGCTCCGGCCTATCCGCGCCAATACGCTCTGGGTACCGTTGACATCTGCTGCAGCACACTTGGGTTATTGTCCTCGGCCTTACAATTCTTTCAGCTGAGGGTTCGTGGGTTCCGTCGAAAAGTGCAAGGTTGTGTCTTTCCTCGCCAGCCTCTCGATATTCGCCGCCTTTCTCCTCCTTTTGAACTGCTGGGTCTGAATAGCTGTCTTGTCGTGCGGTCGGCCTTACTCGTACTGTGCTCTTACTCCACCTTTCATCCTGTGAGGAAAGGAAAGGGCCGTCAGGTGTGTGTAATTCAGGTCGATTGCCTGATCCTTAGGTTGGGACATGTAAGGTAAACAGGTTTAGGAGTCTTGTTTTTCATGAGGTAAAAAAACGTTTGTGTGGGAAAAAGGGGGGAGTCGAGTGTCAAATTGTTCTACCGGGTAGGATGGGGAAACTGCTATATGGAATTACAACCTTCCTCCTAGGGGTGTAGGTGATTTCAGAAAGGTGGGTTTTGGAGGATTTGTGGGGCAAACAGGAATAGCTGGGATCGTGAAATAAACAAGGGGGATTGTGCGAAGGGTCGTGTTTTAGCTGAACAGGTTGGGAGCGCAGGAAATAATCAGAGGGACGTGGAGAAGAACGATTGGGAGCAGTCGGGTGGTAAATAGGACAGGGATTCTGAGAGACATGGTTTCTGAACGTGACAGGGTTTGGATTCTAGGGGAATGCTTATATACAGAGGGGTTGGTGGATTTGGGTAAGAAGGTTCTTCTTCTTCGCCGGTAACATAGCACGTCTCACCTGGGACATTCCCCAGAGCATAAACCAGGGCTCACCGAACCAGGTGATCCTCCCTCACTCATCCACACCCCTGGGTTGGGATCTGAGAGTGCAAGCCCTTGTCTTGCCACCTGCATAAGGGATTCTCGAGGTCTTGCTGGGAGAATACCCTCAGGTTTCTCACAGACGGCAAGATGTATAATGATTTCTTTCTGTTCAACTTCTGCTGTGTTTCGTGTCTGAAGAGGCTCATGGACAATAGTATTTTGTCTGCATGTTTATTTTTGTAGCGTTTCAGTATCTGATCAGTAATAGGATGGAAAACCTTGTTACAATTGAAAGTATCCTTTATAGCAAATTATGCTTTAAGTGACTGCATGCTTTCAGTGCACAAAAGTATTTTAAGGATGTCCTGTGTTGTGTGTATTCATCATCTAGTGGAACCTGTGTGGTGTGTTCATTCACATTGTGTCGGAGAATGTTTTTGACAAATAATACATTGTTTGAAGCCAGACCTCTTTGCTGCACAACTCTGTTTTGTTTCTAATGTGCTCTATTCATTTAGAAGTTTAGTCATGTTTTGGATGCTTGTTATAAACTGTTTTCTCTTGTGGAGGCAAATAATGTTTATTCTTACAATTTAATTTACTGTCTAATTATAAAACCAGTGGGCCTCTATACCATTTTGACAGTGCAGCAATAAAGTGACAGTAATTAACAGACAATTCTGGCAGTAACTGAATTACTGTTACTGCAGCACCAAATTCCGAGTTTGAGGGTAAAGTGGTGGAATCACTTTTAGGCAGCGAAAAAGCTGAAGGTAAATCCTCCACTTTATCTACAAAAATCGTCAGATTTACCATGCAGTAATGCTGCTGCCAAAAAGCCCTCTGGAGTCCTATGAACTCCAGAAAAGGGAATTTACACCATTGTACAACCACTTGTAATCCTGTGGTAATTTCATGGGACTGGGTGGCAATAATAATAAACTCTTGGCAGTAAAATGGGAGATTTACCACTCATTTACCGACAGACTCGTAATGAGGCCAAGTGAGGAAAATACTGAAACATTTATCTGGGGCACGGATGAGTATGCAATGTCTACTTTAACACTGTGGCGAACTAGAAGAAGGACTCAGACTAAAATGTGTCATGGTTTAATGTTATTAGAGACCAAATCCCTAATTACTAACTGGCCCTACCACATTACAAAACACAAATCAAAATGAAAGGGAGGCTTGAACAGCCTCAGAATGGGCTTCTGCCTAGTCCAAATTGTATATGACTTTCCATCAGTCTTGGAGTTCCTCTAGGATATATTTACACAGTTCAGTGGCTTCGTTATAACCTTGTTGATGAAAACCACAACTATCTTCTGGATTGTTTTTCTCCTCCCCTTTGGGCAAAGACGAATTCTTCTATTATTTTCTCCGCTTTTTTATCAGTAGTCAAATCTCTCCAGGATCACTTTACAGACACTTATCACCATCTTTATGGCACTGTGACTCCCAAAAGTCCTGCAGCTGTTTGGTAGGGTTATTGGGTCTCAGTCCAATAACAATTCCTCATATCCTTTTCGGCTTTCTCAGCCTCAGGTAAAATTACACATTCCATTCACTCCTTTTCTCATAGGGCGTGTGCTGGTTAGGTTTTCTTATGATCCATGTTTGGCGGCTTCCCCAGCCTTGATATATAACGTCTATCTCTCACTCTGGTTTACCTGGCTCGTGTGCCTGTGAAAAACCTAAGGGTCTTTCCCTAACTACTTGCCGGGGATCTTCTACACAGGTGAAGCAGGCAAGTTGGTTCCCATACCTGGGGATGGACAAGCAAGGAAGGATCACCTGGGTAGAGGGTCCTCAAGGATTGGGGAGGGAATACCCAAGGACAAGACATGGTGTCACCCCTTTTCTAGTCTCAATCTATCCTACACTCCCTCTACTGTCATAGGATATTGTCATGCATGTCCTGCCCTATGCCAGGACTTTCCATTAAATACTCATCACAGAAGGAAAGCAAGGTAATTTAAAACCCCATGGCGGAGAACACCTTTTGTTAACTATGACACTGATTTATCCTCCCATCCCTCTAATATTATAACCTATTGTGAAACTCCATCCTTTCCTTCTCCATTATCCTCAGTTATTGAGGTTACAAGAGTGAAAGAACTAGAACCACCAACCTCTTATCATAGTAATAAGACAAGGAACAGATTCGACACGGCAGACCCTGACCATCTTCAACATTACTCTAACCCCGAGAAAGGGGAAGACAAAACTAACAGGAATACCCCCTTTCTGTCATAAGTAAACCCTAGAACAGAGACGCAGTATCCCCTTTCTCTGATTGTACCCTATCCACCTGCTCCTCAGCCTCCAGAGGATACATTAAGCGACACCATCTTCATTTCCCCAAGCATTATCCAAATATGACGAAGAAGAGGAAGTCAAGAGGAGTACAGACTTCCTATGTGGAAAAACCACTAAGGTACTGGGACAAAGATGATGCAGATCGAGGCACACCAATATCCTCCTTGGACAGGTCCCAGTAAAATGGCCAGGCAACTGAAATCAGCCATGCCCACCTGCAGCCTGTTAAGCACTCCGGAGCATATAAAAAGGACATAGGCATTCACAAAGAAAACGAGTTGGGCGGAGAGCTAAGGAGCCGTGGCTGCCGAGGACAAGTTGGAACGCCGAGAGTGTGCAGGAAGAGACACCCAGGAAAGCATGGCTAGAGGTCTGTACACCCAGCGAGTTGGAGAGGTTCGTAGAAGGAAGCAGAGAGGTGTGCTGATTCCTTTATACATTGGTGACACAAAATGCTCATTGGAGTGTCTGAGGTGCAGGTGGTGAGACCCAGACCTCAGACGGCAAGGACATTGAGCTCCGAAAGAAGAAAACACAACCGGTGAGTCAAGAGCAGTGAAAGCCTGTGTGCGCTAAGCAAACGAGTGAAATCCAACATTGCTGCTCGATCGCGTAAGGCTGAAGACCCGTTGGGTGAAATTGACAAAAGGTAATGCAGGGATACATACGATAGGTTATTTATAATACACTTAATACCCAGAGGTTTCTAAGTCGGACCCCGGGATCGAACCTGTGTTGCTCCATGTCGTCTTGCTTCCAAGGCGAGCACGTTGCACCCAAGCTATTCTCCCGAGACAAGTGGCAGAGTGGTCACATGTAGAACTACACATTCTCGAAAGACTGTACAAGAAGGAAGCTTCTGCAAGGAGGGGGGCTGTGCGCGGACTCGAAGTGGGAGCTAAATAGAAATCCAACAAAAGGGGGCTGTGCGAGAAACAAACTGGGAGCGAAATTCACAAAGTGTATGGAAGAGTATTTAAACCAAATCAAGAGTGGCGAAAAGGCATTGGGGTGGCCACCAGGCGGGACAAAGATACAGGATGGCCCTAGAGACCCCACTATAGGGGAAAGAGGACACAACTTAATGTATAAGGCAGCTGGTTGCGCAACCTGCAATGGGTGGACCGTGCGGTTTGACTACTATGCCACGACCAGGGGAGCCGAGTTGAAAGAAAGAAGCTGCACGAGCTACTCAAATTAAAACCCTAAGAGGACTTGGTGAAGAATGGGGAAGGGAGTGCCGGAAGAAGCCAAGTGAATTGTAATGTGTTACAAGCAGAACTTTTGTGAGTTTGTATTAAAGGAAATTGAATATTGGTGATTTGGAAAGTAACCAAGATGGTCTAAGCTTGAGTGAGGGAAGCCTAAGAGACCCATTGAATAAGCGCGAACCAACGGGCTTTTGGGTTCAAGGAAAGGGGACCCGGATAAGCCCAAAGAAACTACAAAGGAAAGGTACTGTGAACCTGAGAAATCTGTGGAACTTTACAATCTCAAGTGCCTTGAACTTGGGGAAGGAAGCTGCCCAAGAGCTCCACGGTCACATTAACTTGACTTGAAATGCTATTGAGGTAGCCACATCCCGTACACCCTGTTATTTTGTAGAAGTGAGGGCAAGCATAGGTTTTGACACAGACAATGTTGTGTTCCGTTTTGGACTGATAGACTTAGACTTCTATTAGATTGCTTTCTGTTCCCACCTTAAAGGATAGTTCCGGGACTTTTTTTTATTGTCCCTACGGTTCGGCCATGTGTTTTTAAGCATAAATCGGTAGATCGTAGAAAACTTTCCTATGGACCTTACCCGACTTTTCGTCCATTAACGCACTCGAAATCAGCCGCCATTTTCTGATAATCCTATCATTTCCCTGGCTCACCTGCTTTTGCGGCACTAAATCAAATCCCACGCCCCTGAAACAGACTATCAAAACATTCATATTCCCCGCCTCTCTCCGTGACGTTACTGTGCTGCGTAGGCAAACGCGCCCAGGCGTCTTCTACGCGACTACACACAGAACCCGGAAACCAACACAGATCAGCTCACAACACAGCGCGCCACAATTGGGAATATGAAACTGTACTTTTAAATCAAACCGCAAGATTGTAAATTTGGTAAAGTACATTTATTTGACATCAAATGTTTAGAGAATATTCAGCGATTTGCATTTTTATTTGCTCACGTTCCAAAAAGTTCGTTTTGAGGCACGCGATGTTCCTTTGCTGTACACAGGGTCTTAGATCATCTCACAATACAGCGCCACAATTCGGAATATGAAACTGTGGTTTAAAAGCAAACGGCAAGATTGTCCATTTGGCAAAGTACATTTATTGGACATCAAATGTTTAGAGAATATTCTGCGATTTGCATTTTTCTTTGCTCTCGATCCAAAATAGTTTGTCTTGAGGCAAGCGATGTTCGTGTGCAGTACACAAGGTGTTGGTTTACGATAAAATAAGCTCTTCGGTCGCACTGATAATCGCATGGCTGTTCCAACAACGAGGCACTAGGCCACCACAACGGTCTGTATGTTGCATCTAGCCGTTAGTACCGCTTAAGGGCATACTTGTACTTGGCGATCGTCCCATAAAATGGTCAGGGTTCACACGGAGAAGCAACTGGCGGTTATAAAAGCCGTCCGGCGGTGTCTGGTACTCATGACACATACAATAATGAAGGATGTACCCGTTTTAAAAACATAAAAAATGAAATTAGTCTCACCATCAGATCTTTATTAAAATTATTCATTTTATATATTAGGTCAGGAAATTATTTCATAGCTAGGACAGTGCAACTGGGTATTATACGTCAAGGGGGGGCTGTAGGATACTGAGACAGTCCCCCAGTGCAGGGGTTGACAGGGAGGCAGTGCAGGTGGAGAGTGGAAGGGCCCAGGACCGAGGTCGCAGACAGTGGACCAGTTGTAGCAGGGGAGAGGGAGAGTGAAAGCAGAAGCAAAGAGGAAGGTTTTGAGGTGCTTCCGTAAAAGGAGATGGTTCTCCTCAAGATAGTGCGCGGTACAAAACAATATGCCACATAGAACGAACAAGTACAACTGAACCCGTCTTTAAAGCTACTGTATAGTAATTAAATTGCGGTATAAACTCATCTAAAGAGTTACTTACATTATATTTGCATTTTCCATTGTGTCTGTGCGTAGGGCAGCCCCGAAATACCACTCCTTCTATGCCGACGTTATTTCTTCTAATGAACGAACATTAAATGGCTTTCGTTTCTGAAATTATATTCATTATAGTTTCTTACGTTATTGCCCCACACCCCCAAAAAGAAGTCTTTCGGGATGGTCCCGGCCTGTCAAGGTCAAATAACAATAGAACCTTATACTGAGTCGTGGGCCATTCCGGCACCCGAGAAAATAATCAAAGCAGCTGACCTTCACTTTGACGAGCACACATTCCTAGTTAGCTACATTCAGTGCAAGGCCATCTCACAGGACTCACAGAGCAATCACTTTTATTTACACAATACATAGCTACACATATTCAATGGGCCTGCGACATGAGGAGACTCAAGAGAACAGACAATCAAATTACAATCATTTAAACCGTGATGTGTATTTCTCAATGAGCTCTTCTTTAGGTGGACATGGAACAGAGGCAATGTTGGGTGGCAATGCAGTTGTCCCCTGCACAGGTTCGTTCACAACTCCATGTATGTGCCTATCTAGGACATCAACAATAAGTCTCTCAAAGTCATATTGCATATCCTCAAACACTGGTTTGATAACCCATTGTTTACTTCTTTTTGTGAAGGCCTTATTGTAGCGAAGCGTCCCTAAAGTTCCGGTCGTCCTACTTTGTTGACGGCCAACATTATGGTTATGTGCCAAGACCGCTAGAAGAGTCCGATTTATCATGCCCTCCATGCCAAAATGCAATCGTTTTGGCCTGTACTTTAGGCACATATTGTGGAACACCTCCAAATCTCCTGTGTGGCAGAATTCCGTGAGTCCCCTCAAATCTCTTGCTATAGTTTTATCAAATACAATCTTTTCAATGGCTTTGTGAGTGGGTGATGAAGGAATCAACCACTTCTTCTTCCGTGCCTCCTCTGTGGACAAATGGCCATGTTCACAATTGTGGAAATGTTGGTTCGTGTTCCAGTGGTGAACGTTGCTACAGTGTAACATTACTGACCGCCATTTTTCCAGTAGAATTTCCAACGACCCTCCACATGTTTTTGAGCTCCACCAAAGATGGTTGCTGATTGACTTGGACCACTGTTAAATACCTTGCATATCTTTTTTTTTACCTGCAGCCGACATTTTTTTATTGATTGTTTTTGCAAGATACCAAACGTCAAATTGGTGATTTATATTTTTGTACTCTTCTCTCATTGTCTTGGCAATTGAAACGTGTCTGTCCGTGGCTATCAGGTCGATCACCATTCCCCGCGATTGTAGTTCTTGCAATGATGCTACAAAGCCAACTTTCTCCATGGCCACTGAGGATGTACTTTGTGACACCTGCACGACCACCGAACTCACAATTTTCTTACTTTCCATGTCCTGAAAGTGGTAGGTGCAGTACTTGGCTGAAAATCCTGGGCTGTCGCACTGTCCATCACCGGCTAGCCTGAACCGTTTGCCCGCAAATGTACTATCAATAGACATTTTTTCCATTCTCCAAGCTTCGCTAATGGCTGGAAATAGATAATCGGTTTGGTATTTGTAGAACTGAGTTTTCGCAATGAAATGGATTCCCACAAACTGAAAGAAAGACTCTAACTTTTGAAAACTTGAACCACTAAAAAGTGCAGCCGCTGCACAAAGTAGATTGCCTGCTGGCAGTTGCCCCAGCATGGGTTGTGCAGACCATGAGAAAGGATGATATTTTGTACAGGTGGCATGTATTTTAAGGTTAGTGCCTCGAATTGCACGAGTCACATTAATCAATGGCTCCCCACATACTTCCCCACCAACCGAATGCCCACATTTCATCCGAATAATAATATCAATCAAACAACTATCGAATACAATGAATTTGGCCTCTTTCCTTATACTGTCACTCTGCATCCCAGCTGGTTCGGCCTGTAACGTTGAGGACATGTCACTCACATGAAAGGTAGAATCTCTGATATCGTCTTCCGCTATGTTCAGTGATATTGATGGTGTTTAATTGTCGTCCACTTCATTCTCTTCCATTGCAACATCTGTTCCTTCTCCGGCGATGGGTGAATAAAACAATTTCTTCAACTTTCTCGCGGTCTTAGTTTTTGCGGGTGTGGATTCTGTGAATTGATCTCCGACTGCATCCAAACTACCAGGAGGACATTCACTATCAATGGCTGGTGGTGGTATAGCTCCGTTGTCAATCACTTCATATTCTTCCCATTGGCACGATGCATTTCCAGTCTCAAGTCCCTGCCAAAAGGTTTGACAAGCAACATCTCTCGTTCGCTTCACTGTCTGTGTAGATCTAGTTCTTACACCCACTCGCAACTAGAGGACAGATTAGAAAAGGGATGTTCAGTTTAAACACAACTTACAGTATTGAACTATTGACAGTGAAAGACAACATAATATAGTGACCAGGACACTAACCTTCTTTTGCTTTCTTTTCTTTGAAACTTTCTTGCCTCGAACTTCAACATCAGGACGCTGTTGCTCCGACTCGTGTGTTCATGTCTCCACTTCCTCTTGCGCTGCAACGACTATATTTTCATGATAAGCACATCCATCACGCACTGACCCTCCATCGACTCCCTGAAACATAGAACTTCCATTAGTATGTATAATATTGAAAACACAAAATGTACTTGGGGACCAATATCCACGTACATCTCAATAGCAAAACACGAATGAAAGCTTTCTGTAGAACATTCAAACGACAATTATTCACGCATTGTTGATCTAGTTAGATGGAACTGTCAAGATCCATACCTCGGGCTCCTCATAGACTTCCATTGATGATATTATTGAAGATGATGCTTCAGTAACTCCCTGAAACACAGTAATTGCATTAGTATGGTTTTCTATTTTGTTAAAAAGAACATAAACTTTGTGCAGGCGTCAACGGCTCATCTAAATAGACCTGCACAAATGATCAGTTGTCTAAAATAAATAATTGATATGTAAATATGATTCGATTTGCTCGATCGTTGGAAGTGTCACCACCCAGAGATCTGCATCAACTACTAGGGGTGATGTTCTTGTAGAAGAAGCTCCGTCATCTCCCTGAAACAAAGTACTTGCGTTAATAAAGAAGGAAGTATAGCGGATGTAATCACGTCATATGATTTCGCTTGATCGAACTGTCAGTATCCATACCTCGAAATGCATAAGAACATCAAGGGACGATGTAACTGCGGTGCACACTTCTGCAAGCTGTTGCGCCGACCCGTAACTGCATGCTCCCCCTTCTTCTTGGACTAATGCTCCATCGACTCCCTGAAACATAGGACTTTCATTAGTAATGAACACAATATTGAAAAAAGAAGACACATAGCAGGGCGACGACAGAAGGACATATCAATGGCTAAAAACGAAAGAAACATTGTGTGTAACTATCACGCTACAAGAATGCAAGATCTGATGATCTCCATCGATGGAACTGTCCGGAAACGTACCTCGAGCATCTGAGTGACATCAACGGTTGTCATCAATACGTTGGACTCCTCAGCATCTCCCTGAAAGACAGTACTTGCATTATTTTGGATAACAATAATTATAACTGAAAACAAAGACTAGAGGACGAGTACAAGGGTGTACCATTAGGTAAAATAATCACACGATAAATTAAAACTATTGATTTACATGCCCAAAACAAGTCAGTGGCAGAATAGCTAAGTAAGATTACCCGATAGGCGCTTGAAGTGGCTGATGATTGCAATAACGACACGGATGGAGAATCCTCCGCCTTCATATTGAGTGGATACATAAATGGGGAAATTATTGTTAGCTAATGCTACATACTACCGCAAGGCCGAGAGATAAATACGTAAACTTGACTCACCAGTGGAGGGATGTGGACGAATAGAGTTGGAATAGCGGTTGAGAGCAATTTTCGCCTCGCTCGCGGTGTGTTCTTCTTTATTAGCAATGATGTGGAGTACATGTCTGAGCTAAAGTGCCTGCTGCAGATGCGGTATCGGTCACCCCTCTTGTCCGCAAAGACTTCTAGGACTCTACTTTCGAGCTCAGACGGTGGATATCCGCAATATCGGACCCATTCTCTTATCTGATCTATTGTCTTAGGGAAAACATGCATTATAGTACCTTCAGATTTATTATGGGTCTTCGAAGGGCAACCGCCAATGGAACAGGCAGGCATTGTGGAAAGTTCTGAAAAGTAAAGATCAACAATTCTCTATGAATACCAATGTGTTAAAAAATTAAATGACACATAAAAGGTTCAATGCAAGGTTCGTTTTGGTTCTTGGAACTATACACGTTATTCACATGCGGATAAGTATTTGAATAACTTTAAAAAAATAGAAAGATAATTTGACTAAACTCAGAACATGTGACTAGTTCCTTGCATGTACTGTCTTGAACGAAAAGAAATTAGACGCAAAATGATTATGGTACATGGCCTTACCTTGACGAACAAACAGTTAGATGCAGGGATCAGAGTAGTTTCTTGTCGTAGAACAGGGAGCAGTTCACAGGTTGCAAACTGACGAGTTTCCTCGAAGTGGTCACGGAAGTTCACAGAGACGAAGAGCAGATAACCAGCACCTTCGCGGGTTGACTAGCAAAGCGCAAAGAATATTAGAATATGAAGTGGGTTATAAAGAATTCGAAACAGGGTTGTGTTTGTGAATGAATGACGTGTATATGTCGTGGCATTATGCGGTTTGCAGGGGGCCGTCCAGCGTGAGGGGGGATGCTTGGCAGGAGACACGGGGTCTGGAGGTAGACATGGGAACAACAACCCATGCTCTATAGACCACTTTGAAGTGTACATGGTCTTTGGCACCTCTTGGCCTTTATCGCTCCCTGACAGCTCCACTTGCCAGCACAAGTACCCCGGTGCGAACTGCCTTTGATAGGGCGGGGGGGGGGGTGGATTGGGGCGGTGGTCAGGCAGACAAGACTCGTTTGCCGCAGGGCCTCACCAAGGAGAGGCCATCAAACTGCATGTAAGAGGCAGGCTGCAGGATCTAGTACATGGAAGGCAGGGGTGTGAGTTTATAAATACCTCACCCTCCCAGGAGAATATATGGGTGCAGTTCACCCTGGAGACCCTGGATGCCTAGGCAGTTAGTCAGCAGCAGGCTGGCCTGTGGTGGCAAGGCGGCACGGGCCAGAGGGGGTCATCTCTGTACCCGGTGCCCAAAAGGATGATTTATTATGATCAACCATATGGATTATTTACCTATAAGCATGTTTTGTATCAATAAAATCCAGCGGCCTTCCTTTTATTGCCAACGCTTGAACAAAGTGGTGTGGTAAGTATTTTTGGGGGAGGAGGCAAGGCCGGGAGGCTTGATGCCAACCCGCAAAATAACATATGTATGTCTGCTGCATATGGGTTCAACGGTTATGTGGATTGAAGGTGGGCGGCCAGCGTGAGGGAGGATGCTGGCCGGAGACATGTGGTGTGACAAGACAAGATTATTCAATGGAGACACACTAGATTCATTTAAAAAATCAAAACAACCATTGTTAAAATATATGTTGGGTTTTATTTTAGATCTTAATTTCAATTGAACATAAATAATAAACATTACACATTGTAAAGTTCCGGTTGCAGCACATCCAGGGAAAATCCGCGGTATTGTCCACTGTCGCTGGGGAAATGTTGTCTAATGGCAAGTACCGCACAGGCAGGTATTACTCTCCGAACGCGGTGTCCGAGCCTCCCGTGAAGCCACCAAGTGAAGCAACGATAGGCCACAAGCCTGTACCACCTGTGAAAATGAAAGATGCAAACTGTATTAAAATGACAAAACTTTCTTATCACTGTCGATTCAAGTAAAAAATGTCATTCTGCTTTGAAAAAAATTCCATCTAGAAAATACACAATATGGAACCATTTTACATGCATTCGAATGATATGTAGATGTAATTTTATATGTGGGAGACGACCATGAAATAGTAGTGGCATCACTGACAT
This sequence comes from Ambystoma mexicanum, assembly GCF_040938575.1. Lineage (NCBI taxonomy): Eukaryota > Metazoa > Chordata > Amphibia > Caudata > Ambystomatidae > Ambystoma > Ambystoma mexicanum. The sequence continues at coordinate 1,491,850,695 of NC_090929.1, read as the reverse complement.
CACAACCAGAGTATACTTACTCGTTACTCGGATTACGCGGACGAACAGTGCCGCGAAGTTCGTGCATAAGCACCATCATCATCCTCAACACGGTCCGTGAGAGGCAGGCTTCCCTGAACTCTGGCAGCTCGGTGATGCATTGCGGACTTGGCTCGCCTTCCGAAATGTAGGCCAAGCACCCGGAATTTTCACGGCAGCAGCAGTTCTCCTCCTCAGTTGGCATTAGCTCGCACCGATTGCACGTGCACCAGGTGGAGACGCCGTCCATGCGACGTGGTCCAGGCTCTTCATCCGTTGACTGGTCCTCCCAACTGCAGTCCGAATCCCCATCGTTTTCGCGTGCTTGCCTTTCCAGTAGTTCTTCCTCGGTGTACTCGGGCTCGTACATATACGGCATTATTGTAGCCATTGTGTGGTAAAGAAAGTAAAATAATTTACAGAGATGGTACAGGTGTTCACAAGGCCTAGAAGCGGCGAAGGTAGCTGACCAGAGCACAGAAACGAGTCACAGAATACTCAAAGTAACACAGAGAGAGTAATGGAATCGAAAATCTGCTGCTGTGTGTTGTGAAACGGTGTGTTTATACTTATTGAGGAAAGAGGCGTCCTGCCATTTCCATGGCGACACTTCATTAGCTGAGGCGCAGCGATTGTTGACACGAAACGTGCTTTGGCGTTGGGAAATGGGCGGTACACGTCTGCTGATGTCAGGCTCAGGGGTGGGGGATTTGATTTAGTGCCGCAAAAGCAGGTGAGCCAGGGCGATGGGGGAAATGATAGGATTATCAGAAAATGGCGGCTGATTTCGAGTGCGTTAATGGACGAAAAGTCGGGTAAGGTCCATAGGAAAGTTTTCTACGATCTACCGATTTATGCTTAAAAACACATGGCCGAACCGTAGGGACAATAAAACAAAGTCCCGGAACTATCCTTTAAGTTAGGCGTTCCATCATCCAGACAATGGAAAATAAAGGTTTAAAAATCTACTTCATCTCTGTGTCTTCTCTTGATACCATGCCTGTCTCACATACCGCCGTTGGTTTCAGCAACCTTTGAAAACAATGCTCATATAGCCCTCACTGGCATCCTCGCGTGGTGCTCATTTGCTTCCCCGACGTTACTCGTCTTGTCAGCGAAGGCACTGGCTGTGTGATGCTCGGGAACACTGGCTCCTTTTCGTCTCCTGGTCTCCGCGTCGGTTGCTGGGCGCCAGGCCCATCACTGTTCTCTAGTGATCGCACCACCAGGGAAGACTTTTTTTCTACCAGTCTTTATTCCGCTCCTGACCAGAGCCTCGTGCTCGGTCAGAGCACCCGCCTCGTAGCCCTCTAGCCAGTGGGTCTTGCTTCAGCCACAGCACTGCTGGCTCCGCAGCATGGCCTAGCTCCGCCCCTCCAGGTCGTCTCCACAGAAGCTTGCCTCTGCATAGCAAGGCTTCTCCCGATGTGGGAGTCGCTACCAGCATCAGAGGTCTCTCTCTATTCACAGTCCTTACTGTATTTAAGTAAGTCCTCACAATCAAAAAGGGGACGTCCTTCCTGGATGACAGCTTTCACATGAAACCCAGCATTACCTGAAGCCAACAGGATGGAGGGAGGAGTTCTGGTAGTTGTAGTCAAAATATGAGAAACAGATTTTTCAAGTTCCACATAGGAGGACAATGTAGTCCATTTGGGGAGTTGCTCATTGCACGGGGAGTCCTTGCCCTTGAGAGGGGAGTCACTCTGTGAGGTCCCACTTGCCCAGACCCTAGGGAGGGTCTTGTGGAGAAGGCTCACCTATCTAGCGTCAAAGCAGTTGGCTCCCCTCAGAGAAGGGGAGAATTGTCCGGATTTGTCACAGCATCCACTCAATCTTAACTTTGAGTCAATGTGGTAAATGGTACTATTGATGGTCAGCGTCATGGCTCAAACAAATCACAAGGGGCGACAACCTCTCAAAACTTTCAAGGCGACAAATAAAATGTTGAACAATCAGACTCTCCAGTCAGTGCAACTGCTGTCCACACAAACAAAATTGAAATAGTTACATTTGCAACTGAAATAGAAACTCAACAAAACATGTCCCTGAAGTGGGAACACAGATATTTAACTTGTTTCACATAAGGAATAATGCAGTGTTCCTCCAACTTCTAAACACTGAGATTATTACCTCAGTCAATAGTCCGTTTAACGTCCCAAATGTGTCTAGTCAACATTTGACAATGAAATTAGATATAGATTTTAGCACTAACCACTTGCATCTGCACCATTTTATCACAACACTGTCCTTCCATTATTAAGTGGTACAGGGTCCAACTAATTAGGACTTTCTTTAATCATCTAAAGAGTTCTGCTATCAAATCTCAAAACACCTAATACAAGTCTTGTTTGCTTTACTTTGTGATTGGCCTGGTTAGTTTCGATCTAAAAAAGTAAAATATCTGCAAAAGAGATCAAATGAGCGGACCTTTGTAGAGGAAGCATGATGTGTGTATTTAGTGACAGCCTCCTGCTTACATTAACATCACATTCGGCCACATACTTTAGGAATAGAATCAGCTTTAGAGTGGCTGTGAATTGGCATACAAATCATTTGTTGTTCTAAAGTTGAATTTCTTCTAATTACGGTTTACTAAATTCCTACTACGTGGAGCTTTTCTAAACTACTAGTAGATTGAGATTTTCAGTTTCTAGAAGCAGACTTAACCCACGTACTTGGACTAGTCACTATCAATGCTATATCGGTTCTATCTGTGAAGAGCTTGCACTGCAGAGGCAATTCACTTTTACTGTTCTCGGAGGGTGGTGTTACCACTGCTTTGATTGTACTGTACCTTGTCTATGTGAACGAGAGCTTGGATCACTGCAGCCCATGCTCTTTATGATGGGAAAGTGGACTGCTGAGCCCAGTGCTGTTCTTGCTTTATGCATGTGTAGCTTCCATTGCTGAGGCCCTTCATTTACCTGCTGTGGGGATGTTTGCACTGCTCCATCCCATGCAGTTCATCTATGCAAGTAGAACTTTTACTGCTGTGACCCACAACTTTTCTGTTCTATGTGTAGTAATCGTGTACTGTTAAGGCCCACTAATTCCTATTCTATGTCAGAACAGATCTATATTAAGAGTGGAGTGTGCTCTCCTGCAGCCTATGCTGTACCTGTGCTATGTGAGAGGAGCTTCCACAGTGGAAAACCATTCCCAGTCTGTTCTGTGCGAGTATCTCCTGTTCTTGCTTTACCTTGCACTGATTTACCCCCATCTGTTCTACATGACAAAAGCTTACATGCTGTTGCCCTGACTCGCCTTTCCTGTTTGTGTGAGGGAAGCTTTGACTGCTCCTTCTCAAGCTGACCTGTTCTGTGTGAGCAAAGCATTAAAAAGTGTATGCCGCATACAGGTGTACCACAACTTATCAGACATATTCCAGTATAACGTGGGCAGATCAGTGACAGACTTAGAGGGCAGGATCAAATTCTGGAGAATGCTGCCCCTCTCACTCATGGGGAAACCGCGATTTGTTAAATGGTCATTCTGCCTAGAATATTTGGCCAATTCACAATCAGGCCCCCCCTTCTTCAAGAAGTTGGATAGTATGAACTCAGAGTTCTTATGGGCTACGGGTGTGGGGGGGAGCAGGGTATCCCCAAGCACACTTCAAAAGGAAACACTTAGATGGTGGACTTATTATGTTATGTAGCCTCTCAACTACAACATGCCGCCGAGTGGGACACTCCGGTAGGCAGAACCAACAGCGTAAGCCACTGTGACATTACACAGGCTTGGAAACATTATGGGGGGAACACTGGGAGATTCCAGGCAACGTGCATCACAACAGTGGTTCAGCAGATATGGAGGCAAGCATGCATTAAATTGAAATTAGGGGTTGGGTGGGTTAGAGCCCCAACATACCACAGAGCGGATCCCCAAATTGCGAGAATCTTGAGCAATATAGGCACAAATAGATGTGCATGAATGAAGCTTACACTCTAGGAGGCCCTTCTAGCACAGGGCGCAAAGATTTCAGTTGCAGAAGGGTAATTTTTGATTTCCGCATGACTGACTAGGACCCTAGCCAAAAAGTGGGGTTCCATGCCGAATGAACCCCGACCACCTCAGTCCACCACACTATTCTATGGTATTGCACCAAAATAAAATGTCGAATGCGCTTTTTCTGCACTTTCGGCATGATAGAACATGACAAATCCCTAAATACTGAATTGGGTGAGCTGGGGCTGTGGGGGTGTCCCCCGCATACATTAAATGCAAAGCAGGGGAAAAAAAAAGAACACAATTCGAAAAAGCTTGAGTTTCAAAATACGATAAAGTCGGCTTCGCAATTTTGGAACTCAAGCTTTTTGGAATTCGGTATTTTAACGTAGATCCTAGTCGAACAATGGGAACAGAGCGACTTGCAGTCACAAAGTTATATGTGGCGTTACAAGATATTGCAACGCTACCTCTCCTGAAAGTCAGAGAAAATTGTGAAAGGGACTTGGGAATGTCACTGTAGGGGGAAACATGGTCCAAAATCTGTTCCAACATCTCAAAGGGTTCACAAAATGCATTACATTGATCCAATTTAATATACACCGAGTTTACATAACACCACAGACGCTACACATGATAAACGCAAAGGCCCTGCAGGCTTGTCCAAGACGCAAGGGGGAATCTGCAGAATTCTGGCACATGGTTTGGGTATGCCCACAAATAGAATGTTATTGGCAGGCAGTGATTGGCAGATCAATAGCATACTGTGGAGGCAATTGGAATGCACACCTCGAATAGGTTTCCTGGGAATGTAAAGGACCTCTGTTGAGTCAATGGCCCCAAGACATTGAAATGGGCTACTGCGGAAAAGGCAATAATACGGGAGCAAAGAACGGAGTACGACTCAAATGCCTTGGAACTGCAATGGGACACACTCCTTAACGATTTCCAAACTTCACCAGAGCTTCCCTGATGAAGGAATGCATTGGTGGACGCTGATATAAGGCACAATGTAGGCCAGATATGAAATCAAGATCTTGATGGGACAAAGGTACAGAAATGTCTCCCCCACAAGAGGCAATGAATGCAGGATATCTTGAGGTTTCTGACTTGGAAAGGGTGAGGGCGGGCACGTGGGGGGGATTGTCGGGTGGGGACTGTTGAGGACTTGTTTGTTAAAACACATTTCAAACCAGAAAAAGCGTATGCAGCAACTGTATTCTTTGCATGCAGGAAAAGCTCATAGTGGTAGTTCTCTTCCATTTGCGAGAGGGTGCTGTGCTACGGCAACCTGTGCTTTATCTGTTAATTGTCAAAAAAACCTGTTTTCTTGTCACAATGATGAATGATGCTGCATGGCCCTGAATCATGCTGTTCCCATCTTCATCTTGTATCCTGGCTGCAACATTATGTGTTACTACTGAAATCTGCAATTGTATTCGCTCTCCCCTCTTGCTTCTCCCTTTTTGACTGCTTACTCTGTTCTCTCCTCATCTCCCTTTTCCTATCTCCTCCCCTTACTTTCTTCTATGCACTTAGTCTATCAGAATTGTCCCTGGTCCCAGTATGATAGCAACATCGTCTCTCCTCCCTCCTCCCCTTCCTCATTTTGTTTTCCTCCTCCCCCCAGCACTATCTGAAATGTTGTAAGGCCTAATACGATAGTCGCTTGTTTTGTTCCTCCCTTCCCTTTCTGCACCCCTCTTCCTCATCTTTTGTTTTTCTCTGACTCTACCAGAAATGTCAGGCCTAGTACGGTAGTTGCCCGTCTGTTTCCATTTCCTTCTCACTCTCCCCCCTCCCTTCCTTAGCTCTTGCATCATCTGAAATGTCGTCAGGCCGAGTACGATAGTTAATTTCACATCCTTACTGTTCATGGCGTGTAAGAATGTCATTGTATTTTCCCTTGTTCTCTCCCTTGCCTTGAAGCACTTTGAAACACATTGTGTATGGGTGCTATACAAATAAATTATCATATCAGGACACTGGACATTAATATATCACTGGTACATTTAGAGCAATACTGAGATGAGTGTCAAAGAAAAGGTTATCAGAATAAAAAAAGATTATACAAATATTCTGACACAGGTAAGTACTTTTGAAACCCCACCAATGCAAACTAAGTTAACCCTTTCCTGGAAAGAAGGTAACAGAGGTAAGAAGAGTTGTTCAGGGAGTCAGGCCAGGCCAATGTCAATTGGGCAAAAGTCTAGGTGAGCTGAAGCACTTCTTGCAGGTAAGTACAGGTCTTGCGCAATGTTTTAGAAGTCTTTGTAGAAAGGAAGAATCAATGTAGGGCCACAAACTGTTTAGGCTTGTGAGAAGTAAAGCTGTAAGCAACTCTACAGGAAAAAACAAGACGAGTCTCAACTGAGAACAAGTAAGGCTACACAACAAGAGCTAAGTTCTCTTAGACTGTACAGTACCTTTGGTTAGAAGAAATGGTTCCAGGTGGCTTCTGTTCCTGTGCAGTTCTACAGATCCTGTTTGTGGGCCTCAGCCGTGGGGACAAGAGTGCAAACTTCAATTCAGCAGCACTTTGTGGTTTCAGCTCCTCGTGTCTCAGCAAATCGCACCACCGCGGGTTCTCGGATACCACTTTGGACTTTCCTTGAATCTGGGGTCCAGCACTCTGTTGAGGTGGCTCAGCCTCGCTCAGGCCTGCTTCCTGGGAGTCCAGAGGATCTTCCAGCAGCTCAGGTCCGACTTAAAAGTGATGCACTCCAATCTGCTGTTCCTCTCCCTGGCACTTCGGTTCCTGCAGCAGCAAGGAAGTACAGCCAGCTCTCAGAGGATGTCCAGAAGAGTTCACTTTGGAGTTGATTGGTCCCACCAACACAAGGGGACAAGTCGTCCTTGCAGGGCTTCTCTCGTCGAGACGAATTTGGAGCTTCAGCACAGCAGCAGGGCTTCACCGGGCAAACCAACGATCCAGGAGTTGCAGCAGACGTCTCTTCAAGTTATTCTTCGGATTCCTTCGTCCAGTGGTAGACTCTCCTTCCAAGCCTTTTATGCAGGTTTCTCCCATTCATTCCAGCCTAGCGGTCAATCACACAGCAGGGTGGCTGTCCTTGGTGGACAGCCAATCACCTTGGAGTGCATTCCTGTAACCAAAGATTAAGCACAGGGAGTCGGGCACCTCCCTCACTTCCTGCCCCTGCCAGACACTGTGGAGCAAGAGGCGGGCTTCACTCGTGAAATCCCACCAAAGACAAAACGGACAAAGGGACCAAACCTGGTTAGGTGCGCAAAGTAAATCTTAAGAAGGACCTTTGCAACAAGAAATGGCAAAAAAAGAAGACGGGGCCATTTTGACAACGAATGCAGCCCGCGTTGAAAACACACTACGATAGTTAAAAGTAAACCACTGCCATCAGCCATTAGTTGGGAAACGGGTAACAAAAATGCTACATGAGAAAATAGACAACAGTGATACTAAGTAACCCCTTCAGCACCCTATTGTAAGATAGTGTGTACTGGGTCTAAAAAGTTACAAATGTAAGTAAAGTCAATTTCACTTTACTGCTCTTGGAAACAATATTTTATCTAAGAAGATATTTAAACCTTTGGAAAATCTGAAAGACTTCACTGCACTGAAGGTGCAGTGTGTCACAATGTAAAAAGATGATGCCTATGGAGTTTGTCAGACACCAAAAGAAACAGAGTTCAAATCACTGAAAAACACGAGAGAGTGGGGGGAAAAAGGTCTCACTTTCTCCAGGTTAAAGATTAAAATCCTAGAGTCCTGCAAAAGTACTGGGGGGGGGGTCTCTAAGTTAGAGAGGAATTAGCACATTTCTGAGAAATCACCCTAGCAGTTTTCTTTTGACTGTGTCGAGGATGAGCCTTCCATTCTCATTCACTCCCCCGGGTCTCCCGTTATCCTATTACCTTCCGTTCTTAGGGCGATCCTCAGCAGGGTTGTTTGTTTGTTGAAGAAATGCTTCTCCTAGCCTAGCGTCTCTTCTCCTTTTGCCAGCTTCCGTTCGTCCTAGATGGTGATCCGGTATCTAGGGTATTGGCTTCTCCTGAGTCAGCTGTGGCAGAATGGTTTTGGCGTTTTTATGAGGCCCTCTAGTCCACCACGGTCCTACTGTGGTTATTGCACCAGTCTCGGCTTCTCTCTCATTCTTAGGTTTGGGACGCCACATGTCCAGTTTCAGTTCTCCCAGTTTCTCTGCTACTGATGGTAGCACGCCTGTCAGCTCTCAGTTTCGCACGTCTCCCGGACGGTTGCCAGTCAAAGGATCGAATCTAAAGGGTCGACAGGTCAAAGGATCGACAGGTCAAACCCCCTTTTTTTGCTAAAAGCCACTTTTTTCCCTAAACGAAAACTTAAAAAGATATATATAATTTTAAAAAAAATTCGATCTTTTGACCTGTCAACCCTTTGGTGTCGATCCTTTGACCTATCGACCCTTTAAATTCGATCCTTTGACTAGACACCCTCCCGGACGCTGCACGTCTCAGCTCGTCTTTGCTATGGAGTCAGCATATGTGCCTGTAAGTGAACACACTGGACAATTGGTGGTCTCAAAATAAAAGGTAGTCTTTAATGACTTGAAGAAAAAAAGAAAACAGCAGGATGTCAATTCTCCTTAATGAAGTCCAAAGTATTTTTTTTTTAAATATATTTATTGTTTTTTCAAATACAATACAACCGGTATCATCAATATAATAATCAGTTATGTGACAATAATGACTCCCCCCTCTTCCCTCCCCCCCAATGTAAACCAAGACCAGGACGTTGTGCTGTCAACCGCTTGCGCTAGGGTGAGCCTGGGCTGTCCAGGTCCTCGCCAGAGGAGCTGTCTTCTTTGGTGCGGAACAGAGCTGCTGTGAGGGCTATCCATTGTAGGAGGTCCTCAGAGTCACCTGTTTTTTGTTGTCGCTGTGCCAGCTCCCAGGCCCCGGTTTCGGCCACAGTCCATTTACGGAGATCTTCCCACCATGTTGTGACGCTAGGGGCTCTGGGGCATTTCCAGGCCATGGCGATACGTCTTTTTGCCAGGATGTACATTAAATCCTTGAGTCTGTTAAGAGGCTTGTTTTTTTCCCCCTTCGGGTATGAGCCCAAAATGCAAGCCCTGGGGGACTGCACATCCAGTGTTATATCCGCTTCTGCTACCTGAGCTTGGACTTGGGACCAGAAGGTCTGTATGGCCGGGCAGGCCCAGAACATATGGGTCAGTGCGGCTGAGGGTTCTTGGCACTTGGGGCACGTCGCCGCACCAGTGCCATTGAATTTCGAGATGACGTTTGGGGTAAGGTAGGCTCTATGGAGAATGTAGAATTGGATAAGCTGAAATCGGGCATTCCTGGATACTTTATGTAATGTGTTATGGTCTCCCATTCCGTGTCTCCAAACTGCGTGTTTAGTTCAGATTCCCATTTACTTTTGCACTTGAGTTCGTTTTGTGTGGTGCTATCAAGTAGGATCTCACAGAGCCTCGAAGTTTCGTGCCCCCCCCTCTGCAATGCTCAGCAAGTTTTCAATGACCTCGTGCCCGGCGTGGAGGGTCTCTGCGTCTGGCCATCGCTTCTTGAGCTTTTCCAACACCGCCCCGTGCAGGAGGAACTGACCCAGCGGGATCCCTGTCACCTCGTGCAGCTCAGAGAATGTTTGGATACCCTGGTCATCCACCAGATCACCCAGGGTGGCGATCCCAGAGGGTTCCCATATGTTCCGGATCACCTTTTGGTCCTCTGGTCTGGTGGACATGATGGTGGCTATTGGGATTTGCGGGGTGTAAGGGTCAGTCAGTTTGGCCATTTTGCAGGCTCGATTCCAGATCTGGGTGCCCAGGCGGATTAGATGTGCATTTCGCGTTTTCGGCTCCGGTTTAATCCAGAGTAAGTCCCTGAGCAACCAGGGTGCATCTGTGGGCTTTAACAGGCGAGTGTCCGTTGAGGCGTCATCAGCCATCCACTGGATCACGTGCTTGAGCTGGGCTGCTATATAGTAGAGCTCAAAGTTAGGGGTTTTTAGGCCTCCTTTGTCATACGGTCTCTGTGTTATGTCTAGGGCGACTCTGTGCCTTCCTTCCTGCCATAGGAGTTTCCTGCAAAGTTTATTCAGGTCTCTGAAGAATTGTTGTGGGATATTGTACGGGACATTGGTGAAGAAGTGTAGGAGGCGCGGGAGTGCCACCATTTTAAGGAGGCCCGCCCTACCAGCCACCGAGAGAGGTAGCTTGCACCAGAAGTCAATTGATTTAGCCAGGCCCTCCTTTGCCTTTCCAGTGTTTAGCGCGTGTTCGGCTACGGGGTCGTGGTGGATCATAACGCCCAGGTATTTGAATGTGGTGGGTTCCCATTTGAGGGCTAGAGGGGGGAGGTGTTCTCTCTTGGTCTTGCTGAGGGCAGCCAGGGGAAATAAACAAGACTTGCCGTGATTGATCTGGATCCCGGTGCATCTATGGAACCCATCTAGGGTTTCAAGAATGTAGGGGAGGATGTGTTCGGGATCTTTTAAATAGAGTAGCATGTCGTCCGCGTACATGGAGACAAGATGGTTCACCCCATTTATCATTGTACCCCTGTCTCCGTACTCCTGCCTGAGGTATGCCGCCACTGGTTCGATCGCTAACATGTAAAGTAAAGGGGATAGAGGGCATCCCTGCCGGGTGCCTCTGGCCAGGCTCCATTTTCCTGAGAAGGTGTTATTGGTGCGCACTCTGGCGGTGGGATTGGTGTAGACGAGTTCGACCCAATTCAAGAAGGCCGGTCCGATCCCCATCTTGGATAGGGCGGCATAGAGCCATTTCCATCACACCTAATCAAAGGCCTTAGAAGCGTCGAGGGACGCTACTACGTATTTACCAGGTTCGCTGTTTGTGCTGTGTATAACGTGGTGCAGCCTGCGCAGGTTCTCTGTGATGGAACGGCCCTGCACGTAGCCTGTTTGATCTTGGTGAATGAGATGTGGGATAGCTGCTTGAAGCCTTCTGGCCAATAGTGCTGTGAGGATTTTGTTGTCTACGTTTAGCATGGACAAGGGCCGGTACGAGCCGCAATCAGTGCTGTCTTTGTCGGGTTTAAGTAAAGGGATGATGGTGGCCTCGGCCATGGAGTCGGGGAGGTGGCCTTTTTCGTACGCCTCATTGTATACTTTGGACAATAGAGGGGTGAGTATGTCCTCGTAAGCTTTATAAAACTCGCCTGGGAGTCCGTCTGGTCCCGGCGTTTTCCCAGACGGTAGGGATCTGATAGTGGCCGTGACCCCGTCTGGGATGACGGGGCTTCCAAGGGGATCTGCCAGGTTATCGTCTAGGTGTGGGAGCTCGATGATGTCCAGGACATCTTCAATTGCAGAGTCTGGGGGAGGTGCGGGGTCGGAATAAAGGGTTTGGTAATATTCTTTGAACGCTGCATTAATCCCCGCTTGCGTGTGGGAGGTCAGGCCATCTTTGTTGCGGATAGAGCAGATGGGGTTCCTGGGAGTTTCTCGCTTGTATAGCCACGCGAGTAGTTTCCCGGGTTTATCGCCTAGGGCGTGGTTCCTTTCGGTGTATTTAGCGTAGCTTAGTTTCCCCAGTGTCTCCCAGTGTGTCAGGCACGTTTGCTTGAGTTCAATCAGTTTGTGTGTATGGGCTGGGTCAAGGGATGGTGTTGCTTCGAGGGCTTGTAGTTCGGCTTCGGTGTGCGCTAGTTGGGACGTGATGAGTTTTTGGGCCCCACCAGCGGTGGCTATCATTTCCCCCCTTGTTACCACTTTATAGGCTTCCCATGCTGTACTTATGTGTTGGACACTATCAATATTGGTTTGCCAGTAGTGTGTGGTGCCCTCTCTAATTTGTTCATTAAAGGCTTTGTCTAGTAATGCTTCGCTTCTTAGTTTCCATGTCGGGATGGGGGGGGGGGGTCTAGGGGCTGTAGCCGCCCATGCGGTCATCAGGGGGGAGTGATCCGATAGCACTCTGGCCAGGTACTGCGTGTCCTCAAATCTGGCAGCATGCACTTCACTAACGAATAAACAATCTATTCTGGTGTGGACCTTATGTGGGGGGGGGGGGAGTAAAAGGAGTAGCCTCTGGTCTCGGGGTGTTGTGCTCTCCACAGGTCTTTCAGGGCGTATTGATGCATGAGGGCGTTCAGTATTCTGGCGGGTGGGGAGGCGTCGACATGCTTACTGTCCCATCTGTCCATGCGGGGATCTAAGGTGCAGTTATGGTCGCCTCCCCATATTGTTATGCATTCGTTGCTCGGGGACAACCGGGTGTACAGCGAGCGGAAGACGACGGTTGCGTCGTGATTTGGGGCGTAGGTGCAGATCAGGCGTATATCGCACCCTTCTATGGTGCCCTGTACCAGGGTCATTCTGCCTTCGTTGTCCATTTTGGTGTGGGTCAGCGAGACAGGGACAAAGGGGGCAATCCATATCAAGACTTCTCTTGAGTATGTGGAGTATGAGGAGCCCACCAAGGTTCCCCTCCAGACTTTGGCCAGTGCTGCTAACTTGGGGGCGCTTGGGTGGGTTTCCTGAAGTAGTGCGATTCCAACTCTGTGGCGTTTCATGTAGGCGTGGATACGGTGCTGTTTGATGTAACTATTTAGTCCCCTGACGTTCCAGGACATGACTCTGATCTTGTCAGCCACAGTCTAGTTGTGGTTGTGGGGCTGTGGGCGGCTTGGGGCCCGGGTTTCTGGTGGGCTTGGTCGATCTGGTGGCTATTCCGCTGCACGTGGTCCTGGTCTGGCGTGTAGAAAACGTTAACGTCTAACTTAACTTTAAACACAACACGTCTAGCGAGGTTTCCCTTGCTCTGACTTTCCCGTTTCTGCTCCATCGGACCAAGGTCTCCTGGTGCCCTACTGGCGGGTGAACTCACCCAAAACTAGTCTGGGGGTAGGGGAGGGGTTGCCTCCGGGGATATTATCGAGAGGTACGCCGTGTCTGGCGCCGCTCCGATACCATTGGTGTCGCCGCCTTCGCTGGCGTGTTGCTGTGTGTTTAATAGGTGCTGCCCAAGAGAAGTGAGGAAGAGTCCAACGCTGCAGGCGGCTAGGGCCTGCGTTGCTTCAGTTCTATGTCTGGGATCTGTTCCCTGTCCATCCACTGCAGGCCTCCGCGGGGGTATCGAATAAGTGTGCCTTGTTGTTGCGCAGGACTTTCAGTCTAGCCGGGTAGAGGAGTAAATAACGCAGGCCTGCGTTCTTAAGTCTGGCTTTGGTGTGGTTGAACAGAGCCCTACTCCTTTGGACCTGTAGGGTGTAGTCGGGGTATATGGCGATCCTCGCAGAGAGCCGTCCATTCTGGAGAAGGCCAGGATGGTTTCTCTGTCCTTGTAGTTGAGGACTTTGGCTATTATAGGTCTGGGTGGGTTCCCCGGAGGGGGTCGCCTGGCTAGGGAGCGGTGGGCTCTTTCTATGGTGAAGCCCTGTGACAATTTTCCAGCTCCAATTTCGTGTATGAGGCGGTCCTCTATATAAATGGTAGGGTCGTTGCCCTCGATGCCCTCAGGCAGGCCGATGATTCTAATGTTATTTCTGCGGGCCCGTCCTTTCGGCCTCATCAGCCCCATCTTCCACGTTCTTCACCTTTTGCGCCAAAATGTCCACTTCCTTTAAAAGCTGTGTTTTGGTTTCGGTGTTGTCCCGAACTTGGATCTCCAGGGCATCCGTTCTGCTAGCGATGGAGCGCACATCCTGCCGCAGTAAGTTCAGATCGATGGCTACCGCGTCTATTTTATTCTCCATGGTCTTCTGAAGTGTCATGATAGCCTCTAGTAGCTGGGAGTTGGCCGGCTCAGGCGTTTCGGCGCTTGGCGCCTCACCGGGGCGGGAACCGCATCGGGCCCAGTCGCTCCGGCGGCCGCAAAGGACTCCATGGTGGTTTGGCGGTGTTTGCTTCGGGCGCCCTTGGTGGTCATGTCCCCGCCGCTAGGCCCCCTAGTCCACGGCAGGCGCTGCGCGGTCCGTAGCCTCTGGTTGTGCCGGTGCTCTGCAGTCGTGCGAGGAATGCTCAGAATGGGTGATCCTGTGTGTGTCGTCAGGGCAGGCTCCACAGGGGTTAGTGTGGGGGGGGGAGCCCTTGCGCTCCGAGGTGGACGTGTACAAGCCGCGAGAGGTGTCCCCCAAGCGGGGAGGATTGGTCGCCGGCACCAGCAGTGCACTGGTTGTCCTCAGGCTTCGCTCAGGGTTCTGTTGGAGTATGGGTGCCTCAGCTGCCTAGGAAGGTACGCTGATCGCGGCTGGGTACAGTTGGGTTCCGAGGCCACTGCCCCGGGTCCAGTGGCGCCCCCCCTCCGACTCCTTACCGCCTTCCTTCGTGGCTCCGCAGGGGGAGACTGTGTGCTGGCGGGGCCTTCGGGTGTGTGGATCTTGACAGGGAGGCAGCGTTGTCTGTGCGGCCTCAGTGGCGCGCGGGGAAGCTGTGGACGCAGGCCACAGCAGCCGCTTCCGTCCGGTTCCCTCCGGTGTCCGAGGCCGCTCCGACTCCCCCTCCAATGGCCTGGGGCTCGGGCGTGCAGGTCCGGGCCCCGTAGATGCAGGTCGCCTCCTTTGGGACTCCGCTAGTTGGGTGCCCAGGGCCTCGGCGGGCACCCGCAGGGACAGCTGCAGTGCTCTGCTTACAGCGCGGGGCCGGGACTCACAATAGCTGCCATTTTCGGTGTCCGCGTAGCGTTTCTTTCTCCCGTCGCAGCGGGCCAACGAAGGGACGCAGGGCTTCCGGACTTCAACAGCGGGCAGTCCAGGCTTTCGCACAGCTTATGTGCGATTTTCAGGTGTATGTAGTTGGGAAAAAGCAGTAGTTAGCGGCGGATCGTTAAACGTATCACACGGAGCTGCACCAAGCACGTCACTCCTACATGGCGGTTAGCCACGCCCCCTCAATGAAGTCCAAAGTTAGCTTGGTTTTTTGGCTCCTCAGAAGATAGGGCAAGAACCTGGAACTAATCCTCATAAACCCAACTGAACGCTGTAGCCTCTTCGCCTCAGACTCTGTTTTGAAACAGAAAGGAGAAGTCTCCGTTAGTCCCTCCTGGTTTTTTGCTTTAAATAGGGGCAAGAGTCCCCTAGACCAATCAGGCCCCACAGTGTAACCTCGATAAGCCCCCCAAGCCCACCCCCTTCTTTCACGAATGCCAGCTGCCATAATGGACTCCCTTTTGGTATTACACACATCAGTGTTTCGGGTAAGTTGCAATAAGCGTTTAACTCTGTGTGATGTACACGTGTTCGTTTTTTCCTTTGCTTTGTTAAGACATTCAGAGGGCGTTTTATATGGTTTTCCCTTCCCAGTGTGCGTGTGTTATGGCGTCCCGGCCGGTCAACCATCCCTCTCTTGCCGGTATGCCGCATTGACATCAATTATCTCCTCCAGGCAGGGGCGGCAATGTTAAGTCCGCCCTTTCCAACTGCTAGCACCGCAGCTGGCGTCTCGCTGCCCTTCGTTTGAACGTGGTCGCCTCCGCTGTTCTCTCCATGTGCACTGGGCTCCTCGGGTGGGTAGCCCCTCCAGGATATGTTCCCGCCCCACCAAGCGTCTCCCGCGTCCTCGTTGACCGCACTTCTTCAGTTCCGCGGGCAATCCGCATTCACCTTGCATGGCATCGGGCTTGAGCCCCTCTTCAGGGAACAGGGGTTTACAGTGTCCTTTTGAAACTTGTGGGCTCTTACTTCCATTACCCCAGGCTTCACCCCCTTTTAGATCGGCATTGCCGTGGAGCTACCTCAGCGCAATTCTTTATTCCTTATTCTCTTTCTGTTGGGGATTCTCTTCTCCTCCATACACCCTCTTCTTTGTCCCAGTGAAATGGGGGCTTAGAAGGAAGTTTTCCATTTCATGTTGGCAATAACACATATTGGCTTTCTCTTCACAGATAGTGTCATCAGGAAGGTTTAAAGATATTATTTTTCAAGGCCCTCTGGGGAGTTCCTCCTGGGAACAGGAGTCCTTGTCTTCTAACAGGGAATCTCACCCGGTGAGGTATCACTTGCCACTACCATTAGGAACAGTATTGCGGAGCAGGCTCGCCTTTCCAGGGGAGTGGCGGGACAAATTCCCACAATTTGTCACCTCATGGAGAGCGAGCGTGTGCGTGTGCGTGTGTGTGATGGCATGCATTAATCAACGCAATAGCCTTTCTGATGATTGTATCTTCTTAGACTCATATGCTGTGCATATGGTCCGGCATCCAGTGGTAACCGCAGAGTATTGCATCTGGTCTTTCGGGGAACAAAAGGGGATGTCGGCATAGGCGTGTCTGTAACACTATCCCCATCGTAACGTGTAGTGTTCCCAAAATCCCTCACGCGCCTATGTCCCTCCGATTGTATTCTTTCTGCCATGAGGGAGCCCAAGGCTATTGCGAGTGAGTACATGAAGAGAGAAAGTAGTAAGACGTCTATGTTCCTTCCACCCCGAGCGGGGAGGTAGGGAGGGCGCCTGTGAATCTAAGCAGATACAATCATCAGAAATGCTATTACGGTGAGTAATGCATGTCTTCTGATGCTTGTTAATCTGCTTAGACTCACATGCTGTGCATAGACTAGCAAGCAGTACACAGAGTTGGAGGTGGGTTGTGAGAAGGAACAGTAGAGAAAAGAGGTCTTAGTACTGCTTGTCCCACCTGAGAATAAGACCTAGAATGAGTGTCTAGGCAATAGTGTTTTGTAAAGGTGTGTACAGAACTCCAGGTTGCCGCTTTGCAAATGGACTCTAGGGGAACATTTGCAATGAATGTTATGGAAGCCCCAGTGCCCAGAGTAGTGTGCTCTAGGCTTGAAGGGCAGTTCTCTCTTAGCAAGAGAGAAACACAGCATGATGCATTTGACAATCCACCTTGAGATAGCCGATTCAGAGACAGGATCCCCTTCTCTACCAGCTGCCAAACAAAAAATTGGTTTGTTTTTCTCAGTGGTTTCCTTCTTTCCAGGTAAAACTGGACTGCGCACATCTAGTGTGTGTAGGCTTCTTTCGGCCATGTTAGTCGGATTCTGGAAAAAGGTAGATAGTTCAATCGATTCACATGGAACTTCGAGATGAATTTAGGCGCAATTCTGGGATGAGTGCGCAGAAATACT